>NC_089881.1:6097500-8597500 GCF_040182565.1 Anser cygnoides | reverse complement strand
GACACAAGACTTTATGGTTTGGGAGAAGAGTGAATTTATGGAGCACGAGTTTACAGGGCTGCAAGCCCCTCTCGGAGACGTGGTACCTCGGGGTAGGTGGTCTTGCCTCCGCATGTGCTGTGCAGCTGGTCCGTGTCGGCACCATGACTGCTTCACTCCAAAACCTACTGCACATGCTTCACTTGGTTTTTGGCTAGCAATTCTAGTGCAAAAATTGGTATTCTGAGTGTACGGCTCATTTTATGCTGAACAGTTCGCTTGTGGAAGAGTCTCCTAGCACCGAGGGTTAGCCAGGGCGTTGAGCTGGCTGCCCCCCGCGAGGAGGGCACGAGCAGAGCAGGGCTGGGTGTGCGCTGAGCAGCCAGGCAGCACAGAAAGCAGAGACACTGAAAGGCCAGCGAGTGAGCACAGCAGTGCGTGTCGGGAGAAAAGCTCATTTCTAATCAGCTTTGGGGAAGGCCAAAGGAATGTGTTAGTTACAGAATTTGGTAAGCCCTAAATTCAGCTGTCCAGGGCAGGGCAGGGGATGTAGTAGCTAGCTGTTAGGGAGGAACTTGTCGGGATTGCTATTTCAGCTGTAACATTGGGTCAGAGGTTGTACGTATATATATATATATATATGCAAGTATGTGTGTGGGGGGGGGAACAGGACACATACATGTACATGCTAAAATCCAAGGCAGGGTTGTGCACAGCAGGCCAGAATTCATGGTTGCTAATTGTGCTATAGTGGCCTAAGTCCAGAAACTCTCCTTGTAAACTTCTGCCAGGAGTGAAACATTGCTCTATTTTCTTTCTCAGAGGCAATAAATTAAAGAGAAGATCAGAGTTATTGAAGCCCTAATTTGTAAGAGAGGGCTTAACCACTTGTTTCCAAGATTTTAAATTTATTTTGCAAACTTTTATCCTGTACAGGTTGAATGTAAGTGCTTGGAAGTGACATGGGCAGTCTCGCTCCCTACCAGAGCAGTACAGTACAGCAGATGTCTGGACAAGGAATTGTTCCATTATTAAACAGATCAGCAAGGAGACTAGAAAGCAGCACACTTACAGCCTTTATATCTCACAAGGCCATATACTTATTCTAAGATGAGGGAAAATTAATATGGCATCTTTATTGGATGGAAAAGGCTTTTCAATTTAACCTTGAACCATTTCCCCTTCCAAAGAAATTGCATAAAAGCAACAATGAAAAAATTTAATCTCCTTACAGGAGATAATAGGAGAGAGATCATCTGGAGTTTATAAAGCATCTTAGTTAATGGATTCATTTTAGTAATGACAGGTTTATCCACCCACATTGGCAAATCTTGATTTTTTTTTTTTGAGTGCATGCATCCAGATTACTCATGTTAAAGCCCAGAAAGGAAGTGTCACACTAAGAATAATAAAAGCACTTTCCTGTCTCTTCTTTGGCAGTTAAGATGGAAAGTGCCAGCACTTCCCCTGACACTCCGGTCCCTAATTTGGGCACCATCTCTGACCATCTTTTCTCTAAATCGTAATGTCTAAGCTACAGGTGATGAACACTCCAGTCTGAAGTGTATCTTCTTTCCACGACATCTCTCCTTCTCCTTGGGCTTTCACCAGCTGAACAGCATTGTCATCTCTGACTTTTACAGCCAGCTAAAGTGCTTCCTTCTGTACTTCCTCCTCTGTCATCTGCAGGGTGGGTCAGCCACGCGAGATTTCTCTGCATCTTTCTGGTGGTTCCTTTTGTTTGTTTTTGTTTGTTTGTCTGTTTTCATTTTTTTACCCCCACCAGCATTAAGTCATTAAGTGCTTGCCTTTACTTCAAATCTCTTCGTGTACATAGGTACATGAAGACTTACACTGTCAAGACCGTGGCTCCTTCTTCCATGCAGCCAGGGATGCAGCTGTGCTTGCTTGATCTTAAACCCATAGCCTTGCTCTCTAGCTAGGAGGCCCTCCACGTGCGGAAGGGCCCTCCTGCAGGCCATGCCATTCTCCTTTCTGCCATACTCTGCCTAAAGCCTCCTTTGCTAAAATGTGTATGAAATCTCTGTAGTGCTGCTTGGGGTTGTTGCGCCCCAGGTGCAGGACCCGGCACTTGGCCTTGTTGAACTTCATACCGCTGACCTCAGCCCATCGCTCCAGCCTGTCCAGATCCTCCTGCAGAGCCTTCCTGCCCTCGAGCAGATCGACACACGCACCTAACTTGGTGTCGTCTGCAACCTTACTGAGGGTGCACTCAATCCCCTCATCCAGATCGTCGATACAGATATTAAAGAGGACTTTTTTTTTAAAGAGAAATTTACTTTTCAGCTTGCTTGAATACCTTAGAATTCTCTATAAATAGGGCCTAACTTCACCTCAGCAGACAGCTCAAACCTTGTGCAATTCCTCCCCAGCCCGGGTGCAAGTGTTTCTCAAGGCTCTTGGAGTCTCTCATTCTGATGCTTGCTTTCCCTAATCAAGAGGCAGCCTGAGATGCTTGCTAGATTAATTGAGGAGTTGCCAGCTGGGAAGCAAGTCTGTGCTCGTTTCTGACCATTTGGTTGGATCTAATGAGAAAGGGAAAAAAATCTCTTTCTCTTTTGGGAAAACTCCTTGCAAAGGCTTGCTCAGGCTCCATGAGGGTGTCTCCTTTGCTCTGCAGCACCTGCACAGGTATTGGGAGGTTTCTGGAAAGATCCCTACTGCCTCCTTCTGGACTTTAGGAAACTTTAATACCTCACAGCAGGATAAGCCCTGACGCTGCTCCAGCTCTGCCTGACTAGCTTTCCCCAGCCCTGCAGGTCTGAAGACAATAGGAGAATGACTGAAAGAGCAGCTGTCACCAAATAAAATTTCTGATCACATTCCCAAACCTCATATAATGCAGATTTCTCAGGAGAAAACTCTCACTTTGAGAAAACTGCAACCAGTAATTCCAACAGAGTAAAATGAGGATTTTGAAGGTAAATCCTGTGCCAAGAATAGTGCTCCAAACTTACAAGAACGGGAGGAGAGATCTCAGATGTGCTACCCTTATTTTTGCAATTCTTTTGCCTCAGTTTATTTTTTTTTCCTTTGCATTGACTCAGTCGAGGACTTTTGCTTAATAGCTTTGTGTTGTTTTTGTTTGTTTTTCTCAAAGCTACGTAGTAAATGCAGTGTAAGAAAAGTGGCAACAATCTTTGCGATACCAAAGGCTTGTTTAATTTACTGGTCAGTTTATTAATATTATCTTGATCCATTGCGGTAAAGTGGTATCTTTCAAACCTGAATAGCAGAAGGAGAAAATCTTAACGCTGTTTTCTTCCTCCTGGGTAGTGAAAATGTACTAACTTTGACAGAAGTCTCCTCTTTTTTTGTGACAAATTAGGAAGGTTTTAGAGTATCGATTGGAGGGCTGTAAGTGGTTTTGTAACAGTTCCAGATCCCCGTGAATCTGCAATAGATAGCACAAGAATTGCTTCTATTTAATCCCAGATGGGTATATGGGAGCTTAAAAGAGTCTTCAGGGATCCCATGGTGCTCACTTATTCAAAGCAGGAGCTGTGTTTTCAGCAGTCTCCGTCACATTAAGTGATTCCCACAGGTTTGACAACTGAATATCCCTTGTGTGTAAAGGTACGCAGCTTCAAACCCATGTACAAAAATGCTGCAAGCCCTAGGTGTGGAGACTGATGTGACTTTATTCTCTGATGATAAATTATTTCCCATTTTAAAAGCAGGAATTTCAATTTCTTATGGAAGGAACAGCAGGTTCTCCCCTGTCCGTTGCATATCTGCTCAAATACTTGTGTGCCCAAGTGCCAAACCCTACAGTGGAGACACCCGTGAGCACCCTCGTTTCATTTGTTCTCCCGTTCTCTGAAGGCAATGACAGATCTCAAAGAAGAGTCCTGGATCAGAAACACAAAGCATGGCAGGGCTGGGAAGACTCATTCCTGCATTCCCAATGTGGCTTGTGGCATTCTGTAACTACCTGCAAACACTGACCAAATGGGTTATTTTATATTTGTTTTTCAGGGTTAAGCTATTAAGATGAAGGGTGTAATAACACCCCTTTAAAGTGCCAGGCTGTTGTGCTTCATGTACTGTTATTAAATACCACTGGCCTGGAGACTGCTGCTTGCATGCTCTGGATGACTGAACCCAAGGTTCAGTCACAGAAGCATTCTCATTTTCTCTTCTTTTCTCATCCAATAAATGTACAATTACTCTGTATGAAATTAAATGCCACCAGTAAAGAAATGAGGAACTTGTCCACCATGGATATTCTGTGGCCTAATGGTTAAGACTTCATTCTCGATGCTGAACAAGGGCATGAATTTGAATCCAGATTCTCCATGTCCCCAGGTAGTTCTGACTGCCAGGCTGCTAGGTAACAGGCAGGGCTCTGCTTCAGGAGCCCCTTGCATGCATTGCTTTGGTTAAAATCTCGAACGCAGGTCGGTGGGAACTGCTGTTGGATCAGCAGTATTTGCCTTTTAGTTTATTTGATGAGTTCTCTTGATGGGAAGCTTTTGGGAGGGATATATGTTTCTGCCACCAAACTGATCCTTTCTGTATGCAATTCTGTTTTGTTTTGGTTTTTGTTTTTTGTTTTTTTTTTTTACTTTTCTGACAGTTTTAATTTATGTAGAGAAAGAAAAAAAGCCTAATATATGTAAAGTAAATAGATTTCATTTTTTCTCAATCATATTCATTAGTTGAAATTAGTCACTGAATAATTTACGTGGATGATTCTTAGTTCACCAGTTGTCTGTGAGCAGTTCATTACCCATACTCAAATTATGGATGTTTTGATTAGGTACATGAAATGTATCACAGCTGTGATCTTTCTTTCAGTGTGGTTCCTCAGATGTCAGCAGAGGCTCTCCCTGTTTATACCAGCAGGAGATCTGACTTCAACCCAGTATATATCTCTCTTGAATTTAGAACTTAAGGAGCACTTCCTGGAATCGATGCAATCTTCGTGTTAATGTCTGTCAGCCTTGGGCTGTGATTGGTTTTCCAGCCATTTTGGGTTTGTGAACCCACACTATTTTTCCACTTAAAATCCTACTCCTAATCCTGCACAGCAAATATGAGCTAAGTAAGCTTTCACAGTTTCTTTATCAGTGTCCCATAGAGCCTTGGTAGATCACGGGCTGAAAATCAGAGGATTAAACCTTCAATTAGGTATCTTACAGCCAGGCTCTGAATGGTGAAGCCAAGCGCTCTAAATTTGCTTTGGTCAGGGCTGCCCATATCATTGTGTATACACGTTTTGTAGAACGTGTTTTCAGTTCTTTAGTCTTTCCTTTCTGCAAACAAGCAAATGGAAATTTCCTTGCAGCCTTTGATTTCCACCATGCCCTTTGGTTCACTTTGAAAGAAATGTAGCTTCAAAGACAGCTTAGTTGCCATTCCGCTTAAACCCTCACGGGATGCAGTCTTAGTTCACCGCTGCCGTGGACAAACACAGCATTCTTACTGCATTTATTAAGCCGAGAAAAAGGTGAAATCATTATTGTTAGTCTACAAACAAGGCTTAAATACCTATCATCAAATGTAAAAAGGAGTAAATATGGTATAAATTATTCCAATAGGTTTGCACAAAAAAGAGCAATTAAACTAATGCAGTTTGACTTCTTTTCAATTAATAACATACCCGATCATTTCTACATTGTTTGGAAAGACTATGTGCAGATAATATTGTCTTATGGCCTATTTTTTTTCCATGCAATTAGTTGCATACATTTGCTGACAGGCTAATTTATGGGCAATTGCTTTAAAAGCAGAACTATTTTGCATTTAATTACATTGGGTTGTAATCCATCTGTTGACAAATTTGTGTGTTTTGCTATTTATTTGCTAATGCGTTCCACTACTCCAACGTGATCAGTCATACAAGTTGAATATTTTTTTGATTATATAAATACCATAGGGTAATTAAGGGCCAGATGCATGCCTGGTGGGAATGACTAGTTGCGGTATTCCTACCCCCCCCCAAGTTGAACCTTTTATTACTGCTCTGTGGAGAGTGAACAAAACTATGATTAAAACTGTGATGCTGTGGCTGGTTGTCTGCTTCTCAATAGCTGCAGTAGGGAAAGGTGATGAGAAGTTTATCAGAGGGGGCCCTCCCATGCTCTGTGCCCAGGGCCTGTTTGCTTCTTGTGCGCGTCGTCTCCACCACACTGCGAGCGGGAGCAAATCGCTGCTCCTGGAGCAGGAGGCACAGGGTGACCGGGGAAATGGGGCCAAGCAAGGGTGGTGGGTTCGCTGTGTTCAGCGCTCGCTCCAGGGAGGGGGGAAGGCGATCCAGACGGCACAGCCTCTCAGCGTAGGCTGCCTTTGGGCAGCAGGTGCCAGGTGTCGAAAGCAGGGGCACTTCGTTTGGGTTGGGCTTCTCGCTCAGTTGTTTGGCAGGGGGTGACTGAGCTGCATGTGCAGTGTGTTGTTTCTCTCAAAAGTTACTGCTGGGAGACACTGAAGAGCAGTGTGTGTTGGATGTAATAAATGTGTTTTTCTAGTACACTTGAAATAAAACAGAAGTATTGCGCCGAGGAGTTCCGAGACAGGTATGATACTTGGACTTTGTGTCATCGTTGGGGGAAGAAGCAGGAGGGCTCAGAAGATTACGGGCTGGGTAAGGGGTAGGTGTGTAGTGGCCTGTGGGTATAGAAGTGTGCTTGCTCCTTTACTAGGGAGTTCCTTGAAGAGCGATTGAGTTTAGGCTGGTCTCACAAAGAGGACAACAGCATTGGAGAAATCTTACGTGCCAGAGACGAAGTCCTGGGAAAGTTAGTTGCATCTGGGCACTGCATAGCGCCTGAGAACACACTGTGGCACAAGGCCTTTCTTATTAAAACAGCTGCCCCAGTGTGCAGTGTTGTATTCCCTCTGTAGACCAAGCACTGTCATTCGTTCCTGTTTGATTATTGCATTACTCCCTAAGTAATCGTTTCTGTTTGCACGGTGATTTGAGGTGAGCTGTACTATCCAGGAAAGCGAAGGGCAGCATAATCTGGCTCCTGATAGAGCTTCTAAGAGAACTTGGTATGTCCCATCAAAACAAGGGTAGAGGGTACCATGTGGAAGTGACAGTACAAGCGGCAGTTTCTTGCATATCAAAAGCAGAGATCGAATAATGTGCATTGAAACCTGTTACGGTGACAGGGGCTGTATAGATGTGCATTAACATACATATGCTCTGGCTGGTCCATTTGCACTATTGTGATAGAAGCACAGGCTATTGATTCTTTTACCAAAATAAAGGCCATTACAAGGCTTGTTATGGTACGTATTTGTATACTGGTTTCATCTGTACTTGGGTTCAGATACACATCTGCTTTCTCAGCCACCAAGTGGGATTGAATTGAGTCTGCAATTACCTCATTTTCAGACAAATAGTTTCTGACTTTGGATTAAAGACAAAGGTCAAATTAAAATTCTCTTTGTGTGGTTTGTAGGTTGGATTTTTGTTTTCATTTCTTTTTGGTTTTAAATAACTGATTTCCTATTTCTCCTGAGTATTAACAGCTGGCAACTGTACAGGTTCTGAGAGTTCAGACATCTATAAAAATATCAGTTCCTTTTGAAGTGCTTTAAAGCATAAATTATAGTTAGATAATATCCTCAGATGAAAATACCAGTCTATGAAAAAGGATTTTCTTTCCCCACCTCCTTCTGCTTTAAATCTAGAAATTAAAGACAATAGGGACTGCAATTATCAAAGATGCCAAAGAATATTCCCTCTTGGAGGTTTCACCTAGAAGTTCCAGTTTCTGCTCAGTGTACATTGGGAAGCTCGGTTTGTTGTCAGCACTCTTTTGTAGAGCTGTCTAAAAGTCTCCATAAAGCAAAATGAAAAGAGACTTTAAAGGAATGGGTGGACAGTTTGTGAGAGTCAGACAAATAAATTGCACGCTTTTGATTCTCCAAAGCACAAATGCCTAGAATTGTAACTGACTGAATAATTTGCAGTGATTAAATCGAAGAGATTTTCCTGGATTTCAGTTCCCCTTGAAAGTCTATACATTTAAGTAGAAGTATGGTTTATTTAAATATAGTGAGTATGATTGTTTGGTCTTGAGACCACTAGCAGACAACTGTCATTTGAAATCTTTAGTGTGTGTATAAATTCCATAAATTCTGTGGTATTTTTGTCTTGCATGATAAGGAGTTACGTGGAGAAGGTTTATTGCTTACATTACAAGTCATAACTTTGCTGATAATATTTGCCATTCTTTCCATGTTGGCTAACCATATAAGATGGTCAGGAAGATGGGATGGTATCATACAGTTCATAAAAGTACCAGGCTGAAATGCGAATTTTGGAATTGAATGTACTTATTATTGCTGTTCTGATGGTAGTGGTTTCTAGTTACTGACAGGGTGAATGACTATGTGGGTGTTCCAGGCAGCTGCCGTCCTAGACAGTCTCCCTACCACTACCTCAAATCATACTTTTCCTACCATTATCATCTTAACTTCTCTTTAGGAGCAATTTGCTCATTGAAATTAATAAATGCTTTGGATATTTTGTCCTTGAAAGCTGAGATGATTAGGGAGGAGAGGAAGACAAAGACTGTAAGAGAACAGCAACCCTAACCTCTGCTTCTGAGTGGGGGAAAAAAAAAGGAATATATGAGCATAAGCTATGTGAAGAAACGGCGACCTGCTTGTTTCCCTGTGTTCTCCACGTTTATTTGGGATCAGGAGTTGAACTTAAATGTTGTGAAGGGCAGGGGAAGGGAAAAGCAATGCAGAGGGGCCGGCTGTGAGATTCAGCACATCAGCCTCTGTCTGCACTCCTGCTATTCCAGCTGAGGGTGTAGTACGTTTTAAGGATTTAACAGATAGCAGAAAATATTGTGGTTTTATGTTTCATATTCAGTTTTAGAGCTAAAGATAAGCATTTTCTCCGGAGATCTGTGCTGGTTTCCCAGCTGAAGAGATCTAGAGAGAGTTTATAAAAGTGGAAGAAGGGGAATTCTGAAGCCTGATGAGGCTCATCTGAAACTTAATCACTGTTGGCCCTGATTTTACATTCAAAATCTGAATAGCTGCAAATATGAGTGTGGGAAACAGCAGTGATTCTATCCCGTGTCTTTCATCGTGATATCCTAGTGCCCCCCAGAGTCTGACTAATAAAATCACTGAGACCAAGATCCAACAACTGGGCTATCTTCCCTGAGATAGATGGAAATTCTTCATGACGTAGAGCTTTGTTCTTGATGTCTCTTGCTAAATTTAATTCTAAATTGGGCCTTGGCCTTCCTCATTGCATCCCTGCATTCTCCATCAACGTTCTATGTTCCACCCAAGTGGTCTGTCTGTTCTTCCACATCATGTACGCTTTCTTCTTCTGTTAAAGTTTCCGAAGAGTTCCTTGCACATCCACGCAGGTCTCCTGTTCAACTTCTTTCTCGATGGGACACACCAATCCTGAGTTTGGAGGAAGTTGTGCCTGAATATTAGCCAACTCTCCTGGGCTCCGTTTCCCTCTAGGGCCCTGGCCCAAGGGATTCCTCCAATGAAGTCCTTGAAGAGGTCAAATTAGCACTCTTGAAATCCACTGTTGTGGTCCCACTTTTTGCCCTGCTTCCTCCATGCAGGATCTTGAACTCCAACATCTCACGGTCACTACAGCCAAGACTGCCCTCAACCTTCACGTTTCCACCTAGACCATCTCTGTTTGTACCAGGTCCAGCAGCACCCCTCTCCTTGTTGGCTCACCTACCACCTGCTCACCTACCACCTGCTTCTGCAATGTTCTGCAGTAACCTCCTGGACTGTTTGTACTGAGCTGTGTTGTCTACCCAGCAAATCTCGGGGTGGTTAAAGTCCCCCATAAGAACCAGGGCCTGCAAACATGAGGCAACTTGCATCTGCCCGTAGAAGGCCTCATCCACTTCCTCTTCCTGATCCAGGGCCTGTAGTAAACACCCACCACAATGTCACCCCTGTTTGCCTGCCCTTTAATCCTCACCTACAAGCTCTCGACTTGCACTTCATCTCCCCCTATGCAGAGCTGCATAGATTCCACTTGCTCACTCACATAAAGAGCGACTCCACCACCTCACCTTCCTGGCCTGTCCTTTCTGACAAGCACAAAGCCATCCATGGCCACATTCCAGCCATGGGAGTTGTCCCACCATGTCTCAGTAATTACAATGAGATCATAACCTTGCAACTGCACGCACACCTCCAGTTCCCCTTGTTTATTCCCCATGCTGCGTGCGTTTACATAGAGGCATTTGAGTTGGGCTCCCAACGCGGCTGCCTTTCTGGATAGGGCAACTCCAACTTGTCCACATGGGCCTGTGGTAGCTCTCCTGTTAAGCTCTGTTCCCTCTCTAGGCTCTGGACATCCTTTGTCAGCTGTGGTGTTCAGCAGGTGTGAGGGGGATGGCATGTCATCCTGTACCTTATCGCCAGCATCTCTGATGATATCCCCCTTCCCCATTGAATCTAGTTTAAAGCCTGATCAATGAGCCCTGCCAGCTCATGACCAACGACCCTCTTCCCCCTTTGGGAAAGATGAATCCTGTCCAATGCCAGCAAGCTTGGTGCCACGTAAGGCTTCCTGTCACCAGAGAACCTGAAATTTTGGCAGTGACACCAGCCGTGGAGCCGTGGGTTAATGTACAGTATCCTTCTCTTCCTGGCAGTACTGAGGAGAATGGAGGAGAAAATGACTTGCACACCAGAGTTTCTAATCATCCGTCCCAATTCCTTGAAGTCCCTTTTGATTGCTCTCAGGCTACGTGTTGCCACTTCTTCTCCTGCCACGTTTCTGCTTGGTAAGTGGCCCCTTGCTGCCCACTTGCTCTGTGTTTGCCTCTGAGTGCTCCTGGCATTGGTGAGCAGCACCATGGGCTGGGACTGTGCCCCCAGGCTTGCTGCACAAGCCAAGGGGCTGCACAGCGAAGGGATTGCTGCTTTGCTTCCCTGAATCCCAAGGCTGTATTCCCACGCACCTGCTTCCCCTCAGTCACTGCGGCTTTACCTGCCCAGCAGCTGTTTAACAAGGAAGGTTGCCTGCTGCTCAGAACATATTTTATGAACATGAGGACACTTCCCCTGCTACATCCAGCTAACTTTCTCATTACGCTTTATAGCAAACATTATTGTGTAGAAAAGAAAGCAGACTTTATCTGTTCCCAAGATAGAACATAAAACAAACATCCAAGGCTCTGTAATGCCAAGACGTTTATAGGATGCTTTTCAGAAACTGTACTTGACTTCAATCATCTCAAATCTTTTTTGTAATTACAAAGCCATTTTATGTTACTTTGAAACAGATTCTAAAGCTATTCTGCAGCCATGCTGAAAATGTGTGAAAGTTACACAAACACTGATTTCAGTCCTATCTTTTTTTTTTTTACTGCATTGATAATCTTTAGGTAGGAAAAGGGGTCTTTCCAGAACCCAAGTTACTCTTGAACATCTCATCATGACTGCTATAAAAGGCATTAAAAATCCACCAAATGTGAAGTTTTAATACCAGATGGAGCCATTATCATTTAGTTTTGACTTTCCCTGTGGCACAGGCCATACTGTTTCACAGAGGACTCCTTTGTCAAGGTGAGCAGCAGAGGTTTACTAGACCATGAAGTTTTTTTACTGGCTCTGAGCTTTAGGCAACTGTCTGCAGGGCATGACAGGCTGCTTCGCTTGGTGAATAGGAGAAAGGTCTTTTCTCGTTCGTCAGATTGAGATAATGGTGAAGGAAAGATTGAAATCCACCAAACAGACCACACACTTTAAGAATATCTTTGGGGCTTGGATCAGCATGCTTGTCTATTGCTATTATCTTACTTTCTTCATGCTGACATGTGAGGAACATGATCAGATTTTTATAAAAGTAATCACTGCCCAACTTTAATGTAGCACTAATAATAAGTAGGTTTTGTTTGATTGCAAAATAAAATTGGCAAAGCACCGATCCTTTACATACCAGATACCGTTTATTGCAGGCAAGTCAAAGCTCTGCTTAGAGGCAGCCATGTTAAAGCACAAATCCATCGCAGTGTGTAGGGACAGCAATGAACGATGTGCAGGCATTTAAAGAGAGACATAATCAGCGTCTGTATGCTGCCAGAGAGGAAAAGCACATAACAGAGGGGAAAGCAGAGATCTGCTTCTGCATGTGCTGTACTCACAGTGCAAGGCACGACATGAAGCTAGCATTTAACAAATTGTCAAATGTTACTACGTAGAGTAGTTGGAAATAAAACTGACTTCTCATAAACAGTGATATGATACAGTAATCATTCAAAAGCAGAGGAATGGACTGTAAGCCACTGTAATCTGGTTCTAATTTGAAGTTGGTGGAATTTACGTCCCCTGAGCATCTTTTCTGGCCCACAAGGAAATGAGCAGGCTTCGTGCTCTCTGCGTTTACGGGAATAGCAGCTGCGTAGCTCTTTCCTCACCCCAGTCTCATCAACACTGGCTTTCATGTTATTAGTTCTCAAGATTGCTCTCACAATGATTCAGCCTTTAAGATGTGGTTATTGTGCTTTTTATAAGTGAATGGAAAAAAACGGCAGAGGTTAGGCATACTTCTTCTAAATGAATTCCTTAGCAGAAGGAAACATTCAATGATGCCCCTTTCTGTGAATGTGGTCTGACAGATCAATGCATTTTCTGGGTTCTGTTACCCTGCTGAGAATTTTTAACAGATTTTGAGTCCAGACTACATCTCCCCTTATAGCGAAGGATAAGTCAATTAGGTAAACACGACCACACAATCTCACATTTCTGGATCGTCAGGGAGAGAGGGGTGTGTTGTCCCCTGTCCCATGGGAGAATCAACGCTGGGGCTGTTAAACATCTATGCTGGCCCAAGAGGCATACAAAATGCCAAGGAGAATATTGATGAATGATAAATGGACTTTTTAAAATTATTATTATTTTTTTACTATAACTCTGTTCTTCTCGGATTTTCTATTTCTTTTATACCAAAGGAAGGTATGATTTTGCTGATAATTTCTGCCTACTGACATAACTAATTACTTAATCAAGGGCTTCTGGCGTTTGTTTGTAGATAACTGAGATATTAGGAGATCGTATTAATGCCCTTAGAAACACAGCAAGACTTGAGAAATCCATGAAGATATATTTAGTAGTAAACATTATTCCATAATAATTTGTCAATTACAATGTTCTTTCAGATATCTAATGCTCGAGTTGAAAACTGCTCCAGCTGGGGGAAGGATCCATTTTCTGTGCTTGCATACGTGTCTGGAAAGAAAATGTCTTTTCTAAACAATTTTTCTCATGTTTGCTAGGTTTCTTGGGTTTGGATTGTATTTAGTTAGCATCAAGGTGGCTTTGCACAGGGCTAGCAGATTGTTGATAGGTGTTACCAGCATTGCTACAGGCATAAATGGATGTTTTCTGGATTGGTAAGGGATGTCATAGAAAATATTCGTAAGTAAACCTCTGATACTGGTTCAGAGAGTCATGGAGTAACTTAGGCTGGCTGGGTCCCATGAAGGTCCTCTGGTCCACCTGCCCTGCCTGCCCCCCTCCCCCCCCCCGAAAGCAGGGCTAAATCACATTAAAACTTCATAAATGTAGGCATTATGGTCTGTTCAGCCTTGAGAAAAGAAGACTGAGAGGGGTTCTTATTAACGTTTACAAATATCTTAAGTGTGGGAGACAGAGGGATTTGGCCAACCTCTTTTCAGTGGTCCGTGGGGACAGGACAAGGGGCAATGGCCACAAATTGGATCACAGGAAGCTCCGCACCAACATGCGAAAGAACTTCTTCCCGGTGAGGGTGACGGAGCACTGGGACAGGCTGCCCAGGGAGGTTGTGGAGTCTCCTTCTCTGGAGATATTCAAGGCCCGTCTGGACGCCTGCCTGGGCAGCCTGCTCTGGGGAACCTGCTTTGGCAGGGGGGTTGGACCCAATGATCTCTGGAGGTCCCTTCCAACCCCTACAATTCTGTGATTCTGTGATAATAGAAAGTGACTTACAAGCCCCTCACAGTTTTACTTAATGCTTAATTTCCTTGTAATTTCTGTGTACTTCAATGCTCTTTTTAATTATGGAAAACTGCACATATGAAGATGTTCTAGATTGCTCCTGCCATTGAGATACTGAACCTTCCCACTGTTGTTACTGTTTTAAACAGCATTGATCCTTTGACAGAGGGCTATTTACCCATGCTCACAGCACATTTTGCTCATTTCTGCATCTGAGAACCAGATTCTTCATTTCTTGTATAATGGCATCCTCTGGCACATGGACAGCCCATCTCTGGCATCCCCAGGAGCAAAGGCCCAGCTCCTCCTCTTGTAAGAGACTTAGGACAGGGTGGCTGCCCCTCCAGGTAGGAATCCACAGTGTTAACCCCACAGAAACGAGGTGGGGCCTCATCTTTTTAAGACCTCCACAGAGAGCAGTTGGTAGAATATGCTACCAGGTCACCGTCAGCATCTGTTATAAATGAAGCTCGTTGTCTACTGTGTATAATGTGTACATTCAGGGTAGTATATTGATTTGCTTATTATCATTTCTATCATTCTGTCGTATCTTACCAGTCAGCAATACAAAGCCATAGTTTTAGCGACAGAGAACCTCACAGTCTGCCCTGTCTCTTGTTTCAGTAGGAAAGCTTACTCAAGGAGGACTAATGAAAATTATAGCTATTTATCCACCAAAGCTATGAGAGGATACATTATGATTCCCAAAGTGCAGGGTTACTGTACTGTGACAAATAGAATAGTTTCCTAAGTACTCTTGAGTGAGAACAAGTATGCAAAAAGGAAACTAATATTGGAGATTTATTTTTTTTCAACCACTTTGTTGCCAATAGAAGGAGTTATAAGTAAAGCTCAAATATCTGTCTGATGGGGGGGAGGGGGGGGTTAAAGCTGATAAAGCAAGGGGGGCTAGAGCCTATTGGGTTTGAAGTGAGCAGAGAAATAAATGAGATTTGAACGCAGTGAATGGCTTTTAAGACTTATTTCTACAGCTGCTCTTCTCGGCTTTGTACAGCTGTGGAGCCCTCAAGAGGAATGTGTGCTGCTGCTTGGGCCTATCACAAACACCAGAGCCCTGCCACGGTTTACACTAGCCAGGTCTGGGTTACCTTATGTGCTAGGGGTGGCAGCACACATGACAGCACTAGCTTGGTGATGGCCTCCGACTAGCACAATTAGCAAAGGGAAAAGAGAAGTTGCCTTGGAGCTCTTCCAGTGCCTGTAAAAAATGAGCTTTAGGTTTTACAGAGGTGGCATTATTTTTAAATGTCAGACCTGGACTTCATTTCCCCTTTTAATATAAATGTCAGTGGCATTTTGCTGGGAAATCTTTTTGTTTCACCTTCTGCTTTGATAAATTCAGACTGGCTTTCAATCTTGCCATCTACCTTTGTATATTAATAACTCTGTTGACCGGGGTTCTGCATCACGCTTTTTCCAGAAGCCATGAATAAAACACAAGGGGCAGCCCAGGCATATTCCAGATCAGCAGTAAGGCTTAGCATGAAGTAGACAAGTGCTGCAGTGACAGGGAGGAAACAAAATACAACAAAAACATACATCCATAACCAAGGCAGAGAGCTTGATTAGCAGTTGGGCCACTGGTTGAATTTTTGAAAAGCAAGTGTATTACTTGCTGGGGAGGTAAAACAGAAGCAAGAGCACTTGCAGACTTAGTAGGGAAAGAAGCTATGAGTAATAGAGTACCCCAGGAAAAAGAAATAATCAGAAACTGATAAATACTCTACGCTGCTCTTAAATGAGCTAGATCTTAGAAAGCTACATAAGCTTTGAAAGAAATACATGATGGTGTAAGAAGACTATAGCAGATTTTCAGTGTATTCAGACACTTCAAGGTGTTCCACCGTATGCTGTCAGAACCTTTTGGACATAGAAAATCTCTGATATTTTTGTATCTTATAAGCTCCTGTGAATCTGTCTTACCTGAGAAGTCATCATGAATCCAGCTGCATAAAAAGACTGCAGGTACTGCTTTGCAGCATAAGCAGAACAGCCCTGACCTTTATCCTATCACACAGATGTAAGTGCATGTGGTATTCCTAGTGCTATGGTGTAAATAGCTGTCTCGTGCAGAAATCACTACTGATGATGACTGGGTCTTCAAGACAGACACAACGATATACCTCCTTTTTTTCTATTGTCTGAATTAAAATTACTTTATAAACTGCTAATGCACTTAGTTGTTCAGTGTCCAATTTCAACCTAAAAGGTTCCGTTGGCATGTCCCCTGTCCTCATATTATGTTTATTGCAATTTCACCTCCTTGAAGATGAAACAAAGACTTTATGCTCCTTTGGGGAAATAGGAGCCAAAGGCAGTCTGCCAATGCTTGCTGAACAAAGTGTGCCTGAGGGGCAGGCTCAGCTCTAGGGCTACAGCTGATCTGCCTTTCAGGCAGGCCTAAGTGCATGGGCAAACTAAAATTCATCTCGTGTCCTCGCTGAGTAGATGTTTGCATTTGTTCAGACAAGTGAAAAGACACTCAGGCCTGCGACATGTTGGTGTGGGTTAAGGGGAATAACCTCTCTCTTTTCTATCCCATCTCTTCCTCTGTACATCCTTTTCTGTTTTTGTAGCAGCATCATGTTTGGTCAACAAGTCTACCGTGCATTCTTTTTCTGGAAAGTTTCCTGGGTATCAAAACATCTAAGATTTATAGGTAGCAAATCTACCCTATTGCTCTTGGATTCCCAGAACTGAGTCAAGACATGCACCAGGTTTGTTTTCAGCCTGCCTTCTTGTTTAGTATCCTAAGGAAAGGACAGATGTATGGTGAGTAGCATTGCCAGTGCGATCTGAACCAGGACAGTTAGCAACAAAAAGCATGTGCTGTGTCTTCAGGCAGTCTTTAATTCAGCTCCTACAGGCCCCTGACCGGACTGTGACACTAGAACACCTCACTGTGCTCAGAGTGGACATCAGGTGCCATTGAGTTTAGCGACCTATATGCTGAGCTTCACAAACAAATGTAAAGACTAGATGGAAGATGACAAGGAAAGACACATCCCACAGAGCAGATTGACACACATGGTCATTTTGACGTGGCACAAATAGATAAGGCTAAGACTGGAACAAATTAGTATGGCTATAATACTCTTAATTATGAAAACTCAATTTTTAGTGGAGCAGTTAAGACATGAGAATAACTCATGGTAGCTAGGTTTTAAAGCACAATTCATTAAAATAAAACAGTGATGGTTACAATTTGTATGTTGTGATGTGCAGTTGTTTGTTTTAGGACCAGATTCTGATACCTGCTTTAAGTAAAACAATTCCTGGAAGATGTCCAATGTGGGATTCAGTGGGATACTTTTGTGTTAAGGTACCAACAAATAAGAGTGACAAAGTTTGTTCATTAAGGCATGTTCTTGATGGGAAGGACTGGTTGTTGCTGATAAGGGTAGTTAAACTTGTGAACTTTTGTAGTGGTGATAAAAGCTAAAAACGGTGCACAAGCAGTGATTTTGTTCTCAGATTCATGTAATATGGCCAGTTGCCAAACTCCTTGCAAGAGTGGTGCTGGCAAGGTGTGCTCTCTTTTGTGAAACAAAGGCCAGGTCTGAGCTGGCAGAAATCCCAATTCACATGCAGTCTTTGAATGTGTTGAATAAAGAGCAGCCATAAGAAATTGCTTGCTGTAATCCAAACCCAACTGAAAGGCTGCTCAGATTGAAATTTAACTACTTCCCAGAGCCAGTTTTTGAAAATGCCTGTTGCTGTTAATTCATTGTCTTTAAATATTTCTTTAATAACTGTCTTCATTGCCTTTGAAAAAAAAACCTTTGATCTCATGAGATGAATATATAACTGGCAACATAAAAATAGAAAAGCTTATGATGTTTTTATTAATACAAGTTTACTCAATAACTCTGAAGGCTTTTCTTCCAGTCCAGGAAGCAAATGCAGTGCTAGTGCAGCTGTGTCTCCCATTTCTCCATTGATACTTTTTCCTTTCTCTGTATCACTGTATTTTCCACAGTTGCTGAAAACTGGAATTACTGCCTGTCCCAAGTCCACCTGCTCTCCCTGCATCTCCTTTCAGTGGAGGTTGGGACAGTCTGCTCTGAGTCCCCTGCCGTGGAGCCCAGCAGAGCGTGGAGTCATTTCAGAGCCTCTTGCCAGTTCAGAGCTGAGGGTTTTGGGCATGAGGGAGCAGAGGTTCGCCAGCCCTGGCCTCGTTTCACGATCCCACTGTGCCACCTGGAGCCACCTCTCCATGCAGGAGCAGGGCTCCTGCTGCAGTGGGCCTGACGTTGCCGCAGGGTGGGATGTAAATTTGTTAGATACGGTGGGTGAAGTTCTCATGTTGCTTGGAGTTTGGCAAAGCAACTTCTGGTGAAGGTTAAATGGGAGAGTGAGGGATACAGAGAGAAGAGGAAGGTGTTGAACGGGTTATTGGTGGACTTGAGCCCCAGATATACGTGGGGAAACCCCAACAGCAAGTTGGGGATGGAGCTCAGACACTGCCCAGGCCTGCCTCTGCTATAAATACATAAAATTAACAGGATATAAATACAAATACATAAAATTAACAAGCTATAAATACATAAAATTAACAGGAAGAGTCCAGGCAATAGTAATTTCTTCACACCCTTCCAAACATAGGAGCCACATGGTCATAGCCCCATCCCTGGGGACAGGGACCGAGGGTGTTGAGGACACCGGCGAGGCGTTGCATGCCAGGCTGCAAGTTCCCTGTTTGGGCTGCCTGTGGCTGTGCGTCACTGCCTGGCGTGTTCCAGGGTTAACTGAGCCATATTGAGGGCTGGGTCACGTCCTGAGGTACAGGGAGCCTTCTGCTGCTCCGTGACTTTCATTTTGAAAGGGGGAAGGAGAGGGGCGGAAAAGGAAGAGCTTTACCTCAGAGGAGGAAATTTGCCTCAAAGGATCTTCCATGCTAAGGCTGAATACTTTATAAAATTTAACTTTCCAGTCAGTTTTCTGGGAGGCAGTGAGCGAATCACAATCAGCTCTGCCGCAGGCTACGAGGGCTCAGCGGCTGAGTCATGACAGACCAAAGGGAGTGATACATCAGGAACAAAATCAATGCTGGTCAGCCTTGAGTGCTACAGCTGAGGAGCACCATTAAACAGCTGCCAAGGACCATTCCCTCTCCATGACGTTCTTCCGTTTTGTTACACTAGTTATGGTTTCTGCCGATGACCTCTCTTGACTCAAGGGATTCTTTTGTGAGAAATTTCTTTATATAAGTTTCACATTGTGATTCTACTCATATTCTGTCAGAGGTTAGTTCTACATTTGACTGAATTGCTTTAAATAAAAGTAGTTCTGGAAAATTAAGCCCCTTGTTTGCTAAGCCTCTGTCAGCGAATAAATGGGTAACTGATGCTAGGAAAGGAACAAACCTTTTCATGGGAGCCATGATGCTGGGTGAAAGGTGTCAGGGCTCACACATGATTCAAAAAAATTAATGGCTGTAAATAGAAAGGATAATCAATCTCTAAAAACCTGAGGATATCTTAACCCACACTATGTTTACATTCCTTAAAAAAAAAAAGAAACTTCTACACAGAGTAAAGAGCGGTAGAAAATCTGGGGAGAGGCATTTACTAAATTTACTGGGACAGCTCAGAAATTTGTTAAAAATGAAGTAACGATTGGTGTCAGTGGATCAACTAGAGATGCACATTGAATGAACTTGCTTGCTCATTTCCCATGTATGCTTCCCTGTTCTGGAGTTAGAGATAGGTGCAGTGTGTTGGCTTCTGTGGTGTCCAATTAACGATGCCCATTAACTTCAATAAACTGCAGTTTTAGTTTTACAAGAACAGCCTTGCATGTAGTTCCGCTATCCCATGGATATGCAAACAATAGCTCTAATTCCATTTCTCTCCCTACATTTTACTTCGATAGCTTGGCAAGAAGTGATCTTATATTAGTGTCTAACAGTTTGGGATCGCTCAAGGACACAAGGAAGAGGCCAAAAATCGGTGACATTCATAATCCATTCCTCTTTTGGCTCAACAAGCAATTTGGTTTTGTTTGCTCCTACATCTGACAGAGTGTGAAATTACTGCCTCATTGTTTATAGGGCAAATAAAGAGGTTAATATTATTAGGCTGCGTTGAAATATCTGCACTACAAAAGAAGATTGGGTTTTCAAGTGTTTCCCATGGAAATGTCTCTGAAGTAGTTTATACATCTCTTCACAGAATCACAGAATCACCTAGGTTGGAAGAGACCTCCAAGATCACCGAGTCCAACCTCTGACCTACGCTTTCCCTTCCTTTGGTTTTACATGTGAACAAGAAACAGGAGCTTGTGTTTCTTCTGTCTCTTCTTCCTGTAAACGCCAGTCATCCTGGCTGAAAAAAAAAGATGTTGAAGATGTTTTAATATTAATTTAGTGATGTTTTTAGAAAGGACTGATGTTTAGAAAGGAAAGGAAAACATTGCTCATACAAGTTCATACAGATTTTATTTTTTTATTTTTTTCAGAAGGCCAAGCATTTCTGCTGCAGTACATACTATGGATGCCATCAGAAGGTTGAAATATGGAAAGCACCAACATACTCACCATCCTGGCATCTGAAGGCCTTTACTGTCCTCGTGTCATGTTGCAAATAGACACTGTCTAGGCCCTGAGTATTCCACCAGGCTCTGCAGCATCTTTGCCTCCCTGGGATTTTGGCTGCCGATGTGCAAGATCAGCACTGGCGTGGTGCAGGTGAGTTTGGACGTGCCTCATCACTATGGACTTGTCTCACGTCCAAGGAACTTTAGGCTGACACTTTTTATCGTCACCCAACTCACTCTGCCCTTCTTTCTTGGGTACAATGGGACTGCACCAGGTTGGGAGGACACTGCCCTGCTGTCTTGGTGATGGCCTGTGACTCCCAGCTCGTCTTTGCAGATCAACCCACTGAAACATGGCAAGATTCTGTAATTATACTAAAATAGACCAATATTTTCTCAAGAAATTTACTAGTCTTTTGAAATGTTGCTCTGTGCATCAAATCCATGTATAAAAGAAATGGTAAATCAATTATTTCAACCTAGAAAGTTTTTTTTTTCTATAGTCTACATGCTAATAGTCAACTGCAGACTGCCTATGAAGTACGTTCATGTGGTCACAGAGACAAACATGCAGGCTGCTATGTTTAGGGAGTATGGCAAATCCTACCTGGCTTACGGCTGGCTCCAAAAGCCATTGAAATTATTAGAAATGTCTTGTGGGTTATCTGTGAGCAGTCCTGCAGACTACATGTTCTGTGGTAATTTATGTGCTATACTGTGCTCTTTAACCACGACAGTATCTCAATGCCTTCTACTCCAGGGGAGTCCTTTGGTTTACTCAGTTCCTCAGTCAAATCCTTACCAAACTTGTCAGTGACATTCAGAGCTAGGCTCCTCAGTTGCTTATCAAAATCATTGTTTTAATCTTGTAATCCAAATAAGTAATCAAGATAAAAATCCCCTTTTTGAAATTGCTAATCTGAAATACTCAGCCAAACTTGCTCTTCACTGTACTTCCTCAAGAGGGTAGATAGCCTTCAGAGGTGTTTCAGCTTTTAGACCAAGATGGTATAAAAGGTGGTTTTCATTTTGGGTTCATTTTATTTGTTTCTTTCTTTGTTTTTATGACAGTTGTTTAGATCTTTGCCTGAGGTAGACTTGCAGCTACTAACAGGAAAATCAGAGCAGGAAACAGTCCTTTTAGTTCCACATACAAAGGCTCCTATTAACATGGCTTCTGAATTGGATTCATCCGAAGTAAAGCTAATCCTCCCCTTGACATTTACAGAGTTGGTTGATTACTTCTCTTCCGAGCCATCCATGTGGAGCATTGCAGGTTTTCATAAATTCGTTCCTGGATGTTCTTAATATTATGTTTTTCTGATTCCTGTTTTAAGCTCTGCACATTAATAATTCAAAGCTTACAAAGTAAAGCAAAACAAACGACAGATCAAACCTGGCAGAGCACACTGGGAGAAGAAAATATCACTGAGACAAAAATATTTTAACTGCTGTGGCCAGAATCCTCTTGACCATAATAAAACTACTTTCTGACATCAGATGAAGGCTGATGTGGCAAGATGGCAAGCTTGAGGCTAGTGTAGCAGCTGGTATTCATGCAGGGCTATATCTGACTTAAGTGCAATACTTACATATAGAGGTAGAAGTGAAGAAACTGATCCACCGCATATTCTCTGCTCAAGAAAACCTTATAGTACCTACAAAATTTATTTGAATTTACTTAACTGTGTTGGAAGTACTCTGTCCACATGACAGGAGTATCTAAGAAAGGGAAATGGTTATCAGTATATATAGTAGAATGCAAATACATATATGTTTTATATTAGAACAGTGGTGGTAGCCAACAGATGACCCATCAGATGTCGAAGTCCCACTGTATGCAGACGCTAGAGTGAGCAGGAAGTAGTCACTGTACCACAGAGCTGACAACTCTATGGAGACAGGCAAAGGAGTAATTTCTGTCCCTATTTTTAGGAAATTGAAGTAAAGCAAACTTAAGGACTCAAATATATGTATGGGACAGATCTTTATAGGCTTTGAAAAAGGATCGGATTTTTGAATCAGTTCTGTCCTTCTGAAAATATAGGCCTAAGTGTTGTACTGCAGGTGCTAAATTTAAAGGTTTTCTTTAAATTCTGGCCCATATCTGAGGACAGCCAAGGAAAGGTTGTCTCTAAGGAAAATAAAACAAGCAGAATCCCATCACAGAGCTTACCTGTAAAATCTCTCTGGTGGTGCTGCTGTGACTCACAAACAGGCATCTACAGTGGATCTTCACAGCCATCACGTTCAGTCTTCTGCTACTACCATCAATCCCCTCTAATCCTATCTATAAGTTTATCAGGCCTCTTATTAAAACTAAATAGGTTCCTACTTCAAGTGCTTTTACCATTGCCTCTTTATTCCATCATCTCAGAGGAGGTGGTTAAAAAAAATCTTGTTTCAAGCTTGAATTTATTTTTGACTCATTCATACTTATTTATTCCTTGTCAACATTATCTTTTTCCATTTACATAACATAGCCATCCTTCTAGTGTAAGTAGCTCTTGTTTTCTTGCGTTTAACCTCCTTTTTTTCCTACACCCTACATTGAATTTACTGACAGCAAGTTTAGTGTTGGTTTTGCAAGGTTAAATGTGCCTTAATTGATCTCTTAATTGAGCTCTTTAATTGTGCCTCTCTGATCAGCTGACCTCGCCACAGCCGCTATTCTAAGAGCTCTTCTCCATATCTGATGCAGTTTTGATAAGTTTATCCTTAGATGGGGTGATCAGGCCCAGAAATTTTGTTCCAGGTGACTTCTTGCTCAGGCACTGCCTTCAGAAATGGGAGCGCCAAGTTCAGTTCCCTTCTCTGAATGAGTGAGTATGAACTATTTCACATGTACTAGAGACCAAGTCAAAAGGTACTGCGGCCTAGTTATATTTCAATCACTTGTAGATACTGTTTTTCATTCACTAGCAGAAATTAAATGTTAAAAGTGTAGCAACGCTATCCCATAACACTGTTGAGAGTCTTAAGCATTAGACTAGAAAGCCATTCTCTTTCTTTACCTGTGTCAGTGCTGTCATAAATGAGGAGAATTGCCTGGAAGACACAGATCCTGGAAGTCTCTGGAGGGCTTCCTGGTCGATGTGTTCTCCTTTTCTTTCAGGCAGGGGTGTGAATTTAACCTGGCTCTCCCAAGTCCAAGGAAGACAGATGCTGCATCGAAGTAATTTGATGCCTTTTCTAGGTTTAATGTCATCAAGAATAACTGAAAATTGTAAACTTCAGATCAGTCTGGACTGTTTTTTGCTTAACTTATATTAGGCCTGTTGCATTGGGGGAAAAAAAGGGGAAAAGAAGAATGACCAGTGTCGCTTCTCTAGTAGGTTAAGTAGGAAATTTAGTAGCTTCCTCTAACAGCCAATGGGGAAAATGGACAATTTGCTTATTTGCAGTCTGCTTGATTCCATGAAGTACAAAAAAAATGCATGTGAACAAGGAAGAAACACAGCTTCAATGTTTGTACAGTAGAACAATGCAGCCATTTGTTAGGAGGGCTCGTAGGTGTTAAACACAAATGACTGGAGTAACCCCATGTGGTTCGTAGTCTCTTATTATGCAGACTTATTGTAGTAGACACAACTTGTTTTCACACTAATTGGTCCCCTGATGACGACCTAGAGACATTGTTCACTTTGATCAGTGAGAAGTCCAGAAGATTTCAGAAGATTTTGAAATGGTATTGTGTTCCTTCTTCTTTATTTTTTTTTTTTTTAGGTTTTATAAGTAATACATTCCCCTACAAAGTTAGCACCAGAGGAGTAATAGTACAAGGTTGGTGTCAAACTTATTATATGAAAATTACACTTGGTAATGATCTGAACTTTAAAAAATATCTGCTTCTTATTTCAGAAATGAAAGAGCTCAATTCCTTCCTACATTTCATTTGTTTTAAGGCAGAGAAGGAAAATGGTATCAATTTTTCTGCCAGCATATTAAAACATGTTTTTATTAACAAGTAATTGCATTGAATCTTGGAAAGGATCAGCAGCAGCAGAAAATACTTCTGGAAAGCTGAAAAATGTATTTCAGATTCCTTTGAACAAAAAAGTAAAACTGCTCCAGGAGGGTATTTCCCTTACTTGAGTATAGGATGTGAGAATTTTATATAAGTTTTACTGCTGAGAGCTATTTTAAATCTCTTTTGAACTCAAGTAATCTGTGAAGTAAATGCATGTCTGGACGAAAAGGCACCCTGTGCCTTGTTTGAGACAAAACAAGTACAAAATTTCTGAAAGCTTAACAAATCCAAGTGAGATTCAGAGGGAAGTCCACATTTTAGCTGTTTGTAGGTTTTATTTCCAGTTCTGGTCTAGCATGGATCAGAAGAGAAGAGGCATGGTAGATCTATCCTGTGGCAATCTTTCCAGGACAGTCTCCTATGTGGATGTAACTATAGCAATGTAAAGGTGCCAGAGGATTAGAAAAAAATCATTGCTGCATGAGAAAAATTGAGAAGCAACACCACATAACTCAGTGGACTTTGGTCTTGCAGAGGAGGGCAAACCAAAAATAATGACTGGAAGGTAAAGTCAATAAAAAGCAATTAGATTTTTTTTTTTTTCCAAGTGAGAGTGACTGGGGCTAGTGAGAGTGAGTGAGCATGTGGTGGATGCTGGATCTGTAATGGAGACTGCATGTCTGACTCTTGGTTGCCTTTGTGAAACATACAAGGTACAGGACTCAGAACAGGGTGAGTATAAGCGTAATAGTCTGAAAATAAATAGGATGCTGACTGAACGATGTGACAGTCCCACTTGGTCTTAAACACTCAGCGGGAATCTTACTTTAGTCAAGCACATAGCTGCCATTCCTGCAGCTCTGAGTTCAAGAGGTAGTTGAGGCAAATATGTTATTAAAATGTAGCAGCAGGCTTACGTCTGTAAGCAGATGGAGAATGGTTCTTTGAAGAAGGTGTTAGAAGTAATGTGTGGGATTTTCAGAAGGCCCATTTGAATCATGTGGCAGGATATCAAACAACGTTCTGAAGACTTTCTTGGGGAGATGGATCTCTCCAGATTGCCTCTGGGAATCAAAAATCCTAAGAAGGTTGACTTATTGGCATTAGTGACCATATGACATGCAATAGCTCGGAGGAGCTGGTTTAATCATGCAGAGGTTAGATGAGGTACATACTGCTGGCAGGCCTGGAGAAGCATCCTGGAGCTTGTGTTTCAAGGGTGCTCAACACAGCACTGAAAGTTTCCTTCAGTGAAAAGTGAACAACGGACAGGGATGGAGGCAAGGCTGATTGTGTGCAAGGGTTGTCAGAGAGGCCTTTACCTTCCAGGTAAGTTCACCAAACCAAGGAACTCAGTGAAGCCAAGTCATTTGGAGGCATCACTTCCAGCCAGAAGCCACTGTACAGTGCCTGTGAAGGGAAGCTAAAGAGAATGGTGCTCTGAAGCCTGTCCTCTTTGCTGCTGTTCATATTGCTGTTGAGACAGTAGGCACCGTGCAGGTTTCCCACTTCCTTGAGAGTGTTTTAAAATGCCTTGGAAAAAACAAACCACCTGTCCTTTGATTTTTCCCTCTTGTAATCAAACTTCATATAGTGATCTCTTAGAGGAGAAAAGGTCTGGTGACTGGTTGAGCCCCGAGCCCATCTGAATCGTAAGAGTAAGTCACTCACTGAAGATTCACCAAGGACCATTTCATCCTTGCTTTATAAAAGAAAAGACTGATGTCCCAGCCTAACCAAAACAGGCAACAAGTGTATAAATCCAAGATATCCCATAAAAGGTTTCCTCCTCTATCTCGTCCTTTTTCCAACCAAGGGTACAACTCCCTTTTAAAAGCCTCTGCAGGCTGCTGCAGCAATATTGTAGTTTGAGGCTAGAAGGAAGATGGAGTTTTTTCTAAAGGAGTAAAGAAGCAGTTTGATTAGAGTACGGCAAACCTCCCAGCAACCCTTCTATGTTTTTGGGGGAGTGCTTGACCTGACAGCACAGCTGGGACCTTGTGGCTCCAGATGACCATCCACTGATCCTTAGGTTTCCTTAAATCATCCCGATACAGTAAAGCAGTTGATAACATTGGAAGCCAGGGCTCATACCTTTCAGACTCCAGGTCCTTTGTTGTTTGTTCTTGCACTGAAGCACACTCACATTGGCTAGTATAGGAAAGAGATGATGAAAATGTACTTTAGCCCTGGATTTTGTGTTGGTGGAATTTAATGAAATTTCATCCACGGTATGGCTGAAGGTTTGTGGGTCAGGGGTCAGCGTGTGGGTCCCCATCTGACCACCCAGCTGGAGTGCCTGGATTTGGCAAGTGGGCATGTCAGCAGGATCACTTCTGAACAGACTGTGTCTTTCAAGGAATGTACTTCATGCACATTCACTGCTGCAACATGTGTTCCTTGGCCACCAAATGCTGGCAGGAAACTTGTGAAGGATACAAAGTAAGGTAGTTGGAAGGAAAAAAGATGCCACTTGGATGGAAATGTTCATATATTGGAAAATGATGTCTGTTTTGTAGTAAACAGGCTGTTAGGTATGTTTGTTATTTTTAGCCAATAATGCACTTGATGAAAGAGTGCACTTGATAAGGAACAGCCTCTGATGTGAGGGAGACGGTGCAACAGCAGGTTGTTATTAAGGCTAGCTTGACTGGCAGCTGTGGAAGTAAATAGTGGTGCTGCTCTTGGTTAACAAGCGGCAAATGGGGAGATTGAACAAACTTTCAGATCATTAAACAAATGGAAAGCTTGCTCAACATCAAAGTGTGGTTTGGTGTTCTATTTGTAGCAAAAAAAAAAAAGACAAAAGGCTGGACTTGGTATTTCTGCAGTCCTTGTGTAGTCTCTGTATGCCCTGCCCTGCATGGGAGCAGGGCTGATGCCATGGAGAGGAAGGGGTTTTTTTTACCTCCTCGTTCGTGTGGGTAGCTTTATAGTGACATTTGTCACTCCTCAGACATCATTTCTCTACCCGGGTTCCACCTCTTTTGTTAAATCCTGTCCTTCAGGGAGCCAGGAACACAAATCTATTGCTGAGACAAAGGGCTGCAGCCATTAGGTGCGTCAGCCAGGAACCATGGCCCCATATCCAGCCTATTTCCATTAGAAGGCAGTGCAAGGACCATTGTCAGTCATATCGCCTAATTAGTGGAACTAGGATGGAACTAGTGGAATGTTACTGGAACTAGGATGATGATGATGATAGAAAATAAAGGGAAATTTTAAAAATAAAAGATTGAAAAAAATACAACTCACATAGGGCTGTTCATTGCTTGTAGATAATTCAAATGTCACCCATCCCTTTAAACCTAGGCTCACGGGGGTCCCAGACTCTGTGCTCTTCTCTGCTCAGGGTTGAATGTGAGCTTATAGTTTTCAAATTTACCCATTCTAACTGTGAGCATAAATTCTGTACCATTTTTTTTATTGCAACCTAAAATGGAAGAAAGCTCATTTTTTAAATACAGCATCAGACTTCCCCTTGATGTTACACAGTGGTCTTCGTGCTCTTTCAATGCTACTAAAGTCTCTAACTGAGCTACCAGCCTCTAATTCAACTCAGAGACTAACAAAGGGAGAAAATGGTAAAAGTGTTGTTTATCTTAGAGAAAGACTGCTTACTGAAAGTTTGGTATAAAGATGCTCTAATACTTCTGGGAAAAATAAATCTTTTTTTTTTTTAATAGCTCTTTGTAATGCAAATGTTCTGTAGCAGAACCTGTGGAAACTTGTGTTATTAATCACCTTGAGTATCCAAACTTTATTTTTAGGACTGTGCCATTTAGCTATTGGGAAAAACTATAAGTATACAATTTAAGTGAAAAAAAAAAAAAAAGAAAGAAAAAAGGAACTCATAAAATACACAACAAAGGAAAAACCCCTACAAATCAAAAAGAAAAAAAGAAAAAAGAAACATGAAGACATTTGATTTCTCCTCATTTATCACACCTGTACAGGAAGACAGCCATCTGATTACTTATTGCTTTGAGATGACTGCATCAGCCTGGGATGATTTTTCTATTATTATTGTTATCATCTTTTTTGCCTCTCTTCTCCCATGCCTCTTGTCTATAACAGAGATGAGAGAAATCGTTCGAATAGCAATCCTAGCACTAGTAATAATCAAAGAACTATTCTGTTCTTATTTCAGATTCAAAGAAAAAAAAATCATTGTTCTTTTTCCCTGTTCTCTGCTCTTAACGTAATACATTATGGCCACTTTTTATGTTCTTGTTCATCCTGGGGCAGATCGTGATTTAGGTGATTGATCGCAGAGGGGAGTAAGAGCTCCTGCTCAGATGTGCACCGAGGACAGGAGTCTCACAGCCAGTTTAAGCCAGCAGCAATTTTTTTTGTCTTCCTCTCCCAGCAGTGGAAAAGGGGTATGGGCGTATCGTGAGGGTGTTCTGCTGGACGTGGCTGGGGTGTGGTCGCTCACCATACCAAGCCCGCCCGCCACACAGTTTGTTGTTTCTCGTGTTCCTCAGCCAGCTTTTTTGCCATCACCTGTCCCATTTTTCACACCCAAAATCACGTTCCTTAGTGGTTTTTAATTGGAATGTCACATCTAATTTAATTTTTCTTTGTAAGGTAGTCTAAAATATTTGTTGCTTTCTGTGATAAACAGAAGCCAAATAATAGGATGAATTCTAGTTGTATGCTTATGTCATCAGAATACAGTTTTAAGTTGTATTTACACATTCTGCCTTCCCCAAATATTGGTATTATGATAAAGCTCAGGGCAGTGTTATTCAGATGAACTCTATCATTTGCTTCCTGCTTCCACCAGCTTCCCTGCTTTGTTTCCCTCTTGCTTCCTCAATAATCTATAATTTTCCAACCTCTGCTTCAGCCCACGAGTCCCAAAAGTCCTTTATGTACCCTGCCATGCTCAGGCACAGCGACCCCTTTCCCTTCCCCACGGGCACATCCATGCCATCGAGCATCCTGCCCTTCCCAGCACTGCAGTCCCCTCTGCCTGGGTACCACTGCTCTGCTGGGGCAGGGCCAGGTTTGTCCCAAAACGCTCTTGTTCAGAGGTGGGGCTGTGAGCCCAGCTGCTTTCTGTGTTAGCTGCTATATGACAGATAATCAGTTTATAAATAAATTGCATCACATTTTCCCCAAACTGGGCAGCAGCTTTCTGGGAGGATTGGGATGGGGACACTCCCCAACCTGGTGTGCTGAACATACTACTACCCGCTACTGATCTTCCAGACAGGTGGGGAGGAAGCTGCATCCCGTAGTCTGAGGGGAATGAAGGAAGACTTCAAGGCCTTGGGACAGTTGGTGAAAGAGTCTGGGGTGCAAGTTATTTTCTCTTCCCTCCTTCCGTTTTCAGGCGATGACATGGGACAGAATAGAAGGGTCCAGTTCATAAATGCTTGGCTACGTGACTGGTGCTGCAGGCAGGGCTTTGGGTTCTTTGATAATGGCTGGTTTTATAAGACACCAGGCCTGACAGTAATATGCGGGGAAGGTTTATCTCACAAGGGCAAAAGGGTTCTGGGACAGGCATTAGCGGGACTCATTTGGAAAGCTTTAAACTAGATCCGAAGGGGGATGGGGTTGTAGCTGGGCTTGCACCGGTGGGGCAGCGCTCTAGCAATGATGAAGACTGGGAGACCTCCCACCCCCCTGGGGTGAAATCGGCGTGCTCAGCTCACTCCCTGAAGTGCCTGTACACCAATGCACGCAGCACGGGGAATAAACAGGAGGAGTTAGAAATCTGTGTTCAGTTGGGGGACTATGATCTAGTGGCAATTACAGAGGCATGGTGGGACAGCTCACATGACTGGAATGTGGTCATGGATGGGTATGTCCTGCTCAGGAAAGACAAGCCAGCAAGGTGAGGTAGAAGAGTTGCTCTTTACGTGAGAGAGCAACTACATTGTATTGAGTACTGTCCAGGGGCAGATGAGGAGTGCATTGAGAGTCTGTGGGTGAGAATTAAGGGACAGGCTGGCATGGGGGATACTGTTGTGGGTGTCTATTACAGGCCACCAGACCAGGATGAGGAAGTTGATGAGGCCTTCTACAGGTAGCTGAGAGCAGCCTCGCAATCACAGGCCCTGGTTATCGTGGGAGATTTCAACTACCCTGACATTTGTTGGAAGGCCTACTCAGCCAGCCATCCGCAGTCTAGGAGGTTCCTCCAGTGCATTGATGATAACTTCCTGATGCAAATGGTGGGTGTGCCAACTAGGAGAGGAGTGCCGCTGGATCTTGTCCTCACTAACAAGGAAGGTCTGGCTGAAGCGGTGAAGGTTGAAGCGGCCTTGGTTGCAGTGACCATGAGATGGTGGAGTTCGGGATCTCATGTGGCAGGAACAGAATACCAAGCAGAATTGCAACCCTGGACTTCAGTAGGGCCAACTTTGGCATTTTCAAGCAATTGCAAGGGGAAATCTCAAGGGACAAGGTATTTGAAGGTAAAGGGACCCAAGATAGTTGGTTAGCGTTCAAAGACTGCTTCTTCCAAGCACAAGATCAGAGCATCCTAACAGGTAGGAAGTCAAGAAGGAGAGCCAGGAGACCTGCATGGTTAAACAGGAAACTGCTGGGCAAACTCAAGTGGAAGAGGAAAGTCTACAGATCATGGAAGGAGGAGCTGGCCACTTTTCTTTGGCATGACATAATTGTCATGGTTTTGTTCATGACTGTTTTTTCTGTTCCATTATCAGGTGTGGTTGCAAGCCAAAAGGGATGCTTGCACCCAATACAGGCCCAGAATTAATAGATGTAAAAGCAGCAGGTCCGGTATATTCTGGTGAAAAAAAGCTATGCCCAAGCTTTTCCTACAGGATAGGCATAAGGAAAATAGTGGCAGCTGCTGTGGTTTGCAAGGAAATCGAAAAAACATTTGTGCAAATTCTGGCGGCTAGATTTATTCTGCTGGGTTTGAGGCCGCTCCTTCCCCATTGCATTCCCATTTCTAGTTCAGGGCTGTGTTCTTTGTCTTTCAGCAACTGCGCAGCAGTAGGCCCTGAGGATTGAAGACTGTGTTTTGATCCTCAGCTCCTTTTCAGAGCTAATAAATAAGTTAGCTGTTGGTTTATGTAACAGTTTGGAAGTCCACACCACTCGAAGGTGTATTTTATTGGTGTGGGTAATTAGCAAACAGTACCACAGCACTATAATTTGCTGTTTGTTTTCCCTCTGAAGCAAATAGGTATAAATTGTTTAGAAGGGCAAACCTGTGCAAGAGAAAAGCATCCAGGCACCCAAACCCCAGTTTACAGCAATTAAGGATGTATTATTGGCATCAACAGGATTATTGTCATTTTTAAACTGTGCAGCTGCTTGTGATAACAGTGCTCTCCCAGAAAGGCAGTGGATCACCAGTATGCTGGGCCAGCAGTCACTGGGGCAGGCTGGGAGCTGCCCACTGCTATGCTGAGGTTGTTTATCTTGGAGGTCCAAGGCCACGTTTCTCGTTCAGTGCCCCGTTATCGCTGCTGGTATTCTCAAGGCAGCCTGTATGCCTCAGCCGAAATTGAAGCCTGCCAGCGTGCATGGTGCAGTGGGTAAAGGCAGATGGGAGCTGTCTGATCAAACAGCTTTTTAAACAGAAAGCACCTGTTTGTCACAACTGATTTTTCTTTTTCTTTTTTTTTTTTTTTTGTAGGAGTGCATCCCTTTCACTGGATGTGTAGGAGTGGATCCCTTTCACTCCTTTCTAGGAAACAGCGCAACTTGTGACAGACCAGTCCCCCCTTTTTTCCACAAGTCAGCACCACAGTGCTGGGCAAGGCCAGACTTCTGAAGTCCCAAGCCCAGCCTTTGTTTGTCTAACCTCGTGTAAGCTGTGGAGCCCCTGTTTTAGCTGGGCTTGTCTCAGATTTTGACATCTAGAAACCAGGTGTCAAATAAGTCTTGAGAAGCAATTTCATTTTTAAATTTGAAAAAGAAAGAGAAAAGTGATTTGTAAGTGAAATTTATTTATGTTTCTCTACTGTGGAAGACATGGAAGCTTATGTTTTCTTCTGAAAGAGAATCATTTCTGTACTTTTAAAGCAGTTTTGGATTTCACACTGAACAGACATGCCTACTTTCAGCCAGCTGCCTGGTACTCTTTGGAGCTGCAGTGGGGTCACTGCACATGCTCTGAGGCTGCCCTGAAGTTCTGCTCCTTGGTACAGAGGGGCAGAGCCCCTTTGCTGCTGTGGGTGCTTCTCACTTCCTTTCGTACTTCACAAAACAAAGGCAGGTCACCTCAAGCTTCTCTGCCTCTGCTCTGCCGTCAGGAGCCCCACTGTACAGACTTGTATTAAACCAGCAGGCTCTGACTGCATCTTTTTAAAAAGACACACGAGGGCACCATGGAGGCGTAAACCTCATCTTCTCCCTGTCCAAATTCATCCTTTTCTGTAAACCTGGGCACTGCAAACAAACAACATATTCTTCCCCATAAGGAACCCAGGAGTAACAAGCATCCTTACCCCCAAAGTTGGGTCTGCTGCCTGTTAGCAAGGCAGGCTTTTGGCCTCATTCTTCCCTCAGCTGCCTTCTATGCTGAGAATTGACATAAACGGAGTTTCTAAGTGGCTTTCTTAAACCCAAGCATCATGGCCACACTAGGCCATGGTACCCTGCCCAGTGAAGTCAACACAGATCTGCATTTCCTGAATTTCAGATCACTCAGCCAGAAGATCACTGCAATGACCAAACCCAAGACACCTCCACTCTGGTGGTGTGTCTTTGACAGGCACCAGGGTTTCATCTTCGGCAGCTTTCAGAGGCACCGGCCATCAAGATCCTTGTGCACGCTGCAAGAACGAGATAGGACCCAGTGTTCTCACCCCACCCTGCCCCACTGGAGAAAGCCTCAGACTGGCAGTTACATGGATTTCTCTCAACCCACGCAGAAAAGTAAAGTTGTTCTTTCTGCTTCTTTCTGTAGTGTTTATGGCCACACCAAAATCCAATGTTTTGTCCAGAGCTTGTACTGAGTGATTAAGCAGATGTAGTGCAGCAGAGCTACCCATGTGAAAGACTGTCACGAATGTTTATACAGTTTTAGCTGAACTGAGAAAGAGAAAATAAAACAGCCTCCAGTCTCATTGTAATTACCCGTTGGGAAGGAAATTAAAATGAACGTATTTAAGTTTTCACTGTCTCCTGGTGACATTTAGAGATGGGGTCACACTTGGCAAAGGCAAAGTAATCAGCCAAGTACAAAACCTCACACAGCCCTATTTCTTGTTGCAAGTGGGCCGTTCAGTCCTCTGTTCTCCCTTATACAGGTATGCCATTCATTTTATTAGTCCCTTGTGAATTACATTGCAGACAATGACATAATTGAATTTAAACAAACTAGACTAGACTCTCCTATGGTCTGGTGAACATTTATGTCACTCAAACACCAGGAGACCTCCAGAGGGGTTTGGGTTTTTGTCCTTTTATCCTTTTCTTAAATACTTCAGAAAAATCAAATGTCAGTGACATTTTCTGGAATAAATAGTTCCAGTGAAGCTGCACAGAGAATTGGGTGGTCATGTGCTTTTTGTGTACAACAATGAAGCAGGATTAGTTTTGCCTTAAAGACAGAGTTGTGAAGCTCCCCACTGGCATTTCAGGAAATGCTAATTCTTCCTTACTCAGGTGGATAAAAGATTATGACTCAAATGGTTACATTTAAAGGAAATATCTCCTCCCTAGAGCATGGTGGTTCTTTTTGACCATGAGCCAGCAGTGTGCCCTGGTGGCCAAGAAGGCCAATGGGATCCTGGCGTGCATTAAAAGGAGTGTGGCCAGCAGGTCAAGGGAGGTGATCCTCCCCCTCTACTCTGCCCTGGTCAGGCCTCACGTGCAGTACTGTGTCCAGTTCTGGGCTCCCCGATACAAAAAAGACAGGGATCTCCTGGAAGGAGTCCAGCGGAGGGCCACAAAGATGATACGGGGCCTGGAGCATCTTCCTTATGAGGAACAGGCTCCCCAGGGAGGTTGTGGAGTCTCCTTCTCTGGAGATATTCAAGGCCCGTCTGGACGCCTGCCTGGGCAGCCTGCTCTAGGGAACCTGCTTTGGCAGGGGGGTTGGACCCGATGATCTCTTGAGGTCCCTTCCAACCCTTACAATTCTGTGATTCTGTGATTCTTATCTAGAGGTTAGTACCAATAGATAAAGAACACGTTACTTAGATTGAGAGATCTGTATGTTTGTCATGTTATACGTTGCCAAGAGGAGCAGGGGACGCTGTGGCTTTTACATGTTGTATGGAAGGTTGTCTAGGCTGCTAATGAAGTAGGGTCAGATTCTTGGCTGCATAACTTTGTGTGGTTACAACTTCCAGTAGAATAAATATGGCTGCATTTAGTTTGCCTTGAATTGAAACTTTTGATCTGAACGATCATTTTAAGGAAAATAATGTCAGTAGTCTGGGGTTTGTTTTGGTGGGGCTTCTCATCTACATACCATTCTCATTGCTATCTGCAGTACCCAAAGTGCTTCTTTTTTATCCACAGAAGCGTGAAGACTAAAACGAGTCTGCTCAAAATGATTTTGACCCTGGGCATGGAGAATCAATCCCAAACTGACTTCAGCCCAGAGTTTAAGTGAGATAAAAGCAACCTCTGTGCCCTGGGACCTTGACCTCCTTGTAACTTGGGGATTCTTTCTAGAGAGCACTTAAGCTTGTACTGAAACCCCAATGGAGGTAGGTGCTAGCTGTAGCGGGCTCCAGAGAGATGTTACAGTTAATCTTAAATCTAACTAGTTAGAAAAATTAGCATTTAAGAGGGTTTTGTGCTTTTTTCTTTCTTTTTCCTAATTTCACCGCAGTAAACATGATTAAATGGCTAATATCAGGCATTGAGAATCACCTCTCTGTGTTTTCATTAGCTGAGCTATTCTCACTCTGCATTAAACATTCATGATATTTATAATAAATAGTGCATGCATTGTTGTGTTGAAACAACAAACTTCCTTAGTGAAGTAATTAGGATGTGGGTCAGAGGTTTTTATATAGCAAGTCAGACATTATTTAACTTTGAAGAAATCCTGTGCTAGGCCTTTTATCAAGAAAGTCCATTCGTTTTTAAAAAAAAACTTAATCAATAAATCCTAATTAAAATCACCTGTCAGATAAGTAGTAGTCCTTAAGATTTTGGTTTTATACCCAGGAGGGTTCTAACTTACTGATGACATAAGTGTATTTACTGACTAGATCAATAGCCTGCTCAGTAATTGTTTTTTGCTAAGGTTACAGGCATTTGGCTGGAAATAATTAGAACTGTTTGTGATGATGGATTTTTCTGAAACTTGCTGTAGTACCTGAAGAAACTCTTGCCTGGATGCCTTGAGGCACAGACAAAGCTGCATTTAGTTCAGTGTGCTGCACAATCTTCCTAGCCCTGTCTAGAAAAAAGATTCTGTTTAATTTTCTATGATGGAACTTCCAAAACTCAGGGTCCACAGTATGTGCTCTACAGCTGATACGTAGAATCATATCACATTTACAGCATTTCCAGTTTCAAATGTGGTGATACTTGTCTACAGTTCTCTGTGGGAAGCATTGAGATTTGGCAGCGGTCTTTGACCCCAGAAATTTTGGAACTTCAAACTTAAGGGTGACTCGTGTTATATGGCATTGCAAGGATTTTCCTCCTTTCATTTATAATCTGTTAGTTTCCCTGTGTGTGTCTTAGTAAGGGATAGTTACACTATTCCCCTAAGCCAGTGTATACAAGATGACAAAAGTGATTAAAAGTAGATACTGCTTTGAAGCACTATATACTTTTGTCAAGGTAAGTATCAGTTTAAATAGTGAGAGTGGCTGGTAGATCCTTGCAGTTCTGTCAGGATAAGGCTAGCTACAGCAGTGGTCTCAACTCTCAAAGAATTTGGAAAAAATGGAAAGTGTGGATAGCAGCCAGTATTTTATTTTTATTTTTATTTTTTTATGACAAAGAGACTCTAATAAAGATTAGATGCTTCTCTAAAAAAGCCTCTTCTAACCAGCAAAGGGACTAAGAACATATTCGATTTAACCTTAAGCACATGAGTACTTCTCTTTATTCTTTTGGGGCTGACTAATGTGCACTGGGTAAGGTTTCTTCGTTGTTAATTCCAAAGTACTTTGTCACTCAGTGAGACTCACACGTAGACCTCCTTCTGTTGTCCTTGCAATGTGTATTGCAAGGGTCAGCCAGGTGGCCCTTCTCTTCACAGATTGCTGTGCAATGAATCTCCACTAGTCAACATAACAGCCTATGCTAGCACACGCCTTTGTCGTGTTGCACAGCTCAGTAATAAATACGTCTGACTTCTGCATCACATCCTTTTCCCAGGATGTCTGTTTGCCTTTGTGCACAGAAGCCAGCCATACATATTTATTACTGGGACGGAACAATAATTAGGGAATTTTTCACTTGAATTATGCTTTTTACACTGTTACTTGGTGTTGTGCAAAAATATGTTGGGGAGTAAACACAACTTGATTGCAATGACAAGAAAGACAGGAAATATTTATCTTCAGTAGGAGTATAGTCTCAAAAATGATTATAGTGATAGCTTTTATCATGCTCTTTCTTCATCCCATTTCCCGTAGGCTAAGACTCAAGTCACTGATGCAATATCCCAGAAATAACATTTCAGCGTATTCCCAGACCCCATCCTCAGCTGGGTATTTGTAGTCACTTGCACATAAATTACAGGGAAAGCTTATAGGACTGTAAAATCAGTAAAATCTAAAACCTTTGACTTCTTAGCTTGCTCATGACAAATATCCCAGCTACATAAAAAACAGAGCATATCCTCAGAGAACAGAGACTTTCAGTCTTCATAATCATTTAAAAAGAGAAAGATGTCAGAGATGGAATGGCTAGAAATGAGAATCCTTCTGAATGTGAATTTATCAAGGTATCCAACCGAGTAGCTGACTTTCACAGATTTAACCCTGCCTTTTACTGCGTCCTTAGTTAAATCTGAAGGGTAAAACAGATTTTATACCTAAAACATATAAGTACATATATGCACATATATACATGCATTTGTCTACAGGAATTTACATGAAAATGTATTTTCTAAGGGAACTCCAGTATTGTGAACAAGGAAGGACATCAGGTTCTTGTTTTGGTAGGATGAATCATCTTTCCTTGACAATAACAAAAAATGAAAGAACTACCTAGATAATCTAAGTGCCTGCTTTTACATTGCTATATTTAGGTAGGATGATTCACTTGTAATTTAAGAGGCAAATTTACATAACAGGGCAATGTCAGTTAAGCGTCTAAATGTCTAGATCAGATTTTCCAGCTTCCATGAAATGCAAAGCTGTCATTGATCTCTGTGTGAAGTGAACTCTGGAAAATCAAACTACAAAGCATATTGCAGGGACATGGCCGTACAGTTCAGTTTAATTCCTAAGAACTACCGTGTAGCATCAGATTGATATTCTGAGTCTGAAAATGGTCAATCACATATACTCAGGGAAAGAGTGTAAGAAGCAAGGAACATGGTGTGATCCTTCCCATGGCATAGCCTCCTAGCTCGCAGCAGAGAGCTGCTAGGGATTTTTCGTACTCAAGGTTGCACCTAGAGCATTATGTTTAATAGCTACTTAATGAGTCTGCCTTCCATGAACTTTTTAGCCTGTTTGTCAACCTCACTCACCTTGAAACCATTTGCAGTTTTGATTGCTAAATATTCCGTAGTGATATTTTCCTCAGTATAGTTAATTATTTAATAGTTGCCATCCTCTATGTAAAATGCTGATAAAGGTCTACTCAGTGGAAGAGACATGATAAGAACATGGTTTATATATATATTATATAACCTTGCTGGAATCAGATTGCCACAAAAGCATACTAGGGAATCTTTAGTTAGGGTCATTCTAAATTAGGTAGGCTAGAAGCAATCATTTTTGTAGAAGAAGTGAATCATTTTTCCAGAAGAAAAGGAAAATGAACTACATATGCTTTGAATATGTGGATGGTGAGAGAGAAACTGTCTTTCTTTCACTGATTTAATTGAGTTAAAAATACATATTTTCTTTGAAGTATTGCTTGGTATGTCTCAAGTTACCAGACTTCTGTAAAAGCTAATGCAGTCAAACTACGCATCTGCTGCCTGATGCTCCTTGCTTTCAAAGACTCTCGAGCATCCTCATGGGAACATGCCAATTTACAGTGACACTTTCTCCAGTTAACCAGAAAATAGAAAACCAAGAACAACCCTTCCAAATCAATTTTGCAGGATGACAACTTATGTATTTGGAAGGCATTGTTTTTTTGCGTATTTGTAGGACTGATAAAGTCAAACTAATAAATAATCATAAATGATCTATACAGTTTTTCATCTTTGAAAACCTTTTACAGGTTTTTCATCTTTGCATCCTCTGTAACCGCTGACTCGGTGGCAAACAACTAAGCTTTGATACAGTCATAAGATCCTGTGCTTTTCAGCTTCCCAGGGACTAGCCAATGTGCAAGCAGTCTTTGTTTCCAAACAGCCTATAGGTTGGCCCCCTTTCCCTCTTAAGCCATTGACCTATTTTCAGATGACGTGTTCAAGAATTCATCATTTTGAAGCAAGTGGTCCACAGTCTGAACAGAACATACCTAAATCAATCCCTCTATTTTAAATAATGCAAGAGCTATACATGAATTCTTGTCTCGTTTCCCTTCTTGTTCAGAGGCTTCTAGGAGTTGATCCTAATCCTCTAAGTAGACCAGGATGATTCCTCTCTTCCCCCATCTTTTCCTGTGCAGCTTTGGGTTTGGGTACAGGTTTCCATAATAGTAATAAACCCTTTTGTGAAGATGTCTGGTTTGCTCTGTCAAAAGATTTTGCTCTCACTTTTTAATCTCAGGCTAGTAATTAGGTTTTCTGTCAGGAGATTAGTTGCTCACTTGTCCACCTGAGATTTGCTCTGGGCAGTAGCCAGCTCTTTGAACAAAAATGTTTCCTTGTGATTATAAGCTTATCAAGACTTTACAGCCCTCCACCGCTACCCTTGTGCAGAGGTGGGGTGTCTCTTCTGGCACTGCCAGGGATCTCAGGCCAAATGGGTTTCCAGAGAGTCTTATGGAGATGCAGGGTAGTTTTTGCACTCCAGGATGTGAATAAACCTTAAGGCATCTCAGAAATAACAAGGGTTATGCAGCCTGTGTCCTTTGTAACCCACTGTAGTGAGTTCAGTTACTGCTGCTTAATACTGAATATTCATAAAGTCAGCAAATGAGTAATTGGGATACATTTACATTTTATTACTGATATGGGATAGCCTGAGTATCTTACAAAGATGCTGATGATTCATTTTGGCATGACAGTAAGAGGGTGCAGAGGGAATCTGTCAGTATGACTTGCTAATGCAAAAATAATTGTTCCATTTTCTAACTTAAATATCAAGAAAGACACTGATCTTTAAGTGCGAATCTGCCTAGTAGTCTCTTTCACTATGTATTAGAGATCTGTACAGAGCCAGCGTGCTGCAGCTTTATCTTTCTATTTCTGCAGTAACTGAAGAAGTGAGGAAGAGGAGGCAGAAATAAACCTCCCCAGAAACACAGAAATGACTAAGAGCTCCTGTAAGCTGCAGATCAATTCTGATGCACTTGATAAATGAGGAGGATTAGATAAGTAATTTGAGTAGAAAGTGATAGCAATGGAAGGAGCTTTCCATTACGCTGAGACCCTAACTCTCAAAATATAACAAAGCTTTTATGGGTCAATTTAATTATAGCTGAGCTATACAAATATTTACCACGGCTACATAAGAAAAAGTTACGTTCCTCTATCTAAGTCCTCTCCATAAATGCACCTGCTATAAAGATACATAAAGAAGGCAGAACTGAAAATTTCAAAGAAAGCTAAATTTACAGCTTGTTTCAATTCAGCCCAGGGTGCTTATTTTTGTGATTTTGAATCATGGTCTTCTCCTACACGGTGCCTTTCCATTTGCTAACGTTGATGTCCTCGTTGCTGTATTGTATACCAGCTGGTGTTGCAGGGGTCACGTCGTGCAGTGTTGAAACACTTGGACTTGGGCTGACCAGGCCTGTTGGTCCTCCCACACAGGGCCACTGTTTGCCTCCATGAGTGTGTGGTGGGTCTGTGTCTTACCCCATGGGGTGAGACTGTGTCCTGATTGTGGAGGGGAAGAAAGATGGCACTGGAAGATGGTGGCTTTGGCAGTGTGTATGTATGTGAGCAGTTTCCCTAAGATCTGCCGGTTGTTGGAAAGAGGTAAATATAGCAGACACAACACAAGAAAAAAGGCAGATGCAAGCCTTCAGGCAGCTCGTATACAAGAATGTACTCTACATCTGGCAGACAGTTCACATTATATGTCTTTGATAAATAGTGCTTATTAAAGAGTTAGAAATTTCTCATTCCCCAGAGAAGTTGTTTCATACATTTTTCAATCTTTAAGCAAAATGAAAAAGTTTAATGAAAAAGCCCCTATTCAGCCACCCTCACTGAGCCTCCAGTCAAGATTTTCCTGAAGTAAATAAATTCTTAATTTGCTATAGATAATGTCTACCAGATGATAGTACCAGAAGCACAAGTGAAAATGAAAGAACAGCAGACGTGGAACAGACATTATTACTCACTTTTCCATGAACAGAACCATCAGCGTGTTGACTTAAGGCACGGCTGTCAAGGCAGGAGGAGGCAACTGAGGTCGTGCAGAAAGGTTTTAGGTGGCCTCTTTCTAGAGCAGATCAGCCATGCAGATGTGTATGGGATGCAGTACGAATCGCCGGTTCACTTGGTCCAAACTGCCTTAAGGTTAGGGTTGGGGTTTGGAGGGAGACAAAGCGCAGTGTCCTGTTGTGAGTGGGGTTGTGCAAAGGCTCCCAAAGGGAGTTCAGGTCTACCCAAAGGCTTCTGTTGTGAGCACTACTTCTTGGGAGAATTTGGCGACGTACGTGTTTTGTTAGGGTCATAATTAGGGTTAGGGTTGTTAGGTTTTGGAGAGAGAGAAAGCACATAATCCTGTTGTGCATGGGGTTGTGAGAAGGCTGCAAAAGGAAGTTCAGGCCTACCAAAGGGCTTCTGTTGTGAGCACTATTTCATGGGAGAATTTGTTGAAATGTCTGGGGCAGGGCCAGCAGACTGGGACAGGTTCTGGGAAGACATGCACTTCCAGTGGCTTGTTCCCTTCCTTTGTCCGGGCTGGCACGGAGAGGGACGGAGAGGTCCCTTCATCCTGCCGCAGTTGTCTGCCAAACCTCTGACAAGTTGCCTGTTTGGAAGAGCACTAACAAAATGACTTCCATCAGTGGGAGCTGAACAGAGTTCCTTCTGAACAGACCCTGTGATAGGCTCAGACGGTTAATTCTGGTGGCCAGCATCACTAAGCACGGTGCTTCCCTCTTAGTGTGGGTCACCAAAGCCAGGGACAGGGAATCCCCCGCCACACCTTCCGTTTTTCTGGGGCCTGTTGTTGCACCCGGTGCAGCTGCTCGACAGCGTGTCACTAGCAACGGCGAGCAGACCCCTTCAGCCAACGGGCTCATCAGCCTCGTATGCTGAGGTTGCTGGATACGTCAGTAGACTTTTAATCTTAGGTGTGGATTTCCCCCAAAAGTAAAGGATCTCACTTGGGGTAAGAATGCTTTTGTCTCCTTTGCCTTTGCGTAAGCAACCACCCGCTGCCACCTCTTCTTGTCTTACTAGGTTCACATAAAGCAAGGGCATCACACTCCTTTTCTCACCCGTGTGATCACTTGGGACTCGGAACAGGAGGAAAAGATTAAATGGGAGAAAAGAAAGCGTCACCAGTTTGCTGAAGGTACCTCATTCTTTTTTAATCCCGTGCGCTGATGCACCCCACATCTTCTGTGGCTTGTCGGCTCAAAGGGCTTCTCAAGATACAAACCACGATGGTCTTAGGCTGAACACCCCTGCCTGGCGCAGGACATCACAGCTGCACCCTGCCTTCTGCACTGGTAGCTAGTTTCTGGTGAGCAATGGCTAAGGGGGCGCACGGATATCATAGCTCTGGCTTGATGAGGCTACTTTAATTTCTGGAAGTCTAATTGCAGCAGCAGTTGAATGACAGAATGTGTGACTGTCCAACAGGATGGGCACTTGTGGTTGGAAAGGCAGAACTTTTGGCCAAAGAACCCACAGTTTTGTACCTGTACTTAACGGCAGCCCCCGAGTGCTACCCCTTTGCTTATGGCCTCTCTCAAATCTCGGGAGCTGCAGAAGCTGCCTCTTAATGTTGTTGTCTCTTTTTACGGCAGCAAGCCAGCTTCTAAATTGCTGTTCTTTATTTTGCTCAGAAAGAAAATAAAATATTCAAAAACATTATTGAAATTTGAATGGAATGGCTTAGGAGATTTTGACAACTTGCTGATGAATTCAGGTAGTTTCCAAGGGGCCCTCCTGAAGAAAGCTGCAGTATTACAAAGTAAAAATAAGGGAAGCGAGGGGAAATTAACAGAGGTTTTTTTCAAAAAAAAAAAAAAAAAGCATATATATTTTTAACTTTTGATTCCCCCAGCTGCCTATAGCCTTATGGCAGGGTGGTCCTGCTCCGGGACAGGAGTCCCAGCCTGTTTCCTGAACCATCTCATCTTTCCAGTTCTTCTCTAGGAAAACCTAAGAGTGGGTCCACGGAAGAAATAGGTGGAAGTTGCAGGAATCAAATGCTAACATCTGGAATTAGTGCGACACCCGCAAAGCAGAAAAGTGTGTTTTCCTCATCCCCCTTCCTGTAAAACAGGGAGGTGTCAAAGCTTTGTTTCAAACCATGCGGCCCGGCAGGACCAAACAGCGCCCACACCAGTGTGTGGTCGCAGTGGAACTGAGCTTGGCTGCCCCATGCCTCGCACACAGCTCCTGTTCTCACATTTTTAGGGGACATTGGCTCTTCTGACAGGCTGTTCTGAGGATTAGAGCACTCTTCCTTATTCCTGAAACCAGTTCCTTGCTCGTAATACGAAATGGTTTGGCTGACCGTTTTCTTAATTGCAGCTCTGACTAGCGATTATCTTCCAGACTGCGCCTAGAAGAATGTGAAAACACCCAAAAAAATCAGAGCGATGTCTGCGAGGCACCTGCAATCAGCGCAACCGGTAGCTCCACCCACATCGCTGAGCTCTTAAAAAACAAAAAAGGCAAAAAACCCACAACCGACCCGCACCGCTGCGCCGCTCCTCGCCGCGGCCGGCAGGGCCGTGCAGCCCCCGTGCAGCCCCGCAGCGCCGCCCGGCTCCCGGCGGCGCTGTGCCGCCCCCTGCCGCCCACAGGCGGTACTGCAGGCGGAGGGGCCGCGCCCGGCAGCGGCGGCCCTGCCCGCGGCAAGATGGCGGCGCCCTCATCATCCGGAGCAGCGATCCGGAGCCGCTCCGGAGCCGCGCCGGGCTCGGCTCGGGCCGGGACGCGGCGCTGAGGCGCGGTGCCGCTGCGGGGCTGCGGGTCGGGGCGCGGCGAGCGTTTCCGTTGCTGCTGGTCTCTGCAGAGTTCGGGAAAAGTGGAGAGACGGGGCGGAATTCCAGCAGAGAGGTCAGCTGAATCACACTGAGGGAGAGGAAGGAGCAGGGTTCAGTGGCTGCCATCCCTTCATTAGGAGGTGCGCCACAGCCCTCAGACAGTGAGCGCTGTGAGGTGCGGGCTGGCCGCCCCACACGATGCGCACCACCTCCTGGGCCAGCAGCAGGTGTGAATCTCGACCGTAGCATTTCGGTGACTTCGCTGACCGCTGTCGGCCAATTTCATTCCCAGGTGGAAGGTGGAAGAAGCTTTCTTGGCCCATACAAAGCCAGAACGGCGTCGCTTCCCAGAACAGGGAGACTGGGTGTACGTACAGTGCTGCCAAAGGAAGGCTGCCGGGCACTGCTTGTGCCAAGTCAAGGACTTTCTGGTTCCTTACACTGCCCTGCCAGCAAGGGGGCTGGGAGTGCACAAGGAACTGGGAGGGGACAGAGCCAGGACCGCTGACCCAAACTGACCAAAGGGATGTTCCTCACCATCCCATATGGCATCACGCTGAACAATTCATACGGGGTGGCTGGGGGGGGGGGGAACAGAATGGGGAGGACCGCTGCTTGGGGATGGGCTGGGCATCATCAGCAGGTGGTGAGCAATTGCATTGCGAATCGCTTGCTTTGGAACATTCCGTCATCATCACCAGCAGCGTTATTATTACTTCCCTGCCTTTTCTGTCCTATTAAACTATCTTTATCCTAACCCATGAGCTTTGACTATTTTTTCTTACCAGGTGTCCCACGGTGCCGTTCACTCTAGCCACCTGCCAGGTTAAGCCAGAACAAGAGCACAGATGGGAAAGGGTAGAATGCGCACCTCCTCATTTGGCTTTCAGAAGGACACAGACTAACAAGTTACTCTAGTGAACAGTGTGATTGGGCAGGTTCTCCTGACTTAGGGAACTTGTCAGGGCAACTGATCTTCTTTTTCTAATGTTATTTTTCATAATACTCACTGCAAACCCTTGCTGAATTTGAAAAAGTTACAGAGAGGTTGCCTGTGACATCTCTGGAAAGGGGGGTGTGTTTTCGTGGAGGTGCGACTCTTTCTGTAATCTCTTGTCAAAAACTTCTGGGTAAGCAGATCCTTCATCCCGTTGGATACGGATGTCCTGCAGGGGTGTCTGCCATTCCCATGACAGGGATAGCTGCAGAGCGGGTACCGAGTGGAAAGGAGATCCGAACGACAGCTAATGTCGCCATTAAAAACTCTGTGGGAGCAGCCGGGGACAAGATGTGGAAGGAGAACTTGGTGAGGAGCTGCTCTGCAAGGTGGAGGCGGGCAGTGACCCGAGAGGAGCAAAATCAGCAGGAGAAGATAGGGGGTCTGGGCGGGGGAGATGTTGGGAGAGGCGGAGCAGCCGACAGGAGCGACTTTTCCCTTTCCTGTGAGGGAGATGATGATGGAAAACCTGCCCCGGAGAAACGCTTGCTGTTTGCAGTTCAGGCTGTAAAGCTGCTTCACAGAATCACAGAAGTTAGGGATTGGAAGGGACCTTGACAGATCATCTAGTCCAGTCCCCCTGCCTGAGCAGGAACACCAAGATCAGGTCACACAGGAATTTGTCCAGGTGGGTTTTGAATGTCTCCAGAGAAGGAGACTCCACAGCCCCCCTGGGCAGCCTGTTCAGTGCTCTGTCACCCTCACCGTGAAGAAGTTTCATCTCACATTTAAGCAGGACCTCCTGTGAGTTCCAGCTTGTACCCACTGCCCCTTGTCCTGTCATTGGATGTCACTGAGAAGAGCCTGGCTCCGTCCTCCTGACACCCACCCTTTACACATTTATAAACATTTATAAGGTCACCCCTCAGTCTCCTCCAAGCTAAAGAGACCCAGCTCCTTCAGCCTTTCCTCGTAAGGGAGATGCTCCACTCCCTTCATCATCCTCGTGGCTCTGTGCTGGACTCTCTCAAGCTTGTCTTCCTGAGAACGGCTGCATGCACGTGGTGTCACAGGCCGCGAGCGCTCCGGCTGGGATCTCTTGTGCGGCGCAGCAAGTCCCCGGGAGAACCGTCATCTGCTGGAAGAAAGCCTGGGGGGGACTTCTCAAAGGTAAGAAGCCTTCAACATACAGGGATCCCTAACTCCTGCTGAGCGTGCGAGACAAATGTTTGCAGCACAAAGATCGAGGACGACTTAGAGGTAAGCAGCTTTCCCTTTGTTCCCCCATCCTCTCAGGAGCCCTCCTTAACACTCTTTGCGCACACTTGAGGCCCACAACACTCATTTTCTCCTCTACATAGCATACACGCATTCCTAGTCCCTGCATTGCCTGCCCCTCCCCCCCTCCCCAAGGACCTGCGTGCTCTGCTCAGGTCCCTCCTGAAGTCCTGCAGGTCTTTTAAATACCGCTCCCTTTTCCCATGCTCCCTTTGAGAGTATTTGTACCCTTTTCAGATCTTGGTTGGGTTGTGTTTTTTTTTTTCTTTTTGGACCCAGCTGCATAGGGTTTTTTTTTGTTTTTTTTTTTTTTGACCAAGCTGCATTTCTCCTGTGAGTCATGTTATCATATTGAGTTGATTTTTTTGGTGAGTAATCTGTTACACTCCTAGATTATTTCTACCTATGTAAAGAAACCTAACTGGGACTCTGACCCTAATCGGGGCTGGGACTCTTACCCAGACCCGGACCCTTACCTTGAAATGGACCCTAACCCAGACCTGCACCACAACCCTAACCCTAAACATGACCCTGTCTCTGACCCTTAACCTCCCCTAACCCTGACTCTAAACCTAACCCATACCCTGACCCTAACCCGGGCAGGGACGGTTACCTGGATCCGGACTCTAAACCAGACCCTAACCTGGTCTGGGGCACGGGCTCGAGGGTCTGGGGTCAAGGGTCTGGGGCTGGGGCTCGGGGTTTGGGCTCAGGGTTGGGGATCGGGGTTAGCTCCAGGTCTAGGGTCCATTCTGGGTGTCAGGGGCTTGGCGTCAGCTCCAGGGTGGGGTCTCCAGGGTTGAGGGTCTGCAGTCAAGGGTCCACGGTTGAGGGTCTGGGGCTGGGGCTCAGGACTGGGGCTCGGGGTTTGGGCTCAGGTTCAGGGCTTGGGGTTGGGGCTCGGGGTCAGGGCTCCAGGTCCGGTGTCCGTTCCAGGGTGTTGGGGGCTCAGGGTCACCTCCGGGGTTGGGGGCTCGGGGTCGATGGTCTGGGACTGGGGCTCGGGGCTGGGGCTCGGGGCTGGGACTCAGGATTGGGGCTCGGGGTCACATCCGGGTCCAGGACTCAGGCAGGGTCCGGGTCCGGCGCTTGGGGTCTGGTCTGGGTCCAGGTCTGGGGCTTGGGGTCGGGTCCTGGTCTGGATCTCAGGGTCGGATACAGGTTGAGGGCTCGGGCTCGGGTCTGGGTGCGGGTCCTGGGCCTGGGGTCGCGTCCAGGTCTGGGGCTCGGACTCGGGCTCCGGTCTGGGTCTGGTTCCAGGTCTGGGGCTCGGGTCCGGGGCTCGGGGTTAGCTCTGGGGTGGGGGCTCTGGGGTCGAGGGTCTGGTGTCAGGGGTCCAGGACTCGGGCCCAGGTACTAGAACAGGGCTTGGGATTGGGTCCAGGTCCGGAGCTTGGGGTTGGGTCCAGGTCCCCAGGTCCAGGTCTGTGGCTCAGGTTGGCTTGGGTTCAGGTCTGGGTCTGGGTCTGGTTCCAGGTCCGGGTCTGGGGTTCAGGGTCAGGTCCGGGTCCAGGTCCAGGTCCAGGGCTTGGGGTTGAGTCCAGGTTGGGGACTCGGGGTCGGGTCCGGGGCTCGGGGTCAGGTCCAGGTCCAGGACTTGGGGTCAGGTTTGGGTCCGGTTCCGGGTCTGAGGCTCGGGGTCGGGTCCAGGTCCAGAGCTCAGGATTGGTTAGCTCCATGGTCGGGGCTTGCTCCAGGGTCAGGGCTCAGGGTTGGGGCTCAGAGTCGGGGCTCGGGGTCAGCTCCATAGTTCATGTTTTGGGTCTGGGGTTTGGGTCCGGGGCTAGGAGTCCAGGGCTATGGTTTGGGGTTGGGGTTCCAGGGTCAAGAGTCTGGGGCTGGGGCTTAGGTCTGGGGCTCGGTCTGGGGCTCCGGGATTGAGGGTCCAGTGTCGAGGGTCCGCAGTCGAGAGTCCAGGGCTGGGTCTGGGGTCGAGGGTCCGGGCTAGAAGGTCCGGGGTTGAGGGCTCGGGCTGGGGCTTGGGGCTGCGGTTTGTGGTTTGGGCTCGGGGTCGAGGGTCAGGGGTCGAGGGTCCAGGCTCGAGGGTCCAGGGTTAGGGTGTGGGGTTAGCTCCAGGTCTGGGGTCTCTTCCAGGGGTCGGGCGTCAGGGTCAGCTCCAGGGTCAGGGTCAGCTCTGGGGTCGGGGTCAGCTCCAGGGTCCTGGGCTTGGGGTCAGCTCCGGGGTCCGGGGCTCGAGTCCGGGGCTTGGGATCGCCTCTGGGTCCAGGGCTCAGGGTGTCCTCCAGGTCTGGGGTCAAGGGTCTGGGATCGAGGGTCCGGGACGGGGGCTCGGGGCTGGGGCTTGGGGCTGGGGCTTGGGGTTAGGGCTTGGGGTCAAGGGTCAGGGGCTGAGGGTCTGGGCTCAAGGGTCTGGGGTTGGGGCAGGGAGTTAGCTCTGGTTCTGGGATCTGTTCCAGGGTTCAGGGGTCAGGGTTAGCTCCAGGGTTGAGGCTTGGGGTGAGCTCTGGTTTGGGGCTCAGGGTCAGCTGTGGGGTTGGGGCTCTGGGTCAGCTCTGGGATCTGGGGCTCGGGTCCGGGGCTCGGGGTTAGCTCCGGGGTGGGGGCTCCGGGGTCGAGCGTCTGGGGTCAAGGGCCTGGGCTCAAGGGTCTGGGGTTGGGGCTCCGGGGTCAAGGGTCCAGGTTTGGGGCTCAGGGTTTGGGGCTCGGGGTCAGCTCCAGGTCAGGGGCTAAAGGTCAGCTCTGGGGTCAGGGCTCAGGGTCAGCTCTGGGGTGGGGGCTCCGGGGTCAAGGGTCCAGGATCAAGGGCCTGGAGTCGAGTGTCCGAGGCTCAGGGCTGGGGCTCGGGTTTGGTTCCCAGGGTTGGAGCTCGGGGCTGGGGCTCGGGGTTATCTGCGGGTCCTGGGGGAGCTCTGGGGTCGTGAGCTCTGTAGTTAATAGCACACCACGGGTTAACTGTATCAACCCCACTGCCTTCTGTTTTGATCAAGCCATTGCCAGACTACTAGCATGATGTTTCTTGATACAGACCAAGATTTCTTTGTCCCTTTGCCAGGCTGGAGAGAGCTGCTCTGCTTTCACTGGTCGTGACTGTGAGTCCCCCTAGCCCCTTCCCTTACATCTTTTCTCATACTATAATGTCCCCTGGCATGGTGAAACCAAAAATGCATGCAATATCCAAACTGGGAGTGACCATGGACTTGCATGACGGCATGATTATGCCTCCTAGTTTTGTTTTTTATTGCCTATTTGATTTGTCTTTCTGCGTGTGGCTCAGCAGCAAACAACAGTTTACTGTAACTGTCTAACCTGGGGGTTGAAATGTTCAGCTGCCCTGGGCCTTTAAAGTGAAGCAGGAGATATTTCCCCGGGTTCCTGATTTTGCACTTACTTTAGTTGGCCGTTTTGTTGTTCACTTGTTTGGTACTGCAAGTTCCTCTCTTGATTCTTCCTCATCTGCCCTTGGCTTTGCCATCTTGGGTAACCCAACGCTGTCAGAAAACTTGGATCCTCTGTATTTGGGAAAAGGAAAGAAAATGAATCTAGGAATGCCTGAAAGCTGAGGCCAGTTCAGATCTAAGGAAAGCATATTTCAGTCACATGAATCTCCTTTTGACCTGTGCTATTTGGACCAAGCTGCTGGGGGAAATAATCAAGCGCTTGTTTTCCAGAGATGTTCCGTAAGTCACAGCTGTTGGTTGTTTCTGATGTGCAGAAGTGCTGCAGCCTTACAGAGAACATTTTGTCTGCTCAAACCGGGGACAAAGCACTTCAGATGCAACTGTAAGTGTCATTTGGTTTTTAAATAAGTTCTTACAGAGCTCTGCATGCATGTGCTTTTGCCTATTAAGTAAAAAGTATTCCGTTCATTAAAGCAACGTACAATTCCTTTCAATGCCTGCAGGACTACACAAATTTTTGTGTAACACCAATCTAATATAGCTATGGTGGAAACAGTCACTTTGTCTTATTCATTTTTTTTCCTAGTTAACCTTAACAAGTAGAGCTGATTTGCCCCACAGAAGCTGGCTCAGTAAGGCAGCCCCTTAGAAGTGAGGTGAGCGGGAGGCAGGGTTCTGGCACTTGCAGGACTGTCCCCACCAGGGAGCAAGTCGCACAAACAACTGCTCGGCCCATGCTGCTTTCCCCTGTTCCGAAGGGGATGTCCTCAGTGCTCCTATTGATTTCTGTCTCTGGCAGAGCTGACTGATGCACGTGGGATTTTCGGCTTTGAGAGCCATCTACAGAAAGTACTTATTGATTGGATCCTCTTAGGGCAGGTTGGTGGGATGCGCTCCCTAACGTCAGCCCCCTCTATAATGTAACAAAGCTTGCATGAGTTAAAAAAAACTTCCTGAGAACTTGCTCCCTGAAGAAGTCAGGGAGCATGACTGCTCCCTGAGAAGCAGTCATGTACAGCAGAAGTCTTGATACAAAGAAGTAACATTTAAAACAACTGTATCTCTTGTCTGTATCCCCTGATACAACTGTTTTAAATGCTAATTCTGATCCTCTTTATAATTTCCTAGGCTTCCTATAGCGTGGAAACCCTGTGAATTTATTTCCGTCTCCAATTTGTGCTTTAACAAATGAAAACTTTAATAAAAGTTAAATCGAAAGCCTGTAATTGCTGGAAGACTGTCACACTACATCAGGTCTGTGATTTTCTTAGCTCTGGAAGTGGGTAACTCTAAGCTTCAAAAGACAGAATAAGAAACTGTAGAGAAGGTGGAGGTGGGGCACTGTGCCCCGTCTCAGTGCATGTCAGTGTGAGCCTGGTTAGGGGAATCCTCCTCTGATCAACAAGCGTCATAGCAGACCCTGCTGCAACCTGAGCGATGCTGAACCTGAAAACCTCTGTGACTTTGTCATCCTCCCACAGCACCTCATTAAATCCTCCAGGGGAGAGCTGCAGGATGTAGGTGTGTCAGGAACATTGCTGTTTTCCTTTGTCATCCCCCAAAGCATGTCATCTCACCTCCCACTTGGAACTACACCTCCCTTATCATCTGCCAGAATACAAAGGTGCCAATGGACGAGTACAGAAGTAGCTGTATGCTTCTTAATTACAGCCAATTAATTTTTTTTGTATGTATTAGCATATGTAAGTGCTTCTCATTGCAAAGCCAAGTTTATAAATTGTATTCAAACTAACTGTGCTGCTGTGTGGACCTGAGCACGCGGCTGCCCCAGAGGACTCCCCCAAGCAGGGGCCGTACCTCCTCTCACCAGCAGCTGCCGCAACCCAGGCAAGTGGGGCAGAGGTGCTGCCTGTATGTGGGGGATGTAGGGGCCCATCCTGCAAGCCTCAGAAATATTAAACAGGAGGATGAAAGCTTTTTAAGGATGGAATAGGTTCTGCTTTCATAATATTTTTCTTCTCAGCCTCCGCATGAGTTGGCACAGCTTGGTGTGCTACAAAGCACTCTTTTTTTCCCTTGCTCAGAACATCCGTAATTAATTCTTGGCAGGTCTGTCTAGCTCTGTGCATAGCTAGGAAGAAACTCCAGCAAAGCTGGGGCCTCCTGCAAGGCCACTCGCTTGGGCTGCCCCACTCCTGGCCTTTGTGTGAGTAGGGAGGCTTCCACCATGTGAAGCTCGTGTGGCAGACAAGTGGATGTGGTAGAGCAAAGGCACCAACGTCAGATCCCACAAATGCAGTAGGGAAATGCAGTGGTAAGAATTCTCTAGAATTGTGATGGGTAAATGATTTTGCAGATTTAAAGTAGAGGCAACTGAAAGTTTCCAGCTGACAGGGAGCAGGGGAGCTTGCGCTGACTGTACGATCAGATCATCGCAGCGTGATCGTGAGCAGTGAGCTCTGCGATGGCATTTCAGCAGCTCCTTTCCATAGCAGAGCCTTCTAGAAACAGCTGCCAGGTTTGACAACGCAACCTCAAGCTGGCCATGTCTTCTAGAAATGTAGAAATCTGCACATTGCCATGGGACGACAGAGCTCTTTCTGCTGTGCCTTAGTCCCTGCCTACACCTGCTGACCTGCTGCCATCAAGAGTTGTGTGCTAAAAGAAAACCAAGATGTGTGTGGTGACCGAATATTCTCCAAACTGCTTCTCCCTTCCAGACTTTGGAAGTGCTCGATCTGTTCAGCAACCTCAACATGATGGAGCCCAAAGCACCTGTTTGGCACTGGGAGAGAAATCTTTACTGGAAATCAACATGATATGAAAATGCATTTCAGTGCGCCTTATCGACCCTGTTTGAAGGTTGCGGTACTCTCGTCATCACTGTGGCAGATGTCATCAGGGACCTGCTTTTTTGTTTTATGCAAGCTAATTGATTCCAGTTGGTACCCAATGCACATGTGCATTTTAAGGATCCCAAGTAAGAGCACAAATCGGTGTCAAGCATTTGAAGTTTTTGCCTCTCAGCTGGAGGGGGAACTCAATATCCTCTCAGCAATTTGCTCAAATAATGTTTCTAAAAATCTACTTTTCTGAAGAGGGGGAAAGAAAGGAAATGAGGTGGGTAGCAAAAGTAACAATAACCTCTGAATTTGCTTCTGGATTTTCTTCTTCTGTTTTCAAAACATAGAAGTGTTATTGCTGAAGTTGATTCTGAGGTCTCTTCCATGGGCAGTGTTGAAATATAATGCAAATGTGAGCAGTTAAAATTCCTCTGTGTGAAGATGACAAAATCAGATTGGTGTGCTAACTCAGTGACGTTTCTCTCCTTTGTCCCCCACCCTTGTTTAAACAGTGCTGATATTTTACGGCAATAGAAATCCTTTTGGAATTTTGTGGCTGACTTGGAGCTGCAGACCTTTACTATTGCAAGTAGAAGAAAAGGGAAGAGGAAGAGAGGTAATTTCTAAAGTGAAATTAAATTAACCACAAAATAAAACATTTCTGAAGACAATTTCATGTCAGTTTAGAGAAGTCTTTTGGATTTATGCCACCTAAAAGAAATTATCATTTAAAACTTCAGTACTGTATTTTTTTAATACTCTGATGCAGTTCTGAAAATATAAGGAAATATAATTGAATCTTATTATGCCTAGATTAATAATTAAATATATTTTTGAACAGACTCTTCTAATACAAGAAGAAATAATATACTTTGCATAATTCTTAATATCTTCTAATAATCCCCAGTTGTACAGATTAATTTTTCAGAAACAGTAGCTTGCAGGAAAAATGAAGTTTATTGGCTTCCTTTTCTTCTGTATGCTGATGAACATGCTAACAGGTAAGATTACCGATATATTTATTCTTCTTTATATTTCAAGCAGTCCGAAATATTTTGTTACCGAACAAGTCTCTTCTATTTAGTATCAGCTATTGCTTGTGTATTAATTGTAACTGCTTCCTGGTGTATTTGGTTTGTAGCACTCAGTGACCACAAACGGGCAATTCTTTACTCATCTGTTTGAGAAAGAAAAACATTTGGCTGTAAGGAGGGCCCTGTGTGTGTCTCAAAGAGCTCGTCAGCTTCTGGCTACCCAGCAAACCTTTTTTTTATTAACAGAAAGTCCTTCAGTGCGAGAACTGGTATTGATGAGTTTCCTGTTTATTTACAGATAGCCGGTCAATTCAGGAAGGAGATGGTAATTATATCTTTTTCTTTCCTATGTATCATTAACAATTCAGAGAGTCAATTGTAACTCCCAGACCTGATCCCTAGCACCAGTTTTGGCAGGAACACAGTAAACTCAGTGGGTTGGGATTCAGGCTCTCAGAAGCACTTTCATCTAGTTCTAGTGGAGAAAGAAGGGGAAGTTTTAAGGTTTAATGAAAATTTAAGCTAATGTATTTGCAATCTTAAAATGAAAAAAACATATGTAACAAATATGACAACTCCTTAAAGGTGAATCCTCCACAGGGTTAAGGTCAAGTCATGAATGATCTGCTTTATAAAAACGTAACTGGAAAGCACCAGACATAAATATATGAGAGACATCTGAGAATTCTGGCAGTCCCGATAAGTAATACTAGATGTCTGTCTACTTATTGGCAAGAAATACTCAGTTCCACAGCAAAAAGATTAAAATTTACAAATTGCCACAAATCCAATTAAAGAAATATTGGAACAAACCCCTTAGCACAGCCACCCTGTGGTGTGTGACGCTTTGGGTGATTAGCCCATTGGATTGGTGTTTGCCTTTGATTTATAAAACAAACCAAAAAAGAAAAAAAAAACAACTCAGCATCTTGATGATGTTTACACCGGCTTACTGATAAGATAAATTCATTTTGAAAAAGGAGGTTGCATAGAAATATCTGTCATAACAAGGTACTGCTATTGCTGGTGTAAATCTAACCCGCAGGACAGGCAGCAGCACCTGGAGTGCACAGGCACAGATATGCAAGGGGAATGTTATAACAGATACGGAGAACAGAAATATATATACAGAGTAAGAGCTGATGTGATTACTTCTAATTAAAAATATTTTCCCCCATGCTGCGTCTTTCCTTATGGCTCTAACATCTTTTGAATGTATCATCTGTTTTCACAAGTTTAAGGTTTAAGCGCACTTAAATTTTATTTGTGTACAGCAAATATTTCTTTGGCAACCTCTGAAGTGAACGTGTGGCATCTAAAAGCAAAACTGTTTGTGCAACGTCCTGTTGTTCTCATTATCAACAATTACGGTTTTCTTTCATTGGCCAAGCAGCAGAGTGCAAAGTGAATGTAAGTTCAGTGGTACCATCAGTGTGTTCTCCACCACAGTCAGCATTTGGCTGGTTTGTTCTGTTTGTTATCAGCTATCTGTACCTGTGCACACCAAAAATTATGAAATTAAGGTCTGATCGTAGGATTGTTGAAGGTTCTTAATTCCCACTAAAGACCCTGGTATGAAGCTGAGTCTAGTGAATGAAATGGCTCCCTTTTACTTAAAAGGGCTTTAAATAAAGTCAACCGACCTAACACTAAGTACTCCACTAAACCATATCGCTAAGCTCTACATCTAAACGTCTTTTAAAGACCTCCAGGGATGGTGACTCCACCACCTCCCTGGGCAGCCCGTTCCAATGCTTAATAACCCTTTCGGTAAAGAAGTACTTCCTAACATCCAACCTAAACCTCCCCTGTCGCAACTTTCGCCCATTCCCCCTTGTCCTGTCACCAGGCACGTGGGAGAATAGACCAACCCCCACCTCTTTACAGCCTCCTTTAAGGTAACTGTAGAGTGTGATAAGGTCGCCCCTGAGCCTCCTCTTCTCCAGGCTGAACAAGCCCAGCTCCCTCAGCCGCTCCTCGTAAGACTTGTTCTCCAGACCCCTCACCAGCTTGGTCGCCCTTCTCTGGACTCTCTCGAGCACCTCCATGTCCTTCCTGTAGCGAGGGGCCCAAAACTGAACACAGTACTCGAGGTGCGGCCTCACCAGAGCCGAGTACAGGGGCACAATCACTTCCCTAATACGGGTTTAGCTTTGCTGCTTGGAAAGACATTTCTATCTATGCGGTTGCAGCAAGTGTTTACATTGTACATGATTCTGTGTTTGCCTGGGTTTAGGCCGAAGGCTGGTCAGCTCCTGGTATTTTCAGAATTTTTGTTTCCATTTTATATTTGGCTTTTATATTTTTATGTGGCAGAGGAAATGTAGTGGAGGAGCAATGGGGAAAATATCTTTAAGGGAGCTAAAGTATCTTTCAGGAGCTAGTGGCTCCCTCTTTCATGCCGTGCCCAGCAGCAGGGAACCCCAAACCTCATTGGCCCAAGCTTTCAACAGAAATGCTTCATATTACATTAATTGACATTTTTCTTTATTATTTGAGATCTTTATCGGGAATCTGTAGCCATGCCGTACTGGCCCTTCTCCTCCAGCGACTTCTGGTCCTACGTGGAGTATTTCCGGGCACTGGGAGCCTACGACAGGATCGACGAAATGGCCAGAGCCTTGTTCGCCCAGCTGCCTCTGGGCAGCCACCTGGGCTACCACGTGCCCAGCCGCGAGCACTGAGCCATCGCTTCCCTCCTTGTGCCTCGGCCGCGCGACGCGTCCTGGTGGGCGGACATGTGCAGGTGGGCGCCAGGCCTGCCCGTCCTGCCGCTCCTCTTAGAGCAGGTGTGCGTAGTGCTGCGTGCGCTGGGAGGCCAGCGGGTAGAGGTAGCCCTTCCTTGCTGCCGTTTCTGCTGTTGTGCAAAGTCAATAAACTCGTCGGTTGTGTCAGGAGGTTTTGTTTTGTTTTTTTTAACGCGTCACGCTCGTGGCCTTGCCTCAGGAAAGCAAGCTCTGGCATACGATGGGCGGGCCGAACACCAACCCCGGCCCGGCTCTGAGGCGGGGGGCGGCAGGGCACCGGGGCTCTCCCGGCCCGGCTCGGAGCCGCTCCCCCCGCCTCAGGGCGGGCTCCGGGGGCCCCAGGCCCGGCCCCGACACCAGGGCCCAGGCCCCGGCCCCAGGCCGCGTCGCCATGGCAACCGCGGGGCCGGCCGGGCCCCTCCTGCAGAGCGACCATAGAGAGGGCGCGCAGAGCGGCGGCGCCGGAAGCGGAAGCGGGCGCGGCGGGGCAGGGCGGCGGCGCCATGAAGCCGGCGGTGGACGAGATGTTCCCGGAGGGCGCCGGGCCCTACGTGGACCTCGACGAGGTGAGGGCGGGCGGGAGGGCGGGCGGCGCGCACGGCTGTTCCCGGCGCTCACCGGGTGTCGTTGCAGGCAGGGGGAAGCACGGGGCTGCTGATGGACCTGGCGGCCAACGAGAAGGCGGTGCACGCGGACTTCTTCAACGGTGAGGGCTGCGCGCCGCCGGCAGCGCGTCCGGAGCAAGGCTGCTGAAAGCGAAGGTTTCTCGCGCTGCTCACGAGTTAGGGCCCGGGGAAAAGCACACTTCTTTTATTCTGCGCTTCCAGTAGGTCAGAAAGGTCTCTTTTGGAGCTGGCTTGTTAAGGAGCAGGCTTTGCCAAGAAGCTCTACCGCCAGGTTGTGCTGTTGTACTGCCTTGAAAGCTCTTACAAACGAGGATTAGGTATTTATTGCGTGGCAATTGTAGGTTGCTTTCTGTCAGAATAACGACTTGGCACCAGGTACATCGTTAGTATATACAGGTATATTGTCAGTATGTGCTAACAGCAAGTTTTTGTTGTTTTTTTTTTTTTTTTGGGTGCGAGGGAAGTATTAGCAGCAGCTTCACAGCGATCAAACTTTATTAAGGAAGGGATTTTTAGCAGTAAATCACAAATATGTATGTAACTCTGCAGAATGTATAAACGTGTGCCTGAATACTGTGACAGCGGCCGGAATTCTGCACAAATTTCTTCATCTTAATGCATGCTTGAAGCTAATACTTGTTTGGCTTTGTAGTCTGCGGATCACTGTCTATCCATCCTGAATGCAATGGCTAATTAATGCATTTTAAAAAGTCCTTCTTTCAAGCTTTACTTTGCTTTCATGAGTTTAATCACAAAGCTTGCGTTGTACAAGTGAAGCAGTTAAACTCACATATGGTAGTGAGCATGTTCCTTGGGTCTGCCTCTTTTTCATTTCTGTCTTCTCCTGTGCTGATGTTACACATCTAGTGACTGGCAGCACAGTAACTGTCGTGTACCTAATTCACCTTCATTTCTTTAATTCCAGTGACAATGAACTGCTTGTGTGCTATGTGCATATGTAACGGTTGAGACTTCAAAGCTTAATTTTACTTTGTCTTGTTTTTCTGACTAGATTTTGAAGATCTCTTTGATGATGATGACATCCAGTGAACTTAGTTGTCCTGCTATGCAGTGCTGGGATGTGGAGTTTTCTCTAGGATCGCCTGTGGTGTCCGTTATTTATTAAAATAATTAAAACAGGAAAATCCTGCGGAGGGGTGGAACCTGTGTAAGCTGCCAGATGGTGAAAGATAACTAAGGAGAGAATTGTGGACTGTTACTTCTAGGAAGCTGTGCATAGGCTTTTCTTAAAATTACACTCGCTGATGTGTTCATTCAATAAAATACTAACAAAAACTCTTTCTGGGATATACTTTGAAAGTAGATACTGCTGTGTTCTGAGTGTGGTTTTTTTTTTTTTTTAATGCACTATTTTGTTCTTACTTTGGATATTATATAAAGATACAGGGCAAGATGTATTGCTGCCTGGAGAAGATTTGTTTGTCTTGCAGTTTAGGATTATCTAGGGCTAAGATGACTGTTTTTTCAGAATAGTCTTTGACTCATGTTTAGCAGTAGCGCCAGGAAGAGTGGGTTTCTTCTCCAGTTTCAAGATAGATGTGCAGTTCCTGTCAGTACTTTCTTTTAATCTAAGTAGCACAGGAACAAAAAGTAGTAATCTGATCGTAGCATTTTTTTGATGCAGGCTTTTACTTTTGGAAAAATAAGTGTATGGTATTGTGCCTTTCAGAGACCAAAATGAATCTCAGAATGAGAGGAGCCAGAGAGTTTTTAATGCATTGTTTCAGAGTCAAGAGTTTAATCCTCTCCTCTAATCTTATGTTAATCCTTGAAGATCAAAGTGGTATCTGTATTCACAGAACCATAGAATATGCCGAGTTGGAAGGGACCCACAAGGATCTTCGAGTCCAGCTCCTGGCACCACACAGGACTACCCCAAAATTCGGACCATGTGACTAAGAGCACAGTCCAAACACTTCTTAAGCTCCGACAGGTTTGGTGCCATGACTGCGTCCCTGGGGAGCCTGTTCCAGTGTGTGACCACCCTCTCAGTGAAGAACCTCTTCCTGATATCCAGCCTGAACCTCCCCTGTCGCAGCTTGACACCGTTCCCTCGCATCCTATCACTGGTGATTAAGAATAGATTGGCGATAATTCCATTCATTTATCACAGAAATAATCCTGTGACTGATTTTTCTTTAAAGAGACTTAAATTTCATCTGGAATGTTGACAGCTGTAAATGCTAAACTGTATGGAAAAATCCCAAATGAAACACTTTCCTTCCATACCTCTTGCACAGGTTTTTGCATGTTTTTAAACTTAAAGTTCTACACGAGAACAGTAGAACTAAGTGTTTTTTTATCATGTTCTTGTGGATTTCTCAACATCTTCCATTTTGTCATTCAGAGTACCTTAGAGCAGTGTTCTGACACTTACTCTGCTCAGTGTCTGGCATTGCAATGTGTCCCTCAAGGAACACGAGCTCCTTCAGGCTCGCTGAAGCAGTCTGCTTTTCCATTTTAGCTCTTGCTTTGGTTGAAGAGGGAGGGATTTCACGCTTTCTTCATTGATACCAATGTAAACATTGACTGTTGAGTGTTAGAAACAGTCCAAACAAAGTTGCTGTCTTCGGTGCTGTGCTTTCTCTCAGCTAGGTTTTGGGAAGTGAGCTGTTACCAGACAGAGGGTGCGTTCTGAGCAGGTGCACTTAAAAAAGCTTTAAGAAACAGCTGTTCCTTCTGCTCTTCTGGTTGTTTTTGCTGATGCTCGGGTTCTTCAAGTTAGTCGTCTTTGCTTTTGGAATACTTCATTGTCCTTGTTTTATATAGGTTTGTCCTCTGGTTTTCACTTGCCTTCCTTAACCTTTAAGAAACACAAGTCTGAAGTTTGATCACAGCAGCGAGAATATATGTTCTACAAAATAAATTCTTCCTGAATTAGTTGATCTTCAGTATGAATATTTCCTCAGTCCCTTCCACCTTTTTTGAGCGGTTTAGCCACCTGCTCAAGGTAGGTACAGCCAACTCCTTTTTGTGAAGCTTTCCAGAATCTCAATGTTTCATGTTAAAAAGCAGTGTAAGCAGGCTGTTGGCACGTGGGAAGTATGTCCATAGGGGAGGAGCTTACTAATCCCAACACTTTCACACAGTATAAAATGTGTTATGAAGAAAGCCCCTTGATTAGATGAACTGTCTTGGTGTGCAGCTGATACCCATCTGTTTGTAGCTGCTGCGAGCACTAATTGGATATTACTTCCCGGGTACTGAGTTTGCATTTAAATCTGGCGCCTGACTCGGGTTTGTTCGCTCAGGACACGGTGAAATGAACAGGTATGTTCTTCAGAGTGGGGTGACACCGAGGGCATGTGTTGTGTTGTCAGTCGTCTGGAGTATAAAGCTGCCTCTGAATGAGACTGGATGGACGGGGAGTGTGTATATAACTTCCTTTTTCTAAGAAGGCTTCAGAGTAAGAATTTTCATCAGGGACTTCAATTCGTTTGGGTCTCTTTTGGGACAGTATTAAAATGGAAAGGCTAATTTGAAGAACAAAACACCCTTGAGCTTCAAATTGTTTCTACATTAGCATTTGTCAAGTGTTTCGGTCTAATTAGTCTGCAGGCACTCAGCCTGTCATCAGGAAATAATTATAAGATGTCAAATTTCTGATAAGAATTGATGTAAGGGCATTTGCCTGATGCTTCATTTGCTGAGGTTTGATTCCTGTATCTCTTGTGGATTTTGACACCATTCTTAACAGGTGTTTCTAAGTTAAAACATGAGCTTCTCATATCAGTATTTCATACACACTTTGGTGACTTTGTAATCAGCTGGGTACTACTTGCTATTTTAATGTCCAAATAAATGCTGTAGTCCGAGGAGATTTATGGAGGTGCTGAATCTAGTGCCGTGAGGTGTCCCGTTGATTTCAGTGAGGCAGGCTGCAGCACAGGAGGCTGGCCACCTGCCTCTGTCTTGGCAGCTTGAGGTCCTAAGTACCAAAATGCTTTCGAACGGGTGCAGCCGGTTGTGCAGCCCGGATGAAAAGCACAGGCTGCAGAACGCTGAAATGTCAGCCCTTTCCCGATGGTAGTCTCACAAGGCCGATTCTGTTTGCAGGAAGTTGCCAGCTGCTACAATACAGTAGGAATGTGCAAACTATTTTCAGCTGAAAAAAGTCATTGTGTGGGAGAGAAAGTTCCAAGGCTGAAGGAAGCTGGCTTTGATCTGGGCGTGGTATTTCTGCTGTGCCATTTCTGAGCTGGGCAGCAGGAGAACCCAGAGCTCCATCGCTCTGCGTGCAAGCAGGAATGGACGCTCAGACCGAGCGCAGCAGTGGGTGTTCCTTGGTGGTTTGGTTTGGTTTGAAGTTAACTTCTAGAGGATGAAAATCAGAGGTTTTCCTTTCAATATTTTACTTCGATAATTGAAGTAGAAGGTATTTTTCTCAATAAAGGAATTGATTTAGATGAATAAATGGGGTTCTTCCTGCTTCCTGGGGGAGTTGGGAGGCTGGCAGGCATCTAGCTCTGAATATGTGGTTGTTGAGCACATGGAAACACGCTCGGCAGATGACGGCATAGCCCTTTTTTGCAAGCAGCTCAGAACAGAGGGACACAGGAACGCCACCTTTTAAAGCTTTTAAAGTTGGCAGATAGGACCTCTGGTGAAAGTTTTCTGCCTTCTTTGTGGAAAATTCAGTTTGCTTGTAGTGGATTTCCAGTCGGCTGCACCTTCAGCTGTGTTCATGCTACATTGCCCGCAGTTGTGGTGTGCGTGTATGAGCCTTTACGGTCTACTTAAATGAACTCGTGTAACCTCGTAACCTCCTCACGGGGCTGGAAAGGACCCTCCTTGTAATCACCTAAAAGGCATTGCTTTGGGTGGTTTTTGGTTGTTTTTGGTCTTGGCTTCCTTGGGGTAGCACTGAAAGTGCTGCGCTGGGTCTGCGTGTGGTTTCCTGCTGGTCTGAGGTAGCTTCGGCATTGCCGGGCTATGGGCACTGTGCTGTGGGAATCCCACTTCTGTTCTCACTGCCTCCAAGGTGACAGACGGCCTTAAAACATTCATTGGAATATGTTAAAGAAATAAAATGGTTTTTCTAAAAATCCCTGTGAAGACTGGAGAAAGCTGTGCCTGACCCCTTTGAGAAGAGCACTCAGTTTCAGAGTCAGCCACGGGATCAGAGGGACCTGGCTGTGAAAAAGCATCTTGGTTCGTACCCCCTGCTCCTCCCTGCCCTGGCTCTGTAGGGGACGTGGCTTCAGGTGGGATCTTCTCCCCCTCTGCTGTCCTACGGCTTTACGGGAGGGGTTCCACAGGCTTCTTTGTGGGTTGAAATTGTCTGATACGGCCACAGGAGGAAATAGTTGAAGTTTCATGTTCCTGTTTCACTTGGAATAAACCCCATGGAGTCAGGGGAGGCTAACACACGGAGCCTGCACATGAGGAGGGCGCACAGCTGTCCTCGAAGAGCAGTGGAGTTTGGCAGGACGGGTGTCCTGGGATGAGTCTGTGGAAGATGAGCTGTGGGTGGGGTTTGCCGATTTACTGTCCCTGCCTTTGGCACGCTGAGTCTCTTCATCTTGTACCTACATCCAGCACAAACAAGTCAAAAACTCCCAACAGTCCTGTTCCCGGTTTGGGTGTGCTCAGGATGGGTTTTGTCCAAATCATTTAAATGGGAAAACTAAATCTGCTGGCCCTTCCTGCGGGAAGGTACAACGCAGGGTAGCTAAATCCAGTGCCGCCTTCCCTGCCAAAAAGCCTCTGGCAACTTTATACTAGACAAGTAAATGCGATGCAAGTCCTCCAGGAAAACCATTTCTCTCTTTCTTGTAGCTCTTCATGGTTTAGCGTGACTGCTATTCGTAGCCCAGTTAATTACTGGCACAAGTGATTACAGGGGGTTGAGGCACAATTAGGATCAGCCGATGTTGTCTCAGCTGCTGCCCGGCATGTTTTTGGTGTGGATGTCTCCGTGGGAGCCTGCATGCAGACACCTGCGTGGCCACCAGGAGGCCAATGATGGTGGCCCTGGGCCTCTCCTGGAGGCTGGTCATCAGCCACAGGGTCTGATGGCACCTGGGAGCATCCCGAGTGGGGTGAATTCATGTGGGGGGCAGGAAAATGTGGGATTCAGTGACCTCTTCCCATCAGGGCCAGCATAGCGCTGGTCTCCAGGTTTCCAACACTCCCTACAGCTGTGGCAGCTTGGGGCAGGAGATGCTGCTGGCCTGGGTGGGAGCTGCATTGACAGGGTGGTGCTGGTGCTGGGGCCTTGTGTGGGCTGGGTAAGAAACCCAGGGCTGTGCCCTGGCGGCAAGCACATGGCATCAGGTTTGTGTGGCAGGGTGAAGAGCTGTATCCAAGCCTCTCAGTCCTGGGGCAAGGGATATCGCTGTAAGTATATTTGCTCCTGCTGTGCGGCAGCAAGGAAAGGAGTAATTTATTTTGGCTGCCTCTTGGGAGCCAGTGTGTAAATCAGTATTTTCTCCTACTGCCTATTCCAAAAGTCTCTTAGCACTTCGGTAGTTTCCATTTTCCCTGCCTTCAAAAAATCCATTTGAAAATGTTTGAGGGAAAAAAAAAAGCCACAACACTGCAAAGTTTTGATTTGCTCCTTTTGATTTAAGCTTTTTATGCGATTTGATCCAGCAATTGTTTCATTTTTAAATCTCCTTTTGTTTATGGATTAGTTTTGTTCCCCTGCTCCTCCCATTCCCACAGTAGGAGCAGGCTTTTTTTCCCAGCTGTCTGAACTCAACGTTATCGACCCGAGTGTCACTTCAGGACTTGCTAGGTCTGGTATGTTTGAAATTGCCTGGGCTAGAGGAGCCTCTCCAGTTCCTGGCTGCTCAGGAACCATTCTGCTGGTTCCTGGCTGGTGGATCTGGGGACTTAGTCTGGAAAACCGAGCTTATTCTCCCTGAGAAGGAGGGAACACAGTGTGAGGTGGTGTGATGCTGAAGCCCCGACGACAGCTAAACAGGAGTTTTTTAAGAAAGCAAAAGGTGGGTGACCCTGTGTGTGCTGGCGCAGGTGCCCCTGCCTTCCTGGCTCAGAGCGAGCCACACTGTGATCTGCTCAGTGTGTATATATTATATGTATATATATATATTTATATATAATCTCCATATACTATTTTTTTTCCCTGGGCTGCCTGATAAGGCTGCAAAAATGTCCCTTTTCTTTAAACCCTTCCCAACAATGCATACAAAAACACAAGAGCATCCTTTATTGAGACGGTATTTTATTGTTGTTGTTATTTGTAGTGTGGTAGTTGACTGTAGTGTAGAAAATGCAGCTGCTGGAAATATTTTCAGTTGAAGCTTTTCGTGCTGTCTTGTGCTTGTAGTAACGCGTTAGCTCTGATGTGTGCTAGCTTGTTCTCAAGCTCAGTGGGAGTCTTCTTTAACGTATCTGAGAAGCTATCAAATGCTCTTTTCACTGAAAGTCAAGCAGGTTCCTCGGGGAGCAGCCTGACAGGATTGTCACCAATCTCAGCCCTAACGCTCTTCCCTCCATCGAGCTGACGTTGCTGAGAGCTGGGGCAGGTCTCGGGGTGTTCGTGCCTCCCTCGGTGTGGGAGGCTGCAGCGCCTGAACTCTGCCTGGCTGGTGCGTGAGCCTGTGCCAGTGGCACTCTTATGGTGCGGAAAACCAGCAAAATGGCTGTGCTGGTTCTCAGCTTGTGGCTGAGCTTGGGAACTATTCGGAGGGGAGACGGGACAGGATCCTGCCAGTCTGCAGGTGGAAACCAGGGCACCTTACGTGCTGACAGCCTCTGTGCTGAATGAGCGCTCGTGCCACCACTTCCAGTGCCAGGTCAGTGAATTTGGGAAGGGCCAACTCCATCTCAGTAGCTGCGAGGACCTTCTGCTCATCTGTGCCCACCTCAGGACCCCCAAAGCCGTACAGGCAATGGGCTGCTTCTGCTGCGTAGCCTCACGGGTGCCCCTAAGTCTTTTCAGATAAATTGAAAGAGAAGATCCCTGACCTAAATGAGCACGTCATCTAAATTAGAGATAATGATAGGGGATAAACATAAAAGGAAAATCAAAGGATTAAAGTTAATGAAGGTTAATAATCTGAATATATTCAACGATCTGGGCTAAAAAAGGGAGACGACAAACCATGGGTGGACATCAAAGGCCGTAATAAGGTTGGGAGATGTAATGGCAAAACCGCAGCCATCGGTTCCAGCTGCAGGCAAGCACAAAGATGGCTTTCAAATTTTAAAATGCTGGCTAAAATATGTACTTCTGTTTTAAATAAATCCAAGTGGTTAAAAAAGGGAAACAGAATGCGATATTTAAAAATAACCGTTTTTTTAGTCAGCTTTATATTTAAAAAAGGCCAGCTGATCTTTAGAGTTACTGTTTCACAATGTGGTGGCTGACTTTGGGCCCAGGTCTCCACAAGGAGAGCAAGAGCAGAGGTAGGAGTGAACTCTTGGCCCCAGACAAGTCATTTGTGTATAACCTCACTGATCTTACAAGAGATAGGGTCCACCCTTGGCAGTCGTTGCCCCCACAAAAGGCAGTTTTCTGGTGAATATAGTATAGCTATAGCGCCAGTGCCCCAGAGCTCTGTCTGGGGTTAAGCCGCCTTGTCCTCTCCCATGTAGCACACCCTGCCCTAATGGAAATCCAAGTCTGGGTACAGGAGGAAGCCCATGAAAGTGGAATCATTGATGTTGTCAGCATAGACACCGTTGTTGTCCCCCTCCCCATAGACCTGGAGCCAGACCTCATCCCCTGAGCTGAGATGGAGCAAGACCGAGCCGCTCGCTTGGTCGACGTTGTTGGTCTGGAACTGGTCATAGGTGAAGATGACCGCCTTGTCCTTCTTGTAGAGGCTGACCTTGACGTCCGACATGTACACCGTCAGGTGGTAGGCGAAGTAGTACATGCCGGGGATGCTGCAGAGGAACTTGCCGGTGCTGGCGTCGTAGTGGTTCTGCTCGTTGTAGAAGATCTTGCTGAAGCGGATCGGGACGTTGGGGTGGGGGGCTCGCTCTGTCAGTCCCACGCTGAACGCGGAGCGGTAAACGTAGGCCCCTTCGCCCTTGTCTCCCTTCAGCCCTGGGTATCCTGGAAATCCTCTTGGCCCCTCTGGCCCTGGGGTTCCCTTTTCACCTTGGTCACCTTTGGAGCCTTGCAAACCTGGGGGACAGAGTTGGGATCAGGAGTTGTTTGTACCCTGCGAGCCCATGGCCGCAACCCACTGGCCTGAGACGCAGAAGGGACTGTGGCTTGGGGATCTGCTCGGCGGCATGGAGCGAGGCCTGTCCCCTGAGGAAAGGCTGGATGACCTCAGCACCCGTGGTGTGAGACACCATGTCCACCCCAACCCTGTGCAGAGCTCCTCCAGTGCCAACGTACCCCATGCTCCTCACCAACCTTGCTCTCCTTTCTCTCCCTTTAGTCCATCTTTTCCATCTTTCCCGTCCCTGCCGGGGAGCCCGTTGTGGCCAGGGTAGCCGGGTGCTCCTCCCATCCAGTTGGCGCATGGTGTTTTGGGGTCGGGCTGGGGATCTGGGGCGGCCACCTCTGTGCAGCAGGGGGCCACCAGCAGCAGTGAGCAAAGGAGGAAGCCTGCTGAGTCCCTCATGGTTGGTTCCTGAAGTGGATAAGGGCTTTGTTAACTTTAGAGGTTAAAAGAAAAAAAAATAAAGCGAACAAACCCCCCACTCTTGACTAACAAAGCAGAGTTAAAAGTTAAAAAAAAAAAAAAAAAAGCACAGTTAAAGTTTTAATCAACATATCTGAAGGAAAGTGATTCTGCTTGGCCTGATGGCCCTTCTCCATTCGGTGGGGCACTGGCATCGAGTCCAGCAAGCTGAGCCAGGACAGGCGCCCGGGAGAAGCGAGGATCTCAGCCCTGGAGCAAATCCAGCGTGGGGAGGAGCAGGCTGCAGGGCTGCGCTTCTGCACTGGGGCAGCTGGCGCTTGGGACTGAGCCCGGCAGATGTTGGGACATCTGGGGCTGGTCTCTTCGCAAAGCTCTGCTCGGTTAGCAGCAACGTGCTTTAACTTCTGTCCGGCTGAGTGAACGGCTTGTTGGAAGCACAAGCTCCTCTGGCAGAGCTTGTGTCCGAATCTCAGCCGCCTTTACGCTGGGCAGGTGGTTTATCGCCGCGCGTACCGCACGCTTACCCTGCTCTGACGTGAACAGAGGTTAACGGTCAGGCTTTCGGCTTCTAGTGAGCAACAGTATTAACTTAAGATGATGGGGTTTTTTTCCACCTGAATTGTGTTTTTTGGATTGCAAGAGCACACCTTATGCAGTGTCTGGGTGATGCAGGGTCATACTCTTCTTTAATCTCATCAGCGCAATTAGCGTGGCTACCCCAAACCAGGTGTGTATGGCCAGCCGGGTGCGTTGTCCCGAGGCTCACAGAAACTGGTGGGTCCTTAGCAGGTTTGGATCAGGCTTTTAAGAAACAGATATTTTTAAATGACCGTTGTATAATACTGCTCCCCAAGCAGAGATTATACCCTGGAACAAAAGGGTATCCTGTTATGAGGATTTTAAGTGGCATACAGCACAATAAATGTGGATAACAGTGTGGCCTCTACAGTCCCTTAGCTCTGTAATTTCCAACAAAAAATAATATTTCAGAGCAACTTCCTTGCAGGGTTGTTTTTTTCTTACGAGAGTTATTTAAATATCATATTTCCAATAGTGTCTCATTAGCTCTGGCATAACAGCTTCAATGGAAGCTAAATAGCAAAGAGGTTACCGTGATTGTGTTCCTTGTGGGATGTGAAGGGGTTTTAAAGAAAACTTCGATGCTCTGCACAGTGAGTCCAGCAGGCAGCACCCAACATGTAGGCTTGAGGAACTCTTCAAGCAATCGGGATCCAGCACCCTGCGGTGGGGACAAAGCCCCTGCCTGGGGCAGTTTTGGGGCTAAGGAATGGCGTGGCTGGGTGTTTGTGGACCAGACCAGTGACCATAGTCTGAAACTTAGGACCTAGAGTGGACAAGTAAATCGTGCAAGTACCCTGGGGATTGAGCTGGGGTGTGTGTATTTGGGCACGCTGCAAGGTGGCCAGTTTGCCGTACCCAAAAGGACTGCATTAAACTGGGGGGGGCCCGTCCCAGCTCCATGTCCTCCCTCTTGATGCCAGCACCCTCCAGTATCAGCACAAGCCATCTGGGGACATTCAGCTGCCTGAAAATACCCTTGTGTTCAATAAAATCTGCCTCAAAATTCCAGTTCTTGAGCTGTGTTTTGATGGTTTTGCTGGGGTTAGTTCTGCTTTTTCATACACTGCCTACAACTGAAGTAGCATTAAAGCTTCAGTGTCATGTGCTCAGTGCAGAGAGCTGGAGCCAGGCCTTCTGCTGGTGCCACAGGGCAGCCCTCCTGTGAGTTCAGGGCGGGAAGGGCAGCCCTCCTGGCCATCGTCCTCCTGCCTTGCTCTGCGAGGCCAGGAGAGGTGTGCATCCTGCAGCACCCCGGGGTGGCTCTCCACCACGGTTATGTTTTGCAGCCTAATTTTCTCCTTTTTAATGAGAAAAGTGCTGTGATAAGCAAATAGAAGATGATTTCTAGTAGATGTTGCTACATTTTGACTCAGATCACAAGTGCTTGTTCGAGAAACCAAGGAATTCTCTGGCATTTGAATGTCAGTGGTACCTTTTCAGATGAGGAATAGGTGAACTGCATGCTCTTGGTCGCTGTCAGATAATACAGGAGCTCCTGAGGAAATAAAAGCTCCTATGCATTACAGAAAGTCTGCGCTGACAAATGAATATGACCCATCAGAACTACGCCGTTCAGAATTAAAGTGCCACACAGCAAGGTGTATGTGTATTTGTGTGTGTGTATATATACATACACACACAAACTCTTTGCACAAAACAGAAAAAAATACTATGTTTTCCAGCTCCTGTATTTTCTTCAAAGAGCGTTAGCTGGGGGTTTGGGTTATGCTGATCTCTTTTCTTTTTTATGCTGATTGCACGCAGCACAGGCAGCGTGCTTCTTGCTGCAGTTACAGCGGTGACTTGCTCCCGCGGCTCACCCCTTAAATCCGAGTGGCACAAGTTTCCAGCAAGGAGCATGTAGAGCTCAGGGAGATTTGGAGCAAGAGCAGCCTTCCTGGGGCTCTTTGTGGAAAGAAGGGAATCCAGAGATACCCTTACAGTGCTCACTGGAAGAGCCGTGTGTTTTTGTACTGTCTTTCCTGACTACTTTTGATTTAGGAGTTTTGATCTCTAAATAGCGTTTCCAAAAACAGGAGTGTGAATCTAAGGGAGATCGGCTATTTTTGGTTTAAAATAATCACTAGCTATTCCAAGAATAAGCCTAATAAAGGAAACTTCTTGTGAACAGAGAAGTCTGTCTGTGATTTAGCCCAAAAGAAGAGAAAATCCCGAATTTAGTAAGAGGGGAAAAAAAAATCAAGCTTACCAGCTCTTTTGAGTCCTAGTTGGCTTGCTGCAGTCTCCTTAGAAATGAAGTCCGGCTAGCATGTCACTGTCCCTAAGGGCACGAGCAGCTGTCAGCTAAGATGCTGTATTTTCCATTTGCTATTGCGCATGCTGGCTTAAAAGTTGGGTTTTCCCATTACTTTTTCCTGGTCATTGCTTGGTTTTGGGGCCGCTTATATAATCCAGTTGCAAGTGATAGCTGGTGAAGATATCCGTACCAGGGGAAAGACTGGTTTGGGAACTTCAAAGGAACCCAAACAGAAATGTTTTGGGGGGAAGTCAGTGCCTGAAAGCCCACTTGTCAGGGGCTCGGCTCTTACAAGCCCCCGTGAACAGCTGCTGCTCTGGGTAAACTGGGAGCCCTTGTTAGCGGCTGGTGGAGGAAGTGTGTCCGCAGGCTTGTATTAACACATTTGAATGTCTTTTTTCTCTTCTTTCTTTCTTTTTTCCCCCCAGTGTGTTAGTAAATGATTGTGTGAGAAATGTTTGCTTCTCCTTGCACCGTCTGGAGCCGCGGCTGCCGCACCAAAGAAGGGAATCGCCCGGGACGGGGCAGTGCTGGGGAGAGCTTTATTTCAAACAGAGCTGGGCTAACAGGCCGGCCTCTGAGCAGCTGGCACACGTCAGAGCCAGTGGAAATCATCAGAGCAATTTCAGCCCTGCCGATGGTTTTCAGTCTGCCGCAGGTTTCAGCCTTAGGCCAAACCAAAGTTGTCTTTTCCTGCGTTTCTCTCCTTCCGAAGTGGGCGCTGCGTCTCAGAGGAGGCTTCGTGCCCTGGTCGCTCCTGGGCAGCCCGGGGTTAACGGGATGTAACCTCAGCAAACCCTGCCTGCAAAACTGGGCCGGGGAATGCCAGAGCAAGGTGTTGTCCCAGGCAAGCATGGGGAAGCAGCGTCGGGGAGCTGAGTCCCCAGGGATGGGGAAAGCTCATCCAAGGGAGTATCAGCAGAGAGATGTCCTGAATTTCTGCTGCTCTAAAGAGATGGCTGTCTAGGAGGGAATAAGAGGATGTGTAAATGAATTAATTTCTTACATGTAGAGCTGGGAGTCAGCAAGGGTGAGTTCTGAAGTAGTGAGGAGAAGGACGAAGAAGGGAGGAGCTGTTGGATAGCTGCTTGCTTGCTTCCTTATTTTGGTCAAGCTGTCGGTCCAACATTTGAAGAATTTGGATATTATTTTTTTTTTCTTGACAATAATTTTTCCAGGCAGGGTTGAGACCTAAGTCAATCACCCCTCATGCAATCCCAGTAACATAGGATGGAGAACCGTTTGGAGGACTCAGTGGAGATGAGAGGTTTTCATCTGCCTCTCCCTGGCCAGGAGCCAGACAGATTGTTGTCTCTGCCAGCTCTTGGCTTGACCCCCGAAATGCATGGCTGGAGAAGTTTGTTAGGCTGCTAGTATCTGAGAATCGGACGTGACGTGTTTCATAGGTAGTGCTGCAATTATGGCATGGCATTTCGATTCAGCTGTTAGGAAAATGCCACGGTGATGAACAGCTCCTGGTCCATCAGCAGCCTCCCGGACGGTCTCTCTGCTTCCCAGAGGAGGGCAGGAAGGCGACGGTCGCTGCCTGCCTCTTGGCCGGGGCACACCCCGCTGCCACAGCCCCACGCTTGTGTCCTTGTGCTCCTACCCGCTGGGTCTGGGCATCGGGGCCGGCTCCTGTTCCCGGCGCAGGGTGAGATGTGTGCGGCGCAGGGAGCCGCTCCTGCCTGCAGGATGTGAAAACACCTCGAACGCCTTTGCTCTGCCCGGTGCCGTACCAAGCCTGCCACCAAGCGAGGGGTGGCCCGGCTGTGCCCACCGTGGCGGTGCTGGCAGGCAGCAGCTCCCGCGGGGGCTCTGGGGTGTTCTCGGCTCCCCGCGAGCCGTGGTCACCGGCCTCGTGCTCAGCCTGACCTTGTTTGCTCTGCTGGGTCCGATCCCAGCCTGAGAATGTGAGAAATGCAGAAATGACGGATTGTGGACCGCAGCCTTCCCTGAGAATTAAAAATAAGCACAAGGTTATATTTAGATGTCTATAAAACATAGCGGGAGGCTGATTATCAGCTGGGCTCTGTCAGCGCAGGCATGGTCCCTGCTGCTGCAGCGGGAGGGGTGAGCGCCGTGCCCCCCAGGGACGCCCGCCCCGCGCTGTCCTGCCCTGTCCCCTCGCCTTCCCCTCCGTACGAGGAACAGCACACAGTCTCCACTTCGCTAAAAACAGCTAAAACTGTTTACGCCGTTCAGCGGGCAGGCTGACAGGCTGTAAAATGCTCTTTTTGTGCAGCCTGAGGCTGTGCGCAGTGGACGGCCGGCGCCCCATGCCGGGGGGGTGTCGAGGGGAGCCCAGCGGTGCTTGCCGCGCTGGGGATGCTGGCCGTGGGGAGCCCTCGCCCTCCGCCCTGCCGGGTGCTTTCTGCCCTCGCTGGGTTACTCAGGGCATCCAATTTCTCGGCCCGTTTCACTCGCACAGACGGGCTCTGCTCGTCCCTGCAGCGGGCAGCCCGGGCAGGACGGCTCCTGCCAGGCTGGAGCACGCTGGTGTCTCTCTCCGCGGTGACCGTGGACGATTTTCCCCGGCCCCAGGGAGCGCTGCTTGGCTCCCAGCGAGGGATCTTGGCCCGTCAGTGTTTCTCATGCCGAAGGAACAGGACATCGAGACGTGTTTGTTCGGGCCCTGGGGCTGTGTCAGCCCTGCCAGGTCCGGCCCTCTCTCATGCAGGCTGGCAGCCGAGCCAGGTGTTGCTCCTTTTAGCACAGGCCGGTCTGGTCTGGGGCTTGTCCTGGGGTGGGAAGGGTTGGGGCAGGGAACAGAAGGAAAGGCTCCGTGACCCGGTGTGCAGCGTGCCCCCCTGAGCCATCCGCTGTCCAAGCACCCCACCAAGTCGTGCTCCCAGCAGTGACGGTGTCTTCCCAGCGAGGCACCTGGGCACGTCTCTGCCCAGCTCTCCCCTTGCCTTCACCCAGCTGACCAGCCCCCAGTACAGCAGGTAACCCCGCAGCCACCCGAATCCTGTGTGCATCCACCGAATCACACTTTTATAATCAGGTAAATTGTTCATTCGGAGGGTATTTCTCAATAATTTAAACACGGAGAACAGCAGCTTTCTGCGCAGCTGTGAATGTCTGCATCACCCCAGTCCGCTGTGCGGTCTGGACAACAGATGGTGCTAAGAGCCCTGGCAGAGCGGCGCCGGGCTGCGGGGCTCTGCCTGGGCGTTGTGCAGGGCCGGCAGGGAAGGCGAGCAGGCACGGGGACACCACAGCCCCGAGAGGTTTGGTGGGAAGGCAGCTTTGGTGGGGGTGCTGGGGTGGCTGCTGGGCTCTCGGGATGAGCCTGGTGGCAGCCCAGCGCCATCCCTGTGCACATGCACCCTGCGGGATCATGTCCTCCCATTGCTTTTCTTCCCGTTGTGTAAATGCACAAGAATCACTTTTGGCTGCGACTGTTTTTCCATTCGCTCCGGTATCGACTCTGGGCCGCTGGCTCCGGTAACCTCAGCCGTGCATTAGCTGCCTCCCTGCTCTTTGCGGCCGATCAGTGGGGTTGGTTTTACAGCACATTTTGGGCTTTTCGGCAGGTCTCACCTCGGAGGCGAGGATGCTGCAGGGCAGCGTTTGCAGGCACCGATGAGCATCGCAGGGGCTTTGAAAAGGAGAGGCGCGAGGGACGTGTGGCTGTACCCAAAGGCAGTGCTTCTGAGCAGCAGTCGGAGCTCTGGGGCCGAAACTCATCTGTGCCTTGTGTTTGGTTCTGGTTTGAGACCGATGTATCAAAAGTGGGAGAAGTCACTGGAAAAGCTTCTGGCTGGGCTTACCGATGGAAACTGGGGCGTCAGCTTTGTGCTCCTCCACGAGATGGCAGGGTCACGGCGCGTCACAGCGAGCAAAGTCCCACCCTGCCTCTGCACGGGCACCTGTGGGGCACCTGGGCTCATGTGGGGACTGTTTCCGTGATGTGCTTCTGGCACAGCTTTCGGCTCATTTTGCATCAGTTCGGTGACTTTTTCCACTTAAAAGACAACTGCCGGACTCTCTTGGGTAACGCTGAATGTAGAGTATAAATCCTTTCGTCTCCTCTGTTCCCCTATTTCTCTGACACTTTCCTGCCCATCACCGTACCACCCCTCGCGTGCTCACCTACGTGCTGTGATTGCAGGGCGGTAGAGCAGGCGGCTCGGATGCTGGCCGGTTGGATTTGGGAGCTGCTTTCCCAGGACAGGAGCCTCGTGGGCTGGCATCCAGCTGCCTGTCACCATGCCCTGGCCCTTGGGCAGACAGCTCGTCCCCACGCGCCTGGCTGTGCTGCGGGCAGTGGGGGCACCACAGCATGGGGAACCTGTGCTAACCTGTGCTGACAGGTTCCCCGTGGACTAAACTTGGTAAGCTTTGCTTCAAAACACCAGTAAGGTGCTAGGGAACAACAGTTTGCGTCTTTCTCCCATCGTTCACAAAACCTAATGACCTAGACACAAGGACAGGGTTAATTAAAGGCAGTGTGAGTCTTACGTTGTCCATAAAATGAAATATTATTGTGGACTATGAATGATGCATATTTCATCAAGAAGCTGTAAATCTGATCAAAAATGACTACTATGTGTTTTGACTTTGGGCGTTTTGTGGTGTAAATTAGCACAGAGCATTCCTCGGGAAGTTGCACAGGCTGATTCATCTGTGACGCTTTCCATGGGGTATTTCTTTATGCTTAGGAGAAAGCATTTATGGTTGCTGTAGGGCTAATGCAAGGCTTATGATGTCTTTAATTATTCATTTTTCTAAGTGCTTGTTCTCCTGACTCAAACAGCCAAAACCACACTGTGACTGGCTTCAGCAATAAATTCTATTTTTTTCTGGAATCAAATTACTTTGCCTCTGCTGCAGACTTTGCCTCCTTCTGCTACGGAAGACGACTGATGTGACTTTGCATATGGTGACTTGCTCTCGGCTCTCACGGTGTTGTACATCCTCCTGCCCTTGGCAAGCGCCTGGCAGCCTCCAGCCCTGCAGGCAGCCCTCTGCGGCACCCTGCGCCGGGCCTGCCAAGAAGCCGAGGTGCGAGCTGGAGAGGCCGATCCGGCAGACGAGGCACCGTCACTGCAGAAATGCCGGCGAACTTTGGGGGACCGAGGGCAATGTGTTCGGAGCACCGCGGGCTCTGCTCTGGAACAGACAGAGGTTCATTTCCAGGGCGTTTTCCTCCACGGCGTGGTGCGGTGCTGGGCCGTGTGGCTGCGGGGAGGCGGGTGCCGACGTCGTGGCCGTGGGGCCAGCGCCCAGCACCGAGCCTCCAGCGCCGGCTGGGTGCTGGGAGCGTGGCGGCGGTGCGCAGGAGCCCCCCGACGTAGTGCTGCCCAGCTGGGCTTCGGGCAGCCCGGGGTCTGTGCTCACACGGGGACCCTGCAGGGCTGGAGATGCTTCTGCAGTGAGGCACGCTGCCTTCCTACACCTTTGTGGGGTTTTGGCAGGGTTCGCATGTCGGTGCCTGGCCCGCTGCCTGCAGCCAGGCGCTCCCCTTCCTCCCGCTCCTTGCTGTGCTGTTTTCTGCGGGTTAGGCTCAGTGGCATAAATTCATCTCCTTTTATACTTACAGCCCCTCTGAGGGTGGTGTCTTTAATAGGGACTGTCCTTTCTCACTGCTTTGGCAGGGCAAGTGCCAGCGTCCTGCTGTGTCTCTTCTCAAATGACACAGAGGTTCTCTGAATAGCAAGGAGGAAAAAACAGAAAAAGATCTGAGTTATTTCTTTTTTCAGACAGCTTCACACGTCTGAAAAATGCTCTAAATACTTTCTTTTCTGCCTTTTGGTACTCTTGCTTCCTTGGGGCCTTGCCACTGGTGTTGGGGCAGACCCCAGCCAGGTCGGGCCGATGCTCCTGGGCTCCTTCGGGGCAGAAGAGCCCTGCCCACGGCTGTGTGCGAGCTGTCACTCGGCGCTGTCTCTGCAAATATTGTCATTAGGCTGAAACATAAATAATCACTTACAGCTTTGCCACTTCAGTTTGTGATGAGCCTGCAAATGTCAACGGATGTTTGTCAGAGATAATCAGGCCACTTTAGTGCTTAGTGGCTTTGTCATCTCTTGTGTCTGGGAGCTTTGTTTGTCCCCCCCCTCCCTCTCAGTGTGTGGTGCTTTTTCCAATACCTCTGAAAATAATTGACTTCCTGTCTTGGTCATTTTTTACGTTTGTTTCCAAAAGGCACGGGAACAGCCCCTCGCCGCGGTGACTGCCGCGTGTGCGGCGGTCGCTTTACGATGCGGCTCCAAGCGCCGTGGTGCTGCCCCAGCGGCCCCCCCACGCCCCGTGCGAAACGTCCTCCACCTCGGCAGCATCTCCTGGGTCGCGAGCGCAGGGCCCCGTGACAGCCCTTGTACCCACACCGTGCAGACAGCTTTGCTCTGAAACACAGAGCAGGAGCAGCCCAGTGCTGCTGCTCAGGCCAAGCGCTTCTCCAAGCATTTCTCCAAGCGATAACAGCTCTCTTCTCCTCTCCCCGGCTCCCCAAGCAGGACGGCTGGGACCTGGGTCTCCTGGTGCCCATGGCAGCTTGGTCATCCGCAGGGAGATTGCAAAGAGAAGCACTGACCCTGTCGCATCACCCCAAAGAAACGCTTCTTTCTCTGTTCTGTTCACCTGATGATTTATTATTTTTTTTCTCACCTCCTTCGTATTCATTTGCAGCCGGTCTTGAGCAGAACAGGAACCCAGACACATCTGAGTCGTGTTTTCCACTGATGGCGCCGTATGCCAGAATAAATGATCTCTTACAGTGCCATGGTAGGGACCTTATGTATGGTGAGAATTTAACAACAGGTGGGTTAGGAAACACAGGGGGGGCAGAGGTAGCCGAGGAACATGGGGAGATGCGGTCTCAGCTACAGCTCATCTGTGTCCGTGCATCCTGAGGTGGCTTTCATACACCTCCTGAGGTTTGGGTACATCCTCCTATGGCTTACCGCTGCTCCAGGCTGCCTCTCAGAGGAGCTTTCAGGCTCTCGGTGTCCCCTGGGGCTGCCGTGCCCGGCTGCAGGCGCAGGGAGCGGTATAGCCGCCTGGTTCCTGAGCACCACCTGCCTGAGAGCATGCGGGGCTGAACCGGGGCTGGGGTGCTTGCTCTGCCCCTCGAGGAAGCCGGCTGAAGCCTCTGTCCTGGAAAACCCCCTGGCATTTGCCCTGTTACCACCAACATGCCACACGCTAAGCGTGGGGAAGTGTTTCTGTTTTGCATACTTGCTTATCTCTGAACGCAGGAAGAGGACACCATCCTTCCCTTTTCCATGGGAAAGGCACCTGATGCGTTGTCTCTCGGATTTTTCTTTGGGCTGTGTGCTTTGACCCTTCCTTCAGGTTCTGTCTAGGCACTGGGGGTTGTTTCTCGGGGCTCTGTGTGTTGGACAGGCTGGGCAGAGGCTCACAGTGTCCCTCTGTCCTGCAGTGGCACCTGCACGACTCCTTGGCTCCGGACCCCAGCACACCCGCTGCAGGAGGCGTCAGGAGGACTTGTCTCCCACCTGCCTGGCCCCCAGGTTGGAGAGCGGTGCCCAGCGCGCCCCGCTGCCATCTCCCTCCCCTTCCACTTCCTTCATAGCGAAATGCTTTGTTTATTTTCATACTTCTGCAAACCAGCCTTGCTTCCTGCAGATCCCGCAGCCTGCAGGTAGGACTCTGTTTTGGTCTGCGCTTGTTCTCACCGTCTGCGGGCCTCTTCTCACCGTTTCCTGCTCCTTGACTCAGTTTGGCTTTTGTGAGCATTTCCTCAGAGCTCTGATTCCTGCCCTGTTTCAGCGCATTCCTGTGGCCTAGGGCTGCTGTGCCACTGCTGTGGTGCCTCCGTGGTCTCCCACCCAGCCTCTCACCCACCCGTGTGGCTTCGGCCCAAGCCAAGCTCTGTATTTCCATGCTGAGGAAGGATTTTGGCAATTTCTTCTCCCCTCTACACTTCTGAACCCATAACAGCATGGCAAGGGATTCCCCTGTCCTCGAGGAGAGCTTGTTCACTTCAGTGCAGCCTCCTCACAAGCCCCCTGCTCATCTCGTTTCTCTTGTAAATAGGGTATTTTTCAAGGTTTAATTCCATCCACGAATACAGTAGCTTTAAAATCTGTAGAAGCACATGACAACTTGCTTACTGTTCTCCAGTTAACTTTTGAGCAGACCCACTGCCTTAGAGTTAGAGGTATTAAATCAGAAACGTTGCTTTTATTCATCCTCCCTTTCAGGTTCCTTCTGCCTCCTTGAAAAGCTGACTTTCTTGCTGGAGTGTTTTGCAGCTGGCTGAGGTATTTTGGAGAGTCTGAGGAAAACCAGGGATTTTGTAGGCAGCCCTCTGCACTGGGAACCTGCCCACTCCCACCTGCTTGCAGGTGGGCTTCTCCTCCTTCGTACCAGGAGGGGAAGGGCTCCACAGTGGGATTTGGTGAGTCGGTAACACTGCATGGGGCGAGTTCGGGGTGTTTCTCTTGGGTCGCTGCCACTAAAATACCAACAGCTGCCCTAAACCCAAACCACCTTTCAGCTGGAGCTTCCAGCATTTGCAAGCCACCCCCCTCCCAGAGGGGGCTGCTGAGCACAGCCCCCTTCCCTAAATACGAACCTGTGGATCTCTGCTGGCCTCAGCCCTTCTGCTGTGCTCCTACAAGAAGTGCACACGCGGGAGGGGCAAGGCTGAAGGCTGCAGGTAGCCTTCTGCCCCGCGTGCTCAGAGACTGCCTGAGAAAAGGGTCGCTTTTCTTCCGAGGGCGCTGCGGTTGGGGTCGGTTCCCTTGCTGCAGCCAGCAGGACAGTGGCAGCCCTGGTGCTCCCCGTTCCCTTGTGGTGGCCACGGCTGCTGCCCTGACGCCTCGTGCCGGTGGCACTTGGCTTCGCCACCCCGCGCTGCGGAGATGCACCGTGGTGTGGTGAAAACAGGAAGCGGCGAGGGCCTGATCTTTTTATAGTTCGGTCAGTCAGTGAGAAAACGAGAAGTTATCTGCTGCTCTTATCTAATAGTGAGTTTTTTGCTTCCTGTGTTACTGCAGTCAATGTAGAAACACTCTTCCCTCATGAACTTCATTTCCTTGAGGTCTTTTTTTAAGTTCACAGCTTGCCCTCCGCACACCCTGATGCAGGCAGCTTTCAGGTCGCATCCTGCCCTGAAGCTACGCCTTGGAAACGAGGTGGTGCAGGAGGTGTGGGCCAGGAACAATGCCTGCCGTGGTCCTCTGCTTGCAGTTGGCATCTGTCCAGCAGAAGGCAAAAGGATGAGGGCAGAGAGAAGAGGTGTCGTGAACGGAGGCTCCCCTGCAAAGGGGCAGAGTTGGGGCCGGGGCCAGCCTGCTCTGGGGGCACGCGGAGAGGGTGGCTCTGGACCAGCACCTTCAGCTGGTGGCCCCCCACGCCAGCCCTGAAAGGGCTCACAGGTGTGGACAGGGCTCCTCACAGTCCCTTGGGAACCTCGGTCTTGGGAAGAGAGGATTTGGCCAGAAGCATGCGTGTACCTCTGCATCAGGCGTACGGCCACGGGAGGTGGGAGGAGAGGGAGAGCCTGGGCTGTGCTGGCTTCTGAGCTGGTTGTGCCAGTAACAAACAGAAGCCTATAAGTGAAGGCAGCTTTGCACCAGCACCTGTACAGCTGTTACAACTGCTTGTGCCAGCACCCTGCCCTTGCTGCTGTGCTGGCAGAATAACTGTTGGGTTTTCCTTCTGCACCCCAACAGTAATTGGAAAGCTGTACTCGAGTTTCTTGAGCATTGTGCACAAAACCAAGTGGGCATGAGGGGCTACCGGCTAGGAAGGTGCTGGGTGAATGCTTGGGAGGCATCCAGGGACTCTCATTTGGACAATTCCAAAGCAAACTGGAGCAAATGGTAGGGGCCCTTAGAAGGAGGGAGAGCTGCATCCCAAATGCTTTGCTTGCAACTGTATTTTTATGCTGGCAAATACACCGGTGTCAGTATAAATCATTGCCTGGAAATTCCTGTGCATATATTATCAGCTGCTGACATCTTTATTTACCCTGACTCCTTGTTTATCTGGGATTGCAATACCAGATAAAAATCCCCTATACGTTTCCTGCAGCAGCATAAACATTACTTTTCAGTGACCTCAGCTGCTTTCCAGTGGGCTGTGTGTCCCCAGAGCTCCTCCAAAGCTTTTAGGGACGTTGTGCTCCCCAGTAAGCGCTCGGTGCTTGGGCTGGTCCTGCAGAGCAAGGTTTACCTTGGACTTGAGCCTGGAGAGCACTCTGTGTGCCTGGCTGCAGAGCATCCCTGCTCCTCGTCCCTTCCTGCCTCCTGGAAGGAACGGGGGCTGGGGACGTGCAAGGGGAGAGCTTTGCAACACCCAAATTGCCTGTGGGTGCTGCAGGGTTGGAATGGTGTTGAGGCCAAGGCTGGACTTCATGCTGCTGCTAGGAGGGGATGGAAAGGAGCAGTCGTTGGCCTGGGGGAGGCTGTGACCTCACAGAAATTATCCTCTTGGATTATTGTGGAAATGAGCTTCCAAACAGCACATATTGATAGTGAATTACAGTAATGGGCTGGCGAGCTGCCCTGACAACCTCCACGCTGTGCTTCTAGTGGAAGCAATCCTAGGTATTTCATTACATCGCGAGGCTGTAGGGCTCAGTGAGTGTGGTTTCGCTCCCAGTCCCAGCGTGTTGCACCAGGGCTCACTTGGAGCAACGTCTGGGGGCGTGCTGCACGTGCAGCCCGGGGCCAGCGCGCTGCCTGAGCGCTCTTTAATCCTGTCTTGGGTGCAGATCAAAAAGCCGGTGGGCCAGCTGGCCGAGTGCTGCTGGCTACCTCGCCTTCCCCACCGGGCTTTCTGAAAAGAGGGTGCAAAGCACCTACTGGCTGCTGTGGCACAGGATGTGCTGTAATCACCATTCCAGCACCATTACAGCAAGATCTTCTTGCAGTCCTTTAGGAAATAAGCACCGAGACTGAGCAGAAAATAATGTGTTGCTTTAAAAATTCCCTACGTAGCAGGCTCCAGAATTAATATGGAGGACTTAAGTTTTGATTTTCAAATAAACCATCAAAAAATGAGGGTGTGAAGACCTCTCACCACCCCACTGGCTCTCAGGAAAACCTAAAGAGGCAGAATCTGTGGTGTTTTACTGTGTTGAGCAATAGCTCCCTGTGACTGTGGCAGAACTACTCATACAAACTAGCACTGATCAACAAGAGTGACAGTTGTAAAATCTGTCCCTGAACCTCCACGTTTGCAACCTGAAAATGCAGGTAATCAGTCTGCAGATCAGTTCAGGACCCTCAAGGTGCAAAGGTGCAGGTACTCACATGATAATTAAACCATACCTAGGAGAAGTAAGGGGAAATTGATAACTCTCAATGTAAAAAGCACACGGTGAGAACATCCTGCAGCTACTCCTCTTCAGCACAACACAGCACAACGTCAAGTAGCTGGTTAATACAGAAAGAAACTTTACACTTCCATAAATTCAAAGCCCAGTTCTTGATTTAAAGGAAAGAAGTGGTTGTAGAGTACTGTGACGTCCTGGTGTGCCACTGGTATTTTTGATTTACACCTGCGGTTGCAGCGGAGCCGGTTCTGCTGGAGTAAGGCTGGTCATCAGTGGCTGAGGACTTGGTTCTCAAGTGCCTGGTACCACCAGTTTCCGCTAGTGCCACAAATAGAAGGAAAAACTGCAAAGCACACCCAGAAAAATTGTATTTTGTTGAAACACAAAGGAATGGCTTACATTTCAACCCTTTGAAGTCAGTAGGCTATTCGTAAATTCACTAAAAAAGCAGGTAAGTAATGACTTCCTTTCTTAAAGCTTGCCTCTTACATCCTTTAATTTCAGCCCTGCTGCGGTGGGTCAGATGGCTTGATGAATCTGCAGAACATCCCGCACCAGGATGCCAGCAGTGCAGTGCTCCTCATCAGCACTCTCTGTGCTGTGAACCACCGACTGGGAGAAGCTGCCGCCTCCTGGTAAGCAGAGCCAACATCCCTGGCCCAGCCCCAAGCACTGCTCCGTGCACTGCGATCAGACGCTGGGTCCACAACCACCTTACGGTCTGGATGGGGCTGGAGGGTGCAGTGTCTGCCTTGTCTCTGTTCCCTGTGCCCAGCCTGCTTGGGGCGTTAGGAGACCCTGACCGAGGATGGAGGACGCGCTGGGCTTCCCCAGGCAGGGAGGACGGGTGGTAACAACGGGGCAGGGTGGGCAGCTGGCCAAAAAGGCTGTGTTTCAACCAGCACCCAGCCCTACCTCCCTGTAGGGCAAATCCAGGAAAGCATAATGCAGATGCTGACAGCCCCGTGGGGGCTGGCGGCTGGGTGCCAACCTCCGTGTTGGCCTGGGCAGCAGCAAGCATGCCTTTGTCCTGCAGAGCCATCACATTATGGCACTAGTTATGATGTCTTGAAAGGTTTCTCAGAGTTACTGAATACAGTTCAGCTCAGATAAGCTCCTAATTCTTCATCGCTGAGCAGACGTGCACCAGGTGGGGTGTGAAGTAACCACACTGGATCCGCTGCTCCTTAACTCTGCATCGGGCTGGAACATCTCCTCTGCAGGAGGAGGCTCACAGAGCCCCTGCCTCTTGTCCCGGACTCTGAGGAGCAATGAGGAGTAGTATATCTTGGTGAGCACTACTTGGAAATGTTTTGCTGAAATTATTTTTCAGTTGAAGTGGTGTGCTGTGGTGTTTCTTTTTCCTAACAAACTGAAAATTATTTTTTAATCAAGAAAACATTTAAAACCGAGTACTTTCCATGTTGAAATTCTTGGGTTTTATGAAAATATTACATCATTGCTTTCAATTTGTGTTTACAGGATTTCCTGGTAAGTCAGGGGCAATGCTGAGAACGCCGCTAAACCTTCTGCGAATTCATGTCATGGGGCAGAGCGGTGCGAGTAGCTCTGTCTTTTTGCTGTTTTCCCATCAATGATGTCAAGTGCCGACAGCACCGTCCCTCAGTGCCGCAGCACAGCGCCTTTTCCTTTCCCAGGGAAGATGTGTCCCCCCCGAAAGCAGCCCTGCACGGTGGCAGACCAGAGCTCTGCAGCTCGCTGTCGGGCAGGCATGCTCCAGCCGCCCTCCTGGGGGCCGCGCGGGGGTGAAGGCAGCGGTGGGCGATGCATGGGGGTGCTGCTGCACGGGGGTGCTGCTGGCTGGGCTTCTCAGCTCCAGCTGTGCAGAGGAAGGCTGTTTGTTTGTCAAAGTCTGGATTACTGTAATAAAAACTAAGTTTGGGGGTTCATCAGGGAGAGGCATGCTTAAACCAAGTCTGATGGTCTGACTGCTGAAGGGGCACCTCTTGTGCTGCCAGGAAATCTCTGAAGGATGGCCACTGACTTCGTTGTCCCAAAGGAATGAATACCGGAGCCACTCTCCTGGGTAGCCTGAAAAAGCACGGATGTGTGGGGAATAAAACACAGCCCTGAAAGGAACCACTTCTTACCATGAGCATATACTGGGGAATGCTGCTCTCATCCAAGGAAATTCCTCCTGCTCATCCTTGACCCCCCCTGCTGCTGGCTGTGACCCAGGGAAGATCTCCTCCTCCAGCAGCGTGGCTGTGCTACGCCTGACACGCAGGAAAAGACCCTGTGAAGAGTTACAGGTCCATGTCAGGAGTTACAGGTCCACCCTGTCCCTGCGCGCTTCTGCCAGCTGTGCCCAGGAGAACCCACGGTGCTGCACACTGTCACCTCAGCGGCTGGGTGCCTTGGAGCGTAGCCAGGACTGGGCTTTTCTTCCAGAAACGTGCTGCTGCTATAGATACCTAAGGCATGATTTAAAGATGGTTCAGTTGCGCTTATCCACTCTACAAGGTGTTTTTCAGCTAATGGCAGATTCTGTAGCAGTACCTTCAGGTTCCCCCCGTGATGTGGTGCAGTCTGAGGGTCTCCCAGACCCTTTTGCTTCTCAGCAGAAGATTCCTCCTTTATTGCCATAATCAAGATGATTAGAAGGGGATGGGGGAGAAAAGTTGTTCATACACTCTGGTTCTGTTAGGCTTTAAAATATGTGAATTCCTCTCTCCCTAAATAAGAGGAAGTGACATTTTCTTCCATATTTTAAACTTGCAGGGAGCCAGGGCACGAGCAGCGTACAGCATCCTGCTGGGATGCTGATTGCAGGAATCGGTCTAGGAGTTAATTGTCCAGACTTGAACCCTCTCCTGTGTGAAGACAACAAAGAGAACGATAGCTGCACTTGGACGTTTGCTATTTTTAGCTGGGCTGAAACACGGCACGGGAGGGAGGGCTACGACTTCTCTCTGCCGTGTGCTGCCACGCAGCATGGTGTGCAGGTAGGAGATGGAGAAGAAAACTGAGCTGATGGCATTGGTGCTAAAGCATTCTTCAGCCTGGCCTGAAGGGAGATTTTACCTCCTTGTGTTGCAACCCAGTGACATAGAATTTTCCAAGAAAAAACGGTCCCGCCTTTTTTATTATTACTTTTTTTTCCAGCTAGGGCTGTGTGTGGACTTGCATTTGTTACCTTGTCTGCAAGCGCAATCTGAGACAATTGAACCTTCCTAAATTGGTGCTGAGTCTATATGCTGCGTGCCAGCAACAATTATAAATCCTTCCCTGTTGCTGTTGCTGCCTGGAGTCTGCCGTTTCTCTCCCAGTTAAATGTGTTGTATTTTTGTTGAATGCCAACAGCACAACACTGAGAAGAGATAAATACAACATGGGCATAATGAATCATGAGCTCTGGTAGCCTCGCCCCAGTCCCAGGAGACTGGCTGGAGCTGGCCAAAGGAGAAAACACAGTGGCCCAACTGTTTTTATTTACTTCACTTTTGCCTGGAGAGTGCACCCGTGGGAATGCAGGAAGCAGGAGGCATCCTGCCCATGCAGGAATCCCGGATGCCAAGAGGAGCAGGAGCGCACGGCGGTGCAGAGGCTGGCACCACACTCCGCACTGCCAAGGGGCGCGGGCTGCTCCTGCTGCCCAGGGCAGGCTGCCCGGGGTCTGGCACCAGGGTCGTGGAAAGAGCTGTGGCCAGCACAGTGAGTGCCAGGGAGCTCGAGTCGGTGACAACAGCCTCCCGTGAAGGCAGCACGTGAATTGGAGACTGCGGGCAGAAGCGTGCACGTGTGGTGCTGTGCAACCCCTGCACTCTGCTCAGGGGAGGCTGGGCTTCAGAACAGACATCTGCATCCAGGCTGGGGCACTAAAGTTAAACGCTGGCTGGGGAGGAACTGGAGGTGAGCAGCAAGAAGGGTGGCAGAGCTCGGCAACATGACCTGTGGGGACAGGCTGAATGAACTGGCGTTGTTCTGTTCAGAACAAGACAAGGGAGATGAGTTAACCTCTAAATATATAACAGCCTACCACAGAGTACGTCAATAAACTGTTCTCCGTGCCCACTGGGGACAAGGGAAAAATTACAACAGCAGAGATTTTGAAAAGACGGTGAGAGAAACTTTCCAACTGCAGGATAATTAAACCCTGGCAAAGATACAGCTTGCGACATCTCCATCAGTGGATGTTTTAAAGACCAGGTTAGACAAACCTTTGTCAAGAATGATGCTTTGGGGCAAGGAGGATGGACAATGTGGATTTGGGGGACCTTCTGAACTCTCGTTTCAATTATTTTCAGTTGGTTTCACTGTACTGGAAGTTTCAGGAGAAATTTTCTGCTGTTGCGCAGAGTAAGGCCATTCGTGCAGGTCCCCTGTGTGGTTCAAGGAAAGCCAGGCTGAGCAACGGAGACAGGGACAACTTTTTGTCATGAAGCTATTAACGCTTTAATCAAAGAGCTAAGGAACTGAAGATAGGACTGAATATTTTTTTCATGTAAAAACCACTCAAGGCCACCCTTACATGCCTCTCAATAAAGGAGTCCTGTTCTTCCCAAACTTCTAATATTATCAGGCAAGGAGCACGAACGCTCGTCGCTGGAGAGCTGACTGCTTGTCTGCAATGTGTCTAGCAAGAACCGCTACGATGTGCCCTTCCTTCCCTGCCCAGACAGCTGTAACTCGGTGTGTGCACGTAGCCAGGGGGCAAAGCTGTGCCAGCCACCGCCCTGAGACCTGCTCCTTTCTGTGCAGCCCCCCGGGGGCCTGGCAGCTGAGCCTGGAGGAGGATCCGTAACGCCGGGACGTGCTTCTTCATGTGCTGCAGCAGCTACCGGTGCTGGCGGTGGGATGAGAGTCCCTGAACCGGGCTGGGATGGGACACATGCATGCTGGGACAAAAGCCTTCTTTTTGTGATGTTCCTCTTTCAGGCTGCACGGCCTTTTAGAGCGGCAGAAAAAGAGGAGTGCCTGTGACTGCAATGGTCACCCTGCAACCGCTTGTTCTTCTGCAGTGTAGGGAAAAGCAGCTCAAACAAAGAAGCTGGAGACAGCGTTGTTCCCTGGAAAGAAGCACAGCCAGAAGGTAGGAGTTGAGAGTGAGACGAGGCAGCACGCTTGGTGTGTCCCTCTGGAATTTGGCTGCTTTCCCCCGCTCCCCCTGTGGTCCCTGCTGCCTGCTCCAGGGCACGGCAAGGCAGGTGGGTGAGGTTCACCCCGCGGGGCCACAGGAAAGATTGCTTTCGTTTATCTTCACGTTTTGTAATCGCTCCCAAAGCCAGGGGAAGGTTTCCCTCCTCGATGGGTGGTCCCTTTTCTGGCAGCGTCAGGGTTTGAAGCCTCAGTGCAACGAGAGGGGAGGGATGAGTGGTGCCAGGAGGAGGGGAAGTGCTTGCTGTACCAGCCGGGGGAATTGAGCTGTTACGCTCCCTCCTGCAAGCGGTGCGGCGCCGGGGATCCGAGGTGCAGCTGAGGAGCTGTGAGAGGAGACTGCGTCGTGGGAGACGTAGAGGCAAGCAGGTGTGTTACTGGCCTGGGCCCCTGGGGGAGGGCAGGGGGCTTTCATCCAGCTGCTCGTGGGGGACGGCGGCTATCTTCCTGCACGGTCTGACTGCAAAAGGACCAGCAAGGTGCTCAGTGAAGGATCTTACCTCAGGCCAAGACCTTTCAGAGCAACCATCCGCATAAACAAACATGATTAGTGGTAAGTGTGGGCTGGCCAGCTGCCTTTCTTGTTTATGATCCTGCTCAAAGGAGCCTCGCAAACTCATCCTAGCTTCAGCTTCTGTGTATAGGTTTAACCACCTTGTAAGTGCTGGGAAGTGCCTGAAACCATTTTGCCTGTGCGGCAAAGTGCCTGTGTCCTGTGAAACCCAAGCTCTGGGGCTTGTGCTCCAAAAAGGAACATCGCAGGGCTGTGTGGGGCCACGGGGACATGCAGCCGGGACCCGGCCCGCACACCAGCCGTGCCTGCCCATCGCTCCAGGCCCTGCGTGCATCCACGTGCCAGCAGCCCTGCAGCCTGGGGCAGGTGCGAGGACTCGGCTGCCCTGGGCGAAAGCCGTGTCCCCCCCTCTGCTTCTCCTCCACCTGCCGGGGTCACGCTGCCACAAGCTGTACCTGCCCGCAGCATCACGTCACCTGCCTTCTGCGATGGCACTGCGGGTTGTTTCTTCCCTAGGGGGTGATTTCACTGCACTCTGGGTGTCCTTGCAGGTGTCCCAGCCCCTCTGGGGTCAGTGAGCCCTTGGGATGGGCTGGTTGCGAGGAGCAGGCTGGGGAGGTGTGCGGGCAGGGGATGTCACCGGCCGTGGGGTGGCACGGTGAGGTCGGGACACAAACCTGCAGGGTGTGAGCCTGGGCCCAAAGCTGCGCTGGGCCGTGGGGGCCGCTGCTTTTGGCTCTCCTCTTCCAGAGCTCAAGCCTTTGTGGTGACATTAACCACATCGGTGCCTGGCCGCAGCCTTACTAGTAGGTAACTTGGCAGAACACCTTTGCGCTCACTGCTGCGTGCTCCGAGGTTTGACAGGGAACCAGAGGTGCGTGAAGCCTGACCCGGCTTTAAACCGGGACCGTGCAGCGCTGGGAGCGAGGCCGGGCCCTGGGGACACCTCCTAAGGGCGTGTGGGTGCCCCCAGGCCGCGCTGTGTGCCCCCGGCCGCGCGGCCCAGGCCCCCGCGGGGCGGGGCAGGGCGGGCGAGCCCCCTTTCTGCTCCCCAGAAGGGCCGCGGGCACACCGGGGCCGCCCAGAGCCACCAGAGCATCCCCGCGGCGGGACGGGAAAACTTCGTCCCTCGCCGCCGCCCCGTCCCAGCGCCGCCACCGGACGCGTTTCGGCCTGCGGCGGGCCCCGGGCCGCGGGCACGGAGCGGGAGGGCCCCGGGGGTCCCGCGAGCACCGCCCAGCACCGCCCGCTGCCCCCGGCCCTCAGCGCCTCGGCCGCGGCGGCAACAAAGGCGGGCGGCGGCGGCGCAGGTGGGAAGGGGGAAGGGAAGGGGAGGGAGGGGCTGGGCTCGGCCCGGGCTGGCCGCCCCCTTGCCCGGCTGCTGCGGGGCCCGGCCGAGGAGTGCCGCCCCCGCGGCGGGGCGACGTCCCGGTGCTGCCTGCCCCGGCCCCGCGCCGAGCCGCTGCCCACGGTGCGCGGCCCTGCGGCGGCCGGCCCGGCTCCCGAGCGCCCGGAGGCCGGCGGAGGAGCCCCCCCCCGGCGTCCCCCGGGTACGTGAGTACGGCCGGGGGCGTGCTGCGGGGCTCGGGGCGGGGGCCGGCTGCGGGCCGCGCCAGGAAAGGGGCGCGGTGGAGCGGGACCGGGGAAGGGGCGCAGGCTGCTGCCTCTCGGCGTTGCCTCCCCGGCCTCGCCGCGGCTGGGTCTCGTCCTGGCGGTGTCGAAGCAGGAATACCCGAGGGGGTGGGGGTGCTGGGGGGGCGGCTGGAGGCGGCCGGAGAGCCCCGCTGGGCGCGGGGGCAGCGAGCTGGAGCTGCGGGTCCCGCTGCGAGCAGGGAGCGCGGCTTGCTGGGCGCTTGCCTCGGGCACTCGCTGGGCTAGCGGGAACCAAAACCCCCTTTGCGGGGCTCGAGGTGGGTTAACGCTGCTGAGCCGTGCTGCCGGAACGCAGGGGAGCCCCGCGGTGCGGCCCCACACCGGCCTGTACAGGGGAGGACAGCGGCCGCCTGGGATGCTGGCGTGAAGGGTGCTGCCGGGGGAACGGTGCCTTTCCAGCCTCGGCTTTTGCTGCAAGAGCTGCTGGTTGTACCGGGCTGCGTATCTTAGAGAGCCATCCTCCTCACCTGGTGCCCAGGCTAAGGTCAGGTTTGGAGGATGCAGCCCTCACGCCCTTCTGCCTGGGTCACGGCATCGGCGAAGGTTTCAGCAAAGCTCGGGGTAATGGCAGGGCTTGTGTAGAGGTGAGCGATGCTGGATGTGCCCTAGGAAGAAGAGTATTCCTGGCAAAAACCTTCCCCAGAAGGCCCCTGGGACTCGGGCCAGGAGCGCCGCACGAGGCCAACTTTTCCCATTTGTTTCCGCGGTGGCTGCGGGAGGGCGAGGGCTGCAGGAGCTCGCCTGGACCTGGCGCTCCCCTCCTGCGGGCAGCGCAGCTCCTCGCCGCCGTGCCGGCTGCCGCTTTGGAGGCACTGCGGGCACAGGGTCCAGCTGGAACATGTGTCACCGCCTGGCTTAGCTCCTGGAGCTGTTTGCTGCTGCTAGAGGTGGCCGTGATGCGGGGAGGAGTGAGCAGAGCTGCGTGTGCTCGGGAGAGCTTTGGGTCCTGGGTGCCGGGGACGGGATGGCACCGCAGCCTGCAGCTGCCCCGCGCTGTGCTGTAGCTCCTCTTCGGTCATTTTGTGGATGCTTCCTCTAGGTGGGCAAAGTCCTGCGTCGTGGCCTTGTTTGCGGTAAGCAGTGGTGGCGGTTCAGGCTCTGCTGGCGTGCTGTGCTGTGCTGTGTTGTGCCTGCACCTCTCTGCAAAAGCGGTGGCTGGGCTGAAAATCCTGCTTCAGAGACCTGGACAGTGAACCGCCAGCCGCGACCAGCAGCATGCCTGTCTAGCCGACAGCAAGCATAAGGTTACGTGTCTTGGTTCAGAAAGCAAGAGGAATACACAGGTGTCTCCTCCACCTCATCCTGTACAAGCAAACGTGTTTATGAGGCTTTGATAACAAGGGTGCTTGCTTGGCTAACTGCTGTTTGGAAATACGCTGTTACTTGGTTGAAACCAAGCTGTGGATGTGGAGATGCATCATCATCGGCCAAGACCTAATTTTCTGGGACAAAGCAGGCAAGTACTTGAATCTTAATTTGTAGCAGTTGCTGACAGAGTTCCCTCTTGCAAGAGCTGGAAATGCATGGGAGGAAATTAAAAGTCCCAGAATGAGATGGCCGAGGTTGCTTTAATTAATGGCAAAGTGGATGCAGCCAGTAATGTTTCATATCTTTAAGTCTGTCCTTGAGGCTGTGGTTCAAGAGGAACTTGACTGCAGAAGCAGGATTACTGCACGCTCAGCGGCTTATTTCCCTGTCTCTGCGAGAGGATAGGTGGCCTGCTGAAGGGCAGAGCTTTGCCAAAGGCAGTGCATAGGTGACAGCACCCTTGCAGGCATCGAGCACGCAGCTGGTTGTGAAGCACAAGTCTCTCCCAGCCTCCACGCTGCTTCAGGCTGGAGGGAGCGGAGGATGATAATTGGTGCTAGCCAAAATCCACCTCAGGTTGTCCTACCCGGGGCTCTAAGGCTGGCTTGGCTGGCTGGCTCTGAGGAAGATGTTCGAACTCAGGGTCTGTCACCTCCCTCTGCTTCTCCTGACCCACCTGAGCCATTGCACCGGCAGCTTTTGGAGGGGCAGGAATGGTGCAGTAGGGTCGCGGTCCTCCGTCCTGTTCACGGGAAAGTCAAAGCAGCCCTTGCAGCCCTAGGGGAAAACGTCATTTTCCTGTTCTAAACTCAGCATTAATAAAGATGGCAATAAAAGATCCGACAGTATTATTTTGGTGATATTTTATGAAACATACTGGCCTTTACTGTAGCCCTTGTCTCTGCTAGAGTAATGTAAATCCCAATTCTGCAAAGGATTTAGCAATCAAAGAGCATTATGAATCAGTCTGATACTTTGTCCCAACCACAGCCCTTCTTAGGTTGCTGACCTACATACAGCTTTTGGCATAACTGCTTCAGGGAGGCCAGGCTCCGATTCTGAACGTGAGGTGGTACGCGTGCTGCCGAGCTGCTGAGATCGCTTTGTGTGCAGGGAATGTTTTCACCGAGGTTACGTGCAGGTCTGCTGAAATCCCTCGTCGCTTCAGCCGTGCTTGAAGCTGGTGCTGCTTGACTGGGAACTTGTCTGTGATGTGTGAGCTGTAGGTAGTTCCTCCAAATGCTCTTTCAGTTGTAATTGTGCTGATTAAAAAAGTCAAATATGAAAGGAGGTGTTTTTGCTGTAAAGAGCTCCTAGATATCTGGCCGACAGGAGTCATTGTTATCAGATGCTCTAATTACTTGTGTAATTAAAAACCTTGGAAAAACTTACATACTTTGGGCATTTGCTTATAGATAAAATCCAGGTTTGTTGCCCTTTTTAAAACACACATGGCAGTTCAGCCTCTAGTGAGATGTGAACCCAAAGTGTCCTTCCTAAAACCACCCCAGAGGTTCACTGTGCCCACGCACATCTCATCGCTCTGCTGCGATGCCTGCAGTAAGGAGGTGAGCGGGTACAAAAAGGAGGGGCTGGAAGTGGGTCTGTGAAGCAGCAGCTCCACGGGGAGCTCTGTCTGCTCCCTGCTGGCTCTTGACGAGCTCCCAAGCGTCAGCCGAAGGACACGGGTGCAGTTCCCACTGAGGTGGTGGCAGTGAAAACGGACAAAGCTCAGGTGAGTTTGCTTTCTGCTGCAGCTTGGGAAGGCAAGGAGCAGTACGACATGCCATAGCTGATGGCACGCAGAGCAAAGACAATCTTTGGGGTCAGTGTTCAGATTTGCAACAGAGCAGGACTGCACCCGGCTCTGAGCAGCGTGGGGTCTGGCAGCGTTGGCTCCCTCCCTGGGAAAGGGAAAACGCTGGTGTAAACTTTTTCTTCTTTCTTTTTTTATGTACCCTGTTGTGGACATCTTTGGTTGTGTGTGGGCACATCTGTTTGTGTTTGTTAAACACCACGTTGAGCAATGGTGCTGCGTTGGTTAGTGCTTTAAGGCAGCACTTAAGCCTGTTCGTATCTGTCATGATTTCAGCTCTGGAAGACAGATCCCTTTGTTTGCAGGACTGCTGGAAGCGAGGAGAGGTGCGTGTGTGCTTCCCACCACGTGCCAGCAGGCTGCACATGTGCCTTTTGGTGTGGTCGCAGATGCCAGCTCTGGTGAAGGCCCTTTGAAGCTGGGTGCACGTATGCCGGTGTTTTCATCTGCAGGTCTGGGGTATTCAGTCTAATCTGGTCCTGAGAGCTCCTAGGAGCTCATTTGGGGAAGTAACAGGGCAGAGTGACAGCACCTCTGGGAAATGTGGGGACTGTGTGCTGTCCCCACTGCGTGCTGTCCGCTAGGTTTTTGTCTCTGCAGGTCCCGAGTGGTGCGTTTGCTTCACTCAGGTTTGTTGGTCCCTTGGCAGCCTTTGGAAGCTGCCTGCTGAGTTTCTGCCTCGTGTTGGGTGTCTTCAGGGACTTGAGAGTTGCAGCTCTGCCAGCAAGATGTCAGATGATCTTAAATATTTGCTCATGATCTGTTGCTCACAAGTTACCCCATAACCTCTGTTCTCAGACAAAGGTTGCAGAGAAAGCTGCAGTGCAGCATCTTGCTTATTCCTCTGTCTTCGTTAAAAAAAAAAAAAAAAGTCTGTTTGTGATACCTTAATTTAGAATAGAAACACTGCACAGAATATCACCCTGCATACCAACAGGATGCTGGAGGGCAGGGAGGTCTCTGCTTTTTCCCTTGTGTCCTTGTGCCCTGGGTGCCTGGAACAGCACCTCTGTGAATGCAGAAGAGAGCTCCTTGCCAGACTGAGCTAAAATTTCTGTGTGCTCTTGATGCGTGTTTCCTCTGGGAACTGGCAGCTACCGAAAATTAACGGAGCGGAGCTGCCTTCGTTCTGCTGCCCGGTGTGCACTCCAGTGCTGCTGGAGCAAGCCAGGAACCCCCAGCCAGCCAGCCCAGGCACGCTGCAGCGTGATGCTGGTTCTGATTATCGCCGTCCCTTTCCCAAGGCACCTGGAAATATTTGGAAACTTTACTCAAATGCACGGTGCAACTTCTAAATACGTGTTGGCTGTTAATACGTCTGGCTTGACAGTGAGCAGAGACGGCATCTACAAGGTCCCTAGCTGGTGCCTGCTCCCTGCTGCCTGCGTTGGTAGAGAGGGCTGTCAGCAGGAGCAGGGGAGGGCGTGGGTATTCTGCCATACGTGGTCGCTCACCTGGGGCACAAAGATCAGCAGAATTCTGTTAGTCTGGGCTTTACGAAGCTGTTTGAATGAAGTGTGGAGCTCGAGCCAGGCCTGTCACAGGCACGTTGCACACAGATCTGCATTTAGCAGCCCTCGTCGCACCGGTGCGCGTGGTGGTGCTGGAGCCCTGGCTTGTGGCTGAGATCCCTGACTCTGAGAGAAGCTGAGAGCAAGCTAGCACTCCTGCTGTAACTAGTACAACCGTTCCTGCTTACGGCGAGTGAAGCAGTGTGCATTTATAACTGTAAAACTTTGCGGAAAGACAGAAGTATGCTTTATGGCCCGTCTCTCATACCACTACAGCATTTGCTGATTAGAAGATCAAAGGGATTGAAATCAGTTTGTCACGTTTCCTGCAGGTGCCCCGTGGGAATTAACGGAGGTCACAGTCCATAGGAAGTGTGCCAACGGTGTTAACTGTGACAGAGTGACAATAGGAATTGTCATGGCAATCTTGCAGCAAAGATAGCTGCTTACCGAAATGGTTCTCTCAGAGGCTAAAAGCGGTCCATGGTCATAGTTGTCCCCTGCAGAGCACAAATCTCAAGGAGCAGTTTTTATCTTGAAATAACATTTAACTTGGAACGCAAGAATGAAAAGGTTTTGTGTTTTTCTAGATTCATTTGTAGGACTGAGCGTTCAGGAAGTGCTGCTGGCAGAAAGGTAATGTAGACCACCACGTGCCTTCTGAACAGAGTAGCTCAAGCACTGAGCATCCTGAAAACAATTGTGTAGTAAAAATTAAATAAATAAAAAATTTTAAACACAAATCACAAGGGTTTTCTGTTTCCTTGACAAAATTGAAACGTGGTTGAAATGTACTCTTATCAGTCAGAGAAGATACGTTAGTGCTACCGCTTCCATTGGCAAACACGATCGAGGCAGAGTTCTGTGTAACTCCAAGGTTGTACTGCGGTCTCGTGATGGATAATCAGCGTATTATTTCTTGACCGTCTTTATGACCCAACTGGAATCCTGAAACCCTTTGTGCTTGCTAGGGGTCTTAAGGAAATGGGAGATTTGAATGTACAAGATTATAGGTGTTACAATCAAACTATATTTTATTGTTTTCATTTTAATGTAAGCGTATATAATTGACATTAATACTCAACCCAGTGTTTGTTCCCTCAGCAGAGATTCGATATAAAGAATTGTCAGGGTGCTGGGCGCTTCATAAGTGAGATTCGTCAGCAGAAATAAAAACGTTGTTCTCTGTCAGCTCTGTGCTGATTTTTCTGGGTGAGTTTGGTTGAAATACGATTTATGTTTATGTTTACATTTCTGTGGCCCCAGGTAAAATTCCGCAAACTGGGCAGAATCCAGAGGAAAGAGTCAAGGTGCAGAAAAAGAATACAGGTCAAATGAAAACCCTTTTTTGATTCTGCAGGATTTTATTACCCAGCACTACATATCATTACTCTTTGAGTCTTTCGAAGGGACTTTTTCCCACTTTGGAGGAGTTCTGCTGGTACGTTGACGAAGTAGCTGGAGACCTTTGTGCTATGTGCTGCTAACTTCTCAGCATCACCGGGGTGGTGTCTGCACGTGTGTGAAGGAGGGAGCTGAGAGGTAGGTCTGGTATTAACCAGTGCAAAGGCAATAACCTAACAAAGTGGGCAGATTTGCTGGGAACAGTGCAACAGTAGAGGAAAACAGAACTTTTCCTTCTTCCTGATGCCAGGCTCTTGGCACCCTTTGGGGCGGAAGGTGGTCAGCTGCGCTCTGAGGAGTGGTTGTGGCAAGGACCAGGAAAGCACAGACTCATGGAAGTAAGCAAAAAAGGAAAGATGCTCCAGAGTGTAATGAAGGAGAAGACACGGCAATGGTGGGTACTAGAAAGGTGCTCAGGTCTGGTGGTGGAGAGGAGGAAGGGAAGGCAGGGCGAAGATGGTGCCAGAGAGCGTCCTTCATGGAGGGTCGTTCCTGCTCTGTGGAGAGGAAAAGTGTCAGAGGGTGGAGCTGCTTTCGGGGAGAAGAAAAACAAACAAAGAAAAAAACCCTGTAGGAAGGAGCGGTTAAGTGGATTTAAGATGGAAAGGAAAACAAAAACCAGAAGGGGCCAGGCTTGAGGGTAAGTGGAACAGAGAGGGTGTTGAGGTTGAAGGAATGAGGAGCAGAGATGAAGGAAATAGTCCCAAGGATGTGTTTTGTTGTTGGAGGTAGTGGGATTCCTGCAGGCCAGGGGAGGATTGATATAAATGATTGATATAAATGTAATCAGGAAGGGGTGGTTTGGAGAGATGTGAGAGTGCCAAGCTAGAAAAGCAGAAAGAGCAGTACTGGAAGAACACTTTAATTGAAGAATGGCTTGCATGATGAGTTAGCCAGACTATCTGCTCATGATATAGATTGGGGACTGAGATCACTGGGATTTTCTGGCTCTTCAAATTAAATTTTACGTATTTTTAAAGAATAGCCTTCTTGAAGTCTGGCCAAATGAGTAGTTCACCTGTGGACTGAGGAGTCTGAAAACATGACTGAGACTTTGCTTTGAGTAGTGGCCCTGTGTGTGTGGACATCCGTGTCGTGTGCGTGGTCATTTGTGCTGAGCCTGCTGCAAGGTGTGGGCTTTAAAAAGTGCCACGAGTCCTCAGGGGAAGAGAGGTGGGAGAGGTGCATGGAAGGAATCTCATTTTCTTTAGATTTATCTGCTACTTTTCATAGCAGTCGCTACTTGCTGTCTTTCATTTCATTCTTCTGTAATGCAGCGTGGGTGTTGGTTGGGAATATTTTAGGCACTGTGGATGTGGTTCATCAGTTTCAGTTGTGGTTAGGAGTGTGTTCTTGAAAATCAGTGGGAATTCCTTCACATCTGTACCTGAGGTAAAAATCAAATTCACTTTCAAGTGTGGCAAAGCCCCTTTCTGCCTTCCCTCTCCCCGTTTTGGAAACCTGTTAGCATTCCACGTTTGCTCTGGGTAGGTGAGGGCGGTATGGCAACCCTGCAGCTCTGCTCTTGCTGCGGTTTTGATCTCTCAGGATAAAACCAGGGAGAAATCCCACAGAAGTGTTCTCCAGGAATCTGTGGGCAAGCTTCTTGTTCAAGGTTCACATGTGTAACCAGTCTGTCTGTGATTCAGCAGCCTCTAGTTTTGGCTGAACCACAGGGAAAGAGTTCTTGACTGGGATTTCAGAGGTGAGTTTAGCTCTGCACTTTGTCGTCATCTCTGGGCAGATCGCTTTGCAAAGCACCAGTCTTCTTCAGATGGACAGCACTGGTGTGTTGCAGTGAAATGCATGCTTTAGGGTTGAGAAGTTTCCCTAGTTATTATGGGAGCGTGATCAGATAAATATTTCATTAGATATTTGTGGATTGTTTAATTAGATGGATAGATAATCACATACTTGCCATCTAGGTAGGAAAAAAAAATCAAAACAATTAAGGATTAGCTGTAAAATTTGATGTCAGAAATGGTGTTAAGTTTCTGCTTGGACACTCTTTAATTATGTTTTGTTTAGTCAATGCTGGAAGTGAATGAAAAGGAATGAAATCCAAGCTTATCTGAGCTAGAACTGAGAGGTCTTACCAGGGTCATTAATGCATATTAATTCATACTTTTAAAATTCATGCCTGCCATTAATTTGGCTTAACTCTTCCCATCTGTCTCCACGTAGACAAGACTCTAGAAGCCTAACTTGTTTTGAGGTATTGCGGAAAGGCCAAGGTTTCAGAAGTCTGAGTGCCGTGCCCTGCCACGTGTGCAGTGCAGCAGGTAGGTGCGGTGGTGGGGTTGTCGCATCCCTGGTTGCAGCAGTGCCAGCTGCAGAGCTGGGGCTGCAGCACAGCTCTTTGTGCTCACAGCCCGGCCTCAGGGCTCATACCTGTCCTCAGCAGAGTTTTATACTGGGTCTTAAGCTGCTGATCTGCCAGAGCCATTTTTGGGCAGCGCTCATCCTTCCCAGCACCTTGTGGTCTGATGGGCAGCTGAGCCGATACAAGTCTCACTTCTTTCTTCCCAGCTTCCACCCATTTTTTGCAGCTTTCAGCGCTGGTTTTGGGAGGAGGATGAAGGAAGTTGAGTTCAGATAGGTTGGAAGCTGCAATATGCTTTTTGTTTGCAGCGCCTTGGCTGGGGAAAACGGCGAGGGGCTCCCGGAGAGCTGGCAGGCACAGAGAAAGGATGCGGCTGGGGTTGTGCCTGGATGAGACTGCTTCTGGGTGCCAGAACCCCCTCAGCTCTGGTTTGCATGGGTCACCTTTATTCCTGGCCACGCTGCAGCTCCTGCTCGGGCCGTGGTTGTGCTGGAAGCTGTGGTGTGGGCTGGCTGCCTTCCTCCTGCTGCTGCCTTGCGCCCTGTCTGAGGGAAGCGTGGAGAGCAGAAAGTGGTGCCCAAACCTGCCTCGTGGCAGGCAGGTTTCCAGTTCTGTCAGTGGGAAGGTGGTGGCAAGAGTGGGAGAGTTCTTCTCTATCCTAGCAATGCTCCTCCAAAGGCTTGTGTTTCCCTTGGCGTATGGCCAAGGTAGTAATCAGTAACTTGATTTTCTGTATTTCCCCTGGAAGTTGCTGGCTTCTGCTTCTCTGGTTTCATCAGTGGTCAGTGTCTGAAGTCTTTCTCCTGTAGCATTCATGAAGCAATTGAAGGTGAACAAGGGCTGCTGTAGCTGAAGGCGTCAAACCCAAGCAAAGATACATCCCTTCAAACAGAGCGCAGGCTGTGGAGTTGGAGTTTCTGTAGTCAAGCCTATGGCCATGTCTTGGGTTTTATTTTTCATTATAATTTATTTGTAAGAAGGTTCCATTTTATAGCACAGGTAGTATTTTAGTAGCATCAGTCATGTAAAAAAAAAATAAAAATAAAAACCTGACAGTGTACCTTGTAGTAACGGGGGTTTTATCAAGCTTAATTTTGTCCTTTTGGAATTGTTAAGCGGTCAGCCTGGGTTGACAAGAAAAGGGACAAGAAAAAGGACAACAAAAGGGTTGTAAAGCCAGGCTCAGAAGGCAGGATAGTGTTTAAGTTACACAGCCCTAATTCAACTTGCATCTGATTGCATGGTTCCATGGCTGCTTCTTAGCTTGATGCTTGTCCAGGTCCCTCTGGATGGCATCCCTTCCTTCTGTAGGATCAACGACACCGCTCAGTTTGGTGTCATCTGCAAACATGCTGAGAATGCTCTTGATCCCCCTGCCTTATGCCACTGATGAATGGTTAATTGACAGCTGTAGCTGTGCATATTCTGAGCGTTACCCAAAGAAATGTGTATTTGCTTGGAGTATTCAGACTCTTCGAAACGGCCCAAAACAAGGCTGCTGGCCTTGGAGTCTCCCCGTCACTTACTCTGGTTTGGGGCAGGTTGCTTGGTTTCTCTGTACCTCTCCGTAATGCGGAGGCAGCTTCCCTGCCCTGCTGGGCCCTGCGAGTTGCCGGGGGTCCGTGCTCTGTGGGAGCCAGAAGTGGCTCTCAGAGGGACGCGAGTTTGGAGCTTGCCTGGGGCTCTGTTGGCTGCGCTGCCAGCCTCGTGTCCAGACAAGAGTGTGGCTCCTCCAGCGCTGTGTTTTGCACCTGGCCGGCGGGTAGCTTCATGCGGTGCCTCCGTGGCTCAGCCTGCGGGTCCGGGCGTAAGCAGGGGCCAAGGGCACGAGGCTGGGCCGGGTGAGCATCCACGCTGGCGCCGCATGCTGCCCGGTTGGGCTGGCTCCTGCGCCTTGGCTGCCGGCAGGAGAGAGCTGCTGCTTTCCTGGTAATGGCTTAATGGTTCTCTATTTAACCGTAATTAACCCAGCAGGCAGGGTTTTGATTATTACGTTTTAGAAGAGTTTAGAAGAGTTGTGGTGGCAAGGCTTGTAATTTTGGGATGAATCAGCAGTAACAATTAAGCAATAAACAAACATGATTTCTTTTACCAGAACGCAGCAGTGTGTTTTCCTCTGCCAAAGCAGCCGGCGGGCGCTTGTTCATGTTGCAGCTGGGGAACGTGGGGAGGAGAAACAATTTCTTACCTGTGAAAAGAAGGGAAGAAGAATTGATGATATTTTCTTTACTGCTATCACTTCCTTTCTCTTATATCTTTTTTTTTTTTTTTGCCTTTTTTGGGTTGGGGGCTCCTTTGGCTTTTGCTTGTTTTGTTGTGGTTTGTTTGTTTGTTTCCTCTTGAGGGTGGGATCTTTTTTCAGCACTGTTGGGGGGGGGTTAACATGAAGTTCTTGCTTAACCTTGTCATTTTCAAAGGTGACTTCCCATCAACTAACTGCTGGTATTCCTCATGGTGCTAATGCTTGCTCTGTAGATAGGCATGTGCACATATGGGGAGTAAAACTTGTGGCAGCATCTGGCTAAGCAGTAAGGAAAGTGCCTGTCCTGCACTGAACATGCTGAACATGCTGGCCTTGGATTTGTGGGGCATGCTCCAAGCAGGTTTGGGGAAGCATTACCTGTGGTCGGGTGGGTCTGGGACAACGTTTGTGCCTTTTGAGCCCTTGGTCCCTGCTGGAGTCTGGCTGTGTGGAGGTGGAGGAGGTCAGTGCTATGTTAGTAATCGCTCACCAGCCACCCTTTTTCCCCAACCCACATGTTCTGGCAGCGTTTTAAAAACGAACTGTAGGACCAAAGGGTGGTGTCCTATCTCCGTCCAACTTGCAGGAGCTCTGTGTGCCTGGGTCAGGGGACAGCTGTCTTCTGTTTTCTGCCCAGCAAAATACTGCAGCCTTATTAGAGAATTGACATCTGGCTGGGACACAATTTGCTCTATTTAAAATAAAAATAAAAATTTAGCTGGCCTGTTTTCCTCTGCCTGCGACTCGTGTGATAAGAGTGTGGTCTGGTTTGTTTTCTGGTGGTATGCTGGTGACCCTGCCCTGCAGACAGGTTGGTCCTGGCAGCACGGTGGGAAAGATGCCCGCTGTTCAAAGGGAGGAAAGCACAGCCCTGTGGAAGTGGGCTGAGGCTTCTCTGCTGCGCACACCCGGGCTCAGGCCGTGAGGCTGGCCACTTCCTTGCTGCACGTCAGTTTGTACAGCTGGAGTGGAGACAGGGTAGGCTCCTGACCCAATTTTTTTATTTTATTCTTCTTTTACTTTGTAATCCAATAAAGCAGCGTAGAGAGAACAAGTACGTGAAGCTGCTCACTTAGCTGGCTGCTGGGGCGGAGGAGGAGGAGGTGGTTTGCTAATGTTGCCTGTTTTGTTAAGCTTAGCCTGGGCTGTCGAGCGAATCTGCAACCTTTTTCGTGGGAGGTGTCAAAGAAGGTGGAGAGGGCTCTGACCCTGCCGGATACTCTCCAGATTAATTACGCCTTTTTGTTTTCCCCATGGTTGCAGAATGGGTGGACTCCCTGGGCAGCCCCTTCCAATGCGTGACAACCCTCTCCATGAAGAAATTCTTCCTGATACCCAATCTTAACCTCCCTGGTTCCACTTGAGGCCATTTCCTTGCAGTCACTGTGTTGCCACGGGGATGCCCGTATCAGGCCATGATCAGAAGGTGAGGTGGCCAGATCCCTCTCATGCCTACGGCTTGTAGGACAAGTGCTGAGGGTTCGAGCTCCCCTAAGGGATGCAGTTCACACCACAGCCCTGAGGCCCAGCTGGAGCTCTGTGCCCTCATGAAAAGCACAGCTGGTAGGAGCCAGGCTGCCAATGGTGTTGCTGAGAGGACCATCCCCACATCACTGCCCGTTGTGAGCAAGGGCTGGAAGGGGTGCAGGAGCCTGCAGAGGGGCCTGAAAGCCGCGCGCCTGTCAGCCTCGGCTGAGCGGTGCTGCTGGCCCCGGCCAGGCCAGGCCAGGCCAGCTCCCCCCCGTTCTGCAGCTGCCCCAGAGCCCGGTGCGTGCTTCCACACCAGCAGCTGCACGGCTCTGCCCATGGGGACATCTCTGTTTGCTCTGCAGGCACGTGGAGAGGAAGGCCCGAGGGGCTCAGATGCGGAGGGAGGGCAGGAGCCAGGCGCAGAGCCTGATGTGCTTACTGCATGGCGTGAAGTAGCGTGTGGACCAGGGATCCTGGTGACTGCTGGGGCTGCTGGTGCGGCTTCCTAGCCTGGCACGCACGTGCAGCCACCCAAAAACACTGCTGGTTGCCAGAAGAAGCACAAAACGTTGCTTTCTGGTTTAGCAGCCCGTTCTTCCTGCCTTCCCCTGGCCTGACGTAACCCTCAAAGATCTCTTTGGTTTCGTTATTTCTCATGCAGCCGCAGCCCTGGGGAGAGCTGGGCACTGGCGGCGTGCTGCCATCTTCTAGCACCAAACGTCGCCCTCAGCCCTCCGGCCTGGTGGCAAGGACATGTGGCCGCACCATGGTGCCCGCCGGGGTCGCTGCCTCTCGCAGCACCCTCTGCTGAGCTTTCTGCTCCCGGCAGGGCTGGGTGCCATGGTGCCGTGGGCCTGGGGTCCTCAGGGTTAGAGGTGGCTGCGGTGCGGGATAACAGCGTGTCGGGACCTCTCTGTAACCTGTGGGCACTCGGGTTCCCTGCCGATAGCAGGGAGCAGAGCTGCGGGAGGTGTGGGGCAGACCCGATAGCAGGGAGCAGAGCTGTGGGAGGTGTGGGGCAGACCCGATAGCAGGGAGCAGAGCTGTGGGAGGTGTGGGGCAGACCCGATAGCAGGGAGCAGAGCTGCGGGAGGTGTGGGGCAGACCCGTGCCAGGCCATGCACATAGGCTGGAAACTTGCCTGGGGCAGGGTAATTATGGGAGGCGGCAGTTTTTGTGCGGTTTGTGTGCACCGACTTGCTAAACAGTCTTGTGATTAGTATCTTATTTAAGAGGATTTTAGGACATGTGTTGTAGTTACTCCTAGTTTCTTGTAGAAATAGGGGAGAGGTTAGAAAAATGAACTCTGAAAAGGCTTTTTTATTTTCCTGGCTAAGGCTCTGCGTAGTCGCTTGTTGCTGCAGGTGTGCAATGTGTGTCCTGGCTGCCCACTGTGGTCCCAGGTCCAGCAGTCTGGATGACCGATGTGGCTGTCTCACATTGCATCCTTAATTTCTTTCCTAGGCCAGAAAACTCAGCTAGAGGTGAGATGTGGGCATGAAGAACTGCATGCACAGCTTGGATGTGGCAGCAGCTCGCCCGGACCTCACCTGGCCACCCTGCTGTGACTGGAAGGGTTTCGCAAAAGCTGCTGTGGACAGTGAAGGAACCTGGAGATGAAGGTAATGGCCATGTTTCTCTTCTCTTCCCTGTGCCTCTTTTTGCTTTTGCAGGCCTAGCAGCAAGAGCATGGCTGCTGTCAGCGTGATAAGGGCACGTACATACAAAGGCATTGCTGTCTGTAGAGGGGCTGTCTTGAGTTGCACGCGAAGTTGGGAGGGGTGTGAAGAGAACTGGGAGGGCTCTCTGCTCTTCTGCTTGCACCTCTCCTATACTTTTTGCAAAGCAAAAAATGTTTATTCTGCTTCTTGGGGGAGCTCTTGTAAATGTTGATACGTACTGGCTAAGCTCCAGAGATAAATGCCTAAGATGCAGTTGCATTCTGACTTGCATAAAACTAATATAAGATGTGTGCTGGGGCTCACTTTGGTTAGGGCTTTCCCCAGAAACCCTTTGGGGATATTGCTGGTGGTGCTGGGTTAGAGTAATTAGCTGGATGGGTTCACAGCCGACCTCTGCTCAACACGCCTGGAGATCTCCATGCTTTCACTGGTGGTGCCCCTACTTTTTTGCCCTCTCCATCTCTCTTCCCTGCTGACATGCTGTCCCTTATCACAGCACTGCAAGCATTCATTAGCTGTCTCCCTGGATGATTAGCTAGTCTGAAAGATCTGTGCTGCCTATGGAATATTCCTAGCGCTCTGTGCTTTAGTGTGGGGCCAGATTAGTCTAATAAATGTGTGAATGGGCTACCCTTCGGTGCACAGTTCAGTGCTTTGTCACGCTCCTCATTTAACACCACCTCCTCTGCACACGGGAGACCAACGGAAAGCAAACTCAGTAGGGGAGATTTTTAGAGGTGATTGCAAGTAGTGGTTTTGGACTTATGCCCATTTTCATGTGTGAAGAGGGTTTGAGAGGATTTCATTGTACAGTTGCTTTTTTTAATCCTTAACTTCCTGGCATCAGGAATGCCAGGCAGTGGTGGCCTCTGTCCCTTCCCCATTTCCTCCAGCGCTGGAAACATGGTAGTCTTCCCTCCTCTGCTTAAAACCTGAATCTTTAATATGGAAAATGTACCCCCCTCTCTTCCCTTCTGGCCAGGGAACACTTCCCAGTGTTGTATTACCTTTAGCATTGCAAACTGGAGAGCCCCGGCTGTGGCGGTGCGGCTCAGCAGCCCACCTGCCTGGGGGCTGAGGGCAGGGAGCAGCCGCTGCTGAAGTGTGTCAAGACCCAGGGGTACAGGACCCGGCCAGCACCAGCAGGAGTGGGAATGCGCTGCTGGAAACAGGTGAGTGGAAGAGAGGAGAGGCACGGCACGTTGCCTTGGACATCCTTGGCAGCTGTTTTTTTCCTGGGGAAAGAAGGAAACTGAGCCAGAGACGGCTTCTGGTGAGACAGGATTTCGGTATAGAATAGAGGATCAAGCAGGTCAGCCATGGAGTGCTGCCTATGTAAAAACTTATTTATTTGTGTGTGTGTGTGTGGAAACAAGGGGTTTTGTTTCTGTTTTCTTGTTCTTTTATGAGAATACTCTGCTCACCAGGCAAAGAAGTGACTCATGGTGTGACCTTGGGCTTGCTGCTGAGACAGCAGGATCCTGGAGTGCTGTGTAACTTGCAGGAATGGGACTCATACTCCCTGGGAAGGTGTGGCAGCACGGAGCAGCTCTGTGTGCCCATGTGAAGTGTAAGTTTGCACCAGCGAGTGTTACTTTAGCCTCGGTTGGATGCCAGTCTTTAGGACAGCAGAAATCTAAGGCCAAGCTGACTTCTCAAGCACAACTTTTGCTTTTAATTCGGAGATATTCATTCTCTTAACTTACTTTGGTAGGACAAAGTCTTTATCTCCTTTTGAAGTGAGGAGAAGTCGGTCTGTTGGACAGTCATACCCAATCGCCTTTTACTAAATGAGGTTTTGCATGAGGCAGCCTGGTTAGGCCTGGCTTGTAGTATGGAAAGGTTGCTGGTGGAATTCCACCAAATGTATCAGCGATATATTTGGTCTGCAGTATCTTTACCTCTCAGTCTGCACAACCCCCTCGTCAGCAATTACACTGTGTTCAGTGCGTCAGTATCTGAAATGGAAAATGCCCATTTCTCTTTCCTCCTTCTGGCTCATTGGAAATGGGAAGTTAAAACAAAAGCATGCCTTACCCCTCTGCTCCCTGGGCCCCTTGCTGCCAGGACCCCACTCCTCCAGGCAGCAGCTGGCGGGGAACAGAGCCCTGCATGCTGCTGGGAACCGTGTCCCCGTGGTACCTGGGGCCTGGGTGACAGGCAGGAGGAGCACAGCCACACACAAGGACGACCGGAGGCTCAGTGCGCTGCCTCTTCTTCCGCAGCAGTTCTGCAGCGTGGGTGTCCAGGCTGGTCGCGCACACTCAGCACCATCTTGGAGCCGGTACTAAAATACAGTTTCCTCTAAAGGGGATGCGTAAAGTATTATGCAAGATAACAGAGTAATTAGGTGTTGTGTAAGATAATGGAGTAATTAATTCTGAACACTTGATTCTGAAGCGGAGTGCCAGCCCATCTGGGTGGTTTTCCTTTAGGATGGCTCCACCGTTGCTATTGGTTTTGGGCAGCTTTCTGGATCGGGAGTTGGTCGTTTGTGCTTGTGGCTCTGGGTCTCCTGGTTCCAGCCTTCGTCTGCCTATTCAAGGCTTCTGCTGGCTTATGTTCATAAGGTCCATGCCACAGTCCCAGGCTTATTCACTTCTGTGTACATTGTTCTGGAGTCACTGGTGTTGGTTAACACTATACAATACTAGGGTTTAAAAGAATGCTTGTATACATACCTATGTGTAAATATATCTGTGGGTGTTCATATTTGATTTTACAGGTGTGCGTGTGTGTATATATTTGTGTTCTTAATGACAAGTGGTTGTGAAGCTGTACATATGTAAGCAGGACGGTGCTCTTGGCTTGGGTTAGGGTTGTACACTGTTCCAGTCAAGGCAAGCGGGTGGCTTGCTCACCTTCCTTTCAGGTGTACAGATGCAGTTGCTGGAGCTACTTCTGTTGCCAGCTGCTGGTGCAGAGGATGACCAGCTCAGGCATTGCTTCTGATGGGAAGCTTCTGTAGGAGTCATACGTTGGCTCTGAAACTCACAGCATCTTGGTGAGCAGAGGACAGGAGCCCAGAACAGTCACTGCACGCTGGGGGGCTGGAGAGATGGGAGGAAAGATGACAAAAACAAACAAACAAACAAAAACAGATAAGAGAAGGACTTTCAAAAAGGAAGGTTCATGGAGAGGAGGAGGAGCTGTGGAGACGGACGTGAGGATCCCACTGAGGCAGGAGGTGACTGCACACCACTTCACCCTGGGAAAGGCCACGGAAATTTGAGCATCCCCTTGTGCAGAGCCAGTGCCAAAAGGATAGTGAAGGGCCTTAGGAAAGGTTTCCCAGGAAGAAGAGGAGTGCTGGAGATGCAGGCACAGTAGGAAAGCTGCTGGTTCCACACAGGTTACGTATGGCAGAAGCAGCTGTGTGGTGGGAGCTCCTTCACCAGCACTGCACTGGTTTGGGGAGGGCCTCCCAACTGCTGTCAGGAGCAGCTCTGGCAGCTGTTGTGCATTCTCAGTCTCTTAAAAATAGCTCCCTTATAAACAGCGGCAGCCAGAGAAGTGGTTTCGTTAAGTGTAAACCACCAGCGCCTCTGTGCTTGTTGCTCGAGCAAGTGTTTGATCAGATTGTGCTGAACGCTGTACTTTAATCTCCTGAAAACAGCAGAGCCCTCGCAGAGTCAAAGGGTTCAGGCGACCCAGCGCCTTGAGGTAAGCGTGTGGGGAGCTCCGTCCAGCTTCCTTTCTCTTACCTACATCATCGCCTCTTTTGGCTGCAACCTGCAGAGATCTCCACGAGTCCTTCTCACCTCTTGCTCAGATAGTCTGCTGTGAGCGAGCCAGCTGAGAACAGATATGAAAATCCAGGAGCAGCTGTAGTCTGAAGAAAGCCAGCCTGGTCCGCCGAAGGTTGCTTTGCAGCTCGTGTGTGTGAGTACTGCGTGGTCTCCAAGCAGGCCCCCCCAGGGACGTGAGGTTTTGGAGCAGCTCAGGAAGGAGCACCACATTGTGTTGGCTTTGCCTGTTGTGCTGGTGTTTGGGAGCTCTGGTAGTTGGTGAGCTTTTAAAGCCCTCTCAGAAAGGGCATGCGAGGTTAGCCGCGAGTGTTGTCATTGCTGCAGCACGGGTGCTCCACCATGTTTGAGATCTACTACAGGTAAAGCCTTACAGAGGTGTAGGCTTTTTTAGAGGTGCAGCTTAGGCTTTATATGTGACCCAGGGGGAGAGGAATGTAAGAGCTGGAGCAGGCTTACCATCTTGATTCCTGTACTTTGTGGAAAAAAATGAAAATTATTGTTCTTGACAGACTTCAGAGAATATTCTTAAAACTATTGCTTTTGTTTCACTAGTGATTTCTATGTTTAGTACTTAAGGAGGAAGAATTTAGAGAAGATGACTTGTAGAAGTAATTTCACTTACTTACATAAAACTGCGGCCTCTATGCATGTTGGACAGCTTTCTGAAAAGCTTTTATTTCAGTTACATCAATTTCTTACTGCATCCTGAATGCATTATTTCCTAATTCAAAAATAGGAGGGGGATATAAGAACATAAATACGTGAGTGTATGTATTTGTAATACGTCCTGTTCAGGTGGACAAAAGGCTTGACACGAGCCAGCTGTGTGCACTTACAGCCCAGAAGGGCACCTGTGTCCTGGGCTGCATCGAAAGAGGAGTGACCAGCAGCTGGAGGGAGGGGATTGTCCCCCTCTGCTCTGCCCTGGTGAGGCCCCACCTGGAGCACTGCATCCAGGTTTGGGGTCCCCAGCACGAGAAGGGTGTGGACCTGTTAGAGCGGGTCCAGAGGAGGGCCACAAAGATGATCAAATGGCTGGAGCATCTCTCCCGTGAAGAAAGGCTGAGAGCTGGGGCTGTTCAGCCTACAGAAGAGAAGGCTCTGCGGTGACCTCGTTGCAACCTTTCAGTACTTAGACGGAACTTACAGAAAGGATGGAGAGGGACTCTTTACTCATGTAGATAATGATAGGACAAAGGGGAATGGTCTTAAACTAAAAGAAGATAGATTTAGATTAGAGATTAGGACGAAATTCTTCACTGTAAGGGTGGTGAGGCACTGGCACAGGTTGCCCAGAGAAGCTGTGGATGGCCCATCCCTGGAGGCGTCCAAGGCCATGTTGGATGGGGTCTTGGCCAACCTGATGTAGTGGGTGGCATCCCTGCCTATGGCAGGGGGGTTGGAACTGGGCGATCTTTGGGGTCCCTTCCAACTCAGGCCATTCTGTGATTCTGTATCAGTGGAAGCAGAGGAAACTTAGCTGAATTGACCTCATTCTTGGAGAAGGAAAAAAAAAAAAAAGACTACTGAAATGCAAATTAATAATCCCAAGATAGTTTGAGAGGACACTGCTAGGCTTTTTTCTGGCTCTTCTTTGCTCTCATATTGGAGTGATGCACCGCCTTCTAAATGAGAGGGGATGAACTAACTGGGATACCTGGGTTTTGGGATTCTCAGCCAGTTTTGCTGAGGGTCTGCTGCTGTGATTACCTGAGGATGGGAAAGACATCTGTGCACTTGCAGGGGAGTGGGATGATGAAGAGATGAACTCAAGTAAAGGATACGGCACAGGCAGATCTGTGCACCTGTATGTTCAGGTTATTATTGTGCTCGTGCCCAAACTACAGCAGACTGTGATTAGAGTCAACGTTTGGTTCTCCTCCCTGTGTTGAAAACCAGTCCTGCACCCAGAGATTTGCGAGGAGACCCCAGAATGGCCGCTACTGTGTACCTTCAGATCCCTTTGCAAGCTTGGACGTGTTGTAGTAGAAGCCTGGATCCTGTTCTGAGGAACTGGAGGAGGGAAAATCATGGGAAGGAGAGGGGGGTACACCACTGGGGAGGATTCCCTTATCTGGAGGACTGAGGATAGTGGAGATGAAGAGTCACCTAGATCCAGCTCTCAAGGGACTGTGCTGGCATTCCCAAATAAATCAGGTCCTTTTTCTTCCACTCAGAGTTGTTGCTGAAGGGGAAGGGGCCGTCGTGCCTAGGAAGGTGCTTGGACTGCTCCCCGTGGGCCAGCTCGCAGTGCCTCTTAACCTGGGAGTTACATGACTGCTGGGCATGGAGGTTGCTCGTATAAGCAGCTGCGTTTAGCTCTCTAGGTCTGGTCCTGAATTCCTGCTTTTTCCATGCCTGGTGACTGCCTGTCCTCAACAGGTAAATGGGGATACTGGTTGTCCCTTAAAACTGAGTAAAAGCAGACAGGTTTGTTTAAATAAAATAAATGAGTAACTTTAACCTAAAGCTTGATCTGAGCTAGATCAAAAGTCAGCCTTGTTTAAAGTTTTGTGAACTTTAAGCCCAGTGCTTTCCACTTCGGAGGTTAGGTCTGATGTTAAGCAACAAGAAGGACTTGCCATGTCTCAAATGAATCAGACAGGTGCTGGAGGTGGTGTGAGATCACCCTTCCAGGCTCTAGCACCGTGTGGGATGTTGCTGTGTGCAAGATGACAGCTGTGTGAAAACAGCAGTTCTTGCTTGAAAGCAGCCAGGCGCAGTGTCAAACGCTGCAGACTTCCTGTGAGTCACCTGCCTGCTGCTGGCTGTAGTAGCCTGTCACATACCAGAGCTCAACTGGATTTTGCTTGCGGGTGAAGGAAATCTGAGTTCCTCATCTGCACATAAGCGTAGAAGTCTGTTTCAGAGATAGAGATAATTTTGGCACGTGTGCTTCTCTGTGCAGCCCATCTAGACATTTTGCTGCAAGAGATAACTATGTAGCGTAAGCTGCACGATCTAATCTAAGGGATGAGCTTTGCAGTATTCTGCACGTTCTCTGTGATTTGTGAAAGTTTGGTTCAGCTGAATGTTGAGCATTTGATGCTGACGTTCAGACTCTTTTCTTAAGGATGGTGGAAGCCTCAGTGATGCATTTTGGCCTCCTCTGTTTGGGTTATTGACATGCTTCTTTAAATAATTGCATGGATTTTGTGATTAGGGTTCCTGAATGAGTGATGCATCATGGATTGGATTCACACTGAGGTCCTGGGCATCTGCTGCAGTGTGCTCCTTTGGATCAGGAGTGCACCGCTGAAGTTCGTCTGCTGATCACCTCACGCTTGCTGTGCTCCCGTTCGTTTTGGGAACAGTTTTGGATTAGGCGGGGCTCGAGTCAAGTGAAACCCAATGAGAAGATTTCCAGGAACAGTCTAACTCCCCACAGATACACCGGTTGCTTGGCTTACTGCAGTTCATGGCCGCAGGACACCAACGGGACTCACAAGGAACACCCTCTCCTGCGCTCAGTGCCTCACAGGTGATGTTGTGAGCTTCCCTTCAGGATTCACTCAGCGAAGATGAAGTCAGTCTTGGCAGTGCTGTGAAATGGCTGATCTGAGGACAAAACTGACTGATGCTGCGAGATGTTAACACAGTATTGAAACAGAACCAATTCGTGATGTTATAAAAGGAAAAAATGCAGTACAGATAAGTGTGGCTTTCCCTTGGGGCACAAATTGTGAATTAATGCTGTTAGGTGTGTGCTCATCTTGGGGCAAACAACATTCAGGATCATTCAGCTGTTATGGCTAGGAAATTGCTCAATTTTTAGCAGTTATGTTCAGAAAGCATGGTGAGAGTGAGGAGCGAAGTGAGTGTTGTAACTAGTGATGGCAATGCTTGGTGCTTACTGCAGTCCGGGTTCCTTGCATTCCAGTTGAGATTGGCCTTTCCTGAAGCCACTTCTTCACAGAAGAAGTAGTCTGGCTTCTTCATGGCCAGGTGGCACCAAAGGGAAGGGAGGAGAGCTGCACGCTCGTGCTGCCTGCTTCTAGGAGCTATGTCCTTGTTTAGCTGTGCTGGAGTCACGTTTTTGGCTACATCTTCCCTCAGTACCTCATCCCTCCTCCCAGCGAAGAGGGTGGGCACCTTCCATTTTTCTAGAAAGCTCAGTGAGTTTTAGGTCATAGAAGAGCTTGCAGCGTGCTGAAATGTGTTGTGCTAAAGCCAGTGCCAGAACCGATGCTGTGCAGAGGAGGTAAAATGGCTGCAGCCTCCTTTATCGCTTCAGGGAGCAACCTGTGTTTCTGTTGGATTTAGCTGTCTAAAACTCTTCCTTCATGCCTGCAAGCCACCACCTGGCTGTGATGAAAAACACATTTGTGCTGAGATTTGTTGGTTGTTTCGCTTTTGTTTCTGTTTGTTCAGCAGCCCCGGTCTCCGTTTCGTGCAGCTGGCTCGGCGACATGCCCCGCGCGCTCAGCCTGTCTCCGGCCAGTGGCTGCCACACCACCTGCCCTCAGGGGCTGCTGCCCACTGCCTGGGCGGCTGCGTCTGTCCCCTGGGGCCATGCAGACCCCAGGAAGATGGGCTACTGCCAGGCAGGGCATGGGGAAGCAGGCTGACACCTGGCAGAGCTCGGGAACTGCTGCTGCCGGGGCGGTGACCAAGTCGTTCGTGTCCGCAGGCCCCATGGCTGCAGCTGTGGGGTGGCATGGGGCCTGGTGGAGGCTTGAGGCTTCTGTGAGTTTTCTGGGCTTTGTACCTCTTTTTTCTGCTAGGAGAAAGCAGGCTGATAACAGTTGGAGCAGGAGGTGTTATTAAATAGGCTTAAGAGACACTACAACAGTCTTTATCGCCCTTTTGGCCTCAGTAAACTTTAATTAAACATACTTCAGTATCACAAGGATAGTGTTTTTTTCCCTCCAGCAACTGTGTGAATCCTCCTTAATTAACGTACTGCACTTAGATCACTTTATACCCTGCCCACAAGCACAACGCTCCTTCGCTGGGATGCTGTCATGGTATATAAATGAGGAAATAAAAAGGGGAAATCTCCAGATAGGTGGTACCAGCGGGTGCGCTGCATGGCGCTCTGCTTGCCGTGCGGTGCCGGGCCCCACGTCCCAAGGAGGAGCGGTAATGGCACATAGGCCCGGGAGGCATCTGTGTGTTCCCGCAGAGCATTTGCGGTGCTGGATTCTACAGCTGGGGGCATGGCCACTGGTTTTTGGGTGGACGGTACCCTTGCGTGTGTCTGTTTGTTGGGGGGTGTTGAGGAAAGAAAACTGTGAGGAGATTTGAAGTGAAGCGTTCATCAGGGAAGTTTCAGTAATATTTTCTGTTCTTATAAATACGTATGTGAAACTTTGAGCAGGAGGAGTGTTTTAAGTTCCTTAAATGCCTTTAAACATATCTAGATGCCCAGATTTATGTTAAATGTTTATATTTCATGAGATTTATAAAATCGAGTCTCAATCAGGCAAGGTCACTTCCCTGGTGACTTTCCTATGGGCTTACTGAAGGTAGATACATTTTAAACAATGTACCAAGAGGTTTATTGACCACTTACCTGCTCAATAACTCAGACTTGATTTTAACAAACCCATCCGTGAAGTTTGCTTTTTTTGCACGTGGACCAGCTTTCTCTTCCAGGAGGTTGCATGTGCCGAGCAGACTGGGTGTCTGCTCTGCTTTGTGAAAAATGCGCAAAATGCTCAAGTATCACACTTGCAAGAAATGCTCAAGTGTTTATTAAATCTCACAAATACAGATTTAAAGCTGGGTCCATTACAATGCTATCAGCCTGTAATTTATTCTTGAAATAGTAGCTGGGGGTCAAAAACAAGGTAGAGCTGTGCTTGCTGTTGTTCACATCTGAAACCCAGATAGGCCATGAGCTCGCTGTGAGAGGACGTGACTCGCTGACGTGCCTTGGCAAAATGCATGTTTGCCATCTGCTACTGCAAATATTTTGGCTTCTGAGATCCTGGCTGCTGCTTCAACAGTGAACAATATTCAGGATGTTTTTGATATACAGATTCCTACATATCTGTTACGTGGGCTTCTCTCTTACAGCCTGACACTTAACCTGGACATGGGTTTCCCCAGTAGCTTGCACTTAGTGATAGCCGCTTGGTTGGGGCACTTTCAGCCCTCATGTAACCAGCTGGGCCTGCTGATACATGACTGTAAGAGGTATCAGTTTAGCTTGCTTAACACTGGCTAGGGAGAACAAAAGCAGGTGTTACAGGGCTATGGAAAAACATTTTACTATTGTAATGTGGTTTTCCCCTCTTTTGTTTTTGTCAGGGACAAAAGAATTAGTTGTCTGTAATTTTGATCTTCCTGTTTCTATTCCATTATTCAGGTTCCTTGCGTGGGAAGGAACTATTTTGATTTTGAGAATTAATTGAAACTCTTGTTAAATAATTTCTTTTTACAAATTCTCTGAAAATTGCATGTTCTGATGGGCTGTAATGGGTGTCCATTCTAATATTGTTTGCTGTGGTTGCAGTGTGCCTTTTGTTCTCAGAACCTGATACTTTTTGGGGAATACTCTTGCCACCTTTATGTCTCTCTTACATTATAGAATAATGGGTTTCTTAGTGGAAAAAAAAAAAAAAGATTTATTTTAAACATTGCAAGAAATATTTTGCTTGCCATACAGGGACTTTTGATTAGTGCTTTCTGAAACCAGTGGCTTCAGAATCGCCATTTCATTTCTGTGCTCCAGTGAGGTTGGTGTGGCGGAGTGCTGTGGTGGGTGCTAGCTCTGTGCATGAAAAGAAGAACCAAAGCTGAGTATTGCTGCTGGGCCAAACTGACAGGCAGTGGATGTGCAGTTCTGCAAGTTTATTCCAATCTCTTAGTTGACATTGAACTAGGTTCTTTTCTGAGCAAGTTGTAAAGAGTGATTGCATTGTCCTTGAAGAGATGGAAAGATATCATGCCCACCTGCAAAAGGCAGGCGTCACAGAAATATTATCCTGAGGGGCTCTGGCTGGCACAAAATGTGTTTATTGTCCTGGGGCCATGGAATACTGGTTAGGTGTCTTGGTGTGCAAAGATATTTGCAGAGGCAATAAGTGATGACCTGCCACATGCTGCTATTTTAACATAAAGAGTTGCTGCCCTCTCATTTTGAAAGATAAACACCCTGGAGAAACACATTACTGGAGAAGAGGGTAGAAAATGAGGAAGTAATTTGTTTGATCTGAAGTCATAATATGAAGTAAATAGTCCTAAATGAGTGCTCACACCCTAATTTTTATAGCTCAGGAATTTTTACTGTTGGCTCCAGTGTGGCAATCGTTATGATAAAGCTTAAAAAATAAATTTAAATAAGATAATTTAATTAGAATAAATTTAATTAATTAAAAATAATTTTTAGATGATGAAAACCTCACTAGTAAAGTCATGATACTAGTGGGACACAGGTATGAGAGAAGCGGTGCTTTTGGGAATCAGTACTATACATGCATGGTATAATGTTTTTTCTCTTTTGTTCTTCAGTTTGAACATGAAACAGGCAATTTTAGAAATTGAAAAGCTTGTTACCAGCAATGTTCTCCAGAACTCTTACTACAGAGTGAGGCTTTTCTGCTGGAGAAGTCTTAAATGGCAGTGCTGCTTGCAATAGACTTTCATGGGTATGTGCTCATCATGAGATGACTTCTGTTTTACACTGACCTCTGAAAACGTCCCCCCGCCTGCAGCGAGCATTGCCAGTACTTCCAGGTCCTTGGAAGTGATTCCCCATCAGGAGAGCGGGGGAGCTCTGGCAGTATGGCCCCCCATCTGAGCAGGGACATGCTGCCAGAGCACTGCTTCACCTGTGGGCACGTGGGCCCTGGGGCTGATACCAGAGCCTCCTGGGCTGATACTGACCCTGTGGCTGAGCCATTTCGAGTATTATTCTCCTACACACAGCAGGGCCAGGGACTGTTACTGCAGGTCCGGGGCAAAGGGTTGTGCTTGCGGCTTTGCAGAAGGAGAGGATAGGCTTTTTGGTGTTAACTGTTTTCCTAACAGCAAGGGAATGAAAGTGGCAATGTGATACACTTGTCAGAGCTGAAGATCCTCCCTCTGCACGTGCTGGGGTCCCAGAAGGGGCAAGGGGACAGGACTGTCCCTTGTACTGTCACTAGCCATTACGTTGGCGTAGCCGTACTGTACAGCTGTGCTAACTCCTTCCTTCCTCTCTTGGTACTTCAGGACTGAAGACAGCCCCTGTACACACATGCTCTGGAAGCGTGATAGCAGCAGGGCTCCCATCTCCGGAAGCTGCACCCCAGTGCTGCGGGGCACACCGCTCCTGTTATGAGGAAAAAACCCCAAGGAACTGCTTAGAAGTAAGTCTTCTCTGTTCATCTAATTGAAATCCATGCAGCTGAATTAACAGGCCAGGCTACACTGAGTGTTAGAGGGATCTTCTGAAGCCCAGCTCTGCAGGGACAGACCTTTAGCTTTAATAAATGTGTTATTGGCTCTCACCTGATGTACTATGTCTGTGAAAAGTACAGTTTCTTCCACTGCAAAATGGCACAATCATAGTTTGTTTACAGCTATAAAGGTTCTTGATAATTCTTCCTTTTTTTTTCTTTTTTCTTTTTTTTTTTTTCCCCAGGACAGTAATAGGAATTTTTTTTTCCTCTTCAGTTTCCCTGGGAATGTCACTTTATTTTGAATGGAGGGATTCGTGCTCTGCAACTCTGTGTCTTCCCCCTTCAGGTATCCTCTTCTTTTTACACACTTCGATGTGAGCTCATGCTGCTGGCCACTGCTCCTTCACAGGCTCCTTGCAGAGGCTGCTAGGTGGAGGGAAGGCACAGTACTGAGAATTTACAGAAAGTGAACACAAGCTGAAAGGTGTAGTTGCAGTGTAAAATATTCTCGTGGGGGGGCAAGAAAACACTCAGAAAACCTCTCGCAAGAGCTGGGAAATAAAGTTTTACTGCTTTGTATTCAATTATGGTAGAGCTGTGGGTACAGATGGAAATAAGCCATGCATAAGTGAACGAAATCTGGAAAGTTAAATGTTGTATGTTGAAGTATGAAATGGTTATCACATTATCCAAAAAAGGCTGAGGAACAACTAGTTAAAGTATAAGGTTTTTGCATGTACTTCAGAGGCAAGAAAACTGCTGGCGAATGATACCGGTATATAAATGGAGGTAGCAAAGAGAAGCATGGTAGGGCAGGTGATGTTCCCTGCTTGTCCCATCCCCAGAGGCCACACCTCTGGAACTGTCTTTTAAATTGAAGGTGTTATTTGACATGGCTGCTGAATACTTTGGAAACAACTTGTCTGCACCAGCAGTTCTAAGGAGCTGAAATGTGGAAATCCTGAGTTCCAGCAGCGTGGAGCCTGTTCACCTGGGTCCCTGGCCCAGAAAAATGGGAGGTAACAAACAGGATGCTATATTTTAAAGGGACTGTGGTGAGATCCATTGCTTCAGACCAGTAAACAAATTCAAAAAAAAAAAAAAAAGTTGGCAGCTCTAACATGTTCTTACATATTCAATGGAGAAGTCTCATCCTCCGTTTGCAGAAGAAGATGTTTCAAATCTATTTGCCTCTTTCCTCTTTTTTCATTTTAAATTTGCAAGCCTGTAGAGAGGGAAGGGAACTTGAATTTTCAAGTTCCTGGTGAGATTGCTCACCGAGAGCCTCAGAAAAAACCTAAGCTGTTAAGGGATAAGAAAGTTCCTGTCCTGGATTAGTAACTGCTTGGTGGGTAGGAAGCCAAGTGGTCGGATTTCACAGCACCACAGGATTCGCTCCAAGATCTCCGCTGTTCAACAGCAATAAATGATCCGAAGAGAAGAGGAACAGCAAGGTTGTAAGCGCGGCTTGCTTTGTCCTCAGAGGACTGCTGAGACCAGAGGAAAAACCGGGAAGCTTCAGAGCGAGCTGTAGATCCCAGGTGACAGGGGTAGTGCAGTAGCAAGGGACACCTGTGGTAGCAGAGGTGCAATAGAGCTCCTTGGGTTTATTCTGTTCCTGCCCTCTCTGTGATGGGGACAGCTCTCGGAGTCAGTCCTGCTTGTAACATACTGTGAACTCCTCGCGGACAGCGCAGAGCTTGGGGCTTAGAGACCAGCCATAAAGGAAACAGAAGCGGAGGGAGTTGTGGAAGGAGAAAAAAGCAGCCCGGCTGTGGGGCCACATGGCCTGAGCTGAGCGTGCCTGTCCCCTGGGCCTGTGCCCAAGGGCATCGGTGCCATGCAGGGGGTGCTGAGGGATGGGGGACGGCCAGAGGTATGGGGAGGCTGCTGTGCAAGGGGAGAGTGAGTCAGGCAGGGTGCAGCTTGGAAGAGTGCCGAGTGGAAAAAGGAGGGAGTTGAGAGGCACGTGGCCATGGATGAAGGCAGAAGGGGTGTTGGGGTGCAGTCGGGTTGGCTGCTCTGAGCCGGAGAGAGGAGGGGATGTCTCTGCAGAGAGCACCGCTGCAGGCTACATCACCCCCGGCTGTTCTGCACGCAGGAGGGGGCTCAAGAAGCAGGCAAACAAATGTGCGGAGGGTGGGTGTTAGTACAGCCGACGATACAGCTGCAACCCTAAACATTTTTGGAAGCTGGGTGTATTTCTGGGAGAGAAGTATATTCACGTGTTTGCCCATAGTTGCATGGTTTCCGTATATATCTGCTTCTGGTCGCTGTAAAAAACAGGTGAGAGCTTGCCAGGCTTTTTGTCTTAACACAGTGAAGCCACCGTTATAAGCACTTCTAGGGTAGATCTGCTGTGGGTCTTGAAAATACGGGCCAGCTAGACTAAGGCAGCTGTTCTTTCCTACCACTCAGCAGACAAAACCACCATGACCTTGGCTGGTGGTCTGCATCAGGACATGAGTGTCCAGGATGAGAGAGAGGCAGTGTTCTGACACTTCAGATGTTAAGACCTGAGTTCAGTAAGGTACTTGAACATAAAGGTTAAATAAAAGAGTGCAGGTTATGATGTAATTCCCTGTCTGCCTTGAAGATGCAGCATTGTTTGTTTGCTCTCTGCAGAGGGCTAAAATTTAGCCCTCCAGAGCTGGCGGCATGCAGCTAGCCTGCCCGCTTGATAGCGGAGCTGATGCAGAGCCAGGCTCTGTCACCTCCAAAGCAGCACACTTGTGCAAACCACGCTGACACACAAGTGCTCACAAATGACTTACCTACAGGTCTCGGAGGAGAGCACCACTCGGGTGCTATCCTAGCCTGCCCAGAAAATAAGTCGTCTTCCCTCTTGGCAAAAAAGACTGTCAGCTTACAAATCAAAGCAGAGTAACTGTTTCCATGCAGTTATCGAGGTGGGGTTGTGCTGTATGAAGTGCTGAATGTGAGTTTTCCATGTTCCTTTGTGTGGCCTGGGAAGAAGAGGTGCCGTGACTTGTTCAGCATCTTCTGCTGCAGGGCATCAGGAGGAGTGTCCCAGCAGGAACTTGCATTGAGCTTGGACTTCCTATATGATCGCTCGTCGAGATGAACTTGCTGCTCCTCTGGGTGATCCTAGCCATGGGAAACAAAATCTGACAGTACTGAAACATGCCTGCTGTGGCCTCTGTCTGGAAACCTGAAGTTTCCAGGAAGTCAGCCCCTCATCATGTGTAAAGAAGTAGAACAAATTCAGGGTGGGGGGGCTGCGTGACGTGTTCAAAGGGCATCTTGGAGCTTCGCACTGAACTGAGACTAGACAGCTCTATTTTGGTGTTTCTGTTTCTCTATATATAGATTTTGAAAGCACCGCTGTGTACATTAGGGCTGCTCACAGAGCCCGGGGCAGGCTGGAGGCTGACTCAGTGGCGCAGTGGCTCATGCAGCACCCTGCCTCTGCCGCGCTGCCAGTCCCTGCCCGCACCCACACCGAAGCGCTGCAAGTCAGCCCCGTGCAGAGCAGGAAAGAGGGGGCGAAGCATCCTGCACGGACCACAACAGAAAAGGAGCTGCGAGCAGCGTGGGGAACCACTTGTAAGAGAGGCTGCAGTGAGGTTTTTCATCTCCTCCCTGCACACACGCTCTTTCCCTATTTGCTGGAGCTCTGCCTCCAAAATGCTGCTGACCAAAAAGACCTCAGCGTGCCTTTCTAGCGCTTGCTTCTCAAGCAAATGAAAAACCAGATGGTCTGTCAAGGCAGGGGAAATTATTTCAATGAAAACTAGAATTACTTGTGCTTCTTGATTTATTTGCCTGTTTGTTTTATTTGTTTCATGGTTTATGAAGTGGGGGTAGAAGAATGCCTTTTAAATGTGGGCTGCACTGTGACAAGTCAGGATGGTTAATAGACTTAAAAGTAGTCAGCACTGGGATACATGAATAATTTAGGACTTAATCCTATGAACTGGAGCATTTGTAATTTAGCTTACAGGGTATTCTACTGACTCAGTGTTCCTGCAGAAGCAAGCTACTTCTTGAAATGCATCACACTGTGTCAAATGTGCACTTCTCATGCTGTGTTTCCTTGGTGGAATGAAGCTGTGAAGTCTAAAATACATTCTTCTGGACAGTGTTTTGTGAGGACCTGTGGATAAAGTATTACGTAGTAAAGTAATTTTTCACACTACTTGCTCTTACTTGCTTTGAAAAAGCAGGGAGTCTTCTATGCCATTGCTTTTGAGGAGGAGTGCATGAATCACTGAAGAGCAGGCAGCAAGATATTTCCCCAGGAAAAGTTAGCTTTTTTTTTTTTTTTTTATTTCTTTGTCCCTATGCAATGTTCATTGCGTATCCACAGTTGGAAGCAGCATCCGTCGAGAAGGCTGTCAGTCTGGTGGGAGCAGAGAGCCCGGAGCCTGTGAGCAGGCTCGCACTTTGGCTGAGGCTAGATTTCCGACTAATAGGGAAGATGACTGGTGAGCAAAGTTTGAACCACTCATTCTGAGTGGGTGTTTAAGCTTTTAAAAAGCCAGTGTGTTAGTAATATTTTCTCTGCTGACCATTCCATGCCTGGGTAACAGTTTTTATGGGACTGCTGTGCTTATCTGAGGAAATGTGTGTTGATCTCCAGAGCCATGAGGTTCTTCCTTAAGAGTTCTTTTTTTTTTTTTTCTTTCAGGTGTTTCTTGAACTCTTCCGTGTGTCACACAACCGTTGTGTTTTGGTATATCCTGCTTTAACTCCTGGCCGAAAATCTGCCAACAGCCAAAAATGACTTGAGTTGAAGACCTACTGTTTTGTCCAACAGGTAGTATTTGGTAGTTGGTGGCTTCTAATAAATCATAGCTTAGCATGGCTTGCTTTCAGCAACTTGTCCAAGGAGGGAGTTGTCACTAGTGCCTTGACTTGAGGCATGGTCTGCATGCATGTATCTGCTTCCCGAGGCGCGCCGGGAGGCAGTTTGTGTGAAACGGTTTCACTGGAGAACATGGCTTTGTAGGAGAGGCGTGAAGACAGAAACACCTGAAGGCCATCTGAAATGTTTTCTGTTGCCAGTGTTTTTCCATGCCAGAAAAACAAATGCTGGGCGTGTGTCGCTCTCGAGGTGTTTGTGCCTCAGCACGTTTCCTACACTGGCCTTTTGTGCTACCTCGGCTAAATGCTCCTGCCACTGACGTGCCCTCTTTTATTACATGTGATGAGAGCTGGAGGTGGCTGTTTATATGAGGTAGTGCATAAGAGGACAGGCAGTGCTGTACAACAGGGTCTGGCTTTACTTTCTGTAGGGCTGACATACATAGAATAACATCTATCAAAGGACATTTATGAACCCACACATGCTGTGGATTAATTTGCTCCCTGCAGCTGTTTAGTGAGGTCTCACACTGAGAGTACACTCAGCCCACTGCAGATTTGCAGAAGTTTCCTACGTAGTCACCAGATGTGTCAGTGTTGGGCTGGTGAGACTGCTGGTGTTCGTGAACTCTCAGTTTTTTTCCACAGTAATGTGCCTCATTATGTGTTTTGTTAGTGTTCAGGCCTGTGGTCAAGTGGAAGCTCAGTTTTGGAAATGCCACTGGTGGGATTTGGATATTGACTGGCTGGGATGGGAAGGGAAGCCAATACAAGTCTGTTCATTTGATTTTTGAGGTGGTGGACTTTGAAATGAGATCTTCACAGAGACTGAAATGCTAAAATTGCCCCTCTGTTCTCTTTCTCCCCTCCTATTGCCTGCACACTTCTGCTTATAACTTTATACATAGACATGCATGTGCACGCCCCTTGACTGAGATGTGTTCCTCTCTCCCAGGACCAGCTTCCTGCTCTGTGTTAGTTGTCCCATTTGGATGCAACGTACACTATGGTTCACATCAATGTGTTGAAAAAAATTATGTGTGTTCTTGTGGTGATTCTGATAGCTCTGACAGTTTGCCTTTGGAAAGAGACAAGAGGAAGCTACTATGTTCCTTTCAAGACTGAGAACGATGATTCACAGATTCACAGGACTTCAGAAAAGTGGAACCTACTTAAATCACAGGACCTTGTCCATGAAGCAGCTGGTGGAATGGGTCAGATGCCTAAAACTTTGCTCAGTAATGAAAATAAAGGCAGCATCTCTGGAACAGTGGAAAAGTCCAAGAAAGCATCAGACTATGTGAAGGTATGGGATAAGGACAGCTCATCGCGAAATCTTATACCCAGGCTGCAGAAGGTCAGAAAAAACTACCTGTCCATGAACAAGTACAATGTGACCTACAGTGGGAAGAGGAACACTGCTAAACTCAGCCCAGAGCAGCTGCTGTGCCAGCTACGGGACAGGGTGAATGTGTCCATGATACATGGATCAGATGGTCCATTTAATACATCGGAATGGCTGCGATACCTGCCAGAGAAAAGCCTCAATGAAACGGTGGGCCGCCTGGGTCGCTGTGCTGTCGTGTCCTCAGCGGGGTCTCTGAAATCATCTCATTTGGGACCTGAGATAGGTTGGTATTTTTCTACAAGGATAAAGTCATCGATACTGTTTTATAACTTGCATTGAACAGACGGGACCTAGTGGCACATTCTTACTCTGCTGTAGTCACAGGGGTATTTAAAATAAATTGAAATATTTTACGTACAATTCGGCTATAGTGAGTGAACATTTCAGCATAGGAGAAGATGGGAATGATGATGAGATATGCTTCTCCTCTCTTGAGTGTTTACACTGCACAGTATAGGCTTCATTACAACACTCTAGCTGACAGTGCCTGTGAGCATTAGCCCTGGGACAAGCCTTGGCCATATCTGCTGTCATGAGCAACTACTGATGGCAGCAGCCATCTCTCAGTGGTAGAAATAGAAACGATTTTAATAAAGAACAGATGCAGTCTCAACTCCGGAGTCTTGTGAAGATTTGATTATGGTATAATACTGCTCTTCTTCAGAAGGAAAGCAGTAAGTAGAAATGTTTCCCCAATTGGATAAGCCCCAAGGGAGTGCAAGGGGCTGGGTTTTGTTGAGAGGACATGACTTATGTGCAGGCAGTTCCGTTCTGGCTAGACCTTTTAATTTTCATGATCATGTTGACATCACCAGAGGGTAGAACTAATATGGATACCAGGAAGTCTTGGCACCTCAAGTGTTTGTTTCTTGAGGGAGTGTGGGATGTGTTGAGTAATGATGTGTTGAGTAATGCCAGTGTGCTCATTGTACACTCAACAGGAGCTTTTTTATCCAGAAAGACATCTACAGAGAAGGAAGTAAAAAAAAAAAAAAAAAAAAAAAAAAAAAAAAGACAGAAACAACACTAAAGGGGGAAATAAAGACACAGCCCTGATCAATCTGCTCTAGTTGACCAAGTGTTGGGCAGAGAGGCTGGAGATAGGCAGTCTTCAGAGGTCCCTTCCAACCTCAGTGACTCTAATTGTTGCTCACGGCTTTTGAGAAGTGACACTGCCTCACTGAGCCACAAGGCAGTGGCTCAGTTTGGGTGGCCTGGCAAATGATGGTCTATGCTGTGCTGTCTTCTTGATACGTTAGGAAGTAGGAGGCCGTGTTTATCTGAAGTTAATGCAATAATTCATAAATGCTGAAGCATCAGTCTTATAGTGTGGATTATAAAGAGGTGTGTTTTGATACTAAAGCTTAAAGAAAGCAGCATGCAGGGAAACCAGCTCTCCAGCCTTCAGCTCTGGGTTTTGTGCTTGACAGAAAATTCACCTGTGCCTGCAGTTCACTGAGCTTTCTTCACTGCTTGTTGTTTGAGGCTCAGTTAAGATTCACACTCTGCTAAACTGACTGCAGGAGTTTTAAAGCCTGTGGTTGTCTCTCCTGTGGAAATTGTTTGCAAGCATCAGTGTGTTCATAGGCTATCAGCTGGATCGGGTCCCCTTGGCCTGTACTAAGCTGGAAGTAGCCTTCATCCTTTGAAACAAGGAGACGGATAGCACTTTGATGCATTATTCATGAACAACCTAGGGAAAGCCTTCAGAATTGTAGTCCCAAGCTGCTAGGATGGGGCTGAATGGTCTGAAGTGTGTTAAAATGTGCTGAAGGAAGCAATGAAAAAGGCATTGTCAGTGTTAACCAAGGTAGCATTGCCTCCTGATACAAATCATGGTTGACAGGTGGTTGATGGAATTGTTTCCACCTCCTAACGAACATTTGAGGCCAGGCAGGTCAATGCCTGGGAAGTCAGACATGGCTTTTTCTTTGAGCACCTCCCTGAGCTTGTTTAGGTGCCTCCTCAAGTTCAGTCCCTGAACATTTCTACAGAGGTGACCTGATCTCTTGTTTAACACTCTCCTCTGACCCAGCTGGCTTGTTTCCAATGGTGTCCGTGTTAGGCTCCTGCATGTCAATAGAATGGCTCCTTTCTCCCTAACGAGACCCCTCGAGAGCCGAGGACGTTATAGCGGCATGTTGTACCTCGGTCGCACTGCTGCGACCGCATCGGGTGTGGAAAGCAAAGTCATTGTGCCCGCAGTCAGTCTCCTCCTCTGCCCACCAGCTGCGGCACCAGGCTCTTCCAAGTCAGCGGGGATGAATTCTGGAGAGCTCACTGTGTAATGTGCCATTAACCCTGCTGGTGCCCCAGGCTAGCGTGCTTCCTGCTTCACAGACCTGAACCCTTCCGCTTAGGCAGTCATCTCTGCTAATGGTTCTGCACAGTTTTGGGTGCTTGGAGCCTGCTCTCACCGCAGCTCCTTCAGCTGGGCAGTGTGAATATTGAAGGATGCAGGAGTGTGTGCGTAGTTTTTCCCTGACACGCGGCGGTGTAGGAAAAGCCATGGTTTGGTTGAAGGAAGGTGCCAAAAAGAAACTAAATCTGACATACCTAAAATGAAGCGTTTTCTTAGATGCTTGGAGGAGCACAAGGGGCTGATCAAGTATCATTCCTTCAGTGACCAGGATACACTTGTTCTGTGCAATCACATCAAGACAGCAAAAGAGCAGCCGGATGGCGTAGGGAGGTCTGGTGGATCAGAACAGGAGATCCTGGTAGACGGGCAGCTCTCGCCTTACCGGCTTCTTGGTGCGGGTGAAGGTTGCGAATTGCCAGGTTGCAGTGGTCGTGTGCCTGCAGCCAGGGCGCCGTGCTGCCCAAGGGGGTGATGCCAGCAGAGGAGAATGCAGTGAATCCCAAAGCATTTAGGAAGCCAGGCCTGTTAAATACACAATGGTGGTTTTATTTCTGCAACGTGGGAGGTACACTGGCCAACTGCTTCATTTGCCTCTGTGATCATCAGACGCATTTTTCAGGCGGGTAAACCTCCAGGCTGTGAGAGAGGACAGTGGCTCACAGTTATTTCCTAATTCTTTATTTTGCAGCCAGCTACATGGTAAATTAATTGTGCATCGGTCTGTGTCCCCGTAGTGTGTTTGGAAGGAAGAAGAGGGGAATGGAGAGACACACTATGCTCTCCTGTGCAGTGCAAATACTGCGGCTGCTCTCTGAACCTGCAAGTGAATTGTACTTTGAAAAAGTGGATTTCTAAAAGTGTATTGATCATGGAGCTAGGCTAGCAACTTCTTCCACAGCATCTGGGCTGTCACTTGCAGTAGTTCCAGGGAAACTCTCCGGCAACTAGCCAGATTGCATTAGAAGTGCGAGTGAACAACCCACTGCGCATCTCCTCGGTAACTGCCAGAGCAGCTGCCAGCTCACTGGTTTTCCTCTGTTTTCCCTTCAGACAGCCATGATGCCGTCTTGCGGTTTAATGGGGCTCCTGTCAAAGGATTTCAAGAAGACGTGGGGCAAAAGACAACAATTCGTCTCGTTAACTCCCAGGTGGGTCTGATGAATGTGCCCAGATGGACCGAGTATGCCACGACTGTGTGCTTCTCTGCTTGGGAGCTGCATGGCAGCGAGCGGCTTTCCTTCTAACAGGGGATGCTTGCAAGTCCTCTCCTCATTGCTGGAATACCTTCTGAGGTTACTGCAGTTAAATTACCAGGTGCTAGCAAATGCCTGCTTGCATTCTACTGTAAGACCAAGGTAATTTGATTTCTAGCTTGGCTCTTCCTGCGTGCACAAAGCCCAGCTGCACGCTTGCTGTTGAGAATTGGGAATGTGAGGCACAAGTGTCACTGTAGCTAAGAAAAGACCAATGTGCATGAAGCCACAGTCGTGCCTGCCCCAGAGATGGGTATGAAGAACAAAGGAAGTCTGTATGGTTTTAAAAAAAAAAGAAAAAAACAATACTTTTTCTGCCCAGAGATAGTGCAGATAATGCATTAGTGATGTTGTTAAATGGCTGAAGATATATGGCAAAGGACATACCTTTAAAGCTGTAGCTGCACACAGCCTGGTGTGAGCCGGGGTCCCAGGGCTTCATGGTAGAGCACAACAGAAGGTGCCTTGTAATGCAGGGCATCCCTGATGGAGTGCAGTTCTCCGTGGTGCTTTGAGAGCTCTTCTTCAATATGAGGCTGTCTCTGTGCTAATCTTTCTTTGGACATCAGTAGACTTTGAAGCAGATGCCCAGTGTTTAAGAGCCATGTTTAGTGATGCAGCATCAGGGTATGTAAGCCCCCTGTTGAGGAGCAGAGCGAGACCCATAGCAGAGACCGTTGTTGCTCTGGGTGCCCTTAGGAGCGTTTGCACTGTGCTTCCATATAACTGCTGCACCTAATGTTTGTCTGCTTCTTTTGGGGAGAATTTTCAAGAGTAGATGTGCAGAGAGAAGAGGAAATCACAGTGTGCTGGTGAGAGAAATAAATACAAAATTGTGCCCAGAGACCTGGTGCAGCATAGCAGTGCGGTGGGGGCACTGCCTGACCCAGGAGGGGGGACAGAGGTAATGGGGACATGAGGGGCTGAGCGGGGCAGAGACGAGGGGCTGGCACTTGGTGTTGGTGCTCCAGGACCAAAGAGGCACCTTCCTGCTGTCATCCCAGCGCTGAGCTCTGTAGGCCTGCTGTTTCCTCACCTGCTCCTGCAAGATGTGCCACAGCAGGAGCCTGGCCATGCTTTTCGAAGGGCGGACGTGGAGCCAATGGCTGGCTAACTTCCAGCCGGTTTCCCTGGTTCATTTTAGGTGTCTTCAAATAGATTCCTGCTTCTTGCACAAATGCTGTTGCCATCTCTCAGCTCTTGGGTCACCGTCTGCCCGGGTGGCTGTGCTCTGTTCTGCTGCTTGCCGCCTCTCGGTTCCCCTGTGCTAAAACAGCTCTCAGACGTGGGGCACGTCCTTGCTCAGCCAGTCCTTTTTTAGCAGACACATCTGGCTGCTGACATCCTTCCTCAGCCCTGTTTGACCTCTCCGTGTTTTATCGTTTCCTTTTGGGTGTGTTTTACAATATCAGACCGCTTAAGAAGACTCTCTGTGGAGAATGTGCCCATTGCCACCCTCACGGTGATAAGAAGTCGTTAATCAGTGAAAACATGTGCGTGACCTGGGTGATCCCAGGCTTAGCTGCACAGGGAGGAGGGCGGCAGCCTGACTGTAGAGGTGTGATATATAGATGTAGCTGCATCATTACGCTCCATGGAGATGTGCCTGCAGCCGTGGTTGGCGTTTTTCACCTGCCACCATTCCCTCTAAATGGAGATACCAGCTTAGAAAACTTCAATTACAGGGCGAGCAAAACTGTTGCGATTTCTAGAGGCTGAAGTTACCTCGAAGTGCGCTGTCGGTCTAGCTGCTGCCCAGGGCAAAAGATGCAAGTTCCTCCATGGGAGGCATCTCCCTTCGGGAGTTTCTAAGCCAAACTGTGAGCTGGGGGCAGCCCTAGTCGCAGCCCCTGTAATCTTCGGGGATAAGTGGACTGGGAACTGTTTTTCTTCATATTAACCGCCTTGTTTGGGGATCACGTGGTTCCGTTTCACTTCCAGCTTGCAGAGGTTGTTTAATAATTGTTTGAATATATTTTCTGCAATAAGCACAACCAAACTGATTGGGGAACAGTACCCAATTGGTAGTTTGCTCACTAGTCTCTAGGACATATCTGGGGCTGGGTGGTTTTAAAAGCAGGGTGGGGTATCTTGTACATCTGTTGAAAAGGGGAAGATTAACGGATTGATGTCAGTGGGGGGGAGAAATTTGGGATCTTCGGATCTGGGGATAGGCTTGTAGGTCCACAAGCTTCATGGTTGTTCTAAATAAAGAAGTCCTTTAATATTACCTTGCTTATTTTCTCAGACCTTCACTGTTTCATCAGTACTGCTTCCTTTAATGGCACGTTTTCCTGCAGTCTTATGCAAAGCATCAATTTGTGCTGGGAAAGGACTTGCATCTTACAAAAATAAGGGCTGAGGACTCTGGGGGGGGGGAATGCCAATGTCGTTATGTAGGACACAATTCCTTTCTGCAGAGCTGGCCAAGGAGCAGAGTACCTCGCTCCTCCCAGCCCTTGTTTACAGTTCTCCTTGGCTGGCTTCTCATTGCAAGGGAGAGCACTGCTTTGGCTGCGTTTGCTGTTATTGGCACTAATGAGTCTGCAGGGAGGAGAAGGAAGGAGATAGCACATCAGTGGAATGAAGTAAGGTGGTGATGGAAAAGAGGGAGCATGTTTAGATTGTGGGGCAGTGACTGCGATAGCTGGAGGGAAGGAACTCGTTTTGTTATGGTCAGTCGTACCAGGAAGACAGGTGCTGTATTAACAAGTTACGTGCTAAACAACAAGCTGGCTAAATAACAAATCTAGCTAGGAAATCAGTAGTCAAGTAACCTAGTAAAACCTAGTCAAGTAACTAGGATCAAAAGGCTGAGCAGGACAATTCATGTAGCAATTTAAATGACATTTAAGTACTTGGAAAGAATCAGCCCCTCTGTTAAGCAGAACAGATAGGTATCTAGGGAGCCAGATTCCTCCAGTGAACTATTTAAATGACCGACAGGAACTAACACTGCCAAGAACCAGCTCCGTGGAGTAGGGAAGGAAATGGCAAAAGCTCTGTGGCAGTGGAGATGCTGCCTACCTGACTTTTTACACCTTTGCTTTTGTGCCTCTGGGCAGCTCTTCGGAGATGGGTGTGCTTCTGCAAGCTTGTATGGTTATGCTTGGCCCACCTTTGCTTCCTCTGATGCTCAGTCTTTCTTGAGCCCTCCTTCCACGTGTTTCACAGTAGTTGTTGTATTTTTTTTCTTTCCCCTGGAAAAGTTCCTGGAAGATTTCCAGCCTTTTGATAGAAACGCTGAAATGAAAATGAACCGCCCAGGTTCCTTGCCCTGTTTCTGCCCTGTGTGGGGCTGCATCCCGCCCTTGCCGGGTGGAAGGAGGAAGGACAGCTAGCGCCTGCCGCCGCGCTCTCCCTGCCAACCTCTGGCGTTGCCAGAGCGCTCGGAGCCCTGCGCTCCGGTATGGAGGCGTGCTGCTAGCCAGTGACCCAGATCCTGCCGCTGCTGCAAGGAAATGAGGCCGTGCAGCACACGTGGTCGAGGGCAAAGCCTAATCCACTGGAGCTGAGACCAGATGAAAGGAAGCCCTTTTTGCTTTTCAAGTAACTGATGGGCTGGCCAGTGTCCGTGTGTGCTGGTTAATGGGGATGGTCAGGAAAACGGGTTGCTGCTGGAGGCAGCCTGGATGCTTAAGGATAAACTGAGTAGACCTTAATCAGATCCTTGGAGAACATGGGGACAAATAGGAGCTGATTTTTATGAAATAGCTTCTCTGGGACATAGCTTGTAAAGATCTGCGGATGTGCGTTATGCTTGCATGTAGGGAGGGCAGAAGGTCAGCTCCTGTCCTCGGACACCACTTGCTTTCTGCTGCAAACCTGTGTTAGCGCTGGCTGTCGGGAGCTGTGCCGGTTGCGTCTGAGTTGTCGAGGGAGTTGTGTCCTCACCTTCGTCCCGTAGGGCACGCTCACTAACTGCTGGTGGGGTGGCTGTGGCTCTGCTCAAGGAGGCCTTACTGCTTAGCCTCCTGCTGGTGCTGGCAGCGGTCTGTGTGTCACTGTGGTGTGTTTGTTGTTGTCATTCAAGCTTGTCACCGTTGAGCAGCAGCAGTTCCTGAGGGATGCTCTATATAACACTGGAATCTTAATTATCTGGGATCCAGCACCGTATCATGCAGAAATTCATGAGGTAAGGCTGAGTTTTCTCTAAATAAAATCAGATGTAAATGCTTTGAAGTGCAACTGTTAACTCACTTCCTCCTAATGTGGGCAACCACTCATTTTAAGGCCGTTCTTGTTCCCCCCCTTCATTGTCATGGCTGTATCCATACCTACGAGAGTATCTCATGCAGCTCTGTTCCGAGGGGAGCATTTGCCTGTTCCTAGTCCCTGTGCAGGGCTTCAGGCTGGGTGTAACAGGTCACTACATTGACTGTCTCATGGGCTGATGCCACCAGCAGGAGACCACCAGTGGCTGCAGCTGTTGCAACCCCCCTGCGGAGGGATGATCCCTCTCTGTTGGTTGCCGTAAGGTTTGTTGATGAGAGATGCTTGGATATTTAGAGGCACCAGTCAGACATAAGAGATACTTGATGCAGTATGATTGGATTAGAAAACCCTCTGAAGATCTTAGCAAATGTCACCTCTCTGTGTCAGCTAGATTTTCAGTTGTGGGTGTTGCAATCCCTTTAGCATTCGCTTTGCTTTTTGAGCACAAAAGGGGGCTATTTGATAAGCAATGAGCTTTGGAGGCTCCGGGTGAAGCAGGTAGGAGTGAATAATCCATTTTTTACTTTTGTTTTAAGCCCTGCCTGTAGCTGAGAGTTTTTTGCCCCTCTTTGCTCTGGACTGGATTTCTTATTTTCTCACCAATGTTTATTCTTTTGCCTAGTCCCACCTCTCCAGGAGATGCAAGGGTGTGTGTACAGCCTGGTTATGAGTCAGTGAAAGCAGGATGGGGTATTTTTAGTGTAAAAAAAATCTATCAAAATGACTTTAAGAAAACAGAGTATTCATAAATATTTTTATTGAAAGTGGAAGTATCAAGATGCAAAATCAGCTCGTACTGTTTGAGATGGCTGTGCTGAGGACACTTGCCTGCGGCATGGGATGCTTTGTACTCCAGTGTGGAGAGGGGTAGGGGTCTCTGTTGCTTAAGGCAGACTTCCCAACCTCATCAGCTATTGGGGTTTTCTGTCCGTTATGTGAAAGAATGTGCTAGTAATAAATCTGACTTCTTGCTTCTGTTTTCCAGTGGTACAGAAAACCAGACTACAAGTTTTTTGAAGCCTACAAGTTGTATCGTATTAGACATCCAGAGCAGCCTTTCTACATCCTGAATCCAAAAATGCAGTGGCAACTCTGGGATATTATTCAGGAGAATTCTCTGGAGCATATTCAGCCTAACCCCCCATCTTCTGGAACACTTGGTGAGATAACTGCCTTCTAAACTTCATGTTCAGTTTGCAGAAGCTCTTCAGCATGTCCTTTTCAAAGACAGTTCTGGATTTACGTTGTTCAGAGACTTATCAGGCTCAAAGGCCTGATTGTTTTATGGCAGAACTAAAGCACCCTGTCTTGAAAGTACCAGCTTGGTTGTGTTAAAATAAGCAGTTTGCAGCACACTTCTGGAACAGCAGTTCTAAGCATGGCCTGGTTCCACGTGGAAACAGGAGAGTAGATTGCAACGTTGAGACATTCCCTAAGATTTCTGGCTCCTAAAGTCAAAGCAGTGCAACTTCACAGCGGGCTGAGAGGAAGGCTATGGCTCCTGCAGGCTCAGATCTTGTCAGACAAATTAATGTATTTATATAGATGAAGTCTAAGTGGTTACCTATTTTATTTGTGGAAAAAAAAAATATATAGCTTAAGTCTTAATGGGGTGCTGGGGATGGTCAGGCTGAATTGTTGCCTCGAAAAGTTCAGTGATGCTTCCCCCTTATTCAGCATGCTAAGGTCTTATTTGTTTGCATGCTAAATCCAGCTTTCCATTAAAGAGACTCACTTTACTTTCTGCTGTTGCAAAGCTTTTTCTTCTTATTGGAGAGCAAATCTCACAACCGTGTGAATAAAAAGGAGTGAACTTCTCAGGATCCCACAACTATGTTGAAGTCACAGCACAGAAATATTGTCTTGTTCCCCCCGTGAACGTCAATCTGCTGCACTTCAGCCACTCCTGCCTCTACTCCTGTCTTTGCCAAGGAGCAGGCGTCCTTTAAATCCATGTAAACATGGGTCACTTTTATTTCCGCCAGCTAAAGCCTATTTTTCTTCCACAACCTTGCCCTTGTCCTGTACCTATTACATCATTGTCGGGATATGTGCAAGACAGTTGCGTAAGAATACAGTCAGTGGCTTCAGGGGCAAAAGCTTTTTAACATTAGGTGCTGTCCCACTTCAGACAGCAAATTCCTCTGTGGCTTAGCTTTGGCCAAGTTGTCTGCTTGGTAAAACAAGTAACCTCACCAGGCACAGGGGAGCACAGACATGCTCCAGTTTGCAGCTCCAGGTTTCTTGGAAGGGTCAGTGTAAATGAAAATTGTCATTTGGAAAGGTGGATAAAAATCTTTCTAAAATGTAACTTATTTAACAAGTGCTTTCACAGATGGGTTCTCCTAACGTCTTGTAAACTCCTTCTTCCTCTCACCATTGCTCCCAATGTCTGAAGTCTCAGTTACTGCATGGCTTTCATCTGATAGTACACATTGCTTCTATTTCCCTAGTATACTCGTGCTATTTCTTGCACTTCTTCAGCTCAGAAAAGCAGCCAGTCACAGGATGGCTGAGGTTGGAAGGGACCTCCAGAGATCACCTAGTCCAACCCCCCTGCTCAAGCAGGGTCACTCAGAGCATGTTACACAGGATGGCATCCAGGCAGGGTTTGAATATCTCGAAAGAAGGAGACTCTGCAACCTCTCTGGGCAGCCCGTTCCAGTGCTCTGTCACCTGAACCGGAAAGAAGTTCTTCCTCATACGGTGATGAAACCTCCGATGGTTCAATTTATATCCATTACCCCTTATCCTATCATTGGTCACCAGTGAGAAGAGTTTGGCCCCACCCTCTTTACATTGTCACATTGTCACAGAATCATCCACGTTGGAAGAGACCTCCAAGATCACCTAGTCCAACCTCTGACCAAGTTCCCAAGTCCATTGTCCCCTCAGGTATTTGTAGAGGTTGATAAGATCCCTTCTCAATGTCCTCTTCTCTAGGCTAAACACTCCCAGCCTGCTTAGTCTTTCCTCATACGACAGCTGACGTTCAGCCAACTATCCACCAATACCCCCAGGTTCCTTTCTGACTGACAGCTTTCCAGCCACTCTTCCCCCAGCCTGTAGCATTACATGGGGTTGTCACACCCCAAATGCAGGACCTGGCTCTTAGCCTTGCTGAACTTCCTACAGCTGGCCTCGGATAAATATGGCTTATTTCAGCCAGATATGTCTGTGCCTACCACTGGCATCAGTGGGCTCAAGTCATTCGTGTGCCTGTCAGAAGACACAGGAGGGCAGCACTGCTCTGTTCCGAGGAAGCTGTGCGAGCCTGTTCCATGCCTGTGCATTTACACCAAGAGCCATCTCCAAGCAGGGTCACTTCTGTATTCTCTGCGTTAAAAAGAGGCAGATGGGAGAAGGTGAAGGAATTCTCTGTGCTTACCCAGGCAGGTTTGAGATGGGCTGTTTGGATCAGCTGAGCAGAGCACACAGCTGGCGGACACCCACGGTTCCGTGAATATCTTGGTAAACGGCAGCACTCTTAAAAAAATGTCCTTGTGGCATGACCGTCATCCTAAGCAGTCTGCTCTAACCAGGTCCATCGGATGGGGCAGAAAACAGCTCCGTCTGGCTAGATCTTTCTCCCTCTCATCTGAACTCCCGAGAAAGGAAACCCTTCCCATTGGAGTGGGATCCTTCATGCCTGACCATCAGTCTCACCAAAGTGGTTTGTGAGTTCTCTGGTTTGAAATGGAGACGTTTGTTTCTTTCCCTCCACAGGCATTCTGATCATGATGACGCTCTGTGACGAAGTGGACGTGTATGAATTTCTCCCTTCCAAACGGCAGACTGACATTTGCCACTACTACCAGAAGTTTCACGACCGTGCCTGTACCATGGGAGCTTACCACCCTCTCTTGTTTGAGAAAAACTTGGTGAAGCATATAAACCAGGGCACAGATGAGGACATTTATACTCATGGGAAAGTTACTTTGCCTGGCTTCCGAAATGTACATTGCTAGCAAATCAATTTTTAGTGTGTTTAGAACTTTATCTTGACTGTTAAAGCACTTTTTAAATCTGGGTTGTCAGATTTGTTAAGTCTAAGCACTGGTGTGTTTTGACAGCTCTTCCATGTTGCAACACTTGCTCTTAGGACTTCGTTGCATAACTTCTCCAAACCGTAAGGCAGTGCAATACATTGTGGTACGTCCACACGGTATCTGCATGAGCCACTGCAATAAATTTACTCCTTGTGGAGCAAGGCTCATGCGGCTGGTGGATATCCCTGTCTTCATCTCAACTGCTGATGGTGTGTGGGAAACACAGGAGATGCTTTCTAAGCAGAGATTGCACAAGTCTGGATTAAATGCTGATAAAGTTTAGGTTGCTTCAAAGGGATTATGACAGCTGGAAACCTGGTCCATTGAGAAATAAGAAACTCACTTTAAAACTCGTTCCCATCATCCTAGATCTCCTGGGAGCAGGGCTGATTTATGGAAATACTGTCAAAGCTGGGTATTGATAAGCTAAAATCTTAGTCCAAAATATTTGATTTTACAGTTAAAATAACCATGGCAACTTCCTTTCAAACTGTAAGACTTTTGAAATCATTCAGGTGGCATTTTTGGCAAATGAAGAGGGAGGCGACTCACGATTCAGTGATTTGTGCAAGATATATTTAGACTTTTTAGTTGTTGATTTTTTTAATCATTTTACACATTTTTTTTAACATTTACTTCTCCAATATAGTGTTGTGCTTGGTACAAAAGAACCCTTATTTGAAAATCTTTTGGGGTTGATGTTCAAAGGCACAAATGGGGAAACTCACTGGAAGCTGGTACTTCTTTCCAACTCTCTGCTGGTCTACCTTTGTAATTATTGGCAAATTATTTTCTGGCATGTTTTCAGTAACAAAAATGCCACATAGCTGCTGGCCAGATAATATCCAGTTCTCTGCAAACTAACCAAGGCAATCTCATAGCGGTTTTGTGCTTTCTGAATACATGGGGAGCAGATGCATTGCCTCCATTCTTCATCAGCACTGGGGAGAGAGAGTGTGCTCTGCTTCTCATGCTAAATCCCAGGCAGAGTTGAGGAGGGCACCTTTTCCCTCCTCTTTATGAGGCAACTCTCCTGTGGCGTCATGGTGGAAGTAGCAGCTCCACAATCTCTGTACTTCAGTGAGAACACCTGCTGTGTCCTTTTCCATACTAATGTATTTCACGATGTCTGTAAAGAAAGCCTTTTCTTCTCCTATTTTGAATAAATCCTGCCAAGTCGCTGGCCCATTCTTACCTTGGTGAAATCAGTGTAAGTATTGTTGTTCCTGGGACTTGGGGACTTGGGCCAGTCTTGCACCAGAGCAGGCAGAGCTGCAATGGGAACTGCTGACGTGCTCGTTCCCGGGAGCCCGTAGCTCTTGTCCAGCTCTTGGTGAGAGCGCTGCCATAGAGCCGGTGCTCTCAGGCTGAGAAGAAGCTGTAAGGCTGGCTTTCTGCACGCTGGTCTTTTGGGATGGATTGGATCTGTCACTGCTTGTGCGTTGTATGTCACTAACATATATTTGTCTGTTTGTTTGTTTTATATGATGGTCCATACACTGTTGCCCAGGGCCACTAGGACAAGAATGTGATGAAGCCCCTATGCAGTTCCATCTTGTTAAGGATTCATTTTCTTCCTTTATGTTGAACTGTCAGGGAAAGGAGAGAGCCAGCAGGCTTTTCCCAAAGTGGCTGTCTGGGAGAGAGCCCCTGCAAGTCTCTTTCCATCTTAACTTGTTGCTTGTAACAGTCCTACCTCTGGCCCTTGGTTTAAGGGATTATCTGTCACAGTGGTTTGCCTTCTTAGTTTGTGTTTAGTTGGGATTCAACCTGCTTCTTCCTTTTTTCTTAGGCGGTTTCATTTGTTATTTCACACAACCTCATTTTCCCTCATCTTCCCTGTTGGGATGACCTTGGGCTGCATGATAGATGGATGTACCCTTGCTGTGGAAGAGCAAGTGTGCCTGAACGTGGCTCTGGGAAGTCCTTCTGGTGTTCTCATGGGCGTCTCCTGAACCAGTTTCTTCCCCTGCAAGAGAAAAAATGCCACACAGGCTCCGTGGGGTCTTTCAGAGCTCTCAGTTACTTACTGGCAATAGGGTTGCACTCGGCATGAAATTTCAAACGTGCTAACAATTTTAGCTAGATCCAACATATAATTCATTTATACCGTAAACATTTTTATGGGAATTATGACAGAGCCTAAAATAGGCCAGTGTTAACCCTCTTTTTTTTTTTTTTTGGCTGCATAGATACAAATCTAATATAAATTGCAAGTGATGACAAGTCTGGTATTTAGAAGAGCCAAGTTTACATGAGTGGGCAATAAAAGCTAGGCTGTAACAAAAGCCTTACGCCTCCTACAGTGTCTTTCTAAAGGTTTCCAGAATTTGAACAGCTTACTTCCTACCCATGTACAAAGCAGGAGGAGAGCAACGCTGCTCTGACAAAACTGCATGTCTTTGTTGTTGTTGTCGTTTTGCTTTTACTAAAGAAAAAGGGGAGAAAAATCCCAGAAATTCAGATTCTGTGTACCTGAGTCAACGCACACATCCTCACCTGCCCAAGATAAGTATAGTGGTTGATTTGCAGCTAGATCTGACAAGGCTTATCTGGTTTATCAAAAAAACATGGTTAAAAAAAACACTCCCTGGAGAGAAACACAAGCCCCCTCAGCCAAATATTCCTTTTGCTTTCTGCGTGTGCACTCAAGTAAAGGTACAGCCACAACTGAGAAGAGTTATTCTTCTCTCTCGCATAACGTGAAGGTGACTCTTTCTAACCCAGCACTTTTGATGTTTGTTTTCACTTGCAAATTTTACCAATCTAGCAGGGAAACATCTTCACTTGCTTCAGGTGAGGATACAAGGCACAGCACAGAAAAATCAGATATTGTTTTGGAGTGGATTACACGTGCATGGCCATGGAGGTGTTAGATCCTAGCAAACACACCAGAAACAGTATGCCACGGAGATGGAAATGCCCTGGTGCATTTGCAGGGCAGATGAATGTAGGAAAGAGCCCGTGGACGAGTGTATAAATGTTAACTGGTGTCCTGAGAAGGGAGCTGCCCACAGCCCCGTATGCAGCATGCTGTCACCTGGAGCTAATGAGCTAACTGGGTTGTAGCAGGAGCAAGCTGTGCCTCAGCCTGCTTTGGGGCTCGCTCCAGGTGAGGAGCCTCTTTTCTCAGGGTCTGCAAGTGAGGGCTGCTCTCTGAAGAGAGGGCTTACAAGGAAGAGGACGTGCCTGTTTGTAAAATGCAGATGAAGGAAAATTGGTAAGTGGTCCTCTTAGCTCTGTTCTTGTATGCAAATATATTTTTTAAACTCAGCAAGCTGCTTAGCAGCCTTTTTTTGTGAAAGGTGTGGAAAACAGGTTTGATACACAAGGCTTTGGTCATCTGGATAACACAATGGAAGGAGATTTGGTGTCTTTTGGAGTCTTTAACTCATAGATTACGTTGTGTGCAGCTTGTTTGCTGTTTTCGAGCTGAGTTCAGGAGGTTTCTCTCAGGGGAATGTGTCAGAGGGCTGCAAACAGCTCTTGCTCTCTCCCTTGAAAAAGGAAGGAGCCCTCATAGGGGCCAGCCTTAACCCACCATCTTTGAAACACCCTCTCTTTATAGCCAGGCAAATCCTCCTTTTGGGGGTGCTGCTACTTATCCCCCAGGGTGCCAGCTCGGCCTTCAGCGGGGGTCTCAGGCCATCGTCCAGCTGTTACAGGAGGGGTTCTGCAACCCCCAGCTCATCGCCTGGCCACCTACTTGCTTCGCGTGCGTGCTGCAGGCGCTACCTGCCCGCAGGCAGCGTGCACCCAGCGGCAGGACAAACGCCCGCCTGTGGGAGAGGATGAGGTGCCGCGGTGGGATGTGTGTCTCTCCACACTCGTGTGGGTTTGTAGCTGTTTGTTCTGTTGCCTAAACCTGAAATTTCGTGTGTGAGAAGGACGAAATTTCATAAGGAACGCTTCGTTTGTCAGGTCAGTGTTGGAGCTTCTCCTACATGCAACGCTCTGCTGCTAAACTCTGTTCGAGGTACAGGGAACAAAACTAATTTGGGGAGAAAACTTAAGCAGTGTGTATTTGAAAAAATCCTCTGTTCAGAGTACATTTTGAGAGGATACACAGATACTTACAAAGGCAGGAAAATGAACAGGTAAAAACTGTCCTCTAGGTTTGAGCAAAAACCTCAAATGGCTTGGAAAAATGTACGTCTAATGCAATTTTTTCCAGATAATTCTCCAAAAGCCAGAGAAGATGCAATCTTCAAGGGCATAATGCTAAATTAACCCCATCTTATTTTCTGCATGAAGTTGAGCATGTTAGCTAACATAAGGGGACACACAGTTGTGTGTCTTCTTACTGCAGCTGTTATTAAATTCAGAAGCCCAGAAGGAGAGGGGAGGCTGTGCTATGCAGCTAATGTGACACTGAAAACGATTTTCAGTGTGATACAAAAATAGATGGTGAGAGAGAAGGGGAGGAGCAGAGGGAGTTGACTGAAAGTGCTTTAGTTTGTTGCAAGCAACTTCTGGCAGGAGCTAGATCTCTTTAAACAGAAACAGAGACTTCCCAAAATGCAGTGAGCTTGTTTTGCTGTCTGCATGCCAGTGCTGAGCGTGCTGCCTGTTTTGAAGGTCAGCGTGGACTGAAAGCTGTATTTCTGGGAATAAAATCAGCTCGAAATGACTATGTGCCCATTCATGCAGAAATCCTGCGGTGCTCTTTTCCTGCCTGGCCCTGGAGTCCTCTACAACAACAATAGTACGGCACTTCCATGAGCCCACTCGATTTTAAACCCATGACAAAACCCTTTCAGTAGATGCCAATGGCTGTTCTTCAGGTCAGAGAAAGTTAGACTCTTAGTCTGGGCAGCTGTAGTTTGCAGTTTCAAAGAGCTCTAAGATCTCCTATGGGTTTGCGATGACCCTGGAGTGGAAAGCGGTTTGCTGTAGGGGACCAGCAGGAGTTTACAAAATCCCTGTTGCAGACGGGCGCGGTGTAAGCACGGCAGAAACTGTCTATGGAGGGGTGAGCTTCTGTCCCCTTCAGCAGGAAGAAATGGTCTGCGGTGGTATTAATCCTTCTTGTCAGTGCATGGGAACCTCAGAAGGAGGCCCATTACACCAGGATGATTGAACCGGGTTGAGCCCTTGACAGGTTCAGCCTGTAGGTCACCTTTATAACTAACCTGCCACAGTCTAAAATACAGAATATCTGAGTCCTTCTCTGGTACTGAATGAGTATGAGGAAATTCAGGGCTGTACATGGTGAAAATAATACTGGTGTTTGTAGCATTTGTTTTAATTCACCAAAGAGAATAACAGCACTAATGTGCGTGAGAGTAGGTTGTATTTCATTAAAAGCCAGTTTCAGCTACATCCAGCAAGATAAGCGTAGGAAAACTGAACTGCATGCTCTAACTTGTGGTTTGTATATTACCAAATCAGTGTTACTTACAGTGTATGCACCATTACTTAAACGTTAATCTTAACAAGAGTACGGAGGGGGAACTCAGCTTTTTCTTGCTCGCCTGAGTGTTCCACGCCTCTTCATAGATGCTGAATAGCAGCATTACTGTTTTAAAATACTTCTCAAAAATGGAGCCAGATCTTTAACTGGGATAAATCAAGGAAGTACGCTGTCTTCAAGAAAGTTGTAAATCAACTTCATGAGCTAAGAATCCGTTTCCCTGAGTTGATTTTTTTTCCCCCTCAGTTATCTTGATGAGTGTTATGCTATTTGATTTTCTCCCAGCTTACCAAGGTATATTAAAGGTCAGGCCATGTTTCCTAAGAATATATGGGTGAGGGGGGCATTTACACTTGAATTTAGGAAAACAGGCAGAGCAAATGGTTAAAACTGGGCCTCCTGTGTCTAGAACAACTGCAAAGCAATTTGCTATTAGGGCAATGGAGTTTTCTAGGTAATTTAGAGGCTGCTGGCTCATCTCAACTACCAACCAGAATGTGTATTTTAAAACTCAGTGTCATGGCAGAAGAACAGCTGCTCTCCTTCAATGATAATCGTACAGGCTCTGTGAATGCAAAAGGTCCTAGCTGAGGAATTAAAGGAAAGTGATAAAACTCTTCTTGTTAGAACTGAGATGCTCTAAGCATTTGTAACAAGAAGCAACTTAATGTTGTTCGGTAGCACTGTCATGGCGATAATTTGAGTCTGACCAGATGTAACTAACTGTTTGGGGCAAAACCGGGGAAGGACCAGTCCAGCGTGGCTGCAGTCGTGTGAGGGTGGCACGACTCTGGGCAGGCAGCAGCCAGTGAGCACTCTGCATTTCCCAGTCCCTGCAGTCCCCAGGGACTCCTGTAAGGCTGGGGGACACGGTGTATGTTACAATTCTCCGTAGATCAGCAGTTTCCCTGAAGCTGGACACAGTGGCCTAATTCCATCATCACTCGTTATCCTTCCCACGTTGTGAGCAGGTGGTTTCTGTAGGTCTGCGTTTGGAATTTCCCTAGGTTAAGCCATATGAAAATGCTTTATTCAGTAATCTTCCAGCACAAGCAAAAAAGCATCTTTGGAAAAGATGATACAGAAATTAATAACAGCTGAGCTGATGCCATCACCTGAGGTCACACTGCTTTTTGCAAAGTGTGCTTTGCTGGCATACCCCACTGTGCCCAGCTGCAGCTGTGTGGTCACAAGGGAGCTGAATAAATAAATAAATCAATACAGGAAAGTTCCAAAACTGGGCCTGTGAAACCATCTGCTGCAGAACCACCATTAACTCAATTGCTGAATTCAAAAGCAGCTGGGAATGCCTGAGTATCTACTTCTGAGGTTTCTGGTTGCGATGAGGTTGCATTTCAAAGCTCTTCTGTGGATCAGCAAAAGCTGGAAGCTTTTCACCTTTTGTTTCCAAGGTGAGCTGAGGCTGCAGGGACTTTGCTACAACACCGTGTATCGCAGTACTTCGGTGGGCATTGGCCGTGGGCGATAGCGGTGTGACCGCTGCACCAGCGCCTCCTCAGGAGTCACTTTGATCTTGCTCCCCCAAAGTGTGCTCTGCACAGTCCCACGCCACTGCTTGCTTAACTTCGAGTTAAAAATTTGCTCTCTGTTTACCTAATAACGTACCTCTTGCTTGAAGTGTGAAGCCCCTGATGTGGAGTTTTCCAGGAACCCATCTGAGCTGGGTGGCTTTACCAGCAGCTCTTCCTTTGAAGTTGGAAGGTGTGTGCTCCACCAATGGCAGGGTTTGGCTTGTGTTTGCTTGTCAAACAGTAAGAACAAAAAATAAAAAATTAACGAGCATCCTGGAAAGTAACCAGGAAATGGTGTTTTCTGTGAGAATGGGAGAGCTGTAAAATAAGTTTCAGGAAATTTTATTCAAATAAGTAAGTAAATAAAGAGCATCAGTCAGATACCTAATGGCCAAAGTGCCTGCTGTGCCAGCTTGGAACTCCAAGTCCTGGTTGGTGGTCATGAGTGTCCCAAGTCAGTGCAATTTTGCTGCAATATAAATATTTTAAAGCCATTTTACTGAACTGAATACACTTCAGAAATCCTGTAGTGCTACAGGAGTTGTTTCCACTTACAAACCTGAGTAACCCTGTGCCCGGTTTGTAAACCTGAGGGGTTCCTCTCGTGTGACAGATGTGAGGATGCAGTGCTCCAACAGGAGACTGCAAGAAGCGATTTTGTGCTGCTTTGCCAGCGTGATTCTCACTTATCAGACTTACAGCATTCAGCATGATTTAAGAGGTTTGTTCCTGCTCTGCAGGGACTCCGCTGGCTTTTATTGCCGAATGCTATACGCTTGCACAAGGGGAAGAAGCAAAAAGCTGCACGGTGCTGCACTGGTGCTTATAGCAGAGAGGGGAGCTGCTGCCTCTGGGGGTGACTTTAGAGGGCTCTGCTCTTGTGTGCTCTTCCCACAGCACGCACTTTCCCGTAATAGTGCAGTATGTGAGCAGATTGCATGCTGTATTGTGCTGCTGATGTTTGTAAGTCTGATGCATGTGTATATTTTAATTTGAAGTCTGAGAAAGCTCATCAATTTTTATTGATAATAGATCAGAGTATGTTGTCAATGCATAAGAATTTATAGCTTTGCTGATTTATGGTTTATGTAGTCTGTCTTGTCTTTTGGGAGGTGATGGAGTCTCCAGGTACTTTCCTCATACCTGTGGATTCATAACTTCTACCAGCACAGCAATATCCCCTCTGAGGATGGGGCGCAGACTGTGGCTTGGACACTGGAAATGTTTGCATGCGCTTAAAAATATAGCAGCCTGTACCCATGCAGCAGGGGCTCTCGGGGCAGGGGCTTCCCCTTGCAGGAGATGAGATAGGTACAGGGCCAGGAGCCTGCTGTTCCTGTCTGCTTGTCATAAACTGGGGGAAAAAAACACCATTTTTTTATTCATCTCAGCCATTTAAATATGTGCATGTGGCTGTCCCCCTCTTGCACATTTTTTTTTCTATTTGTAATTTTCTGGCATGCTTTCTTCCTGGAAGCTGGAGCTATTATCATTTATTCTCTCAGGACTCAATGCCTCTGTTGATCTCTGAGTCACTTTCCCAATTACAAATCAATTTATCCAGTATTGCTGCTTGCTGCTATGAGCAGCAACAAGAAACACTCATCTCTCGGACTGAAATTTCCTGAAGGGAAGGAGAGACATGGACGTGGTGTGTCTTTGGGCTGTGACTTCTTTTACAGAGCTGCTAGACTTGTGTATTTATTGAAACATGCTGGATGTTTCAAAAGGCATCTGGGGGAAGTGCTGTGGCTCATTTACCGCAGGTAACTCTGCAGTGGGAGGGTGCCAAACCCTCAGGGTTGGGGTGTTTTGGTGTGCATCTTTTCCCCCTCGCCTTCCCCAGACTCCTGGCACACCAGCTTTCACGCTGGCCCCGGTTCTGGCTCTGCAGGCACGGGGTCAGCCTGCTCAGGAGAAGGTCAGAGCTGCCCGACGGGTCCAGAGCTCAACTACAGACCCACAAAAGAAATGGCTTGCCGTCTGGGTAGCCTGAGATCGCTCTTTCTGGTTATTGACAAACGCAGATAGTTAGCTGTTTGTTATTCAGAACAGGAAATGCTGTTAAAAGTATTCTTAAAAGGTGTTTTCACCACCATGAAATCTGCAGCATCTGTGGCCCAGCCCTTGCACCGAATACACTGGTGTGGATCCCTGGTGTGGCAGCTGAGTCTGTTGTCCTTTAAACGCCTGCAGGGAAATCACACATCTGAAAAACAGGGAAATGGTATTTGCTTTGGGGTTGCTTGCCAACGCGGAGAAATCTCGTAAGTCAGTACGTCAATATCTAAAGGGCATCAGAGTGTGAACCAGCCGTGCCGCCGGGTTTTCAGGGAAGAGACCAAAGCAGGAACCTCTTCCGAGCTGCTGGAGCTGCAGCGAGGACAGCCCTGGAAAGGAACAGGGGGATGGCAGGTCACCCCAAAGCAGAGCTGGCATCTGACCCATGGAGCTGCTGCTTCAAAGCTGGCTGTTTAGGAAGTTGCAGTGTCACTTGCCTGGATCTCATGCTGATCCCGTAAATAAACCTCTGCCTTGATGGATGACCAGTAGTTGGTTCTGCCTTGAAGCCGAAAGGGTCAGACCCAAGCCCCTTGTTTGGGGGATCAGGTCCCTTCACTGGCTTGCACCCATTCAAGAGGCGGCAGCCCTATGGCCCGCGGGGGTTTCTGTAACCAGCTCCCTCCCCGGTGCCTCCCAGCAGGGCTGGCTGGATTTTTGTGCCCCGTGCCGTGATTACCTCACCCTTATCTGGAAGCGAGTTTGGAGAAGTACAGGTAAAATAAACACCACGTCTCTCTTCTCGGAAACACGGATGTCTGTCTGGCAGAGATGTCTGCAACCTTCCAGGTTAATGAGTAGCTCTGGTGCGGCGCGGGGCGGCAGCGCTCCTCCAGCCTGGCACTGGGGGGAAGCTCGGTGCGTGGAGGCCTCCCCAGCGAGGGAGGCACCACAGCCTGCGTGGCGATGAGCAGCCGTGGCACAGATGCCCACCTTAGGGAGCATCTTTTCAAAAGATTGGATGAAGCTCCTATTTTTGCTTTGATTATTCTTCTGTTGTTCCACAAGATATTTTTATTCCATCGTATTCTGTGTTTTTTTTCTTTTGCAAAGTGAAATTATTTTGTGATAAAGTGCCATGCTGCGTTAAATAATTCTGGTAATCAAGAAATCTTGGATGTTTCGTCCTCCTAGCTGCATGCTCTCAAGGGTTCGCATATCTTCCCCAGAGCTTGTATATGTTATGGTACTCCTTTGATACATATCTTACGTCTGATAGAATAGCTAGCTAGTTGTAATTTTTTTTTCTTTTACTGTATTTGTAAATCCAGCTATCAGATGTGACGATGGGCTACTGTGGGCAGGCTTGCCCTTTTTCATACCTTTCATACCTCCAGAAGAATCAGGACTTTAATTTCATATAGGCAGAGATGGTAGACTTAAAGTTGATCATATGGAAAGATTTTTCCACAAAGAACGAGCAGGGCTGAACAAAAAGCTGGCAAATGCTGTGGATAGCAAGAGCTCCACCCGGAATGAGTGGGCAGGCTTGGGGCAGTCTGTGCAGACCTTCTCCTTCCACCTTCAAAGCCCAAGCCCAACAGTACGTTTTAGAGTAAGCTTTGATAAATAAATCCTCCCTATTTTCCCCTTCAGGAAGGGTCAATCAAGTGAGCCAACATTTACCATCAACATGGTACATAGTAGATTAACCTTATGGGTTTATTCCGGTATTTAAACTGCGTATTTGTCGATACCTGGATTAAACAGCCCAAGCAATGGGGTTTATCTGAGTATGCCACAGTTGATTCTGGCAAGTAGAGTGGATTTGGCTTGTGACTGCTTTAACACAGCAGTTCTGCTCCTTGTTTTGTTTGTGTTCTAAAGAGAGCTGTTCCTACCAGGTTGAAGGAAATCAACAATTCTGACACATTGTTTAATCAAACGATTGTTAACATCCAGGGGACTTTTCCTAGTAGCAGTCGAGCGCTGTTTATATTTTAATAATCACTGTGGTTGTTAACAAGGGTAAAGAAAATGGAGTCCTTCAGCAAGCGTTGCTCCGTTGCCACCATGCTCCAAGTAAGCGTTGACGAAATTTATTATTTCCATGCTTTTTCGGGTGGTCCATAGACAGCCACCATTAATTTTCCCTTAAGCTCTGCTCATGTGGAGGTGTTGCAAACATTTAAGACCTTGTTCTCAAAGATGGTATGAGGAGAAAAGCATTAAGACTTTTTCTCTTCCTGCCTTTGAGCCTGGGATGGGTTTCCATGGTGTCTGAAATCCTGCTGTAAGAGTTGGCGCCAGTCTGAAGTATAATGAAACTGCTTCTTAGTTGCCCCCTGGGGTGTTTGGGTGGAGCTTTAGCAGCAGCCCTGAAGACTTCAGTAGCGCTGGGGATGATTTTACCAACTCATGAACAAACATGGGCTTATATAGTAAGTCATAAAAGCCTCTTAGGCACATGATTGTTCTCTTGTAAAGAATAACTAAAACCTCAATTTTGAAAGAAAAAAAAATCACACCACCCCTCATCTCTATTTATACTAAAAATAAACATATTGTTATGAGACACACTCTTCTTTTGGGATTGAAAAGAAAAGATCTTGTCAATTACCATATTTGAGTGAGTTCTCTTGGCTTTTTTCCCATTTTCCTCCACCTCGTTTTTATTTCAGTTGTCAGACGGCCATTTCAAGGTAAAAAAAAAAAAAAAAAAAAAGATTTTTTTTTTTTTCAATAGAAGTCATGACTAGAAAGTACTTGTTGTTCCTTTAACATGCACAAAGACATTGCTTGGGCCCTGGTGCGCCATCCCTGCGCAGAGCTGGCACCCTGCTGCAGCCCACCCCCGGGCAGGCAGAGAGCGGCTGCGAGGGGTTGCTGGAGGTCTGCCTGACCATGCAAAAGCCCTGGGGAACCTTCTTCTGAGACATTTGAAACCTCGGTGTTTTTCGTGCTAATTTTAAACTCGGAGATGTTTCTCATGGAATATTTATAGACTCGCTGGCTCTTAAAAGGCCCAGAGGGCCCCCTCCGTAGAGCAGGCCAGAGAACTTCACCCGGGGAGACTGGCCAGGACAGCAAATATTTATTTTTTTCCTACTCACGTGCAGGATCCAGCCTCCATAGGTAGCTGCACAAACTTACTGCAGCTTCCTACCTGGGTGCGTTTGGATGGACCACGCTGATGCTAAGGGAGCGGCTGGGAGGTGTTCAGGAGGAGCTGCGTAGGTGTGCGGGGCAGGGGCCAGAGACGCTCCAGGCAGTCCTGTCATTGCAGGAGACCTTTCACAGGGATACCCTAATTTTCTGACTGTATTTGAGTTATGTACATGTGCGAGGTGGGATCTTTCCTCTGTGCAAGAGTCGCCCCAGTCTGATGTGAATAAATTACTGCAGTCAGGCAGTTTCCCAAAGCAATGGCTGGTAATTATTCATGGGGTTGACTTGAGTTGTTCTGAAAGGACCACAACAGATGTGCTTAAAAACAACAAACAAGCAAAACCAAATGCAGAGTAGGGTTGAAGGAAGGGTGAGGATGTACCAGGAGGAGGACTAGCCTCGGAGGAGAAGGGTTTGTGACAGAAGCGTATTCGTTTCAGGCTGGAGGCCACAGCCACTGGACTGTCACTTCAGCCTGTCGCATCTCCTCATTCCCTAATTGCCCCAGTGGTGTGAACAGACCTTAAACTGGTGTAGCAAAGCCATCAGTCTTTGTACAGCCAATGTGGCATACAGGCATGGCAGAACCAGCCGCAGGGTTTAAGAAGTATTAGAAATACTTGTTTGGGACACTTTGTTCTGTTATCTATAACTGCTTGGATAAATCTGTTTCCCGTGTTTATGGTAAAACAGGATTGTGTTCTCTTTGACTTAAACCTCTTGTACCTTGTGTTTTATACCTTTCTTTTCATAGCTACTGGAATTCACGCTTCATCCACTTCAGGCTGCAGAAGTACATTGGCAGGCAATTTGGAGTGAGTGAAATCAGATCCTCTGCATTCATCCCTCCTGTGTTTCCTTTCAAAGTATGTTTTTCTTTTTGGCTCACAGTGCCTGTTGTTAGAGCTGTTTGTGGCTGGTACCAAGTGCATTTTAGCGTATTTGGATCGCTAGTGTGACACTTGAACCCTAATTAGTGGACCTGTTCTCAATTTCTTTGCCTTCAGAAGCACTTCAGGCTTTTAAATCTCATATTTGGGAGGTATTTTGCAAGGGCTCATTAGTTGTGAGTAGCAGGCTATGATTTACTGGATGAAAACATGGCTATTGTGTCTAATGCTGGCTGCTGCGTGGCTGGAAGCACTGGGAAGTCTCTCCTCTTAGCAGCATCGAACGTGACATGGCAAATGCATTGCCATCAGGATGTAGCAGCAGGCATCCCTTGAGCTCGTTAAGATCTTTGGCTTCATTTTTGTCTTTAATTATAGCTGTAGCTTAGGGTGCTGAGGGTACGTAGCTGGGCCAAGCTGCCTTGTGCAGAAGCCGCCAGCTTCTCGTTGTGGTGCCTCGTTAAAGAGGAGGCTGTTTGGGTCTGGGGCAGCTCCACCAGCTGGGGGAGCCAGGCCTGGGGCAGAGCCCCTCTTCACACCTGTGTGCCTGTGTCAGCATGTGGGACCATGCCAAAAAGGTGAACTCGGTTTTATCTGACCCATTTCTCATGATTTTGGGCCCAGTTATCAGTTACTGGATCAGGGCAGGGCTGTTGTCCCACTGGCCTGTCACAGTGCTGAAGCTGGAGATCAGCTTTCAACCATCCTGGCACGAATTTTTCCTTTTATTTTACTCTCCCATTCCTGAAAGCACTTCTGGTTAATGAGAAGAGCAGTTAAGCAGCCTGGGTCAGGAATTCTGCCAGTCCTGCATGCATTTGGGTCAATGCAAGTCTGGAGAGGCTGTCCTAGTGCAGGTTGCTTAATTAGGATGCTAAAATCCAGGTTGGGTTTATGCTGCAGATGTGCACTATCCTCATCCCTTATTTGCATGTTGGCTGATGCTAAGAAGGGAGACCTCTGAAGACAAGGGGTAGTTGGAACTGCTTGCTATTAATTTCCTCTTGTATTGGTTTAGCTTAATCATACATTTGATTCTTCGATTTGCGCCCAAATATTTATGCAAAGTCTCTCTCTTGGGACTTTCCAGGGGTTGGTTCTGCATGCAGTGAAATGTCTGCTTTAAAGCTAGATAGCATTTTCTTGGCACACAAAAATGGGATGCAAAACTGTTCCAGGAGCAATTTTCAGTCATTTGGCTATTTTTCAGACGTTAAAGGTTCTGAAGAGCAGATAAGAGACAGCTGAATGCTTGCCTGCTTGTTGCCCATCCCACAATACCGCTTGTCACACTGATAGGGAACACTAATAGCAATTTGGGATTGTGTTCTCAGTAATTAAACCTGCTTCCAGGAAACCACTGCTGCGTGTTCCTCTAGAAAAGTTACTAATTGCCATCTGTTAAGATATTCTTTCCCTGAAACAGTGATGGCAAGGGACTTGGGGCTGCCTCTCCAGCCCCTCCTGTGAAAGGAGAGCGTGGTGCAGGCACTGAGCGAGCACCCCAGCCCCTAAGCTCCGCGTAACTCTTTGCCCCGGCAGAAAACTGGAGCAGCCCCTGGCACCTCAGCGATGCAGCGAGCCCCTCCAGGCCTCGCAGTCCCCTCTGCTCGCCTCCTTGTGCACTCTTGGTCGTGGTTTTTCTGCTTTCAGGGTCCTCTGTGGTGTGACCTCCTGCTGGAGCTCAGGTGAGGCTCTTACCAGCCGTCTTTCCGCAGTTGCCTAACAGACAGGAAATTTCTCCTTACAGCGCAAAAGGCTCTCTTGTCCCCTTAATTTTGCTTACCCCTTGCCTGGAGGCATTTACTCAATGCCATTGTTGTTTTGTCTGTTCTCTGGATCAGAGATTTCTGAACATTAACAGAAGGGGACAGCGGGGTGCTAACGCAGGCACAGAAATCATTTCAGAAATACTGTGAAATGGGAGGAAAACAAAAGCCGCATCACTTAATGAGGGATCCCCTATAGGTCCCCGCAGCGCCAGGCACTGATGTGCTGGAACTCCGGTGTTGGACTCTCCAGCGTGCCCTGTTTGCAGGGCACATCCCTGTTCCTGGCCGTGATGGGGCTTTTCCTTCTGTCCTTGCTCAGCCCCCAGCCCTGCCTCACAAAGCCACCCACCAGGGATGCTGCAGGAGGAAAACCGCTCAATTTGGGTACAGCAGCACGGGGTTATCTCTGATAGAGGCATTGCCCTGGGCTGTCACTCCAGGGGTGCTGCCAGCAGACATATTTTCCTGTAAGAGTTTTCCTTGCTGGGACCTGGGCTGGTCCCAGGTTAGCCCGGACACATCCTGCCATGGCTTGAGCCGTGCTCCTCGGCGTGTCTTGCTGCTGTCCCAGGGGCCGCTGGCGGTTGCTCAAAGGGCCAAGAAAACCATAGTCAAACTAAGCATGTACCCAACCCTAGTAGTAAAAGTTTGTGGTGGGCTTAAGGGCCATGTTTGGCATGGATAAATCCAGTTTAACTTGTCTACCTGTCGCATTGTAATGCTATATGTGATAAGAAATGACTTCAATGAACACCTGTGGAAAAAATAACTCCTCCACAGGGTCTGTGTTGTTTCATGCAGCGATCCTGAACAATAACCTACAGTTTTTAAGCAGCCCCAGCTGATTTAACTCTGGCTGCATGTGTTTGAAGTGATGCACGATCGTCTTTGCTGGGCAGAGACCGCAGCCTTCGAAGTCTGCCACGTGCGCGGAGGACTAGCCGGACATCCTCACGTCTCCACAGCATGACTTGGCCTCGGTTTGTGACAGCTTTCTGTAAGCAATGCCAGCTCCCACAGTTAGCTGAGGGCTCCCATCCTTCCCCTGGGTAGCGGGGTCGGCGGGTCGCAGTTACGAGTTTGGAAAGTTTGGATGGGGCTGGTGCCGCCTGGCGTGGGAGCAGCGCTTGTTTTGCTCGGATGCTTTTCCCCTGCTAGGCGATGGGAACGTCTCTTTGATGTTCCAGGCCGTTCCATGGGAGAACTTGCATTAAAAATAAATAAAGAAAGAATGAGGAAAGGAAAGTGTTGCTCATATTGCAGTGAAAAAGTCAGGGAATTCTCCCTGAGGCTGAGTGCGGGCACAGAAGGCAGCACGTCGTCCTCTGAGATGCACTGCGTCAGGCAGCGAACAGGGCTGGGGGACGGGCCTGCAGAAACCTTGTACTTGCTGGGAATTTCTCGTGCCCCAGTAAGAACACCCCCAGTTACTGCCAGACCTAAAACCAGACGTTTCTGTGAACATTTATAAAAGTTAATGCTTCTGTTCTAAATGTTTCCCTAAGTTTAAATCATCAAAGACAACCTAAAAGTGCTACAAGGTTAATTCCAAATAATTCCAGCTCTTCAGGACTTCCAAAATTAAAATTATCAGAGATGAACAGGCATGGGGACTGCACCAGGAGAAGCAGCAAACATTGCTCCTCACATGAGCAAAGCAGCACAGTGCTACAGGTGGTATTGGAGCCCCAAAGTGCCAGCTTTTGATCAGTGTTTTGCCATCTTTGAAATGACCTTTTTTTTTTCCCAAATTCTGTTCTTTGCAGAATCTTGATACTTGAACTTTGCTGGTCCGGAGCAGACACTGCAATGTGTGACTTCCCTGTGCAAGGGGAGCTCTGGGTTTTGCTGAGCCCCGTTTTTTCAAGACGAGCCCAAAGCAGGATTGCCCAGTGCGCAGAGGTGGGACGGGGGGGCTGCTGCAGGACGGGCAGCCTGCTGCGGGGCTCCAGCTGGCTCTGTGCTGCGGAAACCAACTCGATTGGGAACAAGGAGCCCTTCGGCTCCTATGTGTGTTATGCCACACACGAACACTGATCCCTTTTGTCTCCCCCAGGCTTCATATTTCACTACGTCTGGAGAAATGGCCCTTTTACAGGTTGTCGTGCAAGCCCTTCTGCGCAGTGCCCCAGGAAGCACCAAAAATGCTTACGGGAAGCTTTGTGGGGAAGCCAGCAGGAGTATTTGTGTGCTGAGTCACCTTGAGACTAATTTAAAACTGTTCAAAAAGCAGCACATGGCTGTAATTGCCCACCGAGGGAATTCTAATACCAAGTACTTCATAAGCATCCTGTGAATGTGCACATTCAATCTTTTATGACACTTGTCTGTGAGTTGAAAGAAAAAAGTGTTATTTGCCACAAGGCAAATAAAGTTGTTAATCACAATATTTCTGTCAGTGGGAGGTGAATATTTTGCTCAGACACCCACAGGCATCGGTAGCTCAGATTTATGCACAGATGTCTCGGAGAGAGAGCTCACTTTTATCTTTTGCTATTGTATTTCACGCAGGTGATTTTGTATATTTTCCTAGTATTCAGATCGTATTTTGTTTTTAATTTGCCACAAGTTGGTGTAAGATTTTACAGGATGATCAGGCTGTGTGGTGGAGCAGAAGTAGCTGGATTGGGCCAAGGGCTGTGGCGTGTATCTGTGGGATGCTAAAGGAGGGAGAAGAGTGGCGTTTTGCATCGTAAGCACTTGACTTTGGGGCTCTGGGGGAGAGGCACTGAATTGATTTTGTCTGTTTGTTTTTTTCATTTTACTATTATATTTATTTATTTATTTATATTTATTTATTCAACCCTTTCCTCTTGTTTCAGGTTAAGATCAGAGAAGACAGACAAACCTGTATCACGTAATACTCTTTTTAAGTATTTCCTCCCTTCCTAAAAACACCTTGCACTTTTCAAACTGATACTGCCAGAGCATGGCTTCACAGGTAAGAAGGAAAGGTTTTAGTTTATTTGCCAGCAGTAGGAAATGATTATTTTCACCCTACAGTTTGGGCAGAAGTGCTTCCAATACAGTGTTTATGTGGTGAGGCAGTGGATGTCACAGGCAGGAGAAGGATATGGAGGAGAGACTGATGCAGCAAAAAGCAAGGTCAGGTTTTAAATAGAGGTTACTGTGGACACAGCAAATTCCTGGCTGATATTGCTGATACATACTGCGCAGAAATAACAGAGTCATCACATTGCTGTGAAAATAGAATGAGTTTTCAGCAATGGCTATAGTAGTTGCTCGGTGATGTCCAGAACCAGAGAACTAAAGTTCTTCAGGCAGATCAAGGTGAACACCACTGGTGTTAGAAGTTAGCCTCAGAAACAGTTTCTGTGGCTTAATGAGCATTTCCTTGAAGCTCTGAAACAATGGGCAGTGATACGGTGGCAAGTTTAGCAGTAGCTCATTGTCTCTCGTAATTAAAAGAAAATTTTCTTGGGGAGGATATACTGACGTTTTTCAAGGCAAATAAGTTGCTGATACTACCATTCAGAAGCAATGCAGGATCAGCTTAGAGTTTATTTTTAGGGATGCTTTTGCATCCCACCTAACACCACAGTCTTTGCATTATGTTTAAAAGCTTACCACTGCCTTTGTAAAACCTGGGAACATGCTACCTGCATTTGTAACCAAACTTTGTACTTTGACTAAACATGAAGTTGGCATTAATTTTGGGAGCAGAAAATGCAGTTATTCTCCAGGCTGGGAAACCCTGCTTTCTGGAGGAAGCAAGGATGCCTGTGGATTGCAGGCAGGGGGCTGTGCAGGCTCCAGCAATAGCAGCTGCACGTTTCTTCCCTGAACGCAGAAATCTTGGCGCTTGGTTTCTTGCCTGGGACAAAGTGTGATTTTATGGTTAGTAGAACACCTTACATGCAGGAAGATATAAAACATCTGTAAGAAGTTGCTTTTGCCTCAAACTGCTCATTAATTTCAACCAGAACTCCATCTCTTTTTGCAGTAGAGATGTAGCCTGCAGGGAGTTGAGCTCTTGTGCTTGGAAATCCACAGGAGCTTTCTATCTCTTCACAGATGCTGGAGATCCATCACATCACCTGCAGCATCCCCATGTTCACTCCTTGCCCAAGCGGAGGCTCCAGAGTGAATGTTTTTGGGTCAGGCAGGTAAGAAAGGGCACCCTCTCTTCTCAGGGTTTGCGAAGATGCAAAGAAATCATAGGTTGGACAAGACCCTTAAGATCATCAGGTCCACCATCACCTAACACTACCAAGTCCACCCCTCATGGGCCATAGAAGGCTCTGTAGCTGTAAGGAGAGGTTTTTTAATAAACAAAAGAGGTTAAGTAACCATCTTAAATATCACAGTATTAAAGTAATTCATGGCAGCTGGTGTTTGCAAAAGCTCGGGTAACCATCGTGCTGTGCTGCTGAACGGTTTCTGGACTCTGCGCGCTGCCTTCCCCTCCTTCTGCATCTTTGATGCTTTACTGGGTAATGGCTGACTGTGGCACGTTCTTCTCGAGAGTGGTTTTTTTGGACACCATATGATTTCTATGTGTAAAGTCCAATGTTAGCAGAACAGGAGCCCCGAGACATGTTCATCCAAGGCTGCGCAGTGTGCTTGTGCTTGGGGTGCCCGAGCTCGAGCAGGGGCAGTCCTGGCAGGTGGCAAAGCCCAGGCCTCGCTGCCAGCCAGGGGGTCTCCAGGTGCCTCCCTTCCTGGGGCGGCGGGGGCCCTGTGCTGGTCTCCCAGTAGCTGTGCTCCTGGGTGGGCACCTGGCTGCTGTGGTGGAAAACCTGTGGTTTTGGTTTCATGCTCCACAGCTACTGCTTCACCTTACCTGCAGACGGATGAAAAAACCAGCCATTTACCGCAGAAAGGCTTTTTGTTCGCTGTACACTAGAGCGGGATAATGGTGCTGATGCTGTCTGTCACTGCTGTCTTCTGATTTGGCTTTCTCTTTGCCCACAGCCACCTGGCCTTGGGCAGTGTCTGTGAGTCCGTCCAGGTGCAGACTTAGGGTCGGTGCCTGCGGGGCTGGGCCCAGCCCTGCTGGAAGGGCAAGGCCTTGCTCCTGGATTTGAATTGTTGTTACGCTTTTCTTTGTTTGCCAGGCCTGTAAGACAAGAACTAATGGGCGAGAGGGTGTTCTCTACTGGCGACTGCTGGTGAGAGGCGACTTTGCATCTGACCTGCTGACGTGCGGGGATTTAAACCCATGCTTCAAGGACTGCTGCAAGGGGAGCTGCTGGAGCAAAATACAGGTGGGATTTGCTCACTTGTTATGCTTCCTTGTTGGTTTTTTTTTTTCTTTTTTCCTCCTTCCTTGTGCTAAAATGGCTTTGTATTCCCTATGATGTGGGGCCGGGGAGACATTCCTTGGTGCCGTCCCAGAGCAGGGCGCATCTGGGCTGGTTGCAAACGCAAGCCCTCTGCTCCACTTTCCCTTCTCCCACGGCAGTAATGCTGCTGTCCCATCCCCACCGCTGTAAGGTGAAGTGGTTTTCACCTAAATCCAGAAGATTTCAGGTAATGTGGCTGCAGGGGGCCCCCTCTCACTGGGTTTGCAGAGGGGGCTTGGGAGAAGCTGCTGTGACTCGCCATGGGCTTCAAGCAGGCATGCTGGTGCTCCTACAGGTGTCCTGAAGTCACACGTCTCACCTGGGCCTAGAAGGCACTTTGTATGTCATGGATGTGTCAGTGGGAAGCATGATTAATGTTTTTTTACTCCCACCCTTCTGTGCTCCCACCCAAGAGCAGCCCCAGCAGAAGCAGAGGCTCCTGCCTGCCCTGGCCGGGGGGCAGAGATGGGATTAACTCATGTTTTTCTCCCGATTTGATTTGATTCTGCCCAAAGCCCCAGGGCAATAATAAGCTTAAGTTAAATGTTTACCTCTGCAAATGTGGATCATAAAGTGATTTTTATCTAATTCCCTTTTATCTTCCAGATGCTCACTGCTGGACCTGAGACAAAATCCAGACCCGTGGCACTGCCAGTGTTTGTGCCCAGCACTGCTGTGTTTATCCCTGGGACTCGTGGCCAAACACAGATGCTATTCACAGCAAAGCAAAAACTTCGGCATCAACCAGGGGAGCAGATATTGGACATGTCAGTAGGTGGCTTGTGACGAGTCAGTGTGACTGCAGAGGTGTCAGTGTCACTTCCTGATGGTTGGGGTTTCTTGCTTCCCCGGTGGCTTCAGCCCTGCTTGAAAATGACTTCAGTACTGCCCGAAGTTGTCCCACAGACCCGTGTTGTTCATTGCGGTGGTGGTATTGGAGCATTTCTAAAGCTGAGCTCAATGTGAACTCATGCTAGGAAGGGACCTGTTCGTCCTCAGAGCAGCACAAAAGCACGTGAGTGCCAGTGAGCCCAGCAGGTGGATTATTTGGCTCATTAATGCTTTGTGCTTCCTGGCAAAGCTAGCTCTGCATCCAGCAGAATTTTTGTTCTTTTCTTTCTGTTCTCCTCAGCACCACAGCTGGTGCACGTTCTGTAGGGATTTTGTGCAAAGATGCCCAAAAGAGAAGAGAGAGGAACTGTTGTGGAAATGTTGCTCCCTTCATATTGCAGAAGACTTCTTGCCCATACTGCCTTATGCTCCGGCAGCAACACAGAGCATGAAAACCCACCTTTTTGTTAGATCCCAGGATGCTGAGGATAAAGCTTAGCAAGATAACACACATGTGAAGGTGCCTTCGAAAGATCAACAGCTATGTTCCTCCTTTATGGGGTGGTGGCATTCTGGGGCAGTAATTGTGGGATCACGGTCCAGAGTGGAGCTCAATGAGATGCTTCTCCTGTGCCTGATGATCCAAATGCATGACTTGATAACCCCACCTCATTCTCTCTGCACTGGGTGGATTAGCACAACTAAAAGCAAATATCCCTTGGGGATAAATTAATGGCTCGTGGTCACTTACAGGATGGCTTTGGCTTGCTTTCAAGGGATAAGCTTCATGCTGCCTTCCATTTGTGTTTGCTAAACTCCAGCCCCTTGCCTTGCCTGGACCCTGCCAGCAGCTGGATCATACATGACACTGCTTTTTAGCACTTTTTTTTTCTTCTGACACTGCTTTTTAGCAATTTTTTTCTTTTCTTTTCTTTTTTTTTTTTTTTCAGGGTTCATTCTCACACTTTCAGAGAGGTGAATCAGATTTCTCATCTTCAGAAACCAAAGTAGCAAAATCTCAGCTCAGCTGGGAGCTGTTTATGGGGAGGCAGGGGAGGAACCTAAAAACCTAAGTTCAGCATCTGTGTTTTCTGTGTGAGAACCGCAGACAGCAGATCACCGCACCTGGAAGGATCTGAAGGGGGAGAGGTCTCCGGCAAGCCCCATTGCAGTAAACAGGAGCAGCATTGGCCATGCAACAGGAGTGATGCATGAAGCCCGAGGACTCCCCTGTAGTCTCTTATTTTGCAGCCCTTGCAGTGTGACGAGGTGCCGTTCTCCCCGCACCCTGTGCAGAGGACTGTCTCTTTGCTTGGTTTTTGTGTTTCCTTGAATTGGTTGCAAATGATACGGATGGATAACAGCTAAGCAGTCCCAAAGTGGCAGTGAAGGCAGGGTGGGGAGAGGGTGACAACAGGACCAGTTTGCTGTGAATAAGCCTTCTGACCTCCCTGCAGCTGACTTAAAGCTGAAGCTAAAACTCCAGCTGGCTGAAACCTGAGTGACTCTGTCAAAGTCCAGCAAAACCAGAAAAAACACGCTGCTTGGTGCCGTTCTTTTGGAAAGTGGGGAGGAAGCGGCTCCCCTCTCACCTGGGTGCATTGCTTCTTTTTCTTTTTATTTGTTCGTTCATTCATTCATTATGTCTTTAGCATCAGCTTGGAATAACGTCCTCTTGGCAGCCTGAGGCTGCTCTGCCATAACCCCGCCGACCGTCTGGAGGGCAGGCTGCCGGCAATAGGCAGCTATTGCAAAGTGCAGCTGAAAGGCACTTTTTCGCCTTAAATTCTTCCATCTTACGGCTCCTGTGCGGGACGGGCTCCTCCGAGCTCTCCGCCTGCCTCCGCCCGGCCCCGGGCTGCGGCCGCGGAGCTGCACCGCGCGGCACCGCCGGGGGTCCGGGGGGGGTCCGGGGGGCTCCGGCTGCTGGTGTCCCCTCCTCAGCATCCCTGAAGGACAGCAATGTAACTGCGGGTGGCGCTAGCAGTCAGCTGGGCTGTCTGGACATATGCATTTAAAAAAAAAAAAAAAGTAAAACGTTTTCTCCACCGACATAACTGAGAAAAGCAACCTTCTCCGTGTGATTGCCTCGTGCTTGCATGCTGGGTTACCTTCTCAGGGGGACAAGGCCCTGGTTTGGGAAGGTGGCGTGTTGTCTGCGGCTTTCACCTCCGGCACCGAGGGCTCAGCCCCGCGGACCCTGCAGCTCGAAATTGCCTGTGGTAAACGAGATAGGGTGCTAGCGTCCTGCCGGCTTGCTTCGGAGGGCTTTCAACAGTTGTTGCTGATGGCTCCGCTTCTGGGGGGGCCATAGGAAACAAGTTTGCGTACATAAATAATGGCTGATACACATCGAGGTTCACGGGCCCCATCGGTGTAGATAAGACGAAGCGTACACGGTGGCTGCCTACATGTGGCACTGCCTGTGCAGGCAGGCAAAGGGCTTTGCAAGCAGAAACGAGGGGAATGGGCTTCACATGGGGCTTGTCTGCTGGGTGCTCAGGAACAGGAGAATCCGGGTGGCATGCTCAGAAACTCTGATGTAATTACAAATATATAGTCATACAAGTAACGCTCAGGACCAGCTTGTTTAAAGAGTAACGGAGACAAAAAGAGACTGCAGCCTCCAGTGGCAACAAAGCTGAAAAGATCATTCGCACAGGCTTGAGATGTTTTAGGCTGTTCATTGAAAATATGTAAAATAATCATTTTAATAAAGCTCTGAACTGACCATTTTGTTTTGTGATATGATTTGCAGTTGAACATTGTGGAGTAGTTCTCACTCCCTACTAAAAAGAAACGCAGCACTTACCTTAAGAGAACACACTTGATGTGAAATTGTGTTCTGAAAAGTAAATCTATTAAAAACATCTGTTGAGATTTCACATTTATTTGTACCCATTTTTCGAAGTTTGCCCAGTATCTGTGCAAATTCAGCCAAGTTACCAGATGATCAGATAAACTGATGTGCTGCTGTGCAGCATTTTGGTTGCAGATCAGATGCCAAATCCCTTTGCTGTGTTAAATAGTGAGTGAGTGACAGAGCAAGAGAATGAGAGATTTAGGCAAGGCAGAAATAGCAAAGACACACGGTGCTTTGCAGATGTGGCGAGCTCTGTCCATGCAGCACCGGTGGCTGAGCACCTCGGTCACTCTCCTTTTGGGGATGTGGTCTGCATCCCTGACCTTCTGATGCTCTGATCACATCTGGCTGTGACACAGCCTGTAGGACCTATCTTCCTGAAGTCTTTTCTTGTCATTGACTTGGGTACTTAATGGTTTAAAAGTTTAGAAATGTGCTTAGGGATACCCCTTAAGAGCCTGCAGCTTATTGACTTGCGGTTGGATGAAAATATCGAGATGTTAAGGTTCCTTTGAAGAGCAGGACCTGGGCTTTGAGGGCAGAAGAAAGGAACTAACAACATTGGATATTTTTGTCTCAGTGGCAGCTCTCTGAGGATTTTTTTCAGAAAAGGAGAATTCTAGTCTTAAAAAAATGCAATAATAACAGTAAAGAGGGAATTGTCATTTGTTCACACACACACAAAAAAACAAACAAAAAAACCACAAAACAACAGCTTCTGCTTCTGTCTTAACAGCAGAGTTTCATCCATTGAGGCAAGAGCACGGGCCAGACATCCCCTGCTGATGATTCTGAAGGCAGGTGATGGCCATGGTACCTGCTTATGGATACAAAGGTAGTTTTCACTCTCTCTCTTCTCTCCCCTTCTGCTTGCTCACGTTTACCCATATTTTACCAGTAGCCACAAGCTGGTACAGGGCCCTTCCCAGTAAAATCTGAATGCGATCATGGGACAGACGGGTTTTTTGGGTAGCCTGAATTCAGGCTGAGCCATGGCGCCCCAAACTAAAGTACAGGCAGGCGATGTCCATGGGCATCATCTCGAGCTCTGCTGAGGCTGTGCCGGGCAGGCAGGTGTGTGCCTGCTCCCCGCCTCGCTCTGCCACGTGCAGAGCCTTGCTGCCGCAGCCAGCGCGCTGGAAGAAGGGAGGTGGTTTCCAGATCAGCATCTCGTGGGTTGGGTTTTTCATTTTGTTTTGGTTTAGTTTTTTTTTGTTATGCCCCAGGTTATACATACGGATGAGTAAATCCTTCATGAGGCTGGGAGATGCTTGGCAGTGTCTGTCTTTGCAGAGTGGATCTCACAGGTGGCTGGGTCAGCAGGCACTTGGGTCCTGGGCAGAAATGTCGGTCTGAAGACTTGTGGTCACCCTCCGGCAGCACTCACGGCTGGTCTTTGGGGTCGGGGATGCACAGGGCATGTGGTTGCTTGGGGAAAATGGTAAGAGGGCTTTGTGGGGCAGTCCCTGAGGTGCTGCAGCAGGTTAGAGGGCAGCGTCCTGAGGGGTAGCACGGTGGGCTGGCGTTCCTTTAGGTGAGAGCACGAGTGGTCGTGCTGCTTCTCCTAAAGGGGTGTCAGCAGCTCGGCTCTGTGCTGGCACCACAAATTTGGGTGCTGGGTTGCTGTCACCACAGCTTTGCTGTTGTGCTGCCGTGCTGAAGATTGAATATCCAAGTCCAGCCAGTATCCCAAAGCACATTTCCTATACAAAAATTTTGATAATGTCTGGAAAGGGGCAGGAAAAGGATTCAGCCAATTCCTACTGTGTTTCATCGCTCTATGCTGTATAGCTCCCACTGGTGCCTGTCCTGTAAATACATTGTTCTGTGGTGGGAATGCAGCATAACTTGTGGTGCGGGCCCTGGGCTGTTAGTTTTGGTTCATTAAGTATTTTTGGGGACATGGAAAGGGTTCCCCCTGGAACGTGCTCAGCTGTCCGGGTGCCGTGCTGGTGGGATGTGGGTTGCTGTGTGAAAGCCAGGGCTGTTTTTCAGGAGGTGCATGGCATGAATGGGTTTTGGCAGGAGGACACAGTGAGCAACACCTGCACTGGTGTTTGGAGCTACTGAACACAGCAATGTGCAGAGCCCTGCAGTGATGATGTGCTTGCTGTGCACCGGGGGGACCACAGGTGTCACCAAGGGCCGTCTTCTGTCCAAGGGGCCCCAGCAAGCCGGACGCAGATGCCACCTCTGCTAAGTCCAGCGTGAGATCCTCTGGAGTTCAGCCCAAGGGGTGGGCGAGAGCTGCTCATCTGCTCATCCCGGTAATTCGGCAGCCCTGGGGGGGATGAAGTCAGCAGCATTGTGGCAAGTTATCTTTTGTCTCTTATTATCAATGAGAAAGACAATAATCCTCCTACTGGACTAAATGTAGCCGATGAAGATATGGTAATGAAAATAACTCCCATTGACAGTATTTGGAGAGTTACCATTTACATTGAAAAGAGCTTGTATGAATAGCAATTATTATTTTCTACATGGCTCTCTCTATTCTGATCTCAGTAAATCTCAGCATAGTTAATCACTGAGGATTAAATGCTGCAAGGAAAAGAGTGGGGAAATGATGTAAAAGCAAAACTCTGGTTGGTTTTGACTTACAATAAACTTGAGTTACCTGTCTCAAAGAACATAATGCCTAGCCTGCTTCCTACCAAATAAATCTGCCCCGTTGCATTCATTTCCATAAGAACTGGGCAGACAGGGAAGAGCAGACCAGGATTGCTTCTCTGGATATTCAAGAGGCAAAAAAATGCAAGCAGCTGCCTAGGAACTGTCACAGGTCCCTAGGAATGTGCGAGCAGACAGGGTAGGGTTTGGATGCTCACCTTTACAGGTGAAAAGCAGACTTATGGTAAGAAGCTGTCCACTCCTTCCCACTGCCATCAGAACTGAATGAAATTTCCCCAGATGTCTGTTGGTCTGACTGCTTTCTGGGTGTCTCCCTGGCATTGCATGGCTGGTTTTGTGTGGATTCAGAGACAGCTCCCCAGCTATTTGGGGCAAGTGTTGCGAAGAAGGGGGGGAGGCTGGGGGACTCTCCTGCCTCGTCTGTCCTTGCCTGCAAAGCACCGGCAGGGGACAAGGAGCCCGATGAGTGTTATGTCGGGGAATCTGCTGGGAGGTCATCACTGCGGTCGGAGATCCTAACACCTACCAGGATTTCACTTGCCAGAACTGCAGGTGGTTGGCTGCCAGTGACGTGTGTGATAAACTTCTCTTACCATTAATGTACCTGGACTCTGGTAAATTAATTTGCCAGGATTCAAATTCTCATTAATTTTTGTGGACTCTGTAGTTCCAATTACTGTGACAAAATCTAGCGTTTCCTACCCTACATCCTTTGGGTTTGGCCAGAGGTGGCGATGAAGACATATTTTTCCTGGCAGACAAGCTTAATTTCCCCCAAAAGCCACCCATCTAACCACTCATGGTTGAACATTTAGCGTATGGGTGAAGGATCACTTGATATTATCTTCTTTTTCCTCTTGCTTGTGGGAATAAAGATGAGATGTCATCAGGGACTGCAAAGCATGTTATCTGATGAGTTTACAAATGATTGTGTAATCCCTGTGTGAGTAAGTGCTGCTCTTTGCTATACGGGGGCAGCCTTGGAACAGACTTTTCTATTTGGTACTTAATCTCATTTCCAATTTTGGGTTTGTATTTTTGTCTTTCCTAAAGATTTTCTTTAAAAAAAAAAAAAAGACAGGGCTTCATGGAAACAGTGAGCACAGAGCTACTGCTCCAGCTGAGCCTGGAGATGATGTCCTCCTCCATGCAGGGCCTGGGCAGGGCGGTGTGACTCGGGGAGACTGAAAATTAAAACTGAGGTATATTAAACTGCAAAGAAGGTGTTAATTTAGCCCTGAGGGCTATTAGACACCAAAAAGACAAAGAAAATAATATATATGTGTATTGTAATACAGTAGTAGAAAAGTCAAGGTCCTTTACAAAATTTCTGGTCTACAACCAACCTTTGTGCCAAGAGGACCCGCAGGAGAGCCCCAGGGCGTTACTTAGCAAAGTACTTGCTGGTCATGGGCACCCCCTGAGCCGGTGGCTACAGGACAGGGCTGCCTGAAACTCAGAAACCAGCAGGGTGTGGGAGACGAGTCAGCAGAGCCAAGGCGCTGGATACACACTGACATGACTGCATGCACCTCTGTCATGATATTTTCTAAAATGAAGGGGTTGGATACATAGCCGCTCTTGAGAGCCACCCCTGGGGCTACCAGAAGAGGATGTGGGTGAGGTGCAGTGGTTTCTCCCCCAAGTTGTGAAGCTAGGGGGGGGGTGTGTTGCAACTGCAAGCCCCTGAGTTTGCATCTTCAGCAGTTCCCAAAGACAACCGATATCTCTTTTGCTTGTGTGAACAGCAGAGTGCCATCCTGTAAACCTGGCATCCACTTTGGAAAGGCATTTTATGGAAGCCCAGCCCTGAACACAGCCTCCTAAGCTGGAAGGCATTGGGTGTTTAAGCTTTGATTTTCCTACAGTGCCTTCTCAGGAGTATGGAGGTCATGTCCTTCCCACATAGCAGCTCCAAGTCACATCCCGCCAGCTCCCCCCATGCATCCAGCACTTTGGGGGCTGCAGGGTTAGGAAACGCCCCAAGGATTTACACAGATCCCTGTGTAAATCCTGCCTTCAGTTTGAGCAGGAGCTGCTGCTGCAGGACCCAAGGAAGAGCTGAGGCTGGAGCTGTACTGTGACCACAGGCACTTGGGGGTCTTGTGGCAGGGCTCTTGCTCCCCATCTTCTCCTGGCACCATTTTATACCCACACAGATCTCTGTGGAGATCTGACATTACAAGCTCCTGACTATACGAGCGGGTCCAGCAGGTATCAAGCACTGACACTGATTTGTACTTATTTGTTTGTTACAAAGCAAGAGGTTTTCTGTATGTGCTGGTGGCTTGTGGTGTTATCCAGAGCACAAGGGCTGGCTCAGTAGTTGTGTGCTCCAGGTGTGAGGAGGGTGCAGCAAGGGCTCAGCCTCGCACAAATACACGCTTTAATGAATATGCATGCTCCAGAGCTTTTGAAATGATGGTTCCTGAGAGTTTTAATTAGTATCTCAAATGAGCTAGTCTCCCCACTTTGCCTGCATTAAAAATAATTTGAACTACTGCTTCCCCAAATGAATTAGGCCTTCATGGCAGCAAGGTGCTTTAGCTCAAGGTACAAGATATGACCTGACCTGCTGGATCCAGGGCTCCGACCTCCAGCATTCCAATGACCTAGCCTGAAATACCAAAGAAATCAAGCAGAAGATGTGTTTGGGATGCTGATGTGTTGGTGGGATGGCGGGTGCAGCTAGGGTCAGCCCATCGCTTTCCTTTTCCATAGGCACAGGGACAAAGCCACGTGCTCCTTGTGGTGGGGAGGCTCCGCTGGGCGCTGGGCTGGCCCTGCTCTGGGCAGCTCTGCTGGCCTGCCACCATGACAATTCCTGCGGGTGGCTCAGATGTCTGGCCTCTGCCCCAGCTGTGGTGGTTAAGGTGAAGAACCCAGCTGTTGAGCTGGGGGAAAAGTTTCTCAAATGAGCCACATTTTTCCACTTCTGTTACAAACTCCAGCAACCCTAGAGGCAGTATTTTTCTTGTGGTACAAGGTGGCCATATGTTTGTAATCCTCTGAAAGCCCAGGGCTGCAGCAAGGGCTGGTTCTGCTTCTTGTGCCAGGTTTTGCCTGACAGCAGTGATGCCAATGAGTCTGCTTTGAGAACTGGGAGGTTTTGACCCTCAAATTGTTTCAGACAGGAATGACTTTGTACCTGTAGGTCCCATAAGTGCCCCCTGACCTGGTTTAAGACTTGCAGTCCTCCTGCATTGGTAGGGTCAATCTTCCCCTCCCAAGGATGTGGCTGAACCTTGCCCTGAGCAGGGGCTTGAGGCCAGGGGAGCAGCAAGCATCCAAATGTCAAAAAGAAATGTCACATCCATGAGCATCTGTCCACACACTGTGGAGTTAATCAAGGTTTTGGAGAGGGTGCAGGCCCTCACAGAAAAACTCTAAGCTGCTAATGATGCATTTTCCTCTAAATGGGGCTTCCTCGTTGTTACAGCATCCAACAGAATGATTAGAAAGTAGTAGTTAATTGGGAATTAGCTGGTCCAAACCAGACTGAAAGCAAATTTAAGAGTCAAGCAGAGACTTCCTGTGACAAAAGGTTTATGATGAAATGCAGTTGAGTGGAAGAGAAAGGAAAGGAGGAACCACAACTTTTTGAATTAAGCATGTAACTAAGTTGAGCAAATCACTTCCCTGTGTAAGCACGTGATGTTGGTTTTGGTTGGATTTACTGGCACCAATTATTTCTTTATGAGATGTAAGCCTGTCTGACTGTGACAGTGTCACTGGGGATTTAGATTAGTGCAAAAGGGAACAAAATGCAGCCCGCACTTGGTGCAGCTGCGTGAATTCTGAAAGGTCAAAGGAAAAAAAGGTGCTTGGAGTAGCCCTGGTGAGAAGGGCAGCGAATGCTGGGGACAGCAGCGCTCTGCTGCTCAAAGGCAGCTCAGTGCCCTGTATCGGGGCCTTATCTGCTGAGCATTTACCTTGAAGGCTCTTGGTGCTTAGGCGTAATTAAGAGCTGCCACAAGAAACCTCCCTCGCTGCCCCCCCCTGAGCCTGGCCCCAATGTCCTTTTGAAACGAGGTCCTCCCCAGAGCAGGAGGGGAAGGCTGTGCCCACAGGGCCACCCTCCTCTGGCTGCTGCCACGTGTCTGTGGACATCTTCCATTGATACTCTTCTGATGCATGCTTCTGATGTGTGCGAACAGCAGCTTATTTGCACATGTTGCCCTCCCAGCCACCAAATGCCCGGAGCTAGGGCGATGGGAAGTGCTGAGGTGCTGGGAGGTGAAGGACGGAGGTGCATGGTACGTGGGCTCCGTCTCTCAGCTCACTTTGCTGCCCCCGTAACTCTTGGCACTGTGCTGCCCACGGCTGAGGTTGGTCCAGGCAGGGACGCAGCCCCACAGTCACTCCCGTTAGCCTGCTGGCTCTGGCCTCTCACAGAAGGTTTCCTTCCCCCAGACCACCAATTCTGCAGTGGATACTTTAAAATTATTTTAAACTATTAACATTGAGGTAAAGGGGTTGGGAACCTGAATATCAGGCTGGTGTGGCTATTGTAACCACAAAACTTGGGCTGATTTAGATGTCACTTGACTAACCCCAAATAAAACCCTACCCCGACTAGGCAGAAGATAGCACTGAGGTCATAGGAAGGTGTTTATTTATCTGTAAGCTCAGGGTCTGTATCACCAGCATCTGGAAAATGTGCTGTGGTCAGATGTTTGCAGAAGGGAGCTGTGGGGAAATTTGCTGCTTTCCTGAATAGGAACTTGTGGTCAAAGGCTCTCACACAGATGAAATATCACAGACAGAAGCAGGCAAAGCCCCAGCCACCAAATGAAGTTCCTCGTTCATTGGGTGCAGCTCAATGTTATGGTTTGTTTGTTCTCCCCCACATTGCGTGCTCCCTGGCTCCCGCAGCTTGCTGCTTGTGGAGGGCAGCCACTGCAAGCGGGATGGCGTCTTTGGGGTCAAATTTCCTGTCTGAACTTTGTTTCTTCTGTCTAGAATGCACAAAGGTCGGCCACCTGTGGCGTGAGGTGAGCAGTTTTGCTGCTTTGAATTGTGACCGCCGACGATCGGTGGGATGGTGCAGAGAAACCAGTGACTGGGTGAGAGTGAAAACCCCTCAGTGCCGACCTGTGCACACTCTGTGGGAGCACTGCTTGCGGCTCCGCTCCCTCACCTGGGTTTTAGCGGTGGGGTGCTGGAAGTCAAAACGTCCAAGATCAACCTAAAATTTACATCTGCAGAGCCTGGAGCTGAACTTTCTAAAGCACATTTTCCTCACTTCCAGTCCATGCAAGGGAGACGTGTACCTGTCTCCCAGAGTCTCTGCTGTTCTGCCAGGTTCATGCTCTTTGCTATTCTGCATTATTCACCGAGTGCAGTATGTCAGCACAGCTCCGGAAGAGGGAACGGTTGATATTTATACACACGTTCATGTGTTTTCCTGTGCTGAAAAGCAGAGAAAACACGAACAACTAGATCTTTGAATCTAAAAGGCAGTCCTGCAAAGGCTAGCAGGCAATCCGATCTCTGACATATTGCATTTTACACAAATGCATGCACAGACCTTAACCTCATACCACCCAGCAGGCTCAGGGTAGTGCCCATTTGCTTTCCAGTTGTTCCCATTGCACAGTTTGATTTTATTGAATGTTCAGTAGCATGCACAGGAAGGAAATAACCATTTGCCGTCACTGGCTGGTGTCATTCAGACCTACTTGGGAGCTGTGTAACGTTATTGACGTAGTTGATGTATCTCTGGTAGAAATCAAGTATTTGGCCATGTAGTCCTTAATGAGGCAGGGATCTTCACTGCAGCTGGGACAGGTGCTTGCAGCGCTCGTGTGCTGTGACATTATCTGTCTGTTAATGGAGACGGAATAACAGCGTGCCAAAGACCCTCAGCGCAGTCCTGTCACATCCACCCTGCTGCCAGCTCCCTTGGTGTGCTGGGCACAGCTCATGCATATGGTTTGGAAACCCCTGGTGTGCTTGAGCCCAGGTGGGACTTCAGGTGCTGGGTGTTGCAGTGATACTAGCACAGGTCACCCATGGCATTTGGGTGGGAATCACCTCCTCCATGGTCTATCCCAGTGGCACTTGCCTCAGTGTCCCTGGCTGCCTGGGGACACTCACCAAAAGGCACCCTTGCCCTGTCCCCACCGGCGTTTGGTGCATCCTGTCAAGGGCACCAGCACCAGCCGTGGCTCAGTGTGCAGGCAGTGCTTTGCGTGACAGCAGCTCGTATGTCACCACCCTATCGCTAACACAGGCACCCTCACTGGATTACCTTTTTTTCATGTGCTTCTGCAATTTTTTGCTTATCTGCTACCTTCCTGTGCGAGGCTCACTTCTCCAGCAGAAACGTTTCATTTCTGGTTAGCAGTAATGAAAAAGAGAGTAAAATATACCTCCTCGGCACTAACAAACTCCTTAACCTTGCTCTCCATGGTCACTTAGTTCACTGGGCCTTCTGAAAAATATTGAATCAAAGCATAAGCAAGTTATTCCTATAATTTTCTTTATTAAACTAATATTAAACTGTATTCCTAAATTTATTTTCCATTTCAGGATGGTTGTTGTCAGACGAAATGTTTGTTCACAAATCCTATTGGGCTTTGCAATGTAGAGCAGCTTTTTGGTACCGAAGCATCATTACCTTTCATGAATGCTGTGCGATGGATTTGGATCCAATCTGTCACCTCTCCTTTGCTGGTGTATTGCTAGTTCTTAATTGATGTAGTAACTTGCTTTCTAAAAAACGTGCATGTTTATGAAAAACAGAACAAAGTGACCAAAGTGGAGAAGGTGTCAATTCCTCAGGTTATTTTTTTTTAATCAAATTTTAAAATAAAATTCTGCTGCCATTTCTATTAGTTGCGTGGTCCTGGGGACTATGCTGGCACATCTTCCCCAGGAGCTCTGTGAACCTGGCTGCTTTCCTGCCGCTGGCCTCCCATGGCAATGAGTTTCAGAGTTTAACAATGCACTGCATGAATAATACACGTCTGTACGCAGGGTAGGGTCGTTTGTCTGTGAAGGCAGGACCACTGTAGGACACGGGGACCCTAAGTGGTGACTTTGAGAATGAGAAAATGGCCCTACATCATTAACTTTAGATATATTTCCCTGCACTGCCTCTCTCTGTTCTGTTCTGCTTGCGTGTGGGCCCGCTGTCTCGGGGCCCGATGCGTGAGCAGAGCTGTGCCGTGCCACCTTGGGCAGCCGAGCCGTGTTTGTGATGGCAGGGGAGACCTCACAGCTCAGCTGCATGGGCTCACTGGCACCCGTCAAACCACAGTGTCATGTAGTCTGGAAGACAAGTGGAAAAAATGGGCATGGGAAGATGAGGGCAATGAATCCAGAGGGCACTGAGCTTTAAGGACACCTTTGTTTTTAAGTCTGTCTGCCTTACAGAATATTCCATCCCAGTAATGCTCAGAAGACAGCAACCATGAGCAAAGTCCAAAAAGCCTCTAGTCCTCACATGGGCTGTATTGTAGGAATGATTGCTCCTAGGCTGAGGAGAAATCAGCTTAGGAGGAGCTGTTTTTTTTTTTGTTTTGTTTTGTTTTTGTTTTGTTTTGTTTTGTTTTTTGTCATGCAGTTGAGAGAAAGAGGGAAAAAAAAAAAATCTACTGGATCTCTTCAGCTCATCAGCTGTCACCAGCCTAGAACAGGGCACTTGGAAACAAAATGAGCCAGAAGTGTTTTTAATGGGTGACACACGGAGATGTAAGGAGATCCCTGTTTGTAAACCCAGCTATGCTTTGTTCAGGGGACAGCTGCAGCCATACCCCCCACCTGTCTAATGCTGCTGCAATGCATCACTCACTGTTAGGTGTGACTTGCACGCGTACGAGGACAGATGATCAGTGCCCTTCAGGCTGAAGTCCTTCCACACCTAAACGACTGCACTGCAAAGTGACCTTTCAGATTATAAACACACGGTTGAGGGGTGGGAAGGGAAAAATAATAACTAAAAAACAACAAAACAAAACAAAAACGGTAAGGTTAAGAGCATGTTAGTTCTTAAATGGTACCCTCAAAGGTCACCCAATCTCTTACAACAAGGTTTGCATCATCCCATATAGGCGTTCCTCCCATTTCACACCACAACTAAACCCACACAGTCTAGTCCTGTTCAGAACATTATATTTTAGCAACACACAAACAGATCTAATCTGTTAGTTTAGCAATTTCCTGTGCTGGGATTTGGTAGGAAACTGATGAAAAATGCCAAGAAAATGTAAAGACAAACTGAGGAGCTCCCCTCACCTCCACCCAGAGAAAATGAGAGTTGGATTTTTCTGGTTTTATTTCATGCACTGAAGTTCCCTGTATGTTGGAGCAGGCAACGTGCTCCTGGTGAAGCTTGCCCAAGCCTTGTCCTGCAGCACCATGTCGAGCGCTGGCAGGGCTAGCTGAAAGTGCTGCCCTGCTTGGGGTGGGCAGGAGGGGACCCGGCCTCCAGGGTGCCCTCCTTCACCAGGCAGATGCTGGCTTTAGTCTGACGTGTAACCTGCGTGCAGTAAGAAAACAGAGCCATGGGGATGGGAAGTCTGTAGGGGGCCTTTTGGGGTGCTCTCAAAGGATTAAGGCCCCTGAGAAAGAAGGTGTCATCCCTGGAATTTGGAATGGTAGGAGCTGGGACTGAAGTCTTCTTGTGTGTGTAGACCAACTGAGAGAGCCTTCACGGGTAGCCGGAATAGGGCAGAGCAGTCCAGCCACTGCAAAGTCAGTATCAAAGATCCTGCTCTCTGCTCTCCTCCTCAGCCCAAAGCTGTTCTCCCCAAGCTGCCATGTGGCCCAGACAAGTCACTCACACAGGGGTGCATCATCCCCTGGCCCTGAACAGCACCATGCCTCACTAGGGACAGTGTTTCTCCCCCCACCTGCCCCAAACTGCCTTCAGAACCCCACAGGGGGGGGGCTCGTGGATAGGCCAGGCTCCCACCACGTGGGCTGCCCCATCCCGCAGGAGCTTCGGGGCCCACGCCGTGTGGTGAGACATGTAGGTGGGTGGCAGCCCTGTGACTCGTGAGTCACCACTCCCCCCAGCCTGCCTCGCACGGCAGGGCCACAAAGGAGCCTGCACATCAGGGTGAGCATGGGCACCATTGGCACGAGGAGGGCCAAGGCTGAAGGCTTCACTTTCCCCACAAACACAGGGAGCAGGAGAAACCAAAGCACTTGTGCCCATCTGTCTGGGGAGGGGCCCTCTGTGGGTGTGACAGGCAGTGGGCACGGCTGGAGCAAGCTGCTCGCCGCAGCCTGGTTTTGTTAGTCTAGCAGCAGCTGAAGCGACAGGACGTGGTTGTGGATGCGTATGTGGGGCAAGCTGGCTGTTTTCTGGGCCACCTCAGACTTTTTGGCAGAACAACTGGGTGTGCTGCCGAACGCTGCCTGGGAGGCCCTGTGTCTTCATCCTGGCAGTCCTGAGACACAGGTGTCCTCCTCACACAGGTAAGTGACAGGCAGGACGGGAAGGTGAGCTGAGCAGAGCTGAAGAGGAGCTTGAGGGGTGATTTTGGCCCCGTCCACCACAGCAGCACCCCTTGGTGCCCCCTGACGTGTCTCCATGCATGTGCCCAGCCCCACCACGGCAGGGCTATGGGTGCGACCCGCCCCCCCCCCCCCCCCCCAGTCAGGGGCAGCCTGGCTCCCTGGGGTGACAGCCGGGCTTCTGCAGAACCAGCACTGACGTGACTCATCTCCACACCATCTTCTCACTCTGCGGACACCAACACACTTATCTGCAAGTTTCCCTTGGAAAGGAAACGCCTTGCTGTGATGGTTTCCACTGCCTCGTTTCCATCATGACATTGAAGCCCACTGTTACCCTGAAGCATCACCTCTCACAAAGCCACGGGGAGCTGTTACTTGTCCCCTTGCCCACCAGCCTGTGGCTTTTTTTCCTCTCAGCATTTCAGCGCTCACAGCCTTGTTTACCAGCGACACGTGTCATCTCCTTTCTGCTTCCCCTCTGTCACCACAAATACTCCACAGCGTCAAGAGGCTGCAGCATGCAGACACTAAAAGTGCAGCACTTCTAATTGTAACTGCTCCTGTCCCAGGCACAAAGTACTGCACCATACCCAGATTTTTGGGGACAGCAGCATGTAGAGGTGGAGCTGGCATTTTCCACAGGAAAGCTTACCCTGTTCCTTTCTTCTTCCCTGCCCAAAGGCATTTTTGTCTGCTGCTCTTCTCCTCTCCTTTTCCAGCCAGGTGTGCATGTGAGCAGGCAGTCGCGGTGTGCCCTTCCCTCTGGCACTGCTGACTTACTCAGATGCTCCCCCTCTCTCCAGGAAAAGCAGGAAAGAGCATCCAGAGAACCACAGTCCATCTCACCCTGATCTCTGGTAAGCAGACGGAGGAAATCATCTTGTAAATAATTTCAAAACCTACTGAGGACAAGAAGGTGATTGGTTTTACAAAACCATGCCTGATAACCAGATAGCCACATCTGAGTAGGCAACATGCTGGTGGATGTGAGATGAGAGCAGTGGCTGTGCTTGTTCTGAACTTTGGTGTTGTAAGCCTTCCTGTCGCCTGTGATGGCCTCGTAAACAGACTGGTGAGGTGTGGGCTAGCGAAATGGGCCACGAGGTGGACTGAAAACTTCCTGGACTGCCGAGCTCCAAGCACTGTGGTTAGCAGCACGGAGACCAGCTGGAGTCCCTTGGAGGTCAAAGCTGGGCCGAGGTATGAAGATGCCAAACCATAACAGCCTGGCTGCTGGGACAGCGCGCACCCTCAGCAGGTCTGCAGATGGCACAAAACCAAGAGGAGCAGCTGATACACAGGAGGGTTGTGCCATCATTCAGAGGTATCCGGACAGGCTGGAGGAATGGGCCAGCAGGAACTTCTTGTGGCTCAACATGGGGAAGTGCCAGGTCCTGCACTTGGGGGGGGAACAACCCCAGACACCAGTACTGGCTGGGGACCAGCCACTTGTAAAGCAGCTTGTAAGGCATTACAGGTGGCAAGCGGGCAGTGATCAACTCCCTACTAGCTCTACTGCACACTGATTGTTGGTGAGACAGCTCCCTGCTAGCTCTATTGCACACTGATTATCCACACCAGCTAAATAGCCTATTAGCGAGCCCTTTGGGGCTTACAGCCCTCTCTCCCTCCTCCAATTCAGTCAATGTATGGCCTGCCAAGCGAGGCTCTTTGCCACGCATGTGAGCCTTCCAGGCTGTGGTGAAACCCCCATGAAGCTCTCGCTGCTCTGGCTGTGCTCAGACAGGACTGAGGCTGGAGCCCCGCCACCAGCTCCTGCTCCACCCCTGCCCCAGGCACCAAACCCACCCCAAGGGGTCCTTTGGGTGCAGCCACCTCCATCTGAGGAGGGCCGGGGAGACTTTCTCCACCCTAGGGAACAGCTATGCCACGCACTGAGCTACTCAGTGAGTCCACCTCCCTTCCCAGGGCTGCACAAGCGTGCCTCACTTCAGCACTTAGCTGCACGGCCCTGCACATCAAGCTGCACAAGTGAGCTAGCTATAGATATCGTGTCTTCCTGGCCGTGCCTAGCTAAGGTTTGACCACAGCATTTCAGCTCTCCACTCACCCAGTATCCCCGCTAGCCAGTGAGCACTGCATTTTAGGCAGCGCAGAATGAGGAGGCACAGAGACCATACTGGAAAGCATTGCAGACCTTTGGTCAGCAGATTGTCTGATGTTCAGGACCAAGCTGACACACGAGCCTCTCCCACGCAGCAGGAGGAGGTGCTATAGAAGCCTTCAAGTACTTGTGAGCCCTTGGTGCAGGCACCTGCCCCTGTGCAGCCCGTGCCTGGCCTCCCACCCCCACTCCTCCAGGCGGGGATGTGCACACCCTGCATGCCCTGCTGCCAGCGGGACCTGCTGCTGATTTTGTCGCATTAAACCCACAGGTAACGTCACTTTTTGCTTCTTTCTCCTTTGCTCTCCATGAACTGCTGCTCAGGGGCCTGCTGTGGCTGGGAGGAGGTGGAGGAGGCACCCTTCGGAGGACCCATTTCTCCACACCAGTGCAGTCCCTCATGCGGGGACCTGTTCAGCAGGTTGCTGTCGCTGAGACTTCTCTGTTCTTACTCCAGGGTGTTCAGGAAGATCACAGCATGTTACTTTCCAACAGCATCTGGCAGTTGGAAACTAAATTCTTCCCACCATGGGAGATAAGTGATTCCAGAAGAGTTTTTGTTTGTTTGTTTGTTTTTTCCTGTCTAAATGAAACCTTGCATCCCCTTCCAGGGTCTTTTGAAGCAGTTCTGTGTTTAGGTTGACTACCTTGCTGTTTTCCTTAGTTTGACTTACCTCACAGCATCCTTTTCATGGACCAGTTTGGGCACTTCACAACTAGTTGGTGAAGTCACAGAGGATGAGGAGGTGGGGAGGAAGGGACTGTTAATTTCTCCATCTTGGGTAGGAGGCATCAGAACTAGTCTAAGTTAAACAAATGACTTCCAGAGTTAAATACCAGCTACAGGTGGGAGGCCTCAGGACTGTTCTTGCAGAGCAAAGCATGGGTTTTGGTCTGCTCTTCTACTGCTGCAGAAGGCAGCAGTCACATGCCCAGCCCTTCAGGTCAAGGGATGTACTGAGAGATAAGCCTGAAAGAATATGGGTTTCCTAAGAGTTTTGTGCCTCAGCTCATCGTGTTTGAGAGCGCTCTGAACAACAGGGTTAGCTCAGGCAGTGCCCAGGTTTCTTTATGCTATTTGAAACAGAGAGGATAAATCCCTGCACCTCAGTGCTGGGGCAGAACCCTCAACTAGGGCTCTTCTGTCACAGAGGCAATTTCTCTCCCACTCCTTCTGGCCGTGCTTCCCTCCCCGCAGTGCCCAGGTTACAACAGCACCCTTCTGAAGTGCTGTCCTCATGCCCATGGAGCATATTTATTAAATCTTTGCTGACAGCTACTCATACAATTTATCAGGAGACTTGGTCCAATTCAGGGCAGTTGCTGCAGAGGTGGACAGTTCTGTTTACAGTTGTGTTTATCATCCCTTCTCCCACGAAGGCAGAGGTGTAGCAGAGGCTGAGCTGCACCCTGCCCTTCCCATCCTGTTTTCCTTCTTTCTCTCCCTCTGCCCAGTCCCAGGTCCCTTCCCTCACCCCCCCCAGAAGGCCCCCTCATCCCCTGTGCTGTCTTTACTCATTTCATCCACCACATTCACCCTTTGCTCCCCTGCTACCCACTTATTTCTGAGCACCCCCTGCAAGAAGGGAGGAGGATTTTACATGCAAGGGTGCATGCTCCAGTGCTGCTGCTTCTCTATGGGCATCCCGCTGGGTGTTGATGACTCCAGTGTTGCTGTGACACCCACTGGGTCTCCAGCCTCCGACTCACTTCTCTTCCTCCAAGCTCCCTGTTTGAGGTTTGGAAGGAGCTGGAGAAAAATGAGGCCAGCTCTGGCCTTCCCCAGCCAGCCACCAGTTCTCATGGTGGGGGACAGGGGCTGAACAGCTCTTCGCAAACCATGGGGGACATGCTACACTGTACCGGTGGCTTTGTCCTTCCAGCCCCAGGCTGCTCCTGGTGCTCCAGCAGCACTGAGATGCTGTTTTACAGCTGTCTCTGTCCTTTTCTCACAACCATAGGTTGCTCTGCTACTGCAACCATCTCCTCTTGCCCCCCCTTAAGCATTTGCAGCAGCCACAGGATATGCTAGCTTATCAAACAGCATCTCCTTGAAGACGTGTAATTCTCAACCATATCCTATCTGTGCTGCCTGGCCTGCTTTAAAACCCTCTGCTTGTTTCCTCCCTCCTCCCCGCCAGCCTTCGAGTTCCCCCTGGCAGGGAACACTTGCAAGCCCTGAGCTGCAGGGCAGATGGCAGATGCTGGGAACTGCAATTGGGCTACACGTTGAGCACCAAAGCCGGGGTCTGCCAGAGCCCTTTCACACCACAGAGCACACCAACACAGTTTGCCTGCGTCATACTTCAGCACGGAGGCTGCTGCTAGCGGTGTGGCAGCGCCACGGCCAGTGCAAAGCAATCTGGGCATCAGCCACACCAGCAAAGCCACTTACTGCTCGTGCAGGTAGTGAGCATAGTGGTGTGGCAGCTTTATCCCTGGATGAAGGTGTTTCCCTGCTGCTACTTGATGTGGTTCAGAGGTTTTCCTTGGGTGACAGCTAGCAGCTTGCTCCCCGGGCACAGGCTGCAAGCAGCGAGGTCTGTTGGGACACCCAGACCTCAGCATGCAGTAATTAGTTGAGAGCTCTCTGCAGGAGTCACATTAATGTCTGCTGGTGTCCAACACACTTGTCTAACCCCCCAGAATCTGTGTTATTTGTGAGTCAGTTATGTCAGAGCTGAAGCCTGACCTTGGAGGCAGTGTCCTCACCATCTGACCACAAGGTCTGCATGGTTTGCAGAGGCAAATAACTGCTTAGCCAGGTGTCTTCATCATGGTGTCCCCCTGCCTCTCTGAGAGCTGTAGGATTTCACCAGATACCTCACCCCTCCACTCTCCCATTAGAGTGGCAAATACTTGAAATCAGAAGGTTGCATTCTTTCCAATGTGCATCGAGGTGCAAGCAGAAATTCAGTGACATGCCCAGAATCACCAATTCAGAGAATATGTGCACATTGCACAGAGCTACTTTGCACAGGATGGAGCCTGATAAAAACTGATTTTTATCAGCCCCCCCCAAGTTCATACTCTTCACACATACAATGCTCTTGTGAAGCATCTAGTAGCTGTTGTGACAGAGGCTCAGGACCTACTGCTTATAGGTTTCACAAGGCAGCCTGGATGCTTACCTTGAGAAGGAACCATCTATAAAGCCCTTATTTGCAGCTCCTTTTTCTGCACCGGCATTTCCTCTTTTGGGTAAGTCTTTCTGCTTTACGTCTGTAGACTCGTACTCTCTCCTGGAATGAATGGGCCTAAAATTATGTTAATCTTTCCCTCTTTGCCAAGGAGGTGGAGAGCAGCGTGCCTCACTCACGCCTGTAGGGTTTTGAGCATGCCTCTGGGATGAAGGACTCAGATTCAGCTCTGTTTTCCTCAGCTTGGAGCAGGAGCACTGGGTTCACAAGGCAGCCCAAAGGCACAGAAACCTGCCCAATAAGGGCCAGAGCATGATGGTGCCCACCAAGTCTACCCCTTGCCTCCCAAGCCAGCAGATCTGTTAGAAGAGCTTTTGCTCATGGTTCATGCTAGACTTTAGCACTGGTTGCTGCAGTCCCTGCCTAGCTCAAAACCAAGCTAAGAGTCTTTTTGCCTCATCTGCACAGACTGGCTTAAAGAATTAGTGCTCACGTTGTCACAGTGTGCCCCTGCTATCTATGGGTTCCAGTCTGAGTGCTATTCCCCTCTCCCAGTCAGGAGTCCACTGTTTAATAGGGGCTGCCTGCCATGTCCTATTGGAAGTGCATCCTGAGATATTTACTCATAAACTGAGTAAGCATAAACAGAGCCTGACACAAGGATGCATCCCAGTTACAGGCTGTCGGAGACGGCCATTTGTGTAGGCTTAAATTCACATTCATAACAGTGTAAATATTTAAATAAATACCCTTTGTTTATAGAAGTCATGCATCTGTTGAGAGGTAGGAGAAAAGTCTTAATCATTTTTTTTCCCATTTCAGGTCTCAGAACATCACGTGCCATCCACACATCAGGACAATGAATGAGTCCAACAGCTGCAGTGTAACAGATGTAGAAGTGAATCGCCACGTTCGTCTCACTGAGTTTGCTCTGTATATCCTCATTTTCTCTTTTGGAGCAATATTTAATGCCCTTGCCCTGTGGGTGTTCTTCTGCAAAATAAAGAAGTGGACAGAAACCAGGGTGTACGCAATCAATTTAGTTTTTGCTGACTGCTTCATCATCTGCATCTTGCCTTTCATGGCTTATTTGATCTGGAATAAGTCAGTCCGAGATGAACTCTGCCAGTTTATAGAGGCAATGTATTTTATCAACATGGTAGTGAGCATCTACATTGTTTCATTTATCTCCATTGATCGATATATTGCCATAAAGTACCCCCTGAAAGCTAGGACCTGCAGGTCTCCATCAAAAGCTGCCCTTCTCTGTGGGCTTCTGTGGATCTCTGTTATAATTGGTGCAACCTTAAGATTTCAAAAGAGACATGCTGCTTTCTGTTTTCAGAAGGATGCCACCATACCCACTGCTCAGACCCTGCTTTCCATTTTCTTCGTTTTCACTCTTCCATTAGCAACCTTGACCTTTTGTTCCATAGAAATCATCAGGAACCTTAAGAGACAGCTGAAGACAAATTCACTGGAAGAGAAATTAATCCAGAAAGCTCTTTACATTATTTATGCAAATCTGATTGTGTTTCTAATATGTTTTCTGCCAGCCTACCTTGGGATACTTTTCAGGTTCATAATGGAGTATATTGGACCTAGCTGTTTCCTGATCCAGGTCATGATGAACTTCTTTGCCCTGACGAGGTGCATTGCCACGTCCAACTGCTGCCTGGATAGCGTCTGCTACTACTTCGTGACCAAGGAATTCCAAGAAGCCATTCTGCAGCCCAAATCCAGCACTGAGAAAACAAATCAAACCCAATCCTTGCAGATAAACACTTGCTAAAGGAAAGGAAGAATACAAACCAAACCACCACCACCACCAAAAAAATGCAATGCCAAGAGAAGGTACAGCTTCAGTGTTACTGGGATAACCCAGTAACACCAGATTACCCCTTTCATTCCAGGGACAGCTTTGTTATGTCTGTCATTACCAAGTTAATTGTAATTTTTATTCTACGTGTCTATTAAACAAATAAGTTGTTTCATACAGAGGTGTAAAAGCAAGTGTGTGATGGCTGTTCAGTAACATGGCTTCCTTCTAGCACCTAGCTGTTACTCTTACAGGAAGACAGGTGACCAAGTATATCACCCTATTTTATTTCATTTTGCAGCTAAAGACAACTTAACCTCATTGCCAGCACAGTATAATACATAGTGCTTTACCCCTCTGCGTATTTCAGATTGTTTGCATTATTAGAATAGGCCAATTTATTTTTAACACATTGCTTTGGTGGGCTGAGGGCATTCAGGTGGTACCACCGTATTCCTAAGTGCATGCACCTACAAAACAGCCCAGACTCCGCTGACTGCTCATCTCCTCCAGGCTGACTGGTCAGATAGATGTGCAGCAACACTTTAAGCCATGGCCACTGCCATAAAGGCACAGAGCACAGGAGATCTCAGACTGGGGTTCTCCTGCTGGCTCCCCTCCTGAGACCCAGCCCTACAGTGGCTGTCCCTGGGGGGCTGCTGCTCCCCACCGTTGAGGAGAAAGGGGCCCTTTGAGCCCTGCCTGGACCCTCACCACCCAGGCACCGCTTTTCCCTGGGCCTGTGTTGTGGTACCAGGCTGGTCCCCAGGTCCCTGGCAGGGGGTCACAGCTGTGTCCAGGTTTCTGCAGCCTACCCACGCTGTCACCTCTGAAGTTCCTGTGGGTGAAATGTGTTTGTCCTGTGAGTCAGCAGCATAGAAAAGTCAGTGGGGAGCATAGGGAGGGGGATGATCCCCGGTATGTTGCTTAAATGCTGCCTAGGACTGGGATTTTTTCTTTCTAAATACTTGAAAACATCTCTAACCCTGCCTCCACGTGCTGCCCAGGCAGTGCCTTATGAGAGCTTGCAGAGCACCAGGAGACTGTGTGAAGGAGTCAGGTTGTGTCCTGAGCCTTCCCTGCCTGTTTGCACATTTTCCCCATGGCCTTCAGGGAGCCTGCAGCTGCTGGTAAAACTGCTGCTACTGGCACCTTTGGGACCACAAGCTCAGGTGACACAACTGCATGGGACAAATCCTGGGGCACCAGAGTCTGTCCCTGGGTAAGCAGGGCTGTGCTGGCCACTGGAGGAGCTGCCCTCGCTTTGGCTGCCCCAAGGCCGGGTGCTGGCATGTGTTCGCTCAGGTACTCGACATTTTGGGGGAAGATGCCCTGTAATGCATCGCTACCAACCTGACAGTCAGGAGGGAGGTGGGCTGGAGGTGAGGGGCGTTCACTGTGCCTGTTGCATCCTGAGCAGGCACACAGGTGGTGCAGGTGAATGGATTTGAGAGTCAGACCTTCCCTGCAGGACCGACGGATGCTAAAGGCCATCACAAAGACTGTAAAAATACCCCAGGGATGTTATTAAACATGTTTCCAAAGGTCATGACACCTTCCTCACACCTACAGTTCACTCTCCTCTCGCTTGCCTGTGTCTTGGTGTGGGCTGTCACTACTGGCAGGGGCTTTCCCATGACACCAATACGCAGCATTTAGAATCAGTGGGCAAAGGACCAGCCTGTCACACCTGCCCCCCATCATGCAAAGAAACCAAAGAGAAGCACACTCGGACCCTCACCCTGGGCCCACCACCACGGCTGCACAAGCACCAACATGCCCCCCCCCCACCTCCAAAAAGCTGCTGCCCCCTGTGCTGCCGGCCCAGGGGTCGCTCCACAGCCTCACTAGAGGCTGCACGGGATGCTGGGCTCCCGGGGGGTCCTTTTGCTGCCAGAAGGGCAATTTGCAACCATTACGGGTTTGATTTTAAAAAGGATTTGTTTTCCCACAACTGAAAATATTAAATTTTAATTACTTGGGGGGAGGGGGGGGGGAAGGGCGTAGGCTGGGTGCAAAACCAATGGTGAAGCATTGAGCAGATGCGAGAGGAACAACAGAGGGCACCAGAGATTTGACTGTCCCGAAGAGGAGGTAATAAATGAAGCACTTTTGGGGAACAAGAGTTCATTGCTGTGTTTCAGCTCTTCTGAGCTGTTGTCAGCAGCTTCCTGGGTGGTCGTGCCCTGCGCAGAGCGTCATCCTGCACCCATAGCCGCGGCAGATCTCCTGTGCCACTGCGACCTTCCCAAGGACCAAACCAAGCAGGCAGCCCCACAAGAAGCAGGTAACTTTTCATTCTTCCTGCACAGGTGTGTGGCAGTGTGCTCTGTTTCCTCAGTTCTTGAATGAAGCGCTACCCAGGGCTGTCCTTGTTATCATACATTGGCACACAGGTGCCTCGGCTTCCTCCTGCCTTCATAGACGTGCTTTGCTGTTTGGCACACACTTGTGCTATTCAGGGAGGTTTCCATCCCTTGCTGTGGTCTTGTACCAGTGCTTCTCACCATGCACCTGCTGCAAGCATAGGGACACTGCTCCAGGCACACCGAAGCATGAGACCTGGGAGATTGTCGCAGGCTCAGCAGGCTCGTGAGGGATTTGAGGGGCTCAGCTGCTACTCGGGGCAGCTCTGTGCACGCAGAGAGTGGTTTTTCCACTGCAGGGTGGTCGCAGTAGGCTGGCAGGGAACAGCTGGAGGGTATGTGGTAGGACCTGGGAAGCTGGCAGCTCAGGAGAGCCAGGACAGTGGTTGCATGGTAGTCCCTCCATAAATTCCACCCTGAAAATTGCAATGTCCCGGTATTTCTGTAATGCCACGGCAGCTCTGGTGCTCGGGCAGGTGCTGAGCCCTTTGCTGGATCTGGCTCCCAGTCACAGATACTAAAAACATTTCACTTAGTTCATGCAGTCATACACTTGGTCTGCAGTTTAGATACTAAGATTCAGAAAGCGCTGACTTATAAGGCAATGTATTTACAAGAGATGATAGGAATCTGTGTGTTTTCTTTCCCTGCCTCACTGTATGCTCTTTCTTACAAGCTGCAAACTGAGTCTGATTCATCCTCCACGGCAGCCTTGCTGCTAGCAGCTGCCCTGCAGTATTTAAAGGAATACCAGGAGATGATAGTCTTGGATTCGTGTCTTTTGCTCTGGTAGCATTTTGGCTTCCTATTCTGAAGGTTGAGATCAGACAGGTGTGCTCATTTTCCTTTCTGTCTTTTGAGACCAGCTGGCTACCTGCCGGGGCTGGCAGTGCCCGTGGGGGGCCATTCCTCCCTGCTGCCCCCAGGAGGAGCAGCCGGGTGCTGGGGGCCATCCCCAGGAACAAAGCCACCAGGGCTATGCCACGGCCAGAGGGGCTCGAGTCCTGTGTGGGTCTGTGGGCCTGACAAGATCCACCGAGCCCATGGGGTGGCTTTGGCAGCAAGGCAAGGGTCTTGGAAAGCGAAAGGGGAATGTTGCCCAGCTCTGCTGTGAGCTGCCTTAGTGCAAGAGAGACAGTAGTTCTCCAATAGGGACTACGAAATTGTCAGCCTGCTTTGGAGACTCTCTGCTGTTGCCAAAACCCTGAAAGGAAGCTGGAGGGAGGGCAAGCCAGGCCTGAGGTCAGAGACAGGCTGCCACCCCACAGCAATTGTAGGAGGGGTTTCCCTCTGCAGTTTTGTGTCAGCTGGTGGAGAACAGCGCTGCTTTGGTGGCTGAGGGTCTGCCCATGCACCCTCTCCAGACACCCCTGTGTGGTGTGTGCAGGGCCTTGGGGCGTGCTGCATGGCACCTCGTCCCGCCAACAGCCCCCGCGCGTGGGGCAGGGGGGCGAGGAGCCGCAGGGTCATGAGCGAGGGCACTGCAGCGGGACCCGTCCCCGAGCTCGGTCTCTCACCTGCACCCTTCTCTTGCAGGGACAGCCCACCATGGAGAACTGCACTGATATAAACAGCACGCTGCAGAACGGTATTTTGCTGTTTCAGCTGATCGTCTACATCCCAGTCCTCTCCTTTGGGTTCCTGCTGAACACAGTCGCCTTCTGGGTCTTCTGCTGCAAACTCAAGAGCTGGACTGAGACCAGGGTGTACATGATCAACCTCATGGTCACAGACTGTTTCCTGCTCTTTGCCCTGCCTTTCATGATATATTTTACCAAGAACAAACATCCCATAGACGACTTGTGTTTTGCTGTACAGATGATATATTTTACAAACAGGCCTATGAGCATCTACATCATCATGCTGATCGCAATCGATCGATACATTGCAATCATATTTCCTCTAAAAGCAAAAAGTCTTCGATCCCCACTGAAATCAGCTTCTGTCTGTGGGTGTCTTTGGATAATACAGATAATTTATTCCTACTCCCAGCAAAAATTTCAAGAAAGTAAAGAAAAGTTTTGCCTTCAGAGACATTCTACTGAACCTAAGTATTTAACGTTATTCACCATTTCCTTTGGATATTTTATTCCTCTAGTGATTATAATTTTTTGTTCAGTAAAAGTCATCAAATGTCTCAAAAAGAAGATGGCCAGCAGCTTTCATGACACAATGTTAATCCAGAAAGCGCTCCACATTGTTTCTGTGAATTTGTGTGTGTTCACCGTATGTTTTTCACCTGTCTACATCACACTGCTCCTGCGGTTCATAGCAGAGGTTGCTAAAGCTTGTTCTCTGCTCTCAAAACTTAGAGTCTCTATTCTGATCTTTTCATGCTTAGCAAATATCAACTGCTGCTTGGATGCATTTTGCTATTACTTTGCAGCCAAGGAATTTAAGGAATTTTCCTCTCTGCTCCCCACTTGTATATTGAAGAGGTCTAAAGTGAATCAAAGCCAAGAGTCACAGCAACCCACTGAGGAAGTTACGTTATAAAAAAAGGTTTAGTGCACCATAAATGTCAGGAGCCACAGTGCTGCTGAAGTTTTGAGGGAATGGGGCTACCTACAGTATTTGCAATCCTGGGTATAGGCATACCTGCAAAAAGGGGTCTCCTAGTCAAGAGGGAGCTCCACATGGTATGGAGAACAGATGATAAGGCCATTGTTTTGGCCACGTGCTTATTTGTACATATCTTGCAGCTAAACATAAGAAACTTAGCACCTTTACAGCAATGCATAAAACAACTTCTACTACTGTAATTTTTGGTCACTGAGGAAAAAAAAAAAAAGGAAAAGCCACTGTAATACAATGTCAAGTCTAATATACCTGTGTCACTCACATCAAAGAAGTTATCTGTGCAGTGGTAGTTTCCCGCCTAGCTATAAAACGTCAACGCCTAGAGCTATGACCAGGATGCAACTATCACTGTGCGTGGGGTAAACCGCAGGAGTCAGGTAGTGGCATGACACTATCGTCCTATTCCTGCCATGTAACACTTTTATTAGCTTACAGCAACACCTTGATATTTGTAAGACAAAAATCATTGTGGGTATAAATAAAGCTATTACTGCAAAGTATTGTGGGCCACATAACAGACCCTTAGGAGCATAACATAGCATGTGTATATCAAGTATAAAGCTGTGAAGACCTCATGTCACTTAAATGACTTCCATAAGCCCTGGTGAAGGCTTTCTGCCATGTTTCAAAAGGGTCAAATCTTTAATGAGTGTCCTGTCTGGTTAGAGGTGAGCATAGAATCATAGGATCATTTACGTAATGAAAGGGGAAAAGACCATTAAGACAATCAAGTCCAACCGTCGTGTAACACTACCAAGTCCACCACTAAACCATATCCATAAGTGCCACATCCACGTGTCTCTTACATACCTCCAGGGATGGCATCTCCCTGGACAGCCCATTTCAATGCTTAACCACCATTTCCATGAAGAAACTTTCCTTACGCCCAATCTAAACCTCTCCTGGTGCAACTTGAGTCTGCTTCCTTGCATCCTATCACTTGTCACCTGAGGAAGAGCCTGACATACACCTCGCTGCAACTCCCTTTCCGGTAGTTATAGCATGCGATGAGGTCTCCCCTCAGCCTCCTCTTCAGCAGTCTAAACAACCCAAGTTTCCCCTGTCACTCCTTCTATGCCTTGTTTTCTAGTCCCTTCAACAGCTTCACTGCTCCTCTCTGAACACGTTCCGGGAGCTCAATGTCCTTCTTGTCATGAGAGGCCCAGAACTGAACATAGTTCTTGAGGTCTGAGCTCACCAGTGCCAAGTGCTTTGCTGAACTTTTTGTAAAATCTAAAGTGCTCCGAGGCTTATAACTAGGCAGTGTACTTGTTGGTACAAACAGTAAATATTCTTTTGCTAGAAGAAAAACAAAACAGAAGTAGTGGAAAAAGTGTGCAAACTGCTCTTACTCTGTAAGTGATGTCCGCTAAAGTCAGCAAGAGCCCTTTGCATCAGGCCTCACAGGGAAAGGCCTCCTGACTTCAGCTGTGGATTTTCTACTTGTTATCATAGTTTCATATGTTGCTTTTGTAAGTGAGTTGGACCCAGCAAGACCACACAGCCTTTAAACAAATTTTAAAATGTCTTTGAAAAACACAGGGGTCCGCATGCATTCCTGCATTACTGTCTCATTCCTAAAAGGTTACCACCCCTAGCAATGCCTAGGAAAGGGGCCAAGTTGGAAGTGAAGGGCCTGGTGGATCCAGCTGGAGGCAGTGCTGAGGGAAGAAGAGGTGGATGCAGCTGGGAAATCTGAGCTGGCTCTGACCCTACCGTGTGCAGGTCCAGCCAGGACCGTCCTCACCTCCTGTCTGCACAACTGATGGTTCTCAACTCACCCAGACCCTCCTATCCGTAGCCACTAATTCTGACACCCGCACACTGCACCTGAGTACCACTCACTCAGGATCCTGTGGTTTTGCAGGTTACAGCACCCGCAAGGCTTCTCAATTTTTATTTTTTTTTTGGAATCAACCCTCCCTAAACATCCATGGGACAAGGTATTTGAAGGTAAAGGAGCCCTAGACAGTTGGTTAGTATTCAAGGACTGCTTCTTCCAAGCTCAAGATCAGAGTATCCCAACAGGTAGGAAGTCAAGAAAGAGAGCCAGGAGACCTGCATGGTTAAACAGGGAACTGCTGGGCAAACTCAAGTGGAAGAGAGTCTACAGATTATGGAAGGAGGGGCTGGCCACTTGGGAGGAATGTAAGGCTGTTGTCAGAGGATGTAGGGAGGCAACTAGGAAAGCTAAGGCCTCCCTAGAATTAAACCTTGTGAGAGGAGTGAAAGAAAAACAGAAAGGGCTTCTTCAAATACACTGCAGATAAAACTAACACTAGAGGCAATGTAGGCCCACTGATGAACGAGGTGGGTGCCCTGGTGACAGAAGAGAAGGCGGAGTTACTGAATGCCTTCTTTGTCTATAATGCTGGAGGCTCTCCCGAGGAGCCCTGTACCCCTGAGGCCCTGGAGGAAGTTGGAATAAAGGAGGAGTTTGCCTCAGCGGATGAGGACTGGGTTAAGGACTGGTTAAGCAAGCTGGACATCCATAAATCCATGAGTCCCAATAGGACACACCTGCAGGTGCTGAGGGAGCTGGAAGAAGTCATTGCTAGGCCACTCTCCATCATCTTTGGTAAGTCATGGGCATCAGGAGAGGTGCCTGAGGACTGGAGGAAAGCAAATGTCACTCCAGTCTTCAAAAAGGGCAAGAAGGAAGACCCAGGTAACTACAGACCGGTCAGGCTCACCTCCATGCCTGGAAAGGTGATGGAAAAACTTATCCTTGGCGTTGTTTGTAGGCGTATCAAGGATAAAAGGGTCAATAGGGGCAGTCAACATGGCTTCACCAAGGGGAAGTCATGCTTGACCAACCTGATAACCTTTTATGAAGACATAACCAGGTGGATAGATGATGGAAAGGCAGTGGACGTGGCCTATCTTGATTTCAGTAAAGCATTTGACACTGTCTCCCACAGCATCCTTGCAGCTAAACTGAGGAAGTGTGGTCTGGTTGATTGGGTAGCGAGGTGGACTGAGAACTGGCTGAAGGAGGAAAGGCTGAGGGAGCTGGCTCTCTTTAGCTTGGAGAAGAGGAGACTGAGGGGTGACCTTATAAACATTTATAAATGTGTAAAGGGTGGGTGTCAGGAGGACGGAGCCAGGCTCTTCTCAGTGACATCCAATGATAGGACAAGGAGCAATGGGTACAAGCTGGAACTCGCAGGAGGTTCTGCTTAAATGTGAGATGAAACTTCTTCATGGTGAGGGTGACAGAGCACTGGAACAGGCTGCCCAGGGGGGCTGTGGAGTCTCCTTCTCTGGAGACATTCAAAACCCACCTGGACGCGTTCCTGCGTGACCTGATCTAGGTGTTCCTGCTCCAGCAGGAGGATTGGACTAGATGATCTGTCATGTTCCCTTCCAATCCCTACCGTTCTGTGATTCTGTAAATTCTTGTATCCTCTGCAGGTGCAGGAACCGAGGTACATACACTGTTATTTCAGGCTAAAAGCTACTGCCTTCTGCTTACATTTAAACCTTCAGACGCAAGCTTTGCCTGGCAGCCTCCAAGGGACACCTGCAAGCACCGAGTCAGTCGGGAAGCACCGGCTTTGCCGTGCCCTCCCTGCAGCATCTGCACAGAGATGCACAGGCTGAGCCTTTGGGTGCTGATGCTGCAGGAGGGGCCACAGCACAGAGCCCCCCGTGAGCGCACTATCTGCCGCGGCTCAGTTCCTGTGCGGCTCTAAGGAAGGGGAAAGGGGAAACAGGCTCAACAGCCAGGGTCAGTCATGCCGTGGGGCCAATGCTGTTAACCTAACGCTGCTATTTCGCAGGCTTTCCATGCTAAAAATAGGACCCATGTGCTCTGCTCCCAAACCCATAGTTTCATCTTGGTCAAGATCTGTTGTCGCAACATTGCGTCTTCCTGTGAGAAAGTGAGAGAAGAAAACACACCAGATGAGGCTCTGCGGGGCAGGGTGAGGCAGTGCCCTGTGTCTCTCTGCCCATGAGGAGGGGGCGCCAGTTCCTCCCTCACCTCTCCTGAGGCCCTGTCCCACCACCACGTGCCAGCAGCGGGAGGCAGAGAACTCCAAGACCTTCCCTTGCCAGGGAGGGAGGCAAGAGCCCCTCCAACCTGGGCTGTCCTGGGGGGCTTTCCCGTGCTCACTGATAGACATGGACAGCTCCATGGGAAGGGCTTTGTTTGGCTGGGAGTCAGCTTCAAGCAGGACATCAGGCAGAGCTTACAAGGGACGGAAGACTGATTGTGCAGTACAGAAATAATTCTTAGAGTTCAAGAAGTGAAAAGATCACATAGCTCTTAGCAAGAATCAGGCTGATGGATATTGAAACTGCAGACATTCTCACCTTAAATATAAAAAGCTTCCTACACACACAAATTGCAAGAAAAGAAGTGAAATCACCTAGTACTGCTGCTAATAAATACAACAAAGCTGTCCAGGTACAACCTAAAATCTACCTGGCTACTTTGTCACAGCTTTCTGTAAAGACGAGGAACCCAAGAAGTCCAGAATTTTGAAGAAGTTGGCACATGAAATCTCACAGCAGAAACAAGGCTTTCGAATAAGTCAGCCAAAATAGGGTCTGAGCGCAGGGACTAGCAAACGTGGTCCCTTCTCTAGGAGGGGGCAGGCTAGGAAGGATCTAGCCAGTAGCAGCTGTGCTATGCTCAGACCTGAAAACTGCAGTTTCACATGTCTGAATAACAACATAATGGCAAAAGTGACTAGTGCTTCACCTTGGAGGAGTGTTTTGCCCCACTGGCTTCTTTCAGTAAGAAAACCCCTTTCCCAGCCAAGGCCTGGTAGGCTGGTGTCAGTAAACATCCCTGGGGAGCACTGTGTGAGCTGCAATGCATTTCATCCTGGCACTGCTACTCAGCGATGCTGTAAGCCCCCAGACCTCCCTGCTGGAGGGCTGCCAGCGAGGAAGTGAGAAAACAGCACGAGCGTCATCGGTGCCGTGCCACGCAGTGACAGCTCACGGGGCTGAGGCAGGCTGAGAGCTGTGGAGGCAGGAGAAAATGCCAGGCGAGCACATCGGGTTGTGGCAGAAGTGGTAACACCTGCAGGGGGACGGAGGAAGGGCTCTGTGAGCAGCCATGGGTGCCTAGAGGCTGGCTGATGGGCGGCCAGGGCACGGGACAGATAACTGCAAGGATCCTGACCCGGCGGTGTTCAGGAACCACCAGGAGACATGTGAGGTCTCTGCAGATCTCACTTTGTCGTAGCTTTGCCTACCAGTAGCTGATGATGAATTGCTGTGCCATATCCTGGTGAACTGGCGCATCATGGCCACCTGCTTTGTGCCTGCTGACACAGTCCCTGCCTTGAAGCCTCTCGGGGCTGGCGATAGAAGTAGCTGCCCTTGCCTGGTGTAGGGTGACCGCAGCACTGAGCTGTGAATGGGAAGCGTGGTGCTGGAGGGATGCTATGATCTGAGCGACCTCCAGGGTTGATTTCGATTACCTGTGGTTAATACTGGTAGTGATTGCCTTGCCATAGACCGTAGGAGTGTGCATCATCCTCAAACGCTGTCCGAAAAAAATAAGTGGTTTCTGTACATTGCTGAAACTATCAAAACTCAGGAACTGGATCACTTTGAAAACAACAGTACTAACAAAGGTCATGACATGGAAATGATGGTGGTTAGGGATCAAAGAGCTGGGTGTACTAAGAGGTCAGCAACTACCTATAAGCATTCTCCAAGGGGAAGCCACAAGAAAGGCAAGAGAAACCTGGAAACCTTAGGAGAGGCATTTAGCCAAGCTCCATGCTGCCTGTACATCGGCAAGGAGTTAATCTCAAAGGCTGGGTTGTAGAGTGCAGACTGACAGTGCACAAATACCCCCAGAAGTTGCTCTTAGACCTGGAAGCAGATCCTAAGATCTTAGAACCAGAAAGCTGGAAGCGTTTGCTCAAGACAGCTGGTACCAAGAGCAGGACCTTTGAACTTGCTGAACAAGAGCTCAGATTAGCTTTTCTTGCAGGTGGAGTTGCAATAGGATGGCCATCGAGGAGCCCCTGGCCAGCAGGCACCTGCACCCCAGGGTAGACACAAATTCGGCAGGTCACAAGGTCACGGTGCCACGTTCTCTCAGAATTGCTGGCTGAGGAGGACTATGGGAGACGAGACCATGATTCAGACTGAAACCGAGTTATGAAAAACTGTCTGCAAACCACAGCCCTCACCTCTCCAACAGCTCTGCGAATGGGACCAGGGCCAGCCGAGGCTGCTCTGTCCTGGGGCTCAGCACAGTGACAGCGGATGGCAGTCCCGATGGCAGAGAGACGACCTCAGGGATCCTCCAGGACATTTCCCCTCCAAGTGGGTGAGGAAGGCCGATGGGCATCGCCCAGTGAGACGTCGGGCACTGAATGAACCCAAGAAGAACCCAAAGCCACTCCATCACCAGAAGAACTGCTGTGGAGCCACATGGCAGACAGGCTCCTCAATCAACAGGGGGTGGTACAAGCCATGGCAGTGGCAACAAGAGGAAGCTCAGCCCTGGGGAAATGCGTTGAAGAGGGGCGGGGGTGCTTCCTCCACCAGCCGTGCTGCTGCCACAGCCACCAGCGAGTGGTCATCGCAGAGCACCTTGCTGGTCCCATGCCAGGAGCACTGCTGCAAGGGCTCATCGCACCTGCAGGCCACCCCGCAACGGGTCAGGAGGAGCAGTCAACCTCTCCGAGGACAGTGAGCAAGCAGGTAAATTCCTCCTGGCTATTTGCTGACACAGTTATTCGAGCACTTCAAAAGGCATTGCCTATCCCTATCCATGGTGGGACACCTAAATGGTGGCAGAGAAACTGAAAGAGGGCTAGACACTGTGTATTTTCAAAGGCTCCTTTTGATATTGGCCACAATAGACGTGCTTTGGATGATTAAGGGCAGTCTTAGCCTTTGCTCAAAACTCATTCCTTGCATCCAAAACACAGGGCTGCTGCAGGTATCAGCTGTAGCCCATTGCCTCACCTCTGAAGTGGAGGTCTCACAGCAATATCACTCGGCAGCATGATTGATTTTCAAAGCTGGTCAAGAGATGCAGCTCTTGTAGATGCTGCACCACTGCCCTGGAGATTTTTAACCCAGGATATTTTTGAGCCCCAAGAATCTGCGCACATGGAGCCAGGTTTCCCTCGCAGGAAACTCCACAGACATCGCAGAACTCCCATGTTTTTTCCGACCGTGAAGGGTCACAGCCAGAATATACTCCTGCATTAACTCTGCAGCAGGCGGGTCAAACAGCCCTTACACGCTGGGTGAAGAAAACACCCAGCAGACCAGATACGTACAGCTCACTACTTTATTTCACATGGCTGCTGATCACAACTCTCGCTGTGTATTTTTTTTTTCCCCTTGGAATTTGGCAGATTGCTCTAACGCTTCTGAGATTAAGACCGATTTGCACAGTCCTTAAAAAGCAGCATGCAGCCCATGGCACTCTGCTTCTTCCTGCAGGCTACTAAATGTTACCACTGAATAAAGGATGCAGTGGCAGCTGAAGTAATAAGAGATGTACTAATAATTAGCTCTTACCACTAATAAGAAGTGATGACAGCTCAGGACTGAAGGAGAGGACAGTTTTTGGATCCCTTTGCAGCATCTCTTCCAGAGCATTTTGAGTGGTGAGGATGCCAGCTGGCTTCTCATGAGCACCACGATAAGGGGAGGGATAAGACCTGGGTTTAAGCATACCCTTCTCATTAAAAACAGGCTGTAACGGCCCACAGAACTCCCAGCCGCAGGATCCCCCCTTTTCTGGCTGTTCTGAGTCTGGCAAAAACAGAGTCACAAGCATTTTCCAGTGCTACCCTCTGCAAGCAGTTTGCCCTGCACAGGATGCAGAGTCTGCTTTTCTCTCCTCCGTGGCTGAGGTCCCTCTCCTTCTTTATCCCATCGGGTACCCTGCAGACAGTTCTGCTCTGCAGCAGCATCTCCACAGTCTAGTTTTCACTGTGGTAAAGTTCTGAGGCTCATGAAATACTACCCAAATTAATCACCAAGTTAGTCAAGAGTCTAGCATCTAAAAGGTTTAATCTGCTTTTCCAGGAACTGTGCCTCTTAATATCACCACAATGAACCAGAACAGCTGCAGTATCACAGCTTATGAAAACTTTCCGCTTGTCCAGCTGTGTGTTTACATTCCAGTTTTGATTTTGGGCATTTTTCTGAACGTGTTGGCGCTCTGGGTGTTCTGCTGCAAGCTCAACAAGTGGACAGAAACCAAAGTATACATGGTCAACTTGGCTGTGGCCGACTGCTTGCTGCTCTTCACTTTGCCTTTTAAAACATTATCCAATTTCCAACAGATGAAGGTAGGTAGATGGTGTCTGATTCTGGAAAGTGGCTATTTCATAAACCGCTTAATGAGCATCGGTATCATCACTGTCGTGGCAGCCGACCGGTACCTTGCCATCAAGTACCCTTTGAAAGCCAAAGCGCTGAGGTCACCCCTGCAGGCATCTTTTGCATCTGGATTTCTTTGGATAGTCTTCATCTCTGTGATTTTCCTTATTAAAATGATAGAGAATCGAGAGCAAGATGAACTTTGTTTCGAAAAATCCTCTGTTAAGCCCTCAGTAATCAGTCTGTGTGTTATTATTGGAGGGTTTTTCATACCACTGATCATTGTGATTTATTGCTCCATACAAGTCATTGCAGAACTCTTGAAAAAGAAGAATGAAAACTGTCACGAGAAAAAGCTCATCAGGAAGGCTGTCTACATTGTGACTGCAAACATGGCAGTGTTCATCATATGCTTTTTGCCTCTTTACCTTGGACATCTCCTTCGCTTTATAATGGACTCCATCAGCTCCAGCTGCCCTGCGATACAGAGGGTTAACAACTTTGTTCACCTTGCCTCGGTCCTTGCAAACACAAACTGCTGCCTCGATGCTATTTGTTACTACTTTGTAAACAAGGAATTTAAGGAAGCATCTCCCAAGCTAGTGAGGTCCAAATCTGAATCCACTGAAGATGCTGAAATTCAGCTTCCCATGCATTAGAGTAAAATGTACGCGGCACACATTTTTGGCAACTCCATATGCAACTGGGACTCGATAAAAGGCTCAATATTAACACTGAAAGTGCTGAAACTTTTCTTTGTATGTGAGTGTGATGGAGGAACTTTCTGCTAATGGGAAGGATTCAGATAAATGAAAATCGGCCCTGATTCAGACAACCACAGCAGCCCATATCATGATGCAACAATCTAGATTGCCACTACAATTCTCTGTCATATGCAAATTTGAGTAAAATGGTAGACTTCTACTGCAAAAACTTGAATTTTCCCCGAAAACCCCGAACAAGTACAGACAATGGTAAAAGTTTCTTCTGTCCATCCCTCTGCCTAGGGCCGGCTTTTATGCAGTTGTGACAAAGAAACAGATTTTTTCAAGTATCAGAAAACCAAACGAACCCAAAGTGAAACAACTGCAGAAAAAGGTGGATGTTTTTATGTAACAGGTGTCTTTTCTTAGTAATAAATGCAAAATCACAGTAGCAGAGGCACATTCAGCCTGCTTTGGTCAAGTTTACAGCATAATTCAGACTACACAACAGCTACAAAATGATCATCAATTACAAGCAGAGGTCAGAAGAAACTGCAATTACTTGTACTGGGGGAAAAGCTTCACATTGAGTGCATTTGAGTCAAATGACGTTAAAACTACTATCCAAAGAGCTGGAGTGGCTGGGTGGGAACAAGGACACTGTAAATTGAGTCTGTTCAACATTATAATGCAAATAATTGTCTAAAGAAAGTAGCAACACGTTTTTCCAAAGTATCCAATGTAAATAAAATTGTGTTACCGGCACAGAGCACCATCTCTTAATGAGTTAAATGGAAACAGTGGGGATCTAGTGGTTATGGGATCTGCTTGGTCCCCAAGGAGGGAGCTCATTGCCTGTGCTGTCCAAGAAAAGGGCAAGGAGTATGAGCTGCTACGGAGACTGGGATCTTCAGAGGCAGCGCACTGCAGGCCACCCCATAATGCATATACCTGCAAAGAACTGAGTAGGCAAAATGGCTAACCAACCCCCCTGTAACGATGCTCAGACAACACACAGATGTCCCGAGATAGGATGTAGAAACCAGGTGCACACCTCCACCCACATCTCCTGAACGTGGGCCGGGTTCCCAGCTGCCTGTGGGCACTGGGCTGAGCCCTGCTGCCACCGCAGCAGCTTCACAGCCCCACACCCAGCACAGCCTCCACATCTCCTACTCAAGGCACATGCTGAAAGGAGGAACCCCCCCTCAAGGAGAGGCCCTTTTGCAGACAACCGCTGAGCAGAGCCGTCCGTTCACCTGGGCAGTGGCTGCACTGCTGCCCAGCAAAGCCCATGCAGGATGAGATCAAAGCCTTGGCAGCTTCTTGAGGGGGGATGCAGGCTTCTCATTCGGGCAGAAATGGGGAAATCTGCTCTGTCACCACGAAGATCTGTGAGCCATGTCCAGCCTTTGCTCACAGCACAGGAGGGTGGGGGTTTATAAGAGGTTCTGATCACAAAATAGACCTTTTAAGGAGGCTGCTTTCTCACCTCTTCTACCCCCACCTTTTCTTTACAAAGATCAAAGCAGCAACAAACAGCACTGTGCATGCACAGATGGGTATCTTCTCCTGCCCCAGCCCAAGGTGCAGCATGGCCCTGGCAGTGATCACACACTGCTGACCTTGGTGCAGCAGGGCTCAGTCTTTGCCTCGGCTGGACCTGTGTGCTGATGGGCGACATATGCACAGAATACCCCTTTAATTTGATGGACTGTTTCCAAACAAAACTAAACACACCTTTAAGATTTCCACACACCCTGTATGGGATTTGTGTGCAGAGGGAGCAGTGATTTGAAAGATTACCTGATTGCTAGCGTGTCTTTATCTGCACCTTCCGTCCCAGGAACATGAGGTGAAAGCACTGCACAAACCAAACAGCTATTTTAGATGCAGCAAGAAAAAAAAATACTTCTCCTCCAGTAACCGCTAATTACATGGGTGGAGGAGACACAAAGCTGCCTACAAAAAAAGCATTTCCGAGCAGATTCTGCTCACCCATCTTGCTCCAAGTAACACCCCTTCCTCTAGCAGCCACTCACACAGAAAGGCATACCATCAACGTTTGGTCAAAGATGGCCAAATTTCCTAAGCACAGAAACCTCACATCAAAGCCTCTGTGCAGCAGCAAGCCCTCAGGTGCTCTCTGGGGGCTGGAGAGGGAGGAAGTCTCGGAGGGCAGTGGAAGAGATGGCTGGGTTGTGCTGGTGCAGGATGATGCTGAGCAAGGAGCACAGGAATGGTCTTCACCACCACAGGAGGTCTGGTTAGGACCCCTGCCCGCTTCTAACGACTGCCCAGGAGCAGCTGGTTAATGAGGGCAAACAGGACGGAAAGCAGGTCTCAGTATCAAAAAAGATACTGTCCTTTCAAAATAGGAACAAAACCTCTGTTCACTATTTGAGCAGGGGCTATCCAAGTGCAGTAATGGGCCGTCATGGATCTGGTTGTGCTGGGGCTGCAATACCTGGCACAGACACCACGTGCACGATGGAGAAACCCACTCAGGCTCCCCAGACAGAATGCTGGATTGTGCTGTTCTGTTTGCTCACCTTCTTGTGGTTGCATTTTTGTGGTTTTTTGTTTGTTTGTTTGTTTTTTACTTCTCCCTGCCTGGAGTTTTTTGGCTGCCTTAGTAGAACTGTCCTCTAAATCCATAAGCACCTGGCCAAGCTCTCCAACACAGAAGGACTAAGAGACGTATTAAGCAGTGAGGAAGCAGCAGCAATCTGCTATCTCCTGATGCTTCTGGTGAACTCAGCAACCTTCAGGAGATGAGGGGGATGTGAGCACTTGCTGACAAGACACTGATTCCTCCACCATCACCTGGAAATCAGCCAGCCCCACCCCACACAAAGGTAGACCATAACCATAATGGTGGAGCAGGCCTTGCTTGGCTTGCCTTGACCTCTCTGTAAAAACCTGGCTATTTCACCACACCCATCGAGCTTTCAAATATGCGCAGCTTCACCTCCTCAGCCCAAGATGTGCTCTGCCCTATGGACTTGACAGATTTCTCCGGTGCCAAGTCTGGACGCCACCACCCCCGTGCTTTCCAAGCGGTGGGGGCACTGGTGCGAGGCTGGCAGCTTGTGCCACGCACGACCACGTCCTGCCCTCAGGAGGCCGTCCGTGGCGTCCCTCCAGCAGCTGCAGGCAGACGCAAACATCTTGCACTGCCATCTCCTACGTGACATTAATTCCAATTCTACAAACCGGTGACAGAGCTGGACACAGCCAGTTTCATCCCCTTCAGAAGCACTAAAGGAATTGGTTACAAAAAAACAAACAAAAAAAAAACAACCAGTCACCTGAAAGCATGCACGGAGCTATTGCAGTGCACAGGCTGGGACACAGACACAGCGTGGGAGCACATCCAAAACTCCCTCCTGCATTTGCGCTGTTGCTCACAGAGATTTAGTAATGTCTCACAGCAGTCTTCCTGCTGGGGGCTTTCCGTTACTGTTACACTTAAACTGAACCCCGCTGCCAAGCACAGCGTCGGGACAGCTGACCGAAAAATGAGAGTTCAGTTGAATGTCAGGTGTGGGGGGGGAAAGTGTGAAAGCTCTCACCAAAAAGCTGTGACATGCTTCAAAGACGCTTTCATCTAAGAAAGAAAGAGGGCACTTCTGGGGAAATGAAAATCAGGGTGGCTCACAATTGTTAGCTTGAGATGGGAGCATTCCTACGTGTCCTGAATGAGGGCCCAGAAACATCTCCGGGTTACTCTGAGGGGATGAGCTGTCCACGGCGGTCAGCACACGCACGGGCTGGAGACGGCGTCTGACCCCACGTACCCCTTGCCTTCGGTGAAGGTGCTAAAAGGCTGCGGCTGCTGCAGTCCTGTATATCAGAAATGCTGGCAGTGATTTGTCGGTAGCTTTACCGACGTCAAAACTCTCATGTAGCTTCTGTCTGGTGACGTTTCCCTACCAAGATGAACACTTTATGTTGTTGCCTTTCTGGCCCTCAGCTTTCAATCCAGGCCCCCTGCTTCAGGTTGGGTGGAAGTTTGGCACAGGTATTTCGTGCATAACTGTTATCAAACTCAAAAATTGCAACAGCAAGTTTGTAGGTCTTTTGCCCTTGTGGGTAGCATGCCCCAAAGTCACATGGTTTAACCCTTGCCATGTATTAACACACAAAAAGAGCTCCAGAAACACCACATTTCAACCAAAGTCATGTCGCGCCAACCAAGAAACAAAGGACCAGCCTTTCCCATCAGAGAGGCTCTGTATCACAGCTCCACCATGGAGACAGTACGTTTCAGGAGGGCAGGGCACCAGCACGCACACTCCGTGCAGGTTGCACAGCTCCTCCGCATTGCCAAAGCTATTTCTTGACTCGCTTAAGTTAACACATCTGCACTTCTGCCTGCTACAAATATTATTTAGTAATTTCTTCTGAGAATAGCCCTAGGGGGCGGAAGGAAGGGGACTGTACAACCTTATCTGGTTTCACAGCACAGAGGCACCAATGGGTGACTGCTCAGCAGCCATCACAGGCAGGGCAGCCCAGTCAGGAGAGCTGCCAAAGATCAGGAGTGATCCTGGGGCAGGAAGGATCAGGACTTTAACCTACAATTTTATGGTAAATCAGATCACTATTACTTCCCCATGACTGTCCTGCCCCAGGGTGCTGCTGCAACAAGAAGCTGCCTATATGCCTTATATCACTGTCACAGAGGAAAGAATTGGGGGTACATGACCCACAGGAATATCTAACCTCAGAAACTGCTGCATTAGTGATTACCCTTTCCAGACAGCTAACTGTGCACAGCTTTGCTTTCTGTATGCCCGGCATATACTTCTCAGAAGCTTTCCTTCCTCAGGTAGCTCTGTCCCCAGCAAAACCAGCTCTCGGCAGGGTCACCCATGTTGTCTGTCTGTCCGACATCGCCACCATACACTGCAGGCTGGGCTGGCCTGCCTGTGGATGGCCACACAGGATCCAGCCTCTTGCCAAAACCACACGTCCTCCCCTGCCAAACGAGGGGGATCCCCTCCCCAGCAAAGGCTGGACACAACCAGGGTGAGGAGGCGACGCAGGCTGCCAGAGCTGGAGGAAGCAGGGAAGGTGCCGTGTCCGTGGGGCAGTCTTTCCCAGCCTGCCATCTCCCCCACCCTGCCCCAGGGTGCCCAGCGAGGAAATACACACACCACAAGAATTTCCATGAGTGTGAGGAAAACAGAGAGCGAGAGAGAGAGAGCGAGAGAGGGGGAGAGAGAAAGAGAAAATAATAATAAACCCAAGAAAACTAACTAACCTTCTGCCCACAGGAAAGGTGATCCACGTGCGTGGCAAATTCTTGGGCATGCAGAGATGTGGACACCAAACTGGAAGAAAAGTAGCATGCTTTAGAAGATGCACCAGCATTTCTACCAGGCTTTTGGGCCCATCCTTTCTACATCCTGGGAATTCCCCTCCCCATCCCCTCACTCTCCACTTAACTTTTTTCTATAAATGACACCAGAAGCAGCTCAACCTTTCAGTACTCATTTCAGGGCACGTTTTGGTGGCCAGACCTGGTCACTGCTACTCGGAGTTATCCTGAGCAGTGCCAAGCATCCAGTCCCTGTGCGGGCCACTCTTTCTTGCCCAGGACATTTTTTGACATGTTAAAACTGCAGCAGAAAATGAGCTGATAGAAAGCAAAACACACACGCAACAAAACCAGACACAACAAAAAACACTTTCCACAAGAAGTACCCAACTCTTATCTGCCTTTGGCGCTGACTCTCACATGCAGTTCTTTCCTAATCTAAAGCCGAGATGCAAGGGTCAGATTAGGCTTATTAAGAAAAGGAACACCACAGTCAGGGAACTTTTCGTGAGGCCTGGCTGCTCTGTGAACTTGCTACCACAGCTGTTAAATGCATATGGGAGGTGTGAGCATGCTGACAAACAGAATCATCACAGTGAATTTATGCCAGGACAGAAGTTAAAACATGGTCATTTGTTTTAAGCTGTAAACTTGCAAAGGGCTGAGCTGTGCAAGCCATTATTTATTTATTTATTTACTTATTTATTTATTTACCGAGGTGTGTTCAAGGATCAGAGCAGCATGCGCCAGAGCTTTTCCTCAGGACTGTATTTACCCCTCTTGTTAAACATGTTTATAAACCATGCTGACACAGACACTAGGGAGCCTTGGTTTCATGAAAATCCAGTGCTTTTCTCTAAAAGCAGCATTTAGTGCTGTTTCTGGTGCAATTTCACCCATCCCTCCCATGTCAACAGAGGTTCTTCACCGGGAGGGTGGTCGTGCACTGGAACAGGCTCCCTCCCCAGGGACGTAGTCACAGCACCAAGCTTGTCAGAGTTTAAGCAGCCTTTGGTCTTTCTAAGTGACCACTTAGTCACACGGTCTGAGTTTTTGGGTAGACCTGTGTGGTGCCAGGAGTTGGACTCAATGATCCTTACGGGTCCCTTCCAACTCAGGACGTTCTATGATTCTATGCCATGTAAAAATACTGACTTGAGAATAAATATTATGAATGCAACCCTCAGTCTCCAAGAAAAAGGTAGCTAACATATCAGTCACCATAGAGTGAAAATCCTGCCTTTTTCTGCTTTCTTCCCTGTGCTGTAGCAGACAAAAAGTAGCAGTGTGACATGAGGATTTAAGGGGAACAGAAAGCAAGTAAGCATCTATGAGAGACACAGAGATGGAGAAACAGCAGAGGCTGTGGCATGGAAAAAGGGAAGGACAAAAAAACCTCTACATAAATTCAGTTCCTGATGCATAAGATTTGTAAATCTAGAGAAATCAGGAGTTCCCCATGACTAATGTTTCTGAACAGAGGGCATAGATAGTTTAATATACACCTTATTTCATATAAATTGCTTTTTTCTGGAGCTCCTGATTCAAAAATGTTCTGCACAAGCCAGAAGGCCGAGTAAACATTTTCCAGCTGGAACTTCTGGACTTAAAGTAGACTTTGGGTTTTTTACTTTGCTTTTGTTTGTTTGGTTTATTTTGTTTTCAATGCAGTGATTAATCACTGCATAGGTCAAGCTACCTTTACAAGTGTTTGAATGACCTGTGCTCCTAGACTTCTCGTTGTTTGGATCTTTCAGGAACATCTGCTTCAGCCCCTGGTAGCCAGAGCTTTTTCCTTTGGCTCAGATTTAACTTCAATGCACAACATTAGTGATCTCTGTGAGTACAGAGGTCTTGTTTGTGGGCACCCAGAGAAAAAGTGTAAGTGGATGAACCCCGTGCCTCTCCTGTTCACTGTGAGGAAGAGGGTCTCTCAGGGGAATCAGGGTCTCTCAGTACAGGTCACCTCCCCACCAGACTTTTCCAGTTTCTATATGAACTCTGGTGTAAGGAACAGCATCTGAGCCCACGAAATGTCAGACTTGCAGGGCACAGGAACTGTACTGCAAGGCTGGAAGAGAAAGCCATCCTTGCTGTGAGGGGCTGCAAGCCCACCAGATACTTTTCCAGGTTACTGGGGTCTGTGGGTTAGGAACCTCCTAAACCAGAGATCGTGGATTGTGTCTTTGCATATAACAGCCCACCAAGTGTTTGTTGGTTGGTTGGTTTGTTTTCCTTCAATGAGCAAATGGAATCATTTTTAGATAAAATTATTTTAAAAATTAAGAATCCAAACATGCTATTGAGTTCCAGCTTTTGCAGCATAGTCAGCACGTACTCTCCCTTATCTGCCAGAGCTTGGTGCAGCATCACACCAGGCAGAGCACAAGAGGCCAGCTGCAGCCAGCGCCCACCAGGTAGATCCTGCTGAGCTGGAAACTGCTCTGAGTGGGAAACATCTGCACCCCCCTGCAGTTGTCAGAAGCTACAGACAGCTCTGAAAGCTGAAAGGCCCAAGTTACAGTTATGCTATGGGGCTGCATAGAGGGTGTCAAACCACTAGAGGGAATCCTGACCTCTCTCTGCAGCGGTCTCCGGCACACCGGGCACAGGTAAGGCAGAGAGGTTGGCTTTGGAAAGCAGGAAAAGGCATTTGGGGACAAACTTCTGCTCAGCCCACAAGAAATTAACCCCAAACCGAATTTGGGGTTAAATGAAAGGGAGGGGTAAGGGAAATGTGTGTGAGAGACAAATTATCCATAAGTTTCAGTTTTGATGCATGAAACATTCAGTTCCTCTGAAATGCTTTGTGCTCTTACTCTGCTCACTTCCACGAGGGACAGGGTGGGCAGTAGGGAGTACCCTTAAACAAGAAATACCATATTTCAGAAGAATTCCCATCCTTCTCCAGAGTGCTGCTCTAAACAGAAAATTCTCACAAGCATGTTTCTACCCCCAGTGATAAGGATGTGTTTGCTGGCTTCTGGAAAAGCTTTGTCTGCAATAGCAAACGTTCTGCATGCAGGAAAAAAAAAAAAAAAAAAAAAGAAAAGAAAAAGAAAAAGAAACACTGAAATGGTTTTGGGAAGGCCTGGTGTGTCACTGTACCTTGAGAAGAGCCTCACAAAAAAGTCACCTGTTAGTTACATGGGCCAGGTATGCTGTTAGAGATGTAAGGGATGTTGGAGGTATTGGAGATAAAGAGTTTGAAGACCGTATTTTAATCTGGCTGCATTCCTCAGCTGAAACCACTGCAGCACGCTGATGCGATGCAACTGGCCCATGGCTAGTGCCCACGCTGGCGGCAGCACGGCCAGCTGCTGAGGGCTGGGGCCACCAGGCCCCATGTCCTGCCAGACCCAGGTACTTTCAGCCACTTTGAGTGCATCGAACCACAAAAGCGTACAGCTGCCCAGGCACTTTGTGGCAAGCAACTTCACAAGGATGAACCACGAGTTGTCTGAGTGCCATTTCCACGGAGCTGTGTTTCCAGCAGCTCTCACGTTTGCAAGCCAGTGACTGCTGCTGCCAGCTCTGGCTGGTCTCACCTGCTGCACCTTTCTCCTCACAAACACCTGCCCAGCCCTAGGTCTTACCCTGGCATTCCCACCCTGCAGCGAATGTCATTCAGTTATCAACACCTAGATTAAAATATATATATATATATATATAATTCATAATGTGCAGACGAAGCCTGTGTACACCTGCGTGTGAAAATAAGCAAATGAAACTCGGACTCCACTGCTGTCTCCTTCCCAAAGACGTCTGCAGTGACACGAACCAGTGTGTGCACCACTGCTGGTAGCAGTGCAGCCACTGTGGCTCTGGGTGGAGCAGTTGTCCTAGCCACAGGGCAGGAGGCTTAGCTTCAGCACGAGGCTGAAAATAATAACTTCTGCTTTGCCTGTCTGAAGTGGGTCACTTTCACATCATGCCAGCAAAGGGGCGTCGGAAAGAAAATGGTGTGGTTAACAGAGCTCTGGCAAGGCTGGATGAGCTTGCCCTAGCTGCTACTGCACATTTTTAAATGGGTGATAGGAAATATGAAGAAATGGCTTTTTCTCTTTAAGATTGTGCTATTTTCTTTGTCTTTCTTTTTATGCTTCTTCCATTGTGTTGCTAAAGTTGTTGTTTGGTTTTTTTTACAGTCACATGTCCACACACACACAAACCTTCCTTCTGTCAACTGTCTCTCCCCCCTGCACATGACAGACTGCTGTACCGCTGCCTCAGCTTCCCCTTGCTTGCAGGCAATAACACTGACTTTGCCAGACTCTTTCTAGGCAAGCTATAGCCACAAAAACTGCCCTCTCCCACAGCAGACAGCTCAATCACACAGAGGAATTAGAGACAGCGAAACCACAGCAGGTGTCTGACTGCGCCTGGGTTTCACAGAGGTGTCCTGGCCACAAAGGGGAATTTCAAAGTACCCGTTTGCCTTAGAGCTCATGCCTACCACACATCCCCATTTGGTCTAGATCAGGGGGCTGATGTGATGATGCTGTTCAAATACTAAGAAAACACTACATGAAGCGATAACAGTTAAAAACAATGCTCTGGCCGTCATTAGTTTACTTACAGTGCAGGCAGCACAACAGGGCAAACTGTTAAAATTCATTAAAATTCAGTATGACAGAGTAGAATCACAGTGTTTATCCTAAGTGGTTCTCCTAAACAGTAAAATTTAAGTGTTTCTTTTACTGTTAAGCAGGTACCTTTGTTTGCAACTATTGACTAGATTATTATCTATGCTAGATGAAATATGGACAAACCACAGAAGAGTGACTTAGTCAACAATAAGGAGCAAGCCTCAGGTTTGCCATCTATACCTACAGTAGCTGCATGGTATTTCTACCCTCACCTTTTACAGCAGTCGTGCTTTTCACAGTAGAATAATATACTTACAGATGTTTAAACAGTAGTTAAATAATACCAAATGATATCAAACGACTGTTCATTCAATTCATTATTGGAATTAGATGATCTTTAAGGTCCCTTCCAACCCAAACCATTCTGTGATTATCTTTTCTTTTCAACCAGAAAAAGCTCCATGCAGTGGATATTACCTTTTCTTTTTAACCAGGCAGAATTATCAGTGAAAGTTAGAGCTAATGCCCTGTAACCAACTCTTTAAAATTATAACATAAAAATAAGATACAGGCTCCTTTACCTCAATTTCCAGTCAGTAGCTCAGAAAGGACTGCTTCAGTGGAGCACACTTTCATCCACAGATGACACATTGTAAAGATGTATCTGAAGAAAACTGACATTAATTCATTGCCACAGCCTTCTTTCCACGCCCCCGCCCGCACCCCCCTTTTTTTTAAATTTTTTTTGGAGCCCTCTGATACTGGGTTTCTTTTTATAAAGTATATTGGGGGGAGGGACTGACTGCTGACTTCCAGTCAGCTGTAGCCAAGGCTGAGATGAGGGAGCAAATCGGTGCTAAATTATAAATTATTGCAGTATAAAGTAAACCTGTGATTACATCACCTGGTAAAAGGCCATTGCCAACTTGCAGAAAATAAGGAGGACTCGTACCAAGGTAAGAGTTGATGCTGCTCTGGGATTACATTGATTTCCACTCAGTGTCTAATAGTTAGGGTCTTCTCTGCACCCCTCAGCGTGCAGCTGTCACAGTATGCAGGGAAATACCTCTAATTCAACCCAGTCTTTTGTATGTGAAAGCATAGACTTGCAGAAAAAGGTAGGAAGAGACCATCTAAGGAAAGGCCAGCTCAAGTATTCTCATGTTATAATGAGCAGAAGTTTGTCTAACCTACTTTCACTAATACCTCACAGCAAGCGGTGTTTCTACTGTTCAGCTATCTTCAGCTGAAAGGGTTTATTTTAATTTCTAAGCAGAGTATTTCCAGCTGCAGTATAAAGCCATTATTTCTTTTCCCATCTGCAGTGGATGTAGCAAACTGTTTATTCCCTTCATCTTAATAGCTGCCATTTATGTATTTGAAGACCTATTTATGCCCTCCACACTTCAACATTTGTGCCGTAAGTACACCCAGGTACTTATGCATTTCAGAAGTAACTCACTGTATTTGCTCCTGTTTTTCAGACTTTCTCCTGAATTGGGCTGCTTTTTTCTTTCTTTTTTTTTTTTTTGTGAGAGTGACCCAAGACTGAATACAGTTCTCTAAAACCTTCAAAAACTGTATGTTCCATAATCATGTGGATTTTTTTTCTACATAACACTCCATTTCATTTCCAGTCATAGTCAATTTCCAAGATACTCTAAGGCCCAGATCATATATGTAAAACTATGCGTACATCTTTATGCTCCGTTATGTTCTGTCTTTCCCAAACCTTTTATCCAACTTGTCAACACCATTTGAAATACTTATATTAGGAAGCTGCAAACAGAGAAAGTAATTTTCATAACACATAGCAACATAAGGAAATATTGTTATAAAACAGTATGCTCATACATTCATTAACTACATTCATTTGTTTTGCAGTCTTACAAATTATTCTAGCCCCTATTAGTAGACAGACTACAGAAAAATCTGAAAATACTACTGCTTTTTCACATATTCGTTACATTTGTTCTTTTATGCACTGATTTCTTGACTGCAAGCTCTCAGAGATGCGTGAGAGGCAGGGGAAGGGTAAAGCCCCTTCCCACAGGTGGCAAAAGCTCAGCATTTCTACTCGCCACTGCATGAGATCAGAGAGACACAGCAGATGCTGTACTGTGATTTGTGCAAACACAAGCAGTACTGCTGCCTTTTTCATACCAAAGCTGTGAGGCAACAGAGTTTGGTGTTAAATTAACTTCAGTTTTAAAATTTGTGTGTTGAACAATGGGGAATGACAAGCTTCACACAGTACAGTGTATTGTCACAACTGGGCACCCCAGGGCCTCTCAGGTGGCTCCCATTTCACCAGGAAAACTCTGTCAAGGCTAAAGTGATGACCAATTTGCGCTCTTATCTTTAATCAGCGACTGAGTAACAAGTCCCCTGTGCCAAAACTGCCCTCTGCAGCTTTGTTCCACAGGAGCAAAGGGTCTAGCCCTGAGCTGTGTCTGGACTCCAGCTGGCTGCAAGCCCCCTGTCTCACTTGCTGCAGGCATCTCAGGGAAGCCTTGCTCCTTCAAGCTGGGAGATGACTCTCAGGTTGTTTTCTGGGGTGCAAAGGCTTGTCGTGCTTGGCACTAGTGTTGAGGAGTACTGCAGATTTAAGGTGGAGTTGGAGAAATATCTGCATATCTGCCCAGTTGCCATTGCATATCTGGGTGCTGCAAAACGAATCTAGCTGTAGGTTTAGGCTCAGTGAAGTGGTTTGCAAAGGAACATCTTCCTCTACCTAGAAAAGGGAATTCCAGCATCACATCAGCAATGCTGGAGATTGCGTTTTCCAGCTGTCTGACTTGCCTTGACTACACTGATGGCTGATGAGTGCTGGTCCATCAAGTACCACCCTAAGAATCTGAAGACCCTTTTACCCAAGACCAAAATACGTCACTCATGGTGCATCTATGTAAACCCCTGGGGTCAGCAAGGAGTCCAAAAGCACAAGACTTCAAGGCAGCGATACAATTACATTCTTGGCCTACTTTCCCAAGTATCTTGGTCACCTCAGAACCACCCTGGTCTTAGCAATCCTCCTACAGGGAGAGACCAGCAGGCAAGCTGGATCACCATGGGCTTCAGATAGTTGCTGGGTCTTTCAGAGACTGCTCATCAGACCCACAGCCGATTGTGTTCACAGAAATGCAAAAGTTGTCATCTCAGGTGAATATTTCAGTCACCTGGTGAAATTACTTGCCAAATTTTTTCCCCTAAGATTTTTTTTTTTTGCTTAGCTTTGCACTCTTTTCAAAAAAAAAAAAACAACTGTCTGACTGTGTGATAGTTTCTGCCATTCTATCATTGGATAATGTGAGAAGTTCTCCTCATTTGTTTGAGGTTTTTCACTTTCCTGCAAATTACCTTCTTGATCCCTTTCATGTTATGAGGTTTTTCTACACACGCTATTTATAGGAATGCAACCGTGCTAAAGGGAACAGACATTTTCAGAATTTCAACTAAATCTCTAGCACTTGGTTTGCAGCAGGAAGCTGGAAGATGATCATTGTAAGTGGCATGATTATACTCAAATGAAGTGCAGTTTTACTTCTGAAGCCATTTGTTCGCACTAACTTGTGTGTAAAACACTCGTCAGTGGCAGGCAGCCAGAACAAAGACAACATATCAACTCAGCTACACTAACGTTACAAATCAGAAGGAAATAAGTATCTAGCTCCCCTGAGACCAAGGCCCACCAGTTATATTTTACATACTACTCGTGTCTGATAGCAAGGACAGATAGCTAGTTGCATACGGAAAAGAAGAAATGAGCTACAGCTTACTGAAGTTACCTCCATTGCTGTCCTCTTCAGATCCCAGATTCAAGGAGAGCCAGATCTTTTCAGAGTGAAACCCCTTGCGTGCTGGAATAAATAAGGAAGTTCGCTCTGTTGCCCTTTCCATGGGAGAACAAACAAATACGTGTTTTCCCAAAGAGCCATTTTTTTCCAGAACTTTCTCTATCAAAGACTAGCAAACTTATTAAAGAACAGTGAACTAGGGCAGATGAGGAGATGAGATCAATATAAGGTCCATAAAGTAAATGTGCATGCAACCTGCGTGCACAACACAGTTACTACCATTAATAAGTAATTACAGCATTGATACACACACACACACACCCCCCTATATTGCTGTGTGTAAATATACATCTGGGGAGAAAAGGGGAACCACACAAAGGCAAAGTCATGTCCCATTGTGATGACTCTTGTTCAGCTTATAGACACAAACTACCCCAAGATGGCACTGTTGGGTACTGTTTCTGCTACCAACACAGGCAACCACCCAAAACTACCTGTCTTTCAAGTAAATGCAGGAAACCCTGTAAGCATTTTCTTAAACTTTCTTCTTTTTTTCATGTCTGACTAGCTCTTCATGGACACTTTCTATTTCTCAGCAGCACTCCCTGCATCTCCACATTAAGTAACTCAGTGATTAAAGCCAGGACTCTGCCAGAGAGATCGCAGAGTGACGATGCATCTCTCAGATCGATTATGGCAGCAGCAAGGTTGACATTTCCTTTCTCATACCTGTAGATCTAAGTGACAAGAGGAGGCGACACAGACTGGAGAGTCTGCACTGACAAACGCACCCTGACAGTGCACTCTGGTCGCAACAAAGCAATTTGTGCAGAAACTTCAAGAAAAGCACCAAGCTAAGCTAACATGTGAGCCATGGACACGCTAATTGCCATTGTCTGTGTGAGACAATACCAGTATGAAAAACAAGACCCAGCTCACGTCTCAAACACCCTTGTCCCTGGGACAGTGACATTCACTTTAGCTATACTGCGAGGTGCCAGAACAGGTCTCCCTTCTTTGCAGTCCTTTAAGGCATGCTCAGTCAGACATCAGAGCACAGTTTAACACACACTGGTCTGAAAACAATAAAAGTGCAGTGGCAACTTGGCAACACATAAGTTAAAATGGGAAATATCCAGAATGCAAAGATGACACATTAATGAAATATTTTGTATCATTTCATTTTACTTTTTTTTTCCTCCCACAGAGTGCCAGAGTAATTGTCACTTAAGACCCACTGAGTTTTTGGAGAAAATAATTTACCTCTTATTTACTGCCTGCTTCTTTCATAGGCATTTTTGTCCATCAAGCAAGCAGCAGATGAACACACGAGGTGTGCTGTGTGGAGAGCCACCTGCTTCTTCTTTCTCTTGTAGCTGAGGAATTTCACATGTCCACAGGGCAGTGCCAAGGCAGGATGGGAACGTTGTGAGCAAATGTGCTCAGGGGCAATGGGCTTTGATGCTTCCACCTAGCTACACACATTGCAACGCCTTGGAAAATGAGTTGGGGGTTTTGAGATGATAGAGGCTGCAAGCGGTGGCTTCACATTTGCACTTGCTTTACATCAGCAGCTTTAGACCTTCACAAACCTTCTGATACAGTGACCAAATTGCCTTAAACAGAGTACAACAACAGAGACATTTATAACACGGAATAATATTTTAAGTGTAATGGAGGCAACATATTCTGCAATGATCTAAATGCATTTTGATGCAGATAGTTTGAGTGATGATCTTCAAAGTATAATAATATCTATTTAATCTAGTGCTCTTTTGCTGAAATCAGCCAGCTAGTTCCTTTCAGTGGCATTGCCTCAGAAGAAAAGAGATAACCATCCATTTTCTAGCTATAAAGTATTTTAGACTTTCATGTCACACAGGTACAAGGCAGATGAAAGCGCTCCTATTAAATAGTTTCGCATTACTTTAGTGACAGGTTTCCTGGATTACTGTTAGAAGAGTGGTATTTTTGGCTTCTGTTTCCTCCACTTGCTGTTCAGCTTGAAGCCATAAGGCTTCTTCAGCCAAGTGATAACAAAGAAGAAGGCTAATTTTCATGTTCATGCTCTTGAACGCCTGAGATGGGTCTCAATCTGCTATGTCATCACTGCTAAGAGATCAGTATCAGTTCTATTAGTCACAAACTTGATATCTCATGCTCTCATACATCCCTTTCATTCTGGACAAGGGAGGTGGTAAACAATGCGAATGGTGCACACACACACAAACACACACTTTGCAGTGCTGCTGAGATAACAGCAACTGGTCATTGCCTTGGGCCAGGGCTTTCATTAGGTCCCACTCTTCTACAGCATTGAGTGATTCTGGTTGGTGCTTTTGAAAACATGAGAACTATATCTGAGACCCTAAAAGAAGCACTTGACTCTCTGCCCCCTCCAGATTTGAGGTGAACCCAGGGAGAGGAGAGGGGGATCTGAGCCACCTTCAGGCAGCAATGCTCCTGCCCCTTTCCATCAAATTCTGCAAAACCTGCTACCACAACTTTAACCCTGTCCTTGAGCTGTAGCTTGCTGGCAATAAGCATTTGTATACTTCTAGGATGGTGAAGCACAAAATGCCCAAGTGGAACCCTTGCAAAAAGGTTCAGAAATGTAAAGATAGCAACCTTCACTACACCTGCAATCACCCAGGGCACATCTCCATTCTGAGAAATGTTGCTTTTTGGCCAACCTGTGATTTTCATTTGACTCTAATCCATTGCAGTTACAGACTTGGGTGTCTAGGACTTCAGGTCTTGAAATGCCACTCTCTGCGCTGAGGAGATACGGATAAGGTAAGGTTACAGAAAACAGAAAAAAATGCAGTTTCCATACAAGTCAGCACTTTTTCAGTCCAAGCCATTCAATAGAAATATGTATTTCAGGAAGTCATAGAACTGAGAGTGCATAAACACTGCAGACAAGGTAGCTCCTACCCCTTCTTGTGGGGCCCTCTGCTTGAAGGTACAGGAATGACTGTGCAAGGCAGGAGGGTGCAGCATAGCTGCTGCTGCTTTCCTTCACTGGCATCCCTCTGTGCCCAACTGTAGCAACGGTTGTTGACTTCCACCAGGTGATGTTCCGGTCAACAGTGGAAATAATAATAATGGAAATGCAAAGAAAATATTTTTTTTGCTATGTGTTTCATCACTAAATGCAATGCAAGGGGTGAGAAGAAAATGGTTCCTTAGGTTCTCTAAGGAAAAAAAAATATCTATACACCATTTATCAGAATATTGTGTTATATGACGTACACTAGTGAACATAGCATGACTCTCTGATCTGATCAATCTCTGAGTGAGGAAAAAGAATAATGTGTAATAACCACATGCTGCCAGCCAGGAGAAGCATCCTATTTCACTGTAGTATGACATCATAGCCAATGGGAGCCTGAATGCTCAGAGGCCTGTTAAGGAGCTGTGTGGTCTACCTTCTCTGGTGCCAGATTTGTGTCCACACTGGTGATAACTATTAGCTTTTTTTTTTTTTTTTTTTCTTTACTGGATGATTGTGAAATTAGCCATCAGCTTCCTTTGAAACCCCAGTTTTGCATGCACCTACCATTTCCTCTGGTAGTGCCACTGTTCAGTGAGCATGGCATATCATTAAACAAAATGCTGGTGAATCTCGCTGGAGCAGACTGCAAAGCACATTCGTGCAGGAAGCTCTGTGTTTATTTTGACACAATTTCACTAAAGCTAAGCTCGCAGCTTGGCTGGCTACCCCTAGCTATGAACACCCAAGAAAAGTTATAGCTTACTGGTATGTCCACAACCAGAAGTGTTTTGGACAGGTGCAAGCTGCTCTGTCCCTCAGCTGTGGACTGTGGGCCTTTAAAGTTATGAGGAAAATGCTATCCTGTGTGCTTGGTGTCCTGCTGGTGAATTTCTGTATCAGATACAGCTGAAGATATTCTTTTTACCTCAAAAATATTACTCCTGTAGTTCTGCTCAGCCAACCATTCCAGTATACGACTGACAGCTCACTGACTGACAGCTCACCAGGCTGACCAGTTCCTTTCCTTTCAAGATGCAATACCTTATTTGTAAGGTTTCTTAAATGAAGTCAGGAACAAATCTATACTAGTAGCTGGCCAGCTCCAAGAACAACCGCATTTGTTGCCAGCAAAAGTCTCTGTCTCATCTTGCAGAGGCTGAAAGTGGCTGCTCCCCATAAAAGAACAGTTGCCAGGCTTCCTGATTTCCAGTTTTTCAGTTTCCTGCACTTGCTGCAGAAAAGTGGCCACATGAGGCCACATAACCTCCATCTAAAGTTCCCAACAGTGCAATTAAGATAACTTACTGTGAGCCAGACTTTGAATGATTATGAAGGTCAGAGAAAGAGTGATGAGCACTAGTGTGAAGCAAAAGGCCTCCAGATAAAGAAAATACCGTGTTCCAATCCAAGTACAAAGAACAATTTCTAGGTCGCTATGGAAAATTGATTTTGTTCCTTAATTTACCTGCTCTTTAGAGAGAAGAAACATCAAGGTATATCTTCTGGGTAGGAGACATCATCGCTGGCTCTTTGGGTAGTCCTCCTTTCCGTGAGTGTGCTGATTAGCTGGAGTTAGAACATCACAGCGTTTTGTGGTAACAAGAAGCGGCGGTAGCCTGCCTAGAACAAGACAACTTGTTAGCTTAACTCAGTTTGTCCATACAGTTTTTGAAACCTTTAAAAACACACCAAAATGTCAGACACCAGTCACAGCACAATACTGAAGGTAACTTTGGGGTAGACTTAGGCTCAGGTATGGGCTGATGAGCCTTCTATTTCTTCACAAGAATGAAGGACGTTTTCCACTCACCTCCTAGCTCTTCACTGGGCAATATCTTTTCCAGAGTCTTTTTGCTCTAGATGACCAAGTCTATGTTTTATAGAATCTATCTGTAAGTCTATGTTTTATAGCTGCCTGGGAGAACAGAAAGTCACACATGCTTTTAGAGTGGCACAGAAATATGTCAGACCCCACCTTTGAAATTTGATTAATTTGCACTTGAGCATATTAATTCTAGATCTGAAACCCAGCTCAATCCATTCTGGCCATTAAATACAAGTAAACACATATTTTAGACATTTATGAAAGCTGAACTGCAAAGCTGTTTTGATATATTTTTCACTAAAAAAGAACGGCAGAATTCAAGCTGCTGTAATGCAAATTAACATGGTTTTGCACCGTATGAACAAGTTTCCTCTGAAACAGTCTTTGATTCCTTGAAAATGACAGGTACTGCCTGGCTTAGCAAGAGCAGCACTTGCACCTAGAGAAACATGGAAAAAACTCATCAGTCTCTACCAAAAAAAAAAAACAACCAACTTATTTTTGCCATAAGCTTTGTAAGTTTTTTTCTCATATACTTCCTTTTAGTTACGCAGACTTTTCTTTAGGTTCTTCTTTTTCCCACCAACCACTATTTGTTTGCTAGCTGAAAGGCAATAATGGCGAAATGATAAGCTTGACAAGACTGTTGTCTCTAGGCAGGACAAGCAATACACCTCTACCACATTTATGCGGTTAATTTAAAAAAAAAAAAGAAAAAAAGAATTGAAACAAACAATACCCTCCCATCTCCTTTCCATCAAAAACCTCAGAGCCCTGTAGCTGCCTGGGTCTCTGGAATTCAGCATTTAGTAAGCAGGAGGGCTGTGTGATAAAGGCACTTTGAACAAAAAGGACTCACAAAAATATTCCCTGCTGAGCATGTTCATGTATAGCACCTGTTGGGAAAAATTACAAAAGCAGCCACCAAAGAGAAGGGGAAATGGGCTCTAATTTCTTAGCTGATAATCTGTCCGCAGGTGTGGGAGTGAGTCATTCATAACTTGCCCTCATTAAACATGCTCTAGATTAAAGCTGTCCTAATTCAAAACAGTGAAGAGCCAGTCTGCAAAAGCATAATTTATCTGCCTACCACCAAATTAAATGCTTACATACAAGCGATGAACCCACACATATCACAAGCAAACTGCCAGCTTAGCAAACGTGTGGTTGATGTGTGCAGAAATGCTGATTTTTTAGCTCTGCTTCTCCAAGTGACACCAAATGGGAAGTTCACAGAGCCATTAGGAATGAACCCAGTCCTGAGAGTGAAGGCAGCACTAAGTATCAAAGCGCATTTTTAATATCGAGTTGCACTCAGATTTCTTTTCATGCTTCCAGATTCATTACAAGCTGTTGCTGAGACTCACAGCTACCCCACAGCTCTGAGAAGACAGAAGTTGTAAAGCCCTGCAGACCTTCCAGTTCTATAACCCATTTCCCAAATGATATGAATCATGCTGGCTTCATTTCCTCTGCCACGTGATTTTGTTACAAGGTTAACCCAAGCTTTGTTTGAGTTCTACTTTTTTTGGCTTCAAATCTCATTTTCAAATGAGACAGGTAGAAAAAGAGTGTTAAGAAATTCCTTTTTTTTTTTTTTTTCTCTCCAAGTACTGCTAGTGCTACTATTCCTGTGGGAAGAGCAGAGCTTTCCTATAAAGATTAAATTACCTCCAAAGCCAGGTGGCAATCTGAAAAATGTCACCTAGAGCTACTTAGAGCTATTTTTTTTCCTATATTTGCTGTCTCAACAAAGGATTGCAGTATGTAAGGTAAAAGAGCAGCCAGTTTTTATCACAGAGTGGCTCTCAGCAATTCCAGGTGAATTTCACACTCCAACCACAGGAGGTCCAGAAGTAGACTACTTGCACTCATACATATGAAGCATCCATATGATATATATATATGTATATAACTCTGTATTTAGTGGGTCAGTTTTATTGCATGGAGATAGAATTATTATTTCAGAGAATGTCATTTTATCATCGAACAATAAACTTTTTTTTCGAGTAAGTTATTTCACTTTATGTAACCATGAACATCCATTTGACACCAGTCCCCCCCCAGATGACATTTGGCCAGGAGCTGAGGAGACCGGCAGCTTTGTGTCCTTTGGAGTGCTCCGCCCTTGTGCACCGTCTCCTGAAAGCAGCAATGGATTAACACTCCCATATTCCTGCTGTTCACTCTTTGCAAACACAATTACCTCTCCCCAAAGCAGAGGAAGATCTTCAGGCTCCATTAGGAAAGTGCTGCTGATGGAAAAGCCTGGGGAGCTCCATGTGTCTTGTGGGCTCAAGGGGCAGCACATTTTAAGAAAAATGTTTCCTGTCCACTATGTGACCCGCATATAAGTCACTAGTTTAGTGCTCTGTATACCTCACTCCTCTTACCAATAAGCATTTGTTTGTCAACTCCCGACCATGAATGAAACACCAGAATTGGCTAAAACTAGCACAGGCCCTTTAAATAGTTTAACAGCTGCGTGTGTGTAAGTAGCTGAATCTTTCACAATCATCTGAGTACAGAACTACTGATCTCCACTATGCAAAACGTACAGAAACTGGGGGAAGAAGCCCTATTTCTATGATGGTCTTCCCTACAACTTTTCACTCCATGTCTCCTCCAGCACAAGAAATAATCTGCAGTTCAGAGGTTGCCACCACAAACCCATAAAAGCTCTCAGCTGCTTCACACCAGATAAAGGCTAGTCCGAAACCAAATCTGGCTTCAGAGACAAACTGCCCACACACACCCACATATGGGCTAGTGACTGGAAACAGTTGAGGAGTAAAACCTCTACACTCTCTCACCTTTGCTTGTCTGTATGAAGAAACACAAGGCAGTGTGTTTTGAAATAGGAAAAAAAAAAAAAAAAAGAGAAGAAAAGAAGGATGTGGTTATGCCATCTACAGAGTCTCTGGGTATGGTCTATAAGCAGATGCTGTCATGCTCTGTACAACAACCTGGACTGAAGCAATGCTGCTGATCTCCTTGCTAGGGTTCAGGTAAAATAATTCATATTTTAATTTATAGCAGTAAGCAAACAGTAGCACAGACTGTAGAGCACTATTTTTAATCTAGTCTGATAAATATTTATTATAAAGATCAAAAGTTAAGATCAAACGTAGTGTTATTTGTCTTAGAGCAGAAAGAAAGATTTTTAGCTTTACTGATAAGCATTAGTATATTTTGTTGCAACCAAAATCTTAGTATAAAATGGTAAGAAATTACCCAGCTACAGATGAAATATATAGCAGACGTGGGAATGACTACTTTTTATCGCACCCAGCCATCTTAGTCTTCTCCTGAGCAACCATAAAAGAATAATTTATATATAACATGAATACTAATGTAGAAGACAGAAACAAAGTCTGTGTCATAGCAGTGACATTACTTGGTTTGAATCAATTAGAAGGGTAATTATGGTAAATGCTGTAAAAGTCCCTGCTTGAAGCTGTGACCTGATTTTTCCTCATTTCTCTTTTGTATTGTAGCTAGATTAAAAATGATTGGTTTGCTGTGTTCTGTCATACGATTAACATTTCCTTATTATTAAAGCTACACCTACACTTAGAGTAAGTTATAGATTTTATGATGAGGATGTTCCTGCCAATGAAGCTCTCCAGGATAACCATATACTTAATCCATCATTCTCAACTTGTACTACCATCGAGATTTGTGGGAATCCCAGGCTGGAGCGAGACGAACTCAGATCTGAGCTACAAAAAGAAAACGACTCATGCAGCCCGCTGTGTTGCACAAAATTCAGCAAAGCTGATACTATAAAATCTTGGTATTCCATTTCCTAGGTCAGTACATTTGCTGCTAGCTTAACCACTAGCTTCTGCTCGTTGGTAAACCATTAATTTTTAACTAGTCTGTAAGAAGTGCAAAATCCTCACTCGATAGGAAGAATTGAGAACAAACGGCGCAGTGACGGCACTGGGTCTGCACCAGCTAACACTCCCTTCCTTTAGCAGTGCTAAGCACAGGCTCTACTCTAACATTATCTTTTGACTTCTAGAAGCTGTCTGAAACAATCCTAGAGCTGCAGGCAATTTCTTCAGGAAGCTCTTGGAGGACAGAGGAGTTTTCTTCGGAAGACTGGAAAAGAGCAAACACGCTGCCTGTCTCTTAAAAAGGTGGAAAGGGAGAAGCTGGGAAATGGTAGATCACTAAGGCTGCCTTCAGTATTTGGAAAAATATTTGAATCACGCACTGAAGAATCTGTTGCAAGCACCCAGAAGACAACTCAGCAGTAAGTATCGATTCACACAGATTTGTCTGAGAATAACTGAAATTGAAGTAATTTGACTTTCTTCTGTCACAGACAGACAGCACTGGGGGACGGTGTGGGAGGGGGAAGCAGGCTTCAAACACTATCTCTAAAGAAATTCTCATAAGCAGATGAAGGAAACATAATCTGTATGAAACTTCTACAGAATGAGTAAGCAACATGCCGGTACCCACTGAGGACTTAATCAGTCTGTTGTACAGGAAAGATGTGTGAAGTACAGTCCAGTATCTTTCAGGTTCGGTATTTTTGTTAATAATTTGGTCAATATGATAAAGATGATGCTTATTAAATGACTGCAAGCTGTCAATGAAAATGATTATTCAGATAACCTTGGGCAGACGTATTACTTCACACGGATAGTTTTCAAACGATTCTCTTGGCTTACTCATAACATGAAATTTGAGTATGAGGTGGGCGAAAGGATTAAAAATATCAAGCTTTTGAGAATCAGGAACTCCAGGTAGATACTTGAAATTACCACTTTAAAGGCTGGCTAACATCTTCCTGAAACTAACCATTTTCGAGAGCAATGCTATCTGTACTTTTGTACTAATGAATTCTAAAGAAAAAGCATTCGGTGAGACAGAAACCTGGTAGGAGTAGAATCAAAACTCATACTTTTAAGAGACACCACGAACAATTTTCTGGTATATTTATGTAGCACATGAAGTGTTGGATCAACAGGTGTTGTCACTCCCCCAAAATGTTTCATGTCATCAGATTTTTCCCCAGCTAAATGGGTTCTCCAGCTCACAGGAGACACATGCTCGCACAGCAGCATGACACCCCTATCTCCGCTTACCTGTTCTGGCCCCAGGTGACAGCAGCCTCTCTCTCTGACATTCCCCGGAATACATGGCTTCGATACATCTCCACCTTTAGCAGAGTTGTCTCACTTCTCATGTACCATGATCACAGGATTTTCTCAGTAGCTCCCTCACATTGCTGGCTCAAAGGGATTGACTCAATCTCAGATTGACTAACAAACCAAGGTTTTCTTTTTGTTCTCATTTCCGACATAAATCCACTGCTAACAATCGTATTTCCTTTTGCTGTTTCCTGAGGTTAGAGGAAAGCTGCTGTTTCCTCAGGTATCTGGAGGTGCCAGCTGGATCTAGCCCCATAATCAACAGCACCTCCCTGCTTCATCCTACCCGCAGGTCACACTCGTGCCTGCAGTGGGGTCACCAGGGGAGACACTGCCAAGGACTAGCATGCCTGAATTTGTGCATCTCCCTGGTAACCCTTACTCGCCTCTCTGTAGTCCTCACCAGCCTTCTAGTAACCATTTCCTCGCAAACTTAGCAGCCCTTGTTCAAATATCCCCAGTTTTTCTATTGCCATCGTTATTTCTAGTGCACTTCACTAAAGTGTGAGTGCCCTCAACTTTTAGCTTTTTTCATGTCTGAAAAAGCAGACACTTCACCAAAGAAGTTAATGGTCTGGCAAGATCTGTCCAAGCCTTATTTAGTTTACCATGTTTTCACTTATTTTATTTATTTATTTATTTAAAAATCTGTAGAAAGCTTTGACCTAGCAGTTACAGAATGACTTTAATCAGGTTTGCCCCTATTTCCTTCAACAGATAGGCTAGACTGATCTTTTTCCAGATACATCAATAATATACTCCATAACTCCTGGGTTGGAAGTTCAGCTTTATGTGCCAGTTTTTTCAGTAGTTTGAGCTGGAAATAATCTTATTTCCCCAACGTAAGCATGTTAAGCTCTGAATACATTCTCTGTTCAGATGCAGAGATATTTCCAGATTATCCATTTCAGATATTTCCATTATCCCCCACTGATTGCTGTAAACCACCCCACCTCTGAACTCCAGCACAGTATCAACATCTGCCTGGAAAGCAGAGGTATAAGATTTGGCAAAGCCCACGGCCATTTCCTCAGTTAGTATTTAGCTGATTTTCTTGCTCTCTATTTCTCTCTCTTTGTATTTCAGACATGTAAACAAAAGTTCTCTCAACAACTGCTTTTTTGGTTTCTTCAGAAAAATCCAGCTCCATTTGGAAGTGCTTATCAGCTACCTGTCACTTTCTGCCCTCCAAAGGAGAGAATCCTCACTTGATCAAGTTCATCTTAAAAACCCCTTACTTACTCCTAAAATTTCTTTTGAGCTACTTGGTTAGCTGAGCTGGACTGGAAACCTTAACTGGCAATTTTTTGTCCTTCATTTAGAATTATTTGTGATTCTATTAAAGAGATTATGAAAAACACATTTAGGGCATAGTTTGTTAAAGCATATGTATATTTTTAAAGAATGATAATACTTATTCCACATAAATTATGCTTTTTAAAGAAGTATTATTAAGATGCAATACCTTTCATTTGCTACTTTTGCCAGATTATCTGAGATCATCGACTACAAATTAAAATACTTGTAAACCCCCAAATTGACCAATGCTGAAAGTTAAACACAAGCTAGAACATGTGCTTACTCAATTCGTACCTAGACAAAAGAAGTAGCGAGATGTATTGAGGCATTAACTGGGGAACTCACACATTTCCAACCCGTTTTCTGTGTGGTTTAGGGGAGAAATGACCAACGACAGTGTGGAATGCGACTTTAAAGTCATCGACAAGTTAGCAGTCACCATCCAGTTTGGGATCTCCATCCCCACCTTCATTCTCGGTTTGCCTCTCAACGTCCTAGCCCTCTCCATATTCTGCCGCTTTTGGAGCAGACAGACCAAAACCTCAGTCTACATGATCAATCTCGCACTTGCAGATATCCTGCTGCTTCTCTCACTCCCGCTTAAACTGTACTACTCTACTAAAGAAGCACCTGGGCTCCTGTGTGCCTTTATCCAGTCTCTGTACTTTGTCAATACGTACGGCAGTATCTTCATCATCGTCTGCATTACTATTGACAGATATATCTGCATAAAGCACCCATTTGAAGGTCGGGCTAACCAATCCCCCAAGTGGGCAATCTTGGTTTGCTGCTTCATCTGGGCAGTAACTTGGCTTTGCAGCAGCCCCATGTATGTGTTTCAAGAGAAAGATGAATTACTTTGTTTTCACAACATGTCAAAACAGGCCTGGAGCATTCCCTATATTGTTTCTGTGGAGATCTTTGGATTTCTGATCCCACTCTCAGTGATAATTTTCTGCTCTGGCCAAAACATCTGGATTCTTCTGAATCACAAAAACCGTGCTAAAAAGAAAGCAGAAGACAGAGGCTCCTTACTAGTAATTATCATCAACCTTGTGGTGTTTTTGGTGTGTTTCACACCTGTCCATCTTGCGATCTGCCTACAGTGCCTGGTGAGACAGCACGTGATAGTGGACTGCAGTCTGAAACTAAAAATCAGCCTCTTCATTCAAGTGTCAATGATGTTTGCCAACCTGAACTGCTGTCTCGATACCATCTTCTATTACTTCGCCGTAAGAGAATTTCGTGAGAAAACACACCTGAAAAAAATTATTGAACTATGTCCTGTCTTTAAGCCTTGTGCCACATGATGGGACTACCTGCAGTGGAAGAATGCCTCTTCCCTAGCTGCCACTTGCCTTGCAAGGGGGACACTGACAGCATTATTCTAGACATAGCAGTAAGGTCGCCTTGGCCATTGCAAGGAGGCTGCAGGACTGAGAAGGACATTTTTTTTCTCATGAATGTGAATATTTTTCTTCCCTTAAGATGAAAGGAAGAATGCTGGAAAAAAGAATCTGCATTAGGAAAGCAACAGTGATGCCAAAAGAAGCATTAGCATTGATGCTACCTACTGAATGTGAAAGGTTTGCCAGAGGAAAACTACCCAGACCACTGGAATGCCCCTTAAAATCAGCCTTCGTCACAGCTGTAACAGTTTTCCTTTTGCCAATGTGATCAGAAACTTTTTTTGCTAAGGGCCAGTCAAACACAGAAATAACTATTTAAAACCTTCTTGCTAACTTAGAAGGTAACTAAGAGTTTAAAGGAAAGTATCTGGCCAAAGTCTGGCTCTGCTCTTTCCTTCAGTTAACCTTACAGAAGGTCTCTGTCAGAACTCACTTGCTTTGGACAGCTTGGCTGGCCTGCAATAACACAGAGCCACCCCTCCCATAAGCATTATACACCAGTTGGGGCTGTTACGCAGGACAGCAGCCCCTGCTTTTCCACAGAGGACAGCTTACCTGGTATACAACCCTGTATCTTGGGTAACAGTAACGAGCAACAAACATTTCTGATTATCTTTGCTGAGGAATCAGAATGGTTCTTGCAATTTTAAAATTTAAATTTCTCCTGCCATTTCAGAACTGGTTTTGCACATGAAAAACAAAAGAATCCCTTCACATAGTGCATTTAGTGAAAGGTTGTACATGAACTGTAGGTGATCATCACTGTATTTCTGCCAAAGATATAACAAGATACACGTATGAAATTCTTCTGTCTTCTTTATTGGAAAAGAGGAATCAGGGAAGCAAGCACAGCATCATGGAAATATAGTTTGGAAGCACTTGTCTGATGTACTCCTGGCTCACAGATGAAAGACTGGATCAACTCTGTGCCTCTCATTCCTCGAGGAAGCCCTCCTAGCCTGTGCTTTGTATTTCACAAAATGTCTCTGGATGTGCCTTAACCATCCCCAGTCAGCCCTTCGGGTATATCACCACCCTTGGGCCATTTGTAAGTTTGGCTCTAAGCTGAAACTAAAGGCTTCCTTCTTGCAATTTAAGCCTGCCATTTCTTGTGCCATTATATTGCCATGGCTCCTGCTCTTACCCAGATGCACTTTCACATCAAGAAACCCATTTTTGTCTCTTTATAAAACAGCTGTAAAAATGTTTAAAATTGCTTGAAATGAGGTCTTCATTCTAGGGCAGATGTTCACTTTATTCAAAATGTGAAAAGAAAGCAGCTTCTGTCTCATGCAAGTTAAGAAGACGTGGGGTTAGTTTTGAAAATACAATCTTCAGTCAATTGATTTCTTGAGTAAATGACTGATGGTGCAAGTGGACAGCTGTACACGCCTAATACTGGACTTAATGTGGAAGTGTTTTAAAACCTGTTAGTACTAAAAGTATTAACACAGCTGAGGCATGAAATTTGCTCAGACACAAGGGTTTTTGTCATCACTTTTGCCATTATCTGCAGATGTGCAGGAGGAAGAGGTTTACAAAACAGTAGGTGTTCAAAACATTATTTGCTACTGCCTTGGTCATTCAGGAACTTGCAACCTTTTCAATATGAGTTAGCCTGTTTTGTAGCTTTCACATTACTTTGCATATGAAATGTGTGTGTTGGAAAGAACATGTTCTACTTAATAAACTGTATACGTGAAGTGTATGATATAAAAATACATTTTAATTCCCCAGTCTGACAGCAGTGTATGATTCTTATCTCCCAATTCCATCTTTTTTTTTTTTTTTTTTTTTTAACTATTTGCTCCTTAAAACAGCTCCAAGACTTAGTTGGGGATTTTCTTTCTCAGAAAACACTTCAGGTTCATAACTATGGTAGCAAAGAACAACTGAATTACCAGAAATAATCAGGAAAGAAAAAAAAAAGTAAAAACAGGAAAGACAATCCCATCCTGAAGTTTAGATTATTTAAATAAAAATTCTGAGGAAACCCTCTACATAAATTCTTGGTAATAACCCTGCCAAATCTCCTACAATAATTCCTCCAAAATGCATTGAGTTCTCTCTTTTATGACTAGCCAATTATCTGAAAATTTACTTTGCCATTAGTGCAATTTGTGACTGCAAAAACACAGCACTTTAAGGTACAAAGTGAAACACAGGTCTTCTTTCTCATTTAAAGCTTTCCACACACATGCAATGGGTGATGACAGAGCGCACCTCCTCCTCCAGTGTGGACAACACTAAATCCGTGGTGTGTCTGAGATGGCAAGAGGTAGAGCCTCACTCCAGTGTGACCCTATAAGCTCCAACAAGCCTCTAAACTGCAGGACAGGGGAACAGAAATGTCCTGAAGTGCAGCAAGGAGAAATCCAAGTCCGGGGTAGGACAATCCCATGGGTTAGCACAGGCTGGGAAAGTAGGGCCGGTGTAGGTGTCCTCCCAGAAGGGTGATGGTGGGCACCAGGCTCAGTACAACCCAGGGGTGCCCTCTCGGTAAGTATGATAAAAGAGATACCAGGACTCACTAAAAATGTGGTTAGTGCAAAACCAATAAAGTTATCGTCATCCTCTATAAAGGCTGATGAGACTACACTGGAATAGGATGTCCAGCTCTGGGCTTTCCAATTCAAGAGAGATGGGAAGAAACTGGAGATGTTCAAGCAGGTGTTTTGCAGGATGGTTGGGTGTGTGGGGCGCAGGTCAAGGGTTGGTTTCATGCAGAATGCTGGAAGGTAGTGATAGAGGTGATGGAGCCGAGTGCTGCCCATTGTTCCCAGCAACACAGAAAGGAGTAAAGGCCCTTGATTCAGGTTCAGTATTTCAAAAAAACTTCTTCATTAAGAGGGCAATGCTTCTCTACTGAGCTGTATGATAACCACCCACAGACATTTCCAAGACGTAGTCAAAGTTCATAACTGAACAGATTTAATCTAGTGCTGGAGAAACACCTGCTTTGATAAAGAAGCTGGCTCCAGAGGTCCCTTCCCTTCCAACCACTCTGACTTTCAGCAAACACAAGTTTATTTTTTTCCCATCCAAGACAAAAAGCTGCCTCTCGGTGCTGCTAATGCTATGGCACTGGTTGCCAGTAGCTCTACAACTATAGCTGTGTGTCAAAAGCACAGCACAAGACTGAGGAAAGGCACTAACTTCCTAAAAACAACCATGCAGCAGTAACTGTGACATATCACACAAAGTTAGGACAACTGACATGAGGACCATGAAGCAGTACTGTCTTCTTCTGCCTATTTGTCACTAAGCACTTGGAAAAGATAATTTTATTATCTTAAAAGGAATAAGTCTGCAGACCCCACAGAGGAAAAATATGGAGGGACTCCTATAGATGTAGGCCAGGGAGAAGTTTGATTTGCCAGGGCTAGAGAGACAGCGCTCGCTCATGCCCAGTCAGCGTAGAGACGTAGCACATGCAGGCAAGGAGAGACTTCCATTTACAGAAAGAAATCAATTTCATTTTCTCCGTGAAGGTAACAGAGGTCTGTTTATGAAAATTATCTGTAAGAACAGGGAGTGATGGGACCCACCATGTACCTCTATACTGGTCAACAAGTTCAGTCTGCTTATGCCATGCACAGTAGAAAACTCAAAGAATAGAACCTGGAAATTAGATTGGGCTACTGTCCTTTTTACCACCACCAGTGCCACTTTGTTGGCCAGAAGTGATTTTATATATAACTCCATTTGTATAAATTTTGCTTGTTATATTTGTAAATGAGAGCAGCCTAAGCATACTTGAAATTTCTGAAGGAAGAGAAAGAAGGAAGAAAGCCCAGCTGTGCTGGTTTTACAGAGCTACTACAGTTGTCAAATATTCTAGCACAAGAAGAACAGACCTTTTCAGTAAGAAGGTGTCACTTTCAATTCACCATGTTTCAAGATGAATTTATGTTTCAATAATATATTTAAATTCTGTCCTTGACCTCCAGCTAATACTACGCTTCTTTTGAAATCAGAATTTTGCATATAGGCTCCTCTAAGAAATTTACTGTTAATTCAGGAAAACCTCCAGTTGGTTGTATTTTTATACCAGGGACAACAGCAATCAAGAACACAAAAATCACAACTTGAGACAGCACGGAACACTTTTGATGATGAATAAAACTGAAAAACATTTGACATTTTAAAAACAACAACAAAAGCCTTCCTGACTAAAAACACAAGTTCACAATTTCAGTCTTCAGACAGCATGACAGAAGAGATTTCTTCTCTCTCACTGTTATTCCTAATACACAGAAAAATGATAAGAACCTGAATATGATCCCCTCACATACCCAGGTCTTCTCCCAGGGACTCAGTTTTACTGTAAGGTTAAAGAAGCATTGTCCTAGTGGAAGAGAAAAAATGGGTGTTTTGCTAATCAAATCACCCATTAAAAATACTTTTAAAAATGACATTTTAAGTTCTGCTGTCTTCTGTGAATTGAACAGAAGTTGATGCAATTAATCTTAAAAAGCTTCTTTCAGAACACCCAGGTGAGAATATTCACAAAAAAACAATTCTGTTTTTATCCAGTCAAGTGCCCAATGGATACACTCACAAATAGTAGGCAGAATTAACCAAGGTATTACCTATGGTGATTTCTCATACAATGCAGGTTAAAAACGAAAAATAGACCTTACAACCCCCAACGCCCAGTAATTTGAAATGAATTTTGAAAGGTATAATATTTAAATTACCTAACTCATCATAGGACAGGTTATTGGAATTTACTCCTGATATAAACCTCACTAGTGAAGAGAATATACTCCCTGGCAAACTAACCAAGCTATCCAAATGGGAAATTGTATCAGCCAAAATAAATTAATAAACAAATAAAACAAAACCCTCCAATTCATTTAACCCAATAAATTTATGGTTTTACCTGCCAGCAACTGGATCCCATTACACTGCCTTCTATACCCTGTCAAATTTTCTTAATACTCTCACAAAACTCAAGTATCGTGCCCACTTTGACTTCACAAGGCCTTCTTAACCATCCATGGTTGACATTTATCCTTTGAACTGCAGTGTTGCTTGACTAACATGTGTGCAGGGTAGTATTTACCTCCTACATGGTACCTCTGCTATCTATCATGGTTCTGGAATCCCAAGAAAGGTTTGATTTGGTGAGACTAATGCCAGGATTGCCTACCTCAACAAGCAAACAAGTCAATGCTGACAAAGGCATCCCATTTAGATTTGTTTGGCAATACTCAAGTAAACTATTTTTACATTTCTTTCATATGGATTAGCATACTCCTATGCAAGGACTTACTTGGAAACAGAATATCATAAAAGATAAGGAAGCCTCTGCATGTCCAGTTAATGCTCATATTTCCATTGGCTAAACACATGACCCTTTTTTTCCACTCTTCTTCTTTTCAGAAATAATTATTATTTCCCTCACGTCTCCCAGTGACAGCAGCTCATCCAGCACAACTACCCTAAATGCTGTTTTTCTACCAAGGCTCTTAATACCATCAAATAAAAGAGCCACTGTACCAATGCTTTGCTTTCACCCCCTTTCACGCATGTGACTCTCAGGCTGCTCCCATCAGTTCTTACCTGTAGTTCAGAGGGACAGGAAAGAAAGTTCTCCTCTTTCTGTGTTTGCCAGCATCTCCTGCAGAGCCCATCCAAGATGCCTCCTTCAGCAGCCCCTGGGCTCAGCACCCACCCTTTTGCAGCAGTGCTCCTCTTGGGCCTGGGGACACCTCCAGCAGCATCTCCAGCTGGGCCAAACCCCACAGGTGGTCACAACACAGGATAGGGCTCGCGGCCCTTTAGGGTATTTTTATCAATGTCAGGTTACTCCACCAACATCCTATAATTACCATTTGCTGAATGGTGAATGTGACCTCCAAGCTGTATTTGGTAGACTCACACAGCAATTGAAAAACCATAAAGCATCAAAGTAGATGGAAAAGGGGGGAAGGGGGGAAAGGAACATCTGGTTTTCCCCAGACTTTTCCTGTTCCTTTGCCTGGTGGATTACGTTATCTTAAATTTCCCAGGCCTACTTGAGAGCCAAACTTTAGATCAGTGCCACTTCACTAACTTTTAATGTTATAAAAGTATATATAATATTGGACTTTTAAAAAAGTATTATTGCCCTGAAAGTTCCTTTGAAATTACATGCCTAAACAATTTTTAACAACAACAAATTTTGCTGTGAATTCTGCTGGTTTAATAGAAAATATAAGATCTAGCATGAAAAAAAAAAAATTTTACAGCTTTCAAAAAACTGCCTGCATGATACCACGATTTGCAAGCTAAGCTGGAAGGCACCTGAGGGAGGATCCAAGCCTACAGCAAAGCACGGACAGTCTCCTGCCTCCTAGCAGGAGGCGGCGGTGGGCACAGGTGGACACGCACCCTACAGGGGCAGTCCAGCATTGTTTCATTCAGATAAAATATGTTAGTTTAAAAAAAAAAAAAAACATAAACCAGAAGAGCTTTTTCCATGTGAGAATAGTCAGCCACCATTCTTCTCACAAATAAAATCTAATATTCTTAAATCATGTCACTCTAGCAGTTTATCCCATCAAGTAACTCGAAGTGTTCAGAAGTCTGCAAAGCGAGACGCCATCCCCCTGTCTAAAGCAGCCTGCAGATCACAAAATGATGTTGAAACTGGTTTGAAGACTGAAACTGATCTTCAGACAGATAGCATTCCTCAACCTCACATTTTTGTGTGCTGCTCTTCTAAGTGATACTTCATTTGGTCTCCTGCACCACAACTTAAGCTGCCCCAAACACATGCGACACCACAACTTGGCCTGTCCAAAATGCACGCAGAGGAGAAAAGAGGAACAGAAGCTACAGTTCTCAAAGGTACACGGACTTCTGCCTCTCCCATCAAGATCGTTTTGAAGGCTCCCCCCGCCCCTCGCCTCACTTTCAGAGCATTTTCCATTTTAGACAAATTCCTTCCTACGAAGTTTGGGCACGCTCTCCATCCTCCCACCCAAATGCGAGGAGAGGAGCTGCAGAGATATGTCCTTTGAGGAGCTGGTGAGTCCACAGGAGGAGACGTAGAGCAGAGAGCCCACTAGCCCTGAGTCCAAACCTCTCGCCTCCTGAGGTGACTCTGGCAGTGCTGCGCTGCCATGAGAGCCTGCAGGGATCTGTTCAGCACCAGAGCCACAAATCGCTTGGGCACGATAGGACCTTGGCTGCCGAGCACCAAAAGGAACATCAGTTTTCCAAGGGGAACTACCATTAAATACAAAGAGGGGCAGAAACATGCTTGCCCTGAACAAATCAAAGAGAAATGTGCCTGCCTGTGTTAGTCACACAACACTAAGGATGGGAAAGCTGGTTTGATTAAATATCAAATTGGTATGCTTGCTAAGCATGTAGAGAAACACCAGGACAGGCCACATGCACGAGCTTTGCTCTGGCTGCACTCCCAGCACCACCAAAATGCAGAGCATGGGGACAACAGCTCAAAGGCTCCATCAGCCAAAGGTGAAGCAGCTCCTTCACAAACCCTATAAGAAAGTGTCTCTGTCAGGGGAAGGAAAGCCCAGAGGAAGAAGAAAAGAGGATGCTGCAATATGCAGCGGAAAGTGGCTACTGCAGTGGGTGAGCTGCGACTGCTGCCGTTTGCCAGGGGAAGGGCCTGCCTGCAGCCACCAGCACGGGGGGGACACCAGGAGGGGTGTGCAGGGGCCGGGGCTTCCTTCGGCTGCAGTGACTGCTTCTGAAAGCAGCTGGAACTAGCTCTGCCGTGAAGGTGTGTGACAGCGCATTTCCTACAGCTGGGAAACTTTACAGGCTGTGGAGAATATTAGGTAGGGAATCCTGTGCCGCTTCTGAACATGTAACTGAAATGAGTTTCTGCCTGCAAGAGAGACAGCTGCATCTAAAACCACTCCTAGGAACCGCATGCCACAAAATATTGCTGTGTGAGAAGCTTTTGCAGTTCTGTTACTTCAGTGTTAGCTGGAAAGCTCCAGCGAGATAAAACTTGTCCCCTCGGCAGGGACGTTGCAAGTTTACACAATCTTCTGTCTATCTTTTTAACATCTGGCCAACGCGTAGACTAGAGCAAGCATCTACAGTGAAGCACACACATCACCAGGCAAAAAATAGTTCCACCTCTACAGCATCTTTCATCTGAGGAAGTCAGAATGTCTGAAGCCAAGTGACATTACCCTTGGCTGCGCAGACTGCTCGCCGTTTTGCATCAGCACCATGGGAAGCAACATGATGGAGCAGACAGGCAGCAGCCGAGCACCCCAGGCCCTGCAAGGTAACTCCGTGCCCTGGAGCAGCACAACTTCATTGCCTTTGGCCCCGGCCGAAGTTTTGCTCTCATGCATTTTGCTTTCAAATATCAATAAAATAAAATGAAATGCTGACATTACTCACTGCATGACAGAGGAATTACCGGAGCCAAATTCACGCAGGAATTTTAATTTATCGTTATTTTTAAATCACTGCCATTTACTGCCTTGCCAGCAGGCCAGAGGTGCCACTGCTTTCCCCAACACCCTTTCTGCCAGGGCCAGGACTCGCCTGCCCAGCACTGAGTCCAGCTCCTGCAGGACTGTGCAGGCTGCACACAGCCGGGCTGCCCAGCACTGCAGTGAATCTACTCCTGGACACCAGGATGCCATCTATGTTGCCTGAGCTATGCTGTCTGACACACTTCACAGGAAAAAAAAAAAAAAAAGTCTTGCCCAGGATCTGGCACCTCCACCACCGTGACCAGTTACCTTTATACACGCTACCTATATGGAAGGCTGTGGTGCTTACTCATTTATAACTTCAGTGGCTGCACTGCGAGGAGGCAGGGCACGTCTGCAGACCTTGCGGCAAGTCTCAAAGCTCGCCTGAGAGGCAGGTGTTTAGAAGCAACCACGTCCTGCTCTTCACTTCCTCCTCGCCCCAGCTCACCACTTCTGTAAGCCCTCTGCGAGCCCACGTTTCAGGCCCCAGCCCTGGACCCACCTGCAGCAGTTGGCCAAGAGTTCCCGTCTGGACTGCCAGATGCTGCCCCCGTGGCACCTTCCTGCTCCTGCCCCGCGGCACCCACCTCGTGCCCAGAGGCACCGCCACAGGCAGGCCGCTGCTGCTGCTTGCGAGCCAGTAGGTCTGGGGGAGGTGTGAAAAATCAGCTGGTTTTTGCCTCCACTCGGTGAAGTACAACAGCCTCAAGGACAAGCAGATTGCCATGCTATAAAATAAATAAAAATAAATAAACAGGAAAAATGTTCCTGCTCCTTTCTGCTCCCTTTCGAGGCCCTAGACTACTGCTTCTTTTGTCATATTTTCTGAAACCTGGCAAACTGTGTGTGTGTAAGCGAGGGACATTGCTCCACAACTAAACTTCATTCAGCCCAAGGCTACATTTACATTGTTCAGCGCACGGGTAAAACCCTGCTGCTGTTCTAGAAACTGCAAACAACCGCATTGATGTACATGATTGCCACATCAAGATCACAGACATAAAATTAAAAAAAAAAAAAAATGCAGCTTTGAAGAAAACACATGAGATATTCCAGCTGAAGCTAGAAGAGAGAACAGAGAAAGGTTGTAGGCTGTCCGGTCATATGAGTCATATATAAAAAAAATCTTATATTTTATCTTCCGTACAAGGTGCTGAAATAAACCTAAGGTGTAATCTTGGCCTCCTGCAGCACTTCCAGGGTTCAGCATCACTTTTCAGTTTCCTAGGGGTCCTCTCAGACTGTTCTGAACTGTATTTTACCACACTGTAAATATGCCAGTGTCCCCAGAGCAAAGCAGCTGCTCCCACCCCAAGCAAAGCACCTGGCTGAAGTGCCAAGGAACTGCTGAAGCTCCCTGAGCAGTCACTGAAGTGCTTCTGGCAGCTCAAGCGAGCAATTCACATTTTTAACATCTGGATTGCCCTCAACAAGCACCAGCCTCTCGTCCCCGAGGACAGAGGGCTGCTAGGACATCTGGGCTCTCAAATCACATAACTGAGCTACTCTGTTAGACACTTGCATATCTGTATCCTGCCGATGAAACCATACAGCTGCTTATTAAGCATTTCTGCTGCCCCAATCAACTCATTACTGAAAGAGGTGCAGCCAATAATTATGGCAGAAGCCATCAGAGCCCTGGAAAGGAGACCATGTGCGACTACCCTGGTAAGAGCCAGCCTCCATGCAGCCATTAGCATCGGCAGTGAAACACACCGTTGTCAGTATCTGCATTAGATCTACTAATTGCCTGCTGTTACTGGTGAAAGTGAAGGTTCTGTTGTTTTTCTCAAACCTTTGGCTTGTTTATTGACAAATAACAGAACTTTACGCCACTGTTAGTTTCCCCCTTGCTCACGTTTATGTTGCCTGAGGAATTTTCCTCAGCACTTCTTAGAATTGTATAAATGCACGTGGAGCACGTTATTTCTTTTGCAAGACCCTAACACCTCAGGTTATGCCTGCACTTCAAACCTCTTACAGAACACGGGCTTGTCTCTGCTCCTACAAAGGCAAATAGCTCCAGTCCCATGAAAGCAAGAGTCGCTCCCCGTTCCTATGACAGTTGAAAAGAAACGCTGGAACAGTGCAAAGCTCCGAAAATAACTGCACTGATTTCTTCCAAATCTGTTTTCCATTTGCCACTGCACCTCATCTTCATGAGCGTGCCCAGCACGTTGCAGTTCCCGTAAAATCAGAGAAGTGCGCCTATCGCCGGCTCTCTGCTTCTGACTTTCTGAGCTACATCGCACTGCAAAGCCAGGCACCTGCAACGTGACTGCCTTGAAACTGTAGGAGGTTAAGTATAGGCTAAAATGCCAAAAAAATGAACTATGGCAAGTGTGGTTTGTTGTGTTGTTGGTTTTTTTATGCAACATAAAGCACTAAGCTCAGCAAAGACAGAAAGGTTATTACATAAAGCAATTACACCTCCAGAACCTGTTTCTCTTCAGGTTTTTGTAGTAGAAACACACAGACATCCTGAGAACTAAATCTTTTTTTCTGAAAAGTAGACAGCGTGGTTCATTTTGAGTCACAGACCTCACCAAATGAATCTCAATCGCATTTACCTGATTCACATAGCAAAACTTTCTGTTCTTTCTTCTTTTTTTGACTTCCAGTGCTGGAAATTCAGCTTGGGGAATTCTGATGGATCGTTTCTTATTTACACAGCCTTGTCCATAAAAATCTGTGCCGGCTGAAGTGTGCAAAAGCCCATTTGACTGCTGTTTTCTGGGAAGACACAAGCATAGGCAGGGACTGCAGGCAGTGCCGCAGCCAGACGTTGCTAGCGCGGATGCCGGCGGTGTGTGAGCAGCAGCACACGCTCCCTTTCCACGCACATGCTGGGAAGTGCCTGTCTGCAGCACCTTACACCATTATTCATTTAGAGCACAGCCAAAGGCTTCGCGTGTCATCACTCGCAGATTTCAGTCTAAGTCAGTGGGAATTGCCCTTGTGTCTGCTTAGTACTGCAGGCGGGAGAAAAAGAAAACCGAAAAGCTCTGCTACTAAATAAAAATATTCCCGTATCTCCTAACTGCTCCACGTACCACGTCTACCGTGTAAAATGTTCAGACTGATCTTCAGGTTAGGATTAGCCTATCACCACCCCTGGCCAGACTTCATCAAACAAATAGGAGATTTCTCCCCTACGAGAAGCTGACACGATTTAAGATACAATTTTTTGAGAGAGAACATACATCACGCTCTGTCTCCAAGCACCCAGCAGGTAGGAAACATCAAGGAGCCATTTCCTTACTTCCAGCCCCGTCAGATCTTCCCTCCAGCTTTTTGCCCCTGAAACACCCCCTGCTCATGCAGCCATGTTTGATTTTTGTCTCCTGCTTTTAAGCTGTTGTCTCTTGACTTTCTGCTGCATTCTGCCTCCTATTTGATCCCTGTATTAATCAAGAGCTGTGACCAGATAAATCTTTCATCCTGTTTGCATCCAGTCCACCCACAGATGGAGACCCTTCTCAATGCCAACACCAGAAGTATTTTAAGAGGGATTAGAGTTCAGTGTGGCTGATAGCATCCCAATCTCAGCTGATGCCAGAGTTCACACCCACAACAGGGACTCATCATCATTAGTACAGCCTGCAGGTCCCCATTCTTCCAGTTATCACTAAAAAAAGGAGCAGTCAAACAAAGTGCTCCCCCCTGTTTGTTTGGCTGGAAGGTGGAGAGCATGCCCATGAACTTCAGTGAGGTCTGCAACTTCCCAAAGATCTGAGATACACTGGCAGGAAGCACTTGGGATTCAAACTAATTTCTGACTACTGTCATTTCTAAAGTATTTTTAAAATATTTTTTCTTTTTAAAGAGCGCGTGTCTACAAGGTTGGGATTTTCTTCTTTATTACTTTAGCTAGAACTCAGAAACCAGAAGACTAGCCCAAGGATGTAAGTACAGAAGTCACCTACCAATATCAAAGCTGTCAGCTTTTTCACCTCGCTGGACACAAATTTGCAGCTAACTTGTAGGCATTGGCTGCAGATGGGCAGGTCATTTCCTTTCTTGCAGGCTGTCAAGAGCAGCGGGGTGCACCCTGCTGCACCTGGGCCACAGGAGCTGAGCGGACAGCCACGGGGAGCCAGGCTCAGCCCCATTTGAGGAAGAGGTTTGGAGAAAAAGAGGAGGTTGCAGAGCCACTTGGTGCACTCTGGGCCATGACACCTACCTGAGCTGAGGTCCTTTTAAACATGTCTGCTTGCGCATCATATACAGATGAGGTTGTCTGTGGCCAGAAACCTCTTTCACAGCACGCCATCAGAAATCGTAAGGCATTGAAAATTTTCAAAATGATTAAAACTAGTAACTCCTGCCATTTTCTGTGATGTGGTTGCATACATGTTTAGCACAAGCACAGCCTGGAGAGCGGCACTGAAGCTGGGGCACGCGGCAGCTGGTCCCTAAAGGACCAAGTGCACAACACGCCCTGCATCGGAAAGAGCTGATACACAGCTTCAAATCTAGCTCTCTGCTAAGATGAGTAACTCAAAAAACCAAACCAAACCAACAACAACAAAACCACCATACTATAAAATGATCTAAATAAAACATTGTTGGTTGCCCATCACCACAGGCAGCTGCGCTAACAATACACACAGGCAGAGCGATCCCAGCAGTCTCTTAGCAAACGCAGTTTCCTATGAGACAAATGCTGGCCTAGTTATGCTTTTACACCAAAATTTGTCTGATTTTTTTTAAGTGGCTGTTCCATCTAGAGTACCAAATACATCACAGTCCTCCTCCAGTTTCTGAGGTAATGCCAATTACTATGTGTTTTAATATTCTGCACAACATGTTTCTGTCCCTGAGCACGGTCCCAGCTAAAACACGGGCTCTGCTCCATTCCTTAGCCTTGCAGCTAAGATGTTGCTCCCTAACCTTACGTTTCAGTTCTCAAAACTGGCTTGTGGCTCATTCACTTAAACTGCGTAATTCTTGTTAACAAACTACCCCACCTCGCCTGTCTCCTAGCTTCCACCTGAGGCAGGAAGCTAACCCGAGGCCAGGGTAAGGACAGTTGTCCCTCCAGCACCCGCTGCAGCCACCCTGAGCAGCTGCCCCCCTCGTCCCAGCACAGGGGGTGCCCCACAGCTGTCCTCTGCCATCTTCCATCTGCCATTGCCCGTTCGGGTGCTCGCCTGTCCATGGGGCTCTTTCCTCAGGTTTGATGTTTGCTAGAAAGCCACAGCTGGGACTCTTCAAAGAACCTGACCCAGATTTCCCTCAGCGTTCAGAAAAGGCCGCTTTTTCCTGTATATTGGAAGGCCTGGGACTGAGTCACCTTTCTTCTCGTTTCAGTGAGCCAGGAGACCTGAAGGTCTGTGTATGTTTGGGGGTGGAGAACATGGTGATCAGTAAAAAGTAAAGAACTGGAGGTAATCATTATTCTTTTTCCTACAGTAGAGGAACAAATTTTTAACTTGGCCAAAACGTCACAGACTATGTATACACCACTAGACTTCAGTTTTAGAAGCTTGGACTCATCTTGATCTCAAGTTTGATCTAATGTACTTTTCACAAGTTTGTGAGAACAGAATGGAAGAAACGATATTTTGGATGCTGGAACAATTTACTCAGAACAACCAGAAGTCAACACTGCAGAAGCTGAACCAGGGTAAGAGGATTAAAATAATTATAAAAATATATATATATTCTAACACTTCCCCCCCCCCCCCTTAATTCAGATCACAAGCCTGACTGCTAACTAAGCATCAAAGCTACAGCCCTAGTTACTTTTGCATCAGTGGTTGTGGTTATTTACAAAGAAATGTTCAATACCAGAGAAATTTTATGCTAAAATGTTTAAATACTTGTCTTAAAACTGCTTACCAGGAAAACAACAGGAAAAGGATGTGGCCTGATAAATGTTAGTAACAGCTTCATCAGGGCTGTATTTATTCATATGAATTTGATTTCACTAAGAATTAATGAGTATGAAAAGTCTTAAGAGTACCATATAAAGGTACAACATCAGCAGTTAAATGAATATTTTCAGTCAAGAAGACTAGAAATTAGTATAGTTTGGTTGGAAGGGACCTACAAAGATCATCAAGTTGGATTTGGTGATCTTAGAGGTCTTTTCCAACCTAAATGATTCCCTGATTCTATGAGTCCAACTGCCTCACCAGACCTTTTTAAACTCACGGCGAATGCTCTTTGATGAAAGCCATTTAAACCTTTCTCTGAAGGCACAGGAAAAACAAAACAGAAGAAAGGCACGGAGAGGTGCAGGCTCCCTCAGCCTGCAGGCCCAGCCCTCTGAGGCAAGCAGGAGATGACCGGAGGAAAGAAGAAAAGGGAGATGCCACGAGGGAGGGGGCAGGAGCAGGGGCTCTCCCTTCCTTTGGTTGAAACTCGAGTTGTGGTGCCATGTAGATCCCCTTCCATAGGGGCTACATATCTAACTATGCATACATACAACAACGTACAACTACACAGAGGTATACGGGCTACCTTAGAGTACAGTCGACATGAACTACGTGCCACCTGTAGCGAGGAGAGATGGAAACACATAGAGAAAGGACAAAGTCAGAAAATCTCCCACAATTTCAGCTGACTCCTGTGAAGTTATTATAATGAAAATTCATAAATTCAGCTTTTTTTTTTTTCCCCCAATCTTTGGATGCCTACTGACATGAGTAAATGAATCATGAACAATGGAAAGGTAGATCCAAGGCAAAGCTGAACCAAAGGGGCAACATTTGGGTGATGAAATGCCCACTCAGCTTGCCTAGGGCTCATGAGACCCAGGGCAGCAGAGTGGATGCTCAGCTGTGCTGGCGTGCCCTGTCCTTATAATCTGGTGTATGGGCCACACTAGGAACGTGAAGAGGTGAAAGGCCATCAGACCCCTTACCTCCCTCCTTCCTCTCCTTCCCAATGTGTCCTGTCATTCCCTATAAGCACATACAGACAGACAGACAGCAAGAAGATCCATCACTTCTGCTTCAGTCTCCTGCAGTCCTAAGGAGTCTGTCTTACAGAGAAGAAATAGTCAAAAACAGCCCTAAATTTTGCTCTTCTGAATAATTAGGAGTACCAAAAAGCATAACAAATATCAGCCTAAGCAATAACATGGAAAGTCTTTACTTACAAACGTGACAGAAATCAACCACTTCAATAGTATAAAAATTAAAAATCTATTAAATTGCATTGTTCATGTCTCAAAGCCAAGAACTTACTGGATTCAATGGGATAATACAACATGGTGAAACAATGGGTATTGGGAAGAACCGCTTCCCTTAAAACTGGTTATGTTACGGGTTATTGCTTGAGACTTTTCTTTCCCCTGCAGTACAGGGGGCTTAGATGATTAAACACACCACTTGCTGAATGCTTTTCTGGACATATTGTTAAGTCTGTCAGTTTCTTGCAGTTCAAGAAATGCTTTTCTAAGGATAACGTGACAGTAAAATACTTCTCTCTCTATTGCCTCACAAACATTAAACCTCACAAGTTCCTCATTTTATAGGTAAACCAACATCAAGCAACATTCACGCTGCCAAACCATGGGGACATTGTTTGGCCAGCTGCTTTTTCAGGCATTTTTGTCCCCTGCTTTGGTTTACCACACAGCTCCAGAAGTACTTGTGCCAGCCAGCAAGTCAGGAACAAGCCAGCAACCGCGGCTCAAATTGCCTCGCCAAGTCCTGGCCAACACATGCCACTGGGGTCTCAGCTCCTATCCCCAGTGTCCTGCAGAACAGCCCCTCTCTGCCCTGTCCCTAGAGGAGTTCTCCTCCCCATCAGTCTTTGCAAGTGAAGATGCCCATGAGATCACCAATCAATGGCTTTTAAAGGCTTTTGTGTTCAAAGTAGGGTTGGAACCTCAGAGTTCCCTTTCTGAGCCCAAATGTAGTTACTGCCCTGTAGCTGGGTTGAGAAGAGACAGCAGCTCAGAAGCCAGCTCTTGAAAAAGTACCTGAATCCTAACACAAAATGGCACCAATGACAAGGGACACAAAACCAACGACAGGAAGGGACTCAAAGCTATTGAAAGTCTTCCTCTTCCTTTGCTTCTCATCTGAACATGACTGGGATGAGGGAATGGACTTCCCTCCACATAACCTTCTTGCTGTTAGCAACCAAAGCTAAAAAAAAAAAAAAAAAAAGCTATCGTGCAGCGCATAAAAAAAAAAAAACCACCACTTAAAAAATATCACATCAAAGGCAAGAAAATTAGAAATGTGTGAAAAGGAAACAAAAACGCGCAGACTATTTCAGACAATTTTCTGTGATTCAGAAACATGTGGGATGCCACACGCATTTTCACATAGGGGAAAGCAAGTGTTTAACACCACTGCTTAACCGTAGTCTAAAAACCATCAGCAGCAATGCAGTAGGCTTTAGCGTAACCAGACCGGTGTTTTGGTGCCTGTGCTTGTCATGAGAAACTTTGCTGGTTAGGCACGGCACAAAAAGCAAAAAAAAAAAAAAAAAAAGGCAAAAAAAAAAAAGAAATAAAACCTTCTACTAAATGCACAAGAGATTCTTAGTCAAAGAAAACAAATATTTCAAATTACAAATTTTCCAAGCTAGAGCATTTTAAAGGGAGTAATAATGGAAAAAGGAATGATGAATTATGAGTGTTCAGAAAATTTCCACATCAGGTAACTAAACAGTAATTGTTTCTGCACAAACACCACACCATCAACACCCCTACAATAGTGCAAGATCTGCTTGAAGGACACCAGTTCCTGAGTTCAGCTAGGGAAAAAAGGAGGGAGAGAAAGAAATTCTTCTCTTAATCCTTGCTGAAATCTGCATGCAACGTAACTGCAGAGACTTTATGCTTTTAACACCTATACACAGTCTCTCTCTACATAAAATGTTCTTGAAGTTAAATAAACAGATTGAAAAATTCAAATGAATGAAGAGAACACATTATATATGGAAAATGACATGAAATACATGTTGCCTCTTTCTTCATTACTTCGTTTGCATGTTGATACACAGCTTCAACACAGTTAAGAAATGCACTTACCAGCTGAGAACAGTTAATTCTCCATATGAAAGGGCAGACGCACCAATCATTTCTGAAGACTGCAGGACTTCCTGAAGGAGTGTGAACATCCAGACATGACTGAGGCAGTGCTGTCTCTCCTGGGCTGCAGACACGGAGACGGTCCCTGGGTAGGAACTATCTAAAAAGAGAGTTGGCCTCTGTGAGAATTTGGATTTGGGAAACTGCACTCCACTGCAGATGTTTTGTATCACCTTTGGAAAGTCCTTTTGCCTCTCTCTCTGCTTCGATTTCCTATGTGTAAAATCGAAAAGATAACAGACCCTACCCCTGTCGCCAGGATGAACGACACCAGAACAGTTACATTTAGGAGAGGATGGAAACCCCCAGACTTGAGGGCCTGACCGTGCAAGTCCACCATGGTGCACTGCAATGTCCTGTGCAGACACCCTAAAATCACCCTAAAAATGGCCTGGTTCGGCACAATGAACACCAACCACATCAGCACAGCGCTTGGCAGAGGTAACGTTTGATCAACAGGTTATAAGGTTAGCAAAGCACCAAACTGACAGGTCCAGACTGGAAGACAGTGAATTTTATTAACAGCCAGATCCTCTGTGTACTGTAACTCCGGTGATAGCAAAGAAGTTAAATCCAACGCGTACATCAAGATAGAATAAACGTGTGCCTTGCTGCTGGCCTGTTAAGTTCGTAGTATGCCACAACTTGACATTTAGCACAATAGCAGCACACACAGCTTGGATAATGAAATAATAAAGCAGGACACAGAAAAGTAAAATGATTTTTTTTTTTAAAAAAAAAGAACAAAACCCAATGAAACAGTTTTTTTTTTTTTTTTTCAAATAAGTCTTTTGGAAACTGTATCATTTTGTTGTAAAAATATTTTCCTTGGGGATTATGTTTTCAACATAAATTCAGGGAAAAGTGGTGTTGCCAAATTCTGACTGCTGTAACTGCATCTCTAATTCATCTTCTCATGTTAGTTATCCAACAGAATTCACTTGGAGACTTGCTGTCCTGCAGTTTCTGCCACCTTAGGAAGACCAGAAACCACAATTCAGCTGGCAACCTACCTACTTTTTCTGTCAGTTCTAACATACAAACTACCTCTACTAAATGCTGGAAAAATTAAGTGGTAGTATCATAGGCTGCTTTTTGTTTGTTTTTAAGAATTGCTCGTGTTGTTAGGTAATACAATTCATAGTCATCTAACTGGTTTCCTAAAATACTGAAGAAACTATTATATGTATTTTTTCAACATTAAAATGCTAGCTTTGTCTGCTAAATATACACAGGTTAAATGCACAGCATGGATCTAAAAGACCTCAGCAGAAAAACACTATGGGAAATGGGAAGAAGAAAATCACTAGCAGAACCTATCTGAGGGAGCCTTTATGACCACCCTTTCCTTATTTTTTAAGCTGCTTACTGCTGGAAGTGCTGTCAGCTGTAGGATCCCAGTTTCTTATGTTCTTCCCCTAAATATCCACTGCTGCTGGCTTCAGCCAAAGACAGGACGCCCTACCAGAAGCATTTTTTCTCTTGCCTAAAATGACTCTCAGGTTCTTGCTCAGTTAACTATTTTCTCACAATGACTTTCAGTGACCTTCAGGCTGCAGTAACAATTTCTCACACTCCACACACACACACGCTGTGTTATTTCACAGGCCCCAGAAATGAGGCGTGGAAAAGTGACCTTTCCCATTGAGAACAAATGTCACGTGGGGGCTGACTGAGACTCTCCTGGTCCCCACAGGCTGTACACTGGTGGGACGCAGTCCCTTGCTATACGAGCAGCTCAGCTGGCTCAAAATGTGTACAGGCACCTTTTGGAAAGGATGCTCATTATGCAGCTACCTTCCTAGAGCGGTATGCGCACTTTGGCTCTCTGAGAAAACAAAATGAAATCTTGATCATCTTCAGTAACAGACTTTTTCCCACCTTGCAAAATTACAGCTGAAGCGCTTGCCTTTGTCAGGCCAGGGGCAGGAGTTTTACGAGCTGGAGGTTTGTATCATGTGCTGGGAAATAGTTGAGTTACGAAAGAAAGTGCTGTTTCAGGAGTTTCAAAGGTAAATATGACTTGAAGACAAATGTAGCTAATGGTTTGAGCAGGAAAAAAAATAGCAAATTACCTTTGAAGTGCCAAAATGACTCAGTCATTAGGCTGGAAAGAGGCGTAGTCCGTGCTATGGTGAGCGGGGCCCTCAGCTGGGGTGTGCCAGCGCTGCCTGGGCGCCTGCTCTGCCGAGCAGGAGAGCACCCAAAGGTGCAAAAGCAGCATCAGGACAGGCAGACCTCCGCCACGCTGGCACCAGCTGGTGCTGCGGCTGCAGAGCTGGCAGAACAAGCATGTAGCGGAACTCCTGAGCTGCCTGGGCGTTTCATCAGAACGTAGAAGACTGAGGAAAAATGTTTGTTTTCCTTTCAGTTTATTCAGATTCCACTGGTTTCAAGCTTCACCAGTCTCAGAGCACTGAGGCAGAAAACACCCCTCCCTGCTGACATGTCCTCGGGAGTCCCACAGGAGCATTCCCAGCCGATATCTCTGCTGAAATCGAGCCATCCATCCCAACAAATACTAGATCACCTCACCACTAAACATGCCAGAGCTCAAAGCGAGAGATCAGCTCAGCTGCTCTCCCAGGCAGCAGGTTTGGCTCCTCCACCATCGAAGGACCCTTCTCATCGAGACACCCGTGGTCCTGCTGCACAGCCAGTTTGCAGGTTCCTCCGTAGGCTGGTGAGGAGGCCAGCACCTGGGGCAGACCTCTGCGAGCACAGCAGCTTTCTGCCCTCACCAGCCACCGGTGGGCAACGCTTAGGGTCACCTCTTCAAGAAACCTCCATTTCATCTGTTTTTGTGCTCCTGCCCTCTCTGCTCACCACCAAGGGCCAAGCATTCGGCTCTCCCCGTGCTCTTCACTCCTGGGCCATGCACAGTGTGGGCAGTGGAGCAAACACAAAGGTTGGTGAATGAGGAGAGCCCAGTGCTTGGCTGGTGGGGGTAGTTGTGAGATAAGCTGCCTGAGCTATGGGATAAACCGTTCCTCCTTGTGATCAAACACGGAGGCTGAGACGGCACAGGACTGAAGCCACGTTTCTAATTTCCGCTGCAACCACGAGAGGGAGCAACTCAATAACAAATGGCTCTGCACAGCCTGCTTGTAGGGAACGGTGTACTTCGGGCCCTGGCTCCGCCGGAGGTTTCAGGCACTCCCGGGGGGATGCTGTGGCCCGAGGTCAGGATGTGGGCCGTGTCTCAGGACGGGTAGGAACAAATTCCAAAAGCCTCCTGGTCCCAGGGGGGATGGAGGGAGAGGTTGTTGTTCCTGGGTGCCACCCAACAAGGCCTCATGGCAGGACCAAGGAGGTCAGGCAGGCTCTCAGCCCCTCGTGGCAATCCTAGCCACACACTCTCTTGCAGTAAAAGCTTCCACAGGACCATCCTAAGGCTCTGCACATTGCTCTCTTGTGGCCTCTGTCTACCAGCCTGCTGCTGTTCCCTCCTGGCTGGCTCCTGAAGCTGCCTCCCCAGCACAGCCCTTCCAAAGAACAGAAAATCCAGGGGCCTGGGGACATGGGAGGACAGGGGGAGGTGAAAGAAACTGAAAATTGGAAAAGATGTTGAAGGGCATCTGAGGGAAATCAAGGAGGAAAGCAAGGGGACCACAGCAGTGGATCCTCTCTCTTCTCAAGCAGAACAATTATTTTTCTCACTGATTAGACTCTGATTTGAATTAACAGAAAAACACCATGTCTCCACTGCACAATCCTGTGTTGTGCAACTGTTACTGATTTGGCTCCCGGACTGGAAGCATCTCAGCAGCTCCAGCGCCATACTGACATCCTCCCTGAGAGCCAGGACCACCGGCTGAAGACCCACGACCACGGCCGTGCTGCCTGTGGTGCAGTCCGGTGCCTGAGGCCAGCAGCTGGCCAGCAGCACCTCGGGATGGCTGGCATAGCTCAGCACTGCAAGGGGAAAGCTGGCCCCAAGGGCGAGCGCAGGGAACCAGCAGGGCTTCACCAGGGCCACCTGCACGGCCTGAAGGGGAGAGGTATGAGCGGAATCCGTGGAGATATGGCAAAGTCATCAAGGCAAGTCAAAAACACGTGTGAAACGACTCCTTCTTCAGGAAAAAGGAACAAGGTGGCACATTCAGCATCAGGTGGTGCTTTGCTCACTGGTGGTGTCATCAGTGACATGCAAAGAGGTGCCAAGAACAGAGCTTGCAGGCTGCAGCCCTCTTCTCCCCACCATGCAGCAAACCAGTCTGCAAGAAGGGAGTTGGCACACTTGGTCTTGAGGTCCTACCGAAGAGTCACAGCCCATGAGCACAGAGGAGGGCCTATGGTGAGAAACGGAAGGTACCTTGCCGGCCCACAGCTTCCTCAGCCCCGCATCACAAGTTATGTTTTTCATCAACAGCCTGAGAGTCCTTCATGGACTATCCCAACCTTTCTGTACATTACTCACACTATTTCATTTCCCCCTTGCCACCAACCCTCAGCATAACTTTTTTCCACTCTCAGTTTTGAAGGGAGAAAATGGAGAGGAGCCTTCATACCTCATCCATGTGCATTGGTACCACCCGCATGCTGTCCTGGCCATTCTTTCTCAGAATCCTCCCTAGAAAGCTTCCCAGGATGTTCGCTGGAGAGAAGAAAGGAGGTAAAAAAGAAAAAAGAAAAAAAAAAACATCCTGGCCCTTGGTACTGGCTGGATTGTGGTGTGCCAAGAACGACCGTGGCGTTGCTGCTTCCTCATCCTCCCCTTTCCAAAGCATCTTTCTCCAGACATGCAGCCACACAAGGCTTTTGGCCAAGCATATGTGCTTCTGGGCAGTCTCTGGAGAGGCAAGCAGCACTTAGGTAGCATGAGAACATACATATCAAAGGGAATATGAGAGAGAACAGAAAACCTCAAGTACATGAGGGGAAATGCATGCAACGGGGGAAAAGAACACACTCTATAAGCACCGGTGGCCGTAAGGACTGGCATTTGCGAACACAGGACGGGCAGGAGCACAAACTGGTCTGTGATGGCCAGGCTCCCGTCCCATGCTCACAGCAAGGCTGCCTCAGGCCCCTGATGCCTCCTCACGGTAGTGGTGTCTGCCTGTGGATTATTTTTAAATATCCAAAATGCAGTGTTACAAGACCACAATGGGATTAATAGAAGTGAAACCTAGTTGAGGACAAGATGAGTTATTTTTCACCACCGCCGCCCTCCCCCCCTTTTTTTTTTTTTAACCTTGAGTCACATCAACTAAAATACCACACAGAAACCCCAAGGTACTATTTTTTTCCCCTCTTCCCCAACAGATGCACAGTTTTTATTCAGCCAAGACTATCCTTGGTTTTGATATTTAAGGGATAGGCAGAAGATCAAGCAAAATCACTTCCTTAGCCCTTCTTTCCATCTTCGGTAAGAAGATTGCAAAAATGCATGCAACGGGCAAAAAAAAATCTTTTTCCTGTTGCCCCTGAACAAAAGCAGCACCTGACACTCTCCGTAGGTACATTCCCTGCTAGTAGTATAAACAGATTTAAGAGTAACTGTTTTTTTTTTTTCTTCTTCTTAAACACCAATTGAAAATGAACATATCAAATCACCACTGAAAATAGAGAATCTCTTTTTCCGTTCCGGTATCGTGAAAAGTAAGAGAAATTGACAGCAATAGCTCAGGGTTCAGCTTAAAGCACAAACGTTTCAACAGCTAACACTCTACTCACAGATGTTACATACAACCCCTAAAATCCTGTTTGTAGAAAAAAAAAATCACAAAGGTCTGCAGGGCCAGAATTCCTTTCTCTGTTACCAGAAACTGTTCTGAATGGGTGACTCAGAGAGACGCGAGCCCCGCAAAGCAATCTGTTTACATCCTTAAATGAGCTGCGTGTGACACACTACGTACATAGCGCGTATGTGCAGCCAGCGTGGGGAAACCATTGCTGTAATGGAAGTGCGATGACACGAAAAGCAGCAGCTCTTCATGCCTTCTAACATCAGCACTGACTGTCACTTTGCATGCAGCTCACTCTGCAGCCTTCAAAGAAAACACGAGACTCAAGAATACTACAAGCCAAGAAGGAGAAAAAGTCCAGGAACAGCGCTACAGTGCTAGAGAAAGCCCAAAGGTAAGATGACCAGAGATAATATTTCATTGTAAGGAAACCGTACCTTAGAAGCTTTCTTTTCTTCTTCTTGCTACAAGATCTGAAAACAAAACATATTTTACATAATTTGGTTTCCTTATAGCATATTAACTTTTTTTTTTTTTTTTTTAAGAATGAACATAGCTACCCTTTGACATTTCCTTCTTTTGTTTAGAAACCAACATGACAGGCTATGAAATGCCTTTTTATCGTAACTAATTTTTTCTCAAGTAAAAACCTTGGTAAGAAGCTGAAATGAAAGGAATGAAGGAAAAAAAGGACTAATGTAATCTCCTACAGGGGCAGTGAAGTAAGGGCCTTTGTTGATGTTTATAACTTTTCAGGAATTCCTTAATTATCTTTTCATCCCTTCGGCTCTCAGTAGTGGGTTCCCCCCCTCCCCAGCATTAAAAGGCCTTCACATGAGGGGTGGGATCTCCACAGGGAGAGCAGCACACTGTGTCGGTGAGCCCAGGCCACCCTTCCGCACAGTGCAGCACAGGCTGCCAGCATAACCCCACCTGAATCTGAAGGCTCAGTGACCCAACACAGCTCCCAACAAAACCCCAAGCCTCAAGGCTGCAGGAGGGCTGAACTCCCAGGCACTGAACATCACCGGGGATGCTTCTCCCTTCCAGCCACCCAGATTCCCCCAAGCGCAGGCTTTCCTGTCCTTTTTTATTTGGGCAAGGGATTTTCTTCATTTCCCCTCAAACTTCCCTCAGTCCCTCGCAGACGGCGGCAGAGCAGGCGCTACTGACGGGGCTGCTGCCCCTCTGAGCCACGTCCCCCCATGCTTTACGGGCAGTGGTGCTCTGCCACGAAGGAGGCCACGAAGTGCTTTACACAGCCCGCAGCACTGCCAGGTGGGGCTGCACACCTGGGCAGGCAGCCTGAACAAACCCTGCGCCTGCTGCAGCAACACACAGCCTGCGGACCCCTGCGCCTGACCCCAGCAGAGGTGTGCTTTGCTGCACCTGCAGCCCTGCCAGCAGCCTGTTCTCCTCATCAGGCTGGGTTTCTGGGACTGGCTTTCTCATTTCTGTAGCATAAACTAGCAAACTTACAGAATCATATAACTTGGCATCTGTGTGTCCTCAAGGAGCAAACTGCCAACCTTCCCTTGCTTTCTAATTGCTAGTTTTTATCCAAGAATTGCATTTTCTTTATGCTGATCTTTCTCTTAAAGCAGAGCACAGGGGAGCTTACCTCTGAAATATCAAGGAAGTGACTTGATCTGCAGAACAGGAGCTTTTACTGCACAACTGATGACAGGTTTCCCAACCTGAAATAAAACAACATCAAGATCAGTAACTCCTGTAGGAAAGGCACCATGTCAAAGTAATAACAGCTACGGAGCACCAGATGAAGGTGATTTCTGAGCACTAGCAGAAAGATCTTTAAAAGGATTTATTTACAGGTTACATTTGCTGTGAAAGAAATGTCTAACAAAGAACCAGGTATTCCCTTGTATTTGCATTTGTAAGTGATTCTAGCAGAGACCAGGACTGCAGAAACCAATGAGAGCCTTCCTGGTCCTTATCAGGAGAGTCTGAGGGCAGGGTCAAACCAGCACCCTTCCTCTAAAAGAGAGAATTACTTCGTGACCCCTGCTCAGCTGTGTCTGCCTCAACATTTTTAGTCCCCTCTTTGTGGAGGAGGGGAAATCTCTGCACTTTTGCTGCCACCTCTATTTCAGCAGACAGCAGTTTATCAGCTGTGGTAAGTCTGGCTGATTTAAACAAATGCTTGGGTTCTTAAGTCTCATTTTTCTTCTGAAGACTATAACTGTTTGAGTTCTTCACATTAATAAATACGAGGAACCCTTGTGCTCTTGGCTCCCCAAGGTCTCTTGTGATAGCTTGATCCCAGAAACCTGATGTGGCTAATTGCCTCCATTTCTTTAGTTCATGTAATCCTGAAAGGAGGGGCTGGTGCCCAGTGTTTGCACAGGGATCACACCATTCCATGGGGATGGTGCAGACACCTCCATACTCTGCCTAGCCTAGTTCAGGGTAGTGGGTAGTAGTGCAAGCAGGGCTTGGACCCCAGAAAGCCTTGCTCCTCCTTGAGGTGCAACCTTGCTCTAAGATCCCTTGGGCACAGTAACTCCATGTTACTGGGAGCTGCAATTCAGCACGCACAAGCCCGAGATGAAAAAGCATCTCCAGGTCTGTGGACACCTACAGACCTCATTGGCCTTTGTACCAGGTCTTAAATGCGATCTTCGTTCTTCCTTGTGGTGAAGGTGATTTTCTTCTCTTGCAGTATGCCTGGAGATACGAATCACAACAGTACCAACAACATCAGCCCCGAAGTAGAACTGTTCCAGCTGATCATGTACACTCCCACGTTTACCCTGGGATTGCTGTTCAATGTGATGGCATTGTCGTTCCTGTTTTTTAAGGCTAAAAAGCTGTCAGAATCTACAGTCTACATGATAGCCCTCATCTTCCTGGATACTTTGCTGCTGTTCACTCTTCCATTTAAAATCATTTCCTATCACCATCCAAACACGTGGGAATTGGGGTCTGTGTTTTGCTCCATCTTGGAGAGTCTTTACTTTGTAAACATGTATGGCAGCATCCTCATCTCCCTCTGCATCTGCATAGATCGCTACATTGCTATCGGGCACCCTTTCACGGCTCCCACCCTGCGATCCACCAAGAAAGCTGCTGTGGTCTGCGCTGTCATCTGCCTGGGGGTCTCAGCTGGAACTGTCTCTACTTTCCAATTGCATGACGAGGGCCACAACATCTCATCCTGCTTCCATAACTTCTCCAAAAGCACATGGGAAAACACAGCCCTGTTCAGCGCCCTGGAGACCACCTTCTTTGGCAGCATGACAGCCATGGCCTTCTGCACCGTTCAGATCGTCAGATGTCTGAGAAAGCGCAGGAAACCAGACAACCCCCAGACGTATGCCACCAGAGCAGAGAAGATAGTAGTGGCAAACTTCATCACGTTTTTGGTCTGTTTCACACCTTACCATGTGACATTCTTCCTGTACTTTTTGGTGAAAAATGGCATCATGCACATGGCTTCTCAGCCAAAGCTACGAGACATCCTTCAAATCACCCTTTGCTGGGCAAACTTGAACTGCTGTCTGGATGGGGTCTGTTATTATTTTGTTTTAAAGGAGTCCTTGGAAAGCCCATTACAAAAGAGTGAAAGAACAGCCAGAAAAAAGCTTGATCCACATGCTACATTTGGAGATGCTTTCACGAAAACAACAGGATCCTGAACTACTTATCTAAATTATTTAAATATTCAAATCTGAAAATATTTCACACACACACAAAAAAAGACAGAATGAACTCCATTCCCAGGAGGCTGCTCCTAACTTATTTCCTTCCCATCCACAATGTTTTATGTTGGCATTTCTGGAAAACAGAAATGGATTTTTTTCCCATAAATGGTTACGCATATCACTTTGGATTTGATTCCTCTTTATTTGGGGGGGGTTGGGGGAGGGAAGTGTTGTCTTGTACATGGTGGCATTTTTCACCCTCCCTGTCCACACCACACCTGCAATCCCCACAAGCCTTCAGTAACTACAGACTTGGGTTGCAAAAAAACAGAGATACAGAGTTTATGGCAAAAGGCTGCCAACTAAATTCTGTTGCCTCTCCTGCCCCGATGACATATGCTTACATTCACACACACATACGCATGCCAGTTTTAGATTTGCATGTTATTTAAAAAATGTGATCGTAACTCTAAATCCAAAGGCAGCTTTAGGTTAACATGGGCACAGCAAGACCTCCGTGCTGTTCTTCCAATGGCTGACTTGCTGCACAAAGTGCAGTCCTTTTTATACAAACCCTGCCTCCACCACTTTGCACTTCTGACTGATATTGCAATGACCCCAAGTCCCAGGTAGCCCAGATTTAGAGACTATCCCAGTTCCAGATTTCCTCACCAGCTCCTCTCCTTGCAGACTTTTCACATATTTGTTCCTTCCTGCTTGGCTACAAAACTAGTTTCATGAACAGAGCCAAACCAAACAAGAGCACGCAATAAAAAGCCTGAGCCCAGCGTAGCAGCAAACACATGAATCTGAAGAAACAACCCCCACTTTGCTGGGGAGTAAGATAAGAGTAGCTCTGATCCCCAGAGCAGCAGCCTGCACCATTGCACCCCAGGGGAAAGCAACCTTTCAGACCTCAGAGGAAGCTAAGCACTACCACTTCCCAATCAAATAAGGCAATAAAAAATAATCCACTGACAGTTGCCTCACACATCAGTCAGTTACCTCTTATCAGTGCTCACAGGCATCCAGATAAACCAAATGACAACGTGCTCCCAGCCTGAGAGAGGCAGCTACTACTGCTGCCCCTAGTGCTACTCCGGGAGCCAACAGCCCCCTTCCCAAGGGACGAGGATGATGACAACCAAAGCAATTAGTTTTCATACTCACATTGTGCTGGATCCTTGCAATATATCTTCTAGGCAGGGCTATAAATCCCAGCCTTAGAGCTGTCTTTTCTCTGTACGCTTGTGAGAAGGACTATGCACAAACCGTGTGTTGATTTCTTTCCTGAGCTGCCACCTTTGTATGGGGAGACCCCAGTGTGTAGAAGTGAAATATTCTGAAGTTGATGCATCTATGTGTGAGACCGCACCAAAGAAATCCAGTTGCTGAGCAGAGAAACATGAATCTGACATAGACATAAGCGTGAGCATCTTTTTGATGTTCAGCATGCAAGTCATGCTTCTGAGGGTACATGTCCTCGTTACGTCCAAGTGCATGAAAATAAAACCAACCAGGATACTGCAGCAAGTCTCTCTCCATAATACTTTCCACTTCCCTTGACTACCCCAGTAAATTCAGAAACTCTGGCTAGCTTCCCTGCTAGCAGATACTGAATCCTCATCACCTTTGTGTTCATAACTTACCCCTTAACAAACTGCACTTCAATGGACAAAAAGGTTTTACTACTGAAATTTCAGACTCCTTTTAGAAGAAGAGTAAGCAAATAATAGAAGAAAATAGTGTTCAGAAATAGAAGAAAATCAGTGGGCTATGCCAAGAGGTCCTCCAATTTAACTGATAATGACTGAACACAAGAACAGAGATTTTTTCAGCACCTCACAAGGTAGAAAATGCCAAAGTATATGAGGAAAACAATTTCAATTGCATTTCTATAGCCTGAGGCAGCTCTATTAGTTTTACTGACATTACTTTGGGCTTACACTGCTGTAAATGACACTAAAAACTGACCTGTAGTTTTATGCTTCCTCTGTTGATCAGCTTTTTTTTTTCCCCCATTTCCTGCTATGCCTGCCCCTATTCATTTGTTGTTCTTGGTCCCACAGATCACAAAGTAACTTTAATGGTAATTTCACTTAAAGTGCTGGTGGACAACACAGATTAATATTGAATTTAGAAATTTTTGGCTTCCTGGCCAGAAAGAGATTTTGGCACGGAAGAGATTTTGAACAAATTAAGAATAGTTGAAAGTGTATGGACAAGTTAAAAGTGCTTGTGGCATTTCTTCTTCTCCCAAGCCCCATCCTATTGGTTTCTGTATTGATTTTTTTCCCCCTGAAATAAAGAGGAATGGAAGAGCTGTTGTCTCCCCACAGACAGTACAGAGCCAGCCACTGCCTGGGTTCCCTGCCTCTGCACATGACTCACAGTGCCCCTACCAGCTCTGCGGAAGCAGTGACTACCAGGGCAAGGTGACGACTTCCATTCTAGATTTCTGGGGGAAAATTATAATTCTGCAAAGGCAACATTTTCCATTCTAAAGGTCTCAACTGGATCTTCCAGGCCTCTGAACAATCCCTTTCCAACTCAAATCAGGTATGCTCTGATCCTTTCCCTTTGCTATGGTAGGTAGCTGTAACAGCTTATTCATTGGTAGAGCTTCATATCCAAATCATGACACTGGGTATCTGGTGAGAAATCTGCAGAGACTTCCATTTGCACCAGCAGAATATTGAAGACATACAGTGCTAAGAAATAAAAGGAAAAAAATCTGAAAACCTGCAATTTAAAGCCATCACAGGCTTTCCAGAATACTGCTAATGATTTATCTGAGGGAACAAGAGTGCAAAATCCAGGATTTGTTTGGAATTGATTCAACCCTAAGAACTGAGGATTTATTCCTAACATATACAGTTCTTCGCCAAAAATCAAGTCAGTTTATTTAGAAAGAATGAGAGTGGGGGAGGGAGTCCTGTTGCACAGCGTTTTTTATCCCCACTTGCACTTCATTCTGCGTTCGGACAGTGAAAGGGGAAGGGCTTAAACCAGCACTGAAAGCATAGCGGGTCGCGGGATGGGCAGGTGAAGCTGCTCTGCGGAGGGACTTTGCCCAAATCCCTGGAATTCAAGCTGGAAGGAAGCACCTGGTAAGCTGGGACGAATCCTGCTGTGGCAAGGCAGCAGGTCTCAGCGCCCACCCGCAGCACGCCTGGGCACTCGGTGCATTCAGGGCCCACCTCGCCTGGCGGGCTGCCTCACGCCTCTTCCACCCGGACATGGAGCTGACAGCTCCCACCTGTCTTCTCTTATTTCAGTATTTGTCTTAATCGAAATAAGTGCTTCCCTTTCCTAATATTATCACCCAGATGTACCTACAGAGGTCAGTACAATTCCTGCTTACATATAATTTTGCAGGCCAGTTGTTTCGAGAGGCCTTTCACAAAACACAGTTTGAGGCTTCCAGATTTCTTGCTGGGACACCTGTCTTGCAGACATTCATAGGGTTTATGCATGAGTAACTTTCTTACTCACTCATTTGCATGTCTCACTAAGAGACTGGACACTGTGTTTCAGCAGATTTGATATTTCATACTTAAATGAGCAAAATGTCCTATCTCCTGCAGCCTTACTCATCTGGGAAAGAAGTCAGGCTTTAACTTAGGTGTCTACCAGCCCTGGGCATCTGTCCTCTGCCTTCTAAACTTTCCTTATAATACAGCTATTAGCTTGTGCTTCAGGCTCAGAAAGTATCTGTTTTGGTTAGGAAAGAAAAAGATTTATTAGAAAAACACCAATATTTGCACATAAGCAAGAAAATCCCAGCCAAAAATTTTATCTCCCAAAAAGAAAGGATCAGCCCAGATTCCAGGCATGCAGTATGCCCTACAGATTTCACTACTGCTTTTTGTGATTTATCCACATACAGTGAAAGGAACAAAATATTTGCCATGAGCAATGACACATCTGTGGTCAGAAAGTTTTGCATGCATACACTCCTCTCTAAGAGGTTTTAACATTTCTGTTGGCAATGAGGTGGGTCAAAATTGTCCTCTGATTTCTCAGCAGAAAGAAATCACCATGAGAAAAAGATGTACATACAGCACAGTAGATGCTAGGGAGAAGGCACCTGAGAAAACCCTCTCTCAGACGAAAAGTGTGAAATAGCTAATTTTGCTTTGAAAACAAAATAGCACAAAAGAGCACAGGCAGAAATCACGCCCCACCTCACTCCACAGTTACTTCCCTACATAGCAAAGCTGTGTGTGTGCTGTCTACATCAACCGCATTCACTGGTGGTAGTGATGCCATGAGATAGAAGTCCCATGAAGACACAGTAATGTCCTAAGTGCCATGACACAGTGACAGGAGCACTCCCATTGCTGACTTTGCCATGATGGAGACAGAGACACACAGAAGCCTGGCCGTGCCTGGTTTCAGTGGGAGGATGCTCTGCCTCTCAAACGTGATCCCTGCAGCTTGCTCCTGGATTTGCAACTGGCCAGTGTGCAAACTACAATGCAACTGAGTGCAGCAGCCTGCCTTACTCAGCCCTGTCTTATCACAGAATCATAGAATTGCGTAAGTTGGAAGGGACCCCAAAGATCGCCCTGTTCCAACCCCCCTGCCAGTGGCAGGGATGCCACCCACTAGACCAGGATCCTCAGGGCCTCATCTTACCTGGCCCTGAACACCTCCAGGGATGGGGCATCCACAGCTTCTCTGGGCAACCTGTTCCAGTGCCTCACCACCCTCTGAGTGAAGATTTTCCTCCTAACATCTCATCTAAAACTCCCCTCTTTTAGTTTAAACCCATCCCCCCTTGTCCTGTCATTACCTGCCCAAGCAAAGTTGCTCTCCATCTTTTTTATAAGCCCCCTTTAAGTATTCAAAAGCTGCAATGAGGTCACCCCAGAACCTTCTCTTCTCCAGGCTGAACAGCCCCAGCTCTCTGGGGGAAGCTCTCAGTCCTCATGGCTGAGATTGCCCCGGCCCAGGTGCAGCACCCTGCATTTATACTTGTTGAACCTCATTAGGTTCACGTGGGTCCACTTCTCAAGCTTGTCCAGGAAGGGATTGCGTGGCATCCCTTCCTTCTGCTGTATTGACTGCACCACTCAGCTTGGTGTCTTCTCAGTGTCTTAATCCTTTCTTCCCTTTTACATGTCTCTTTCTTCAACTCCAGAATTTAGAGGCACTGAATTCTCTAGAACAGCAAAGACTTTTCCCTCCACTGAGTTTGCTCGCTGAGAAACCTCTGGCAACAAACTCCAATGAATAGGTGCCTTTTAGCTACTACAGAAGGCAAAGCACACCTACTACTTCCCTGTCGATCCTTCAAAGCATCTCAATTATTCCTCTTATTCCAATTTTTATACACTGTCACTCCACAAGAATGACATTTAACACATGTTCTAACGTGACAAAACAACTGCTCTGGGATATCAATACACTCAAAACTCTATGAAGAATCACAAATGTTTCCCATGACGAAAAGCTGAATCAGTGCCATTAACAGACATCAAAGGACATAAAACATCTCATCTACTATATGCTACAAATTCCTTTTAATCCTTCTCTCTATTCCAAGACAAAAAAGGCATTAAGCTGGGATTATACCTGAGAGCAAATATCAGCATTTTAAAGCTATAAACATGGCAGTTGATTGTTAATCCAAAACTAAGCATTGCAAACCCAGGAAATCCATTTTAGATTGCACTTCAGAGTGCATCAATGCAAATCTGACCATTCCCTGTTAAGTGTTAACTTTGGGACTACAAGTAAAGCCATCTCCCAGAGAGTAGCACCTAACCTGGTCCCACTCGGCCAGCCACAGTAACTGAGACAACGAAGGACACTATTTGAAATAGCTTTATGTAGTTTAAAGAGGAGCTTAGAAAAGCACGAGAAGTTGCAGATGGCAGACAAGTCCGACTTTATTCGTGACAATAGGAAGTGCAGTGGCTCAAAAACATCACAGCTGGAAGAGGGGAAGAAATAATTGAACAGGACTTTCAACAGAACAAGTTTAGAGAGGCTATAAACCCCTGCAGATAGGTTTCCCTCATGAAGAGTGAAATAACTTGTTATTAATAATGAATATGTTTATGTGGACCATTTTATACGAGTAGTGAGAAGACAAAAGAAAGGCTGATCTCTGAAATATGTTTTCTCACTCTGAGCTCAGGCTCTTGCAGCCACTCCTGCCTGCAGCTACCCAGCAGGCACAGACCTACTGGGGAATCTAAGCAGTCTCCCCTCCTTGAGCAACAGCCAGAGTGCATCGTGCATGCACATCCTACGACATACGTCCCAGCTGCTCCGTGCCCTTGTCCCCACCACTGCCACTTAGAAAGGGTTGGGTCTGCCCCAGCCAGGACTGCAGGGAAGCTGCTGACAGTCTCTTATTTCACCAGTGAGAGCATCCAGATCAATGACAGAAAATAATGCAAAAATCGTAAGAAAGGAACTAGGTCGTACAATTTAAATCAGTCTGACACACTTTGCCTTGTGATTCTTTTTGATTCAAACCAACAAACAAACAAAACATGTTAAGAGGAGTAGGTTGAGGTAATGTAATGGGCTGGAATGCCATTTGCTTCATAAACCACTCCATGCAATAACTGCAAGACAAAATTTAGCTCTATACTCAGCAACAACAGTGAGACGTTTAATACCCCCCCAACTTTTGCAACTAAAAATAGAGAGACAGAAATAATGTTAGGTTGTTTTGGAACAACATGGCAGAAATCAAGCAGTAGCACTGAATCTTATCCTAGACTTCATTCCGGGACATAATCCCAGCATTCACACTTATTATATTTCATGCTATTATGTGGTTTTGCTCTCTTAAATCAGCCTGGGTCACTTGCCTTGGGATCCCCACATATGTCTATTAAAAACCATCTTTAAAAGTTGTCCCAAATCTCACTCCTGTTTTTTGACTATCAAAAATCTGATCCTGTGGGTAAATATTTGGACATTTAGTCTACCAGCTTGTCCAACTTGCACAAGGCAGCCAGTCTCCATACTAAACAATCATGCTAAACAAGAAGTATTTTGTTTGCATCAAATGAAGTGGTTGTTTTTCCAGAACTCAGCTGCATACACACAAGAACCTTATTTTCAACATTCTTACAAGTCACATTAGGTCTATGGTCCAGCTCATACCTAGTGTTTACATGTCCTTTAAGCACAGATACAAACAGAACCATGTAGGTCACATTCACTTACCAAAGTTTTGGCAAAACTGTCCACGGTACAAATTATTTTCTTAGATAAATAAAAAAACGTCAAAGCAGCAAAGCTTGAAGGTCATCCTGAAGGAGCTGGGAGGATGGAAGAACTTTGCAGATCAGCTTGAGTGCACCTAGAAGTCTTGCAACGTTTTGATTGTTAATGAAGTCAGAGCGAAGTATCAACAGGCAAGTTTCCCAGTTTCAATGAGATGGAGAAGAGGCACTGCAAGCCTGTAGAACGTGGCAAACATTCTCCAGCGGGCAGCCTCCTGGAGCGAACAGGCAGCAGATCCAGCATCCATGGCTCCACAATTCACAGCTTCCTGGGAAGAAGCAGGGTTGCAAACATGGCTGCAAACAGCACGGGCAAATTTTAGTTCTTAAACAGCTACGTTTGCCCTCTTGGAGAGATGCTGGGGCAACATCTCTGTTAGACAGGTAATTCACTGATAAAACTTATATTCTCTGTATTAGTGCACCCCACTCTCATTACAACCATGCTCCCTCAACTTCTGCTGCATACTTAATCCACCTGAAGTTCATACCCCTTTTCTATATCATGATCAGTAGCCGTGGAAATGCAACCAGTATCCCAGAGGATTAGAGTCTGTGAGGGTCTGACTGAATACCCAGTTGCACTCCATGGGTAGACTCTAATGGTCAATGTTCAAATGAGGAATAAGTAGTAGAGGTGGATCACCTCTTGAGAAACAAAAGGTCTTGTTTTCATGCAAATAGCATTTGTTAGGAAGAACAATGAAGGAGAAATAAAGGAAAGTTAGAGATAAAGCAGCAGAACCCTTTTGGGCTGAAGGTTTTTTCAAGAGACATCAGCTGCTCTTTAAACTGTAAACAAAACCTCTGGGTGTTTTGGGATTTGCTTTTGCAGCCCTAGGTGGGAGCTGGTAGACGCAACCAAAGCAAGTGTCAGATTTGCTCTTTCTTTTTGTCACTAAACTCCTAGTCATATGTTCAGATGAGGACGATTTTCAACATCTGCTACCAAACTGTTAGAGGAGAAAGAAATTTTAAAAAGAATAGAAGAAAGAAGAAAAGAGAAATGAGGTAAAAAGTATAGCAGTAGTAAATAACAGCAGTTCTCCTTGGCAGGTGCCCAGCTCTGAAAAGCTGCTTTGGGAGAACTTGGCAGCAGCACCCTCGCCCCAGTGCAGGCGAGTGCTGGTTGAGGGAAACCGTGGAGGGCTGAGGCAGCACCCCGTGGTGGCTGCAGGGGCTGACCAGGGCCAGCTGACGAGCAGCCTGGCGCAGAGGTTGGTACAACCCGCCGCAGAGGAGGAGAGCATTCACGGCCTTTCTGCAAGCACTGGTAAATCAGTGGGGAAAAACTCCTGCCCTTGAACTGGCACAGAGAGAAAATGTCAAGTGACAAAATGCAGTGACAGTGCTTTGAATAAATCATGCATTTTTTATGTATTTCTCTTCCTGGCTTTGCAGGTTTTTTCCATGTTAAGCCCTGATGACATAAGACAGCTTTTTTTTTTTTTTTTTTTCCTACAAACTGCAAATTACACCACTGACATCAGAGCACAGCAAGTCACGCCCAGCACCCACTGCCACACAGCATTTCACTCGGACTGGGGCAAGCTGCTGCTTCAACCACATTTTTGAAAATGACAAAGCAGTGGCAAGTGACGAAGCAGTGACAAATGGCAAAGAAATGTCACTCTGCGTGGTGCTGTACTCCCCCTGAAAGCACACTGCAGCATCAGCCCTTCCTCCTCGTGCTGCCCTCTGCCATAGCCAGTTTGTTCAAAACAACAACAACAAAAATCCATGAAAACCAGCAATGCCATATCATCCTCTCCCCAGAAAAGAACAATTCTGAAATACTTTCCTAAATACAACACAGAATTTGGGATCTTGCCTCCACAGGGAGTCCCAGGTCCCTTACAAGGGACAGGCCACGGGCAGACCACACCTCAACATGGTGGACTGGGGGTTTCTTTTAAATATGGACAGCAAAGAATTTCTCTTCTTTCTCCCCAAAGCTATGTGCAAAATTCAAGAATAGTTTCAGTCAAAAAACAAACGAATAAACAGCATTAATTTTAAAACTTTCTAAAGGATCCTCACGGGAGGATTTTGCACAGAAACACTTGCAGCTCCCGTGACAAAACACACCCAACAAAGCTGTGTTTCTGTGAGGAAAGGAGGCAGCCTTTGGCACTAAATTACTTGTTTTTAACTTCCCCACTTACTTCATGCCTGGGTGAGCACCAGCACATTTACACAGGCAGATTCAAAACCACGAGTGAGGAGGATCGGAGCGCAGGGAGGCTGGCGCATGGCTCCAGCCCCTGCCTTCCTGCAGCATGGCCGCCATGGCCGGGCTGCAGGGCGACCAGGAAACCTGCCGGTGCCGGGGCTGTTTGGGGTGCTAATGACATGCTGATTTATGCAAGCGGCCCCACACGTTGTGGTACAGATGCTCTGCGGCCCTCAGCCCAGCTCCTTGGCTCTTCCAGTTATGCAAAAATAGCTGAGCACTTGTGGCTAATGAAAAATTGGGGGGCAAAAAGCAAACTGAAGATTTAAAGACCCAGTTATTTCCTATGGGCGAGCACAAAGTCCTGCTCTGGGGAGAGGCAGCATTGCAGAAACAGCTACGCTCCATGCTGAATGAGTTCAAATTGTCAAGGAGATTAATGCCAAATATTTACCCTTTAGTGCATTTAGTGCAATTAAACAACTTCATCCAAAGTACTGAATGAAATCAAAGTGCATTTCCTTTGTAAACCTCATTACCGAAGTGACGTGCCTTCCTCTCCCCACTCAACACCTCAGCCAGCAGACTTGTTATTTGGTACCTGCTGTTGTAAAGGCAGTGTGGTTTGGTTTGCTATTTGCTGGTCCATTTCATGGGCTAACACTAAAGTACTGTGGTGGGGAGGAAGAGAGAACATTTATATTCGTGACATCTTAATTGAATTTTTTTTTAAAGCTGCTATAAAGCCCAGAGAGGGATAGTCTGAAACGCTTACTGCAAACCTGCCTCATGTTTCAAAGGGGCCTGCGCTTCGGTAGCGCTCATTTTCCTCAGGGAAGCAGATGGGCATTGGTTTTAAACACCCTCTTTCCAAATATTGCCAAACGCCCATCAGAGTGCTGTCACCAGGCAATTCACCTGCGCTTCCCCCCCAACACCCCGCATCCCTGCGCACACCCGGGGTGGAAGCGAGAGGCGGCCACGAGACATGTCCTCACCTACACAGATCAGAGTGACCAAAACAGGGAGGGAGGCAGAACTTGCTCCATGGGCCTCCCTGTGCTTCATGGATCCTGGGCTCAGGCACGTTACACAGAAGCACGCTGCAGTGACCTCCACTGTTTATCTGTGGAATGTCTAACAACAACGCAGCAGTCGACTGTACTGCTGAGAGATATTTGACCTAGAAAGGAATGAGTCCATTCGGAGACCACGCTGGACTCAGCCAAGCCATACAAATTACTGACTGAAGCTGCTGCTTTCAGCACTCAAAACCCAAAACAGAGCCATGTGTGAGACAAGGGTGTTTCCAGAAGGCATCCGCAGTGTCAAAGCAAGTCAACTCATGTCTGCTTCTCTAAGTTTTAACATACACCAATTTATGGAGAAGGGAGAATAGCCCATGTGGAGTGACTTTTGTTCTAGCAGGGGCAATCGCAATACCACCATCTGAAAACAGTAAGAAGTAGCTGAAGCCTGATCCAAAGCCTTTATTTGCTGTTACCTCCTTAAAAGAAAGGTGAACAAAACCTGCAGAACAGCAAGACTAAAAATTAGTTGTTCCATGAATAACGGATAGAAGAACAGAGTGACATCCTAGGGAAATTTCTTTAGAAGACAGTGAATTTTAATTTGAGAGGTTTTCTTCAACATCCTCCGATCAGTTGTCCTCTGTTTTGAAGCTTCCTTCCCTGGTCAGACTATGAGAGTATTTCAATCATTGCATGACATGATTTCAGCTCAAATACAGATCTAAAAGCTCAAGTATGAAATTACATAGTTGGCCTTTTAGATTAATTAATCCAAATGAATAGAACAACATCCTGGCTTCCACTGGAGAACATCTTTGTGCTAGCAAGAATGGTTAATTAGAGCTGGCACAAACACGTCCCACATTCACTATGAATGATAATATTCCCAGAGCAAATATTCTCAGCCATCTTAAGGGAACAGCTGATTCTGGATTGTTCATCCCCACCCACTTAAGGTTTCAGGAAGACTGAAGGAGTTAAAGTGTTGGCAACTACAGAGTCCATAGACCACATGCTCTTCCTGCTTGACTAACATACCCTGCTCCAGCCTGTCCTTTGACGTGACCTGCCTACAACAGACGCGTATAAGCATGTATAATCAGTCTAGTTGCAGCGCTACCTTGCATGTTATATCAGCTCTGCAGCATCCTCCCATTTCCTCCCAGTGCAGACCAGTTGTGAGGCTGAGGCTCTGGGATGCACTGCAGCACCCTGGTTTTGCAGGTGTTTCAACAAGAGACACTTCTTGGGGACCATCCCCTGTGGTGGGCATCACATGGCACCCCTTGGAATAGCCCTCTCTTGGAAGATGGGCTATACAAAAGGAGACTTATGTGGATGGGGAAAGCCAGTTAATAATCACCTGGAGCTGCTGAGGGGGGTGGCTCTGGCCTAAAACAAGATTTTCCATGAATAACAACAGAGACACTGGAAGCAGCAGCCCCAAGCCAGCAGGCAGGGGTACACGGCTGCTCAGCACTTACCTCCTTAGCTGCAGGCACAAGTCAGAGACCCCGTTGCACATCAGAGTGATCAGGTCCAGTCCTCTTGCAGAGAAACAGCAGCGTTCTGTGTACATGGAGCTGTTACGCAGCCGACAGGAAAGGCAACAGGCAGTATCGCCCTGTCCCGAAGTCAATCTTGTTTTGTCAGATACCAGTCATAAAAATACCTGATACATGGGGGCATTCACATTGTCTAACTTAGAAGGCTACAGTAGGAGTGAACTCCTAAACTGAGCACTCAAAAATCACCCTCCAGAAATACCCTTATCCTCTAGAAGCAAAGGTTCCAGTTTCAGTATGACAAGTTGGATAGGCCAAACACCGCCTCAAGCTCCAGATCCCCTTTCCAGTTTCATTTGGCCCTCCTGGGAGTAAGGCTGAATACTAGATAGAAAATAATGGACTTTTCCTTTTTCTTTTCATCTGAGTACATTCAGCCAATATTTGTGAGTGCCTCTCTCCGCTGGAACTCCACCTTCTGTATATGTAACCCAGAAAACGTTCCCTCTGATAGAGCTACAGCACCTCATTGGCTTCACCAGGACTTGAAAGCCACCATCACAAATTGTACTTACCAGAAGGTCAAGAAATGGGCAGTTACCTGAGACATTAGTTTGGGAAGCTACATTTGACAAGATTATACAGCTGTCCAAACATGCCTACGTATCCTTTTTTCCTGGGAAGCTGTGACAGCGTCCACAACACTTACTTGTATAATGTCCTGGCTGGAATTCAGAACAGCAGCAAAATGTTCAGGAACAACTTTGACATCCTAATTTAGGTACGTAAGTATGCACAGGAATGAGAACAGGCTTTTTGTTTTTTCTAGCTTGGCATCAACATAATGTATCAGCTCTTCATGTTGAGGAGAGGGGGCTGGGTAAAAACACTGAAGCAAGCTTCGCAGGACTTCACCCCCAGACCCAGCTAACTGCCCCAGCCGTACCTGAACGCACTTCCAAGGAATGCACTCGAGGGTGTTAGGATGGGCTGCTCATGCTCCATGACAGGGAGACTGGTCAAAATTATAGTTTAGAGGCAGTTATTCTGTAAACTTGTAGTTACACGTGGTCAAAATAAATGAATTTAAAATTCATGGTAGGGGCAGATATTGCATAACTACCTCTGTTATTCTTCAAATGTTTAGCTAGATGCAAAAGAAAGAAATCAGTAGCAATGATGAAGGGTATTCCAGGCGCTGGTCATCAACAGCCAGAATATGCCCATTTCTCGTTCTAATATTGTGACAGATGGTTCTAAGAGGTGCATACTGAAATCATCTCCTCAGCATTTATTTCTTAGAGTAACACATTTTCATTTTCACAGTAAACAATCTCATAACAGTGCACAATCCAGATCACAGCTTTCTCCTCATTGCTCTCTCCTCTGGAAGAGCCACAGGAATTTTCTGAGGCACGGACACAGAGGAACAGTGTATTTGTCAGATACAACTCCAAAAAAACACCTTTGCAAGCTATGGTGTTTCCATCTTTGCATTAGGCCAAATTACTAGGTTTAGCTGCAGAACAGGCTTCGGCAAACACCATTATTGTAGAACAAAACTCTTCTACAGAACCCCAACAATGGAAAAGGCGTCCAGGTACTGAAGAGGTAAATACAAAGACTGTAACAAGCAAAATGCCTTACGTTAACTTCCTCACTGATCGACTAGAGACTGATTTTGGAAAGAGCTCCAATGTTCCAGCTCAGGAACACTGTTCAGACACTTCTCCACCAGGATGGAAGCGGGGCAGACAGCTCAGAAGAGCCCAGTGAGTCCTGCCTGGCTCAATTTGGCATGGCAAGGAGAGAAGCCCTCAAGCCTGCAGGCATGGGCAGGCTCTGGCAGCTGGCGGCTTGGATGCATCCCCGCACAGCAATCCCATCGCCCTGGGGAGAGCCTCCACACCTCAGGGCATGGGCAATAGCTTCACGGAGGGGATGTGCTTTCATTCTCAACAAACACACGCTTTACATATCAGAGGTAAAAGATTTTATTATCCCATGGATGTTTCCTAAGAGGTAATAGTCCTACCAGACAAAATATACAAAGCATTTTGTGTTTTCTTTCTAGACAACTGCATTCTCACCCTATGAAACAGCGAACGTGTCAGTTCATCTTAAAGAACCAGGGCTTGTCCTTACAGCTGCGGGGTTGCACAGAGTTAGCATATTCAATGACCAGTTAATTCATGCAGAATCAGAAGGAAGGGGGAAAAGGTCTGTGTGCTCACCTGAGTGCAGGCTTAGGTGCCCAGAAACGAAGAGAAACACAGGGCTTAAATTTACCAGTTTGTGGTACTTCCACCAAGCAAACCAATTCTCTGACTTGCTTGTCATCCACTTCGCAAGGAAAGGCTAGGGCTGATAGAGCTGATAGGGCTGATTTGGAAAAACACAGCTGTGCTATAGAAAAGCAAATACCCTCTGGCAGTAGGAAACTTTCCTTACCAACCTGCATGAAGTACATGCAGTTCTTCGTTTTACATCCAGCTTAAAGCAGGAGACCAACATCTCCTCCTCTACCTGTTAAAATTTATTATTATTGGTTGACTCTATATTTATACGAAAAAATAAATTCTCAGCCTCTAAGGACATACTAATTCCTGTTGTTTTACATGACTATTTGAGATACTGTTTTGTTTTCAAGTAACTAGCTCACAGTATTACTATTAAAAGTTTTACTCTAAAATATATTCACTTTTTGGTCCTGCTGAATTAATGATTGTACTTGCATTTACTTTATCCTTCCTCTTTCTAAAACAACAAGCTCATTTCAACAGATGAACAAGTCCAGATTTGCTGGAAACCAATTAACAAGAATGTGCCAAGCTGAACTTCATGCTGTTCTTTCAAGCCAAAAAACTGCCTGCATTTTAAGAACCTAATTAGTTTTAACTATATTTATGGATCAGAGGGAAGAATATTTAATTACTCTGCAATTCTTCTCTCCAATGATCAATAGAAATGCAATTTTGTTCACACAATTTCTCTGCAGTATATCGATGCACTGAATCTTGCCTTGTATCAATATCTGTACCACAACGGTGCCCTCAGATGATGTGATATACAGTAGGGCTACAGGAATTACTATCAAAACAGCTTTTATTGGAGGAGTTATACAAGAAAACTCTCAACACAAACAAAAAAATCTGCTTCTGTACTCGCCAGTAACTACCAATTCTGCTGCTGACACCACTTTGCACACAGGCATGGCAGCCTCTTCTACAAAGAGGCAGAGTGAGGCTATGCAGCCTTGCATGTGGCTACGCAGCCTCCCTGCTCCGTGGCCCCCAAGCAGCGCTATGATCGCCACGTTGTTGCCACCCCACATCAGCACCGCGTACCCACCCTCCGGGGGCTCACCCGAGGGCACCCCACGCCGCTCTGAGGGCTGTGCCAAGCCACGCCAGGCTCAGGAGCAGACTGCCACGTGGCGAGGAGTACTCACAGGGGCAACATGTAAAGGCTGCTTTCTCTGTTTGATAACCTGGCCTTCAGGAGAACAGCAAGCAGCAAGCTGGGAGCACCACAGCACGGTTTGGGCAGAAATCCCCCTCTGCTGAGTTCTCTGAGTTACTGTTTGTAGCCTCACATCTGTTCTCTCCCTAAGGGCATCTGATTCCGTATTCCTGGTAGTTACGTCAGCATCAAACTGGTTGCCCTCCTCCTGTCACACACCTTCTGTCCTGGTGCCAAGGCAGGTTCAGAACACTGCCAGCAGGAAATTGCTCAGCCAGGAAAAGAGCACCTGTTTCCAGCATCCTATTTCTTGGCCATCCCTTTTACCCCAAGCCTGCTCCCAAAAGAGATTTCCGTCCTGTGGCATGGAAGAGGCTGCGTTCACTCCCAGGCTATCTGTGACCACTGCGTAAATTTAAGCCCAGCAAAACATCTCAGGTAGGCAGGAGGAAGAAAAAGATAATCAACTGTGAGGCCACGATGGACCCAAGAGGTTAGAGCTTCACAAGCAAGGGAAGGAGTAAAAATAAAAATAAAAATAAAGTAAGACACATTACCATGTCTAAAAGAGGGCTGAGAGCATGTGTGTGCAAGCAAAGCCAAGGAAGGTTACAACAGGACAGCAGCCTCATGATTTTTTGCAGATAACAGTTTCAACCACAAAAGTGTTTTCAAAGTGACGAATACGATGACAGTTCCCAGCCTCACGTCGACTGATACCTACAAGGGATTAAAAGAGAGAGAGATGGGGAGAAAACAAATGTTAATTTACAAGAGCTGCATTAAGTGGGGGAAGGAAAGCAGATGGGATGCAACCACTGAACACTGAAATGCAGGAACAACACAGCCTGTATGAAAAGCAGCATAATCTCTTCTTTGGAAGAATAGCCACATTATCTAGGCCTTAGTCCCGCAATAAGAGCTGCCATGAGCTGGAGGAGCCACAGAGAAACAGCTGATTTCAGCTGACAGCATCTCAGTGTTATCTCACAGGCCAGAAAGCCCCACAAAACCAGCAGAAGTCACAGGCTGGTACAGAGCACAGCCCTGGCTGCAGCCAAGGAAGGCTTAAAATCATCCTCTTCTGGCTGTTTGAATCATCATACGCACTGATCCTGCCATGGCTTCAGCCTCTCTGGAGAACAAAAAATGCTCCCCGCATCCTTAAGCTGTTTCAGGTGAGGCTTTAAATGTACCAGTATCTAAAACAGTATCTAAAAACAAGTAACTACAAATACTGAAACTATGGAGTTTTTTGCAGGACATTAGCGTTTGTATATAAGATACATACATAACATTTCATGAAATCATTTTAAGGTAGTCTATTGTTCCCTCCTCACAACTTTTTCCATATTATTGAGAGCTTAATTAATTAAAGGCAATTTGCAGACCTAATCTGCTCTGAATAGCTGCCACTGAAGCAGGTATCTACATTAGGGAAATTTTCCAAACCGTTCCCAACAGTACTGCTATTAGTTCAGCCCCAGGAGTCCACATACGAATGAAGTGCTAGCTCCTGCAAGCATCTTTATTAACGTTTCGATTAATCCGAGAGACGCAGCAATAGAAACACGTACAGCAGCCAGCACCCATTTGCAGCAGCAGCATCGCAGGCCAGGGTTCAGCTGAATTAAATGGGGAAGACCTCAAAAAAATCTGTGTGCTTACACCCGCAGGGAAACCTCCCCTCTCACCACGAGGAGGCCAGCATGGCTGTTACAGCAGAAACAATGACTGGGATGCAGGGGGAAAGCGAGTTAGGGCGGCTGAAAGCTGCCAGGCTCTTACGTCTCCTGGCGCTCCTCCGCTTCAGCCTGTAGGTCTCCTTGCCGCTGCAGAGGCGGTAGATGAAGGAGCCGAGCTGCTCCATGTCATGGACGTGCTCCGTCGCGATCATCTCCTCCTGGATGATGTACGTCTGAGGCAGGTACGTCCCTTTCTGAAATGACAGTTTCCACACACAAAAAAAGAAGCATGACCAGTGATCTGTTAACAAAGACCTGGTTCGCACGGAGCGCCAAAGACGGCCGCACCTGGGGGAACTCGCTGCTTGAAGGCTCCAGCCGCACTAAGCAAGGCTGGTTAATGTGCTTGCCTGTCCTTGCATTCAACTCTCCCATGCTACTAGCACAGGGCACACAAAACAGTTTCAAAAACCGAATACTCAGACAGGAGGTAAAGCCAGAGTAGGATTGACCCTGTTAGAAACTAAACCCAGTTTTACAGGAGAGCGTGCAAAGCTCTAAGAGCATGGCAAGCCCATCTGGAGGGGGATCCAGGCTCAGGTGAAACACCAGAAGCTCCACTGAAAATGTGAATTTTACTTCTACTTTAAAAGGCAAAATCCCCCAACCCCAGCCCTGCTGAGATTCCAACAGATTCCCAACTTTTCTGCAATTCCCCCTCCTCCGTGACCCATTCAGCACAACCCCAGTGACCTCCTGCCCTTACAGCCTGCAGTAATGGGGACTAGCAATGACCACGGACACACACAGTCTCCCTGCTGCTGAGGTGGAGAGGTGGCTTTGAAGACCAGGGTGGTAAGTGGGGCGCTTGGTGGGCGAGATGTAGGAGAGCGCCACCAGGAGCTAGAAAAAAATGGGAGAGAGAAAATGGAGGAGCTGGGAGCCTCCCAGGGATGGAGGCCACCTCTTTTGCTGCAGGAAAGAGATCTGCTTGGCAGCAAAGACTCTGCAAGCTGTGCCCGACCTCGTGAAGGCAGCAGAGTGGAGGGGCCCAGGTGCTCAGGGCGTCTCACCACTGCCTGGGCACCACAGGGGCAACAGGGAGCCGTGCTACAAGTCCAGATTGAGGTAGGGGCCACTTCTGAGCAGACCAGATGCTAACCAGGCCACGAAGCAAAGACTCATTTATGGTCCCACTTGCTTAAGAAGAGTCAAAGGAATAAAAGAATCAGCAGATCCCCAAAGAGAGACCACTGTAAATATAAGCAGGGGAAAAAGCAAGCAACGGCAGCACAATTTCAAACTTCATCTCTTCAATTTCCACCACAGGATTGGTTATCTCCACAGAGACACACCTGGAAACACACTGCCTTAAGTTAGTGCCGTGCTGTTGGGCTGGCACAGCCTTCTGGATCAATAAAGCTCTCCTCTAGTGCTGGAGCGCTAGGCTATTAGTGGAAGTCTGTATTACACTAACACAACAGTTCCACAAGAAATTCAATTATAGATTCTCAGCGGGAGAGTGCAGGAGAGGGCACATGATACGTGCAGTTACTGGCACAAGCTGTCACGTTAACACGTGAGATTGGGGCTCAGGATTTGTCATATCCTTGACAAGACAAGAGGTCTTAGAACCAGACACACACATGCGTGCAATCCATTATGTTCATTGTTTTAGATTTAAATAGCTGTGGGAGCTGAAATAGTCAGGAACTGCCGCTCCTCCATCACAGGACTGTGCAAAAAGCATGTTACCTTCAATTCTCTGCTAACAGTTTCAAGAACACTAGAGCTCTGAGCATCTCCATAGGGAAATTAATCTTGGGCTCTACAAAAGATGTGGATCATCCATCATTTAACCGGGTCATCTCCAGCTTCCTGCCGCCGCACAGCGGGAGCATCCCTCCATCCTCTTCTCTCAGATACTCACTCAGCCCCGGTCACTGAGCCGTTACACCTATCCACACATAAGCCTGCAGGAAGCAGCACAACTGCCATTTGCAGGGAAAAACCTGAGAGAGGAGAGGCCCAGTAAGGCGTACAGGTGACAGCAGGGCTGAAACCTGAGCAGGGTCTGGCACAGCTGTGGCTGCACGCAGCTGGGACCACAGAGCAGGCACAAGGCACGAGCAGCCGCACTGCAAAGGGGCACAGGGCACCGGGCTGAGGAAAGGGCAAAGGGCTTCAACCGAGTCCCTCTGCTGCCACAGCCTGCCAGAGCAAACAGCTAACATTATCTGCTGGACTGAGGTTCGGTTCTAGAAACAGGCATGAAGCCACTGAACATCTTCAAAGCTGAACTTCCACCCAGAAATTAGTCTCGTTCAATGGGGACTTGGCTGGATTCAGAGGAGCAGGGAAGGCAAACGGAGGACCAAGAGGAGCGGGGACCAATGCAGCTCATCCAACATTGAAACAGAAGCACTTCAGAGAAGGCGACCACATCGTCAGGCAATGAAAGTCCCTGCAGCAGGGAGAAACCTGCCCTCTCTGCCTGACACAGGCCACTGCCACGGCTCACAGGATAATTCAGCTGGGAAGGGAGCGCAGGAGGTGTCTGGTCCAACCTCCTGCTCAAAGCAGAGGCAGCTATGGGATCGGGCCAAGTTCCTCGAGGCTATATCCAGTCCGGTCTTGAAACCCCTTGATGGAGGTAGCACAACCTCTGTGTGCCGCCTGTTCCCCTGCTTCACTGTCCTCACAATGAGAAACTTCTTGTGAGCTCAAGAGCAAGCTAAGCACTTGAAAACAGCGACTCTAAAGTACACGTTAAAACCTGCACGGACAGATTGGACATGTGTCCATCCCAATAATCAGTTATTTAAACCCACGTCTGCTTTTACACTCTTTTAAAAGAATTAAGGTCATAATGGTCATAAGACCACTTTAACCGTATTTTTATCCCCCTTTTTAATTCAATTTCTGATAAAGACAAAGCATCATTTTCACTTCCTGTAATTTTATACCTGTTATTTTAGAACGTGACCAGCATTTCCAATCTCCCAGTTTTCTGCTGAGAGTCTACTCTTTTCCATTTCCTCTCTTTTCTATTTCCCTTTGCCCAAGGGACTGGTCACCTGCCACAGTGGCTGGTTTGGAGAGAGTTGTAAATAAATGCGTGTTGTGCCCCAGTGGTGTTCCCAGCACACTTAACAGATGGTCAGGGTGCACAAAATTGTGAGGACTGCTGAGAAACAAGCTGGGAGTTTGACAAGAACTGGAGATCAGGCATCTCTCAAGCCCAGCCTTTCACCTCTCAGCTTAATCCTACAAAGTTCATCACACTGCATGCAGCAGCACTGACTGAAGGGAATTAGCAAAAGAGTTACACTGTTTTTCTTCTTCTACACAGACAGTCTTGGAAGGGAGTTCAAGAGCCAAACACTGCTTTGCTTTACCTTCTGCAGCCTTAAAAATCCTGTTGTTTCTTTTTTTTTCCTGCTGTTAAGATTAAATAGTGCTCTATTTTAAGGCTGTTTTCAGTCACTGCAATACACCAGCACGGGTTTCTGAACTGAACAAAACTGCTGGCACTAGACCCAATTAATGCCTGCTGTGAGCAGAGCTGCATCAGACCAAGTGCTGTGCTTCAGCCCTCAGCATGGTGAGGGAAGCAGCACAGATTCCACCCCCAAAAGAGTACAAGAGAAGGCCTAGCACTCCCCACAGGGTACCAAGAGCTCTGCAAATGGCAAAATATAGCAGCAAGAGTGAGATTGCCCCCCTGCAATTGCCCCCTTTTCTCCCCACCTTGACTCCTATCAGTAAGCACCAGAGAAAGGAATCTGCTGCTTCCCTGAGCTACCCTGGTCAGGTTCATCCATCATGCCAGTGTTACTGTGCTGTCTGCAAAATTAATATTTCAGCCACAGCCCCTGAAGCTTCCCCTCTACATGAAGACTTAGCTCTGTCAGAGCCAAGGCTTACTTCCACAGACACTGTTTTCTGTTTCCCAAGAGATTCTAACTGGCACCCAGAAGCAAACTCAAGAAAAGCACACCAAATAAAGCAGTACTGCAGCTGTACCTTCACGTTAACCAGCAGCTCCCACAGGTTGCGTGGAGGCATCACGATAGTGGTGTTCAGCTCGATGACGTAGCATTTATCCAGCGTTATGTCATGATAAGCTGTCAGACCCTGTGTTCCAAGCAGAGAGATTAAGGAATTGAGCCCTTCTCAATGAAATATGGCTGTGGAGGTAGCTGAAAAGAGACTGAAGTGAGGAGCAGGGCAGGAAGGAGGAGACATTCAGCAAAACAGGAGCACTCTAGGCTGAAGCACCCTCAACCCGCCCTGGAGAAGCCCTTGGATCTGCTCGTTGTCACTCCTGGTGAACACTCCTGGTGAACAGCAGTTTCCATTTCTCTTCTGCATTTTCCCTCCCCTCTCCATGCACTTCGCCACCCCTCCTCATGTGGCCGCAGGCCCCCGGCTCGCCCCTGAAGGCTGTGCCAGCAGCTGTCCTGCACTTCCACCAGAAATATCCTCCAACCCCATGCCCAACGCTCAGCCACACTGGCACATCCCACCAGCTCACAGGGGAAGGCCCTCCCGCTGCCTGCTGACTTCAGCAAGCACCGACCTCACACTGACATTAAACGGCCAAAAGAAAAATTCAGGGAAGACAAGAAATTCTTTTAAGCAACAAACCTGTCCAAGGACCTCCCTAGCAAGGCCTAACATGCAAGCCAAGCAGGTTGGAAAAGCTCAGACAGGGCCCTGAGAAGGAGGAGAGCTCAAAAACAAGATCATCATACAGATATGTGACAACAACAATAGTGCTAGGCCATGAGAACCGTGCTGATGCCCCCCACACTACGCCCAGGAAGAGCGCCTTACTCTCTGGAAATCGTGGATGATATCTGCAGGGTCGCTCCCTCCGAACTGCGGCACCGGGACATTGATTTGCTCATAGTTCTCCTCAATGTAAATCTTGACGTCTTCATGCAGCTCCAGCTGCCCCTTGAACGGCGAGTACAGCGAGTCTTCGTAAAGGACGCCGCAGTGAAACACGCTCTCACGGGGAAGCTGTGGGGATGAGATCCAGCTGGAGACACAACACACGTACACCCCACACCCCATTAACAATGAGAGCCAACACAGGGAAAAAAAAAGTCCCCAAACTGGGTAAAAATACTTATCAAACAGGCACTTAAGAATATTTCAAAATCTGTCGGCCAAAAAACGTTCTCGATGAAGGGAGTGCAAAACACCCTTGTGAAACGACCATGTCTCCTTTTCTGCTAGCCAAGTCCCAAAGGGAAGAAAGGATCCCTTGTGGGATTTCATATGGGGTAAATCAGAAAGGTAAAACGTCTGTCAGGAGGCTCTTAAATTTCATGACTAGGCTGTTCAGGATCCTTTTGTAGATAGAGCTTCCAGCAATTGCATTTTTCTGTATAAGGCATGTAAACTTGAAGCAAGCCAAGCATCGCTTCTAAAGGCACTTGTAGCTCATCTATGGCAAATGCACCAAGACAGAATCAGGAGCTGCTGCCCTCTGGGACTCCAGAAGCACAAACTGCAGGTAAGAGAGCTACCCCAGGGCGAACAATTAAGTCTGAGCACTAGCATCACAGGGACAAATTGCAGCCATCGGAGACCTGGAGCATAAAGGCTCCATCACCTTGGTCCCCAGACCATCTCTGACTCTGTTGAAGAAGCTTTGCTATGTAATTGCACATAAGCTTTCATTTGGTATTGCAGGCAGTGGGGTAACAACAGACAGCCCCAAATTGAGCAGCTGACATTTCCCAGTGCCATTCAGCAAGCAGCGAGGGTAGGTTACTGACTGGTTGATGGACCAAACGCTGTCCATCACCCAGTTGATAAACCAGCCCTCAACACCAGTGGCTGCCACCCAGTCATAAACAAATGCCTGCACCAAAATCCCTGCACATGGGTCCGTCATATTCACACTGCTGTGTGGGAGGGGTGAGCAGCCCTACGGTTGTCACAGGGATTCCAGACCAGCTATAAATGAGCACAGGTAATAAAGAATTGATGTATCTGAAAACAAGGATTGCAAATTAATTTGACAGCACGAACATGTATGGAGGAAGGAAGTGTATAAAAAGCCTGTATTGCTGAGTGGATAAGTGCTGTCTGCAGAGCTGAATGCAGCCTACAGTCCTGGGAGAGCTCATTCACTAATAGCTGCTCCACAGCAGAATGAGGTCTTCAGTGCAAATCAATGCTCTGGGCTTTCTTAGCTAAACACTCAGCAAGCCACAGAGCTCAGCAGTTTCCTACTTAAAAAGCAGCCCTACCGCGTCCCAGTCGCCATGCTCTGACCCACAGTTACTCAAATCCACAATGCTGCAAGCCCAGTGCCTCTGCCAGGCCAGGCTATGCAAAGCCTACATGAAAAGAAAGGTGCTGAATTTAACAGAGGCTGTAGGCCCACCTGCCACACCATCTCCTGCTCGCTTCTCTATTCACTGCTTGCTTTATTAATAGCAGCACCTATTTTTGTTATGCCTACAGAGCTTCTCTGTGCTAGAGCCTAAGAAAAAAAAAAAAACATTGCAAAAAGCTGCTTTTATCTCGCCTGTCCCCCCTGCTCTGTCCAGGGCCTGCTCTGGACATGCTCTAAAACTGGTTGACCACTGACCACAGTAATGTTGGGTTCACAAGGCAGAACTTGCAGGATATTTTTATATGAGTTAAAAAACAAAAAACAAAGGAGAAGAAAAGGAGGATTTCCAGAAGGCCCTTCCTGACAGTCAGGATGGAGGTGAGCCTGAACCCGCTGCTTCAGACACATCTGCGGGGCCCAGAAGCACTGGCTCCTGAACCACCACCACACAAAGGAAGAAACAGCAGCACCAAACCAAAGGTTGAAGCAGCTTGTCTGCTTGTTCTGGGTCAAGGAGCCAGCAGTCCTTCCTCGCTCACCCATACCTGGGTGATGAAGAAGTATCTGTAGACATACATCGAAGCGAAGACCAAGCCGAGGAGCAGTACGAGGAGACCCATGGTCAAGTAGCACACCCCACTGAGCGATGACCTCCGGCTCTGCACCGCGGGAGCCTGCTCCTCCTGCAAGGCAAAAATGAGAGCATCAGTCAGCTGCTGCTGCAAGAGACCAGAAAATCAACAATATTTCATGTAAAGGCCACGCGTGAGCTTCTGAAGTGCAACTGAAGAATGCGGGCAGTGTCCTGTAACTTGATTTCACACCTAGCAGCGCTCTGGCAAGAGTAAAAACACTTTTTATGCATTTTCCTCTCTCACTGCCCCATATATATATATATATACACACATACACATATATATGGATGTGTGTGAACATACAAACATACATGTATGCCCTGGTTCCTACAAACGGCTCAGAACAAAATCCGGCTTTGTTTCAGTGGTGATAAAGATCAATCAAAAAAAGGCTATCAGGAAGAAGGAACAGGGATGCAGAAGTAACAACTGGATAGCCGCTGGATAAAACTACATTGCTTTTGTATTTATACTCATTTTTTTCATTGTTGCTGATATACTGACACTGTTGCAGCATTCTTCAGGGGAAATTTTCCACGTGGAAATGACTGGTGAGAGAAGTACCTGCTAGTACCTCCTTGGTGGGGTGAGCCTACCCAAACAGCCGCGCTGATTGCCTCACCTTCATTGTCAGGCAGACTCTGTCACACCTTCCAGGAACATGCAGGCCGGTCCGAGTATCAAAAGAAAAGATACCTGCTTTTTTCAGAGTGCTGTCTGACCTATGTAGGCAGGAGTCAGCTCGCCCTGTTACACCCTTCAAACAGGAGGGCAGTGCAACGGCAGGGCGACCTCCTGGGAAGCATGCATCCCAGCCCACGAGGCTCTTGTTTGTCCTGCCAAAATAACTCTCTGAAAACTTAAGCAGGAGGATGTAAGGGCTTTCAGAAGCAGATGAAAGAAATCCGTTCACAGATGCCCCACTTTCCACCCAGAAAATTGGAAAGCTACCCTCAGATGAGCAAGCAGACAGAGGAGCGACACCAGGGAGCTCCTGCAGCTCATCTCCCTCTCTGCAGTCTGGGATCTGAGGCATTTGATTAGAAAAACACTCTCACCAGCTGGAGATTGATACAAGCTGGAGAAACAGATTTGAAAGAAAATAACAGCTTTTCATGTCTGAGATGCATCACTAGTATACCCATGACAACAGCAAAAGAGGAGGTAGCTTCTCCAGGGTAGCATGGCCAAAACTCACAGGGTGGCGGTGCAGGTGCTGAAGCCCCGAGGCCTCTGACCAAAGAGCTTTGGGAAAGCTGCAGCTCTAGCACACCTCCAGGAGAAATTAATCTATATTTATTTCCTCTTCATCCCAGCTTTGGAAAGACCTGTAGCAACTCTGCCAGCTCCCTACACTGAAGGATCAGCGTTTAACCAGGTTGTGGCCACTCCTCCAGCAAACAACAGGATGAGCGAACTGAAAAATAAAGCATCTGAAGTTCATCTCCTCTTTTTCCCTCCCCCTCCTCCTACAGATGAGGGGTGGCAACTGTGACAAGCCACGAAGAAAAGAAAAAGAAAATCACAATTCTGTTTAAAGGCTCTCTGCCATGAACTGCTTGGATGGGAAAGTCATGCTGCATGTCAAGTATTTCACAAAAACAGATTTCCCCAGATACTTGCCATCGGAGGAGGAGTGCGGACACGGGGGGTGAAAATGAACAAAAAGCTCTCCTGCTACTAACCACTGAAGCACAGCAGAGAAAACGCTTAATGCTCGGCAAGAGAAGCACATCCAAAAGGCGCCGGGTTCCCGTGATGGGTAACGCACTGGTTGCTACCTCGAGGAGCTGCAAGTGCTAACTTCCCAGTGAGCCTGGGGAGAGAGTTCAGAGGAGCTCTCTAAAAAGACAAATTTTGTCTGAAGAACGGCAGGGAGGGAAAAATAAGCTCTTGCTGGTTTGCTATTTGCTAAGCAGGTCTGTGCTCTTTGCACAGCCAAGAACACAGCGAGACATCTCACCCCTCGCTGCAGTAGGAGATGGGTTTGGCTCCTTGCAAAGCCTTCGTGGCTTAGGGAGAATCGCCTGAGCTTTGTATCTGGGAGAAGGTGGGAGAAGCTACTCAGGGCTTTGCCCTGAGAGAAGCTAGGAAATACCAGGGGCAAAAAAAACCTTGAAGTCTAAGAGAGAGAGAAAAAAAAAACTCAACAGCTACTTTTCTGACGGAGCATCAGTGAAGGCAATGAGGTTCAAAATAGTGTCATGCAGGCCAAGGGGAACAATTAACCACAGCCCTGCAATATATTGTGCAGAAATCACCAGCACAAACCTTCACAGAAATGTACACCTCCTTCCGGACCTAAAGGCCACCAGCCTTCGTCACGATGCATGCGCCGTAACTAAAAAGCAACCAACCACACATCAGCCAGCAGCTGAGCTTCGGGCCGGAGGCATTTTAGTGCCTACAGATGGTGGAAGGAGCTGTGCCCAACCTGCTCTAGCAGCATTTCGGTTGGGGTAAGGAAGCTTCACCAGGTTGGAAGAATCCAGGAGGCTTCTTCCACAGGCTGCTCCCTACCCACGGTGCAGCACACGTCCTTTCCCACAGGACAGCCTCTCCCTGCAGCAGAAACGGGAATATTTCAAAAACAGAAAATCCATCACAGTTGGTTTCCATCCATTCTTGCCATAGGAATGCCTGGCTCCCCGGCACGGGAGCAGTTTTCCCTTCTGCTACCCTTGTTATAAAGGGAACCAGACTGTCCCAGCAGTGAGCTGCAGGAAAGGCACCTGGGAAGGCCCAGGCCACCAGCTGGCAAACAAAATGGCACGCCGCGCTCACGCAGCACTGGGGATTCTGCAGATCTAGCAGCACTGCCGACCCTCTTCAATTTCTGCGGTGGGGACGTGAAACAAGACTCAGCAGCACGGTTCTCCTGGAGAGCAAAGCACGCCTCTGAGACACGTGTTTTCACTGAGGGCAAAAATCACAATATTAACACACAAAAGCACTGTCTAACAGTGCTCACCAGATGTTTAATATTTTGTAAGAACTCGTTAACCAGATGCTCCTCTTGCAACAAGCCACCCCACCGATTTTCTGTCTCAAGCACATATGGTTTCTTTTGGTCAAGAGAATTGGAAAGGCTGGGGTCAAAGCCATCCCTGGGCAGAGGCAGGGACAGGTATTTCAGTGCAACAAGAGGTGGCCACGGCCACCGGCCGGTGTGTGGGAGCTGGCAGAGCTCCTTCCCCATGAAGCCCGAGGGAAAGGCACAGCTCACTCTTCCTCCATATGGGGAAAGCATCCATTTCTCAAGGAGAGCGCCTGCGTGCCTTGGTTTTCTGCCAGGCATTGTCCTGCTAATACTTCATCCCACCGGGCGAGAGACAGAGGCAGCTCCAGCATGCGAGCCTGAATACCCAGATGTGCTGAGTCGGCTCCAGTGTGCAGGCGTGATCGCTTTGCAGATGCTCAGACCAGCACTTGGCAGCAGGCAGGACACTGGAATATAAAAAGGAATTCCTTTCCTTGGATAAAACAGGATATTCGATACGCTTCAGCGCCCTGCCAGCTTGCAGGGACAGTGCAGGAACAGAGTACAGGCAGCAGATACCCAGATGGGAGGAGATGAGGTTATGCTACAGACCATTTGGTAAAGGAGGCTTGAAATTAGTCTGGGAACAAAAATATGTCCTGATTTAGTCTTTCAGGATTTTCTTCAGAATTTCAGGGCTTGCTGAGGACACGATGAAGAGAAACCATCATGCCTGTGGGGCACTGCTGAGGGCTCTCACTGCTGAGCAAAACCCCTCTGGCTTCCCAGCTCTGCAGGGATGGGGTCAAGAAGAGCCTCAGCCTAGAGCCAAGCTCCGAGCCAGGAGGTCAGCAACAGCTCCAGCCCTCCATGGCCAGCAAAGGTGGCAGCGCACGAGCATTTGCTCTGGGCTGGAAACTGCTCACCGCCTCTTGCTCCCAAGTGCCGGCGACCGGGCTTCAGCAGCACCTCGCTTGCTCTTCGCATCCTTCCCTAGCCCACGCATGGGACTGACGTCCACACGGGAGATTTTCTTAAGGGAAGGTCTGTGCAGATTCCGAGTGGGAGTGGTGTGGCCCAGTATCTTCCATCTTTTTGAAGAACTTATGCTTTTTTTAAAAATATACGTAAGTCCTTGAAGGTCCTGGGCCACTGGAAACACAATCCTAGCGCGAGCTGATAGCAAGAACCTGATGAGGTGTCATCTTTGATATGTCTTACAAATACAGTACAGGCTTATGAAAAATAGGTACTTGATTCAATCTCTCTTCCTCACCAGCATCTTGCTGAAGATGACAAAGTGCGGAAATTAAAGGTGTCATGTCATGCCTTGCTCCTTCCTGACTCGCATACCGCCTCTGCAGAGATGGGCTCAGCTCATGCCCTTTTCCTGTTTCTTCAGCTTTCGAAGCAGCTCTGTCTGCCTCCCTTTGTCAGCTGCTGCCAGGAGATCAAAACAATATAGCAGCTTCTCCAGGAAAAGAGTTAAAGGCATGCAGCTTTTCAGAGCTTATCAGCTTTCTCTACTCCATTTCCCTCCAGAATGACATCTAATTACTTAGATAGAGAAACACCATAGCCATCACTTCTCTCAGTCTTTCCCCCCTCTGGTTGCTCTAAGATTTGAGACATTCTTCCCCCATTTTTATGTAACTTGACATGAGTGTAATATAAGCACATATATTCTTATCAATAACATAACATCCAAATAAGCCTAAAGCCAGATTTGCTTGTACACATCTAGTTGATTAAAGGATGCATTTGTTGAGTTCTCCATGAACCATTTTCCCCTGCATTTAGGAATCACACAGATTTCAAATCCTTCATTTTAGGCGTAGCAGGGCCTGATGAGCAGGGGACACAGCTTGGCAAGTGTCTTAATATACACCCCCAACATGCAAAGAAGCTTGGGGCGACTAAAAATAGTAGATGTGATTTTGATGATTGACAAGTGAGGAGAGAAATATGATGCAGAGTAAATACTCAACGGGATGCAGTTTTGAGAGGAGCTCTATCTGAAAGGCAGTAAAAAATATCAGCCATCTCTAGGAGGTTGCTTGTTTCAAGGAAGTCGCCTGAGCTCTTGATGTGGAAGATGTGCTTACATAATTACAGCCATTGACACAGGCAGTTGTGGCTTCCTCAAAGGAAGCAGGCTCAAAACCTTGGAAACCCACATCAGAAAATCTAACCGATCTAGCTGTTTAGTACTCTTTGGCAACCAAAGGCCAAAATAGAAAAATGAAAAATAAGTTGAAGGTCTCTACCTACAGCATACGAAGTCCCATGTACATGGTACTGCTTTACAGAATGTGAGGACCTGCAGTAACAACACCTCCTGACTTCAGATTGAGAAAATCAGAGCTGACTGCTGGTAAACCGTAGTGCTGCCACAGTGGGCGTAAGCTGATAGGGACTGACCTCTCACCAGACTTGGCTTTGGGCATCAAAATGTCTCGGGAAAGTGAACCCCACCAAAGCAGCCTGCTCTTCCTGCAAGCAAAGCAAAGTCACCCCGCAGGCAGCACCCCACACGCAGCTGCTGGGCACTTCGTGTCGCTGTTTCGCATGGTAAGCAGCAGAGTTTGGTGGGGCAAGGAGATGCAGACCTGCCTCCCAGAGACAACTGCTCCCACGTGGAGACATTCAGGCCCAGAGCGGCTGGGTGTTGAGCAGCTCCCAGGGATGAGCAGAGCGAGCAGGAGCGGTTGGCCAGGGCTTGGGACTGGAGCGATGGCCAAGCCAGAGCACTGGAGAAAGGAAAGGGAGAGACAATGTACAGGGAAAGGAAGGTGGAAGAAGACAAGGGAGAGAGGGTCAAAGGGGTAAATCATCGCAGCAAAAACAATTTGCGTCCTGCACGCATGTAAGCATCTCTCATGTCCCAAAAAAGGCTTCTCTGCCAGATGACCCCCCAAAAATTAAAAATAATAATTATTTGAAAAGACTCTTGTGTTCAAAAGCATTTATGCTTGGAGGGAGGAGAGGGAGCAAAGTGAAGAGAAATACCAGGTGACACTACATGGAGAACAGTGCCCTGGGAGAGAACCACAGGGGTCAGTGCGCAGCACCAGCCGTGGCAGCTCTGAACAATCCTGTGACCAGGAACAGAACAGCACAGGACGGCCCTTACAGACTGACGGGCCCTCCCAAGACTTTAGATGAGAAAAGAAAATAGCGTGTGCATGCATACACACAAACACACGTATATATATATATGGCACACAGTTTCCAAGGCAACTTCTGCATGTTGTACTTGAGCAGCGCTTGTGCAGGGCCATGCAGCAGCATTTCCACAGAGAACACAACTGATGGCTTTTGGACTCAAAGATGCCTGAAAACCAGAGGGGAAAAAAAAAAAAGGCTGTAATTAAGAGACTATCACAGCTGAAGGCAAAAAGGTTGCAATAAATGAATCTAATCATATCTTTATCTTTAAACGATACCACCGCACATGACTAGCAACAAAGCCACCTGCCTCAGGAGTCACTCTGCAGCACTGGAAATTAGAATATCAAAAACAACCACTGGCTAATTAAAAACCACAGTGTTGTTGCTATACGACAAAGCCAGCAGGATGTTAAAAATGCAGCCTAGCACGTGAGAGCTCCTAAGCACCCAGTGATCATATTTTCCTTCTCCTCCGTCAGCAAGAGAGACATAAACCTTCTCTTTTCTCCCTTTTCCATCTGATTTTTGAAGTAAGGGGCTGTTTATTCTCCCTCTTTGCACAGGGATGAGGAATTCATTTCTATATACTTTATTTTTTTGGCAGAGGCACAACGACTTCCAGCTGGAGGTTTTCCAGCCTCCCTCTTCTATATCCTGGGAGTAAAACCATTCAGGGCATTAGCAGAGCCAACAAAGCCTGTTGTAAAAACAAGGCTGTGCTTACAAGGCATTTAGCTAGAGACCCAAGTGTCACACTGAAGTGACAGGCAGACAGAGCAAAAATAAACAGCTGTGACAAAGAGGCAAAAAATGTCCCAACCTGTTTAACAGTCTGACTGCCAAAATATGGATTTGGGTAAACACAGCCTGATTTCCAGAGATCAACAGGAGCCGCAGCCGCTCACGGTGACACTGGGGAAAACCAGCCCTGCGTCACTGAGCCGCGGCAGCATCCCCAACACCCCCGCCGCTGCAGCTAACAGCCTCTGGAGCACCTCAGCACACCTCACCTGGGAGCAGGAAGGAGCAAGCACGGCCAAGTGAAAGCCAGGGTTTTCTGAAAGCCTGAAGTGAGGAGTTAAAGGAAAGGGGATTTTCCTCAGGAGCAGAAAAAAGGCAAAGCTTTGGCACTGGGTCTAAAACCTAACCAGAGTAATTAAAGACAAAGGGCAGCTCAAGCAAGAGCGAAGCAGAGAGCTGCTTTAGGAGTACAGAAAGCTCTTAAATTGAGGGGTTGGCAGAGTTAAAGAGAGAGACTTGACTCAAAGGTAAAGACACATGCAGGTGGGCCGACACCTGACTCCTTATAAGACCTTTGACCAACATCAAAAACACTTAAAAACATTGAGAAACTGAGGCAAGGAAGTTCCAACAGCTTTCAGCTTGTTCTCAGTGTAGCCGGGCCTTCCTCCTCCTCCCAGGTGTGGCGAGGAGCGGCTGCTCCCGGCTGCCCACGAAGGCAGCCTGCTGGCTTCCAGCTTGGACGTGCAGCTCCGGAGGAAGCAGGCCACGCGTCTGACCGCCGCCGTGTCGGCACGGCTCTGACAGCGCCAGTCACCCACACATCGCGCGGGGAAGCACTGGTGCCTTGGGTCTCATTGCACTCAGGGAACAGCTCTTGGGAACAATTACAAAGGGTTAGTCTTATGCATGCGCTCAGGTTGGTGCCAAGCTGGGATAAAGTCCAAGTCTCCAGAGTAAGACACCTCCTAATGTGCCACACGTGCTGCCGAAGCGAGGAGCCGTCACACGGCCGGACAGTGGGACCATGCGCTCGTGTGGACAGACTTCCATTCTGATGTTCGCATACTCAGCATTTCCCACACTGACGTTGTACAGCTCTCCAATATAAAACAAAACACACCTATGAACCTGTGCAAGAGGCCCAGGCAGCCATGGGCATGAGCTGTGAGGGCTAGTGACTGATTTTGCAAGAGGAACAAAGGATCGGGTGCTGCCTCAAGACATTTGAGGGCAGAAAGTGTGACAGGGGAACCTGCATGCACCAAAAGGTTTCCCACAATTTCATGCAAAGCCATTCACCTCTCGCGATGGCTTTGGATGAAGCACCAGAGCAGGGTGTCAGCGGGGCGGCGGCGCTCACCCGAACACCATGCCTGAGCTCTAACCACCACTTCCCCCAGGGAGCTCCATGTCCTGACAGCTCTGGGGTCCGAACAGATTTGTAATCTAAAATTACAGCACTCACCTCTGAGCTTCTACAGTCAAGCAGGGGGAGACAATCATGAGCCAATTAGCCATTTTGGATGTCCCCAAAGGCAAGCTAAACCCTGCTACCTGGTTGGGGCATATTAAGCTATATCTGTCCCTTGTTATCTACCTCATTCTTCTGCTGGAGGTGGCTGATTCTCAAGAAAGGGCAGCAGAAAGGAAGAGGTGGCTGTGCCCAAGATGCTTAAGAGCTGGACCAGCTGAACACCTTAACAAGGAACCGGATTTCAGGTTACAACACTTGCCGTACCCTGAAGATTAGTGTCACACCATGAAATGAAATCACAGCTCCCTTTCAGAAATGTTAACAGCACTTACCTCTTCTCCTCCCCAGAGCAGCATAGGAAAACCCTGACAGTCAGTCCTACACTTGAAAATTCACTGCAAAGAAATGGTGCCTAGTTTAACAATAGCAAGAGAGAGAGAAGACAGATTTACTCTTCTCAGCTTTGTTGTTCAATCTGACTTCAGCAGGTGGCCACAGCAGCAAGGAAGAAAGCTCTGCAAAGTGTATCTAAAGGGATGGATTAAACAAACAACAACAAAAAAAGCAAAAAACCAGCCCCTACCTCACTGTCCTCCTTCAAAAGGTAACGCTGGCATTAAATATACATGCTTATGTTCTCACACGTCAACTGGGAAGAAAACACCAGCTCAGAAGTGAAAATGGATTTTCCATCTCCTGTAAACCCATTAACAAGCAAAGATTTGGTAGCACAAAAGCAGGAATTGCAAATATACATGCAAGAACAACCCCTTCTTTAGAAGTTCAGTCTCTCCAGCTGTGCAGTTGCTGCTCGCTGCTGTACAGGAGAGCAGCGATACACAACAACTACCAGCGGACTACAGCAGTACAGTATTTTTACGTGCAGCTTATACAGAGAAGCTGCCACTTGCTTACATTTGGCAAATGTTCATTTGCTCCTTTCAAAACTGCTTCTTTTCAAAGATGTTTCTTAGTTTTCTGTGTTTTTCCAAAGACTTCGCTGTGCCCAAAGCAGGTAAGCACAACAGCTTCTTTCCACGCCCAGAGCACCTACGTGCAAAGCTGCACTGGCTTCGGCTCTCCTCCAGCTTTGGGAGAATATACATCTCGAGATGGAGATTACACGTTTCTCCATCTGCAGCTCTACAGTCTACACGTCTTCGGTGAAAGAGAGCTCTGCGTTTCCAAATTCAGTCCCATTTATAACTTTTCTGCTAGAAATAGTCATTCCCTCTTAATCTCCCCTTCCAGTTTTAGCCAGATCCTTTGTCATGCCCAGATGGATTATCAAATATTAATGCCTGGAGTCTCACATTTCACTACAGCACATCCTGTAGGGGTCCAGAGATGTTTTTTCCAATTCAGTCCTTTCCCTCCCCTCCCCAGCACCCCCAAACCACGGCAAACAGAGAAGAAGCGACAACACTCCTTTCAGCCCATGTGGATGCAGCAGGGCTGGGGAAAGGCCAGGAATACCCCAAGACACCAGGGTGCAGGCTGGGGCAGCCCGCAGCAAGGAGGCTGAGAAGCCCCACTAGACAGTTGGGTTGATGTGCAGCCTACAAAGAGACCACACAGACAGACAGAAGGGTTGGAGGGCTCCTGCTCTGGGCAGCAAACCAGTCCCTGTGAGCAGCATTTTCTGCCTCCCAGACTAACAGGAAGGGCCCACCAAAAGGAAGAGTCTCAGGGAATGCAGATGAAATGAAAGGCATGAAATCAAAGCTATCTATGACTGAAGCCAACAGCAAAACATCAATCACACCCACAGGGCATCGCTGCGTGCATCCTGGAAAGCCCCTCAAACCCTCGTGCTTTGACCCGCTGCCAAGGTGTTCCCATGGGCTCGACAGTACCTGCAGGCAGGGAGAGCTCTCCCCACCCTCCTGCCTCCGTCACCAAGCCCTTCGCTCCCACCAGGCAAAGCTAGCAGCCAGGGCCTGGGCAAACACTGTCCTTCCCTCCGTGTTCACCTTCCCGGCAAGCAGAAGATGAACGACTGCATGCACTGTCTGAGCACAGCCTTTTCCAGACACACAACAACAGGCTTGGCTTTCTGCTTCCTCTCCCCAAAGGTCTCTGCGAAAGCATCCCCTGACGCACACAGACGTCTCCTCATCCTCGGCAAGCTGTCCTGGGCCCTTGGGCCCCGAGCCTGTGGTGTCGCGCTTGCTGTAAGAGATGCTGCCCCTCAGGTCGGCAGGGAGGCACGTTCAGCAGGGATCTTGGCACAGAGAGCTGAGCAGCCGGTCTCTGTTACGTACGGACCGAGGGGGATAAGAGAAGTCTCTTCCCTCCGGTTCTTATCATTCACCCCTCATGAAGCAGAAGACTTTAATGAAAAACAATGAATCACAAACACAGGGAGCGTGTATCCCAGGGCCTTTAATGATACAGCAGATATATGTATCTCCACTCCAGACTCTAAATCTGGAGTTCAATTAAAACTCACTGAATACTATTTTACATCCAAGAAAATATTTTCCAATAAATACAACAAATTATTTTACTGACTGTATAACCTCAAACTGCCTTCTGCTTGAGGCTGCTACGTCCTCCCCGCTTCTACTAATGACAGCAAGACTGTTTCTTGTATAAGCCCTTAAAATGTTGCAGTTGCCTGAAAATCACATGGATTTTCTGACTGAGTCCAAATTGCATGTTCTTTCCAATTCAGAGGGAGCTGCACAACAGAGGAACACAAGGCTCATCACGTGCCAGCTTGCTGTCAGCACTCCTCACCTACTACTTTTCAGGACGCGTTAGTACCACAGACATCTTCCTGCCTGCCACATCTTTGCATTTATGAAGCACCTGCCAAAATTCGCAGGCTATGGAAGCCGCCGCTGAATCATTTCCCAGCTCCTGCTCCTATCATCGGGATTGAAGTTGTGAGATCAAAGAGGAAAGGAATGCAGAGCATCTTGTTTGCATGTCACCAATGCCATTTTGCTGCAAGGCAGCTAGAGCGAGGCGCACACAGACAGGAATTATTGGCAGCAGGAGAGAGCGTGGCAAGAAAGCTTGACTCCTGAGAGATCAGCCTCAAAGGTCCGATGTTTTGCAGAGCAACACCCCCTCGGTCCAGCTATGCGCAAACTACTCCCGAAAGACCATTACTGAAGAAACCAGTGGCATAAATACCCTGAAAAATAACATCAGGAACGGGCCACCTTGTGCTGGCGGTGCTCCCTGAACATCCTCCTGTTACACCAACTCACCGCAACCTGCTCCTGCTCTTCTGTCACGCTCTGATGCTGATTTCCTCACAAGCCCATCTGCTGGAATTAAGGAACTGTTGAAAAGCCTTTGTTTTAAATTCCTATTTTTAAGTTCCTCTGTAGCTCCTGTGGGCTTAAAAGAACAACACAGTGCTCCCCAGGAGTCAGAGAAACGCTCAAGGCAATGACAAGAACCCCAAATATATAATTTGCTACTTAAAACAACTCCATTCATCCAGCAGGACCTGAATCAGGGTAATGTTGATTGCTGGAATCTGGCAGCACTCGCAATGGAAATAAGCTTCTGCTACTTTTATTTTTTATTTTACTGGTTTTAAACTCCTGTTCACACACTGCTCGTGAGAAGGATCCAGATCCTGCCTAAGCTTGTGCAGGATCAGCAGAAAGACCAACTTCCCAGCTGCAGAGAGCTGGTTCGTTGGCTGTGTGAGCTCGAGGTCCAGCGTGACATTCAACTTCCAGGCTGCCTTTTCAGAGCTTGACATCAAAGGTGGGAAGAAACCTACCACCTTCTTTTGTTCGTAAGAAGAAAAGACCACGTCTGGAAATCACTGAGAGTACACAGTTGGCCACATTCCCCATTACAGGTTTCTAGACAGCTTCTAGGAGCTACATTAATAGGTGCAACAGCGACAGACTGAGCACATTCAGACCCTGAGAGCACAGGCAAGCGTGCTGTGAGCACACCAGCGTGCGATGGGAAAGGTCGCTGTGATGGAGGTGACTCCTTGACCTCTGCCTAAAGCTGAGCAGCCTGCTGGCACACCTCCTGCAGAGCAGCTCCCTGGGGCAGGTAACTGCTGCTCCCCTGGCAAGGCACGTGAGGAGGGATGCTCTGCGGTGCTGCAGCAACAGAGCAGAGCCACAGCCCCTCGTAGGGTTTTTGGGTCAGTGAGATAGATATTTGGGTTCCGTAAATGATCAAACTGCGTGCACAGTCTGAGGCATTTAAGACGAATGCAGAAGTGCCGTTTAAACCTCATCCTCTGATATCAAAGCGCTGGAACAAGATGGACTTGGCCCAGCTTTCTGGTTGGAGCCTTCACCCTTACCCAAAGCATTACCTACCCTGGCAGGTCTGCCCTCACAGAGGAGCTTGGCAGCTGGCGGTTACTGGCAGGAGAGACTGTCCAGAAACGCTCAGCCCCTGGCCAGGCAGGACAGCGCCCACCTCACCTTCCAGCAGCGCCTGCTCCCTCCTGGAGAGGGGCAGCAGCCGCACACGGCTGGGACTGAGGGGTCCCTGCCCCGGGCCTCGGCCACTCTCGGCATCTGCCAGGGCTGCCCCGACGCCTCTGCCCGTTGCCCTCTCTGACACCCACCGCCTGAAGCCAGCAAACCCAACTTCTGCGCATCAATTCCCACCCTGGAGACTGCAAAGCATCTGAAGAGAGCTGCCTGTGCTCTCAGCCCTCGCTTCCCATCCTGCTCCAGCACCAGCCGCCGCGTTCCCATCGCCTCCTCTCCATGCCAACCCTGAGCCTTCAGAGCCGTTCCGACGTGGAATTCAGCCATGACTGACAGACCCCGAACCACGTTCCCCCAAGCAAAAGCCCAGAGCAGAGGGCCGCGCTCCGATGCCACTCGTCCATGCCGGCCATTCGCCCCGGGGCCGAAGCCCCGCAGCCTCACGCCGGGCTGCAGCCGCCCTGCCCCGTCCCCTCCCCACCCTCCCCAGTCCCAACCCTTCGGGACCTCAGCAAGCACCCGCGGGCCTCCAGCACCTTCAGGGCGCCCCTTGGAGCAAACCCCAAGCTCGGGGCGCAAACCGGACCCTGAACTTCCCACCGGGGGGGGGGGGGGCTCTCCCCAAGCAGGACAGCGTTACCGAGACCACCCGCCGCCCCCGGCCCCCCGCACTCACGGCGCCCGGCGGCAGCAGCACGGCGCCCGCCGCCCCATCGCCCCCCGCCGCCTTCTCCTTCTCCTGCTCGGGCTTGAGCGCCGCGGGCGGCTGCTGGACGCCGATCTTCACCATGGCCCCGCGCCGCCGCCGCCGCCGCTCTCGGCACCGCCCCGGGGAGGCGCCGGCACCGCCCGCAGCCCCGCGCTGAGCCCGCCCCGGCCCCCCCCCGCCCCCCCCCTCGGCCCCCAAGGCTGAGAGCCCCGGCAGGCTCAGCTCGGTGCCCCCCGGTGCCGCCGGTGAAGCCGGGTTGCTGCCGATGGCCAGCGCTGGCGGCGCAGAGCAGAGGGGGCACAACGGCACCGGCCGGCTCCGCCCGCAGGAGCCCCGCGCGGGAGGCAGAGGCGGGGGGCCGGGGGGGCGCCTGCCCTCGCTGCCTTCGGACGCGGCAGGGTTCTCCGCCAGCAGGGCGCGGGGTGCCCGTGGGGCTGGGGCAGGAAAGGGACGCGAAGGGAACGCGCGGGGAGGGGAGGTTGCTCCGGGAAGGCCGGGGGCACCCCGCTGCCCTGGCCTCTCCCCGGTCTCAGCCCCAGAAAGCAGAACAACAGATGGCTCATCTTTGTCACGGGGACAATAGTCTGAAAAAAAAAAGGTCCTTTTGAGACAAAAGCAGAGCGTGGCACGCAGAAGAGGAGGGGGAGAGGGGGTAGAGAGCTGCTTTTGCGCCGCCGGTGCTGGCCCGGTGCCGTTTGGGCCCGTTCGGGGAGCAGCAGGGAGCGGAGCTGCCTGGGAGGGCTGCGGCTGCACCAGCTCTGAGCTGCAGAAACAGCAGGGCGCTACCTGGCTGCGTGCAGGGCTCACTGAGGCACTCGCACAGCAAGGAGCGAAGAACAAACGCTGACAGCTTTGTTAAGGCGACAAAATTAGGAGAAAAACAAAAAATCTTCAACAAAACCCTCTCAGCCCCCCAGGCAGACACAGGTAGTAAGGAACGCAGCAAACCGTCAGTGGTAAAACACAGAAATACCCTACATCGATTTTGTCCACTTAACCATAGCACTTACTTATAATAAAGTCATTATGAGCATTTTCTTTCGATCCAGAAGGATTCATTATACGACTGAGTGCTTTACATCATACTGCAAACTAACCCATTGACAAATTAGTGCTAAATTTTGTTTGCAAAAGCCATCTTTGGCAAGGATTCAAAGTTGACTCACAACAATTGCACACAGTGCTGACTTGTCGTTGTCCAATATTTAGAACCATTAATCCTCCCGGCACCCCACTGCGTGGGTACTGCTTGCCTCAGGATTGCAAGTCTCAGCTCACGCAGAGATAAGGGGCAGACTGAGACAGTATGGTCCCAAGTTTCTGCCATCAGGAGCGCTTCCAGCCAGATCCAGACACTGAACCTGCAGAACATGAGACACCAATGGCTGACTGCAGTAATAATGCTTATCTTAAATGACATTGCTTGCAGCTTCAGGGCAAGGAAGTGTCCAGAACAGAAGCAGAGGGGCAGAAATTCCGCCTGTGCCTTACTCTACACAATCCACCAGCTTATCCTGCTTTCTACTACACTCAAAACTGCTGGGCATAGACTTGGCCCTACCTTTTTTTAAAAAATAAAAATAATGATAATAAAAAAAAGTTGTTTTAGCTCTGCTCTTCCTGGCATACAGCTTTCTGTACAAGAAATGCTACGGTACCTCATTTTTCTCCAGCCCAACAGTCTACAGAGCACTCTGCTCTCGTCACAGAGAAAAGATATAAACCGAGGATGCCAGCTGGGGGAACAGGGATGTGAAATCTCTCAATACTTCTGATAAGCAGCAGAGAAAGCTTGACACACAAATCTTTAGTTTCAAGGCAGAAGCTGTAGAAAATTGGGTTTTCTTCCTTCCATTTGCAGCAAATACACCTCCAGCCCCCATCCCCAGTCAGTCACTGTCAGGCTGGTGGGAAAAGCCTGCAGTCGGGGGGCAAAGAGTGCTCATGTAATATTTGAGTCACTTGTGAAAGAAACAGAGAAATAAGCACAAGTCCTCTGAGATCCATCAGGGATCCTGATGGAACTTGCCTATTGATTTTTGCAGAGGGAAACAAAATAAAAGGCAGCATCGCCCCATGCCGAGGCAGCAGCAGAGCACCAGGAAGATGTGGCGGTGGCTCTTCCCTCTCCATGCAAGTCAGGTGCTGGCCTGCCATGTACTGAATCAACCTGGGCCTTCTCTGAAGTAAAACAATTAATTTCCCCTTTTAAATGGAAAGTAGTATTGATCAAACCCACGAGACTGACACCAGAGCGTGTGTGTCAGGGGGTCCCCTGTTCACAGCTCGGAACCAGCAGCTTGCTTGCATCAGGCTCATTATTCTCCAAAAAGCAGCCCCAGGTGATGGCCTGCTGCCCTTTGTTAATGGAAATATGCACAAGTGCCTCAAACAATCGACAAGTTTCAGTATTTGCAAATAGAACTGAAATACTCTTATTAAATAAATAAATAAAAATAACACAAAATTGGCAGTAGTGGTAGGGAAGGCAAGTTACTCTCCAAATCCCAAATATGTCATTGAAAATGTACAGGAAGGCATCCAAATGATTATAAAATCAGTCACATTAAAGGTCTAAAACTTTAAGCATCTTTACTTATTTAATGTTTCAATATTTAGTAACAGTCACAGCCATGTCACCCTGACGCATCTCCAGATTTCAATTATTTATCTGGATAAATGGCTTCCTTTACAAGTATTAAGAAAAATCACCCCAGTAATAATACGCCAAGTTCAGGCTAAAATAATCTTTCAACAGGAAATCTCCTCCAGGTGCGGGCCATGCAGTCTGAGACTTAGAGGATAAACACTGACGATGAACTTAGGGTTTCTCACTAACGCAGCTTAAAAATTGTGACTCTCACCTTGCACTGGAGAAATGACATGCTGTCCATAAATGCCTTGCTCAAATCCACTGTCATTTCCATTATTAAGCAAGCAGATTTCAGTTTAAAACTGCCACCTTACCGGCTTAATTAAAGCCACCTGATATTTTATTAGGCCTTTATAACAGAGGTTCTACCTCTTGCATGTAATTAAGTTGAATCCCAGCAACAATTTACATGACTGATCTTTCATTAAGCATAGCAGCATGATAGCACTTCTAAAGTAACAGATCAGTGGGAATTTTATGAACCCTTATTAGAGGAACCGTCTGCTACCTTGCCTCTTTTCACCTTTTAAAGGTGTACCACTTCATGTAGGAAAAAAAAAAAAGTCAAATGATTAAAGAGAGAGCATAAGAAAACTGCCTTAATACATGCTAAGCCAGCCAGAATGTGTTTATCTTTCACCAAGCTGCATCTATTCCAGAGTTCAGCCCAGTGTATTAACAGTCCATAACTACATCGGGCTGGAAGAAAATGTGAATTTTAAAGTCCTTAAATAATTCGGCTTTTCCACTGCAGTTCCAATAATGGCTTGCACTAGATACTGTGCTGTAAAAATGAACAGAACACAGCAATGTGCTGAAAGCATACTTTCATTTTCCCTTCCTATTCCACACTGGTAACAGATCAGCTAGGTAGAAAGCATGAAGACAGACTGGGCCAAAAAAAAAATAAGTCATAATCACTTCTAAAGGAAGAGACCACAAAGAGAGAGGATGCAACAACAGTTTTTGCTACTCTTTGTACAATCTTCTTCTAATTACCCCCAAAATAACTACAAGAGGCAAAGCAATTACCTGTAGCCAAAGGCAGAGAATCAATCCAGTAGTTTCCAAGGAAAGTTGCAGTGCTCATCCGTAGCTGAACTGAGCTGAATTTGTTGCCATTCCTGGGAATGCATGCTGCACCCAGCCGGGGAAGCACGTTGATCCCTACTACAGCTATCATGGATTGAACCTTTTGTTCCTTCTCCCCTCTCCTTAGGGACAGAACTGATGGTTAGGCAGCAGCAGGAAGCTTTGGGCCACCTAGGAAGGTGAAAGGAAATCTATTACCATTATGTTCTTCAAAAATAACAGGTGAGTAATTTTCCCCTAATAATAAGAATTATCCTGGATTAGTCTCACTCCTGGAAGGCAAGAAAGCTCCAGGTACCTCAGATGTATCTTTTATAAACGAACGCTTATCATCCTTCAGTCAGTATTAAAACATAAAAAATAAAGAAAAAAAGGACACACATTGCACATTTCAAAAAGGATGCACAGGCCAGACGTACAATTGTTAAATTCAGTTGCCTGTTGTTGCACCCACCCAGTCCCCCAACAGATATATGTGAAAAAGTGGGGAGAGACAGTGAAAAAGTGGCTTGGAGACAGCACTGTAAATACCTGATCTATATTTTTATTTCACAGGATAAGCAGGGAGCATACCTGAGACAACAAGATTGCCAAAACTGCTAAAAATGTTTTTTTTTTTTTTTATGATATAGGGGGAGTTTTTCTACAGAGGTGTCCACAATATAACTGGAAATATGTTGGGGGTCCACAGATCAAAACACTTGAAAAACCCTGCACAGAGTACTTCGTATCACTTCTGAAAAGGCTGTGGCTGGTAGGGAGGACATTTGAGTGGGTAGGAAAGCACTAGTTAAAAGAGCAGGATATAAGCCCAAAAACTGCAGAAGCCCAACAAGCAGAAAGGCTCTAGTTCTTACCTTTACGTTTGAATGCAAGTGTTAAGATAAAGACTACAAGCAAAAGCACCAGAGAGGGAACACAGAAGAGACGCTGGTTTAAGAAGGTAAGAGGCACAGGACTAGCTTTAGGTAGTGCTGTGGCACAAGGCAGCTGGGGGACTACAGAGCTTAGCTCCAAGAAGTTCTACGCTTCCCCAGTTCCCAAAGAGGGACCCCCAAATACAAGAGAAGATGTAACCTGAGCTCCTGCTTTACCTTTGCCTTCTGCCACCTCATTTCCAGTCCCATATTCAAGAGCTGGACTTGTGCAAGCTCGCACTGTTCTGCTTGTCTGATGTTGAAAAGACCAGCTGATGTGGAAAAGCCCAGGGCACGTGTCTTCTCTGGAAGCAAGAAACTGAACCAGAGCCCCCTCCTCCTTCCTGCTAGGGACCTGTAAAGAAAGAGTAGAAAGAAATCTCGGGAGGCTGGCTGATAGCCCCCTTGCTGTGAGGACTAATATCACAAAGTCGTTAGGCCTGGAAAAAACTGAAGGTACGGGTAAGCGTTCCTTCGTAATGAGCTCAGCCAAACCAGCGCTGGAACCACCAGACTCGTCACGTGAAGTTATCCGGTGCAGATGCAGCCTAACATCAGCACTAGATGTGGGGAGTGAAGCACCACTGGTTCCAGTCTCTGTGGTGTCAGGTGTGTGTTAGCTTACACCAGCAGCCCCCCGCTTTCACCGCCTCGTGCCCAAGAGTCAAGCAGCACACTGTGATCAAAGGCACTCCGTCTGCAAGCCTCGGTACAAATCACTGCCAGCTTGCCTGCAAACCACAGGCTGGGGGCTGTTCTCTTACCCACGTGCTCCCAGCCTGCTGGGACAACAGCAGTCCTCTCTACCTTTGTGAGTCCTCTATGCCTCTGCAGAGTCAGCTCTCTACCTTTATGACACGAGCTGATCACTTACCACAAGCCAAAGAAATGTTCCCTGCCCTCCATACCATCATACAGCTATCAGATGCATAAAGCTCGAGCGAAGGAGTTAGCTCAATTCAGCGAGCACTAGACAGGAGGCTGAGCCACCAGAGTGGTCTGACCCGATCGATCCCTGTTTTCTTTTTCCTTATCTCCCAGTTTTCCTCTTCTTTCAAGCCAACAACTAAATGAGGCACAATAATAGCACCATCCTCAGTTTCTACTTCAGGGACTGCTAAGAGTGAGCGAGCATGCTCAGCCTGAATAAAACACTTCCTGGCAAGAGCAGGACATGCTGAAGAGAAAGGAGCACGACATTGAATATCACCACTGGAAGATTTTAGGCAGGGAAGAAGGCAAGAAAAGGTGGTCTCTATGCAGGAGTTCGCTGAAGAACTGTTTTTCAAAGCTCAGAGATAACTGCTGTGGTGTTTTGACAGCCATGTCCTCTGAAACAAGTCTGCTGTCTCTTCAAATAGCAGATCTTGATGAACAACTCAGGGTTTTATGTTACATGCTTAGAAAATTACCTCGAACCCAAGAGGGATGAAGTATCACAGGGCACCATAATACTACTCATAATCCTTAGGAGACAGACTTCAATATTAACCAGCTGCAGGACTGGGAAGAAAGAGCCTGAATCCCCTTTCATACCTCTTTGTCTCTTCCGTCTTTATTGAAATTAGTGCCTGGTGCCAGGTCACTGCCCAAAGCACAGCAAACACTATATATATATTTTATTTTTTTTTTGGCCATGGTTCCTTAGATTTGATACTGCTTCTGGGTTGCTTGCCTTTGAACCCAGTACTGAAAATACACACCAGAAAGAAGAGGAAAAACACTAATATCAAAACCATGGCCAGCATGTTAGCCAAACATGCAGACGAAAATGTCTCACTGAGAACCCAAGCCAAACAACTGCTCGGACATCCTCCGTTCCCTCTTTTGTGGGGGATAATGCAGTGAATAACCCTTTTGTTCAGATACTTGGGAAATTGCCCTTATCTTGGTTTGTCATACCCAAGCCTGCTGCAAATTGGACCACACAGGAAGAATCAGCCATCCCTCCTAGCAACACGCAGCATCCTATACATACGCCTAACATAATTAGTACCTAACAAAATCTCAGGATTGCATGGTTGACGGAGTTCTCAGTGCAAGAGACAGGGACGCTTTTATTTATAGCATCGGCACCTACTATACAAATTCAAGTAAGCTTGGAGTCAGCAAATGGCAGAAATTGATCTAGCCTTTGCTGTGTAAGTATCCTCTGTTTTGCAGCCCAAATAAAATAAAAGCCAAAGCAAGCAAATTCAACTACATACAGAAATTGCAATGCTCCTGTTCAGAAGGGCCCAGGGACAAAGACGGGATCTAAGACCACCTTCACCAAAAATAGTGTTTGTTCAAACCCTGAGCGTGGACATCCATGCCTAGGATCATTGACTTCTCTTGGCTCAGCAGCTTCTTCACTCTGAGGCCAGCTACCTGTGCACAGCACTCAGCGTGGCCTCATCAGCTCCGCCTGCACCCTGGCCTGCTCCCCACAACCGCTCTGCATCCTGCGCAGGATGGCATCCAGGTGGGTTTTGAATATCTCCAGAGAAGGAGACTGCACAACCTCTCTGGGCAACCTGTCCCAGTGCTCTGTCACCTCACAGGAAAGAAGTGCCCCTCATATTGGGCTGGAACCTCCCATGCTTCAGTTTGTGCCAGTTGCCTCTCGTCCTGTCACTGGGCACAAATGAAAAGAGACCAGCTCCATCCTCTCGACACCCTCCCCTCAGATATTTATATACATTAATGAGGTCTCTCCTCAGTTTTCTTTTCTAGGCTAAACAGGACCAGTTCTCTCAGCCTGTCCATGTACGAGACGTGTGCCAGTCCTCTAATCATCTTCGTAGCTCACCTTTGAACTCACTCCAGTAGTTCTGTGTCCCTCTGGTGCTGGAGAGCCCAGAACTGGACACAGTACTGCAAATGTGGCCTCCCCATGGCTAAGGAGAGGGGCAGGATCACATCCCTCGACCTGCTGATAACACTCCTCCAAATGCAGCCCAGGACACCACTGGCCTTCTTGGCCACAAGGGCACATTGCTGGCTCATGGTCAGCCTGCTGCCCACCAGGACTCCCAGGTCCCTCTCTACAGAGCTGCCCTCCAGCAGCTCAGCCCCCAGCCCGTACTGGTGCTTGGGGTTATTCCTCCCTAGGTGCAGGACCCTGCACTTGCCCTTGTTGAACTTCATAAGGTTCCTCTTGGCCCAACCCTCCAGCCTGTCGAGGTCCCTCTGAATGGCAGCACAGCCCACTGGGTATCAGCCGCTCCTCCCAGCTTTGTGTCACCAAACTTGCTGAGGGTTGTGAGAAAAATCCGCAAGTTCCATCGTCCAGGTTGTTGATGAGTAAATTGGATAACGCTGGGCCCGGTACTGACCCCTGGCGGACGCTGCCAGCTGCAGGCCTCCAACTAGACTGCGCCACTGAGCACAACCCCCCGAGCCCTGCCACCCAGCCGACTGCCAACCCACCTCACCGTCCGCTCATCTAGGCCGCGCTTCCTGAGCTTGTCTGCGAGGATGTTATGGGAGACAGTGTCAAAAGCCTTGCTGAAGTCAAGGTAGGCCACATCCACCACTCCCTCCCCCCACATCTACCCGTCTCATCATAGAAGGCTATGAGATTGGTTAAACATGACTTCCCCTTGGTGAATCCATGCTGACTATTCCCGATCACCTTCTTATCGGCCACATGTTTGGAGATGGCCTCCAGGATGAGCTATTCCATCACTTTTCCAGGGATGGAGGTGAGACTGACTGGCCTGTAGTTGCCTGGGTCCTTCTTCTTGCCCTTTTTGAAGACTGGAGTGACCTTGGCTCTCTCCTGGTCCTCAGGCACCTCTCCTGCTCTCCACAACCTTTCAAAGATGATGGAGAGTGGCCTAGCAATAACATTGGCCAGCTCCCTCAGCACCCATGGGTGCATTCCATCAGGGCCCATGGATTTGCGGATGTCAGGTTTGTTTAGATGATCTCTGACCCAATCCTCTTCGACCAAGGGAAAATCCTCCTTTCCCCAGACTTCCTCTCTTGTCTCCAGGGTCTGAGATTCCTGAGGGCTGATCTTAGCAGTAAAGACTGAAGCAAAAAACACATTCAGCACCTCTGCCTTCTCGTATCCTTTGTCACCAGGGCACCTGTCCCATTCAGCAGTGGGGCAACATTTTCCCCAGTTTTCCTTTTTCTACTGATATATTTGAAGAAGCCCTTCTTGTTGTCCTTGGTATCCCTTGCCAGATTTAATTCCAACTGGGCCTTGGCCTTCCTTGTCGTATCTTTGCATACTCTGACAGTGTCCCTATATTCCTCCCACGTGGCCTGTCCCTTTTTCCATATGCTGTAAACTTCCTTATTCTGTCTGAGGTTTGCCAGGAGCTCCCTGCTCATCCATGCAGGTCTTCTGCCCCCTTTGCTTGCCTTCTTGTTCATAGGGATGCGCTGAGCTTGGAGGAAGTGATACTTGAATACTGACCAGCTGTCTTGGACCCCCCTTCCTTCCAGGGCCCTAACCCATGGAATTCTTCCAAGTAGATCCCTGAAGAGGCTGAAGTTTGCTCTCCTGAAATCCAGGGTCGCAAACCTGCTTTTTGCCCTAATTCCTCTTCTCAAGACCCTGAACTCCGCCATACTGTGGTCACTGCAGCCAGTGATGAGAACAATCATTGTGTTAAAGACACTGAAAGCAAACACCCGGTCTAGGAACCTTCAGCTTTCTGTTGCTTCAGTTCTACAAAAGTATAAGCAATTCAATACAGGCTAGAAACGTTATTTATTCCCACCTATTACAGTTGCTCCCTCTTCCCTTATTTCTGTTATTCACTATCCTAGACAATTTTAAGTCACAATCAAATTCAGCTGACATGGAAGTTGGTCTTATCTCCCAATGGATTAAGGAAAAGCAGCTGGCTTTCCTTTGGGGAAAAAAGAAGGTTTGTAGTTACTCACTCCTATATCCAGCGCATGGTACACACACACAGCAGTGCTCCAGTTTCATGAACAAGGCTGCAGTGTCTGAGCCTCATGATCTTACAGACCAGGAATTGAGATCTGAGCCTTGAAGATCTTTTGAATAGAGATCTGAGCCTTGCAGATCTCAGCCATGAAGGATGTTTCTCCAGGACTCTCAACTTCAGCCAACTTGCTAGCAGTCACCAAATTCTGTCTGCCAGAGTAGGCATTTGCCTCGTAAGGGACCGACAAAGGATTATTTAATTGTAAAACATTTAGAAGAACACGTTGCTATGAAACCTTTCTTACACACACACCTCACACTTTTGTTTCTTCTAAAACTGGCCTAATCTCACATGACATGCAGGGCAGCTGTCCACTGATTAGAAGTGACTGATCCATTAGGTCAGCTGGATGCCACAATTAGGAGGCAATAGTGCCAATGGATAAGCAACAAAAATACAATTAGATTAGCTCTAATCCAGCTATATTACATCACCCCCATTACACAGGCCAGATAGCCACACTGCTAAAGCAAGCTCTCTGAACACCCTCTTCTTGTCCCCATGCACCCCTTCCCACCTTTCTTCCCAGGAGCAAAGGCAACCCAAATGAATACAAGCAGATGCCCAAAACTATGCTGCAATCTGTTTCTCTGTCCACCCTGTCTTTGTAGCGTATAGGTAGCAAACCCAGATGACTTTATGTATGGAACATCCTCCAGTGGCAGCCTCCATTTCCCTGTGTTTCTGTCTTCAAGGCCCATTAAATTGTATCCCTCTCCACCAATTTCACCTATTCATGAGGTTTGTGTGTTATTTAATCCTAAATCTAGGAAACTACTGGCTAGCAGATTGTGCGGACACAGCTAGTCCCTGTTCTGCCAGTGAGGGGGCTAGTCAGTAGAGAATTTAAAGGGTCTCATTGATGTCCAGAGGAAACATGTTCAGGTTTAACATTACAGCTGAAGCACCACTAATACACATTTTTCTCAGGATTTCTCAAAACATCTAAAAGAGGTGCATTAACAGCCGCACAGCCACATCAGGTGACTGTGCCAGGAGCTGTTGAAAATTCCTTACTGCAGAGGACATCAGAGCACACTTTTGATCAATTCAAGCATGACTCTACAGTTAACCTCCTGGCAAGCAGCATTTGCACAGATCTGCTTGTGATAACTGGGCTGCCCTATCCCACAGCTCCCCATTTACATGGGGATTTGTCTTGCTGTCCTTGGTGCACACGCAGGCCCTGCTGTCTTCACAGTAAGCCTAGAGTTCTCTGGGTAAGTGGGACAGGAAGTTGGCAGTAGAGTTTTTAATCACACAGAGTTCTGATTTCGTTAGTATTCTTTCAGATTTATATTAATTCCCTATAAAATCTTACAAAGAACACAAAACCTAGTCTGTCAGCCATGCATGTCAGCTTGTCCCCCCAGAGTCATCAGAACATACTCCCCTTGTCCCATCCCATTCTGCCACGAGGAACCTAAAAATCTCTCTTACGTTAAGTACCTCTACATAAAAATCTAAACATCATCTACTATCTTTATTGTCCAAATAAAAAAGATGAGACACTGTGGGTAGTGGAGGATGTACACTGTGTGACGACTGGTAATAGGCAATTTCTATATACAAGTCATTTAAAAGAAGAAAAATAGTACTCTTCTGAGCTGATCTGCCAGTCTGTTTTATGGCTTGTTATTAATCACCTCTCTCAGACCTCAAATGAACATGGTGGTTCTGAGTGCCAGCAAGCCTGGCCGCCAGCAGCACCTAGTATTGCATCCCTGAATGAACGCACTAGGCTGCAAGCTGGAAGCACCTCTTGTATTTAAATCACTTCTTTTCTGGGTCACAAAAGAAGTTAGTGTCTCACAACCTACCCCAAGCCAAACACAGAACATCCACGCTCCAGACATGCCCCTGGCACAGCACATGGCTGCAGGTATGATGGTGGCACAAGTATATCCATGGGGATGCCTAAAGATGTACATTGAGTTGGCTCACACTCTCCTGATACAAACTAAAATATCAGCTTCCCTAGCAGGGGAAAAGCAAGAGGCAAGAGCTCAAAAGGCCAACAATAAGCAATAGCCTTTCTTCAAAATGACCTTTCTTCAAAAAGGTGGTTAGGCATATACGTTTCACGTCTTTTTCAGGACATGCTTCCAACAAAAACCTTTACTTAAGAGTCTTATTTTACAGTTCCTGTAAACATTTTAAGAGGGCAGCAGACAGTTACAAGAGACAGAAGATACAAACACCTCAAAACACTCCTCTTTGTTACAATTCATATTTGATGAGTAATGCAGCCTTCGGGTTACTATGGCAGCAAGATCCATCACCTAGGTGACCAAGCACTAATGATATCAACATGAACCTACCCCTCCACACACAGAGAGCACGTTATCAGACTTTCATTTCTTGCAAGACCTTTATCTTCATACCAACAGACAAAACAGTAACAGACCACACGGACAACCTCCACGAGGAGTCAGCTTTCCTGACAGCATCAGCCTGTGCTGTTTTGGACTGTTTCAGAGGGCATCACCTGTGTGAGAGCTGGGCACTGTAGGCATCCAACGTGTGCAACCTAATTTACTAACAGAGTAGGAAGCAGCAACAGAACTTACATAAAAGCAAATTCTTGCATAAAAGGCAAAGTTTCTCGTGAGCGAAGAGGCAATTTGAGAGGGCCTGGAGTATAGATCAGCAGTAATCTCTTGGAAAATGCCAGGGCAAGACCTTCCCGCAAATAAGCATTCCCTTTGGAAAGTCAAGCGTTCCCTAGGGAACACCAAATCCAATAAACTTCCAAAAATCACTACATAATAATTACATGGGGATGATCTATTCCAAATAAACCTGTGCTTTCTACCATCTATGAGGAAGTCTTCACTGCACAGCAGAGCAGGGCAGTCCATGAGCTAGCCCTCTCCCAGCTGGAAGGGGGACCAGGAGAGCTGCATTAAGCATCAGCCCTCCTGTGCCACACCTCGGGGAGAGTTTGGGTGTCTTCAGACAGAACTGCATCTGGTTGAGAACTTGCTCTCACTGGCAGACACTGCATGGTTTTGCTCCTGCTGCTTAACTCTGGATGTTCGATATACTTGTGAGTACAGATGTGTTTGTTTCCGACCAAGCACCATATTGCTTTGATTCAAAGAAAGATTAAACCTAAGTCTCCTGACAAACTAATACTGATTTTTTGGTAATACTACATTATCAGTAACTTCCACAGTGTAAGGGGATTTTGGTTGATTGGGTTAAAGAGAATGGAATGGAACTGGGATTTTTTCATTTTGTTAAAGGCTGCCTTTATATCACACTAAGAAATTAACTGAGGTAGATATCTATTTCCCTCCACTTTAATAAAAGGGCATGACTCATTTATTTCTGCATTTTGCTTTAAATATCCTGTCTTCACTGTGGTTTGCTTTGTTCAGCTATTCTATCAACTTCGTACATCACCTGCTGTAATGATATAGGAACTGAAATTGGTCCTCTGTGGTTCTTTCACGCTTTCAATACCTCTTATCAGCAGCACGCTCTGACCTTTAACCATCACTCACTTCACTCGCCCAGCACACACACTTGCAAGCCCCAAAGACGGCGTTTCTGTGATCACGCTTTCCTAGATAGTAAGAGATTACACTGTCTTGACAAAAACAAAAAAAGCCTTACTTTTTCAAACCTTTACCCTTACCAAAGCACACATGGATTTTGTACTGCAGCTTAAATCTTCACAGGTAGAGTAAGCTCTTACAGCTTCACTGACACTTCAGCAGTTTGGGAAAACTCTTCAATCCAATTTATTTGTCTGAAATCTGTTTGCTTCCTATTCTTTTGACCATCTTTCACTGCCTATTGCCCCATGTTTCTTATGTTAAGACCACAGCGTCTTTTACCTGCTTACCTATGCATAGGTTGAGCAAAGACCATTAGAGGCCAGGTCAATCTTAATTTGGGAGAATGAAAGAATAATTCTGTTCTTGATAAAGCCAGTTTTCTTGCCTATCTCAGTGGCTGAGGATGGGATAACACTGGAAGAGGAAAACAAGGCCAAATTAGTCCTAGATTTGAGAAGAAAAAATACAAAATTCAAAGACAAGGGAACCTTGGGCAGATGAGAGAAACGAGAAGCCTATTTCTACAGCAAAGGTTACTTTACACTGAGGCTAGACAAGGACAAAAGGCACTAGGAGAAAACAGGGACTCTCTGTTTCAGCAAAGAAGACATCTGCTGGCAAACAGCTGCTGGGCCCTGAAAATTCAACCTCAGCACAGAGAACACTTCAGCAGTGGAAAACAAAAAATAAAGGCACAAATGAATCAATGTTTTATTGTTTGATGAGAACTGCACATGCTTTGTTGTGGATAAAAGCAGACTGAAGTTTGTGAAGCTTTTATATCTGCCTGTCTCCATCACAAAAAGGCCCTTCAGAGGTGAACCGCAAACCAAGAACACCCACAGGCCCCCACCATGGTCAAAGGAGAAGGTGCTGCTCGTGTGGGGACTGAGGCTCAGCCCTGGCCTGGCCGGCAGCAGCAAAGTCCAGAGCCCATGGAAGAGAAACAGCAGGACACACGTGCCCTGGCTGGTTTGCTGATATCAGAGAACGGTGTCATTTTGCCATTTTCAGATAAAATGACAGAGGCAAACGGTATACATCTACATGGTTAGCTGGCCAAGGAACTCTTCTTTTGTGTTATTAATTATGAAATGTCATCTTTTTAATTTATAGCCCTTCTGGCTCAAGAGGACTGATAGGTCTTCATCCAAGGTCAGTATGCCTTTCTGGATAACTGGGTATCTTTAATGAATAACTGAATTTTAAACGGTGAATTTAATTAAAATGCATCACCTTGCTAGAGAAAATACACGGCACTTGTGACATTATGCAATATTGCACTCAGTGCAGAGGTACGAGATAAACAAGGTACATTTGGGGCTTGCGTATCACTCTGCATGACTTAACTTCCTATTACTTTCTACCGTTTTAAGCACATCTTTGTATTTATATATTCAGAAAAGATAACACACTAACCAAACATTTCAGAACTGCCAACAGCAGTGGAAATCTTACCATTATGAGATTGGAACCGTGGTTAACTGTTCAGAAACAAGACTTCCTTCATTAAGCATTTGGTTGGTCTTTTCCACAGGAATGGTGAAATGCTGAGTGCTTCTTACTCTGTAGCCCTGAGAAACAAAATGGATCCTAAATACTGCCGTTCATTTTGACTTTCATCTTTATCACTCTCAAAAATGAGATGCAGCAACAAGGAAAGCCAGCAAGAATGTGCCTTTTGTTTCAAACTGCAAGAGAAGCTTATGATGGCATGTGAAAGGCAGCAATGTAAAGCTTCATATTTTACATAACGAAAAACAAGAGAAACTTTCTTTGCAGGGAAGTCTCACACCAGAGAAAACATAAAAAAACCAACAAGATACAACTGCTTGAAAGAATCATCAAAGGAGACCTACAAAGAAAGGGGGCACATAAACTTTGGACTTTTTTTTCCCCCTTTTCATAATGCATAGAGGACATGAAAGGTTGTTTTTATGGTTGGCTTCGTTGTTTTGTTTTGTTGTGTTTTTTTTTTTTTAGTAGTTCTTTCTTATTCTAAAAAGAATCTGTTGCTCCTACTTCTTTTTTACATTAAATTTTCAAGTCTTGCCTAGAAGCAAGGCTCTGAGGCAAACAGCAAGATATGCACAAGTCAGGGTCAAGCACACTGTCAAGGATGTTTGGTTATTGCTCCACCTTGCATCGGATTCTCAAGGCTGCAAATGGAAGTCAACAAAATCTGAGGATTCAAAAACCAAACTAAACCAAAACTAGTCTACCTGCAACAGAAGTTTTCAAATTGGAAAAAAAAAAAAGTATCACTACATTGCTAAGGGTGAGTTAATGGTGGCGGCCTGCAGCTCCCTTCCGAGGGGAGCGGAGAGGCAGGCGCTGAGCTCTGCTCTCTGGGGACAGCGACAGGACCTGAGGGAACGGCATGGAGCTGGGACAGGGGAGGGTCAGGCTGGGGTTAGGGAAAGGTTCTTCACCCAGAGGGTGGTCGGGCACTGGGACAGGCTCCTCAGAGCAGTGGGCATGGCACCGAGCCTGCTGGCATTCATGAAGTGTCTGGGCAACACTCTTGGACATAAGGTTTGGATTCTGGGTGGTTTTGGTCTCTGGGTGGTTTTTGGACTCAGTCCTTGTGGGCCCCTTCTAACTCATGATATTCTACGGTTCCATGTTAATGGCCTCCAAAAATTCACAGCTATTTTTGGGCAGAGGAAACCTGTCCTTGATACCTGTAGTGAAATTAGTGATAAATAAAATGCCTTTTCATGCCTTTGACAAGAATTTACATTGATGGGTCTGTGACTGAGTATCTGTTGCGATTTGGTTGTAGACAATCTCTCTAGGTGTGTCTGGAAGAAGTCACTCTTAAGGAAAAGGAGCAACCATTTTGTTCATCCAGTGAGAACTCCTGTGCTATTGGGACTTCAGTAAGCAGCAATGATACAGTGCCTCTGTAAGGCTTGGCCTGTTCTTAGGCTCCAAGAAACGCTATAAGCTAACTTCCATCCGCATATTAAGTTTCAAAACTGAAGTTCTGCCCTTAAGCTGTGCTGATGTAGCAGTGCTGGGCTGCTGCTAAAGACCAAGTGCTGGACCATGACATCAGGCACCCATGTCTGAACCAGAGCTGCTCCTTGCTCAGCTCCTGCCAAAGGCAGGCAGGCAAGCCAGCACTTTACATTGAAACCAGAAAAGCGCTCCAGTGTCAGGACACAAGTTTGAGATACCTGATTAAAGCCCACGAGCTAAGTTCTAAAAGGCAAGTCTGCGTAGTCTAGACAAAAAGACCCATCAACAAAACATGGAAGGTCACTTAAGTTCTACCACATCTTGAAGCACTTCACCTGCCTGTCTCTCTTCTTCCCTTCCCAATGTGATACTGTTTACCACTGCCAATCCATGCTGTTTCCTGTCCAGAAGCCTGAATTTTTCCTAGGATGTCTGCTAAATCAGGCAATGTTTCCATGAATAGGCTTTAAGTTACCTTTTGAGGCAGGCTTGAAGCCCAAATCCTTTTTGCTGCTGAAGGCAACAGTACTTTCTCAGTCAGCTGGTCTCTTTTCTGAGCAGAAAAGCAGCAGCAGAGCTGTGGGAGAACTGGAGACTATTATTTCTTGAGCATCAATAGAACCAACTTCAACATTCAAGTCTGTTGTACCTGTAAACATGCCAAATAATTTTCTCTCCAGCATTCTTTTTATAAAAGGAAGAACCTTTTTTCTCTTTCAGACTGGTTGTTGGTGAAACTATCTGCTAAGAAAATGCATCTTTTTATTTATAAAGCAAACACATTGCATTTGGAATTCAGTAAGAGGAAGCAGAAATGGCACCTCTGACAACATTCTGCCAGTTTCTTTCTCAGGGTAGAACTAAGCTTTCAAAACTGAAAAATGATTATAACTGTTTTCCCTATTCCACATGTATGTTTTTGATGGATTGCCTAATGCATGTTGAGTTAGGGTTGCTGAGTGCCTGCTCATGGGCTCAACCTCATGTAGCTATGGTGCCCTAGTTAGGATTAAATGATACATTATACCCTAAAGTCACGCTCTGCTAAAGCATACTAGATATTTTCTGGCATCATGCTTTAGGGTTGGAGCTGGTTGGGAATTTTCCATAGGGAAGATCTGAAAGAGAATTCTGTTTTGGGGGGAAGATCTGAAAGAGAATTCTGTTTTGGGGAAAGAGGCAATTTTCCATTAGGAATTTTTTTTTTCTGACAAAGAAGTAATTAAAAAAAAAAAAAAGGTTGGTTCATTAAGAGGATTGAAACACAGTGCTTCTTGTTGAATTGACTTAGGCTAACCAAACTGCACAATGCCTGAGAGGAATCACATCAACTTTGGGTACTGTCAGACACAGACAGCCCAGAGAGCCCAACCGCAGACAAGGCCAGGGCTGGGACGACAGGTTTCTCACGGCCCCAGCCCCAAGCTTTCCAGCAGCAGGGGAGGCACTTCCTAGTCATCCCCAGATGCCTTCTGAGGTAGCATTCCCACCTCCACGTCCCTTCCTCCCTGCTGGAGCGTCCTCTTCCTCCTCCCATCCCCTTCAGTCCCAGCCCCCCTGCAGGACAGCGGTCTCCTTTCTCCCGACCCCTCCGTGTCTCAGCTCCCAGCTCTGCCCTCACCCTGGGGTAACATACCTGCTGGCTTCCGCTCAGCAGCTCCATTTCCACGCTAGGAACAGTCAGAGCTCCCTCCTTCTCCCCATCCTGCTTCCTTCGCAGGTGCCTGCACCCACCCACGGGCTCCCCACGCAGCGGCAGCAGCGAACTGGGCAATGGGCAGACCCAGTGGCACGGGGGCCACCTCTGTGCTGCTCCCCCTGCCACAGGGAAGAAGAGCAGGAGACAAACCCATTGGAAAGCAGACTGCCTTCAGTCCCCTGCTCATGCAGCAAAAACTTCTCCTACAGCTGTGAATGCTCCCTGGCTTGGATTTTGCTAGTCTTTTGCATTACAAACGAAATGAACCCACTCTGAGGAATACCACCAGCTCAGAAACGTTCCCAGCCATAAGCACAGGGAACATCACAAGACTCGAAGACATCTGTAAAGTGGGAATTATGCCCTGCTTGGACAACGAACGCGAGTTAGACCAACTCTTTTACACTCCCCGCAGGGAGAGAGGAGGATGATCTGAGTCACATTTGACTGATGTCTTTTTTGCCTAGGATGACTAATTCCTGGAGCTTTAAAAAAGCTGAAATCAGCCAAGTTTCATTACTTCCATTTTCATCTCCATCAAAGCACCCCAAGTCGTGGCCCTGATCACAAGAAATAAAAGCAGCTGCAGCCTTCCTGGCAGCAGGTTTGTCGCACTGCCTTTTGCTGACAACAGCTGTCTGTCGAACTCGCTGACCAGGGTGGACCTCTGAATGCTGCTGAAGGGCAGACTTTCATTTCTCTCGCACATGCATGTCTAGCTGGATACCACTGGCCTACATAGCCCACCGCAGCCACAAGGGACTTCCTGAACAAGACCAAAACATTTCAAACCCTGAAACCGATGTGACCGTGAACAAGCAGTATCTGGCCTAGATCTGCTTCCATGCCCTCTAATACTGTGGCAGCAAAAATGGACAGAAAAGTACCTGCACTGACAGAATTTTCTTCAAGGTATGAAGAACACCAGGTCAGAATTGTCAGTCCTCTATCTGGGTAGAGGTGCCTCCTCACTTATCTTCTGCCTCCTACAGGTAAAAGCCACGCTGTAAGATAAGGGCAATCAAATTTAAACCATCTCCTGACAGTCAAAGGCCTTTAGACCCTTATCTGTGGACTTTCTCCCCCCCACACACAAAGAAAGCAAAACCTCCCTGTACAGTGAATGTAAACGTGTAGACACTGCAGACCTTTCAGAAGCAAACCAGACAACTCCAGAGGTTCAACAGCCAAAGGCTGAAGGATGTCACTCCAGCAGCTTACCTCTGACAGCATTATTTCCAGCAGCCTTCAAACTGCACAAAACCATGGCAGAGGGTGAGGTTGGAGAGGTGTGGAAAATGTTGGCACGAAAAGCAGTTTCACAGGCAAGAGTGCCACAGGTATCATCACCACCCAGTGCTCTTCAGAGGAGGCTTCAGGCCAGCCCTCGGAACAGCCTTCAGATCAGGCCATGAAAGTCAGTTGTCTGGGCAATGTTTCAAGCTCATTTGTCCCTTTGGTGTACCAGTTTAAACAGTCTTTGATTTCTAATTGCCTTTTACTTATTCTGAGCATGCTAATGAATAAGACACAAAGCAGCGGAGGGGAACTGGGTCTGGCTGAGATACCGTGCATGTCAATTGCAAGGGTCACTCTGAACCTGGGCACTGGGGGCATAGATTAGTCCTCAAACCTGTCACTTCTGGTAGTGGCACAGCAAATCAAACGGCTGCAGCAAAAGCAGTCTTTTTAAGACTAATAGACTGAGAGAACAGAAAATCTAAGATCTCATCTCCTCTGCAGTGTTCAGAAGATTCAGTGCAGGCTGCTGCCTACTCACAGGATGATACAGATACAACCTATGTGAAGAGCAAGGTTCACCTGTAGTAACACCCTGTTGGCTAGCCCTAGATCAGGAGGAAGGAGACTGCACCAGCCACCTCCCTACTGCAGAGAAACGAGAAAAGATTGCAAAAGCTCACTCACTGACAGAGCCCATCACTGACACCAGAAACCCAAACACAGAAGCAACGCGTCCACCTCAGGCTTTATACAAACAGGAAGCATTTCCAAAGCAGAGGTGAAACACTGGCTGCTTTATCAACCCGACAGCAACTGCCAGGTATTTATTCAGTGCCCTGCACTGCTGTGTGTAGGCATTGGTAGCCCCTGGCTTCCTAACATTACCTGGTCAGCCAACCCTTAGGACAAAGCTGTTGCACCTCAACCATCAGTGAAGTTCTCCCTGGTGAAACCATGCTACTGCTGCTCCCATCCTTGTCAAAATTCTCATGTACCTGATGCGGTGCTGTGAGCCCCCTATGTGCTGCAGTCACTATCTGCTCTCGCTTTGCCCATTCGTTATTTTCCAGTGATAAACTGATAGGTGCCCACAGGAAACCACACGTTGCCTGCAGCAATGATATTGGGTGATAAACTTTAGAACTGGGAAAAATGATTAGACATAAATAACGGCACTTCTTATGAGGCTCAGCAATTAGAGAACATTTCCCAAAATATCCAGAAGAGCCCTTCGGAAGAGGACTGAGAAGACAAACAGCAGAAATCAGAAGGGATGGGCAGCAGTTGAAAAAAGGGATTTGTCACAAGGACTGGGATTTTTAAAGTGAAGAATCAGACTCTGGAGTAGAGAGATTAACTAATGGAAAACAGTGCTGCAGAAAATAATCCTTTATAGAAATACATATAAATTCAGAAGCAAGGAGTGGAAGCACTGGAAGAGATTAAGATTTACAAACTACCATATCCCCAGACCAGAAGCAGTTCAGCTAACATGGCTGAATTAACATAGTCATCTGAGTCAGATGGGTAAGAAACCTGCTGTTCACACTGCACTGCTGTGTTAGGAAAATGCTGACAGCTCTGCTGCAAAACTGGATCTTTTCTGACCTTTTTATCATTGCCCTGTCTTGCTCCATGTTCCCTTTCTCCTGGAGGGTTGTGCCTGCTGCGGAAGAAGCAGTGTGTGGGATGAAGCTCAACCAGGAGACTGCAGAGAGCTGACTCCACAGCAAGGGGCAGCTGTACTGGCAGCAGTGCCGCTGCTCTCCTGACCAGGACGAAGCTGTCAGCAGAGCCCACAGAGCTGGAGAAACGAGCTGAAACCAAAAGTTACACAGGAATATTTCACCTCGGGTGTCACCTGACCAGCAGATTTTTATTTTATTTTTTTTCAAAACTACACTGTGCTTTACTGTTCATTCTGAAGAGCAATCAGCCAACATCAATATCAATGCACTTACTAGCAATACCTACGTTTCGCAAATCTTTATTGTTTAAAAAAAAAAAGACAATTTTTTTGGACTGTTACTTTTAGTACTCTCAGTAACTCACCGTTCTCATGAATTCAGCCTACTTTGCTTTTTCACATTCAAATCTTATACCAAAGCAGACTACGAAAACACCTGTGCACAGATGTCACACATTACTAATTACCAAAAGTGCAATGTGTAGTCATGGGAAATTTAATTTATACTAAAAGAAAAAACATCTCAGAAGAAACATCCAACTAAAAGAAATGAACTCACTCAGAGCATAATGATCTTTTATGAGTTTCTGTACAGAAATTTAAATTACCCCATGCCAGTCTTCAGTTTATTCCATTGTTCCAAAGACATAAAGGGAGAAACACATTCAGACTGAAAAGTAGCTGTAAGAGAAGAAACATGCTTTTCCTTGATATTTTAGTAAATTACTTTTCACCACCCCCCTCCCCTTCCACCTGCAGGTTCTGCTCAAAGCAGGCGGATAACCAAGAGAAGGTGGGCATTATAAACGAGTTTATATATATTTATATATAAATAAACAACAGATATCTACAAGCTATTCGCAACCTCCTTTTTCTGAGTAACAAACTTACCTCATACTTCCCTGCAGGTTTCTAACTGTTGTGTCACACTGATGATAGCTTTATCTATGCTTTTTCTAAAGCATTGCTCTGATGTGACGTCCAACCAAGATTCAGTGCTGATCAGTATTTCTGCCCCTCAAACATTAAGAAAATGCAGCAATGCACACTTGTGATTGCAGTTCAGCTCACTGGCTTTCCATATTGTTCTACAGCCTGAAGAAACATTGTAAAAACCTAGCTCAGCCAATAAATTGTTTTTCTTTGTGAGATTTTTCTCCTACTTCTTTAAAAAACAATGTTAGAACTTTTTTTTTTGTAAAAACTTATTATTGTAAATCCTTAAATGTGGCTTTTGTGTAATTATCTAGACATTAGCTGGCACAACACAGCAGTCTGTAATTCCAGAGATGTAAAAAAATAAAATAAAAAAAAAACAGGGAATTAGCTGCTGCAAACCAAGTTTTATATCCACATGAACCTTTTGCAACTTTTGCTCTCTCCAGAGTGTATTTCTCAGCCTCTCTAGGTGCCTAAAAGCCTGCAACATATTCTGATTTCTCTTAGTGATGGGCTTTCTTTTAATTCCATGCAATCTGTACAATCTGTTAAAGAGCTGAGGCTAAAATCTTGGTTTGTTCACACCTCAACTATTTAAATGCTGTACTTCCAGGTATTGCATTCCTTACCTACATGCCTTGAATTATAGTTATGAACTCTTACTTTTCTCTTTCTTGTCGAAATTTAACCAAAGTCTCCAAATAAGACTAAGCAGTATTAAGTCATGTTTAACATTTGTTTTAAGAATAGAAGATTTTCAATCAACACTTGCATTTCTGTCCCCCTGAATTTCATCATGGTAGGACGTGAGGCACTCCCAAAAACTGCCACAATAGGAAGAAACAAGAAACTGTAAGGGGAACATCCACAACAGCTTAGCCTGCTGGGGAAAAAATGGAAAAAGGTGTACCGTTGACTTAGTTTTGGGCAAGACAGTAGACAACTCCACTCACAGGCATTTATCTGGAATGGTACAAAGCTGTTCACATCGATATAAAAGTATCATATTTATGTCTCTCAGTTTTTCCAGATACCACTCCAAAAAAATAGAATCTACCTTCACGTTAGAGCATATTTTTTACCTTCTGTACATGCCCTCTAGATCAATCCTTTAGTTTTAACATTATTAGCAACACGTAAGGCAGTTAGGCTAGTGTCACATCCAGACACATGATGCTTTCTCACAGCAGACAAAATACTGTGTACTGGAGTCACACTCAGCCTCAAGACTACGTAGCTGGAAAATTCTCCTGCAGTAGACGGTGAAAGTCTTTAGCATAAGCAATCCGTTTATGATAAGTGACAGAAGACCAGTTCTGGCCAGTGCACTTCTGAGCAAGAAGAATTCCTTATTTTTGCAGTGTAAAACAGAATCTGCAGTATGAGCCTTTTTTTTTTTAAAAAAAAAAAAAAAAAAGCTTGTCTTTTTTAGACAGTATTTTGTTGTGAATAAAACACACTTGCCAAAAACATAATTATATGTTGGCTGTATGACACAGGGTGTTTTTTTGTTGTATCAGCAGATAGCTTTAAATGGGAAGCAGAACAGGTCTCTTTTCCAAAAATAACCAATTTCTTTCAAAAAATGCAATATACTGGTGTCTCTCTCTCCTCTCCTTTCTAATTTAATTCCCATTTTGATTCCTGCCTCCAGTTACATGGGATTTCAATTGGATCCAATCAGGTATGCTTGTAAGAACAGATTTCAACGCTGGCAACAGCTCTCACAGAATAAGCTCAATGCTAGTTTAAATAGATTACATGCAAAATAACAGGGTTAATTTTTCTCACATACAAGACTAACTATCAACTGTAATTACAATATGCTGAAAAACTAAAAGAAACAGAACTTCAACAGTTTTGCAATTGCCAAAACCTTTGAAGAAGGGTATCACGAGAAACAACCAGAATGACAACAGAAAATAAAGCCACTGCACCCAGTGAGATGGCAGCAACTCAAACAACCAGACATGTAGGGTACAGCAATGGGGACAGAAAAATTACTCAGCCGAGTAGTTGGCAAAAGCCCAGAATAAAGAGGGGACAGAGGTTGGGGAAAGAGTAGCAGCAAAAGGAAAAACAGATAAAGTTGTGTCCTAGGACCAACTTGGCAGGCCAGAGAGAGGCAAACTTACTGCACGCAGCTTTGTATGTGACCTGGTCCCATGTGCTCCAAGGGCAGCTTGTACTCTGGTTCTGAGATGTCAGCTCATGGGCCATGTCCTCTGATCAGGTCTGCTGGGAAAATACATTTTACAGGTCAATACAGTATCTCTTTGCTTTCCCATGCTTTTCTCCCTCATTTGTTTCAGCCAAACACCCATTCAGGTATCTAACATGAGCACTATTTTTCATGACCAACTTGAGCACCATTTTTCATTAAAGTGCACAAGTTGACTACAAGTATAAATTAGTCCTTCCCCTTGTAACATGCGGTCTTAGTCTCTGAAGAAAAAAAAATAAAATAAAACTATGTATAAAGGCTCCAAGAGGCGTAGCTGCTAGTGCAGGCTATAATAGACAATATTTTTGTCTGCAGCATTCGTATGTTCCCAGCAGGAAACCATGTTTTCCAGTAATTTTGCTAAACAAAACTCTGAAGAATCTACAACAACCCCCCTTAAATGTTGCTTTTTTCAATATACCACAGTGATCCTCTTGACATCGCCACTTAAGGGGTTACCTGTGAGTAACAGAGGCAGACAGCTCCAGAGATAAAGAAACCATAATATTTCCTGCGGAAAGAGTTAGCAGTCCCACGCGCTTTTGCTCCAGAAACACGCAGAGAAGGCAAGGGCCTAAAATTATCAGGGATTCACTTCCACTAATCCTGTCTCTGGATGTGATGCATGACATAGCATCTCCTCTCCCTGCCCTTGGTCATGCCAAGAGGAATAGAATCAGAAAATAATAGTACACATAAGCAAGAAAGGCTATCAACAATTAATTAAAACTGATTGTATCTCTAACATAGCACTTTGCCTTAGTTCCTTACAAATGTTTTTTCAACCCAGAGTTGTTCATGACTTAGAATTATTTCCCATTTAAAAGCGAGAAAGCTGAACCCTTCTAAGGCAACAAAGGTAAAAAGATTCACATCCATGAGAAACTTACGATCTTCACAAACACAGTAAAAACACACGCATTTTTCTTCAAAATTTTATTTCAATTTAAATTATGGGGCCAGCCAGATTTTTTTGGATAAGAAATGCATTTTCCTCAGGGGAAATGAAATGCTACCATGGAAGTAGAATTACAATTGTATACATCTCTTATTTAAAAAAAAAAAAAGAAGAAAAAACACACACAAAACCAAAAACCGCTCACATTTAAATAACTTGTAGTAATATCCTTAAGCCTTCAAGCGGATAAGAAACCACTTCCAGAACAATAGCTTTTTTTTGTTTTTTTAATACGAAGAGCACGTCAAATGAGCTTTAATTTAAATACAACTTCTTTTCGAAAGCCAACATTCAAATGTTTTCACATATTAAAAAAAGTTACCATAGCCATTATTTCCAAGACCTAATATAGAGTAACCTATAACCCAGTCCAAATGTTCTCACTCCTTTACAGATACAAATCTTTTAGCACTTCTACATTTTTCTAGAGAGGAAGCCTTATATGTTATGGTGAGTAACTTGGCAAATGATGTTTTCTTCCACTCAGCTGTGATAAACCCAAAAAATAAGAGACTGTCGGTACTGAACTGTATCATCACCTCATGGCCAATTTTGCCTGCCTCTGTAAGAGATCTCCACGAAGAGCAAGCTAGTTGCTTTCCAGTAGGCAAAATGAGTCTGTTTGCAAAGGACGCATTAAGGAATTTCCAAAGGCCAATTCTAACGTTAAGAGAAATTTTAAATTACTGAGTGAAAACACTTTATTTTCTGGAGCTGACTTCCCTTGTGAAGGCTTTCAAATCAGCTTAAATGTCACTTAGGAGTTTCATTTTGCTGACTGCAAAATATTTTAATTAGGAAAAGGACAGGAAGCAACAAACATTTTCTATAGCATTCTCAATCAGATTCAGCCATGCAGAATTTGAACTTTCAGACTCCAATCCATACGTTTGGTTGGTTGTGATCTTAACGTTACTATATGATGGATAAATACAACTTTAATAACATTGTTTAGCTATATTTAGTAGATTCCTTTTGTATGGTCACAGTAACAAAAACATGGTGCAAAATCAGAGTTGTTTTTTTGTTTTTATAAATACTGATAGTTTGCAGCATTAAAAAACAAAATCAACAAAACTAAATCTTTTGTTACCCTAGGACATCTATGTAATTATGTTTCTTGAAGTCAGAGGGGATTAAATCATTCGCTTTCATAACTACTGTACTGAGTTACCTACTGTAAGAAAGAAATGATGCACTGCAGGCTCCCCAGAAGTAAGAGGAATCAATATTAATTTAGCATAATCTTTGCCATTTGCAGAGCGGGTGAGCACAACACTAGTTTAATTGAATAAGGCCAATAGTATCCAGTAAGAATCTAGTATCAAGGGTTCCAGTTCTCTATTTCAGCCTACTCTAATTGATGGCACCCCATTAGATAAGTGAATACAAAGAATTTGTTGTGTTTTTTTCTTTTAATGCTGCAGTACTTAAGATCGTTAAATCAGCATTTCCATGTGATCTGAAGTATTCAATTACATATGAGCATTCATTTTGCAAAACTCAATATTAGGTAATAGTTACAGACTAATACAATAACATTCCTCTGCTGTACAAATTAAATCATATTTTAAAGAAATGAGCAGCCTAGGAGTTATATACAAAAGAAACCAGCAAGCACTGTTGAAATGAAATGCAAAATGTCACTGCTAGGTCTACTGTCTGAAATACCTTTAAAAGTAAAATTAACAAAAACCCTTAGAACATATTTCCAAGTTTACAAGTCAATTCTCAAAAAAATCAAATCATGTCAAAAAATCTATAAAGCAGTGAAAGGCATATATACATTTTCCTTATGAACTTTAAGATTTCACTCTTTTAAAAGTTGCTAAGTTTCAATATCAGTTTATCTGCAAGACAACTGTTTATCCCAATAAGCTCACATCTTAGATACATTTCCCCTTTGATTACAAATAAAGCACTGCACTTTTTTTTTTTTTAATCAAGGCATATAATCTTATACTAGGGTGCCAGGAATGCACAGGTCACATTGTGCTCATATCTCAAACAAGGTAAGTGCAAACATACAGATTTATTCAGATTTGCAAGCATGCAACCTGTTACTTAACTACATTAATACCTTCTTTCCTAAACCAAACTAGTATCTATATGTTTGCGTTCATGAACCTAGAATCTTTCTTTTCAGGACTCCTAAAACAAGCAGTGTCTTTGAATTCTGAAATGACACAAATATCAAGAAAGTCCACATTGTGCAAGAAAGCAGCAGCTATGTTTTTCAACTTGGACTAAAAAAGAAAAACAAAAACCGTTCACTGAACAGCAGATTAGCAGTAATGTTCCTCATGAATCGATAAGAGTGCCTGATGCTGAATATCTAACAGCAAATGCTGAACTTGGGTTTAATATTATAGGGGTTTACTGGAGATTAAGCTTCTTGCTGTGCTGGTCTCTTCAAATCCCTGATCTGTTTAACTAAATAGGTCTTCTCGTCATTAAATTGTTCATCCTCGGTCCTGTCATTCTGAAACTTGCTGAGGAACTCAATAAGTTTGGTCTGGTTCTTTAGAAGGATGTCTAATATAGGCTGTGTCTTGTTAGGATTGGCTACAAACACCTGCAAGAAAACAAATGGCATTTAGTGTAATAGTAGGAAACAGGAGTTTAAGTTAAAAAAACAAACCTACTCAATACCCCAAAACGTATACAGGAAACATAATGGAGTAAATCAAAGTTTTAAAATAAAACTACCCCGCCCCCCCCCCTTTTTTTTATTTTAATTAGAACAGAAATCAAACATCAGTACTGAGGTAAACTCAGTTTGTAGAAGTTGATTAGCCACAATACCCTCTGCAGAATCCACTGAAAAATCCCACAGTTAAATTCTGTAGCAAGTAGATCATCCTATATTGTATACGGTATCAGATGGGTATATTAAAGTTCACTGAAAACTTTTATACCTCAAGCTGTAACTCCAAGCCCTTAGTTATTTGCTTGTCTGCTGCAAAGTTAAAATGTATCTGTTTTAATATGCAGACTACATTTAGGCTTTGAAATTTAGCTGGCTTGGTTAAAACACTGCTATCCTTCACAGCATCATGCAGCACGATGAAAACGCTTCTGAACTCCAATATGCTTCATGCTTTCACATAAAATCATGGATTCCTCCTTATCCTACTGTACTTCATCTTTCTTAATTCCAAAATTTTCTAAGAGATCATCCTGACAAACCATATAAAAGTTCTTAAGTGCTTTCCAAACAATTTTTTTTAAAGACCATAGAATGGTTTGGGTTGGAAGGGACCTCAAAGAGTCCCTGGCTCCAATCCCCCTGCCCTGGGCAGGGACACCTCCCACCAGCCCCATCCAGCCTGGCCTTGGGCACTGCCAGGGATGGGGCAGCCACAGCTCCTCTGGGCAGGCTGGACCAGGGCCTCACCACCCTCTGAGTGAAGAATTTCCTCCCACCATCTAATCTAAACCTAGCCTATTTCACTTTAACACCATTACGCCTTGTCCTACCACTGCACTCCCTGACAGAGTCCCTCCCCAGCTTTCCTGCAGTCCCCTTTAGGCACCGGCAGGCCGCTGTAAGGTCTCCCGGGAGCCTGCTCTTCTCCAGGCTCAACAACCCCAACTCCCTCAGCCTGGCTCCATCGGAGAGGTGCCCCAGCCCTCTGATCATCCTCTCAGCCTCCTCCGGAGGCACTCCAACAGGTCCATGTCTTCCTTATGCTGGGGGCCCCAGAGCTGAACGCAGCACAGCGGGTGGGGCCCCACAAGAGCAGAGCAGAGGGGACAATCCCCTCCCTCACCCTGCTGGCTGCGCTGCTGTTGGTGTAGCCCAGGGTACGGGTGGCTTTCTGGGCCACAAGCACACATTGCTGGCTCGTGTCGAGCTTCTCATCCACCAGCACCCCCAGGTCCTTCTCACAGGGCTGCTCTCCACCCATTCTCTGCCCAGCCCGTGTTTGTGCTTGGGGTTGCCCTGACCTAGGGCCTTGTTGACCCCCATGAGGTTTCACAGAGGCTCACCCCTCAGGCCTGCCCAGGTCCCTCTGGGTGGCATCCCTTCCCTTCAGCGTGTCAGCCCCACCACGCAGCTAGGTGTCATCAGCAAATTTGCTGAAGGTGCACTCAATCCCCCTGTCCATGCCACCAACAAAGACATTAAACAGCACTGGTCCCACCTGAGGAATGTCACTCATCACTGGATACAAAGATAGCTATTTGTAAAGATGGATCATAATAGCAAACAGTAGTTCTTTCTTATTTAACCACTTAGCAGATATTCAGATAAGCTTCATTTAGACTCAGCTACGTAGTTTACTCAACTAAACTCCTGTTTGGTTTTGTTTTGGTGTTTTGTTTTTTTTTTTGTGCATGTGTTTGTTTCTAAACTTACCTTAAACACATGAAAGGCCTCAAACTGAATGTTACGACTCTTGTCTCGTAGAAGGTTCATCATTAGTTTGAGATTTTCAGGTTTACTGATGTATTTCGTCATAATTGTGAAGTTGTGTCTATCCAGTAATAATTCACCAAGAAGCTAGAAGTGGAAAACAAGGTGAAATAAGTGATAAGAGACAACTTATAACCGCTTTTAAACATGCTGGATAATCGACATCAGTCTGTAAAAGCAGAAAAAGTCAAACTAAAACATCCTTTTTTTCAACATGCAACTGAAAAATACCCTTTTATTCCCCTTTTGTTATGAACTGGGATTGAAACTAAAAGTCTTTTTCATTTTTTTTTCCCACAACTTCATTATTTTTTCTATTTACATGAAACTTATACATCACCTGCAAGAATTTGGTAAGGAAAGGGAGTTAGTATTTCAAATGAGAAATATCTGCACTTCTTTTGCCACCTACTTTGTCCAGAAGAGATGAAAAAAAAAAAAAAAAAGAGCAGAAACTTCAGTAGATTTTATACACATATTTCCCCTACCTGCTTAGCTCTCAAAAGTACACAGAACCTCTTGCTGTGGGGAGCACTGTTGCAGGAGTAGTAAGATTCCTCACAAGTACCACCCTTGCTACAAGTTACCTTATATTTATGTTCAATATTTCTGATTAACTTGAATTGCTGTAGTCACATTATGTGAGTCTCTTTATTAAATAATATGTTGATATTTGTTTAAGGAAATTAAATGATAAATAAACTCCTGCAGATAGCCATTTCTGCATAGGGAGAGAAATGACTTGGTGTGTACTGGGTGTCAAATAATGGCAGGACTGGACTAAAAGAAATTAAACGATCTCGAGAATTAAAACATAGGAAAAAAATTAAAAAACACATTATCCGAGGCAGTAATTTAAGTAATTTAAATTAGTCAACCCACCTTGAAATTGAAGACATTCTCTAATTTTGCATCTAAGAAGAAGAAAAAATTGCTTTACCTTAAGTGACTGTCTCTTTGTCACGTAATTTTCCGAATGAAGTAACTTCTCGTATTCACTGAAGAACTAAACGCAGAATAAAGAGAATGGTTAAAACCTTTCCAAGAGCCACAAGTGCTTTTCTTCCAAATTATTATAAAAAAATGGAGATGGAAATCCGTAAACAAAAATGTAAACAAAAACTGAAATCTCAGTAGTTTCCTGTAAGTCAGTGCTGCTTAAAATTTGTATATTCTTTAAAAATATAAGTATTTACACTTTCAGTAGGGTTTAATGTTTAGACTGCAATGTATTGAAAGCATTTCTTGTTATTTCTTGAACTATAGTAGTTCTTGTCACTGAACACTATTCATTAATTTCAGAAGTCCCCAGATATCTTGTACTCTTGGTCTGTTATGCATTAACACAGACAAATGATAAAGACTAGGAAAGGGTTCCCTCTAGTGGAAAAAACACATTTTCACAGAATTAGATTTTTGCCTTAGCCTCTTGTTTTTACACTTCTTACATTCAACTGTAAGATCTTAACGTAAATTGTACTGCTTTGACAGAAATTACTTTAGGTTCATTTGGTTTAATATTGTATATAAATTTCCAAAAAGGAATCTAAACAAGGTAAGAAAATACTGTTTTATTCAAAGATACACAGCACTAGAAAATTCTGAACAATGAAATGTATTTGCTCACCCTATCATAATGTTGTTCCAAAAATTCTGCACTTAGCAACTTGTGTCTTGTAAGCAAATCCTGTAAAAGAGCAAAAACAATGCTTTCTGTAAAATATTTATATGGTACATACATATTCTGAATAAACTGGGAGTGCACATAAGACATCCAACAGACAATGTTGCTTTTTTTTTAAACAAAGGAAAAACTTAGGATATGAATGTAGTTACTTGTACACAGGACTTGCTAAGGACCTTCTGATGAATTAGGAAAAGTCTGCTACATGTTAATTCACACACATCTGTGGAATTATCATTTAAGAATGGCAGTAATGGATCAAGGGTATGCTCTGCACAGAACTATACACAGTCGAGGCTGAGACCCACTGTTCAACACTGATAATTATTATGCTTGTAGTCATGTAACTGTTTTTTTGTTGTGGGTTGGGTTTTTTTGGTTACGACAACAAAAAATACCTCCAGAAGTAGCATCAAATATACTCAATAAACAAACACAATGCAATGAAAAGGAGTTCACTCACTTGAATAGCTGGAGAGACAGATTTAAAATTCCCTGGCATGAAACTGTACATGTATTAAGAGAATACACGGTAGTTTAAATCTTGCTTTCTAGAATTGTTATTGGGAACAGAGTATGCATGTTTAAAGGAACATCTTGCATTGTGAGAAATAAGGAAGAACAATGTTCAGCTTACCATTTGCATCACCAATATTTTTCTCCTCTCTCTAACCCTTTTTGCTCAAGAGTGTAACACACAACATCTGAGTTCACATAGTGAAAACTACAGAAATAACTTAAATATGGGGTGTAATTTACCTTGAATGTGGCAAATGCATCTGAAGCAATGTCAAATGTCGACATTTCCACATATCTGAAGAAATCATAGAATTGTTCTGACCACAAGATTATTTTAGCAAGTGGTTCATGTCTGATGCATTCTCTAAGCATTATCCCACAATTTAGAGCAATTTCTGGAGATTCGTACCTGTTTAAAAACAAAAGCCACAGATTCTTTATAAATACTTTCAGAAGTTACCATTGCAATGCTACACTAATTACAATTTTCAGTTCTATTATATAAAGAAGAATTCAAAGAATGAGGTACTCATTTCTGTATTAAATTTCACCTTCTAATACTTCTCTGAAATATCACTGAAATCACTGCTAATTTATTGCCAAATTATTGCCAATATACGTTCATAAAATGAGAAACAAGATTAAATAAAACTATTTTCTTCGTACTCAAAATCAGTTTTCTTTCTACATATTGGTACAATTGCAGACATCTGGAAAAGCAGCAAATGATCTGTCTTGAAAGCTATTTGCTTACAGCTGACAATAATTTACATAAAACTACCCTTAATATGAGTTTTGAAGCTAAATGGTTAATAATACTGGACATTAATTCATGACCACTCTTTCATTAAACCATTTTTAGCATCACTGTCTGCTCCATACACCACGGGCTTCCAGCTTGACACGTTGTCAGCAGCGCCCTCTAATTTTAAGGATTATACTCTCTGTGCCCGAGTCTGTATTGCCTCAAGCACAGTATCTGCAGCTTCCTACAGGAGACCTTCTGGAACATGACCATCACTGATTTGATGAAAGTGATGAAGCCGTCAGGGACGGCTTCATTTAGAAATTGTCACTACACTTTCTTGGCAGGCTTTCCTGCTCAAATACTAGTGTGTTCTCTCAGACGATTTTAGCATATGCCAACAGCAGCTGCCAAAATCTCACAACAGTGTCTCTAAGACATATTTGACAGAAATACACCTCTGTACTTTCTGCCACCTCGAGTTCCCAAGCACACTAATAGTAGGAAACAGGATGAATAAGAGTCTGTCTTTCTGACCCCAAAACTAATCTCAGCATGTTGCAACATAGGCTATCCCAATCCACAGACAAGTTGTGTCTCTTGTTACCTACCTGCTTCTGAAGCCAAGTCCCTTATACACCTTCCACCTAAAAAGGCCTTGGACCTAATGCATCTGAAGCCAATTTAAATTCACCAGCGTAACTCCGGAGCAAAGCATTATTGTGTGTACTAAGCACTAACTAAATTATCATACAAAAACATTTGCTTATGAATAAATTTTCACATTAAATGCTGCAATACTCTCCTATTTAACTTGTCACGAAGTCTTGGAATCTACTGGACTTTTTGTAATTTACCACATAGTTTAAATTAGCATAAATTGACTCAGACAGATACCAGATGTAACACTTAAGTCATTAAAGCTAATTAAATGCCCATTTCAAACATCCTGACTTATGAATATGTTTCAACAATCCCTGTCAGAATAAAGCTCTCTGAAGAGTGACAACACAGACTAAGAATTAGGACAACTGTGTCGCAATCCTCATTCAGTCACACATTAATAAGAGCATGCTGAGAAAGTAGTTCCATCTCTCTGCATCTCAAATTCGTCTTCTTGTAAATTGTTTTGAGGAAGTACTGAATCAATATCCTCTTTCATATTATGCCACAATTAATAATTGTTTTGCCCTTATAAGATTTAAATCTTCCTTCTCAGAATCATGGCTGCAACACAGGAAAAAAAATATCAAAGCACCTCTGGCAGACTGTACGTCTTACAACAAGAAAATAAACTAGCCCAATACACTGTGTATTTGGCAGGTTTCACTCTGAACTCGGTCAGCATCTATATTTACTGCTATGAACTAGGAGGAGGAAGAAGGAAGAACAAAATAACACTCCCTGTTCAAATGTTAAAAATATATTTGATTATCCTCATATCTCAATGTAAGATAGGCAAATATCTCACTGAAAAGTATGTCCCTTTCCTTCATCTTCTAGCTACCCCAGTAAGTGGATTGAGTACTAGTCAACTGCGGTCCATGGAAGCTTACTGAAGTAAGCTTACCCAGAAGTTTTAATATAAATTATATAATTAATACTTGAAATGGCTACACTTCAAGAATAGCTTATTAATATTGATGAACTTTTCTATCCCAGAATTATATATTGGAGTTGCAACTTTCAGAACTTTCCTAGTTAATGGTAATAGAGACGTCAACAATTCTTTTTACATGTAGCACATTCTCAATGTTTTTAAATCTTATTTTAACAAGAAAATGCTAACAACATATTTCTACTTTCAGGTTTGAGATCCACAGCTCTACACGTGCAACAATGTGTTCAGTATGACATGATTCTCCAACACTAAGAACCAGAAGTAATATCATAGAATGGCTTGGGTTGGAAGGGACCTTAAAGATCACCTAGCTCCAACCCTAATACAAGAATGGAGGAAGAAAGAGCAGGCTAACATGCATGTGCTCTGAGTCATTCTGTTAGGCTGAGTTTGAGCTGGTGCATTTATGTGACTACAGGAATATGAATCACTATGAATAAAATGTCTAAGACAAACTAATACCATGGGATAGGACAGCAAACTGGAAAGGACAGTGGTTAAAGGAAAAAAAAAAAAAACACAGCCTTTACTACTGGATAAATGAGTAAGTTCAGAAGGAAATAATTTCAACTGGATCAAACAGTATACCAAACAGAAAATGTCTGCAGTATCCTAGTAATAATATTTTAGGTTACTAACAGTTCTCAATTTTCAGTCGCATTTCATGCAAAACTTTATTTCTGGTGTTTATTACCCAAATATTCTTTTACTTAGGGGATTTATAGGCCCTTAGGAAAAAAAGGGGGAGGGGGGAACAATCATACTGCAAAGGAAGAAAAAGTATTTCAAAACTCAGCGCTTCTCCATGAATTTGAATTTACAAACTTCTTACTTCATTAAAAAGTGTATTTATCACGCTTACTTGATCACAGCATACATACCCTTTTAACAGCATGAACAATATATTCTGTTGAGTGCAGATGTATTCAACTGTGGGAGTTCTTGTACCAATTTGCCTTCTGAGGATGTTGTTGAAAATTTGAGCAACATCTTTTTTGCCCTGTCAAAAACATTAGTAGTTAAACACATAATATTCAAGTCCACTGTTCAAGGAAGAATTAAACGTTACCATTATCTCATACATTCACACCATAGTGAGTTCTGCAGTTCAGTCAGCCTCTGTACTCTGATCTTAATCAGATCACATACATAGTCTGTTTCTTTATACCCATTTCAAATATGCCAGAACATTCTAAACAGTATCAGCCAGATGTTTCAGCCAGATCACAGGTTATTTATGTTAAGAAATAAAGCCAGTTTATATTTTATGTGACACCTCTGTGTAGCTTCAGTCTCCTGGACTTGCTTTATTCTTGTTTTTTTGCCAATAACATACCAGTTTTTAACTGTGCTTCTGCCTGTAAGTGTGTTTCTTCAATATTCCATTATCCTCTTCCTTTCTCTAGGAACATTTAATTCCACCATTAGCTGTCTGTAGAGCACTTCTGACTGCAGTGTTAACATTCAACTTAAAATTGGAACTTATGGAAGTAAAATAAATAAAACTACAAAGAGTACTCACCCACTGACCTAAAATGCAAGTCTCACATTTTTCAACAGACAAAGAAGAATAAATAAGAACAAGATGCTTGAATTCAGCACAGATTATACACACAAAAATGCACAATGATAACACCAGGCAACATCAAAGTGGCTGGGAATGTTCTCTGTGGAATAGATATACACCTCTTATTTATTTCTTCTAGGACATTTCAGACCACAGCTAAAGATGCCAAATTGGTATGGGCAAAAAGCTGATTGTAAATATAAGCACTTCTCACCATCATTCACATGCATCATTTAAAAGCCAAATTTCTGCAATTAACTTTCCATTTCAGACTGCCGTAAATACAACTTCACGACTACGTGTTATCAGATGTAATTCAAAAAACTCCAAGCAAACTTGTACTAAGACTGGGCTTGCTAAGAAAGGCCTTTTAAGCCATTCCACGTGAAGGCTTCCTGAATGTTATACACACACCACACATAGATCATTTTTCTTGATGAACTCTACCTGGTACTATAAATTCCCAGGGTAACCTTTTCTAGCTTTGGAGTAAAATTCAGAGTGCATTTAATTAGCAAGTATTTAAAAAACAGCAGCAATTTTTCAAAACTACTTCAGTTTTCCAATCACCATAAAGAAGATTGCATAAGAAAAAAAAATCGAATGTTTATAAAAATGTAGGAGGATTGTAGTTTTACAAATGGCATGTTTGTGAATTACCACAGACAGTTTGAGGCACTGTTGTTTCCAGGATATAAGAGTTTGTTTGTAAATGCTTGTTTTCTTGATTACAATTCCACTGAAAGCCAGCCTAAAGCAACACCAAAACTCTTTGTTCTGAAATGAGTAGAGCAGTGTTTCCAGAAACTGCTTTACTCCAACTCCACATAATATAGTCATCGACTCTCATTCACTAACATTGCCAATTTTGCTCTAGATCTCACATTTTGCTTTGGATTCACCAGCCAGAACAACATTTTCTTATTCTCCACAGAAGTGAACTGCTAGTGGCACGCAGTAATACCAAGTCAAGTTATTGTTAAAAGCACTGCTAAGTGACCTCATGGTCTAACACGAGCAAACAGGCACCGAACCTTGTGCCAATAGTCACGACCACGAGAGGTGAGAGTGAAACTGTGCTAGCATTGTCTTCCCGGCAGAAGGATCCAGGCCCCCTTATGCAAAAGGCGTTTTTGTGTCTTTTTTTGTGTGTGTTTTTTGTTTTTCCCTTCATTTAAAGAAGAGCAAGAACAGAAAATACAGTTCCAGAAGGGATGCCGTCTCTCTTACAAACACACAAGTCGGCAGGGAGATAAGAGGGAAGTTAGTAACACTGGTAAGTAGATGGTTTTGTTGGCTACAGATATAATTTTTACCAGGCCTTTCCACCCAAAGTTTCAGATAGTCAGGCAGTTTCCTATGCACAAGATTAAAACATTAAGTTTGTTGCGAAGGTTGAAGCGTCTGAGTAAACAGTCCCTGTCTATAACCTCAGCATCCACCACAGAAATCCTCTTCAAGAAGAGCAAAGTTTTTGACAAAAAAAAAGGTGACATTTACTTCATCTCTGAATGGTCTCAAGCTTTAGTGGGGGTGCCAGAAGGAATAAATGCTAAACTCAATCTTCAAGTTTAAAAACCAACAGGAAATCAAGTTTGTATCTCTCTCAGTAACAGAAAAAACATTTCAAATGTAGTAAGCCCCAAATCATAGAGATATGGGATATAAAAGCCAAAATCTGAATCTAGTGCAGGTTTGGAGCTCAGGTGTGTTGACTTTAACTCTAGGTAAAACAATAGCTGGACAGCCTGCCAGATCCCATCCTTAAAAAGCAGACGTGGTCCAGCCTAGAAACCAACGTGAATGACTTGTTCTCTCTCAAGGGGGAATGGTTATATCCTCATGTTACAAAACAGCAGAAAAATCTAAAAGCAGGAAACTACTTGCAGTCCTTTCCAGTCCCTTTAGAATAAAATGAATAGTTCTTTTTAATGAGAGCAAGCCTGTACAAATTGTTATCATTCTTCATTACCAGAAGATAATGAAGGTTTCCTTCTCTAATAACTGACCCGAGTAAACACCAAACTGATAAGAATCTAGAGGTCAGCAAAATCCAGATGACGTTTCATCATTTCCTTTCTTCGTCAATTAAAGGCCATCATATTTCAGCATTCACTCTCAACTTTCCCAGGTCTCCTTGCTTATTTAATAACCTGAATGTTTTATGTTTGGTGTAAACATTTGTGTGGGTAGGAAAAGAAATACCACCACGTTACAATTAAACACGCATCAGAGGGAGTTATGCAAGGGGCGGAGGGGAGAGAAGAAAGAACAGGGAGGAAAGCTATTATTTTTGGAACATCATACTACAATAGGACTTTTGCGAAGTCTGTTCCCATCATGAACAACTTGGTTATGAACAATACCATCTTTAAGCAACCTTAAGTGGTATGGCCTTTATGGTCAAGGCTGTGGGGTGAGATACACGGGTTTTGGCTCCTTTCCTGCACAACCACACACTTCTTGTGGGACCTCAGGGAAAACAGGAAAATCCAATTGTATTGCAATTTCTTATAACTAAATAGGGTGATTTTTCACCATGGCAGTGGGAAACTAGATTATTCTATGTGATGTGGTGACATATGGTAGAGGTTTGAATGGAGATATATTTGAATAAAGGTAAGCACTGCTATTTTGAAGTAGTCAATAAAATCTTGTGTTTGTTTATATATATATATAAGCAGAATATATAACATATTCTGCTTATAAATATATAAACAGAAAAAGAGGAAAACAGAAAAGGTTGCATCATCATTTCTAAAGAGAGAGAAATACTGAAGACTTAATAAGAGGAACAGCTTTACCTTACACATTTTGAATTCTTCCTAAATGTTATAATAATTTTCCTTTGAAAGTAATTTTATTTAATAAGATGAGAATACAGAGGTGGCTTATAGTATTACAGCTTGTGTTCACTGTAATATTAGTGATATTATTAGTAATATTATTAGAGATTAATCCTTTTGTCTACACAACGATTAAGGATTATTCTATAATTTTAACAGAACTGTATCATAGCGATTAGAGGTTTATCTACTTCAATTTGGGCAGCTTAGGTGCCTAAATTCAGTGATTTCATATTCAGTATTTGCTTAATTTTCTAGATAGTTTGGAATACTGAGTTCTCTTTCTAATGATTTGGCCCCAGCCAGAAAATAGAAGCTGTAGATCGAAAGATGTTCTAACCAGTTAAAGAGACAGGAATTCAGATGTATTTATTTTAAAATATACAATATATGAAATATCAAACTTCTCTTCTTACCTCAAAATCAATTAGCTGCAAGTCAGCTACTAGGGTACTAAGGAGACCACTGTTGTACAGCTCCTGAGCAAGCTGTGCCACAGCTTCTGTCTGTGGTTCTTTTTCATTTGTGCCATACAAGATTTCTTTCATGGCAACAAGGTTTTTTGAAACCTCCTCAGTGGCCTAAAGAAAATGGGGAAAAAAATACCGTTAGAGCACAGATAATGTCATTTTTCTTTGTAACTTCACACACTATTCTTATCAACTGCAAACCTCCATTAGGGAGGAAAAAAAAAAAAATCAGGAAATGACAACCTGTTAAGAAAACAATAGATGATCTTTCTGCAAACAAGACTGTTATACGTTATTAAAAAAGAAAAAAAAAGGAAGGGGCAGAGGCAAGACACAAACAATTTAGTTGACAAGTTATCAACAGTAACATCTCTTCTTTTTTAGTGCCTCTGAACTTCCCATTCAAAAATCCCCTAAAGAATAGTGACGGTGTGAAAAGAACCGGACAAAATTTCCATACAGTAAAACAAAGATCACAGGATCACACTGGAAAACATGACAGAGATACGTGCCTGTCTAGTGAAGTGCCCAAAGAGACCAAATGTACTCCTACAGATTTTGCATTTCGTTTTCTGGCAAATACCAGACTCCCATTGCAGTCACTATGGATGTTTTTTCCCTTACCAAAGGAAAACCTTGAAGAGAACCTCACCTAAGCTCCAGGTTATCTCAGTATGGAAAAAAAAAATGGCAAAGCCACAAAAAGTGGGTCCTTCAAAAGAAAACATCAATACAGGGGACAATAGAAATGTAAGATGCTTGCAGTCAGGTCCGACTATTCGTTTTCGAAAGCCAGTGCAAGGAATTCCTAAGCTGCTGTGTAGGCCTAGGGCAATGTTTAGAAGTGGAAGCGGAGTTCTCATAAGTAAAACTGAACAAAATCAGCAAGAACACTTCTCAACACCTATTTCTAAATCTTAAAGCACAGTTATCTTGGAGGGGAGAGGGAAGAACTACTATGTTTTCATAGCTTGGGGATAAAACACTGAAAATGATCACCCTAAATATCTGGTTTAGCTATATTACATTAGCCTTTCACGTGCTTAAAAAGTATGAACAGTTTTTAAGTGCACTGATGTTTAGTCATTAGATGAACCTGCCTACAAGGTATGTAAAGTATTTATTTGGTAGTACATGGAAAATTAATGAAGAGAAAGAATGACACCTTTCTGGATATTGCCTGTCTTACAAGGGATATGCAGAAAGATTTCATTTGTGGACTATATCTAGAGAGGTTTAAGATCAGCATGACCCATGCACTATTAAAGACGAAGCCATTCCAGCTTTGCTAGGTATGCAAGTATGGATTCTATGACCTTTACGGAGACTCCGTATCATTTTTAGCTCCTCCACAACTTTCCACTCCCCACTGCCTCCGTTTTCTCACTAATTCCGGTTCCTATTCCCAGTTGTCTCCTCCTTTAATAAAATTCCAAGGGATTTTCTGCACACTGTCAGTAAGACAGCAAGAAGCAGGTGTTCAATGCACCTGCTTAGACATCTTCTAAAGATGTAAAACGAGAAAGCCAGCTCACCATATTACAATGGTATTATGGCACACAACTGCTCTATTTCTTTGACATTCAGAAGAAATACACTTTTACTAAGAAAAGAACGGGAACGCCTGTCAAATCTGGAGCTACAGAGAGATGTTCTTGAAGCACACCAAGAAAAGGGGAAGAAATGATAAAGACTTCTACTGTAGTTTGTCCCTGCACATTAATTTAGAAAGCAAGATGAAGGAGGAAGAAATGCTGAGGTTTGAGGAGTTATCTATTTTAAGCAAGACAGTGGCAACACGGAGGACACACCTGCAGTTAAGAATGCCAGTGAAGAATTCTTCATACTGAGAATCCAGAAAACAGAGCACCCTCCCCAAACTTTAATGATCAGACGTAAAAGTTCTCCTTCAGCATCACTCCTAGACACTGTCAGCAACTGAAATACTTACAAACCAACAGGAAAAAATATACAGTGAATGCTTTTTCAAAAGAAGCCTTCTGCCCTAACATGAACATACAACTCAGTAGCTGCAAGAAGAGACACCAGGACTTGAATTTGTTTTCTCATTGTCTTCACAACTGTCAAGACCATCTGCAGGTGCTTCACTTGATCTTGCAATGACACGCTGCTTTAGTGGTAATTAATGGTAAGAGACACAAAATTACAGAACAGCTTGGGTTGGAAGGCACCTCAGGAGGCCATCAGTGTCCAGCCTCCTGCTTGAGGCACGACCAACCTCAAAGTCCTATCATCCTGATCAACTTGACTCATGTTCAGCCATGTTCCGAACAGCTCCATGGGTGGTCACTCCATGACCACTCTGGGCAACCTCTGCCAATATTTGATCATTTTCATCATGAAAACATAAAGCAGACTTGCTTGTATCATCTCAACTTAGGCCAAACTATAATTTTTGGATACACACAAATATAGAAATATGAGGTTTTCTGAAAGTATTTTATTAATAACCAAGGTCTTTTGGTGCACAATATATCCGTAGATGATATTTCTATATTCTCTCCTCTTCTACTCTAAAACTCAACATCAAAAGGACTAGAAAAACTCTTACAAGCTTTTTCTAGAATCTCTCTCTACTCTCCTCTATTCCATGAGCTCTCTAATGTATTACAGACACACAACATGCAGAGCTATTTTTACCATTTAAGATGCAGAATGGAATTTAGATAGCTACACCTGAAAATATAATGCTACATTAAATATCAAGTCAAGAGGTAAGTAAAAAAATGGTTAAAAATTCAAGACAGAAAAGGAAAGGCTAACTAGCATTACTTGTAAGATTTCCTAAGATACACAGATCTAATCAGACATGGCATATATTATATTTTTAATATATAAGCAGAATATGTTATATACATACAGGATGCATATGTGTATTATATAGATCTTGATACTGAGAAAGAACAACTTTTCAGTTTTAGAAAGAAATTCTGTGACAAGTCACATTTAAAATTCAATAGTGCCAGATAATCAATAATGTCTGAGGATAAGTCAAACTCTAAAAGTAAAGCTTCAAGTAAGGAAAGCAAAAACAGTACTTAATTCTCTCTTTTTTTTTTTTCCCAGGGATAGGAAGGTATTATATCAAAACAAGACACCATGAAGTCACATACATGATTGTCACAACAGAATCTGTTGCATGTCTTTATAGCTACAAATCACTATGGTTTATTATACTCTCTGGGGTATATCACAGATACTCCCAAAATACCAAATACTTCATTTAGATTTGTACAACTTTAATACTCCAGTTTTATCAAATAACAATCGTCTTTACTTAGAGAGCAGGAGAGCACAGTAGGCTCTAGACCTACATCTAGGAGAGCCATCCACGTCAATAATGCAATTGCATAAATTGCACCATTAATGAAAACATTCATAAAAAAACGGAAACTACCTATAGTTTTCAGCCTGTATTTATCATTTTGTCTAGCCTATAGCTATATTTACCATAGGCAACTAACGCAATTTTAATAGTTCTATTGAAATTGAGTGGATTTTAAAACTCCTACAAAAACACAAAGTTTCTGTAAAATATGATTATCTACATCAATGCCACTAATTTAAAGGCATTAAGTTTAAAAATGATTGCACCAGATTTCAGCAGACATCTGTCATGAAGATAACATTAAAGAGCTAAGTTCAATTAGAAGAGAAGCCCGTCTTCTCTTCTAAAAAAAAAAAAAAAGGCAAACAAAAACCTTTGTCCCCAACTTTATCCTCTGGGTAACAGCCCCACGCAGTAGGCAGGGCAGAGCACTTAACCTTTAGCTTTCTCTCAACTATGAATTAATTGCATACATGTGCATAACAAGCTCAAAATTTCACTGCTTTGTAAATTTCACTGTTAACTCACTGAATGAAATCTGATCTATGTCTGTGGGACCAGGTCATAATATTACACTGAAACCTGAATCAAATAAAATAGCATATTGCATTTTCCCATGCGTATAGCATACAGTCCACTGTATTGAACTGTTTAAAGGGAGGGGGGGACATCCAATTTTCTGGATTCATATTTCAGCCTAAGATCTATGGTGTGTTTCTTTTTTTTTTGGCAATAGGGAACCTGCACAGGTTAAAAATGTGTCTGAGCCTATTATCAGGAAGCCCAAACCGGAGCTGTTATGAGCAGGTTAACCCAAGGTCAGAGGGTAGGGAAGAACAAGTCTATTACATGAGTAAATATTTACCTTCACGACAGTAAATGTGTGCCACAAACTAAATGAACTGGTAGAATAAAAATAAATGCTGAGGTAAGTCAAAGAGGAGGAAGAGATGAGAATGAAATACTAACTAATGTGCTAGCTCAGAGGTAGGTCCCATTTGTGTGAAAGGACTTTCCCTTCCCCTCTGCTTCCCTTCAGCCTCCTCTTTCTGAAAGAAAAAAAAAATCAAGGAAAGGAAAACTAACAGTGTATGTGATGAACACTTTTTCAGTTATAAAGCACTTGTCATTTCAAGTTTCTGAAATTACTCTTCAAAAATAATAAGAGAGTAAGCTATTGCCTCTATCCTAAGTAACAGGCTGCATTCAACACACCCAGAGTCGTGGTATGGAAGGCAGACTGTCAGCAGGGAGACACAGTCCAGCTTCTACAGGCACTTCAGATCTCATTTCCTAAGTATGTACTGCAAGCCTAAGTAATGTTTCAAAATGACCTGGAGAATTACCTGTTTACATTTTCTCCAGTATTCACACAGTTCAAAAAAAAAAAAAAAGTAACATAGAACTAGAATTCACTTCTAAAGCTTCAGGTTTTTGTTTATAGAATAAATTGGACAGTATTAGAGTAGAATATTTCATAACTGAACAAAATGCATCATGACTACTCCTGTTATTTCACATCTTTTGCTGCAAAGAATCTGAGCAAAGAATCTGTTCAACAATAATTACAACTTTAACTTCTAAAGAAAATCATTCATATAATTCTTTTTCAAATTCTGTATTTCCAAGCATGCTTGGAAACCGATGGGAAGCACAGTAGAAAACTAAATACTTTCGTAACAGCATTGTGCTGCTACTGCATGGTAAGATCTACTCTGAACTACACGTGAAAACAAAGCACTGTCATACTGCAGTAGAAAAGTACTGGTTTGTCTTTGGAACCTCAGCCAGATATACTGTATAAAACAGAAGGGCCTTTACAACAAATTTAATTTTGTAGAAGAAATACTTAAAACAATGATTAATATTTGAAATGTTTAGTTCACTTCAACATGTGCTGAAGTTTTTTTAGCTTAATTTACACGTTTCAAATACCATATGTTCAATAGTAAAGAAAATATGTAACTGTGTACTTTGTTTTAAGAAATAAAGTAGAGTAGGACAAATAACAAAGTAACACCCAAAAGGGTGTCCCCTTACTACAAAAAGTAATCAACACTGAATACACACCATGCTACTTGGGCCTGAAAATTCTGTTGTTATCTGACAGGCTACAAAAGCACACCCCGGAACAAACTAATAGACTGGTCAGGAAAAGGGCATGAATTCATCATATTTAATCACAGCTGGACCTTCAAAGAAGTGATGACTGGCCTGTAGGTTATTGAAGATCTCTTTCTTTTTAACCAAACTGAGAACCTGAGAGAAACTGCTACAACCACAGTCACCTTCACAGAGGTCTTGGCTTGCTAATGAACCAATTATTTCCTGAAGAACCTGTGCATGGACACATGGGGACAGGAGTTGTGAAAGTTCAGATTCATCAGCTCGTCCTCTTTGTGAACAATGAGGATGACAGAGGCCAGCACCACCCAGCTCAGTACCGTGAATGTCAGTATTTAACCCTCCTCACATTTAACCTAGTGAACATGACTGGCCTTCTTTTCTCCTCCAAGCAGAACGTATTGTCTCCTATATGACACAGGATGTAACTCTGCAGGCTTGGTACATTATTTCTTGTCAAAGCAGACCCGTAAATGAGGTCTTTAAAGAAGAGGTATGGGATTAAAGGCCAGCAAGAAGCAAATTGTACGTAATAATCTGTAGTTACAGCATCAAGAACAAGGCATGTGATGCCGCACACAGCTATGCACAATGGAATGAAGCTGGCCTGTTCCCTATTAGAGGTCTATGCAAAAAGAAAAAGATGACAAAAGAGCACAGATTTCAACACTAAGCCACGTCTCCAGGAATTAACAATGAGGTTGATATGAAGGAAGCAGTGCCAAGTCTCATCTCAGACTCCTCAGCATGCACCTACTCCTCCTCTCCTGACAGATGGAGTCAGTTAATGGAGAAAGACGAAAAAAAGCAGCAAATGAAAATTCTCCCAGCTTTTATGCTAAGGCTCTGTCATGAACCAGGAAAAAAACTGCAACGAGACAAGAGCATGCACTCTGCACAGGACCACACAGCCCTAGTCCTAGGCAAGACAGAAAAAGCATTGAGGAAAAAAAATACTATGGCACACTGCAAGAGACCTGGAACATAACACATCCCGGCACTGCAGTAGAGAATGCCGATCCCAGAGAGCATCAAGGTAAAGCCAGCAATTCAGTTAAGACCCAGATTCTCCTACACTTTAAACGGTAGTGCCAAACCTGGCTGAAACTGGATGAAGTGAGGCTGGCCACACTGCTCAGAAGACCGGTGAGCACAGAAAAGATTGTGACTAATTTCTACGCTTGACTTTTTAAGGATGCCAAGACTGGCACAAAACAGTTAAATAACCCTGGGAGAGGATCTGAAGAGGGTATTGTAGCCTGCTTCAAAACTAGGGGGGGGCTCGGGGGATGGGGAGTGTTTCATTTTCTTGTTTTGGTTTGAGAGTGTTACTTTGGAAGTGTTAACATCTATGCTCTGCTGCTGAGTTTATCGGGAAAATCTTCATCTAAACAGTAAATGAGCCTGTCAGACGAGTCAATAGGTAGGTTGCTGCTGCACACAGTCTGAATCCGAGGGTAATTTTTAGTGAAGCTATCAAGACTACCAGTTGAGAAGCAAATGACTGTTGCAAGGCACAGATCCTGAAAGACAGGTACAGATTCTGAACTAGCAAACCATCCCATCTAAATGAAACTGCAGCAGCACAGGAGCTTTACACCATACCATCTTCCTGTGGACTGATGAAAAGGCAAGAGAGGGTGAGAGTACACACTCTGATAGCTGTGGAGATGCAAAGCTCCTTGGTTTCAATAACAGAGCCACTCTGCTCTGTGACCATCGGCAAATTATTTTAAGTATCACATCATCTGCCAGTGGTATTAAAATGCAAAGCAGAACAACATGAAACACACCGTTTCAAAGGTACATAATAACCTATCCTTTATCAGAGTAGCATAAAAAAGAATTCCTAATTGGTTCAGTGTAAACAGCTACACATTTCTTTTTTCCCCATTCAGATACTGTTTAAAAACTGAGAAGTCCCAACTGTACCTTCTCTGCCTTCTTGTCAGAGATATCTTGCTTTTCTAGAACCGCCATACTTTCCTTCAGGTTCTTCACTATGTCTGCGGGAGACTTGTGGGACTTGCCAAAAGGGAATGGCATGGTTGCGAGCCACTAGGTCTTCCTTCTATGGTTCCTGCTTCACCTGGAAAAGGAGGAAAAAAAACAAATATGTCAAAAACAGAAGCATAACAACACATGAAGATAGAGTATAGCAAAGGCATTCGTACGTGGAATAACCATTCCTGACAGTTAAACTACATAACCATTATAAATAAAATAAATAAATAACCATTCCTGCCATCACAAACTTAAATGCTACCTGTGCTTCTAATTCTTTTAATACACAAAATACATAATTTAAGAACTCACATTTAGATCATTCTCTTATGTTTCAGGAAGAAATTAAAGAGAACATCAATTGCAACCAAAGGCACATACTGTATGAATGTCACATATGGGGAAGACTAGCATGGATAAACTATCCCAATTAATGTTGTCAGGAAAAACACTTTGTTATATTAGGTCTTTGCCACAAGTCATCATGCCTCAGCTGCCCTGCAGTGACTGTCCAGGTACATGCTTTTACCCACAGTCACTCCATAACAAACGCCAAGTAGACAGCAAAGCCTGCTTCTTTGCACAGGAGCTAGAAGCGTGATGCAGCTGAGCCTGCAGACAGCAGCTTATGCCTACGTCGTAACACTTGCTATGTCCTGTCTTTCTTGTACCAATATTGCTGTAACTTCATACTGAAATACAGTCTCCCCCCGACTCATTTCATGGAAAACCAACGTTGTCACCAATAACAAGGACTTAAATAAGGTACTCAGAAACACTAAAACCAAATACCTGGCGCATCTTTTCAAAAAAAATTCAATTTGTCTTATGGGAGCCATTTTCTTCCCTGAAATACTTGGCTCCTGAAACCAAGTACCTCTACTCCTCTGTGTATTTACATATATATATTTATTCACTTCTGTGTACAAAATAGACAAGTATTATTGGTATAAATGAGTATACAAAAGCTTTTGTTACTAAATACATATGCCCCCATTTTAACAACAATAAAAATTTCTTACAAGTGTAAGAAACAATCATAAAACACATCTAGCACTTTTATCTAGGTAAAGAACAGGAAATCCCTCCTAAAAAATGGTGACAGTGCTACTTCTGCTAGACACAGGACAGTTGAAGCTGACAGAGCACAGATTACACAGCCATTACGAAGAAGAGAGATTACCCTGAAAATTAGTAATTTCTACACTCACACGTCAGTAAGGTTAGTACCAAGTCGACCACAACTAGGATACGTTATCTAGCTATCTAACACCAAGCAGTTTGATCCTTGATTAAAATATTGTCTCTTTTGCTTGAGCGTCATTAAACTTGATCCTATTCAATTATGATATACAAGAATAAAAAAATATTGATTTTATGCTTATTTTTGAGTTATTTTGATTTTTTTTTTTAATAATTTGGGCTGCTCCAAGGACAACAATAAAAAGATGAACAGAAGCTGCCAGATCTTTAGCCTGGAAAGTGTCCATAAGCACATACTTCAGGTAACCAGCTACAGACATCATCACCTCCCTGTTTCATGCCTCCAGCTGACCTACCGCAGCTGATGACAAGCGTAAGTTAGGCAGTTTTTACATCAGATTACTTTCAGACAAAAGGAAGAAATAACAGCACGAAGGCAGCAACAAGACCCATCCACCAGCTACTTCCATTCTTTAAGAGGTCACAAAAACTTTGTTGTTTTTATTTTGCAGTATAACTGCCTACATCTAATAGTCTCTCTGCACTAATCTGCCCTAAGAAGAGGGCGTAAAACTGAAGTTACAAACACAGGACTGATTCCCTAAGGGATAAAGAAACAACCACAGGTCAATCCTCAGACATAAGAATTTTATGCCTCAGCTTTGTCACATGTGAATGGAAGAGAAACCTATCCTAAGAAAAGCACTACTTCTTATTACTACTTAATGAAAACGCAATGCCATTTAAAGCAATGTTTAATGAAAATTAAACATTATTTTCACATACCAGGATATTTTTCTTTCCTGTAAAGAGACAGGCGGGAAGTACAATTTCCCCACAATGTAGATGGCGTAACTCTAGCATCCCAGAAACATTTGAAATGTTCCCTTTATCCATCCCTTTGATTACCATCCCTGCCCAGTCAAGATGAGCCCTGAAAACAAAGCTGGATTCTTTCAGGCCTATCACCTCTGATAATAATAGAGCTTAACTACCGGGTATATTCATTCTGAAAAATGGTTATGCCCACGTAACATGGCAGGATTTGCTCAGAAAACTGCATGTTCTGAATTCCCTGGATTACATGTTAGAACAAAATAAAATCAAGTAGGAATTAAGACATTTCTTTTGAAAGGACAAAAATATAAAAAAAAATACAGTATTACAATAATACAGAACCAGAATAAACATCAGACAGGAAAACGTTTCTCTATGCTCATTTCTTGGTCACATCTAAGTTACTTCTAATCTAAACAACCACATGCATAACAGACATAACATATAAAGAATTGCAGCAAATAATTGTTCTTAAGCTCTGCCCGCTATCTTGGCTTGCAGAACTAGGCTTTCCTCCAGATAGTGCTTCAACAACTAAAGCAGCCTCAGCAGTTTCTTTAAATTAACAATAGTCTAGCACTGACTTATTAAATGTTATGGGTTTCACATAAATCATACACATGTATGTATACACAAGTCATAAACAACTTTATCTACTAGTACAGTTACTAGAAGACAATTAATAACAATCCATTAACATATATTTATACTCAACTTTTTTCACAAATCAGGTAAGTTTCTGTATGCCTTTCTTACAAGCAACTTAGAAAATCAGGAAAGAACTGCCAGCCGCAGTAAGAAGGCAATCCACACGCTTGATTACCAAAGGTGGCGTTTTGCTTCAAGATGTTTTATTACATAAAACCAAATAAATATATCATTTCTGCTATTTCACTTTTATTACTGGGGGGAATGCAGCGGCACTGTCACAAACATCATTTGAGGCCTCGGGACTGAAGGCCCTACCAACCCTGAAGCAAAAATGTAGCACTGAAGGACCTGTGCCACATCCTGCCAGAAAAAGCAGGGACAGTCCTTCGTCCCGCAGAGATGTCCTTAACGCAGCGATGAGAACATACACAAACTGTTCCCTTTTTAGCCTAGTCAAACTACACCAACAAGCGCTTTGCAAACAATAGACAATGACAACATCTGTGGGAGATCGGAAAGAACTGCAAAGATCCACATCTGCAAAGTGAAAAAAAGGAAACAACACCAAATGACATTTTCTGTAAATATTTGAAGAACAGAGCTTACATCGCGTCAAATGATAATTGTTTCTTATTACTAGCACCTTGCAAATTCATCACAAAATTTTAATTGTAGCTTTCAAAAACAACCACAGGACTCTTGAAGAGTTAAACTGAGACAAGCACATGGGTGGCTCTGGGCTCTGCTGGGCTTCTTTGCTTAATCTCACCTTCTGGGAAATCTCACAACTTTTATTCGTTTGTTAAAAGAAACCCTGGACAATATTACACAAGTCTCAGGATTTCTTAGGCATGTATTTTATTTCACCAATATTCAAGCACGTCAAACCTAACGATATTTAGGGTCCTCAAAGTACTGGTGTCACGGTCAAATTTAGAAATCTTACATGACTTTATAAATCCCAACAGGCTGTCAAACAAAAATATGGCACGCCGCCAAACGTCCAGAGATTTAAGTACAATTGACACAGAGCAACTGACACACGCTCAGTCACACTGGGACATTTGGGCTTTTGTGATAACAAGAGATAGTAGTCCCACTGTTTCACGGAGTATATGATTTCCAGCTATGCCATGCGTCAGTATCCACGCACAGTTTGCTTTATATATAAGGCTTTTTATTTTTTTATTGACTGCATTGACCACATAACCAATTAAAATCCAATTTAATATGTTCCATATATTGCCTTTTTAACTGAGCAGATAACGCTTAAAAGCGTTTGTTCCTCTGTGACAACAACCATGTTCCAAAAAATTGCTGCAATAGCAAATATGAGAGCACAATACACAAGTTTCTCTCTTAATATATTTTAATTCTCTAAAAATAGAACCGGTAGCCTGGAGTATGTTCTCTCTTCACTGTAATCTTTCTTTTATTTTGAACAGTGAGGAAATGTGCTGCCTAGATAATAGTACAAATAAGCATTACAGTATAAATCATGGTTACTTAACAGCGGAAAGGTTTGATTTTGTTTTTAAATAAAGCATGTTGTAAGATGCCTGCATGACTATTTTCAAGCAATGTCCTGGTACAAGAAACAGCACGGTAATGCTGATGACTGCAGTGACGTGAGAAAAGTTACTCACAGACACATGAGTAACAGGCACCGAGGTCTCAGGGAGGCAGGCTTTTACAGCTGTAACAAAGCTGAAGGAATACTGGCAGTACAAGCTAAGAAACAAAAGCAAAATCAGCCCTTCCGCTTATCACATACCATGACTTTTCACAGCATAAAGAAGTTATATATTTCACCCCCTCACAGAAGTATAATGCATAAATAAAGCATCAAATGAATTGAAATATTCACACTATTCCAGCTCAGGAGAATGAAAGTCTGCTTTTAGACTAGAACGGTTTGGTTGGAAGGGACCCACCCAGCCCCCCAGCCACCCGCCTGACCACCGCAGGGCTCCCCAGAAGCTGACGTCTGTCAGTGCGGGCACCATCCCAGCGCCTCTCCAACACTGACAGGCCCGGGGCACCAAGCGCCTCTCTGGGAAGCCTGTCCCGGTGTCCGGCTGCCCTCACGGTGAAGGGATTTCCCCCGGTGTCCAGCCCCAGCCTCCCCTGGTGCAGCTCTGGGCCATCCTCTGGGCCTGCCTCTGCCTCCCCTCCTCAGGGAGCTGAGGGAGCAGCGAGGCCGCCCCTCAGCCTCGGCTGGTGGCCTCAGCCTCTCCTCACAGGATGTGTCCTCCTGCCCTCCTGCCAGCTCTGCTGCCCTCCTCTGGGTGCTCTCAAGAGCCTCGACATCCTTTTGATGTCGTGGAGCCCAGAACTGCCCACGATATTCATGGTGAGGCCGCACCAATCCTAAATATAGCAGCAAAGTCACCTCTGCTGACCAGCCGGCTGTGCTGTGTTTAATGCAGCCTGAAAGGCAGTCTGCCTGCTTGGCTTTTCAGCCCATGCAAAATGGTACTCGAACAGTGTACAAAAAAATCTCATTCCCAATTTAATGAAACAGCCAGGTACAATCATCTCGATTTCTTGGTCTATTGTAGGCCTCACAGTTTAATGTGGTATTTCTCTTGCTTCCCTTAAAATAAATTGCACCATATTAAGCCTTCAGCTAGATCCTGTTGCTTTGCTTACATGAGAAGAGTTTACGGTGACTGCTTTTATTAAACTCCTAATGAGGGAGGAGGTAAAAAAAAAAAAAAAAAACCAACCTTCAGCCACTTTCTGGTTACAACTGCACACATTAAAAAAAGTCCAGCCCAGTGAAAGCATACATACAACATCCAGTTAACGTGTGCCTAAGATCCAGAATTTATCTCTTCCTGACAAAACTTGCTGCATCTTACTAAGGAGAGGTATGTTCGTACTAACAATTTAACGTAGCAAGAGTGTGTGTCCTAAGAGAAGTGATTTATCTTAAGAACCCATTCTTCTGTTGAATGCCTCTTGGATTCATGAGGATCAGTAAGCCAATATTAAAAACAATAACAACGTAAATCAGTTTTCATCTCGTGTTACTGTTATTTCAGCTAGAATTCACCACTATGAAGGCTGGTTGGAGTAATAAAAACAGAAATAGCTCAAGAAATCATGCATTTTTTAAAGGCACTGCTTCACTCATGACATGCACAGCAATTGGAAGGAAGACTGACAGCTACCCCTTTGATCCAAGAACCAGTTTTTATGCAAGCTACTGTACTCTTCGGGAAAAAAAAAAAAATCAAGTACTTCAAAGACAGCAGCAGACATCATATGAGCTACTGAGCCCTCCTGCACAAGATGACAGACTTTTACTGCTCCTCTCGGTGTTTAGCCATGGTTAAATCACTGGCTGCCCTCTCCATCAGTACTGTCACTGCCAAGAATGGCGGCTGCCCAGCTCAGCTCCACGGCATGGCACGGCACCCAGCTGCCTCCCGAAAGCACCCAAAACCCACTGCCAACTCATTTCTGGTCACAGCGCATCTTCCAGGAAGGCCTCACCACTCCTAAATGCAGAACTGCAGTTGACCAAAGGCAGCAGCCATCGTTTCCTTCAGTGTAAACTTAAATTGGGTACTCGTATTCATCATTAAAACATTATTCCACATTGTTCACATGCTGTCATCTACTGCATCTTTCAGTACCCTGGTTCTGGATATGTGTTTTTCCACTAGATCAAGCAATTTTCTAGAGCCTAGGCACAGCACCAAGATCATTTCTCAGTTCCCTTTTTGATGAGCTAAACAAACTGGTACATGAGAGTCTCATACCCAAACATCTAAATAGCGTAACTTATTAATACAATACACATGCAAAACCTTCATATCACGGAGGAAATGAGGCTGATAAAGAGCATAAGCCACACCTCAAACTATTTCAGAGCTTCAGAATAAGCTATTTAGTATAACCATGACTTTACTTGCATAAGCATGCCATTAACAAAATGCCTATGATGGTAAATAATAATTACTGGCACTACCAGCTGGCAAAATTTAAGAGTATACTATGACTCTAAGGTATTTTTGCTATTCTCTAGATACTTCTGCACATCTTTTCAGCACTTCTTTCAAGATAATTTTATTTTACCCACATTTTGTCCACATTTTAATGCGGACACGAGGACTGCATCAGCTGTCTTACATATATGAAGTAACACACTTGATATCGTCATTGATTACTTTAGCCACGTACTAACATCAAGATCTGTTGAACAGTTCCAGTATTAGAACAGTTTGGATCTGTTTTAATACTTTGTGAGGAATATGCCATTAAACACTACCATCTTCTTTAAAATTCATTATCAACTTATTCTATCAGGTCTGCAGCATGCAAAAGCTTTAATCTGATTCAACAGCAGTTTCACAACTCTGCATTACAGAATTCTTTGTGGTCTGACCCATTTAAAGATGAAAATGGGGGGAAAAAACCTTCTGTTTAAGAATGGTAACTTATTTCAGAGAAAAATGAAAACCCTGAACAAAACAAAATTCTCTGCTGTAACAGGAATGAACAATTGAGGGAACAGAAAAGATCGATTCAATAGATTCAGAAAAGACAAAATTGGAAAATAAATGTCTATTTAAAAATGAAACAGATTATATGAGACAGCTTTTCCCTTTGTGAAAATTTCTAACAAATTAAGTCCCCAGCAGTTCACAGCCCTGCTTGTTTCTTTAGCACCAAATGCCAGCTGATTCCTTTTCATTAACCAGACTTCTCTCTTGCCATTCAATTACTTTACTGATCCTTCTTCCTCTTCAAGAGCCTACTTCTCTAGTAGACATCTGCATCCTGCTGGGGAAGACGAGGGCAGCTGCTAGCATTAGTCTCTACTAGCTCCTAAAACTACACTCTACTTTGTGACTGGTACATTACTTTATTCATTGCATTTTAACACTCTATCTTTTTCAGAAACTGAGCAGAAATTGTTTTTAAATAAGGTTGCTGTACTTAAGGGGCTTCAGAGATCCAGCATAAGCACAAAAGCTTGTTAGTACTAATGCCTAGTATCTAAAATCCTAGTTCTTTCTCCATATTCAAGGAAATCTTATGACTCAGCTTCTTTCCCTGGTGTGCTGTTTAGAGTCACCCCACCCACTCATTTCCCCACAAATCCTACTGCTATACTGCAATATGGTATACAGACAAGCATACCGATGCCTCACCCATTCCTTGGTAAGCTTAAATATATGTATATATTTACAATTCCACCACAGAAAGTAACTTGTCTCTCTAACAAACTGTTCAAGAAGAAGGAACTTACTTCGAGCTTTAAGAAGTGCTGTACGACAGTAATGCCCACTTCTAGTGAGGTTGAAGGTCAAATAAATTTCTCATAACCTGGCATTGTAGTCAACCCCCTGATGGCTCAGATGCCTTTACCACATCATCACAAAACCCAGAATATTTGTTACATGACAAAAAGCTCTGCAATTATGTACATACCATTCTACTCACCCTTGGAAGCAAAAATGCAAAGCTAGTCTCCATTGTAACTATTTCTGTTCTACTGAATTATTCTCATTCCTTCCTAGAGGTTTGCCTTTCATATCAGATTTTTTATATGCATTTAAGGGTTAATTTTGAGAGGCAAGAACTGGCAAAAAGGGAGGTAGAAAGTACACTGCAAGTTTAATCTCTGCCTTCACATGTTGCAATATGGTCTACAGTGTACACGTTCCAGTCACTTAATAGAATTGTATGAAGTTTAACATCAAAAAGTGCACAAACGAAGCATAAGAAACCCCACTAGCACCACAATATCAGGGCTTAGTTTTTAAAACAGAAAGCCATTGCAATGGACACAAGAAAAACAGATTACCTGAAACATGAGTTAATTACTTAAGGAAGGAAGCCGCCAACCATAATTATTATTACAAGATAGGAAGGTAAAATGTACATGCACTTTTTGGAGGTTTTCCTTTTAAGAGAAACTGAAAACAGCTGAGCTACAAGAACGATCCTGTGGCTGCTCAGGGTGCAATCCTCTATGGTGCAATTTTCTTCAGAGAATATTCCCTCAAAAAAAAAAAAAAAAAAAAAAAAATCATACTCGGTAAAGCCATTTGTTACAAGTACAAGTAACAAAGCTAGGAAATAAATTTCAGAATGGATTAAAAACTTGCCCAAACAGTAAGCCGCAGTAAGAACTACGTTACAGTATTGCTTTTTAAAATAGCGTTAAGAAAATCAACAATATTTTGCCCATGGTTCCCTTACTTCCTTTAGAGACCAAGTTCTGTGGCCTGCTAGAAACTGTTAATGCTCAACCTGAGTCCATCCAGGTTCAACACATCATAGCTCTTCATGTAATTTATCTGAAGAATGCCAGGATCATTAATAAATATAACCTACGCAGGAACAAGATCACTTAAGGAACGACAACGTTAAGACATTAAGTTAATGGGCTATTAAACAACGATCCAGACGTAGCTCAGGAACAGCCTAACACCACCCAGTTAAGAACTAGGCAGATATATTGGGGAGTGTCCATTTTACCTAAATGATTCCTACCAGGCACTGTCCGAGGCAGAACACGAGCTACACCTCTCTGCTTCGACATGGCGTGCCTGTTAGGGCTTCCCTTCCAAAAGAATGAATCTGGGAGTTCACAATTAAAGGCTATTTACGTTAGACTACCATACAATTCACCTCAATCCCAACAGTCATTTAAAAACTAGCTGAGATGACAAGCAGTCAAGTATAGCTTAATGTCTCTAGACTTACTTCTGTGCATTAGCCTGACATAAGTAGGGCAGAAACCCAGTAACAACATGCACCACAAGCTGCACCACAAAAAGATGTCGAGTCAATTGGTCAAACCCCGAGAGGTGACTCGGAAACCACAGGTGACTCCTCGTTTCTGCCGTTTTTAACTCTATCGAGAGATCTCGTTGGCACGACACAAAGATTAACAAGTAAATTATTCTGAGATCAACTCTCACGAATCCAAGCTGATTCCTGCTACACGAAACCGAAAGAACTTGGCACTTTATTCAACGATTACATATCTCCTCTGTGCAAGGGAGTTCCTGACAAATAACCTATGGGAGTTACACACTGAGTCATGAAGTGGGAGAGGGTAATCAATAAACAAGTCAGAATCACGACCCCACCGTGTTTGTGAATCCTTTCCTTCTAGTTCATTACATCCTCATTCAGTAAAGAGAAAAAGCTGCTCAGTAGATTTTGTCCTTCAGTCATCTCTTACCTAGTGCTAGGAGCTGATGTACGGGCAATATCTGAGCTGATCCATAAGGTCACTATTCATCTGACGAGCTTGCATTCTGTCAAACCTTTATTTTTTCCCTGGCATTCAAGACACGGTTTTGATGACAATACAAAGAGTTTACTGACACAGCTGTGTTGCTAAACCCTAGTAGTGCAGATACAGCTTGTATGAGTTAAAAAAAAAAAAAAAAAAAAACACTGACCGTTATAACAGGACTTGCCTGGTGTAAGTACATTATAAATGAGTGCTCTTGCCTTCACACTTCTAACGAGTACTGGTGCCACCACAAACCAAGTGTCCAATTTGCCCAAGGCAGATGCGGAGATAGTTTTTAGTATGGACCTTCCAGCAAGCTTATCCTCAGATGAAAACTCCTGCTTCTTCCTGAGAGCACTGTATAAAGGACAACGTGACAGATGGGAAAACAGTGCTAAGATCAGCAAAATCCAAGGCTAGCCAGAAGAAACCTTTCTTTTTCCTTAAATACTCAGGATCAACAATTAGTTTTCACATGGCATCACTTGAAACAGCAAAAAAATCAAGACACGTTACAGGCCTGAACACATCTGTGACATTCAGATGTACACCTCCTTGCTAGCGACATGTCCTTGTGTTTACAAGAAAAGAACTTAGGAAAAGTAGCTAGCTGAAATTTAGCCTGAACAAAACTGTCATGGGTTCAGGAACGCGAATATACATTAACAATATCTCCCTTTTTGACTACGTTTTGAACTCATTATTGAATTGATGATTAAATTATGTGCCATGATAAAAAAAAAAATCAAACAAAAAAAAAGAACTTTAAGAAAGTATAACTCCCTTCTTTCTCCCAAGAACAGAACCAGCCCCAGCGATACAGAAACCCCACCAAAGTCATTTCAAGACAATGATACGCCTAAACTGCTGTATGGAAGTCTCCTTTATGCAGTTCCCACAAATCAGATGTTTCCACTGCCAGTTCACACGTTTGGCCTACATCTGCAAAGTCGCAAATGGATTCGACTTCTGCTACCTAAACCACATCACGCCTACAATGCCAAGACAGGTGTGTTCCTCTTGGGCAAGGCAGAGCACAGACAGATATATTTAAGGGCAAAGACAATACCTGCTAGTGGTAGGAGAACTATGTGCTGTAACAACGGCACAAGCCTTCAGGAAAGGTTAGGTGAGGACCAGAATTTTAACACCATGCCATTGTATTTTCCTTCTGTAGCAAATATTTTGGGGCAGAGGGAAGGAAATCTCACTTTAACCCCTCACTCCATGTTATTAAATGCTATGTAGCATAGGAAACACGAAGATCTAGATTGCCCCCTAAAAGAGTCCAAGCTCTTGCCATGCCCACGTAATTATGAGCCATTGTGATTACTCACCAGGCATTAGTTCACAAAACATAACTAAGCAGCGCTGCAAACAGCTGGTACTTTCTGTATAGGAGTCAGCATCTCTCCTGCAAAAATGCTTTGAGAGCTACCAGTCTAGAGACAGCAGGTAAGAAATGGGGCTTGGAACAAGAAGCAACTAGTATTACGCCAACTAGCACTGGAAAAAATGAAGCGTCTCTGAGGGACAGAGTTCCCCTTATCTGATCTGCTATGAAAAGCTGGACTGGAAAAAGGAACTATCAAATTGTTTCACAATACTAAAATAAGAGCTCCCGACTTTCCTCTAACGCAGTTACTGTATAAAGCTACCAAGAGAAACTTGAACACTAGCAGAAATTATCATCTCTAAAAGTTTATGCAAGGAAATCGGGTAATATAACCAGCACCTCTAGAAATAAAAAAACGCACCTACCAAAACTCACAACCTTGGTAAACTGTCAAGTTATTCAAAAGCTTTAATTGTCTCAAGAAATATTTTCTATGCTAAAAGACTTGTAATCTTGAAGGTGAGGCAAATCACTCTCCAAAACATTTTCTATACTCTAATTCCGCTTTCAACAATAAAAGTAATTCCCGTGTTAGGAAAATGCCAAATTTAAGAAGGACTGAATAAGTTCATGCTTTTAGGACACTGGCTTAAGACCAAAACCTAAGGTTTGGCTGCAGTAAAAACGTACTATTGGTTATAAATTCTACAAGATAATCTGCAATGGTATGCTTAACATTTCTGAAAATGACAAAAATATAATGCGTGCAGTAACAATTTCAGAATCTGATCAACTACCCATGAGAGAGAAAAGTAAAACTGGGGACTTCATACAATTCAGATACCTATTAATTTTATTTATTTTTACTACTAAGTCAAAAAACTTTAAGTAAATTTAATGTGAAAGACACTGCATTTTATTGCTTGTCGAGCTATCCAGATTTCCCTTTTAGCTCCTAAACCATAATTTTTAATTTTCTCATTGAATACGAAACACAAAGTTCTCAAACTGCACTTTAATTTGGTTATCTAATCTACAGACTTTGCGCAAAGTCAGATTTTCTCAGTTTTGATATAAATGTTGGAGGCACAAATCCACAACACTCAAAGTTAGAGTACCATAATAAACAGAAGTGACAAGTTGTAGAAACTTCCGCTGTCCTTACCAAGGATGTTTAACACTTGCAAGGCATTCTGAAAGTTACAAATAACGCATTTACAGACTGAAGATTCTGTATTTGTGGCCAACAATCCTTCTCCTTGTTCGCTGAAGTGCTCAAGAACAGCTAATTCTGAGACACAGATTTGACATTTCTTCCTCAATTTCATACCGTTAAGCTCTCTATCTGCAAAAATACACGAGGGGTGACTGCCAGTGCCAGAGCAAGTGCACAACTACTCTTCACAGTCCGCTCCAACCACTCGACGGTAGCAATGCAGTGCAGTTCCTATGGGAAGCAAAACAAGCCTTGCATGGTCAGTCTCAAGGGAAAAGCATTATCCATCTTCTGTTGGAGGTACATTATAAATCCATGCTTATATGGCTCTTGGGTTTTTTATGTATAGACACACGTGCACATACGTACATGGAGGTTCCCAACAGCAATGAAAGCTCAGCAAAGACTTCATTTTCCTTTAAGCTACATAAAAAATGTATACACACAGGCAGGAAGGAATAAACACAACCACCAGGTAGAAAGAACAACCAAATAGCACACAGTCCCTCAGCAAAGTACAAAGAAAACTGAGAAAACCTTTCAGAGAATCCAGGACTGTTGCACATCCATGGGTCTGTCACCCTACCAACCGCAGGATCCTGTACAACCGCTATGAAGTTTTTGTTACTTTTCTTGGAAAACGTTTCAGGTTCATGGAACAAAGAGGCTTTCTTGGCTCCAGGGATGTTGATCCCCGCACCGCAGCACGTGGTGTAAGAGTCTCACCGGTCAGTCGGCACAGCTCGGCCAGAGCCCTGCCCCAGTGCCCCGCGAATGGACGCGGCTCCAAGCAGGAAAACTGTTTACCCCGGCTCCACCCTGTTACAGAGCGAGCAGAGTTTAAATATTGCTCAACCTCAATTATGGATGTAAAACGGAAACATATTAGTCAATACCGATGAGTCAATACGCTGCTTTTCTTAGAGATTACAAATCTCAATCACCATGTCCAGAGGAGCGCTCGCCCAGGTACCGCGGGGCACTGCCAGGACGGCACCGTAGGAGCGCGGCCGCCTCCCCTCGCCCACCGGGCCCAGCGCTGCCAAGCTGCCGGGGGCCAAGGGCCTGCGGTGCCCGTGGGCTTCGGCTGTGCTCAGGGAGCCGGGCCCCCCGAGCCCAACACTACCAGATTTTAGTTTTCCTATTTACCTCGATTATTTCGGTCTTCCTCAATTGCGTTTTCCTGAGAGAAGCCTTCATTCATTCTACCAACAGACTAGCTGCTAAAGAGATTTTTCCATAGGAACTTTTCCTGGTTTATTTCTTAAGTTGGAAAGTGTGCAGCAAGGCAGACGACAGCAAAATCAGGTCCCTCAGTCAAGCCCAAGTGCTGTCTCATTAGACAAGACACTGACACTACCCCGGTGCCTAACAGTGCTCAAGAATTCATCCCCTCCTGGGAGCCCAAAATCAGATCCCTGGACTAACAGCTAACACCACGGCCAAAGCCAATGCATCAGAACAGCCCAAGTGGTTTCCAGCTGCTCCTCCAGAACACCGCAAGCCTCCTGCCTGTCTTGGGCACATCCCTTAAAGCACCTAACACACCACCAGCCAGACACCCACATTTAGGGAACCAAATCTCACACCGTGAATGGAAGCTGCTGGAAAAGAAGCTTTCAAAGCATAAGCTGTTGAGTGCCAGATAACACACTCAACATCACGTACCCAAACGCAGGAGAAAATTGCTCCCGATTAAGCATCATCACCTGAAAAAAACGGGGAGAATCACCACCCTGTGAAGAACAGGAGGAAATTTGCTTTCATTAGTATCTGTGAAGCCACAAAAAAGAGGGACCTCAGTCCTCCTTTCCTCAGAAAACTGTCCTAGTAAGATACAATACAGCAAACACCAAATACTACATCGTGACTGAACAAGTCACAATGGGCAAAGGATGCCCATTCACTGAGCATTCCCTTGTGCACTGACTGAACAAGTGGTCCTGCTGGAAAAAAAATGAAAACAATCAAACTTTTTGTACCACATCAGCGTAAGTGAAGGAAATTGATGTTCTGGTTATTTCAGAGTCAACTTTTGAGAGATTAACTTTACTTTCTCAACATTTTCCTAATAACGTGCTGAACAAAGCCTTTACCAAGAAGTGCATTACGCTCTCCGCTAGCAGCTCTCTTTAAATTCCCCATGAAGTTTCTCCATCGCTGCCAATCTCTGCTCAGAAGAAACCTAGGACTCGATTAGCAGGTGTTACAGGTTAGAGGAACGATGCATTCATAAACTGTGTGGGAGAGGCTTCCCAGTGCTCATCCACGTTACGTTCACTGCACGTCAGTATCCCGAAGGTCTCAGGTAGAACAAAAGCCCCCAGATTTTCTTTCCTAAAATCGTACTTCTCTGTAAACAAGCCTTTCTTCTGCTTTTCTGTTGCTGTTCTGATCTACAGATGATGTTATACGTGAATTCATTTTTAAAAGCTGTTAAAAAGCATCAGGCAAAAGAGATCTTTTGACATAGATTACAAGCATGACCTACTAAAGCAGTGATGTGCATGTTTTACGTGTAGTAATCAAAGTAAAATATAATGACAAATAACTTTTGCCTCGTTTCTACCACTGTAGCAAGAGCTCCCCAAACTGCCTACCCAGGGCGAGAGGTCGGACTCCCCTGCAGCAGGATGCTCTGAAGCACGAGCAGCACAGACCCACCGCATCACACGGAAGGCTGCTGGTATTTCAACGCCCATGGATTTTTTTTTAAGGCAAATCCCTCAGCAGATACACTGGGAAGTTGAGTACTTCTGAACACAGACGTTAAAAAGGTACCCGACCATGATAAGTCTCTCTAGGCGAGCCACTGGCCAGAGGAGCAAAGAGAAAAGCAATAGCGAAAGCAGCATCAGTCTCCTGTGCTGTAACACAGCTCGCCTCACAGGAGGTAAGACATTTCACATACTCAAATAACCGAACAGAAGTACTTCTCTTACAATCACACATATTCAATTCTGTGAAAAGTTGCCATTAATTCAATTTAATTTATAGCCAAGTCATATCCTAGCTGCATTAATGTCATGTTTCCAATCTTGCACTGTTTCAGTCAACCTTTTAGTTAACGAATTATGTCTTGCTACTGAAATAATGCATCAATATAAATTGATAAGAAAAATAAACACAATAGGGTAAGGTTCAAAAGCAATTAATTTTTCTGTGTGAGATACTGAAAGTATACCTGAATATTTTAAAATAAGTCCAAGCAGTAACTCCTAAATAACTTCATCAAAAGATATTGCTGAACTTAGAAAACCAAGTTTCAGTATTACTAGAGCTCTGTACTAATTCCAACCTCTCCTGTTTTGAGCTCTCTTTACAAAGACATATTTAACTTTTCAGTAATTAATTCTCTAAGCATTTAAAGGGAAGGGAAGAATTACAAAGCAAATGGATCTTTAAAAATCAACTAGGTATTTTACCAGGAGGAGTAGATTTTTAATAAACAGAAGGATTAGCTAGAACATTCAGTAACGTCCCCTCTCATTTTATGCCCTTGTGGATGGACTTAAAATGTGCTTCTTTTTAGCATATTTGAAATCCACAGTCAGGAACTTTTTATAGTGTCTTCTGACTATGAAATGTTAGCTAGAATACCCAAAACAAGGGAGTTAAAAAGCAAATTGCAGTTGTTTATTTAAACCTAAGAAATTTACTTTCTAAATTAATGTTACCTGAGAAATGCAGGCCATGAAGGCTGCTGAGGAATAACCAGAGTTATTCCTGTAAACACACAGCTTTTTGGCTCTTTCCAGTTTGGTTCCAACCTAAATTCAACCCTTCACAAAGAGCACTTAAAATGGGGACACAACCAAATGTGTCATTTTACCGTGAGGTGGAATAGCGAAAGCATGTAAATCTGCTCAGGCTAAAGAAAGACCAAACTCACATGACACCGGTTTAAGCCTTAAGTACTACTGAAGCATGCATTTAAAAGCCCAGATCAAGTCCGTTAAAATAATTCAAGACATCATCATCTTCTAATTTAACCAGGGCGTTCGCACTTGGGCTGGGGGGGGGGGGGGAGGCAGCGATCTCAGCGTAAAGTTTCACCTCCCGGCAGAAGACATTTGTGTCCCTGCGGCCGATACCTCTGCACCTCACAGTGCGAGAAGCACAACGCTGACCGAACGAACGCACGGGGACAGGGGGAGCTCAGGCAGAAGGGACTGAGCGCGGAGCTGCCAAACAACTCGCCCTAATAAGCACCCTAAATTAGAAAACAAACTAGCAACGTGACATTTTAAAAGTTCTCCTGCTACAACAGCGCAACCTCAAGCACTCACAGCAGCAGGAATTTTTCATCTTGCTTGAGGTTTATCTACAGTTACAAAAACCTACAGGTACCGTGAATGCTAAGACTGAAGATCACTGAACAACCAGAGAGGTTTTTGTTCAATGTAATTAATACTCGGCTACAATTTGCAGATAAAAAGAAGGGGTAAAAGTGCACACAGCTGACTACTTCCATACCAGAAATTGTTAAATGGACACGATTCCAATTATACAACTTTGAAAATATGATATTCCAACTGCAACTCATATTTTTGCTTTGCACATTATTCACATGAAAGAGCTGCACACTGTTGTGGCACTATTAATTTGGAAGGAGCAGATGACTCAAATCTTATTTTTGATAGAAAGCTGCAAGATGCCTCCAATTAGACAAAGGTAATCACACTTTAATAGCTGCTCTTGTAATTAAACCGTATTATAAAGTGTCAGAATTACAGAAAAGCAGGGCCAGAAGGGAATTCAGAAGGTGATCCAGACTCCTTCCTACCCCCTGCTTCAAGCTAGCATCAACCATTAGCGTGCCGTTCCAAAACTCCACATGCAGTAGAAAACAAGACAGCATTTTACCTAACGTCTATAGCCTCTAAGTACTTTAACAGATATTATCAAAGCTTGGAGAAATATTTAATACAAAAATTCAGGCCGCAAAGAAGCTCATTAAAAAAAAATCTGCAGAAACTCAAACAACACAGAACTGATTCAGAAGTGAGGACGCTGGGCGGTAATTCCAGCACTCACAAAAACACCTTAAAAACTAGGAAGTGCAGCGCACACAGCACAATACTAAGGTCTCATTTGACTCCCATCAGTTAATTAATAAGAAGGTAACTCACTAGCTTCCATGATAGAATGCAAAACAGATACCATTCCCTCCTGAATAAATGTTTCGTAAAGGCAATCAAGGAATTCGAAGAGGTGGAGTTACCTTAATATTGTCGCACCCCCCTGGGAATACACATTTGCCTGCGCTTGATAATACCCAACGAGCATAATTATCTCTCCAAGACATATTGTCACAAAGTATTACTTAACTGGCACTTTTACTTAGTCTCCTTTATTTGTAAAAATACATACATCCGCAGTAAAGGTGAATTCTGTTTTGTAGCACTGCTTTTCAACACTCTGTAACCACGCATTAAAAGCTTACAGAAGGCATCAAAGTTTCAGAGCTCCGAGTCACTAAGAGAGAATGCAATCAACTTGGAAAATAAACGCTCTCAGCATTTAGAAACATTCAGCAGCACGTTACTGCACACATACGAACTCCAGACACAACCTCCTCCTGCATAAAGGCACCTCTTTGGCCTGAGCGAAGAAAATCCCTGCCACCGCACTACCATCAGGATGAGCGTTTACGTACAAGAAAACTTGCGCCGAGTGCATGCTACCTGGCTGACTCAGGAGGTCCTCGTGTCACAAGACAACCACGAAGCTAGTTGTAAAATATAATTTCCTACAGCTGTGAGTCAATGACAGAAAGGATCCTACCAAGACTTGGTAGCATCAGGTGCTGCCCTGGTGCATCAGGCCGCTCTTATGAAGCAGGCAAGCTGTTGTCGTTACTCGTGGCAACTAAAAAAGTCACTTCTGACACCAAAACAGGCACCGTGCTTATCCTAATTCTCGTGGTATTTCTTGGCCTTTTTTCTTCTCTCCAGTTAAATACAAGTGCTACATCAAGAGGTATTAGGTTACACGTATTAACCGAAGTCACACAGTGTCTGACAGAGTAAAAACCTGCTATTTACAAGTTTAGATGCTGAGGTGCAAGCTCAGGATGTGACACTTCCTCTGTCACTGTATGATTTCAGGAGCTCCCAGCACTGAAAGGAAGACACGCTTCCTGGTGATGAGCTACCACGCTGAAAGGAAAACACCGGGCCCTGCCTTGCAGTTTCTGATAGGTAAGTTAAAAAACCACACACACAAAAAACCTCCGCAGTATCTCGATGCTAATCAAATTTCATTTCTGATCTACATTTAAACTGCTTCTCCAAGCATTGTTACTCGCCTCCCTGGAACGAAGGAGCCTAGGTCACGTAATTTAATCTTTGACTCACCGTGCAAATTAAATCACACCATTCGCATAAGCCAGCATACAGCTTCTAAATAAATCATACGCACCTAGCATGAACGCTTCCAAAAAATTTACGTTACTTTTAAGAAAACAAACAAGAAATACCGAACGCTTCCTAGTTTCAAGACTAGCAGCACGTCACGGAACTGTAGGGGAAATAAAGCACGAAAAACTTTTTTTTTATTTTTTACTTTTAACGGAAGAGAGAGCTCGCGCTGCGCCAGCTGCCAGCGGGGGGGTCCCCCGCGTAAATAAAGCGGGAGGCGTCCTGGGCACACGCAGCCCTCGCTGCGCGGAGGCCCGGCAGGGCTCCCAAGGCGCCGAACAATTGTAGGAAGAGGCCTGGGCGCCGGCCGTCGGGAGCAGCGCCCCGAGCCCGCGCCCGGCAGCACCACACGGGCAGCACCGAGCGGCCGGGCCGGGCCCCGCCGCCGCGCAGCGCCCCGCAGGCACCGGGGGAGGCCGCGGCGCCCGGCCCCGGCCCCGCACCTCGCTCCCGCCCGGCAGCCGCGGAGCCCCCCGGGGAAGCCGGCGCCGGCCGCGCCTCGCCCCGCTCCTCCGCCCCGCTCCGCTCCCGCACCGCCGCCCCCCGCCTCGGTACCTGGCCCGCGGCCCGGCGCCTCCTCGGCGGCGTGTCCGTGTCCGGCGGGGCCTGCCCCTGCCCCTGGCGCGGCCCGACCGCCCGGCTCCGGCGGCTGCAGGCAGAGGCGCGGCCCGGCCCCCGCCCCCCCGGCCCGCGGTGCTGCTGCGCCGCAGCGGCCCCGTCCCTGGCGCCCGTCCCTCGGCCGGCGGCGGAGCGCGGCGAGCAGCCGGCGGCGGCGGCAGCAGCGGCGGAGCGCGGCCTCTCTTCCGCCCGCCGCCGCCCGCCGCCGCCCCCTGGCGGAGCGGAGGGACGAGGCCGAGGCCGCCGCCCCGCTCGGGCCCGGCCTGAGGCGGGCGGCCCGGGGCCGGGGCCGCGCTGAGAGGCCCGGGAGGGGCGGAACGGCGGGGGGCGGCCCCTGCAGGGCGCTGCTGTGGCAGGGACGGGCAGAGACGGGGAAAGGGCGCGAGGGCGAGAAAGAGCCCCTGGGTAGAAATCGTAGCATCACAGAACGGCTTGGGGTGGAAGGAGCCTCGAAGAGCCCCTGGCTCCAAGCCCCTGCCCTGGGCAGGGCCCCCTGCCCCCAGCCCCGGCTGCCCCCAGCCCCATCCAGCCTGGCCTTGGGCACTGCCGGGGGTGGGCCAGCCACAGCTGCTCTAGGCAGCGCCTCGCCACCCTCTGTGTGGAGAAGTTCCTCCCAACATGTAAACTGAACCTCTTTCAGCTTAAAACCCTTGTCCTTGTTCCCCCTTCTATCACTATCTGCCCATGTAAAAAATAAATAAAAAAACACTCTCCATTTTTTGTGTAGGCTCCCTTCAAGTGCTGAAAAACTCTCCCTCGCCACTAGAGATACCGAGACTCCTCAGGAGAAGCAGCCGTCACCAGCTCACACACGCACTGCAGAGGCCACAAAAGCCACGACAGCCATGCCAGGGCCTCCATCCTCACCTGGCTGAGGCACGAGGGACGCCTCCCGCCCTGCCCTGCCGGCCCTGTGCTCGGGATTCGGGCAGCCTGTTAAGGCACTGAGGTTTTTGTGGGGCTCCTTGTGTGTGAGGGCAGGCTCCAGCTGTTTCTGTGTCCCTGGCAGATAACACCGCTGCGTTACCCCCCCTGTGACAAACACAGGCTAGCCTGGATGGACGAAAGCTGCATACATCCCAACAGTCATCAAGGTGATGTTGTCCATTAGAACAGTATAATGCACAACATGATTCTAAAACAGAAAAATATGTTTTTATGGAACAAGTCATTAATTTCTTACAAGCTATGATTTGAAATGAACACTTGCACCTGCGGGCCTGATGTATTACTGCTGTATGGCAATTTGGGACTCGCTGGCCTGGTTTTCCGAAAAGTCCTTAAGCTCCTCATGCTCTGCTGCACTGTACATCTCCAGCTGACAGTTTCTATCTTCAGTTTCTTTTTAATTACCTCTGTCGCGTTAGGTTTCTTCACATTACTCTCCTGTAGCTCGCCTGTCACATCACCGGGAAAGTTTTTGGTTGGTGTTCTCAGTGTCATTTTTTTCTGCAGAAGAATGTTACTGCTTTGAATTCCATGTGTTATGCTTTGCCTTTTCTGCCTAGAAAAAAAGAAAGAGAGAGAGAGAGAGAGAGAAACCTGTGTTAGGCGGGCCAAGCTGTCCCTTGCTCTCCCACACGGTCCTTACCTGGACACAGTACTGGACACGACAACTCTTACTGTGGGGTTTATTGCATTTTGGATTGAAAAGGCAGCCCAGCACTTCTGCTGTTGTCCCTGTGCAGGGAGATCATGCAGAGCAGCCAGTCTCTCAAATCCCTGCTGGTCTGGTCCCCTCCACTAGAGACAAGCTGCAGGAGCAGGAAAGGAAGAAGTGGATATGAAGAAATGAGACATTTGGTTTTCTTGTCTGCCTGGTTCACATGGTTCTCCAGCCCTGCGTCTGGCAACCTGCAGCACCAGAGCCAGGTGAAGGTCTGAAGGGAGGTGTGAAGGCTGATTTTCTTCCTCCTCCCTCTAGGGAAAGGCAACCAGAGATTTGTTTGTGAAAAGAGTAGAAATGGCAAGTAAAACATAACTCTCATTTTGAGTGGAGTGAGGATGTATTCAAGCCACCAGGAGGTGACTGGGCAGGTGAAAAGCAAAAGCAATTTCCATAAGGACACCTGAACTGGTGTGGTGGGGTTTCCATGTGCAGCTGCACTTATACACTGCCCTTGGGGACCAAAGGGTCTCCCCTGCACACTTCTCTGCCCTGACGCCTGGCAGATGTTCACTTCCTCTGAGCTGGAAGTTTACTAAATAAAAAAATAATAATAATAATAAAAAAAAAACACTCAAGCATAAGCAAAAATAATTTTCATAGACAACAATCACCAAATAGACAACAAATATGACCACCAGCTGCCTCACCGGGCAGCAACCAGAGGGCCAAGAAAACAGCAGCTCAGCAGAGCTCAGCTGGTGTGCCCAAGCAACATGCTTGGCCACTGCGTTGCCCCACGTGTTGCATTTCTGGATCTATGTGTATTCTGTGTATTCTGCCCTAACTGCGTCTTTTAGCAGCCTTACAGCAACCTCCAGTATTTCACAGTCCAACTTCTCGCCCCTGTGAGACTGATTTTTCATTCCTGGATCCTTTGCATGCCATCTGCCTGTAATATCCCGCTCTCTTCCCTGTTGAAAGTCCCCGTGTTCACCTCCAGTTTCAGCCCTGATAGTTCCCTGGGCTTCACTGCAAAGTGCTGAAAGAAACAATATACAGCATTATAGACAGAAGTCTGTTAAAAAAAAAAAAAAGGGAGAAATCTTATGTGTATACTGAGAGGGTCAGGGTGGTGGTGGGGAGACACCTAACGATACAGGTATTCCCTTTCTCTGAGGAGCAGTAGCAGTGGTATTTCCTGGTAATGAGGGCATAAAAAATAAAAAATTAAAATTAAAAAAAAAAGCTGATTAAGACAAAAGGAGATTCCTGTCCCTGGCTCTGCTGCAGAGATCTCATGGAACAAGTGAAAGGCTTGGCCTCCTCGTACACTGCGCTGCCCATGTGAAAAGGCCTGCTTGGTGGGCTGCGTCTTAGGGCTCAGGCTCAGAAGAACATTTCTGACCACACTTGCAACCACCCCTGTGCACGACAGTGTCAAAGTGCACATGAATTTGCATTCAGCTACGCAGCCGGGCAGCTGCAGCAGTGCTGCGGCCGTGGGGATGTTTTCCTGAACCACTGGAAGGTGGGGCAGGGAAAAAAAAAAATCTCCTTGTGATGACAGCTCGTCTCACAGACAGACAGAGCAGTTCTGGACCTGAAGTGCACGGTGGGACATGCCTCTCATGCGGGTGACAAGGTGACAAGGCCTCCGGGTATGGTTTGCCAGGCTTGTCTGGGCCCACAGCATGCGGTCGGCAAAATGTTGGCAGTTTGTATATCCTGCTTGTGAGCTGGAAATAATTGTTCTCAAAGCCAACATCGAAAGGGTGTGTATGTCTGAGCTCAAATTGTTAACCTGTAATTATGCTAAAAACATTCAAGTTTAAACAGATAATGTTCAGGGTAGTGAAGAGAGAGAAGAAAGAATTAAAGACGAGCACCGGCACAGTGATTCAACACCAGCACTCGGAAAATAGACACTACTGCTTTACAAATGACCGCTGGAAAAAAGTCATTGCAGGCGATGCGTTCAGAATAATTACCGTCACCATGTAGTGTGCTTCAGGGAAATCCGTGAGCAGAGAGACCACGATTTTTCCAAGCTCTTAGAAATTAAATTCAACATGTGGGAGATCTTTTAGTACAATAGCCATTCACTAATTCACAGCACTGACTGAGACATCCATTGTGAATTACTTAATTCTTGCAAATTAGGAAGTGAATAAACATGATTAAAAAAATTCAAGTTACTTCACCAAAGTTAAAAAAAAAAAAAAGTATTTAGAAAACAAGTGCTCAGATGCTGTGCTCAGTAGGAGTAGACAGCTGAATGGGATCCTAAGGGTTTTTGCGGCTGGTTTGAGGTCCAGGGAGCCCTGCAACTCAGGTTCAGCTCCTCTGATCAGTATCTTGCCCTAACGAATGGCGAAAGTAGGGAAAAATAACATGCTGTCCTATGAAATGGAACAAATTCATCCTTCCTTGAGCCTCTCTGTTTTGCTCACCTCATTTCTTCCTTTGTATCTGGAGCAGAGCCCCGTGTTTGGCACAGGAAGCCTGGTCCACGCAGCACCAGCTAGCTCGCCACGCCAGCCTTGCTCTGCTCTCCTCCATCCCAACAGCAAATGAAGGCACAGAGGCTGCAGGTTGCTCCACGGGCTTGTCAGCCAAAAACCAGACTGGGCTGACACGTCCCTGCCAGGACATCACACTTGCAGGGTGTTATCCACATGGGCTTGGTTTCTTTAAGAGCTCAGTGATAAAACTGTCTCTAAAATACGATTGCAAAGTAACACAGTCAGCAAAAGGAGCCTACGGCAAACCGTAAAGCAGGAGCCAAAGTTTGATTTACTTTTCTCCACTAAAAAAAAACAAAAAAAAAAAAAAACCACAGCGGCAGCAGCTGGGGCCAGTACCACCTCCAGCACCAGCACACTGCGGTTTGCTGCAGGGCCTGGTGCTGCCAGACACGCCGGCTTTCCCTCCCACCAAACGTGGAGCCGAGCTGACGAGCCATTAACATGCATTTCACAGCAGTGATGTAACGGCACCCAACCTCCTTCTGCTGTCTCTGACCAAAAAGCAAGAACCTCGAGCTGCTCAGAGGAGGTGGCAGCGGCCTCCTGCACCCTCTCCCTCCTCCTGCCTGGCCCCACAGCCCTGGGGTCCCCGTCCCACCCGTCCCTGAGCCCCGGAGACCAGGGAGAAAGGAGGGAATGGGGAAGAGCCACACGGGCAGGTTAAGCAAAAGCAGAGAAAGAGAAGTTGAGAGCAAGGAAGTGGAGGGCAGCGCATGTTTTGAACGTGTTTTAAACATCCTGAAGTTGAACCTCTGGTTCTGCTGCTGACACTTGTGGTTACTTTCTTCCTTAGTTAGGGACACGGGTGCTGCCACAAAAGCAGGGATCAAGGTTTATTTCTTAATCCTTCTGCTGCACCCTCCTCTCCCTTAGTACTTCACGCAGGGGAAGCAACTCACCTTTTTTACCTTGCTCTGAGATCTCCCTTGTTTTGTTAGGGCAGAGGCACTGGGAACAGGAGCAAAGGCGAGCAGCAGGAAGGTAGCCCAGGAAGGTGAAAACAAATGCTTCTACCTCGTGCATCTCGCCACTGCTCCATACGACCAGTACGGAGACGTTCCTGCTAACTACGTGGCCAGTTCCACAGTCACACGACAGGCATGACACAGAGCATTTGAAAAAATAAACTGGGTCTTCTCTCCAGCTGCCTTGACAAATATACAATGAAGAAATAACATAAACCAACATCCAGTTTATGATTTAGTTCAAGACTGCTTGGGCATGGGGATGCTCTGATATAATTCAGAGGCCAAAACCCAGGTTCATGTTCCCTGACAAAGAGTTTCATGGAAAAGGCTTTGAGAAGAAAATATTAGGAGCAGAAACTACTGCAGTTATGCTAAATATCTTCTACTTAAAGTCTGGAAGAAAAAGAATTGAGTCTTTCCACGGACTGTGGAACAGGCCAAGCTGAAGAGGCTGAATTTAATCACCCAGGTTTCCAAAGTGCCTGTGACTTTTCCTGAGGCTGCATTTCAGCTCTGCTACTGGCTGTGGATGTTCACTGCCAACTCCAGAAGCTTTTCTTAAAGAAACACATACTGGTGAGCATGTTATCATCTTTCAGTTCGTTCAATTCATATGTAAAGGACAGACCAACACCCCCAATAAACATATTTACAGGAGAAAACACAAGTAGATGTAATTCTCATCCATATCAGGATTTTTTTTTTTCTCATGAGAATGGTATGATTTATCCTCAATTCAAGCTGCCGCTTCAGAATTAAAACCTATTTTTAAAACATTATTGCAAATCACAGGAATTGAGGGTAGCCTGTAAAGGCTGTCAGAAACAGAAATAACAATTGCCAGAAGAATCATAGGAAAAAAGTCTGTTGCAAATTCATTTCCTGGACAGCAACAATAGCAGTATGTCATGTTGCAAAACCAGTCATTTTAATAAACTTTTTATTGCTGTAGAACAATTGAAAGCTATCTATAAAGTGCAGCATCCATTCCAGTCAGAATCTACTACTAAAGCCAAAAACAGATTTCCATCAGTTGGTAAACATGAAAGGAAATAACAGCAGTCTCTCTGAAAAACAGTACCATAACAGAATGTATTTCCTGAATAAAAGAAGGAAAGAAAAAAATAAATAAAATAAAACCGCACAGTCAAATACATCCATTAATTCAATCAAACTGGAAGCAAATACATCTACAAATCCCCAATCACGCGTGAAAGAAATAAGGCTGTGAAAGGATTAAAAGGGTATTCCATATATTGGCTTCTACCTTTGTTTTTTCTCCTTTTGACACTTGCACTGGAAGCAGTGGCAGAACACAGCGTGGCTCCATAAATCCGTGCACGGGTCCCTTTGGTGGGTGGCACCCCCAGTCCCCACTGCCCCCTGCAGGCTCCCACAGTATCTGTGGGGGCACAGGCGGCTTTCTGACCATAGACTCATAGAATATCCCGAGTTGGAAGGGACACATAAGGATCATCAAGTCCAACTCCTGGCCCCGCACAGGTCTACCCAAAAGTTTAGCCCATGTGACTAAGTGCACAGTCCAAATGCTTCTTAAACTCCAACAGGCTTGGTGCAGTGACTGCTTCACTGGGGAGCCTGTTCCAGTGTGCGACCACCCTCTCGGTGAAGAACCTCTTCCTGATATCCAGCCGGAACCTCCCCTGCCTCAGCTTGACACCGTTCCCACGGGTCCTGTCACTGGTGACTAAAGAGAATAGATCGGCGCCTGCCCCTCCACTCCCCCTCGTGCAGAAGCAGTAGGCCGCGATGAGGTCTCCCCTCAGCCTCCTCTTCTCCAGGCTGAATAGGCCCAGTGACCCGAGCTGCTCCTCATACGTCCTCCACTCTAGGCCCTTCACCACCTTAGTAGCCCTCCTCTGGACACTCTCCAACAGTTTCACGTCCTTTTTGTACTGTGGTGCCCAGAACTGCACACAGTACTCGAGGTGAGGCCGCACCAGTGCAGAGCAGAGCAGGACAATCGCTTCCCTTGACCAACTAGCAATGCCGTGCTTGGTGCACCCCAGGATACGGTTGGCCCTCCTGGCTGCCAGGGCACACTGCTGGCTCATATTCAACTTGTTGTCACCATCACAGCTGCCTGAATGACCATCAGCCCTGAGAGCAGCCACATGGTTTGAGGGGAATTTACCCACAAAAAGCCCGCAGATTGAAACCTTCAGAGCAATCAAGCCTACCAAATGGGAACGTTTTTAATTACCTACAGGTTGCAAGGTATCAGCTTGCAAAAAACACACTATGGCTCTGTCCAGGCAAGGGCTGCCTGCCACCTAAAATCTTCACAAGGCTTATGGAGAAGGGAGGCTGAGCTAATGCAGAGGTACTGTAGGAGCTTTCTGTGACAAGCAATTTACCTACTAATCTTTGAGAAAGGACTGCTTTTCTTTTTTTTTTTTTTTTTTTTTCTCAGCACTTTTAGTCTCCCACTTTAATCAAATCAGTTTTAAAATAGAAAATTACTAAAAGAGAAAGACTCTTCCTGGCTATGCCGGTATGCTAAGGCTGAAAACCAAGGATCATGAACTGAAGGCTCACCATCCAGGGAGATTACTAGTTTTTGTGACTCTTCCTCAGGGTCAGCATTACCAAAGTGACTGCTGTTTCTCAGATGTGCTGATACAGAAACGCTCCTTTGGAAAGCCAAACTCCACAGAAAGGCAGACAAATATGCGCTGTCATCCCATGTCCTGTTGCCTTGGCAAAAAAGGAAGAAAGATGAACCAACACGAGGAGGTGGCAGAGATGCCCGTGAGATAGGAAGGGTGAAAACATCCCCGCTGGCAGCCCCAGTGTGTGCGTCCCATTGGCATCCCCATCCCCTTCCTGTCCTCCCTGGGGCTGGGCACTGCAGCCCCGGCCCTCGCCACGCATGCTGCAGTCGAGCAGCCTTGGCCAGAGACTGATTTCTGCAGTTCAGGGCCGGGTCCTCCTCTTGGCACACTGTTCTTTTTTGTTTTAAAGAAATCATGAGCTGAGATTACAAATGTTCATATTTAAATAGTGCCCATTATGCTTTGAAGTCCACACCCTTTGGATAATACTGCTGCACACTTACTTAGCACTTTACACCTTCAAAGGTCTTTACAGAAACTAATTAATTAGCTCTCACAGCAGAAAACTGCTACAATGAATGGCACTGGATTAGTGCTGTTGCATGTGGTTCAGCTGGATTTGGTCTGCTGTGGGGCTGAGTTAACAGAGGAGCCACCGCAGTTTCACTGAAACATACCTGTGTTGAGCCGCTCCAGCAAATATGCAGAGACCTCCCCAAGCCTAAATTTGTATCTTTTGAAAATCTTGTATGTGCAGGTGTGCAAGCACATAGCCATCTGCACGTATACATATGTACACACCAGGGAAAGCGGAGATGGGAGGAAACACAATGTTACCCTAAAACACAAAAAATAGCCATCCATCAGTTATTTTTCTGGAAGACTCCTTGGGTAGCTCATGCATGTTGTGGCCTCTTTTGCTTCTTAGAAGAGCAAAGCCAGAGCACAACTCCTAATGTTAAAACAGACAAGAAATTAAAAATAGCGTTTTGACTTTTTTAATTATTATTTTTAAATGCCTCATTATGGAAAAGCTGGAACAAGAGCAAGCTCTGCATTTTGCCTGCACAGAGCAGCTCATGGAGCATTACACACCTTCGCATGGGTCCTCACTGCCCTCTCACCCATGGAAGATGTGTTCTTCCTTCCACTGAGCCGCTGTGTCCCAGACCCCTTGGTTCCTCCAGAGGAATAAAAAATCCTCATACCTATACAAAAAAAAAAAAAAAAGCAGCCTCCTAGTTATATTTGGAGAGGGGAAAAAAAATAAAAGACTATAAAATAAAAAGCAGTATAAAACCAGTAAAATGACAGTACAAGAATTTGTATAGCTTTTTGCTCTATTTGGTTAAAAATAGAATAAAATTAATTAATTAAAAATACATATAGACACCAAAAATGACCTTAAAGACCAGAACATGATTTTATATGTAATCCAGGCTGGATTTGGCTGGCGAAGACCAGATGCCCTGCAGCTCACGCCCTCCCACCCTAAGCTCTTGTGTTTTCTGCTGCCCCCGAAGCCAGCGGAGCTGTGTGAAACTGAGCCGAGAGCTGCAAAAGCCCTAACCACACGTTTCCTCACATCCTCCGGTGCCGCAATCGCAGCCCTGCAGAACCAGAAGCGAGCAGCATGGAGGAAGTGCTGTTTATAAGCCCACTGCCTTCCCGGCCATCCTTTTGCGCCCTGCAGCAGACGCCGACGTGTGGAACGCCAAGCACAAGGCGCTGGTGTGAGGGCTGCGAGATGCTCTTCCCGCAGAGAACGAGCGATGACCATCCTCATTGCCTCAGCCGTGCTGACAAGGGGTTTTGTGCCGGGGTTCAGGATGTGGTGTCAGCACGTGTATACACGTGCGCTATAAAAAGAAAGCTGCTCTTGGCCTGTGGCCAAGCCAGGACGAAAGCCGAATTTACCCAGTCACAGAAGAGAGACTTGTCTCATGAAGGTGAAACGACCCCAGCTCCTTCTGCGGCCTCAGGAACCAAGAAGCCAAGAAGAAACAGGCTGTGTGGGATGTGCAGAGGCTGCTGTGGGGTGCCAAGCTCTGGTTTCTGACATCTGGGGAGAAAGGCACACGTGCAGAAATTGCTGTGAAAGCAAAGCTAGCTGGATAAACCAAGCACTTGCTGCATTATAGATGAGGCCTGTTATCAGGTGACATCTGGCAAAGTTAGATACGCACGGAGTGTGAAAAAGCCCAGAGCTGCCCTTCTGAACAAAACAAATCCTGGGATGCCCAACGAGGAAAGTTCAAAAACTGCTTCGAGCTCTCCCTCGAAGCCCCCTACTCTTTCCACCAAGCTTGGCTCTTTGCCCCCATCCACTGCTGCAGCACAAGCAAGAGGTTAGACCTTACCAGCATGTCACCACCCACACAGCTTATCAGATTTTCTTCTTCCTATAACTCACTCTTGGCCTAAGAGTCCGTGTTGCAACCAGCAGTTTTCTGGCTGCAAAAGCATGAGATAAGACTTCCTCCAGAGGCAGGAGCTCTGCTAACCCGCCAGACAAGAGACGTGTTAAGCAACAGCAGGAACATCAGCTGATCCTTAACACAAAGGCTGGAGGGGTGTGTGTGAAAGAAGAGTTGAAAATTACTCAGCTGGTACCAGCCTTGTAATTATTTCCTATACCAGGAGTCCACTTCTGAAGATGATGGAGTCATCTGATACTGAGGATGCGGAGCTGGGGCTAGTGAGGTTTGAGCATTCAGTAAAGGAGCTGGACTGAGACACGCCAACAGCATTTCTAGAGATGCCCAATACCTCTTCTGGAGCTGGACTTCCCTAATGATGAAATACTCCATGTAGCACTATCCTATGCCACGTATATTGTCTCTCTGTCCACCTATAAATGCTTTTGGAGCAGGTGAACCTCTATACCATGATGAATTGCTTCGGACATTGTCCAGACTGGCCACCGCTTGACCATAAGCATCAAAGTTGGTAACGTCTTCACATAGAAGATCTTCTTCATGAAGACCATGGTCTTCACCAGAGATGACAAGGCTGAGAAGAAGGGAGTCTCCAGTGTTAGCAAGGTCTCTTCCAAAACACTTGCCTGAAGGACAACAAAGACACCAGGAAGGACCATATGCGGTGGACACCACCACTCCTGTGCCCAATCTTGGATGGCATCTGCTGCATCAGGGCTGTGCTATCAGGCAACTCTCATTGTAGTCATAAATGACCGCAAATACTCTTCTCCACACCATAGGTACAGACTTTGCTCTTCTGCCTAGCTTGTTTGCAGTGCTGTCCTGGCCTGGGCGGGTTGCTGGACACACGGTCCCCACACAGACCCTGCCGCACCTGTCAGAGATAGCAGACCGTGGGTATAATGTCCTGGACCAAGGCCAAGCAGGAAATGCATCCCTCTGGATGACCTAGCAGCGAGCAATCTGTGAGCGGCGCTGCCTGGCGTGCCTCCGCTCAGGGAGCCCTCCTACCTGCACCTCCTGCCCCGCCGGCCCAGCCTCCCCACTGGCATGCACTGCTCCTCCTCACAGTCTTCTCTCGCTGTAATGCTCCAGGAGCAAACCGCCCTTGGGCAACACGGGAATTCAGTACAGAGTGCTTGTGATTTACAGCTGTCAAGAAACCGGCAGATTAAAACTTTTTAATGATGAGACTTTACCCTCCACATATTTAAGCCTCAACTTTGAGCCAGAACCAAACTTCAGAACACATCCCCCCCCAGAATAAAAGGCATTTAGTCCCTGAGACCTGGCACCCATCCGCTTAGCTGGGGACAAACCCGGTCCGGATGCAGCCCCCAGCAGAGGGGACGGTGCAGTGATCTGCACAGGCAGGCCTTCTGGTGCCGTGTCCCCAGCACCACCCCAGGCCGCAAGGTGCCTCTGGGGGCGGTCCAGGCCCACACACGGGTCTCTGCGACACATGGGGGGCGTGCAGCGTCCTTACTGCTGCCTGGGGCTCTCCTGCCCGCTGAGGGGGCTCCTTTTTCCCATCTGTGGTGTGGGGGGGCTCTATTGTTACAGGGGTGTTTGCAGGAGAAACACAGGGGACATCCACGGGGGGGGTTGAGCTGTTTGCCCTAGCAGCTGACTGGGCAGCTCCAAATCTGTATCTAGAAAAATATATTCCTAACATTTTTGTTTTCAATTAAAATATATATATATATATATGTATCTTTCCTCAACATCGGTTTCACAGGGATCTTGCAACTGGTTCTAATCAACGGGTTGTGGGTTCTTTTTAGTTAGCTTGGCAGCAGCTCTCATTTAAAAGCAACTGGCCCCGCACGCCTCAGGCAGCGGCCTTGGCCCGCACTGCGCTTGGGATGGGTCAGGCTCGTGCCCCCTCCTGAATCTGCTCGGAGCTGCAAAGCAACACGCTCCCATCCGTGTGAGCCCAGCGGCCAGGAAGCCGTGCCGGCAGGCTGTGCGCAGGCACCTTTAGTGAGTCTGATTTACGGGAGCGTTTACTGCCTCGGCAGACTTTGCTCTGAAACCGAATAAGCCTTGTGCAGTGCAGATGCAGCTCGCCACCTGCGCCTGCCTGGCAGCCTGTGCTGTTTGGCTCTTCCCCGCTTTCCACAAGGCCACCTGGTTTCCAGCCTATTCGGGCACTTAACAGCGCCTCAGAACGCAGCCTAGATTTGATCTCTCCTTCCTGACAGGTAAATCCAGCAGGGGATACCAGGGCAGCCACCTGGGAACGGTCCTGCGCAAACTGCCGAGAGCAGGGAGTCTGCGGGGAGAGGTGTGAAAATGGGAAGGATCGGTCCAGAAAGACAGCAATGACAATTCTCAGGTTGGTCAAACTGAGGCTGTTGGAGAGAAGGACTCTCCTCGAATCATTTCAAACAAGGACATCTGCAGCCTAATCTGCAGGTCAGCTGAGACGTGGCTGACCTCGAGCACCTCAAGGTAGAAGGTCCTTGGCCACCAGGACGTGGAGAGGAGTGTCCCTGCCGGCAGCCCGGGGAGCACAGCGCTGCCTCCTCCTGGGCCTCTGCCCCATGGGGCCGAGCAACATGAGGCTGGAGGCTGCGGGAGGGGAGTACCAAGCAGCCCCACACTGCCCCCGAGAAACCCCTGGGGGCTGGAAATGACAAGATGTATCCACCACCCCACAGGCCAGAGACACCTCCTCCTGCTGCGTGGGCCCCCCACCCGCAGCACGGCGGCCCCACAGCACACCCCTACCGCTCTCACACCGGCCCCTCTTCAGTACGGGCTGCTCCAGGTCTGCGTGATGTCCTCCTGCCCAGGAACAGCTTCCTTCGGAGCGAGGCCTCAGCACACGCAGTACGAGGAGCAACAGCAGGTCATCTGCGGGACACGGATGACACCCGATGGGAAGAGACCTTGGTGGCACCACCCCTGCAGCTGCACATAGCTTCACGCGGCGGCTGTGAGGGGAAATCTGCCTTGCAATTAGAGGCACCGAAGGCAGGAGGCCCCTTCCGGCGGCCATCAGCTGCCCCCAGCCCCGCCAGCACCAGGCAAGAGCTACCACCCCTCCCTGGCAGGGCTGGAGGCCGCTGACCATTTCTCTGCTGGTTATTAGATTGTTCACGGCTCTCAGGTTTGTTTGAATAAGCTCTTTTGTCCTATAGAGCTTTCCCACGTCCCTTCATTCGCTAGGCAGTCGCGTGTCCCGAGTCAAAGAGGAGCCGGGGCCACAAATTCCTAAAGAAACTTTTTTCAGAGCAAGACATCTGCGTTGGAGGGAATCCGCCAACATCTGCCACACTTTCCCCATTTTCAAGAGCCTTTCTTTCCATCTTAAAAAGTGCAGGAACAGATGTTAAAAGTTGTTTTCTTTCTACAGGGTGTGAAATGTAGACAAATAGCAAAAAAGAAAACTCCAAGCAGCACCGACCCCTTTCTCTTCCCTTTTTTTGGAAAGCTCGGGAAAAAAGGGAGGCTTTGTTTACTAAGGAGAATCCCCTTTTCAGTGAAACCTGGCAGTGCGCAATGCAGAAGTAAAGCAGGAATTTGCAAAAAGCTTCCTTTAATGCTCTGTGCTCATTTGCATTTGCCTGTTTGGTCCATACAATCCCGAGCACAGATGTCGTGCTTCCCCCTGAAAGGCAGGGCAGCTCTCCCGCCTGCGCACCCCCTTTGCTTTGAAAATAAAGGGTTTTGCTCTGAATGAGAGGTGTAAAATAACTGTTTACAGCAAAAGCTGCTCTTCTTTTTCAGTGAAACGCTGTCTTACAAATGAACCTTGAAATGAGCTCACCGAGAGCAGAGGCCAGCGGGGCAACGAGGGCTCTGCGAGCAAGGGGCTCCCCAGAGTCTCGGGGCTCAGCTGGGGCTCCGGGGCTGGGCGCTGGGGGCCGCCAAGCTACTCCCCACCATCCTCAGCACCTCCCCACCAAACACACACAGCCTGTGCTTGTTTCATGGCACCAGTGCAGCCCCTTCCAAAAGGGCCTTGAGGAACCAGGTGCATCTTTAAGGTCCCTGCCTGCCCCAGCCATTCTACGAAGGCAGGTCGCCAGCATCGGGGCTGGGGCAGAAGGGGGCCCCAGGCAGAGGGGGAGATTTGAGAATGGCTATAAGGGGACACACAACCCATGGCTTCGCACTCCCAACCCTCCTTGCCAGGCCGAGAGCAGCATTTCAGTGGAAGCCCCTGGGCAACCCTCTCACAAAGCATCCTCCTCACAAGGCACGAGCAACAGGGTAGAGGTTAAGGCAGAAGCGGCAAGTCCAGGCCAAGCTTGCTGATGCGCAAGCACTTTCTAACTCTGGACAGTGGAAAATCCTCTGGTTTTCTGTGCAGGGGACAGATCTGATATAAGGTGCCCATCCCTGCTCCTGTGCTGCATCACCTTCACTTGGCACGAAGGACAAACTGTCCCCTCCCATGTCCTCCTCTCCCTGCGAAACAAACACCAACCCATCTTGGGCTCTCCCTCATGCACCCTTACCAAGCAGGGCGCTTATAAAACCATGCAACTGCACCCAATACCTGCATTTGACTAACAACCTCAGCCTGCAAGATACCACGTTTGGGGAGATGTTTTCATCATGAGCCCAGGCAGCAGTGCGTGCAGACACGCTGCAAATATGTTTGCATTCACGCACACACAAACATACACCCACACAGTGTTTAAGCAAGGGACGTGATGTCCTTGCTTTTATTCCTAGGGTACATCACCACCTACGGTTGAAGGGGTGGAGTGAGGGCTCTGCAGCTGCAGCGCTGTGATGGGAAATCCCAAGAGCAGCTCGTGGTGGCTTTTGGTGCTTCTGAACCACTCGAGCTTCTTCCTGTCCATTTAAATAAGGTGGCACATTCAACACCACCCTAAAGGGCTTCACCTGCGTGACTCAGCAGGACACTGCCAGATCCTGCTCATTAGCAAAGCAACTGTCAGAAAGCAAAAGCGCAGTCATGAAAGATGCCTTCATACTCCCCCTCAAAACCAGACAGAGTTGAGGAAGCATAAAGGCACATTCCCATCCTGTGCCAAGTCTGCTTTGAAGGCCCATGTGCTTCCGCACTAGCATTTCAGAGGATTAGAAACAAACAAAAAAAACCCTTCCCCCCAAAACACCCAAGACTCCTGGCAGCATGAAAGGGGGGAAAAAGCAAACAAGTAAAAGTCCCACAGAATTAGCAGGACTGAACTCATCTCTAGGTTTGCTTGCATGTGCAATTGTCTGTAAGTTTAGTATTAAATACTACACAGCAGTCAAAAATTAGAAGAGCTTCATATTTCCTACATCTAGCTGTGTACAGCAGAGAATTTGGGTTCTCAAGAGGCAAATGAAGTGCTTTCCCTAGAGGATTTTTTGATGAATACAGTGTTTCTGCAGCTGTCTGCTGTCAACAGTTTTTAATCGATCATCGTTACCTTGCAATAATAATTCCCAAGAGCAGGAACTAGTCGATCAAGCACTCTATTATTAAATTAAAAGGCTGCTTCAAAGATTTAAAGTGATTGAGGCTCAGGTTAGCAGGTAAAAAGCGGCACTGGCTCAAGGAGATGCAGGGAAAAGAAAGATACATAGGAGGCATTTTCCCAGGTGTAACTCGACTGGTTCCCAGCTATTGTTTTCCTCCCTGGGAATCTGTGCAAATTGAGCACGGAGCCATGCAAGCTGCTCAGAGCGCGCCCATTTTGCTTCCCTCCTTCCTTAACAAAAGATCCCTACAAAGCAAAGCTTTGGAGGCTGGACATCTGTCGCCGTTTGGGGGGGCCGGCGTGGTCATTGAAAAGATGCAGTGACCTGTCAGCTTTGATTGATGGCCACAAACCTCTGGGCTCGACCCCTCGTGTGGGAAAAGAAGTCCCGCCAAGGCAAGTCCCCTTTCACATGCTAATTCTGGGTTATAAATACAGCAGAGGAGCAGAGGAGAGGCAAAGAGCCCGTCGGGACAGGGAGCGACCTACTGCCCGAGTGCCTCCTCCGCGTCCCCGTCCTCGCAGCGTCCCGGGGCGGCCAGGCTGGATTACAATGACCGCCACAGCCACGGCCAGCGGCGTGCACAAGCTCTCCAGCAGCACCAAGGAGGAAAGGAAGGTAGGTCCCAGCCACGCAGCCTCCCGCGACGAGGGCCGCGCGCGCCCAACGGGAAGCCCACGCGCAGATGGACGCTGGAACTCGGCAGGTGAATGATGGGGGCTACAGACCTCTAGGAAAGAGAAACACAACATTTGCATCCTCTTATTATAAAGAGGTTTTCCCTGAATTTAACCCACGTGGGTGTTTTTTTTCTGCTTCCTTTCTCTGCCTTAGAAAGGTTTCTGTCTTTTGGTTTCAGTTGGGTAAGCTCTGGTTAATAGGAGTGTAAGTAAGAGAATTCAGAGCTAACACAACCCAAAGGACAGGCCCTTACCAGAGCTAGAGAAGGCGCGCTCCCCATCTGTAACTTGCCGAGTGCCATGTCGTCCCGCACTGGTTTCACACAGGGATGCGACCTTCCTGGCCCCAGTGAAGCCCACACAGCCCTGTTACGCCCTCGCTCCACTGCGGCAGAGAGATAAAAAAGAAATCATCTGCAATTCTTCTTCCTCCTCCTTTTCTCTTCCTTGCCAGCTAAGGAAGCCTCTTATTGAGCGGAAGCGAAGGGAAAGGATTAATAACTGCTTGGACCAGCTGAAAGAGACCGTTGTGGGCGCGTTTCACCTGGATGTAAGTGTTCACTTTTACACAGATTTTGTCCTTCTGCTGATGGGGACTGTTTGGCTTTTGGGGGACAGGAGGGGGGCTTTGTCTTTTGGGAAACTTGGCTTTGCACAAATACTTCATGGCCTCTCAGCTGCTGAACTCTCTCTTTATTAGCAGTCTAAACTCGAAAAAGCAGACATCCTCGAAATGACAGTCAAACACCTCCAGAACATCCAAAACAGCAAGCTGATGGGTAAGTGCATCTTCCCTACAGCCCCTGATGCTCAGGGCAGCCTTGGGGGTGTCAGGAGAGCACAGCACTGCGCCTTTAGTCCGCTGGCAGCTTGGCAAAAGCCTCCTTCAAACCTGTTGAGGCCCGAGCTGCGGGTCTGGGCTTGGCTTTTACCACTAGATGGGGAGCTGGAGCTGAACGCCTGGTAACCCACGGAAGCTTTTTCTTCCAGTGCCGGTTTCTCCTTTTGTTCCATTTTGGCTCTACTTGCTGGTGGGCAGCAGGATGCTGAGGCGGCCTGGCCAGGCAGCTCGCTCCCCGCACCACCTTCCCCTGAACCTTGCAAACCACTAACATTATCATAAAGCCCAAGCGAATTAAATCAGGCTGAAAACAGGGCAGGAAGCAATCTACCTACTCTACTCCAGGAGCCAGTATCTTGGCCTTACATAATACATTTTCAGTGTCTCCCAGTGTCTTAAAAGGGCCCCAAAAGGCAGTTATAGACTGGCAGGGGAGCTCCCACCAGTAGCCTGAGATATCCCTGTTCCAGTGGGAAACTCCACCAGGGCACCTGAGCCCTGTACCCACTCCAGCCTGGACCCCAGCACTGCTCTCACTTGCACCATTTGCAGAGCTTTTGCCTCACCATGGGAGCAGCAGGGCACTGACCTGCCGCAGCCCCCCTGCAACGGTTTCAGCTGGATGCGGTTTCAGCAATAAGCCCCCACAGGGGCCAATGCAGACAGGAACCTGTGAAATGTTTTTAAGTTGGAAGTGCAGGTTTTACCCAATTACCAACTCCAGTTGCCTCCTGTTCAATGCAGCTGATTCCAAAGTGGGCCTTGAAGCTCAGCAGAGGTACAGCACTGGATACATTCAGTGCATGCACGAGGTCCACAACCTTCTCCTCACCTGCGAGTGGATGGACAAGACACTTGGGGCCCGACTGTTAAACCACCTGCTGAAATCTTTACCGAGGTCTGGTGAAGACACCTGCAAAGCAGCATTAAGATCTTCCTGCCCATCTCAGCAGCCTCTCTTGACACCAAAAACCCCACTGGGCCCTAAGGGAAACTCTCCCAGCACAAATCCATCTCAGGAGCACTTCTACCCAGTGGAGAACAAACAGGCTTTCAAAAATTCATTCCAGCTGCCGTCGCTGTCGGTTTTCAGCCAGGTTGATGCTGTGCCTCCCAGACAGGTCCTGCAGCTGAATTTTTCCCATAATAACCCTAGTATGGGGTCATTAGATATGTGGAGACCATGGTAAAATGTGTTTTCAAATGTTTATCCTAACCTTAGACACTTATGTATGTATCTTATAGATATGTTTCTTTAAAACACTTGTGGAACAAGTCTGTTCCTGTAGGTGTACTAAAGACCAGGGTACTTCAAGCCGAAGTAAACCTATGTGTAGCCTGCATTGTAGAAGGCTGCTATTATTTTGTATTTATTTAATACATCTAAATTATTGTATAGAATCCTCTCATGTTCTTTAGTGTATATTAATTATTATAACTTTCTTGTCTTACATTCCTAAAATAATTATCTTTCTATTAATAAAGAAACAAGACAATGAGCAACAACCCCTCTTACACCAAGCTTACCTCTTGGGTCTCATGTCGCAGCTGAGATCACTTCACTGGATAAAGAAGTAAACAGTCAATTTCTTCTTCCTTTTTTTAATTTTTATTATTATTATTCTTGTGCAACTATTTCAGTTCTGATTCCTGTAACAATGCTGCTATGACTAGAAAAAAAAGAAAGGGAAAGATGTGGTTTAGACATTTTAGACTGTTCAGAAATACTATCTGTATTGTTCACCCTAGATGTGCTGTTTCCAATGCCTGACCATGCTGATACGACTGTTAAACTATTGAGCTAAGTGTATATATATGTTACATATAGTTACATTTAGGGATTTTTTTTTGTTTATTCTAAATAAACTTTTGGAAGACAATGACTGATATTTCTCCCAGCCTTGTTCTGTCCGCTCTGAATACACAATACTTGGGGATCTGCTTTTGTTTTCTTCTTTCACAAACAGTTTTCCTTGAAGCAACTGAAAGAGTGTTCAGGTTTTTTGACCCTGATGCTTTGTAGAAAAAGCAGCCCACTCATGCACACACACACCTACACGAAGAATCACCTGGATCATGGTAACGTTTAAAAGTTACAAAAAAAACAAACAGGAGTTGGGCTTATTAATCTGGGCCAACACTTTAGATTTTACTTCTAAGGGAATCACAGTCAGACTCTGAAGGGCAGAAGGTGAAATAACCTACCAGTAAGACTGGGACAAATCTGCTTAACTTGTTGACAACATTTGGTCACAGTTTTTCAACTCAAAGGCAGTTAAAAGCTCTTCACAACTAAAAGAAAAGAGCAAGGATCTCTTAAACAAACACTGTGCATACTAAATAATGGATCCCCAGTTCAGAGAGACTAATTATGCAGTGTGATCTATTTGATGATGTGTTGAAAGAGTGAAAACCATCACCTCTGGCTTTAGCATCCTTTTCTGTGAAGCTGTCCCTTTCATCCATCACTCTTGAAGAGCTATTAGAAGTGGTAGCATAAGGGTGGTAGGAGCAACAACTGGCTTACATGAAAAGAGGCAGCACTGTTGCGTAGCAGTGCAGATTTCTTGAACTGGGGGGGGTAAGAAGGCAATTCCGTATGAAATGTAGAATTGTACATATTTTAGTGCAACCTCAGCTTCCACTCTCTGACTGAAAATTAGGACTCCCCCAAGATGAAATCAGTGAAGGGAACCTCCAGAGGAACAGCAATACAGAAAACACACCCAAATCACCCCCACCACAAACATGCCTATTGCAGTGGGGACTGGAGCCAGCCCAAGCAAACAGCAGCAGCAAAGTCCACAGGACACTCACAGGTTGTGAAAACATCCAGGCAAAGTGAACCTCAAGATCCCGAAAGAGGAAAGACATTGAAGACCTTCAGAAATCAGTATCACATATTGCTGAGCTTAGAGAAAGCCCCACCGCCACCTCAGCACCCATTACTGCACCCACTAGAGAAACCTGTACTGCCCAGCACTGAGGTCTGCACACAGTGCAGCAAAGAGGAGCAGATCCCTACCCAATTCGGGGCCCAAAACTTAACAGTTTTCCTCCTAGATCGTCTCAGTAATGCACCTTATCACACTTCTGGCAACCTCATTGTTACGCTGGGAGAGGGGCTAGGAAACATTCTGGTGTGCTGAAAATACTTTGCTATGTTTTGACAGCATCAACTTAAAGACATACTTTCCCCTAAAAGCTGTAAATCCCCAGTGACTGTAATTATCAGCTATGGTTACTGTGCTGAAAAGGGATCAGTGGGAAATATGTATTTCTCACCATCTCTGGTTGTTTACTTTATGCATTTGGAAATACTTTGTGGTTAGTGAGTTTTATTATTTCCTGTTTCTAATCGGTAAGGTTTGTTGTTTTTTTTTTTTTTTTTACTTTCGTGGGTGTGGAGGAAAGGGTCACATAGCAGCTGGTGAGAGATTTAAAAATAGAAAAGTGAGACTGCAGTGCTTGGCCAACAATCTCCAGGAGCAGTTTTAGTACAAGACACTCATTTGTCATTGCCTTCATTTCCCACCAATGGCCTCGTTTTAAGCCATCTCCATGCCACATACCTCCGTACAAAACCTGCTTTGGCCAGACGGAATCCTTTGCACGTCACCAGTTGTCAGTAAAGAAAAAAATTTCTTTAGGAAGGCAAAATTATTCTTAACACTTCACGTGCATGAAGTCAGCTGTTACTTGTGTCTGACGAAGGAACCCAGTATTTACTTTCCGGTATTTTACTGTCCTTGCTGCTGGCCAAGCAGGCAATGCAAAGAGATGGGGCTCATTTTTCTCCTCTGGACCTATCTTTTAACAAGATCACAGCTTCCCAACCAGCTGGCTAATGCAGAGTGAAGACAGTACTTCCCGGTAAGCCAGTGTTTGGAGCTGCACCGCTACCCGAAGCCTGGCCCAGACTGCAGCAGGTGGCTGCAGCAGGGCCTGTCGCCTATGCAGGTGCTACTTTAACATCTGCACCAGGCCCTGGTAGCGGTGTCCCCTGGCTGCTGGCTGTGCCCCAGCACAACCCAGGGCTCAGACACCCGGATTAGGCACCTCCAAGGTCGCAGCACAGCTCCCACCTGGGACTACAGGCCCAGGGCAGGAGCGGTCTGGAGGCGCAGAGAGCGGGGATGCTGCACACCCAGCTCTTAACCTAACTTGCACACTGGAAACGGCCACGACAGGCACCCAGAGCAGATTCCTCAGCATGGGTACGGCCAGACAGACCTGCTTGCTAGAAGTGGCCACAGGATGCAGCAAATCTTACGCAGCACATGGAGCACACGCAGGCTGGAAAGCCTCTTGCAGATCCTGGGCTTTGTTCGTCCCCTACCAAAGTGCTGATCCAAACTGGCATCTGTGAACTGAGCATTAAAGAGCAGAGGCAGTCACTAAGTACATGGGGACATCAGGAAGGCTGGACATGAGGCTCAGGACCCCCACGTGGCTTTAACACAAGGCAATTATGGATTTATATAAAAAAAAAACTATGAGCCCAGGTGGGCAAACCACCTGTGTGCATAGCAGCTCTGGCCTTATAAACTGTGTTCCCAGAGCAGCTCTCACTGAAACCAACAGGAAAACTCCCACTTATTTCTCAGGAAATAGGACCGAGTCCTTTCCCAATTAAGATAGCACAGAGGCTCACGACACGTAACAGACCTTACATGCTCCTAACATGCCTTCTTCCCCCAAGCAGGTGCAGCTCAGGGGTTCCAGAGCATCCCTTGCTTTCCCTTCCTTCCCCTCTCGCTGGGAGGACACTGGCACAGCCCCTTTCTGACCACACAGCCCCCCAGTCACCCACAGCAACCAGACCAAATGACTGCTGGGACATAGGAGCGGTGCTGAGCCCCTGCAGACCGCTACCCATGGGGGCTGAGCACTTTGCTTAAGAAGGGAACAAAAGGCAAATTTTCAGTCGGTGCTTTCACTGAGCACTCACTTTGGCAAGACGAGGCCACAGGCTGCTGGCGTGACCTCTCCAGCACCCAAGGAGGGGCAGGCTCCTAACCCGTCACAGGTAAACGCAAGCGGCCTTACAAAACCCCACGTAAAAGCAATTTGGGGCCAAAACATTTTCAAACTGCTTTCAACCACACAGCAGTGACTGCAAGTGCCTGTAGCTAGATAGCAAAGCGCTCCTCTGGGGAAGCTCGCTGACAGCAGAACACCAAAGGCTTCAGTTTCCCTTTACATATACGCCATTATATATACATATATATATGTGTGCGTGTGTGTGTGTGTATACACACACGCCATTATCTCCCAGCTTCCAGCATAGACATTCCTATCTGAGCAGAGACATTCTCATATTTCATCTCATGAGGAGTAATGTTGTGTCGAGAACCTAACCCAAGGTCTGTCACATTTTTCAGAGTTTTCACACACTCATGAATAACGCAGCAGAAGCTGAAGCCAGCCCTGGATCTGTACTAAGATGTTTCATTTATAAATCGCAGCCCTGGTAAGAATGCGGTTTGCTGCCTGGGGCACTAATCACAGATGTACCAGAGCCTGGGAACTCAGTCTGCTTCTGAGACTCTCCCTCGGTCCTTGTGTTAGGTGTCACAAGTCTTTCTGCACATTTGGAGTTAAAAGAGCATGTTAGAACGTTTTCGTCACATTTTCCATGGCTAACACAACCAAGAAAATTGGCTTGTATGCTCGATCCCAATTCCACTGCCACGGAGAGTCCTGGACTTCCGACAACAGCTCAAAGGGGCTCATCTGTGGGGCTGGAGAACTGTCCCACCCGCTGTGCCAAACTGCAAAACTCAGAAATACTGTCCTGTGCCGTAAAGGGCTGGTTCACTGGCTTTCAGAGCAACCCAACAACGTGCTAGCCTTCCCGCATTCATTCCGCATTGATACAGAGCTTGCGTCAGCTCCTGCACGCTCCTGGCACGCCAGGTGTGTTGTAAAGCACGGGACTCAGCGAGCTGCACGGCGAGGCTTTACATAACCACGCAGACATGCCCACAGCCCTGGCGCGGGACCTGGTCAGCCACACCGAGGAGCCATCGGTCACAGCCCCGCGGAGGCAGCGCACCACTGCCTCCCCCCAGCTTTGCCAAGACCTCTGTGTTTTCCTCCCGGTGGCTGTTGAAGCCCCGGTGCCCACCAGGAGAGCTGTGTTCCCTTCGGGAGGTGGAGCTCATACTATTTGGGGCCAGGAGCACCATTTTTGATGGCTGCCGAAGGGAATGGAGCAAATCCTGCTCTAAGTACGTCATTGCCTCTGGACTTTGCACCAGAGTGCTGCAATAAGAATAATTTTCAGTTAAAAAAATGTGAAGGCAGAAGCAAGCCTCACACAACCACGAAACTGTAAGGTGACAAAAACCTCAGCTCGGCGCTGGACGGACACACCTTTGTCAGACACAGCCGGGGACGGAGCACGGATCACAGCAGCCAGCAGGTAACCCTCTGCAACATAACCCACTGCGCCCTCAACAACCTCTGCCCATGGTCACACCATCTCCCACTGCTCAAGCTGTTTCTTTATACCTCCTACAAACCGAGGAGGAAGCAAGAAAGCATTTCCACGCAGTTCAGAGGAGCAGATGTTTTGCAGGATGGTGAAGTGAGCTGGGAGAGCCACGGCTGAGCTCCTCGGGACAGAGGAGCTCCCACAGCAGCCTGAACTTCCCCAGGTCCCTCTGGGCTGTGGGAATAACTCAGGAGCAACCACAGAACCTCGCAGTTCTCTGCCCCCTGCCCTACCCTACAAACATTCAGCCTACGTGAGTATTAAAGTACAAAGCAAAACACTTCCAGATACGCGCTTTTCCCACTGGAGAGGCTGTGAGAACAAGCAATCCAGGCAGGATAGCGATCACATCACCTCATCCGCTCCTGAAAAGTGCTGATATTTTGATAGGTGTGATAGAAGAGCCATCCAGACCATCGAACACAACTAAAGCAATACTAGACAGACAGGTTCTCCCAACCAGACGTGTTGTTGTCAAAATTCTCTGGGGAAAAGCAGACCAATGCCTCCCGGTGCTTCCCACAGTTTGGCACCGCACACATGAGCACGCACTCACCAGAAGACCACTGCAGCAAGCCCTTCTCCTCCCTCGGCCATAAGACCTGAGGGATGCAGACGCACCTGGGGCAGAAAGGTCCATGTGCAAAGCAAGCTTTCCAACACAGACCCCCCAAAATAGAGGAAAGCTCTGAGCTCATCGGTGCGGCTTATCTCACCCATGGATTTGGACTGGGTGCCAACTGCCCTATGTTTTTTTCAGGGCAGACACAGTTACAGAGGAGGGGTATGTGGCAGTAGCTAAAACACAGGCCCACAAGACAGTTGGTAGAGTTGAAGCCCAGCTCCCAGTTCCAATTGCTCTGCACCTGAGTTTTCCCCATCTCCTGCTTGGGAGCGATGATTGTGTTCGTGTTGAGATCTCCAGATGAAAAGCAATAGCAAGACGCCAAGGATCGCACAGATTAAAGAGAGGAGCCAGGAGTTAAAAAGCACCTCTCCAACCAACTATCATGTGAATCACATCTCCACCGGCTTTCTAACTCCAGCACTCACCTCTTCAAAGTCCCTCTACACAAACACCCATCCTCTCGTTGCCCCTGGAGCCTTTCCTAAGGTCCCAGCAGGGTCCAGCCCAGCTCTCCCCCTGCCCTCAGCCTTATCTGATTCACGCTCCCCACCTGCCCTGCATCTTTAGCCCCACACCCACCCCACCCAGCTGCCCTCCTACTTTTCTGTCCTTGTGTTGGCAAGGGTAAGGTCAATTCAGGCCTTACTACCAGATCAAAACTGCCGCGGTCACACAACGCACAGCATCCGTCCTGCCCGAGCTCACCCTGCGGGCTGAAGAGCTTTTCCCGTGCCAGACACCAAGCACAGTTTGTCCTCCTGCAGCTAACATCAAGGTAACACAAAAGCACGAAGCTGGTATGAACATCGTGTCACTTTGGGGGTAATTTAAAAGAGAGATCTGTGTGCCAAGGTCTAGTGCAGCTCAGTAGTGCGCTGCCTGGTGAAGTGGTGTTGCAGACACGTTGGGGATCACGGAGCGATGGCGAGTTTTGCTGCAAGGGCAACAACAGGCCAAGAGCTCAAATCTCACAAAAGCACTAGGATTGTTGGATCTGAAAAAATGCTGAAATGGAATCAAGCACATTAACCATGGGGTAATGGAGGAGATCTGAAAACCTGAGATACCCCTCTCACGGTGGGCTGGAGGTTCTCCCACCAGCAGTGGTGGACAGAGGCTGCTCCAAACTGTGGTCTTGCGTAAGCCAGGCTCTCAGCGTGCTGCAGGTGCGGCTGGGCATCCCTACGGCTTCTGTATTCAAAGATCTGCTCCACAGGCTGGAATATGCTGATACTTCTGAAAGAGGAAACTTCATTTCCCAGCACATTTGTGAAGAGTGTCCTCTTTATATGCACTGCTGGAGAAGATTAATTTGTAGCCTGGAGATGCTTTGCTTTTGCAGAGCGACTCTGATTCTTTCAGGAGGAATTTTTTCCAGCCCTGGCCTCTTGTCAACAGGCCGAGAGGAGATGTTCTCACTAGAGCACAGGCTCTGCTGAGCATCTCTGCCCCTTCAGGAAGCCCGCACCTTCCTGCTGGAAGCGGTGCATGGTGCCCCTGGGCACCAGTGACTCACTGGGGAAGCATGCGATTTGGGTGATAACTGCAGCTGGGCAAGAACGAGCAGGGACGCAGGAACACTGCAGCTTGGCGTGAAGCCTGAAAAGAGCTCTTTTCTGTTCCAGCTGTTCCTTTGACAGCTGCAGTGAATCTGTCACTGCTCTGCCTCCCGGCGCAGTGCCCAGCACAGCCTGCCCCAGCGGGAACCCACACCGTCCTGTCCCTGCATCAGCCTTCCTAAGGGATCCCGGGATGGCTGCAACTACTTTCCAGTTCACAGCAACCCCAGGGAAACCCCAGCATATGTCCCGATGGAGGTCTTAGCAGACAGAAGTGGAGAAAGAAAGTCATTCTGACCAGTCATGAAACACCAAACATATATAAAAGCAGTCTGCGTTCTTCCTCATAGCCCATGCAGACCCTGCAGCAAAGGGGGAATACCCAGCCCTCTCCTGGCACAGTAGAGCCTCCAGACACCCCAGTGTCGGCCACGGTGCAGCTGTAGGTGTGGGACACGTGCATTATGATCTGCTGTCCCTGGAGAGCTAAACTTCAACACCCACTTGAGGCCGCTACTCACCAAGGGCTCAAAGTCACATCAGCTCAAGGCCCACATATATCTCAGCAAATAATTGCGTGTGATAGAGGAGATCAGTTGGCTGAAGCAGTTGGTTTTGAGGCTCCTACATCTATCATGTATGCTGCTCAAGGATTTTACCTCCAGGTAGACTTGGTTGCCTGGACCAAACTCGCAGCCATGCATGTGCTTCACAGCTGTCCAGAGAACGGTCTGCTGCTTCTGACCACCATGGTCTCCTCTGCAGTCAGAGTACATCTGCTGCAAGCTCAGAGCAGAACTTCTGATTTAGTTTTGATTAAAATGAACCCAGTCTTGCATGCACAGAAACCGAGCTGCCAACCGATATGGTGCACAGAGAGTGATGACAGTTAGGAAATTTGCTTCAAAACCACACAACTGTTCCAAAGTGAAACACCACTATAGTGGGAGCCCATGATCTCTCAGCTCCCATCGGTTTTCTAGGGAAACATGGCTACTCCAGACTGAGCCTAAAGTGTTTCTATAAACTTTTGGTTTTACAGCTTCAATCCCAGCCCCTCGGGGGAGAATTTACACACCTTTCACCTTTCATCCAACTGTCTGTGTCTATATACAGCTCCTGGCACACAGATCAGAGAGGCCTCACCCAGCACAGAGACAGCTCTCCCTCCCTAAATATGGGGCAGGCATTGCTCCAGCTGCCTAACAAGTCAATTTAGAAAGTCAGCCCACGGTACTACTGGGTATCTCAGAGCAAGTCTGAGCGGGGAGGGATCTGCCTGCCAAGGGCACGCTCCTCCACCAGGCCAGCAGTCTGGAGTTGCATTTGGGTAGTGCCTACCTGTCCTCAGCTGGACAGGATCCCGTTGGAAGCAGTGCTGTGTGGGCCACCTGGGAAAGTATATTTCTGCTCCATACTGTGTACCTTTCCAACCACTCGTGTGGACTGGGTGGGTCCTGGGAGAGAAGAGCTCAAGGCAAGCCTTAGGAAAGTATCCACGGCAGAGAAGCAAACAAGGGCTGCGAGGTCCCACTCTGATGGGCTGACTGCTGCCAGCTGCCTGCTTGAGAGGGAGGAATTCTCCACTTACGTGGGATTCTGTCTGAAATAGGAAACACAGTTTTTAGTGGCTATGATCATTCAAAGAAGAAATGCAAAGACAAAAATGAACAACCAGAAGAACACATCCACATGCTAGATGTTTTAGAACAAGGGCTGAAAAACCTTTCGTGGCTGCTGTCGTTCTGGGAGTAGGCTCATTCCAGTGCTGATGTGTCTCTGCCATCTGCAGCCAGAGGCCCTGAGCCCTTCTAAAGCCCTGATGTGAACTATGAGGTGGACAATATCTCCCTCCTCAACGGTGATGCCTGTGTTCCAGCTGTGCTTTCACAGCTTCGACAATTCTCATTTCAGCCTCATCCCCATTTCGCAGAAAGGCAAAGGGCTATGGAGGAGCAGATTCTGGCTGCACATCGCTGCTTGGAGCCGTAAAACATCTGTGGCTGAATTGAGTCCCCAGGAGTGTGCGTTGCTGTGCAGTGCAGAGCTGACCTGGCAGCAGTTAACCATGCCAGGGCTCTGTGCTCTCCACTTTCATCATGCTGCCATCTAGTAAAATTCCTTCAAGTATATGCGAAAAGCCCCTTTCACTAAATATATTAAGGCAATACAGTCCTTTAAAGGGACACGGGACTCAACAACTAAGGCAGTTTCCTCGGCCCTCCACGTGTATCTGTATGTGTGTCGCTGGGTTTGTTTATATACGTACATATAGGTACATACATATATAAGCTTGTTTGTACATACCTATACACATACACGTAAGAAATATCAATAAGACTACACAGAAACTAGAAGGATCAGGAGGCAGCAAAACAAGAGGAGACTAAAGCCAGTACACAAAATAATGGCTTCCCTGAGAGCCTCCCTATGTTTGTTCCACAACAAAACCAACAGTAATGAGGCCAAAAAAAATCAGACCAAAGGAACAGTGAAACCTGCGGCAGAACAACAGAGAGAAACAACAACTGAGAGAAAAATAAATGGAGCATAAGGCAAACTGAATCGCCTACTCAGCCTGTCCTAACAGGGCAGTTTTGGTGCGTCCTGACTTCCCAGGTATTCTGAAAGAGTCAAAAATCAGCTTCTCATGTACGCCTTTCAAAAATGCTCATGCATGGCACAGAGACAGCTGACCTGGCCTAGGTAGGAAGACAGGGAAGATTTCATATTGGGCTTCCAAAGATTTACTGGGCTCAAAGGCAGGATGAATTAGCTTCAAAGGTTGTGTAGCCTGTTTGCTGTGGAGAAGAGGACTTGCCTTTTTTAAAACAACGCTTCACATGTGTGAGAGGAGGGGGACCACCATTTGCAGGAAAAAGAAGGCTAAAATGCAAAGTATTTCCATGTTCCCCTACTTCTCTGGCACCCTCTAAATTATCAACCCCTACTTAGTGCCCCTCTCCCCAGTTTAAATTAAAAAAATCATTTCAAATAGTGCTGGCCATTCCTAGTACAAAGCACAGTGTGCACACATTATATAAAAGAGACACTGCATTCCTCCAGGAAGAGATAACAAGCCACAGGGGAGGAATGCTTTCCCCAGCGTGTCTGTGCATGACCTAAACCCAAACAGAATCAGCATGCAACTGGCAGCTCCCCAGCAGATGACTCTCCGAGTGTTTGAATGCAAGTCAAGGTGGCGAAAACAATCAACCAAAATGCCTGTCTGCAGACAGACTGCACAGACCTGCAGGACATGGAGAGAGGCCACTGCACTGAACTGGCTGAGGGTTCACCGCACGCTTTAGGACTTGGGTTCTTATAAAGAGCTTAACTCAGGCTTTAGATGCTGAAAAATCTGGTTCCGGGGCATCCTCAAGACAAATCCTGAACCCTGAAGTATGATGGAGCGTGGGCACATGCACGTGTCCACACACACATTTACAGTGAGTTTCCTGAAGGATACTCTACTCCCAGTGACAGGAAGCCCACCGTGCATTCCTGCTTCCAGGCACGAGCAGAGGTTTGCCATGACTTACCTCCGCAGACACTACACGCGAAGGATGAGGAGGACTCACACAGTAATACATTCGAGCAAAGACTTGACACCTGCCTACAGCACCACAGGGCTCCAAACATCACTATCATTTAGGAATAGAAGATTTAGTTAGATTGTACCAAATGTGTAAAATTCTCCCTGAATTAGACCCAACAACATATTGAGCACTAGCTTAGGAAGCAAACACCCTCAGTCTTCCTATCACTGAGACAGCAGCAACTGAGCAGGGAGATCTGGTGGATTGGCTGCCAATCCATCGATAGGCAGCCAGCTACTCTCACCCACACTTACCAGTTTTGCTGGTGCAGCTGTACTGGCAAAACTCCCCACTACAGCAGAATCGAAGAGTGGGATCAACAAATCAGACAAGCAAAATCAGCTTCATTTACCCAGCACTTTTATGCTGGTATAACTGGTAGGGATTGTGCAGTGAAGCAGTGTAATTAAAATAAAACAAATAAACAAACCTTTGCCGCCAACATCCTGCACTGACCAAACTTGGAAGCGTGAATCTGTTTTATCCAGTGGTCCTCTACAAACCAGAGACAAAGGACTATTAAATGCTCCCAGCTTTGGGGTGAAATACAGAACCAGCTTCACACAGAAGGTGCTTTGGCTGAGGTAAGCAATCAAAAACACTGTAAGCAGCTGGAAATGGAGGAAGGCAGAGAAACAAAGGAGGGCTCTTAGGATGAGATTTTGGCCGCTGTTACTGTGGAACTGATGTATTTGGCCACTGGACTGGAGACGCTCTGAGTTACTGGATATATGCATGCTGGGGTGTTTGGTGTCTCGCAGCCAAACTAGAGACAGGAATTTCCCTGTTTGCACCATTTATTGGAATACCTGTTAAGATGTAAGAGAATAAGAATCCCTTTAGACGAGACCAAGAGCCTACCTAACACAGCATCCTGTCACTGAGGGGCCTAGGCAAAGAGCAGATCAGAGTGAGTACGGAATTGCTGTTCCACAGCACAACTCCCTGCCCCCAGCAAAGCTGCTGAGGGGGAAAGGAGACTGCCCCTACATGCACCTTCCCTCCTCACAGCCTGCCCTGAGCTGCCTGGCCTCAATCCGAGGGCAAACCTCTCTTCTGAATGGGACCACGCCTGAATTGTATCCTCACGAAACACCCAAACCTTTCTGCTACAAAGCAAAGACAAGAGTTCAACAGTCAGAGCATGTCATACCTTTTTTGTTGTTGTTTTTTATGGTATCCATTTGCACACTGCCTAATTGAAACCCCTATATATTGAAATCAGAATTAAGCAGGGCCAAACATTGAAGACTGTAGAGACTTGAATTTCAGAGGGCTAATGCTGAGGTTCCTATTTTAACTCCTGTCAGATTTAAGGCTGTCAGTCAAAGGGTCACATTTGCCTTCAAAGACTGCTGTACTATTAGGAATTTCCTGATGCTAAGCATCTTGGCTTAGCTGCCCGTTCCGTGGCGGGCTGGGAGCTGCAAGGAGGAAGCTGCGAGACCAATCACTTCAATGTATCAAATACCCAGGAGCTCAGTGCTCTTGTGTGGGGGATACAAACAAGTACGTGTGCTAATTTCATTTTCAAAGCGACGGTGGTGTTTAAATTTTGCTCCCCCTGGAGAGGGTATGTGACAGAACAGAACCGCTTCTCTTGTACAGCTACGAATCCTGCAACCACAGCTTGAAAAGCAAACCCATTGCCTCCTCTGCCAGGTAACTGGGGCCTTCTACCAGGCTTGAGAGCTCCTTCCAAAAGCCAGCTGTAAGTGAAGAGCACGGCAATGGGCTCTACCACCTCAAAAACATTTCTCCTCTTGGCAAGAGCATCCTGGTTCTGAGGGGAGGGCGGCTGCTCCCTTTCTGCCAAGGCACAGTGCACCCCTTAGTCTGGACCACAAATTTGCCCACAGAAACAAGGACTCAGTGGCTACAGCACTGGGCACTGCAGAACTTCAGCTCATCCCACCCCAAATCTGGACGTAGAGCTGGAGATCTGGGAGGCTGTTTCAGCTGGGATTTGTAAACTGCAAAGGCAAGGCCCAAAGACACAGGAAGCCCAGTGGTGTTTGAACTTACCCTGCTGACATAGTCCAAGGGCTCTGCTCCTGCTGTCTCTGCCTCCAAGAGGCCCCGGCAGTTTCTCAGTGCTGTAGGAGCAGCGGCAGTCCCAAAGCACAGGAGACTTACTCCAGCAGACTGCTTCTGGGGAAGAACCACCTCAGAGTGATGCAGCCACTGTGCTGAGCTCTGCAGCAGTACCTCTCCCTCCACCTCTAGCAGTCTTTCGGTGCGGAGACCCGATTTTGTTTCCACGGTCTCCACTCTCTCCAGGGTAGGTTCTCTGATCAGCTAACACAGCTCTGCTAAGAGGGAGGAGATGGGTGAACATAGCCATGAGGCCTCTGCACAAGCGCCCTGGGAAGGGGGGAGCTCTGCCCAGGGCAGCAGCTGGCACTGACACACCAAGCAGGGCACAAGTATCTCCCCTTCTCCTCCTGCTGCCTTGCCAAAGCATTTACAATTAATTTTGAGTTTCCCCAAGGGAAAAAAGATTAAGGAATGAGTAAGAAAACCAGAGGCATGGGGAGTCGGCTTGTACTCCCGCTTGCACTTGGGGGTTCAGCTTTGATACCTGCAGCATGTGGAAACTCCCAGTTTGACTCCCAGGGACCATTTTCTCCAGCAATTTCACCACACCTTGCACTCCCACCAAGTTATCCTCCCTCACAGATCTGCCCCAGATAGAGCATATCTCACCTCTTCTGCCTGAAAGCTCTTCTCAGATCAAATCAGCAGTGCCTATTTGTAGGGAAAAGAAATGTGCTCAGAGTTCAGTTTTGGCAATGCATCTGTGCTGCTCCTTCCCCAGCCCAGGGGAATTTGGGACTTTGATCTGGCCTGATGTCTGCACAAAAAAACCCTCTACATTATCCATGATACTACAGGTACCCACAACTCAGGCCATCAGGAGCCCTTACTTCCTCTCCAGGTGTTTTTATTTTTGTTTGTTTTTTTCATTTGTGTTACATAAAGACAGATTTGTTAAAAAAAAAAAAAAAGGAGTTGAAGTGTCTGCTGGTGAAAAGTGCAGCCCAGGCAGGTGAGGGGAGGAGAAGCTCCATGCTGGCCTCTCTGAAAGACCTCCTTTCACAGGTAAATTTGGCATTGCTGACCACCCAATCTGCTTTGGGGGGCTGGTTGATTAACACATGTACAACACATCTATGAGAAAATAAACAACCGTGGAAATGACAGCCATCCCCGTACGGGCTGCGTTCCACTCATGAACAACCTGTTCTGAGCAACCCCGAATCCCAACACCAAAATACCAAAGCAGACCGTGGGCATCAGCCCAGGTACTGACCAGAGGTGGCCCTTCCCAAACTGAGATCTGAGAGGTCTGTGGATGCGTAGAGCCCAGCTACCGTGTACAAGCTCCACGTGCCTGCACTGATGACTGCTGGAAAGCCGGAGTGTAGGCAGGGGTGCACTGTGCTGGGTTTGTCACACCTCCCTGCTGGTATCTGAAATCAGAGCACAGCGAGGGGCTCATCTTCTGTGGTAACTGGTGGGGAATATCCTGACGGGGAACGTGTTTCTGTGTGGTACAACACTGTATTTACGGGAATACAATATCCACAAAAATACACTGGGGACTCACCCAGCTGGCGGAACCATGGCGGTCTCCTCCAATTATACTTGACATATGAGAGATGGGATGCCAGCTAGCACCTGCCTTGTGTTTATACAACACCACAGTACAACAGCTGCTCTATGCCCCATGCATCCGAGACTGCTTGGAAGGTAAATATACCAAGTACAGGATAACCTGAAACTGCTAGGCAGCTAGGGCAAACACCTGATGCAACTGCTGTGCTCTGAAAAGGAAGGGCACACATGCAGGGATCTTTACCAGTGCTGACAAGGTTCTCTGGGAGGGAGGTCCCAAAATATTGATGCCCATGTGTGTTTTCTTCTCAGAAAGCCACATCTCTTCCTTCTTTCCTTCATGTCGCTATGCTGTTTGCAAAAGCCAAGTGAAACCCTGAAATCACACTTGAACAAACTCTGAGAAACAAACCTCCACTGACAGCTTAGCTGGAAGCACTGATTGCAGGAGCAAGCTATGCCTCGAAAAGCTGAGCAAAGCCAAATTTCAGCCCAGGTGAGCTGCTGTGTGCAGTGCAGGCATATGTAGCTCTGGCTGTTATCTCTTTACAGAGCAGGAGTCAGATGCTGCAGGCTAGGCAGGAGGGACTGTGTGCAGATGACACTGTTTTATGATCTGAAGAAAGAAGAAACAGTAATTCACAGAAGAGAGCAACTCTTCACTGTCCTGCAGGACAATGCGCAGTGCTGCAGCACCACGCAGGGCGGCTGGGCTGTACCCTCTGCCGCTGGTTTCCTCTGCGATGCTGCAGGCGTGACCCAGGGCTGGGGGAGCAGAGGGCAGCCCCCCTCCCAGCTCCCTGCTGCCGCTGGTCCCAGCACCGCCCGGTGCCCGGCTCTGCCCTCCGCCTGCTCCTACGCCGACCTGCTCGAGGCGAGTACTTTGCCCCATTCTCCTGGAAAGTGCAAGCAGGAGATTAGCTCATGCAACCCCAAACAAAAGCTCACAAACTTTCCCCCGTGCATTTTTAATTGCTGTTTGACTGATCAGTTTCTTCCCCATCCTCCTCTGCACTCTGAATCAAGCGTGAAAGGGAACTGCTCTGAGCTCCAGACACTCCCCAGGCTCCAAACGACCATGACGCTGGCTTTTGTGTAGCACAGTTACACCGAAGAAAATGAAGAGCAATGGAGAGAGCAACAGAGAGAAATGGACCGGGTTGGCTCTGAGCAGGCCAGATTCTGCCAGGCAGGCTAATTTAGAGTGTGCAGCACTCAGTCCACATGGAGCCCTGTTAAATTTAGCAGTGCTAGACTCTATGAAACACCAGATAGAAGAATATTCACAAGTGCAGCTGCCAAAATACATCCCACTGGGAGGCGAGACGAACACTCCATGGATTTCCTTGGGATCAGAGCAAACGTACAGCCAGAGCTGGTACACAAAGATTTCAAGATGACCAGCTGATTTCAGTGAGTACCTTTAGCGTGGTTTCAGAGACAGACTTCGTCAAGAAACAACGGGAGGAATTGAAAGACAAAAAAAAAAAAAATCAACAAAGGAGTTGCAGGAACTTCAAACCAGCAGATGCCTACGGATCTATACCACGAGGGCGGGTGGATTCCCCACTGCCTGAGAAAGGCTGAGCTACCACCGCAGCGTGCCCTGCAATGGGGCCACAGATAGAATCTCTTTCTTCCACCCCGCCACCTAGTTCCACAAACCTCTAAGAATTTAATGCATTAGAGGCCTCTGCCTTTCAGTCACACGTGGTTGGAACTGCTCCTACAGGTTCCAGTCACTTGGGGTGGAGGGAGTTACAGAGGGACTACATACACACACACGGTGTGGTGGAACTGCACTCGTCTCACTTCTTCAGGCCCTGGGCTGGAGAAGAGAAAGCAGGGGCTGCTCAGCACCCAAACGCATCTGCTCGCCCCAGCTCCGAGGCAGACGAATGGCTGAGCCCCAACAGGAGGGTGGCAAAGAGCCAAACGCTCCCACTTCAAAGCTCAGCAAGGCAACCAGATTGTCTGTTGGCTTTTATTACGCTGCTATTGCTTGCGTGGTGAATTCCAGACAGGGGATGTAATGATAGACGGGCTAGAATTGCCTTGCTAATGATAAAGTTCAGGTACAATGTGTAGCCAATAAAGAACAAACCTCTTGAGTTTCATTCGGAAATAGCTGCTCTCAGTCACAGGAGTTTGCATAGCACGCATTCAAGGCATAATGACCGGCAGCGTTCGTCATTTTGGGGGAGAAGGTGAATTTTTAGCACGGAGTAAGTAGTGCAGATGGTCAGAATGTAACAACCCAGTTTATTCTTAGTAAAGGCTGGGCGGGCTGCTGGAGTCTTTGAGCAGGGTGTTGTCTGCGAGTGCGGTGAGGTGTGGAGCCTTCTCTTCCAGGCAGAGCTCAGCAACACTCTCCTTCCAAATCCTTCTCCCCTCCACCTCTTCCCCATAGGATGGAAGGAAGAAAGAACAAGGGATGGGGATACTTAAAGAAACAGCATGGGACAAGTCTCAAGAAGGAAAATCATAGAATCACAGAATCATTTAGGTTGGAAAAGACCTCTGAGATCATCAAGTCCAACCGTTAACCTCGCATTGTCAAGTCTACCACTAAAGCATGTCCCTAACCAACACATCTGCAGAAAAAGGACAAGTACGGCAGCAAGGCGCTCTCAGAGGGCAGAGCAACAGAAGGGCTGGGTCATTACTGCGTCTGCCAGTTGTCTACTGTGTGACTTTAGGGGAAGTCATGGCATTTCTCCGCCTCACTTTTCCAGTCTATGGAATTATTTAGACAGCAATATTTACAAACCGAAGAACAAAGGTAGGATATATATAATAGGCCTATTCAAGCCCAGGTAGCTTCTGTTTGCTGTGTTTAGAAACGGGCCCATATCTCTCTGTGTCTTTCAAAAACAAAACACAGCCAATCACCTCTAGCTGAAATTAAAGACCTGTTTTCTTTGACAACAGCTCTTACACACATCTAATGCCCAGCAGTGGCCCAAAGGTGTAGAGTGCTCTGTCAGTCCTTGTAGTATCACACCACTGAAGTGCACAGCAAAGGAGAAAACAGCACTGAAATACTATGAAGAGCCAAAAATTATCCCACACCATATTAACGAACAGGTGATAAGTGAGCAACCACATAGCCTGAGTATTTAGGACTTCTGGCACGTCTGTTAGAAAGTGACCCTATGGGCTAACATTCCAGAGGTGACCCTATGGGCTAACATCCCAAAGGCAGGGCCTGGCACAGCAACGGGTTCGGTCACGGGCTGACAGCACCACTCCATATGGTGCTGAGGCTCTTGGAAAGAAAGGTGCTGATAGCAAGAAGGGGATGCCTGCCAAAACGAGCCTTTACTGCAGCTCACTCACTCAAAGCTGTCAGGCAAACACCACAAAACATCACCTGGGGAGCCAGGCTGACAAGGCGGCTGTGCACAAGGGAACAGGCCTGCTAACAGAATTACACAGCACGAGCAGCCCGGCTCAAGGGACACCTGAGTCCTGGCCCGGCTCCAGACCAGCTCTGGTCCCTTTGAGATGTGGGGACAGCTCTGCGTGGCTGGCCAGCACCCAGGGTTTCCTATAGGATTGTTAACATGGGGTACACAGCAAGGAGAAGTGACACAGCTGCTTCCATCCCCACCTGTCCCTGGTAGCACCCTCACACCACCTCTGTGCGGAGCTGTACCCAGGCTCAGGGGGCTGCCAGGTCACATCTCCACGCACAGCACCCTGAGGCAACAGCTGGAATAACTAGTAGCAGAGATACGAATAGCCAGCCATGCGCATCTGGAGCAATGGACACAAGGAGGACACTCAGACACTCCTCTTCCTAAGACAGGCTGGCAATTCCTTGGATCCCCTAGGGCACTGATCCACCAAGACCAGCACTATTTGCACTGACATATCCTCAAAAAAGCTGGAAATACGCCCTCACTTTGCAGGAGCAACAGGTTGGGGAAAGGACCAGGGAATATGGGGAATGCCTGAAGTCAGACGGAAGTGAGTATGTGCTGAATCGGCTTAGACAAAATAAACCAATAGGCACTAAAATGGGAGGGTCCCCTCACAGAGCCACGCAGCAGACAGAAACCTGCTGGAAGGACGGGAATGTGTTACTGGCAAATTAGCAGCTCTCTGTAAGATATGATCTGAACCAACCTGAAGCAGCCCCAGACAGATGCACCATCTGCTCAGGGCATTCCACAAGGACATCACGGTGTCAAAACCAGCAGACAGATCAAGGAGCGTTAATACAGAACATACCCCTGAGCCAGCCGGCAGGGAGAGATCACGGCAGCCCTTCAAAAGGGCAGTCTCAGGACCATGCCTCCTGCTCGAGCCAGACTGGAATTTATCAGTGACATAGTATACACAGAGGTGTGACTGCTGCTGTAATGCAATGGCTCTCTTGGAAGATGGAAAGGAATGGCAGGATGGACGTCAGACAGCAGCTGACAAATCATTCAACAAACGAGACGGCTGCCACGAGACAGAAGATGAGGCATCCAATTTTAGTGTTGTAACAAAACAATCCAACAGTACAGGAGCCCCGATACAGGAGAAGGTTTCACAAGTATCATTGGTACGCTTGCAAGCAAAGGATCACTCGGTCAGATGATAAGAGTAGCAATGAATTCTCAGCACTCTTCTGAAGTTCACCTGCTTGGTGTGGTCGCCAGAGAGCTCCCGAAAGATGCAGGATGTGGCTAACAGGACCACGTGGCTCACGAGAGGCCTGCAAATCTCCCGTCCTGGATGCAGTACAACCTTAAGATCCGCTGTGCATCTCTGGAAGAGGCAGGTAACCTCTGCTCTTCTTTTCCTCTTGTCAGCTCCTGCAGCAAGAAATTCAGTTCTGAGACCTCGTGGACAGGCAGTGCAAGTCCTGTTCCCGGGCCCTTTGTGGCACACACAGCAAGGCGGGATGCTGGAGTACTGACTCCTCTACACCTCACCTCCCCGCATGCTGCATGGAGCACAGGATAAAGACCTTCAGTCTAAACTCCATGCACGAGGCTTAGCCCCACAGACTCTAGAGGACGCCACCCGGCAGAGATCCCTCTTCCCCTCACCTGTGCCCCATGGACCTGGCAGCACGCATGACTCTCAGATACCCTCACTTCCTTCGGCTCTCTTGCCACCATCATTTTTCAGTTGTCTCAGGTCCAGCAGCAGAAGAGCAGCACATGCCTACTCTCCGCAAACCCAGCAAGCAGCGAGGGAAAACAAACCAGTTAATTTTCTCTCCTGCCCCTCAGCTCCTTGGTATGTTTGATGCACCAGCTCAGCTGTCAGTACTCCACGCTGTGGCAAAGGGGGGGAGCAGAAGGAGTCACGTTACAAACCCAGCTTTCTTCCTGAAGGATTTTGAAAGGGGATGGACATTATTGGGGAAGATGAGGATTATCCCTCATTTCTTTACAGGAAGGCTCTATCAGTAACAACACTGGTAATAACCAAAAAAGAGGCAGCTCAGGACTCTGGCTGAACATGTTGCTTACATATTACAAGTAAGATGTCTCAGTGTAAGTAAAACAAACAAACAAACACTGGAACCAACCAAAGGCTAATTAGAGCTGTACAGCATTTGCCAGAAAAGCCCCCTGCTGAGATACAGCTTATCCTGGCAAGGGCAGTTGTCTGTCTGTCCAGACAAATCGCATCCTGGCATAGCTCACGAACAGCTGATGGGCAAGAGGGCTCCTGGGGGCACCCCTTGCGGCGGCTCCCTGGGCCATCCATCCTCACCAGCACCCTGCAGGGAGAGGTGCCACTTCTTTTACTCCCAGAAGACAAGGCCACACTGTGAAAACTCATTTAGGCTCAAGGAATGCGACTCGCTAGAGAACAAGCCTCTTCTGGCAGCCTGGATTTTAAGAGCAAAATGTGAACGTTCTACAGGTCTTGCAGGAAAAGCTGGAGCACCCCCCGCTGCTCGCAGCGCGGCCAGGGGACACTCTGCTGCTCAGTGCCACTATCCGTTCAGCAGGGCTCAAACACACAGCATGTTCACGCTTGGCTTGTTCAGTTGACCTCATTCATATCTGAAAACAAGGCAGGCTTTGGGAACTTAGTGTATTTACTGTGTTCGAGGTGCATTTTAAAAGCTTGATTCCTGCTCCATTAAAATTGATTAACTTGGCAGAGAGTCTGTAAAAGACTTTATTTCGAGACATACCAAGAAATGAAGATGGTTAATGCAATTATGCTGACAGTAAAATGCTGAACTTAATTAAGATCTCAGCAATGATGACATATTTGTGATGATTAAGTTCAAGATCTGCAGATAAGAGGACAAAGGTAAATTTCTTGGTTCCCTGTACTCTCTTTTCTTACCTTCTCTCCTAAAGAAAAAAACTCACTACAAACCTCAGTCTCTTCCTCAGCCTGTCATTCCTTCCCAGGGATGTTCATAACCCCTAGCTAAATTTAACAAAGGATCAAGGATCATAAAAAAAAAAAAAAAAAAAGAGGAAATCAAGTTCCTGTAAATTCAGTGAATATGGGCACCTGGGCTGAGGTGAGCAATCCTGCAAGAGGAATTCATCTTTTGCTTGGCTGCAGAGGAAGAATGCACGGATATGAAGGAGAGAGGATCCAACCGGATGACACAAAGCCATGGGGAACCAAGCTTCATCATTCCCAGAAAAGCTTGCCAGATGGCAAATGCGAAAGAAGACTTTCTCCTGGAGGCACACAGTACACCACAGATGACATTAAAGATAGCTTCATCTCTTTTGATGGCTACTTGTATTGCACAAGTGCTAAAGAGGCAGCTTGTTACTGCACACAGTGCTGCACACCCAGAACAAGAGTCCTTCTGCTTCCACAGCAAACTTTCCCTTGCTTCTATTGCAAAACTAAAAGTGAGTTCCAACAACATTCCAGCCACCTTGCGCTGCTAGAACAGCTCCCTCCACTCACGCCCGTCTCCTGGCCAGGGGGCAAAAATGACTTCTTTCTACACCTTTCCCTTTATTAAAAAAAAAAAATAAAACAATAAAAAAAGAAAAAAAGAAAAAAAATCATACTGAAATCATACTACTCTAGTAAGCTGGAGCAGACAGCTTCCATCCAGACCTGGGTTACTGTGTCAAACAAAAAAATCCAGATATTTAGATCGAGAAGCTGTCCTTGAAAACCCTGACAACACACTGGTAGTCTTACCAGAATTAATAGAGTCATGGAAGCAATGGTTGAAAGGGACCTGTGAAGGTCCCTTATCTAAACCTCCTTGAAACAGGGCCATTGCCAGTGGTTGATCAGAAATGGTGTCACTTTGTCTAACTAAGCCTCAAAAACTACCAAGGATGGAGATTCCCTGATCTCCCTGGGAATCCTTTTCCAGTGCTGGACCACTCTCCCTTGTGAGAGGCAATTTCCTAATAGCTAATCTGAACCTTCCCAGCTGTGATGTGCAGCCACTGCCCCTTGTTTTACTATCTGCCACTAAGGACATAAGCCTGGCTCCACCAGCTTTGTAACTGCTCTTCCAGTCGCTGTAGGGCACTGCTCGATTGCCCTCAGCCTCCTGACCAAACAGAACAAGCCCACCTCCCTCAACCTCTCCACATACCCCCAGGTCCTCACCATGTTGGTAGTTCCCTACTGAGTCCCCTCCACATTCTCACAATCTTTTTCACCCTGGGGCCCCAGAACTGGACATTACTGCCCTTGCCGTGGGCACAAACCCAGAGCCCCGTCCGTAGGCTGGCAGTCAGCATTCCTGGAGCAGTCTGGCACTGGGTAGTCTTACACGGGTGACTTTTATCCAGCAGGACGACAGAAGAGGTGCTGAAGTGAAATACCAGACAGTCTAGAGGGAGAAAAGAACTTCTAATAATCTGTAGCAAAGCATAATATTATCACTGAGAATTACCCTGTCATCTGAGCAGCAATGAGCTGCTCAAACACAAAATAGGCAAGTGCGGGATGTCATCCCTGTTTGCACTGCTGCGCCGGGACAGCAATCTGCTACAAGTACCAAACCGTGCTTCTCCTGCCTGCCCCAGACGCTTCCAGCACACCACGATGGAGCCCCTCTAGCCTTGGGGACCCTCAGGTAGTGGCTCAGTTTAGAAAAGGAAGAGGAAACTTTTATTTAGACCAGAAACTTTCAAGATCACTTCCTCCTTCATATGAAATCTGTGTAAATAACTTTATTGATACAACAAAGAGACAGACGTCACTGGAGTAAATCACTCAAGCACTCTCCCCATTCAGGCCTGAATACAAACATCATAAAGCTTTTTCCTAGGAAACACAAAATGAATAAAAACAGGCCTTGGTGTTGAGACCAGATCCCCTCTCTTAACCACTAGCCTACAGGTCATGTTCCTCCTCCTTCTAAGCTCCTCCTGGGAGCTCAGCTCTTCTCTTCTATATAAACCCATAAGAAACAAATGACTATGTAAAACCAAAATAGTCAGACTAACTTTTCCTAGAAGACAAAATCCAAGAAAACACAAAGCGGTTTTGGCGAGATGACTGTGTGCAGGGAGATGCTGAAGGAACAGCATGCACTCGCGGTACCCACTGAACACAGCCCACATGACAGCCAAAGGGAACTTGGGGCAGTTTCTTCTGCCTATCCTTTGAAATACATTTACCACCAGAAGAGTTTCACTTAAAAACACCACACACTTTTGGCAGCATAGTGAATACTAAGGAGTATGTAAGTAACACACTGATTGAGAAAATGCCTCTGGAAAACATGAGCACACGTCCATCTGACCCAGCTCCAGGGGGTGTAAAGCTGTCTGGGAGAGATGGAAGGAAGAAATGTGACAAACTGAGGGAGTTCAAGATGAGATGACATGCCCAGAACGAAGGCTGTAATCACAGCCCCAGGTGGAAACAGTACTCATCTACAACTACCACAGTCAGCCCCTGCCCTCCTGGGCATACTGCTCCTCACCAGTTTTGGCAGCAGCAGGGCTGGCAGTGGAGCAGCAAGCACACGTCCTGCTCCAACAGGAAGGCCCTCATCTTGCAGAGTGCAGTGCCAGGCCCAAGTGGCCCTCCTTCTTGCTCCACAAAGAGCAGCATCCCTGAGCACTGTCTCTCAGAGGATGCTATGACCTGTTGATCCTCTGCCCAGCAGACCCACGTTTGACTCCGCAAACCTTGGTCCAACCTTCCCAGTGGGCCACCCATGGCTGGCGGTGCCATCGCTCTGCAGTGGTCTCGTACTTCACCCCCTGCGCTGCAGGTCCCTGCCGTGCGCTGGGCTGAGCTCTCCTTTCTTGGCGAGGTGAGGCCCAGGCTCTTTCTAGGCAGCGGCAGGAAGCAGTCTCAATCTGTGCCGTTTGCACTTCAAGCACCAACAGGTAGGGACTTGCACTTTTGCCCATGGTTTCCATGATGAAAGTCCCTAGAGGATCTGTTTACATTGATATCTGGGGTCAAGCCTGAGGGTTGACTCCACTCAGCTTCGGCCTACCTCAGAGCTTGCACCAAAGCCACCCAACTCTGTCCTTCCTGATCCTCCAGATGAGCTCTTCAAGGAATCAGGCTTGTTTCTCCTTCTGGGCTTGTCTTTACTCGTAGGTGTTAGCGACAGGAAGCGAGCTCCACAGCAGCTCTACGTCAAGACCGGGCAGTTGTGGATTTGGTGTTGGCCAACTGCTCGAGCTTGTATCTTGCAGGTGAATGGTTTGATTCCAGGCATGCAGCGTGGAGGCGTGAGACTGACAGGTTGAATTCTTCTCAGATCCTGAAGTCTAGCGAACCCGGGCCAGAAAGCCTCCCAGAGCAAAGCTAAAGGAGGCACCAGAGAAGATGGCCAGCAAAGCAGGAACTGGAAGTGTCTTTGAAGCCAAGCTTTAGGGATTTCCCTGCTATGGCCTGAGACCACGTCCCTGACAAATTTTGTGGTATATGCCCACAAATGCTTGTATCTGCCTGACTATACAGTCTAATAATCACAAGTTGCTTGCTTCAAAGTTAGGAAGCCCATCACGGATACTCCCATAACTCCCTGTTCCGCCTTTCAGACCTTCCATATACATCTCCTCCACTTCTTATAAGCCAGTAGTATTTTACAGACTACCTGGAACAAGGGCCAGCTTCTGCATCTTCTCCAGCATGTGCTTCTTGTGACACAAATGAGCACAGGGATTCACCAGCCACAGTCCCAGAATTCTTGCTTCCCAACATCTTTCTCTTTCAAGTTCTTGTTACTCGCCAAATACTTACTCAGGTACAAGCAGCTTTTGAAGTGCCTAATCTACATTTCATTTTTATCCACAGACAGTTTAGGTAGCACAATTGTCGAAAGTGCTTGCTGGGATCCCTGTGGCTGACTACAAGCCATAGACCACAAATATCTATTACTGTGGGCATGTTCCAGGCTGTCCACAGAAACTTCCAGGAAACACATCGATACAATTTGAGGCATCTCGTGCCATAGAGTCAAAAACAGGATTTATACAAAACATGAGCTACCAAAACGGGTACCAGGACTCTCAGGTAAAGGGTATTGATCTCTGTTTCTAAAATATTTCTCATTTTGGCTTAGAAGAGACCAGTGTTTATCAAAATTGACCACAAAATATACGCTATCATTCATTGCTAAACAGATGCGTAATCTGCAATGTGAATGCACATCTGCAAGAGACTATGAAAGGAGACATTTTCTAGAGCATTTCACAAAACACACAGGGGCAAAGTTCAGAGCCTGATTATGTAGGTGTTAATCTGATAAAAATAAAACCTGTGTCCTGTCAACAAACTTGGAGTGTCATTGCCAGAGGTACAGACTCGGAGTAATCCTGGCCATGCGCTGCACGTCAGAAACAATGTTCTGAAGGGCACACATTTAAAAAAGCTTTCAGTCTTAGGATTGTGTTTAAGGGCTTCAGCACTTTCTCTGAAGAAAAAGTAAATTAACCAGAATACCTGAAAGTCATTTAGGAACTGATGAAGATATCTTACAAAGGAGAACTGGTGATGTAAATATCACTGTTACAAAGATAGACTAACTTGCATGATGAAGTAAGCTCCCTAATTAGGATAACTTTCAAATACCAGGAATACTAGAGAAATCAAATACAAGAGGCTTCCCTAGAAATACCACAGAACTGCTCCCTCAAACACTGCAGGCAGACTTTTTTTTAACCTGACTAAAAACACTCCATACTTACTTCAGAAAATTTATTCTCGCTTCCCTGAAATAACTTCCACAAATACAATTAGATCGATCAATCAATGGTCTATTTAATCTCAAATGACATGGGATCCTGCCATTGTCGCTGACAACAGACCACAGTCTCAATGGTAAAGGTTCAAGCTGTTTGCAATGTTGTATGTTGTATGACTTCTCTCTACTGGAGCCCAATAGGTTGAGGGGAAAGAAGGTCAACATAATAAAAGTGTCTGCTAAAATCTTTCGAAGCCAGACTTTGATCTGTATTTAGGACTATCAAATATCTGAAAAGAACTAGTGAACGTGAGCTGTCACCAGCAAACCAGTGCTTAATGCTCAAGGATAACCTGAGATGGAAAGTCTCTTGGTAGAAACGGAGTCCTGTCCCAATGGACTTAAAGATACAACCAAGATAGAGCTGAGGCAAAATAATGATGAACTTGAGGTCCTGGGAATGGTTACCATTTAATGAAAACAAAGTTGTGCCTATTTGTGGGCAAGAAGACAACACTACCACAGAAAAATAATTCATGGGCATGGGAAGCCATTACCCAAACGAGCCAGACACCAAAGAATGGGCAGGCACCCTTTCTCCTGGTCCCACCAGAGCCCACTGGCACACAAGGCTTTGGTCAGTGGAGCCTCACTGCACAGCACCAACCCAAGCCAGCAGAAAGAGGCTCCATTGTCCTCACTACTTGCTCACTACAGCCCCCATCCACGTGTTGTATCTGAGCATCAGAAATAGCTTTGCAGTGGCAGAAACCAGGGCACATCCTCACAGTCAAAGGGGAATCCCAGTTTTCTCAGGGAGTGAATGTAGTCTTGGGGCTCTTTTGTGAGTGGACATAAGCCCCTTTTGAATGTTACTCATTAATGGTGTTGCTGGCACGAGCCTTTCTTCTGTGCCCCAGCAAGGAACGTGAGCATTGTGCCAAGTCTGATGATAAACCACAAGGGACAGGAAAAGCCTTAGAGTTTTTCAAAGGGGCAACAGATCCTCAGTGCTCAAGGCAGCAAACATGATTTGCAGCGGCAAACAGATTTGAGTCCAAGAGAAGCTCAGCAAAGACTGATATTTAAGCAGATTTTCCTCTTAGGGATTTTCTTCTTTTTAATAGCAGAGAAATCAATAGCAGTAGAGGGAACTACAATCGATGGGGAATGCTGCAATCCTCTCTGTACAGCTTTCCTCATTAACTTCATTTATTACCTATAACCCATAGCTCTTCCAGATCCAGCATGCTCCCCTGGTCCTTGGTTCTGCGAGATGGACTAATTTTCATCAGAGACTAGGCAAGAGACTAATTAAAAGTACGCATTTAATTTGTGAAGGGACTCTGGGGAGATGAGGAGGGAGAAGATAGCTCTTTGCTTGCTCTGCCACCTAAACAGTTTGTATTTGTAAAAGTAAATCGGATGACAGCAAACTGATGCCTAAGGAGCAATTCACTCATTAACCTAACATCCACCACAGTTTACACCCACCACCATTTATATGCACCATTAATATTTATAAGGATGACGTGTCTCTTTGACAAGAACTTTTTTTGCCTCCAACGACAACAGATGTTACACCATTTATGAAAGAAACTACTCAAGCATTTCCAAAGGATCCTGTCCATGCTCATCATGTCTTTATCCTGTGCTCTGATTATACTATTCACAGAGAGTCTGGACGACCTACTGAAAGTTCAGATCATGTCGGTCTCAAGCCCTAGGATATGGATGGCAGCACATTTGCCTACAGAGTCATCAGAACTTCTCGAGTTGCATTACATCTCTGTGGATGTTCTTTGGGGAGCTGGAGCGCTTTTAAATGCAACTGATAGCTCAAGTGTGCAAGACATTACATGGCAGACTCTCCCACCCCACAAGGATTTACCACTTACCCCTGGGTCTCTAAAACACGCAGTGAACAGCCAAGGCTGCAGGATTGTCTTCGACAGTTGTCTTAGCCACTGCCGCCGCAGCTACATTAGTGACCGCATATGATCTGCAAGGAATTAAGAACTGTTATTATATGCTACATTGTAGTGCTCTACATACAGACTTGCAGGAAAACATTCTGCAAAGCTCTGATCCCATTTATCTCTGCGTAAACGTGCTGCTCCTTGGCTAAACTATAATTTACATCAAATGTGGGAGGTGCAGCCTCTGGCAGGACACAGATCCCACTTTAGCAAAAGTTAAACTCTCACCCTCCACACAGGAGAAGCACACACACCTCACCACCAGCAGACAGCAGTATGGTTTTAACCTGTAAAGAACTGCATGGCTATGTCGAGGGGCTTCTGAAATCTCCTTCAGGAACCACAATGCACAGGCAAGCATTGAGGTATTACACAAGGTATCTAAGGTACATTTTCTTTTACTAGATTGCAGTTGACATTTACATTAAAATGCATGAGGTTATCACGAATCGCTTCACCTGATGTGATGGAGCTCGTTTCAAGTGGCACAAAAATGTCATATTACCCCTGTGGGCTAAAGCAGATAGCCCGCAGTGACTTCTTCCTCAAAATGGCAGGTCTTGTAGTGCCCTGATATTTATGGCACATACATTTTTAATGTACAGCACAAATGGCTCCAGCATTTGTCAACTCATCTGACCTGCAGCTTTTCAAAGAAAATATAAAAAGACATGCTCCACAGCAAGAGCTGGCCATGTGTAAAATGCGTGGCCATCAGTAGCCACCAAGTCAGAAAACAAATAGGAAGTTATATGGTCTCTGGCCATTCTTGGCCAAGCTCTGCTAGCAGACCTCCACCTTCAGTGCACTTCAGGCTAGATCCTAGAATTACAAAGAGGTGAGACAAATCTCAAGGTGAATTCAGGAGCTCCTTCAATTCCTGCTTCCTTAGTTAGACAGCACAGCATCTCTAAGTTAGCTCTGAATCATACCTGATACAAACAATTGTGGTTAAGAGACCTGACAGATCTGGGGACTGAGTCTTCAGCCACAACAGCACAATGTTGCTTGTGTAAATCAGCAGAATTCACAACAGTGTAAAACCCACTGTGTGTGTCTCTGATTACATATACCTGGGCATGCTGAGTTTTCTTTGAAGGGAAAACAAGCTCACAGACTCTTTTGGAGTTCATCTATTACCACATGACTATATACATTCAGTGTGTTACTACGCATTTTATAAAAGCGTGCCTGTGTTTTTGTATGTTTTTATGTGTGTCTGCTGATGTCACATGCCCAGTTTTGGCTCAAAATAAAGACAGTTCTGTCAAAATTGACACCCATTACTTCACTGTAGTTTGCATCCATACAACTGTCTTTTTTTCTTACACTTACGAATAGACTGGACACAAATTGCAGGCACAGGTGTCTCTACTTGTTCAAAGACCAAACTGCCATGCACCTGGCCCGGCCTAAGCAACACCTGTGCTTAGTCTGCATTAATCGTATCAACAAAAAGGATCAGTCCATTTCAGCCTCACGTTACGTGGTGCATCGAGCTCATCCGATCCGGCAGGACAGAGTTAGCCAGGCCTTCCCAGATACCATCCAATTTTGTTCCTGCCTAGTGCAATGAAAAGCGTCACCTAGAGAGCGAGCTCTTTGCCAAAATCCAAATAACCACCTCTTTAAAATAGAGTGACAAGAAAGACAAACGTAACAGAAGTACCTTTCCGAACATAAGATCTGCCAGCTGTGACACAGAGTGGTTGAAGCTCGGCTCTCCAGCCGAGACGTGCCATGTGCCAGCTTTATCTCTGACGCGCTCCTCTGCTGCGGCCGTGAGGGGACGGTACCAAACATCTCTATCCCAGTTTCCTTTTGTCAAGCAGGGATTAGCGTACCGCAGGCACGGGCGTTTATACAGCGCTTCGAAGACGAAAAGCGGCATTAAGTCATGGCGGAGCTGACTGGGAGCGACCGCGGCCTTCCCTCCTCAGAGAGCGTGGCGTTACCCAGCGGGACAGGCACCCGTCTGCGGCTCAACAGGAGGTGACAGGGGCCCGTACCAGGCGGGGAACACGCAGCACCTCGCCAGGAGCAGGGGAAAGCTCAGGCCGGTGGCCGCAGCCGCGCAGACCACAGAGCAAGGCCCTGGCGCGTGGGTCACGCACCCCGCGGACGCTCTGCCTAAACCCCTCCCGGGGGTGCGCAGCCCACCCGCCCCCAGCTTCTCCGGTGGCACTCGGAGAGCAGCAGGAAGGGCTCCCCAGCGCCAGAGCCGGGCTCGGCCCGCCGGGGCTCCTGGCGGAGAAACGGGCGCGGAGCGGGGGCAGGAGCGGTGCCGGGCACGCGCAGGGAGCCGGGCGGGAGGGGGCGCGGCGCTGCCCGCCCGAGCAGGGGCTGCGTCTCGCCCTCCCCGGGCCGGGAGGATGGGGCCCGCATTAGCGAGGAGAATAAAAGGAGGGGAACAAAGGAGCGGGGGCGAACACCTGTCGCTCTCCTCGGGGACGAGCCCCGATGCTTTTATTTGGTGCCGTCTGTCGGGGGAACTGCAGCTGCCGACTGTCAGCGGCGTCAAGTTACCGCACAAAGCCGCCCGAGGCCTCGGCACGGCGGGGCTAGGGGGGCCGGGGAGGGCCGGGGGGGTCCCCGCTGCCGGCCCCGGGCCGGGTCAGCACCAAGGGGCCGGCCCCAGGCAGCGCCGCCCGCGGGGTGTGCTCCCTGAAGGTGACCGGCGTGCCCCAGCGCCGCGAGCCTCCGCGGCGGCAGCTACCGGCACGAGCAAGCGCCCCAAATAATAAATAAATAAAAAAAAACCGAAATAAATAAATAAAAATCCCAAATAATTAAAAAAATATCCCAAATAATTTAAAAAATCCCAAATAATTAAAAAGCCCAAATAACGAAGAACGCCCAGATAATAAAAAAGTCCCCAATAATAATAATAAAATCATAAATAATAATAACAACAATAAATAATTGAAAGTAAATAAACAAACAAGCGGGTCGCCCCCGCCGCCTCCGCACCCCGCTCGCCGCCCCCGGCCCCTCGCCCCCCCCCTCCCCCCCCCCCGCAGCACCCGGGCGCGCCCCCGCCCCCTCCCGCTCGCCCCGCGCCCCGCCCGCCCCGCCGCAGACAAAGCGGCCCGTTCCTATTGGCCCGTTCGCCCCACGCTCGGGCGGCCGTCCGCGCGTCGCGGCCAATGGGCTCATTGACATGCAAATGAGCGGGTATAAGGCGGGCGGCGCGGCGCGGGGCGGGGGCCGGAGCGGAGCGCGGCGGGCAGGCGGGGTCCGGCCGCCATGGCGCCCGCGGGCAGGGGCCGCCCGCCGCGGGGGGACGGCGGCGACGGCAGCGGCAGCGCGGGGGGGGCCCGGCCCGACAGGAGGGTGAGCGGAGGGGCCGCGGAGGGCGGACGGGGGGGGAAGGAGGGAGGCGGGCGGCTGACGGCGCCGTGTTCCCGCAGACGAGGAAGCCGCTGGTGGAGAAGAAGCGCCGGGCGCGGATCAACGAGAGCCTGCGGGAGCTGCGGCTGCTGCTGGCCGACGCCGAGGTGAGGCGGCGGGGCCGGGGCCGGTGGGTCGGGGGGCGGCGGGGGTCGGGGCCGCGCTGACGGCCTCGGCGCCCCCGGGGCAGTTGCAGGCGAAGCTGGAGAACGCGGAGGTGCTGGAGCTGACGGTGCGGCGGGTGCAGGCCGTGCTGGAGCGCCGCTCCCTCGGTGAGTGCCGGGACCGGGGGGGGCGGCGGCGGGGCCGGGCGCTGGCGTCGCCTCACGCCGGCCCCTCTCTGTCTCCCCCGGGCCGCAGAGGGCGGGCGGCTGCACCGCGAGGCCAGCGAGCGCTTCGCCGCCGGCTACATCCAGTGCATGCACGAGGTGCACACCTTCGTCTCCAGCTGCCCCGGCATCGACGCCACCACGGCGGCCGAGCTGCTCAACCACCTGCTGGAGTCCATGCCCCTCAACGAGGGCGGCTTCCAGGACTTGATCGCGGACGTTTTGGCCGAGCCCTCTCTCGGCCCCTGGCCCGGCGGTGAGGCGAGGGGTCCGGCGGCCGAGGCCTCCCCGGGCCTGGTGCTCCCCGCCTCGGCGCCCTCGCCGTCCCCCAGCGAAGAGACCTGCTCCGACTCAGACGAGGCAGAGGCCGAGCTGGGCCAGACCTCCGCCGATGGACTGGATGCCTCCCGGACGCGCAGCGTGCCATCGCCCAGCTTACCCAAATCCATGTGGAGACCCTGGTAACGGAGCGGCGCGCCCAGGAGTCGACACGGACCTACCTAGCGAGGAGAGCGGCCGGGCGCTGCATGCCCCCGTGGCTGTGGGACCTGCGTGTCTGGCGCTGCTGCGTCCTGGGACTGCATAAATGGCACTCTGACGCTGTCACCCCCCTGACAGGCTAATAGCAAAACACGTTAACATTTCATCTGTGTGTATGTTGCGTGTGTGTGTGGTGTTTTGTAACTCGGGGGTTGTTTTTTTATGAGAGTGTGGGGATGGGCTGGGGGAGGAGGGGGGCTGGTTTTTTAGTAGCAAAGCTCTTTGGTGGATGCACACCAGTTATCTGATAACCCTGTCTCATGCTTTTGGCCCTTATAAGTGGCCCAAATCTCACTACCTTTTTCTCTTAAGAAAAAGCCCTTGTGCATTTTAAATCTTGATGGGTAAATCCATGAGAAGTTCAGTCTGCATGCACAGTTTTAAGTGTTCTAGTGATAGCAAAGATCCCTGAAAGGGGTTGGTGTGGTTAGCATCTATACGTGGTAGCGGTCTGGAGTCTCACCTTCAGTGAAGGAAGAGAGAACTAGAAACCTGTTGGAGTTAGGCGAACATCTAAAATATTGGTGGCAGGGTGCCTTTTAGAAATGAGTGTCTTTATGCACACTTTGCTTTTAGCACATCTGAGTTTATTGTGACTATGTATATTAGGGTGTCAAATGTTTTTTATTTTAATCTTTAATAAAAAACTAAATTCACAACTGATTTGATGTATTTTGCAGTGTGATACACTTTAACCAGTTCAGAAACTTGAACACAGTGCCCTATTGTTAACTACTAACAACAGTATGACTCTATTTTGGAACAATGCTGGTAATTAAGCACTTAATTCATGTACTAAGCATTGTTAGCTCAAGTCTTGGAATTCAAATGTTTCTTTTAAGAGTAGCAGACACTTAAGTTACTGCAGTGAGCAGTAGGGTTATCTCGTTCCCCAGGCTCCCAGGGCATGTGGACACCAGGCTTGCTTCTCCTCTCCCTGGAGGAGGGGGTGGTCAAACAGCTGCAGTCCACCTTCAGTGGCACTGGACAAAGCTTCTCCTGATCTACCTCCTGGTGGAGTTTTGTCTTGTGGTTTTGTTCTTGAATGCAAAGGTGATTAGAGCATGCAGTGGGCTTGAAGTATTTCTGAAGAGAGAAAATATTTTAAGGGGGCTAAACTTCATCCCTCCTGTACATGAGATTTGTCATACCTAGTGTTCCTACTTCTGAGAGATACCAAGTTATTTATACTGGGGAATTACCTTTCAGAGAGTTGCCATTGTAAAGAAAGAAACAAAAACAATTGTGAAGTTATTTAATACATGGAAGTTCCCAAACACAGAACAAGCAAGAAAGGAAGCAACCTAACTACCAGGGGACTAGACCTGTAACTTTCTTTTGTTAATAACCCTATGGAATAATAAAAATGGAAACTAAGATACCAGTAGGCCTCCTTTGTAATTTATTTAAAGTTACCTGAGGTGGGGGTTCTTATTCAAAGATTGCCATCAGATTGGTTTACAACAAAAGCCACCCTGCTTTTCCCCAATTTCCCTTTGAACTGAGGGCAAAAACCAGCTTAACAGGAGGAGGTAGTGAGAGCTGCCGTAATGACCTTTCTGCTTTAGGGAGGAAGGGGAGGTCAGTATTTTGAAGTGTAAATGAGGGAGGAACCTGGGACACTTGCACTAAAAGTAACACCCTACACCCAAGCTGACCTCTTGGACTCACCCTGCACCTCTCTAGCTCCAGTGCAATGTCACTTTTTTTTTTAAGCAAAGCTGCTGCCCCAGGGTGTTAGTGTTTGATACTTCATTCTTTGCTTCTGCTCAACTAGCCCAGGTAATGATACCCCCCCAGTAACATGGTACACATGCTACGTGACCCTGCTATGCCATGACAGTCCCTTTTAGTATTTAGCAAACAGCCCTTCGGTCAGGTGCTCTCCTAGGGGAGGCAGAGCCACAGCCCCTTCCTGTAACACACAGGCAGCAGCTGCTGAGGGCCAGGCAGCCTGCAGAGCTGGGCAGCTCCTGGTGGAGCACAGGACCAGAGGTGGTGCACAGCCACGCACAGCCCAGCCCGTGGTTCTTTCAGAACAGCGAGCACAGGGCTGCAGCCCCTCACCTGAGCTCACTTAAGGTTGAAGTCCTAAGGTTTGACATCCAGGGCTGCTCCTGGGCTGGCTGCAGCTGCTGCAGGAACACTAGAGACAGCAAGGCTCAGCTTCATTTCCATGAGATGAAAGGCGGCCGGGTTAGGGCTCTTCTGCAACGCTGCTGTGAGAGCAAGTGCAAATCCTGACACTTTGGTGACAGAAACACAGCTGAGAGTCAACATAGAAGTGCCGGCTTTGGTTCAGCAGTGGATTTTGGGGGCTGGCAGCAGTTACCACTGTTAAGCAGCTTTGCAGACCTGTGAGGACCCTTCGTAGCTGAAGCCAGCCTTACACATTTACCTGTTCCCTTTCTGCTTCCTTTAAAAATCTGAAGCACTGTTGCCCTTCCCAGAGGGAAGCCACAGGTGAGGCCCACAAAGTGCTCCCTGCACACTTACTTACACCACAACAGGACTGGAAAACCAGGCACATCCTGCTACCTACGCTGCTGCAGAAGGAAACCCACAGGAGCTCCAAGCTCGCTGCAGCCTCCTGGCCAGCCACTTTCCAAAGGCCACGATGGTGAGGAAGAGCCAGGGCAGAAGGGTGGCAGGACTTTCTCAAGCCTGTGGTGGTTGAAAAGAAAAAGCTGGGTCAAAGTGCTACTATTACAGTTTTTTTAAAAAGCATCAAAAGCATTTCTAGGATGTGTTAGCAATAAGGCTTTTTTGTTTTTAAATCCACAAATTAGGTTCACAGAATGTTTACATCCTCTGATTAGGTGTTGCTGGATTTCTCCATTTGCATTTCTGTACCTTACTGCAAAGGTGTCAAATCTGACACTTCCCTGACAAAGGCAGGAAGAGGTGAGCTTTTTAGGGGCGGGACTGGGGAAGAGGGAGGGAAAGGAAGGTTTCCAGCAGCTCTGATGAAAAAACAGTGAACCCTTTCAAAGTCCTCCTTTACAGAAAGGACTGCCTTTACTCTTTTCCATTCCAAAGCAATATGAACAGACAGGCTGATCTGACAGTGCACTGCATTGTAAAAGGAGAGAGGAACAGCACACAAACAGAGGGACTTTCGTTTGATATGCAGTTGAAGAATAATTGAAAGGAGGACTCATCTTCCCCTCTCTTCGCATGTCAGTCACCCACACCTGCTGCAGGGGATCAGCACTCCTTGCTAGACCAGGTCAGCTGGGAGGACTTCTGTTCAAAACTTCTCCTAAGCTGCTGGCAACACAGCACAGATCTTTGTCAGAGCCTCCAGCCAGGGGCAAGATCAGGCTTTCAGATTCTCCAAATCAAGTGACATCTTTTGTCACCCACTAGCAAATATCATGTAGTTCTCTGCAGTGTCTTTCACCTCCAAATAAGTAAATCTTTCAACCTCTATTCCAATAGAAGGCTGAAACAGAAAAGACGACAAAAACAGAAAACAGAAGAAAATTAAAAAAAAAAATCACTCCAGAACTCAGCAGCAAGGTTAGGGGAGGAGGCCAACTTCCATACAGATATCTACAGAGGGAAATTTCTGCTAAGCAGACAATTCATTCCTGCCTGCAACACTGGCAGCTTATGTTTATTACCATCCAAGGAACTGTCATTAGTAAAGTGCTATTGAAACAAACCACAGAAAAGGGGGATTTATTTCTGAGATACGTGCTGGGATTAGTGTTGGTTAATCCTCGCATCCAGAGCCTTGCCATGTTATGGTAAGCTCTCCACCGATAACATCCCCAAGGGGCCATCCAGTCTTGACATCTCCAGCTGCTGGAGCCCAGTTTTAGGATTCTCCAGTTTATGGACCCACCTCCAAGCATCAGCAACGTGCACATGAGCGCACACAGAAGCAGTTCTCCAGCCCTACTTCTCCTCCCCACGAGGATGTGGGTGCAGATACTTAGGTTTTACAAATCCAGCGTTTAGCTTTTGGAGCACACCAAGACTTTTGCCTGAGCAGTTCTTCCTTCTATCCACTGAAGAGGACGACTGGGCCAAACAGCACGTCCCCTGCTGAGCTTCCCCCACCAGCCACAGCTTGGGACCACTGAAACACACAAGATGGTATGGATGAGACCCAGGAGAACATCCTCTTGGTTTGCATCCACAGATGGATGCAAAGGTTTGAACAAGGTCATGCAGGAAGTGCTTGAGACACCTCAAGGATCAAACAATCCACCAACCCAGCTGGCTGAACCAAAAGCCTATCCTTCTTCCACTTCCTAAGACATATTTTCATTTTGTTGCATGAGATCCCTGGTTCAAAGCTCTTTTTTATGCACTTTCATACAGATACCCTGAGCCCACAGTAATCTAAATGGGTAGGGTCACTAAATAGTGTGCTTCAAGCCTGTAAGGCTTCTACACGAGCTAAGAGAAAGAAAAAGGGGGAAAAAAGCCAGTCTGTCTCCTTCCACGGGATTTTTAGCTGCATAAGGAATATAAATGTTTCTTCATTATTGTTTTCAGCAATTGTAATCCTTATTTCTGCATTTTAAGAAAGTTAAAAATATATCAAATCTGGTGCAGAAAACATTCAAGCATGAAAATACACCTTACAGTAGGAAGCTTTAAGCTTAATTTAGTTAAGCAAGCTGATGATTGATGGTGATTTGATTGGTCACACTGCATACGTTGTATGTTACACTACTCTCCTTCCAGCTGAGTAAGTCATGGGTTCAAAAGGCCTTTTAATCCAGTAGAGTCGAGTCTTAAATGCCAAGTGCTAGATAGTGGATTCAAACTGTTTGAAATGAGAAGGTAAAAGATTGAAGTCAGACACTGGAAAAGCCACAAATTCCCTTTTTCACTATGTCATCAAGTCAGATGAGACAGTATCCTTCCAGAAACAAATACTTTTTTTTTTTTTTAAGAACACAAGACTTAGTAAAACTACAACATACTGACAATTAGATTAGATGATCCCTTCTGGCCTTAGATTTCTTAAGTATAAAACTACTTCACTTTGTGAGTCTTTTAGTTTTTACATTGATCTCAGACTAAAATTAGAGTCTGAAAGTATACTGAGTAGGTTTTAGTCCCCCCCCCGCCCCCCCAATCTGGGAAAGTGCAGACCTAGGGCACCCTGAAGCATACTTTTGCAGACAGCTTCAGAAATTGCCCAAAGTGAATTACCCTCAGGTGAACTCTGCAAAAGCATAGAGCATTTAGGTACAAAGTAAAGCAGCTGAATTTGAAATCACCAAAGACACAAACCTTAAAAACATCCTTAAAAGATGTGCTCATCGAGAAGAAAAGGAAGTTACTGGGCATCGCTTGGAGTTTGCATATCCACTCAGATATGTGCTTCAGAAAGGACTTCAGCTTCTAGTGGCCTTCTTTGTATTCATTGTATTTGTCCACTTGGACTATCCGTGAATGAGAGGCACACTAGCAAAACTTTGGCATTTCATTCTCACTACGCTGACATTGCCAGAACCAACATGGGCTGCAGAGGGTCACTACAAAATTCCTTCTACTGTCACCCTGCAAGTCTTCACAATTGGCATTCCACACATGGAAAAGGGGAAACAAACTCATGAGACACATTGTCAGCCCCATAACTTTCCCACCAATGCAGAGGGGTTGTTCACAGCACCGAAATGTTTTTTTCAGGCCTCAGTGATGCAAAAGTTCTAGCCAACTTGCCTCCTTTCGGGTCAGCAAGCACTAGCTGGTGTTTACTACCAGCTTTGTGCAATTAAGACACCTTTGTGTGTCTTCTTGAGCTGAACTGGCCAACTCAATTGAAATACCCCTTAAAATTCATATTCCAAATTCTCCTATGACTAAAATAGGAGACTCATTGGTATTAGGTGAACTACCACAGTTTAGCATAAATAGCAAGTCTTGATATACCTAGGTCGAATGACAGAGGTACATGCTCTATCTTCTTGCTTTATTTGCTCACTCAGACAGGTTTATTAAGTCCTATCCAGCTCTGAACACTTCAAAGAAGTTATCCTTGGCCAGCCTGGCCATGACCACTCTGAGTCAGCAGCACACATGCATGTAAAATTAATAGATGTAAGTGACATAGACCATATGGGAAATGAAATATGCAATCAAACAAAGAGAGTCAGTGTAGTGTAAAATAGGTAGACCAAGAAAGAAAAGTTACATGCAGTCAAGCATGAAAGGTCTTGTTGGTTTGCTTTTGTTGTTTTCTGTTTTTCCCTCTTCTACTCACAAATAGCATACTTTGAAGCAAATTGGGAAATTTGGGGTCTGCCTACTTGGGGAAAATGGGTCCCCAGAGTGCTGGCAATACTAAGGAGGTTCTCAAGTATTATCTCTTTCCTTGAATAAACTAGATGCTACTCCAAGTACTTCTAAGTCTTCTGTACACAAACAGGTGGGCTCTTTGGTCTAGTAATCCTCCAGCAAGTTACCTTCACAATACGGCATATACAGACAGTCACCACGTTGAATCGTCAGCAAGAAATAGATCCTTGCTGCAAGAAACCAGCAATGCTTGGCCAAGCAAGAACTAAAGGAGTTAGGTGTGGATCCCATTTCATATCACCATTTCAGGGAAAAACTTCGATTTGCAGGGAAAACTCCAGCTAACTTGTTGCCTTCACCTTTCCTTCAATAATTGTTGATGAGAAACCAAAAGAAGTGTTACTCTGAGTACATTTCCTCCAGAAATGCAGGAGAACCTTACAGTGTAATGGGGAAGACATCTCTCTGGCCCAAACTGGAAGATTTGGTGATCTGGTCCCTTCTGTAGCTGAAGAAGGGCAGTGTTCAGTCTCCCTCGGTTTCCTATTGGAATCCCACAAACTGGCAGAGGAATCAGTAATGCTGGAGCACAGCAGGGGAGCCTACCTGGTGCCACTGCTTTGTTTTCTGTAGTATTTGTAACCATAGCATCTGAGCAGCAAGAAATAAACATGCAACACCAAGAACGGAAGTGCTTCTACTTCCCCTGTCCTTCCCTTGAAGCAAACACTTTACACGTTTTGTACTTACTGTTCTTGTTTTTAAGGAACATCAGTATTAAGAAACTATCTAGACAGTTAGTTTATACATTGCTCTAAATAAAAACTACAGATGGATTCATCAAATGACCCAAATATCTATTTAGGTTTTGGTTCTCGAAATCACCAAAATCTGAAGTGTCTGGAGACAAAACTTTGATTTGACTTAGTTTTTAAACGTTATTTCAGAGTTCAGGCCTGTACTTGGACTCTGACCATTCTGGCATTTGAGAATTTAGTTTACCAGAGAACCCAGGTGAACACAGCCCTTCCTGGGGCTTGGTGCCGTAGCTTCTTTTGCTAAGTGCTCTTACCCTCACTTTTCTCCCCATTCCTTCTCCCCCTTTCGGCACGCACCCCCCCCCCCCTTCTTTTTGTCTAGACATTGTGCAATTTCAACCTTCCCTGTTTTGGCTACCTTCTCATTTGTTATGGACATAGCCCATGGAGGTGCACAGATTTAACCCCTTTGCCTACCTTTTGTGTCTGTATTTTAACACTCCCTGTCTCCATTCAATTTAACTGGTTTTTAAGGTCCAAGTTTCCACAATGTCGGAGACATTCATCTCCATCTTTTTCCTCAAATTCTGACAAATAATCATTATGTCTCTCCTGAAGGAAGATAAATGTTTTGCTGTTGATAAAACTATTTTTAAAAAGGTGGTGTTAAGTGATTTCAAAGAAGAGGCAGTGCCCTTTGGACCTGTGTCATTATCCTCTTCCTTCAATTCTTTCAAGAAAGTCACAAACCGGAGTGCAGCAACCCAAATGTTTCCAGAGCAACAAACTGTCAGGTTCTATATATAGCCCAAGTGTCACAGTTCAATCCTCATCTTATCTAAGAGCCTTAGAGGTATGACAACACAATGCTTGGAAAGTTGTGGATACATTTAATAAAGCAGTTTACTCACAGTAAGTCTTGGAATCAGCTTCAAGTAACTATTGCATGCACTGATGATTCCATGAAGTCGGGGAAGGCTGTAAGCATCCGTACCCCTGGAGAAGGAAAAAAAAATTTTGTTTCTCCTACATCCCCCTCTCAAGCCAAAAAAACACATTTTATACCCAAAAGTTTTTAAAGTCCTCTTCGGAAATACTTGAATAAGCAAGTTAGACTGTGCAAGTCAACTAGGTGATAAGAGGAGTCTATAAATAGAGATGGTATTTACAACACATTAGGACACAGTGCTGTGCTTCTTGGACCTAATTTACTGCCAGCCCATTCAGACACAGACTATTTACATTATGCTGGCCAAGATATCCCAACCTTCCTCTGCAACACTAACTTGTCCTCTTGAATGGCGCTACGGGTAGCATTAATGTTCAACAGCTTCCAGAGCATTTGGGACCCTCTGATGCTGTCAAATACTTTCAAAAAGACTCCACTTGTAAAGCTACTGTTATCAGTGTAATGAGTAAAAGTTAACACCATAAACTTCCCAGGCCTACGAACACTAAATTCGGTGACAGAGGCAGTCCTATATCACTTCAGACTAATTCTGTCAGTAAGTGAAATCTGTAAAAAAAACATTTACAATATGTACTGTGGTCCAATTTATACCATTCTGCTGTGAAATTGATGGAAGGTGATAAGTTTTACAGATTAGAATATAGGCAACCTTATTTTGCTGTTCTGTTAGCTTGATTATCCCCCTCCTCACCCAGCATTTTCCCTGAGAACCCAAACCACAAGTTCCTGAAAACTCTGTTCTTTAAATTTAAAGATTTAAGCATCGCCTCACAATGGCAAAGTACGTACAAGGAAAAGATTTTAAGTGGACTGGTAGGACTAATAACACAATGTTGTGTATAAATGTTTTCATAGTCAGGCCTTTATATTGATTTCACTTAGTTTCAGTGCTCATGTAACACAAGGTGATTACTAGTAAAGAGCTTTAAATACACTGCCTAACTAGACCCAACTAGATCCAAAGCTTTAGGAACTTCCACTCAAAGCAGTTTGGTAATCATCTTTTCATTTGTACACAAATGAAAACAAAGGAAGAAAGATTTGTTTTTTACATTGTGGGACTCCTTTGTTGTTGTCATCAAGTGATTATGGCAGCTACCAATCTTAACACACTTCTAATATATAGGTATTTTATACATACATACTAGGATTTATTTTTTTTTTTATACATATGCACTTGGATTTGTCTCTGAAAGGAGATCAGGCAGAAGGGAACTTCAAGACAACCAACAGCACACAAAAACCCTCTAGTGAAGCAGCCTGCAGGGAGGTGGTGTTTCGGAAGAGGTATGCATCTTCCTAGCAAGCAGACCTGAGCAGAAGGCACTCCTGGCCAGCCCTCCCCATCTTCCTGGCACAAAGAGCCTGCCCAGAGCAGCTGGGAGAGTCTTCACTAGTCACAGCCCGACAGCAGCACTTCAGAACTGAAAAAAACATGAGGAGCTGGTAAAGACAACTGCATACAGACACTGGAATTAATTCCTGATCACCACATTCTTCACATTGTCACTTCCTTTTGCACTGTGTCAAACTTTGGTTTGGTTTTACATACCCAAATTGCAATTCATGAAGACACTGCTTTTGGCCCCACTCTGGTAACTGAGTCTCTGCACAAGGGCCTGAAGGCATAGATGGAGAAGCCCTGGGGCTTTGGGAGCTCAGCTTGAGGGCTGGGGTTGTTAACCCAGACTTCCATGCCAGTCTGGAGAAAATCGTGCAACCAGAGTGATTTCAGGTCATTCTTTGTTTTTTCATGCCCTGAGGCAGTCACATACTTTTCTTTAACTCCACTACTTCCTGTGGACTTCTTTTTTTTAAAGCAAATTAAAACATCATTCACCCCAAAGAGAAACAATTCCAGCAAATAGTTATTACATTGCACAATCCAATATTATAAAATTGATTTTAAATTTGACTTAAAAGCAATCATACTAAAATATACTGGTTGGCACAGTAAGTTGCATTTTATTCTTGCAATGACAATACATAAGATGTTACTTTGTTTCTCAGAATTCTGTATAGCTGCAGAAACAACAGATGGATTTTAGGACTCTAAATGTACAGTACCACTGCATTGCAGCTATCACAAGACTTTGCCGCTCCTGATTGCTTAGCACAAAGTTGCTCTGCAATTTAATTTTTGTTAATTAATATTTTTGTTAATTAATATTTTTGTTGTAAACCTCTGGTTTTACTAAATCTAGAAATGCAACTGAGCCATGGAAAACCATTTTTTTTTTTCCAAAATATGGGAAGACATTTGTCAGTATTCAAAATTCAAACTGAAAGTTAAGGAGAGTAGGAGAAATGTATTAGCACAGGCACAAAAACACATAAATTGGTCTGAGTATCACCTTCAGTCTTTATGTGCTCCAACAGATTTGTATAAGCTCCCAATAAAACAAACATTTGAAAGCTGAAGAGATGCAGTCCGCAGGAGCACAAGTCAGAGCATACATACCAGACGGATGGTGCAGAGCTAAGCCTTAGTATAAAGGGCCTGTCTACAGGCCGTGCTATGGACACGATTCTCCCCTGGGAAGTTGGAGGAACTGAGCAGGTATTGCCAGGACTCCACAGAACTGAGCCACTCCAGCTCTTGAGATTGCCCAAATGAGAGAAGAGGCAAACACAGGCTGCCCAGCCTTTCTGGGGGTTCTTGCAGTACTGGGTGGCTTGAAACTTGTTTTCTCATTCTGTAACAAAAAACATTAACAAAAATGAGATTCAGTTTCAACATATTCATAGGGCTAAAGGTTAACGTGTTACATGTTGTGATTTAGCCTTTTCACTCTACTGAGAGTACTGCAGCATTGGTTCCATTCCAGCTGCCAGGCCTCAAATTTTATTTCTACAAGTACTCACGCACTACAAAGCTTTCTCCCACCATATTCAGTTTCTTGTTGTCACGTAACAGTGGTATTTAGTTCCCTGCTATGGCAAGAGTGCTTAGCCTGTGCTTCCAAAGGACCACAACAGACAAGACACGATCCTGGCAGCAGCAGCAAGAGTTGGAGTTCCATTATCCCAGTCAGGAAAAGCAACAACACAAAGATTTGGGGCACAAACAGAATACACCTAAGAAAACTGAAAATTAAAGCCACCTGGAGAAACGTATTTGTTAAATTTATCCAGCCGACTTGTTATAAGGGCTTTTTTAATTGGGTTGCTGGGTTCTCTGGTTTCTAGGTTTGCTTTTCTTTTGTTTCCCCTAGGGATGGGAAAAACAAAAACAAGAACACAAAACCCCAAAACAACTAAGAAAGCCAACACATAGGAAATGTAAAAGTGAGTCAGCTAGTGACAACAGAAGGGAACAACAGTAAACCTTACCTTGGACAAGCAATGGTCAAATTCATTTAAAAGTACATCAATACATTTTTTTGACTGCAACTGTAGTACAAAGAATTCACTTTTAGACCATTTGACAATTAAAAGAGAGTAATAAGTTTGCTATATTCTGTATTCGTGTATTAATACAGTACACCTTGACAAATCTTAACACACCAGGAAACTATAATTAAATCTGAAGATTTATTCTCGTTTGGTCTAGTTAAAACGCATGAAGTGCAAAGCAGCATGGTCAGCTAGGGCTGGTGTAATGCCATCCCCACCAAAGACAGCTACCCCAGTGGCAGCAGGTGCTTGAGGTTCACCTTGCTAACTTCCCAATTCTGTATTACATAGAAAGCATTGTGTGCACCACAGGAAACACACACATTTTGCCACAGTACCCACTCGTTTTGATTAATCCAGTGTCAAAAACAGTCCAGTTAAAAAAATACCACAAAAAACACAAAAACAGGTGTAAACTTGTGTCCTGAGATTAATATCAGAAGCAAAGGGCCTGCCACCTGAACTATTTATAGCACCTTGGGACATTCAATGTCCTTCACTGGGTATTTTTTTTTTGTTTTGTTAAAAAGCATTTTCTTTAGTAACAAATGGCAAGTGCTCTCATACTTGCATATTGTTCATTAAGGTTAAAACAGTGTTCATGTGTTGCCACAGCAGCCTTTTTGCTGCTGTAGAATGAAACCCCACCACACGCACTTCAACCCGATGTACTTTTTGAGCTTTTCAGCAGATGCCAAGACAAATACCCATGATCAAAACTTCAGCGTTTCAATTTCTTCCTGGATTTATACTTTTCACACCTAGGAAGCCTGGCATAAGACTTTCCAAAAAAACCAAAAAATAAAAATGTTAACTAGTAAAGCAAACTGACAAAGTTAAAGACCTTCTGTACCACCCCCTGAACACCGTCCTCTTCCACAGCCTCTAACAAAAAGGGGCTGGTAAGCTGCTCGCTGCCCTGTTCAACACATCTAATGTTTCTCAAGCTCGCAACCCTTTTTGAGTACGTAAACACTAGAATTTCTGGAAATTACTCTTAAAAACGTTGTTTTCCTTCTAAGTCATCAGTTTGTCACTCTGCCAGAAGCATGCGGCTCATTTCATGTTTGTTGAGTCAGATTTATCAGTGCATTAGTTTCTTTCCACCCTTCCTGGGAACACAAGGGAAGAAAAATCAAGGATCTTGATGCTCAGGTAAAGAAAAACATTTGTTCTCCAAATTCATGCCAGCTTTAAGTAGACTAAAATCCGATGCTTTTCAGCAGCCTCTTTTCCTCTCCCAAGCAGAAAGTTTATAGTTGTTTTATATTTGTGTTGATTATTGTTGGGCCATCAACTCTTCGTTATGAGTTTTCCCACCACCTTATCTGGAATTCTAGCCACAGATCTCTTATCAAATGATGTAACAGCAAACTCAATAGCCCGAGAATACAGGAAGCTGAATAGAGGAAGTACAGTGGCAGCAAAATAGCCAGATTTAATCAAAGGACACCAGTGACGCCTAGGGGCTACAGAGATGGTAGAGACTGACAAAGACTGCTCCCAACAGCCCTGCCGAGTAAAGCAAGCTGTTATCTCTGAGTGCCGACAATGAAAATGCCTGAAGCCACATTTAACTTGTACTGTTATAACACTTACGATGTAAGAAGCAAAAAGAACCAAAACCACACAAACAAGAAAAACACAAGCACACACAAACAGAAGCAGGAATAACTGTGAAACATTACCTGGTAATTTATTGCAGCAGCACCACCATTCTCCAACGGTTATATATCCATTATCACAACTGACATCCAAAAACTAGCATAACACCACCTTTAATGAGTTGCAGAGATCCCCATGTGGGCATGACTCTCAAATTTGTAGTTCTGTAAAATACTTTGATACTTCTTACCTGTATATTTCATTAAGCAAGGAACCAAGGTGCTATCATGACAAAAATGGATTTCAGATTTCACATGCACAACTGCTCATGTATTTAGGGTCAATTCGGAAGACTTCAAAGGGATTTGAGTGATGTGTTCAGCAGGTGTACCTTAAAACACAGTAAATTCAGGCAACAGTGCACACAACACAGCAATTCTGCCTTTGGTGCGAAGGCAATTCACCTGCACAGTGAACTATCTTTTCGCATGTAAACACCGTGACTTTTGCAACACACATATAGATGCCTCCCTCATGACTACACTAGGAATTGTATTAGCCTTCCTGTTAAAAATAAAGTATCCCAAAATAGAGTCAGGGAAAAACATACCTAATGAAATTCTGATAATCTGTGTTCTTCCTAAAGTGGAGGAGGGCGGTGGTCCTAATCTATATTCCTCACGTGCTGAACTACATCACTGCTAAGAAAATAAACGTATTCACACCTCTCCACTTTCTCAACCCACCGGAGTATAAAACAGTTAAAAAAACAGTAAAAGGGTAAAATCCAGCATAAAAGTTCAAACAATCTTCAGTCTTACACACCACCACTTAAGGCTAATAATCATTGTACAAATCAAATTTATGGGGCATAACAGGAATTCTCTACCTCTAAAGCTACAGAGGGCTGCAGAAGAAAAGGTATTTAAAGATGACATTAAACAAAGCAAAAGAAAAGGACAGCATGCCTTCTGCTGGTTTTGAACATCACACAGAAAACCCAGCTGCATATCCACTTCCAGGTACTAAATGCGTGCACGTTTTCAGAATGACTAGTCAACATAAAGACTTGCACTTCATAACTAAACTTACAAGTCAGACAAGCTGGCAACAGTTTTACTTCAGGATAGTGAGCCACAACTATCTTCACAGCTTAAAAGTTCTTCTTTGAAATGCCACTTCACGTACTTGCAGCAATATATGTATTTTTGCTTCTTACATGGAGTAGAAGGCTCAAGAAACAGAAAGGCAACTAAAAATATATCTGTTTTATTTACCAGTTTTCTAAAAAGCAAAGTCGTAAAAATTAGTCACAAGTGGCAAAACCAAAATATATTGCACAGTGTACAGAAAACATTGTTGACATGTTGACAAAGTGTCATCACAAGTAAATCATCTTACAACAGTTTGGAAAAATTACAGCTTCAGAATCTTATCTATAAATGGAGGCATGTAGATTTAAAGTTACAGGAAAATATTTAATACCACCCTGTAAATGCAAACACTTTAAGGATGCAAGATTAAGTCCGTAAGTAAGCACATCCACAAAATGCTCTAAATATACTTTTCTCTTCCTTTCACTAAGTTATGGTTACAAGATGGTCATTAACAAAAAGAAATGAGAACAAAAAAAAGTAACAAAACAACAAAAAAACACAGCCAGAAAAAAAAGCATGCTAAAGCAAAGTTCACAAAGTGGTTGAGAAGTCCCTGAAAATAATTTAATTATGATGCTCTCCTTTATATAAAGCTTTTATTTTTCCCAAACCCTGGTCCAATTAAAATTGTGTTTACTTGTAACAAAAAAGGAATATGTAATATGCTGGTATAGCTGCACTGTTCCATTTATGATTAAAACATTTAATACAATGGACTTGAACTACAACATTTTTCAAAGTTTCTCATTCAGTTTATATTTACAAATAGTAAAGTTTGACCTTGCTGAACTATTAAAGACAGGAATCAGATCATACTGGGTAGTGTTTCACACTACATTTAAGATACTTTAAGTTGTAATTCTACTTGTTTCACAAGTTCACACTCTGCTAACTGAAGAACCTGCCTCCTTTGCAAATTTCTTTATGACACTGTCCAATTAATAACGAATTCCTTTACACATTTCTTCCACTAAGCAAATACCAGTTGCTTCTGCATGTTTTTGGTGGTGTCAGATCAACCTTCATTCCTCTTTGTACAAAAAGTGGACTATTTTTATAGAATGAAAATAACCTTAAATTTCAATGAAATGTTATGCTAATTAAAACAAAAAATATGAAACACATTCCATGAAAAATAGTTTAAGACAAACATATCGAAAGTTAATTGAATTTCTCCATATTTTTCACCTCCAAGACCTACAAGCTGACATCTAGCAGTGGTGCAACTAAATGTCCTTTAACTAACCAATATTAAGTTACTTTTTGTTCTCTTCCCACATCCAACATGTACAAACAGTGCAAGAACACAAAGCGAATATATTCAAGTTGATACAATCTCAGAGGCATTAAAATTAAACCCTTGACAGCAAAGGATTCCAGCCACACCAAGTTTTAGATTATGCAATTCAAATATGATGAAAGTCAATGGCATTCTCACAATCTCTTTTTATAAGAATTATCTTCCAATTATGAAAATGTCTAATCCTTCCTTGCCATGTGCAAGTTTCATGTATGTTTGTTTAGCCAAACAAAAAAAAGCCATGGCCAACCTCCTGATGGAACAAATCAAAAAGAAAGGTACAAGTTATGCCAAGTTTTGTCTAACAGTCACAGGAGCATAGGCAGTTAAACTCTGTGGTCTCAGTTTTTAAATCTTTATGCTTAAAGATTTCCCATGTATGAATTGTCAGAAATGATGCTTCAGGATAATAATCAGTTCATAGGATCGCAGTGTCCATTTAACGAAAGGCTACAGAGTAGTCAGCACTCACCTATACTTTCTTACATATCCATGTAAATATTTTAACCGAAGATCACTTTACGAAATTAGTTTAACATTCCTCTGAGACAAAAAGTGTTCCTATAGTCAAAACTACAGGAAACAAAGACGATGATGAATCAACTGGTACGAGAAGGGAAAAGTGCGAACTGATTTTCTGGAAGGTTATTTCTTCTAGTATGCTGGACCACTTCAGATATTAAGAGCAATGCTAAAGAGCCACTAAGCAAAATGCCTAGAACAACGTATAATGCTGAATCATTACCCAAAGGAGATTTGAAGAACTGGATGTTCGCAAAGGGATTTTCAGTACTCATTGACCCACTCAGTAGGCATCAATGAAAGCTTTTATAGTTCATAAAGAAATACTTGAGGCATATAAGTGCAAAATATGAGTCTTTTTTTTTTTTAAAGAAAAGCTATACCATCTTCAACAATGTCCTTACTGGGAAGAGATTGCCACCATTTAAAAAGAGATTCTTTCACAAATGACTCTTAGAGCAAGAAAAACACATTTGTTTTACGAACCAGATTCATCTTGCTGGAAACAAGATTAAAACTTTTATGGATCATCACCATAATTTTGAAGCCGCTTTAAAAGCAACAGGCTCAAAGGCTATGTTTGTTCTTCACTGACTTGACTCAGAGAAACCAAGTTGTTTTCCCCACTGTCTTCAATCATTTCATTAAGGTCCATTTCGTGGATTTCTTCTTCATATGATGTATAAAAATTGCTCTGTATATTGTCCTCACAAAAAATACATTCCTAAAAAAAATATAAACATTAATAAATCAAAGAAAAAAAGCTTTTCTAAACACTAGTCCATCTGTATGTGATCCCTGATTCCAAGGGAACCTTTAAATCTGTGCTACACCAGGTGTATACCATTCCCAACTTCTCCCACACAATCATTTTATAACTTGTAGTAAATCAATATAGATACTTGAGAACTCTACTGTAAGCAGTTATGCCACAGATCATTTACAATGCTGACATTTTATGTGCACTACAAATCACATTCTCCTACATTTGATTGCCAACACTGTAATAATTCGTCCACATTAGTTGCACTGCTAGGATTTCACTGCAGTTCTGTTACACTGACTTTTGAAACGCCTATGAGCAAAAAGAGCCTCTGCATTTGATAGCTGAGCAGGGGAAAAAAGCTACAAGTGATGCACAGCTTATGGAAGCGGAATGCAGTCAGTCATTTGTACATAAAGTGAAATTCATAGATAGCCAATAAAACTGAAAGGATGCCATTTTGTTTTCCAAGCCATTAATTAACTTATCATACAATCAAGACAAGAGTTGATCCTGCAGGAAAATTTTAATACAAAAGAGGAACACTGTATTCCCATTCACTGCATACTTTTAAGAAAGCTTAAGTTAGAAAGAAGAAAGCATGAGTTTCTCTAAACAAAATAGAAGTTTGTTTTTCAAGTCGTATGAGGTTTTTCTTTTTTAAAATCAGTGAAGCCAGAAGTCTTATTTCATACAAAATTGCAACTAGATACAAGAAAGCTAAAAATAGCAAGGACATCTCTTACACTGTATTCACCACTACATCAGCTTTCCCATTGGAAAAAAGACCCGTGATAAATTAAATCAAGCCTGAAGCCACTGCATGGAAGTCTGAAATAAACTGTTTCCCAGCATAACTGACCAAGCTTTTGCAGCAACAGGAATGGAAAACTAACACAGGCAGCTAATAATTTAAGCGTTGTTATACACACAAAACGAACCAACTCTTTTAAACTTACGGAATTAGCAACAGTTTTTGGCAGTCCACCTTGTTGGATCCACGGATGAACTTCAATGAGCTCTCTTTTCTGTTCTTCTGTAAATTTTGGCTGTAGTTTCTGCATTTGCTTTAATTTCTGCTTATCTTCTTTTAAAACTGTTTCCAAATCTCTGAAATGAAATATATTTAGAAATTGAGCTTGAACAGTTTCTGGGCTTTATGCCTATATAAGGTTAAACAAATACTAACATTTTTAAAGACTATTTTGTTCTGGAATGTTAAGCTTACGGATCTTATATTGGAACAAAATTAAATGTGATTATTTCAGCAGCCTTCTACACTTGCAGACAACTTTAATGTATCTCTGCTGGCTCACTGTCTTTCCAAATCCCACTGAAAACAGCTTTCTTAGAACTATTCAGGCAGCATCACCAGTCTTTAAAAGACGTTTAGATGTAGCCCTTAGTGATATGGTTTAGTGTAGGACTTGTTAGTGTTAGGGCTGAGGTTGGACTAGATGATCTTGGAGGTCTCTTCCAACCTAGACGATTCTGTGATTCTGTGAAACAAAGAACCCCAGTTTCCCTCTGCTGCAGTATGTTCCAAGTTCCCCTCCACTGGGATGACAACCCAAAACAGATACTAAATACATGAGATACCAGAACCAAAGAAATAAGGTATGTTTAAGAAGGCCATCAAGAACAGATTACAGTTTAGGACAGAGGAAGAGATTTAGAAAACACCGCTCTGTCAGCAGACAAAGGTCCTCGACCCCCACCCCCCACCCCCAGTGCCCCACCTTGACTAAGAAACTTAAAAACAAAAGACAACCCACACCAAACATTTACAAGCTGTACACGTCTGTAAGAGATGACTACAGAAAGATTCCAAGAAACCCAATGTTAATTCTTTTCCTTACGGCACACCTAAGAACAAGCTGGCTCCTCTCATCTGTTCTTGGCCATCATGCTGTGACAACTTAACTCTTCTCATCTCAGCATCCTGTTTTATACAGGCACTATTTATTCTTTGCAAGGTTTTGCTACTCTTACAATCCACTGAAATTCCCAACTGTAGTTGTCAACTCCTCAGGCTACAAAAACTGGGTAATGCCAAGGTACTTTTAAACCCAGAGCAAAATTCTCAAGTTCTTAAGATGTGTTTTCTGTCTTCCCTGATCATTCCTATGCTTTTGTGTTTTGAAAACTATTTTTCCCCCCTTCCAAAAGGCTTGTCTTTACTGAAGCTTTCTATTCCTTTCAAAATACCATTCGCTGCTTCCAAGAAATATAAACTAGATTAAAAAAACCTGTGAACTTGTCCCTCCCCTATCTGCTCTTTTCTATTGAAACACTGAAAAATATTTTACAAAATGTTTTCTGCTAGGAATCTTCCAATTTTTACCTTCTACTTCCTTATCTTATTTGAATGGCAATATAGAACAGAATGAATAGAAGAATGAATATGTGGAAGACAACAACTTGGGGAGTGGGGTAATGCCACCGAACAACAACAACAAAAAAAAACACCACCACAAGGCAGAGAAAACAGCATGCCACTGAATGTGACATTCCAAGGACAACACCGAGTTCTGATCTTCCTCGCTACTGACTCTCATTAGATATAAGTATGGTTGCCCGAATCTGTTGATCTAACTTCAATGATTTCTAGGCAGTAATTACAAATCACTAACTACGCATGAACTTAGATATATATATGGCTAATTTCAACTTAGGTAACAGACCTAAAATAAATGCATATACACCTACATATGGGCCTAATCAAATAATTCTTTTTCAGCATATATTGTGTAGCATGCAGAAGATATAAAGGAAGCAAGAATTCTTCTTGACACCAAGCTAAACATTAAAACAAATTTTCTTCTTTTGAGACAGTAATTCATATCTTGTACACATAAGCATTTCGTGAAGTACTACAGCATGAGAATTACCGAGAAGGTATCTGGTAAGTCATCATAACAGTGTCATCTGTGTTTGCCATCAAAAGCCATATAGGATCCTGAAGGACATATTTAATGAAGTGCTCACTTTCTTCCATTTCTGCCTTCATTTTTGTTTTATGATGATTTTCTGAAGAGTCAATACTCCCGAAGTATTTGCTGGTATGACTAGTTTCACTACTACCTTTAAAAATAATTTTAAAGCTTCGTTATAAATTTTCAAATACATGGATTGTTTGAATATTTTCCAAGCTAAAGAAGGTTAAAGAGAACTAAAAGTCTAAATATAACAATCATTTTATTTCATTTTTAAACAGACGAAACTCCCCTTCCCCCTTAGGTAACTGCTTTGTTTTTAAGACATGAATTTTCAAGCTAAATCTCTCTTAAATCACAATAGAATAATTAATTTAAACTAAAAAAGTCTGAAGTGAAACGCCAAGGAATATGTTTCCCTTCATTATTCCATATGCATACCTATGCAAAATTTTACCAGCTATTTTACATACACAAGAACTTCAGAAGTTTTATACTGTAAACCAAGCATAGTAGAAAAACTATCACGTGATGTGATAAAAGAAATCAGGAATAAATTGTGCAATGAGGATTACAGACAGGAAAGATTTTTCCCATAAAGCACTCAGTGTTCAAGTTATGTTTGTAGTGCATCATGCCCCAACTCTTCTAAAATGCCAGGAGTATTCACTGCCAGCGTTACCTGTTCTGCTCCCTGACATGTCACAGCCATTAGAACCAGACCCTAGAGATTCAGCAGCTGCAGACACACCGCTCCCTGACGAAGCTGAGCCAGTGCCTGAACATGCATCTTCTTGAAGTAAAATGTCAAGCAGGACACTGGACATGGAGAGTGCATCACTATTTTGAGCATCCATTGGAGATTCAGCCTGGTGACAGGAAATGGAGGGAAACAAACACAAAAAGCAAAGAAAATTAAGGCTGTTTCATTGCTAATTGCTTACATTTAGTATGAATACACTTCGCTTCATAATCTCATATGTTTAGTTATTCAAAGACAGACACCAATCAGTAACGTATGCCAAGAGCAACTGAGGAATAATGAAGGGGACTGGTTGGCTGACATGTGGTCCCTTCCAGAAGATAGATATTTCAATACAATTTCTCTTTAAAAAATGAAAACTCACTGTTTAATAAGGAAGGCATCTGGTACTCAGTTTTGACAGCCCCTACTGTCCTGGACTACTCAAAATTCAGCCAAATCCGCTAAGACATACTAGCAGTTGGTTGCTCCTACAATAATTACCTCAAATATTTGCATGAACAGTCCTTCACTTATTACTCTCAATACATCATGAAAAGGTAGTTGTTCCCAGATGCAAGCTTCCTAAGACAATTTGTATGTTTAAGGGAAAGAGCATCAACTATAGGGATGTTGTTTTGTTTTTTTTTTTTTTTTTAAGCAAGCAGTTACAGCACTGCCCCACTTACCGCAATTTTATGGAATACCCACATATTACCCCACTTTTATGGAATATTCAAAGTTAATGTTGACAAAGAATTTAGCAAAATACATACCAGCAGTGAGAACTAGCTTCAGCTATATCCTTAATGCTTTCCTGACCAAATGTCTGTCTTGCCCTCATGTTCAAGTGATAAGAAATTAAGAAAGTAACACTTTCCAGGTTTCTAAAGAATGAGAACTAGCCTTTCAAGGAAATTCAAAAGAATGTGCCACCAAAATTATTAGTATTATTTTGTTACCAAGCTTCTTTTAATCCAGTAGTGGCATCTGAGAGCATGCTGTAAACTACAGACTGTCACAGATGCACTTCGTTACCAAAGCACGAGTCAGAAGTGCTTATCTCTAAGCTTTCAGAGATGTCATACAGCAAACAGAATACTTTAGTCCACAATAAGGCACTGGATGCATATATCACTGAGAAATTTCTCAGAAAATGGCGTTTGCATGATTTGTATGATACAAAACATTGTTTTCATTTAAAAAAATATTTGTTCTGAAGATCATGATACAGCAAGCACTCAATAACAGAAAGTAGTAAGTTTTTATGCTCTGTCAATCAAGTTCGGAAGTTCCACTGGAAAACACAAACTCCATTTCTCTGTTCTCCTGCTATTCATCCCCATTAAGAATCAATATCAAGAATATTAGGTAAAATAAATCATCTAGAAACCAACCACAGAAAGAAGTTAAATGCAGAGATCTAAATGGAAGACGTGAATGTTCTTCGGGGGTGGGGGGAACAAGTACGTTCATAAGTTTTTCCTTCTTTCTCCTTTACAATTTCTAGTGTAGGTACATGCTTATGACTCAGACTACACAGCAAAGTCATCTAATCAGCTGTTAGCATCAACACTAATGATGCTTTTGACTAATTGCTGCAGTTTAGATCTCAGGCATGCCTATAAATAAAGCCTTCCAACACCTGCTTTCCTTTATCAGCAGTGAACCAAGTTCTACTCTGTAACTACGTTATCACGTGCAGTGAACAGCTGTAAACCACAAGCAGAAAAGCAGAAGGGAGGAAGGAGGCACTCCAAAAGGTTTCAGCTGCATCCCAGTGACTTTCATTAAAAAGATACCCTGTGGAATCTTTAGACAACACTAATTAATTAGTCCACACCATCACCATTATAGAAACCTTTACAGACAGTACTCCATCTGAGGTTTCCATATGATTATGTTAAACTGATCCATCAAATTTAAAACAAGACAGGAAAAAAGCTGATGTTACCGAATAGCTTAGTGCAGCTTTAGAACCCTAGGTAAAACAAAGGAATTACTAATATCTGCAAGCAACAATTCATTGGTTCTTTACTTTGCCTAGTTGTTTGTAAACAAAGAGGTGATTTTATTTACATTAGCTTCTTTCAAAACCAGTTACAGATCATTTCCCCCCTTCACACAAATTCACTAGCCCAAAACTTTGTTAAACACTAAAAAAAATAAAGTGCACAAATGATTTGAAGTATATTTCAAATAATATTTCAAATGACTTCTAATTGGCATATTTGTATTCCTAGTAAAAAATAACTAATTTAGGATTCATTTCCAAGTTTCTCGTGTAACTTTAGGAAAACAACATTGTTTTAATTTTTAAAGGTTAACATTATTCTAATGATTGGATCTCACTTAATTCAATCTGCTGAAATTCAAGCTTACTAACTACAATTGCGAGTCCATCTGATAGACTGATTACTATCATTAAAAAATAAGGACCACAAAGTGATAGTTTTGAAAACAATGTACCAGAGACAAGGAAACAGCAGAAGGAAAAAAGAATCATTTTTAGGCATCTGTACATATTAACAACCTCAGATATGTTCAGAGTACCAAGACTTTGAAAGAAGAAAACAAAACCCACCATAAACCCATCAGCATACTTACTGGTAGGGATCCCTTTCCACTGCAGTCATCAGTTGTCCCAATTTTGCTGCCTATGGCTCCTTCCTCATTTAAAGCTCCATGCAAACCCGCAGGAGCTCCACTTTCCACAGTTTTTGTGGTTTCCTCTAGTTGCAGAAGATTCAGAGGAGAACTACACCTTGACTGGAATAAAGGTGGAGAAGCCTGGTCTTGAGCACCCACTGACTGTGGAGTGCAAGAACGGGATGGCTCATTTCGTGTCTCTGGGGCAGGAACCTTTTCGCTTTCTGCTGGTGCATTATAATGGAATGGCTGCGTTGGAAAAAACGCCTGTTGCGGGAACGGGCTGGGAGTACTGAATGGTGTCTGTGCTGGAAATACTGTCTGTGAAGAGAAAGGAGATGGGGTAGGAAAGTTGGCTTGGCTGTGGTAAAGCGTTTGAGGTAAGCTACTGTTCATCTCTGGGTAGACGTAGTTGGGGAGCACAAGAGCTACGACGGGTGTCATGAGGGGGGCAGAGAACTGGGATGGTTGCATAGGGCAAGTATTTCCAGAGTCTGGCAACTGATTAAAACTAGAGAGCGAAGTCTCAGGAGCTGGTGGCACAGTCCCTGATGCTGGAAAAACAGGAAGGGGATACGCAGGCATAACGGTGGGAAAAGACATGGCTGAATAGCTTGCTTGTGAAGTGTCTGATGGTGACCAAGCAGTAGTATTTAAGCCTTGAAGAGGAAACCGATGGGGAAATTTAGTTCCAGAAGTTGTACTGTCTGAAGATTCCTGTGGTTTAATGCGTTTTGACTTCCTGTTTTTTCCGCTTTTCTTCCAAGGCTGATCCATTCCAGAAGTGCCATTTCTTTGTCCACGGCCACCTGAAGGAAAAAAGCCTGCATCAGGAAGCGTCCCACTGGAAATCTTAAAGATTCTCTGTGGTTTGGCACCCCAAAAAGTTGCTCAAAATTGTAGTTCTTTGTAGTTCTGGACTTAGCTTACCCAAATGGAAGGATATGGGAACAGATCAGGCTCACTCTTTTACCTCTAGCACAAGAGCTGAGCACACTGGGCAAGGTAAATCATGCTGACACACCATGGGGGAAATAAAAAGAGAAAAAGAATAGCAGTGCATCAGTTGAGGCTCAAATGTGTCACCCAATCAATACAAAGGAGCCACTCCAATCACTTCAGCAATTCAATGAAAGCAGTAGAAGAGAACTGAAAGCACTTCTAGAGAGTTACGGTCACACAGGTCTGTAACTAAGAAGGTGACGAAAAAGCAGCACAGAAGAGAAAGCACACAGAAAATATTTTTCTAAGGGGAAAGAACATGCTACCTTTACAAACCTTAGGAAGAAAAGCACGGAACCAACCTTATTTTAGAAGTCTGCACCAAGCAACTCTTCCCTAGGTGAAGACTGTCAGTTCTCTCATTACAGAGATGAGGAAATCCATAAAATATCTTTTATATCTAAATATTTAAATATCTAAAAGCTGCACAAGCTTTAAGTTTGTCTAAAGCTTACTTAGACCGTCTGAAAGTTTAGCAAGAATAAAGAACACGGGACTAAGTTGTTCCAGAGAAGGTTTCCTATGTCAAGGACTTGCATAACTATTTATATCAAAACAAAGATAAGAAAAGAATCATGGGGGAGGAAAAAAGACAAAAACAAACAAATGCTCAGCAGTATCTGACTTCAGTTCCAAGTCAGGACTGAAATGGAAACAAAGTCAGGTCAGTACCAAGCTCTTCTAAAAATGCCATCCCGAGTTCCTAGCCCTGACAAAACTAGTCTCACTATTAGAGCTAGGCTGTTCCATTTCCATCTGCCGCTGATCACATTATTAGCTTAATTGCAACCAACCAGCCTGTTTCACCTATGACATGATATTGCACCAGGAGAAACTGGATGTAAACCAAAGAGGCTGGAAAAAAAACAAGAAAAGATAGAAAGGTAGAAGGAAACGAGTGGCAAGAGAATAAATACAAGCACAAACACAGGAAGGAAAACATTCTAAAGTGTGTCTTTTTTGTCCCTTGAAAGTAAATGCATAACAGTAGTAATATAATGAATAGATAACTAAACATAAGTTACTGAAGCGTAAGTTAAGAGCAGAACATAGCTTCTAATATAATCTTCAAAGCAAGACTGTCACCAGAATTTCTCTATGGACTTAAACATAGCATGGAACTGTCACTATTCCCTGTGGTTCCACAATACAGCTAAAAATGCAAGCATCATCTCAACAGGATTCACTGCCTATATAAAGGCTACTTTTTAATCGTGAGAAGTATTGCCATACCACGTTCAGCAGGCCGTCCTTTGGGTTTATCTTGTAAGTAGTAATTGCAGTGGGACTGAAAAATATTAAATCTCTTTACTTCTTTGAACTTGTTCAAAAAGCTCTGCTCTTCTTTTTGTGTATGCACTGCAAGGACTTCCTTTGTAAGTCCCAGTTTTTTAAATGACTCCTTTTCCTGATTTACATGCACGGAGCTGGATGGAGGTGCAAGAAGTTGGCTATCTAAGAGTTCTGCTCCACTCGGACCATCTTCTATCATTTCTACAGAAACAGAAGGGAAAAAACAATCACGATAAAGAAAAGCTCTGGAAACTCACTTTAAGCTATTATAATCTGTACTAATTTCTCAGTAAGTTTAAGATACAAATTCTGTTTCTGTTTATTCAATTTCCCTAAGAACATCTTAGATATAAGAAAACGCAAGTCACAAGTAGGTTCTACGTGTTCCGGCATTTGAAGTTCAAACTTACGAGCAATCACCTTTTTGGAGATGACATATTAGCAGAAATCATACCTAATTCAGGTTGTGTTTTCTTGTCTCCAACATGAACAATGGTGCTACTGTAGCTGCACTGACTTGTGAGTGATACAACGCTTTCAGGCTTGCCAGGTAAAGCCAAAGAAGTTAAGTGAGCACCAACTACTGGGGGACTACTTGATTTGCCAGATGTCTTCAACACAGTAGGACCTATTTAAAAAGAAAAAAATACATATAGTTATACATTGAAAATAAGTAATATGTTGCTACAGCTGCAGAACAGCTGAGACTGAACTGTGCTTGACAAAACACAAAATGAGCATTTTACTTGATTTCACAGAATCCGCCAAGAATGTTTTAGGAATAGGATGACTTCTGAGCAACCAAATCCAATCCTCTACTTTCACACAGAACAAACCAAATCTTGTCAGTGAAGGACTTCTTGATCTTTCCTGGGCTTTATCCATCTCTGATGGTATGACTTCGGAAGTTTCAAGTCTCCTCCAGCCCAAGATTAAGTCCCTCCCAGCTCCCATCTTGTTCTATACTAATCTCTCATTACCTGGTAATTAGCTGGCAGATGCTAGGCTTTGCTCTGAACATCTGCCTACTTAAGTTTTCTCACCTGAAAACTATAAACAGTAATCCAGCACATCATACCAATGCCTCAAAAACAGCATCAAAACTTTCCTTCTTTAGTACAAATACTGAGTGTAACTTACATTGTAAGACCTAAAGTTTGCCTTTTTCTTGACTAGAGTATGCTAGTGACTTGGTCATTTGCAATCATCAGCACACCAAGAAGCTAGTGAACCTACATCCTTTCCTACCAAGTAGGGCTGCAAAGACTCCAGATGACAGCAGAAACTGTGTTCTTAACTGCATGATGCAAGTTCCACTACTTCTTCCTCTCTACTTCAAGGCCCTCCAATTCCTTCTAAAGGATACTTTGTTCCTCTGTATACGGATTATATCTTCCAATTGTATTCTAAAAACTACGTTAGAATTTTTCTTCAAGCTTATCAAAAGGAAATATTGATAAAATAATTCCCAAGACCAATTTTTAAGAAACTCTACTAGTCAGCCCCTTTCAGCCTCATATAATGAGGAGGCTAAATCAGCAAGTACCTTGTTTATGTGTACTTCTCTACTAATCTCACAATTCTTGTACTAACCAACCAGTTGCCTTTTCCACTTTAGCTCCCCATCCAGACATGGACCATATCAAATGTTATAACTAAATCCTAACAAATGAACTTACGTTTTTTTCAGCAGACTTTGTAGGTACCTATCCTCAGTAATCCCCATTGTTATTCCATGGCTGGACAATTCCTTTCACATGAGTTCTTACACCTCACAGAGCACTGAGAATAGCATTTTACCCCTTTTATCTCTTTTTAAAAATGCCCAAAGAGAAGAAACAGAAGTGAAATATGCACATTTAAAAAAAAACAGAATTCTTCCTGCAATTAATCAGCAGACAGGGTCTTCAGCTGGTTGTTCCTAGAAGTACTGACTGTGAAATGATGTTTTCACGTGGTAATGATTCAAGCCCTAAAACTGCAAATCCTGCTGTATTTTGTATAGTATGAACAGGCTTACTACATCTACAGTCAGACTTGATATTCAATTAACTAAGTATTTTAATTCTAGGGAAAACTTTTAACATTAAAGTTAGATTATCAACATGTAATGTTAAGAAAATGGCTATAAGGTCATCCCTAAGCTACACCTGTCATTATTTTGACAAGAAGTAACATTCAACTGGCTGCTAGCAAAAAATTGAAGTTGTAATGTAGAGATACCTCCCAAGGGTTGTATAGCATTAACAGCTGCTTTTTGTTCATGAACACCAGAATGCACACTTGAAGAAGGTTCACATTTTCTTTTTGCTGTACCAGGCACATTACAACTCTCCAAGTATCTAAAATAAAAGGATTTAGCAATATTAGATAGGCAAGTCTTAAGTCTACAGATCAATTGGTAATTTACACAGTGGTTCCTTACCTGATGACACTGTCCAAACAGCTAATCTGTTGATAAGAATACACAGGTTGTTCTTTCCAAGCCAATTCTTCAGTAGCCACATTTTTAGGAGCAGCTGTGACTGTAGTATCCTTTCCTATCACATCTTTCACCTGACCACCAGGACCACTTTGTTTTTCTGTTAAGAGATAGTTATTATGCAATCACAGCATTAATCCTTGGAATTTCCCCTAGAACATCAGTAAAACAGTAAGAAATACATATAAATGAGAACTTTTACTAAGTCAGAACTTAACCACTGTAAAGCAGTAAGAAGTTTGTCACCTAGTAGATTAACATTGTGTAAATACCCTCCCTGTTCTTACAGATTCTTAGAGCTGTGAAGTTTAGTTCAGCTGATGGATCGAAAGGGAACAGACACAATGGATACAGAAAAATAGAGATCATCATAGATGAAACACACTCAGTATGAGGTCAACACTAGTGCAAAACACTTATTGTTCATGTTTACAAGATTTAAATCTGATCAGGAAGGTTTTCATTTATCAACTTAATTCCTGAAGTTACGTACAAAAAGGGAAGACAACATCCATAACTTTTTCCTCTACCTAACAGAAAAAACATATTTGACTACTAGGACAAGAGGAGCTACAGTTAAGGTACTTCAAAACAACAGCTGGGTCGCATGTTTTCCAGAACACAGTACAGAGACTAAGGACAATATAATACATAAACCCAGCACTTTTATCAATTAAATCTCATTAGAGTGAAGTTAGAAAAGCCCCTACTCTCACATTACACCACATACTATCGCAATAAACTAACACTTAGTTAACTTGCTAGTGTCTTACCTGCAAAAGACTCTCTCTTATGTTCCAGTTTTGTTTTATTGTCGGTGAAAATACGTTGTCCTTTATTTTTGACCTTCCGGGCATCTTGACCAATCTGAAAGCAGGTCATTAAAAACAGTTATTATGAAATTGTTTCAAGCATAGCAATTCCTCAGTAAGGCAAAATCTAACCTTAGTTAACTTCTACTTTACAGTTAGTCTGATCATGGGAGAAATCCTGATGTATAGGATTTTATTGTGCATAAGCGGAATTTTAGGAACTAGAGAGAGCAAAAATGTAAAATAGTTTCTTATATAGCATTACTCTGTATTTTGTTTCATATGGTTGAATGATTTTGACAGGACAATATAAAGAAACAGTACAAGTAAGACTTCAGAAGAAAACAGTATCACTCGGTATATAAAATATTGATGCAAAGACGCAACTTCTTGCGCTAGAAGTTTAATCAGGCACTGACCGGATGTTACAATATTATGCTAGAGTAGTTGTAACTATCTGTAGAAATAGTAAGGGAGAGATAAGTATCTATTCCCCTCAAAATAGGAGGCCTCTTTTTCTACAAAGCTCTGAAATGTAGCAATTCATCTGCGAAACAAAAATTCCAGAAGCTTCACCTGCTCAAGATGCTAGTGTTTAAGAACTGAAAGCCAGAAACAGTGACCACCTTGGCAAGCACAGCAGTCTGCCATGCCTGATCCCAGAAACATAAATCAATTTCAGAAGATTCAGCCTATGAACAATATAATTAAGTAAAGGAAAAAATTAGCTTTCAGAAATCAAACAGCATTTGGGAAGACTTAACAGAAATGCCAAAAAGACTTTAGAAGATAGTGCAGTTCCTTTGACTGCATCCACATTCAGTGTTTACTTTGCCTATGGAATAGTTCTGATAAATGTAGGCACAAATTTAACTCTGCTGTTTTTTTCAGAATAATGAAATTTAAAAAAGCTACATCTCACTGTCAACTGGATGAAACAATGACCTGTAAAGTTAAATGTTAAGCAAAAAAATAAATTTTCATTCTATATTATTTGACATTTTTGCAGCATAAAACCGTTACTACTGCATTTTATCTTTGTAGTTTCTCTTGGGAAAACAAGAGGTACAGACTTTCACCTCCCAAAAGAAATTGTTTTCAAATATCCAGTTGTTTTTCCCAGAAACAAGCATATAACATAAAATAGGTATTAGAATGTTAACACACTGCCCAGGTTTAAATTTTTTATACACACTTACTTTCATACCTACAACTGTGCTTCAGTACCCTGAGACTTTATCTATACCAGAAATGTTTAATATGGAAAAAGCTTTCTGTTGGAAATAAACAAATGACGACTTTCTCCTTACACCTCCTCTCATCTCTAATTTGAGAGAGTTATGCTAAAAAAAGTTAGAAAGCCACTTAGAAGTTTTGTATCTCATACTTGAATAAAAAAGTAAAAACCTACCGTTTTATCCTTTTGAGTGTCTTCATTATTATTTCCTGTGCTGTCACTGGAGGATGCCACACTCATTAAGTGCTCATGTGAGCCATTGCTACCTAGACTTCCATAGCCACTTGATCCGCTGTTGTGTACAGGCTGTTAAAAAGAACAGTATATGTGTGTGTGTGTGTGTATATATACACACACACACACCTGCACACTGGCTTTCAACACAAATGAAATTGTTACCAATAATTCCATGTGAGATGAAAGGATTGTTTTGGGGGTGGGGAGTTTTGTGGGGTATTTGTTTGTTTTCTGTGTGAAGACTCCATAGCTGCATGAAATCCATAAAACACCAACAGGAGCTTTAACACACTTCAGTAAGTCATGTCTGGTAATCATGAGTATAAATAATTTCCAGGATTGCAGGCAAATCCCAGTACAGTAGAACACAGCTATACAAAATTCACACGAAGGTAAATTCCCTTCAGTGGGAAATCAGAAGTGTGTCATTAAAGCAGATGCTGTACCTGCAATAGCAGCCGATATATTTGCTCTGTGATTTCCTGAACACTAGGGTGAAGGATTCTGTCCTCTGTATAGTTGGGAGCAGCAAAGACATCTTCATTTAAGGGACCCCTGTGTAAACCAAACATAGGCCAGTCCATTACAAACTCAAGTACTTCAGTTGCAGAGCACACCTTCAATTTACCATCACTATATAAGGATCTCTATATATTCTATGATGTTTGAATCTCACAACACCTATCCTTACTCACTTTGTGTACAACTCTCCTTAAGCAACTCTTGACAGTACTGACCAAGTTTGAAGTATGTCAAATTTCCTTTGCTTAAAGCAGTTACTGTATCACCAAACAAATGTAAAAAGGAAACAATTTGCATTATTCCTGCCCCCTCACCCTGTAAATCCCTTAAATCCTTTTAAGAATCACCTTATGATTCCAAGGAAAAAGAAAATTTAAAAACAACTGTTTATTGACTTACGTCCTAACTTTGTGTCTTCCAATGATAAATGAAACTTTTCGACTCCAAGGATTGATGAAACTGGACCAGCTAGTGTCCATGGTTATATAATCTCCATTTCTAGTGCAAAACCTGATTGGTGAATAGTCAAAAGGCTGTCCTCCATACTGAAGAACTGTAATGAATGATTTAAAAAGTCAGTTTAATATTTACACTGTTCTACTTAATAATTCAGAGTTGTCACAATGATTGAAGAGAGAGCTGTACATTTCCATAGATTAACAAAGTAACTTGCCCTGAATGTCTTTCTTCTCTATTTACAAAATAACACAGACTACCATTTAAAATATGACAAATTCTATCATTGCATTCTCAGCACAATTTTGTTTATGTATGAAATATTCAAGCAGTCAATTTGTTTACAGCAGACATGCTTCACCTCATTTTCACCAAACATGAAATCGAGTGATTTCTTACTTTCATCAATTTACATTAAGAATCAAGTTGTAGAGTAAAGGAATACTTCAATATTTAATTACTTGCAGAAATTTTTTCACCTCCTACTTGCTGAGGTCTTAGTAGCTGTTCCTATTTACTTTTAGAAATAAAGTATTTTTGCCACAGAAAAGAGACCACATACTTTTCTTGTGAATTGCTAGCATTAAGGGTCTGTCATTTGGGTGAAGATGCACCAAGACTGGTGTTCCTATTAAGTCCTGAGGTAGGTATCCCAATAGAGGTACCGCTCTGGGGAAAGAAAAACAAAGATTTTTTTTAATTAAATCAAGCAGAATAAAAGTATACTTCAAATGAAAGCACTTAAAAAATTAAGTTTTACTTGCTTTTTCCTAGAAAAAGAATGAATTTTAAATTTAAATTTGGGGTGCCATACCAGTACCAGCTTAATAGCAGTACCCCTCTTTGAGCAAGGCATTGTGTTTTGTTTTGGTTGTTTTGTAGTATTACTGAGCAAAGCGTTTAGAAATCTGCTACAGCAGTTCTCCTGTATTTTCTTATGCTGCCTAGGCTCTACAGGATGAGTACCCTGAATTTAAAAAAGCATTAATAAAGTTTAATCTTATACAACTCTCATGAAAGCAAACAGCCCTGATCTACGGGCTGCAAGCCAATGCTAAGGTTCACACAGGATTTCTGTAGCTAAACTAGCAACCGGTAGCTGACTAGGGATCAAGAAAACTTTCTCACAGGCAGGTTAAGAGTTTAACTCAAAGGAGCTGCAAAGAAGCAAGCTTATTAATTAGAATAAAAAAATAAAAGTAATTTCTGAATTCCTGCACAGTGACCTCTTCTAATGACATGAGGAACTAGTTTATGTGATGAAATCACCTTAAGCGATCATTTAAAGCATTAAGGAAAAAGAATGAAAGTTCACAAATGTCATTTTGTACCTTATCCTGAAAGCTAACCTCCAAAAATATGCTTTGGTAAATATAAAATACATCAAGTCACTACTACTCAGTAACATTTAAGAAGCTGCCACACACCAAGTCACTTTGTAAACTCAAAGTGATGTATACCCTTCCCCTGCCCCAGTTGCTGAAGAAGGCCTGGGGAGCAGTACAATGCTCAGCTATCTGAATGCCTTTAATGAAGAACTTAACCCTAGTGCACAACAGACACAAAACTGCGTTGTATTGGAACTCACAAACATTATGGAACAAATGCCTTCGACACTGCACTTTCAAACCCACTGAAATTAGATCAGTTCCACAAAAGAGATGACATACCCTTCTGGTAAAGAGGCTGAGATATTCAGAGAAAAACAAGAAGAGCAACTTATGCCTTGTTAGTTAACTAATTGCTTCAGTAATAAGTCTTAAAAGCTTGTGAATGATCTACAGCAACAACTTCAAAAAGCTGGAACTGGCATGACAGCTCATACCAAATACTACCATTTTGAAACAATGACAATTAAAAAACACTGCCAAGGTCAAAGCAGCAAAAAAAAAAGTTATACGGCTAAAGGAGTTGAAAATACCTATCAACTCAGAATGACTTCAGTTAGAAAGGACTTCCTCAAATAAAGTTGTAAAAAGAAGTAAACATGTCTTTGTTGTTGTTCTCTCTTCTTTGCTTTGTTCCCATTCTTTGCTACCTGTTTTATGAAAACCTGTGCTGGAACAGAGAGCACTTACTCTCTCAGGGCATCAAATTTTAAACTTTTATTTATTGCTTTAGTTATAAAGAAGCAAATTCAGTCACTTTAATGCAAAAAAACAACATGTTTTTAGACCAATATGAAGGTCAGTGGAAGAGTCAAGGATCTAGATTGTAAGACCTATAATTAGAGAGATTGAGCTGGGCTTGCTTGTCAGATGAAGAGGAAGCTAAAGAATGATCCAGTAGCTTCTAGGAATGAGGGATTTATCTCAGAATTCAGATACTATTATTGTAGCCAACTTAGTTTTCACTAAGGAGGAAAAAATTAAAATCCTACACATCATGTATCAAAAACCATCACGAATACAATCTGAAGTAAAACAAGGGAAAGAAAATAGCAGGAAAAGGAAGCCTCCATTTTCAGCTCAGTAACAAGCTAATTCTCAAAGTCCTTCAAAGTATTACGATATTTCAAAGTACAACCCTGTCCTTAAGAGCTTTATAATAATGACTCCTATTTAGCCTATGTCCCCAACTCTTTTTGAAGGAATATCTTCCGTTCTTTTCATAGACCTCAAATTTCCATCACCTAAACATCCTCTGACAGGTCATAGGCAAAAGCAGTCCCAAAGACTCAGGGAAAGCCTGGTCTGCACCTTAGTTCCTGAACCTCTTTTTATGCCTTGATATCACAGGCACCTTACTTGGCTCTGCTCTGAAACACGGGTAGTTTCATATGCACTAACTCTAATCAGCTTCCATGACTGTCAATGCAACATGAAACCTTCAGCCAGCAGAATCTGAACAATTTCATCTCTGAACACAGGATGTTTTAACATGATCTAATGTCCTAATGTTATATTTAAAAGACACACCTCTAACTGTACCTTGGCCAGCAGAAAGTGACAGCAGAATATTGTTTGCTAATAGTTTGATCAGACTTAAATAAAAATAGAAGTCTCAGATGGGTCATGCTTGCTGGCATAGGAGTATTCCTGGCAGTGGGTTTCACTGACTGAATTTATATCCAGGTTTGCCCCAGACAGAAGTAAAACAGAAGAACAAGTTGTTAGCAGGCAAACAGTTTTCCACTTCAAGTGTGAAAACACATTACAGTGTGGTCTTAATGAAAACTGGGAGATGCACCTTTCCTGAGTTACACAACTTATCAGTAGTTACACAAAATTTTAACCCAGTTATTAATCCCTGTACAGTAACCTGAAAAGTTACTGGACAGGTTGCTTATCACTACATGTGAAAAATAGTATTTAGTAATTTACCTCTCGTCTACATCCTGGAACAAACAGGTTGGTGTGTGTGTAGTTGTAAAAATTCTTTTGTCAGGAGGAATTCTGGGTGCTGAAAGAAAAAAAGCAGATTAAAAAGTATTTTTTGCATACATACAGTAGTTCAAGCTGCAAATTTCAATTAAATGCTGAGTGAAGTCTAAAAGTTTGCATAAGAGCACGTAGGAAAGCAGCTTGCTATCTCACAGACTATCAGCAAGGGCAGAGAACCAAACCAGCTATCTTGCACTTGAATAAAACTTGAGATCACTGACAGTACTCATGCAAGTTAGCTTTCTTAAACTGAAATTCAGTTGTGTTAAACTGACAAACTGCACAGAAATTCCTGTAGTAAAACGGGAACAGTTCTTAATTTCATGAAACCAAATTACTCTTTGTCCACTGAAAGGATTACCTTCGTAACCAGAATGCACTTTTTCTGCAAGCAACACACAGCAAAGCTGGTCTTCTGCTACTTCTGGATCTTGTACTTTGATAAGGTAAGGAGTCATCCGAAACGGGTGATAGCAAATCTCGTTTTCACGCTCCTTCCCTGCACTAATAATTGAACAGCGTTGATTATTTCAACAGATTCATCTCACTTTTTATTTATCTACTGTAATTTTCTTAATGACAAAAAGACTGCATGATAGCTCCTAAAACGGCACCCAAAAATTTAGCTTCCTTAATTTTCAGTAGATGAGAACCTAATTCTGATGGCATCCTTTGCATACCAACTACAATAAAGAATTGTCCTCTTTCCTGATTGAAATAAGACCCACATGTGGAAGTTTGATAAAGAGAAAAAAACCCTTCTTAATGATAAAGTTGTTTTATTGATCCACTAATCTTAATCTGGTATTAAATCCCATTTTACCCTCCAAAGGGATGGCTCTATAGTTTTATTTTTATGAAGACTGCTATATCACCTCCGTTAAGAGAGACCACCTTTTACTCAATATTTATTTTGATTTTAAACAACAGTCTCAGAGGTTCTTACCTATAAGAACAGTTGCTGACTTACCAACAATACAAAGCCTAACAGCAAAAATAACCATTTACACAGTGACATATATATATATATAAGTAATAAGGTTGTAACAGCACAGCTTTACAAAGCTAAAGCTTTTGGAATCAACTTTAATTAGAAGAAAGTCTACAGTAACACCAGCAGAACCTTTACAATACATCCAATCCAACTCTCTGGAGTCGAACATTCTAATTTAAAACTATGCTCATATCTTAATTATAAGCATTTATTTACTCCAGAAGTAACTAACAGGACCCACAATTTCTCTTTCCAGAAATGCTACCAGAGAGGCAACATGCAGCAAGAAGGAAAAAAAAGAAGAACTATATAGCATGTAGTGACAGCAAAAAAGACAGACCAAGTTACTCTCATACATCTACCTATACTGGACATTTGAGATAAATTCAAGATCTGCCATTAGTCTTCTACAATGAAAGAGGACCTGCGGCACATGCTGAACAGAATAGTTTAACTTGAAGTAAAGACTTTCTGCGCCTGTGAGATATCATATCAGCTCCATTCACAGTGTAAAGGTCAATATTCAGACTGATTAACTTCTAAGATGCAACTTCCTGCAAGCACTTTGCAGTTTCCTGAGTAGCTTCTGGAAGTTAAATGACTAGAGGACAAGCATGTGTTTTACCTATGGTCACATTATGGAAAAATACAAAACTTGCACAACATATGATTCTTATAAAAGTCAAATACTTTTGTAACGCAGTTTCATAGCATAACGCTAAGTCTCATTATAGTACTGTTTTACCTGATGCGACAGAAAAAAGATTTCTCTTCCATGCAATCCTGGGTGGAAGACTCTAGAAATATTAAACATTTTATAACAAATTACTATGAAGTTATGACATTTAAAACAGTAATTCTTCCCCAACAGGATTAAAAGCAATCTAGTCTGAAAAAATTTTTAAGTCCCCCAAAGCCTGTTTTTTTTTTTGATTTTATGCTTTTCTGAGGCTGGTGTGTGAGTCACAGCTGCTTGCTTATTAAGACTTCTGCCAAAAGCATATCTACACAGTTCTCCAGTTTGAACTGTTTACTTGTCAACTTTTTCACTAACTTACACCACTGATTGAAAAAGTTTGATTCTCCAGGACCCCCCAAACGAGACCTCTTTCCTAGAGAGGACAGCTGAAGGATCAAATACTTTTGCCAACCTCCCTCTGCATAGCCCCCACCCACCAGCAAAACCCAAACTTAATTTTATTTATTTTAAGCAAAGCCTTCCTCCCCTCCCCTATCAAGCTTATTTCCCTCCTTTTCAAGAGTAGCCAAGCGCTGGTCTTTCAAAGGCCTCAGTATGCAATACTTCTGAACACTAGCTAAGGCTGCCAGTACATGGAATCAAGTATATAGTTTTGCTTACTGCATTTTTGAAATACGAATCTATAATAAACATAATAAAACTAGAGAAAAATGTTTCAGGAAAAATAGATTGCATAACTAAGTAACATGCACAAGGAGGATCACATGGTCAAAGTTCACAACTGAATCTTTTTTGAACCTGACGGACTAGAGACTTCACAAGGTCTTTTCTGCCCTGTTTAATGTACGTGGTATATATTTATTGTTAACTGTTTTTCAAGTTGAATATGGTTCACTCTGTCTTAACTTTATAGACTTAGTATACAGGGATTGGAATTTCAAATATTCAGAGCAGACTTTGAATTCCAAGTGTTTGCTTAAAAATATTTGGCAGCTATTTCTCAATTCCCAACAGCTGCTACTGCACAAGTAAAACAACCCTCACACAAATAAATATCAAGTGCCCTAAGAGGTCTAATCCTTCACTATCAGCATGCCTGACATCCTTTTTCCTACGGCTAAAAGAATAGACATACAGTTACACTTGGTTACTGCAGTGACGTTAGCTGAAGTACATCTTCCTACACAGTAATCAAGGCGTACAGTATTCAAATCATACATATTTTATAGTAGAAAGACAGATATTTTGCTCCTTAGATCTAAGGAGAATGTTTTTTTAAATTATGGTCACTTGATTGCAAGAAAATGTTGAAAACAAATCCACTTTCAGCATGAATACCTTCTTTGCTTTCAATCATCAGTTGGATAAAAGGGGCCCCAGAAACCAATGAACAGTGGCAATCAAAAAACTTTTAGCCAACAGACAAGCTTTGGCAATTCATAAAAGCATGTTATACACCTCATACTGTTCAGAGATGTTCTAGTAATGTGTATTGTACTCCCATGAAGTGATGGAGAAGGATGAAAGGATATTACAAAAATCAGTTTAAGGATTTGCATCTGCATGACTGAAGGAAGGTCAGAGAACTATCTGCTGTTGAGACCACTCACCGGCTCTATTGCAAATATTCCAAGATGGCAATCTGTATGGGGTAGTAGAAGTATAGAAAACACTGACATCCTGAGGTGCCAGGAACTCCACAAATTTGGCATTTTTAAAATAACCTCTCTTACAGCGAAGAATAGAAGCAGCTTGATCAGAGATGTAGACAATTTTCCCAGTAATCATAGAAACAGCTACAGCAAACATATCCTAAAAAGAAGTCTCAAATTTAGACAGTTGAAAAAACAACACATTCTTCAATCCATAATAATAAATAATACATTGCTAAATAATACATGGCTAAATAATACATTGCTTAGACAACAAGATAAAACAAGATACCAAGATAAAAGCATTAAGTTCAAAGAAAATATTAAGGAAACAGAATAAAGAGAGTTAAATCACATCTGTTTAGGGGGCAGTAAAATAAATTTAATGTCCTTGTGAAACAGATGCATACAGCACGGTTTTTGAACTATGCAGTAAGATTAATACACTAGGATCTTCTCAGGTTACATGCCCTAAACCAATATGCCATTGTTTCCTAATATTTTATGATGCAGAATTTACAAATTAAGAAATGAAGAGCTTTCAACTTTAAAACTACACATTTTGGTTTCAAGAAAGCGTCACAGGCATATTTTACACCCATGAAATTTAGCTGTTTTGAGAAAAGGTGTAACCTTATTTTATCCATTCAATGCATTCAATGAAAAGTGCTCTATGCCACTTGACAAAGTAATGAACATACAGGTGAAAAAAGAGCTCCAAACAACCATACACAAATTCCACTTGCATCATTTCATGTTGTATTTTTTCCTCAACACAGAAGAGTTTCCTGCGTCACAACCTCTAGTGCTCAATCCAGTATTACTATATACAAACTTAAGAACTGTCGTCAGAACACTTTTTTTTTTTTTTTTTTTTACAAACTCATGTTTGACATCCATTGAGCAACTTTTATGATATTTGTAGTTCTCAGTTATACTCTAGATTGCCTATTTGTTTCACCTTACAGGCAACCTTTATTTTATTATTCATAGGTAAAACAAAAAATACCTACATCAAGCTAGGGAACATCCCCCATCTCTCCATTACTTTATTAATTTCAGAACTGCGTATGTTCAGAAAAAGACTTCAGAAAAAAATAGAGGAAGATAGGCTAATAAACTTAGATGTAATTATTGTTTAAGACTCCATAATAAACAAAGAACACTGAGAATGAGGAAAATAATCATTCTGTGACTGTGACAATCATTACTGCTAAAAACTACATTGATCATCCTAGTTGTTTTCATCTAAAAGAGAAGACAGTATCACTGGATCATAGAATAAGCCTGTAACAGTTGCAAAGACCAGACAAATACCACAGAAGAGGACACAACAACACACAATGGTTCAAACACTTTGGTCACTTTTAAGTCTCGTTAACAAGAAGAACTGTTGAAACAAATAACCCCTACTGTAAGGATTAGCTGAAACAACTCACCCTATGCCTTGACTAAGCTTTGGACAAAGATACTCTCCAAGTTTAGCCACTATTCTAAAATGACAACTAATGATTTACACATTTCACACTGCACTGCATCACGTGGATATTGAGATATATCACACCATTGTCTCTAAGTATGAGGTATGAGTCAGAAGACCAAGAATTTTCACTTATTTCCCATCTAACTGTTGGAAAAAAAAGCTTTAATTGAGCTGCTATTGGCGAAGTCTTTACTTCATAAAGTAAAGCTTGAAGTTTCTACTGAACATACGCTTGAAGGTAACAGCTAGCTTCTTCAGATTTTGGCCTAGCCAGGAACTCCAACCTTGTAAGGAGAAGGCATGCCAGTTCTAGAAAACATTTTTACATACACGCTGCAGACTTGTGTCAGCATACTCACTGCATTTTTCATGATGTATTCTGAGGTTATAGTTTCAACTTCTTCCACTGTGTAAGATGACACATTGAGTCCAGAAGGCTGGGATTCATTAATCATCAACAATTGGTAATACTCCTCATTGGCTACATGAGAACATTAAACAGTTTATAGTCAGAATTTAAGGTCTCATCAATAAATAGCCTGGAAGCAATAAACGGAACAAGTGGTTTTTTGGCATAAGCACAGAATGGGCAGTTGGGAAGTCTAGGTAGTATTCCAAGTTAGTTGTTCTACAGTGGAGTTTCCTTATCAGTAACCCATACACATTTACCCACCTTAAAATACCCATGTTAGCATCATAATATATTCATCTACTAGAAACCTTTAAATCCCGAAGAAACCCAACTTAACAGTCCACAAATGAGAAGACAAATATTTGCTTAATGAGGTTTTCAAACAAACTTAGCTGTAAGCAGACAACCACATTTAAATTCTTATTTAAATGTTTAATTTTATCCAGGTCATAATTATTTAAGCAGTGTCATACTTGATTACCTTTAACTTGTTTAATGCTTTTAAGGGCATATTTCAACGTTGTTAGGATACTAGATTTGCCTTTAATTCGCTTTTCAGAAGGAAGGTGAGCTTTCAGCTCTTGTAAAGTTTTCAACAACTCCTTTTGTGTTTTGGCTTTAGTGGACTGCTCGCTACTGTAACATTAAAGACAAATAATAAAAAGTCACTGGAATGCTTGAAGTGACACACCATCCTCATAGAAACCCAAACACACTGACATTTGTCACATGCCTAATTTTGCATAGCTAAACATTAACTTTTCCACCATGTAGTGTAAACATTCAGAATTTGTAGTAATTCTTATATTAGTTAGAATCACTTAAAATAGAAGATTCACCACTACCTGAATTTTTGTTGTAAGATACACCATCTGTTTATGAAACACATTTATACACCCAAACACCAGAGAACTTTTTTTTGCACCAGTTTCCCTCCCCCTTTTTAGTGGTATATCCCTTAGTTCCTTTCAAATTCAAACTCTCAGAAATGTTCATGGACTTCAAAGTAGAGAAGCAGGAGGTCCATTCAAGTCTTCACCTCCTGTTCGAGCAGGTTCTCATAGGAAAGGTCCCTGAAAAGGGAATGGCAGTGGGAGAGCATCAAGTTAACAAAACAAATGGAGAAATGCTTGGAAAAATGTATTCCAGTTAAGCATGGCAATACATTAAGTAAGATAAAGAAACTTGACTAAATATGAAAGGTGAAGAATCAGGAGGCAGCTGAAGACAGAAACTGCATTCACATTTCTAAGGTGCATGTTCAGAAGTATTGTCTCAGTGCAGAAGGTCAAACCACAGTGATAATCAGCGCTAGTGTCAGAAAACTGCCTTCCTTTGCAGTTCTTGATCTCCTCATCATTTAAAAATGCTGACAAAAGTCAAAAAGGAAAAGGAGGGAAGAGAAAGGACAGGAAAGACGACAAAAGATGGGTGGGTCAGGTGGGTAGGAAGCAGTGAATCAGTCACAAAAACCTAGAGGATTCTAAAATCTTCCTAAAAAGCAATTCTTTCCTATCAAAAGGAAGGTTTTCTATTACTACACAATCGTCTTGGCTGTTACTCTCTGCAAGGTCACCCTAAGGATCCCTGCAGAAACAATGATCTTGGCAACTGTGCTGCCCTATCCAAAGTGCTCAATAAAGTGGCTTCAGCTTCCAGGTAACTTTTTCAAGGGGATTTCTGAATATTTTTCTGAGAATTTTGAGAAGTTCTTCAGGGAGACCAACTCATCTGACAGGTGTTGGGTATATTTCACCCAAAATGCTTAGAAAGTGACAAAGCTGGCTTGTACTAGAATATGCAGTGGTAGTTTTTGTTTACATCATAATGCACTATGATAAACATATCATTCACTGAATCATTGACCATTTTATATTGAGAAATAAAGGCAAGGGAAAAGAGAAAATGATGTAGTACTCCCTTGGGAAACTTCATGTTCACCCTGTACACTAAAATCATATCTACAGTGTGGCTTGACAGTTTCAACTGACGCAATCAGTGTCTTGTTAACAGAAGAACACTACGCTGGCAGCAGGGAGGAAAAGAAAGGGAAAGAAGGCAAAGTAACAGAGCATACTGTGGTTTTTGTAGCCTTTGGGCATGCTTCAATCAATGTGGTCAGAATTTTTTGCAAGAAAAGAAACTTTTCCAAGTTAGCCTATAGTAGCTGCAAATACAGAAGACTGGCCTCCTTGGAAAAATCAGTTATATTTTTTTTTACCCTGAAGATACAAAGTATTAGGCGCAGTAGAAAGCCACAGAGAAGGCTTGGCTTGCAGAGTAAAGAATCAGTGAATTACACTAAAACAAGAGCTTTCCATTTTGCTTTATGTGGACAGGAAAAGGTAGTTGAGTGGTGCCAACATTGAATCCAAAGCCCCATAGTCTTTCAATCAAAGACTAACCCTAAAGCTTTTAATCCTATTTTAGTCATCCCTTTCAAGACCATTCTCTAGGTATCCTCAGTCAACTGAGGTTATCAGTCTCCCATTCCCAGAAGATGATCAAATTCTGCTCTGTATAGCACAGTGCCTGACAGCTGGGGAAATACTGTACAATCTGGATTCACATTTATTTCTGAGCAGGGAGCTATTAATGAAGGTTTAAAAAAAAAGGTATCAAACTGAGATAAGTAACCCTCCAACACCCTGCAGTAAAGAAAACTGAGTCAGTGGGAAAGGATGATTAAGAAATGCTTTTGGTTCACTCTGTCCTTGATATTGAGCAAAAAGTAAACTCCAGAACAATTTCCACTTGAAGATACAGCATGGAACAAGATCTTCTGGTGTCTGCAAGGCAGACACTATGCTCATCACGCACCAAATGGTGCAAAGGTGTGATTTTAATTTACCACTTCTTTAGGATCTGCATCAGGTAGAAACACTTTCAGGCAGGTATATGTAGATAGGGATCTTAACATCAGCATGCTAGAGCTAGAAATTGCTTGATCTGCCTAGGATCAGGTTCTGGTCTCCTGATCAGAGGCTGACTTCATTAAAAAAATAAACAAGTACAGTAGGGCACTCAGAAGTGTCCAAATTTGAGCCTTCAATGCCATCAGGTTTCTCAAGGCTATCAGGGTCAGAAGCAGAGTTCATATAGAGGTATTCCTGCAGCTGATGTTGGTCTGTCCTTACAGACTTGAAGCTTGAATCCTGGCGAATGGAACACAGGAGAGGCAGATCATACGGCTGCTGGACATCAGAACACATCCAACTCAATGGGTGAATTCTGATTTTAAAACACTACGAGGTTTTTCCCAGGCAAAGGCTTCAGACTAAAATCTGAAGAGCAGAAAATTTAAAGGAAAGCCTGCCTCAGAAAAAATACTATATTTGAAGTGAACCACCAAAAAAAAAAAAAAGGAGGTTAGGCTACCAAATCCAAACAAAGTCAGATAACCTCTCAAATCATCACACAGTTCACATGGAACAGCTACAAAGAGCTCTAATTCAACTGAGTAGTTAAGAGGACATGATGCTGATTATGGACAGGAAGAGAATCAAAGACAGGACCACACTATCTCCTACATGTACTCTTCTAGGTTTAGCAAAAAAACACCCAACCTATTTAGTTTTCAATCTTTGGCCTCACATACAAGCAAATTACCGAAAATATATGTGTATTTACTTACCTGCATCCGCTGCTAGACTGATTGTGTTCAGAGTTTGCGATCATCAGACTAAATGCATTTGAGCTTGAACTAGAACAAACAAAGACAGACATTAATGTGAGTAAACTTAACGTAACACTTATTTCAGCTTTACATTTTTTTATTCATGACTGGGTGTCTAGAACATGAAACTTAAAAACATTCTGCTTGGTACAACAAATGGAAACTATACCTGTTAAGACATTTCAGAAGGTTCTTCTTACTCTAGCTTTGCTCTGTACACTAAGCTTTTTAAAAGATGAAAATAGCACAGTTGCATCCTGACTGTTAAAAGAGGCTGACGCTTTTTGCTATATAATTGTAGAAGCTGGTTTACCAAAGAACACAAATAGAACCAAGCAAACAAGCAGTGATAAAACATACAAATTAAGGTGGCTTTGAGAAACCTGCTCTTTATCAGTTACACAACTTACATTATACAAAACGCAGGTTAACTAGGGGAAAAAGAACACTAAGCCTCAATCTGAAAACACACTTTATACAATAATTACTTGGAAATTAGATTCAAATGCAAAAAGCTTTCAGTGACACAAACACAAGTGGACTTTATTTAATACCAAATACTACCTTTTATGACAGTCTGAAGATTCCATGAGCATTGCCGAATCTTTCCCATTTTCATCAGATTCATGGCCATGAGAATCATGCCCGCTGGAGTAGTTTTCATTTGTTTCATTTCCACTGAAGTCATTTCCACTAGATCCACTGCTCATCTCAATATCTTCCTGAAGAACTTCATGAGAGTGTTCAGGCTTTGTCTGAATTCCTGAATCTTCAGCAATCATCTGGTTATGACTACTTGCAAGTCCAGAATACTCACTCATTTTCTGTTGCTCTTTTAAAGAGAACAATGAAGAAATGTGTTCACTGATACCAGGTTACTGCTCAGGGTTCTGCTCCTCAGTGCTAGAGTAGAACCCCCTGAACTTGATACTGTCCATGGGACACTCATTAGAAACACTGCCAAGATCAAGTCAAGCCACATTCAGAATTTTCTGTCTGTACAAATTCTGCCTGGAAGTACAGACCCACAAATCTGAGGAAGAAGGGAAGGAAGAAAAAATAAAACAGAAAACTATTTTCTTGTTTGCTTTTGCTGATAAACTAGCTCTTACTGACTGATGAAATTAGTGATATTCACTGTTAACACACTCAGCATTTCAACCATGAAAAGTTTAAGTTATATATAATTGCAAACCTAACACCATACATTAGTATTAGTAAAAAAAAGTATTTCTTTTAGTGAAAATTCACAGAAAAAGAGGAAGTGGAATAAACATGAAGAACTCCTTAGAAGTTCAAATATTCAGTTGTTTGCTATTTTCCTACCTAACTCTTCATAATTTTACTGCCTGGATTTGGACAATACCTACTAAAGAACATTTTATTATTTTCACTTAAACCATTTTGCTGGCTTCTAGTTTACCACGGTAAACAAAAAGACCATTCAGACATCAGAGATTTCTAACTGTTTGGAATTTTTTTCTCCCATTTGTTTGCCTTTTTTTTTTTTAAAAAAATACATACTCTTGTTTTTTTGCCAAGTTTACTTCTGCCATTTTGACCAATTCTTCAATTCTGTCTGTACAAAAGCCACACACATCGGCAGACTGAACATACACTGGGAATTATCAACATTTATCAAGAGCAAAAATTAAGATACAAATAATAAGTTTATCTGACTACCACTAATTCAGGAAAAAAAAGATTCTGCATTCTATAGAAATGCAAACTTAAAGCAAAACAAAAAATCCCTGCTTTTAAAGCAAATTCCAGACTCAAAATTGAAGTGTAGAAGGAATTTAATGAGTAAACAGACTAACATTAAGAGCCAAAGGAGAAGTACTAGATGGGAGTTCATGTACAAAATAGAGGTATTCAATCTGACTCATATCCTCATCTAGTTCAACAACCTAGACAACAACACCGCAAAACCATGAACTAAGATCCTCTGAATAATGTAATTCAGCATCAGGGAAAAAAAAAGCTTGTTTTAAAAGAACAAAACCATTTTTGTTCCCTCCTTTCTTCCTTTAAAATATTCAAGATTGCAGTTGTTGACTAATAAACCACTGGAATAGCTTAACGACCAATGACTATAATAACAGGAAATAAGAAAACCTGCAGTTAAGCTTTGCTAGTATTAACTGCATCAACTTGCTTTTAAACACAATATTTTAAAGTTTTCTGTTACCGACTAACTTAATATTCATTTAAATCACACTATGATTCTACTTCCCTCTCACCTAGTAAGCATCGAAACTATTTTCTTACCCTCCCAACTGCTGCTTTTCCAGATATTCTACGTTTGTTTGAAGTTTTTCAGAGAAAATACTGTTCTCCTCCTTCCTTGGCTAGAGAAATGTGCAAGATAGCTACTTTCATTTCAAAGATGAAGCATAGTTTCGGGACATTTAAGCTATCAGCAATGGTGACAATACTTTGTATCTTTCTATACACTTTATATATAGAGATGTATTTTTCCAAACAAGATTTTATTAGATCTCCATTACAAGTAGTAAAAAAAACTTCAGGTAAAAAAAATACCAACATCTCACTACTGTATCTATTCACTTCAGGTCTGCTAACGCAGATCATGTAGACATCCAGTTATGCTGCTGCACTCAACAGCAGTACACAGACAATAAATTATGCTTTAGTGCTCTAACAGTGTTTTTTTTTCTGGATTAAGTAAGCCACTTCTGTCTCAGAAATTACAGTAACAGTATTTACTTAGATGAAATTCCAGTATTATTTCACAACGGCACATACTCTGGTGGCCAATGATTAACTAGATCAGACATTTCATCTCCAATTTAACCTCTGCTGTAGATGAAAGCTCACATTTTCACTTGCCTTACCTACCTCCACATTTTAATGCAGATCTGTCCCTGTCTAGAGTCCACTCTTACTATCCATACTTGTAATGAGCCCGACTGGAGGTGCTGCAGGTCAGTGGTACCCATGTTACTATCTGCAGCATCACAAGTAACTATACAACTAGCTTTCTCTGCTAGTGACTGAAAACACTAAAGGAAGAGTAAATACAGAAGGTGGCACTGGGGAAATACCAAACAGGCAGTACATAAGGAAAAAAAAACTCGTGTTACTGTACAAATAAGGAGCATTTTATAGAGTGTTAATCTATTCCCATCCAGTAAATGCTCTTACTACTGCAAGTATTGTATTAATATGAGCATCCACCTGCTTAAAAAAAACTCTTAAGAAACCACTCTCTCAAAAAGCCACTTGTGTGTGATCTGTATTAATATTTCTCAGAGGGCACTGAGGTTGTGAAGTTCTGTGGAGAATTCAGTGAGCAAATGTACTCCAGCAAACTAATCAGCCAGCAATGGGATGGCCTTTGACCTTCCCTGTAAGGTTAAAGGTGAGCTTGATGATCCATCTGCAGCCTTTTGCCCATTTCAAGTAAATGCCTTATGCACATCAAAATTACACAATGTAACCCCATCATGATTTTCCATGAATGGAAAAAGACAGCCAAGGCATTACCTGAAGAGAAGGCCCCACAGTGTCACTCAGGAATTTAAGGTGAAATCTAGCATTCCTCATACAGTATTTTTTGACTAATGCAGGGGCTTTGCTTATATTTTTCTGACCAAGAACTACTCACAAAGAGCTTAAAATAGAAGAGAAAACCATGCTGCTGTAACTGAAACAGCACTACCAGCTGATAACCTACGTCACTTTTTTTTTTTTAGAGGTAGGAAAAAATGCTCTTAAAAAAAGCACATGGGCTACTATACTTAAATCTCTTAAAGACAGCTATATACATCACTATTGATGGATTCAAAACCATGAACTGCCAGAAGGCAAACTATTAGCACAGCCCTAAATACGTCACAGGTAAGCAGTCCAATATTACAGTAATGCATAAGTCTGAAAATTTGCACTATTTATGAGAAGGGCAATGATTATACCACAGCTTTCCTACTCATATATAAAATGTTTGCATTCAGAGTAAGTGTGCGAAACCTTCTCTCCGGAATTCTGAAGCCAAGGAGTATTATAAATGATGCAATATTCTCAGTCTCAAGAGTTGCCTGCAATTTATTTATTTATTTTAGGAACAAGCTTTCTTTCCCCAAAGTCTTCTCTCTAATCTTTGGAAGTTTAAGAGTCAATCAAAATTGTGCCATAAGCACAATGCAGAGGTCTACGGTTTTAAATTCTGAGATAAGCAATTTTTTCTACCTCCAAATGTCATCCATTCTCTTCTTTCCCTGACATCTAAGCTAGCTCTGCTGGGTATCTGTAACTAATTTCAATAGTGCTTTTTTAGGTGGGAGAGGATTGCTCTCAAGAATATATAGAAGCTTTGCAGTGACTTTTGAGGAATTTCACATGCCTCCTTGAACAAGAGCTTATTTATTTATTTATTTTAAAGCAATGTGTTCAAATTAAGAGAATCACTAACAGACGAACTAGGTACTGGTCTACAGGAAATATCATGAATTTTCTTCCTCTTGACACCTGACAAAAATTTATGTGAGGAAATGCTTATGTTGTGTGACATCTGTCTCTAGCTAGCCACCCGCCAGAGCTTTTGCAGGCTTGCGCACAGTTAGTAGTTATGTGGGAACAACACAGATACATTACACTGACTACAATTTGGAGCCCAAGGACAATGATAAAAATAAGTATCCCATTGATGAAGAAGAAACAGGCTTGACCTTCCTTTTAAAAGCATGTTTTGAGAAAAGTTGCCTCAGCTCCTGGTAGTTTTAATCCAGGACTGGAACATTAATGTCACTGAAAAAAAACAGTCTTGCAGAAAGTTTGTTTCAAAGAAAATCTCAAAAGCCTCCATACCATAGATATGTAACAGAGTAAGGAACAGAGAAAGAATAAATGGGAAGGAACAAGAAAAAAATATGACACTTCCAAGGGTTTTTGGGGAAAGCCCTGATGCATTCACTGGCAACACTGCAATCTCCCTAATGAGACAGACATTAGCTAGGTCCACAGTTAGTACAGAACTGTGCAAGAGAGACAGTATTTAAATCCAGTCATCTTTGACTGCAACATCATGAAGGACCCCTTCAGAAAATCCCCAATGAAGAAAATTTGTAAGTCCATAGGGAAAGGTGTGGAGGTTGGGGTATATGAAAGAAGGTAGAAGAGAATTTCTAACCCAAGAGCTTGTGTAATAAATAATAAAAGATTCCAAGTAGCAGCAACAATAATATATGACCAATTAGGAGAGATTCTCTAGGAGGTTGGAATAGCTGTGAAAAAGAGAAAATCAATTACCTAAAATGCCAGGCAAAGAACATGGTGTAGGCTAAGAAGAGACTGTTGGCTCTAGCTAGACTTTACTAGCAGACAGAGGAAAACCTTAAGAACATCTGCATGCATATGCAAGCACCATGCAAGCACTTCAGGAGTACAGAGGGTCAGTCAGGCCCAAGAGATTAATTAGCTTTGAAACTCATCTCAGTCAAAATTCCGAAATAAATTGCACATATTCATTCCACTTACATGCCTGAATAAATTTCCAGTCAATAACCAGATAAGAATGAAAAGGTAAGAGCAAGCCTGCTCGCAGTCTGAGGACCTCGCCTGTTACCCAGCTTGAGGAAGCTCCCTGCACACCACGCCAGGTTTGTAACAAGTGCAGACTGTCACTTGGGGACAGAGGAAGAGCTCTCTTAAGTTTGAGCTTGAGAAATAAGTTAACCCTGCTTTTCTTTCTTTACTTTCTGCTATGTCTTTCTAAGCTTCTAAAGGGAGGATATTTATGTTGGCTCTCTGAATAAAAACTTCCATTAATCTTAAATTGGCACCAGTTAAGCTTGATTTTAAGATAAATGGCTCAAAAAAACCATTCTATTCATCTAGACAGAGCAAACCTCTTAGAGTCGCTCTGTCAGAGTCTAGAGCTCCGAAGACACTGACACTGTATGGAAAAGGCAATATAATTCCACCGAGCGCCAAGAACAAACATAGGCCAGGCTGGATGTGCAGAAAACATCTTCTGGCTACTACTCATTAACCAGAAAAGCTTTACTCCCACCATAAGACAATGGAAAGAGCCTGAACTTCGGTGGTGCCAGAACATGTCATAATATGTATGGGCAAATGCTTGAAGAAATAATGGTTTTCTGCTTTTGAAAAACCTCTGAAGAACTTGGGTCAGGACTGTAGGATACAAAGAAAGCAAATTTCTTTTGAAACTGCCCTTTAAACAAAGTCTTGTTTCAGCACAGATCTGTTTACTTTCAAAGATCTTTCCTTTTAAATGCTAGAGATTTTTTTTCGTGGGGGAAAAAAATGCATGCTAGCATTTAAAGAATTAAAGTGTTATAATCCAAAGCCAGAATGAACTAATTCAAGAACTGAGCATATCCCAAGACTGACAGTTTGCCTAAGTTTGCCATTAAAATGAACAAATGAACTTACCAATATTCAAAAAAATAAACCAACAGGCACACCACAGTTTATGAATACAGTTTAGTCATGTCAGTGATAGGGGACAGTAACTGCGTTAGGATCAATAGGAGTCATTCCTCATGGTCTGGACTTGAGTTTACTCGATACCTTAGCAATGAGAATGTTTTCCACATATCTTCTGGAGGACTGCTTGGCAAAATGGCAAAGTTTTTTTATTTGTATGATAAGCAACTAGCACTGATTTAATTGTATTATGCAGTTCCAGAAAAAAATGGAAATTAATGTCTACAATGAATGCACTCTCCCTGTGCAATTAGACTATAATTGAGTCCTTGGTAATAGCAAAGTGTCAGGAAAAAAAACCTGTAAACAAACAATCTGAGAAGTAACATGTCTAACTGTACAACTTCACCAGCAATAAAACTAAGCGCTTCACTTTTTGCAGCGGCAGAACAATTTACAAAATATCTTCACTAGGACACATTTGGAGAATGGAGCAAGAAAAAAATTGCAGTATTTTCAGATTTCACTATACGAAAAATAACAAAAGATGTGTAAAAATTTCCTGCAGGACTAAAGATACTAAAGAAACCTGCTTTTTGAATAGACTCCTCATCCCACTGCAAGCCATCACAAAAAAAGTTTGCTTTTTTCTTAAGAAGGAATGAAGTATAAGCTAGAACTTTATATCAATTTATCAATATATCAAATCATCATTAACATCTAGAACAACACAAATACTTTACAGAATCTGATTTCATAGTATTCGTTTCATAATTGTTAATAAAGATCCACCTTCAAGTTCAACAAAACCCTCAGTACAGGACCATTAGTTAAACAAAAGCAAATATCTTTAAAGAGGTGATCCTATTTAGCCATCACTTACAGCTGCCATTCACTTTACAACAGAGGAACTGGCCAAGACAAAGCCTTTATCCAGAGCCATCCAAGTGCCAGACCCTGAAGTTATAGCAGCATCTATGCAGGAAGAGATCAGTACAAGCATCAGGCCAGGCCCTTGCATCCGTAGCAAAGATGCTTGCATCTACATTGCTTTCTCAGTGGAAAAACAAACAAAACAGCTCAAACCTCATTATATGAATAACCACACTTAAGCTAAAAAAATCTCTCTGCTTCAATTCAATAATGCAATTCCCAGTTTATATCCAAAAATAGTTCTGAATGAATATGTGTATGACTGAAATCACAGTTTAAGGTAAAACAAACAGAACAATATATCTTCTGCATGAGGTCTAACGGAAAATAAAAGAAGTCTTTCCATTAACATCAATCGTAACAATTATGCATGTTCCTTACCTGTTTCTTCCTATGAAAAGTTGGTAAAAATGTTTATCAAGTTCCCTCCCAGCTAGCATCAAAAGCATGAAGTGCCTAGGTCCAGAGTCTCCCACATGCATTTAATTCTTGTCTCATCCTCTTCTACTGGAAATCTTTGACCATTACAGAGTCCGGACACCTCTACAACTATAAAATATAAAAGAAATACCTGGGCCCCCCAACAGTGTCCTCTTCAAACAGATACCAGAGAGATGCTCACAGTTATGCCATTCCTATGCAGATAAACGTTGGTTAAATATGAAACTGTCATCCAGCAGAGGAATCAGATACAAATTTGTGTTTTAAACACTTATGGTCTACAATAAGGTCTTGTAAAGTTTTAAAATAACAGAACCTTCTACAATAGATAAAATAACTTCTCCTCTCAACAATAACTTCTCATCCACTATCAGTATGATGTCATACCATGCACATTAAGGTCTGCACAAGCTGACACAACCACTAAGAATGAAGGGCTAAATCCTCCAGTAGAGAACAGCAAAGTGCCCAACGTATTCAACAGGAGGTCCACATGCTTTGGTTTATTTAGAATATCCAGTTTTAAGACTTGATCTAATAAATCTAATCTCATCTACAATTCTGTAGGCTTGCTATGAGGTGTTGGGAGTGGGGGTCAGCCTCTTCTCACAGGTAGCTAGCGATAGGACTAGAGGGAATGGCCTCAAGTTGCACCAGCAGAGGTTTAGGTTTGAAATTAGGAGACATTTCTTCTCAGAAAGAGCAGTCAAGCATCGGAACAGGTTGCCCAGGGAAGTAGTGGCATCACTCCCCCTGGGGGTGTTCAAGGAAAGGTTGGACCTGGTGCTTAGGGTTTAGCGGGTGACATTGGTAGTATCATGATGGTTGGACCAGATGATCTTGGAGGTCTCTTCCAACCTTAATGATTCTATGATTCAAGTTTTAGGCAGTAAGCAAATTGCAATTCACAGAATGGCTGAGGTTGGAAGAAACCTGTGGGGTTTATCTGGTCCAACACTCTGCTCAAGCAGGGCCTCCCACAGCTGGCTGCCCAGGACCACGTCCAGATGGCTTTTGATTGTTTACAAAACTAACCGTTTTGGATGACAGCCATGTTAATATGCGTTAATTCAAAATGCAGCACATCTAGCAACTGCTAAAAGTACATTTGTGTTGGCCAGACTTAAGGAAGAATTTATTCACAATGTTCCATTCTGCGTAATGTCACAATGCTGATGTGTTCTGCAAGTCTCAGACTATGGTACAAATCTGTACATATTAGTTCTGTGTTTTACCTTTAGCTTTATCATTAATTGATAAAACAGGATTTAAATAAGCTCTGTATCTCTGGCCAAGAGAAGCATTAGGAAATAGCTTTATTCAGAGCTACTTTCAGATTTTGCAATTTTAAGCACAGATGCTAGAATGTCTTTTAAAGAAAGATCTAACACTAGTGTTGAAAGTCAGCTTTTACACTTCACTACAACTAACTCATCTCCCTATATTCCATATTTCCTTTATAAAGTTAAGGTATATCACTAAGACATGCAGAAAATTCACAAGGATTTGCTCAACTATTTTTGAGGGGACACAGCACTTTTCTAGCTTTGTGATCTCCATCACGACACTTTTACACAGAGGCTTAAAGTATACATTTGAAAATATGTATGCTATTCACAGTAGCAACATATCATTTTAATTGCTTATATAGGTTTCATCTACTTAACACATTTAGGAAGGTATTAAGAAAAAAAATCTTGTAACTACTTAAAATTCTCATCATAAGCCTCTCTACAAATTAACAGAAAGCTAAGACAAACCTACATCAAAAGGAGTTTCATCTGAAACTCAATACAAGTCATTCAAGCCAGGGTCTTTCATCAGTCTGAGTAAAACTAGAGACAGTTGAATCTCGTCTTCTGGTTTTCTATTATTAACCAGAAGAAATACGCAGTTAACTGAGTAAGCCCAGTTCATCCATCTACGGCATCTGAGGAAAGTCTTTTCCACAGAAAGTCTAAATTGATCAGTATAAAAAGAATATAGAGCCTATGACAACACTTCCTTTGATACTGAGGTGTATCTATTCGGAGCATAGAAGACTTCAACATTAGAAAAGAAGAAACAACCTGTTTTGGGGAACACACCTGTATTAGAGAATCCCAATCAAGTAGACTTTCTGAAGAGCCATGAAGTCACACCTGCAGTATTGAAAAGAGAACAAACACTGTCAGCTTTAAGAACCTATTCAGTTCAAGTTTTGTAGCAGCAGAAAAACTATTTTTGTTTTAATCATCAGGAAAAAATGGGCAGTATAGCGATAATCCTCAAAAATACTCAGTTTCATGTGTCTTGGAATATTACAGTATTACCCAGAACTGCTGTGCTTCCCTCTCCTTCCTTAGGCTAATACTGTCCCATTATCAGATCATATATAACAAAACTATTAGATGATGTGCCTCCTCCATTATATGACGATCTATTGGGTTTTCTTATTCTACCACACATACCCCACATGTGTTATAATAAGCTTCTTCTTTGTCATTAGCTTCTAACACATTGAACAGAAACATGCATAACTCAGTAGCTCTGATGCCACGTGTTCAGTTTCTTGAATAGAGATTAGAATAGTACCAGCCCATTACAAAACTGACCAAAAACATTGATGGAAGCTATAATCTGCTTTCCAAATCAAATCTTATATGAATATTTTCCTTTTTTTTTTTCCCTCCTGAACTATCATCCTAATTATCTGAACAACGCGAACAACTTTGTTTTCTGGACCCCAGAATTATTATTAAGACTCCTTAACACACCTTCAAGAGACTGGAATTTATCAATAACTATTGTACAGCAAACAATGCAGATGTAGCACTGGATACTGTATGTTAGACTGAGTAATTTCAGTGTCCTAACAATTTAGAGAAGTCACATCATTTCTGGGTGCTCAATGATTTGTGAAAGTCTTTAAAAACATACTATCCTGACTCTCTTTTCAGTTCTCAGCACTCTGACAGACTACAGCTCAAGGGAGCTATCCAAAGCAGCAACAACAAAAAATCAGTTTAGAATAAACTAGAAATCAGATTCTTGGGGAGATCATAAGACGCTTACTCACCTTAATGAATGTACTCATCAGTCTTTCCAATTCTGAAAGAGTCATCAATATATTCCTACAAAACAAATAAGTTTTACATGCAAGATACGAAATAATTTATGAAACATAAATCAGGTCCATTTAATAATGGAACACAAGCCCAACAATGGAGGGTATTTAGTCCACAGATGAAGAGCAGTTAAAAGGACTACAAATACAAAATGAGAGAAAGTGTAGGAGATTTTATTGATCGGTATCTACTATCGTAACCTAAGTTCCAAATTTCCCTCAGGCAATGCATAGAGTAATTCACTGAATTCTATTCCCTTTGTAAATACAAGAAAAAAAACAATTCCATCTCCGTAATATCCATTTACTGTTAGAACATTGTTTAGATAGTACAGATATCAGCACAGTTTCCTTCAAAATCAACCGCTTACTCATTTAAGAGCATCCATGCTGAAAATGAGTATGACCTAGTATAAAACGTGGATCACCTATTTGAATTCAATTTGTTTCTTCTTCTACATACTACAATTTTGAAACATTTCACCACCAAAACGCCCATTCCAAATTAGCCTTAGGAGATTAAAAAAAAATGCTGCAGAGCACCAATTCAACTGAGTGAAAGTACTGACATCACGACCAAGACTGGTTTCACATTCCAAAATACAGGTACGCATTCTTAAAGCAAAAGTTGTTCTCAGCTTAATAAAAAGAGAGAGGCTTCTTTTACTTACATGCAAAATATATAAAATGAATCACAGAGTGGCCTGGGTTGGAAGGGACCTCAAAGACCCCAGGCTCCAGCCCCCTGCCCTGGGCAGGGTCCCCTGCCCCCAGCCCAGGCTGCCCCCAGCCCCATCCAGCCTGGCCTTGGGCACTGCCAGGGATGGGGCAGCCACAGCTGCTCTGGGCAGGCTGGGCCAGTGTTCCACTAGCCTTATAGTAAAGAACTTCTTCCAAATACCTAATTTAAATCTATCTTCTTTTAGTTTAAAACCATTACCCCTTGTCTTCAGCTGCATCCCAGAGAGCCAAGCAGAACAAAAATCCCTCAGAGTCTCCCACAAATGGTTCCTAAATGGACCTACCTAAGTTCATACCACCAATCACTCCAGCTCCTGAAGCATCCAAACCAACTCTATTCATTCATTTCCCCTGTTTTAGATTGGTTCTGTTATTTTTAAAGCTGCCTATTTTCTCCATGGGGTAACTAATAGCAGAGTTTGCCTGAGGTAACCTGACAAAGTCAACTCAATCTTACTATGAATAGCCCAGTAGCAGGGCATTGTTGACCTTAGCAAGTTTACCTCACGGAAGGTCAAACAATCTCACCTATGCTGTGCTCACTGACCTGGGCCAGCTCCTGATTCATCACTTGCTCTCCTGGAGCTGTAAGAAGCCAGTCGCAAAAGTAACCCCCAAAAGCAGTCAGGGCAGCAACTCAGCCACCCGGCAGGGACTGTCCTCTTTCTCTGAGGCAAGCGTGTCACGCTCTGCTGGCCCCACCACTGCTGCTCAGATCGCCAACACGGATCTGGAGCGATCAGCAAACACAAACTGACTTCCTCACGTCTACTCCTTCACCGCGAGCAACAAACCCTGGCACAGAGCTAAGCTCAACCGCCAGCAGGGCGGGCACCTTTTGTGAAGAAAAAAGAGGTGCCAACGCAGAAACACATCTGTGATGGACAAGACTGCTGCAGCCCGTGCTGGGATCTTTTGTGAAGAGGCTAAATGCAGTCTCCTTTACCTGTCCCATGAGAGTTTCCAGGCATTGTTCCTTCCAATACTACAATAGGTTTTGTGTACTTTTTTAAAGGTGAACTAAAATGCTTTCTATTAAATGTAAAGTTAAGGATGTTTGATTTTCTTTCTAAATAGAAAGCTATTTCTGAGGGGATCTGGAAAAGTTATTAAACAAGAAAACAGTGATAAGAACTCTACGTTTGCATAAGTCAACTCTTCTCCTCTGGGGGCAAAATAACAAATATGATACATCTGAGAAAGCACTGTCACAGACCGGAGGGATAAATTAGCATGCTCCACCATCCAGTTATATATTTCACTACTAAAGCAGAACTGTATTTCAATTTTACTATTAGGTGAGAACTCTTCTCCGGGGGATGACGACAGCAGAATTGCACCACGTTGTATTACGTTTACAGAAGGTTCAGGTGAGTGCTGCTCTTTCAAGATGACTACAGCTCATGCCTGTTACTGCAGTCAGAATGGAAGTCCCATTCTGGAAGACTCTACGGCAAGTCATTAATACACCCCACAAAGCACAGTCACCTAACAAACATGATGTACTTGTCCTGCAAGCTGGATATATTAGTACAGAGACATAAGAGATCAAATCACCCAGGAACCCATGGCAGAGATGTAATTGAGAGCAAAGAAGTGCTTTATGTACTGAAGATCTTTGTACAATTAAAGAAACAAAGGAGCAGAAGCATAAAAGTACATGAAATAAGGTCAAGCACAAAAGTCATACCAAGATACAAAAGAGGGAAGGAATAAGGAGAACAGGTAGCACGACCAATGAAAAATACAAGTACTGGACATCCTGAACACTTCATCTTGTATCCCTAAGCTTCAATTATGCCAAATACAGGTGTTGTTTTACACAATTTAAGGACAGCATGTTGGAAAGATGGTATAGCATTGGTTCTACATTAAAAATGCCAGTTTGACACACCTATACAAGGAACTCTCCAACAATTCTATCTATAGAAAAAAAAAAAACCAAGCACTAAAAGTTACCACAATATACTCAACAACAGCTGAAAGCAGAACCCCAAAGCCTTTCCCCGTCATTTTGGCATACAAACACACTCTCCTCCCCACTGTCGCATCTTTTCAGGATGAACAGCAGTCCGTCCTGCCCAGAACTTCTGCAGTCATGCTCAGTACTTGTACTCCTTGTACTCCTGCGCAGAGAAATGGGCTGCTCTGTGTTTCTCAGTTTACCTGTCATGTATACAGCATGTTAAGTCTCTATCCCTTCAGCAGTAAAGCTTTGCTTTCTACTGGGAGAAAACGAAGAAAAGCGGATCATACTCCATGGTTATTTATCTCAAGAGAGGTAAAGCTAGCCTTATTTCTTACCATGCCCTGGAAGTGAAGTCATTTAAACCAGACTACCAAAACAAGCCAGAGGAATCAGAAGGCTTCTCTAAGACTTCCACATACTATTTCAGCAGCATTTGAGCAACAGCTGAGAACATCTGTACAAAGCTTTTCTTGGCCTTACAGTGGGTCTCACTCACACAAAAAAAATCTCATAATCTCACTGGTGTGCATGGTGGCGAACACACACTCCCAACCTATTGCCCGTGCAGCTTGCAAGAAGGTCGATACACTGCTGCTGTCCGTCAGGAACTCGGCAAGAAGCACAGACAGCCACATAAGAGAACCTTGTACCGGACTGGTACAAGTCTAACGCAGGCAGTTAGACATAAAGATCATATCTACACTTGAAGGATAACCTTTGAAATACCAAACAGAGGCACAAGAGCCTGATCTGCCCGTGTACTAGCACTGCGGGCAGGCAGAGCACAAGCAGGCTGCACAAGCATGCCTGCCCAGTGATCTACTAAGCCACTTACTGGAGTACCAGATCACCGCGCATGTGCTCAGACATGTGGATTCCCATGTGTTCGGGTGCTTCCCTGCCACATGGCGTTGCTGGTTCACTGCCAGCAGGAACAGATCGTGCTCCAAAGAGTAGCTTCTGAGCCTCTCCTCTGCCTCTGCAGGCATACCCAAACCCTCTGATCCTCCTTCATTTCAGTCTTCTGCCACTCCGTCTTTCGCAAGAGTGGCCAGGGGTCACAACATCTCCCAGCAACAGATCACAAAATCAATAGCCCATGAAGTGTGTTTCTGACAGCCACCTTCTCTTCTCCCACACCCTCTAAACATGCTTCACAGAAGGAAGTATTTCACCTGTACCTAAAAAAAAAAAAATAAGCTTCTCTCTGCTTGTCAAAAGGTGGACTCATTCTTGACTAGGCAACAGCCAGGAAGCCAAAGGTTTGCCTTACTACCAACAGCACAGGAGGGAGCGACATTCTGGCCCCACCACAGCTGCTTTTCAGCTCAGGGAACAGTTGGGAAGCGGGAGAGGGGTCAGGCACCTTTACGCACTACACAAACCATCAGCAAGCAGCACTACTATTTCCCGCACCCAACATCACCTGTACCAAAACCACAAGTCAAAGCCCTTCAGAATCGCAGAATTAGTATCTGTTATTCTTTGTGATATAATTGACCTATTTGCTGTTCAGTGCTTGACAAGAGGTTAACATAATAACTAGTCAAGCAGTTTCAAACTTGCGCAACGGGGACATAACTGGATGCGGACAGTACGAATGCAGCAGGATAGATAATGCAGCTAAGAGCTTCTGTAATCCACCGTCCTCAGACAGGAATTCTAGGCCATGCAACCGCCACTGGACACTAAAATTCCTTTTCAGAAACACCTGATTATCCAGTAATTATGATGTGGTAACGGTATCAATATAATGCAGTGGCTACAGCACACTCACGCCAAGTATTACACAACACCCCAGTAGGAACATGACGTTCCCTTTTAACATAGGCCAACAACAGCAACCCTATATAAAACACTATAGTTGATCTAGACTAGTGATAATTTACTTGCTCTACTGGTTAGTGACAATTTACTTGCTTTTCTACTACACCACACCAAATATATCTCATCCCACAGTAACCTGCCCATGTGCCTATACTTTAAAAGGTTAAAAAAAAAAATCTTTTCTACAGCAAAGTGCATTTCAATATTGTAAAGGTGCTAGAGGAATACAGGCGTGGCAAGAACCCAGGAAGAAAAAAATTGGTTTATCAGTCTGCATCTAAAGCAAACACTTCCTGGTCATAACAAAGTCTGAGGTAAAAGAAAAGTCTAGAACTTTTACTCCACTTACTCTGATCTCACACTGTGGCGCACACACAAAAAAGTGATTTTTCACAGGGGAAATTTATTACTATAAAAGTGTACTATCCAGGGACAGACTCAAATAAGCTTATTTGAAAGTTGAGACTGTTACATATTTTAATCGTAGTGACTGAGAAAAGAAGTGGGGAAAAGGTATTACGCTAAGCGCTACCGTGATACGCTGTCTCTTTATGACTCCCTGTGGAAATACAAAAGGAATACAAGTAAAGTGTGAAAATGAAGATTACTTAGATTTTCACAGATTGCATTCGTGTTAAAACAAACATAGGAAGTTTACAAGTCATAGCAACTGACAAACAAAAGTGTTGGCAACACCACTTAGTCTCGGGATCACAAACGAATCCAGAAAACTTGCCGAATCTGAAGAAAGTACACAGCAGCCAAAATCCTTCTTTCCGCAGCTTTATGTTCTGATTAAGGCAAGCTAAGTTACAGGGCAGGGCAGCTTCTCACCACAAGGAGCTGGACACTGCTTTACTTGGGTAGTTGGCAGCTTGGGTGTCCTCCCTTTTACCTTCAATTAAACACCTGGAACAGCCCAACACACACCAAAACTGAAGGATATGACTTTCTTCTTTCACCCTAGGCCACAGGTCCTACTTTTTAATTTCGTGTCTAAGATAAGCAACCTGCTCAGACCAGCAGCAGGCCAGAAGAAGGACTCCACACCTCAGGACAGTGCCCTGATCACAAGGCTAACAGCAAAGCCCGCACCAAGTGAGGACACTGTGCGGTCCTCCAGTAAAACCTGCTCACTTTGCAGAAACAAAGCAAGCTGCAGTAAGAAACAGCAAAAAGACCAGAGCAGCATGCAAACACACACAAGCATAAGCAAGAAAGGACCTGATGTTACAGCACAACAGTGGGGGCACTCTCGGTGACATGAACCCAGTTCTAGGCCCTGCTCCTGAATTTTGTATTCGAGATCCACTGCGTAAAGCGTATACACAGCACTGGAAGCAAGGGTAAGAAGACTAAGGACAAGTGTAGACACTGAGGCACTCCAGAAGGCATGAAAAGTTTCGGTTTTAGCAAGTTCAATGGCCTCAAGCAATCCAATAAAACTTAGAGACACATACAGAATACACCACGTGCTTAACTGACAGCTTGGCATACTTTGGTTTAATAAAAAAAAAAAGTATGTTAAATGCAAATGGTTAATTTTGTTAAGTCGATATTCCTCACTGCCATCACAGTGATAAGTTTGGATTTTACCTGGACAATAATCAAAGGCCAGCGCTAAAAATTTGCTGTAGTTCTGAGAAGTGATAACTAACTTTAACTGTCATCTGCAAAGAAACTTCGTGGTTGAAACAACCCTGGCAACTTGAAACTGATTCTCACTGGACTAAATCAGTTTCTGACTCTGCTTTTGACTTGAGCAGACAGTCTTACTACCGGAAACGTCACAAGATTTCCACCTTTTCTCCTTTATTTGTGAATATGAAAGCAGTAACTACTCAGTGGCAGATGCACAAGCCGGCATGCCTCTGGGTCTTACATCTGGAAAAGAAAAAAAATGAAGGGACCTCTTACAGCCTAAGGGCCACGGCCAACGCACTTCTTGAAAACCCTCCGGACGCGCCGCCCTAAGCAAGCTGCGGCGCTTCCCTCCAACCAACTCCAGACCCTCCCAGCTCCCGCAGCCCTCCCGCTGGCCCCCCGGGGCCCTCCCCCAGCCCCGCAGCGCCGGGCCGTGCCACCCGCCCGCCGCCGCCCCGCCGAGCGGCGCGCACGGAGCCGGCCTTACATAAACCGTTTTGTAACCGCACATGGAGCGGCACGCCGCCGCCCTCCGCGCCCCGCCGCCCCCAGGCGCGGCACGGCCACGGCCGGGACCCGCCGCCCGCCCACCTGTGGCTGCGAGCACGGCGCCGGGGCGACCCCCCCGGCCCGGTTCACCCCCCCCCCGGCTCCCGGTGCCGGAGCTCCCCGCTGTCGGCCCGGCCGCCCCCCGGGCCCCGCCGCCCCCGACCCGAGGCGCTATGAGGGGAGCCCCGGGCCCCGCGGCGGGGAGGCCCCGAGGGGCTGGGGGGGGAGGGGGGGGGTGCAGCGGGGGGCCCGGTCCCGCCCCCGCGGCGGCCGTTACGTAACGAGGGGCCGGGGGCAGCCCGCCCGCATCCCCCCCTCCATCCCGCCGCGCTGCCCCCATCCCCGGCCGCGGGGCAGCGCCCGCCGGGCCCCGACTCACCGCGCGTCCCCCGGCCCGGTCCGTCCCGGCGCAGCCCTGCCCGGCGCGGCGCGGCGCAGCCCGGCCCCGACTTCATACAGGCAGAAACGTGACCGGCCGCCCGGGGCCCGCCCCCGCCGCGCCGCCATTGGCCGCCGGAGCGTGACGCCCGCTGCCGAGCACGGCGGGGGCGGGGCGCGCTGCCCGCCCATTGGCTGCGCCGCACGCCGCTCACTTTACATAAGCCTCACGTGTGGCACCATGTTTCCAGCGGCCGCAACCGCCGAGACGGGCCCTCCCCCACCCACCGCCGCCCGCGGAGCCGCCCGTGACGTCAGCGCGCGCCCGGCGAGGGGCGGGGCTTAGGGCGGGGGGCGGTGGCGGCGGCGGCTCCGTGAGGGGCCCGGGCCAGGCCCCGCCAGGAAGAGCCGTGGGGCGTGGGGGCGGGAGAGACCTCCCAGATCTTCTGTCCAGCCTTCCCCTACCAGCAGTGTCACCCGCTAACCACGTCCCCCAGCACCGCGTCCAGCCCCTCCTCGAGCACCCCCAGGGACGGTGACGCCACCACCTCTCTGGGCAACCCGTCCCGGTGCCCGACTGCTCTTTCTGAGGAGAAATGTCTCAAAACAAGCCGAGCTCCCTCAGTAGCTCCGTGGACGTGATAGTTCATCCATGTTCGGAGCCTCCTTTGCCTTCGTGCTCATACGTGGCTGCAAGGAGAAGGAGCAGCGGACGTGCCAAAGCGCTGCCAGCCCTGGTGTAACAGCACTTTCACACTCACTGCATACGTGCAATCGCCCCATAGGGTGTAAGGGAGTAGGGAGCCACCAGGGCTTCCACTGTTTATCTGCAAAATGAGGTTAATGCTGCTTCCCTCTCTCGCTGCGGTGTTAGGGGTAAGTCCATTAGGTACACAGATATTTAAGCAACTGCTATTACAGAAACAGCTTGTGAGTAAAGCACCGTGCAGTATTTAACTCCTGGAGAAGAGAGGGGGTGGGGAGTGGAAGCATTAAGACCAGATCCTGCAACTGGATTTGTTGCAAAGCACAAGTCAGCTTATCAGGATCCCATTTTTAGTTTGTACTCCTCTGAAGAGTCTAATTTAAAGACTAATCCTAATTAGATATTCTCTGTATAGTTTGGTCAACTTACAGGTCTTAGTGCTTCACATCCGGAACCTCGTCATCTGTTTAAATTCTCCTCTTTAGGGTTGGTTGGGTTGGAGGGATGTAGAACGATGTTCTTGGGTTCCATGGGATAACGTTTATCACGTCACGTGCCAAAATTACCTGTCTATAGCTGGTGCTGAGGGCTCCACCTCTAACCACAGGTTCCAAGTAAGGCACTTCCACCAAGCAAAAACTTTGAGGGCCCGCCTGCCCCCACCTTGTCAGAGTACACACGGGGGGAACTGGAGGCAAACTGTGGCACTGCTCTCGGGCTGAATGAGCTCCCAGAACAACCAGAACAGGAGACACATCCATCACTGTGGTGGAATGTGCCAGTTCTAGCAGGAGAACAGTAGTTACCATCACCAGAAAAAGCCAGTACCTTCTCCAACCTAGTAACAACCAGATGCATCACTTCAGTTCTGCTTACTTTAAAGGAATACTGAACAATTATTTTGGTCAAGCTCCGCACTTGCAGGGAATCAGTTTCAATTTCTATCCTTGACACCTTTTAGTATTTATAGCTTTTTAAAATAATTTACAATAAAAAATAAAAGTTACAGAAACGGGGGAAACTTACTCAAAATGTGATTGCGCAACTGGAACCAGTCAAAAAAATTTCTACTGTTCCAATTTTCTGAAAGTTGGAATCATGTACATAGATTCGAGATATTCCAGGCAACACCAGTATGAAATGTCAGGCACATGTCTTCTAGACCAGTGAATATTACTGGTGACACAATAGCTCATATGTTAAGAAACAAAGCGAAAGAAAATGGTTGTAAATTGCAACAGGATAAAATTCATAGCAAAGTGGTTTGTTTTGATTTTAAGGTAACTCTGCTTACTAAATAGCTATTGCATAAGGGTTTTAAGAGCAGAATAAGTACAGTACGTTTCCTTGCATGTACAAAAACAAAAACAAAAAAAAGCACAAAGAAGAATGTATTACAAAAACATGCAAGTGGTTGTGAATTTTTTTCCAGCTTTGTTTATTCTTTTGTATTCAGTTGTAACTCTTGGAACGCAGTGAGAACAAATCACTGATGTATAAATCAAGTCCTTTATATATGTCCATTTGTTTGTTTCACCATATAACACCCCACATCTCACACGAGTATTCATCCGTAGCAGCTTTTGTCTAGAGAAGGGGGTGCTGTACTGCTTTAAATTTTACCTGGCTCCCCCATTTAGTTTTGCAAGGCAACTACCCACTGATGTGAAACACAGTGAAAGGCAGCAGGCTCTCCTACGGAGCATCCATACAGAAGCAGCCAGGTTTGGGCCTTGCAGTTTTCTTTCAAATGCAGAACTAGCATTGCTCAAACTGCACTACTGATACTTAGTCTGCAGATGCTATTGAATCTTTTCCTTGTCTAGCTCTTTTTTTTTTTTTTTTCCCCTCCAGCACGGTATCTTTCTGAAATCCCAAAAGATGAATTGGTAGAGCTTTTTCTTTTTCCCTCTTTTTTTTTTTTTCTTCTTTTCTAAAAATATTTTACATGGGAAAAAAAGGGTATTTAGGAAAACTTTTTGTGTGTGAAATTCCCCCTGCCTCTAGTACTGCTTAATATTATCAGTACTTTTTTTCCCCTCACAGAATGCTGGACATTTTCCCAGCATCCTGACCAAAAAAAGTTAGAATTTTTGCTTAACAAAAGTATCTTAATCAGTTCTGGTAAACAGCAACACATTGACAGCGTCAACATTTTTGAAAAATAAATAAACAAACAAATCCTTAAACGTGGAGGAAAAACCAGAATCAGACTTCCTGAAAAACTACCTAAGGACTGTTTGCTTTGATTTGGTTACTGTTAAGGAAATAGGGCTCATCTTTTTCAAGTAGCTATGCTTTCTTGTGCTTCAGCTTGCCCACTTGCAAAAGCTACCTGTTATGTTACATCACAGCACTGATGGAACTGTATATTGTTCAGGGGGAAAAAAAAAAATCAATATCTTGCAGCTGGAGCCCACGACTAATTCTTCATTTCCTAAGTCTAATTACTCATCATTTACAGTGATGCTGACTTTCATTGATTCTTGCAGAGATCCGGAAAGGCATTTTGCTAATGAGCAAGAGGCGTCACTGTTGCCGTCGTACAGACAGAAGATGAGGGAAGCGAAAAAAAAAAACAACTTTCCTCATTACCAGTGACTATATGGGCAGGTTTTTCTAAAATCACTACCAAGTGTAGGAACAAAGTATAATAAGCAGATAGACAGCAATATCCATACAGTCTTGGACACTCTGTGGTTGAAAGGTAAAGGAACATAGGCAATACAGAACTCCAACTCAAGCAGCAAACTTCTAATAAGTGCTGCAGCTCAGAAGTCCTTTGCAAAGGTGTGTGGCCATCCTTGGGCAGAAATCCTTTCATAAAGAATTCTGGGGAACATAGCTTTTCATTCTGTCCCCCTTCTTACCGTTTTCTAGTTGTTTTTATTCGGTTTCTGTTGACAACCTCAGTGCAATTTTGAGTATCTTGAAAAGTGACACATAAGGGAGCATTGAATTGTTCTGTTTTAGAATGACTGAAAGCATACAAAGGGAAGGGGTGTATCTCATCACTGTAGGTACGTATGCTGATCCCCAAGTCCCTTACATGAATTCAAAAGCAAATACAGCTCTGTACTCCTGGCAAATTCTGGGCACCCCCAGGTCCAGTATCCTGCTGTTCGGTGTGCGTTAGCAACTCATTTTCTGCAGTCAGCCTCACAGAAGTCTGAAGAAAGCCTGAACTCGAATCCATAGGGCTGAAAAAGGTTTTTAAGCTTCCTGCATAACTCAGAGCGCTAGCGTGTGGTTTCACAATCTACCTAAGCTGGTCTAAGACCTTACACAGCTACCAAGAGGAACAGTCACACCACCTCCACTGACTTAAAAAGTAGAGATTATGTAACTGTACTGTCAACCAGATTAGGAAATTGATTTGACTGAAAAATCCCATGAAAGAAGTTTCTGGTTGGATCACGTCGCAGCTGCAGGACCACTAAAGCCAAAACAAAACAGGATGGACGACAGCATTGTGGGGCAGAGTGGAGGTTCCAGGGCCTATTGGTGTCAGCCTATGGTATGGGGAATTGGGGAGTGAGGCACTTAAAATGAAATTGGCAGGTCGTCACACTAGGCAAGTCATTACCCTAGCATAAGAGCACTAGTAAGGGATGCTAAACAGAAAAAATGCATCCTCATTCGTGCCTCCTGTGTCGGATTTATACACCCTCTTCTGCACTGAAAGTAATAGCCTCCCCCAGGCTGGTGTTCACCATTCAAAACTATCCAATGAGGTGCCAAAGACAGCTTTTACAAGGGTTTTAATGTTTATCAAGGGGGGCTGTGCTGCCCCATCCCTGCCACTGCTAGCGCCTTGCTATCACCCCCTCATGGTTATATGGTCTTGACCCTTACTTTTGCTTACTCTTCTACTCGCTTGGTCCCTCAATGAGACAGTTTTTATTTATTAATTTATTAATCTGTCAAAACCCTTTTCGTGGTAGTTTCCTGACCATTAAGCAACTGAATTTGGTTCCTTCGTAAGCAGGTACACTTCAGAGTCCATGTACGGCACGGACTGGCAGACATGATGAAACGAGTGGGAAAGCTCTTTTTAAATGTAGAGACAGTAGAATAGCATTTCCACAGCTTTTGCTACCCGAGACACACAACTTTCTAGGTTAACCATGGCCACACATAGCAGATCTCCTTGAGGTGCCTGGATTTCTCCACACACACCTGAGCAGCAGGGCCTACGGCCTGGTGCTGGGCCTGCAGCAGTGTGACCTAGCCCTGGACTCCGCACAGCCACTGATTCCTGTCATGCTCTAGGTCTCGGACTAAGGGTACACAGAGTTCACTGATTTCCATCACATTTACCGTCTCCTTTTGGACTCCAGCAGAGTAAAGTGTTACCAGTCTCTTAATAAAATGGAGCGAGAGGCACACCTTCCTTTAAAGACAGAATAAAGCTGGAGAGACAAGATCTGGGTACTGGCTTCCCCTCTGGTGAGCATTTATGCACCTTTTGTTAAGTAGTCATTACATAAAATATTGGACGAGGTCTTGGCGCAGGATTGAAACTGAGCACTTTCTTATTGCCAGCTAAACTTCCAGTCATTGTGCTGTGGGGTCATGCTGCTGCCCTTAGCTGCCAGGACTCTAGGGGCACACTTCTTCTGCAATTTGTTCTCGTTTTTAAGAAACAGACTATAACATTAACCGATTATAAGAGAAGCATTTGTAAGAAATTGGATGCCAAGTTGCTAGAATCTGCTCCAACACACCTACAGTGAAACCTCATCACATTCATAGGCATAACTAAAGCCAGACAATCAGGCATTCCTTCTACTAAGTCTACTAATCACAGCTCAGTGATTTATAGTTGGTGAGGAAGGAAGAGCCAAATTTTAAATGATAAAGAGCCTATTTCTGTATAATTCTGAATAATTCTGAAGAGTGTCTCTTAATTAAAAACACTTCATTTTTAGATTGAGTTTCTCATTACTGATCTGCCTCAATTAGTTTTCTAGTGTTAGTTCAGACGTGAGCCTTTTTGAACTCAATGCTGCTGCTCCTGAAGTCAGTGGAAGCTTGGTTTTGTTTTCAGGAGTGTGCATACTGACTGGCTGTGTTTGCTTCAGGAAGAAGTTCAGCCCTGAAGAGAGGCCTCACATACCTGGGCATTCTACTGGGAAACAAAGTAGGGACTATAATAAGCATTTCGGGCACTGCAGCACTCCCTTGTAGACCAAGTCACTTCTAGATACTTCAGTAAGTAAAGCTTCACAGATTGCATCTGCAAATAAATTAGAAAATTCTGATAAGTCACAAATTAAAAGAGAAATAACAGCTCGCTTTGCACTCTTTCATTGATCCACGTGGCCAAGAACCAATACATACTCTATCAGGATAACTCCCTTTGATTTAAATAGTTTTGAGCATGTGCTCAAAAGAAGACAGTAAGTGAAACAAACAGGGCAGAAATTGTTCCCATCTTTGTGGATCATTTGGTGTTTAATTGGTATGAAGTTTACTACAACCCTTTCCTCAGTGCAGCTCCAGGGAGACTTTCCTCATCTACCTGGTTTCCCAGGTATCTAATTTCTTGAAAATTATATAATTTATTGGAAATTATATAGCTCAAATATCTTTGGGACTTCTTCCCATTAGTCACATTTGTAGACACTGGCCAATAAAGTCAAAATTATTAGGTGAATGGAGAGAGGCAACCAAGCAGAGAAAAAGCAGAGTGATCACGGGAGCCTTATTTACATAAAAACCCACAAAACTATAATACTTACTGCCATAATGAGACATTCAATCTGCTTGTAACATGTGATACTCTGTTAGCTGTAGCAGAACTTTGGAATTCAATTCTTCTGTTGTGTAACCACACAATAAAAGAAATTAAACAAGCAGTTTAATTCAATCAAAAGGGGGAAAAAAAAAAAGCATTCATTCTTTAAAGGAGAGAGGTTAAAGGGTATAAAAGGAAAGCAGGGATTAGTAATCTTAAGTAATATTAGCTAATTGTTGCTTATTAGGGGAAAGCTTTCTTCACGCTAAAACACTGCTATAAGAAAACTAAGGAAATATATTTAAGGAAAAAAGGGGTGGGTGCAACAAAACAAAGAGTGAAAAAATCATACCTTGCTAAAAATAATATAAAATCATATAAAGTAACCTATTGCGGAATTACTTTAAGAACTATGCAATCAGTTTCTTCTTACCTGCAAATCAAAAATTTACAAATCAGGCCAATTTAAGCCTCTCCTTGCTTCTGCCTCTGGAAGTAATAAGATGGGTCTCAATGCCAGCAGAATTTGAGGTCATACATTCTACTGTTCAAGGCACTTCAGAAGGCAAACCAAAGAAAGGGAGAGTTTTTAAAATGACAGATTTTATACTTCACTGGAACCTAATAGCCAATGAATCAACTTTTTTGTTATATACTGACTCTGTCCATTGAGACAATCTCTCCTCTTTTCAGGCTCTAAAATGCAATCAAAGCACATCTTGCCATCATCTAGAAGCCTTTACCTCACTTCAGACTTGATCATTAGAGCTTGAACTTGGGTCCCTCAGAAATACAGGTCACTGCTCAAAACCAGAGACACAGCACTCCATAACATGTCACAAGGCATTTACAAGTAACCGTGCCTCAAATCTTGAGATTCACATTGAGTTAACATGAATGTCAGTTACAGAATCCAAATCTGTATAAACAGTCTATTTCCCCAGCCACATGGTAGATTACAGTAAAATAAATAATACAGGGAGACCACTAATGCAGTATGCTTGAAAATTGCACTGTGCCCATCTGGACAGAGCCATTATTGGTGAAGTGAATACAGGCCATTGTTTCTACTCTAAGTTAATTAGGTAGGATCCATCCACTATAATAAAAATGAAACAATAGCAGAAGACCTTGTATGAGGACTACTGTATTGCAGAGTCAGAAAATTTTGCTGCTATTTGCATGCTGCAGTGGCTGAACAGGAGATGAAACCTCAGTTCTATGGGCATAACCAAGAGGTTCTTTGTCATTGGCATTGGTGGAGTTGAGATTTTATTATACCAAAAATATGTCGCAAATAATGATCAAATTTTCAAAGTTTACACTGATGTTATAATTTCTATTATCTACTTTCTCTGAAAGAGCTTTACTCAAGTGATTACTGACATACCACAAGGTGGGAAAGTGAAGACATAACATGGGCTCATTTCTTAGCCCTTCTTAAGAGAACTGAACGTGGAAGTCAAGCACTCTCTAGCATGAAGCCACATAACCAAGCCTCGATGACTTGGTGAAACAAGACCCAAGTTTCCTTACTTGCAGAACCCTGCTCTCTTACCAACACCATTATTACTGTCATGAAAAAATGATGGTCTCTCCTCAACATGCCAATGTTTTGTAGTTTTAAAGTTTTTTTCTTGTAGTTTGTAAAACCTTGCCATCAACCTCATCTGTTAGTACTGCGTTAGTATTGTTAGCAGTAGCACGTCAGTATCCGTTGCTAGAGGCGATTCTGTTGCCAGGTCTGGGACATCAGAGGGATATTGTCACTGTGGAGGGACAGTTGCTTCTGTTTACGTGTCAAACATACTCGTGCAGCAGAGCAGGTGGCGTGCGAGAACACCGTGTGGAGCTGGCTGAAGAACGCTTTGTTCTCCCTTCAGTTCTACTTTACTGACTATGGTGAAACCACTCATTAAAAGGGAAGGTAAAGAATGTTCTTAAATGAGTCATGTTCGTTCTGTGACTGTCAGACTACATCCGTAACTGGTTCAGTAGCTCTATTCAACTAGTGAGCTCATTCCCATACAGCACATGGCACAGGGAGCCTTTGTACAGACAGCTGCAGGCAACATGCTTCATATTGGCTCCATCTTCCATGGAGGAACCAACAGGTATTTCTCCACATCAGTGTGCTTGCAAAAGGGTAATACACATGAGAAATTTTGAGTGTTCCCGTCCAAGACAAAGGTGCATTTAAATTATATACCTGTTTTTTAAACAAGAGTTGAGAGAATTTATTGAGGACAAGTGAGGCAACATAATCAGAGTCACCCTAAGCAATGCTAAACCTGAAAATGCCAGCGTGTAGGAGGCAACCCTGGAAGTATCAGGAGAGTAAAGACTTTGATGATTTAGTCAACGTGCCACATTATGGTTATACCCAAATCTTCTCAACGCCTTTTCTGTAGAGAAAGCAGGGAACATAAGAGGTAAATTAACTGACTGGTTAAGTAATAGCCCAGATAAAGGGAGAATGGTATTTCATACAGCATCATGAAAAGAGAACAGGTTACTATGGGGTGGCACAGAGAGGGTGAATGAGACAATGCCAAAAATCGCAACCCCAAAATGCTGTAAGTTTGAGACCACTTCAAAAAATTTGAAGCCTGAGCTCAAGTAACTCAGGTGATGAAAGCGATCTGAAAACTGTTAAAATCAGTATCTGTTACAGCAGCATGGCAAACCTAAGGGACAGACAATGTTTAACCCTGCACAGACAAATTGTGACTGAATTTGTTTTGAATTTGAGAGTCTAACACTGTTAATCTGTGTTGGTTTAATTTATGAAATACATACGCTAGAATACCAGAAGATGCCGGGCAGTGCCCATGCTGTGGCAGAGCACTGCTGCTCACATTGCCTGCTGCTGGTTTCTGAAATTCCCCAGGCTGTGCACCGGGGGGGGGGATCATAGCTTGGGCTCCCCAGCTGCCTCTGGGAGCCTTGCCTCCCTTGCGCTTCTGGGCAATGCAGCAAGCAGGCAGCTGAACCTCCACCCAGCTTAAACAAGTGAAAAGGGAGGTTGGTTGTTCTGTTGGTTGGTAGTTTTTTTTCTTCATTAAGGAAATATTAAAAGCAAGAGAAGATTTTAATTATTTCCTTTTCAAAGAAAAACAAAGTTTAAAAGATAACCTTCTTGCTGGCATTATAGATACATAGCGATGTGTCCACTCTTGCCAGCACATTAAGAAAGGAGAGATCAGTTCTGCAAGCTCCACGATTTCTGCTATGGTCTACAAAGAAAAAACAATCAGGAATCGAAGCAGCTAGTTTGGATGGGTTGATTCCTTCCAGGGTCAAACAGGAGCCGAGGGGGCTCAAAGGAGCCAAGGGGACCAAACAGGTCCCCTTGTCTGGGTCAAACAGCAGCAGGCATGTTAGATTATTTATTGAAGGGCTCCCTTTTTTAAGGATAACGTACCTTTTTGCTTCTCCTAGTTTTAGGTACACATGGTGTGATTGTGATGTGTTGTACAGCCATACAAGGCTGAAGAAGATTTCACACTGCACTTAATCAGGTAGTAATGATCTAACTGCCCAAAGTTCATTTTGTGGTAAAATCCAGACACAGGGATGCCTGTAAGACAGTGGCGTCTTACTCACATCAGGAGAAGGCACTTCAGTATCCTACACAAGAGCTGATAAATACAGCCAAGGGCAGTTCATAATGTGGAGAGCACCTCAGAAATGCTGCAACTTTGCTTCCACAGAGCCAGCTTGGCTTTCTTACTCCAAAGAGCTTCAGGTTCTAGGCTTAGCTGCAGAGCAAAGCGTGGGTTGGCTCCTCATCTAGGTTATAGACAAACCTTAAGGACACTGCTTTTGCCTACAGCTCCCCAGAGATGCCCTTTCTCATCCTCAGCAAAGGCTGCTACTTTATTTTTTCCATCTGACAAACCTAGGCATCTGAAAAATATTTGTATTTTCAACTGGCATTTGCGTTCAAAGGGAACAGACATCTGAGCAGTCAATAAATGCTTAAGATGGTGAGTGCAGTAATCAAGAGTTTTGCTTTTTGTATGTGAACACCCCTGAAAAATAAGACAAAACAAAAACCACTCAGACTTTGAGACTTTTGAATGAAACAGAAGACCATGAAACCTTTGGTGGTAGAGACAGGCAGATTTAGACTAAATTCATCTTTGAGGATATTGTTTACTATAGTTTCACTAATGATAATTTTTTGTTCCTAAACTATAGAACTAAGAGAGAGAGTAAAACAAAGGGTGTAGCAGGGGAAGATTAGTATGACTGCCATGGAGGCAGTGGTAGTGGCAACAGTGGTGTCAGCGTAAAATGTGGTTGTGAGAAATCCTAATATGCTTGTAGGATGTTTCAGGCTTCTTTAGAAGAGACGATGAATGTTTGTGCTACCACTAAAGCATTTGGTGAGCTCTCCCTTGGATGAGAACACCTACTGCTGCTCTGGTCATTAGTGGTGGAACTGGCAGAGATGGACTGCAGGGATGGTACATGAAATAGTCACATAGAAGGAAAAGAGCGAAGAAGAGTAAGGAATACACGTTGTTCCCAGATAGTTGTAACTAGAACAGTAGAGCTTTTAAGAAAAGAAATTCAGAACAAGTCTTCCAAAGTCCTAAAGGGGGCCAAGAGTGCACACAGTTATCAAATGGTGCCTGATAAGCCCACGGAAAGATGGCAAAACTGTCAAGACAGTTCCTTGTAGTAGAAATTGAAAAATGTCATCCCAACTTGTAGGCATCTACATAGTGGTTTGAAAGGAGATGGAATTGCTCTTTACTGGTGCAATATGTATACCGTAATAAACCCGCATTTCAAGGTTTACTTTTTCTAGAAAACTATATAAAGCCATTTTACTTTCCCACCTCCTCAGGCAGTTTTAATCCCAGTGTCTCTCATTACATTAGATTCTGGCACTTGTTTTTTGCTTGCAATTAAACAAAATCACTGGATTCTGAGATTAGGAAAAAAAAAAAAAAAAAGGAACTCTGCGCCTTCCCCATCGTTTGACAGGGACTAGGAAAGATTCGGGGTTTTCTCTCCTCTGTAGCCTTCCTGGGTTATTAGGGAGGAAGTTTAACAAACTATAGGTTAGCACAAGGCTATGTGATGCTGGTGACACCTTTGATATACCCAGCTCTTGCAGTGCACTGTAGCTAAGGCTCGTGGTCTTTTACTACAGATTATATCACATAGCCCCACACTGCCTGGTAGTGAGAGGTCTTGCCAGGCTCCTGGTGAAGCTGGACTATGGAGCAGGTGTTTTCAAGGCTAACACAGAGAATATGTAAATAACACAGTGTTGTATTGTACATCCTCTAGTTAAAAGAACAACCTGCCAATTATTAGATAAGCACTTGAAATTTGATTCTCAAATCCACTGACTACATTCAGTGGAGTAAAGCTGCAATATGGCCAACAGAAGGCAGAAAAGCCAGGCTTACCCGCCTTTGTAAAGCAGTTCAGCTAACAGCTGTTAAATTATAATTAGACTGTTCAGATGCTAAGGGAGAAGGAAAGGCTGTTATTTCTGCAGAGTCATTCTAAAAGCTGCCTTAAAACAGTAATAACAGAGTGCCTTTGATATCAGGAAATTCCCACAGTAAAATGTGTTCAGTGTCTACCACATTTTTAATATTTACAGGTAGTAAGAACTTCTGATAATAGCTGCCCAAACCACAGGTGGCTTTACAAGGTTATATTCTCCTAGGTTTGAAAGACCTCAGAAAGCAAAAAGAGGTGGTTTTTGTTTGTAGTCATCATCACTGCCTAGTTTGCTTTCATGCAGTGTTCTAGCAGTCTCAAGAGTACAGGCTTTTATTCTCAGATTGCATTTTTTTTTTTCAGTTGTGTGAGATATTTTTTGAAATTTCAGGTCTGTCAGGAAGACTTAAAAGCATCTTGTTCATTCACTTACCTTCATGTACTTCAGCTCACAAAGCAAGGTGCATGGACAGTCACTTCAAGGTTCGTTTTGTCCTTGAACTATCTTCTCTTGGCTTTCCAATGCATATGCGAGTTCCAGAGTTGGTAGCTCAGTAGACTGGTAACTTAGTAAACCATAGGAAAGAGTCCTTTTTTCTCCCTAAGCTTCCATGGATTATATGGAACTGCTCTCCGAGCAGCATGCAAAATGCATTTGATTTTTCTCATTATCTTACCAGTCCTGCTATCCTCACCTTAATCTCTATATTACATATAATTACATTTTTACTGTTTTACTTTTTTTTTTTTTTAATACTGAAGTTCCTTTTAAATTAGAAAATGGGAAATCTGGACGTTTTCTTTCAACAAAACTAAGCTAACTACCCAACCTGACTGTAAGAGTGCTAATAGAGTATTACCTCATTGTGCTTCCTTAATTATTAGCACAAGCCTCATTTTGGCTTTGATCAGTTTCCTTTATTCTTCAGTCTCACATTCATATGCACCACTCAACCTAATTCACCTCAGTCCTTATTTGCTATTTCATGTAAACAAGAATATTCACTGTGTGGAAGAAATCAACAAGTGTTTTTTCCTAGCTTCTCCTTACAGACTCATAGCGCCCCCGATTTATTGCCAAGCTTGCTTAAGAGTTACCAAGGAAAAAATGTATAGCTTTACTAATCAAGAACCATCATATGAAGAAACATCTTGGTATTACCTGTTTTGGTGGGTTTGGATGGGGAGATGATATTATGCCCTCTATTCGCACTGAGGTGATTTGCAGGAGAGCTAGACCTGTTGAATGAGAATGATACCCCCTAAGGATGAAGGTACAAAGCTGTCTAGGGCTTACCGTGATGCTTATATATTTTAAAATGTAGGTGTCGTCACTAGGAGGGGGAGAAAAGCAGATTCCAACTCTTGTCCCTTCAAAGAGCTTAATTACTTATTAGCAATAAGGATGGCAACAGGTCCCATGCCCTAAGCCATTACCCTAGCGGCAAGCATCAGCTGTTTCAAGTTAAGGCAGGCGATGATTCTGCAATAGAGTCTGTGTCCCCCTCAGAGAATCTTTTCTTCATTTAAAAAAAGAATCCAAAGTACACCAAGTGTCTGAACGAGCAGTACCTTGTGGCTGTGAGTTCCCTCAGTTAATGGTGCTCTATTAAAAGGAAAACCTATTTCACCACTGAGAAAGTTAAGAGTAAGATCACATGCACTAAACACATTCACGCATCTGTTCTTCATGATTCTTTAATGGTTATATCAGTTTCCCCTCACCCTTTTTGAACATGGACTTCATTATTGTTTATACAACAGGTTTTCTTTTCTTTTCTGTTAGACTGAATATATAAAAACTCAGAGTGAATTAGAAAATCTTAATTTCCAGAAGGCTTTAGCACTTAAAACAGAGAGGGAATGAAAGCTGAAAATGCTCAACTGTGCTTAAACCGTGTGTACTGAGAACAGAAATGATACAAAAAGCATCTTCTTAAAACAAGATTTATTGGCACAAACATAAATGTTACAAATGTATACAGTATTCTCAGAAAATACATTCACCACTTCCAAAAAAATCACCATCCACAGGAAAGTACAGTAATATCAAACTTGGTAAGTTGTCACAATTTTAGCATCAAAATGCATGCGGAATTTCATCATTTATAAACAGAATTCCACTGACCTCCAGGTAGAGCACTTTAAGAAATTTCCTGGTCTCCACAACATTTTTTTTCCTCCCCAGGTAGCTCTAGTAAGACACAAATGGACTGTTTTCTGTAGAGGCACAAAGCACAATTTCTTGCCCAGTACAGTCGGGTCTACAAGGTGAGAGATGCTGTTCTCAGCAGACTTTCAGATCCTCTCTGAATGTGTTACTACATAGCTTAACACCACCCTGTGGCCTTTAAAAGGATGCACTTAAAGGTTTAGGCTGGAGTTTAGTTTTCAAAAGGGCAACTGAAAACAAATTTCTGGTTATTCCTGGTAGAGGACGTAATCCTTAAGGAGCTAAAAGGAAGGAGGTAGAAGAAAGGATTTTGTTTTGCATTGCCATTCCAGCGGCATTGCATGGGAGTTGGCACCACTAAGGTGACTTGTGAGGAGAACTAGTATCTCAGTAAATCCTTTTTCTTTGGTGCCACTCTAGCAACTTAGCAGCAATGTTTTGCCCCTCACCTCAAACAGTGCAGAGTCAGACTACGAGATGCCTTGAATCTCTTTGAATGCTATTGATGACCTCAGCATTAGAGTCAGAGGAGTGGGTTTCATGTATGCAGAGGGGAGGGAATGCACTTGGTGGGGCAGAGAATATACCCAGTGGCAGAATTCATTGTGGAATCACCATCCTTGGAGACTTTCAAAACTCAGCAAGACAAACGCTGGGCAACTTGATCAAACCTCAAAGTTGGCCCTGCTTTGATTGGACTAGATAAACCCCAGGAGTCCTTTCCAACCTAATTTTTCTATGATAAAAAGGAAAGGCTTTTCCTCTCTTGAAGTAGAACATGGCACAGATTCCTTATCAGGCCTGGATTTAGCAAGAACAAATGAGGTTTTTCATCATCTCTCCCCATTAGTATTGGCTGATGCAGTATGCCCTCTCAACCCATGTGGTGGTAAGAGACACACAGCAATGCAATTCTTCCCTCTCCTTCACTCCTTTCTCAGAGCTACCAGAGAACAGAAATTCTCAGTATGCTTAAGTGTGTGTTGAAGCAGTTTCCAGAACAGGGCACGCTTTGCTTTTCACTCCTAGAAGGCCAGAGAGTGTGAAATACCCAACCATCTGTCCATTTTAAGGCTACACTGCTGAGTTGCTTAGCTAGCACCACCAGAGGCTGCTTTAAGGTGTTAAAACTCAAACAGAAGTCATTAAGAAAAATACTAATTAGCTGGCTGCAAACTCTCATTTCCTGCAATGACTAAAACAAGTTTATAATAAGAGTTCATATATTGCCACTAAGAGAGCATTTTATGTAGCAAAACTAAGTAAAGGTTTCTCATAGTAAATACTGGCTGTGCTTTACCTTATTCATATTTGGAGAAAGAACACATCACCCAAATGGCAAATGTCTGTCTACGTATATATGTGCTTCTTTCAGGATGGGGGAGGAAAAAAAAAACAGGAGTTGTCAAAAATTTAACCTCTACAACAGTTGGTTTTTCCTCCTCAAAATGTATTTTTGCAACAGACAAAGGATGTTTTTAAGCCCTGCTTTTGAGTAGGAGGTAGTAATTTCTAAAACAGGTGCCGATAAACATAATGTGACTAATATTTTGCCACGTATGTGGTCGGGGGAGGGAGGACTTTTCATTTATAAGACAAAGTAATGATGTTTTTCATGACAAGTAGTGGGCTATCGGTAACATTTTATTGTGCAGACCTGTGAACACGTCTTAGCTACATTAGCATTTTATTTTATATCTAATCTAGGAAAAAAAGCAAATGGCAAATGGGTTGAACATCGCATTCTAATGAAAAAAAAGTCTGTCATTAATGAGTGGGCTTTGGAAGCTAATTATTTGGGTATCCATGTAGCTGCTAATAACTTAGGCAAAGAATACTTAAGTAACTCTTAAACTGTATACCCATGGCCTTTACAACACAGTTCTACTTTTATTTTGAGTCTTTTTTTTCCCTTTGAGTTTCATGAAAGTGTCAGAAAGATGTCATTGCTGGCATACTGAAGTCCTTCCTGTACAACAAAAAGCCTAGTGGACATGCAGCATGTATCTTTACTGCACCAAGCACTCTGGAGCCCTTATTTGACTGAAATCCTTGAGCACTTCTGCAACAGACAAGAGTTGCACAGAATCTTTGGATGGTATATCCCAAAGAGCTCTCTTCGCAAAAAATAGTAGATCACCCTTACTGCATATGTCTCATCTGTTTTCAGGAAAAAAAGAGAAAGTAAATTCAACTATGGTCAACAAGTCATAGCTCATTTGAAGTAGTAGTCCATATACACCTCAATAGACTAGCACCACTTAGTTTTAATGTACGAAAGGTGCTCCTAAGTATAGCCACTCGTAAAAAAGGAAGTTACTGAACGTTGGCTATATTTCACTTAAACCATTTCCCAATTTACTACCATGTCATTATCACGCAATCCTTATTTGCTGTTTCCTCTCTCTTCCATCAAAATTGATAAAATTACTGTTACTAGAAATGTTAAATAAATTTCATTAAAACAGCAGTGTTGCAATTAAAGTAGTTTAGCAAAAATACTGTTGTCTAGCAACCAGGAGCATCCTGCAGCATCACATCGTTTTGAACTGAATTACGATCTAGGAGCTGCATTCTACCTTCAGGGTTCTCGTCCCATCAGCAGAGGCCAGTTTGAGGACAGCAGGGCATTTTGGGGAGGAGGATGTGCTCCACTCAGGCCTACCTCAGCTATGATCGAGGTCAACAATAACAACAGGACAGAAGGCAGGGAGTCAATTCAGAGGGCAGCAGAACAACCCCAGCCCCAATATGCTATGCTCCAAATACATTACACTCCAAAACCACAAAGGCTTTCAAAGAGAATGAAGAAAGACTTGAAGAATAATGGAGAAGCCAGCCACAGTGAGAAGAGCTAAATAATGGACAGCTTTTTCATAATTATCTTTGTTATTCTCTATAGCATTTTCTCTTTGAAAACAAGTACTTTGTCCTTTTAAACTTATAGCACATAGTTTCTTTGCTTGAATAGAGTGTTACGTATGAACCACGAGGATGTATTCATGTTTTAAACCAGTACAGGTTATGATTTTTCTTTGGAGAATTAGCAGATGTGATCCAGTCATGACAGAATGGGGTTACTGCAGAAATGACTCATTGTTGGATAATCAAGTGTTTACTTCACCAAACTGCATGTAATCGGACTGCCACAGTTTTCTGCTTTATTGCAAGATGTAGCTTTTAAATGTCAGTGCATCAGGAAGAAAGGTAGACTCCTTGGGTGGCTCAGATCTCTTTTCATGCATGTGTTTGAAGACAGTCTTCTGAATCTCAATGGAGAAAAACAGCCACTGAGAACATCAATGGAAACATAAATTAATGACATAAGGAAGGGAAATTAGTGGAAGAAGAAAAAAAAATCATTTCTCGAAGTGGAATAGAGAAGAATTTCTGATGGAGAAAAGGAGGAAAAAAAGATGTGAGGTTCTGGTCTGATTGTTTTATACATCTCAGTCCAGTATCCCTACTGAAAATAATAATGTCATCATCTGAGAAATCTTCAGCCAATCATTTCTCTAGATAGAAGTCTATTTTTTCAAACTGCATTCTTCAGCCTTCTTGCTTTTTCCATCTAAAGAAAGGAATTTGAGGGTCGTTATGCTTTGTCTAGTATGAAGGAACACATGCTCAAATGGATTAGTTCTAGCAAGTGGGACCTAAATCGGGTGGGAGAGCTGAACTGGCTGGAAGAGCATCTCGCTCTTCTGACTGCACATGGGAACCAAAGGTTAAGATCTGTTACAGTCCTAAGGTTCAGGTCAGAATGTGAAGCCAGACCAAAGAGACTTTGTCCTCTTTCGGGCCTTTCTCCAGTACTCACTGTGTACATTGGGAGTGCGCCCAGTGCCTTATACGTCTACTGATTTAGCCCTTTTCCCTGTTTAAAGGGCAGGGGAGGCAGGGTCAAGATCTAAATCCTGGGTCACACCCGAGTGCCCTCTCATTTGTTGCAAAGGTCTAGCACCAACACAAGCAATAGAGATACTAGCATCCAAAAATACTAAGATTGCACATATTTCCACTGGGTCAATAACCTCCCATGGGACAGAGAAAACAAAACAAAACAAAAACACTCCATAGAAGTATGAAGAAGAGTTCAGTAACCATCTGAACTTCCAAAAGTTCCTGAAATTTCAGTCTGCCGTTATGGATGCACTTCTAAGAAACAGACCACTATTTTACAGGTATGCTCGAACAGAGATGTGAAGTCACGAGCTTGCGTTTAAAAGCTAAAACCCATGGTATTCGGACAAGAAGTAGCTTGACTGTTCAGGGAGTTATGAGAAGGCCTGTCAGAGGAACAGGGAGAGAAACATGACAGTAACAGAAGGATTTCAAAAGCCCTTGCTTCCAAGACAAAAACACAGGAGACTGTGGCTGTTCTAAGTAATTCCTTATATAGTTATAACTGGCATTGCAGATGTTTCAGTCACTTACTGCAGATCACCCTTTAAAAAGAAAAAAGCCAAGTATTTTACTTGCCTCATCTGTTCCAGGGCTCACCTCATGCAGCTTCCAATGGAATTGAAGTGCCAGCTTTAAAAATCAAACTGACTACATTTCTAAATCACTTCTTATCCTATAGACCCTTGGTTACATTCAGGATCTTTATCAGATTCTCCCCTCCTCCTTCTAATAATCTTGGATTATGTTGGACTAGGTTGGATTGACTGTGCTGTTACATAATGTGGTCAAGTGAAAAGCAGGTTAAGTGTCCCTGTTTGGGCTTCCTCACTACTTGCTCCTGCAAGCTCCGTGTACCAGATACTTAGGTTTAGAGCACTATTTATGTTATTGCAAGATGAGCTAAATTAGAAGGAAGAAGGTGTAATGCTCAAGCAGGACCTTAATAGCCTGTGGAGCATGGTTGCTTAACCTGCTTAAACCTTGGAAGTTGATGTGTAGTCAAGTCAAACAGCAGCTGTGGTACAAACCCAGACCAGCTCCTAACCACCCCATTTCAGCTATGCTGTTCCTGAATGCCATGTCATGCTGGCATCCTAGCAGTACAGCTGTAGCCCAGAAAGCAGGGGAGGGGTGCTTCTTATACGGATAGAATATGCAAGTCTCAGATGATGTCTAACTCTAGCTAAAGCTATCAAACCCCTTGCTCCTAGCCAGAGAAGTCTTCAGTTCAGTCCTCAAGATGGCAGTCATAAATTAATCAGCCTTGCAGTCTCCTGAGGTTTTTCCACGAAGCAGATAAAAGGGAGCCCCTTTGTGCCTTTTAACCAGCCTAAGCCTGGGCAGTAATTAGTGATGAAGAGGCGTAGCTGAGATTCTGCACAGTAATTGAAATTCTAACTGGTGCTGAATAAACAAGAAGGAGTTAACCTTTATACGGGAAATTTGCTATTACAAGTAGGCAGTTGTAGCTATGCATACACATTTTAAGTGCAGAGGCAATGAGTGGAAAGCAAACCAATCCTGCCTTAAACACAAATAAGATCTCCAACTGTGTTTATATAGATTGTCCTCTGTACCGCTCTATGTGTATGTGATGGTGTTGCACAATCTGTGACCCTGAGCAGTCCCATATTACCATGTTCTCGGTGCAGGATAATTAACCCTCTGCAGGAGCAGACTCTGGGTCTGTACAGCAGGGAAGGACGCACTTGTTCGTGCTTCCTGGGCTGAATTAGAGATGCTACATGGCTTATCATACTAATTGCAACCAGTCAGTACAGCACAGCTAGCAGAGTTGCACATATACAAGCACGCTGTAGTGCACCCAAGTTAAAGAGTTAAACACATGAATTTAACATATTTTATTAGCACACAGGAGGAAATTGTCTTTTCATGAACATTTCACAACCCATTAGAAGCAAGGTTTTGTGACTTTACTCTTCCTTGCAAATTCTTACCAACATTTAGTAGTCATCCTGGTTGGTTACTGTTTTGAGGGAGAATGAGTACACATGCTACAAACAGGAGTTTCTCTTCTCCAGTCTCCTCTAAAGCTCCCATTTTACTAACTTGCTTGAGCTAGGAGGACCTAAGCTTTGTATGCTTTCAGCACTCTCATTATAGTTTCATTGGGAAAGTTTGCATCTCTGTAGCTAGAGGATTCAAACTCCTTGATGTGTATCTGCTGCTTACATCAGCTAAGTAGTCACTTCAGACTCTGACAGGAAATCCCACTCTCTACATTAAGGATCTGTATCAGCATATGACCTTAATGACCTCATCTCCAGAGAAAGGACTCTTTATCTCAGGAGTCCTTTCAGCATTCCTACAGAAAAGTCCCATGAAGATCAAGTCATATTCAACAAGGGTATGGGTGGTCAGGTCCCACCCTGAGGAGGTAATTTCTTAAGAGCCAGCCAAATATCTCAGTAGTTTAAAAAGGGTCCTGAAGTTGGATGGCTTATTCTTTTTCCAGCAAAGGCTCAATTATACATAGTTAATCAGTTGTAGCACTTCATGGAGTCAAGCCCTTAATGACAGCAAAGTTTTGTCTGATCCATGAAGATTTCAGAACTGTTCACGTACTTAGTTGAGGAACTGAAGCGAACAGGGCATACCAGTAGCACATTAGTAACTTTGAAAGTTATTAGTGTCTGAAGGTTACTTCTATTTCATTATGACTGTGGCCACATGCTAGTTACCTATATGAAACAGTACGTGTGAAAATGAAGTAATAAATATATGGAAAAGTAATGCAGTTGAAACAATTCAACTAAGCATTACTTATTCTCTCCACAAAATTCTACTTAAGCACAGTTTGAAAATAGATCCAATGCAATGAACTGGTTTGATTCTCTGTTTTTTTGTTTTTTGTTTTCTAATCTAAGACCACATCAAGAGAGATACTAGGAATATTTGCTAATATCACTATTTTCAATGCCCTAAGTTGCAGGGAAAAAAAAAAAAAAACAAACACACCATCACCATCACCAAAAACCCTTCCTTAAAAAAAATAAAAATATCTAGCAATTCTTAGAAGTACTTAAGAAGTTATCCTAAAACAACCCTGTCAGGATTGCCTGGCTCAAAATTCAATAATTCATTTTTAGCTTGGCTAAATATGTTTAAAACCTGGTATAACTGTCTCTGGATTCTAACCACATCCCTCTCAAAACAAACTATTCAGTGTTTAAAAAGGAAATCAAAAATGGAAATTGAACATTTAGGAGTAACCCTACAATTATAGCATACAAGAATTTTCCCCAAACTGCAATACACCTTTTAATAATATCAAATGTTGGTTTAAGTATGAAAAGTATCTCAGCTGAGCACTTTATAAAGAAGATATAATTTATGAATTATACACACACACAAATTAAATTTTTAAAAAGCCTATTAACACCACCAGTTTGGAATTGTGTTTCTCTGTCTTCCTGTGCTCCAGGAAAACTTTGCTAGGCACCATTCCTTTCCTCGGCCTCTCTGCTATTCCTTCTATTTACCACATCCTTCTCTTCCTCATTTTTAATTTGTCCTCACAGTGGGGACCATTTCTGCAAAACAGCACAGAGGCAGCTTCCTACAATTGTGCTGGAAAGCCACAGACATCACCAAAGTCATTCATGTGCTTCAAGTTAGGGCAATAAGTATTGGGATTTGGCATTCAGGAGGGTCCCATAAAGTCTGACAAACGCCACCTCCAGTTTTTAGCAAGAGTCTGCATCTTGGTCATTTATGGTGTTTGTGTTACTATTTTTGCATTTCATGTAGCTTTTCCAAGATTCTGCTAGCTAATATTTTTTGGTTGTCATACAGGTTTCTTTCTGTCTTTCATACTGAGGGCTTCTTGGTTGTACCGAACACCCCACAAGGGAAAATCTCAATCCATAAAAGGCAGTCCTATTTACTTTCTGCAGGCAATGTGTGTAGACATGGATACCACAACTAATCTAAAAACCTATGTGTTTGGTTGGCTAAGTATAGATGTCACACATCCTATGAATACTTGCAGATACCACTCTTTTCAAAGCGTAGCAGAGACACACTACCACAAGAAGCTGCATCTGATAGTGGATTTTGCCATCCAACTTCAGGTGCTCAGATTGAGAATTTTGGCCCTCGTGTTTGCTGAAACCTTAGTTTTGGGTCCAATCCACCTTACAGCATCCCTTTAAGCAGGAGCTTCCCCATAGCCGCTTTCTCTGATTCTGAGATGTTTGGAATGCTTTTCATATATTACAGTTTCTGAAGGTCAGTGCATACACATTTTAAGACACAGTGATAAATAGTGTATGGAACTACTTGGCAGTATTTAGCTGGTACAGTTTCTTGTGGAAACAACAGAATTCCAAAACACACCACATTGAATGCTTATGGGTTATTACAAGCAAAAATCCCAAGACACTGGGAATTAAAAAGCGGAGTTCAACAAAGGAACACTGATACTGTTGGTTGATGGGAACAAAGTTGTGCCAAGTCGTTGTCCTTTGCTTTTTCAAGTGGAGAAATAAACTGGGAAAGGAAGCAGAAGCGGAAAAATATGATGTACAACAACAGTTATGACAGTTACCATTGTGCTTTAGCTCACAGAAGCATGTGCTCTCAGGGGAAGGCAAACACCTTCAGTGCATCCTGCTGAAAGAGCATGACACGTCTAGCACGCAGCATGCCTTCCTGGCTGGAACAGGGCTGCTCCCCCTCATCAAAAGGCTCTTAGAGGGAGAGCTGGAGTGGAAAGCAGGGGAGACTGCAGCTCCAGAAATAGAAAGGGCAAGGACTGATGTTGATGTGAGCAGCCACCCCCAGTTGCAGCAACACTTGCAGTCCCCCACGGCATAACTCCTTCACTGAGCAGCTGGCCTGCTTTTCCAGGGACCCAGCACCAGGACAGAAGGTAGCCTGGTCTGGGCCATGTTACCACCTGTGGCAGCTTGTTGCTGTGAGGAACTACCCTATCTATCCGTCTCTATAGCCAGCCCTGCACTGAGGGTATGATTTTGTTCACATTCAAATTAGCAGCACTGAGGAAGCCACGCAGACCTTGTCTGTGGCAGCATTTGGACACTCGATGCCAACCAGCATTGCATACTTGAGAGCATCCGTGAATGAGTACACCACTGAGTTCAATACACAGGCTCCTTCCCGAAGCTGCCAGCTTCAGACAATATTACAGAAGGATCAAATAGACTGAAAAATAATTTTAAAAATTTTAAATCCAGAGCTTAAAAGCATTTAAATCTCACCAAGCTTGCACTAGATCTCACTATGGTGAGCCATGACCTGGGTTTGATGATGTGACATTCAAGTTTGTGATTAAATGCCCTAAAACACAACCTAAGCACGTCAAACCTTCTATTTCTGTTTCCAAACTTAGCAAGGCAGGCATCCAACATTTAAAACCATGAGGAAAAAATGTTATTACTTATAATAGAATTACTTACACATAATTTCAGAGTTAACATTTAAGGAGAAATTATGAGCCATCAAGTCTGCTTTTTTACTTTCTTGTTAAGATATCACAGAATACTTGATGATGCATATGTACACAGCAGCCAGTTCAGCGGCTGCACATCTGTCTTCCCAGGCTGCTGCCCTAAGCTGCAGAACAAAGGCCTGTCTTTCCTTTGAAGCCACTTGCCTGGAGTACCCAGTTAATATAGTTAATTAATATCTAGCCATTTGCCATTCTTGCCGTATCAGAGTTACGAAACCCTGCAATCATTCTGGGTCACTCTGGTGCCAGCGTTCGTAAGACTAATAAACTTCCACATGCATCTCAATCCATTTAGTCATGTTTACAGGTGCTCGTGTAAGCCTCCTTTACTGAAGTACCAGAGGAAAATGGAAACATGCCAAAGATGAGGCGTGTAATTTGAGAGCTGGGAATTAATTCACATCCGCGGTGTAGCCTCCTGGTGAATTGCTTCTGGGTTACTAGCTGGATTGTATAACTCCAGAAATCCCCCTTTTAGGAGTTAATGCCATGTTACTGGAGAAGGATCACAGGAGAGCACCTGAAGAGCAGCACAGAGGAATCGCGGCCACTCCAGCTTCACTGGGGACCCAACTTAAATGCCTCTGTGCGAGTGCACGTAGCATGGGGAATAAACAGCATGAGTTAGGGGCGTGCACACGCCTGCAGGGCTATGATCTTACTGGCATCGAGTTGGAACTAGGTGGTCTGTAAGGCCCTTTCCAACCTGACTCACGCTATGACTCTATGCAGTTATGTCACATAACAGCTGTTGCTAGCCCAGCGGTTACATAACGAAATGTTCAGTCCCTGTCATTACGAGATCCCTGGCTCCCAACTAGCACAAAGGCCATAATTCATTCATGTGTTCTCCTTCCTGTAACAGAAGGGTAGAATGAGATGAGCTTAGAGACAAGAAACCAGTAAGACTTTGGGCCACTTTTTACCAATATTTAGGTATTCAACATGCAAAGGGTTTCTCAGAAGCACCAATATCTCAAATTCTAGCTGATTTGGTGGAAACTAGGCATCTACATGCTTTTTTAAAAAAATAATTAATGTCCATTTGCATGTGGTCCTTCACCCTCATTTTTATAGGCGTGAGCTAATTCAGTGATTACTGTTCTCACTAGAAGCAGCTAGGACTGTGGCCCTGGTTCTAATGAAGATATCTGACACTGCATAAAAAAGCATATAAACATGAAAAGGGAAAGTTTAATCCTAGGGAAAGTTATGTAACTTGCTAATGTAAAATACATTAAATGTCAGCAAATTCTACCTATGTGTCCAAGGAGCTTGCAGTAATTCTCACTATAACAGCATGACACTAGAAGGGGAATTTCACAAATTAATCTGTTTAAACATTTTATATCCTTTTTTGTTGTTGTTATCCTGTTTTCTAATATATCAGCACTTTATAAGTCACAGAGATGTCAGATCATAAATGAAAGAAAAAATGAATTACTCACTTATAATTATAATGAGAATGACTGCGCATACTACACCAAGGATGATCATCATCTATAAAAAGAAAGTTATGAGAAAAAAGAGAAAGTCAGGTTTTCACATGAAAAACATTAACCCCTGAAGTTTTTTTTGCTTCAATTTTGTGGCCCTTCCTGTGCGCTTTTACTTGCAAAGACTCACTGCATTCAGTGTGGCTAAACCTAGCTCAAAATCTGGGTCTGTAGCTCCAAAGAGCCCCTCTTCCTGCACCCCTTGGCACAACAGCTGCTAGGAGAAGTCCAGACAAACTGCCTAGTTGAGTTTCTAACCTAGATCCACTTCTTTCTAGAGTGTTTGTACATGTCCTTTACCCAGAATATTCTGTCTTGCTTTACATTTCATAGCAGTGTCGATTGAAGAGATGAAGCAGGTAACAACAGGCTGGTAAAAAGCGCATGTTGGATTCTCCTTTGGAAACAGGTGGTTTTATTTGGCTGTACATGAATTGTCAGTAGCAAAGATGGTTTAGAAGAGAAATGGGAATTAAGCTGAACTTTCGGCACAGCGTTCATGAGTTGGTGGTGCATGTGTAGAAGGACGCAAGGTTGTGGGGTCTTATATGAATAAAAGAAGCTGAAATTTCTGGGTCCAAAAAGGAGAGCTCCTGGAGAAGGTCTGAAAAAGCAGAGGAGAATGAAGTTCCCTCTACTTATGGGAAAGGATGAGGCTTTGAGGACAGCAGAGGAGACAGCTGGTTGATTAAAGATCTGCACCTCTTTAAAAGAGACTGGCATTTCCTTACTTCTCAAAGCAGGCTGTGGACAACCCCCTCCTTTTTTATTTATTTATTTTTTGTAGTTGACCATCCTAAAGAACAAGGAGCTGATCGTCTTCCACTTATTTTCTCCAACTTCTGGTATTCACTAAGCCTGATTGGGTTTTGTGGTTCGCACAGGGAACTCACACGAATCACAATGAAATGCTCTCCCATCCCTATCTGCAGACACTAACAAAGGCATTAAAATTTGGATCCAGATTGCATATGCTGCAGAAATGATCTAAAGAATAGATTTGGTAAAGATCTAAGTTGTTTGGCATATTATCTTGGATTCTGAAGGTCAAGGCATCCTCTCCCCTTGACAAGAGACCATTTAGAGATCCCATCCTAGAATCAAAGTCCCAATACATGACGCCTGCCAAGAAGTTGTTCTTAACAGGAGATCTTTGTACTCCTTACCTTGCAATTTTTCCACCAATATTTTCTCTTCAGTTTGGCTGCACTGGTTTCAAACTGTGAGGCGCCTGCTTGCAATGCATCTGCCCGGTTGTCAAGCTCTGACAGCTTCTGGTCTCTTTCTAGCACCTTGTCCACGTTCATTCTCATGATGTCGACCACCTGCAAAGGTATAGCCCCACGTTAGATTCCACACACAGTAAAGCCAAAGGTCATCCATACATTCACACTCCGAATTACATCATAGTGAAACCACTCTTTTGCCATTACAGTATGTGATGATAAGTACTTGGACAGAGACCTAACACCATGCTATGAAAACAGATACACTGAGAACAAGCTGAACACAGCTAAACTGTGCCCAGATGGCCTTAAAGGTTAAAAAAAAAAAAAAAAAAAGGAACATTATGAAATACAGTAATTAGTTTAATTAAAGCTTTTGATTTCCATTAGCATACAAATAACTGTTCCACTATAAGTACAAAAAAACTGATAGAGACCTGTACCTCTACTACAGTTTGGTTGAAAATTGTCCAGTCATCACTAAACACAAGCCATTATTTTCCTTATGCATTTAATATAATTTCCTTATCTGAAGAAGAGAAGTTGACTAGGTAAAGGCCATTCTAAGAGGAACGATATGTATTTCCTGACCAAGAAATTTGCTCATTCTGAGAGAGGGACATTTTTTCTCAGGCAAGAGGCAAAATTCAGCCTGAAGGGTAGCAGGGAACTCACGTCCCATCAGTGGAAAAAAACATGTGCACATCCAGTACACAGAAGGTAAGGCCTATTCATGCTTATATTTTATACATTGTGTTAGAGAAAAATCCTCTTCCAGAAAGCCAATAATCCTAAGCAAATTCATAAATTTGTTTAAATAATCCCTGTACAAATTCATAAATGATAACAGAAATGTTAGATGGTACACCAGTCTCAGATTTGTTTCCTTTATCCACCAAACTTAAAATAAAATAAAATGTTTTGATCAACTGAAATTTTCTTAATTGCTTTTCCAAACCAAAACCTTCTAGGCATTTCATTTCATATCAAATTTTTAAAAAAAATTCTCAGCTGGTATTTAGTTAAATTTTGTCTTGGTACAATGTATCATAGCAAAAATTGTAAACTATTTGAAAATGCTGAAACAAAATACTGTAAAAATTTCCTACCACTTCTCTCCTTTTTTGGCCAGAACTATTTATTGAATTTAACATGAATGCTGTGAACTTTTGTTCATCCAAGACTGCATTTTTGTCAGATAAGTAAATGTTTGTCTAGCCTAAAAGCAAGCCTTAGAAAATAAGCTCTAGGATGCCTAGAGAAATTACAGGGGAAAACCCAGCAGAATACAGCTGAAATGCAGAATTCAGAGGACTGCCAATCATTTTAATAATGCCAAAAATTTGCTCTTAAGCATGAGCTTTGACTTTTGGTTTGGGATCTGAAGTGCTGTGCACAACAGCAGTTGGAGCAGAAGAGTAGCTGGAGCAATGTGGTGCTCTGCCGTGGTGTTTGCTGCCACCTACAGATCACTTTCCCAGAAACATGAAAGAAAAACGAGCAGGAAAGATCTAGTAAGGACGATCAGAGGAATGCTTAGCAGATCAGACAGAACCTTCCGTGCTGTAAGCCCCAGTGCCCTCACAGGACTGAAAGACCAGTAGTGTTTGTCTCCCGTGGCTATTCTCATACTGTGATTTAATGATTAATTGTCCATTCCCTGGTAAACAATATCTGCTGAACATGCGCTAGCCACTCAAAACTAACCCATACCAACCTCCATCTCCCTCTCAAACTGGAGCTGAAGAAAATATGGATGCTAATTACCACCTGCATAATCCTCAAGTCCAAGAGCTACACACTCTCCTCTCCTACTGGGTAAGAGTTCCTGACAAAATTTCTCCATCATGCTTCACAAGAACTTGCTTGGGCTTCAGTGAGAATTATCAGACTATAGAATATCTCAAATAGAAAGTTGGGGCTCACTGCCCCACTGGAGCCATCTCCTTTGATGTGCTTGAAGAGCCCTACACGTCTGATCTGCATTACTCCTTTTAAGTGATAACGAGCGATTATTTTTCATCTTTATAGGGACAGATACTTTTACTGTAGCTCATATAAACACTTACAGCACCATTATGAAGTAATATGTTCAGTACAAGAAGTTTATTTCATTATTCTGACCCAAAACAGAAGCTGAAGTGTCATACTCCTTTCCCTGCTGCAAGAGACGCTCCATTAACATCAGTGAAGTTAGAGTGATGTGAAAATCAGTGATAATGAAAGAACCGGGCCTAGATATTTCTGCAGACAGAGGATGTTCTTGTGATCAGCTCAAAGCATCAGCAAAAGGGAGGCCAGAAAGACCCTGGTTCAGGTTTCAGCAAAGAAAAGTTCTCAAAGAGACAAACCTCAATCTGATAGGTGTATTTAATTCATCTTAAGAAAAGCGTTTGAGTTGGATGTTGTGAGGTCTTTTACAGTATACCTAGAGCTTTTGAAAAAAGGTCTTTCTGCTGGTAAACAGCTATTTTCTAGCTTTTATTTTATTGACTTTGAATAAAAGAATCACACAGGCCCTGGCCATTTCCCCATGGGCAGTAAGTAATTACTTAAGTCTTTGTAGGGGTTTAGCAAAACTCTGTACTAAGTAGCCAGCACACAAATGTGCACAGCAAGCGTGCGAGGATGCTACAGCTGCTGCTGTACTCCTGTTACACTCAGGGTACACCCATGAGCAGCAGTATGCTTGTTCACTCCCATTACCACGGCAGTTAGACGGACGTTGGCATTACAGCCAAGGTGTCAGGGATTTTCTGTATACTACAAGAATTTAAGAATCCATGCTGGAACGGGCACGCGTTCCTCCAGGACCATTCAGAAGGAGTGAGGACTTGTTGAAGACGTTGTTGTGATGTCATGTGTGGGTGCCTTTCTTTGGGGATAAATTCTGATGATTAATCATTACAGCTCTGACTAATAAACACAGCCCTCACCTGTACAACACTCATAGCTTGCATGTATCTACAAGAGACCAGTGGTTTGTCTCTATGAGACAGCCTGTAAGATTAGCATATAAACTTTAGGAATGCAGGAACACGTTAAAAGAGCTGATTCACTATGACATCTCCTCCTAATGTGACTATCTGTGATGAATTCCTGAATCAGCACCGATGTCCATTTTCATTCTGCGGAAGTGTTAGCAGTACAAGAATGTTCACACTCAGAATACCTCTTGTACTGTCTGCCTCCTCATAAATGCCATCCTTTGGTAAACCTTATTTCCTAGACCCATCGTCTTCAGACAAGCAGGATCGCTAGTGAGACAAGCATCTTAAAGAAAAAAAAATCACAACAACACCCCTGTGGTGAGCAACAAATCACGTGGAGCGACTTACCTCATCCACCCGGGCTTGTGTCTGCTGCAGCCGTTTGCTACTTGCCACATTGGTAGCAGGAGATGGCCCTACAGCCCCAGCACTGGTGGGACCTTGGGTAGGTGGAGCTGGAGCAGACCTAGATCCAAAACAGAGAACATAAAAAGTGACTGAATCCATTTTCACTTGTTCACTACTCTCTTCTGGAACAAGTCAAAGGTTTGTATCTCCTTTAAAAGGAGTTGTCCATTGTCTGACAACCCTCCACTCCTGGATCACAGCCCTGATGTCCCATTCCATCCTATTCTGCAATTAGTTTGCACACTATATCTGGTTGGGTCTATATCAAACTCTTCCCCTCCCTTGCTGCCTCTTTAAAAAGCAAGCAGTTCTGATCATCTACCCTAGGTTAGGCCAAGGACCAAACCGATCACGGGCCTGGGTAGCAGGGCAGAGCTTACATCCCACTAAGAAAACAGACTTTTGTCCAGGTATTTTGTGTCGACTTTAAAGGAGTTAGGGCTGCAAGCCTGTCTTCTTCCTCAGCATGCTGAAAGATGTGCTCCCCTGCTCCTTGATGTCGGGCTGGAACCTAACCAAGTAAAGATAAACAAAGGAGAAGAGAGAGAAATGGAGGAGGAAGTGGGGGCAAGAATCGCACTGCATGGGGTTAGTCATCTCGGGCACTCAGCAATGTTTAAACACCCCACTGATGGTCACCAAATGCCTCCCCGAGCAGCTGGCCAGGCTTGTACACCTGCCACAGACCCCAGATGAATATTTGCAGCAATGCTTTGAACAGAGCCCTGATCTAAGCATCAGCTCCACTCTTAAGCATCAATATCGGTTTCCCCCATGCTTGCTTTAAAATAACGGAAGACAGTGAAAGCCCCTTGAAATGCAACAGATCAGGTCTACGCCAGTGCATGAGCTTGTGCAGGCACGTCACCCCGCCAGCCTGAACAGGGTCCGTCAACCTCAGCCAGTCCTTCTTCACACCCACACTTTCAATGTGTGAAACCTTACCTTTCCTTTCAAGGGACCCCTGCCACTTCTTCCTGCAGGGAAATAAAACCCTTCCTGGAGCTGCAGAGGAAATCCCTTAAGCATGCGAACTAAAAAATATCACAAATCCCACTCCTGCATTACCAATGCCTTCCCACATCGACAGACTGAGAGAACACAGTGTTTCTCTGTGAATCATTCTCTTTTACACCCTGGGGTCTGATTAATGCTGCTGGAATTATGGCCCCATTAAGACACTGTCAAAGTGCCTAGAGGCATCTAAAGTTTGTTCCCTAGAGGTACCTAAAGCTGCAAAATTCAGTTTGACAACACTGCCTGTGGGGTGAGATCCCTACAGATAACGGTGACCCTCACACAGACTCCCAGCTGCTGTTGGCAGACCTGGAGCACTGCTGCATCTCACACTTCTGTTTTAAACTGCAGGTGAGAATGGCATTGTCAAGCTGTAGTTGAAAGAAAAGAATTTGAGCTGTACAGAAATTGCTTATGCCTTGAGGACCTCACAGCCCCTATTAAAAACCTAAAAGACCAGATGCTGTTGCCACCTGCAACAGAATTACACCACTGAAGGACCGTGGGCCAGGATCCCAGCAGAATTTATTCTGAGTTTACACTGTCATCACAAAGGATCAAAATCTGACCATAACATATACGAGACCAAATAATGCCAAACAAGATCGCACCTGGAGCATTAGTAACTTCACAAGGAATTCCTAGAACTGTTCAGATCAGAACAACTGATCTAAAACTGAAATTGCGAAATTTCTTTGCTGTCAAAGAAGTAGACAGGCTTTTCCCCAGTCAACATCAGCAGATGTTTTTCTGGGGAAGCATTGTGTCGTATTTCTCACTACTACAAATGTTAGCACAAGAGAGGACTTCTGTTATGTACTGCTAGCATCCCGGAGACTACAGGAGTGAAATGCATGAGAAGAAGTGTTAGAAGCCACATGTTTTCACTAACAAGCATAGCTCATAAGTGCAGCGGTGTTCTTGGTCAAATCTGTGATCACTAAGAAGTTCAGTGCTCTGCCATATACCTTTTCTGCCCAGTAGTTTTCATCTTTTGTTTTTTTTTGTGTGTGTGTGTGTGTTTCCCTGGCTGTCCTTAAAATGACTTGGCATAAAGTAGACACTTCCGAGTTTGTTCTCTTCCAGGTCCTTGCTAATTTAGCTTGAACTATTTTTCCTGGGGTTGCTCTGCTCCCTGCACAAGCAAGGAATGGTAACAAAAATGGTTGCTTTTACAGCTGCCTTTACCGTCCGGCTACATGTAGCTACTGTAACTACCAGAGAGAGATGACAATCTTTATGCTAAGGTACAGCAAGCTTGTAATTAACAACCACATCTTAATCAATTATGTAAAATCTAATACAAGAGCAGCCAGAGCTGGATGCTGCCTACAGAGCAGATCTACCCTTCCCCAACCTTTTGTCTCTGGAGTCGTGCTCTCTTTACACAACACCAGCGGCTGCCTGACTTGTGGCTTTGGGGGTCAGAGCAGTGAGCAAGCAGAGGAGCCCTCGCCAGCAGAGGCACAGCACCCAGCACGCACACAGAGGGCAGCACGGCTTCCCAGACATGCTGTAGGAAGGCAGCTAATGCCACCAGCGGGTCTTACAAGTTAACAAGGCATTAGCCCGCTCACGTAATTAAGCAGCACATAACATCCAAAAGAGGTGAAACAGGGACAAAAGTACCTGCATCGCCTCCTTCTCCCAGCCTCCTAGGGCACTTCAGAGCAGGACTGAGGGTCTCCATGCTTCTGGCTCAGGCCTGTCAGTGTTTGAGCTCTGCAGAAAGGATCCCAGCAGGGTGGCAGCAGCAGCAGATGGTACTTCTGTGAGCTACCATGGCCCCAGTCCCACAAGGTATTTGTTAAGTTTGTCTTTGAACCTACATTTTCTAATAAAGAGGGAAGCGAAGGCTTAAGTCACTGGAAAGCAACAATGTTCTCTGGGATATTCTGGTGCAAAAATGGTAGAATGAAAGTCCAACCTACATTTACATTGTTCTATTATTGCCTCTGTACTGTGTCACATCAACTTATAATTTCTCAGAAGCATTACTCAAACGAATTTATGCAAAACATTAATGCTATGTTAGGCTTTCTTTTAAAGTAGTGATGCTTCTTGTACTTCAAAGTCCTACTTCTCGTGGCCTGGCCTGATTTTTAGGAGCTATAAAAGAACGCAAAATCCATATAAAAGCCCTGTCACTGGGCCCTTAGCCTTCAGACTTGTGTACTGATTTTTTAGGAGGGAGTAAATATAGTTATCACTGATGCTGAGAATCTCAATGTCAGGAACAGGTCAAATTAATTTTGCAAGAAATAATGCTCTATTATTGCTGGTGAAAAAGGGGTATAAATCCCTAGCAAATCTTCTTAAATAACAAGCACTGTTGCAGAGCACTGTATTACACTCTAGGAGAGCGACAAGTGACAAAGAAGTAACACCATGGGCAGGCTGAGCAGGCCTGAGGACAGCCCTGCATGCTTGGAGCAGTTAGGTCGTTCTTTATGTAACCTCAGTTGTGTCCTTGCTCCCCAGCATGCCAGTTAGCACATGAGCAATCTCACTGATTGAAAGCAGGTGCTGGATCTGTGTATGTACATAGCCACCTAGGAGGAAACATTTGGGAACTGTCCTAGTGATTCAGTAAAATGGTCTCGGCTGACTCAGACTTCCCAGTTCTTTTGGTTACTTGCTGGGCCTGAAGCTGTTAGGTCAAAATCATGACTAGCAGATATCTCACCTGCATATTTTGGAAGCGGTTTACTACTTAGCTCTAACAGGTAAAAGGAGCTGCAGCTCTAATTAAGAGAGAATTGGGGGTATCTAGCATTACTGTTTTCCATTTCAGCACCAGTTGAAAGACCATTAAGGATGGCCATGTGTCTAACGTCTGGGAATATTTGCCTGACACATACTACATCTTGGTTCATCTGTGTGAGCTATGTAGGAGAATTTTGTTGGTCAGACTAAGGAAGGGAGATGCACAACACAAATACCAGGAGGATGCCAAGCCATCAGCACGGCTGCATGAGAGACGCTTTGGTATAGTTCACATTAGGACCTTGACAGCTGTCTTCAGCAACTTGTTCTTAGTTTTAAAATCTCAGCTGTGGGACCTAGTCCCGTCAAAGTCTTTATCCTAACAACATTGCAATAAGCTAAGGAAAAGCTATTATTCCTGCACACATCTGGGAAACCGAGGTACAGGGAGAGAGGTGACGTGCTGTGTCCCAGGAAGGCATAGCAGGCCTACGCCTCACCCTTGCCATCCTCCTGCTGCCCTCTTCTTCAGCCACTGGCTCCAAACCAAAGCTCACAAACGTATTTCTAAGAGCTGGAATCATTTTCAACCTCTCAGACTTAAAGACTGAAAGACACGCATAGTTAAAGGTTACAGCAAGAGGAAAGCAAATGATATCAGACAGCCGTAGCTGGTATCAGCTGGCAGGGCTCAGGGGAGGGGGCAGGGAATCCGTGCAGCAGCAGGTTTGACTAATGAGCCCTATAAAAAGTGAAAGCAAGGAGGCAATTTTCTATGAATCCCAGTCTGATTTCTCTTTCCCCAAACCCTCTCCCTGTTGTTCTAATAAAACAGAAATTTGCACTCTCTTCCTCTTTATTTTTTAACTGCCCAGGTAGTGTATCTCTGTAGAAAATATTTGCCACTGTAACTAGCCAAACTTTGGTACATTTAAGACTCTGTTCTTGCATTTGGACCCTTTCAAAATCAATCTATCCATCTGGGCATGACCGCTTAAGTGAGGTTTGACAGTCTGCGGTTCCAAAGGCACTAAAAAACAAGTAAGCTGTATTTAATAGTAAAATATTAATAATAAAAAAATCAGAACACTTCCATAGCATTGTACTGTTGAGACTTAACTCTAAACCAACAATTAAAATCAGCTACAAGTGCAAATTCATACACTATTTTAGTGACTAAGCATGTCAGTGAAGATCCAGGACTTAACAGGAACTGGAGAAAAAAAGAAAAAGGGCTCACAATTGTCCCTGGTACAGAGAGCGTTCATCTGTGAATTTAGATACATCTGAAAGCTTTGAGACAGGGAGGATTTATAAGGAAATAAAGGAGCTCTGCAGCACTGGGGGATTGTTCTTGCAACATTGTTCAAATTCTTTGAACAATGCAACAGTGCAGCAATACAATTTATTTTTTTTTTTGCAGTAAACAATTTTTCTACTGCTGATTTGCAAGGGAGAACTTTTACTGACAATACTTAACAGTCTTCTGCTTTCTGGAGGGCTTTGCTGGTTCCCAGTGTACTGATAATTGGATTCTTCCAAATGGGACCTTATTTCTGCAGCAGGTCAGTTTAGCCAACACCAGCACAAATGACTTTTAATCAGTTTAGCTAAGTGCAGTTTGACACAGTCCCCCCAAAAAATAGCCTAACCAAAGAGGGCAGAGTAAAATTCCGTGCTAACCTCCTTACATGCCATCTCTCAAAGAAATTGGCACCTTTAATATCTAAACTCCTTGAAGTTTTGGGCCTTCCAGCATTGCGTGCCTAACTGTACAAACTTAACAACGACACAGGGCTAGCATAGTTGTGGATGGGCTCTCATGTTCCTGTTTGCAATCGTGTTTGTCTAGAAACCAAGTGCTATCTATCCCAACACCTCCTGCCAAAATTTTTGCTTTTCCCATAGCAAAATGTGATAGTGTCAGCTGGCAGGTCCTGTAACTCTTTCAAAACCACACACTAATGTCAGGAGACGTCCAGATAAAGGATACTTCCAACAACAACTGAAAAATAAGTGTCCTTCGGAATTAGGTTTCCAGCCATCTTACAAGTCGATAATCATGTTCTCTGCCTGTAAGGTGAAAGGACTCTTCAAAAATAAACCCTGGTTAGAGAACATGACCTACTTAGTTCTGAGATAGATGCACTCTCAATAAGGGACTGCTTTCAGTTCTGTTGCCCACTAACTGTAGTATTTCAGATTTCTAGTTGATCTTCCCCTCTCAAGTTACTATTCCCTGCTCCAAGCTAATTTTATCCTTGCTTTCATTCTACTAATCTCACTTTCACAGACAAACAAAGCTGCTCTATGGGAGTAAAGAAGGTCATGATATTATAAAGCTGGTTAGAGTGAAAAGATAATTATACTGTTAACAGGGGAGTGTCACTGCTGGGCTAATGGACAGTTGCATAGCTGGGGATGGAAAGAAAGGTGTTTTCAGTCCTGTGAGGTTTCACAGAGGGAGCAGAATTAACTCCCAACAAGACCAAACAGGCTTTCTTCACTACCAGGGAACACTCTCAGTTTTAATAGAGATGATGTTCTTCGTTCTACTTTTCAGTGTTCCATCTGAGACCTTCAGTATTCAGTAAAAATGTGACTATTGCCAATTAAATGGCTACAGACTTTAATTTAGACTCATTGCATTCTCTGACTATCAATTTTAAAATGATTTCTCATTCTATTTGTAATAATTGGGTAGTAATGAGTAATAGTGAATTGGTCGTAGGAAAAAAAATCACATATAAAAGGAATTAACATTTTGAGATGTCTTAATTTTGTGAAGAAAGTTCTGCTTTGAACACGCTTCTGTTCCCAAATGTGATTTTCATACACTACTAGCAATATTCTACAAGGACTCTCCGTTATTACAAAATATTTACTCTGCTCATCAGCCAAAGAATAATGCCCTACATTTAATGTCCTGGGAACACATTTAATTAAATATTCCCACCAGTTTATTATGACTGTATTGACCATCTGGTGTGCTAAATATGCACACAGAGGAAAAATAGAGGAACCTAAGACATCATCTTTAATTTGATCATCACTTGTTATGCTAGTAATGACTGACTGATTTATCTTCTCCAGTATCTTCTATTCAAGCCAAATAAGTATTGCTTACAAGGCCCAAAGCACCTGAATCCTAAATTAAGCCAATTAGTTCAGCTGAATGATTTTTGTGACAAAGAACTTGCCGGAAAGAGTTGCATTATTTCCATAGTTTCCCTAAATCACAGTCTTCACAACAGCCAGTTGTGGTGACTCAGGTGGGGTTTCTGTTAGTCAGAAAAGCAATGCAAGGCAGGATTCCTCTTCTGAAATATCAACGCTCCAGATTTTTTTTAGATTCTTCTTTCCCTTGCTGTCATCTTTTGCAAAGGCTGTGGCTTAAGATAAAGTCAAAACAGCGTGGGGATATTGATTCATGTGTTTACCACTGACCACGCTTTGCAGAGTAGTCTGATGGATTTGCTTGAAGGATGATTAAGGGTGAGGTGACTCAGGGTGGTGTTGGACACATTGTAGGTTCACGAATTGAAATTCAGAACAACACTCAGATGCCAACTGTCAAATGTATGTTAGCGTTAAGTGATCACCTACCCCAAAAGTATCCGCACACAGACTAATTCTATCATGTCTTTAGATCCCAGCTGACCACTCTTCTTCACCCTTAACTGGACAAAAGAAGGTTTCAACAAAAATATTTGGAACTAACGAAGCAGACAGCCAGCTACACTCACTGTTATAACCTGTAGCCCATCTGATCCACTTAAAAGAGCGCTCAGTCTACCACTTAATCCGCAGTTACGAACTGTGTTGACCCTGGCTCTAACCATGCTGTGGTACGGGTTTTTTAAGCCCCACTGTTAGCTATGTTATTATACCTTAGCATTTGCCTCTCCAAAAGCAGTGGCAGCGATGAAGGCTCCCCACAACCTCACACATATTATGGAGCACCCAAGGGAGCTGATCAGCTTGTGGGGCAGCTCCGGTGCACCCCGCTGCAGAAGGGAGCCTGCTCACCTCCTGCCAGCACGGCCTCACTGCTGCCCTGCCCAGATCAGCGGGGGCTTTGCCCCTAGCAAACCTCTGCATCAGGCTAGTTACAGATCTGGGTAATCTCTGATCACATTAGGTATATTTTTTCACAGCTACAAGGGCTGTAAATCTATATACTTAAATAGAGAGTACTGAAATAGCTGAACAACTTCAAAATAAACAATCTCCTTTTGAGGTAATTTCCCTAGACAGAACAGCACCTTTAGCCACTTATTTTTTTGCTTAGAAAAAGGTTAACTCTCACTGTTTGCTCATAAGGTATACATAAATGAACGTGCTGCTACAAAAAGTACCAGATTATAGTTAATGTTCCTTATGCTCCGTCAGCACCTTGTGTTTGGTTCTTAATCTGTCCCCTTTGAGCCGATGGAGTCTTCTGCTCTATCCCTGACAGCTCTGTCTTGCACAGTGATGTTACTTAATACACCTGGAAAAAGAAAACTAAGACCGACCATCACAGGAAGAGTTGCGTTTTTCTCCCGAGGAATTTTAGCTTATAAATAGAAGTGTGCTTTTACTGGATATTAAAAAACAGACACCACCCTCAAAAAGAGGACAAAACAAACACACACACATACACACACACAAAAAAAAACAAACACCACCATACACCCAAAGAAAAGCTTCAAGAGAGAAATCAAATCCTGGATAACACAAAGCCTTTATTTTCCTCATGCTACGTTACTGATCTGAATGTAGGTAAAGAGAAAAACAAGTTGCAAACTGCAACAACACTGGATTAAAGAAGAAAATCCCCAAAGCATACTAGGCTGTGGGGAGGATGAAACCTAACAGAACAATGCTTCACTCAGTGGATTACTGGGCTATGGCTGAAACAACTCAAGAATAAAGCGATAAATACACTGAAAGTATAATTGCTGGTGGTTTTACCCTCCGTATCAGAAGAAAAAAAAGAAACACTGTTTCCCTTGGAAACTATAGGGGCAATATATAAATACCAAATACTTCACTAAAGAAATGCTTCAGAAATTCAGGATTCTAAAGCCAGAATACATCTGAACAAGTCAATGACATTAAACATCCTGGTCTGCTGGACAATCCAGACTTACAAAGCTCTACCTACAGCCTCTGGAACAGTCACTAAGGACCCAGTTCAGTGGAAATGGTCAGCTTTAAGCAAATTCCCAAGCCCTATTTCTGAACAGAAAGCTGATGAACTTGAAGTTCATGCTGACATGGTACAGCACGGTTAGAATTCACCTGTGTTCTCAGGAGTAGGAGCATCCCCTATTTCTGCCTTTCTGTGTAGGCTATCAGGATCACGGGCTAAACCCAAAGGAGTAAACAGGGAGCAGCTGGGCCGGGAGTGGGAGGGGAGAATCTGGGCTGAGTTTGACTCAGTCACCCCCTACTCACTGACTCACGTACTGATGCAGAAGAAACTGCTGTAATTTGTGCTAGTTGCAGTCAATTATAAGTTAACTCTAATACAGAGGAGAAAGAAATGGTACAAGCGACACACTTTCCCTGCTTTTAAGTAATATTTTTTGGATGGAAAATACTTCTTATGCCTCTCTTTTGAGAGACCCAAATTAAAACGTAGGATGCTTTGGGGCTTTCTAGTTGCTTGTAAATTTCTTCATTGCATTCTAATTATGTTTTACAAAGAAATTAACTATTACCTTTTTGTTGTTGTTTTTTAATTAAAAAAGCCCTACCAACCATAAAACAGCTGAAAGATACAGTCACACTTCCATCAGCAGTGAAATGTTTTTGTAGTCTTGCTACATACACCTCTATACAGCAGCAGTTTCATCACAACTTAACTCCATAGGGTAATTACCAGCCTTACTTATATTAATGCTCCATTTCTAGGAGGCTTATTAAGCTTAAATCTTCTCTAACTACTTGGCCAAGACTGCCGCACAGAACATTTTATCCCACCTACTTGTTACCTAAACAGCAGACACACGGTGTGCAAGAGTTAAGAGAGAATAGCAAAAGTACCTGCATAGAAAGCTCAGCTTTCATCCTTACTTCTCACAGAACATCACATTCAGGTCTTGGAGAGCTGTCATGAAGCATATCTACCATCTGCAAGTGACCATGTCCTAATCACAGGTGCTCCACCTTCCCATTGCATTAGGACTCATATGGGATGTTTTTTCTCCCCAGTTTCAACATCCATCAGTTACTGAAACTAGCCTCCCTTTAACCAGTCAAGTATGTTATATTAATAAATGGAAACTTCTCATTCTCAAAAGGCTGGACTAGATGATCTTAGAGATCTTTTCCAACCTAAATGATTGTATGATTTTATGATTTCAAACTCTCACTGAATCAAAAATGAAAAAAAAACACAACCAACTAAAAAACAAACAACACCACAGAACATTTTGAATACAATGAAACCACTAATGTGAAATACTGCCTAACAGAAAATTATACTCTGCATATTGAAACACATTTTGAGCATTTCAGGCATGTAAAATAAGATTTGTCTGTATCAATGCAGCCATCACTCCTAAATTCTCCAGGCTCCCATTCTGATGGGAAGACAGCCTTGTAGTTTCCCCTTAGACCATTCTCCTATCTTTTTCTTACTTTTTCCTCTTTCTCTCAAAAACTCTCTGATATTTTTTATTGACAATCTTTGCTTTACACAAAGAGACATGTTTAAATCACGTATTTCCAGATCCTTTAGTGTGATTGCAGAAGCTTACAGGAGTGCTCTGTGGATCAGAGCTGAGGCTGACACGTGGAATCTGATTTTCCACATTAGCTGAGGTATCAAATTTGTGCACAGCTGTTTGTTCTCGAACAGGTACAGCCCACAAACTGGGGTTCAATTTTTCCCCTTTTTTTTTTCAAATAAATCCATAAGCTTCTCCTAATTCAGTAAAGACCAGTTTATCTTGGTCCTATCTTTTAGTCTTGTTACACTCAAGAGACTGCCTTTGTTATTTGTTTCAATACATAGACACTTTGCTGAAAATCTGTTGTGACTTGCATCATAAGCAACCTTTGGGGTTATTAAATAAATGGTAACTGTCTTCCATTTCTGCTGTACGACTACTACTGTTCTGCTTAGCATTCATCTGAGACTTGGAGGTTAATCATTTTTATAGTATTTCACAAGTAACCACTTTTTCCTTAACTCCTCCTTTTGAAAACTACAGGGTCATTAGGATTGAGGAGAAATGCTTCAGATATAAATATGTGATACTTTAGAAGTCAAGGACTTACTCAAAATTTGAACTGCCCATGTTACTCAAGTGAGAAGAAATTGGTAAAAATCTTATTTAGGACAAAGCAATCCATTTCCAATTAGACTTGAAGTTCTGTCTTTATAAACAAAGAAAAAAAATTGCATCACTGAAGCACTGGGGCTCTCTCAATCTTTCCATCTGCGTTACATCCCTCGAAAGGCAAATTATTACCCTTCTGCAATTGTGACTGGGACACAGACCAGGCTTTAGCTTAGAAGCAAATGTTATTTGTGGAATTTCTTTCTGTTAAAAAAGTTAACTTTCTACAGCTATCCCAACTAAGTATTGGAATTAATTTCACCTGTCCACTACAAATTCACCTACTTACAGTGAGATTCAATGCACTGATAGAGCTATTACTTTTTTTATTACTTTTTTTTTTTATTCTCTTGGATCCTGCATCTTTTCTATTTTCCTCATGCTGGTGTCAGCACTGTAATGCAGGCCTGGCACAAGAGGTTTCAGACGTGTAGTACTTCGGACGCTACTGGGAGCCTTGTGCATGGCAGACGTAAACATGAAGCACCAGGGGAAAGAATGCACAGGGCTGTAACCCGTTCCCTAGGTAACAAAGAGATGCTATTAAAAGACAAAGTGGTACCACAGTGGTAAATAAATGCATACGATCAAGGTGCACAAGCATAACTAACTTTCCTGGATGCTGCAGGGAACAGAGAGGAGCAGAGTGTGCAAATTCATGCACCCTGTATCTGGGAGGAGACAAAATTCCTCCCGCGGCTAGATCAAATAACATCTCATTCACAAATTCTTTGTAGGCAGCCAGGAACACTCTGCCTCCCAGCCCTCTTCCTCTTACCTCACAACTACTTTCCCAACTCTCTTCCACGTTACAAACAGCTACTAAGCAACAGGAGGCTTGCAGAAAGCGGGTCACTCTCATGTGGCTGCGTGCACGATGGAGATCAGTGACTCGGAAACGCACAGCCCCCAAAACACTGTGCTGCCAGGTAATCAGCACGGTCACTGAATGCCGCAAAACTTAATAAATGATAAATGCTTTAAAACAATGTAAGTCGTGGCTTATAATTATCATGGATGGAAGTGGTAGCCTAAAAAGAAGACCGGTATACGTTAGGTGCAGAACTGACATGCGGCACTAAGCATTCCATACAAATAAGGTATTCCCTTAAAGCCAATATTTAAATCAGATTTTTATGATGCAATGTGAAAGCATTAGGCTTTGGACTGATTGTACAAATTTTGGGAACTATGAAAAAGGGAAGTGAGGCATAGCCACACAAGGTTAGTCAGTTACCAATGTAAGCGACTAATTTTCACAGTGCTGGGAGTGTTTCTGGTAGGAGACATCCTTTTGACTGATGTTTTTTTTTTTTTTTCTTTTTATGTTCTCCTAACAGAATAATGGAAAATAGGAAATTTATTTGGAAAAGGCCTCAGGAGATCATCTTGGCCATTCCCTTATCTCCAGGCAGGACTGACTTCCACTTCGGATCTGAAACAGGTTTGTCTGCCTCAGCCTTCTCTGTTTTTGATTGTTTGTTTTTTGTTTTCTGAAAGACTTCGTATCAGGTGTTTTGATGGTTCATTTAGCATTTCTAACTCAAGCAAAGCCTACAGCACCAGACAGAGCTATCAGTATTTGCAAGGACGCTTTGCAATGTTAGAGCCCCTAAGCGAGGACTGGCCAAAGCATTTCTGTAGCATAGGCCCCTCCATCATGAATCAACTGAGGGACTAAAATATGAAGAACAGAAAGAGTTGTGCATGTGAAAGATGTGCATGCATATATCAGTCAGTTGCTATAAAATTCAGTGTGGGCCAGTGGGATTTCTGCATAAAAGCCTCCCCTTTTTTGCTTTTAGAAATCTGCAGCCCAGAGCTGTCCTTTCCACTTTTTCGAAGTTGTTAGGCTCTGGGATATTGGGTCATTGCTAATCTGAAAATGACACAGGACTTGTGCCTTTGAAATGAGATGTCATTTTGCACAGCACTAGCATTGAGGCATCGCCAGTGTGCCATATGAGGATACCTGGCTCATGGCAGATGCAGGGCCACTTCACATGGTGGCCAAGCAAGAGTAAAGGACTTTTTTTGCTTCCAAGATACTGATTTAAAGTTTTAAAGGAGCAAGACATTCAGAACAGCAGGACAGTGCATTCTTTCATGTTGTCGTCTCTCTGAGAAGTATATCTCTTAGAACATGCCTATTCCTACAATAAAATTTGAAATTTATTTATCCAAAAAGACCAACTTGTGGTGGCCAAGCCATGGCACTGTGGTAATCCTATAAGCACTTTCAACTTCTATAGTTCCCAAGCTCAACACTTCCTTTCTTTTAATATCTGGATTATTGCCCACTCAGAATTCTCAGGTGCTGACTTTAGTAAAAACCACACTGATTCTGTGAGAAGCATCTAAGAGATTTTTGCAGAGTGTATTTTAACATTTTAACCTGTAGAGGGACCTGTTCAAATCAAAGCTAGATTCCCTCATTGCCTGTTTTCTTTAAAATTGAGTTGATTCAGTTTCATAGTCTTAATTAGAATTGGCCAACTTCCTAAATATATACACACACACACACACGAAAACCTGAAAATTTGCGCTGCCTGCTGTCTGAGAATATTTACGTGAGTTAACTGAGACCAATATTATCAGAAAGATAAAAAAATTACAACATTATTGGGGAAACAGATTTTGAAGCCTGATTCCGTAGTGTTTAAACTGTGAAGAGAAAATTACAGAATTAATCCAGCCTAAATGAACAGACCACATTTCAGTTTTTCCATGAGATTTCAAGTAAAAACAACTAACAGCTTGTCAGTAATCCAGTGAATAATAATTCTCAGAAAAATTACTTGCGAATGATTTTTCAAAAAAAATGTCATGAAAAAAATTTGTTAAGATGCTCAAACTTCTCATAGGCATTTCCAAATTGAGAAGTCAAAGAAATAATCAGCTGTGAAGTATTGATTCATTTCAAAATCATAAAAGTTACTGGTGCAGGACTTTGTTATGCTGGTTATTTGAGAGAGACTGAGGTAATTGTAATTAACTCTGTCCTAACTGAAACCAGGACACTTGCGTATGTATGTATACATCTCAAATAAAACCTCACAAAGAAGTGACCACCAAAGCTTGCAAACATTTCAACAGGGATAAAGTGTTAGATATTATTCTCCAACCTAACAAATAAAAACATAATGGCTTAAGATTAGTGGGTTATCAATTCAAATTTTTAAGGGAAGGCTAGATTCCAAATAATAAACCCATGAACATCAGCAAACCGATCCTTGCTGTGATTCAAACAAACTTGTGATTGCTTAAAAAAGTAAACCATGTGAAATAAAGCTACAGTACACAAGAAGTCAAAGTTCTTTTAAAAAACACACACACACACACACAACAACCTCTATTTGAATTAATTAGATTTTTTTCAGTAACTGCTAATTCAAGTTTAGAATAAAGTACAAGCCTTGGGCTTATGCTACTCACCACACTGCTACATCCAAGTAATCTAAATCAATCTGTAACTTGCAGAAAAAAAATAATTTATAGAAAAAAGTTATTTGATAATAATCTCATCTTCAATGGTATTGCTGACTTTCTTTTTTCTATTTTGCTCATATGTAAAGTTGCTAAACATTAACAGAGACTCTGAAGTCTTTTATGAGTCAGAAGACCAGGATACAGTTTCCGATAATGAACTAGTAATTACCATAATCTCAACAACACTCATCCAACCAAGTGTGGTTAAAGCAAGTTTAATTTTTACTTTGTGCTCACAAAGGGAAGGAAAAGTGATGGAAAAAAAAAAAAAAGATCTGACTTCTTTTACCAAGGGAGCGCTTGTCTAGTCTTGACTCCAGTCTTCCATTCTGCTGTGATCTTATCTGGTTAAAGCTGTACCAAATTCTGTTCCGTAAGTTTATTGCAGAATCAGGATCTCAAAAATATCAAAACATCTGAGTTATTGCGTAGTAACACAGCTTTTTAAAATAAATGCAAGTTCTTACTAGTTGCAACAACTGTGTTGCATTCACATAACTGTAGGCAGTCATCATATGTAATGCACCATCTGTGTGTATGTGGATTAACAGAAATACGAGGAGCTTGAAACTAGCATAAGAGAACAGTTTGTGAGCGGTTATTGATGTCTTAAGACCACATAACTATTATTTATGGCAAGGTTCCAGAGAACCTGCTGCATAATTCTATGTTATAATATTCCTGACTGGTACTGCAATGGTAAAGAACTTGCTAACACTTCATCTAAGCATTTTTCTTATTAAGATTCTGACTAACATTTTATGAGATTCAATAGGTTTGAGGGTCTGATATTCTGAAAAAGCCATCATTTCAGAAGTTTGTAGTACTGTTCTGTAGTGTTTTTTTTTTCTTTTTCTAAGAACTTCAACTCAGACTTCAATCTTGCACATGCTGTTTTACGTCTGGAACTAATTAGAAACGTTATTTACCTACCTACCTGATGGCATGTGCAGACAGTTCATAGATTTTTCGTGAATTCAGTAAGATTATTTTCCTCCCACCTTTGTAAAGAAAAAGTGGCCAATTTGATACAGGTATTTTACTTGGGAAAAATGCCTTGATGAATTGCATTTAATCTGAAGAGCTTTCCAATCATGTAAATTCAGAGCATTCTGTCAAGTGAATATGCCTGAATCACATACATTGGGTTCAACTCATACTGAAAAAATGACAGCAATTGCAGTGCTCTGTCATCTTAGGAAAGCAATTATAGTAAAATATTACTGCAACAACCCCACATTGTATCAGGCCATGTCCAAGGTGCTTCTAATATCAGGGTATAGCTCCATCTCACTGTTTTAGATGTCCTCTGCTGTGATGGGAGGCAATTGTCAATGTCCAAGAGTAAAGAACGTATTTGCTTGATTCAGTTAAAAAAAAAAAAGGCAGCAAATAAAGTAGGTATTAAAGTTATTCTAACTATATCCATTAAACATGGACAATTTCCAGAATGTCTAGCCTTGTATGAATGCACTGAGTTGAACAAAGGAAAGAAGAAGCAGGTCTGAGTCTGCTAATTCTTGCTTTTATTAACTTGTCAGTTACTACTTTGAAGATATGTATTGGATTCACTTAGAAACTTCTGCAGTACACACCACAGAATGAAGCATAGATTTCAGTATCTGGTGCCAAAAAAAGTGTATTAGTAATGTCATGCTTTATTTTTATCCTTTGTATGTTAGTTTGCTTGGAAACAAAATGCATCAAAGCAGGACAAATACTCAATCCACTGGCTTATTTGTAGAGCAAATGCTAACGGTATAATGTCATACTTCTTGACTTTGTATATTTCTGACTTTTCTGTGGTGAGTTTTTTTACTGGTACCATGACTGAGTCTTATACCTTCTACTTGAATAAAACACCAGCAATATTCAGAATTACTCCATTTATTTCTGTTTATGATGTCATTAATTAGAAAAAGCCTTTGCAGACTATATTATGAACTGTTCCATGAAAACCCGAACCAATAAAGCCTGTCTTCACATCCAAAATTGCTACATCACTTCCCTGTCACCAAAATACCTCTAGCTTACCTCCCTTGCCAACTTGCAAGACTAGCCAACTTGCAGTGCTTCCATTTCCAGCCACATCCACCAGCTCTTCTCCACCTCTTCCCCTACTATGGAGAATCAGGCAGCAGAAGACTTTTGGTGGGGTGGTGAGGTCTAGACTATCCCTGCCCATGGCTGGCTACAGTAACCAAATAGCTCCTGGGCTTCCCTTAAAACTTTCCCTCATCTGGCAACAATAATTTGTGTCTCATCTCTACCTATCCACTAATTTCCCAGCAATATTTAGGAATTGATATCTGTGTGGTCTTTGCCACTCCACCATGTTTAGCAGAGTATTGCAGATGCACTCGCATAAGCTGCATTTCCGTGGGAACGCAGGCCAAAGTCTGCTCAGTTCAGAAGCCTTGCATCTAGACACCTCTTTTTCAGCCTCTGTTTTTGCTACTGTTACTCAAACACCTTACACCTCAGTGATGTCAGTGGCTCTCCAGTAGAGGAAGACACTTCCTTTTTACTGAATGAGCAGGCAATCATTCATCTCTCAAAGGATGTTGCTGTTCTTGTTCTTTTCTTCTGCACTGTCACTCAACTGCCCTGAGTGAAATAAGAATATGAAAAACACGGAGCGTTTTGAAAGTACAAATAAAAGCATTCAACACAAATGTTTGTGTTAACTTCAGAATGAAATTCCAAATATTTTTGCCTGAAAAACATATATATATGGTCAGTGAAGAATAATATGCAGTCCAAACACATTCGCATTGCAAAAAACAGTCCCACAGGAGTGTGGCGGAACAATTCAGCACTCAGTACTCAAAGTACTTTGAATCCTCTTCAGCAAACAGCAGTTCCAACGGGCTTCTATCTACACAATAAACTCATATTGTAAAACAGCAACTGAAGAACATTTAACTTCAGGCTGAAATAAAATGGATGATCAAATGAATGATATTCTATTTGCCTACATTACTGATTAACCATTCTCATGCAACCAATTTGATGACATATTTTAAGGGTCATTTGGGATTTGTTTTCTAACACCTCTTTCAGAAGAGTATGACGGTACTCAAAGACTCGGACGTACAGCAGTTGATTAACATGATCTATACTTGGTATCTGCAACTTCGCATTTAACAAGCACCAGTAACTTATTGTTTGCCAACCTTATGCATATTATTCTCCATTCCACTTCCTTCCTTTTGTTTTTAAATTTTTCAAGCATTTTAAAAACACTAGAAAAACAAATGGATAGCATATACATGACAGTATAATCTTTAGTTGAAAAAAAATGTTTGTGGCTTCAACTTATAGCAGCTGAAGATCTGCCTCAGAATTCATGCAGCAAACATAGCAGTCCTCAAGCACCGTTGTGAAGAACTTTGTTATTTCTTAAGTCAGGGTAATGGATGTGAGAAAAAAGATGCTGACAGAACAGAAAGAAACTGGGGAGAGAAAAAGAACCCTAAGCAAAAAATGACTTGTAACATCATTTCTCTAGGTACATTCCCCACAAGCTCTCCAGTGGAAAACAAAAAGGCAGACTTAGTGACAGTTCATTTCATTATTATTTACAGAGAGCACCTAAAAATTAAAATTTCTTTAGGACAGTAATTCAAAGTTAATCCAGCACAAGGTCCACACTGTTCAGCTAAACACAACAGGCTTCCCAGCAAGGCAAACTCTGAAGATAAAGATGGATAGTCCTACTACCTGGTATGTGCTGTGCAGTGAGATATGGGCTCCTTAAATCAGAAATCTGTACTGAAGCAAACAGCCTCTGGAGGTAGAATTGTACGGAAAAAAAAACAGTAGCAGAAAAAACTGTGGATGTTTAAGAAATTCTCATTGGGTGAAAGACATATAACAGTTAATACATGACTTTTGCAACAAGTTTAAGAGGTTTATAAAACAGTAAATTAGTTTAAAAAAATCAATTCAAGATTTTTGTAAAGTTTAATCTGTTACTACCTGCTGGAGACTGCGTGCTAAACTGAACAGACCTTTGTGAGTTAGTTATTACAAAGACCACTGACTATGAAAGCTACACCTTATTCAGCACTTGGGTATTTCACACACTGAATTTCTCCTGTTACGTTGATGGTACAGACAGCCCAAATGCATTTCAACCTATGGTTTGTTTACTCTTCTATTCACTCTCAGGGACAAGCCCTGATCTTCAGGTTTGGCTGTTATTTTTTGTAACTTGTGAATGCCCAGCCAAAACCTCTTGAGATCAAGATGAAAGTAAATGTGCTTCTGCAATGGCTATTGCAGGATGAAGAGCTGTTTATAGTGGGGTTCCTAGTATTGTTTCTATTTGTAATCATCTTTGCAACTATCTAACTCCCATTCAATTAGACACAAATCCTGAACAATCAGACACACCCCAACTCACACCATCTATAATGCAGATAAATTCTTTCTTTCCTTGTTTTCTTTTCTTTGTTTGTTTTCCTCCAGTTGTTAGCTTAAAGGGACAGGCAGCATCTCTTGCAATATTTGCACATGACTGAGCAGAGCAGGGACTCTGAACTCTACTGTAATACCTAACACTAACAGTTTTAATGTGGGCCTGTTGTTCCTTTCAAGCAAATATGGAAATTAAAGGAACACCCAAAACTCTGTGTCAGCCACACTAATCCTGTGAAAGCAGTGACTCACCTAGTTATGATTTTCCATAAATTAGGCAGCTAAAAATGGGTAGGAAGTGTGAAACCATTAACACTTCCCGTAGTGTGAATTCTCTCACCGCATGTGAAGAAAATCCGTGGCAGTAAAAATAAAAGAGATTAAGGTGTCAGCACTCATCATGGTTAGATATGTTGTTAATAATTCAAATCTTCCTCCTTTGGAGCGTATGGCTTTAGAATGAATCATTCTCTATTTCCTTTGTCAAATGAAAACTGAGGTTGTGTTGCTCACTGATTCCATGTGTTTTCTTCTCAGCTATTAAAAGGAAATAAATTAATATGGCTAATTGCATGTGTTGCCAGTACCATCTCCTAGTAGCACCCTACTGTAGCAATGTTTTGTATGTTATCTTTCATGCATCAACGCAGAAATGGAAATGATTGGTGGTATAACAGACAACCTATTAAAAAAAAACAGCAATACACAACTTTGTGAAGCAGAAAGAGATGGAAGAGATGGGGACACCGCATTTTTGTGCTTGTGAATGGTCTTTGGGAGTAGCACTCCCTCTTACCCCACAGAGCAGGTCAGCCAGCTGGACCTGGCAGCAATGGCACGGTGAGCAGGGCCCACTGTGGTTACTGCCTCCTGGAGGTACAACATGGTGAAACAAAGGCTGACAGCTGAAGTTTCAGTATCTAAACTTGGGTGCTGCACTAAGATGGGTGGTTAAATAAAAAAAAAGCCTTCATTCAATATCCTGTTTTATTGATTTTGAAGGAATTAAGGAACGTTCTAACTATGAGGTGCCAGGCCCTAATATACACACGTCTCTGTAGGCCCAGAATGTAAGTGGCAAACAACAATTGCTGCAGAGCTTGGTAAAGCTCCACAACTCCAAATATCTATTTTAGATGCTCAAAGGAAAAGACACAACCAGATGCCAAGCATAACGTAAAGCATGCGGTGTTCTCATGCCACAGAAAGGACTGAAGCAGTGCTGGCCTTCCAGAAGTTGTGGGGGAGGCATGGGCCTTATATCTGGAGCTGGCCGAGGCCTCAATACCCTGACAGTTCTTGACATACTGCATAAATCACACAATGGCAGCTGTCTTTCAATTATTGCTTCTAAATTTATTTTTTATCCTATTATCAAGAACTCCAGACATCAAATAATCAGGTCAAGGCCACTTACCTTCTAATTTCTAGATACAGTACGAGAACCTGAACCGATGTTGTACTAGTGTTCCTCACCCACGAACATTTCCTAACTCACCAGGCAGGTTTCTATCTTTTTTTTTTTCCCCCTTTGATTAGCTCCATGTATTTTTTTTACTCCAGCAGGACCTTGTTGGACTATTAAAATGACTTTACAAGTTATTACACCAGTCTTGCGTCAACCTGAGAGGGTCTGGTTGAGTTACAGGATGCATTAGGCTGTCGTCCACTAGCACAGAGCACTGCAGTGGAAGAGGAACTCACAATTACAGTTCAAAGGATACCTTGGCACCACATAGGTGGAGGTTGTGCCAGGCATGAGGAAAGAAATTGCTATTCCCACTAACAGCTCTTTAGCTACAACACATAATCTCATGTACTTAGCTAGCCATCTAACTATATCTCCAACAAAAAACACTGTTATCTATTTCCCTCTTTTATGTTTCAACCTATTATTTTCTTCATATTTTTTAACCTTGTCATAATCCATTAACATTAGGTGCTTTGATCTTTCCATAGGGAATTTACTTTTTCTCTTCAAAGAGAGAAAGAGAAGATATTTTCCCCAGTCCATAGCTTTTATGTTCCCTTCACATGTTACAGCATGACTGTTTTTTTTTTTTATTATTATTATTTTTTTAATATATTACTATTTAAGAAATCAAATGTAAAATTAGAAGTGAGCCAGGCTGGTGCTGTATACAAATGACAAAATACTTGTTACTGTTTTGTTATCATTAAGTGTGCTATGAAAGATATTTATAAGGTTGGTATAAAGGATACCTATAAATTTGCTATAAAGGACACCTAAAAAGATAAGCACCAACATCACATCTGGGAAGATGAGAGTACTCTCCATATCCACATTGCCTGAACTGAGACATCAGCCACCTCAGTGGACTGGAGGTGAGGCCCCCAAAAGGGGAGGCTGAATTCAAGCTTCTAATTTGTCAAGCAACTTCTCAGTTTTAGATAGTCTGAAAAACAAATAAACAAAACAAATAGCCTATAACAAAACAACCCATCTAACACACACATGAAAAACCACCAGCCTCTCAGGATTTTATTTCTAAAGACAGAACAAAACACCGAGTTGTCAAGTAAAACATGCTTTGCATCACAACGTCCATATGTAGAATAGCTCTTGCACGGCATCATGGAAACATCTAAATCAAGTCCCCTCTATACCCCTTTACACAAAGCAGCTGTCACTAAAAAAGTCAGCAATTTGAAAAAACAAACACACTTCATGCTCCTAGGCAGAGGTGTTTGTTCCTGTTCTGAATATCTTCGCACCTAGAAATCTCACATTCCTATTAGAGTATTAATATCTTCTCTCTTAATCCTCGCAAGGTCAACTTATTTGTCTCTGATCTCCAAGTTCATCTGAATATACCCAAGAGCAATTCTACATAAAATCTGTTGCACTTGGAAATAAAAAATATGTTATTTTCTGGAAAAGTAAAGCTTTCCTCAAAAGAACCTCGCTTTGTTTTTGGCAATAACTGTAAGGAACTATCAGTTCCAAATGCCCCCACATTAATTGGGCAGAGGTCTTGTGCTTAAAGATAGCTAAACATAGTCCCTGAGTCTTTTTCCTTTATTTTTCTTTTCTAAGGGAAAGGAGAGCCAACTACAACATCTTCCCTTTGTTCCACTTTGAAGACAGGAGGGTTGAGACAGCACTGATTTCCTTCTCTGGGTCATACGGGAAGACAGTGTGATGCCTAATGCAGCAGTGGGTGGTGCTGTCCTACATCCCAGTCTATCCTTGTATCTTCCTCACTCAATCTCTCTGTATCCATAGTTAAAAGAAAGCAGAAACAACCTACTCCATCCCAAAGACATGATCCCTGACTCTGCCCTACTACAGGGCTCATTGACAGACGTGGGTTAGCAGCAGAAGCAATAGCATTGCCTCAGTAGTGCTTCCCACATCAATACCACATAGGGAAATTTATCACGTTCCTTCACTTTTAGCAGGGCAGAGATCCTATTTCTCTTCACCATGATCCCAGCGTACATGTTCAGTACAAAGCCAGTCAACTTCTGTCCAAAACGTCCTTTACCTGGGACTGAAGAAAGGATGGCTCAGTATGACCGTCTCTCTACCTTTGCACGTGTGTAACAGTAATGCCGAGGGTTCTCCTAGCTGATGAAGACTTTGAGAAAGAGAAAACTTTGCTTAAAATTTCAAGTCTTGCTTAAGAGATGGTATTGGGCTGTTCGGCCTGTTCAGAGGTCATGTGCCTTGTATTTTTGCACATACTGAAGCGTCTGTGATGCTGCTGTTTGAGGTGTGAGAGTAAAGCAAAAGAAGCCTCCTCCATCCTGACAGCTCTCATTTTTCCTTACTGCTCCTGAGAGAAGGATTTGCAAAGTCGGAGCTTGGCAGAGCAGAGAACATAAAGGCTTGCCTGAAATTCACAAGTTCTGTTTGGCATAAGAAAGAGTCAAGGCCCTCATCTTAATTCCTCAAATGCTCTAAGAGAATTGTCTGCTGACCTCAGCCTGCAATCAGCCTCATCCCATACGAAAGAATGGAGCTAACTTTGCCTAGTTCAGTCTCTCAACAAGACAGCCAAGATCAATAAACCCAGACTATTCTGCTTTGACCAAATTAGAGGAAATTGTAGCTCAGAGCAGAGGGATTCCCTTTACTTATTTGACAACACCAGGGAATTACAGCCCTGTTTGCTGCCATCACTGACAGCCTGTTTGATACGTTTTCTGCTGCTGGAGCCCAGAAACACACACTGCCACCCCCAAACAGACTCAGAGGAGAGACATTTCCAGGGGGAGTTAGGCTGGGAGCCCTCTTCAGTCACTTGGAGCTGCAGCTGATGCTTGGTGAATCTTGGTACTGTAATCAAGCAGCCTCAGGAAGGGGGAAGTCTCAAACGCAGGCAGACAAGTCACATTCACCACCGGGAAGCTGCAGGGAGGCAGATTTCGAGATGGCCCATCTGCAGGTTAACAAGGGAGCACACTGACAGCAAGAGAACTGGATCCAGCGTGAGTCACTGCCTGAGACACCTGGCTGCCAGAGACGGCCATGGGACTGCTGCCGGCAGGAGGCTGAGCGTGGGCTTGGCACAGCGAGCTGCAAGTGTAAACACCTGGGTTTGTCTCCTCTTCCTCACACACTCAGAGCTGCTGTCCCCACCTGGTTAGATAATACAACACTGCTCTACTGCCTGTCACATGAGAGGGGTTCTTCATTTATTGCACTGGTTTTCACCTTAAGTCACAGATGACTTTTTTTTTTTTCTTTTAAGCTATCAAGAAAATATTTATCAAACACCTCAGAATCACAGCATCACAGCATGGTGAAGCAAAGTTTTTTAAAAAGCACAAAATAAAAGAAGCACGGTTTTAAGTTAAATGAACATTTGGCTAGTTACCAGTTAACTTGTTAAAGGTTTTTACAATATTTGAGGATTTTTCAGGTTCACTCAGCCAAGTACGTAACACATAATTCAAGGGGAGTTACCTTCTGGGCTACATTTGCTTCTACATTTTCTTAGTACTTTCGCTCACCTTAGGCTGTGCTTCTGCAGCAGCTCTGAGCGAAGCTATTTTGTACAGAATGCTTTAGCTGAGCCTGATCTAGAGCCAGTGGTCATACTGTCTGTGAGGATTTGGGATTTAACTTCCTAAACAGATCTGACCTCTTGGACTCCTTTTCCCTTTGCTGGTCAGCACTTGATCGTCTAAGGGACATCAGTAGGAGCAACCATTCAGTGCCATCACACTTAGGGTTTCTGGAGTTCTTTTACTTGCTACGAGAACTGCAGACTCCTCCAAGACTACAGCAAGTTACGCTGAAATCTTGGTACCTCTTGTACATGGACAGGATTGAGGGTGTTTCTGAGAGAGGGGCTCTGCTCTTCTCCCTGGGAACAATATTCCCTTCCCCAACATGCAGGCCACCTCTTGATTCATCCACGCTCACCATCTGTCTTGTTAAACAAATATACCTCCTCCCCTGCCCCTCCTCACCTCCCCACGCTCCTTGATTCTGTAATTGCTCTGCTCTAAGCCAAAGTCCCTTCTTTCTGCATGACCAGTGCCACCACCCAGACTGCTCGTGAGACAGGAATGGTGGGGAGAGGAGGCTCAGGACTGAGAAGCAGCTTTACTTCTAAAACCACGGTGAAGGAGGCCCTCAGCAAGCAGCTTTCCGGGAGTCAGCAACAAGACCAACATCAGCTTGCAAAGTTCATCGCTGGCTTTGCCAGGTGGGGCTTGAACAAGAAAAGCACCTGTCAGCCCTGGTTCCTGCTGGGGGCATACTCCACTGCTAAAACATTTCGGTCTGCACAGAACTTAAAAGGAAACCCACTTGCTCTCCGGTGGAGGTAACTGGCTAAAACTGGTTGCCAGAACAAGGGCAATGAATATGCTACTGCAAGGGCCTTCGCTTTAGTTTTGCTGCTATAGCCACATGTCTGTTACAGAGAGGAAATACAGTAGACCATATTGTTTAATGTGCGCTAAGCAATTGGGAAATGACATGAAAATCGTGCAGCTCAGTGTCAAGATGCCATGACGTGGGACATATTCTGCCTTTCCATTCCCTTCTCCAAGTCTCCCTAGGAGAATTTGTTCAATGCAAAGAAAAAAGCATCAAAATGTTAAGTGACTTGAAATATTTCTGTATGTATATCAGCTAGTAAACAGAGTTGCTGAAAAAATGTCACTGTGTGATCTTCATGTATGTGTGGGAGAGAAAATCAAAGCTGTCAGGGAATGACTGTACCGCTCCTTGCTGGAAAGAAATCAAACATTTCAGAAGCAGACTTTTCTAAACCGGTGGGATCTCTGCTAAACACTTGGGATATCCAGACTGTCAGTGCTTCCAGGAAGATATCTGCTGATTCATCCTGCCAGTGCCCGCTCTCGAGCTGAGCTCTCCCCAGATCCCAGCCAGCGGAAAGGCTCACATCCGCAGCGCTGCCACCAGCTCAGGGAGTTCTGCCTTCAAATTCGCAGGTGGTCTGATGGGCTGGAAGCAATCACCAAATGTCTGCCTGCTTTACAAGCACGGGAGACAACCAGAAACCCAAAGCCTTCTGGAGGGATTGTTCTGTCACTCCTTGCACTCCTGATGAAAGCAAACAAAGCCATACTTGTACGCGGTTCTGTCCCCTGCAGCATGAGTACTCGACCAGAACCTGGCCTAGCAAATGAGGCCAGCAGCATCCACCGCTCCCGCCCTATAAAAGGGCTGCAAGGTCATCCTGCCACAGTTTTCCTTATCAGCGCCCAATCTGATGCCTATTTAGGCAGCTTTGCATGTTTACAAACAGGCAAGTTAAATATCTTGTAGTAACTGTTTTGGAAGATCTGATCCCATTGAGGATGTTCAGCTGCTCAAAGTGCCAAACGTTTTATCTGCTCAGCGACAGCACAACGTGCTCCACACCTTCCAGGGTTAGCTGACAACATCACTTTTGCTGCTATTGATCAAAGCTCTTTGTTTCTTTGCCTCCCTTTCCCTTTCCAAATCTGAGTTGTCCCAATGGGTGACAGCGATTGGGTGCAGCTACCCTCTATGCACACACTGGAAACGGATCCTGCTGGAGACACATGAAGCAAACAGAAGGGGGAACCATTCTGCAGCTATTGGCAAACCCAGCTGGAACTCAGGAAGCTTTCCCACAGATCAGTGTAAAGGGGGTGAGGAGAGAGGTAAAGAAGCTTTGTCATTTTTTTTTCCAGTGTTTTCCAGGATCATAGATAGCAGTAAGAAATGTTGAGTCTCAGAATTTCCCTCTAAACTCCCCCAAATGTGGACAAAACACTATCCCATGGGATAGGAACCCTTGCAGGCAATAGCCTGTGCCAACATCTGGGGGATGACAGCAGATAGGGTTTGTGCTTTCAAGCAGCAGTGCCCTTTGCCTCACTGCTGCACGCTGCAATTAAGGCCCTGAGTAGGGCCAGATTCCCTAGCATGATAAAGAGGAGCTATTTTTATATGCAAATTCAAATGAACAAACGTAATTTCTAACCATCCACCTCCAGGAGTAGATAACAAGTGGGCTTAGGGATAATGAATGATTTTTGTCGTTTCTAGGACAGTTTTCCTAGGACCCACATATTTCTAGGAAGTTGGCACATTGCCTGACTCAGGACCTCGGCGTCTAAAAGGGAAACTGGCTCATTACAACCCCCCCGCCCAGAGGCAACCTCCCAGTGTGGAGGAGAAGCTGAGAAGCTGATGGAGTCAGTTCCCAAGTCCTTTCCTTCACAGATCCCCACAGGCACAGGTTTCAGCAGAGCTCAGTACTTTCAGTGCGCTGCTCTCTTTGATGGTTCAGGGACAAATTCCAGCGAGAACTGCAGCTCACAAGGCTCGTGGGGAAAACCCACTCCTTATCTCGTCGACAGAGGTACAGGAAGTCTAGACTGAAGGAGGGGGTCTGGGGATACAGGGGAGATGCTGGGCTGAGGATCTGTCCTGCTTCTGACAGCCCCAGAAGAAGAGGTGCCTGCTGCCAGCACGGGTGTAAGGAGTGCTGCCTGCGGAGCTCCTGCACCGCTCCCCAGGGACAGCGCCCGAGGGAACCGCACGAGGCTGGGACAGGGGAGGGTCGGGGAAAAGGTTCTGCACCCAGAGGGGGTCGGGCACCGAGCAGGCTCCCCAGGGCAGTGGGCATGGCACCGAGCCTGCTGGATTTCAGGAAGCATTTGTCTTTTGTGGGAATAAAAACTCTAGAGAGATTCGCAGCACTGACTCCTCACAAACACAAATTTGGCCACTACTTGGTGCTTCCAATGCACAAGCAAACTACAGCTCTGATGTATAAATATGTGGTGACAGCACTTGACTTCAATACCTTCACTGGTTTACATACAGAAATCACTGAAAAACAAAGAAAAATTACTGAAGCAATATGGGTTTGATCTTCATCACAGGAGAACCTCTTTTCCAGAAGAGTTCACGTTTGACCCTGTGATACTGAGCCCAGCAGATGTGAGTTGCCACTTGATAAATTAAATTTCTTTCTTGTTTAGTCTGAAATAAAAAACTTGCGCTTTTTCTGCATATTTCTCATTAAATTTTGCATCTGAACAGATCAAGAAACTTGATTAGGTATCTCAGATCATTTGGTCAGGAACTTCCATATTAATCATTTCACCTAGTACAGAAGCAACAATATAATTGCAGCTGACAAAACACTTGCAAATGTACAGACATCTATTTCGATGAGTTACTACTTTACACAGAAAAACCTAAGGTTTTCATAACTGAACAGTTAGGAAAAAAAAAAAACACCACCTTGCAATCACTTGGTGGTTGCTCAATGAATAATGGAAGAGAGTTTAGAGGGTTCAAGTACAGACAGGGAAAAAGCAATTGCATCATTAAAAAATGCCAGCCTAGTTAATTGCTGGTAATGGCTATGAATAATGACAGCAGACAGCACTGAATGACGTAGGAGAGAGGATATTCTCTCCAAAAGTTGTAATTGTCTAAGATGAGCAGTTCAGTCAATTTATACTTATTTGGGACAGGCTGTTCTGCCCCTTCCAGGGCACCATAAACATTTGGCTAAAGCTGTCAGTGAGAATCTTCGATGCGTTCTGGCAGAAGGGCAGCAGAAGGGAAGGAAAAAAAAACACAGTTAATACCTCGCTGCCTTTTCTTGAACGGTGCCAGTTCCTCCTGGGAGCATCCTGTACACACGTGTGCACAGACAGGGATTTGCCTGGTGCTCTACAGCCTAGATGGGCATTTTTCAGTAAGGCCTTAATTGTGTAAATTGCATCTAAAAAAGAGAAATGCTCCTTTGGCAGACCAATTCAGCTTCCAATACAGCCACTGCAAGTATCCTGTAAGTCAATGTACAGCTGGAACCATCATACAGACTGCCTGGAGGTCAACATGGACAAGTTATAGCCAACGCAGAGCAGAATGACAGAGCTAAATCCCAAGGAAAGGAACCACTGAATTAAATATATTTGGGTTTTGCCTGCTTTGCATTAGCCTCTTTTCAAGAACGTTTACCATGAAACATATTCACTTTGTCTGTACTTGCCACAGATAATTTCCAAGTGCTCCCATCCTGAGATTATTTTCTTTGCTGAGGCCCTCAAGACAACATTCGATTTGATCTCCACACTTTCAAACACTCATCACCCAAATATCCAGAAGATTTGTGACCTACCTGGGCCACCCGTGTTTCAAAGCACAAGTGTGTGTACCATGAATAATGCTTAACATGAGCTGGAAGCATTTATTTCTAGCGCATCACGTGAAGAAGATCCCTGACTGCATGGTGCCACTAAAGAGTAAGTCAAGGGAAGCAAGCAATGGGCAAAGCACGTACACACTTCTGTTGATGTCTCAAAGTCACATCTCCAATTGCTGATGCCCCTATTTCTGGGCTCCTATTCAGAGCTGTGAGCCTTAGAGCCAGCAAACAACGGTCAGAATAAAACCATGCTGAAGGTGCGATCCTCTGACCTTCTCAGTATCCCCACTTCACTGAGCATGGCCTGCCTATTTTCATTACAGGCTCCATTACATCCCTTATCAATGAGAAAAACAACCCACGCCTTCATAGTTATGCTTGCAGGAACCAATACTGGAAGACCCTCAAACCATCAGTCCCTTTGGCTTACTGCAGAAAAATCAGTATCACAACACACCAAGACTGAACCCAGCCTCTCTGAGCCTGAGGCATCCGACCACGAGACGTAAAACCCTGAGAGCCATAGGGGACTCAAATCTTCCTGCCACCATGGATTTCCAGAGCTCTTTTGGAAAGTATTTCTAAGGGAACACAGACACTTACCAGCACGGAACAGCCGTACCACTTACAAAATTCATCCCTCCGTTTCATGCTATTTATACTTTCTTAGGACATACCCTGGATGTACCCACTTTTGCAAGCCACTAAACTCCCTAAGGAATGGATGAGGATTGTGATGAGAACTGTACTAAATTGGTTTGGCTTTGCGGATCAGCACAAAGGAGGGGCAGCCTAGGGCGATTTTGCCGAGTTCCATAAAATTACGTCCACAGAAGGAGGGCTAAGTACTGCTCTCCTAACAGCAGGAGACCTTGGCCATGCCACTCCTTCAGAGAAAGTGAATAGAAATTCAACCTGAACATATTCATTACAATTGGTGGAACCATTTTAATCCCATCTGTCCCCTCCAGGATATTCTCCTTGCTGCTCTAAAGCAGCCAGAAGGATTTTTTATTTTATTTTAGAAAGCCCTGACTGCTGCCCTAGGAATGAGATACAGTGACGCAATTCTGCCCCAGGGAGAGCCAGGTGCTTTGCTTTGCTGCTTGTCTCACAAAAGTTGTACCCTGCAATAGAGCACATTTGTATTGGATTAATGTAATCAAAGGCACCCTGCTGTCTGGTCACTGACCTATCTGTAAACAGCAGATGACACGATGCCATAAGCTTCTATTATATATAATTACCTATTGAGATGTGACCATTGTACAAGAAACAAAACCACGTACTTCACCTGCTGCTGTTAGTCTATTTCCCAGAGATAAACAATGCCTATATGCACCTCCGCTCTGTGCTCCATTTTCTTCTCCTCATCTCCCTTCGCTGCTCCTTGTATCTCCTCCAAGTAAGTTTTTCACCTCTCCCTTACATCAGGGACAGCCAGCTGCACTGGCAAGGTCCAGCCCTTCCCTGTTCTTGCTTTAGATCCCTTTAGTCTCTCATCTTTTGTTAAACCTTCGTATGCCACAACTTCCCCTCTGCCCGCATCAAGGTGAGATGTCCATCAGCCGAGTGTCCCTGCCCTGCCCTGGGCGGTACTCGCTGCTACAGAGGCCACAGGGGCAGATTGCCACCTGACGTAAACCAGCACAGGTCTGCTGGAGCGCTACACAGTCAGGAGTCATGGAGAGGGTGGTGAATAAGGAACACTGATCACTGATTTCCAATATAAGAGATCAGAGCGAGTCTGGTATCTGCCAGCTCAAACCCATCAGGAAGCCGTTTTCACACCCCGCACAGCTCAGCTGTGGAGCTCCTTGCTACGGGACGCCGCAGAAGGAGCAACTGGACACCTTCGTGAAAGAACACCAACAAAATCCACTGGGAGTCATGAAATACAGAGAACCTTCCTCTGGTTCAGACACCGAGCCTTAAATCAGTACAAGCTGGGAAAGCGCTCTGGGAATCCACTGCACACCCGCTATTCCCAGTACTCTTCCCTGCAAGCAGCTTCAGGGCGCAGCACACCAGGCTGGATGGACCCAGGGAGGAGTCCTGTATCGATGCTACTTCGCACCAGCCAAAGACACGGCATTCTGTCCACGTGTGTGCCCATGTAGACATGCAAGAAACGTGTCCATGTGTGCAATACTCTAGGTGTAACAGCAGACGTAACCTTACAGAGCATTTGGCGGCCATGACCAATTAGCATTTATAGTCCAGTGAACTACAGCTGTAGTAGCTGCTGCTACAAGTCCGTAGCTAACACACATTTATCTCTCTTGTTCATCGGTAACTCAAAAGCTATTGGGACGTAATATTCATGCAGATGTTCAAAAAAAGTTTTCACTACAATACCTGGCAATGAAACAGAAGCCAACTGACACTGCCAATGACAAGCAGCTTATTTGTCTTGGCTTTGTCTCAGTTATCAAACTGAAAGTCTATACTGCCAAAACAAACAAAAACCGCTTTCTCTTTTGCATCTAATTCCTGTCAGAAGTCTGATGCGAGGCCCCTACAGCAGGACAGCCAAGTCCTACCAGCACCACATCACCTCTTCTGCTGTTATTTACAAATTCTCTCACGAACGCCTCAGTGCACCACGACAGAAATACACGCAGGTTAAGTTAAACATTACCTGAGCTACAGCTGGGCGTTTGAGCAGTTTCACTTGTATAATACTGCAGCAGCAAACTCTGGTATTAATCACTGAAGAACAGCTCACACACAAATAAAAGTGTTTGATGTCATCATCCGGCTCCTGACAGAAGCACAGCTAGGCAACAGATGCTCACAGTGAACCAGCTTTTGCCAGATGAAGTTCCGTATTTACATACAGAAAATGCTGCTGGATAGCTGGGTTTTGGCTTCCAAAGAGCACCCTGCTTTGAGCACGTTTCAGACAACACGGATAAGAGCTTATTGTCTGAGGCGTTACATGGGCGATACCACGAAAGAAAAAGCCAGCGTTTCACGCTGTGTTCTTGTAGGCTCCAGGTTGTTTCCACCCCTCTTTGTCTGCAGGGGAAGGACCGCAGCTCTCCCCCAGCACCCAGCACCCGCCGCTCCCGGCCCCGCACGCATCTGTACTGTTCGCGCTAGGCACCTGCCCTGCCTCGGCAGTCCCTGGAACCGAGCAGGGAACTGAGCCGACAGCGGAACCGCGCTTCCAGCTACCTGATGCTTTTGCGAACGAACACGGGTCGGGCCGATTGTCACCGAACCGAGCACACTTCTGGCTTCAGGAGGGACTTTGGCGGCTTCAGCCCTGCCTAGCGGAGAGCGACGCTTCCGTCAGACAGAGCCGAGAGACGCGGAGGAGCCCGAGAGAGCGGCGGGCACGGAGCGACAGCCCAGCCACCGCCGGGCGCTGCCGCCGGCTCCGCGCGAGGAGCGGTTCGGCGGGGACCGGCCGGGCTCGGCGGCCCGCGGGCGCTGCACCTGTTGAGGGGCTCGGCCCGGCGCTGCGGGCACCAGCCGAGAGGGCAGCGAGCGCTCGCCCCCCGGCTGCCGCCCCCCGGCTGCCGCCCCACGCCCAGGGTGCCCGGGGTGCCCGGGGTGCCCGCAGCCCCCCGGCCGCCCCCCGCCGGTCCCGTCCCGTCCCGCACTCACATGGCCGCCGCTGCCCCCGCCCCGCCGCCGCTGCCTCTCGGCTCCCTCCCGGCTCCCTCCCGGCTCTGCGGCTCCGCTCCCGCTGCCGGCGGCTCCTCGTAGCGCGGGGCGGCTGCTGCGGGGCGGGGGGGGCGGCGCCGCTACTGAGCATGCCCGCGCCGCGCCTCGCCTCACGGAGCGGCCCCGCCGCCTCCCGCCCGGCTCCTGTCAGCCCCGCTCGGCCTCGGCGGGGAGGGGAGCCCCGAGCTTCTTCCTCCCTCACCTCGCTGGGAAGGGGGGAAAAAAGAGGAAAGAAAAAGCAAAGAGGTGGCGCGGTTCCACCTGCGCTGTCACGGGTGAGTGCTTGAGAACAAAAAGCAGGTGTGGTCAGGTTTGTAACCGCTACCCCTGACGTACAGCAAAAGCAGAGGCACGTAAGGTATCAGATCGGTGATTACTTCTCCACTGACCACCTCCAAAAAGAAACAGAGCGGTTGCCAAGCCCTCTGCTCCTGGCTTTGACTCGCTGCAGCCCTCACGCCGCACGCAGCCCAGGTCCAGCACCCAACCTGCCTCTGGGATCCCCTCAGAGCCAGCGCTTCCCGCGCACCTCCCCTCCCGCACACAGCACAGCCCTCGGCAGGACGTGCTCCCGGACGCTTGAACCACGGCCGTGCTTGAAAGAGAGGCCAAAGACGAAGGCAGTTTACATGGATTTTTAAAAAGGGGCAACTTAAGCCTGCTGCCCCCGCTGACGGCTCGTTCCGTCTCACCTGCGGGAGGGGACTCCTCCAGTCACTGCCCTCTGCTTTCTGTGGGAGCTAGCATGGGCCTTGAAAAACAGGTCTGTACCCAGGCAAGGCAAAGGCTTATCTAGAGCTGTGAGGAGCTTTTGTAGGACTCTAGACCCCCAAATCTTGGGGAGTCTGTAGGGGATAAAGTACATCAGCATCATAAAATTAAACCCATGTTTTCTGTAGGTAGGAAGTCAAAGACAGGGTGACTTCTTGTCAAGGCAACAGACACAGGTAGAGGTCTCCACTAGGGTGGAGAGCAAAGCATCAGATTCAGTTCCTGAACTTGCTATCAACCAGCTGAAGGTTTTCAAGGAGAGAAAGAAAATAACTAGGGAATAGGAGAACACCCAGAGTCACGGGAACAGCCCAGACATTAGGACACCCAGCTATTTCCTAAGAAGTCCAACTTCAGATGCTAACACAGCCTGGTTTCCATGCAAGGCCCCGGTTCCCAGGCCCTTTAGTACCAGCAGAACACACCTCAGTGAGTTAGGCACAGGAACCTCTCCCTCCCTCCCTCCACTGGCGTTAAAGACTCCTCATACCTACCACCACTGGAGGGTGATTCTGTCTCTTGTACCGGAGGTTATTTGCATGAATAAGGATCATTGAAGGCAGTACTGTGAGCCTTTGTTTTCTACATCTGGCCTCATCACTGGGGGTTTGCTCTGCTCACATGTTGCATTCACCCTCATAACAGCCTGGCCTTGGGAAACTTTTCCTGATCAGAGGAAAATAAACTGTTCTAGCCGGACTTTCTCTGCGAAAGCTGGAGTTTCAACAAATTGGCATGACCTGATAAAAAGCTATTTTGGCAGAAGATTCCTGACCAGTTTTAAGCTTTATCCATCCACAGATCAGTCAGCTCAGTGCTTCTCACCTTGAATTCTTCCATAGCTCTTTTCTCCTGAGGACAATTTGCTTTTTAGATATCCTAGACAAAGGTATGATTATATGATACCCTTACAGCACACAGGTAACACCAACACCCACATGTAGGCTTGAGCCCAATGTTGCAGCCATAAGCTACCAGGTACATTATCTTTTTAGTCCTCAAAACCAAAACACATTTGAAAATTGATGAAATGAAAGGTCATGCACATCAAACGTGGCCAGGAGCTCATAGGAGAGAACTGGCTACCTCAACCTTTTTTGCCCCTTCTATGATACCACTTCATTTCCCTAATCTACGGAGAGTGGAACAAGCAACTATTGATATTAGACCAAAGCTTGGAAAAAAAAAAAAAAAAAAGAAACCTTGCAAATACACAAATATCTTAGTCCTAAAACGTCAGCAGTCTCAGGGTTGCAGGCTGGCTGGAAGTCTGGGTGAATTGTTTCATTCCAACTCTGGAATTCATTCTCTTACATTTTTAATGCAAAGAAAACTCCCACCTTGACTACTTATTCCTTCTTCCCCAAGTAGTTGTATGTGCAAAGGGTTGCAGCAGCAGAGTAGTGCTCAGGTCAGGGGTTGCCGTGCAAGATCACTTCCAAGACAAACAGTTTGAATCATATATTAGAAGTAGTCAGAAAGGTAAGCTAAAGCCCAAAGAGCAGCGCTTCCATCTGCTAGGACAGCAAAGATGTTATGCTCATGCATTTGTGAGGAGCACTGATACACGATCATCACCTCAATAACTATGCAAATGACTACTTCATTCTCAGATTTTAGATGTTTCTTGCCAGGAAAAGAGAATTAGGCCATAGGGAAAAACACAATTAAGTAAGCAAAATTTAATCAGTCCGTTTTGTGAACTGTTGGTAGTCAACCTCATGTATTCCAAGCGCTTTTCAATTTTTCTACTGATCTGGCCTCAATACTAGAACTAAGTTGATCCACACCTGGTATGAGGACACAATTGTACTTCTGTCAAATTATCCAGCACACATGATACAGTGTTTATGCTGACTTCATGCCAGCTTTATCCCAATGGAGGGAGACAGAAAATACCCACATGAGCATAAACATAATATAGCACCGAGAGATTGCCTGCTTTAGCAGGAAGCGTGTGAGTACAGGGAGAATGCCTCAAATTTCATGAACACTGCAGCAGCAGAATGAGCTTAAGCTAGATTAGTGTACCATCATACGGCCACAGCTTGCTTTGATCTGGTAGGGGAGAGCCCTCAAAAAACAAATTAACTATATCATGGGGCTGTAGCTTTACTTGCCAGAGAAGAAATTACCACTCACTAATGAAGGCATCACCATTCCAGTCCAAGCATGCTTGTGATCCTGAAGAAAACCCAGAGCTGAGCTGGGGGACTTTTCCTTTAGCCCTACGTTTCCCTTGAAAGATAATGCAGCTTGCTGTTGAAGGCTACCAATGCCTTTAGCGTATGAAGAGATGCAGAGACACCCTGTGGTGGCAAGAAGAACACAATCATAATTCAAGCAAATTTAACTTGACACAGAAATGGATCAGAGAAGCTGCATCCTGAGGACACAGAAGACTTTCCCAAGCTGCTAATCATATCACTGCCTCTCTCCTGACCTCCCTCTTCCTGTCTGGAATCCTTTGCCCTGTGCGTTTGCATGATAGTCTCTGCCACAAAGTTTACCTCTTGTTCTGTTCTTTTATCCCAGGGGATATCAGCTGGGTCAGGGCTGCTGTGTGCTGCCGCAACTGGAGGCATGGCTGCAGAGATGCTCCATTTCTGGGAAAGTTTCCTGTATCTTAAGCCTACCAGACCTGAGTAGGGAAAATTGTCAATCTCATTTGTAAGTTGCTTTAAAAAATAAAAATTCCAGAATTCATATTTGGTCCTGAAATCGTATTTATATTACAGGAGTTACAGAGGTACCACCACGCTGTGCAAGTAGTCCAGGAATGAAAGCAGTCAACAGCAAACATCACTGCAAGGGAGTTTTGACATCTGAAGTCTTGCAGGTACCGGACCTTGCTTTTAAGAGACAACATACACATGCAACACTGAGGTTCCTAAAACACAGTCCACTCCTGTGATCTTCTGTTGTTTCATCCAAAGGAAACTTATTTTCTCCCAGATCTTTAAGTAGGATTCCTGTTTTAAAGAGCCACTGAACTATTTGTTTAAGGACTGGCCATATAAATTGCTGTTGCTACTTATAAAAGTTGGGGGCAATTAATCAGTATATTGAAAACAATGGTAGTTGAGTTTCATAAGATCTAAGCAGGGAAGAAAAACAAAGAAATCAATCATTCATTCAAATTCTGGGTATTCAGATCTTCTGATACAGCAACACATTTAAATGAAGCATAGGAGGAATTCCCCCTACATCATTAGACTTACATAGGGCGCACAGCCAAACAACCACATCTTGAAAAGGAATGAAATTAAATACATGTTCCAAAGTACCTTTTTTGTTATTATTATTGACTAAAAGGCTTTAGAAAAGACCCCTTCTGTGTATCTTTTATTCTTTGTCACCACTTTTCATTACTTACATCTGTACTTTCAATGTTACATTTTCTTCTCTTGATCTTTTAGACAAGAGGAATTAGTACTGAAAGATCCGGCAGTGAGAAGCCTTTGAAGCTCACTTCTTAGAGGTAAGATAGATTCCTGCCTCCCTGGTTGCTGCTTTTTATTAGCCAAAGATTGCTCTGTTCTGCAAGGCTTCACCTCAACACTACGGTATGCTTAATACAGGTCTTGAATTCATAGATTATTTTGTCACAAATTAAAAACTGAAGTCTTTTAATTATGAGGTGGGTCATTTTCTTTCATTCACAACTTTTATTCATTCCTCAATAGTACAGAAATCTGTTATAGTTTCCTTGTACAGGTAAATAAGCTGTTTTTAATTTTTCATAAAAATATTTTCTGCCATTTGCGTGGGAGGAACAGTTCCAACTTACCTAGGATCTGCTAAAAAGCTGTGGGGGTATCTACCAAGCATGGCAGCAAGATGTGTTGCTCTGTTCCTTCTAGGAATTTATACTTTATTGTTAATATGTCAACATAGATTCTTGATATATATATATAACAGTGAAAAACTTTTAGGTTCTCGTCATGTAAAACACTGGCACGGTGAGACCCTATTTTCTGTGGATATCCTACTGTAAGAACTAGTTATGGGAGAATTGTACTTAAAAGGCTAGTTTCAGTGGGTGGTGAGGAATGTGGGGTGAAAGATAAAGGGTTAAGTCAGAAAAGTGAGTTCAAAATGGCTGTCAACTTTTATTTTTTATAAAATATGTAGAGAGATTTTGATCCTACAAACTTTGTGTGACTTGTTTTAGAAGATGATTCATGAAAAATATTTTGAACAACAGGTAGAAACAGACAAGAGCTTCCAATCATTAGGAGGGGGTGTACACTACCCTCCAAGCCAAACAACCAAAAGTTAATGCAATTACTAAGTATCAAATGTAGAGCAGAGAGACTAATTCGATCAGTGAGGCTAAAGGGATAATTCTTGGAGACAAAGCAATGCAATGCGGAAATGCAGACTAATCAACTGCTTCATCAGAAGAAAAAGGAAACAATTTCCAAGCCTTAACTAAAATCCCCAGTTGGTTCTTCATCTTTTCAGGCTTCTGGTTTTTGCTTTGCAGTATTTTTTCCATCTCACAACATTCGTTTGTTTGCTTCTGTTCTCTGCGCAAAACTGTTTCATTGGCTCCTGGTTCTTTGCTTTTATCAAATGAGCCTCCTTCTTTCTTGCTTCTCAGCAATGAGCCTAATCATGAAAGAGAGCACATAGAGGGAAGTATGTATTATATTTAATGTCCAAGCCTACTTTCCGTAATTAGGTGGAATACTGGTTGAGTAAGAATATCTAGAGTCGCCTGTGTCTGCAGAATTTTTCAAAGCACGGATTTGTTCCATCTGATAGAAAGCACCTGCTTGCTGATCTCTACTAAACCTTCTGCGTAACCAGGACTCTTACAGGTTTGTAAGAGAAGCAGATCGAGACTTTGCCAGGTGCAAGGCAGTAAGGGAGAGACTGTTTCAAAAAGCTACTCAGACTTCTGCTTTCATCTGAGCAGGTGCAGTTGTTACAACAGATAAAATGAGCTGGCAGAAAGGAAAAAAGGAACTTACAGAAGAAAGCATAGGAGATGGGAAGCACAGCCGAAAAAAACGAGAGCGACTATTTAAGAAAAGATTTTCTGGATTGAGTCTCTTCTCTGGGTCTCCTAAGAATAAACTGTAAGTACATATGAGATTATATTTTGTATACATTTTTAAACAAATTTATTTATACACATTCCCAAAGCACCTCTCAAAGAGCCATGAACACCTTTGTAACATCTGCTGTATTAACTTCACAAACAAGGTAACTGTTATGGGCTAATTAAACAATTTGATCTAAAAAGTAGCAAGTCACTGGCAGAAGTAAGGTCTCAAGCCTGGGGTGTCTACATGTTTTTCTTGCAATCATTTCTTAAGCGTCCTTCCATCCATCACAAAAAATGTGGACGGGCAGCATCCCTATTTTTCCATGCACTTCAGAGAGCTGCCACTTGGGATAACCCAGGGCCCCATTTCTAGGAGTAACAGTTTTCTGTTGCACCAATATCCCTAGCTCCAGGGTGCGACAGTGGCAATATAAATATAGCAGCACCTAAACTCACTGTTCAACAAAGTTAGTGCTAGTGAGTTGCATTGCTTATCTTCCCTACAGTAGTGCCTTTATGCTCGCTTCTTTTCAGAGGGAAATGAAAAAAGGAAAAAAAAAAGACAAGCAATGAAAAACTATTCCTTTTATCACCAAATTCAGCAAAGAGGGAAAAATGGCTTTTAGCTTACTGTTTGGTGCATCAGTTAGCTTTAAGGTAGTTTCATCATTCTTATAGTATTTGAAATTGTCTTCTTGTGTACTTGTAATTGACATTACTCTTCTTTAACATAAGGTAAACATAGTGTATGTATCATGCTAAATTCTAAAAATGTGTCTTTCCTCATCCATTACAAAAGCTGTTTTCTATACAGATCTCCTAAAAAGAGTCTGTCTTTGATAATGATCATGAAATTACCGTCTTAGCAGGAAGTGCATGCAAGTCTCAGCAATTACTCAGCTAACTACATTAAGCTTGATAGCCACGGCAGCTGGTTACAAGCTTGACATAAGATTAAAATACAGTAGCCAGAAATGATCCTGAGAGCCAGATTCTTCTCTCAGATTGATCCAATTGCTGAACAACTAATACCAAGGGCTCTGCTTTGGAATTTATCTTGCTGCAGTCATGGGGAACTGGAGTGGAAACAGTCAAAGAACATCCAAGAAGTTAGTGAATTACAGTTGTGACTTTTCTTTGTTGCCTATAATTTCACTAAAGCATGCAAATAAGTGCAATTGAAGCAGTAAAACCATGCTGTCCAAACCTTGATCCTTATTTGAAAGTGACAAATACAGGTTTTCCCAGTTTGAGCTAAAAAAAAGCAGTAACATAACATCCTTCTCCCACGGGACTCTCACATTAATGGAAAGTCTTCAGATGTTACTGGATGTTCTTTTACAGACACATTACATGGCAGTGCTTTTAGGAAGATTCTGGCCATTGGGGTCTACGGAACTTTCACAGTGGTGTAGCCAAATCAGATCTCTATGGCTCAGTGCTGCTTTGTGAGCTCTTATAGGGGAACATGCTTAAAGTCTTGATTTATAAGTCACATTTTATATAAAAAACATTGGGAGTGCTTTTTTTTTTTTTTCCCCAGCTTCTCCACCTCTATTCAAAGCCAGTACAAAATAGGGCTTGTCTTACTAGCCAGCATAATTATTTGTGCACGCAAATGGGAAAAAAACCTTTATGACAGTACAGATGAAGTCTATTGGGCCAGAAGCCTGTAATTTAGATGCACGCAGTTGCATGAAAATCATCTTCATGCAAATACATGAGGTTTATGTCACGATTACCCACAGAAAAGGTACATATTAAAGAACTGTGGAGAAAGCTCCTATCTAGCTAGTTGACTTATGACTTTAATTATTATTTATTTTGCATTTTTGTTTTTAAAACTAATGGCTTGTAACTACCATCACAACAACAGAGCCAGGCTTCTTTTTCTGCCCACTCCTGTTTTCTGCAGGAGACCGCACATTGCACCTGCTTGTTGAATGCCGTAGAACCTCGGGAAGGGTTCATAAATCAACACTAATTGCTTCTGATGATCTCATTCATCTAGGAAATGTATCAGTTAAACTTGCCACCCTTCTTTCCTCTGACTGTTCTAGCCCTCAGGGAAGGAATCAGATTTTTGAAGACAAGAGAAGATGTTTGCACAGGAAAGGTTCCAAAAAGCTGAAGCCAGCACGAGAGGAAATATGTTCTTTAAGGCAGCCACACTCTGGGAAAATGTGTCCGAAGTGTGAAATCCTTGTCTGCCGAAAATGTGAGACACTGCATTCAGAAAGCAGCTTCATTGCCCACAGCCTGCTCGATCACTATGACAGAGGAGGACGTGACAGCTCTAACACATTGATTGCAAAAGGCCAGCAAATACACAGAGGTGATTAAAGACTTGGTGGGGGTGCCTTGTTGATACCTGACTACATCCAAAATGCTGAAGCTTGGATCCATTCAGGCTGAGCCATCTGTCTGCGCAATCTGCATGCAGCATCAGCAACTACAGCCATACTGTTGTTCATACTTATTATATGTAGCAGATGTCATTCACTCAGTTAACTAGTACAAACTCTGCAAACAAAGATTTGTAAGTAGGAGCTAAAAGTGTCTCAGCTATTAAGAACAGGGAATGGTTTCAAACAATTTCAAAGAGCTTTCTCTTTTTTCCTCTCAAAAAAAAAAAAAAAGAAAAAACAACAAGATTATCGCATTGAGCTGCAAAAGAGAAAGTGAATATTAAATGCAGAACCACTGGGTGCATTACATTTGTTTGTAATGCACAGGTATGTTTCAGTGTTGCTTATAGTCTGAAATATTAAACTTATTTTAAATTAACTGGCATTAGTGTATAATTTGATTGGGGGAGGGGTGGTGGGGAGGGGAAGAGAACTTCTAAAGGCTATCCTGGCCACAGAAAATTGCAGATCACATTCAAATGCCCTTCTAGAATTTCCAAGCTTTTACAGACATTCAACGCCTAGCTTATGATCCAGCACCTCTCCTTAAGAGGAGCAGTAACAATAGCAACTCACAGAGTAAATATTTAAGCCTTATTTGGGTTTAAGATCTGTGTAGTGCAGCACTGATTAAAACAGTATTCAAAGTTTAAACAGTGGTATTCAATGTTAAGATTATGAGCGGAACCCACACCTTGAGCTGTCCATCTCCATTCCCTTCACAGTGCCTGGAAGGACTTGCCCAGTGACAATCAGGAGAGCAGGAAGGTGACAAGCCAATATACCATGCTAGGTGGTGGGTGGCGCTGCGGTCAGCCGTACACAAGACTATTTACCTGTATGGAACTCAGAAATACAGGGTAAGCATAAAAACAGCCTCTGGAGCAGATTAAGTCTTTTCCTCCCATGCTAACTGCCACAACTCTATATGTGGGATTAATTCCTTGCTGTTGGCAGGGCACAGACTGAACAGACTTTGTCTCACGTAGCCATAAATATTAAGGATTCTTTTATTTAGCGAAGCAAACAGAGCATGAGCTGGACCTCTGTTTAATCACTCCTCTTCCTAAGTTCCCAAGTCACTAATCCACGGGAGCAAGGAAACTCTGTCTCCTTCTGTCTCTCTCTGTCCTCCCTCCCTCCCCTTTGGGAGTTGTTCCATTTTTGATCAAATCAATGTTGGGTAAGGGGACTGGAATCCACATTGTTTCTGTCCCTAGGGAGTGCTGTAACTGTGCTGCGTCATCCATTCTAATGTTGTTGGTTACCCGTCTCCCTGCCCCATGGAAAACAGCTTCAATAGGAGGAATCCGTAGCCAGGTAAAGGTCATTCCCATATTCCTGAGCAACAGTGCTCAGCTCCCTTTGAGATAAACTAGATGAAGACTCAACACGCCTTACGCAGAGGAGGTAAAGAAACAATTTCAGAAACTACAATGAGCTGCTTTGGCTTTTGTACAGGTGGTCAAATCAGAATGTGCACCCAGAGAATGTTCACTGGGCAAAACCCAGTAGGTAAGGTAAGCAGGAGAAAACCTCGAGCAGGATTCTCAAACAGGAATGAGCCACTCTCGGATTCCTAACCTCTGCCCAAACTTCAGTGGTTGTAGGCACTCCCAGCACAGATGTAGAAGTCTACAGATGTAGACTTCCAAGACAAAAACTTGGATCTTACAAACGTCCTTGCACTACAAAGGGTTTTAATCCCTCAGAAACCATGTTTCCATGGCGCTTGATTGTTGCTTCTGCTCATTTGCTTCATAAAAGCCAAATGGTGCCTGGCAAATCAGAATTAACCTTTTATGTTTCCCTGTGACAGCTATTCTTAAAGTGGGATCCTTCATAAATTTCCCAAGACTGAGCCATACAATTACTTAAGGAATGTATATTTAGCCCCATCCCACTTCAACAAGCAACCCCAGGGGAAACTTTGAGATAAACGCCTGAGGAAAACAAAGTGACAGGCTGCAAGTATGAAGGACTGTCTCATCACAACTGCATCACATTAAATCTGATAGTCCGATACAGTAAAACCTGTTCAAATAGGTCATATAGTTGAGCTGACTTTTAGACAGATGTTCTGGAGGTGACATAACAGGTAAAGTTACACCAGTATCTGACTGGTAAAGTTTTCCGTTGTGGTTTGCTAGAGGACAGATAGTGACAGTAAGTTCCTCATGGAGGCTCTTGGGCTGGAAAGGCATCCAAGTAATACTAGTTTGCAAACCCACCTCATTAAAGGAAAAAGCTTTCTCTTCTTCCCACTTCATCAACAGTTAATGCTATTTTGCCACAGTACTGGAGGAAGAGCTAGTAATAAGAGCAGGATAAATGATTTCCCTAGGAATTACTGGTGGGAGCAAATACCCTCTTCTTCATCAGTCATGAAGTCACACTTGGAAAGAACTACATGATTTTTATTATGCCTTGAGGTAGCACGAACAACATAGTAGTCATTTTCTCAGTAGCATTGCCTGTTAAAATTATTGCACCTTTCCTGGATCAGATATTAACATCTGCTCCAAAGATCTGCTTGCTGTTGTTTATTCCTGAGAACACATTTGTTCCTTCTGCTTACTCAGGTTTATATGAAAAAGTCCCCCATATCCCTATGGGAATGTCAGAAAATCCAGCTCTGCTGACTCCATGGTCCCTGAACTGAAAATTAGCTGTGCTCCCTAATAAGTGATCTGTGTGGGCAATATGTTATGCATGCTGGTTCCCAACAGAAACTGTTAGAGGAAGCTTTCACATCCATGAGATCTAAACAAATTTTCTATGGAAAGGCAAAGCTAGTTTTCTGAACTGAGATGCTAAAATATGACAGATGAGCCATTCCTATGTAAAGGGACATAGGAATGGCTGATCTTTCATATTTTAGCATCTCACGAGATTTTATCTATTATAATCTTACTATAACTGATCTGCAAAGATATTCCAATTACAGAAGTAATTTCACTACTAACCTTACACCCAGACTATATCCACCAGAAGTCAGTAGCTAACAGATGTGCCTCAGACAAAAAAGTTTTGCGCTGGAAATAGAGTAGTCGGAGCGGTACTGTGGTCAGGCAATAAAAGCACCACTATCTTGAGCTTAGTCTGGCTCTTATCTAGGGAGCCGGGCCAGAATAAGGCACATTTGTCTACAAAAGAATGTCTTATCTAAACTGTGAGGTCCAAAAGCAATGCAGCATTGCCATCTTGTATAGCGGCACCTAGTAAAGCTTGCTTTCCATCATGACAACTCTGCTCCCTCATCTCTCAGCATTATTACAACAAAAAGAAAGATTTTTAAAACAACTAAATGTTTTTTAAATGATGGAATGCATTATGTGAGACAGGATTTCAGTTTTAGATTTTAAAGCCAGATGAAACTCCTAATTATATTAATACAATATATTGTGAAAAAGTAGTAATAGAAATACTTATTACATACTTAGAAGATTTAGGCTTGAAATAATTCCTAAGAAATAAAGCTGTGATCTTAGCCTGACATATTAATTATTAAGAGCCCCTAACGTTTAATTATCTCATTTCAACAGCTCTAGGAAACTAAAGAGGAATATTGGACTCTATTATATTAAACATATGAATAGGCTCTGTCAAAGGCATTCACTAGAATGTGAATGATTTAACAATCAACACACCACTGTCAATTAAAACTGAAACAAGCATAAAGCAGAAAGGAAGTAACTCCACTGGTGAGAGGCAAATCCACGGAAGCTTCTTCCTTAGACAGCAAATATAGGACAAGCTGAACTGTAAAAGCAGCATTTGTCACCAGTAGTCACAAATAAAATAATACAAGGTAAGGAAAGCAAGACCCACCAATTAATCATGCAAAAGAGAAATGGAATATATACAACATACACATTCCATATATTGTATATATACACAACATATAGAACATGCATGTTGCATACACCCAGTTTCAGTTGTTTTTAAAAGCAGTGTCTAGGTACCTTTCCCCCGTGAGAAACAATGAAGGACTCGAGAAGCGGGATTGGTTTTAAAAAAAGTCATTTTCCCACTGGAAATGTGCAGATCAGAGTAAAAGTAGACTTGGAGAAAAGCAATTAACATAACATGGGACCATCTGAACTGAAAGTGTTTTATACCCAAATTCACAACTTATGATTAGTTTTTCTACAGGTGCAAAAAACTACATCCTTTCCAAAGCTTTCACAGTTTTTAAAAAGGCTCTATTTCTACTCACTGCTATGAACAAAATCTTGAAACTCTCATATTATAATCCGAGCACATCATGCTTTCTGAATTCTGCAAATGGTCTGAGAGCTTAGAAGAGGAAAAAAAAGATGATCCTGCTCAGCAGAAATTAACCTACCACTTCAACACTACAGCTGGATATTGGCAGGTAGGTACAGAAATGGTTATTGATCTCAAAAAATTCTCAGGTTTCTCCTCATGGATGAGGAAAAGCAGAAGGGACAGTCTCTCCTGGTACATTTGCAAAGCAGCTCTGTTTGTTGTTTTTGTTTTCTTTAGAACCAAGATCTCTATGCCACAAAATAGCATAGATTATGGAAACCCAGGGAAAATGGTCATCTGCTACTAACATAGTTCAGCAGACCAGCACTACACTTAAAATTTAACATGAAAGGGTCACAAAGTTAACTTTGGTTACCTTATAAGCACTGCTTAACGTAAGGCTCCTCCCTGAGAAGTCAATCTGGAAAAGCATTCTTGTGAGGTATGCTACCCTCTCAGCAATCTGAAGACCAAATAAGTCTAGTTTACATGAGGAAAATACATCATTTTCTTTTGCTGCCAAACATGAAAACACACTGTATAACAAGCCTCTAACATTTTTCCCCTCTTGCTAATAAATTGTCAAGAGTAAGTGTAGTGATTTAAAGACAACCAAATGCAAGTTTTTTAAAAATCCTATTTGAAGGCTATTAACCAATACAAATACTGAACAGAGGTAGTATTTTATAGTCATCTCTAAACACAGGCTATTTCAAAGAAGATGGGCAACAAATGACATTGCCCATCTCAAGTACATTTATAACCTGCATTGAAGTCGCATAGAAAAAATCTCATGATTTTTTAAAGATGTTTATCTTTACACCTCACAATATCCCAGTGGTAATTGGGAAGACTTTCCTGCATCTAGAGGTCACTGCTACTTCCTCCACTTTTATAGATGGGAGTCTAATACACAGGCTAGAGTGACTTGTTCTAAGTCTCACAAGAAGCCTGTGGTAGAACATGGAACTTGCTTGCCTTCTTCATGATAGGTGCGAGCAAGGGACCATGCTCCCTCCTAACACATACCTTGCACACTGGCCAGTCAAGATGAACTGGCCAACTGTATCTCAACTTCTGGGAAAGGTTGTGTCTCCCTGAACAAGGCATCCCAGAGATGCTTGAGTACTCCAGCTCACAGACAAATATAACACGTGTAGGAATTATTACTTAGCTAATTCACAGCATGTAAATTTGTATGAGGATAAAATGACTTCTTTCAGAGTTGTCAAATGCAGAGTCATTTCTTTTTAACCCTTCCTCCCATCTGCTTCTATAAAAAAGAAAGGGGGGGGGGGAATGGCATTCCTTAAATACTACTACATCACTACAATATAATGATAATGAAAAAGAACGTGTTACTTTTACAATATTCTAGAAGCTGGCGTCATTTTATACAGACTAGCCCCAAGAGTGAGGGCAAGAGAATGAGAATCAAACCAGTACGTAAAATGCTATCCTGGCTCTCCAGTTAGGACCAAAAAACCCAAACAACCCAAAACCAAAACAAAAAACCCCACTCTCAACAAAGTAAAACCACCTTTAATTAAATTCCTACATAAAACAACATTTCTATGCAAAACAACCGTTTAGTCAAAAAGTAAATATATATGTTTAATTCTCTTTCAAATGTCAACAAGAATTGAGAGCTACCAGTGTTCTTTGGAGAACAAGCAGTAGTTAAAGTCTATCTTGCTGATGTTCAGAAACAGTATGTTACATCTTTTAACCAGCAGTTCCTATTGCACGTAACAAATTTGCTCTCCATTTAAGCACCTAAAAGCCTGGTACCTCACTAAATAAATTAAAACAAATCCAGTTTCTTCAGTAACCATCTTCAACACAGATATCTCGGTAAAGCAACATTACTGCAAGCTTTTAATAAATACAGAAAGAAAAGATTAATGACTTTTCATTGGTGTTTTACGGAATGATCTTTTCTCATAAACACTTGCTTTCCAAAGCATTGTGGTTTTTGGTATGTATGCTCTAAAAATCACTGTACTATATTTAATGAAGATTTTCTATACATGTTTATAAGTCAGTACATTTGCATGGCACACCTAATCTGAGGATAAGAATTTCTATACATGGCTGTAAGGAATTTCTTGTTGAACCCAAAATAAATTCATCTCCTAAGGAGCTGAAAACAAAGCCCTAGAGGCAGAACGGGAGACCATTATCAAGGGGGGATTTTCAGACATGTTTGGAACTGGCCCAGCTTTCTCTTACTTAAGGACTTCTTTTGTGTGTATTATGTCAGGGGAAGGAAACTGCGCAACCCTGAACATTTGGATGCTGCATCATTTTCAGAGGTGTCTCCCCTTTTATCACCACCTCCTCCCCCCGCATTACAAATGCCTGTCTACTCTTCTTTCGGCAGCAGTATAAGACATTAAGCAGCTCCCTGTAGTACAATGATACCATGGTTGCTATTTACAGTAGAATTAATGCATCTGTGCCACTATGGCAGAATTCATATGAAAAATATACACATGGTCATTTTTAGCTAGATTAGAATATCAACAAAAATTTACTCTTCAAGTCCTGATTTTAAAACAAAAAACAGTTCTGTCAGAGGTCTTCAAACCTCCTATGTGTGTTAGAGTACATTACCCTAACATATAAAACAAATATTTACACCTCCATAAAGTACCAAAGAATATTTAAAAATGCCTAGTAGCTCTCAGCGTGCAAAGTCAGCAGGAACTGATTATCCATGTTGTTCACTATTTGTAGAGACAGTCTTGGGATCAAGCATTCAGAAGCAGAGTGCAAAAGAATCAGAAATTATTTCAGCCCATTTCTTTTTGTTGTTGCCTTGTTTCCTTTCGTATTTAAATAAAGTTTTGTTGGTCCATACTACAGATCCCATTTAAAAACACTTATCAAGGTAACATTCAGCTTAGTGCAAATCCAGAAATCTTCTAGGATCTGTAATCTTTTCGAACAGTGTGAGCCATCCAGTTCACTTTAGTAGTCCAACTTTCCCGGAGTGCTTCATCAAACTTTTGCTTAAATTGCTTTAGTGCCTCTTCCTCACTCTTCCCTAAGGCAAGAGAGTCCTAAGATAGTAAAACAAAACAAGACAAAAACACACACACAAAAAAAAGTCTTGTTAGAAATTTTAAAACCAGAGTTAGATCCTCCTTCACCTCTTAACACAATCCACATTCTGCTTTTTTCTATGTTGACACTTTTTAGCCTACTATTCATTTAACAATGCATCAATGACATTTTCTGGGTTTAAAGGTAAAACTAAAAAATAATTAAGCAAGTAAGTTTCACCTTTACAGGTCTATGCTTGTGCATTGAGCCACGAGGCAAAACACCCCTGAACTGATTACACATAAGGTGCAGGGATGCAGAATTCGTCACAGAATGGTTGAGAGGAACATATATTCACCGTTGCCTTTGACTCAGAGGACAGAACACAGACCTTGTTCTACATAGCTGAAAAAGAATGCTTTGAGAACTCTACGGGAATCTTGAGAGAAATGGAAATCAATTAAAATTTATTCATCTTTGAATCAAAATTCACATACTGGAAAAATGTTAGGTCCTGATAAGCTATAAATCTTATTTTTACCTTGAGATACTGGATGTCCTTGACAGAGGTTAGCTCTGGAAGCCCTGCAGTTAACATCAGTGCAAAGAGTGTTATAAATAGGTTTCCATGTTTTCGTAGAATCAAGTATGCTTCTTCACAATACTGGCGGAACCTTTATATGCAACCACAAAACACATGCAATGAACACAACACGAGAACCTACACAGCTGACAAATATGTAATCATTTCCAAAAATTGTTATCTGGACTAAAACATATATCCTAGGAACATGGTAATAGAAAGGACAATTGAGATTTGTAGGAAAAAGTGCAGAGATGCCTAGAGAACCTCCAATGCGTTACTACAAAATATCCCATACCTGTCTAACAAGTCCTTAAGACATTGGTACAAAAGTCCAAAAGCTTTACAATAAGCAGAGTTCTTCAGAAAGAGCAAAAAAAAGCCAAAGGTAATGCCAGCATTCCATCTCCCTGATAATTTGGTAGGTAAAACGCGCTGGTGATGATATATAGCGGACCTATGCTGGAAAATCAAAGGCTCTATAGTAGTTCCTGCCGATCCAGCCTATCCCCGTAAAGTAATTCCTTCCTGCTAACATGGTCAAAATTGAACTGACTGCCAGATTTGGCATCGAGAGCTGTCACACAGACACTTGAGAACTTACTCAGTATCCCCAGATGTGTCACTGTATTCTGCCCACTGTCTAATCTGTAAATTTCCACAGGAAACTGGAAGACCCCTTCAGACTAAAGAATTACATTTCAAAGAAAAATTCTCTCCTGCGGCAATTTTCAAGTGAAAATGGAATCCTCCTGCCATTTAAAGTACACCGTATTCTGTAGGTCTTGCAATAGCACAGTCGTCTAATAGCCTTTACTTCATGCTTTTAAAAATGGAGCTATGGGTTGATTTGCTCACTCTCCAGGAGAGAAATGGTTCGCTGGCAGTTATTTTCCATTCCTCCCAGACACACCATTACAAACGTATGCACAGGTTCTTCTTACAGAAGTAGCCATTATATTTCTCAATCCATATCTAAATGCTTAATTTTATTTCTCTGACAGTAAATTCTTCCTGTGAAGACTGATAGCAATGTGAGAGCAAAACATCCAGAATGACTGTCCAATCAGTCGGTGGGAGTGATACAGAAAGGAAAAAGAAAAATCTGCCTTAACAAGTAGGATCTAGGAGTGTAGTTTTCCATCATCACATGCCTTTGTTTTCCATTGTAGGTCTCTAACCCAAGATGGGCTAGCACATTGAATGCACATTGATGGACAGAAAGCGGAGAAGGGAGACTGTCCATTAAGAACAGTGCTTCATCTTGCTTGAAAAATAGTCTGTGGAGTCCCTCCCTGGTGCCTAGTGCTGCTGAAGGTTTAAGAGTGGGAAACACAAACAAAAACAACAACAAAACAAGCACGGAAGAAGCTGCCATCTCCTGCATCATTTATTGAAGACAAAATGGACTGTACCTTTCCACTGCAAAACCGCAGTTTCTGATGTACAAAGTAAACTTTATACATATTCCAGTTTAAGTAGAGAAGTAGATTGTAACATAAATGCATTGACACAGTTACATGGGAAAATTAGCAAAACCAAATCCACACAGGTTCTTGCTGTGCTGTACATTATCAGTGGAGATCATCTCAGTTACAAAAAGAAGAGATCAAAATAATACTCACCGACCAAATTTTTCAGTGTTCCCTGTTTTTCCTTGTTGTATAACATGAATGAAATCATAGGTGAGTATGAAAGGTACCCGTTCCCTTTTAATTCCAAACTTGGACTTGAAGTTCCCAAGAATATGCCCAAAATCTATATGAAAGAGCTAAAAACAGAAAGCAAAACAAAAAACATAGAAGTGAATAATTTCGCCAGTGAACAATTTCATTTTTCTAATACCTCTGCAGGATGCTGGTATCAAGAACAGTTAACTCATGACATTATTCTCCATAGCCCACGGCTTCAACCCTTTTGGGGTGTTTAGTTTTACAGTGTTTCAAGATTTATTTTAAAAGTCAGTGATATCAACACTTATGAGCACCCACTGCTACAAGTTAACGTGGAAAAGACTAACTCAGTTTCAAGCTTCTGACATCTTACTGGTAATATCAGAAATATTAGCCCAATGATAAGCCCACAAGGCTTCACATCATTGTATCCAAGGGCTTCCTACAGGCAGGAGCAAAGCTAGTAGAATTTATATTAATCCCAAGGAACCTGTGACAGTTTTCCCATTTCATAATCAAAGATAAGGGCATTTCAGCTTTCTTCTGCTAGGTAAAGACTTAAAAGAATACTGCAAACATCTATAAAACTCTAACTTTTATAACCATTTCCAGTGTTTTCTAGGCAGAAAAAAAAAAAGAGTAGAAAGTAACAATTCAGCAAGCAAATACATTTTTATTTTACCAAGGTTCTAGGTTTTGAGATTTACAGCCAAAGAGTAATACTGGCACTCAGCTGCATATTGAAAATTTCTGCAGCAGTAGCCTGTAGAGACTAACTTCAGGAGAAATACATTGCTCAAGACTGTAATTCGGGTATTTAAGGTTGGTCTTCTGCAGGATACTCTGAGAGGACTTTTATTCAGTGAATCTGAACCATTAACAGGCTTTCAGATGCTCTGAAAAATATCTACAGAACAGTCTCACAGACAAATAATAGCTTACTAAACAGACATTGGTTGTTCCTTCTACTAGTCTTACATTTAAACCTTTCTTTAAAGCTCTCCTCAATACTCAGTAAATGAAAGAAATCCAACAGCTTTTAGATATAATTCTACTGAGACACTAAAGAAATCAGAGTTTTCAAGGTAATTCTTGTACAAAGGAGATGCTGTTGTTATTCTGCCTACAAAAAGGATTTTTACCTGGCCATTTTTTCTGACCATGATATTGTCACTGTGTCTGTCACCAATCCCCAACACGTAAGTAGCTACACAGTAGCCAGCACAGGACAGAGTAAATTCTTCAATGGCTCGATCCAAGTCATCTCTAAAAACACCAAAACAAATATTAGTGCATTCAACTAGTAACTCATGTCATGCCTTAACACCAAAAAGGATTGTTGCGAGAGAATACTGTATTTGAAGAGAGAATACTGTAGAGAGGGGCTGCACAACCACAAGTAGCTATGGAGAACGAGAGAAATCCAAATACTACGAAAGGCAATGGCATCAAGATTTAAGACCCATGTAGTTTTCTTGGGGTTTTTGTTTGTTTGGCCTAGTCTAGAGCGACTTATTCAACAATACGAAATCAGAATGCTGCAAATATCAGAATTACATCTGGACCACCCTTTGAACACCAAGGGAACCTGAATCTGAGTCAGAGTTTGATATACTAGAACAAAAGAAAATCATACCTGACAGAACAAACACACGTTCCTTAACACCTATAGCTTATAGAAACACTTACAGAAAATATTTACAGAAATTACCCTAAATTGTATTCCTTCAGCCAGTTTAAGAGAGCATCTTTATTGAAGGCAGCAGCAGCAGCAACGTTGCTACTATTTAACTGAATATCAGCAATGGTTTCTGAACTAGAAACAGCCTCAATAAGGCCAGAGTGATCTCCAGTTGCTAAACAGCCATAGGGCAATATCCTGAAACAAAATGAAGATTAATGTTAAAAACAAAAATAGTAAGAATGCTTCGTTAGTATACAGATACTTTCAGAGGGTTGAATATTCACTTAACTTGAACATTAAACTCTAAAAGTTAATATACAGATATTACTTGCAAAGTTAAAATATCAGCAATTAATTTAAAACATTCATTTTTCCTACTGCATATATGTATCTAGAAAAAGAAATTATGAGCAACCCTTATTTTTCCATTTTACTGAAGAACATAGTTACTTGTAATTTTATAGGAGAAACTATAGAGGGAGCCCTTTATTTGCATTTGTTAATTTCCTGGCTAAATGAACAACTGTTACACTCAAGTTTATTCTAGACTAGAAGTTGCGTAAATGGAAACCAGGGTCTTATCCTTTTGCCCTATTCTTCCTAACTCAACTTAAAATACTAGAAAACCCTTTTGAAAATACACACACAATATAGTATTTTCCTGGTATCGCTAATTTTAAGCGTAGAAAGCTAGTGAAAAACAGGAATACATCTTTCGATTCACCTGATACACAGAATGTTCCTGTGCATTTATACACTGTCTCTAATAAAAAAACCTACAACAATATTGTTGCATTAAAGACACAAATAAACATATAAGGGGACACGTCTAAATAGGTAAGTGCATTTTTCCAAAGCTTTTTGTTCATTTCTGAGGAGTAAAACCATCACATTTGCTTTCTTCAAAAGCACTGCATCACATATAGAGGTGTCTACTTTCATTTTAGGCATCTCAGGTCATGAATAATCTCTCAGTTCTGGACATGGATCCACATATTTAAAAAACAAAACAGATACCGATGCAAAATCTAATTGCAGTACACAGCTATAGAGTAGCACTATAAAGATTTGCAGGACATTAAATTTGCATGTGTGTATAGATAGAAAGCACTGCTGGTGAGGTATTATCTGTATTTTACACAAAACAGGTATTACGTTTGATTGCTTCAGAGCAGAACCACATCTCTTCACTGAGACAGCCTATTATCCCCTCCCACAGAAGAAAAATAAATAAAATTCCAGAAAATTTAATTGGAGCTCGTTGGCATAACAGCTGTGAGCTAACTGAACAGTTTCTCTACCACAGTGATAACACAGCTGAAGGGGTATAAAGCAGTAAGAGCCCTAAAGCTGGGGATTCTTTTCCACTGGCAGCAAAGCAAACAGAAAACCAGATGCAACAGGGTTTTCAGAAAACAGCCAACTTCAAAACAACAACAAAAAAGAAGTGCAGATTTGGAACCTTCTTTCCTTTAGTATTCTAATTATCTCCCAATTAAAAACCCCAAGTTTCTGTGCTGAAGGGTTCTCCCAGCGAACAGCAGGGTGACTGCAATTACCGAACGCCTGCATTCAGGACACGAGGAAGCACTGCCCATCCTTATCACGACATGACAAACGTAAGCCAACTATTGCCAGGTTAAAGTGCACGCTGGCCCTCTTCCATGGCATTTCAACCCACCCTACTTGCAGCTTAACTGGGCACCCGTCCAACAACTTCCCCTTCAAAAGCAAACAATGATGAAAGCCTTCAGTCCCTTGAGGACTGTATGCTTACAACTGGAGGAAAAAACATCCTTGTCAGAGAGACACTTTGACAGGAGTCAAGTTAGGGACAAATCCTCTGGGTCCTTTCCATCTCATCCTGGTCTTTCTGACTTTGACATCTGTCAGCAGGATACGCGCCCTACTTTTTAATGTCGTATAAAGACCACTGACAGATCAATACAGCAATTCTGGATTGATAGATAGGATAATTTTCTTTCTCCACTTCATTTTTCGTCAAGCACCATAAATGGAGGGGAAAAAATGCTTTAATACTGTTCTTTATTTCAATAATTTAATTATTTCTAAATACAACCCCAAGTTCGGGGACTTGATCAACACATTCTCTGGAACTTCGTGTGCAGCAGTTTCAAGACAATGACACACTTTAAACTTGTAACAAATATATTTTTCAAAGGTTTTGTGAACTCTGATTTCACTTGCACAAAACCACTTAACATCAGAATTCACACAAATTAAGGCAGTGAAAACAAAAACTCATTACAGACAGGCAATGAAATGAAAAACTTGTTGGGAGAACTCCCTCTGTCTGCCCAAGAAGTAATTAGGTATTGAATACTTTTATGACAATTCACCACAGTAAAGATCACTCAACAAAGATTAAATTCCTCAGACTTAGAAAAGCAACAGAAAATCCTAACTTCTCCCTCAGCACAATTTCAATGCTGCAATACAGGTAAAGCAAGAGCAACACCTTTTGGTGCAAGGTTTGCTCTCAAAGCTGCACACTGCAGACCCCACAGCATGCTAGGAACACAGATGTTATGCTCCTCTGCAGTGACAGGTATTTGTAATAGTTAAACATTCCTCATAAAAATAATAGAAAGTTATGTCATCTACTATGATTATGCCCACATGCATGACTTCAGACTTACTTTTGAAGCAAAAATAACAGCTGTAGTTTTAATTTTTCAGGAGGTTGAACCTCTGAAAGTGTCTTTCAGTCACTCTGCAGCTGCAACCTCAATATAAATATTGTTTAAGTGAGTAAGTTTGTTCCATAACTGCCTATACTTAGAGTACAAGAAACAACTAGAGAAACTACAGAAAGAACCAAGGAAGTTTAGTAGCACATACCTTGCTAACGTCTTAGGCAAACTATTGAAATAGTTTGCCTAAGAAATTAATCGGTGGGTTTTCTGTTTGTATGTCTGGCAAGAATTATTTAAAGAATATATATATATAAATATTTTTTTTTCCCCAATTACTCTGGTACTTGGCTGACTGATGCCTAAGGTGAACTGAACTCTGAGTCAGCCTTCTCCAAATGACAGAGTAGTGTTCATCTTTGCTGATGGCCTTTGCTGTCTAATGGTTGGGTCTGTACTGAGAAGCAGATGCAATTTGCACCTGAAGTTTTATTCAGCTGTGTACTCCACAATCTATCCAGTGACAGCCCAGGATGAAGGACCTACTGGAGAACACTTGCATCCTGCTGCACACACACAAATTTCCTTTTCTGATACAAACCCTGGTCCTGTTCCAATATTTAGAAAATGCACATACAGGAACCTAAACAACAGAACATACCATGTGTGAAAGACGCCACTTTACCCATGAGACAAATTAGTTGACAGTTAAAAACAAACAAACAAAACCAAAAACTTTCTCCTTCACCTTTGCAGATCTCAAAACCCACATATATTTGGTGCCCCTCTCTAAAGCTGAGAAATCCCACTGGGAATTTTGTGCTTGCTTTACACTTCTAGTAGAACACACAGACTGGGCTAAGATTTCATATTAAATTACTAATGAGTAAGTGATTGGGAATTGCAGTACAATTGTAATGGAAGTGATCCTACCCCAAACCCCTCAATGGCAGCATATTGGCTGCCGTGTGATCCCTGCTTCAGAGAAGCTGTAAGATCTGCTGTGACAAGATACTCTTGACTGGGAGTAACTTCTCGAAGAAGACAGAGGCAAGCAGTGAGTGTTTCTGCATTTACATTGGTGAAACAAGTTAGAAGCCCTGCTTTTGCTCGAATGGAGTTATCAAACATTCTGTAGTGGAAAAAAGTTGAAAAGCACAGAATCCATTATGCATCCACAAAAGGAAAAAGGGAAGCAACAGCGTCAGGGAAACGTAAACCTCAAAGGATGATAAAGAGCAAGAAGAAAAGACTCCACTCATTGGCACTGATGTATGAAGCTGGATTTTTCAGGAAATCAGAAATATTTGACACTACTTTTTCACTTGATAGAGATGTCTCTTAACCCAAGCAACGAGAGGCAATCCAAAAGTCCTGACGCATGAACAGGGCAACAAAACTCATTATTACTGCTTCTGATTCATAGATTTTGGACTCGTCTCTTCTTAATAAGTATGTAAACTGTAAACATAGATTATAGATCAAAGTCATAACTTCTTAGCTGCACTGTCATCCTCCAGGTGGTCAGAGGGCTGTTTTGCCCAATTCTGTTGCCAGTTAAGGCCATTTCAGAACCTTTCCTTGGCAATTGCCTCATTAAAATCTCTTTGTAAGATGTAGAACTATAGCCCTACCTCAATCCCAGAATTTTATTTTATAATCAGAACTAAGAAAGGATGAATGGAAGGAAGATGCTCACAGTTATGTATATAAATGGAAGAGGCCAATTATAGAACTGCCGTTCTCACTATTTCCCCTTTCTACATTTTTCTTCTTATGAGAGTTTTAAGAAAAATCAGAGCCACGTTTTGGTTTCCCTTTGTTGAGGTTAAAAAAAATGCATTAGTCAGGAAAAGCACATTTGATGACTCCCAATCACTACTCCTGTTTGCTAGGCACAGTGTGTGGCCCTGGCTGGAACCACAAACTAAGCTTCTGGGAAGGCAGCAACTGAACTATGCCTCATCTAGGATTCCACAGCTGCCAGAGGTTGTCCTTGCCCCTAAATGCTGGATCAGTCTCTTCACAGTCTATTTATAATGATATAAATTATCTAAAGTTTCCTCAAATCAGTGTTCAACCTAAAACACACTCAGCTACCCCATAGCAAACATACACTTCCAGAAACAATCTATTATTCACTTTCCTATTTTATCCCATACTTCACTCTAAGGAATCTTTCCACCAGTAGCACATTTTCCTGGAAGGTTAAGAGATTATCTGTGGGCTGATGTTATGTGCTTTGTGAAGCACATAACGCTTGAACAACAAAATTTGAAAAAATGAGATGAAAGAATCCAAATGAAATATTTCAAATGATATTTAAGTATTTCTAGCCTTATAAACAACAGTTACAATTACAATTAATATAAATGATTTCAGCTCTGCTTCATAGGCATACAAAATTGACTTTATGGTGTCCAAACAGTTCATAATAAAATATGAATCTGATATGAATCTATCTTCATTAGAACTATTTTTCTATCAAGAAATTAGAATTTGATAATTACCTTAACTAAATCTGGTGCACAGATTGGCTGGAAAAGCTTCCCTCATACTGGAGGGTTCTATTATGATGTTGAACAATGCCTCATACTCTTTGGAATAGTATTTCTATAAAGAAGACGGGCTTATCCTATCAAGTATATGAAGGTAAGAAAGCTGCTTTGGACAAGACTTCAAGATTCAAAGATATTTCTGGTCTGAAAAATGTTTTCTGACATCTAAATGGTGTTTTAACAATAAAAGAATGCTAAGTGAGACTTCAGAACATATGTTAAAGGTGTTTACAATGACTGCAAGCAGGAATGGAAGCTTTAACACAAAATATTACTGAGTTCAACTTCATAAAAACCTCTTTAGTACTAAATACACTAGGACACCATGCTTATTCTCCACTGATTTTTATAATAGCTGTATTAGAACTACATCACTGAAATGGCATCAAAAATGTAGTTTGAAGTAAAAATTTTGAGGAAGCTGCAGAGTATTTTTTTCCGAATATGTAGCAGTGGCTCTAAATATATCACCTTTCCTGCCAGCCTCATCTTACTACAGAATCTTGTCTTACACATGAATGATTGCCCACTGTTTATCAGAATTCAAAAATACAACCGAAAATATGCAGTAATTGGGATTAGCAGGTAGCAAGCATAAAACAGACGGAAATACTTCTTCTTACATACAAATAACAAGACTTTCACCACAGGCTATTGACAAGGCTAAGAATATAAAAATGTTTAGACTCCAGCAACCATTTATTAGTTTTCAACCTCCAAGCAGAGTATGTAGTTGCCCACCCATCCAGACCGTAACACCCTAACTCAGAGGCAAGAATAGCACAGCAGTCAGACTCAAAAGCATTGCTAAAGTCAGGGTAAGGACATCCCCCCAGATTCAGTCATTTTATCATAGAAGGCAATCTGATTAGTCAGGCAAATTTACCCCTGATAAATCCATATTGACTGTTCCCAATCTTCTAACCCATATAGTAGGTAGAAGACAGACAAACCTGTTACATTTTGTAGGAAATCGCAAAATAAAAATAAAACAAAAATGTATTTGGACAGAAATGTATTCATTTATGGCCATGGCTGCAGAAACCATACGTACCATTAAGAAATAAGACCAACAGAAATAAGAAAATGTTAAAAAAGAAGAGTTTGATTGTTTGGCTATTCCACAACTCTGGTAATTCTCAACTAGATAGTGAAATTTTATTATAAACAGTCCTAACCTCCTATTACCCCACTCTCAGATTAGAATACCTAAAGTTGACTAATTTCTAAAGCATGATTTGCCTGTTAGAGAAGCCTATGTATTCCAGATGCAATCCTCAATGACTAATTTTTGACCAGTACTGCTCAAACACCAGATAGATTACAGAAAGCCTTCACATAAAGATCTTTTCACTGGACAGCAGATTTGCATTCTACATTTGTACCTCACTTGCACATGTGTATTAGAACCTAAGAGCTGTAATTCCCATAAATCACAAAGTGAACTCAACTCCCATTTTTGCATACACCTGAAAGTCTATAACAGTTAATAGACATGTTTGTTACTTGAGAAATTTATAAAATACATACTTTTGGAAAGCTCACAGACACAAACAAAACAAAGAAAATAACCAACCAACAAATTAAACAAAATGCACAGAACCTGCCTGCTGGACCTTTAGGTCAGGAATTGTTTCCACACCTCATACAATGCTTTTTGTCTGTCTCAAAACCGTAAAATGTTTTCATTTTCATTGTGGAAAGCGCAATTTATAATCACCATGGCGACTTAGATACACTGTGAAAGATACAGTGCACAAGGACAAATATCCTGCTTGATAATAAGTAAAAATCTCAATGTTTAACTTCACTTCTTGCATTATTTCTTTTCATGGCTAAATTATTTTGTAATATGGGCCATCTGGGGAATAAACTGCAAGCAGAAGCCATCTAGTTAGGTAAGCGCCTTCTATAGCCTGCTCACCTTGGCTACGACAAATGAAACCTTTTGGCATCATTCCAAATGTTTAGGGGAAAGCATACGAACAGGAAAGCTTTACTAGTAAGTGTGGACTCTCCACCGAAATAAACAAACCCTTAAGAGATCCTTACCGGAGATCCAGGCCAGCTTCTTTCCAAAGTATGTCCATCAAACGCAAAATCTGGAGTGTCAACATGTCCTGCCGGAGATCTATAATGGAAGGTTGAAACTGCTGCTTCAGTTTCTCAAGAGCGTTGTAGATAAACCATCTAATATTTATAAGGCTTTCAGAAAAAGCTATCTAAAAATCCTCAATCCTAAATGTGAAAGCAGGATTAACCGTACCATTATGACTGATAACATCTGTAATTTGAAAACTAGTCAAAAAAAGATGCTTCATTTGTTTGCTGATGCTATAGTAAACCATGTTTAATTTATGGCAATACGGAGCAACAAAGCTTAAGTGGAAGTGTGAGAATAAAGAAAGAAGTGCTCAGCACTGCTTACCATCACCATTTTTAAAGATGATCCCTACAAGATCTCCTCCAAACATCTTATTGTTGTATACTATCCATAGAGGCTTCATTTTAGAATCCATATATCTACACTTCTCAACACTAGAAGAAAATATAACAAATGTTATAGTCAACTAAAAATAGTTCAGCTGAACAGGACTAAGCATTGTTCAAAAACACAACAGAAAATGTAGAGTTCCAGTTCGGAATTACTTAAATGTTACCTCAGCTTTCATTCAGCTACTATGCCATCAGCGCATACCGACTTATGGATGAATCTGTCATACATCAACTGTGTTGAACACCACAATTGGCACTTTTAGTCTTATATTTAAATATGTTTAGCTATGGTAATACATTGACTAAGAGTATTAAGTTTCATTGTGGATCACAACCTTCAAACTTAACTGCTATTTAACCTCGGGAAGATTGCCAACAGACCTCCTCTCACTATAGAAAGCGTTCTCTGTGACAGCATATCTGCTAAACAATGCAGCCAAAGGAAGTTCAAGCACATAGGCGTTTCTACTTTAGTGTTTCCATTCAAAAGCTACAGTGAAACTTTATTCACTCATTCTTAACTTACTGTAGTTCTGAAAGTATAACAGAAGGATTCAGAGGAGACTGGAGGTCAGAAAGTGCTTCTCTGTAAGCATTTTGTTTCAAACACGTGTGCATTGCATCTTTTCCTTTTGCTTTGCTTTGTTTCATGGCATTCAGCTTAATTAAGCTGTTTAAAGTTTTCATTTTATTAAGGGCTTCCACCTGAAAGAGATATTTTATCTTTAAAACTTATTGCTTCGACTTTGCATGTAATACAATATAAAATTGCGTATGAAAACAAAAAGCAGTTATCTGAAATATAAAGCAATTTTACAACATCCTATAAAATGGAAATAATAATCTGAAATTAAGATGGCATTTCTGAAACAAATGACAATAGACTTTTGGAAATTATTCATATCCCGGAAGTAGCGTTTCTGTAACAAAAACATTGATGGGATGAAATCTCTGAAACCTCAAGTCACTTTTTAAAGCTGGACTTAATATCTCCAGCACAGTGACAAGACATTTTAATGTATGATAAATTTACAAAAAAATCCTCCTTCAAAATTCAGTTTTCATCACAAATTAAACAAAGCATAGCAGAGGTGCCTCAATCCATACTAAAGTCAACAGAAATTGAGTGTTTCATACTTCTACAAAAATCAAACATTACTTGAAGTGATGGATGAAGATGCTTCATTATATACATTCAGTTAGTTGCAAACAATAACATAATGCCACATGACAAATTGCAGACATTTGTCACATACATAACTACACATGCTCAATATTTAAGACTCTGCTCTGCAAAAGTTTGTTCATTAAAACCCTGCTGAAATTAGGCATAAGGTAAATGCTCTGATCAGGTAGGATGTTCCAAATCTGCATGCATCATCTAAGCAATATTTACTTTTAGAATGTGTAAAAAGACAGGTTTAACTTTTTCTTTCCTTCCCTCTGTTTTAGGAAGTTTTCCATTAGTACAGTTTGTAAGAAAACAAGCAAACTAGCAATGGAAATATACATAACGTTAACAGATAAAAGCCCTTTGGTAACAAACCTACATAGCACATACAACAAACATAATTTCTACACTGCATCTACATCTAAGCAACTTGTTAGCAGAATATAAAGTATATAGCAATTCACAGTAGCCATAGTTAACATGCTCAGCAATATGCTGCAATATTCTCTAGCAAACTGCATCAATTTAAAATAATTGTAAAAGATTATTTCTATTCAAGGAAGCCTCAGTCTAACTTATAAGGTGCTGAGTCAAGACTTACCACTTTTACAGACAGACTGAACCCTGTTAAGCAGGATGCTGTGGAAATTGTATGGAGTTTGATTATAAAACTGAGGCAATGGAGACCTGCCAGGTCAGCCATCTGTCAAAACTAAAAGCGCTCTGCTTTTCCACTATTCTAGGAGCTGTACAAACATCAGTGACAAGGGAACAAAATGGAACCTGTGTTGTACAAACAGGAACTTTTTGAAGTATTTCTACTTTGAATTTCTTCCGTGTTTGCACAGTTGGAAATTTTTTTGCCCCTTCTTTGATTGTACTGACATTTGTTTCCTGTGAAGTGCACAAAAACTTTACTGACCTTAGGTCTATTGCTTAAGCATTTCATCACCTAATCTTTTTATGATTTTGACAATACTAACAAGCATTCATGTAAGAGATGGTCTTTTCAATGGTCTGTGAACTGCAGAAATAAAGAGCACAACAGTACATGCCTGTTCTGTTTGTTTCTTGAAGTACATTTTCAACACTGACAGTATCAAAACTGTTAGAAATAACAAACATCAGACTAACCATGTATTGAGTTGCCTTTTCTGTCCTTATTTTCCTTGATGTAGCAAATACATTAATTCCAGAGCTATAATTTTTAAAGATTTTGTTAGCAATCTAAATTTTCTTGCTAAAATTGCATTACAGCCTTCAGAACATGATTTGCAAGTCTCTATTATTGATCTGCCAATAAACTTATTAGTGTGTTTAAAAGTAAATCTCTCTCCTCTTTTTTTTTTTTTTTTCTAATGGAAAATCTGTATTAACACTAAAATGAGTATTTGGTTTGCTTCAACACCTGTTTCCAGGGAGTACTGCATCATTCTACAAATACAGGATTTTTGCATTACAAAAATCCAGCATTTTTGCATTACAAAAATCCTTACAGCAAAAGCTGTAAGAAGCAATCCTGGATTGATCCATACAAAGTTTAGATAGAAATGTAATAGTTTCTATTAAACAAGCTGCTCTGATGGGATGGGATGGGGGTTGGGGGTGTCACAAGTTTTAAGTGCATAGAAACCCTTCCTCACCTAATAATCTGGGCAGTCTACTTCTCTATCTAGATCGTATGTGTAGTGCTGAAAGTTCCTGCACTTCTCAGAACACTATAAGAACAGGTTGCTGCCGCTGAGGCCCCACAGCACTAGCTGCCTTCTGTACCAAGGAAGACTGCTCCATCATTACACCCATCTATTCAGCCCACTCATTTCTCCCTCTCACTCATGCTTCCTTCTCTCCCAAACAGATGGACATTGTCAAGGTAACCAATATGACCCATAGGAACAATGGAACAAGCATTTGAGTTACCAGCTAGAGTAAGTCAAGATTTAAAGAAGGAGGGAAGCTTATACCTGTTTAGCAAGCACTTTCATGTGAGCAACACTTCCTCGGCAGTAAGCTTCAAGTATCAAACCAAACTGTATTGAAACAGCAGGTATGTGAACCTCTGACCTATAAGGGAACATCACAGAATCATCTCGTCTATCAAGACAGACCACATAATTTTACAGACTAGCATTTAACACAAATAAAGTGGAAAAAAAAAAATACTTCGCGGTCATTAGATAAAATTAAAAAGCCAGATTTCATAGAAAGTAACAAAACACTCATAAGGAATGGTGAGTTCCAACACATGCCACTTGTTTTTAGGTCTAGGACTGTTCTGGAAGCAATAATGATAAGAGGTAGTTACTGGGTATTTGTTTTCAGGAACCTCTTTTATTGAAGAAAGTAGTATTGATAGAAGATGATATTGAGAGTTAGGGCTGATGTTAAACTGTGTGTTCTCAAATCTTGGTAAGGGAAAGCCAAAGTTTCCCTGAGGAGTACACTTGGAAAGAAACACTGAACCATATTTGCAGAACCAATTATTCTCCAAAACATTTTCATGTAGTACTTGCTCTTCTTATTTAGAAATGTTAGAATAATTTAGTTGTATTTTGAAGACAGAATCAACCTATAAATCCATTCTGCAAGATACCTGCAAATCATAGAACTGAGCATCAAATGTAGCAACAACACACAGAACTACTTTTATTTTCTGTTAGTCTTTGAAAAATAGTATTTTCCCCTGTGAGGTATAAATACTGTACTTTTACTGCAAGCACAGTCAAAACAAACACTAAATTCATACACAAACCTAACTTACCAGTTAGCTAGAGCTGACTGCAGTTTCAAGTATTTTCTTCAAATAGTGGATTACAAAGCATAGTAATATATTTTAAATAAGAGTCTGGCTTTGATCTGTAAATGCCAAAGGTAAAGAAAATTCTTGATCTGCCTATGAGAAGTCTAATCTGGACCAACAGTTTCAGAAGGATGTAAGGGAAAAATTCTTACCTTAGATGCCAAAACAACATCTGTCCTATTCTCCTATTAGCAAGTGCTCTCTCTAATAGAAATCTGGAGAGAGCACAATCAAGAAAAGGTTCATATTTCAGGACTTGCACAAGTTGAAGAAGATACTGAGAGAGCTCTTCATCACTAGAATGAGGTACATAAAATCAGTTGATAAAAAACTAGATTAATGACATTCCAGAAATTCAGATGCATACGCCAAACCCAACTATGCATATCTAGGTTCAACAGGAAGAGTTTATCCCAATCTTTCAGTCACAAGGAGAAGAAAAATAATACACAACTTAGTGCAATTGCTAGATTGATCAATTTATCATTAAGTTAACAGAATCTTGAAGTCATCAAGCCTTTAAGTAAAAATGTCGTGTTTAATCATGGGCCTTTACAAGATCAACATCTCAGTCTGAGCGCTAGGTTAAGCATCCAGGAGATAAATTATTTCAAATGTTTCCAGACTGGACATTGGCTCCACTTTGACCCCTCAAACTCTCAGCTAACTCCAACAGGCATGGGCAAGAAGGGCACTTGAGGCAAAACTAAGAACACTTGCATACCTGTTCCAAAATCAGGAAAGCAGTATTCATTCTACTGAATGTAATTCATTAACCTGTCTTAAGATGTTAGTGCCTGTTAGCTGAGAGGTGTTAATTTATTAAGATACATTCACAAACTGATCCATTTAGGTAAAATATCGGTGGTGTGTTACCAAAAATAGGATGTTGTTTAGAATACGAGGAAAATCACTGAGACAAATCTTTCAGACACCAAGCAATGCCCAAAGTACTCATACTTCAGAAAGGCAAATTTAAGCATTTAGCCACAGTTCATAAACAAAATTTTTAAAAGCTTCTATGTTAGTTAACCACTATAAGTAATACTGACAAAATAAAAATAATTCCAATAATTTTCTATAAAGGCTTGTACCTACCCCCTCCCCCCCCAAAAAAAAAGCCAAAACAAACCTCTTAACACTTGACAGTTACGTTACTCCAGAAAAATTCTGAACTTTCCCTGACTTTTTACATTCAAGTATCTTTCCTTTTATAAATGGCCTGAAGAATTCAGATTGTCTGCCTAGGATGAAACAGGAACCTTCTGCACATCACAGAAGGATTTCAGAGATGCAAATACTGGACTCTTTTGTTCTCTTTATCTTACTCTGAAACCCTTCAGTAACTTGGTCAAAATATTCAATCACACTGCATTGTATTTATTTTTGTCTACTTTTTTATTTCAACTAACAGTATCACCTTTAGGTTAGAGGGTTTTTTTTTTTACCAGCTGCCTTTTTAAATAAGGTGGAAACTGATTTCTGATACCCAACTGAACATAATTTTGCTTCAGAACCAGAACTAAGAGTACTAGAAATAATTCCAGATGTATCAATTCAGTATTATTTGGATAGCCCAGCAGTTAAATTTCTTGTTTATTTGAAAGAAGTCAAAATATTTTTTTTCAAATATATAGCCTTGACCATTAAAAAAAAAATCATTAAACTATTTACCACAGAGACTTTAGAATTCAAGGACAGGAAATGCAGTAACGATAATGTTAAACAAAGCTTGCCCTACGTTACACTGAAGAGCAAAATTATATGTGATAAAGGAAGAACTACAGATAGCACAGGCTACTATCGAGATCAAACAAAGTAGTAATTTTTTAGTTTTTTAATTGTATGCTACAGCTTACGTTTCTATTAAATGATACAGCAAATACTTAAAATGACAGAGTAGCTGGATGGCACTTCTTGCAAATATTTGATTATTATAACATTTTGACTTTTCATCATTAAGAAGTTCTCACAATATCTGGTTCTCCCTTTGTCCAAGGAGGGAGTGAATACAACTCTCTCTGGGACAAAGGTACACCATTTTTTTCTTAGCAGCATGGAAAATAATAATCTTTGAATATAAGATATCAGAGTAAAGGGGTTTTACGTGGCTTCCAATTTGTGTATCCAGAAAGACTGCTTAATGTGGTCATTATTCACAGCAGATAGTCCATTTAAATCTTTCCTCTTGGGGTTCTTTTTTCCTGTAGACATACAAAATGAAGTTTCTTCCCCTCGAGAAAACCTTGTATGCTGAACTAATACGATATACTCACCTCATTTGCTTTAAACATCCCACTGCATATTCTCTCACATACTGGTCTGGATAATTGAAATCCAACAATTCTAATGCTTCTCTAGGCAGCAGCTTGGGCCATATCTGAAGGAGAGCCTGAAGCTGTTTTAAAAAGAAGACTATCAGGTTACAGGTAAAGTAACTATTTAAGAAAACAGATGGGTATAACTGCCCATGAAAGTATTCGTACTAACAGAAGGAGAGAAACAGACTGGTCTGGCTGGAAAAAAAAAGTGGGAAAATGGTCCCACTTCTGGTTGAGTTTAACAACCTTTGAAATTATGCCAATGATTTTTTGGCAGTAGGCCTCATTCACATTTACTTGAAAAATCTGTTTCTTCATACATAGACAAGATGCACAGTAAACAATAGGTAGGTAATGCCAGATGTGTGTTTTAGAAACAGAGTTTCAGTAAAATTTAGAGAATGTTTTATTAACACACTCATAAATATGTAAATATTCTGGTAAAAATACAAGTTTTCCCTTAATGAAGGTTTTAAGACCATTTTTGTTAAAGAGAGATCTTTACCAAAAATATTTATCCATCTCAACCAATGAAGCATTTTCTTACATGTACATAGTAATGGGCTTAAATGCAGAAAGGATGATCCAGATTAGATATTAATAATTAGATAATAATTAAAACCCTCAATCCTGAAGACAATGATGTGCTAGAAAAAGTTGCAGAAAAACTAGTCTATTATTTTGAACTACTAAGAAGAAAAAACATCTAGAGGTCTCAGAAAATAAACTTAGTGCATTTTAATGAAGCTACCCACCAAGGATATGTTTTAATAATATGTATACATCAAGACTAAAACAGTACACTATTAGTCAAAATAAGTCTGAATGTGTAAATACAATATAAAGTGTACACTTTTTCTTTTATATGCTAAGAAGCCATAACTCATGATAAAGATTTCTATTCAATCCTTAGCCCATGAGGGTCAAACACCACCAGTCTTTATATCAAGAAGCACTAGAGCCATCAACACTTCCGTATCATGAACGCTTGTACTGAAATTCTCAAATAAATACTAACACTGAGCAGACACTTAATACCATAAAAGCAGATGTTGAAAATGCAAACAGCAGCTACGCCTGCCAGACACACAATAAGAAACTTCAAAACAAATGTATCAGAATTTGTAGACAACCTACTTTAAATCAGGTGCAGAACCCACAGAAATACAGAAACGTTTTGTTAATAATGAATGATCAAAATGAATGAAGAATCTGAGTTACATTCTGAAAAGACAAGTGTAAGTGGCGTTACTTGCTTCAAAATCAGGCAATGAATTTTGAAAGCCGTGGTTGACAGTATGTACATTTTCTGTGACTTATATTTCAAGATACAGACCTCCTGACTTTGACTGCAGCAGTACTCAATTGTTGAAATAATTTCAGAGGTTAATAAAATGAGAAAATGTTAACTGATGTGACCTAGAGGAAGTGGGATCTAACTGGCCTATGAAACAAGCAAGAAAATTCACGAAATACGCACTGCTCTGTTTACATTCTTCCTTGGAACTTTTATTAAGAGAAGCACAGTCCAGCTAGCTCCATATCCCAGATGCATTGCAATTGGCTCAATAGGGCAGGTCAAGGGACATCAGAAACATTCATTGCATTTGGAGAAAAACTTGGATTATGAAACGCCCTCATCTGGTTAGACAATAGAGAGGTAGCTCTGAAGAGCTTCCAAACGCATCTGGTTTTTAAAGAACTTTTATAGTTCAGATATGTTTCAGGTTTTTTAAAAGTTCTCTACAATATCAAACATGTTAAAATGCTACACACATGAATTACTGCATAATTCTCCTCCCACGTGGTTTGAAACTCCTGACAAGCTGTGTGAAAATGAGAAACATTGAATTCTCAGCAATGATCTAAAGGTTTAGAGAAAGCTCGAGTCTGACTGGCCTTGGCATATCAGTGTCGTGTCGTCCCCTCCCCCCACCCCCCAATGAAACAACCACAACTTCTTCCCTAACAAGACAAGTTTTCTATAAGAGACAACACAATTAAAGAAAGGTGAGTATTTTTCTTCCAGTTATTTCAAATATTTAAAAATTAACTAGCCTTTCTCTAGTTCTTGTTAACCATGATGCCACTTCAGTGAAAGTGTCTAATTAATAATATCTAATTTCCATTTTGAGAATAAATACTGTCTGTGAATCCTGCCAGACAGTTCTGCCACCCCACTACTCTGCTGACTCTGCTGAGTGAAGAGGTGATGGCAACGTAAGGACAAACATACTCAGAATACATTCAGTGCAACTATTCTACTAAAATATTGCAATACAATGAGAGCCTGGATGAAATCTACGCGATAAATAACACAAGAAAGCTGCTTTGATCCATTGTACAAAAATTCATGGACCACTGAACTAATAGGTTAAAGATGGTTTAAAAATCAAACATAATACTCCATTTCTAAGAAAATTTACTACATTTGAGCTGCAATAAAAGAACAGGAAGACCAGAGAAGTTCGTCTTAGTTGTATAAACCAAAGTTCATTGTACCATTTCAACAGTTTCTTCACTTGAGGAAAAAACAAAACAAAACCTATTTACTCATGACTTGACTGCAGCATTTTTCCACCCCATCTTTGCCTTTTCCCTTACCTGAGCAACATCTTCAAGTTTGTTCCATTTTAAAGACAGCAGCAGTTTTGGCAATGATTGTGGAAAATTTTCACGACAGTCATATCGCAAAGTCCAAATAAGATCCATTTCATTTTCACAGAGCTGAGATAAAGGATCTCTTTCCATTATTTCTTTTAGCACAATATAAAACTTCTTACCACCTCGACCCTAGAAAATGAGAAAAGTATAATGCTTTGATATATTCAGTAAGATTCTTATTTTTAGCACAAATGCTGTATCAGGCAGAATATCAGATAAAAGTCATGAAATACAGGGGAACAACGATTACATCTTTCTTTCAGATTTCTGAAGCTAGTTCTAAGAACTGCAACTAGTACAGTTATTCAAAATGCAGTGTACAGAAGTTTCTGAATAATAACTTCAAAGTTAATGACACTAGGTGGCAATATTTCTATTTTCCAACTCCAACAGGGAAAACTCTTGTTTAGGATGCATAAATATGCTTTTTCCTTTCGTATTTCAAATGAGCAAATTTTATTGATATATAAATAAAGCTTTTAAATTTTTAAGCCAAAAGACACACAAAAAAAAAAGACACAAAAGCCAACAACAACCGAAGGGAAGTGCGGTTGCTAAGTGTACAAAGAGATATTTTTTGTCTTCTAATCCAGACTTGCCTTTTCCAGACATTTAGCTCTGTTTTATCTCTCTGAAACATTAACATAACATTTGCATGAATGAGTCTTCACACTGGCTCAGTTACTACCTCTGTCCTTTTATACTCTTATGCAATCTGCTAGGGCAGAAATTAAAGCAATAATATCAGCAACAACAGAATTTCGTAAATTAATGGGAGATGAAAAACTGCTGCGTCTGAGTAAGGATGTAGCAGTTGAAGGGAGTAAATTAGTTTCAAGATAATATTCTGAATAACAACACGGCAAGCTTTTAATACCAAAGCCAACTTTGTCTTCACAAAGCTAAAGGAAGTTTCAGAGTAATTTTAAGAGGTTGGCCAAAGGTCTTTACATTAATGGAAAATGAAAAAAAATGAAGAAAAGTTGAGAAAAGATGGTAGTAAAATCAGGACTGATAGCAGAAACAAACAGCTATCATTAAAACAACATTCTGCACAGGTTTTCCACCTGACAAAAAATGTATATTTATGCACCTGTTATACATACAACTTATTTAAATTTAAAAATATTGCCTTTGGCAGATGCTTACCGCCATTGCAGCATTGTCACTGCTTCTTGCAATCTCAGCTGCCTTTTCAAGTATCTGCAAAAAGATGTTTTTAAATACATTAGATTTAAATACAAATCTGACCGAAAAAATAAGTATTATAAAAATGAAGTATTATAAAGAGTTATAAATATTATGAAAATGAAGCAGATAAGGAAATTTTGCTATCTTTTAAATAATTAGAACACTATTATATTGTATATACAGTGGTATAGCATGGAGAAAGTATTTCTCCATCTAAAATTGGATAAAGAGGGAGAAGACTTGTATCAGCTTTGATCAGGCAATATGGGAAACCACAAAAGACTCAGTAATCAGAGACCAAATATCCAGCAGGTAAAATCCTTAATAAGGCACACCTACTCGTTGTTGTTGCAGGTGTTTAGTTCCTCTGTATGAAATGTTTATTAATGTCATATTATACCTGCTACTTGGCTGCAAAGCCCACTCACATACTGTGCAAAAACACAAGTGAAGGGAAGTTCAATGTCCTAATCCTGTTTGATGCTTGCCCCCTTGTGCTTCTTAGAGTTTTACTCTATCTGCAAATAAACTTTGAAAGTTTCTGCAAGTTCATCTTGGTTCAATTGAATTGAAAGCCCCTCACTGGTGCGTCAGCCCAATACGCGACTCCTGCATTAGACAACAGCTTTCTTACTAATTGTCACAGCACTTCTGCTCACTCAGCCCCAAAACAGCTGTTCACTGCAGATGGATTGATGCTATGATCCAAAGATTCATCTATTTTTAGACATTATGTTTCTTAAAATAAAGATTTGGCATCTGATTCTCTATTATCTTGGCAGAAACAACCAAAAACACGGGGAAAATTAAAAGCAGCCATACATCAAGCAAGTCTCCTCTAGACAATTCTGAAAAGCAGATTCTCAGATGACATAATTCAAGCAGCTACAACGTTGCTCCTGATCTAACTGCACCTTTCACCAAGAGAATCTTTCTGAGACTGGGTATCTTGCCCTCTTTTCCAAGGCAGAAATCTCAGTATATCCACAGAAATTGAATGAATGGGATAGTTTAGTGCTCTGATTTTCCCAGGGATACTAGAGTTTATTGCTTAACAGTTTCTTAACTCCAGGGAATTAAAAGAAGCAAAAGCTACTGGAGGAAAAAAAAAAAAAAAAAAAGGAAAGGAGCAGAATAGAGCACATTTTGTAGCAGTTCCTCAAATGTGAATACTTTCAGTGAATGTTTCGTCACCAGCTCTGCAATTGCTTTATAAAAACGCTCTGGGATTTTACTCTGATATACAAGATTTTTCAGATAAGGTTCAAGAGGCAGCCAAATGAAAGTTACAATGGATAGTTAGGGCCATCAGACATTACCTTAAGGTAAATAAATGAAATAACTTAGTAAAAACTTGTCTGTGTATTCACCTGAATGCTTTAACATCCTTGGTACCTCAGGTACAAAGCAACTAGCACAAACAAGTGTTAAGAAACACTTTCACATTCCACTTCTGTATTTAGAAGAAAACAGCATAAAGCATTTAGTTTCTAAAGAAAAAAGCTAGTGTCATGAGCAAAATGAACCGTAAAGTGTTACAAATAAAGCAGTTACAAAACTGAGAAATAAAAAGGCCTGTGTGAAGAGTAAATTGGCTAACTAAAACGAAGAAGGCAATTAGTCAGCACTGTTTTAGCTCTTACAATATGTTAAATCCTGTTTTATTACAAGAACATGTATTGCACCAACAGAGGGCGGTATTATGTAGTGCAAGTTCAAACAATTGCAGGAAGCGGGGAATTCAGTGGAAAAAGCAGAGCTGAAAGTAAGGAAGAAATAGCTATTTACATACAAGCATTCATGACTAGTCTGTCACACCTTACCTTATCAAAGGGAGGGTAATTGATAGGCTGTTTTGAATATTCTTGAAATCTAATGTGCAAAGCTGTTGCATTTTCAATGTAAGGGTTAGTCTGGACAGTTCCCATTGGATTTAACATTTCTTCAAGTTCATCTAAAATGTTAGACAGAATAATTAATACTACATGCCAGGCATCTATTTAAATAAATAAATAAAGATTATTTAGTCATTGCCTACTCTAGGCAGTAGACAGAGACATGTTTTGCTGCATAGCAACTTCTACAATGCACTGCATTTCTGGTATACACTGTCTGTACATCCTACATTCACGGATGTTGGATTATCACCAGTGAAAAAATGATTTTTTCTTTCCAAAAGAATCATAACATCAAGGGAAGCTAAGATATTGCTATCTGAGCCAAATCCCTAAATGCAGTCCCAATAAGATGAGTCTCTGTAAACCTGTATATAGACTACCTCTATATCAAATAGTATGAAAAAGAGTAAAAAATTTTAAGCCACTTTTTTTTCCAGCATTAGAGCCAGGTTGATACAGTATTTCTCAGGGTGAAATTAAGAGTAACTTGTAGATTTCAGACTGTTGTCCTAATCAATCCAAATCATTTAGTAGCAAGCCTTACAAACCAAATTCTAATTCACATTTTTTGCTAACTCCAATATTGTCATATACAATATAGCTACCCTGTTTAGTTTAAGATACATAGCACAGGGAACTAAATGAAACCTAAAATGCACTTTAAAAAAAAAACAGATAACAGATATAAATATGGATCTCTATTTTCATGAGATTTTCTTTCCATAACAAAACACTGAGAATACTATTTTCAAGCAGGCTCTCATCTTTCCTCTTTCCTGATAAACAGTACTCTCATGAAAGACATTAAGACTTTATATATTTATCCACATAAAAAAACGTGAGTAGCAAAGAGATGATGACAAGAGAACTGGACATGCATGTAGTAAATATTCTACTATTTGATACTGGTCTTCTTTAGTCTCAGGTATCTCAAGCAGAAGTCTTAAAATTTAAACTTTACCAGGAAATGATGACCAACTGTGCAGTACAAATTCTCCATTCTTCAGTTGTCCTTTATAATCAAACACCATGGTATTTACCCAGGCTACAGGATAGTGCTGTTAAAAGAAAAAAAAATTACATGGAAACTAACATGCCAGAGTTTTGGTGGCTTTTTTTTTTTTTTTTTTTTTTTAGTATTGCTGTCTTTCAGAAAAGCAATTAAACACAAGCATAGTTTTCAGTATGTGCTCCAGTCCCTTTGAGACAGTAAGAATTAATTTTAAGGATGCCACTCTGCCAATGTAAAAAAATACGTTTCCCTGAATGTGAGCCAAGATGCTCATTTTTTTCTCAAGTTCTATGAGTTAGAACAAAACTAACTTTTAAAAATATAATTTGTTAAGCAGCCATTTGCCAGCTTGCTTATAACCAAAATGTTGATGCCTTTTTCATTGTCTGAGAAGAAAAGGTGTTTTTTCATACCAACGTGAGATTTTTCATACATATGATTCTTAAATACATAGATTTTTTTCATCTCGTATTCTTGAACACTGAAGACAATGAAAGATTTTTCAATATTCAGTGAAATATAATTCAGAGGTACACCCAGAAAAAAAAAAAGACATACTTACCACTTTTCCTGCTTTCCTAATGGTTTGGTATTTGGAGGGATTCATTGCCTTAGTTGACTTTTTAGTTTTCATCTTATCCATCACAGCATAAACTGCAAAACAGAGCCTTGCCATTCTTGGTAGATCACAGACATTTATTTCAAACTCTAGTACTTCATTCCAAATGTGGTCACTTCTCCCAGATATTTCTGTGCTTACAATTGTTTTACAAAGGAGCTCTGTACCATGGAATATACCAGCCCTAACATGAACCTGCAATAAAGAAATGAGAGAAAAAAATGTTACAACTTGCCACAGAATTCTGCACAGAATACTACACAGAACATATACATTTATTCAATATTTCTAACTTGAAAACAAACGATAATTTTGAGATTTTAAAATTAAACAAACAATTATTGAGAACAAATTCTTTTTACTTTGCTATTCATGTTTCTGGCCAGCATGTTATGGAAGAAGAAGAAGTTACTCGTACAAACTAAAATTAGAAGATTGCATCTATTAATGACAACGGAAACAGCCAGCACACTATTTAACAGATGCTGCTTTGTACACGTGACGAGGAGTAAGACATACTACGGAAAATAAGAACTGTCATGGCATTTTTTCTATAGGAATTTTCCATATTTTTATAGAAAATTATTTCCACAGAAATTACCTCTGCTGAAAACAACCCCCCCGCAAATCTGTGTTCTGAGATACTTTTCAACTTACTCAACAACAGGCATAAGAAATAACACCTGGCTTTTCATATGACTTATTTCTTCCAGAAAATATTCCATGCCTAAATCAATATTAAATTGTTTTTATATTGATTTCATCCAGAAAGCAAACATTATAAACAGTTCACGTGCTAAAACAGTAACTCTTTTTTGTTTCATCATTTAATTAGCTATGCATCCTCATCAGGACCTTTCTTTTTCCCCTCCCCATGTATTCTCACCAAAATATTTTAGAAACACAGAAATACTGGAGTCTACCTCAAAATATATTTCATTATTCTTGGTCTGAGGACATTTTAAAACATGGTAACAACAGAGACAACTTGAAAAAACAAAGTCCAGATTTTAGAGAAGCTAAAACGAGCAGCTGAGTAACAGAAGAGATATTTTACACCTATTTTTTAAAAACAAAGGTGAATCACACTTAATCGGAGTAGAATAATTTAGTGGCAAACCAAACATCATTCAATAGCAGAAGTAACTATGAATTACACAAAAGATTAGTCTCTTCCCATCTGACTATTTATATAGATGGAAAAATTGCATTTTGATAGCCAAATCAAAATATATTTGTTCAAGTAACATTGACTGCCAATTTGTAATACTGAATTATATTGCCACATACTACTAGTAATAATCTCTCATTTGTAGTAATAAATGCAATAAATTAATATATAAATGCTTTTAACTTAACATACCTAACATTGAAAGAAAGCATAGGAAACAAGCAACAACAACAGAATGAAAAAGGTAAGACTATTTGTGTGAATCTAAATTCTAATCTCCAGCTAGAACCAATTTGTGCTTCTAAGAAAAGTTTGGGGTTTTTCCAACTTAAGAAAAAAATCATTTTTGATTTAAACTGTTTATAGACATGTATGGAGGGATACTGATGACTGACATCAGAAATCACCTGTAATGGTAATAATAACGTACATAATTCCCAGGAATTCTGTTTTGTCTTTAGCACCCAGAAACCAACAAAACCGGCTAGCTTGAACTACAAAAACAAGGAACAGGAAAGGCGAAGGGAGAGAAGAGAAAAAGATGGAGTTATTGGCACTGAAATTAAACACATGATAGGTCAATGCTAAGATGTGGCTAATTCCTGCATTTCTGTTTAATAACATATGTACACAGAAAACTGCACGTTTCCAAGCTTCCATACTCTTGGATAGTTTCAGTAAGAATGACAAGGAGATCTTCATTTTTTGTTGCCAAAACGACAAAGTAAGAAATATGTCAACTTCTTTTAGGTGACCTTCAAAATATCAATGGAGAAAGATAGGCAGTGAAGGAGAAACAGTCTATAGTCCTTTGGTCACCTTCAAAAAGAAGTTATCAATGTTACAGCTAGAGGAGTAAAAGGTAAATTGAATTTTCAGGTTCCTTATGTTCCTTAAACAGCCTTCCTAACATTCACTTTAAGCTATCATTGTTTCTGAGCACTGTTAGAGAAAGTGGGAGATGTTCATAATTTGGTATAATTTTTGGATAAAAGTAATTTAAATTACTATCACAGATCAGGAGGTTGCTGTCATAGCATAGGCAGAGGTATTAGGTCTTGGAGAACACCGTAGTAAGTTACACTCCTTCTTGACACAGGAGCTATAGGAACATTCATTATTAAACTGATTCAGTTGACTTGCATATATACATATAATCCCAATTTTATTCCCAATCACTGAAAGGAAATATTCAATTTAGAAGACATTCATGAGTCCCAGTGATACTCATAAAACCCCCTTTTACCTATTTTTGGCATGCTTCCCCACCGTGAGTTATGAATAGCTACATGAGCATCCATGAAACAGAGAACACACTTTAAAGAAATCTTACTTCAGACAATCTAAGATATATACAGACTATATGTGCGCATGCATATATATACATAACTATGTATGTATATATTCATGCAGTCAAAATTCCTGTTTACATTTATAGTTCTTTTCTAAATCTAATTACAGATTGCAGCATTATATTCTTCAAAAAGGAAATACTGTCTGTGGCTGATGCCAGGGAACCTACTAAAATTTGTTCACAGCCTTTTTGAAACAAGTCACCAGATGGTCCTTTACCAACAAATTTGGAGATTTATTATATGTTCAACTGAATTTACAACCAAATTCCTTCGCTGATTGAAAGCTATCTTATGACACTATGATTACATTTAGTGTGTTATCTGCCTGTGCTTTAAAACCAGTTAAAAGTAAATGTTTTAGTATCTACCTGATTTATTTAAAACCAGGGTTTAAAACTCACATTTGCATAGTTTTTGATATTGTTCTTTGACTTCTTGACATCTGATATTATCACTTTGTAGGCCACCAGACTTCCCTGACCGGGGAAGTTTTTTTCACTTCGTAATTATAAAAAGATGTTTTAATGAGAAAAATTCAACTGATCAAATAAAATTTGATAGTAACATAGCAGCCTGGATATTTCTGAAGCACACTGCTGTTTTGCCTGCCCTTGACCAGTTCTAATTTTATGATTTCCATTCCTGTTAAATATAAGGGATTGCATTTTTTTTTTTTCTTGTCACCCTGACACTCCTTTTTTACTAATGAAATAGTATGTTAGAATGGTGCAGCCAAATAGCAAGACAAAAAGAAAAGCAATTTCAAACATCGTGTATTTGGAAAATTGGGTGTTAGCTGAATGAAGTCACTGGTGCTCTAGGTGAAAATACTCAACACAGCTCACGCTGGTAGAGCGCTAGCCCATCTAACAAACATTTTGTTTCCCCACTACAAACACTGCACTTATGAATTAGTGGTTTCAGCAAAAGTGAATATTGGTTTGGTCCAAAGTACAGTGAAACTAGGGGAATAATAGCAGTGAATTAAACATCACATTCTAAGGAATCAGAACTAGGAAACAAATGTGTTCTCAATAGTGAAACAATTCCACAACAGCATAGGTAGACAATGCAAAGAAATATGCACAAGCTTGCAAGATTAATGCATGAAATTTGGTAACTATGGCACTTAGGTTTTGAAGACTACAATGCATTCAAAATACTAAATACTCCTTAGATAGCGTCCACAAGAATCAATACTAAAGAACTATTAATTTTCATTGTTTCTCCTCAACATATTTTCTTTTTCCTCTAAATGTATATTGAAATTAATCAAAGCTTGTATTTTATAAGCGTGTGGTATATACATATCTATATTTAAAATATATAAATATATATGATAGCTACAATGCTTCTGGAATCCACCTTCTCCTCCTCCTTCCCTTTTATTTTAAGGCTCTAAGAGTCTACAGAGTGTAAGGCTAAGAAGATAATACTAATACATAGCCAAATAATGGTTTAGATATAGTAAAAGAAAACTTCTGGTTTTGCAGACATCCATTTCCACAGCCATGCTGTCTAATAGGGTAAAACTGTAACTAAGGTCCATTTAGCCATGTAGTAAAATGAAATATTCCTAATACACATGGAGGTTGGGACAGTAGTTTTGAAGAAAAATGCACTGGGTATCTTGAACAAAGCATCTGAACAGCAAACATCAATGGCTAATTGAATTTCTTTTGAACTTACTTAAATAATTGTTTGTCAAACCAAATAAAGGAAATTAATGCTGTTCTATTTCCAAGGCAAGTGTCTTTTGAGGTCTTAAAGTAATTGTGCAAAAAACTGCCACGTGTTAACAACTTGTGGTCTGTGAAACAGTCAGTAGCCCAGTCATGTACATTTTACAGGAAGTGCTACTACAGCTTTCTTTTGTATGTGTGTGTGTGTACTCAGCATGTTTAGACAATAAAAGACAGACCGTGCAGAAGCATGCTATCAGTGCTTAGACTCACAGAGAATTTATTCTGGAGTACAAAATTACCTTAAGTTCCCATGAAAAATGTTTAGTATTTAATCTACTTTTGCTTGTCAGATGTTTATGGCAGCTTAGTCTGAATAAGCTTATTTCATACCAATATCAGTACTTACAGATATCAACTTAAAAAAAATAATCAAGTATCACATGAACACACATTTCATACTGTCTGTAATTATTAATAATGTTCTAATGTGCATATCCAACTTCAAACAATAAAGCAATACTTTTAGCAATAAAGCAAGATCTTAAGCCATAGCACCAATATAACCAAGTGAAAATACACTTTCACTGAACTTAAAGCGGTTTCATTCTGAATTCACTAAACATAGAAAAGCATTGAAATTATGAACAGAATGTCTTCTGAAACTAGAAGTAATTACTTACTTTGGCATTTTCTTCTGTATTTAGTTTATTACCCTTTAACAGAGTAATCTTGAAAGGGCTGCAAACATCCCATACACTCTGAGAAGGGAAACAAAGATGCAAGTTTTCTCATGATCAGTGTAACATATTTGGACCAATTTGATGAACTAAACATTTTTAGCAAAGCCATAATTACAAACTAAAAAATACAGATTTTTTTTAACATGAATTTGAATTCCTAAAAAATGAATTTGTTATCATAACTACACAAGCATAACAGATGCTCTAAAAGGAAAGAAAAGTAGAAAAAACACTAAGCTGAAGATACTGGAGGAAAAAAGAACATTCATTGCATATTATTTGCTGATAATTCATAATAACCCTTCAAATGTATTATTCACTCTCAATATACGCTAAATATTTAAAAGAGCAAAGCCACTTTCTTTAGAACAGCAGTACAGAACTTTTAACTGTGCCATAAACCCATGGTATGTTTAACAATAAGGAAAGCACCACATTAAAAGAAAAGTTAGATTTATATGATGACAAAAGTTGCCATCATTGAAGTGGCAACAGCATGCAAGATACATGGGCTAATGTAAGAGAACAGAGACCACCACTGTCCGAGCTAGTGGAGCCTACGCATTGTGTTGAAGCTGCAGAATACTGATCTCTGCAATAAATGCTCCAGTTGCTGGTACCAGATTATTACCTGCTCTTCTGGCTTGTGGTTAAAAGTAGAATCAACAGCAATGAAAAGGGGACAGTGGGTCTTTTTGTGGAAGCCAGGAAGAGGGCAAGAAGGAGGCAAGAGTACGTAAAAATTATCCCAAAAGCCACAAGGCCTGCTATTTCTGACAAGCAACTGGGGGCTCTGAGTAGACCAAGGAGACCTACACTGGGAAACAGAAGTAGCAGCAGAAATCCCAGGCCTTGTGATTTATATTCCACAATTCTCTTTTCCTTTTGGATATTGCATACTCTCCACATCAACTTACAGTTGTTGTTCTTGTTTTTTTTGGTGGCAGAGGAAGAGGAAGGTTGGATGATTTTCGGTTTATGGCAGCTTCTATGGCAATCATCTCCTGCTCACACATTTTCTTTATGGTACAACATTCAACTAGAGTCAGCTGAGGAAGAGTCCTGTTCATCACACAGTTGCGTATATACTAAAAGACCATGGAAAATAGCTATTAACAGAATATTCCTACAACAACTTCTAAATCAAAGAAGCTGTATTATATTGCAAAGATACTAAGGAAATGGTGCATAAGTATTTTACAATTGGAAAGTGCAGCAGACAGGAGGAGGAAGCACAGCTTTGCTCACCATCTGATGGCATATGATGTATGGTGAAATTTTGGCCAAGGCTCCAGAAACTAATCATTACATTAAATTAGAAAGAGCTTTATGTACCTGAAACTGAATTAATGGATGATCACCGAAAACGTACTCTAGCCTCCCACTAACTTGCAGCACATAATCAGCAGGATCAATTTCCTCATCTTCTTTTCCATGGATAGTCAAACGTTTTCGGATTGCTAGCTCGTTCAACTTGATGGGATTCATGTTAGGAGACACCTGAAAACTAAATACATCCTAACAAAACACAAACAGGGATGCTGATATCAAACTCATCGCCATTAGACATACAAGACTTAAACTGTAGCATACATAACGAATAAAATCTTAAGTTTTTGAAAATATCTGAATATATTAGAAATAAAGTAATTCAGGTAATTTTTAAAACAGTTTCTGATATATTTGGATGAATCTTTAAAAATAGGCTTCCAAGAAATATATAACTGATACAGATTTGTGCAACTTTAAGCTATCTTACAGTTAAATATTCTCATATGTGTCTCTGTTCCAACCTGAGCATTCAGTGTTACTGCTCAGTTTAAAATGGTCTACTTTAACTTTTCTACACTGTTAAAGTGTTAAAATAGGCCATTTTTAACCTTGACATCTTCAGCGCAGTTGGAGCAATAAAAGCTCCCAAAATGGCCAATTCTCAAACTATTTTAATATCGTAGGTATTTTTAAAATGCAGGACTTTATCCAAATTCAAATAAAACAAACCTGAACAAACTATTTCAGATTTTTGTGCTATTTTTAGGTTTTACTGAAACAGAATCAATAGCAGATCAGTAGCACATTTGGGGAACCTCTACTGGAAAGAAATTGATCTTTATGTTAAACTTACCATATTTAGCCCACTCTGGCTTTCAATTTGTGATTTTGCATGCTTTAAATTAAGCTGCAAAGAGTTGTTTCAAATTCATAAAATTAAATTTTAGTTTGCTACTCATCTTACAATTTCTACTAAGCTATTGTCGTACTAGATGCATCATGGAATAATTCAAGGTCAAATGTGCATGTGGCTCATGTATATGTTTAAAATTCTTAGAAAACAAGTTCACATTCACAGGATTGGTCTCAATTATTGAAAAAGATAACTGACTCAACAGTGATTTAAAGGCTTCTAAATCAGGATGTTGATCTAGAACCTTACATTTTAGAATGTGAATGAAAGAAAAAAAAGTTATGTATGCATTTAATGGTATTTATCAGTATTAGATGTGTCATTTTTTCTCCTTTTTGGCTGCTACCTAGTTATCCTCTATATATCATTGTACTCAGAAGAAAAATAATGTTTCAAGTAATAAAGCAGAGTAAACTGTTAATGTGATTTATGTACAGAAACACTGTCTAATCTGGGGGCAGTACAGAAAACTGGCATAGCAGCAAATACCCATAGCATTCTGAATACAATGTGGAAAGACTCCACATTTGCAAAGCAAAATTCTAATCAAGCTTTTAAAGGCTATTTATGTATATCTATAGTATCTTTAGTTTTGATTTCTGATTTTAAAAAGGTAAAGGTAAGAAGTTACTGCTTTTTAAACTAGGGGAAAAGAAAGGTTTACATGCATTTAAAGAAATGTAAATGAAGGTCCTCTGTGAAATCTTTCTTCTCCATTCATCTACCATATTATGTTCTGCACACCTGTATTTGCAAATGTTGATTTCGTCAAGTTCTGGTGCTTGCTTTTTATTCTTTTTGTGCACGCATTCATGAACATGTAAACATGCTAAGAGCAGTTATTTACAAACAAAGTGTCATCTGACTCTCATTCTTATTACTCGTGTTTTATTTATATAGAAGGTTAGCAGTAAGAAGCCAAGCAGCCCTAATGGAAAAATCTAACTGTGTAAAGTCAGACAAAATTCATTTTTTATTTTCTCAGTTTCTGCATGGCTCACAACAGCTTCCCCTGTTCCAAATTCTGCCAAACAGTGAAGGCTTTCTTCTCCTGTCATAACTGACAGTGAGTAGACAGGGAATGAAACCTTTTCTTCCCAGGAAGTTGGTGCCCTGTGACAGCTGCTTTACTTCCAACTTGTAGGTCTTTACATGTGTATCACAGAAATGTGGATCAGCTTCTTTCTCTTGCTCCAGAGCTGATTAGATTGGTTTTATATTGTTCTCTATTTCTTGCAGTGTTCCTACTGAAAGGACACAACAGTATCAATACTTTCCTATTTAATTCTCCTGAGATGATTTTTAGTAGTCAGTGCAAGTAGTTTGGAACAGAGTTTACTGCTCTAAAAAACAGCTCTGATTTGAACTGTTAATAGCTTTGAAGGTCAGAACTGGCAGCAGAAGCATCTGAAACATTTGAAATGTCAGCAGCCTAAGCTATTACAGTGGCAGGCAAATGCATTTTGTAAGAGCATGAACTTCTGCACTCCTTTTGTACCGTTATCATGTGTATATATACACAATATTTTCATTAAAAGCTGACAAATACATATTCTCGTTCTTCCTGCAAAACTGCAAGTCCTCCACTAAGACGTAGGGGTTTTGTTATGTTGTTTGTGGTTTTTGCTTGTTTTTGTAAAAACACCTACACACCCAACATCAGCCGGTTACTTACTGGTTACCAAGTGCAGTATTCATCTCTGTGCTTAGTGTTTCCGGAGTCAGGTATGATTTATTATTTTGGATATTTTTTTTAGCATTAATAAAGACAGTATCAGAAATAATAAAGCTTTGTAAATAAAATCAGCTTAATCATTAGAACGTCAGTACCTACCAACTGGGTCTAAAAGGACAATAAAAATAGTCTGATATATTATTGCACACTTCTAAGATTTTAAGGTTCCCCGTGCTGACACCTCACTGTTACTAAAAAGAACAGTGTAAAAATGTGGATGAGAATTGGTAGACTCAGGTAGAATCAGAGCAACTTTATCATCAAAACAATGAAGTACAGTAGTTTTATGAGGAAACTAATTTTTTTTTCTTTCAGAAATAAGCTATGGGGTCTGTTAGCTGGACTACAAGAAACAAAAAGGTAACTCTTGGTTTCAGTTAATATTTATTCATTTAGGGAATAATAATTCATCTTTTTTGCACTTATTTCTCAACTAATTAGCAGATTAACCCTAAAGATGTTAAAAAATGAACCACGCACATAAAGAAACGTTTTAAATACAGCATCTCCCAATTCATCAGCATCTCCTGGACCAACAACTGATCCCCAGTGAAGTCACACAATAATAGTTGGCCAAAAAAAAATGTGACAACTTGGAAGTATGTTCTATGTTTTAAATTAACATGAAATAATACAAAATGTAAGAGCTGTATATTTTCACTTTAAAAGCAAAAAAGTAGAACTACAATTTGACTTCAGAAGTTCAGTTCATGACTGGCCATTGGCTTCCTCCCTTTCTTTCAAAAGTCAATCAACCCGGTAAAAGAATTTGCTTTCTGAATCAAAAACCATAACATTGATATTCTATTTCTCTTGCATGATCAATCACATTCTATCTCAGATCAGAATTAAGAATAGCACATTAAATATGATGAATAACCATTCCTACCTGGCAGTTATCAAAATGAATGGCCACTACAAGATTTCCACTATACAGCTTATCTTGGAAGTTCTCTGGGATAACAGGTTCCTGTTCTGGTGGGTAAGTGTGCTTTAACCAGTCCATCCAGGAAAGACCCACGAGTGACTGAATTTTTTCCTCACTGATTCTCCGCATTTTAGCTCGGAAGTCATTCACTTCAGGATCTTGTAAGGCATCGAACTCATGGAGACCTAGAAGAGTACAGTCAAAGTGATTTGTACCTACCTGTACAGATTATCTATTCACCACCCCTCCCCAAACCTTTATTATCTTAAAGTAAGGTTGTATAAGTGGTTTTCTTCAGATATTCCATCTAAAGTGAGTGCTCAAAAGTGAGTTGGGTTGTACATCCTCCTGTACATCAGTGGACTTGCAAAGTTATTTTCATAATTCCCATGCAGCCTGGCATGATTGTTTAAACAGCAAGAACCAATGCTTCGCTTAACATTGAATGGGAAATCCAACCTCACCCTGATTTTGAAATAGATTGGGAAGTTTAATGTCTCTCCTGACAAGAGACGATGCAAACAAAGCGCAGTAAATGCATCATAACAAATGCATATGGGAGGAAGTGTTTTTAAGCTATCATCTTCCCCCTCTGCCCCCTGAAAGATGACAGTGCCTTTTAGATTTTGTTTAAAAGGCAAAAAAATGAGAGTGGGACTGCAAATAGATAAATTTATTCTTGATTTTTCCAAGTGATTAAAATAAACCCTCTACTCAAGTAAAAGTGACAGCACTGAAAGTTCAACCAATCCAAGTCCAATAAAGTTTGTTTTCCAAAACATACAAAGGAAGAATACGCAGTGGAGAGCCCCCACAGCTGTGGTTCTTCAGTACTTCAGGAAGTTTAGGACCTGCAAGAGTGTTTCTCCCAAACTTTGAAGGACATTGTCCAAATTGCAAAAAGCACTAAACACCTTTTAGAATGAAACACTAAGTTTATAAGCTTAGACTGGAAGACATTTTTTCACTACTGAGGTACAGAATAGGGGTTGCTGAAAGAAGGATCCTGTGCAGCTACGGTAAGCAAAATATCCAACCAAAGAACATGAATTTCATGTAATCTCTCAGAATGTTTGAATGGTTAAACTATCTAACTGTTTCCATTGTTGGTTTTAACAAATAGGCAGACAGCATACTGCTGAAATCTAAACAAAACCTGCAGTCTTTATAAAAGAGCTAACAATGGTTCATTGTCTTAAAACAAGAGGTACGACCTCACATGACCCTGTCAATCTTTACTGTATAACCAGACTAATTTAAAAGCTGAAAATTCTGAAATAACATCAAGAACAAGTTACTGTAAAACCTTTAAAAATAGCTTTTCATTGTTTGCTGAAAATCAGCACCACAATTGAGAGCAAAACCAAGAATTACATTGTTAACCAACTCAGAAAACATGTATACCAAACCCATAGTAATTTCTAGTTCCCTCTGTGTATCCACTTTGTTGTTAGATGGTAACACTTTTCAGGGGTTATGCTTTCCATCACTTAATAATAATAATATAAATTTTTCTCCCATCATATAAGATAAAATTTGCTCCTTTTGTGCAGTAATATCATACAGTGCTGAACTGCAATACAGAGTAGCTTTCACCAACTTTCAGACATTTCATCTTTAGTGTTTAAATTATTTTAAACTTTATCAATACTTGTTTGAGAAAGGGAAATTTTGTCAGGGACAAAAAGAGAAGGAAAATATTTTATTTTTTTTTCCATTGTTAGCAAATAAAACCCTCTTACAAAACAAAGTTTTTGAAAAATGAAAAGTAAATGTAATTACCTTTGCCTATGAGGACACCTATTTTGGAATCCAACTTTTCTCCTGGATCACAATTCCTTGTCACTAGTTTAAGGACAGGAAGAAAGGGTCTAACATCACAAAGTCTTCGTGTTTCATCCTCTAATTCTTCATGTACAGCAGTTTGATTCACACATGAGAACATGTAAGAGTCAATCTCCATAAGGAGATGGAAGAGTGGATAGCTATGTGCCTGCTTCCATAACAGCTGGAGGGAAAAAAAAAAAATAGTATGTTTGTTAACTTGGTTCATTTTTATCCCTATATATCATTATACATTTGCTTTGTCTTTGTTTTACTTTCTATCATGTGGTTATTTTTATGCAGTAACTAGTATGCATAAACATCCCAGAGGTTAAAAGTACACAGGGACAAGTAATGGGAGGTGATGAGAAGGGCAGCGCTAACCCTCATCCTGATGCTCATCCTGGCACTGACACTATACAGTCCCATTTCCAGAAAAGTTGCAGGACTGTGGCTGTCACTCACTAGGACAATAGAGCATTACTGATTTTGGAGGCAGATGTTTTTGGTGCCAACCAGCAAACTGTCATTCTCCTCCACCCATTCCCATCACCTCCTATCAAAGATCCTCCTTCCTCGAGACACATCTATACCTGATATTTACACGTGCACCCAGCTGCACCCAGCCTTGTGACGATTGTAATATATGGTCAATGTGTTCCCACTATAGAACTGATTTCTGAATAAGAAATCCCCTGTTGTCTGCAGAAGCTCAGAATAAATTTATTTGTAAGCTACTTGCAGGTCACCATCATAAATTCTTCCCAGACATTAAATTTGGAAACAAAATAGAACTCTCTTTTATCTAAATACTATTAAAATTTGTCTGTGAGAATGTTTTTGTCCTACTTTTAAAGGTTTAGATTTTAAGGATTTGTTTCTAAAACTTATTTTGAAACAGGAATTGCAGGATCAATAACGAACAAAATCTTTCTTGAAAAACCTTAAAAAAAAAAGTTGAACTGAACTCCTTTTGCCAAGCTGAAAACACCTGCATATATTTCAGAGATTCATACGATCAAGTCTGCCTTCCAAAAATGTATCCCAGTACATTGTGCCTATCTGTGCAAAAGCTTTGTTTGGCCTAGAACAAAAATTTCTATTTCAAAGATATCAAAAGACATCAAATCTATGATTTCCTCTGTGTTATCCTCCATTAGCTAATTACATTACTTAAGGATCTGTGGTTCCATTTTAGTTTGAGTTGGCTATAATTTCCAGATACTAGTACTTATTATAACCCTTAAGCATCATAATATTTATAAAGATCAAGTTCCCAAAACTGACTCCCACTGAAAGCAGACACTCACCATCACCCACAGTACTGGCCTGGTAGAATTACAGCGTCTGCAGAAATTTATTTATTTTTTTAATTCCCCAGCCCTCAAATAATGGCTATTTTTCATTTTTCCCCCACTTATTTTAATCTTAACAGTTCCTCACACAAGACAAATTCCTTACACTTGCTCTCAAGTCCTCTGTTTATAAATCCAAATATCCCCAAATTAGGGCTTGTCACAGCAATGTGCTGGGAACAAAGCTGTTAATACACTATGCTACGTTTTCATTTTTGTTTGTTTTAAAGTCAGTGATTTCCATGAAAGTCCTCCTTTTCTCTGAAAAACAGCTAAGTATCAACAGTACCTGTTTATAAGCATGTTACTGTTCGATGTGTTGCAAATGTCAAGAAAGCCACACAGGTCCCTTATTGTTGGCACTTACATACATGTTTTTTAAATTCTTTATCAGTTGCAAGTACTATCAGCTTTTTCATAATTTTACCCACAGATTGTTATCTGACCAACTAAGCCGTTGTTGCCCAGGTTAACCTTTTACTACAACAACGTCATTTTTCTAGTCAGAATCATTTCAAGTATTTGAGTATAGCACAAAACATAGATCACTTCAATTCCTAGTAACATTCTCATTTCTTCTACAAAACCAAGTGGTCCACTGCTTAAAAAGAGTATTTTAGCATCTAGAAAGTTTCAAGCCAGGAGTACAATTAATTACTTGAAGCTACTACTTAAATAAAGAAAATGATTTCTATCAAGAAGTGAACACCATCAGACTGAATAGGAATTAACAAACAACACGCTTGCTAACCAGGCAGTGGAATGGAATGAGAAATAACCCTTTTCAATTTTCTTTTAGAAGTTTATTATGCTCAAGAAGCAGGTTACTTGTTACTGTAAGTCACCTACTACGCTTTTCCAAAGTTACCCTCACGTGGCCACTATCCAATGAAAGGTCAGTCGATTATTCTTAAAACCTGTGGTTATTTCCTTACGTACCCCACTTCCTTCGCTTCATTTGGAAGCATTCCTTCATTTTTTTGAGTCAGCTTTTAAGACAGCCCAAAACAAGAGGAGCTTTTTGTGAAGACAAATTTAGAGGAAATTCTCCAAGCAGTTTACTTGCCATTTCAGCTACAGGCTTCAGTTTTAAAGAAAATGTAATTTAACCCAACCCCTAGTTGAGCTGTGAGTCAAGCGCTCCTACTTTAAGTAGAAGGACTACTATTTATTGCAGGAAAGACGACAAAGCTAGAAAAAGAACTAGTTCTCTGTGCTGCTGACATGAAAAACAGAGAGACAGCCACTTCTGTGTCATTTTCAATGTCGCTCTCTGGTGTTTAGTGATGTTCCATTAACATTTATTTTCAATGCTGAAATCTAATGTTTTCCCCCAGAAAGCGTCCTTCTTGATTCTCACAGCTAGTCACACTGAATCTTGATGTTGAAATTTGAATTTCCATCCTTATGTTTATGTTTACCAAGCCTAGAGGCAGTTTTCACTTGGAAACAGCAAAGTGATTCAACTCTTAATATAACTCTTCATGAGGAAAACTGCAAAAATTTACTTTCAATATTTTTTATTATTATTTTAATGGAAAAACTAAGTTGGTACAGAACAAACAAAATATTACTTTTTGTGCATAATACACACCTGTTACTAACCAGCCTAAGTTCATAAGTTCTTCATGTTTATTAAACTTGAAGGAAAAAAAACCAACAACCCTAAAAACAACAACCCTATTACTAAAAGGCTTTAAAGCAAGTATTCTTGCACATGTCCAGCTTTAATAACAAGCCCTTTTTCAACAGTCTGTGACTTTATTACTAGATGGCATTACCTAACAGCAAGACTCCAATCTCAATCCATATCAAAGGAAATGGTTAAAAGTAACCTCTTACATGCAAGGCAACCAGATTGCCAGATTTACTATACCACTTAAGAAAAAGAAGTTCTTTTAATTAAGGAATTCCATGGATCTACAAAGATCCATACATGTCATGCCTAAAATCCTTCAAGTGAAATTTGTACTAAAGGAAAATTAAGAGTGATGTGTCTAAATTAAAGCTGAGAGGAAAGGAAGAGCAAAGAACACGCAAGTCATTAAAACAAATTCACATTATTTTTCCATTAACAATATATTTCACAGGAAAAAAAAAATAAAGACAAATGCAAGCATAAGGTTACGAATTTTCTGTAACAATAATAAAGTTAAATGGAATCAGCCTGAAAAAGGAAGACATCAGTAAGGTCTAAGAACCCATAGTTAGGTGAGCTATTTTAATGCTACCTTCATATTATCAACATATGCCTGGCAAAAGGATGTTACAGAGTTGTGAGAAACTATTTTAGTTTAATGACTTCTGGATCTAAGAAGCCACAATTATATGCACACTTTCAACTTAGATTCACTTAGATTAGAAGTCTTTCCTTTATCCTTTCAAGTAATTTTACTACCCAACTTCTGTCTTTCACATAGTCCAGAAAGGAAAGATGGGCTGAAGGCTAAAGGTACCACATTCATCCTCCAGAGATCTGCTTCCCTGCCCGCCACTGCCATGAATTCCCTCTGTAACCTGAGGGTATACCTATCCTAGGCATTCTATTGCTATGCATTTTTGACCACAGAAGTAATTCCAGGAAATATAACTGTGATAAAATGATAAAAGTATTTCTTCTAATAAAATAAGGGATCAATGAAGAAAGATCATAAAGCACTAATACAGCCTGTGCTCCTCTGCAGTGACAGGCTCAGATAAGAATGCACATAAATTTGTCCCTCCGTCTTGACTGTAAGTTTTGTAAGCTCTCTGTTTATCCTCATCAACTTTATTTCGAACATTTTCACAGTCAAAACAATGCACCAAATTCACAGAATTTCCATAACTTCAGATCTATGTTACAGCACATCAGTATGAAAACTAACACAGAAGTACTCTTACCCAGTGTTACAAACGTGGGCTTAAAGAGTGCAGATGTTATTGTTACTGTGCTATCCCCTGCTAGGCATTTGAAAAACACCAAAAACAAGAACAGATCAAATCCACTGCTCAAATTTGAACAGAAAAAAAAAAAAACTTGGAATTTTAGCAACCAGATTTTATTAATTCCATCCTTTTACAATTACACAAGATATTCTCTGGGTGAACTGTTTGTAACACTGTCTTTCAAAATACAAAATCCACAGTATCACGTCCCCAAAGAATTAAAAACGTTTAAAAAAATAAAAAGGTCAGTGCCCTTCTTTGGTAAAGAAAATTGTTTCCTTTGAATAAACAGACAAGGATTTTTCACACTCATTTTAGAAAGAGACCTTTCACACAGCAAATAAATCAAGGATTTTCATTCTTTTTTTTAAGTGATGCCCCAACAAGGCACTTGTACACAAACTTAAGAAGTGGCATACGTAGTTTTTAAGGCATCCACCTTTGGTGTCCATCAAACGAAACAGGAGCACAATATATGACTTCTATATTAAAAATCAAATCAGACACAGCATCTCCTGTTTCCACACTTATCAGAGAAATGTTAAATAAATGTACAATGTATTAATGGTATGTTAAAAGTTTAGATGTAGCAATTCAGTATTAACATAGAACAATCATGGTAATCTCTGCTGAAGTGTACCCATCAGCAAGAAGGTTTTTTTTGGACCTTGACGTCTGCCCAAAAACATTCAAAACCCCCAGAGACATACATCTGTATCAATCATTCTGCTATGAATGTACCTTTATTTTTTATGCCTACCCAGATTCACTACTTGATTTGCCAAAAGGCATATAAAAATCAGAAACAGAACACATTCCAAATATAAGTTAATTGGCCATTTGGTATTACCTGTTTAATATGAGATATGGTGGCATCTCGAGGGACATCCAGGTTGATGTAGATTCCAGTGGGCAATAGGAAGTCCACAGATATTGAGCCATCAGCACCAATCTGTGAATCCACTGCCCAGATGTCAAGGCTGTCTGTCACGGCAGGAGGCATTATGGAATCTCAACAATATCATAACCACATGGCCTTAGGAAAAAAAAAAAATTTAAATTCAGTATACTTAACCTTCTATAATTAGACACACATTTTAAAGCTTTTGGAAAGTTTACATAAGTCTGCTTGTGCAGCTCAGCTTGCAAGTTTAGGGTCTCAAATGCTAGTATTGCAAACACATATTCATAGTTTTACTCATTAATTCCATTTAGTATAATAAGAGCACTTGCCTGGTAAAGCACTCTTGTTGTGGTGTTTACATAATTTATACTAAGCTATAAAAGAAAAAAATAACTAATTAGAGGCTAGCTAAAACAAAGTCAGAAAATAAATTTAGATTATCATCTCCTTTGAATTCAACTCACTGTGTAAACTACACCCACTGCAGGGTAGGGGAAAAGCCTTTGTGCCATCTTCTTCATTTCACTTCCCTGGATTCTTGATAACTTGTGCTTTATATTTCAGTTTTTCAAATTTCAGTTTTCAGTTACTCTTAATAGTACTACTAGTGGTTTGGACCTTCCAAGTCTCATCTTTTCAATTAATTCTCTCAAGATGAGTGAACAGTGATTGAAAGGGAAACACAAGTATTTAGCTTCCTCGTCATCCAGACAATGTCCTTCAGCTGGCAAAGCGATGGGAAGTTGTAAAAGATTGTACCAAAGGTTTCTCCGAGAAGGACAGAAGAATTTAACTCCACAGCTGTCTAACTCTTGTTGGACAACACGATGAGAAACCACCACTCGTTGAAAAAAAACAAGCCAACCCAAACCAACAGATTGTGGTGCAACTCCACTACGACTGCAGCTTCCCCCTACTTTCATCACTCCTTCCCGTCTCTTCCGGATCCCCTCCCTGCTCTGAAATCAGGCCTTCTGCTTTACAAAAGCTGTTTCCCTCACTACAGCACCAGCAGAAAAAGCAAGACGCAAGCAATACACTGGGCTGCTCTTTACAGCATCACAGAGCATCATCATGAAAAGAGAAAAAATAAAATGAGCACAATGAGCATATGAAATCCGGTCAGTACCAGTGACTACATGTCAAAGAAGTCTGCTTAACACTTTATTTTTCCTTTTAAGTCACTATGCAAAATCCATCTTTAAAAAGGAATCCTTTCTCCACATGCTGTACGTGTATGTATACCTTCATCAGTATGCACCTGCTTCACTTGGTCATGCCGTAGAACTATAGATAATTCTTATGCTGTGCATCAAACTTCCCAAACATCTATGCAACACATTCATGAATAGTTTTCCAAACCCGAAGCAGTTCATTATTGTTTTTCTTCCCAAAGCAAGCAACCAAGAAACCTTAATAGCACACTATAGCGGAAGCAGAGGTGCTTCACTCCCCTCCCTCTCCAGCTTCTCATCCTTTTTCTTTGGTAAACAGCTTCATTTCAGAAAAGTCACAGCACCAGTAAATAAATCCAGATGTTATGATGCACAGAAGTTAATGCTTCGTTAAGTTAGGTTTGTTTGATATTCTTATTTTACAGAAATACAACTCAATTTAAAACTCTTTAAAGTTGCTAGGCCTTTAAACCAAACAATCCGTTGTCGCACGCATCATGGTCCTCACTGACAACAGGGACACAGAAGTGCTACTTCAGGAAGTCTCTTTGCACTCTTTGATTTGATACAGACAGCTTGCAATGAAATAAATCAAGCAAAGCCAAGCAGCACAGGGCAAGGCTGAACATGCCTACAGCGGGTAACGCTATACAGCAGCAGCACAAAACCTGCTACAGCTGCATAACTTGTTATTGACAAATAAGCTATTCATATTTTATAAACATTACCAAGGGCTGCTCAGGGGTAATTTTTACTGATCATCATTTTTAAACAGCTAGTACCTTTTAAAACCACCACTCCAAAATATTCCCAGTCCATATCTTTGCATCATTCTTAGAACTGGTTTCTATCCCTTCAGATTCTGGAAAAATACAAAACGGTTCGTTTCGGCATCTGGAAAATTTTAGGAGATGAAAACCTCCAGGACAGACAGAGACTGTACTGGTTAGAAGGAACTGAAACCTCCTAAAGCTCATCAGTCACCAACGGAATAGCAAGTCTAAACCCCACATGGTGCCCAGCTAACTACTGAAAGCAGCCATTTGTTGCTGCGCCTGTGCTCTCGGCTTGCCTGTTAAAAGCTGGTTAGATATGAGACACCGCACGTAAGTCTCACCTCGACCTGCCAAGTAAACACACTGAGTAACAAGACCCATTTGAAAGCCTTTCTGTTCAGCCTTCCTGAAGCTGCGGAGACGTACGTGAACATGAATGCGACCAACACATCTTGTTACTACGCTAAAGATATGGATCTCAATGCTGTGCTTCTACTAGATAAAATTACAGTACATTTTTTAGTAAAAACAAACAGGAAAAAAACTTTTAACTTTCAGAAAACAGAAATACATAAGTAAACATTTTTACTCAACAGATGCAACAATTAGGGAGCTTTTATTATCATCATCATCAAACAATAGTTTATTATCATTAGGTTCTTATTTCCAAAAAATAATAATAATAAATAATTTAGATGGAATCAAAACAAAAAGGACTGGGGGTGAGGGGGAGCAGGTAGACCTGGTGACAAAAACAAGTCAGGCATGAAAATACCTTATCTTAATTACTAGATCTTTACAAATCCATCCCTTCACTCATCCATGGATCTATCTTGGTGAGTGATCTCTTTAAGTTGGCTAAAGGAAAGAAATAAAACTTAACCCCATCATGCAACACATAACACTATAAAAAAAAAAAAAAACAAAAAACACAGAACCTACCCCCAAAGTCTTAGGAAATGTGTAGTTCCTTATTACCAATTAGTTTATCTTCAGCGAGCTACTCCTTAAATGGGGTATTACTATTCAACTTTTTGTGTCCATATCTTTGCTTCAGTTTTGCTGCAACTGACAATAGCAGTCCCAGAAAATTCACTGGAATGATCTAAAACTAAAGCTTTTTCATACTTGCGCTCATACTTGCGTAATCACAGCCTGCTGGCAGCTGCTTTCCGCAGTCATCACGGTAAAGCTGACTTATAGAACATATACCTTACTATAAAGTACTAGTTTAACAGGAGCAGAAGCAACGAGAAACAACATTAATCTGTTCTATGTAGTTATTTCACTTGTAATTTCTATTTTAACTCAGCGTAAGATATTATATATCGGAATCCTCTTCTGGAGGTTTTCCTACGACATCTGCGATGGTTGCAAGGTTGGTACACCAATGCAGGTTGAAAATTCAAAGAAGCAGGACTTAAAAACGCCGCTATGTACCTCTAACCTAGACAGCACGAAGCAGAGTTAGAAAGTTCTTCTAAGGTATCTGCTTACAATTACTGACTTTCAACACAGAATTTAAGAAGTTTCTGATGCCTCTTTACATTTTCAGCCAAAAAGGGAAGAGCCATCGTTACACCGATCTGAGCATGCTGGGAAGCTATTCTTGCTTTCAGGCACTTACTTAATATTTCCTTCCTCAACGAAACAGGTTAGTGCCTTTCACAGTCAGCACCCAGTTTCCACCAGGAGCTGACATCACGGGGGTGAAAAGAGAGCAAGTATTTATGCGGAGAACAGCGCTGACTGCCAGCCCGAGGTGGTTGTGAGCGTGAGTCACGGACCGAGCTGCAGAACGCACTGTGGCACGGGTGCCGAACCAACAATATCCCATCCGGTAACTGAAACAAAGGCAGAAAGCCATCTGCGTTGGGAGCAATAACACAAGGGACAGCTTAAACAACTTCCAGCTAAGGGGAAAAAAAATCAACAATCAAACTAATACTAAGAAGCTATTTCAGGCTCTTAACCTCATAGCTATTTCTGTCTACAGTCGCTGTAAAAACAACTTCTTATACAAAAGAAGGAAGTAATTAAAATAGTACTTAATCTTGGCAACAAATATCTAATCAATGATTGCTTTAATTCAACAGGGGCAGAGCTCAATACTAAATGTTTTTCTTATGTCACAGGTGCGTAGCACAGACAGCATGCAAACTGTAAATTTGCTCTGAACTTTGAGTTACACATTTCAGATTTAAATATATGTTTATGTAAAGATAAAGCTCAAAACTGCTCAGTCTATATTTTACTATACCATAAGAAAGAGCTGCTTAGGCTAATGGAAAGAAACGGAACACAGTTTAGTAGGTCATCTCCAGAACAATAAGAGAAACAAAATTTAAGCGTCATCTTTGTATTTATGTATTTAATGTCCGCAAACAAGAGGCCCTACAACCGGGGTTATCAAACCAAGACAACTGCCTGCAATTTTTCCATCTGTAAGTATGTACATCTGGTACATGTATCAAGCATTAAGACTGAACCAGAACAACTAACCTAGATGCTGAAAGCTTGTAGGATAAGCCTCCACACCATGCCATAAGATGGTTTTCCTAACACATGCACAGCATGGTATGGTCAGTACAATGCCAGGCTGAAGGGGAACGGCTGCGCCCTCCCTGCTGCCCATGCTGGTGGGAACACTTCACTGGGACCACCCTTCTGGGGCAGCCCAGACTTAAGCCATGCACCAAATAACTCTTCAGTTGCTTCCAGCAGTGAGAAGGATTCCCAAATAAAAAACAATTAAAGTACTAAATGACTACACTAAATGAATACTCAAAAACAGATTTCTAAATACCTTAATCTTGAATTCCTGCGGAGTGTGAGAATTTCTTCTGTGAAATCAATGTGAAAGTTACAGAACTTAATTTTTTGGCCTTTCTCTGCACTATGACCTTGATCACAAGATAATCAGACAGTTCAAGGAGGCAAAGACAGACAACAGACCACAAGCTCTGAGCAGCTAACCAGAACAGCTATGTGTTCCCAGGCACAGGGTTCTTTGCTGTTGCTTCTTTGTTTTCAAAGGACTTACCATGTCTAGGCAGACAGAAGAAATGGCTTTAAGAGCTAAGTCTTATTCCAGAAGCCAAGAGACCTTGTAGACCTTGCAGGTCCACCCCCACACTCCCCAACAAAAGCATCTCTCATCATCTAACAACTTGGAAAGGAAAAAAAATAATAAATGGTTACCACAAGCAGGCTGCTTCTTCACTGATTCCTAAGAGGGCTTCGGGAAAGATGACAGTCAAAAATAAGCTACGTATCTTTCTGTAAATTGCTAGCCACATGTTTTTTCCCCCTAAGCAAAACATGGAACTAGAACCGTGCATGCCTGGGCTATACAGTGCAGGTACAAAAAGGGGTCTTTTTAAATAAAATGCAGACAAAGCTGTCAGCAAATGTCAGGCACCAGCAGAACCACTGGGACGTTTCACAGTATCAGGTAACAAAACCCACACGTTAAGAACTTCCTCACGCATTACAAGACTTAGCATTTAGACTAGAAGGATCAGTAGGATTTGAAAAGGTAGGCGAGATCAGCTTGCAGCAAACTCAATTCCCTGGCGAGTACTTCAGAGAGCTCAAAACCACCCAGCTGCAAAGGTTTCACACCACTGCAGTAAGTGATGGTAAACTGAGTTGTACCTGTGTCATGCAGTCACCTTGCTCATGCAAAGGAATTAAAACCAGGAGGTGCAAATATCTGACATGAAACCAAGTGCCATCCAAGAAGATATGAGGGGCAGAGTGAGTTTAGCAAGGGGGTGGAGATTTCACAAGGCTATCCTGAACCGAAGAGCTGAACAAGAGTCCTAGCACACTCAGAGGATCTGTCAGGAGGCACTGCAGAAGGTTAGAAATGGAGTAACAATGCAATGAACTTGTAAAATGTGCCCAGGGAATGTCTAGAAAGCCCCTGCAGAACTTTTTTTTTTTTTTTCTTGATGAGTGTCACCAAATACTAAAGCAGGCTGCCCAGAGAGGTTGTGGAATCTCCATCCTTGGGTATGTTCAAGACTGCTGGACAAGTGCAGGCATGACCTGAATGAATACTGAAGCTGAAATTCAACCTACTACTTTAATAGCAATCCATGCAGAAGTTCAACAAAGATAGCAGAGAGCAGACCCATATCATTACCCAGGAAAATTATAGCTACTCATTTAGCTGAAGAAATTTAGAATCATTTCCAGTTCTGAAAGATAGGCTAAAACTAAAAACAAGTGAATGGTTTTACATGCTTTTATATTTTCTCCTCTTTCTATTGTCACCTCTTTGAATTTCTCCATACCTCCTCATTCCTCAACTGTATCTCAGAGAAAACAATGTTTTATGTTCTAAATAATTCCGAAAGTTCTTGGCGTTCATCCAACACAACTGGATCAACATCAGCATCAGTTAGTTGTCTTCTGAAGAAAGAAAAACTATGTTGACTTAGAGATATGGAAAAGAAAAAGAATTGATAAGATAGGAGACACGAGGAAATTATAGTTTTTGTTTCATCCATTAGATAATAAAACTAGTTTTATTTCCCTTTAAAATACTTTGTCATATCAACTAAAGACCTAGACATTCAGAAGTACCCACAAATTCACATGGATCATAAGCAACAACCAACATTAATCCGTGTCAGGTAAGTTCTTCTAAAACTGACGTACTGAAAAAAGCACAAGTTCTGAAATGTCACACTAGGCCATTAAGTTAGAAACTCTCCTTTATACTTGTGACCTCACTACTAATCCCCTAAGACCCATCCTTTGAGGTGTATTTTTCTGTTATTTCAAATTAAAAGAACACCAAAGTAAAATCTAACGCAACATTTGATCAATTATCCTGAAGCATAAACAAAAAGAAACTAGTAAAAGACAAGTGAAAGAATCTGCGAGGAAGCTGGTAAATATAAAAACCCACGTAACACAACGTTGGAGGAAAATTCCGACACCTTCAGTTATATCTCATAGCAGCCACCCCCCAGGGCTGCCTCCTAGCACCAAGCCAAGGGAGGGCTTGGGGGAGAGAAATCCCTTGTGTATGAGGAGGATGGTTTCCATATGAAGAAACTTTCATTTACTTATTGCTTCATCTACTATTTCAAACAGAGGCACATTTTAAGAGCACAAATACTCACAGCTTCTCAGGTTAAAAGTCATTTACATTTGCTAAGCTACAAAAACCATAAACTCCTGAACACAGCCTTATTTTTATTTATTTTTTTCCTTTCACTACGAATATTAATATTTACATGGACAAGCGGCAAAGCAGAAACTAGCTTATTTTGATTATGTAAAATCTAAGAGCACTCTGCTCATCCAGCTTTTTGCTTTATATAAAGTTATTACAACTGCTGTGCACCACATTCCAAGATGACCATCACTGTCATCAATACTGCCTTTTATCTACTGCTTGCTCTACCACGTGGCAGTCAAGGGGCAAAAAAAAAAAAAAAAAAAAGAGGCTTGCAGTAGTGAAAGCAGTTGAAAAAGGGCCACCCCATCCAGACACACAAGAACAGTGTTGAAACAATACCTTACTGTCCCAAACAGACTAGATGACAATCTGACCACAGTAATTTTCTAGGAAACAGCAGCAGCATATCACGTAGTCTAAGCAGAAGAAACACTAGGCGCTTACACAATATAATCTTTGTAATCATTTTTCTAACTACGCAAACATCTAGTACTATAAAAAGATAAACACGCTACGGAGGAAACATTTGAGAACAAATAAGGGAAAAGAATCTACCAGCAAGGATGTAAAAAGAGTAAGAACATGCAGGAAGGCTTATGTCCTATGAAACTTACGAAGCATTTAAAAAAAAAAATCAAAGGCAAAACTCCTCCTTTATATTTGAAAGAATTCAGGCTTCTTCTGGAGACTCGGGTGAAGTCAAATACACACAGGAGGTCAGTGTGCCTGTTTGTGGCTCTGGAGAACGACATCCTCTTCTACCGAAATGGTAACAAACTCACAGCTGCTGCCACAGCAGAGCTGGCGGGCCCAAGCTGTCTGTTCTGCAGCTAAGAGACCAGCACCAGTTTCAGACAGTTGCAGGGGACTCCCACTTCGCTGATTTCCACTGTATTTGCACTGGCTGTAACAGGATCACCTCAGACACCTCTTTGCTCTCCCAAGCCCCTTTGTTTCCCGCGTGCAATCCCACGTAATGCGTAGCTCGCTGGGCGAGCAGCGTACAGTCAGGAGAGCCTTCCTACCCTGTCGCCCACCGCCCTGGCCACACAACACAAGAGCTATGCGGACAAACACCATTTGTTTTCCATCGAATCAGGGAACAACCTGACTCACCCTGTGGCATTCGGGCACTACAGCCGAAGCAAGGGCGGCATGAGAACAGCGCTGCTACCTTCAGCAGTAGCCACAGAGATGAAACTAGGCGAAACGGAACTGCAGCCTGTTTGTTTAGAGGTTTAACGGGACAGGGGAAAGCACCTGTGCTAAGCAATGCACGAGCTAACAACGATTTTCTGTTCGCTAGAACTCACGGTTCACACCGGATTAGTAGGAGCCCTCTTTTAAAGATGGGATCTGGTGCACTGACCATTAGAATCATCACAGATGATCACAGAATGGCTTGGGGTGGACGGGACCTCAAAGACCCCCTGGCTCCAGCCCCCTGCCCTGGGCAGGGCCCCCTGCCCCCAGCCCAGGCTGCCCCCAGCCCCATCCAGCCTGGCCTTGGGCACTGCCGGGGATGGGGCAGCCACAGCTGCTCTGGGGAAAGGAGTAAGTCACACAATAAAAAAGTACAGTCTATTCCATATATTATGTCATACCATTCTGGCCTTCTGAAACTGAATAGTCCAAACCGCTTACAAATTTAAAAATAAAATACAAATAACTTGATTGTAAATACAATTGCCTAAATTAGCAAAGCTAAGATTTTTCCACTCCAGGAATGTCATGGTTATTTATCTATAATAGCAAAGACTTTAAGAATTTAAGATATCTACAGTGTAGCCTGAGAAGTTACTTTTAAAGAGCATGTGTTACTATAAATATTTCCCAGCAGTTTATTTCAAAGCTGGCCCTATGGAATGGAAAATTAAGTGCCCATTTAGTCAGGATTCCTCCAGAAATCAGAATAAAAATATCATTTCGTTTTCTTAAAATATCTACACATAAAAAACATAAAAGGCCTTATTTAAATGTCTTTCCCTCACAGTGCTCAGACTGGTAGCAAGAGTAGTCTCTTAACTATTCAAGTCTCGACTCTCTCATTCTCCTCATGAAATATAGATAATTTTCCATCAATAAAAAAAGAAAATTACTGGGTCTTTTTTCCATAGCCACGAATTATTTTATCCATTCATCTTGTGTAACTTTATTTCTGTATCAGAATTCCTTTGCTGTACCCACAGCAGCATGCATTACATTTTAAAAATTGGAGCCAGGGTTTTAAAATCACCACAGACAGAGTTTTTATTATGATACTAATGCCTCTAAATGAAAGTGGGCCCACTTTAAAAAAATGCTGAGTGCTTGAAGTTGCAATTGACTTCAGCAGGATTTAGAGACAAGACAAAAATGGAAACGTTAACTGATTTCAAATTAAAATATAATTTAATTTTCAGCAACCTGATTTGAGCAGGTGGTTATTCTAGATGACCCCTGGTTGTCCCTTCTTATGGAAATTATTCTACAATTCAACGACAGCACAATTTTTAAAATAGCATGTAAATGAGATTATCATCGTCAGAAACTTTTTCCTGCAAAACAAGTGTACAGGTAGAGAATGGCATTATTAAAATGGTATTCCAGACCTGGAGACTTACCAGAACCGGCAGGAACAATGAAGATAAGAGGAAATTACTCCTTTATGCTCAGGTAAATAAGCTTTGTTCCTGCTCCCTCCAAAGGTTATTCATAATGAACCAGACAACTGAATAAAACTTTAGTCCCAGGCTTTTGATTTCAACTTCAGACAATTCACAGGGAGTACAATATTCATAATGAGTACTAAAGTAACAAAGTTGTTTCTCTCAGCTAATTCATGACTATCCTTTGTTTTATCTTGAAATTGGTATATAGATATTTTAGATACATATCTATAAAATTTTAGATGTGTGTGTATATATTTATAATGAGCTTCTGACCATCTTTTTGTATTGTACAGCTAAAGTGAGTTGCAGAGAGAAGAACTTATTTCACCTTTAAATGCTACTGTCTGAAATTGTCTGCAGGTGCATTTGATCACTGGATCACACTGAAGCTGGGACCACTATAAGAAAACATCCTTCCTCTTTCAGTGCAATGGAATCCAGTTCTGAATGTTCAAGAATGGAGAGAATATAAAGAAGTGGAAGAAAGCAGCTGATAAGGAAAGCAGCATCATATAAATAGCAGGTAACGTGATACCTTGACTAACTGAGTCAGGGAGTTGGATAATCCGGTGTTCTGTGCTGGTGAGAACATATGTGGGTGTTCACCTTCGGGAAAATTAGTAAACAGCTCTCTTCAGAGATTTCAGGGGCTTTCAAAAAAAGTGGTAGGCAGAGTGGGACCTGACGTGAAGACCAATGCATTCTGCCCTAGCATAGTCCAGCTCAGTAAAGCGAGACTATAGATTTAGCAGATTAGACCTGGTTAGTTCCAAACCTAGATAATTTGCTTTTGGTAATCCAGAACACTGTAGGTATTTTATGTACCAGGGAAAGGTTAGCACGAAGTGTTAGAATATGTTGAATTCTGCTTAAATGTCTTTGAATTATTCAGAACTGCCTGTTGGTTCTCTGTTTTATAATATCTATGTTGCATATAGCCCTATATATGCACATATACATACATGAATTTATACATATAATATAAAAATATGTATTTTTGAAATATAAATACTTCCAAAGTAAAGCCATACACACCACCTGTGTGTGTGTATATATATAAATATATATGCAAAATGAAAAATAAAGCGTAACAAAAAAAAGGTGAATGGAACTGGCACAAGAGAAAAAGTAGGACTGGGCAGTCAGACTGAAGGGGGAAGGAGGAGAAAAAGTTGAACCTTAACACAGAAAAAAGATGTCATTTTAACACAGGTGAGACCAAAAAGTTTCTTGGGTTGCATACCTGAACATAAAATAAGTTCGGGGTTTTTTTGTTCTTATTTCAAAAGGCTACATAATGTGTCTGTTGTAAATCTGAAGAGATGCATTAAAATCTGGAGTTTTGATTTTATTGATTTATTCTACAAAGCAACCTGTAGTCTCCCCCCTTCTTACCCTCATGTTCTATTGCTATACAGGAATTGTACGAGATTATTCTTCCTATTCTAGCAAAAAATAGCAAATACTAAATCAGTACTAATTCTGCTCCCTCGTGTTTTCTTGCCTGTTCTATCATGCAGGATAATTACTTTTTCCACTGTAAACAAGGAGGAAAGGAAAAGTAAACATTCCACTTAAAAGGCATTTAAATATATAAATGGTTAATATTTCATCTCAAATTGTATAAATGGACCTAGACCTTCAAATTTCACCAGCAGCCAATTGTTTCCTTTAGCTATTAAAATGTTACATCTCTAAATTATGAGCTGGATGACTTCCTTCTATAAAAAAGACCAGAAATTGAGGTTTTCCTATATATAGATACCTCTTCACACAGGGATTAGAAGATTCACTTCTCAATTATTTCTGATCTTTCAATCAAAACCTCTAGGAAAGAGGGTTATTCTCCAGCAGACAAGTTGTATGCATCAGAAAGAGGGGTTAAAAAAGTAAAATAATTAAAAACAGCGGGAAATTAATTAGGAGTGAAATTTTCTCCGAAAAGGAGGGCACACATTGAAACACAAAGCTATCACATAAGCAGACTAGGCCTAGGATTCAAATATAGAGGTGCCATGGATTCTACAAGTTAGAAAGATGCTCTGTAAGGGAAGGAGAGAAAAAAAAAAAAAAGAAAAAAAATCAGACCAGACATTTTTCCTGGTGGGGTCTTTTTGTTCCAGAGATCAATCTGGTCTGAATTCCTAATTTGCATCAAGATGCGGGTTCTCCTGCAGTACCAGCTTCATTGTCACCCACTGCACAGACTCAGAGCTGGCTCTTCACAGCCATTTGTTACATTAACAGGACTGTTCAGGGCTGAATAAGCATTGAAAGACATACAGCAATTCGTGTCTAATGCAAACAGCTGGATATATTTTATGTACCTCTCGTGACATTCATAAAGGCAACTGGAAATATAACGCCGGTTGGTAGAAAAGAAGAAACATCAAAATTGCATGCAATCAATATTTTTGTCAAGAAGTTAACGGAATAAAGCTGAAAGTAGTTCTGGCCATAAGGACCAAAAATAATTAAGACTGTCGAAGAATCACAGAATAATTTAGGTTGGAAGGGACCGCTGGGAGTCACCGTGTCCCAAGCTTGTTGCAACACCCAACTTAAAGCACAGATACTTTTCCAAGTCTCCAAGGACAGAGGCCCCCCAGTCTCTCTGGGCAACCTGCTCCACCCTCACAAACTTTTTCCTTCTATTCAACCGGGATTTCTTTTGGGGAACCCGTGCGTTCTGTCAGTTGCGTTCTGCCTTTCTCTCCGCCTCTCGGGAGCCTGCCCGTGCCCCTGCAATCCTCTTTCAGGCGGCGCAAAACCGCAGCGCGATCTTTTCCCCCCCTCGCCCCCTCCAAGCTCAGCCCGCAGGCGCGCCACCCGCCTCGGCCGCCCGTCCCCTCGGCAGCCGCAGTCCCGCGCTGGGCTCCCCGGGCCGCTCCCGGCCCCCTGGTCCCTGCGGGGCCCCGCGGCGCCGAGCGGCGGCCGCCCGCCTCCTCCTGCCCTGCCGGCAGCGGGCCCCGCTCCGCTCGGCGGCCGCCAGGGCGCAGCGCAGCCCCGCGCGCGGGCAGGGCCCGGGGGGCAGCCGCGGCCCGCTGAGGGACTCCGGCCGCTGAGGGACTCCGGCCGCTGAACGCCTTGCGGGGAGGCTCCGAGGGAGGCACGGGAGAAGCTGCGGGAACCACAAGTTCACCGGCCACCTCACACACGAGCTGGGGTCGAACGCAAGAGCTGGTGTCTGGCTTGCATAACCCCACATACAATGGCTTACAGTGCCTCAAGCTGCCTCCTGGAGACCTTTTTGTGTCTGTTTGGAGAGCTTGGTTTCAACTTTATTGCCAGTCTGTTTTGGTAACTTGATTACTGGAGCCAGTAAATAGCTTGTCAAAATAAGTATGTAAGCAGCAAACAGGTATAATTTTATTGGGACATTGTCACAGCTGCCTGTACTTACGGTACATCATCTGGTAAGTTAGTAAAAGTCAGGGGACTGAGAACAGTTTCTGAAAACTGCAGAGGTCAGACTTCACGTATCAGGTGCTACAAGAACCTTTTGAGAATATATTTACTGACCACGTATGGTCTGGGATCAGTAACACACACATGTTCAGGTGCTGACAGCCTTGTAGCATTCGCTCCAAGTTCAAGTACTCAGAGGAAGGGAACTAACATGCACATCAAACCCTTTAAATGCTTGTTTATTTGAAACTTTAAAGTTATCAGTACAGATGTGTTAGTCTGGCAATTAAAACCACTTTGGAAAAAATATCAAGTAGGAAGCCTTTAGCTTGTCTGACTAGGTTCACAGACACTTTTCCACCCCGATACACATCCCTTTTTTAAGGAGCTGTGAGGAGTCATTTCCTTTTGGCAATAAAAGCAAGATGCCAAAATACACTTGTTGAAAACCAAAATAATTTTCCACTCCCTTTCAGTTCTAATAGGAAGGAAAAAAAAACTGGCTAACTATGCATTCAAGTGCACTTCCAATGACTTGCGAAATCACATTCACATATCACATAGCACGAGTAAACCCCGTCCCCCCCCCCCAAAAAAACAGACAAAACATGCAGATTTTTCCCCATTTCTAACCCATACAATGATGTTTAAACATCCCCCATCTGATGCAAATAAGTTGATAGAAAAAATATTACATTCCCATTTCAAGCAACTGAAGCACACAGTAATTAAGAATTACGCTTTGTCAGTTATCTAAATTTTTAGGTTTCTGGTACCAAAACGTGCAATTCGCAGTCCCAGAGGTAGGTAGCTAAGCTTCTTATACCATAAATGAGACAAAATTGAGCTGGAAGTTAATGAGACACAGCGAAGAAAAACATCTGAGATTCATAAATTGAAGACTTTTGCTGGGTTGATGGATGATGGAACTGCAATACAGGACAACACTGCCAGTGACAGCTAGACCCATTCTTCCTCCCAGTCCCAGCTATTCATTCCTTTCCTTGGACAGTCTTAAGTGTTTGTGTTGTACCGATACAGACCCTGTCTAAAAACTGATAAAGACTAAAAACATCTGTTCTGCCAGGTTAGTTATAGCTTCAATTGGATTCACAATCCATTTCACTGCATTGACACTTGTAACAGCGGAATGGGAGACATGAAGAGAAATTACTGTCCAGAAGGAGGAGGGAGGATGCAGCTATAAACAACCAGGCTGGCTTAAAACAGTTATCCAGTGATAGTGACAGTGGTAGACTCGTATCACTGGCTTGCGGGGAGGCTCCTATATCGCACTGGTACATATATGACTTTCCCTTCCCTGGAGTAAAGTACATAAATACTCGTTCTAGTGTTCTGGTTGTTGTTGTTTTTTGTTTTGGTGGTGGGTGGGTGGGTTGCAAGGGAGACGACTCCCCTCTCAGATCTTTATGTATTCATTAGTCAGTGACGGGATGAAGACACCAAGGTGGGAGGCAGCAGACATCAGTGGAGATGGACAGACACCACTGGAGAGGACACAGACCCCCAGACCCTCTTTTTCCTTTTCATTATGTTCAGATCACCAGGTTATAGGCTGTTCTAGGGTGGAAGGACTCTGTCTCCTTTACGTTCAATCTGTATCACTTTGCAAATTAGAGTTCAAATTTACTTGGCAGAGAAAGCCAGCAGAGAAAACAACACAGCTATTAAGGGCTAACTGAAAAAGGAAACATTTGATTCTTTAATCTAATTCTAAACATTGGTGTCTACCAGAAATGTTTAGTGTAAACACTGCAAACCTAGTAAATTTTCCTGTTCCTCCTTTATATTTGAAAAATACATACATATTATACTATACTATATATATATTATACTATATAGAGAGAAAAATACAGCTTCACAAAAGATGGAGCATGTTTACTCCCACTTAACGATCTATCGAAAAGGAAAAAAAAAATTACATTAAACATGAAATACTCTAAAATATCAAAGCCACACACAGAGCGCTAGAAGTGGAAAGTTACAGACAAAAACAGTTTTCAAATTCTGTTGGAGATGCAGGCAGGGCTTTAATATTTGCCAGCAGCTCTGGGTTTATATGCAACAGCCTCTGCAGTAGGCCACTTCCTGCTCAAAACCATACCCAGAATAGACAGGATCCTACAGAAAAATAGAAATAAAGCCTATCTAAATTTCATAAGATACAATTGCTACGAAGACGGCAGGTGCTTCAGTAACAGTCCAAAAGAGTGACCATTAACAACTGATTGAAGTGAGTATGGAGTCATTCATTTTTTTAATGCAATTCAAAGTTAAATACAATAATAGCCCAATAACTAGGCTACTGACTTCACAAGACAAAAAATTAACTGTAATACTTACTTCAGGGAACCCGTTCCTGTTTCAGTCCAACCGTGTAGTGAAGTTACTTCTATTAAACATTGTTTTCCTACTATTTCCCTTGTTTTCTCGGGAGGTTCTACAAGATGACCTAAATGTGACCTAAAAAAGAAAAACAACATAATGTAATTCACAAAATGAGAGCTTCACCAATTCACATTTGGTTTAATGGTGCCGTGAACTGTTTGTGCAGAAATTTCTGATTAATCACACATTTTCATTGTTTTCAAATACTATAATATCATATTCATGTCACACGATCTAATTATTAAATGAGTGCCAAATCCTCAAACAAGAAAAAAAGGAAAAACGTAGAAGATGCCATTTCTTCTAACAATATAGATATAAGAGTAACTGTATAATCTGTACATATATCCAGGGTCACTCCATCCCAGGAGCAGAATCTGGCACTTAAATGCAAACCAGGCTCTCAGCAAAATTAAACAAGCAAACAAAAATATTTAAACCGGCCTTGACAACAAAGCGGTGCTATCAGTTTGCACTGGTATTATCTGCAGGTCATGCCACAAAACACAAGGCAGGTAACTACCTTCCTCCTCCCATGAACAGTTCTTCTGAAACACACTGAATCTGTCTACATTGTGCTTGTGAGAACTCTACACAACTCAGCAATCAGGAGCAAGGGCTGCCTTTCCCCTGCCCCATGCAGGGCAGAACCTCGGTAGGAATTGGCACTGTAGAGCCCTGGGAAGCAATTTAGCTCTCTTCAGCGGCTTTGAGGCAAAAGCAGTTGCTGCCCCACCTGCCTACATATGAAAAAAATTGAATTACAGCTCCAGACACAACCTTCTGAAAGCAAGGTTTTGATACGGAAAGGTGTGAACTAGTCCAGAAACTTCCCATGATTAAAGTCTAGGCGCCTACGACAGCCAAAAAGGAAGACTAGAGAAAAATGAAGGAGGTCTTACAGGATTTAAAACTTGTAAGGGCACAGGAGCAGTGTAAATGTCTTATAACCAATGCTAAAGTACCAGTCAGGCATTAGTGGAACCAGATGAATCAGAATTAAAAACTAAGGGACAAAAAGCAGGAGTTTGTGAGGGAGTGTGAAGTACATCACACTACAAATACAAGATAAATAGCAGTTACTTCCAGAACTTCCTCCCGAGGAAACGATCTTTCAACATTTGTGGCCCCCCAAAGGGGAGACGAAGCGCATGTATGAAGTCCCACACCCTGGAGCAGAAGCAGGTTATTTTAACTAAAAACTGGTTACCCCAACATCCCAGAGGTCTCCGGATAACCAGTCAGGTTAGGAGCGCTAACACCCCGCGGGCCTTCCTCAGAACTTGGGGCGAAACAAAAGATGCCTCCAGTAGGCAGTGGCCGACACGCCGTTACTCAGGCTGGAGGCTGGCACGTGGCTAAGTCACGGAGCACCTAGGGCCCACAAATGGTACACATTTAACAAGCCAGCACTTTGGGAATAGCTCCTGTCAAAGTTTATCAATTCTCATCTTCTCCACAGTCCCTCACTTGCTAGATTTCTGTTCATTTCGTTCCAATGCCAGCTGCTCGCTGCCCCTCCCACCCCCCCAGTGTGCTTTCTGCTGCTCCTCAGCCAACTGCACGCTGCAGACCGCCAGGGGGTGGCTGGCCCTCCAGACCTTAAGGCACTGCTGAGGTACACAGGCCAACTACTCACTACCGTTTTCAGGCGTTCGGAACATGCCCTGCCTTCGTTACAGGCATGCAGCTTTATTTTTCTAGCTAACCAACCTTTCTCATTTTGCAGGCGACGAGAACAGGGGTTACGAGAGATGGTTATCAGCGTAAACGCAGATCACATCTGGTCACAACCTTTCAAATGCCAGCACACATTCTGCCTCCAAAGCACAAGTGGGAAGTCTTTCAAAGGCTGGTGACTGTACTACCTAACAGGCCGAGGTACAGACTCGGCTGGCCTGTTAGCCAGCCGGTGAGGGCCCCAGGCACACCAGAGACATGGAAACACCACCTCTGGGAACACAGTGAAGATCAGAAGGCCTAACGGAGGGATTGAAGCAACTGTCTCAAGCAGTGAATACAACCTGGACTCTGATGAGGACACACCTTTTCCCCCGCGCATCTCCCTGGGGAATGTGGAAAAAATAGAGCTGTCACCTGGACATCACCACTGGGCCTCCCACACGGGTCTGCCAACCCTGAGCTTAGCCAAAAACACAACGCGACAACACCTTCGGCACCTCCCCGTGGGCCCACCCATACCACTTCTACAGCAAGCACGGGGGACCCAGCAGGAAGCCAGCTCTGTTTTCGCTTGCAACTTACAAATGAACATTTTGCAAAATAATTGTTCTTGTGAATCTTTTCGTTACACCCTTCTTACACAGATACACTTTTTATGTTAATCTTTAAAAAAAATGCCATCTTACAAAATAATTCAAGAATCATTAAATTGCTGGGTGGCGATCAAAATCTGTGGCAATACAGTTAAACTTTCTATAGCTCTACAGCTACCCCCTCTATACTTTGTTACATACCCAGAAACATTTCCAAATGCATAACAAAAAACTGTACCAGAATGGAAGAAAGGGGGGAAATGTACCAGAAACCATTGCTTAAAACTTATTTTGCATCTAAAGTAAACCCAAAGCAATTATAAGCTGAAGAAGTGATCCACTCAAAACCAAGTAATAATTAGAAAAAAATTAAAAATCCTTCAGAAGCAGCATAAGATGCCACACAGGAGTTACTGGGCTAAGATCCTGGCCCTTCAAGTCTTCTCCACTCTAACAATTTCTCGACCTGCCAGGCAGCCTCCCCTGTGAATTGTGCTAGAGCATATGAAGAAACCATCTGTTAGCACGCTCCAGGTGTGCTTTAGGTAACGGGACTCTGAGGGGGCTAAGTGAGTGACACAAGACAGCAGTTTCTTGACAGTTTTCCTCTCTACAAACAGATCTCCTGCTCCAGAGGTACGCACTGAGGAAGGCGTCAGGACCTCTGCTGAAAGCACAGGCAGATGCTCTGGACAGCTACGCAGAAAGAAACAAACAACTAGGGTATTTAGCAGCTCTTGGTTCACATCTTCAGCTACCTCAGAGCTGTTGCATGCATTTCATGCTCTCAATAGCACTGAAGACTGGACAAGTGAATGTCAAGCTGAATTAGGTACTGTAGCATCCACTCAGCAATGACGAAACTCTCTATTTTACTGAATGTGAGATAAGGAGAAGATCAGCTATCAGAAAATACACCAAACAAATACCTTCCAGTGAACACAACACTGAGAAAAATAAAGCAACATTTTTTCCTCTCTTTCCTAGTCCTATGCTTCAGCAATGGTACACAGAAAATTGTTCAAGAACGCTCAGAATTTAGGCTATTGTACCACAAGTTCAGGAATTAAAACAGTGAGAAAAAGAAGAGCTTGTAGAAGGCACATTTGGTTAAATCCCAGCAACCTCCAGCTTCTACACGCTGCACATCTTAGCACAAACATTGAAACTCCAAGTTAAAGCCTGAATCTGATAAAATGATGTCCCTGGACTTGCATAGTATAGTGCACAGACTGATCCAAGCCACAGCACTGTAAGCATCATCCTAATTACGCCGTGACTGTGGTCACTTCAACAGGAGAGACCACTTTGACCTTTTAAAGGCGGCACTGTAATTTCTGCACTAATACCACGATAAAATATTTCAATCAACAGCACTCTGTTTTACACACAGGAGCACTTTGCCTTGTGTTCTACTTTCATCGGTGTTTGTAGTTGGTCGAAAACAGTATTAAAAAAAAACAACTCAGCCTTTTCTGAACTACCTCACTTCAAAATCCAGAACAACCGACTGTTCTGTGAAGCCCACCTATCTCATACAGGATCTTCTTAACCAAACCAAAACAGGCGTATTTGTCAAGCTCTCGTCATGTGAAAACAGCCACAGAAAATAAATAAATAATAATAAAAAAAAACAAGCAGAAACGGAAGCTTCAGGATACCAAGTTCTAAGCCAAACGAGATGAATAGGAGATGTGTCAGAGCTACTGGGCAATTACAACCTTGATCTGTTTTTCCTTTCTTAATATGGACAAAACAAAGACCACAGAGCATTTTCATGAATAACTTTAAAACTACAGGGCAGTGTTCCTCTGTAAGTTAAACGGGTAATAGCCAGAAATGTGATTTGAAGCTAAATTCAGTTATGTGTCTTCATTAAGAATAACCTGATATAGCAATTGTGTTTCTCGGGTGGGTGATTCAGAGCGGGAGCCCGGCGCTTGGCTGCTCTGACTCACCCCCATAAGCAACCACACTCACTTTACTCAGAGGGCCAGCCTCCTGAAGCCACGGCTCTGCTCTGGGAGCCCCCTGCAGCCTCCAGCAGGTATGTTTAAGCCTGTCATGCGTTCTAGGTCATAACTAGGTATGACCGAAGTGGAGGGCAAATGATGATCTTTTGCCCTTACAATAAAGTCAATAAAAGAGCGAAAGACTCAGGGTCCTTACTGGCACAAGGCAATGAAGGCCCTTCAACTAAAGGAGAAAAGGACAGCGACATTTTTGACCCTCATCTGCCATCTGAAACAAAAACCTAAACAAACAAAAACCAAGCATGTGTTTTTGTAAAGCCGCAGACAGGGTTTATTTTCTGTTTTTTGTTTCAGAATGATTCAACTGTTTCTCTTCTGCTCTGCCACCTTGAAAAGAAATGCCTCTGGGCAAAGCAGAAGTGGAACATACCACTGTTAATGAAGCTTAACTAAAAAAGACTCTATAAGATAGCATGTTTTTTCCTCTCTCGCTCCGTTTGCCAACCTACTATTCTCTGAATTTGAGGGCAGCGTGCTGAAATCAAGATTAGCAAAGTCTCTGCAAGAGTGGGAGAGCCTGCAGATGCACTCGGTATTAGAGAGGGCTGGCGGCTGTGCTGATAGCAGCAATCAGGGAACACCAAACCATCCCAGGAGAGATTCTGAGCATGAGAACAAGCTAGATCTGAGGGTGCTCTGCAGTTCAAAACGCACAAAGTTCTAGGCTGCCCGTGACCGTTTTTATAAAAACGGCAGTGTTTTTATGACTTCTGATGACTCACAAACAAGTGCTTAGATTTGCTTTGTATTGATTCATGAACAGGGGGGTCAAATGAGTAACATCTTCCAGCTCATTTCCAGTTCCAATCCAGTTTAGGGCACAAGTGGTTACTCAACTGGTTGGCTCAGCAGCTCCAAAGTTGGTGACAAAGAAACAAACAGTTTCAGATTCATCTGCACAAAGACACAGGTTCCCCCGCCTCCGGTCAGAGCCCACACCTCACCTGCACCCCCAGGCTGCAGCATTTCTCCAGTTCTCTAGATCTGGAGCATGGGAGCGAAGCATTTAGAGGCCACGGTCGCTGAAATGTCACCAGCAGCACCCCTCTTCCCAGGAGTCCGTACCTGCAGACGTACACGTGCGCAGAGCGGGAAGCTCAAGGGCCTGAGGCTCAGTTAACCGAACCACTGAGGAGGAGTTGAGGCAGGTGCGAAAGGACTCAGCACCCTGCCACAAGCCCCTGTACCACCTGCGGAGGTGTCTGCAATAGTTCATGAGCTGCCTGCAATAGTTAATGAGCTGCCAATCGACTGCTCTGCAGTCACTGCGCACCCTCAGCACTCACAGCACTGAACTTCATCTTTCTGAATATTAAAATAGATTGAATGCCATAAAAAAAGTTGGTCTTGCATTGATTTTCATTACACCTAAAGCAGTATTTGAGAACATGCAGAAAATCACTGTTTAAACACAGAAATGTTGGGGGGGAGGGCACTGCCAGCAGCACAGCAATTCCAGTACCTGTGAGACTTGGAGCGATGCACTGGTTCTTTTGGTCCCGTATCATGCCACAAGTACTGCCCATACCGGTGTTTTAAAACCTACCTTTGAAGTTCAGTTAATTATTTGGCATAACACAGAACACTAGGTCAACTGACTTGTTAAGGAACAATATTACCTTCCCAACACTGGTTTTTGATTAAGAAATTGTATCTTCATTTAATGAACTCATTAAACGAAACCCATTTTCAAACATTCTAAATTTTATGAAGTCCTTCTCCATTATTTCCCTCTGTCTTAAACTCTGTGGAAGACTTTTTAGGTGTATAGCTATCCCTGTTTAGGCATTTCATCACAATTTTGGATACTTGAATACGGCCTTTACTGGTAATGCAATTTCTTCTCACTGCTGCATCATAGATGTAAAAACACTGCAAAATAAATCCTATTAGTCCCATCTAAAAGTTACCACCAAATCAACAAATATGTATTTGCATTTTAAACAGAGAAACTTAACAATGAGCCTTCATCTTGGCTCTGCAAAGATCTTGTGACAATTAATTAGTTACTTGAAAACATTATTAAGAACAGGACTATTCTTGATTTCTGTTTCTTGTGATCTCTTCTATGCACTCAGTTTTCTTCAGTACTTTCACATGCTGATGTTTCACTTCCCAATTACATGGTGTTAAACGCCTAATATGGTGAAACTCTGCAGATTTACTGTTGTTTAGTTCCCAAATTCTGCTTTTTGTAGTATATTTAATCTTATCATAAATGAGAACACGCTAGTAAATAGGCTAAACAACTAATTTTTCAGTAATTGTTAGGAGCCATTCTGTGAAGCTACCTACCTCCCACTTTGCTCCAGACATCAGTTTTAAAGGCTTTGTTCTCTATGATTAAAACAAGCTCCAAAGTGTGAATTGCAACAGATTTTGAACTAACATGGTAGTGTCTAAGTTTACTTCAAGGACACACTGCTGCAGTCTGACTTGCTGTTTTAATTCCAAATGGTACTCATGACAGGTATCACCAGTGTTTCATCACTAACATGTACAGTGAATGTGATCTGAACTAGAAGTAATCACTAACAACGCTTGTGATGAAGGAGGAAAAACTCCAGCACCTCACAAATGCGGTTTACCCTCAGCTCCATCCAGCACTCCAAAGCAAATCCACTAAGCTCTCCTGGGCAATGAACTGCAGTGCATTTTCATTTGCTCTTGTTCCCCCCTCCCTCCTCTTTCAGTTAGGGAGACTTCTATTGCTTCATACTCTGGTGCTGGAAACTCAGGGTGTCAAAGAGTTACACGTTATAAGCCAAAACGTACAAATTGGGTTCTCTGTGGGTGTGTAGAAACCCTCCGAAAGCCTCAGCTGTGATACAACACAGAAAGGGGAACCTGGAAGCGAGATGAGCAGGGTCTGAAGAAAGCAAGGACAGCCATGCTCCCGCTCACACCAGCTGTTCGACAGAAAACCTGACGTGCACTTAAATGGGTGGGGGAAAACAGGCAAAACTGAACAGGAAACTAGTAGCAAGCCTGAATACAAGTTTGGGCTCTGGCTTAGTTCATACATTTTCTCTGAAACGTGGAAATGATGGCAGCTTTATGATCTCCCTTTTCTTTCTTGTCTTTATGTATAAATTTACAATTGGCAGTACAATGGTAATCAGTGCACCATTGACAATACAAAATGTAACTGGAAGTGATTTTGGGACCCAATTTTCTAATATAAATGAACACAATCACATTTACAGCTTCTAATAGAACCCTTTGCATTAATAATTTTGTTTACAGCAGATTCTTTTATCCCTTCATTAACTATTTTTTCTTCAGTACAATAAAATCTGCAAAGCAGTATATATTGCCAGACTATTTCCCTTAAAGCCTCTTTCCATAAAAGATCTAATCTCAATCAACTGGCACATCCATTATTTAACAGGAAAAAGTGTGCGACTATCAGAGAGACTGCTGTCTTAGAGCTGACGAATAACTCCTAGCATTACCAACTTTTTCTTTTTAAAAAAATCAACAACAAAACAAACAAAAAAAAAGCCATGAAACTCCATTCCCTGCCCCTTACCCCAATACTAATAAATTTAATAGCTTTCAGAAATAAACCTGATCAATTAAGTACCAAACACAGGAATAATAACTCAATGGCTGTGTTGATACCAGGCTCGGCTCACAGTAGGGGTTTTGTTTGTTTGTTTGTTCTCATTTTGTTGTGATGTATTGTTAGCGATTGCTTTTTCCAAGTGTCTGCACAAAGAGCTAAGCAGCTACGCCCCTGTATGACGGCAGCGTTGGTACAGCACAGAACTACTTGGGGAATACACTTCCTTCACAAAGAGAGCAACCTGCCTGGCAGATCTCCAGCACAGGCAAACTACTACTGCAGATGCTCTGTTGGATAAACTGCTCCACGCACATTAAGAACAGGTCTATATTCAATACGATCAAATTGCAGAGCAGTTCTTGACACTGAGATGAACCACAAGCAGCAAGATGGAAAGAATAAAATACAACCTTCTTAACTTTCTGTATAACATCTCTAAAGCCGTAAGACTGAAGAGGAGCCCAAGGAAGGCTGGATTGAAAACAACACAGCCAGGGCCATTTCCACAGCAAGGTGTAGGAGGACTAAGGAGAGGAAGCAGCAGATGCCTTCTAGCAAACATCTTTATCCTCCTCCTAAACTACAAGATTGACAATAGATCGGTTTCTGGCAATAGGCACCTAAATGTTCTCTCTTTCTGTGATAAATGAGAAAGAGCCCCTTCCTCCAGACCAAATGAGGAGAGCCCTTCTCTAGCGACCCCCCTCTGCTCCATCAGAACAGCTTCCCATGCCGCAGCACGCTGCCTCACCTCCAAAGAGCAGCAGCAGCACACCAGGGGTATGAACCTGGGAGCGTAAAAGAGCACCGGAGCAGCAGCATGTGCAATCAAGAAAGGAATTGTTAAAATATGCAGTAAATTCAGTAATCAAAAAAGCGACCCTTTCAAACAAAAGCAAGGGCTTTTCCATTTTCACAGAAAAAATAATGGTTTGACTATAACAAAAAATATCTCACCGTCGCGCTTGACAGCAAAAACTTGATTTACAAAAGGGTGCAATTGAAAATTGAAATTCAAGTTCTTTCCCATGATAAGTCAGAAAGAAACCCTGGAGGTCCCTCCATAATCTGATTTTACTTCCCAGAAGTAAATCACAAAGTAAAGCACATCACAGACCAACAGAAAATTACACAACTCTTGGACCACTTCATTGCCATTGCAACCCAAGAAATCTTTCTTCAGGGTAAATGGATCTGTTAATCACCTAAATGCAGAACCTTGGGCTTGAAGTTTCAGGAATGCCCTTATTTCTGAAAATTCCTCCTTACAAAAGGCGTCAAACCAATTACCTACACAGCAACCCTTTATTACTCCACAAACGGAGTTAAAAAACACAGCAAAAAGTATCATGCTACTTCCCTGCCCAACAAGGCCCAATTAAATTAACGAGGAAGAATCGCCCCCTGGCATCAAGAGGGTGGGAAAATTTTACAATAATTGGTTTGTATTAGGTCTGACTCCAAGACACTTTTTTTTCTTTCTTCATTTTTATCAGTCTCCAGACTATCAGCCTTGTGTTTGAGCTTTATCAGTATGGCACACAGTCAACCTCTTTCACTCTCATGCCAGTCATCCCAGAAGATCAGCCTTAAGCCGTACTGTAGCAGTATTTTACATATCAGCAAGTATTGACGGGAAGATAAAAGTATCCATCAGATGCTGAAGGCCTCATCAAATCCTGTACTTGTACACAATGGAAGCTGATGAGTTATCAAAGTGCAAATAAACCTGAGAATACAGCAATTTGATTTGTGAACTTCACATGAGGAAGAACATAACTTAGGGACGCTACAATAATTACCTGCACTGAGACGCATAGGAACAACTGCTCTGCCTTCTCCGAAATTTACCTAGAATTTAACTGGAACAGCAATATTGCAGGAAATGGCTATAAATAGAAGGGGGTTAATCACTCAGATGTCTATTCCCACGACAGCAGTACACTAAATATTCTAACTTTTTAATCTTTTAATATGATGCTTTAAAGAGATTTTAGCTGCCGTACTACAGTCTGCGTCTACCTGCTTTTTATGAATAATTTCTCCTATAAAAATAACAATGATACAATGGAGGAGATTTTCTTTCACCAAAAGCATTTCCCCAGAGACCAGCAAAGTCAGGCTGTGCATCAGCTGGGACAATTTGTCATTATGGGGCAACTTAAATGTTGTTTGGTGGTGGTTGCTTTTAAATGAGGCCACTTAAAAATACATTTACAATTTCTTCATCCTAATATAAAGCAAATAAGGCTTATCTGCTATTCATTTCAACTATCATAGCTGCTACAAAGTATTTCTCAATTAAATGTCTCCATTTATCTTAAAGGAGCATCTCAAGCACTTTAAGGTCGGTGGTAGCAGATACCACATATCTTCAACAACATAATACAAGAGAAGTTTATCAAGCAAAGACAAAGAAGAAAGAAAAAGAAATAGCCTCATCCCTGACGCACAGATGAGAGCATACAATGATAGCCAGACTTTTCCAAGCTCAAACTGCAGCTGTGTGACACACTTGGAAACAAAATCTAATTATTACAGGTCCCCAGCCAGTACTTTCCCCACAGCATTTCTCACCCAAGAAAATTAACGTTGAAGCTTTCACATTAAACAAAATGGAGTAAAGGAAAAATTACAGAGACTGAAGTTCTTTATTTAAAAAGTGGAAATAGATGAGGTCTTCTATTATTTTATCATGAATAGCGAGACTTTGTCATTTCATGATAAAAACTGAGTGACTTGAATCCAATGTATTTGCAGTGATAGAAACAACGAAAGTAACCAATACATGGATTCAATTTCAAAAGACAAAGAGCTGCTGCAAATCTTGACGAAATTATTAAAAATTCAGATAAGAAATTATGAGGAAAAAACTTGATTGGGGTCTTAATATTACTTCTAACTTTTTCAGCTGTCTTCACATTCCTGGAAATGTTGGTTTTGATGAAAAGCTCAAATTCCTACCAAATAACCTTCTCTTTTTATACAGTACCTGCCTGCTATTCTTATTGCTTTAGCTTTTCATACACCGTCTTATTTACAGCATCGGAAGTAGAAATTACCATAGTTATCAAAACAGACTGCTGTACAGAAAAATTTATATACTTGTAATGGCTGAACTCTAACAAGCTTGGCAGAATCATATTCGGTAGCAAAAAAAAATGGTAATCCAATACCTTAGCAACAATTCAGTGAAGGAAAATATTTTTATTATTACTTAGATAAAGAATAGTCAGATCCTTATCTTGAGCATAGCAGAATTTTCAACATACCTATGTACCACCTAATTAAAGCATAGATAAACATTTTTAATTTAAAAAAAATGACTTCAGTATATCACTACCACCAGCAGTAGATGTAAAACAGTAACTCTGAAGTGCTGGGAAACAAAACTAGTCTAGGATGAAGACTGACCACATTCCGTACAGTTTTGGCACCTATCTCCGGAGCGGTACCCCTTTATCTTTAAACTAGGTGTGAAATTTTGCAGCACTACAATGTTTTATTTGAAACTGTATAAACATAGTAAAGTTATTATTTGAAGAAAAGTTAGTAACGTAGATGGATGCAAACTCTCAGTATACTAGAAAGTTTTTCATTATTATTGTTTTCAACCAAATACAGAAGGACTTCTGCCACAGGTACTGCGCGTCTCTTACATGGATGTTTGAAAGAAGCCCAACAGTATCAGTCTGCAGAGGACTGACAATTGGTCTCTCCTTACTTGTATTGCTAACACCAGAAAGGAAAGTTTCTGGTTTTGCTGGCAAGAGCTTTGCTCCGAAGATTAATGTATCATTTGCTGCTGACAATCTGCCAAACTAACCACGCTGTTCTTCACTCCAGAGAGTTCACAAATTACTACTCACCTTCCAGTCAGCATTTATCACACACACGTTCCCAAATATACTCCTCAAATGAAAAGAAAAACAAGACAGCCCTCCTCCACACACATACACACAACCTTTTGCCCTGAAATCATCATGAAGAGTAAACAACTGAAAATACTTTGCGGATGCAGACAAGCACTCTTCATCTCCTCGCATTATGGCTCAATCCTAACATCACATGGGTGCACATAAGACTCAAGAAACTTTAATTCAAACCATATATTAGAAAAATACAAGAAAAAAGCTGTGGTTCAGGTTTGGACTCTTCCCCCTTCTCCCCACCCCGTCCATTTCAATAAATTAATTACTGGACTTGCATGCACTTTGTCTCGCTGACACTTCATATGCCTGCCCAGGCTGCAAACACAGACAGCCACTCGTTTTACTGCTGGCTGTGTATGAAGAACTCACTCTTCTTTGCCGAGAGGAATCCCAGTCCTGACTCAGCCGACCTTCCTTACGTAACAACTTCGATGGCTTGAACTGTTGCTTGGACCAGGGCACCTAGAGATACCTAGGCAGTAAATTCCAACTTAGTGACACTAAGCTTACTTCTCTAACACACTAACCAAGTTCCACGATTTGACTTATTCCTACTTCTCCTAAAATTTCAAATCCAGTGTACTGCTTCTCCCGTACAGTTGCTGTGACTTCCTTTTTCTGGAGACAGACAGCACTAAGGGCTGCACATACAAACACTCCAACCACAGAGCCACAGAAAATCCCAGGTAGGAAGGGACCCACAGGTACCACTGAGTCCAACCCCTGGCTCCACACCCAAAAACCAAACCCTCTGTCAGAGAGCCCTGCCACCTCCCTGGAGAGCCTGTTCAGTGCTCGACCGCCCTCTGTGTGAAGAACCTTTTCCTGACACCCAGCCTGACACAGCTCCATGCCACTCCCTTGGGTCCCCGGTGCCCTTCCCTGCAAGCCCAGACAGTTTGCAGAACACCGCAACGGAGAATCCCAATATATACCCCAATATCCAACACCCACGTAATTCCAAAGGGAATCTATGAAAAACAACGTCACCAAACTTCCCCACAACATCGTCAAGCACTGAAACACCCAGGATCCAAGCGCAGACCTCCCAGTACCATGACTTCCAGCACAGCAACCTCAAAGCCTCCCTGGTGCACCTCCAGTGGCAGGCTGCCAAGCCCTTACTACAGCAGTCTCCTTGCTCGTCTCACAATTATTCTGTTTTCCAGTTGTTTTTTAAAATATTTTCCAAACTAGGCACTTACTCTGATTTTTAAACTGCTTCAAACACTCTGTAACTGAATCCAAGCAAAAGACTTCTGCATTAAATCTGTCACAAAACACTCTGAGAGCAGGGCTGCGAGCCTCTTAAAACATTGGGTCCATCCTACTGAACGCCAGCTATTGCGTGTGCTACACAAAAGCTTCGCTAAATTGACAGTTCCTGCAATTATTGCTGAAATATTTCATTTCTTTGCTTAAATATCCTTTCTGTGTATTTAAACAGACAAATAGAACACCTCCAAACCCATGGAAAATTAGCAAATGCTTCATAACAATATCATAAAACCAAACATGCTAATATTCTTAGTAATTAATTAATTCTTATTAACTGACAACATCCCTAAATGACGCTCCATGTCTTCCACAAAAGTATTTATCTACCTCTATGACCCAAACAAGCTACCGTGCACCTGCTGCCATTTGCTCCAAACTCCAGACTGGCATCATCAAACTCATCTTTGAATCCCCGCGTACTCCTGTAAATCCAGTCAATAAGTACAGGGCCGGGAGCAAGGGGAGCACAGAAGTGACACAACGCAAGAGCAAACACTGCAAGCTGTTAATAGACTCCAAACCATATAAAAAATTCCATCAATTCCAAATTCAGATATCAACAGAAGCCTCTGCTTTCTGCATTGGACACCAGAGGGAACAAAAGCCTCAGAAGAACATTGTGAAAAGAAGTTTACAGCATTTGCTCTAAAACTCTGGTATTCCTCAAAAGTGAATTTCCAAAATGTAGTGACATAAATATACTTATTATTTATAAGACTCATAAAAAGAAATCAAAGGCCTCTCACCTCCTCCTCTCAAGAGAAAACTCACGCAAAGAAGAAAGATGCCATAACATACATACAGATGCAAAAATTAAACCCACAACACAACTTCTTTTTCCATTACAGGGCATAACTTTCCCATTCAATCATCACTGTTTCTGCAGAAAAGCATATTCATACAGCTATTTTATGAGCAATATTCCCAATTCTTCATGATCTCTTAGAAGCATTTATTTGTAGAGGCAGATCTATCCCATCAGGTCAACTCACTCCACCCCTGCCCCAAGGAACTATGTATCACTTGTTCAACAGTTCCTGTTAAAAATTAAGAAGTGAAGAAGTAAAAAAAATAAATAAATCTGCGATCACACGTCAGAAATAAAACTATTCAACATTACAGCAACACGCAGAATAAATAACACAGGCATAAAACTAGAAGCTGGTATCTTTGATGGAGTTAAGATATTTTGATGTGGAATTCACAAAGTTACTCTAAAAATCCAAGTAACTACTGCGAGTAATAACAAGGTATACAGAAGCAGAAGATCTTTACAGCAGTCCTTTACAATTCATTTTCATAATGAAAATGTAATGCAAAACTACTTATCAAAAGCATGCATATTTAACAATTCTGAAAGAAACAAAAAGTAAGCTTTAGATAGTGAAGCTTATATTAAGTACATTTTGCATCAAGAAAATAATTATAGTACCTTTTAGTGCTCCTTTTAAGGTATGTAGAAACAAATATTTCCATACCTAGATTTAGGCCCAAAGACACAAAGTGACAGAGTACAACCCATTCCCAATTTTAAGTCAAGAGTATCTAAGGTAAGAAACAGAGTAACTGAAGTTATCACAGCTGCACCCACTTTTTTTTTTTTTTTAAATGCAACTGTAAAACACTTGGGGCATTTCCCCCTCCATGGCCAAAAGCCAAAGCCATGAACTGGAGGTAGCAAAGACTGTACCTGGGCCCTCTACCTTCATACAACCAATTTTACCCAAGGCTCCTTCCTGCAGCACACGGGCAATGAAACTGTAGCCACCTTAAACTGCTGAAACCAAACAAAAAAAGCAAAACAAACAAACAAATCAAGGCAGATGGTACAACTGCACCAACCTTACTTCATGTCAAAGGCAACTTTTTTGATGTTATCGGTTTCACTATTTGTTTCTTTAATCTTCTGAAGCCCGTGTGTAAATTGGGTTACTCTGTTCGCAACTTATTCACACGCATATTTACTCACTGGGGCCTCACCCTGAGACTGTAAGAGATGTAAATGGCACCGCGTTCCTGAAGGTACTCCCACCAGGCTCAAAATAAAGATTTACCCTTGTAAAACTGACAGACTGTACAAGTCAAGCAACAACAACGTTCTTTGGCCAGCGCCGCCCATGAGCTAACTGACACTCCGGGCATTGGAGAGGTACACCTAATCTTAGCCGTGGCACCTCTGTTACCTGCTGTAACCTGGAATCCTGGGCCGTCAGCATACACCTTGCCATCCCAAAGCAAAACTGCACGATCACAGGCTTTTACTGTGATTTCTTACAATTAATTCTAAGACCTGTTAAATTTCTGAAGCTGATATTTGCCACAAGATCTAATTTAGTTATCCCAGCAAAACACACAGAAACCTTCCCACGGTGAGCGACTCTGTGAGGACTAACAGCACTGCCACAAAACAAACTCTTCAGCACGCTCAGACACTAAAACCAAATTTTTTTTCAGCCCTCAGGGATTCCAGGTCCTCAGATTTGAGGCAAACTAATTGAGACTTGAGATGTAGTCTGTGTCACCAGGTGTATCAACACTCTAAGCATAAGCACAAACACACATTTATTAAAAACAAACAACAAAAAACCATGAGCTTTTCTATGTACCTGTATAAATGATGCTTATTTTGGATTTTTATCCCTTGCACTGCTTTCATAGAAACTGGCAGCTGTGAAAAAGAGCTAACGTATAGTTAATAACTTACACTCTGCTGCTGCCAAGCATGGCAGTCAGAAAACCCATCTGAAACCTAACCATTGTCAGGGACTTTGCATAAAATGTAACATCAAATAATAACAGATCCACAACACATGGCCATGTTGGCAACTCATAGAGAACCAAGGAAAGTTTCCTTGTGTATCTCCAGATCTATGAAAAAGCACCTGAGCCACTTGAACTCTGCCTCTGGTCACTGTAACACAACACTGGCTTTCTAGCTAAACAGCCAAACGCCAGCATGCATTTCCACCTACCTCAAAAATAAAAACAGTTAATATTTTTCCTGTATCTTCCAGTATATGTAGCATTCTGACAACTTATGTTTTTATGGAATTTTGTTTTTAAATGTCATGTTTGCCAAAAAGAGTACATTGCAAATATATGCAAGCTGTACAGAAGTCATGCAACGTTTTACAAGCTTACTACAAGCACAACTTCCAAGAAAGGAAAAGGAGTAGTGAAATCAGAGGGAAGAGGCAAAATATGTTCTCTCCTTACTACATCACAAGGATCCAAGGAAGATTTTTATTTATTTTTTTTTTAAGAAGGCTTTCCTACTCTACAATTTGGAGATCTGCCAAAACTCCATAGACAATTGGGGAACTGGCAGATCTATGACATCAGATATTCCAAGGAAGTGAAACCTGACTTAACGGAAGAGATTTTTATTAAAGAACAACAGATACTTAAATTCACTCTAACAAAAGTATTTTAAGACCATACAAAACTTTAAAAATTACTAAAAAAAAGACCTTCACATAATTATAGGCAAAAACTCCAGCAAAACATATTTCCAAGTTAATCCACGGGAAATTATTCCTGATATCCCTAAAATCCTTGACATTCTCCACCCCCCCAAAGTAGGAGAAAGGAGTTACCGAGGCATTTTTGTTGAATAAGACTTCTGTTTCCCTCAGTCCTCTCAAAAGCTCTGCTCGCTGGCACGAAACTCCCAAAGCCTGGAGAACCCTTGGTCTCAAGTTTCTGGACCTAAGCTCCCGAGCGACCCGGCCACCGATCCCCCAGCCAGCCTCACGCATCCCCCCGGCCATCGCAGCCCTCTGACGAGCGGACGGCCGGGCAACATTTCTTTACGGGCAGGTTTTCCCAAAGGCACGGAACGCCCCCCGAGGTTCCCTCTCTCACCAGCCGACAGCGGGCTGCGCACCCCCAGCTAATCCCGCAGACCCCAGGACGATGCCTGCTCACCACGACCGCTCACGTACCCGCTCGTTTGGATGCTCAGTGCAGACCTGAGCGCGCACACGAGGCCGACGGGCTTCTGCCAGCCCCGGCGGACCCCGACCCGGCCCCGGACCCCCGGCACCCCCCGGCCCCACAGGAGCCCCCGGCTCCCCCCGCCCGCCGGTTGAGCAACTACCGTGTGGCAAGGCGCCGCAGCCCAGAGCTGCCCCCTTCCTGCCGAGCTCGCCGGGGCGGGGAGGGACCGAAAGGCGCCGGGGGAGCCCCGCGGAGAGCTCGGCCGCCCCTCAGCCCCCACCGGCCCGGCCCGGCCCGGCCCAGCCCCGCCGCCGGTACCGGCCCCGCCGCCTCCGCGGGCACTGGGAGGGGGGCGGTTACCATGGCGACAGCTTCGCCCTCGCCCCCCCGGCCCGCCCCCCGGCGCCGAGCGGCCAACCAGCACGCGGCTTTCAATATCGAGCCGCCGGCGGCAGCCAATCAGGAGGCGCGTCCCTCCCCGCGCGGCGCGGCCCGGGTCCATTTTGCCCCGAGGGCCGGGGCCGGGCCGCAGCCGCCGCTCGGGCAGCACCGGGCGGCCCCGGGAGGCCGGGGCTCAGGGGCAGCGGGGGGGGCAGGAAGGGCCCAGGTCCTGCTGCTGCCGGCCGGCCCCCCGTCCCGTCCCGTCGCAACGCTCCTGCTGCCCTGAGGGAAAGTAGGGCAAGGCTCGTCCTCGGCTGCGTCCAGAGAAAGCGCGGCCAGGTTCCGCGTGCCTGCCCCAGAGCCCCGCAGCCGCGCCGGGTTCTGGCAGCGCCGCGCGTTTCTCTCTGTCCCGCTTCCAGGCATTGCAGTTTTGAAAACGGGCGCATTTAGTTCCTCGCCAGCTTCACCTACCGAGCGTCAAGGCGCTGAAAGTTCATTAAATGGGGATTAGGAACACCCAGGGGTGGGTGGCTGGCTGTTTCAAACCCGCCCCAGCACGGATTGGCTGGAGATCTATGGGCAGGACAAAGCCCGTTTATTTTCGGAAACTCACTTTTTTTTTTTTTTTTATGGTGAGCATGCACTACAATATCTACACAAATCTCGGCAGAAGTTAATGAGAAACCTTTCCTACCGTGTGCCAGCGGCCTTCGCAGCCTGTATGTTGCCTGTATCAGTCAGTGGCTCCCCTTCGTGCTTTCAGCCAGTTCTTTGGAGGCTGCTCAGCACTACAGGCACTGTTTCCGAATATCATGCTGCTTCTTCATACCGCAGCAGTGTGGTAACTTCACTTAACTTCCCTTCTTCCTGGAAAAGAAAAAGCCAACGGATTTAAAATGAAAGGGACTGGTTTATCAGGCAAGAGTACAGATCACACCGAGACAGTATCTTCTCGATGGATCATGTCCTATATAATCAAGTTCAGTTCAGCACGTGGAGCTACTGATCTCTTTTGTGTAAAGTGTATATTGCTACTGAAATGTATTTCTGAAAGATAAGGTATTCATGAAATCCAGTATCACAAAAAGTCCCAGATATGCAACTTTTCAAGCCAGTCTAATTCTTGTGCTTTTTACATTACATATTCCAGATAGTCTTGGCCTAGATATTCAAACCTTGGCTGCTGGTTGGCCTTCATGATGACAAATGGTTTTGTGTCTGACTATTCTTGGAAAGGCTGGACAACATCTTTTAGAAAAGAGCTATTCACTCAAGATTTTGCAACGTGACATTGTTGTTCTACAGGCTCTGGTACAGTCTTTGTAAAGTGTAAATCAGCTATGATGCGAGTGACTTACTGGATTAACCACAGGGCTACAATCCAGAAACTTTAAAACGTTTACTGCGCTGCCATCTTTTCAAGTGAACACCGATGCCTTGAAGTACCTGTCACGCAGAAAGCCACGAGCACTTAAACATTGTCTTGTATAGACACCTTTCGCTACATCTACAGATAGATTTCAGTGAAATCCACTCAGAGTTTTTCTGTAGGTTTGTGATCCACACTTAAAATCTCTTTTTTGAATTCTCTTTTTTGCTTTAATGCCTCACTATTTAATGGTGGGAGTGAAGAGATCTCAATCAGAAGTTATCTACGTACTTCATATCACAGTCGAGCAACTTGCACGACATTCATGTTCTTGGCAGACATGGAGTTGATATGCACAATGCGTGCAATATGGGTAAGGAACTTCTCTGAAGCATCTTAAGTAAACATTATTTTTTTTACCCTAGATGTCAGTGAAAAAAAAATGAGGTTTTAAGTATAATTTTAATTTTCAATTTCCTTATTTTTAGATTCTCTCCCCACCCCCTTCACAAAACAAGTGCTCTATTATTCTACCCCCCCAGGCTATTGTTACACATGTTCTCAGTATAACAAAAGGTTTTTGTCTAAAAAGACTGTATCTGAGTCATGTCTTTGCATGTGAAACAGCTGTACACCTAGGGCACATTCTTGGTCACTTGAAAGTGTATCATTTTTAGCATTCTGGGCTTACATTATTTTAGCCCTGTGTAACTGCAACGATCAGGAAAAGGAACTAACACCCAAGTTGTCTGCACATCTGCAGACATCACAGAACCGCCGCAGCAGACCTTGGCAGAGGAGAAAGAAAATGCGAGTGGAAATGCAGCGTGAAGGATATTTGGCCGAAAGCAGAAAAAACTAGTCTGAAGAAAAAAACAAATAAATCAGCTTAGAAAATCTAAAGGACAATGATCCAAAACAGCCAGGAGATGCTCAGAAATCATTTATAACAAAATTTTAATGCTGATGGCAACTTGCTAGCGTCCTATATTTGCTCCTTTTAAGTCTTCATCTGTACTAGAACAAATATCCTCCAACACCTAAGGTCGTTACCATGTGGGGGAAAGAAATTTCAGTGCCAAACAAGAAAGATTAAGAAGTGCTAATAAGTGACCAAATCATTCTAGTGTGACAGTTTTGTGCCTTGTATTTAGAAAAAAACAAATCACGGGAATCAGGTTTAACTAGCAAAGTTTATATTCAATCTCCTAGAAAGAAAATATTAAAGACATTCCTAAGGAATTTGGTATGTTTACTAAGTCTACCCACGGCTGAATGCATGAGGTCAAAGTCCTGCAATACCATCTAACACTGCCACAGCTTATAAGCGACATGATACAGGAGGGTATGGTGTGAGGCTCAGCTGATAAATAAAACTGGTCGGCTGGACTGGACCTTCCCAGCCCCTGCAGATGTTGGACCAACCTAGGGGATCAAAGCCGCCCTCTCCCACCAGGGCCTCTCGGGGCACGCTGTTACAGCACTAATGGCGGCGAAGACCCGATGACCCTCACCTAGCTCCAACTGGAAAGCATAACGCTCCCTCCGAAGGTGTTCTGCGCAGCTCCGCTCCTGTAAGAAGCTGCTCTTTGTTCTGTACGCTGACTGCAACCAAGGGGGAGGCAACAGCAAATAATGGACTGAGTGACACTCAGTACCAGACTGCAAATGCAAATGTCAGACAAACGGATGCTGAATTTGGCCAATGAAGCTACAGCCTGCAGCGAGAACGAGCAGCTTTTAACACCGCTTTGCTAAACCGTTATTTGGTACGTGCAAAATGCAGTGGGAAAGTTCTGAGGACTTGTAGCATACGTAGAGGTGCCAGAGGGGCAAGCTGTTATCTAAAGCAGGACCTCAAAGAGCACTGACACCCAGATACTTGTCATCCCTGCACTTCACTGTTCTGCCGTCTTTACTGAATTCAGCGTGAGGCCTTTCATTTTAAAACTGTGAGCCTAACTTAAATGACCTAAAGCCGCTTGAAACAGAGGGCCTCTTCCTTAACCTCCCTGACCTCTGCTGACCACTGTAACACGCCAGCAGTACGAGCACATCAGCTGATACATCCGTCAGGGCAGACAGAGCCCTGCTGTGAGCGAGTGGGCTGAGCTCCTTCCCCTTTTCCCCTCTGATGCAAGCTGCAGGAGCTGGCACGCCAGGGTGGGTCCGAGCCGGAGAGAGGCCTCGGACCACCAAAGCTCCCCTGCTTGCTCACAGAGCACGGCTGCTTCTCTCAGGCTCCCAAAACCCAGACCACGGACTGGGCGAGTTGGAAAGGAGAGTCCCTCTGTACGGAGGCTGCAGGTGTGCCAGTAAGAGCTGGGAGCGAGCCCTCTCTCCCTGTTCTGTAGATCCACACCAGGAAGGTGCACCACAGTATTGCTTCGGATCACAGAGAAGCCATGACTAGAAGTACTCGGGCAGGCACTCTTCAATGGTGGCATTTTTGATCATTTATGCCAATTCTGTGCCAACTGTGTTGTAATAAAGCAGCATTTTTGATACAACTTACCTGTAGAGGAACTCCTTGAAAGCACATAGTTGTCGCTCAATCTGTGCTATAGCATTTGTCTACGTGGTTGCTTATGTTCTGCACCTGCTCATGGCAAACACGTTTCTAGGTATGGCCTCACTTTATAGGACGGGTTGCTCATCGGGCATGTGGACACGCATGTTGCCTCAGACAGTGAAGATCAAAAGAAGTTGCTCAGAGTTAACAAGACTATGAGCTTTGCAAAGAGCAAGCGCATCCTGAAGTGGCAGGGTGACCTCGCTGCTATAGATATAACATATAATAGATATATGTTCTTTATATATAAATAATATCTGAATATTTCTACATACTACTTAGTTCTTCCAGTTTCCTAACACGGATTTTGCAAAAACAGTTCCATTCATCAACACAAAATAACATTTCATCAAAAGCACGGCACACAGGCAGATCTCCCGCTAGCTACTGTCTCACCTGCCCACTTTGCGGGGCTGAGCTCATACCCTATTATTAACATTTCTTTGTCATAAAAAGAAGCGCTGGATTGTTAGGATTGCCACTTTTTAGATGAGACGCTGAGTTCCCTTGTGTTATTTCTGCTGACTTTTCTAATCAAATATAAAGATCCCATGACACATTTTGACAAAAAGTAGGGCACAGCCAGCTTATTTATTCCTTTACTAAAAATAGGCTTCAATGTCCAGCAGGTTTTAATGTGTTACATAGCACTTTAAGTGTAATAGCTGCCACGCTTGCCTTGGTACACATATATTACCAGTTATGTTTATCTTTGCAATGTGCTAATTATGAAAATCAAGCATCAGGTTTCACAATTAGCTTAGTAGTTCCATTTTGCTAAAATTCTTACTAGGATTAGACTGTCCAGCAATTGAAAAGGCAATAAAATAGGTTCTTATCCTTACAGGAGGAGCTTGTGACACCCTTCCAAGCACCACACGGCGTGTCTTACATCCCTTGGGTTAATGGTATATTACTGTTCTCAGCCACAGGCAAGGACTAGGGAAGAAATGAATTACGAGAACTGGAACAGAAACGGCTTAAAGAAACCCACCTCTCCCCCACCTTCCTTACATATTTATTTTCTGGATGGCCTTTCTGTTAATGCTGTTTTGAGAACAGAAGAGATGTCACGACTGACAGTGAAAGAGTAACGAATACTACTGTGCATCACACTTTTTAATGACTGTGGCTCTGGAATGTGCTAAGGTAGACTTGTTTCTGAATCTGGCGTTCCAGAAGACTTTGAACTCATGTTTTGTCAAGTCTGCTTAGAGATCATTGTCCAGTCACTTACGTCAATGCTGTAAATCAGGGTTAGCAAAACTTCATTTTGTGTAGAACTGCCATAGGAGAGAACAGAGTCTTTAGCCCTTGTTTTTAACCTTTTAAAGCCCCTAGCCTTTAACCTACACCAACGTGGTTACCCTGTGAGTCAAATACATTTACTGACCTGCAGCACACAGCGAACACCACTTCTGAATTTGGTCACGTGCCATTTGTGATTCATGAAAGACCTGCTCAGAAACAAGTCTTTCTTTATCTCCCACAAGCTATATGTCACGTATAAACCAAAGAAAGAGATAAAAGCAAATGCGTTTTATTACTGCTCCCAGCACAGACACTGCATTAACATTTCACTAGCCCACAGAAAACATGATCACTTCAACCCCATTGACGGTTACACACTACTAGTAAGCTAGTATAAGTATATGTATCTGTACCTACATACTAGAGCAGACTAAAAAAAACTATGTGAAATTTCAACATCAATAAACACAAGAAAAATAACATATTACATGCAACATCATTCCTCTTAAAATACCTATTTTTAGCTATAAATGGACTATAATTTTGAAACCCTATTTAAAATGTCAGATTTGAGCTTCCTCACACTTACGAATAGGTTAAGATTTTAATAGTACTTATGAGTTTCTATTTTTAAAAGGACTGTCAAAATACATGTAACTAGCAGTTAGGCATTCAAATGGAATTTATGGATTTCTTACTAAGAATGTCTTAAGTGCCTATAAACCTCTCATACTAATTTACGAGCATCTATTCATATCAATGTTTCTTTTGCTATAAAACTCTTTTTCAACGCTAAGATGGTGCAAATAGAGTCACTAAGACGTAGTGAAATCAGTGAGAACCAAGAACATGCAACTCTGGTGGAACAAACTGAAGCACTTTCATCTCATGGATTTATAAATTTAACTCATCACCATCACAAGCCTTGAGTTCTACCCTCAGAAAAAAAAAAACAGCGTCTGATGCATTTCAGAACAGTGTTATTAATCCACAAAGTGTTATTAATGGGCGCTGCACAAACAGTGCTGCAGAGATTCTGGGAATACTCCCAAAATGCCATGACATAGTTTGAAACAATTCCCCCAGTAAGTTTTGTTGCTGGAAAGTGCAGTCAGCCTGAACCAGGAAGACTCATGTTATTTCTAGGAATTACAGTTTAGACAGTTTCTTTGAGCTACATACACATCATCTTCCTTTTTAGTCCTAAATAGTCAATGTTACCGAACCTGGCTAGATGCCATAAGAAAAAAAGTATCATTGCAGCATTGAAAGCATATCATCGTTACTTTTAAAACTAACAAATTCAGCCTCGCCTTACTACTTCACAGCTCCATGCTTTGTGCTCAGTCTCTTTCCAACACTGTTTCCAGGTATTGATTAACCAAATCCGAGTATGTGCCTCTTTCACCCACTCAGTCTGGCAATATATCACAAGTGTGAAAGCTTCATTTCTATGAATCGTACCCCAGCAGATTAAACTACTGTGCAAATGATGCCAATTCTCTATTTATCATAGCGCTGTCAGTGAAACAAATCACACAGCAGGTGAATCATGACATTACTGTCAGTTTGGATGCCAAATAAACACAGAGGCAAGCCGGGAGGTGCCAGCTTAACTTCACGCTCCCCAGTCAGTTTCTCCTTCCCATCTCCTTCTCCTGTATCACGGTGACATTGCTAATATGAGCAGATGAACTGTTTTGCCCTTTTCTCAAGGCACAGTGCATTTGGCTGCAGTTCAGGAAGTCCTTCAGACACATCAGAAGACCGAAGCACACACTGAAGCAGCTTGCCCAGGAGAGTGCTTGCTGCTTAAGCCTCTGAGAGGGAAAGTGGGGTTTCATTTCCAGTGTGAAAACCACATCCATTTAAGTAGCTCCACCACTTACTGTGTAGCTCTCCTGCTTGGAAGGGGCTCACTGAGGGTTTCTGTTGAAGTTCTGCTGTACAACAAAGCAAGATATCACTGCCCAGGGCCAGGCTAGCCTTCTGGGTATGGCTGGGTCACCTTTGCAAGAGAACACATTCCAGCAGTTTATAAAAATGTGTCTGAAGAGGTTTTTTTGTTATTATTATTCCCGGAACGTCTCTCATTGCCAAAAAAACGTAGTTATGCTCAGAAAAATATTCCATGGGGAGCAAACATTCTTCGGCAAAGCCATTCCTCCCTGCTCCACCCCAGATAGCGTTACACAAGTGAATAATGCATGTCAAGGTATTAAGCACCATGTAAACATTTCCAGTAAATGTTCCTGCTGCAGGCCCCGGCTTAACTGCTATTGCTTTCCTCTGTGGCAGTGGAAAAAAATAACTTCCTCCATTCTTCTGCACCTAAAGCTTAGTATTAATGAAGCATTTCCTCCTACCAGTCACTGACTGGAGGCTTCTTCCTTCCCTATCTCCCAATATAGATCTTAAAAGTCTTACCAAACGAAGCTTTACTCAGGAAAGGATCTCTCTGATGGCCTCACAGCCTCTGCAACGAAGTAACTCAATGTCCCAGAACGCTGCAGTTATGGTAGTACATTTAAGGACAAAAAGGCAAATTCCTGTCAGCAGCATGCTGGGTTCTTCTCCTCTTCTCATACCACTGAGGATGTTTTACATGAACCTCTGGCTTCCCATCACAAATTGTCCAGTGATTATCCCCCCCCGGCTCTGAGCCTATGTATTTTCACGTATTTTCTTCTCAGGGAGTGAGAGCACAGTGTTGGGAAGCCACGGCCCTTTTCAGACTGGTAGAGGAAATCCCCTTGGAATTCAGTACTGCTTCAGGCATGCACATGTTTGCACAGCGTGTACCAGTAATTCCTCTTCCTTCGCTGTCTCTGACACTCCACAACAGGGGCAAATGTGGTTCTGAGCAAAGCAGCCAAAAGGGGACATGCTTCCAAGGGAGGAACGTAAAAACGCTAAAATATCACTCAGATGAAGATAGGCTTTTGGATCACTCCAGTGAGACTGAAATCCATTAGTCCCAAAGGAGAACTGCCCAAGAAAATTTCTGGGATTTTCCACTGGAATTTGTACGTTCCCAAAGGATTTGCTGTAGGAGACCGACCTAGGGTCAAGTATCTGAGGAACTCCCAGCAAACAACACCAAATTCCACTCTCAAAAGCACTTGGGCAAAAACCTCACCTTCATACCCCACAGCCCCATTCAAAGTCATGCATTTTCTATAACATTTTCCAAGTATAAATTATTTCTTTTAATGTCTGCTAGCAGCACAGGGCCGGCTGACAGTTGCAGGGTGAGCCGCGCTGTTCTTTGCACAACTGAATCGTTTTGCCGGCAATCCTGGGGCCTGACCGAGGCCACAGCACCAGCAGCACTGAGCATTACTTAGAACCAAGGGTCCCACTGATCCTGCAACATCTTTTTTTAATACACAAAGCCATCTGAAAACAAAAGAGCTCAATAGGTCTTCAGAGTTGAAAGTATGACAAACTAGCACAGTGTTTTAACAGGTTTTTGATAGCCTTTCATAAGCAACAGCACACACGCGGTTTTCTGGCATAGCAAAACACAAGAACATCCAAAGATAGGATATTAATAACCTGTTTTGATGTTTACTGATCATTTGGCTCCAATCAAACTTTTTGGAAGACTGCAATGAGCTCCCCCAGGCTTCATTATGCAGTTGCAAGAAGACTGTTCCCAGAGACAAACGGCAAGTAGTAAGAAATGTACTCCTGTTTGGGCAATAAATGGAAAGCAGAAATACCAGAAAGCAACCTCCTCTAACCCCTCTCTGTCCCCATGCTTACATCAGCAGCCTTTTTGCCTGGTCTCCCAGACGTGGATGAGAAGCAATGAGCTTGCAGCACTGCCTAGCACAGCCCCAGAGCCAAGGCTGCCAGCTCTCAGAAGCCTTCCACCCTCTGCACAGTAACTGCAGCACCGATAGCAGTGACTGTTCAAAGAAAATAGAAGCACATGGAAACAGAAATCGTGGCCGTCGGGGCAGAATCGGGTCACAATAACACGAGAACTGCTGCGCACATCTCAGTAACTGATACGGGGCTAGTCTTTGTGTACGGGCCAATTAGGACGGGCACAAAGCAAAACCCATGCCAGAGCGAGCCGGTCCTGCTCAGAAAACCAGCAACGAGTTAATGATTGCTATCACAGCTACCACAGGAATGCCAGAGCTCAGTAAGAAGGGTTTTGCAGAAGGGTTTTTGAATGCTGAGCTCCTCACTGCTTTTAGCTCCCCCATAGACGTACCACCACTGGAAAGGCCAAACCAGCTGCAAAGGTCTCTGGAGAAAGTTTTGGCTCTCCACTGCTGCCTTCCTAAGAATCAGTAACTCACTGCATTTATAAATCCCGAAAGAGGTGAAATAACTTCTTTTGGTGTAAAAAGGATAAAACTTCTGATTTCTAGACTTCAAAGTACATTACTGCCAGGGCTAGGCAGACTTTAAGAAGGACCAGTGGCTTCTAGGCTTTTCGAGAAATTATTTTCAACTAAAAGAAGTTCATTTTTCAGCCAGGGTACTGAGGGCACCAAAGTTAGGTATAAGCTCTCTGTGCAGAGGAACAAGATGCCAGCACAAGTGCATTCACACTCACCTTCCCCCCCCAACCCCAAGCCACCCACCAAAAGCGTGTTCCCCTCCTCTTGCCCACAGGAACAGGGGACGACCTGCAGGCCCCCGCGCTTTCCAGCCCCCCACCCCTGCTCCCCCCAACTTCACGGCAACCTGGCCCCACGTACAAGAAAGGACAGACGCCACCCTGACATACCCCAGCATCCTCTTGCCGTAAAGCAGTGTCTGGCAGCACAGCAGCAGCCCCCAGCCCTCTCTGCACGAGCTCGGTGCAGCCGGGAGCAGGCTCCTTATCTGGCACGTGACGGAGATTACATTAGGCCAAGACTGGGTGGTGACAGCCCATACCCACTCGGCATATGGCAGTGTTTACATACCTGCCTACCCAGAGCTCTGTACCCTTACTACGCAGAGTTTCGAGCAGAGGACTTTGGCGAGCCTGTTTCAGCTGCAGGGATCCACATCCCAGCCCACAGCACGCTGCTAACGCGGAGCAGCAATGCCGTGCCGGTAGGAGAGAGCACGCTGCCTTTAACTACTCCATGCAACTCTGACGGCATTTCTCATGGCACCATAAGGCCGGTACAAACGCAGAGCTGTTTGAACTGAAACATCACACACATTGTGTGTCATTAAACTATTAAACTATATTTAAAAGTTTTTCTGACAAAGACAACTTCCAGTTAGGGCCAATCAGTTACAGTGCGGACTCAGGGGGTATTTCACGACAGCAAAAAGCATCAAGTATCAGCTCGATGTTAAAAACACCATCTTTGCTCCCCAGCACTGTTAACAACAGACAGACCCAGTACCTACAACAGCCACAATACAGAAAAAGAAATCTTCTCCACATTGTAAGGAAAAAAAAATCTGTTTGTGAAACAATACCTGTACACAAAAAGTGCATCCTGTGCCAATTTCTTCAAATAACATACTCAAAACAACCTCTTAAAACACTCTAAGTTAAATTATTAGAGGAAAGCACTAATGTTAACTTAAAAATGCATATTTAACCTCTAAACCTTGACTGTAATGCAAAATACTCCTGTGAGAAAAAGACTTGAATAAAGTATTAGAGAAACATGTGCTCTCATCTCTTCTAATCTATTCGCATCTCAAATTATCATTTTTCACAGGTATGCGTGAGCTTAAAAAGAAATACACATACAGTAGCAAAATGAGGCCCTGTTAGAGGACGCCGGGTTTTCTGACAAAAATGTGCCATGACACCTTGTGTCTTAATCATTTTATACAAACCTAAGAATTGTCAGTGCTCAGATAAATTATCATTTACCATAAACTTATCTTGCAAAACTGAGCTTGGTTTTCTTCTGTTGTTTTCTCCCCTTCCCCCTTGCCAACAGCTCAGGGAATAGGCATGCAGCTCTGCAGTGGGTTGGCCATATGAACTCTATTAAAAAACTGATTATTTCAAGTTGTTACAGATCAGATGATAACTTCCCTCAAAAGGAAATGAAAAGTATGAATAGACTCTAATTAGTATCTAATAAAGAAGTGGGACTGTTGCACTGTGTAAACACAATTAGAATAGTAAAGGAGGGAAACTCAAACAACGATGCTTTGTGTTTCTCATTACAACCAGTGATAACTCCTCCAGGGGCCTGCCCCTTCCAGCCCTGTAAACATGCAGAAGACTGTAATAGAGTAATATTATTTCTCCACACCCTGATAAAATATACCTGAAAGGCGTTTCTGGAGCATAGTTTAAAAGGACAACCTGGTTTTCCATTCTGCACATATTCCCTGAAACAAAACAGTTTGGAATAAACCCTTCTGGGTGAGCTCCGAAAAAATCACCCCTCCAGTAAGGTAACTCTTAGAATAACCTCCAAGCGTATGTATTCAGAGAGTATGTGCAAATCGTACTGCACGTGGGTGCACCTGTGACATTACCTGCAGACTATCACAAACCTTAGCTATCCTGACGTCGTTTCTCCCAGTCTTTGCAGTAAACATGAGTTCTTCTCTTCCACCTGCGTCTTGTATCAAAGCACCAAGAAACTGCCGCAGCTGATACACAACTGGTTCACTCAGCAGCAAACAAGTGACCTGCATATTAGCAAGTAATAGCACACAAATGCATTAGCATTAGATGTAAGGCTACTAGAGTCATGAGACTAGGAACAAATGCCTGTGTAACAAATTTATTGCCAGTTCAAGTTCTTTAACAGATAATGAGACACCTAGTATCCTAACTAGCAATCTGCCTTTTTAATGCACAGAAGAACAATTTGCCTCCCATTGCAGGTCTGTATAGATTTATTCCACATACCCACACACGTAACCTCACACGTGAGCAATCCTGCGGAGCTGAACCATCTTTGCAAACCAATACGTGCTCAGCACATGCCAGGTTCTGTACATTTTGCCCTTTCCAATTCATCCCATCTGTTTATACCCTTTCCATCTAGTTGACCACAATTTTCCAAGGTTTCAAATTCACCCTTTTCCTTTCAGTTTTTCCTATCTGATGTACATTGTAATGATATTAAGACTTTTTTTTTTCTTTAAAGAAATAGCTTAACTCAATTTCTTTCCACAGCGTTTGTCCAAACTGGCTGGCTGAGCGTGACCTTTTCTAAGGTATTTGGCAGAAGCCTGTCATTTGTCAAGCTATTTTTCCAGTTTTGGTCAGTGTTACTTTTAAAACTGGTATCAAATGATTCTTGTTACATCCGATCAAAAAACACTTTCTAGCTGAGCTGACATCCTTTAGTCCAAACCCATTAACACTGCAGGAGGCAAACGAAGTAGTACATGGTGGAAAAAACACACAGAAGTCTGGTTTGTGGCCAAAATTCCACCTAGACAGAGCAGTAGGCGGAGGACTACTAGGTCTCTTGAGCAGTATTTCCCAAATCTTGTTAGGAATGATTTTCTTTCCTGAGCGGAAGGTAGACACAAAGCAACAATGCTAAATGTGGGCTTGATGAGATCTGCTGAAGATGCAAAGGGACACCACCTCATTCTGCTGCCCTGACATCTCCCATAAGCCTTGTGGCCCTAGCACATGCAGAGCAAGTTGCTTATTTCTTACAGCTTTTATTAAACACCAACTGGCGTGTTGGTTCTGGATGCTAGGGTGGAATCAGGAGACCAGCTCAAATATCTTCTTATTGTTGCTGCTAAATCCTTACTATTTTATAAGATTGAGTATGACAGGTCAGAGAGAAGAACAAAAGACTTTTATTCATGAAAAACCCTACCAGCCTTCAAAGCAAGTCATATGAGAGATATATGAATACATATTTTTATATCTTGTGCTTAAATTAGAAACAAGATTGAAAATTTTAATGTCCCTCACAAACTCATTCCATTCTCTCCACATTTTCCTGCTCATTTAAAATGACAAACTGCGTCCTTAATTTGTCCTTCCTCTTACCCCTTCTTGTCCTTTGACTCTCCGCTCTTCCCCTTCCTACCATTTCTTGACTTCACATTTACCTACAACCACAAGCTGGATTCAGAGTTGCAATACGCCAAGTTCTGGCATTTGGGGAATCTGGCAATTTCCAGCTAGGAAAAGACCTTCCGTTTCTTGATTCCCCCAAGCAAGCCATAAAGAACAAGCACAAGAGAAAAATATCAACGCCACCTAAGACTGCTAAAAATCATGCTGTTACCTATCCCAACTGTTCCCAGTTTAAAGCAGAACGATCAGAGTACGCTGACAGAAGCCTGTAACAGGTGCACCTTCAGCAGTCTGGGATTAGTTTTACCATTGAGTTCTGGGAAATACCCAGAAGCCATAACTACACGACTGTGCTAGAAATCCCGAGAGGCTGGGCTGCCTTCTCAGGATGCACCTGAAATCACCAGCCGTGCTGCAGGCTCTGGCTCAGTTACTTCATCTCCGCCAGCCCGCCTCGGCCTCAATGCAATGGTAGTAACAGTGTGTTCACTCCTGGGGCTTACACTCGCTTGTACTTGAAAGGTAAAGAACATAAGACTGCCCCAAGTGTGCCCCTGCTACTTTAGCAGGGTTTCACAAACCTGTAGAACTGTGGAGAGAGAAAGAACTTGTGGCCGCCAGTCCCAGCACGGGCTGCTCCGCCACCGAGCGTGGCCTGTGAGGACAGGCTTCGCTGCGAAGCTTGGGCTTGCAAAGGCAGACACCACATGGAAAGAGACTTCTTTCTGGTTCGTGGGTCACAACAATGTGCTTCAGAACACAAGCCTAGCACATGTCCCCTGTGCTTCAGCTTGCAGGTGTCTCCTCTGCCTGGTTTGGCCCTTACAGGGTGCGTCCTCGGCCTGCTAAGGAAGGCGGACGCAGCCCCTCGCCAGCCCCTCCAGCTGCCTCAGGCAGTGCTGCAGCAGGGCCGTCATCTTCCAGCTCGCGGCTATGAGGACAAGGGGCGCACGTGTACCCAAATAGCAACATTCAACCAAATGGAACCACGCAGAAGACACAAATAATCCAGCGCTAGCCCAACAAACGGAGCACGAGGCCAGGCTCTAGCTCTCTGAGCAAGCTATATTCAAATGAACTCCATGTCAAGGTAAGATATACGTCAATTTAATGCAGTAGACACAACTGAGAAAAAATTGTCTGAGGTAAAATTCACTAGGTAAAAGCCATTTCCTCTGACTTTTTTTTAACCAGACCAGAATAAGATATCTGTGTGAGGCAAAAGTGCTGGCCAATTCAACCAGCTGAACAGGGTGGAGAGGGGGGAAGAAAACAAGTAAAAATTGTCTGCACACAAACGCTTAAGGCCATCAAAACTAGGCACCTATGTTAGAAACCACATTTGCTCACTTGCAGAATTTAAGTGTCGAAGTCACCCAGGACAATTCAGTAAAACACAGAGAGCAGCTTTTGTGACTTTGAAAGAAGAAATAATGAGAACAAGAGGCAAACTTCTAACTAGATGAAACACCCTGGCTACAAGGACAACAGCCTCTAAAGGAGGCAAAGGAACTCAAAGCAGCTACTCAAACTAACAGCCATATAAATGAACTGAATTTAAACCAGGCAGTTAGGTACCTCTGAATGCTACCAACTGCTTTATTGGTAGATATAAACAAGTTTACAGCCTCGGAAGACTGCAATCTCCCTTGCCATACAGGAAAGGAAAATCGTTTCTTTTAGAGGAACTTGGAGTTGCTCAACAAAATTAATCTAACACAGGAAAACCCTGCCAACACAGGTGCAACTATAATACACTGCCTGTGCAGCTGGGGAACATGAAAATGGGATTTCCGTGTTCCCATCTCACTCACCAAAGACAGAGCACAAATAATGTAAGTAACACATGCAGCTGAAGAATCTGTAAAAAACATGCAAGTAGAAAACTTGACAGGACTGCAGAAGTCACAAAGGTCAATCATAAGAAAGTTTGCTAATGTATTAATTAAGGTTTGAGCCCTTCTGAGGAAGCTGCCTTCACTGACAGCTTAGCTGCAGGGCAAGGAAGAATCATCTGGATCTGTATTTCAGAAAACAAAGTTGAGAGGACATTTTGCAGACTTTTGACGCAAGCTGTATTCCTGAAGGATAAATGTAATGTGTACTGATAACACTGGCTTCTCTGCAATCTCTGTGTTCTCCGTAACTGGTATTTTAAAATACAGATTACATACACACTGTTACTAGCTGCAACCACACATAACAGAAGGGACATACAACAAACGGCAGAATAGACTCTTTGCTATCAAAACACTACTTGGGTTAGAAGTCAAGACAAGAAGCAGACATTCCTTTTTACTATTAACTCATCTGCAGCATTTTAATCAGAGATGCATGTGGAAAAAAGGGACATGGGCAGCTATTTGCATTGGTTCCCATTTCTGTGTTTCTAACTGGAAGCAAAAAGACTGCAGAACATGTGAAGATGACGTGCGTCATCACTGCTTGTCGGCTATGCCCTGTACTCTGCTCTGGGTGCTGAGGCAATACGTTCAGCTTAGGAGAAACAGTATTTTTCATGACAGCTTATCTCAAGTTCCACAAATCTGTCTGCATCAAAAGGACAACAGAGGGTACATTTTATGGGAAATAAAAGAAGTGCCTACACTGAGAAAAACTAGCCCAACTGGCAGCACCACAACTTTGTTTAGACTATGGAAAGCTCAGTAAGCCACTGATAAAGACGTAAGGGTCGCACTGCAAGGGTGTGATACAGAAAGGTATGCTTTCCTCAGAAGAGCAGCGCTCCTGTTGTAAAACAACCTGAGTATTTCTAACCCTATCAAGTGACCCTCTCACATCTCTTGCCCACACACGAGTGAGTAACTAAATCAACTGACTGATGAACTTCCTGTAACTACAGATACAGCATCACCCCACCCGCCCACTACGGGAAAAGATATTTACTATTAATGAAAAACAACACTGGCTACTGGCAATGTGGCTAGAAGAGAAAAGTGGAAGAGAAAGGATGAGAGGTTTGAAGGAGCTGTAGAGTATCAAGAGTCCCGCAAACCTGGGAGCCTTGGGGGGGGGAAGACACTTCTTTTTCTCCTTTCCTACAGATACACGAGTAGCTCTCTAGACTATCAGCAGGCTAACTTTTCACACATACCTTCCAGTCAATATAACAGATGGGCATTCACATTCTTATGCTACTTTCTCATGAATTTGTGTTTTATTGCTCCATTTTCAGAAGCCATTGAGCCCATGGGATGCTTTAGTAGTCAATATAATACGGTACTACACAGCAAACACATGCTTGGAAACGACCTGGAAACACATAATGGAGACAGTAAAATGAGTAAGACTAAATAGCCTTTCATTTCAACCTGGATAGGAGTTCCAGCAAGAAAATAAAATGTACTCTCAAAACAAAAAAAGCCCATCAAAACCACAAAAGCAATATTATGTTGGAGCTGTGAGTAACCTGACAAAGGAAGTTGTAGGTAGATTAGAAGTGCAGGTCGGTCTAAACATCAGTTGCATTCTCAGGCTGGCCTCTGATTCAGGCTGCTACCCTCAATATTGAAAGTTAATACTTACGAACAATGGAAAACAACTGTCCTCCTGGCCATATTGGTGAGGTTTAATTAAAGCAGATGATGACAATCACCCTGTGATTTAACAGACACATTCTTCCTCTTAGGACAGACTGGTAAGACACAGAATTTATTGTACAGTAACTTTGCAGTGTTGAGATATCATCATAATGTTTTGTTTTCTACAAGTCAAAATGAAGGCCCTGCTTCTGGTTGCTATGTTAAATTGTATTTTAAATAAAAAGCCATCCTAAATTCCTGGCAAAGTACAAGGTTTAGGTCAGTTCTATAAGGAATTTTTGTCAGCTGGAAGAGGGCTTCTACATGAAAGATTAGTAATAATGAATACCAGCCTCTTTAAAAAGTAGAAGTAATGCTTGTTGAATTTATCATCACCTGCAAGACTGGTTATGTTAATAATCCTTCACATTATGCCAAGTAGACTGAAAATAATTAATAGTTCACAAACAACCTTCCCACAGAAGTTTCAGTGCCAATGCTGTTTTTACTGATTAGAATAAATTAAAAATATAAGCCCAAATATTCAGGCCTTGAATACAACTTCCTTATACCTGAGAAACTACCATGAAAAACTTATAATAAATCTCTCACAGCATTACCCTGTCAAGGGTGATCAAGTTCCTGGATCAAAGGTCACTGGGGAATTTCAGTGTCCCCATTCAGAATTCTTAAAGTCCACTCTGTTCACAAAATGTAAAAGTTAATTCAATGTATGCACACAGATGTTCCAGCACTGAGCGAGCTCTGCTGAGCTTCCACAAATGCTCAGGATTCAAAGAGTGAGAACCAGCATTGTGTGATGTCTTCCAAAAAAAAAATAAAATTGGACCTTAGCTGATGTGATATTGAGGCGGTACTCATTAAATCCTAAAGGCTCTCCGTCTCACTGGGCAAGCTCTTTCCTCCTCTTGTCTAAAGTAGCTGTGAAACAATGCTCAATTGGTAACATGTCTCCAGCCAGCAATAAGGAATGTCTGCAAGGACACACGATTGTGAGAAAGGATGAAGAGGAAGAGAAGGAAATCGAGAATAAAGCAAAAGATGGAAGTGAGGAAGGTCAGAAGGTTGTTTATACATTTACAACATCTCTAAAATAGAGTCACACCCCAGAGAGATGCAGGTGGCAAACTGATTTCATTAGAAAAACCACAATGGTTCAGAGACAAGGTTCATTTTTCCAAGTATCCTGTTTCCAGCACTGCTCATACCCAGCTGTTGCAGAGGGAGGCTCTCAGCCACCCTGCTTGGCTGTATTAAATGGGATTCCCACAGGACAGGCCTGAAAGGTTTTGCTGAAATTCACCACCAAACTAAAGAAATGTTACCCGAGGCAGAAAACAAGATCTGCTATCCAGAGCATGCCAGACAAGGTCATAAAGTTTAGCACCAGCTCAGGAAATGTTTCCCCAAGAATGGCACTGTGTATGGCACACAAATGCCAATGCAACTCCCAGGTCCTAAAAAATGTTCACATCTGCCTCCACAGCATGGAAAATAAACCTGGATACTCACTGCTCTACTAGCCTAGGAACTGGGTACTGGTGTACAAGCAGCACAAGACCTACCCGGGTGTGACAGGGAGCAGCATTACCACATACGCCACGCGGGCTTCTAGAGCGGAGCGCGCAGCTTTGTGCAGGGCTCCTGCTCGCGGGGAAGGAAGCGCCACACCAGGATGACGTGGCTGTGGGCGCTTCACTCATGGATGCTGTCAAGGCAAGAAGCAGGCAAGATCAACTGCATTTGTTTCTCAGCCCTTCGTGAACTTTGGATCTTGCCAGCTGCCAACCAGAGCTGCTCAAAATACCCTTCAAGACGTTTTTCTCCTAAAAATTGTGGCGTTAATCAGGAAAAAGTCTTTCCACTAAAGCACTCATTCTGCCAAGTATTTTATTTCTAAAAATACCACCAAAAACTACCACAAGATCTACTATCTCCTCTTCATTTTTTAATTTCTTTCTGCAGTGGTGCAGGTGGGCCAGGGCCCACTTTGCACCAGCCTCCTTGGTCACCACCCAGCCAAGGAGGCTGGTCTGCACTTGAGCCAAAGCCATCAGTCAAAACACTCAAAACTGAAAAATACATATACTACTAGCGTTGACAAAAGTCATATGCTTTGCTTTAAAATGTTCTGCAAAATAATCCAATTGGTGATCAGATCTATGCCTCACCACTTCCAGGGCCCCTTGAGGTTGCCTCTGCTGAAGATGAACCAGGACACCGGAGGCTCCAACAACAGAAGCCAGATCCCAAACCTGCCTGACTCTTCCCACTCTTGGGAATTGCAAGTATTTAGCCGTTGCTTCTCCATTTCTTCCCCTCTCCAGCATCTCAGCTCCAATACCCATTGACCCTTATTGCCAACAGGGACTGAGCTCACCAGGAAATGTACTGCATCGCCCTGATCTCTGCATAAAATGTACAAAAGCTATTACTAGAACACGGCACGCAAACATTTAGTGTAGATTCTGACCTAAGGGCAATGTATAGCCCGTAGTGCCTCAGCAGTTTTCTGAGCTCTCTTACTGGATATGTCTGCAAGAAGTAAACCCAAGTACACGTATGCGTACGCTGTGAAGGCTCCGCTCTTATCAGACCCCTCCCAGTCCGCTCACGCTTTTAGCAGGTCACTGCCCCAAGTGACCTCCAGCACATTGCACTTGCCAATAAAACACAATAGCCTGAAACTGGAAATACCTCTGGCCTAGCGTACAACAAGACACTCTCTGATTGTGTCAGTGCTCCAAGCCAGCAGCTTAATGGGAAGGGAAAAACACGGTGATTAATTACAGCCAGAGAAAACACCTTGGTACAGCAGACAGACAACACTCATTCAGAAACTTGAGGCTACAGTTCAGGACAGCACATGTGGAAAGTATTTAAGGAAAAAAAAGCTGAAATGCTGTTTAATTGGCGACCTCTCACCCACACCCCGAGCAGCCGGCCGCAGGCTGGCAGGCAGCAGGCGCGAGCCTCGGCCCCGCGTCCCCACCAGCGGCCGCTGCCAGCCTGCTGGGGCGTCAGAGTTTCCCTGGAAAACCAGCCTCTGCGGTCACGTCTTGTTGGCGCTTCACATCTTACTTTTTTTCTGGTTTCTTTCTGATGCTCCACCATCCGCCCTTCCCCAATCCCACCCGTTCTCCTCATCCACCCCCCCCCCCCCCGCCCCAAGTCACACGGGAGGAGAGCCCCAAAACGCCCCCCAGGGAGGGGGCAGTCACCTCCCCGGGGATGCCGCACCAGGCGGCCGCCCAGCCGGCTTCCCCGGGCGGGCCGGGGCACCGAGATGCACCGGGGGCAGGGAGGGGACCACGCCACAGCCCGCTCACAGCGGCCAGGAGGAAGGTGAAGCGCGGCAGGGGGCCGGACCGTCCCCAGGCCGTCGCCGGGTGTCCCCAGGGTGTCCCCAGGCCGTCCCCGGGCTGTCCCCGGGCTGCCCCAGCCCAGCAGCCGGAGGTGCTGCGGACCTGCCCGCAGCGCACCCGCCCCGAGGCTCTCCCCCGGCGCTTCGGGAGGCAGCGCCGAGCCCCCTGGGGCCGTACCGAGCCGGGGCAGCCGCAGCTCGGGGCCGGGGCCGGGGCCGTGGGGAGGGAAGGAGCGAAAGGCAGAAGCAACCGGCCGCGTCCCTACCCGGCTCCGCTGGCGGCGGCGGCTCCCGCAGGCTCGCACCGACAGGGCGGCCCCGGCGGCACAGCCCGGCCCACCGGGGGCGGCACGGCTCGGCTCGGCTCGGCCCGGCCCTCCTCCCCTCTCCTCCTACTCCTCCCCCTCGCAGGCCCGGCCCCGGCCCGGCCCGAGCGGCGTCTGGGCTCGGCCGGTTCCCTGCAGGGCTCCTCCGGCCCCGGGGCCGGCCGGGTTTGCCCCCCGCGCATCTCTCACCTCACGTCGGGCCCCTCGGCACCAAGCTGCTCGTCCCGCACCTCCCGCGGGGGGCCTCCAAGAACAGCCCGCCTCTGACCGTGCCCCTGCAGAGGGCCTGGGCAGCCCCCCGGGGCAAGGTCGGCCCCGTGCTCCTGCTTACGGGCTGGCACAAGCAGCGAGAGGGGTGCTCATCGGCAGGGGAAGCTGAGTTAACAGCCTCTTACAGACTTCAGAACCTGCAGAAACGTGTAACGAGAATTTTCAGCTATATGAAGTTGAAAAAAAAAGATAAAAACGTGACAAGGCTATTTTTCAAGCCAGGTATTCCTTTAACGCTTGGTAAGGGCAACAGCTTGCAATGAACACTAGCAACCCCGAGCCTTGTCCTGTAACCGTGTGGGTCACACAGGGCTGTGATGGGGGCAGAGCGCCTGACACCACGGCACAAAGGCAGGCAGAGCCGCCTCTGCCAGGACCCACCTTGCCCAGCCTCTGGGGAGGGCTCGGGACATGCCACGGCCTCACCTTGCAGACCCTCAGCGCCACAGCTCTCCCCTGCGACGAGCAGAGGCTCCCTCCCCACCAGCAGAGCCCAGCTGGCAGGGGCTTCCCTGCCGTTTCTGCTGGGCGCAGGCTTCCCTCCCTGAGGCAGCATCAGCACAGCACCACCCAGCCTTCCCACCGGGAGAAGGGTGCCGGGGCACCCCGGCCAGGCAGCTCCCGGCTGGAGCTGCAGAGGGAATAAGGCCAGCGGTCTGTCAAGTGTTACACGGTATAAACCCACGCCACAAGGAGACACCACCTGCCCTTTGCTGCTCACTGTGAACTCTGCATCGCCCCGGCCTTTCCATGGTTACAAGCTTCTTTTCTGCAGGACAAACGGGATGAGTGACTTAATCTGGGCTAAAACGGAGCTTTTTACTGCTTTCCCCAATGTATTCGTAACCTCTCCTTAACAACTGCCTTCTTAAGGGAAAAATAATATATCCTGCTGGTTTCTTCCAGCAGCGATGAGCCAGCAATCACTTCTGTGTCTGGAAGTGGTTGTTTAATAATCCAAATACAGACACCCATCCTAACAGCTATATAAATCCAGAGCAGCTGTGATGAAAACCCTACAAGCAGCTGGGAAGGAACAACTAGGAGAAACAATTCTGTTCCAGACTTCTTGAAGTGTCTTGCACTTCAGTCTGTCTCAGAGACTTCTGGTGCTTTTGACTTTATATCCATGGCAAAATTCATGGATTTTGACTGAGATATCTCTCCAGGACTGACTTTTGGCAGCATTTTTCCAGCACCTTTTATGGTATCTGTAGGTTAAACCATGCTTTGAAAGGACAGTGCTTTCTTTCAACACCCCTGTACGAACCAGAACAATTCACCTATACCAAGAGAACTCATGTGCCAAGGTAAAGCCAGAGCACAATCAGCAGTGAGGGTGCTGCTGGCTCTCATTTTCAGCCACATGTTCCTACAGCAGATCCTAATCCAGACTTCCCATTTCCACCTACAGGACACAGACAAGATTTCCTTGCTGCTACCCTCCTCCGTCCCTCTGCAGACGGTGCTCTCTTAGTAGGGGCTGTTCGGCAGGCACAGAGCACAGCTGTGGCACCAAAGCATGGCCTGGAAAGGTGGAAATAAGTACTCGGCTGCTGGGAGACAAGTCTGACTCGCTGTGTTGTGGTTTTTTTTTTTTTCCTCTTGCCTTTGCTGTGAAGAAACCTTTGAATGTCCACTAGCACAGCTGGTCTTTTCAGGCTGCAGACAGCTCATCTGCCCAGCGTAACTCACACGCTCCTGACCACAGTTTCCTCTTGCCTCATTGTCAGTTATCAGCATATTTAGTATTCTTCTGATCTGACAATCCTATGCCTCTCCCTCACCAGTTCCAAGTATCCTTTGTATTCTCATCACTATCTATCACTGCCTTCTATTCTTCTTGCTTTTTCTTTTTACTCTCGTTAGACACCTTGAGGAGGGCAATTTTCCTGGAAGGCGGCTTACTGAAATCGATCTTGCCTCATTATCTGAGCAAGGCCCCAGGAGCTATTTACATATTTTCCTGATAAGGAATGAGAATGTCCTGATGATCCTCTGAAATCGACAAGGAATTGCCTCTGTGTTGTTCAGTGTTTCTTGCTTGTCTGCACTTGCCTAATTCTCATCATGTAACAGTATTAAGTACAGTTACAATGTTGTTATAACACTGCTTGAAGGAAAAAGCAGTATCGTGCTCTTGAATTTAGGCATTGAAGAGATGTTGTCAATACCTAGCGCTTAAAGATCATGCAAATTTGGAAGGAAGAATTTTCATACAGATTTTTAGTTAATTTCTGTCTGTTAGGTTACAGCTGCATCTCATTTTTAAAGTTTTTTTTTCATGCAACCATTGAGGCAAAAAAAAGTCGATTGCTTACATGTATTTTTTTAAGGTTGACATTTTCTTTTATGAACATAGCTCCAAAGACCTGGAATCCTGCAAGAAAACCCAACACAAGCACCCCCTCTCCCTCTCCACGTGTTACAACCAGTGCCTGGCAGCAGCACCGAGAGCTCCCCACTGCCCCAGCACAGGGTGACTGCCTGCACGGGGCTTGGGAGCGCTCGGCATTCTGCCTTCATGGGGGCAGAGAAGGCAGCAGGCTCGCAGAGCGGCAGCCCCCAGGCAGTGGGGAGAGCCAAGGCCAAGCTGTGGGCAGAGCAGGGGGTCTGAGCCACACGGGCCTCCTGGCAGCCACGTGTCCTGGGCAGGGAAATGCAGGGCCAGTGGGCCTGTTACTCCCAAAAGTTTGCCTTGCGTGAGGGGATCTTTGCCCGTATTAACGCAGCAGGTTCGTGAGCACTTCTTGCTCTGTAGTGAAGTGAGAAAGTCAGGCTGGGCTTCGGCATGACTGACAGCTGGGAGGGAACCATTTGCTGTCGGCAATGTGCAGGACCACTTACGAAAACACAAATGAAACTCTTTGATCTAGATCTTCAGATTTTGTTTTCACTGGGACCACATTCAAATCGACCTGTGCTGACAACAAACAAAACCGAAACTAAGCCAAGCCACAGCCTCCAGGGAATGAGCAAGAGCCAAGAAGAACGCAGGCTGGCTGTCCCCGCAGAGGGTGCCAGCTGCTTTCAGGGAGCACGTTATTGCTCTGGGGGGAGCTCCCCCCTTCCTGCTGATTTCATTCTTTAATTTTTCATTAGATACCCGACCTGCCATTACTTCCAAAGTGCCAAATTCAAAGTTTCATCTTACTAATGGCACTTACGGAGCCCCAGCACTTAGTAAATACCTCTAACACACCTGCTTGAAGACCAGTTTAGATTACAATATTGTAACTACAGAGTTGGTCAATGGTCTGTCCGTGACAGTCCCACTCATCCTGTCCATGGCATTCACCTGGGGCAGGCCCCTCAAATCTTACTGCAAGCAGGTTAAAGGGAGATCTTCGAATTTATGGCTCCTCTAACCATTAAAGTCAAATCCTGCTATGGGCATTTCCTGAATTTGGAAAGGCTTATCTAGATGCTATCTGAACGCAATACTGACTTAAAAGCACTACAGATACATCGTCTACAGATACATCATTAACATGAAAAACACCTACACAGATCGATCAGATGGCAAGCTTCCTGCCAAGGAGCAAATTCCACCATCCTGACCCAGATGAGCCTGTCCCTAACACAGTACTTCAAAGACTGTAAAGCAGATGCCTAGAACATACAACTCCACACGTCCTTCTGCAGCTGTACCAAATCTGTCCTCATGTGTAAAAATCCTTCTGAACGTGGGTTTTGCACAGATGCACTCGTTCATTTCCTGGCAAGCTGCTCATGGAAATGGTGTGAGTTCTGTGCAGCTCTATGTGCAACACTTCATTCAACTGAACATTGCCGAGCTGTTTCCTTATCTGGCTATACCCAACCTGAGCAGTGCTGGAAACAGAGTATAAAACCGCACAGAACAGAGCATGGGTAGCTGAGGTAGCGCGGAGGCATCCTCCGTTACAGATGCAGGATAGCGCCCACCCTCAAGGTCTCTCTGTCAGCAAGGTTGACAAAAGTGTTTCTGGGCGCTGGCACTGCTGGAAGGCACATGCTCACTTCCTGCCTATGCGAAAAGGAAGGGCTGGCTTAAGGAAGCCCTAGAAGCTGGCCTTAACCCCCAGCATCAACTGCTCCAGCTGCTCCCTCTGAACAGGAGCTGGGGTGCAAGCCCCAAGGCTAGGGTAGCCCAGCTGCCCACTTGGGGACCCTGGGAAACAGGCAGCAGGGCCATGAGAGACACATGGGCTCTGTGGCTCCTAGGCAGGTTGCAAGTACTGAGGAAAGTGATGTTCCGATGCACTAGGTACCGCACAAGCATGTCATAAATAATCACCCCTGTATCACGGACCTCACAGGCTGAAAGGAAGACGTGCGTTCAGAGCCCCAGCCATTAACAGCCTTGACCTTGACAGGGTCCTGAAAACAGGGCTGCAGAGGAACTAAGCAGCAGAACATTTGCAAGTAGCTGCATTCAAGCAGAAAGACAACCCTCCGGCACGTCCAACACAGGACAGCCTACTGCTGCACAATTCTGCCACGCTGCGCAGCCAAGCGCGGTACCTCTGGGAAGGCAGCTCATGCAGGGCTGTCTAGTGCAGCAGCTCACCTCTCCCTGACCCTGCGGCTCAGTCAAGCAGCACGGGGAATTTGAAAACACTCTGTGCTTGTGCTGCTGAAAGAGCCAGCCGGCTTACTCACCTGTGAGCTTCCTGTGCACGGCACCCAGGCTGTTCCACCATCAGCAGTTTTGTGACGTAAAATGGCACTCATCCTGACAGACGCTAACGAGGTGGGACTTTTCCCCCCTGCAAAAACACAAGGACGCTCGTGGGGTTTCCTTTAACACAGTCATTGCCTGCAAAGTCACTGTAATGCTTTCTATATTCCCTGGGATATTTTTCCACTTGTTCGTTATAAGATCTAGTAACTGCTACAAAATAGCAAGGATTTTAATAACAGCATTACACATTAAGGATGGCTTTAATTACGTATACAATATCTATGTAAATGCCAGATAGCATCTTCCGCATGAAAGGCAGGGTTGGTTTGTTTGCCTCTTATCCTCACAGTATGGAATCTTATTGCTCCTTATGATGTAATATTCACTTGGTTAGACTTAATTATGTAGGCTAGTAATTAAATTAACCTTGCTTAAATTAAAGAGGAAAAAACTGTATCAAAGCATTTCTATCATGGTGGCTCCTAAAATATCTCCATCAGGACCAGATCCCCATTGTTCACGGAGCTGTAAAAAAGACACACAGGAAAAACAGGTCCAGGCAATGCCATGTGCCTGATAATGAGAGGAAGGCACTGATGAATGACATGTGCCCAGCAGCTCTGGAAATGAAGTGTAGGTGCCTGTTTAGGTACCCAAAAGCAAGGTTGTTCTCAATGAGATACCAGTCTGAAAACCTTGGCCTGAGCGTCATGCCCAGCATTACACCATAACTGACTTAGTGCAGCTCTTTCACACATTTTGTTTAGCAGTTTCAACCTGTTTGAATAAATCCCCAAAAAGTAAGTTCATAGCGACAATGCTCCCATGAAATCCAAGTCACAGAGAAGTGAGGTAGCTTAGCCAAGGTCATGGCTAACTCTGTGGTTTACCCTTAACTGTTCTGCTGTCATAACTGCACTAAGCAGTCATTAGACTCCTGTTTGAGCACAGGTAAACAGATCAGGCCCTTGCTGAGTCACTGGCACAGTCAGAAGAACTCCAACATCCTGCCGTGAATAGCGATGCTTAAGGCACAAGCCAAAAGAGAATGGAAGTCTTCAGCTTCTCTACAGAAACAGCTTCCACTAATGTAGTCTGGCCAGCCAGGCTTGACTATGTGGTTTGAGTGAGAAAACAAATGTTACCTCCAGATTAAACACAGAAGTCACAGAATAAAACTGTTTGCATGATTATGACTACTCCAGAATACTGCACAAATAAGGTACGTCACAGGCACACTGGAGAGACAAAACCAATCCCACAGACTTCCAGGACGAGGGTTCCCAACACAGCTTCAGCTTAGTCCTCCTCTATACACACAGCATGGCACAGTCTTGATTTCTTATTTCCCCTGCGTAAACTGATCAGTAAAGCTTGATCCCAAACTCTCCCTTGTAACTCTCAGGAAGAGGTTGCTCCCAGACTCTCTCCTCCAGCTGAGCAACAAGGGAAACATTCAGTGTGGGCCAGGAGAACACAATCTGGCAGCGAGTTACACAAGCGTTTGCTGAGACAGCACTGGAATGTCAGCAAACAGGATCTTTGGGTCTAACCCCAGCTCTGGAGGCAGCAAGCAGCTTAAGTCATCATAAACACGAGGCCCAATCACACCAGCAGGTAGATTTGTTTTGAAAAGCAGATGAACCTCACTGCTTTAAGAACCATGGTTCTGTTCCCAGCTCCGCATGCAGCCCACTTGCTAGATTATCTATAAAATAAGCGAATGACCTCGGCCTCCCTGCAGGAAGGATAACTGACTTTTAGAAGTACAGACACCAACAGGAGCAGTGGAGCATGTGGGACTCTGTGGACTTCTGGGCATTGGTAAACAGTATTATGAAGGTATCTCACTTCCCACTTTGTACTCTTTCTGTGGGCAGTTAGAAGACCTGTTAAATACGTCAGAGCCACATAAAATGCATAGCACTTGCGAGCTTTGACCTGGTGGCCCATAAGGCGATGGTCACGTCTAAGACACAGACCAATCCAAAAGGAAACCATGAAGATCCTACCCAGACCATAAAGGACTGCAGGACTGGTCCCAATTATTTGTTTATTCTGTCATGTTTTAAGTTGGAGAAAAAATAAATTACAGTAATAACAATCAAAGCTTTTGAATTCTCTGTGTATAGCTATTCTCTTATATCTGTGCACTGCATGTGCTTGTTGATGCCAATGCCCTGTAACCGAACGCCACTGCCGTCTGTCACACACAAGTCCTCATTATGTTGCATAACAAATTACCTTTGTTGCCCAAGAGAATGGCACAGTGGATTTTGTTGTTGCCTCGCATAAACTTTAGTCCTGAGAATTCCACTTTGCACTGACGCATCGCTTCTGTCTGATGAGTGCTTTATTTCTGTTGTTAAGCAGCAAGCTTCATGATACACAGGCAGTCACGGATCCTGAAAAACAAGTTTAGAGATACATAAATACAGCACCATTATGTCTGCAAAACAATCGGCCACGTGGATTCTGACTGCTGCCATAATGCTGGGTTTAGAGGCTGCAGCTACATGTCCTGGGAGACAGCTCCTCTGCGTATTCATGGCTATTGTCATCCGATGTTTTCGTTGGCAAGCAAAAACAGTATCGTAAAGAAACAAAGAAAGTGGCAGAACAGCAACGTAATTTTAAACCAAAGATTTCATGGCATTTGCATTTTAGTGTTATACTACTGCTTTTTTGTGAATTCATCCAACTGCACTACATTATCTATTGTTTTCAGTGTTTAGTTACTGTTTAACTGAACAGGATTAATTAAATAGCTCATCTATTAAACAACAAAGCATGAAAAACCTTTACAAATTCATCTACATGATTACAAAATATTAAACCTCACTAGATGTTTCTTCTGAGTCTTCTTTATTTATGTTCAGCACATATTTCAGAGGGAAAAAAAAACACTTATTGCCAGGCTTCAAACAGTGTTCCCTTTCTTAAAACATTTTGGTTGGCAGGTTTTTCTATTGGCCTATGACCAATGCTCTGTATAAGTGGAAAAATAGTGGTGATATCTACAAGCCATATTTTGCTACATCTTATAAGGAGTAATGCTATCTTATTTTCATATGTGCTGGCTGTACACTCTGCTCAGGGCACTACTGGAAACCCACTGATAGCTGTTCCCTACTTTCTCTGGAAAAAATCCATGGGAGAGGGAGGGGAACAGTCATTACCTAAGCCAACTTCAGGAAAGTCTGAGCTGGCCTGTTGGGATAACCTTAAATAAGGGTAACAATATCTGGATGCCAGCTGGTTTGAAGATACTTATCGTGATGTATTCTCCTAATCCTTACAGAAATATACATTTCAGTCTCCAGTATATAGTTGTCTCCTATGCACTAAATCATTCAGCAATAGTTGAATCTGCTTTTTCATCAGTGCTCCTATCTGTCCTAATGAACATCATTTCCACTGCTTGCCCCATGTTGTACATGGCCAAGTAACAGTCATCAAATAAATCATTTGAGACATTGCGGGACAATGGGTGAATAACTTATTGCTGAGGGATTGGGTTTTGTTTCTATTTACTGGCTGTAGCTAGAAACACTTCAAGCCAAATTTCAATTACAGGACATAAGATAAAGAAAATCCAGGCTGGGCTTTTTGAGAGAGAGTTGTACTTCAGTAATTAGGTATGGTCATTTTCAGACACTGCTGCTCACAGTTAATGATGCTAATACAAAATCTACCTGGGTATTACTGCAGACAGTTTAGGAAAGCCTTCATGGGAATGCATAGTTACGATCAAAGATGCCAGGAAGACACGTGGAAGGTATGGAACAATGAAAAAGTATCTTTGTGGGAACCTGAGAAATTTGAACACGCCACAGCTGAGCTTACATGAAGTTTTATGGCTGCTCTTACTGCTTGTGGAAATAATCGGTAGGCAAGCTAAGTGGCACTAGGAAGGGAGGGAGACCACAGCCCTGCCTGCTTCAGCATAAAACACCAGCCCTCAATATGTTGGCTCCTTCCTCTTGACAAAGATGCTGGTAATGCAGGGCCTGTGAAAATTCAGAGTGAAAGACTGAAACTTTTCAGGTCCTGAAAAGAGGTGAATAAGAGAAGACTCGGTATAAGCATACCCTGGAATAAACGGGATTGATGCAGTAGATGGGAACTTTTCTCTTTCTCGTCTTCATGTTTGAACGCAAGGCTATGCAAGGAAATGAAAAGAGTGGAAAACTCAAATCTGACAAAAGGAAGTGTGTTTTCACACAATAATCTAATGTGAGTCTAGACAGTAGCATGAGTGGATAGTAACACAAGTCCTGGTTACGCTTAATGCATTGTGAAACTGACCTTAAACATACCGTTCGAGTCCCTGCTGTCAGCTCCAAGCAGTGACAGCAGCACATCCCGCCAGCAGCACCACGCTCCTGGGTGCTGCTTCCTCACAGGCACAAGGGCTGGGCTCTGCAGGCCCTGCTCCCAGCCCTTCCTCGCCATCTCTGTTTTCCTGAAGTAGAGGCCAAAATCCTGTGGCTCTGTCCTTAACAAAAACACTGCTGATTTAAAGACCATCGCTGGGACACAGACCTTCCACTGAATAAGGCCTCGGAAGACTGTCATCCTCAGAGCCGTGGCCAAGTCAGTCACCTTTTCATTTTTCCACTGAATGGCATCAGAGTTGATGCTGAAGCATGACGACTTCAGAAACCATCAACAAGGGTTCAGAAGTATCGTTGTTCTTCCTAGGAACCCGGGGGTGTTGTCACTAGCTTCACACACCCCAGCACAGCCTTGCAGATGTCACAGGCCTGCCTGTGGAAAGAGGTTGACAAGACCGGTACTGGCTAGATAGAAAGTGTGCTTAGGGAAACTTAAATAAAAAACGTTCATTAACTAGTTACCCTCTTCTATTATTAGAAGAGTAAGAAGACTTCAACACAACGTTGAAGGAAATATTTAAAATGGTAAATCACTTTCCCTACAGCATATTATTAACCCGTGGATCCCATTCCCATGAGATTTAACCTGAGCCGAGACGCCTGCTGTGTCTGAAAGGGACCAGATGTATTTTTATAAGCCGGCCCGATTCCACCTGGGGCAAGGGCAGTAACCTCTCGGCTGGGTATTTGCGAAGGAGGCTGCTAACCCCCCCGGCACACAGGCCAGCAGGGCTGAGGACTCCAGCGGGCAGCACTGCTGCCACGGGACGAGGATGTCGCTCACGACCACCACACGCCAACACCCCATCTCTCTGACCGAGCACCAGCCGAAGCGCCAGCCCTGCGCAGCCGGCAGCGGAGCCCCCGGCCCCCACGAGCAGCGCCCCGCAGCGCCGCTCCCGGCCCGGCCCCGCCGCCGCCACCCCCGGCGGGGGCCCGGCAGGGCCTCGGCAGCCCCTCGGCGGCGGGGCCTCCGCGCCAGGCCCGCGGTGCCCCCTGGCGGCCGCAGCCGGGCCCCGCGGGGTGAAGGAGCCAACGCAGGGCCCGAGCCTCGGCTCTGCGGGTACCGGGGCGCGGGGCCCGGCCCCGCCGGCGGAGCTCGGCGTGCCCTCAGCCCGAGGGGCAGCAGAAAGCCCTCACGGTAACGCCTCAGCGAGCGCTGCCCTCACCTCCACAGCATCGCATTCAGTTACACAGCACCGGTGTTTGTCAGTTTCAGAGAAAACTTCCCAAAGGTCCTTTGGCACAGCCACAGTTTCACAAGCAGAAGGAGAACAGCTTGGATAACTGAGCACGTGAAGCTCTTTATTCTTTTGCACGGCCAAGGCAGAGGTTTTGACATGGAATCACTTAGTGAAATGCTCCAGCCTAAACGGCAAAACAACAGCAAAACATGACAGAAAGCATGCTCTGCCAGGTCTGGAAGCAGACCAGTTTGTCAGAGGAGCCTTAGGCCTCTCTTAGGCCCAGAGAAGATGGCAGCAGCAGATCCCCCTTCGCTGCCAGAAACACAGGCACAGTGCGGTACTGCCTGACAGGGCCCAGGTTCGCAGCACCGGGCAGCTCAGCACCCTGGGATGAAGGCGCCCGAAAAGCTGCCCACAGCAGCAGGAAAGGCGGTAGCTGGTTCCACCGGGAGCAGCCACGTCACAGCCCCCCCGTGCCTCCAAAGGGCGCTCTGTAACTCCCGCATGGGCCCAACGCAGGGACTGCAGGAGTCAGCAGCTGGGGGACCGTCTGCAGGCAGCCACCAGCAGCCTGAGGCTCTGCTCTGCCAACGGGCCTGTTGTTAGTGTGCGAGCTGTGAGCCACTGCTCAGGGCTAGAGCTCCAGGCCTGCAGAGAAAGGAATTCCTCATGGCAGGGGGAGAAAACAAGCGTCTGACACCATGAAACAAGCTCAGCAAGAATCTTCCCAACCGCTCCTCAACAAACACCAGAAACCCACCACCCTAACAGACATATTAGAAGTCCTTCCAATATCCTGGCTCCAGGAACATCCCAGGTGTCTGTGTTTTCACCTACCCATGCTATGACCTCTCGTGGCCCCATGTGCAGTCCCCTCTGAGCCCGCAGCCCAGGCGGCTGTGCGGGAGGGCAGGGAATAGGGCCGGATGCCAGGAGGAAGGGGACACCTCCCCTGGCAGCCTGGGCAGCAGCTTTGAGCTGGGGCAGAAAGCCCCTGAGAGCTAGGGGCTTATCTGAAATGCGTGAGTCCAAGTGCCTTCTGGAAGGAGAGAAAGCAAGCCACCCTCACGCTGCCTTGGAGCCCTGCTAGCTTTAAGAGCAGCCTTAGCATCCTCTGCTGGAAACAAGAAATACTACCAGCAAAGCACAGGTGAATGAAGAAGCAAAGGAGACCTGGGAAATGATGTTACTCTTAAAAAGAGACAAAGCAGAACCCAGAGAACAGCAAAGAAAGGAACCTAGAAGGGAGAAACAACTTTCAAATAAGCTAATTAAGAATAAATATTGAAAAGCAGTGGAAAGCAGACAGGAGAGTTTTACCATTTTTCTCTGCAGTTTATCTCCACCTGCTAAGACACACTGACCTTCCCAGCACAAAGCTGCCTGGAAGGAACTCCTGCACCTCACATGAGGGAATTTCTTTGCTTCCAGACATAACTTGCTTCCTCCTCAGGAGGATGGTGAGGTTAGATGTTGGGCCCACCTCCCATATCAAAAGGCAGCTGCTTCCTCACTACGTTACCAACATACCAGTCCCCGTGGCAGTCTGTGAGGCACATCCACAGCAACAAGGCAGGTCAGAGGCCAAGCTGGGACATCACCACATCAGTTGGGGTCCAGATCAGCAGGATCCATGGCCAAGCACATTTGGGGCTGAGCTAGAAACGAGCACTCGCATCGTGGGGCTCAGGCAGGGCTGAAGGCCCCATAAGGAGCTGAACTGGGTTCCTGGGTCCACAGGCAGGGGTGTGGGGTGGAGACTCCAGGTAAAGCTGATCAGGCTAATTAGGGCCTATTAGTGCCCTCAGGGCCCTGACACTTACAACAGGAGTAGCTTTGCTGACTACAAGCTTGTGGTGATTCCAGAGACCTCACTAATAGGCAAGAAGGGATCTGACAGAAAACAGTTGGGACAGAAGTATGGGGGGAGACTGTGCTGCTGTGAAGTAAGGTGACTGCAGCAAAGGGGTGCTGCATCACAGCCCCTCCAGGCCTCAGCAGGAAAAGCTTGGCTTGCCTAAGGATAGCTCTTGTAACAGCAACAACTCCCTCCCAAAATGACTAGAGAGAGGTCCCGTCTCCACCACTGACATCCTAGGAGACAAAATTAAGGAACAACGTATTTCGAGGGTAACTCAGAAAAAATAAAATAAAATGAAATAAAATAAAGCATCTACCGTTATTTCAGTGTTTTACTATGGTATGTGTGATCCCACAGTTAAGCAGGGTTTGGAGAAGCAGGCACAAGTTTCTACAATTTCAGTTCCATTTCAAAAATGATATGTGCTCTGCCTCCCTCCATTAGCAACCTGAAGTTTCAAGGCAGCTCACACTTCATTGTGCTGGATTTCCTCAGCCCGCTGGAAAACATTCAATGTGCACATCACATCTCTCCAGATATTATTCTCGTTCCAAGTCTGCAAGTACAAATATAGCAACATCATGCTCTCCCCATGCGCAGTTACAAGATGTGCTGAAATGTCAGATGCTAAGCAGTACAAAAAAGCACTTTACCACATTCTCGTTGATACATAGTGTAACAGAGAATGCAGAAATTGCTTTAACTTTTGCTGATGTATTAGAGCCGAATGTCCTTCTTTCATATGGCAAAAGTAGAGCTATTAATGCTGCCTCAGTTTCTACAGAGCTTGCAACAGTGCACTGGCAAAAACATAACTTGAGAACAATCTCATTTCTGCAGGACTCTGAAGACAGCTCCCTCTGTCCCAGCCGGAGAACTGCAGGAAGGTGAAGCTGGCGGAGAGGAGCAGACAGGCAGGTAATACCCCTCCTGCAGGGAGGAAGCAGGGGTGAGGCTGGAAAGCTTCCTACCACTGCAGCTATTGTCTGCCTGCTTCCTCTGGCTTATGGCTGGGGAAACCATCGGTGACGCAGCTGGTGTGGCCGAACGAGCGCAGCAGCAGTCGCAAGGCTCAGCCAACCTGCTCAGGGTCAGTTCTTGACAGTCAGTAGTGCTGAGTCACTCCAACCAAAGCACTGCAGGGTCATTCCCTGCGGTCGGTACTGTTTCTCACACTTCTAGACATGGCCGGTTGGCCATATTCCTTCTGCATGTTTGTATCACCACAAAACCCAACTCAACCCAAATTTTTGAGATATCAACACTTTCTTTTCTCCTCCTGGATGGGAAACAGAATATTTTGACATACTGAGAATCTTCAGTGTGAAAATTAAATAAATAATAATTAAATCAAGTGTTTGTTCTGATAAATTTGCATTTTCTCAGGAAGTGAAGGGCCAGGGAATCACTTTATTAACATTTCCCATTTGGCTTGAATAATAAGGATATGACCTTGAAGAAGTCAACTGTGACCCGAACATTTTCTCATGACAGAAGATATAATCACTACCTTACCGTGGGCCTTAAGCAATGGGACTGAGATGCTGAATACTGTCCAAAGGAGAAAATGTGTGTCTGAAGGGCAGCATCTTCTCCAAAACCAAAACTCAGTGTAAAACGAGCTTGTCTGGGAGCTCCCATGTCCTCATACTACCTTTAGTTCTGCCCCATAAGTGACATCACCTACCTCCTCTTGGAGGAGCTTTCAGAGAGGGAATATCTGCGGCGTTATCACGGGCTGTTGACATGCTGGCTTTCACGAGGGTGTCTGTACAGCCCCCCCAGACTGGCCCATTGCTCCCTTCCCTACAAGGCCATGGGCACAAATCCGCTCTGTACATTGGTCGGGCAGCTACAGCAGCTGTGGAAATCCTCAGGCTGAGAAAACTGCAAGGACAAATTTGCTTGGAGTCAAATTTGAACTTCGCTGTGGGATAAGCACCAGGTTAAGCTGAACCACCTCAGAGCATCCTTTAAACAAGCAGCCCTCAGTTCTTCTCTGCTGGCAGGAAGCCTCTTGACTTCAGCATATCACTTTACTCAAATACTCTCACATTTTCCTGATGTTGAAATTATAAACTGCCAGAGCAGCTAAATACAGGAACAAAATAAACTAAGTATACGAGAAAGAAAAGACTATTTTGTATCTTTTCTGATTTTATTAGTAATATTTCTTTCCTTTTTCTAGAGTTCCTTGCAGAGCAGGAAAAGAAATTCTTGTTGCCAAATCGGTGTTTAATCTGATGTTTCTCTCTATATATTTGTCATATAGTCTTTCTTTCTTCTTTTTAAGGTTCCTCTGTGAATGCAAGTTCTCCACCCTGTCCTACCCACAATATAATCCATGTAAGTGGGAACTGACCTCTTCGGTGCTCCAGGAGTGAGTCTCAAGGGATTTTTCTTCAGTATAAGGTCTCTAACACTACAAACACTAACAAGCGCTGCCATTCAGGTCTTTCACATTCTGAGTACAAAATTTAAACTTCTTGCACCTGTATTTCTGGTGCTGGTCTCCGTGGAGATGTCACTAACAATTTCGCCCCCTGCAAAGGGAAATGCGTGACCTGTGCTGGCTGCAATGCCTCGTACATGGCAGCTGCATCCGAGCAGCCCCTTCTGCTGCCTGGCACGCTGTGCCTCCCCTGGCACAACATGCTGCTTTACCTGGGTGCTCCAGAGAATGACTTTTTTCAGTTTGTTTGGGGCCAGCTCTTCTGTCTGGAGCATTAGACAAGTGGTGACCTGAAAATGGAGTACAGCACAGAGAGCCCTCGAGCACTGAAGAAAGGGAATAAAATTAGGATTCTCAGTTTTATGTGTGCTTTATCAAACCTGAGACATTAAATAAGCTACCACAGCCCCTTTCTCTAGTCATGCTGAGCCAGATGTTGCAGGTATCCCCAAGAAAGCTCATGCTGTGCTGTGTTACACACACTCCTCTTACTCACTTAAGGCTCTAAAACTGAGGATATGACTCATTTCTGCATTATGTAGCCATGACCATAACTCTGTACTTTATTTAGCTGTTTGCCATTTTTCTGCTGTTCTCAAAAAGATCACTGAGCTTGCAGACTTTTTTTTTTTTAACCATTTTGACCCCATTCTCCAATGGTCTTTTGGTTCAGCCTGACTCTAGAAGAAGCTTTTATCTGGTTGATTTGTTTTGTTCTGTCTCTATTTCTCTCTCATTTTATTAAAACATTGGTGTTATTTTTATGCCGTCCCTTTAATTTCCTCAAAAGCTTTAACTCACTTTTTTTTTTTTTTTTAACTATATTTAGTGGTAACAACCCTGACTTCCAGTGGCTTGCTGATGCCTATGACCAAGGGTGTCTAGGTCATTATAATGCCCAGAGGCAGGTCGAAGATGAGGACAAGGTAAAGGGATACCCAAGGCTGGATGAGGGAGGAGGGTGCTCTGAAGAGCAGGGGTGGGATTTGAGCACACACTAAAAGTGACACCTCTGGAAAGGAAGAATACAGTATTTCTTTCTCCCTAGCAAGTCTAAGTTTGCATCGCTGAATTCAATAAGAATTTTACCATTGACTTCGACCTTTGTAAACTACGAGCCATTTTCATCACTAGCTTCATGAGAAATACTACCAAGGTGCACAGGGTATGTAAAGGGCAGATTTGGGGTTTCCTGACAAGACTTTCATTATTGCAGCCTAATGGAAAGAAGCGCTCATAATGGAGCAGTGGTGCATTTCCCTCAAATGAAATAAAAATCTCCTTCATGGGAGAGCTGTGCTTTCCCGTGGATAGTGAACTCACTTCCTTCTGCTTTGTTTATAGCTGCATGGGAGGTTTTTCCTCTTCCATTCCCTTTTCCAAGAGCAATGAGACAATAAGGCATTGTTAAATATTAAACATCCAGGTTTCTGTTTCTTTTCTTACAAAATAACAGAACTGTTAGAATTATGAAAAATGGGTTGAAAGCTGGGCGAAAATGGTAAAATTCCTCTCATATTTTTATGTAAAACAGCAGAGAAGGCATTCAGAAACAGTCCAGAAATGGTTGGAAGCTTTTTTTTTTTTCCCCAGAAAAAAATAGAAATTAATGATATAATGTTTAACAAATCTGTAAGCCACGCTTTTGCTAGAAAACCTTGTACCTCAGTAAAAGTGCTTTGAACAATGTGAGCTATAACTGGGCACATGAACTAAGCATGCAGGTCACTAACAAAAAGCAAAGACGCCGTTTCTAACAGCACCAGGAAATCAAGTTTCCATCACCAAGCATGCTGATCCCTTGGACTCCTGGAAAGGGTGCCCTCCCTGGAGGGACAAGGGACCTGTGCAATCAGAGAAAGATCTGAAGTTGCCTTTGGAGAAGAGGAAGCTCTCCACAGTTTATGAAAGAAAACTGACGGAGTCTGACCGCCCTCACACCCTGGGCAGAACCTCTAAAGCAAGACAAAATGGAGCTGGAATGGCTCACAGAAAACTGGGAACAAGTGCAAGCCTGGGAGCCAGCTGGATGGGAATGCTCACCCAGGTAGACATCCAGCAACAAATCCCTGAATGTGCAAGACAAGGGCATTTTCTGATATCCACAACACACTGTCTGTGGAGAGATGGCTGATGGCAAATATTTTTCTGTTATTTGTGTTAGCAGCAATCTGGCAAACAGGCTTAAAACCCACAGCCCCTGTCTGTGTGCATGCGTACAGACTGCCGTTGCAGTGGGTAGTTCAGCAGAAAGCACAACCAAATTTTGATGACATTGAGGTCAATGGATGTGATAGTTTGACCTGAAGCAAGGGATCACATTCAGGGCCCCTGGGCAGCTTTGAAACAAATCTTGTGATCAGCTAGGAAAACCCAGAAAACGTCTATTTGGTTGGCGGAGAAGAGGCAGCCCGGTGTGCGGGCAGGTGGGCAGCAGGGAGCGCCAGCAGGCTCCAGCAGTTCCTGAGGATGCTCAGCTCTCTTAGGGACGTGGGCATCGCACCAACCTGCCGGAGGCAGAAGCCTTGTCTGTTGTTCCCAGCTCCCTGGGACAGCCTTCCTGAAGCTAAGGTGGATGATTGTGTCAAATCCTTTTTTGCATCTGTTATTTTTCATACAACCACAGACCACAGCTTCCTGGGCACAAGTACAAAGACTCTTAGTCAAAGGTATGCAACCCATGGGCTCAGTAGCCCCCAAGCCAAAGATGGGAGATGGCGTTAAAACAACAAAGGGCCTGTTTTAGAGGAGGCAGAGGTAGATTCTGATCAATATTTACTACTGTTAAACTATCAGACAGCATTGCCTTAGATTAAATTATAACTCAGTGACTTTTTAATAAAAAAAAAAAAAACTCTGAAAATGAATGCCAATGTTACCAGCAGGTTGCAGGCAGAGAGATGGAATAAAAATACCCAACTGATTCAACAATAAAACATTTGACAAGAGTGGGAAGAGCCAGCGTGTAATGAAAATATTGCCATGAATATCAACGTCAGGAAACAGCAACTGCCAGCAATGGCGGTACCTCGGCAGACAGCCCTGAGGTCGGAGGGACTGTCAGCTCACCGGGAGCCACGGAGCAGGGAGGTGAGAAACAGCCTCCAGAGCTGCGAAAGTGGGACAGAAAACAATGGCGAGGTGAAGCAGAAAGCCCTGGCTCACGGCGCGGCACACGGGAAGGAGTCAGTGCTGCCAGACACACAGCATGGGGAAAACTGGTTCCAGGGGACCGTGCAGGATCCTCAGAGAAACGGCAATGAATATGTAGTTTCGTTTATATAATTGCGTGCGTTTAAATATCTAACCATCAAAAGAAGACCCTCCCACATACTTTTCATATGTAAGTAGTAGCCTTTAGGTCTGCTCTCGTCCTTTGCACGCCTAAAGTGAAAGCTGCCAGATTACACAAGAAAATTGACATTATTTTTCTCGCTACTCTCCCTCTCTTTCCAATCTCATATCCTTTCTTCATTTTTTCCTATTTTTTTTTTCACTTCTTTCCTTCAACACCTCCTATTTCTGGCTCTCCCTACCCCCCCGATCAGCATTTCATCCCTCCACCCACTCCTGCTTCTTTCCTGTTGCTTGTGCTCCTCTTCCTCATTCCCAGTCACTCATTTCTTTCATACTGAATTAACTCTAACCCCAGTCTATGCCTCCTGACAATCTATCTGTTTTTAATTGTTGCACTAAACTGAGCTGGACATTTCAGGGAGATGTGTACATTTAAGCAGAGGACCTTTTCAAAGTCTTCGTAATTCAACTTGATTCCATGTACTTGATACAAGAGCCATATGTTTGGGGCGATCACGTATTGTTTCGCACATGTGAATACTTAGAGAGCAGACGTGTCCTCGGGTATCAGTCGCTTGTGCTTTCTGAGCTGTCAATTAATTTTGTGCTATGTAATAGCTCTGATGCTTTGAAAGGTGCAGATTTTCTCCATTCTTCTCAAAACGCCCTGCAAATTGAATGACTGAGGGCTCACAAGGCTCACGAGCATTGCCTGGTCCTTCACAGGTGAAAAGGAAGAACTCGCCGGCCACTCCCCATCGAGACTCAGCGGGTGGCAGGGCTGGAGCAGCAGCGAGCCCACAGCCACGCTAACAGCTCTTCGCAGACACCACCAGTATTTCTAAGCTTTATTGATTCCTCCCAACAAACCCACGGGAAATGATCAATAAATCTGTTGCCTTCTCAGGGCAGATCCAATAATTTTTACCCAGACACAACTTTCCTGTATCGCACCCTGGCGCAAAGTCTGCAAAGAAGGGAAGGAAAGAGGGAGAAAATCATAATGGATTGTGGAAAAGGCACGTCAGAATTGACATTTCCTTTTCAGATGTTAAAGCACAAACCAAATGTTAAAATCCTACCCTAGGTGCGGGTGTCCCCTGCACATCTTTGTATCAAATGTGTGTGTCTCCAGGGAGAAGTGGACAGAGACTAGCGCTGATCTAAGTGGAGGGGAAAAGTTCTCACACTGATTCAATTAGGGGAGTATATGTTGTAATATAGCTTCAAGGGATAACTGAAACTTTTGGAGAGTGCTTCTTTTTTCCCCTCTCCCTTTTTCTTTCCTTTGGCCGCTGCCACATGGAGCTCATTTCACATTTCAGCTACAATGTAAGTGATACAGAAAAACACTTCTCACGTTGTGTCAGATCCACTGGTGCCGAATCCACAGGCACCCTCCTCCAAGCAGTCTGAGAACACAGCCACGCACAGAGCTTCACCTTTTCTGTCCCTCTCCTCTCCTGCCTCACCTGGCTTTCAAGTAGGTGAGCCTCCTTCCTTGACTTCTAGCTGGAAACAGCAAGTGGTGGCCAGAAAATGGTCCATTTCTTTCAGCTCTCCGGGAAAAAAAGGACAAAAGTTAACTCGTGACAGTTGTTCTGCTCTGCAGCACGGTGACACAAAGCACTACATAATAAAAAAGAAATTCTGTTAAGAAAGAAGTACTATTAAGCAAATGTGCCAATAGTGGTAGGAATCCACACCCCGTACAATGAAGCTGAGCTGACTGTTATTTCTGCACTGATTTGCGCCAGTGAAGGCGAAGCGCTTGCAGTCCTGGCAAGTTCTTCATGAGCGAGGCTCTCCTTCACCTGGGGTGGGCAACAGCCTGAAACCACTACAGAAATATTTCACTGGGGGCTCCCAGAAGCTGGGGCTGCTTCGCACGCTGTGTTATTGCAGCAACACCCCAATCTTGCTCGAACCGTAAACAAATATAACAGTAGCTATAAAGATAAACCACAACAAAATTTCCCACTCCTTCTGGAATTCCCGATGTGACGTGAGAGCCTTCACTCAGGAGCATCCAGCACCCACTCCCTGCTTCAAGCTGTGGGTGCTCCACAATTTGGCTCTGCTCTCCCCTTTATTCATCACTCAGAAGATGAAAGAGCGAAAGGAAAAACAGCCCTGGAAAACTGAGGCATGTCTCCTTGCTCACCATATGATGCTCCCCTCACTGAGGCCTTTCCATTGCAAAATAACACTCTGCAACGTGGTACGTGGCATTCAGGTGGCGGCACAGAAAGGGGCGGTGGCCTTGTGAAGCTGCCAAATCTGGGCAGTCAAAGGCTCAGGGGATTCAGCTGCCACCCACACCTCTGTGCTGGCAGCGGAGGTGCCACCACCAAGGCTCCCACAGCTCGTCCTGCGGCGGGGATGCCAGCGGGGGCACAAGGACCAGCACCACCCCTGTGCGCTCCCTCTGCCAGGCACGTGCTAGAGGGGTGGGCTTGCTCCGGAACCCTCCCCACTGGATTTTCTGTAGCAAACTGCTTCTTCAAATACTTTACGAATATGCAGCTCCTTTTCAACTAAAAGGGGACAGCTGATCAAATAACGTGAGCGTCCGCGTGGGAGCTAATGAGGTGTGAGCACCTCCAGCTGTGCTAGGACCCCCAGCACCCGGTGCTGCTGGCAGCAGGCAGCCCCCCCCGTGTCTGGGCATTAGCGAACGAGCGTGGGGAAGGGGCTGTTTCTGTAGCCTGGGCCCTTTTATTCTATTTGCACATTTTGCAATCACAAACTTGCTCCTTAGCTCAAGATCAACAGACCGCACGCGGATTTTCCTGCTCTAAGGGTAGGAAATGAAGATCTATCACCTAAAACTTCAGCACTCGAGCCCAAAACGATTCCTAAACCTGAACTACAGTGCTCAGGACTCAGCTGCAGGAGGAGGGGGTTTATGGAGGTGCGTTGTATCGGGCACGCGTTTAGAGGTGCATGTGGCCCTGCAGCTGGCGCGACACCTCGTCCCGCTCCGCCAGGCGCTGCTCTGCGCCCCGCTCGCCGGCCCTCCCGACCCGCGGGGCTCGCAAGGCCCCGGTGCGCGGAGGGGACCCCTGGGGGTGCACGGCACGGGCTGCCCGCAGCCCGCGGGGGGGCAGCGGCGGCGGCCGGGAGAGCAGCGCTGCGCGGGGCGGCGGCTCCGCCAGGGGGCAGCGCCGGGCCGGCCCGGGCCGTGCCGAGCCGTGCCAAGCCGTGCCGAGCCGTGCCAAGCCATGCCGAGCCGTGCCAAGCCGTGCAGAGCCGTGCCAAGCCATGCCGAGCCGTGCCAAGCCGTGCCAAGCCGTGCAGAGCTGCGCAGAGCCGGGCCGAACCTCGCAGAGCCGTGCCGAGCCATGCGGGCCGTGCCGAGCCGTGCCGAGCCGGGCGAGGTGGCCGGGAGCGCCGCAGGCTCCTTCCCGACCCCTGCTCCTCTCGCTGCCGCCTCAGGCTCGCCCCCGGGCCCCCGCGGCTCCCCGGCCCTGTTGGTGCTCTGGGCTGCGGAGCATCGGGCCGGCACCCCGGTGAACTCCCCGCCTCTAATGGGAAACAGCCGAGAGCTCCACCGAATCTGTCACTTTTTAACTGGAAACATGAAAAGGGGCTAAGATAAAACAAAACAACAACAGCAAAAGTTGGAATACTGCGCTTTGATTCAGATACCGAGAAATTCTCCTCTAGGAATGGAAAAACTGATGGGAAAAACAAAAAGGCAAGGCGAGTTCTTGCGGTGCTTGCAGCAGCCTGAGCAGACATTCCTGCCTGTAATCCCCTGACTCCCTTCCCACTCCGGGAAGGGAAAAAACCCTTCTGCGATGGCTCGCAGAGATTTGGGGACCTTGGCATGTTTAAACAAGTGGTTCCCATTTCTGTTCCCCCGGCAGAGCTGCCCGGCAGGCTGCGAGGTCCGAGCCGGGAGCCCCGGGAAGGAGCGGGGCTGGCCGGGGGCTGCCGCCTTTCTCTCCCCGGCACGGCGGGGGACAAGGAGCCAGCACCGCCGGGAAAAGCCTCTGAAAACCGCTGCGAAACCTCGCTGCAAACGAACGGAGGCAGGGCTGGGGCTTCCAGCCCCCAGGCTCCTGAAGCCCGGCGCTCCCCGGAGCCCTTCCCAGCCTCGCCCGGTGCCGCCGGTTTCTGGCACTGAGCCCAGCTCGGAGAGGGGCACTTGGTTGTCCCCGGGCGGGGGACATCGCCTCCCGGAGCAGGGAGCAGAGGGAGCCGAGCACATCATCGGCAAGCCTGCCTCCTGTTTGTTTTTTTCTTTTTTTTTCCCCCGAATATTTTGTTAAAAGCAACACCTGAAAAAAAAAAAAAAAAAAAAAAAAAAAGATGACGCCTAGCAAGTGACTCCTTTCTGTTTTTTTCCCCCCTTTTGATAATTCAGGGCATTACCCCACAAGTTGTGCTCGGCTTCCCCCCGTCCTTTATTGCTTGTTTGGGTTTTCACGGAACGTAACGATAGCAAGAGAAAAGGGGCCGAAAAATCACGGTTATCGTTGGGAAACGCGGGCACACAGGCGCCGTACCTCCAACAGCGCGGCGCTAACTTGGCTGTTGGGCTGAGCCGGCAGCGGGACCCGGAGGCAGGCTCCTGGCGAGCGTCGCTTTCCCAGCGAGCTGAAAGCTCCCCCGGCACCCTCGAAATCAGGGACCGGCTCCCCGCCGTCTCCCACGGCCAATTTCCCGTTGCTCCACGGCTCTCGGTGCCCCCGCCGCCCCCGCCGCGAGCCAGAGGTGCCCGCGTTTGTTGGGAGATGCTCGGCCGGGGGCCGGAGCGCAGGTTGCGGTGCTTCGCGCCGCTTCGCTTTCCTGGCGGCGTCAACGCCGGGCTGCCCAATTTAATCGAAAACGGTGTAAAAAGGGAAACGGGACGTTCCGCTCCGTTACCGTGTGACCGCTCCGAACGAGCTATTCGCGTCGTGTGCGAAAAAAATCCGAGAGAGAAGTCAATTAAACGAAGGTAGGTGACAAACCCACGTGCCAGCAGGGCTGTGGCGTTTACACGGATCCGCTCCGGCACCCCGAGCCTCCGCCGGTGGCGGGAGGAGGCTGCGCCCTCGGGGCGCCCCGGGGCGGGCGGTGTGCGGGCACCTCGCGGCTCCCCGGGCCGGCACGGGCGGCTCCGGCCCCGAAAGCGGAGCCGGCGGAGCCGGTGCCGCACCGCGAGGTGCCAGCCGAGCTGGCTTCCCGAAAGGAGCCCGGCGTTCGCCCTGCAACGCCTGGGGCCGCCCGGGCGCGCTCCCCTGCGCCGTGCGCTCGGGCTCCGTGTGCTCGACGGCAGCCCCGGGGGACCGGGCCGGGGCTCGGCTTTTTGGGGCGCAGCCCGGCCTCGGTGCCCGCCGAGGCTGCGTGTGCCGGGGCTGCGGCGAGCACGCGGTTTTATGGACAGCCGGGCTCCGCTTCAGAAGCACGGAGCTCATTTGGAAGGAGTTCCCACCAGCCCAGCGAGCCCTGCAGCTGCTTGCTTGGCTAATGAACCCCCGTGTGGTTTCCGAACTTAGAGGCAGAAAAAGGAGAAAGATGTCCATCCGAGTAAACTATAAGTGAAAACTCATTGATTACCTCCGCCTTCCTGGCTCGGATTTGATTAATCATTTGCCATCACGCTTTTCGAGCCACTTCTGTGTTGGTTTCCCTCCGCCTCAGTTCTGCGAGACTCCTCCAGAAGGGCGGCCGTGGTGCCGAGACCAACACGCTGTAAACAACCACAAGAAGCAGAGCTAATGTTTTCAATACAGCTCGGGGACTAAAATAAACTCATCGGGTTAGGCCAGCCCGACCGATTGTTTCGGGGAGCGCTTCCCAGGCCCGCTGCTGAGCGCAGCCCCGGGGGCTACCTGGGGCGGGCGCCGAGCCCCCGCGGGACCCCCCCGGCCCGCTCCCGGCGCTGGGAGCCCAGCCCGGGGGGGCCGCGCACCCCGGCAAGGAGGAGGCGCGGGGGCAGCGGGCACCTGGCGGCCTCCCCCCGGCTCCCCCCGGCTCCGAGCCGCGGGGCTGCGGCCGCCGCCGGGGCTGCGGAGCGCCCTGAGGCCGGCCCCGGGCATCGCCCGTCGGGGCCCCGAGCGGCGGCCGGGCGGGGCGCACCGGGGCTGGCGGCGCTGCCCGCCCGTCCCCGCGGCCGTCACACACGCAGAGCTGAGATTTTTTAAGTAACAAACGGACTTTTTTATTTCTGAAACCAAAATATCGTTTTCGGCTTAACAATAGCCGGATCTCGCTGAATGAAGCCTTTGCATATTTTCCTGTTTTAATTGGTTGTATAATAAACAGTCCTGACCCCGCACTCTCTTTTCAATGAGTTCAGGGTGAAACGCGGACCATGGGACTGGAAATGACTTTTTCACGACTTAAAACACGGACAAGAATACCAGGAATCAGGCGGTATCAAACAGCCGCAGCGGCCGGGGCGGGAGGGGGCCGCAAGGTGAGAGCCGGCTGCGTGCCCCCCCCCCCCCCCCCCCCGCCCCCCCCAGGAGCCCGGCCCCGGCCCCGCCGTCCCCGCCCCAGCGCCCACCCGGCCCGGCCACGGCGACGGGAGCCGGGGCGCCCCGGGCCACCGCCGCTCCTGGGGGTCCTCCTCAGCGCCCCGCGACGGCGGTGCCCCGGCTCTCCCGCCGGGCCGCAGGCAGAGGGCAGCCGTGCCGGGCCGTGCCGGGCCGTGCCGGGCCGTGCCGAGAGCGCTCCCGGCGCCCAGGGCTGTGCCACCCGCCGAGCACCGGCAGGGCTCGACGGCTGCGCCAAGGAGCGGCGGGGAAGGAGAAGCGGCGGCCGCACAGCAGCGCCCCGGGCCCGGCACTGCCCATGGGGCGGCCGGGGGGCGGTGGGAGCCTCGGGGAGGCTCTTTCCACGCCCGCTCCGTGCAGGGAGAAAACAGTCCCCGCTCCTCTGCTTTCATCTCTCGCCAGCGCTGCGCAAACCCGGGGCCGCTCCGGCAGGGCGGGCGGCTCGGCCGTGCCGGCGGCCCCGAGCCCCCCGGCCCCCGGTGTGTGGCTGCCGCCCGCCCGCGGCCTTCGCGTAACGGGGCCCGGGCCTCGCCCTGCGCGCAGAGCCGGCTCCTGCCGTCAGGCCGGCGCTCGGCCGCTTTCTTTCGTAAGGGCCCCGGGGCGAGGAGACGCCGTCGAGCCGCAGCCGTCCCCGCCCCGCGCCGAGCAAAGCCCCGGCGGCAAACCCGGCCCGGGCCGGCCCGTTCGTGGCCACGAGGCCGCTCGGCACCGGGGCCGGTTACGGCTCGGTTGGGGCCCGATCCCGCGCAGCACCGTGGCTGCCCCAGGCCGGAGAGGTTCCGCCGGGAGCCGAACGGGAGCCGCGGACGCTCCGGGAGCTGCAGGACGAGCCGGGCACCGCTCTACCGCCCGACGGCACCCGGCGAGAGCGGGCAGCCCGGCCCGGGGGCGGCGGGGCTCCCGTTCGGCTCCCGGCGGGGCTCCGGCGCTGCTTTCCCCGTCCCCGCTGCGGCGGCGCTGCCGAGGACGCGGCCCGGGTCCCGCCGACCCCGGCCTGCTGCGTGCGCACGGGGGAGAGGCAAAGATGGAGGCGGCGGAGCCGCGGCCGTGCCCAGGACACGGTGGCTGCTTAATAAACCACGCGAGTTCACATCCAGCCTTGCCTTTGTTTACAACACACGGAGAAAGATCGCAGAAACATCCCACGGGCGCGACGGCGGCACCGGCTGAGCGGGGCCGCGCTGGGGCCGGGGAGCTCGGGCGAAGAGAGCAGGGCCCCGGCGGGACGGGCCGCCGCTGCCCGGCCCCCCCCGGCACCCGGGCGAGGGCAGCCCGGGAGAAGGCAGCCCGGGGCCTCCCTGGCCCGCTCCCCGCCGCTCCCCGCTCCCGCCCCGGGCGCCCTGGGGAAAGGAGGCCGTGCTGCCCGGGGCGCCCATCGCCCACCGCCGGTTCAAAGCGCTGCTCCCTGGCTCTTGCTATGGGCACAGCCGGCTGCCGGGCCACGCGGTGCCGGGCCGGGCTCTGTCCCTGCGGGGTAACCGCCTGGGCACGGCACGACACCGCTCCCGGCGCCGTCCCTGGGCCCGGGGCCGGCGGCACCTCGAAGCCCCCGGCGGCAGCGAGGCCGGGCAGCCCAGCGCTGCTCCGCCGGCCGTGCCCGCCGTGCGGGACGCTGCGGCTTCGGAGCCCGGGCTGGGGCTGCCCCGGTCCTCCGAGCAGGGAGGCTGCGGAAGGCCCTGGGCGGGAGGGCGAGCGCCATGGGGGGGTCCCCGGGGTGCTAGCGACCCGCGCCCGGCGGGACCCCCGCATCCCCGCGCCGGCCGCGGGGAAGCGGCCCCGGCCCGGCCCGGCGTCCGAGGGAGGGCCCCCGCGTACGCGGGCAGGCGGCGGGGCCGGGCCCGGGCCGGGAGAGCGCGGCGCGGCTCCGCGGCCCCGAGCAAGCGGGGCCGAAACGAAAGCGGAGCCCGGAGCCGCGCCGCGGCAGCGCCGGAGCCCCGGGCAGCGCCGTCCCGCCGCGCTCCGCCGCCTGGCAGCGGCCCCGGCCGGCTCCGAGCGGCCCCGCTCCGCACCCCGAGCCCGGCCCGCGCCTGCCGCGGCCCCGGGACGGCTCCGGGAGCGGCTCCGGGAGCGCGGAGCTCCGCCGCCTCCCGACGGAACAGCAGCGCGGGGGAGCGGAGTGAAAGACAACGATATCGACAGAAAGAAAAGCGTTTTATTGGAGACTTTACAATGCTAGAAAGTACAATAAAAGTGCTAGATCGCTCTAGAAAAGTTGGTCCCAAAATGGTACTATGCCACAGCATCTATCAGCTTACATAAACACTTATAAAATCGCTATGAACTGGCCCCTGTATTATAAACGCTATTTCTTTTCACATTAATCTATGTAAAATCGAAGGATCAAAACGTTTCAAGAAAAAGGGCAAGCATTCAAAAGCAGAACCTACCGAAAATCCATTTTGGGCCAGATTTGGGGTCGAAAAATACGAAGATAGTTTAAACTTTCATTATTAATAATATGCGCTCGGAAAAATATTCCAATTTCGTAGGAAACCGTCTTTTTTTTTTCTTTTTATAACATCAAAATATTTTTTTAGACCTGTATAAAATTACTTTTAAGACCTCAGAGGACATTGTCTCCTTTAAAAATACATCTACCGCTGCCGAAACGTTTCACGAGTGATCCTGGCGGGTTTTGTTTGTTGGCTTCTAACAACCAGCGACATCGCACTTCTCCTGCGGCTACGACAGTCCCCCCATCAGCACTATTTCGAAGAAAAGGCACAGCTCGGAAGAAGCGCAGTGTTTTGCAGGCCGAGGAAGCAGAAAGAGAAGCCGAAGGGGAGGAGGAGGCCGAGCTCGGCGGCGCACGGCAGCGCCTAGGCCCCGGCCCCGGGACCGCCACAGCCCCGCGGCGCTCCCCGGGGCCGAGCCCGAGAACGCCGAGGCCGGCTTCTAACGGGGCAGAGCGTTGAGGGGTGGCCGGCCTGCTTGTCATTGTGCCCCCCCTCCCCAAAAGCACCGAGAAAACAAGCCCCAGGCCCCGAGGAACGAACGAACACACGGACGGACAGAGCGACAGACAGACAGACAGACAGAGCGGGGAGCAGCCCGCCCGGGCTCCGCGCTTAGGCTGCCTGCAAGCAGACGCGGAGCAGGGGGGGCTTTTCCCCACCGCCACGCTTTGGGCGCGGAGAGAGGAGAATCCGCAGCTAGAGAGGAGAGGGAGGAAGAGGAGGAGGAGGAGGAGGCACACGACAGCGCACGGAACGCGGCGGGAGCGGAGCGGGGCCGGGGCCGGGGCACTCTGCGGCGGCGGCCGGTCGGAGCCTCCCTAGATGTCTATGCGGGAGTGCAGGGCGCTGTGTTTGCTGTCGTGCTCCCAGTAGGAACAGTGCATCATGGACAGCTCGGCGGGCTGGCGGGCGCAGGCGAACTGCAGGCCGGCCCCGTTGGCGGCCGGGGCGGCGGGCGGCGCGGGGCTGGCGGGGCTGAGCTGCTGCGGGTGGTGGGCGTGCGGGTGGTGGTGGTGGCCCATGCCGTTGTAGGAGTTCACCATGCCGGGCAGCGCCATGCTCTGCACCCGCGAGTAGGGGCTGTAGGAGGCCGGGCCCGAGAGTCCTTTCACATTGACGGGGCTGACGTTCCCGCCAGACATCTGGCAGGAGGCGTAGGGCATGGGCGCGGGGGGCTGCGCCAGCGGCCACGAGTTGTTCATGAAGGTGGACTGCAGGTACTTGGGCGGGGAGAGGTAGCCGTAGCTGTCGGGGCTGAAGAGGGTCTTGCCGGGCTGGAAGTGGGTCGGGGGCGGCCGGAAAGGCCGCTTCATCCTCCGCCTCCGGCGGTAGTTGCCCTTCTCGAACATGTCCTCGCAGGCGGGGTCCAGCGTCCAGTAGTTGCCCTTGCGCTCGCCGCCGCCCTCCCGGGGCACCTTGATGAAGCACTCGTTGAGGCTGAGGTTGTGGCGGATGCTGTTCTGCCAGCCCTTCTTGTTCTTCTCGTAGAAAGGGAACTTGCTGATGATGTACTGGTAGATCCCGGACAGCGTGAGCCTCTTCTCCGCGCTCTCCCGGATGGCCATGGCGATCAGGGCCACGTAGGAGTAGGGGGGCTTCTGCGAGGGGTCCGGCTTCTCGGGGCCCTTGTCGGCGCCCAGCTCCTCCTTGCCCCGCTCCGGCTCCTTGCTGCCGCCGCTGTCATGAGCCAGCAGCGCCACCGCGTCCTCCTCGGCGTCCGGGTAGCTGCTCATCATGGTGCCCCGCGCCCGCCGCCCGGGGCGCGCAGCGCTGCGCGGTGCCGAGCGCTGCCGGTGCGCGCTGCGCCGAGCCCGCTGCCGGCGGCCGTCCCGTCCGGGGCTCGAAGGGACCGGGGCCGGAGCCGGGGCCGGAGCCGCGGCCGGGATGGAGATCGGGAGGCGCCTCTCGCGGCGCCGCTGCTCCGTGCAGCGCGGCGGCGGCGGCGTCCCTGCCCCCGCGGGCTCCGCTCCCCTCTGCCGCGGCGGCCGGGCTCTTTTCTGATTTGTATGGGCCCGGCCGAGTTCCGCTTTCGTCAGGAGCCCGCTCCCCTATCGCCGCCGAGCCGCTGGGCACGGCCGAGTTCACTCCGCAGTCACGGCGCCGCGCTCAGCCCCGCGCACACGCGGCCCGACGTGGCCCCGCCGAGCGCGGCGGAGCGGAGAGGAGCGGAACCGCCCCGGCCCGGCCCGGCCCGGCCCTGCCTCGCCGCCGGGGGGGGGGACCGGGGGCCGCCGAGCGAGCCCCGCCGCCGCCGCCCGCCCTCTGCCTCCCGGGGAGCCCGGCGGGGCCCGCGGGGGGGCCGCCGCGGGGGGGCGGCGGGGAGACGCGGCGCTCGCCCCTGCCCCTGCCCCTGCCCCTGCCCCGGGGCTGTCAGGGGCCAGCCGCATACGCCGCCGCCTTTATACGTCCTGCCCGCGGGCCCCGCCGCCCGAGAGCGCCCGGGGAGCCGAGGGCGGCCGCTAGCGCTGCCCGCCGCCGGGCCCCGCCGCCCGTGCCCGCGGGGGCGCCGCCTGGACCCACAGCGCACGGCCGGCACCCGCCGCGCTGCCGCTCGTCCGCGCGGTCCCCGCAGCGCCGCGGCCACATCGCCCTCCCGCTGCCCTCCGCTGCCCGCGGGTAGCGCCCCCCGAGCCGCAGAGAGGCAGCGCCAACCGGGCCGGGCACGAACGGTGTCCCCTAACGAGAAGTCGTTAACGGGGCGGCTCTGCCCGCCGCGGCAAAGCCGGGGGGGGGGGGCCGAGGGTGCTGGACAAGGGGGCCGAAATCCCTGCCGCCCCGCCGACGGGCACGGCCGGCAGCCGGGCCGAGCCCCGCGGAGCCGGGGCCACCTGCGCCCGGCCCCGGGCAGCCCTCGGGGCCCTGCTCTGCCCTGCCCGGCCCTGCCCTGCCCCGGGACCCGCCCGCATCCCGGCCCCGTCTCCCCGCTCGGCCGAGAGCAGCCCGGGGAGCCCCTGGCACGGCCTCGGTGGCTGCGGCCGCCGGGTCTCGGCCCCCAGCCCCGCTTCTGGCTTTTGGGAGCCGGGATGGCAGCGCAGCGCTTTTCCCCGCCCCGCCGACTTAGCGTCCCGCATCGGTTTTCGTAACCACAGCCAAGCCCGGAGGGATGGCGGCTCGCCAGCGCCGTGCCCGGTGCAGCCGGCGGCTCCCGACGGGGCGCGCAGGGGCTTTGTCCGCTCCCCCGGCCCCTGTCGGGAGAGGCCGCTCGGGGCGAAGGCAGCCCACGGTGCCCGAGCCTATTTTAACGGAGCAGTGCTGCAGCCTTTCGCGGGCGCTCTTACAGTCTCGGTTAAAACACCTTTCCGCATCTTCGCCCGCGGCCGTGTAGGCTGATGGCTTGCCTCACGGCGGCCGAGAAGCGTGTACCCAAAAAACGAACTCCGTGCGGGTGGCCACGGCGGCGAGGCGCGCAGAGCCGGGACGGGTGCACGAAGCCCCCTCGGCAACCCCGGGCAGAGCCCGAGCGGCCGGGGGAGGCCGGGGGAGGCCGGGGGAGGCCGGGACGAGGCCGGGACGAGGCCGGGACGAGGCCGCCTTCCTCGGCTCTCTGCCCGGCCCCCGGCGGCGAGCCCCGCGCAGGGCAGCCGGAGCCAGCTGTGCCGAGCCGTGCCGGGCCGGGCCGTGCCGGGCCCGCCGAGCTCCCCAGGGCCGGCCGAGCTCCCCTCTGCCGGCCACCCAAGCTGCTCTCGGCGGCCTCCTCGCAGGCATTTCCGCGGCGAGAGCCGGGGCAGGTGCAACAGCACGGCCGCGTGTGTCATCACCTCCTCCAAGCGGCTCCGACCTCCCTCCGCGCTCCCAAACCGGGCGCGCAGCTCCTCTGCAGGGCCTGCTAGCTCACACGGGACATTTGACATTCAAGGGGCTTTTTCTTTTTCCCTCTCTTTTTAATTTTTTTCCCCCTTCGACAGCCCCACGGAGGGACACGCCGGATGAACGGGAGCTCGGCGCCAGGCGATGCCGTCGGCCCCCCCGGGCCGCCCCGCTGCTCGCTCACCCGGCTGGGGCCCCGCCGCAGCAGCGCCGCTAGCGCCCGGCCCGGAGTGGGTTTTGCTGCGGCTGAGCGGGGCGCTGGGGCCCCCTCGACCCCAGAAATGTGGCAGCGGGAGCACTGCAAGCAGCAGGGGGGCGGGGGGCGGCGGGCACTGGCCCGGTGTTGGGGTGGGAAGGTCCCCGCGGGCTGCCCGCCGGTAACGGTGCCGGTAACGGTGCCGGGGCGCCCGCAAAGCCGGGCTAACGGAGTGCAAGAGGCGGCGGCGGAGCTGCCCTCGGGGCGCGGGGAGGACGCGGGGGGGCGAGCGGCGGAGCGGGGGCCACGGCGCCGGCGCCCGGTGCCCGCCCCGCTGCGGCGAGGGGCAGAGTCCAGCGGGGGTCCCTACGGGGCAGCGGGAACAGGGCTCCCGCTGCCTTCCCACGGGGGCCGAGCAGCCCCTTCCCGGTGCAGCGCAGCGGGGACGGCGGCGGCCAGAGCGCGGCTCAGCCCCGGCCGCGCACCGCCGCTAAGACGGCCCCCGAGGGGGGGCTGCGCGCCGGGGCTTCGCCCTCCTCCTCCGGTACGGAGCCGGGCCGGGCCCCCCTTCCCGATCGGCCCCTCCGCTGTGCCCCCAGAGCCGGTGCCGAGTCCGGAGCGAGGCACGGGAGGCGGCGGGGGGCGCGGCGAGAGCCCCGCGGCCCGGCCACCCCTGCCCCTGCCCCAGCCCCAGCCCCGCGGCGGCGGGCGGGCACCGGGCAGCACGGCGGGGGCAGCGGGCCCGGCGCCCCACGGCTGGCCCCGGCAGCCCGGGGAGTCCCCGGCAGCCCCTCCCCGCGGTTCTACTCACCCGGTGCGGGCAGCGGAGCCGATCGCTACCTGGAAGGTTTGAGGTTGGTTGGGTCGGAAACGTGGCAGACTGTGTCCCGAACAGTTTCTTTCTTTTCTATTTTTTTTTTCCTTCCCTCCTGGAGAGCAAGCGAGCCTCCGGCGGGGAACTCCCCCGAGCGGGTCCCGGGGCAGGGCCCCTCCTGCCGCCCGCTGGGCTCCGTTTCCGCGCAGCCCCGAGCCCCAGCCCCGAGCCCCGGCCCCTTTCGGCACCGCCGCGGCGGCAGTAGCGGGGCTCGGCCGGGCTCACCGGGCTCCCGTGGCGGGGGCCCGGCCGCGGGTGGGCCCCAGCCCCGAGCCCCGGGAGCCGGCCGCTTCCTCGGCGCGGCTGCTGCCGGAGCATCCGGGAAAGGGGAGTTACCGTGACACCGTCGCAAGCATTTCTGCCTTCTTCCCTTTCCCTTTTTTCTTTTTTCTTTTTTTTTTTTTCTTTTTTCTTTTTTTCCCTTGTTCTTCTCCCAAAGCCCTTAAGATCGCTGACTCTTTACTCCCGCACCAACCGCGTAAAACGAGGGCACGGCGCCTCCCGGTCCCCCGCCCGGCGCTGCGGAGCGCGGCCCCGGGAGCGCAGCGGGACGCGCGGCGGGATGCGCCCCGCTCCGCCGCTGCCCGCTCGGCCCCGGCCTGCCGAGCCCCCGGCGGCGGCACCTGGCCCAGGGGCCGGGTCCCGGCCGGGGGAGGCGGTTTCCTTGGCGGAGCCGTTGTGCCGGCCGCAGCTTTCGTTCGGAGCCCGGCGGCTGCCCCTGCCCTCGCTGCTCGCCCTCCCCGGCGCTCCCGGCAGCGCGGCCCCTCTCCCCGCGTCCCCCGGCCGCTCCCCGGAGGCGTGTGGCGCCGGGACAAGGGGACGTTCACCTGGAAAGGGTCTTCTTCTGCATGAATGAGTCTCATTGTCAAACGCTCGAGCGTGTGTAGGTGCATACATGTTCTGCAGCGGAGAATTGAGTTTCTCGTTTGTAGTGCAAAGCTAAAAATTCGGGTAGCTTCGGGCTTGTTTTTACAAGCTCCCAGCCGTAGAAAGCTTTCTGTTTTTACAGGAAAAATTAGGCAGTCCATAGACCATGATGGCTGCACATCCATAATGTGAGCTTCATGAGGAACAGAATAACTTTATTATGATCCGGACTGCAATCACATTGAATAAAAGCCGATCTAACAGGGCCTGAGGGAAAAATCACAAACGGGCTCAATTCTGCACTGCTTCCAACGGGAATTTTAGCAGGAAGGGTCTGAAGATCAGCAGAATGGGTTTTACCCTTCGGCTGACACCGCGGAGATACTTTGCACTGTCCCTTTCATTTCGATCCTGTTCCTACTGCCTGGATATCAAAGAAATCTATCTCGTTAGAAAGGAGCCTTCAACCTTTCCCCCCTTACATTCCTTCTTTCTGCCCCTTCTCTCCCCACTTTCCTTCCCTGCAGCCTGAGCCGCAGCCGTCACTCCGGTGTATTTGTTTATGCTTAGAGGACAGGCCCACAGGAAAACAAACTATGTATTTCACTCTGCCATTTGGTAGTTTCTCTCTTTCATCTGAAAACACTGCCCGATCCAGGGAAGGTTCTTGAATTCACACAACCGGTTACATGATGAAATGCAAACAGTTTCTCGTGGTATTAAATGGCAGCCCGCAGCAGAGTTCAGGTTGGCTGTTATGGATTCACTAGTTACGGCTCTGCAGGATAATCCTGTGTTACTGCCATCCTGCAGTCAGTGGCCTACAGCAATGCTGCCGAATGCTGCAAATAAAAACAAACAAGCCAGCCTCCTCTTTTCAGACAAAGTAGAAATTATGTCTCTTTAGGAAGCTCGAAGCAAAGATCGTTTGTATCAGGCTGACAACTTCCAAAGCAAGCTGCTCTATCTAGCACTTAGAAATCGATGCTGGTTTTTCTACAAAGCACGCGTGAAAAAAAAAAAAAAAAAAAAAAGGAAAAGAATAATACAAGTCCTCTTCTGTCCAGATCACCCTGAAGTTGCAAATTAATAGTATCGTACAACAAAATTAAAGCCAAGTCAGCCTTCTCCCACTGTTACTACAGAGACACACTGTTTAACGGACCACTTTTTTTAGGCAATCAAAAATCTTCACGCTTGTTTAGACTGTTTCAAAAATTGCAGTGTTTGATAAAGATCGAACTAGGGAAAATGGTACAAATTTCAGATTATTTGAAAAAGGAGGCTTCAGGGAAAAATCTTCCAAACAACCTAGGGACATCAAATAGAATTTATGCCTTCCATTATTTCTCGGAGCACGCGGGTCCCCAGCTACAGCCATGATTCCTCTCTGAACCCACGTAACCTACCCAAGCCTGTTTTCACCCCGAGCCTCGGATGTTACTGCTCTGAGGAAATGACATCTGAAATGTCATTCAGGTGGCAAGCTGAAGCTCCGAAATTTAGGAGGCAGAGCTCTGCAACATAACACGACTGCGATGCTAGTTGCTGGGAGAGGAGCAGTCCCTCCCTCACCTGATAAACCTCTGCTGACAAAAGCCCTCTGAACCGCCCGGCCGTCCTGGCAGAGCTGTTCGCCTCTCGCGAGCCTGAGCCTGAAGCAAGCAACAGCCGCTGGCAGCCCCAGCCCGGCCCCGGCCGCGGCCGCGCCAGGAGGGTTTGCTGCTGCGGCACACGGGGACAGCCGTTCTCAGGCTTGTGCCGGGGGGTTCCCGCTCCTACAACAGACCTGGCCGGATGGGGACACGCTTTCTCATGCTTGCAGCTACGCTAATTTTAGTATGAGGGAGTTGCTCACAATGACTCATTTGTGCTGCTGAATTCGGGCACCATACCTGTGTGCTGAGAATTCAAGTTTTCTTTTTAGCAGCTTCTTGAGAACGTGGACGGGGCACACTCAGAGCTCTCTGCCCACTTTGTGCAGGCTCCTGCAGGGGAAGTGCTGCCCTGGGAGCAAAGCTGTATGTACGGATATGCCAATACGCTGTACAGCCCGCTTGTACGCTCCAATTTTACCATCTATATTACTATGACCATGCTATTCATGTTCCTTTTCCATTTCTGAGCCACCAGAAGCAATTGGACGCAGTGAAGCTATGCAGCGATGCCCCAAGCTCTTCCGGAGTTTGTAGAATGGGCTAGGCTAGCCAGGAACAGGGTGCCTGGTTTTAAAATCAGACTGCCCACAACTGACATTTGTGTATGTGTTACCTACATTAAGAACTTGTGAATAAGTCCACAAACACACCAGCTTCTTATTGAACAGCAGCCCCAGCTGAAGCACTCGGAGATTATCTCGGTAGATGCAGAGGGCAGAGCAGCAGTGAGAGAGGACTACCACGCACCTGGCTGCAATCACTTCCTCTTAAAAACTGGACGTCTTACACGCAGCCCACGTTCGGGAGCAACACGTGGCGCTGCCACACTGACGTACAAGCAGCCTGCGGGAACCGGAGCCCTGAAGCCATTTCTGCTTTCTCTGCTCCCTGGTCGGAACTGGTGCACTGGACAACCTCCAGCCCCAGACTCTAGCCGTGCCCTGCTGAGCGCATGCTACCCTTTAAAACAATCAGAAGCACAAGTTTGTTTCCTTTTAAATGTAACTATTATGCTACTAAAAGATTATAAGTTTTGAAATTACATAAATAGGTTTGATCTGAGAACAAATCCGTTTTGTTGGATCAAACCGCATACAATCTCTAGAGAATCAGGTTAAAAGTGATGTGGTGGAAGTGATTTTCTTCCTTCTGGAGGAAAGGAGTTAAGCTTTGGCCAAAGTCAACTTCAGATTACATACAGCTCCTCCAAACTTGAATGCATAACTTTAAAGCATGCAATCATTGGAAACACAGGTCGTGGTGTCAGCGGATGGCAGGTCTGACCCTTGGACACCTGTAAAGCTCCTGCATGGCCCCAGCCAACCAGTGGCCTTGCAAGCACAATCCAATCCCAAAACATTAACATTTCCTTGACAGCAAGAACAGAAACCTTGAAGAAGCTGAATATTTCAGCTTAAGCTCAGCCACCTCAGTTCTGGAAATAGAGTTTTGTCTGTGCAATCACCCCGAGGTCCTTTTTTTTATCTCAATCTTAGTCCAACCTTTGGAGTTTGTAAACCTGAACTGGAAATCTACCAAATAAGGGAGCATGCATGACATTTCCAGCCTGTTCTACTTTGGGCCTGGCCAGAAACATCAGCATATCAGACTTGCTTGCAGTTTTCCGGCGTTTCCACTCTTGGTCACAGCGAGAGCAAGGAAATGCAGAGCAGACCAAACAACAACAACAACAACAAAACCCCAAACTTTCTTAGAATTTCAGAAGGGGCTTGGTTCAAATCCAGTCTGAGACACAGATAAAAGTTCACCCTGTTCATTTTATTACAGTTTGTTTACTTACTTATAATTTCATTTTAACTTATTCTCCTTTCCTCACTGATTTTGTAGCTATCCCTTGCAACAAATAAAGGAGATGCAGCCATTATAGAAGCTCTCAGAAGCTGTTAAGCCCCACAGGCGAGTCCAGCCTATACAAAGCACAAGTAATGACCCATGACCCGTGAGTTCAGGCCAGAGGTCCTGCTGAAGGCAGCACAGGCTGGGCCGACGGTGAAGCTGGGCACAGCAGGCAGGGCACATGCCCCTGACCCCTTTCCAGCGGTGTGCTGAGGTGCGGGGCTGGCCATCGAGGCGCCCGGGGACGACGGTGACCGGGGAGGGGGGAGTTTGAAAGGCTCAGCCCGGCTCCTTTGCCACAGCCGCTTGTGCAGGAGCTGGTCACTGGGTGCCCCGGGGGAGGGCAGCCCCCAGTGCTTATAGGAATCGCCGCGGTGCCTGCAGGGGGGGCAGAGTATAAATGTCACTTATGTTATTTAACAACAAAATGCAACTACTGCCGAAGTAAATCTCTTTCTCACTTCTTACACATCCTCTTTGGTACTTAGCTAGCTCCATACCGTTCATCTACACCTTCCTGGTGCCTCAGGGGGCTAATATTAAGCATGAAATAATATTATTTGCATAAGAAATCCACCAGGCAGCGTGCCACGTGACTGAATGTTGAGCCACTTCTGCTCAATGGCCTCATGTCCTCACAATGCCCACTACAGAAGCATTCACTGCACTGAATGTATGCTAAAATATTCAGCAGATATTTGGAATCATTTTCAAGTTCCAAAAAATTAAAACCTTTTTTTTTTCTTTTTTCCTCCTGTGGTTCCTTTTTAATGGGCAGGGTGAAAGGCTGGATTTTTTTAACCTTGATTTTATCTGACTTAAATAAATAGCAGAGGAAATGAAGGGGTTTGGCTGTGGGTTTTTTTTTTTTTTTTAGTTTTTACTTTTTTTCCCTTCAGTGATTTTTTAGTTTTTAGTGCTTTGTGTATGCTAGCATCCTTACAGAGAGCAGCACTGAAAATGTGCAGTGCCTATCAAAGAATAAATGCAGCCTTATATGTGGTTTACAATCTGATGAGGAAAAATATGCTTAGCTTGATGTGATAAATCAATTCGTTAATGATTACAACTCTGCTTAAAGCATGAGTCTCTGCTAGTTGATGCTACGAACTGGAATAACACGTGGCTTTTAGACAGCAAGTCACATTTTGGGCACTTCAAGTATGTTACAAAGAGCGTTGTTGCTGGAAGGCATGGAGCAGAATTTTACTTGCTATCAGATCCTCCACTAGTCATTTAATCTCACATTTTTCCACGTATTTTTTCTGAATTAGGCAATACACAATATCATTAAGTGTACCCGTGAATTTGTGTGTCTAAATAGTGGTCATGATTGCTTATGTTTAGTTTGAAAATGTAGTATTTAGAGCTTGGCCATCAGAGGCTTTGAAAATCAAGACTGAAGGCACTCTGGCATAGGCCTTCAAGGAAGCCACCACTCCCACTGAAAGCAGAAAAAGAAAGAGAGAAAGTCAGCAATCATTTAACGCCCCTGAAAAAAATGTTCTTGACCACCACCTGTACTGACGTGTAAAACTGCTGTCAAGATGTAAAGAGATGCAACTCTGTGTAAGAGAGGTATCTTCTCCCTGCTTGTGGGAAGATTGTGAAATGACAGAAATGCCAGGGCTTTTTAACGCACCTTCAGAATAATAGGAAGTTAAATTTTGGTTCTTTTAAAGCTAAAAAGGAATTTCCCTGTTGATCTCAAGAGGAGCAGGGTTTCCCCTACTGTTTAAGACTCTTCATAATGAAAAGGTATTTTCTGTTTCAGTCCTTCTTGTTGGGTGAGGTGTTAAGCCAGCACTGCCGTGGCCTTGCAGCCATCTCACACATTTGCTGGGAATTAACAAAAGAAGAAACTACATTTTATTGCACATTTGAAACTTATTTTTTCTGGTGAGCTATACATTTACAAACGTTTTTTACAGCCTGCGTCGGAGTTAAAAAAAAAAATAAAAAAGAAAGGGCATTTATCTTCCTTGCTTGAGGATCTATAGGGTCTTGCCTACTAGATCAGAGGCACGGCAAGCACCTTAATGTTACCTGTGCAAGGAGTGAGGTGAGGGACAATCGCAAACCTCATTGAGTTGTGACTCATGGAGCTGGTATAAGCCTTTGTTTTGAGAAATCATTTGTTAGGAGGCTCCCCCCTTTCCAGAGAGACTGTGAGGTTTTGAATCTTTGTTCTACAAGCGATTCTTCCTTGAAGCTATTAAAACACCTTTGTTGTGAAAAAAAAGTATTTTTTTTTTTTAAAGAAAGTACTCAACTATTTTCAGAAAGAGTATAATCAAAAATCCCAGTTTGCTTCCAGACTTCCATCAGAAATCCCATCATTTTTTGACAAAAAGCAAAACCGCCCCGCTATTCCTTTGGACGTAGGTCAGTTTCTCATGTCGGTGTTTCAGTAACAGAATCCTGATGAGCACTGCCCCGGGTTGAAACGTATGGTGGGCAGGAGCACAGAGCTGTCCCTCGCTGCCACGGAGTGGGACTCAGCCATCAGAGAACGTGTCTCAGCGGGGCTTTAGCTCAACAGTAGATGTCAGTGCTATCTACCTGGAAGGTCCTTTTGGCAGTTTGGCCCAGTATTTTAACAACGATGTCGCTGTGCAGCGGCTCCTGCTATAACACCTACCAATACTTTCTGCTGGGTTAGAGGCTGCTCCCATCTCGCAGCTGCTGTGCTTCCTGTCAGGCAGTAAGGTGACTCAGTCACACTGGTTGTTTCCCTTCCTCCGAATTTTGATTTTTCAGTGTTTCTGAAAATTGGCAGAAAAGCTATTTATCAGGATCACACGTCCATCATGTCAAGGCCATTGCATCACTGCTTTCCTGATGAGACCAAATGAAGGAAAAAATGGGCAAATGTAACTCTTCCTGAACTGCAGCGACCAAATCGACAGGACCGCTGTGTGCATGACTGAAATCAGCACACTTCTGTGCTGGTCCTTCCAACAAAACAACCGTGCTGTAAGATGCAGGGCAGGGTGGCTGCTCCTTCTTACCTCCTTGTACAAATAATAACCTAATAGGTTCACCTCCTCTTCTTCCCCCCTTTCTTAGATTTTATTTCTAGAGTCCCGTTATGCGTAGGCAGCAAGGCTTATTTCAGTCCTTTAGTGGTTGCATTAGTCAAACACACAGCAGATGTCAGTGCATTACAAAACTTGGTTTGCGAATAATAAAAGAAGTTACAAATGAGAGTTAAACACGGAAGCAAAAATGCAGGGAACTGCAAAGCTCTGAAGCCATCGAGGGGGTCACCCCTCAGAGGTTGACACTACCCCGCCGACCACTAACTGAGAGCATTACTGCGATTTTCACAGTTTCTCCTGTTGAACCCTTCTTAGGCTTTTGCCCCCCCCAGGCTTTTCGGGAATGGCAGCACACGCTTTCCAGCTAGCCGGGGAGAGCGATACCTGGGTAGTTCTCCCCCCCTTTTGCCCAATTCAGAGCATAGCAGTGCTGTAGGGTGGAACAGAGGGAAAGGCACTGCTGCTGCTCGCTTAGCTCTGTAACTAGAGACTCCCTCCCTGCTTTAGGCAAGCCAGTCTAAGCAAAATATTTCCCTGGCCTGGGTGTCACGGCTGAAACAGAGGTGGGTCATTTCGAGTCAAGCTGCGCATACCCTAAACCAGACCTCGGTGCTGCTCCTGCTCCTCCTGATTTAGTCGAAGCAGCAGCAACCCAGGAACAAAAGCGAGATCCAATTAAAGGCCTCCCGGTTCCCCCAGAGCCGAGCGCGCCCTGCGAAAACAAACAGCCCCCGTCCCCCGGGAGCTGCCCAGAGCGCAGAGCGAGTGCGCAGGGACCTGCGGGCGATAAGCCGCCTTCTCAGGAAGCCGAGGACGCACACCTCAGTCCAGGGGGCTTCCTCACTTTGTACACCCGGTTTCCCCACTCGGCACGGATCATTGTCTGGAAGCAAAAAGCCTCAGCTATAGAAATCATCCCGCATCCAACTGCCTCTCAGGAAACCGCAGAGGGAGGTTTTTTTTTTTTTTTTCCTTCTTGGAGAAGCAAAGCAGAATGTTTATCTTTCTTATCTCAGAAAGGAAACCTATGGGAAATGCTATGCCATATTCTCCACTGTTCTCCTGTCACATAATTATAATGCATTACACAAAGCAAAATCTTTTGGAAAATCAATTGGTCTAACGACAAGATGACCCTTACTAGAAGGTACTTTCGTTTTCTTCCCTAACTCTGCAAGTCTCATCAGAGCTAAATGTTTGTATTAGGAAAACACAGTGCACCCCCAAGTGTCCCGTGGCATTAGGAGAATAATTGTTACACAAGGCAAATCTCTTTTCCCCAAGTAACAAACCTAGGCCAGATTTTTTTCAGACTTCAAAGAAAGAACACAGTAGGGCCTTTCCACTGCCAAATTGTTAAGTGGAATAAAAAATTGTGATTTTGCCATTAAATACTTGGTATAAATTCAAGAGGTTTTTAAATCAGCGATGCTATGACACTGTTGGAAAAGGGTAAGGGAGGATTTCAAAGGCTCTAAGTGGTTGCTGGAGAAGGAAGCGGGTGCGCCACAGCCCTGCACCACAGCACACAGCCTCTATGATCGCGCAAAAAGCCACTAAGCCACGTTCTCTGTGTTATTAAGGTCAGCACAGGCTACACCAAAGAAGCATTTTCCATCGATGCCTGGTACCTGCCCAGCATTCTGCCAACAGAATTTTCCCTTGAAGATTTAACGTAAAGCTCACAGCATTTCTCTAAATTCCACTGCATTAGGTTAAATAAATAAATAAATAAATAAGACTAGGATAAACAGTTAGGAAGGCTGATGTACAACAACTTTAATGAACTTATTTTCTTAGTGAAATGCCTAATGAAAATCAGACGAGGAGGATATTGAGACTTTATCAGAGGACAGTAATAAACCCAGCTCTTCAGCAATGCAGTAACTGCAGAAACTAAAGAGCTCAGGGCTAGGTTTCAAAGAGCTGAGCACATACAGATAGGTCCAAAAGTATATTTTAAGGAGTGCTCAGCACTCAGTTGTACCACCGTGACACTGACGAACAGACTCTAAAAATAAAATCTAAACTGCTGAGCTCTTTTCCAATTCAGCTGCTTAGTACCAGGCCTAGATGGCAACCCAAGGCCTTTGAAAGAAGTTACACCCCATACTGGTTTCCATTTCCATTTTCTCGTTTCCATTTCCATTCCATTTCCACTCAGGAAATTACACTGAATTAAGGTTTAACATGGATTAATTAATTGGCTTCAATCCCCAGTTTATTCACAATTGAGATGCTTTCAAGCTACCTAAGTCAAAGCTTGTTTAGAGCACCTGGGCTGAAAAGAACTCTGTCAGAGGATTTTAATGTCATCGGGTCCTTGCCCAAGTGCAGGCCCGACTTTGAGTCTCCCAGCCCAGCGCAGAGACAGAAATCCATTTGGGGCCACCAAAGCAACATCTGATGCTCGAGAGGCTTTGAGCAAAGCCTGCTGGAGCTGGTGGGAAAGTTCCCATTGGAACGGTCATGGGGCTGGTCCTGTGTGAGCACAAGCCCCTGACTTTAGCCCAGTGTTAGACCGTAAGCAGGAGCCAGCAGCCCTGTACCAACAGGGTTCCTACTGCAGCCTCTCCAGCCTGGGCTTCCTGATTTTCAGCTGAAAGCAGGTGCAAAATTGTATGTTTCCACATGGTGATATCTGAGATCTGGACATTCCCTACCTGTCCTTCTGGAATCCGTTTTGTAGGAAAACAGGCCTATCGCTACAGGTCCTTCACCAGTTGCTGAGGTCTGCTGAATTCACTACTGTCAGTTTTTTTTGTATGTGTGTGTGTGTGTCAGAACTTTTATTTACTATAAAAATACATCTCTCATTGCTTCTCTTTTCTCCCTTGTTCCTTAAAAACGTGGTTTTGTGTTGGTTAGGGTCTATTACTTGTTGGCTAGCTTCATGTTATGGTTCCTTGTTACACCTCAACGGGAAAACCTCAATTCTTATTGCAAAATGCTGCAAAATTAAAAGCATAAGTAAGGTATATGGGAAGTAAATTAGTTATTCAGACCTCAATATGTGTCATACTTGCTTGCATTAACAATACCAATGTACAGAAGCACACAGCACACCACCAGAGCAGTGGGCAGTGAGAGGCTTCGCACACTTAGATACAGAGAGCACAGTTTGCAGGATGTTTCTCTGAAACCTGATCACAGCACCGCTGCACAGTCCTGAAGTCCTCCTTAGATTAAAACATAATCAACATAAATGCTGATTGCGCCTCCAGAGGAAGTCTCAGAAGCAGCTGATTTTAACTTTATGTTCCTTCACGTGGAACTGTTACCGGTACCTGAAGAATAATGAATGACATCTAGAGACCAACAGAATCTAGATGTTCCCTAAAGCAGCTTTTTTCCCACTTTTCATTTTGAGGGTGAAGCTGTGGTGCCTTTTGCTTCCAATTACTGCTGCTCTAACTACTGTGGGAACCGTCTCACTGTCCTTCCTACAGCAGACCTGTCCGTAAGGTCACCAACAATAAGATCAGCCCTGTACTCACACAGAACAACAACTCCAAGACAAGATGCACATTTTGTCTGTGAGAATATTGCTTTACAATAATAATAATAAAAAAATCCAGATTTACACACCCTTTAGAAACAATCACAGAAAAAGCAGCAGATTTGTTACTGACTTGATATTCTATTTCCATTGTATTCCACTAGATACACAGGACAACTTAATTACTTTTTACACCCATTTACGGTGTAATTCAGTGAACTGAAAAAGAACCACCCCCATCCTACTATCAGATTTCCTCTCTGTATTAGATTTCATCTGCCTATTCCTCATTTGAGAGCAGAGCTACATACAGCCAGCACAACTCTGGAATAAATAATCACAACAGAAAATGTTTGTCCGGGAGCCTGCACTTCTCAGTTACAAGAATGCTGGTTACCATACAGTTCAGTACACGAAGGATGGACTTAATACATTGAGAACCACTCTTTAACTGGCCATGGTTTCTAGCAAGAGAAGCTTTTTTTTAAAAACAAACAAACAAACAAACAAGAACAAAAACAACAGCATAACCAGATTTGAAGTCAGTAGAGAAGATGTACTGCATTGCATGGATAGTCAGTAGCCTACAGAAAGATTTCACTGGAGCCTTCAAATCAGTATTAAGACAAACTAAAACAAAACAAGAGCCTCTGTAGGTTAAGCAGTAATTTAGCTTTTCTTTTGTCTCAAATAAAGGTAACCCTATCAAATAGCTATTTAACATACAGCAGAAATAATAATGGAAGTGCTATTTGTTGCTTATGTTATAATGAAAATAGTTGCTGCCTCTTAGCGCTTTGTATACGTCAAGGGATCACAACGTACTTATCAGACATGGAAAACAGAACTACTCAGTCTCTCTGCTGTCAAAGCTTTACTCCTATTCAGGGCAGGGGCTTCATTACAAACCTATTTCCAGTGTGTGTTAAACTGCTCGAATGGCAGCAGGTAACTGTTCTTATTTGCACTGCACCCATGTAAGAGCACAAAACAACTCAAGAAGGGAGAAGGCTGGAGATAATTGTGTAACTTGAAAGCCATCAGACCAGTGTAAATCTGAGGTTAAATGTGCTCTGCTGCTAAATCTGCTCTGCAGCGTCAGCTCTTTGAAAGCACACAGCTCTCACCTGGGCACGCACGCAGGCTGCGCAGAGAGCAGGGTCGGGCAGCACTGGCTCCGTCAGAAATTTCGCCCCTCGTGTGGACTGGAACCTCTTTTTAAGGGTCAAAATTATTCCGTATGTGTGCAGTTCCTGATCATGCAGATAAGGACAAAATTAAAGGGTAAGCTTCTTTTTGTTACACACCGTTTCTCCAGGTCCCTCACATACAGAGGACTCAAGCCGGGACCACAGTTCACTTGCTCCTGCTTTAAGCTTTAAGCTTGCCTGACAGATCTCGTTTGCTAACTCAGGCTTTTATACAAGTCTGAAACCACAGCTTCACTAGAGCAAATGGAAATTTACCATTCACTTTACAAGGTCAGTAGCACATCTCCAGGTTAACATGGGGTCTTAACAACAGAACCCAACTAAAATTACAAGAAGTTGCTACTACAAAAATCACAGCTCAGAATAATTCACTGAAGCACATTAGTTTCATGTAGTTAAGAACCTAACTGGGTGCTTACAGGTATGTATGACAATGGTTGGGAAAAGGCTGTATCATTTAAAAAAAATCAATGTCACAAAGCTGTTCGCTTCCAAAGAGTTTTTTAAAAACACAAAAGTAATTTTGGAGCACAAATACTGCTTGAAGTTAATGAAGTTTGTTTGTGGTGCATCTGAAGGCATCTAAAACCATAGTTTAGATCATATAACTCCTATTGAAAAATACAACATATAACACTAGATAATGAAGTATCTAGCATTCATATACATATAACAAAAGTACCCAGTGTCAGTTTCCCTGGTTATATTATCATCAGAGAGTGAGACATATCACTTAGTTCCCCAATTTTTAATTAAAAAGTTTATCCCCTATAAAGCTTTTAAAAGCCACACCAAAGAGGCTGTCAAAACAAACAGAAAGGAATTGCCGGTTGGTAATACTCACTGAAATGGGAAAGTGTATTTCTGTAGCTTCATAAAATTTTAAATCTGTGCATGGTGTTGGATTTCCTCTCACACTGCCTCCAGCTGCCTTGTCCTGCTCTGGTGTTTCCTAGAGCGACCCAATTATCATCACCCAATTAGTGCTGGAGGAAAAAAGGAGCTTCTGGCATACAGAACTCCTTAAACTCACTAGCACAGGTCCATAAGGGCATGAATTAGAGCTTATGACCTATCGTACAGATTCATGCATCAAATGCATTCAAATTTGTGAGACAAAAGCGGTAGAAAATGAATTAAAATTATTTACCACTGAATACAGTGAGGTTTGTGAAAATATTGGCAGTAGAAGCATATAGATGAGATCCTTATCGCAGCAGTTCGGTCACAGGTGCTTCCCCATATTACTACATTATTCTTATCCAGAATAAATATTTAATGTTAGTATTAACAAAGAAAATCTGTAGCTCCAACAACAGTCTCTGTGTATTTAAAGCTCAGTGATGATTATCCACTTTAAAATCAATCAAAAAGTATGTGTTAAGCATTTTTACACAATACACTTTTTCAAAATTGTAACAAAAAAGCCCCCAGGCCCAAGAGACCCCCGCTCAGACAGCAAGACCCCTGCCCTGGCTCTTCCCTCTGCTGAGTGAGCCGTTCCCAGCAATGCTCTTTATTTCCCTTCACTGACTTTTTCTTTTTCCGTGGATGTCTTCAACATGCACAAGGGATGGATGAGTGCAGCGCATCTGCATGCTCCAGCAGAGGACAGGATTCCTGGCAGGAACCCATTACTCGCACTTCTCAAGAGGTCCCACTTCACCTCTCAGACTTTTCTCCTTCTTCCCGTGTTCCTCGGTAAATCCCCTCTGATATTGCCTTAGATAAAATTTTTACCTGGCACCCAAAAAGAGCCTGTGGCCACCCTTCTCCCAGCCATGGTGCTTTGGTTTTTGAGAGGGGGCAACCAAGAAGCCTCCTCGCAACAATAAAACTCCTCAGAGTATTAGAAAGATGCAGCATTGGCAGCACTGTGTCCTACCCAGGGAAGGCTTAAGCCCACATCTGTAATGCAGAAAATACTAGGAAAGGATTTTTGGGTAATTTGGGGTTTCAAAAGAGCAGAGAACCCAGTGCAGGCAGCGTTGCTCCAGGTATGCTGTAAACTTCACTTTTAAAAAAGTCACTGGGGGGAATGAGAAAATGGGCTTCCTGCCATGATGCTCTCTGAGATGGCGTATGAGTGCAAACTGGATTTGATTTTTCTGGGGGCTGTTTACATACTATTAACCTTTTCCCCACACTTAAACTGAAAGCTGTCAATATGCACCTAAACACAAATCCACCTTACCCGGAAAGCTCATCTTTTTTTTTCTGAGTCAAAAGATAAGAGTAGTAAAGAAAGGGTAGCAGAGGCACAGGCTTCTACTGCAAAACCTCTCCACTTTTCTTCGTCTTACGACTTTCAGGGCTCTTCACAGCCTTTAACCCCTTTCTCATCAGTTTCTTCTGACTGGTCTTTCATTACCAGCCCTTTCTGGCTTGACTTTCCAACCCTTCCCTTCCTTTCCTATATTCTGTGCCTCGCACCCAGTCGCCTCTGTGTAAATGTCTTTCCCTGCACCACAGAGCATTACAGATACACATCCCTCCAATTAGTCCATTTCTGTGGAAACATGACAAGTTTTCTTTTTGCCTTTCCTTGTTCAAAGGAAAAGTAGATCTGCCTGGATTTGGTTATTTCTTACAGCACTTTCTTCCCCCCCTTTTTTTTTATATTTTGGGAGAAAAAGAACGAACATTTCTGATGTCTCTCACGCTATTTTCAAATGAAATTTTAGAAAACCAAGGCAAAAGTTAAAGACTCTACTGAAAATACACACTGTTTTTAACAGAACACCATTCTTTGATCTGAGCAAAACTTTCTCAGCATTTTCTTTCAAGTGGCCTGCGTTAGTCTGCTGGGGGAGGAAAGACTGGCCAGGAGTGAGGTGGTGTGGGGAAGAGGGTGGAGATGGAGGGCTGGCAAACCCCTGTGAGCAAACCCTGCAGCCTCGTGTACTCCAGCTGGGCAGAGTCAGAGATCCGGATGAGTAGATGCAGCACCACCAGGCAAGAAACAAGACCAAAACAATGCGTCAGACCCTCCCTTTATAGGCTCTTTCAGCAGCAGCAGTCTCTTTTGAATATAATCACTTTATCTTGTGGTTTTAAATCGAGGCCTGCTTCCAAATAGCAAAAACATTTACCAAATGTAATTACTGGCTAAAAGCAATTGGTAAAGATGACCGATAGTGCTTGTGCAATTACCGTTTAAATGATTATTTCTAGTTAGTATACCCCAATACACCCTCCTCTTTGTACAAGGCTGCTGTGCGGAGGCACAGAGGCACAGCTCACCTCAAGTCACAGCGGAGCCAGTGCAGGAGAGGCGAAGGCCGCACAGCTCTGTGAGGAGGCTCTGACACTCTCCGTGTTTCTCCAGTTGCTGCCCCCTGCTCTTTTCCTCACACGTCAGCATCCACCTCTCTCTCCGAGGCGCTCAAGGCCTTGGGACTGCCTTCAGGGCCTTGGGACTGCCTCAGACCTGTGGGGCGGGCAGCAGCAGGGCCCCCGACTGTGGGTGCTCCCGTCAGTATCTCCAGGCAAACAGGGCCGGCACCCCCCCAGAGCACAGAGCCCACGGCTCGCTCTCCAAGGGGTGTGGTGGCGTGTGTGGTTCCCAAGGCAAGGAGAGCCATGCCCTGCGTGAGGGACGCCAGCACCGAGGGTCCCCGCGAGGCCGGCCAGCCACCCTTCTGCCTGCCCTGTGGGGGCCTTGGGGACTGGCCCGCACGGCTTGCGTTTGGCAGGGTTGGATGAGAGCGGACAGAGCCAGGCGAATTGCTTCCATACGCAGCCCAGGCATCTTCAGCTGGCCAAATCTGCTTCTCTTAATTGGGATTATTTACAAATGCATTGGATTTCTTTTTCTCTTGTTTTAGTTAGTTCCAGGAGCTATGGCCTGGATTCAAAAAAATAAGAAGCTGGGGGCTTTTTGGTTGGAGATTTTTCTTGGGATAAGACAAACAGGGAGATTAAAAGCATCTCTTAGCTTTCTATATACTTGTGGGAAGAGTAATCCCTATTAACACAATCAATGAAATTGCCTGATGGAATCAAAACTGTTTATACAAGCAACGGTTAGAGCACTTGTACTATAGTATATATGTGGAAATAAATGGTGCTGAATTCAGCCTCTTCTTCAGTAACCACAGCAGTCTGGGACCAGTTGTTTTTTTACTGTACTTAAGCTCAAAAGTCCACTCTGTCTTCACGTGTGGCATAATTCCATTATTAAAAAAAAAAAAAATGTATAAGGGAAAACAGTTGTCCCTACTGCCTCACTATACCTATGTCATAGGGTACAATAGGAGTCTCTTTTCAAAGCCTTGTGCAAGTAATGATGTAAAGCTGTGCTTTATTTGTGCTGAGGAATGCAGCATTAAAACCAGGCTTCTCTGTGGGACATCTCTGGGGGACCCGGAGGAAGCCTTGTGCAAAGTGCTTCCTGCATTTGGCTGCTTCTCCCAGGAGGGGATTGAGATTAGGGACCTAATTCCACTGAACATCCTCAGTTTTTTTAGCTGTCCGCAGAACTGGCTTCCTGCAAATAACCTCATCTAATTAACTTAAACTCGTGACTGACTTACTCCTGCTATGTTATGAAATACAGATATGATGGCATGTTTTCATACTGCATAGCTGAACTGTCCTTCCTCACATGCCCCACAGTGCCCCATCCTGATGGCACTGTGAGCAATATGTTTAAAACAGGCATGCTGCCAGCAAATATAGATGTTTCCTGTCCCTTCATGGGTCCCTGGTACTATCTTGCCTGAAAGACTGAAGGTATTCCCCAGTTCTAATAACAAACATTGTAACCTTGCAAATAGCAACACTTGGAGTTTCCTTTAATATTTATATTTTTTGACCCCCAAAGGGAAAAGAATTTACCATACATAGACTAGAAAAACAGCGTGCTAATTTCACTTATCAAAGGCGTTCAAACCAAAGAGTCTGACACTAATAATAGTACGTTAAAAATATTCTTGAACACAAGAGGCATTACTGTATTGTACCACACGTCGGTACCTAGCTCAATGTTGGTATTTCCACATGGTAATTTATCTCAGCTCCCAGCTCCCGGCTATGATGACATCAGAGGATGAGTTCAAAGTAGGCAGTTTTCTGCTTTATAAAAACAGTTTTAAGAGAAAAGCCAGTTTTGACTTTAAAAAAGAAAGAAATTAAGAAAGAAAGAAATTAAGAAAGAAAGAAAGGAAAATGAAACTATTAGGCACTACATTAACCAAACAATTCTGTGAAAGGAAAATGCCAATCAGGAAGAGATGGCGGCATTTTGTAACGAAACTGTATTAATGGAAACGATCAACTACCCTTGTTTAATGCCTTAAACAATGCTCAGTTTCTTTCCTGCTAACTCATGCAGTTGAGGAAATGGTAGAAATCATATCAACCATTGAACAGAGTAGAACGAAATAGTAGAGCTAGACTCCTTTATATACATATTAAATGTTGTCCAGAGATAACGAATCCTCTGTAAATGTAACAGCTTTTCCATCTGCCTGAGTATGCAGAAAAGAGAATAGAAAGTGTCAGAATACTTTCTATATTTATAATTAAAATAAATAAATATCAATCACATGGCTTTAAGCATTTAGTTTTCTGTAAATCTTTCAAAACTTTTTTGACCCAGCACTTGGTGCTCTGGAGCTTATCAATGACACCAGGGGTCAAAAGTGTTAGTGCGACTAAAATTACTTGGACAAAGCCAGAACCAGGTCAGATCGCCATGGGATAGTCCCACAAGGCCTCCTGTAGGCTGCTGCCACCAAGGAGTTCTAAGGAAAAGAAAGGAAAGACCATGAATCAAACATCCCAGAAAATTCACAAGCAAATGTGTTATTAATCAAGGAAAATAAAAACAAAGTTTATTAAAATGCCTTGTAATAGTACATTTCAAAACAACACAAAGACATCTTATGTGATGACCATTTTATCACTGAGGTTCATTCCAATTGAGTTACATTCTTCAAACCCAAAGAGCCACAAGTGTGCCAGAAAGGAAAATAAACACTGGAACGATGTGTGCAGTCACACATCTAATTTGATGATTGATCTCACAATTTAAATAGACACTTTCCACCCAAAATAAATGCAGAAGTATATATCAATGACACTTCTGCAAGCTAAAGCTAATGGCAGGTCTCGTAGAATTTACACGTTTCTTTCCATGTCTAACTGAGAAGTTCAAATTGGGACCTGAACGAAGTCAGTGGATAAGAAAATAAAGTAGAAAAGGTCTATGTTCTGTTAGATTTGGAACACCATATTAAAATATTCTTTAAATTACTATAACGTTTCTCATTTATTCCATAAATATTTATGAAGGGGACAGATCCTCACACGGTGTAAACTGTCTTAAATCCATTGGTTTCAGTGAGCCACATAAAGTCAAGGAAATTTACGTCACGCATGAGTTTACCCCAGTATGTTTACATACGCATTTTGAATCGAATTCTCCGCTGCTCCGACTCTGGGGAATGGATGGAACAGTGACAGCGGATGATTTAGTCTTTTACGCTCTAACCCAACATCAAAAGATGGATCCTGTTTCTCCCCTCCCACAAGCTCTTGTTTACATGAGTATTGTCTGTGAAGTGACTCATGGGAGCGGGGATTGGGCCTGGTTTTGCACTAACAAGGCTAATACGGAGTGATATTTGAACTGCATCAAGTTTTTAAGCTGAAGATGAAGGTCAAAGTTACAGTTTTATCAGTTACGTTTTGGAGCCCTTCACTTGATCATGACAATGCCATGTTCATAATACAATTATTGTAATCATATTTCCAGTGTTGCTTGCCTTCAGTGGAAACAGATTGCATTAAACTCAAAAGCCGCCTGAAGTGGTATGCACATTTCAAAGTCAAGTAAAGGTTATAGAAGAGTAGCCTCGATTCACGTACAATCAGCACTACTTCACTAGAGGTATTTTTGAGGCTTTTGTCAACTTGGCAATTTCTGCTAAAAATAGGCATTGTATAAGAAGAGACAACAGTTACTAAGCAGCTCACTGATTGCACAAGCATTAGCAAGGCTCTGGGTAGAGCTCAGGACTCTGCACAATACTTGGGTTGTTAAGATTTCTTCCCACATACAGGTAATTTGCTTGAAATTTATAGCAGAGTGGTTAATGTCCCTTCTGTTGCAGTAGAGATCCCTGAAAATCTCCACAGCTTGTCACATGGTGGAAACCAGCATACCTTCACTGCAGCCAGTGGCCTTTCCTGTCTGAACTGAGCTTATTTTGACTTGCAGTCCCTGTTCAAATCATTAGTAACTATTAATAAAACCGAAAAAATTGATGTATTCTTTCTAGCCTTGCTTTATGAAGAACTTTACCTGTTACTCTGTGCAATTATTAGTCATCTCCACTCACTAACAAATAATTACTTTAGAATTAATTGCCTCCAGTCTTATGAATCCTGAAGTAGCATAGGTAAAAATGAAGCTGCCGTATGATGAGGAAATGAAATATGTAGAAAGTGTCTCCATTATATGAACAGAAGCTAAGTGAAGATTTATCACCTCACTAGCTCCAGAGACTGATGACTGGAACAAAAGAAATTTTATTCACTAAACCAAAAGTTTTAAAGTAGTTTTTCAAAAAAAAAAATAAAAAATTGAGCTCTCATGGAAATGAATTTCTGTTTTGCAGAACTTTTTAGCATATTAAATAAATCCTTTTTTTCTGACCCAAAATGAAGCTTTGGTTAATTTTTGTAGCCTTTGTCACTCTCTAAGGTATCTAAACTGAAATTTTGGAGTTAAAATAAAAATTTCTTTTCCAATAAAAAATTAAACTTTACTTAAATATTGAAAGAGTTTTTTTTTTTTTAATCTGTCACGTTGTTCATTAGAAGATTTATTCTTGATAAAGTGTTTTGAAACTTGCATTTTTGGTGAATAATAATAGTAAGCTGAAATGAATGACCCAAGTATAGTTTATAACACTGCCCATAATCAGGAAGAAAACACAAACATCTTGCTTCTAGAAGTGCAGAAAAGGTACTGAAGATGAAGCAAGACAGAACATTGTGTCTATATGGGGAATGGTTTAGTTTATTGGATGTGATTTCTATTCTTACGAGCGGAAAATTAAGCAGCTGTAGGAGCAAATCAGGGTCTGAAAATAAAGGTGAAATCCCATTCTCTCTGGCCACAGCGGAGCTCTGTGTTATGAATACAGGCTTGCTTGCGGAGGTTCGCCCTCATGCCTCGCTCTACGGCATTGCTGTGTCTCCTCCCTGCCATGTGTCTTACATCCACACATCGCAGCGCTCCGAACGGCTCCGCAGCCAGTGGCTCCCAGCGCCTGCCAGCACTCACACAAAAGCTGAACTTGACACTCCCAGGCTGCTCCAGGGAACCTCCTCAGCCTTCACACATGTAATTAGTGGGGAGTACGGGAACATTGCAGAGACCAGAGCCTACTCAGACTCACAGTAAAATGGGAGACTTGAGTACCAGGGAGGATAACAGTTCTGAAATGTAGCATGTATGTATTCGAGCTTGTTATAAGCACACTATTACAGTCCAATAAATACATGACAGTCAGCTCCATTAGCCCTAGCACTTTATTTAATTTTCATGGATCGTAAGGTGATCACGTAGCATGTAGTCCAACTTCCTAAAAAACACAGGCCAAAAAAACCTCACCCGATATTTTCCCCCTCTATTCATACAGACTGTCTTCACCTTGGAAAATATCACTAATGCGAATACTCGGAAGAATGAGCAGAATGCTGTTTCCAGCACGGTATCTTTGCCAGAGCGTGCTGGCTCCTGCTGAAGCCAGTCCAGCCATTGTGCGTGCAGAGGGCAGATCACAGCTCTAACCGGCTAAAAGGAAACTTTGCAGAGCGGATTATGTTACTTCTGAATCAAGAGTTCGGGGTTTATTTTCAGAAACTCCCGGCTAGGGTCTAGTGGCATGTAGTCTTCTCAGCCTGTGGCAATATAGCACCAAATACCTCGAGAAATCTGGCTCTGACACTCTGTGGTCCCAGTCTCAAAAAGGAGAGTGTGCTCTCAGGGCGCAGTACTAGTGCAGAGCCCTCCGAGGGCTTGTGGCTTGTTTGCAACAGCCTGATCACAGGACTGGCGTCTTGGATTGCAGCTGCTTCAGGGCAGGAATCATGGCTTTGTCATTTCCTTGTAAAATACATAGCTCCGCAGCTCTCAATCTCTTGCACTACGAAAACACCAGGCAAGCTATTCAGGAGCTGGTTTAGCTAGTTTAAAAGAATACCGGTACTTGTTTCACGTCTCCCAGTTTGCAAGCTCACACCATCAAATCCTACTCCAGCAGGTAGAGATGGTCTGAAAGAAAGCCTTTCTGAAATCCTGACCGGCACAGTAGGGTTCAGCTTTTACCCTAGGACAAGCCCCCCGAGGGATCCCACTGCCAACAACCCCACTCCAAGTTCCCTCTCGAGAGAAACGCAGTGACCTGTGTGCTGCATAGCGCTGGCTGCTTTTCAGGCCCTTCTTGCAGGTAGCTGCTGCATGCATGCCAGCCATGCCAGGAATCCAGTAATGCCCTGGGAATTTTCCCAGCCCACAGTGTCCAATCTATCTATCAAAATAGAAAGTTATGAGCTCCTAGGTATTCTGAAATGCTAATATTAACACAGTTTTGTTTTATATCAGATGTAAATACAGCTTTCTTTTAAAGTTTGCTTTTTTATCCCTTGTTTTAAGATAACAGACTTAAAAGAAAGATATTAAATAGTGTCTAAACTTAGTAAACGTTTTCCACAAGTGCCAAGATTAAAGCAGTAATGAGTGGTGGTCTGTACTGCAACCTGAACCCCACTAAATACACCAAAATATTCGCTTACTTGAACATTTAATGAAGGTTAAATATAACCCTTAAAGCATGAAAACAGTGATTCCAAAAGTTTCCAAGAGCCTCTTAACCCCCCCACTCCCCTTCGATTTTGGAGCAGTGATGAGTGATACTTCTTAGCTGCTTCAGCTATCGCTGCATCTCTGCCTAGAGGTTTAGGAGGGAAGTTTTCTGGGATTCTGCTACTTCACTAATGACTCTCCAGCTGGGGTTTCTAACACGGACTAAGAGGAGCATTCTCCCTGGAGCTTATACAGGTGTCATTTGTATGAGCCTTCGGTGGTTTTATGCAAGCGATCGCTCCAGGATTCTTAACAAAACAAGGCAAATGGGCTCCTTCGTTTCATATATTATTTAAGCAATAACTTCACTCTAGCCTCAGGCTTGCAAGGCAGTAATTGCAACCAAAGTAGCACTTACCCACAGAGACACTGATGATGTATTTGAATATAATGGCAATTTATATGAGCTAATTCTAATTCAGAGAATAAATAATTGAACTAGCTAAAGAAAACATTAAAGAGATGTTAAGGCCTTGCATCCATGTTAAGGCTAATCAGGAAGCTGGGTTAGCATACATTACGACTGATAACATAAATGATACAATGGCAGAGGAACAACTGCCCACATCAATGGCTGTAAAGCTCACAGTAATAAAAGATAACAGGAAAAGTGCCATATTTTAAAGGACAGTTACTGAAATAAACCACCTGGATAAACCTGGCTAGTCCATTGCAGAAAAATAACTTGATTACCATGGGCAAAGCACACACCTTATTTTAACACTCAGATCTACCTGATGACACCTTTCTCCTTTCCCTTTGCAGCTGCACTCATTTAAAAAGTTCAGTAAGTGAAAGTTTCCATTTGAAATGAAATGATGTTTCTGCTGACGTGAGAAATTATTAGCAAAGTAACATCAAATCAAATAACTATCGAATAAGAAACAAGAGCAATGAAGTCAAATTTTGCAGCACCGGTCTGGGCTTGAGCTGGTGTTAGAGATGTGCCCAGAGCTGTGGTCATGGCGAGGGGCCGAAGGGCGCCCAGAGCAGGCCTGCATCGGCTCTGCCAGCTGGCCTAAGGGCAAAGTCATGGCCGTGTCAACAGTCATGAAAGAATTTCCTATCCATTGTGCACTCACACAGGGTGAATAGCAGCAAAGAATTAGGCTTAGAGAAATAAGGATCTTGCTCAAAATTACAAGTCCTATTTTACCAGTTTACTTGCTTACACAATGTTTATCGGACGAAGCAAGCTTACCTCGGTGTGCTCACATGAAGCAGCTCTGCATGCATGAAAAGTAAATCTCTACTGGCCTTACTAATGGAAACAAGAGCTTACATGACTTGCCTACAGAGTCACTGTCAGGCAGTTTCTGGCTGGGCCACATAACAATTATTTCCTGATTCTAACCAGTGCTGCAATCTTACCAAAGACAGCAGCTGCTTTAATCTCTTTCAGCTATTCAAAGTTAACAATCCTCTTTAGTAAAACAGCAACTGATTTGTGTTAAGCTCAAATCTTTTGGAACACTTCAGTGAGACATCTAAACCATCTTTTTCCTAATGAAGACAAGATCTGTACATCTAGCTCTGAGCACAGCGATCTCTTGAACTTGACTGGGGACAGTAGGCACCAAATACAAATAATAAGCATCAGAGGTGTTTCTAGTTAGAAAGAGGCTTCTGCAGCCAACTTGTGTTGCTAATTAGAAGCAGGGAGTTGCCTTCCCCAAGCACACAGAAAGAAGGTGCTCGAGGCTGGTTAAGGATGAGCATTCACGAGCAAAGCAACAAGCAGCAGTTAGAAAAATATATGAAGTTACAGCGAAAGTAGACCCTTCGGAAAGAAAGGAAAACAGCAAGCAGTCAGTAAAAATGATGCTGGACACGAGCACTGGGGAGGACTGTGTGTTCTGCGGGGTATGTTTCAGGAAAGCAGTTCTCTCCCTCCTGCCCCAAGGGCGTTAACACAGGCTTTGCTAGAAAACGGTTCTCAAATGCTCTTTGCCTGCCACGTTTGCTTTAGCAGAACTGGCTGGAACTTTGCTGAAGCCTGAAGCCTCTCCAGTGCTACCCTGTCCCAGCCGTGCTACAGCTGCAGTCAGAGAGGACCACAGGGAAAACACTTTACATTAAGAACTAACTTGCAGAGTGTGTCCATGCCACGCGGTGATGCCCCAGGGGAGAGCTTCACTATCGTGGGGCAGCAGGTTTAAAACAATGCATGCGTTACATTTTAGCAGTGCAGAACTGTAAACTGACATCAAGTCAGTCCTTCCAACCATCCTACTGTTGGCGGATATTTAACTTAATTTCCACCCGAAGAGTTATCTGTCCTCTCTACCCCCTAACACACACCTACGCTCAACTTGGTTGTCAAGAAACTGGAGTTTATAGGAATATTAGGGAAAAAAATCAATGTACAAGTCAGTGCTTTATTTCTTGGACCGACTTTGTATTTTTGTACTTTTCTATTTGCCACACAGCAGAGTAATTTGTTAAGGTCTTATTTAATTTTCACTTTTCCGATCAAAAATAGCCAATGATATGTGTGGGGTCCTCCTTTTGTTTGTTTTTGGTGGCCAACCTTTTTATTTTAGGAGGGTTAGAGAAATAATTATTGAACCCTCTTTGGATAACAGCCAGAGGTTGTTTTCCTTAAGCTGCTCCAGGTTGTTACAAGGCAAGGTTGAAACTATAGGCTTTCACATGGCATTTGAAAAGAAGGTGGTGAGTCAGAAAGGCAGCAAGACACAGGAAGGCTGCTCCAGGTGGCAGAAGCAACAGGGTCAGAGAGAAGGCCACTTTAGCTGAACAGAGGAGAGCAAAGAGGGGAGGTTGTTTAGTGAGGCTGGAGTTAGCTCAAGAAATCCTGGGGAGAGGCCTTACAAACAAGAAGGGCAGTTTTGAATTGCAGCAGGAAATAGTGGAGCTATTTGAAGTTGGGAGCTTTGAGTCTGTCCTTCCTAATCTGGGAGACTCTGGGTGGGAAAACTGCATTTCCACTGGGACTGTAGAGGAAGAATCAGCAAGGAGCTGAAACAGGGAACAAGCCTTCAGCAGATCTGCGTGATGTGAAAGACCAACAGGCTTTAGGCATCTGATGCTGAATACCAGTCACCTTGGCTCTCAGCAGTACCGGGAGAAAGAAACAGTGGCTGTGCCAGAGCGCGGTTTGTAACCCACTGGAACTCCAGAGGCATGGGACTGTCCCACTCCGTGCAAAGGGAGGAGGGTGGGAAGAGGCCAGAGAGCAGTACAGGCAACAGAAGATGTTCGTGATCATTCCTTCTTTCAGACAGTTCTGTTAAAACCCCTGTGTTGACACCACAGGTTCACTTTGCTAAGAATGGCAGATGAGGTAGGGAGGAGGATTTCAATCAGTATCCCAGCTTGGTTTCAGCTTAGAGATCAAACGCAAAAAAGGACAGCAGTCATTAGTCACCACATTGTAGATGTTCAGCGTGTAAAAGGACTAACTCAAAAAAGAGAATCCAGCAACTGTGGGACCAAGAAAGGAGCAAGCCAGGCAATTATACGGGTGTGGGTACAGCTCAGAAGAGATTTGGATGGAGAGTCAAAACCTGCACTGAGCTCAAGGACAACGAGGGGAAAACCAAGGAGAAGAGAAAATGGAATAAGGATCTCTACCCAGAAGGCAGAGTCTGATGCGGTCAGACAGAAGCCCAGCTCTGTGTACAAATTGCGCCTAGCTTTCTGAAAGAGATTTCTGAATGGCCACACCTGCAGACATTGCTGTAAATTATGCATTTTTATATGCCAACATGTTTTTGGGGTCTCAAAAATCTGACATGTTAAATAAAAGCAATGAAAAAAGAGCTGAGGCTTTGGGGATTGTTTGGAGATTTATTTTTTATTTTTTAAAATACGTGTTAAATTTCATGCAACAATATTAAGAAAGCTGAATATTTTTAGAAATATGGGGATATGGGGAAAAAAAAGCCTCTCCTCTTTTTTTTTTTTTTTTTTGGTTTGAATACTATGCCAGGGACATTCTGAGAGTGTGTTATTGGACATCACCAGAAATGTTATAAAGAACATAAATAGATATCAGAGGAATTTCTGATATTCCACTTGTCTCCATGATTGACACTTTAACAGAGTTAATTTACATTTTAGGAATTTATTAGAAGTTAGATTTTCCTTCCTTGACTGACATTCAAGGTCCACTCTACTATTGAGCATCTTTCTGAGTGCACGAGGGAGGTAAATTCATTATTTTTGTTATTCAGTGGGATTAGCAGCCTAGATTCAGGTTAAAGTGATACAGAAGGGCATTAACTAGTTCTAAATGACTTAATTCCTTGAAAACAGTATTTTTTAATGTGCTGCTAATTAAAATATTTAAGAACTCACTGTAACAACATTTTGAAAATAAACCAGAAGAATCAATGTAAACAACATATCATTTTACAAACTAAACGGAATCACTTAAAATCCAATGTAATTCTATGTTCCAATAAAAATAAATATATATACAGGTGTCAAGTTAAGATCATCAAGCCTTCTCCCAAGATACCATCTAAGAATGAACCAAAAGTTCAGACTAACCCCTCTTATACTTGTTCTTACTTTTTGGAATAGGCAAAATAGTTTCTGTGTAGCATCTACCTCTGATGCTTATAACACTGCTCAAGAGCACTTTAAATGAAGGAGTAGGAAAGTCACCAAGAAATGCTTTGGTGAAAATTCACCAGAAGCATCTCTATAGGACTGCAGTGCACTATTATCAAACTGTATGTTTTCAGGTTTTTAGTCAACATTCCTAAAACCTAAGATATTTTCATTGCAATATGTTTTTCTTATATAGTGTTAGAAATCTCATTATGGCAGATGTGGATTTAAGGAATATGCGCTGTGCGGCAAGACAGCATTTAGCAGTCCTGGTCCTCTTAATGTCTAGCTTTTTTTTCCTCCTCTTCTCCGGTACATTGTATTGACACAAAATTACATAATGATTACGTTTTGGAAGGTACAACAAATTTTTGCCCCCTAAGTTCAGACTTATTTTTCTCTTTCGTTAGTTTCTTAGTCCTAAGAATGTTTTAAGTACTGCTTAACTGTGGTGTGGGCAGGGTAAAATCAAAATATTAAGGAATAGTCATTCAAGGCCAGGTACGTGAAAGAAACCTTGTGTCTCCGAACAGACTGTTCCCTCCACCTGGAAATAGTTGCCTTATAGAATCTGGTATTTGCACATTTCAAATCCCTCTCTTTTCTTGCATTCAGCTCCTCCAACACAGCTAAGTAGTTCTGGCAGTTCAGGCGAAAGGGATGAGGTAACAGCTCATTTCCTTTTCATTCACAGGTATTTCCCTATGATTTTTGAGTCTTCAGTTTTTAGTTTGGGAGATATGTCCTTGGCCACAAAGTTGTGGAGCATAGTTCTGTGACTCCATGCATCAACTGGAATATCACTCTTCACGTTTGGAATCGCACTTACTCTGTACTGTACTAGTGATCCTGGTGTGCTGTAGAGGAAATGCTTTCATCTTTATTAAAAAGTTTAATAGACTGCATGGCTTTATCTGTTTCATAAGATATCATCTTTAATGATCCAGTGCAAAGAGATACTCAGCATCTAGATGGCAGACAAGTGGGGAGCATCAAATCATAAATGTAGTTCTTCACCCCATTTTAGAAAGCTGTTGTTTTCTGTGCATGAGCTAACATCATGCTATTGAAGCGTAGTTAGGTTAGTTCTTCCACCAGGATTTATTTTGGTTCCAAATTAAAACAAATAAATGTGATAGGTGCTATTTCACAATTGAAAATATAATATTATACAAGAAGCCTATATTCTCCATGAATAAAATACAGGTGGTAGCTTCAGGACAGAAAAAAAAAAGTTGTCATACCCAAATAGTCTAGCTCAGTAGGTTCCCCACCTACAGCCAGTTGGCAGGGATCAACTCTAGTACAGAAGACAAGAATGCTCTCCTAGGTAATCTAATAATGCTGGAAAAACTTCTTAGTGAGCAGCAGAATGGAGGTAAGTTTTTGTCATAAGCTCTGAACACTTATGAATGTCCCTCACCTTTGAGCAGTCCATTGTTCACCTGTCAGTTCTAAAAACCCAAAGATCTTGTCCATGTCATCCATATTATGATTAAACTCAGTACTATATTTTGAAATGCCTTAAATTTGACAAATTTAGGGTGACAAAGGGGAATAACACTGCATTTTCAGCTACTTGCCTCTTCTCCTTTACGAGTCTGTAACTGTTGTCTTTGTTGATGGAAAGGTCCAGACAACTGTTAGCCCCAAAGAAATTAAGAGAGAGACCGAGGCGAAAGAACAAGCAGGCATAGCCTGGACTCTTCAATTTGTTTCTCACTCAACTTGCAAATGGATATAAACCACAGAGATACCAGTGATGCTGCCAGAGGAAGATTGTGCAGTCATTTTGGTTGTGATACTGTTGAAGAGGAAGGACAAAAGTGTCTACTCCAACAATTCCCCCAGCCAGCCCAACTTGACATGGTTTTTGAAGCAGTCCTGACAGTCATTGACAATTCTCACGCGCGTACAGGATTCGCTGCAGATCAAAGATCAAACTGAAGGGTCAGTATGAAGAAATAATGTATTACCTTCATGAAAGGATCTTGAAGAGCTCTTCAAAAAGCAAATTAAACCCAAATATTATTTTATGTTCCTACTGCAGAAAGGAGCACTGCAAGTCAACTGAATGCCAGCTCTTAACCAGCCGGGCAGAAAGCCAGAGGGGCAAGAGGCTGTCAGATGGAATTTAGGCCAGGCAGGCAGGAAACACCAAGAGGAAACACCAGCAGCAGCTGTAGAAGCAAAAGAATGGGCAGAGGCTCTAAGACAAATAATAACAGGCAGAGCGTAGCAGCAGTAGCAGATGTCAGAGTAATGCTTTCTGGAGGGGGATGGGATGGCATTTGTGAAGAAAAGGGTTTTTTTTTTTTTTTGGAACACTTTGTATTAATTATCTGAAAAGGGATTCTTCCCCCAGGCCCTTTGAAACACTCATTTTGGATTAGCTTCTGAGGGAAGAGACTCAACTGAGCATCCACTCAAGATGTGCTGTGCCCAGGACAGGCACTGCTGCTGATCCTAGTTTCATGTATGGGTTTGGACTCTGAGTAATTTGTGGAGACGATGTTAAGAATAATTCTGGAAATAAGTTCAGTAGATGGATCCCTTATTTCTCTAGTGGTACTACCAGTCTTTCTTTAGGTTTCTATAAAGTGGAACTAGCAGGGAGAGGGAGGAAGTTCTGCTCTTCCAAAAATAGTGCAATGCTGCTTTTGTCAGGCAGTAGTTTATATGCTGGTTCATACATTTTAAGGCTGTTAATTGGTTCCATCAGTTGCTTAATTCACTGCTTAGTGAGATGCAATACTTGCAAGACAACAGATTGTCATGCTGATGTTGGTCATTGAGTTGTCATTCCTAAGAAACTTGCCTACTTTCATACAATATAGGAGGAACTTTGCTGAGAGGATATTAAACTATCTCAACCACGTTTATCTAATGCTATGTTGAAGGGGTGGCAGATGAAAGAAGAGCTGATTGGCCATTTTCTCTGAAACACCATCAAAAGAGCAAGAGCCACCTGCAAGACTTGAAGCAAATAAAGCATCCATTCAATCAGGAAGCAGAATGTGACTGGAAATAAAAAACATGAAAATTCTAAGTACTAATGATATACATTAATTATATCATCATATGTATATCATCATAACGATATACATTAATTATATCATCTTTGTTTCACTTAGAGAAGGCAGCATCATTGTACAAATAAATTGTATTCAAACAGCTTAGTGAATTTAAAAAAGAACTGGCTTTGGAAAGTAAGCCAACACAATGGAGCCGTACCAAAACCACACATTAGTAGCACTTACTCAGCGGCTACTCACTCCCACATGCACCTTATAATCAGTGGTTGGACCACCGGCTCCCCAGATGCTTACTGAGGCGAACCAGCTCACCCTGCCTGCCAGCCACGCTGGGCTGTGCAGCCACCTAGTGCCTTGGCAGGCCTCTGAGGCTGCCTCTGTGGTAAGGAGACCCGGTTTGGCACCGCTCCTGGGAAGCGCACATGACAGTAGTCAGCAGCTGCCTTCTCCCCGGATGCGAGGGCAGATATCTGCTGCGCACCAGCCCTTCAGGAGGCACCTGGTATTTAGAGGAAGGGGAGTTTATAGTGTCATTTGGATTTCTCCACCTCTGTCAGAACCTAAGAAAGGATCGAGGCAAGTTGTTTCAAGGAGGTGTGGATTATGCTTGGGTGGGTGGAAAAGGAAGAAAAAGGGAAAAACTACAAACTGAGTCGTAACAAAAGATGCTCATAATTTGTTGGGATTTCTCTTAATTGATCATGCAAAAAAAAAAAAGAAAAATACAAACACAAAATACTTTTAAAAAAATTTTAAGCACATGAAATGAAAGTCAGTCATTGGTTCACATGAGATTATGTGGTTTGACTTTTGTGAAGTCTTTTTCAAGGTATTATTTTTCCAGTTACAAATAAATCCACATATAAGCAATACGACTTCTCACACACAGTTTCTCAGGACCTCTATTGAATCTCACCTTATATTTCTAGTTATAACATTTTTAAGTTTTATTGTATCCAACATATAAAGAAATAAAACACCTGTCCCCCCAGTTTCATAGAGAAAGTGGTCAGAATATAACACAACAGTAGCAATTCTCTACTTATTCCTGAGCCATGAACAGCACGTGGCTCCAAATATTCCTAATGAGACCATTAGCCTCAGTCTGTGAGTCCTATGTTAAGAACATAGCAGAATGCTAAATGAATTCTTACAACGGCATCTACAGTGCAAACAGATGTTTGTGCAAACCTGTGAATCTGACATTACCAGAAAATTGTTAGAAATAATACTAAAGAATAGATCTAAGATCTGTTTTCAAGAGTCAAACACAAATCTTATTCATATTACCTACTTGTCCCGCCCCAAAGAGAGTGAGATGAGATTTCCTCGTGATACCTGGTTTTTGATGTAGTAAAAACAAAAGCTAGACACAGAAATTTGCAGGAAAATGTTATACTGTGTGATAGCATAGCAAATGAAACTCAAAATTTTACAGGCGTGAAGTGACGCACATGAGTCCTAACTTTATATGTGCAGTGATGGACTCTGGATATTACCATCTCAGAGAGGTATTTTGAAATTACTGTAGGCGGTTCTGTGAGAATACCAACTTAAGGACCAGGAACAGCCAAAAAAACAAGTAGAATACGAATGCTTAGGAGAAGACTTAGGAAAAGAGTCAGGAACATAGCAGAAAACATTATGTCATTATATAAATCCATAGTTCACCCATATATTGAATGTACTGTGTTGCTTAGCCCCATCTCAGAAAGGGCATAAACAAGAGCAGAAGGAATGATCAAAGGCACGGAACTTCTTTCACAAATGAAATCACAGAATAGACCAGGACTTGTTAGGCAGCAAAAAGACACCATTGAGCTGATGCAACAGGAATCACGTAAAACTGAGCACCTTGAAGAAGGTAAGCAAGGTAAGCCTTAGATTCTTGGCCAGTGTCATTCTTCCCTGACCCCTTGTCAGCCTGTTTGTCCAGCTGCTCCAGGTTCTAGACTAGGACTGTTAAGACTTCAGTAGTTTCTAAGTTCAGTTCTTTCCTACCTCATTCACTTTTCAGATCTTAATCTTTCTGTACAAGCTGTTTGTAGCACAATTTTCCCTGTGTACCTAGCCTGAGCCACCTCCTTGCTACCCTCTAATCTCTTTGTTCATCTGAACATTTGCACTTCCCAGGAATCATGCAGTAACCTATGCCTTACCTTCCAGTACAGCTCAATCTTCCTGAATTTAATTTCAGTGAACTACTTTTCTGTACTGCCTGGCTGTTAGAAAATATCTTTCTCCTCTGCTCCTGAGGCTCTTACAATGGAAGGGATGTCTCTAAGGGTGAAAGTGTCCCAAAAGGTTGGATATAATGCTGTACCTACATCTCTAGCAAATGCAGGTACAGCATAACCAGTCTTCTCCCAGGAAGTAGGTGAAGACACACTGAAATCTGGTGACATCCAACTAGTCTGGCATGTACCATCAGAAGCAGCTCCAGTCACATCTCTTCATGCCTTGGCCCAACAGAGGAAATGATCATGCTGTCCCTCCACAAAACACTATGTAGGGTTGTGGACTTCCTGCGAGACAGTGAATTAGTCACCACCCTTCCTCTGCTTGCAACACCCTCTGTCTTGTAAATCGCCTGTCAGCGAGAGCATCCTGTATGAATGCAAGGGACAAGGGAATACCTAGGGTCCATGATCTAAGGGTCATGGTCTACAGAGCCTGTAATCTTCTGCTGGTTTAGGAGGCAGAAAAGGACTCCTCCTCACACAGCTTGGGCCTTTTCCAGATCCATCTCTCAGAACAAGCCATAGGATCACATTAGCTTTTCTAAAAGGGTAAGCAGCCTCAGATGGAAGAGAGAGTGAGCAGACCACTATAGGCAACATTTTCACTGATGTCAACCATTTCCTCTCCTCCACGCGTGCCAAACTGACACACTCAGTCTAAATAGACAGGGCCAGCAAACATCTGGTTGACACAAGAATCAGGAGGTCCTAGCCCACAAACAATGTTTTTGCATTTTTACTTTAACGTGCTTTTAAGTACACCAAAGATAGAAGTGCAACAAATGAACTTAATCCATAATCCATAATTTAAAACCCAAATATGGATATGTTCATGGAATATCTTCAGTCCTGCAGTTATTCTGTAAAATAGATCAAATTAAAAATTGGCATCCATAATACCTTTTTTTTCACGGACAGGTCGTGAAGTACTTGATGAAGTCTTGGTATCCTTGCTACATAAGAAGTTCAATTTCCCACAGAAGCACGAAGAAATTTCACAGAATCACAGAATCGTCTAGGTTGGAAGAGACCTCCAAGATCATCTAGTCCAACCTCTGCCCTAACACTAACAAGTCCTCCACTAAACCATATCAATAAGGGCTACATCTAAACGTCTTTTAAAGACCTCCAGGGATGGTGACTCAACCACTTCCCTGGGCAGCCCATTCCAATGCCTAACAACCCTTTCAGTAAAGAAGTTCTTCCTAACATCCAACCTAAACCTCCCCTGGCACAACTTTAGCCCATTCCCCCTCGTCCTGTCACCAGGCACGTGGGAGAATAGACCAACCCCCACCTCTCTACAGCCTCCTTTAAGGTACCTATAGAGAGCGATGAGGTCGCACCTGAGCCTCCTCTTCTCCAGGCTGAACAACCCCAGCTCCCTCAGCCGCTCCTCGTAAGACTTGTTCTCCAGACCCCTCACCAGCTTCGTTGCCCTTCTCTGGAAAGTATAGTTCAGTATAGTTCAGTGGGCAAAACTTGTATATCAGCCCTTGGGGAGCCTCTTTATGCATGTCTACAGGTTAAATTAAACCTGTGTTTAAAGTACCTCATCTATGAATTGCAAGCTGTTATTTCCTTCATTTTGGGAGGTTATGTGATGCTTTCTTTAATGTACATGAAGCTAATATAGTAAATTTGATGTAGACTATAGGCAGTTAGAAGAAATGAGAATATGGTACAGGCCTTCTGATCCTCAGCCTTATACCAGTTTATGACTCACTGACACTGAAAGAAAAAAAAAAAGAACCATTGTGTTTCCCAGATAATTCTCTTTCCCCACTCAAGAGAGGAAACTGATCAGTCTGGCATTAGTGTGGACGAAACACTTCCATTACTTTAAAGTTTCTGGAGGGCTACCTCCCAAAGCATTAACTGAGTATAAAGCATCCCTTTCATAGTGATTGTCTCGATCTGCAACTGCCAAAATGACTTTATTCTCAAGAGCCAGTACTATTCACTTACTTTTGAGAGCTTTTTTGTTTGCTTTTGTTTTTTAATTTTATATAGCTGTTGGAGACAGAGGGAGGAGGAGAAAAAAGTTGCTCTCCCTTTAAGATTTAGTTTGAGTCCAGGTGGCTGGACTGAAGCATCTAGCACAGCTGTACTCCCAGAGCGAGAAAGATTTGGTATGTTCAAGAGTGACCCGAATCTCTGGTTTCAGGCGAGTGCTGAGTTTTTATCTTACATCACTCTAGTGAGATGAAAGCAGCACGTTTATAATGCTCGTCTGTTTGTATGTAGGATTAACAATATGAAATACTTTCAATTCAACTTTGTAGGAATAGTGAATATTGTACTTTTCAAAAGAAGGTGTCTACAGAGGAAAGTAGTTGTGATAACAGAAGAAAGCAATACATCTGTGAAAGAATTTGAGCAGGCAGAGAGAGGCCTAGAGAGTTTAGCTTTAAACACAGGCATGCAACGCCAAGTCTCCACAGGGGTAGAAGTCTAATAGAGGCAGCACTGGAGACCAGAACCAGCCACCGTCCTCCTTCACTCTTATTTATTGACAAATACCAAGAACTGCCAGAGGCTCTCCTGATTCTCTCGTTTCAGAGGATTTCCGAGATGAGAACTTATTTCAAGGTAATGACTCTATTAGAAGATACCCCGAATAACTTCCTGTAAATTTTTTTTTGTAACCTCCATTTCCTGTACAGCATGCAATTAGTAGAAGGGTGGAAACTTCTGAACTCCCTAGGAGAGTTTGCTGTGTCTCCCATTTCAGCTTAATAAAATATAATCTGAGTTGCAGCATCTGTAAGATGGACCAGTTCCACAACCAGCTGTTCTAACTCATGTTATTCAGAGGATGAGGAAGAAAATAGATTTGCAAGAGGGATGCTGAATTGATTTGATAAGAGTAGCATTGTTAGATCTTCGGGGTTTTAGAATATTTCCCCTTGTCAAAGTAGTTAATTGGAAGGAAGTGCTACTATTATGCTGACCAAATTCTCATTGTTCATTGCCACATTCTCTGCGTCCATTATCTTTCTTAGCTACCTCAGGACTTTCACGACAGCAAACTACTCTCTTCATTTGGAAAGCAGCTCTGTCAGAATTCAGGTGCTGTGGGGTGTTCCTCTGCCAAGGGTGCTGCATACCAGCCTCGGCACCTGAACGTGGCTCAGCTGTAAGTCACCAGAGCAGGGCTGCATGCTGCCCTGGCCCCACAGGAGCTGAGGACAGGGGTGGGCAGCTCACAGGCACACTGGAAGGCAGCAGAGATGTACAGAGTGGTGATGAGAACAAAAGTCACGGCTGCTGTCTGTTAAAGGCATGAGGAAAATGTACACAAGTCAAAACTGTAACTGAAATTGAGAAGCATTGGGCATTAAGTTGTGCCTCATTTTTGCCACTGTACCAACTGGCGATAAACTCTAGAAATATCAATTTTTGCAAAATAGCCAAGTGCTTGCAGTTCCTGGGAAACGGGCAGCTTTCTGGAGTGGACGTACTACTGGCCACGGCAGTTAGGAGAGGTGATTATGGGGAAGCAGAGGGGGACTGCTGCACTCTTACTTTTGCCTGCACAGAACTCTAATTTAGCCCTTAAAGAGGGAGGATTCATTTAGTCAGGACCAAATTTATGAAAACAGTCCAGCCAATTAATAGCCTCACTTAACTAGATCCATCAAATGAAGGAAAAGGGAAAATCAGGGACAGAGAAGCGGGGAAAACTGAGAAAGATTGAGCAAAGTGCTTGCCAGTCCCGGAACTTTTCTATCTATTGCTAGTTAACTCCCCCTAATTATTTGCTGTTAATTACTGGCATAAAGACAACCTATCTAGTCCTGTCTAGAGACCCTCCAAGATCAGTCCATTGTGAAGAACTGAAGTTCACTCAGAAGGTTATTATTATTATTATTTTTAATAGCAAATTATGACTCTATCAGAGAGTTTAGTACAGGGTTGAAAAGACATTAAAAAAGCCAATCACTAGATATCTTCCTTTTTGGCTAACAGCTCAAACTAAAGGGAAATGAAACCTTATTCACTCTGAATGTAGAGGCATACAGTGCAATTTCTGTTAATTCTCACACACAAAAAAAATAATTTTTGACACGAAAAAGAAAAGCTAGGGAGCTGAATCCAGCATCACCAGCTGCCACAGGGATGTGTCTGATCACATGAGATTCATGCAGGAGTTGCTCTAAATGTGCATCAGAAACATCTACCCTTTTCCAGAGAGTAACCAAATGTTTCTTCAGCCCAATGTTCCTTCTGTTCAGCTGTTGCTTTTTAATTGCTCCTTGGTAAACTGCACAGATTTACATTGCTTACAATACATAAAAGAGAGGTTCACTAGCAAACAATCTATTTTCAGGAGGAAAAAACCCATGATGGGGGAGAATAGGGTTATGCATTTGTATATATGGAATGACATTAGAAACAGCTAGTAGGAAAAAAGCTTTTACTTCATTGCTGATCATTCCACTGTTCTCTTACCCTAGAATAATGCCTATATGAAAAATACGTCAAATATTTATATATTTTATTTATATATTTACTTACATTTTTAGCCTTAGCAGCTCCCTGAGTTTCACAGCTATAGATACAACCTGCACATTAAATACGTTCCTACAACATGACACTGAGACCTATTTTCCTGTTATTTCAGAATGACACAAGTGTAGTAGTCCAAAAGCAACATTTAACTAAGAAAATGTCTCTCAACTGCACGGGGTAAAAGAAAGGTCTTCAGGCACCACAGAAATGGCTGTGGATTACAAGACAGGGACTCCTTTCTTTATTTCCTGCTGTACACTTCCTGAAGGCATTTGCTGACAAGGAATTTGCAAATCTCGTCTTGTTAAAAACTGCAATGGTCCTTGGTATTACTCAGATATAATCATCTATGTACCTGCCCGAATACAGCTTAGGAACTGCCAATCTGCAGAGCTCAGAGTTTTTCTCCCTGTCTTTCTATCCATGCTCAAATAACCAGGCCTGCCTGCAGTAACCTTCTCCCCAGTATCCTTGCAGATGTTGCCCGCCCCCTCCTCCCGAAGGTTGTCCTGGAGGGAACATGCAGTTCCAGGGTGACTCATACCCCACACACTATCCCTTACTCACTCAAATAGTTTCATTAAAGGCACTGGAACACAGTAGATAATCACTCATTTCATTGCGAGCCTGTTTCAGTACAAACACCTGAGAGAAGAGAATAAAGATCGAGACAAGGCACCTGTGATCATCTCCATGGATAAGGGGCAGATCAGGTGGGATCCTTCTGAGGAAGGAAGAGCCTGTATGATCATGGCAGCCCTTATTCAAGCATTTACAGAAGTGCTCGGCGATGTCTACACCAAAGAACCAGTGCAAATACCTACAGCCCCTTCCCCAGCAATGTTGACACTTGCTATTTTGCTTATTCAGAATTCCAGTTCTTTAAGAAAAAAGTGAAACCTCCCCAATCCACTCCCTTCTTTGAGGAACCAGGTAAGCACACAGAACACCGAGCTCTCCAGCTGACTGTGTGGGACCCTCAAGTGCGAGATTTATCACCCAAACTCTGTATTTTAATCCATCTTTAAATTATTTTTAAATTAGAGGCTTTACTTGGCTTATTTCAGTTACCTGAGAAGTGCTATATGGTCCTACTTCTTGGAGAAGAAACTGCAAAACCACAGAATATAAAGGCCTTTAAGTGTGTAACGTAAAAAACATTTGAGGGAATGCAAGCACTGAACTTATTGGGGGTCAGAAGGTGGTAAAGAAACATCATGGAACAGAGAGAAGTAACAAGAGCTAAGCAAGAGGAAGAAGATATCAACAGAGAATGGAGGCAAGCCTGGCCAAAGAAAGATTAAGGTGACTACTGAAGAGCTATGCTGGGCAGAGACCAGCACCACCACGCTGGCAGGAGACGTACAGTGTCTCCAGTGCAAAGGACAGCATCCCCAAAGCTAATAGGAATTTTCAGTGCTGGAACAGTGAAACAGTTCATTTAAAGCCAACACATCAGGCACATTAATGTTTTTTTGTTGTTGTTCTTAATTCTTGGTAAAAGAGGATGAGTACGTTTTAATCAAATATTGAAAATACATTTGAATTTTCAGTTCATGGAAAAGGAGGCTCTCTGGAGTAGGGATCCTGTAGGAGTCCCACCGATCTAGCTAGGAAAAAGGTGTACAAGATGCCTAGCCTTATGAGTAGGCAGTTCTTAAAATGTACAAGCCAGGAAAGTGCAGTTAATAGTTTTGCATGTTATCAGATAAGTCAGAAAGAAAAGAGAAGAATTAATGGAAATGGTGATTTTACCAAGAATTTTGCTTTTGCCAACATCCGGGGTTCTGCAAGATCCACAGCCACCCCCAACAAGACAGACCTAAAAATAAACCTACTATACAGTTGCTGATGAAGCAGGATCTGTCACCTCACCTTTGTCTTTACAGCCAGAGCTGCAAAACTTCTGTTTTGTTGGGTTGTTCTTATTTAGACAGCCTGGTACGATGTTTGAAATCATACGAAAACTGAAGTAACATGACAATTGTTTTCTAAGCTTAGAAGTGTTAATTTCTTGTTAAGCTTGTTTGATTAACTAAGTAAATCCAGAGGACATGCTGACTTTGTCTCGTTTCCCCTCCCCCAAATGCATTTTACAAAACTCCAGTAGAGTCTTAACCAAAACAATGTGCTGATATGAGAAGCTGTCTGCATTCCTCTTTTGCAATTCACCTTACACTCTGCATGTTACTTGAAGATAAGCTCTTCTCGATGCCAAAAAACTCCAGCAAGAGGTGAAGGCTTCTTTGCAATGGGTAAAGTGCTGCACAATTTTGTCAAGTTATTCATTGCATTCTTGTTAGTGCATCCCCACCCTTAGTGTAATCCCTGCAGTCGCTCCTCTTCCAAGTGACCCCAGCAATAGTTAGGGGTGGGAATAGCCCACAAGCTTGACTATTAGATAATCAACATTAGATGCTGGTTTAACTTCTCTATTTTCACACTCATCCCTCCTTATGGAGAGGAACAGTCCTTTAATTAGGAACCTGCGACACGCCTGCTCCCTTTCCCCTGCGGGAGGCAATATTCAGGGGATTTAGCTCAGTTCTGGGAAAGTACCCTCATGTTCTGGGATCTTTTGAGTAGGAAAGGGAAGGTGAGTGAGTAGTAACACTTTTCTGCCTTTTCTATTTGTATTATATTCAGCTTTGTTCTAAAGAGAGGTAGTCTCCACAAACAGCAAACTAAAAACATTTTAAGAATAGTGGAAGAAAAATGCTTTCTCCTAAATGTATTTATATGCATGCACACAACAGAACTGCAAAAGAAATACACATTGAAATTTGTGCTCCCAGACCAGCATAAGGAGCAGCAAATGCCTATATGGAGGCATGACAATGCAGGGAATCAATGTCTTCTGACACATTTCAATCCTCCCTTTTAACATAGACATTTTATGATTCTTTTCACAGAAGGTAGAGGTTCCCATCATCCCACTAATCTCATAGTCAGTGGTTCAGCAAAACAGAATTCGATTTCCAGAAAAGGGGTCAGCTAGAATCTCAGGACTTGTGATACTGAAAAAGAAATCCATGAATGTCAGAAGAAAATCTGAAAAAAAAAACATTTGGAGAACGAACTACATTTACTCCTAAAGCAACTCTTTGGTATTTCCAAAAGAAGGCCCCACAGAGCTTGTGTGAAGACAGAATAAATGCAAACCAAAGAAAAAAATGTTGGTTCTGACAGATGATCCTATCAAACAGTAAGCTCTTAACCAATTGATACTTGTATAAAGAGATTTAGATAGGAATTAACAAGGTTGCATGTACAACTGAGGGACACAATTTCATCTGGTTTCTCTTGGCATCCCACCCCCAAAACACTTAGGCCCTTTTGAAATTCTCAGCTCCAATGCTATTGAAAGCTTTTCAGGGGAAGGATGGCAATGAGTACATAGAGTGCCCTGGACGGTAGGATCCTGGCCCCATTCTGGGGCTTACTACAATAATATTAATAAATATCACCAGTGGAATTAACTGTTCATCTCTGTGTTCCTCTCACCTGAGAAACAGAGGTCTCATGCTTCACATTTAAAAAGGGCGATTAGCAGAAAAACAATTTTAAGGCAGAATATAAAAATAAGGTGAAATCTTCAGGAGATGAGTACGTAGAAATGAAATGACATGGATAACAGCCTTGTGGAATGCAAGTCCTTCAGATGCTAATATATAATTGAATACAGTTCCACTGTTTCTACCTTTTTTCCAATGAATGCATGTAACTGGTGTGCCATGCAGACAACACTTTCAAACGAGCCATCAGATTCTGAATTATGACCTCGTGCAGTTATTTCTGTTATCTGAGAAAGATCAGAGCCATTAACTAATAAGTTGTGCAAATTTTAAAATATATGGAAATTAGAAAGATACCTTAAAACTAAATGTAGTGAAAAGCTAATGCTCTAAGTCTATAGCCATATTTCTTCTAGCCACTTCAAAAAAACTAATGGACAAAATCTGAGCCAGGGAAAGGCTGTAAGCAGTCCTGTCACCTGAACACAGCCACTTCTGCGGTGGAATCTAGACACTGCTAAGACAAAGGAACACTTTTTTTTTTTTTAAATAGTGCTAGTTTTTCAGCTACTTTTGATCTAATTATTCAGTTGTTTGTTCTAGGAAAAAAAAATTCTCTGCAAACCACATAAGGAAACAACTGTAACTCAAATAATTTCTTCTGGGCCAGTTCAAGGGCTGCATCAGGAGAGCTGGGTGGCAGAGTATGAAACAGAATTTGCTCATTTCCTCCTTTATTAACCCACGAAGTAAGCTTAGAAATATTACTAGTTCTCGGTTAACATAGTTTAATCTCTCCCTCCTTTTAAAGTGTGCATGCTCTGTAAGCGTACAAAGCATCTCCTTAATATTTTAAAATATATACTACAAAAAAAATCTGTATGTATTAAAGCTGTGTTGGACAAGCTAATATTTTCCCTTGTATTACTTGGGAGCAGAGAGCTGTTGAAAGGAGTGTAATGAAAGTCACAAGGATAAAGAAGAGCAAATATTTACTAGATAAAGAGCCTGAATGTCACACTTCTTAATGCAAGAGGCATTGTGACATTGCTCATTTAATCTGGGCTCTGCTAATTGGTCTACTGCACAAGAAAAAAATCTTTGGGAGTCCTTCTGGGAATGTCTCACATCATTCCCTATCAGCTGTTGACATACAAATACTCTGGTAATGAAAATATTTTCATTCCTTCATAACAGCATTCCCTGTCCTGTTTAATCTTATTTTCTCTCTTTCTAAAAACAAGCTTCTGTGTGGGGTTTCTGCACTAACGGACCTGATGCCATATATCAAAAATGTCCTGCGCTCCTGTCAAACTCGCTAGGAGTCCACCCAAAAGAGTGAATGGGGAAAAAAACCACAAGGATTTATAGAAACAACATGGAATTTTAAACAACATTTGAAATTAATTTCTGCTCTGCATCATTTTGAAGGATTGTAAATGCAACTAGACTAGAACTAAGCCATACCTGCCTTAAGTCTCCATCCCTAGCAGTAAAGTAGCTGACTCAGGATCCAGCTCCATGCTACAAAGGGACAGGTTTGCAGGCTTCCAGAAGCATTGCGAAGTATAATATTTTAGCCAACTCTATCACTTCTATGTATAGGAGTGCTGGGTAACAAGCAGCTGGAAACCCTGGGTGTCTTCCTGCACTCCAACCAGACTCTTCTCTGAAGTGTGGGCTCAGGCTCGCTAACCATGAGGACGTTAGTGATTTACTGCTGGAGATATATAAAATGGTGTTGAAAAGACTTCCAGCAACTCCTTCCGCACTCCCTGCTCTGCGTCTGAGAGAGCATCAGCTCTTCAGGGCAGAACCCTCTGCAGAGGCTGCACTGTCCTCTTTAACTGCAACAGCAATTTCTACCGGGACAATTTGCATTTTCAGTGCACTACTTTTAACCACTTAGAACCCCACTTTGTGCACAGGCACTTACCTCGGGAAATAGGATTGCATTCTGCTGTGCATGAAATCCACGCAGCAGAGTCATCACGACTGTGTCAGAAAAATCTCTTTTGGAAATGATTTCAAAGCGATTTCAAAAGCTGATACTTTCATATTGTGCTAGACCTTTGTGCAGGTAAACACCTTTACTTGCCCTAGGTAAACTCCACACCTAAATGCTGCTCTTAAATTATTTGACTTGCTTTTATTTATATTTTTGTCTTTAGTACCGCAGCTGATCCAAATGCAAGGTCTGTGGTATGATGCAAGCTGCTGCCCCTCCCGCCCCCACCCCACTCCCAGGGGACCGCTGCCTCCACCCCCATCCTGCTGCCCAGGTTGTGGCATTCCTTTCTGCACCCTGTCACTGTCACACTCCCCTCCTGGAAGCAGGTGCAAGAAGATTAAAAACCCACTCATTCAGCTGGGATTTTCATCTGTTTGCACCTTCCTCTTTGCCACTTCTGTGTGTCAACATCTCTCGAGCAGAAGGCAGAGGGAAGGCACGCTCGTGGTCGTGTTGTTTGCTGTTTACAGTGAGAAACAGGAGTTTTATTTGAGGGACAGCTATATCAGGAGGTAGGAGAATGCTTAAGACACAAAGGTTTTATGTAAATTTTGTTGGACTTTTTCTTAAAAAGCATGTGTGCTTTTTTTTTTCTCTGAAACTGAAGTTTCATTTGAAATGTCAGCATTAACTGATCCTTAAAAGGAAGAGAAAATTCACCTTAATGAATTTTTGTAAAATACATCAGTGTCCTGCTTTTTAATTTCTTAATGGCTTATTTCTGAAGACACCAATATTGCCACCAACCCACCACGATGTGAGGACTGAAACATGGTACCGTTTTTGGTTTTAGCTATTAAGTTGCTATATGTCAAACCATCATTGCAACACAATCAGGGGGCTGAGTGTTAACCACATTTAAAATTTTAAAAATAAAGATAGCACAGTGACTGATTTTTTTTCCACAGGAGCGTGATAGAACTGCAACTGGCATTGGGAACTGCATTACAATCCTTGCACTTACTTGAAAACTCCATAAGCTGCAGCCATCTTTTCCCTAAAAATTCTGCTTGGAAAAAGGGTCATGTTCCCTCCCCCTTACTCACTCTGAATTAAAGCAGCCTGTACCCTCTCACCCCTATTTTTAATGGACAAAACCTCTCTCAAAGTTTGAGTTTTTTGGTCTCCCAGCACCTGCACTCTTTGGACTTGGGGCCTATGTTACAGAAGTATCCACACTGCATGAATTTTCAGAGTTCTGAGCTTTTAAAATCCCCCCCTCCTCCAGAACAAGCTTTCTGGCATCCCCTGGGAGGCCAGGCCTCGCAGCCCAAGGACTGATCAGTACGGGGGTGGTTCCCACAAGGGCTGTTCCTGACCAGCTCCAGAAGCGTCCCTGGCATGCCACCCGCAATTAGCAGCCACAAAGGGACCTCCAGCAAAGAGCCATTCCTCAACAGATTTCCTAGGGCAGGCAGACCTTCAGATTTGAAGTCATTCAGCGCCATGGTCACGTCCCAAAATTAATTGAAGAAAAACTTGTGGAAACTGATAGTCTCGATGCTTCTTAGCAAGGTGCAGGGTGCCTGAACGCAACCCACTGGAACCGAACCCCTGGGGCTGCAGGAGCACAAAAGGTGGGTCTGGGTCGTTCCCACCTCATTCCCTGGGTGTCTCTGGCCAGGAAGAAGAACTGCACCTTGGAGCCAGAACACTGTTCCTTTTGCTGACTGACCCAGGAGCAGCGTGACATGGAAACTGGTCAGGAAACGAAAGCCATGAAGGAAAATGGTATGTGCAGTCTTGCATCGCATTAAAGTTTTTTTTTTTTTGGAGTGGAAAGGATTATGTGAGCAAGAACAGCCATAGAGATTGGGCCTAATTTTTCAAAGATACTCTGACATTTTTTGTAAAGAGGAGCTTTTTTCAGATACAATATGCTGGCTAAAATTTCACAGGTGAGCACACGATTAGGAGAACTGTGTGTAGCCAAGTGTGCTCTTTAGAGTGGGTTTGGTCACACGCTTACATATAAGGACTCCTAATAGATCTACCTTCAGTGTGTTTCCAGTGCCTTCATAAGGACCTTGCAGAAAGTGTTAATTGCTTCTGCGTGCGACTCCTTCACTGGCTGTTGGGATGCACCTGTCCCAGGATGTACCAGCAGTACTCAAACCCAGACTGAACATCATAGGCCATGCAGTTTCCACATAGTCATGAACTAAGATTTTCCCCTGATATGAGGCAAGGAGGGCAGAAGGGGGCATCAGTGAAACAGTGAGAGTTGCATCAGCGGAGCAGTGAAGAGGCCGTCTCTTCAGAGAGATAACAGCATCTGAGGAACAGGACAAGGAGCCCGGTGAGACATTTATGTCTGGGCCTGTGCCTTCGCTGGGCTTCCCAAAGAACTTACACTCTGTAAACATGGTGAATGCACTACCTACTAGCATTCAACAGAGGAATACTCGTAGTACTGAGAAAGGTTTTGCATGGCTCTCTGAATGTAGCTAATACTGAGAAGAAAAGTGTGTATTATTTTCCTCATTTAAACTTACATGTCAGGAAAAAGAGAAACTTAAATTTGTATGTAAAGGAAATTATTTCAACATTTAGTTTTTCAGAAGTAACCCAACAAATTTGGAGAGTGTAAAATATTGTTCCTAACAGATAACAGTTTATAAGAAGTTCTGGCTTTGTTAGATAGGAGAGAGTGAGAAAGCTTAACAAATGGGTTTCCAGTTATATGTGCACACGTTGAAAATACCATTACTTTTATAAACACTCCAATGCTGTTTTCAAATCAGTGCTACTGAAGTCTCCAAAACCCCTCTTAAAGTTTCTTTTAAAAAGTTCATTAAACATTGGATTGAGAAAAACCTGCCCTACTGTAGCATTTCCAGCTCTTGGTAGTACCACAGCAGTAAATGAACATTTTAAAATACAAGCATTTGTTGTGATTCTTGGCTCTGGTGCTGCTGAACATGGTGACCAGCCATGAAATGCTGAGCATGTACTCTTTGCTCATGCTCTTCTCTAGTCCCTTGCAGAATTTCTGCCTTGAAATTTCAAAGGCTACCAAATCAAGGCCTAAGGCAGTATTCTGCTCTACCATTTGGCCTCTTTTTATCCACGTGCTTCAGATGTTTGCTTCAAATCCCTTCTGCTGCAGTGAGAATCGTGCAAGGTGACTTTGAGTGGGACACCCAGCCTCCTGCTGTCTCCTTGCTGGGTGGCAGTAATGCCTCAGCACATGGCTGGTACTGGGAGGGGAGCAAGTCACAGAGCCGTTACTTACCCCTCTCTCCATTTTAGCTGATTCCCGCCTGTACTCCCAACTCCTCTTCACTCTTTATTTTGCATCTCCTAATTCGGCCCCTGCTTTAAGCCCTCCCACACTGGGAAGTTATTTGGTAGCCACAGGCAGTCACTGGGTTTTCCCTGGAGGCACATACCCCCTGATCTAGTTTTCCATCTGCAGCCTTGTGTTGCATCTCTCCACCTCCCCCAGCTTTACTGTGATCTAGTGAGCAAAATACATCTCTCACCCACCTCCCAGGAGCTGGCATGTGTGTGTGTCTCTCTCACACCAAGTCAGAAAAAAAAATAGGAGAGATTTCTCTCCTTAGCTCCACTCATATGCAGGACCCTTTAATATTCCATCTATCTTTTAACTAGGTATTGCAGAAGAGCTGTGTGTATTCTCAAATGGAAAGCTTTTGAGAGGTTGGGTAGTTCTTCAGGATATGTAATTTTACTATTTTTTTCCTCTAAAAAGAGGTACGTGTCATTCAGGCTTCCACAAAGTCTGAAAGTCTACTCCTGCTTGAAAAGTCCCATTTTCCCTTTAAAGGGAAGAAGAAAAAAATCTTTGTCCTTCAGAATCCTTAGATGCTTTTACTGATCTTTTGTTGACTATTTTGTGAACTCAGAAGTCTGATGTCAGCTACTCTATAGAAAGGATACAGGCTGTTCTACCATAACTGGAATTATTTTTAAACACTTCCCCCTCACAGACCAAATCCTTGGAGGCTAAGGGGGAAGACAGACCAACTGGGTTTATATGGAGAACAGAACAGCCTACAAGAGCACAGTTCAGGAAAAAATACGGAAAGTGTGGTGAAAAAACACAAGTTACACATGTTCAGAGTAAAGGTATTTTGACAGTGTCATGAAAGACAAAACTTAGATCTGGATACAAATACTCAGGTCAGACAATTCAATTAATGTGCATACCTGAGAACTTGCACCCTAGTCCAATTATTGGCAGACTAATACATCCTTATGAATATTAATAATTATGCCTTTGCTGAAATATCCACTCAAACTTTTTCCATCTGAAATTGAAGTTTCTATCATTTGCACATATACGTAAGTTTTCTTTTACTTTAAAATTCCAGGCAGAGCATTGAAGAAACAAAACAAAAAAAACAAACAAGCCTTCCCATGCTTAAGTAGCTCAGCAATGACAAAGAACGGGGGAGAAAATTTACTGGAATGACTTCAGGTAAATCACAAAGGACTTCCAGACAGAATATTCAAGGCAGTGTGTAAAAGTAAGGTAACAGAAACAGGCTCAGTAAGATTTCACTTGAACTGATACATTTTGATTTTTGAGATGCTTTTCCCTTCAACTAGCATATTTTAATTTCAGATTGATTTCAGCCTCTCAGATTGAGCTGAGAGGTGACTATAAGCCTATGGTATTACAGGGAGAAGAAGCTAAAACTAGCAGAAATTATGATCTGTGAAAAAGAAAAAAACAAAACAGAAACAAAAGAACATTGCTTTACTTTAACTCACTTTCAAAGCAATTATAAGCAAAACACAATACCAAACAAAACTGCCCAGCACGTGTAACCATCTGTATTCCCAATGTCAGGTTGCAGATATCTGCTTTTAAAAATGTATTCTCCCATTTGTTTCCCCTGTAGCTCTCATGAGGACAGTCAGAACAGTGAAACTGGAATTGGCTTTTAATGAATAATCAATTAGTACACAGCTGTACCCTATAGCTTCTTTTGAAACTGAACTCTCCTACATCCAGCTTAACAACCCTGTACACATTGCCTAATAGTTCGTCTTACTAAAGAAAACCAGCCAGAACTTTACTAAACTCAATTTTTCTACGTTTTAGCAATTTCTAGTACTTCTGAGAAAGTCTCACCTCCTGCAGGCACAGGAGACCACAACTTTTACATTATAAATCGTCAACTATTTCACTTAAAAGGTGAGGGGTTTTAGCTCTTGGGGCTGCAGATGAAAATTAAAAGCAAAAATAATAAAAATGCAGTAGAATGTTACATTGAAATAAGGTGAATATCATGTTTTTGGGGACTTTTAAACTTGTGGCTAATTCTGCAGAATAGAAGTGAAGGCATGTAAGACCATGACAATAAAATTACAGTGCATTTGGATTTACAGCTAGAAAGAGGATGAGACTAGGCTGATGACAACTGTCCTGAAAAGTAGAGCGCAAGCACATTGCAAAGATATATGCTACATCCCTGGCATATTAAACTTCTCTTTCAGGTGTAGAAGAAAAATAGTAATATTTCAACATTAAGTGACAATTAGAAAATAAAGCCAGAACTAAAGTTTTCTGTGCTGCCCACTACAACACAGAAAAGTTAACTCCCAGTATGGACAAAGCTTCCAATCCAAGATTTTAATCTATCTACCTGAAGTTTGCTATGGACCTTGATAAAACTGAACTCATCACTGTACCTGACAGGGTCCCCAGGAAGCAGGCAGTCTACCAGATTCCACATCTCGCAGAACATTGTTATATCCTTCCTCAGGACCCTTCGGCAGCGTTGTGCTTTCCAAAAGGTTTTTCAGCTGTGCTGAGGATGTCTGCTCAAGAAATAAATACACACTTCTTTCAGAAAAAAATGTCATGTCTTTAGTAAATAATTTGTCTTCAGGTGTTGAATAATAGTATTTGTATACTTGGAAGCACAGCAAGGCTTATTTTTTTTCATTAGTAGCACAGATGTAGTCAATAGTGCTTTAAATACAGCAGCTACTTAGAAAACATTCTTTATTGAATCTGACAGACCTTATCAGACACATTACAAAACTGTTGCCGTTTTCAATTTGTGTTATTTTAAATATGCTACACTTTCAGTGCAGCTCTTAAGTAGGATTGTTAAAGTATTAAATCTCTGAACTTGCCACGTGCTTATTACAGAATTTACAAGCCTATTATTCACACACTCAAATGATAATTTTTACACAACTTTAAACAAGTGCATGCATTCTTTAGCAAATATGCAAGTGTTTTTCAAATTTACTGGGATGGAGAATAAGACAAGAAATATTCAGGAGATATCTACATCAAAAGTGTAAGTAGGATTTATGTAACTGCCTTATGCATTTTAGCTATCTGATAGTGGTGGACATTTAGAGCAGGATCTAGCCTTATCTGCACTTGCTTCCCTCTACCTCAGCATGACTGGGTGCAGGAAACTGCCTGCAGCCTTCCCGTGAGCAACAAGTGTGGGGCTGGGAGGTGAAGAGCCGCTGCCCACCAGGCAGGAGGAGGTTATGGGGATTTGTACTGCCTTAGGCGTAACACAGGCCTGCACTGTTCTCACACAAAAAATGAACCTCTTCGCCTTTTCTTAGCTTCTTTAGGATTAAAAGTAATAAAGCCCTTTTACTTACAGACCAAAGTAGTGAAGTGTTAATACTGTATGGTATAAGACAAGACAAATACCAAATCAATCCCAGTTATGCTCTTTACATATATTGCAAAATAGGCTCCACATAGATTGATTCATCATTAAATGTCAGTAAGGATCCCACAAGGGTCCTGAGGTTCCAGTCCAGCCCACCTACACAGAGCTGATCACATAGCTGTGGCCTTGAAAGCACGTCCTTTATGTTAACACGGTACTTAAATCCCAACTTGCTTTTAAAATGCATTTGAAGTTTTTAGGAGTCCCTATTGGAATGAAGGGGGATGTGGTCGGCTTGGCTAGACCCTTACTGTCAGAGGAACACAGATAAGGATAGTGGGGCTAGGGGCCTGGCCTGCTGAACTGTCTTCTCTTCTTAGCTTAGGAATTATTTAGGGAGTAACTAGGACAGGAAACTTCTCCCTACCCCCAGTTTATTAAATGATTTCCTGCCAGTCCTTAGAAAAAGCAACTCATTGCTCAAAGCCTTAGGAAAAAGTTGTGAGTGGCTCACATCTGGGCAGCGAACAACAGGAAGGGAAGGACAAGCAGAGAGCTAATTGGCCTTTTTACACTTTGCCAGGGTAGCTAGCATGTCGTAGATAAGCTTTCCTCACTGGTGATACCCTGCCAGTCTCTTCCTCTCTTTCAATCTGCCTTGTCTTGAAACAATCATGTCAGCTGTGACTCCCGGCCAACACCAAAGGATGACAGAGTGACCTTCTCCACATATCAGCACTCAGGGAAGCTACAGTTAACTCCACAATTTTCTAAGCACAGCAGAAGCAAGCAGTTTTTCCAGTGATCTCATTAACATAATTGCACCCCCTGCCCCAAATCAGCGCTAGTAAGATCACCTAATAAGTGAATTTCATTTACCAACCCAGCCCATAAACGATGCCTATTTCATTGACAATTTATTGTAAGAATTCATTAAGACACTTCTCAAAGTGATCTTTCTAAAGCTCTATCAAGCGTTGCTTATATATTTTCTGAAAAAGGCAGATTTCAGACAACAGCCTGGTGAGACAATCATATTAACAAATAGTTTGGCATCTAGATAACCAAACCGATTAACTAAAGATTACGTTCCAGTAGTCCCAGTCCCAATATATCATCATGCTATGTCCAAACAGACATGATGTATGGGCATTTTTGTCTTCAGAAGTAGACCCTAAATGGTCTTTTGAAGAACAAAGTCTTCACATTCCTTTAACTGCAACTGTATATCAACTATTTCTTTCTATTTTCCTGTTCTGCTGCCAACTTGCAAGCACAAGAAGCATGTGCAGAAATTATATTGATACATGCCTGATTTACTGAAAAATTTGCCTGTTTAAAAGGCTAAAACCCTTCTTCAAAAAATTGGTATTTTAATCAAATTCTAGTAATCATTTGTAAGAAGTCAACAAGCATCATCTCAATGACTTAGACCCTGAAAGATTTTTCGACACCTGAGTGCATTTTCAGTGCTCTATGCTGAACTCTCCTTGTTGGTATTCAGTTGCTCTGAGATGCAGTGTCCAGACTAGGATACATTATGCCTGATGCTTTCCAATGCTACTGGAATAAAATGATTATTTCATGGGTAATGTATTAAATGCATTTATTGCAATGTAAGGAAGAAAGAATCGCAATAACTGATGTTAGATCAGTCACTGACCATTGGTTATGCAGCAGATTACTCCTGTCCAGTGAGAGTACCTCGCGCTTGTCTCTCTTGACCAAAATCCTTTTTTTTTTTTTAATTCCAGTTCATAACTGTCACCTTCATAATCCGTACTCTAATTTTCCAACTGTGTTTTTGATGAATGTGTCAAAAAGCACCATGTCAAAGCTCTCTGTGATAGGCCACCCAACACATCCTTTCATTTGACAGCGAACCACTGATGACACTTCCCGGAATGAAGGTTTGCACTATGCTTTCCACTCACGTGCTGTAGACGTTCCATAAAGGTCTGATATTCCAAGCCTTACGAAAACATTGCAAAAAATCTTTCTTTTCTATCTTCAAGGCCTACTACTTTTCCTTGTGGAAGGAACAAGGCCAGCCTGTACAGCAAAATTCAAGATCAACATGCAACTCCTCCTTTTTCCACAACTGTTACTCGACTCCATCTTTTTGGAGCATTTATACTTCCTGTTCTCTTCTCTGTTTAGAGCAAAAGTAGACAGCATATCATGGAAACACACTCTTGGACGTGACAGTGTTGCCACCTTTTATGGAGAATAAAAAAAACCACCACTAAGTAGAATTTAACAAAAACACACAAATGCACAACACCAAACCACCAGTATTTCAGATACGAAGTGTAGAAGGTGTTTGTGTTATGTTTCTTCCTGGACAATTTGGCCAGAGCAGCAGCATTCTGACATCTGTAATCACCTATCAAAGAAGTAAGAATGCCACACCGATTTTTACATTTGACACATCACACTTCCATCTCAAGCTATTTTAGAAACACTTCTTTTAATTTATTTTTTTTTTGTTATCTATCACAAAGTTTGGCCATTCTGAAGAAAGTTTTCGTGCTGTGTACAAACTGCCAGGGTGATGAGAAGGAAAAGGCGCACATCGCAGAAAATCCACATTTCTCTACTGATAATCAAACATTTAAAGTAAAAAGTTACTATGGTTTTACTTCATCCAACAGCTAAAGATGTGTCATTCTGCACAGAAGACAGGCACTTTTTTTTTGTCTCCTAAAATATGTTTCTAATTTAAGTTTGAAAAAATATTTCCATTGTGCCATATATGCGGTAACTCAAAACCAAAATGAAAGGATTAAAATCAGGGCTGCACAGAATGGTTTAAATTAAATTCAGGTAGTGGGGAAGACTGCCGTATCTGGCAAGCTCCCACTTACTGAGCTTTCTGGCCAAGAGGCAAGATGAAGCATAACAATCCTTACCTGCCAAGTCTAAAGCAATTTTGAGGCTTTTATTCATCTCTTAAAATAAAACGTTAATGCTCTTGGAAGCTTGCCTACCCACACAGTAGATCTCACCTGTCTTTTCTTTATCCTCACACAAATGTACTATAGCATGCTTCAGTAATGACTGAAAATATTTATTTTTTTTGTAAATACATAGTATTTAAACTTATTGTCCATTACACTTCAATGGAAGTCATGACTAAATCATACTGGTATTTTGAAAATCTTAGCTAATAGGTTACAAGTTACTGCTAACAACATACTGTAAAAAGAGCTGAAATTTGGGCTGTGAAATGCCCTCTTCCTGTCTGTCACCCTTCCCATACCTATAAACACCCTGGTGTCCCCACAGTCTTCCAAGTTAAATCTGCATCCTTCCCAAATGGTTCTGTTTATACTGCAAATTGATTTACTTATGATTCATATTACTACTACAGCCAACATGAAATCAGCCCTAAGGCTTCCCCGAATACATCATTTCATCCCTGAATGGATTCCTCTTGGCTAAGGAGAGGAAGGATAAGCCAAGCTCTGACTTAGGCATACCAAACTCAGTCTTTCAAAAAAGGCACTGGTGTTGAAGAATTATAGATTTCATGATCTTCTTAGGAGATTCCTCAAAACAGTAATATCCAATTATTTTTTACAGACACTTGAGAAGAAATAAGATATATAAATAATTCATACACCTCTCTGGAGATTTCTTCTCTTCCTGTGTGGGGTTTAAAGATTTTCAGCTGGTACCAGTAACAAACCAGTACAGTAACAGCCTGGCCTAATAAGGCCACAGTTAATCTGCGCAGACCATCTACCTTCAGGGAGTTACTTATTCCAAGCCAGGGAGTTCCCAAACTTTTTCTGCCACACGTACAACCATCAGCAACAGCAAATACCTTCACTGGCAGCATTGGTTCCCATTTTGAAGTGGTTTGCACCCCTCCCAGTAGAACACTCACCACATTATCTAAGCTGTTACATTCTGCAGCAATCTAGAAATTATTATTTGCTGTAAAACCTGAAAAATTGCAGCGATAGTACACCAAGTAACAGGCATGGCTGTGCTGAGAAACTGGTGCCAATTCTTTTAATGTTATTTTCTGTCTCCTTTGAAAACAGTTTTATTTATTTATTTATTTTAAAGTATATATTAACTAAGAAATTCTGACAGCTTCATTAAAAAGACAAGCTTCACATAATTCTGGTCGGGACTATGAGCGTTGTAACAGGTCAAGCAGAAGATTTTGTTTTGCTTTCATTGTTATAGACCAAGATCATGTCTGAAGAAATCCAGAGAGTTCTGAGCACTTTGGGGTGGACTGGCAGAAAGTAATAGGACTATTCTTAGTGCTATGCATTCTGCAAGACAGTAGTGTAAGAAAAAAATGGTTAGCTTTGTTCATAATTTATCAGGAAAAAAAAAAAAGGAAGGAGTGACTAAGCAAGCTTGTGATAAAGGGTGTTTTGATTAATAGTCTTCTTTCTCGGACCACATTTTATGAAATGAGATAATAATTCTTGGAGACTACCACTCACCACTTGCCAGTGATAGGGAAAGTAGGCAGGGATGCCTGACTGCAAAGATGTGGTACCCAACCAGCCCGTCTGCAAGCTGCTCTCAGATTGATGCGCACTCCAAAATGTTCAGAGCTCCACGTTGATGGCCCTGTGAAGAACTATCTGCCTGTTAAATAGTCTGCAGAACAGAGGATGGAATATGAATCGTGGCAACTCTGAGCAGGGCTGAGAGACCAGGGAAAGAAAATTTCACTGTCAAACAGGAGGTAAGTTTTCAGTTTTATTTTTATTTTTTAAACTTATATCCCAAGTGACTTATTTCATGATGATTTCAACTGCCACATCAGTAACCTCTGTGTTCAGAATGTGTTTCCAGTACTGGCGCATGCAGAAAGCTTTCTTCTTAAATTACAGAGAGTTCAAATAAGTATAATCCTAAACGGGATCTCAGCTTCAGAACAGAATCAGAGTCACTTGTGCCATTATCAGATCATCTTCTCAGACAACCCGAGGTCAGGCCAACCTAGGCAATTATTTATAGTCATTTGTGTGGAACTCATGGCATTTGAAAGCCTCGTGAAAGCTCATCAGGCTGCACAGAACTCCAGAGGTCATTTCTGTTCCCTCTCATTACACCAGCTCCTAACAGCAGGGAGATTAGAAACACTCCTTCAATTCTAGGTGGCGATGTTTGGCTTATTAAGGAAAAAGGATGTGCTGCAGCCCACAGTGAAGAAGAGATGCAGACTAATGCCTGAACTCATGTGGCAAGGTTGTTCTGTAACATTAGAGATTTCAGTGAGGACAACCTTTCTACCTGATCAAAGGAAAAGTCACGAAATTACTCTGCATAAATACATGACTGAAAACACGGTGACCTAGGTGCTAAGTGTACAGAAAAAAGGCTTTGAATTTACCCACATTCAGTTATTCTGAAGGCCTTAAAAATGAGATGAACTTAGCATTTCATGAACAGCACAGGCAGGGTACTGTTTGGACTCCAGCACATGGAACTGAGTTCCTGCATTTGCCATCACCTAAAGGCTGAAGATGGACAGACGTAGCTGGATATTGCACTACAAAGACTGGTGGAGAGCTGAGACTTCTCCACTGTTCTCATCTCCAAGTAATTACTTGTTTCATTTGCCCAGCCCCTGCTTTGGCTTGTAAACCCACAGCCATCAGATATAGAATCACAGTACATCCGGAAAGTGTATTCACCCATTTACCAAAAGTACCACTAATTATACAGATACAAAGATACTAAAGGGCAGCTATGGAAGCAGAAAGATATCCTTCACATTAAATAGTGCAAAGCATTATTTAATTTGAATGCAAAAATACTAGGAAAAGTACTGTTGTACTGTCATTGCCTGAATTCCTAAATTTCATTTTTGTAATTTCCCCTTTCCACAGGTACTATAAACTGGATACTGTGGTTGGTCTCTCTTCTCTTCAAGAAAAACAATTGCATAGCATTGTATCACTCAAAGCTGACATACTTCCCAGCTTCTAAAACAAAAGACAGCCAATAGGTTCTATATATGAATGCATAAAGCTTAGATCAGCTGAAGTTTCCCTAGGATGCAAGGTGCAGAAGAGAGTTGTTTGTCCAATATAAACACTGAAGTATACTCACCTACTTCTTAGAAATTTGAAAAAAGATCCTCAGATATTCCCAAACATCTATCTATAGCTCTCCAAATATTTTAATGGACCTAGGGAAATCTTGTTCATTCCCAGGGAGCCTCTTCTATCCAATACCACCCACCCATGATTTCAGCAGCATACTTCTCCCCACGGCAAAACAGCCTCCACAAATCCCCATCACACTTGCAGGGTCCATTTGTGCCCTTCATTTGTGAGCATTCAGACAGAAGACTCACATGGCCTACTGTAACACAGATGATTTTTCTGCCAGAGCTTTGTTATGTTTCTGGAGAAGTACGCAGCTGGTGTATATATACACTGAGATGTCTTTCCACTTAATCTTCACCCTTCAGTGACAGCTGTCACTCTTCTTGGGTGGACAGCTCACGTCAGGGGGTTGATAGTGCAAGGTTTTAGACTTCTACACAGTGCAATCAAAAAACATCAATAGATGAGAAGTGCAAGAAGCAGAAAACAGACAAGGATCTTCACAAAGTGTATTCTGGACTGTTGCTTATAGATCCTAATAAAGATTGTCACCTGATAGTCTCCATCAATAACCAGGCGGTGAGAAGTCAGTTGTTTGCCTGTGTGTGGTGGATGATCTATGAACTGATGCTCAGAGCACCAAATGTACCTGCCTGCAGTTCATCCTCCCGCAGTCTGAACGCACCAGTGGACAAACTGGGATGCTTCAATGTTTTGGATCATGCAAAGGGAATTCAGGATGACAACCCGAGAACAAATATTGACCTGAAACATCGGAAGCTGTCCTCTTCTCTATTTTTTGGGGGTGGGGTGGAGGGTGGTGGTAGAGGTGTGGAGTAGAAATGAATCCCAGAATAAAGTTCTCAGCCCCACTTCTCTTTGTCCAGGACTATCAACTACAAAGGTGAACAACCTGACTAGCAGAAAGCTGCACTCATGAATTTCACTAAGATCCACAAGTGAATTTCTTACAGAAGAGGACACTTGGAGTGGGGAACTTCCTTAGAGTTCCCCACTCTAAAAGAGAGGGAATAGATATATCTGTCACGAGGTAGAAAGTTGACTCTTCCACAGGCAACATGGGTTTTGAAGCTAACTGGAGAGGTCAAAGCCACATGGAAATGACCCAATTATAAATAAATAAATAAACATGCATCAAAAAATGGTGTTCCCAGGACTGGAGCCTGGGAAAATAGAAGATCTGTGAGGGCACTGAAGGTAAGGGATAATTAGAAATCCGTGACACAATTTGACAAAGGCAGACATATGGCTCTGGCTCAGCCAAGCATTGGGAGAAGCTGGGAGAGAGATGTGTACGCTGCCCCTTTCCTGCCACATGAAGAATGTGCAGAGACCTCACGGCTCAGCAGAGCTGCCGGGCACCCCTTCCCTTCCGTTGTTTGCACGGGACAAGTGTGGGTTCCCTGAGCTGTCCTTGCAGGGGAGATGTTTTTCTTTGCAAAGTTTTAAAGCCATTGAGTATGTGCCTTTAAAGCCAGCTGTCTGCTATTAGGATTTCATTACTGCACACTGCTCATGATTTTGGCAAGCCTGTGGCCTGTGTGACAATTAACATGAATTCTTCTGGGAGGGATGCAGCACATGACATCATGTAGTAAATCCTCTGATATTAGAACCTTTCATTCGTGCCCTACTGTACTCGTTAGGGTAACAAACTCAAAATGAAAAGTGTAATTACACAACAAGTCTTTCAATTGTATTGTACATTAACTTCTGATACTTTAAGTATTCAAATCTGAATCTGGCACAAAATACATTGGAAGATGAAACTTGACAAATCTAATCAGGCACTAATCTAAGTCTTCAACATAAGCCTTCAACAATTAAAAGAGTTTCATAATGGGAAATCTCAGGTAAGATAATAGCAACAGTTGAAGAACAATTGCCCTTGTCTGACTTTGCAGTGCATTCTGAAAATTCACATGCTAACAAATGCTAGGAAAGTAGAGCTCTCAGAACAAGCAGCATTTTGCAGCCAAATCCCCCTGAGAACAGCTTTCTAAAAATATTGGTGATATAGAAAAAGAGCGGCTTACGAACCTTAGCTTATCCTCAGGAATCCCCCTTGATGAATTTATTCTAACTTTACAGAAAAGTAGTTTAGAGAAAGATTAATATTGTGTTTTTCAAAAGTAGTCACAAAACAGATTCAACAAACCATGCAGGATTTGATGTAACCTGTCATGTAACCAAATAAACAAATGTTAATACTTCTAGGATTCACTCAGAGCATTAGAACAACTCCACCTTAACCCTTGCTCTCTGTTCTCTATTAGTATAGTAAGTTACTTGTCTGGAAAAAGGGACTGTATTCTGTAGTACTTCTAGGGTAAGTTACCCAGGTTTTTAGGATTTCATATACTTTTATGAGAAGACTCCTGAAAGCAGAAGATTTAAACAAATAACCACAGCCAGGCCTCCCCAGTTTTAATCACACTGTTATTTACCCCTTTTTGTGTGACCTTCAGCTTTTGGTTAACTGAGTAAACAAGACTGATCATGTCCCCTCTTTATTTCCTACTTAGTCTTTATACTAATTACTATAGCTAGAAAAGGTCACAGTGGCTGACACTTCTGCATTGCAATTCACTAACACAAGCAAAATACAGTATTCGTTTTGAAAGCTCTGAAGCTATCCCGTTACACATTATCTTGCTGCTTTCTTTTGAGATGCACTTCCAAAGTTACCATGCAATAACAACTTTAATAACAAGAAGCGTTCTAATGCTTTATTTTTCTTGGTAGTTACAGAGGAATACTTAAAACTTCAAAAGAAAACTGAAGCTCTGCTAGTATAAATAGTCCCAGCTTCACTGTTTTAAATAGCGTGAAGACAGCATACATCCTCAGAGAATCTAGCATAAATCTCTGATTAGAACACTTACGTTACACTTGGTTTTCTTTAACTATGTACACTTTCAAAGCAAATTTGAACTATAATATTTTAGTCATATAGGCTTGCTTTCTGCTCTTTCGCTGAAAATTTATTCTACTTATTTATATACAACTTAACATTGTCCTAGAATTAACAGCAATGAGAAAAATTATAAGCATACTTACTTTTTCTTTGCTTATTGATTCAACAGAAAGTGAAATTGTTTTAAGGACATTCAGCCCTGTGTGTTATTTGGATGATTCCACCACTATTTTGCAGCAGAAGCTGCAAGTGACTGGAATTTCCACAGAGATTGAGAGCACACCTCGTGTTAACTCATATGTATTCTGCCAGCATTATCTCTACCATCACAGGGTGATAAAAAGCAAAGATACCCCCAAAATACATCATATATTGAAGGCAAAGAAGTGAAATAGATCATGGTATGATGACTCCAAGGGCTCTCAACCACAGAAATGACAATTCAGCACATGGTGTAGAATTACAACGAAGGAGGCTTTCAAATGCTCAGAGCTTCATATTTGTGGTATTATACTAGAACCACAAGATTTGGCTAGGTGATCTTCCACACCTATTTAGTTTCTCCTGACAACCAAGTGTTTTACCTTCCCCTCTTTTCTTTTGCTTTCCTTTGTTTGCTATCCTCAGAGCACTCACATCTTGCGGCTCCAAGGCGAGTATAAATGAGATCTACGTCAGTGCTTGCTTCCAGAGTTAACTTTTGATACTTGCCTCAAAACATTTATCTTAAAGCTAAGATGGAGCCTCATTGCCTGTAATGACTTCTCAAAAACTAACACAATAAGTAGCAATTTCAGTCAACAACTTGGTCCACCTCTCCTGCATATTTTTCAATAGAACTTTTTTGTGAATAGTAGACGACACCTGTTAAAAAAGGTCTTTATTTACACATCTGCTCTACTTGTAGAAACACTGGTAGCTGAGCAGCCTTTTAGTATCTAGCATCTAAAACACCGAGTTCTGATCATAAACTCTTGAGAAAAACCTGGTTCGTAGCATTTTACCTTATCACAATCAACCCTAGCTAGAGGCCTTCACACTGTAAAACTCAAAGTTCTTTAATTATTCCATTAACATAGCATGAACTACAACATAAACCCAATATTCCTTAAGTGAAGAGGTAATGTTAGATTATTTTGCATTGTATAAAGACAAAATCAACATGGGAAGTACAAGATTCAGCATGGTCCAATGAACAAGGGAAGGACCTGGACTGTTCCCTCAGCTCTGTCCTCAGCTGGCTGTGGGATCCCTTTACTGTCTCGGCATTACCTATGACATTACTCAGGCTGCAGTCTTCTTGCTTCCCAGGTGACAGGCTACAGAAGCAGATAGTACTGATAGGACTTCAATTTTGTGAAGCAACTGAGAATTTCACTACAATATATAGATATAACAACAGTTAGGTCCCCCTGTCCTGCTTCTGAAGTAAGGATAAGCTCATGTAATATTGTGCACAAGTTTGCAGACACTTAGTGCTTCTGCAGGAATGGCTTGCATCCTTCAAATAGGTACTTCCCAAAAGACTTGTGAGGGGTAGATCATATATGATGCAAAGGACCCTGACTCAGGACACAGCAACGAAAGTCCTTGAGACACTGTAGTGAGAACAACATTGTTTTATAACATGACTCTCATGAAATGACATTAAAACATCAGTGGCAGTTCTGCTTGTAACACTCAACCTGTAAGTTTCCAAGGCTGGACTTTTTTCCTTCCTTCAGGTCAAGTCTCTGAAATTAGCTCCCTGTTCCCACTTCCTTAATGACTCAGATATTATCTGCAAGCAGGAGGCCCTTAAAGTGTAGTTTAAATAAAAATTAAGTTTCCATTATAATATGTAGGAATTAGAAGTTGCATCCATTAATTTCCTCCCTATAGCTAAGGAAAGGTAGCAGAGATTTTCCAGAACAGGCTGCTGCAAGTTTATGCTTTTTCACATGCTAGTAGAGCTGTTTCTATAGCAAAACAGTATCTTAAACTGTTAATTTAAATTTCTGAGACAGCTGTTGACAAAGATGTCTGGAAGAAATAAAACCTGTTGTGGGGTAACTCTTCTGTCCCTCAGCCAAGGATTCAGAAAAATCAGCCACCATGTTGCTGCTATATTATGTGATCTGAGATTGCACTAGTGTCCTGGAAAATAATTCTCTGCCTACCACCAACTCCCTCAGCCTTCCTGACTTCATTCAAGGATCATACCTTCCCTGGCCAGTACCATCTGCCATGTATATGCAACAAGTAATTCTCTTATGGGCACTTCTAGCTTATATTTTACACCAGAAAAGTTCAAGTATTTATCACAAGATTCAACTTCTGGAGCTTCAAGTGTACACATGACTATTTAAATACTCCCACTGTGCACAGCTTCACTTGGTGCTGGTCATCTTGGCAAGCTTTTGATGCAGTCTTTTATTTGCAGGGTTATAGATACACAGTGGGTCACAACAGAGGGAGAGCAAAATCAGACTGAACATGGCACCATGCAGAGACCCAGTAGGTCAGGAGGGAACCAGAAAACACCATTCTAGGCCAGTTAGCCCAGGCTCAGCACTCTGTGAACACAGGTAGGCTACTTCTGCAGCCTCCTGCACAGGGCAGCACCAGGCAGCCCAGTGGCATCTTGCTCTGGGCTCCCTTATTCATAGCATTAGCACTGTACAGTGCAGATGTGCAGTGAGAATCCTCATGGAAATTGGCTTGCAACAGCCCAGCCTGCTGTGCTATGGCCCCAGGTTGGCCCAGGTCCTTTGGCACATCCCATAGACTTAGACTGGTAATGCCAAAATATTCCTCACCATTAACAAAGCAAGAAGTTATAGAAAAAATATTCTATAGCAAGAAACTTATGTGAATTTTAAGCATCTCCTGAAATGGATAATGAAATAATGAATTTGTCTCCTTCCCCATGGAAAAAGTCAGCTCAATGCACTGAATGAGGCAAGGAATCATGCCTCATGCCAACCAACTCAGTATGCAGTCATGATGTTGAAGACTAAAGTGGGACACAAACATAGGGGTTAGAGTTAAAACTACATGTGCTATTTTGAATGTAAACACTTTGCAGTAATGGCTCAGTGTCTCCTGCCACCTTTAAGCTATGCCCCCATTTGCAGGTTGTGCTGTACAATCAGAGCAGACCTGCAGGTTGAAGGAGCTGATGCAGATGACCCAATGTTAACGGTGTGCTCAGTCTGAGGGTGTTACTTCAGACTAGCTCTGCTCTGGTTCCTACGTTACTTGTGAGCTCCAAAAACTGGTGACTGTCACGCTGCAGGCCACCTCTTGCAGGGGTATCCCCTAGCCATGTGCACAACTCATGTGGAGGAAGTTGCTGCTCAACACTTGTAAAGATGCCCGAATATGGTTTATTAATAGGACTAATTCCTTAAAATACACTCCCAGGATAGAAACTGAACTGCAATAATTGATTAGGTCAATTGCATGGCTACAGGTTGGGTTTTAAGACCTGGAAGTAGTCGGTATTATCCCTTACAGGTAATTCTTTACATTAAAGCATGTTTTCCTTTGAACTTTTTCCTTTCACATTTTTAAAAAAAAGCCTTAAGTTAAATCAGACAACTTTATTTCAAAATGAAATGTATGTCCCATGGCTTCTGACATTTGTATTTTAAAAGTAATCCACCTAAGATGAGGTTCAATTTGTGTCTTCTCTTAGTGGTTACTATCTAGGATTATTATACCATGAACCAATTGTTATTTATGTTACCAGTGGATACAAGGATTTTGTTAGTGGAATTCAGCTTCCAGATTCATTTCATAATCCCTATGCCTATTACTTAGAGAAGAAAAAAGCACAAATCAAGATGACATTTAAAAAAAGGAGCCTAGACTGGTCTTGTAGGAACATCTAAATCCTTTCCCTTATTAAATACCTTATCTGAACAGCAGTGCACCAGCCATTTAGGAAAATTAAAGAGGGAGATAGCAGAAAGAGACAGCAGACGATAAAGTGCAGTAGTTTCTAGTCACGTAGATAATGAAGGGACTCAGCACATGGCCTTTTCAGTTTATCCCTGCTTCAGCTTATCCTTCATCTGCTTAAATTCAAATGGATCAGTCATTATTAAAATGATTTTGAAATGAGCTACTCCAGTTTCATGTGACTTTTTCTTGTATATCCTATAAAACTTGGTAAATTTTTGGGAAGACAGGTGCTGCACATTTTTGCCATTTTAACTCAGTTTGGGATTTGATAGCTAACACTTAAATTTATTTTTACTCACTAATACACGCAGCCATTTGTGGACCTTCTATCCCTTCCAGTGATTTCTCACCTATAAATACATGGGCTCCCTTGCTGCATATTTTGTGCAAGATGCTAAGGGCTTAGAGTTCTGAAAGATACTAGATACTGAAAGCATATTCTAGACAGGATTTCTTTTTTCTTTATTATTAAATATTCTTCTTTCATGCTTAGAACATTTAACTTGCTGATTCTAAGAAGCATTGTGTAAGTAAGAGTAGGTGTGAAGCAATGATTGGACACTCCAGCACTTCAAAACTACTTCAGATAAGGTCTCTCATGCATTTCTTATGTGGACACCAATCAGTCTTAAGTAAGCATCTAAGTACTTCATTAAGCAATTGAGCCATGTTCATCATGTTTCTCTCCCTAGCTGTAAAAACAAACATTATGGATAATTGTTTTGACTGATCCTTGTTGATGTTAAGTGTACATGGTTTCTCTACTTATAACAGAGAAGATAACTTATGGAAATGCACCTTCTATTTGGAACAGAAGGTTGTGATAGTAGACGGCATCAGGAAAGGATACCTCTGCTCCTTTTTGAAGGATGTATTACTGAAAACATTAAACAGCATTTAGTCTCTTTAAATGTTCAAATAGTAACCATAACAAGCTAAATAACATTTACAAAATGACTTCACATTTACCTGATTGTTTTATAGTTTTTATGCTTCATAAAACATTTCACTAGCCAAATTTCCTTTAATCATGCACCTCCTTTTCCCCCTTCCTCTCACCCAACTTTAAATCTTGCAACAGAGACCACTTAAGAGGTTTCTGACAGTCCCAAACACTTGAGGAAAACAGTTATGGTTCTTACCTTCTCCTTTGGCAACACCGCACTGTTTGCACCTCTCCTTTTGTGCCTTCTGGACTAATAGTCACATCCAGCATGAACATGCCATATTGCAGCAGCTGGCTGCTCCCAGCTCCTGTCAGAAGATGGCTTATGACTTCATTGGCCTTTGGCTGTCATTAGTTCCCTGATGAGCAACACAGCTCCTACCATGAACTGTTTTATAGTGTGCTTCACTGCTGTGTGGTTTCCTTGGCACCATCCCACTCTGTGCCCTGCTACCACAGTCTACAAGATATTTCCTCCTCCCCTGGTGAAAGAACTGAGGAATTGCAAGAATCGAGCTTCTTGAACAATACTAAGTCTTGAAACTCCCATCACTGAAGTCAATGCCAAACTCCTCTGCATCACTAATTTTTAAAATGAATCTCTGTTACAGTAAAAAAAATCATAGACACGTTGCAGAATGCACATACAGTTAAGGACACTTACAGTCTCAAAATCCTTGACTTTGGTTTTTAAGTACAAATGAATTAACATATCTCTGCCACGTAGATTGTAAAAATATTTGCAAAAGTTAACTTTGTAGCTGAGTTAAGTGCAGTTTTACCTTTCATCAGCCAGACCTCCTCTTTGTTATTCTTTGCACCAAGATGAAATGGATAGCTTAAACATCAAAACAACACAGCCTTACGCTCTGCTTACATGCCTCTAACAATACTTCTTCCCACCTGTAGGTCACCAGTTCAGAGGTGAACAGGTCAATTCTGTCAGTTCTTCAAATCTAAGACTGGGAATCCATAGTGCTTAAAGGTTTTTAGATCAGCTTCTTTGAGTCAAAGTTCCTCAGCACAGGTGCATGCCTCTATTGTCACTAATTGCTATAAAGACTGACGATTTTTTCCTGTGAGTGACAATCTTTTAAAGACAGCTTGTGAACTTTTCTGCTACCTTCCTGCAAGTATACAGCACGGATTAAACAGTGACAACAGTGCTCCAACAAATCTGTAACAATAGGTCTGGGTGATGGAAAGAAAAAAGCAAAGTTACTGTGAATAATCACTGCCTAAAGCACTGAGTAATAAAGGTGAAATTTCAGGAATTCAGTTTGTGGAGGCAAAAAGGATGGAGGAGATTTTTCTATTGCAAATTAGAAATGTGTGCACTTCAGATAATTTTTTTTTTTTTTAAATATTCACAGGCTAAACGAAATTCTTATAATATACTTGATTTAAAAATGGAGGAATTATCTTAATGAAAATTATAAAGATTCAGAGCTATAGCTCATCTGTCATAGGCTGAGACTGAGCATTTTTGGCTGACCCTTGTGCAGTACGCAGCTGCACTGCCCGAGAAGGAGTCCTGGGAAAGAGTTGACTGTGGTACACCTTCCTTATTTCCAGGAAAAGAGGGACAAAACAGCCATTTACTACAAGTCACTAAGTACTGATGCAACGGGCCAGTGATAATGCCATGCTTCATCACAAGGACATTGAACTGGGATTGCCCAAGAGTTGTTGTTAGAGAATTACTTATATAAAAAGGACAGTACTTTGCTCTATATTCATACTATTTTCTCTCCAATTAAATTGTGAGTACAGCAAATACATTTTAACTCCATGAAGAGTTAAGAATCAGTATTTACACTTCTGTCTGTCAGTTGAATTAACCCTAATCACCAGCCAAAAAGCATTACCTCCAGATTTCTCAGTGACTTGTCTGGACCTGACGGATCTTGAGACATATTTAGTAACATCAACACCTCACTCCTCCCTGAACTCCCTTCTGTCTTTTCCATTCGCTGCACTAGTAAGCTTCACGCCTTCAACATAGCACAAATGATTTCATATGCATCATTTAAGGTGAATGAAAATGTATTACATTACATTCCACACAACATGCTTAACAGATAAAGTGATATCAAAATTGAGTTTCACCTTTTGAACGGTATTTCAAATTTCATAAATGTAGGACAGATTCTGCTACCTTTCAGTTATATATTTCTTTAGGATATTCCAAGTAATTTGAAAGTATTCTCTCAGGAGTAAGGTATTTATAAATATAAGTCATTATTTATGTAATAGCTATGCCTTCAATACCAAATCATGAGGGAGCTTTGCCACAAGTCTAGACGTAAATCAGTGGGATCCAGCTATGATATACTTTACACAGTTCTCTCCAGTAGCTTCTGAAGTCACCTCGCACAGCAGGTTGAACTCTGGCAACTCTATGGATGTTGGCTTACATCAGCGGAGGATGTGTTCCCATCGCTAAATTGGTTGTATGAATGCTATTCTTCTTCCAACACTTTCAAGACTAGTTTGAGATGCTATCGGCTCATTTAAGTGCTGCAATTAACTCCTTCAGTCATGTGCTAATATGGGCAAAATCCTCTGGACATAGTCTACACTTCCTCTTTACACCTTTTTGTGCCATCAGGATTGGCTTTTCCATTGCATGTTGAGTTTCACGTGTTTAGTCCTCAACCTTTATGCATAACAGATGCAACATTTACTCCGATACACTTCTAAAGTAGCTCCAGTAATGAAGCATAGTACTATTATTCTATACCCAAAGGATCTCTTCACATTATGAGTAGGAACCCATTATACTTTCAGGCAAAATCTATTTAATATTTGAACAAAATATTTTGTCCACTGCTTCACAGAACACCTGAGTGTCTTTAATTGAGATTCTGAGTAATTGATAAAACCTTCAGTGGCATATATCACAACAGTACTGGAATCCTTGCTAGATCAAGCATGCTCTTACCCTAAAGGTTGGAGAGAGGTTAAAAATACACCTGCTTTTCAACAGCAATACCATTAAAACTCCTCTCTCTTCATTGCACTAGGATGTTATCTCCTCTGTCTTCCCTTGATTCAATGTAAGGAATTTGGTGGTGTACTATTTGGGTTTTCCAAAACTGTAATATTAGACTACTAATCAGTAGAAAATTTTACAATAGATGTTTTATTCAATATTAAAAAAAACAAAAAAACAAAAAAACAGTTGATCCAAACCAGCATGAAACATTAAGGAGCATTTATCTAGAGAAGAAAGAAGGACTAGAGAGAGAAAGAACAGCAAGGAGCATTCAGCTTCTTACTTGACAGGGACCTGCTGGAGACCACTTGTTCTGACTTGTCCTTTGGGAGACTGAGGTTCAAGTCCAGTCACCAGCAGTGTTTTAAAATTCCAGTTGCAAATTGGAACAACACAAAAAGAGTGAAAAAAAATCCTGAAGTAACCTGAGGTCCTGCTACTCATCACTTACTTCAGAAATAGAGAGACGAGGCTGCATTTCCACCACAGTTTAAGTCAGTGGAAGAAAGCACTGTTGGGGTCCCTCTGCATAAGGCAAGGCTGAAGTGTCTGTGATGGCACCTTAGCTGCACAAAGTTAATACCAATAAACCTACTGACCCTAACAAATCAAGACCTCACTCCTGACTTAGTTCATCACTTCATTAAAAGTGACCTTTCTTATTAATACTATTACAAGACAAACTCTTCATCAAAAATGTCTTTCACAGTTCAGTTTGATGCACCCGTGCCTTGAAATAAAAAAGACAGTCCTTTTATCAAAGACTATCTCAAAGATTTAACACTTCAATATGCCCATATTTGAAGCAAAGCAAAGGTCTCTTGCACTAATATTAAAGAGTCCTGAATGTCTAGGTCATGATATGTAACTGTGTTTATTATGTCTTGAGCTTTTATACCATATCAGGTAAGAAATTACAAGTAACTGCTTGCAATCAGCCAAAATATTTTAATTTTCAAATTTGAAAAACAAAAAATTGAAATTATTCCAAAAGAATTATTCCTAAGGTTGACTCCATGATGTTCAAATCATAATTAACATTTCTAATACCTATACAGTAAAAAAGTGAAATACTTTGCCAATGACAAAGCTCACTTAATTCTCCCATTTCTTCCTTACCTATGTTGATCAGATGACAGCTCCTGGTATACAAAAATTCTGGGTGAATAAAATACCAGTTCTTAATAACATAAGAACTCAGCTACCAGTTAAAGATTAAAAATAAATAAAATTTATTGCAAAGTCAAAGTAAGTATTACAGAAAAGAAATGCAACCAGGTGAATCCCAATCTGTGTTGCATTCCAGCTATGTCACAGAAGAACACATCCTACATCTTGAAGTGACTCAGCCCAACACAGCCATACTTTTTAGGAAATGTGAAATCATTATAATTGCCTTATCTGATGTACTAGAGTCCTGCTAATGACCTATCAATTATCACAAGGCTTATATTTTGGTTTCCTATTAACCAAAGATGTTCTGGAGCAAACTATCCAAGGAATTGCTTAACATAAGGAGACCAGACTACTGCAGAAAAAACACTTTCTGTACAAGAACACCCAACACCACAGCACCAACGTTCCAGAAAAAGAGATCAAAGTGAACATTTTCTAGTCACATTAACACCACTATTTCTTTTTTTTTTTTCTTTTTTAAATAATAATAAAAAATAACCATGCCTCTTTCACTTTGGAGAAAACATTTTACCAAGAAGTATGGTAAAGTCATTAATTTCTGGTGCAAAGATGACAAGGATCACAATAGAAACCTTAAAAGCAAACAGTAAAGAGCCAAGTCCTTTCCCCATTTTAGCATTTTCATAGGAGGAAAGAGGTAGTCCTTGTTGCAGAAGTGAAATCAGATCAGTACCTAGCCTGTCTAATTACCTTAGGTGAGGACTGCCAAGAGAGTTGGTAACCAGGCCAAGTTACATGAGGTAATATTTTATCCAATAGATAACAAATCCAGCATAATCCAGGCTAACAGTACATATTGATAAGATTAGTTTCTAATACATGTTTATGTGTTCGCAAAATTTGTATCTAGATGTTTATGTAGAAAAAAGAGGGGAACAGTTATCACTACTGGTGAAGATATATTCTGTTTCTGCATTTCAATGAATATTTATATTGAGTATTATGGTATTTTGCTTGCTGTATTTGTAGAACTGCACACATGGGAAGTTGGCCAGTCTACCTGCAGAATTTGTCTGCCTGATGTGTTAGAACAGGCATTTAAAACTCTTTTTGAAGAACAGTTTTAGGATTGTGCTGCTTCTCCCATGCTGATAAAATCATTACTTTGTTAAGTACCTGCTGGTACTGTTCTATGGGATGCTTTAAAGATTAATGACTATCATCCTTTGTCATTTAGATGAAAAACAACCAATATATACTTAGGTGCAAATTTTGTCAAGGTTTAATACCTGGTCCTCTAGATTTGTTTTTGCCTACTGCAGTTCAAAATACAAGTTTTTCAGCTGTTAGGTACACAAACCTTTTTTGAGGAAGAGTAAAGTAACACAGAAATAAAAAATAACTTGAGAAGGAAACTGTGATGTTAAACCCTGTATACACTGTGCCAAACCGCCAGTGTCTTGGACACCAAGAAAAGTATATGCCCTCTCAGGAAAGATATCTGGGCTTTAGAGCACAGGACTGTCAACTGAGACATCTGAAATCCGTGCCTTAGCCTACCTCTAAGGCAGTCAGTATGAAATTTAGGTCTGTATCAACAGTGACTTTACCTCTTCATGCTGCTGTTTGCACCATGAGGACTCCAGGTTAGTAGGTGCACAGGCAAGATTAACAATATAATAGTAAGGTCTTATTAGACTCTTAAAAGTTAAGCTCCTAACAAATTAGTCCCTTACTCAGTGTTCTATTGAGCACACACCTAGATATCTTGCTTGTTTAGAGCTTCTGATGATCAGAAAGGGCTTCAAGAAACTCAGAAAGTCCTCTACCTGATCTGTGTGGTCCTTATCAACTCCCATTTCTCGTAAGTTTCTTCTCTTTGCCTAAGAAAAATGAGAACTCCATCCTCTGAAATTCCAGACCACAGTTGGAATTGGGACCGCAGTTGTAATCTTTCAGATCACAGTTGATAGCTACATAAAAATTCAGAAAACCTCTCTAAAAGCTCTTCTCACACCATTGCAAGCTGCTAATCATGTGACATTTAATCTAAACCAAAGACAAACTGCTAGCTATGAATATTTTTCCTAGCCAGTGCTCTAAATGTAATAATGGTTTTCAGAGTGTGTGGGTCTGGCTCACTTCAAGCGGTTTTGCTCCTTCCTTGACTCCAGCTGCAAACTACTAAACACATACTTTTTTAGGTCATTATGGCCTAATGTCTGTGGCATTACATTATTTCAGTGACATATCTTTGAACATACCGTAATTCCAAAAACTGCAGGTCATCTTTTAGCTAACTGGAGAGCAGGATTTTATATTAACTCCATCCTTTGCCTCCGTCTCCTTTTTAAAAAGGAAAACAAAAATTGCACTGAAACTTCCTTTCCCATTATTCCCTTCTTGGTAATGAGTCTTTTAAACTTGCCCTATTAGGGAAAATCATTGCTAGTGGCAAAAAGTGCACCACCACTGAGAACATCTTCCATCCCGATAAATCCTGGCACAGAACCGAAGACAGAGGATAGCTAAAGCACAACATTCATAATCAGAGATTCTTAGAAAAGGAGACCTTGCCAAGGATGACTTCTACTCCTTCCCTTAAAAAACAAAAAAAACACACATGCACCCAGGCCAATAAAAGATGACAGCTGTCTTCAGAACAATACTTTTTATGGTCCTTTTCAAACAGAAAATATAATATAATTCTGTCTTTAATTTGCCCAGGTTAATCCATGACCCAATGAGTTAGAGATGTATTTACCTGCTTATATTCTCCTTTTGCTTAGCTATTAAGTAAAATTAATTTGTTGGTTTCTGTTTAAGAAAGAAATGCTCAGAAGAGCAAAACTTCTATAGGTCAGGTTTGAACTACTGTGACAGAGTTCCATGGCAACTTTCTAAAATGTCAGACACATTCCAGCTCTTTACAAGACAAATTCGGTAAGAGCACACAGTCAATGTTATCCATAATTTACAAGTCAAGGTATGTCATTTGCCCCAGTTGGTCAGTTTTATCTCAGTCGAAGTAGTTCAAACATCTCATCAACATAATGTGTGTGAGGTAACATCTCCTATGAGCTATGGTATTTCCAGAGTGGGAAAATGTTGGTATTTTGCATGAAAACAGTACTTAAGCTATGTGGTACATCACTGACAGCAAAATAAAGCGTGATTTGGACTATTCCAGTGCAGTATGTAGAAGTAAACACTCTCCTTATTTCACAGTCTTGCTTGGAAAAGGCAGTAAGGAGCAGCAAAGCACAAATGGATTTACTTCCAGCAGAAAAAAAACAACAGGCATAGCATAGAAATTTGTCAGTATATCAGTTTCATACCCCTGAGTTTCACCATGACTATGGTGGCTATGAAGCCACCACTAAAGCAGACCCTGAACTGGACAGGATTGGGAAACTCCAGAAAACTGCACATTTCATTCCCGGCTGCTGCCTTCCATGCCTACACACGCACAAACACCTGAAAGAGCAGAAACAGTGGAGAAAGGCACTTGTAAGGATTTTCATGTATTACTCCAAAAAGGAAACGTCAGTGTTGCCACCAAAGCCCAAAGACCCAGAGGAACCTCAGGGCACAGGAGGGCCAAGCCTGCTCAGGGAAACATAGGGCAATGGCTTGGAAGTAGGTAATGCTCTCAGCCAGCCCTCCTGCATGAAAGCTGGAAGATTCATGCTGAACTATTATCTTTACACAAGCACTTCAGAAAACAGAGCTTTTTTTTTTTTTTTAAAGGCACTTGCATGTTCAAAACAGCCTCTGTCCCTGCCCATGAGTTTCTCCTTCTTTTTGCCAATCAGCCTGGCTGCTCTGGCACTTCTGGCTCTCTGGCACTGAAAAAGCCTAGCAAGACTGCTCATTTCTCAAGAAAACCTTGCTGCAGACTGAAGAGCTTCAGCTAAGCATGCACATTTTGGATGTGTATCCAAACCAAACCCAAACATCTTGAGATTCTTCCTTCACTAACTCCAAACACATTTGATATGCTTAAACACACATTGTATTCTGTCAGAAACCAAATGACTATTTGCTGTTCCAAATAATCAGATATATCGTGCTGGATGATTAACAGTAATATTGTTCACCCAAAGCAATCAAACTTTCATTTACATATTTAAGAGCTGGGATCCACAGCCCTTCAAGTCTGTGGGACTACTTCCAATCACTTTGACAGACCTTGGATGTAGCTCTGAGCGATTTTTTTCCCCTGGATATATTCATCCATTGAAGACTGAGCTCAGTATTGATTTTTTCACACTGCAGCTAGAAGAATGAATATACTTAAAGCTTCTTGTAAGGCCGGATATCACTAGGTAAATTGAATACAGAGGCTTGTTTTCCTTACATTTGGTTTTGATGTTCTGTTCACTGAGCCTATGACTGCAAAGGTTATAGATGATGCAATTTATTTTCCTTCTGCTTTTTACCAGTAGAATACTGCTCCTCTTCCTAGATTAAACACAGGCTTTATTGCACATTTATCTCAAAATGCATTTCTTTGAAAGGTCCAAAATCTAACAGCATGTTTCACATTTGCTAGTAGTCTCTCATTTTTATCCTCATCTTGTAGGGAGTCTGCTTCCAAACCAGTTTTGTCCTCCTAACATGAACTGTAGGTTTGCCCTGATTTTAACAGAAATAATACCATCCTCGAAGTCTTTAGAAGCCTCCTGTTCCTACAGCAAGCACTGTAGACATTTATATTATCACCATTCTATTATGAATATGAAATTAAAGAAATGGTTACTATGTAAGGGAGTAATAAGCTTTTTGTTTTACCCTGTGTACTTTGATTTTACTTTCTTCCTAATCAAACTAAGCTTATGCACGCTGGTATTTCCCCATGTCTATTTTGTAACTACCTATGTGCATATATCTGCTTGACTTCTACTGAGTACTGAAAACTGCTGAATTAACTGCAAAATACTAGCCACATTATTACATGCCAGGCTTGGCTACTTAAGCATTATCTTGAAAATGCAATGACATTTCTCAGTAAGTACACCGGACAACATGTAACCATATTCAACGTGCGCATCATCACACCACGCTGTGCTTTTTGTTCCATTTTGTTTTCTATAAATACAAAACAGAAATCAAGCCCATGCCAAAAATAACTGTAACTAATAGTTTGCATACAGGTTTTGTAAAACGGAGTTTTCTCTTTTTACTTTAACAAATAGCTTGTATTTAAAGAGACTATCATTCCTTCTTTTGTTTTCCCAGGAAAACTGTGATCTAGCCAGTAACAGGCAAGCTTATGTAATTATTACAATGAAATGCAGAATCTGCCTTGCAAAACCTATTTGCACTGCTTTACAGTTTATATATATATATATATTTACCTCAGTTTCTAAGATTGAAAGTAGATCTACTGATTCATAAGTGTCATGTTATGAGTATTTTATGGTATTTCTCTGACACTAGCCAATTATATGAACTAATTGAGAGCAAACCATTCCTAAGCTGCTCTTGTGTTATCCAGCCTTTCAATTGATTCCAGAGGTCTGCTCTGGGTATGTGCCTGTATGGTACAGCCTTAAACTCTAGGTTTTAATCAAATTATCTTCTTTTTTAATTGGTCACAATTACATACCTCAGAACAGATTATATGTAAAATTGTAACTTGTATATTCAGCACATACCCATTAAATTTTCACATTTCTTATAAGGAAATAAACTTTACAACTTATCTTGGGTTATTGTAGTGCTCAGTTAAGTTTCAAATCATCAAGCTCATAAGTAAGCAGCTGTGACACTTTTGTTGTATACAACATATAGAACAGCCATAGCTATTTAAGAAAAAAGTAAGAATGCCAGACAGTGCTCTTCACTGAATTACTCTTCCTACTTCACAAAAGCAACAATGAAAACAGTTACTCTTGTAATTTTTTTTTACTTCCCTTGACTTGCTGACTATATTACTCCAAAATATGACAATTATCACTACCAAGACTGCATGCATTGACTATTTCACACCTTCTGCAAAGCAAAACTTGTTTACAGATTCACTATATCAATGTAACAAAGAAAGGAATACCCAGATGGTCAAACCTCAAAGTGGTCAGGGCTGAGATCAATTTTTTCAGAAGTACTTGATACACAGCTCCTCTATCTTGACACCTGGTAAGCATTTCTAGTCAATGATTTTGACTAGTCACCCAATCAGAACTTTCTTATTCAGTTCAGTCCCACACATGATCAAGAGCTGAAAATCCTTTAGGTTCAGAGGAAGTGAAAACGCAGACTATAGACTTCATTCCGTTCCTGAAGAAAACTGGAAAGGCTCTGCTGGTGCAGTGGTGCTGTATAAGACTCTGAAAATTCTCAAGCTGAAAGTCAAAACACTTATCAAGCACTGTAAAGAAACACTTCAGTTTCTAGAAGTGCACGGAATAAAGAGTTAACAAAACATTAAAATAACATGCAAATTTTTAGAACATTCAAAATTTAAACAGAAAATAATAAATATAAGTCTGTGCTTTTCATCTAAGAAGAAAAAAATGGAAACAGTAACCTGGAGAGACTGTTTAGCTGTGCTTTCAAAACTAGAGTTAAGGCTAATAATCATGATACTCTGGTGATATGCAATACATCAATCACTTCTATTCCCACTGAAGGAAGAAAATAAGCCAGTGTCTCAAAACCGTTTTCACAAGCAAAGAAATAAATGAGTTCTGTTGGATCCCTTAATAAGCCTTAAAATCATTTTGCACACTAAAGTTTGCAAAAAAAATCAGATATTTAAGGTGCTTTTCGTAAGCACACACATAAGCACTGATAAGCGCATACAGATTCCAGTTTTACTTCCAATACCTTTGCAACACCTTTTTTTTTTTGTTTGTATTTGTTTTTATGCAAGTCAACATAGAAAGGGAAATTACTAGCAATAAATTTTCACGGGATCACTGTAATATATAAATAGTATGAAATTAAGCTCAGTGAAGCTTCACTGAGCTTATCAGGTAGACATGATCATCTGCTTTCCAGCAGAGCTAATTAGGAAAGGATCTACTCATTACAGTCAGAGTAAAAGATATCAGTTGTTCGCAGGGAGAAACTGAAGGAGGAAAGCCTGGGAGGGAAGCAAACGGGGCAGCCACCCTGCTCTCCCCAAGACCGCTGCCCTCGTGTGCTGACAAGGGATGAATTCCAGAGTAATCAAAACATGTTGTTGCTTTCTCTCCCCACTGCTCTCTTAGTAAATGTTATCCTAAAGTACCCCTTTCACAAACACAGTGGTAAATGGCCACCAGTTCATTGGAATGACATTGGAAAGCTAAATACCAACTAACCTTCTTCAATTACGTTTACACTGTCTCCACACCAGTAAAATTGTTTTGACCTGATTTACCTCAGCAAAGCTTACTTTCCTAGAAAAGTGACTCTCTGACTGCAAATGCTCTAACGAAATTTATACTCAAACCTTCACTGAAGTTAAAGCATTCTGTTATATGCCTTCATACGTTTTACTACTATATTTATAGATGTCTTGGAGTTTTTTTTTTTTGGGGGGGGGGGGGGGGGGAGATCCAAGAGGACATAATGTCAAGGCTTATAAGAAGGACAGCAGAAAATTATTACAAGCTTAGGTGCCTGTGCTCTGTGTATTCATTACAGGTTTTGAAGCTTTACATGCACTTTGTATGACAAAGAGCATGAGATGTCTTCTGTCCTACACAATTCATCTCAATTAGGTAGAAGTAACAAGGTAGGAATGCATCGTATACAAAAACGAGCTAATGCTTTGCCAAGCTGTAATAGATGTTATTACAGATACCAGACTAACAAGATTGTACAGCCACTAACTACATACATTGTACGAACATCCTTTCCTGTAAAGGAGAATATAGCATTTTAGAGCAAGGTTCTCAGACAAAATCCAAACCCTCCAGGCAGAGCAGTTCAATTACCCAAAGTATCTCACAGAGCAATGGAAGTGGTGCAATGCATTCAGAGAACACTCTCAAGATGCTGCTTGATAAAAGAGACTACTGCTTTTCAGAACAGCCCCAACTGAATCCCCAGAGCAGCCATTACCGAAGGAACATCCAGGTGTTGCTGAGCTTCAACAGGAGAAGGGGCTGAGAATGAGAGGAATTCTGCTCCCCTGCCCACCCCAGCTGCCACTGCCTTTTGTTTCTCTATTTTCTCTCAACTACAGCCACATCCCATTTCTGAACAAGTGACAGACAGCTCCCAAAACTTGACCACCTGGCCTTTATCAATAGGCATAACCATAAAGCCCCCAGGACCTGGGCCAGATGGAAAGTAAAATTCAGCAGCATTCACGAACAAAAGCACTTACACAGTAAAAACTTGTTGTTTCTTGGTGAAGTTTATCACTGTTTATTGACAGGTCAGCACTAAGAGTAAATCATCCCCTCTAGGAATTGGTGTCAGCACTTCTCTGGCCACTACTAATTGTCACTCTATACTTACGTCACTTACAAGCATCAGCACAGTAAAGCACAGTTTGTAAATTATTCCACCCCCATGCAGCAAACTTGCACCTGAGATAAAAGAGCTTGCTCACAGCCTTTTAGTAGCGCAAGAAACAAGCTGCTCACAAGCACTTCCAAGAACATTCAGATGACAATTACGCTTATTTTATCATCAAATAAAAACATTGATTTTCCATGTTTTATCCATGACAATTGCTAAGTTTCCAATAGGAAACAGATTCAGAACCACTAAAATGTTCCACTTGAATTTTTATCACTTTTCATTTGCTGATCTCCCACATTGCAAAATTTTCCTTTTTACCAAGTGCTATTACACCCTCTTGATTATATCATAAAAAAAAGTTTAAGTGCTACTTACAAAAATGCTTTGTTTAGCTGAAGGGGGACTTGCAAAGCAATTTCCAAAGCATCCAAAAGAACAATTTTTGTGAGCCCATGGCTAGCGGGGGACACTAGGGCTAGAACAGGAGCGCTGCAGTAGATGTCAGCAACAGCAGCAGAACCCCTGGAAGAGCACTTGGCACAAGCAAAATGCTTGATAAACCTGAAGCTCACATCTAGCCTCATTCATAAAATACAACAAAACTGCAGAAGCTTAAAGGATTAGTTATTATTTGAAATTGTACTGCTAAGGTTTAAGTGAACTTAGCACTCCTTACTGGTTTGAAGAGTAGCATTAAGTTCTGCTTCTCCATTTGGTATAGCAGCATGAGCAATGGTGTTGGTATCAACTTGAAGTATAGGCATCTTTACTAGGAAGACTAAGGACCCTTTGTAAAGTACTGTGAACTAATTTTCACACTTCTTTGGCGCTAGACATCTGAAACTAATTTTTCAACATCCTCTTGCCAGTAATTGCCTTTTTAAAAATAGATATAATGACTTGATAACCTGTTATGTTTTTCCTGGGATTTCAACTGATATCTGTAATGAAATAATCAAGTTTCCTACGCTACCTAAGAAATGAACAGGTGAACTAAAAATAGGAGCTCTATTAAACATTTTTCGTAGTTCTTAAAGTCACATAGAGTCTTGTAATATATTAAAGGCATAGATACAAGAGTAAAAGAACCATATACCTGGAAGGAATCTTGAATGCCTTTTACTACCTTACAAAAACAACAATAAAAAAAACTTGAAGGAACAATATTCCATTATATAAACATGACTAACCACAAAAATTAAAACCTTTACTAAATTCACTGTAAGATAAACTGACAATTAACCAAGCCTCTCTATACTTCTAACCAACACATGCAAGATGCTTACATCTGCCAGAGCCGTGACCATGCTAACTGGCCTAAATTGCCCTCACCAGCATCACCTGGTGCCCACTCCCATACCCTGCCCACTCCTACACAAACCCCGCTTAAGCTCAGGCCATGGGTTTCAAGTCTTGTTCTGAGCTATGCTGTGGTTGTACCTAGTCTGGATTTATCTCTGTTCACTCCTACGTAGCCCTTGGATCTGTGTTGGAGCCTGATCTTTTGTCCCGCCTTCCGGAAGGATCTTAGACCCAAACTGTAGCTGGTTTCACATGTTTTCTCTGCCTCCCTTCCCTCTGACTCCCCATAAGGTGTTGGACCCGGTTCATAACCTCAGCCTGCCTGGGGCTGCCAATGGATTCTGTCATCAGCAGCCAGCCGTGGGCCTGTGCAGTGGCCAGGGAGGGCCCTGGCTCTCCTGTGGATGCCTCAGGCTCCTGGCTTGTCCTTCCTAATGGAGTAGCCCCATTCTTGCTTCTTCCTGATACTCTTGAGAAAACTGCATTTTTATTTTTTTTTTGGCCTGTTTTGGTAATCAGTGTGTAAACAAAAAGAGGCATGGTCTTTTCAGTGAGCAGATTTGGATACTGAAAGTACTACAAATCTCAGAGAAATCTGGGAGACCACCATAGTGCTGCCGTACGGCTGCACAAGTACAACATCCACTGGGGAAACAGAGTATGTCACAGGTCTCTCAAAAGAAAACTGAAATTAGCTGTCAATTTAGAGATTTTCTCTCTCCTGTCAGCCATTGGTGCTGGTACAGATTTTAGTTGGGTTTTGCAATCTTCAGCTGCATAAAGCTTCTGGACACAATACCCTGGCTCATTTAAAAATTCAGGTTTTGCCCCTCTATATTTTAACAAAAGTACATTTTCCTCCACAGTGTGGGGTGCTGAAGGTGCCATCACTTCTCGTCTGCTTCTCTGTTCCTGTGAGATATAATAGAGCTTAATATTTTTACTTCACAAATCCTATTTCTATTTTTCTTTTACTCCTGTGTCAAGTTAAATATGTTCCCCATTTAAAGACACTGATAACACTGACAGAGTGTGCTCTGCTATTCTGCCCAACAAAAGCTTTGTCTTGAAACTAACCTTTCCCTCAGCAGACAAAAGTGAAGGGCACTAATAGCAAATGAAAACATGTAGTTCTGTTTATTAAGGCTGCTGGTTTGAATGCCAAGTTCTCAGTACAGGATTAAGTGCATTTTGTGTACAGCTGGAATATGTCATAGATACATATAGGTCTTTGAATTTTAACATTCCCAGGTGATTTTTTTTTTTTTTTGGTATTAGCCTTTAGTGCAGAAAGAAATCTGGACTTCCAGAACTTGTGGATAAATAGACCTCTCATTATTTTCCTGATGAAGAACTTAGGCTTCTTACACTGAAGGTCTGAACTTCGAGCACCTTCACATGAGAGCTGTTCTTATATTCATTTTCAAAGTATCATAAATAACAGGGCCTTGCTGACACCTCCCTATACCTTTTAAGTTCTGCAATTATAAAAAATAAAATACCTTTAATTACATTAATACTTTTTTAAAGTCTTTCTTATAAAATTGAATGATTACAAAGCAAATGCAGCAAAATAAATGATAAAATACCTAGATTTCATATGCCTTCATTGAATGAAATCATTTTATCTTTAATGTCCTTTTAGATATCTATCACCAAGACAATATTTGTTCTTGTGTCTATATACCGATATATATATGCCCATTTCCTCATGAGTAAAATCAGTAGAAAACCACTCTATGGACTTAAAGCTTTTTAAGTTTTCTAAACATAGAGCAGCCATCTTCTTCCATGTGCTTTTTAAACAATGTATTAGTTCCATGCAAAGAAAGTGAGGGTCTGTGCCTGCTGTAAATAACTGAAATGCTCTGTAAAATATGCCGCACATTTATGGTCTGATGTAAATGCTAGCGAATCATAAAAATATTCCCATTGAATTCTGGGGGTTCTGGATATAGCCCCTAGGCACAACTGTTTCTTAGCATTTTCTTAAAGTAGCCATTTGGGAATCACATTGTCCTGCACGCTAACATCAAGGGTTCTTTTTACTTATTCTGATTAGGTTTGGTTTCAGTTTTGTTTATTAAATAATGTGAATAATGGTTATGTAGGAATTTATTTTGAGTGGTGGCATTAAGAGATATACTGAAAACTTTTACAGGAGTACAAACAAAAAAGAACTGAAGAAATGAATTAGATGTTTCATATATGTAAACAATTTCTATGGCCATCCTCTGGCCTGCCACCACTCAAACACAGCATGGTTTTATCTGCTAGGTTTTCATGCAAGATTAATGAATTTGGGAAGTAGATGGAGATACTTATTAGCATTTGATCATTACTTTTTGGAGTTCAGTCTGAGAATGCACTTATTCAAAGAAACACCCAGCCCACTCTTATTTCTGTACATACATCCTTGCCCTAGGATTTTAGGCAGGAATGGTGGGTTGTTATGCCCCTCCTCAGTGTGTAGCTGGTCAGAAAATGGAGGCCTGTTGGCTGATAAAGACCTTACCAGAGTTACTTATGTCTTTGACACTTCCATGCTATTTTACTGCACAGGCCAGTATTTGACGTTAGCCTTGAAGACCACCCAGAAGTAGCAGCTGGTGCAGAACTCTGCTACTCACATTCTTAGTAGAAAGGAGCTGCTATCACCATAAAACAAACTGTGCTCAGTGTTTTGCTCTGCCTATCTTTTGCTTGGTGCTACAACAGCGTGCAAGTTGTACTCAAGAAGGCCAGATAGCCTGGCAGCCGACTGCTTGAAGCAGCCTCTCCCCACTGCTCCACCATGGCCCGCTTCTCTCAAGTTCTTTGATAGCACCTTTAGGACCAGAGGCAAGCCACATTGAGTAAAAGATCAAACTCTTCCCCTCTGGCAGTTTGTCAATGCAAGAACTTGGTAGGGCATAGTGCACGTTTGTTATGGCAGGTTTTTAATTACATCTTTGATACAGCAGTGATAGGATTCCATATGTGAGAGTAATGCGGCATATGCACCAGTAACTCAGAGTTGAAACAAATTTAGGTCAGATCCTCACCTGATGTAAATTAACCATTTCATTTACTCACATGGAACCCTGTGTATTTCTTACAGCCAAGAATCTGATGCCTTGTGAGATTTTACCTAAACATCTAGGCTAAAAAATTATGATAACAATAGGTATTTTACATAAATGTACTTTTCTCTCTCTTCTAACCCTGGAGCTCACAGTGCTGCTAAACTGCTGGTGAACTTTTAGGAGAAGCAGACCATGTGTTGACCTGTATAAAACACATGAAACCTTGAAAATATTAGAAGGTTACAGACTTTGGAACTGTGAACCTCAGCTGGAACTTCCTGCCGACTGCTTTCCCGGTTAGAAGGCATCAGGTCGAGTTTTGTGCTTTGTAGCATACGGCATGTCTGATCACAACTGACAGACTGCTTTGAAAGCAGGCAGTAAGGATGAACACTTAATCTGCTGCATAACATGACTGTAAAAAACAGTTTCTAACTAAGGGCAGCTAATAACATAAAGCCCACAGGGCTAAGATGAATTATTTATAATAAATTGTGCATAATTTAATGTCCATAAATGACAACAAATTTGTGAGTTTCTGTAAAATTTTGGAGATTGGTCAGCTCAGTTTCACTCTGATAAGAGCATCAATGAAAATGACAAGTTTCTAACAGTATTCTGCACCAATCTTTAATTATATAAATTATGTGCTGTTCATATTATGCACTTGTTTACGTTCAGTAGGTACCAATTTAGTTTCATCTAGATAAAATATCCGTAATAAAGACACCCTGCTGATGTCAGATTATTGCAAAGCTTGGAAACTTATCACAGCTACACTCAGATCATGCAAGTCAGCCTTGATGGGCACATAGTTTCATCAGTTACTAAAGACCTATTGCTGATGCTCACCAGTTTAGGATCTCACTGCTAATTCTATGCTATGGGAAGGAGAAAAAAGGAGGTAGAGATCTCCTTCAGTGAAGATCTTTACTTCGAGTCCATTAATGGATGTTATTTGTAGTTCTCTCCCCTTTCTCTCTTCACCTCACTTCCTTCCAATTAATTAAAGGTCAAATATTGAAGCTCTTTTATATTCATGCTGAACAAGATGAAATTTTAGAAATTGCCCCGGGAAGACACTAGTACTGCTGTCTGTGTACGCTACTAATCACTGCAGATGGAAGTGGCAGAAACCAAAGCAGGAGCTCAAACTATCTTCCCACTGAGTTTGGTAGGTCCCAGACTACACTGTCTGGGCAGCCTGTTGACCATTCCATGTACATCAAAATAACCCCAAAACAGTGGGTTCCATGTAAAAGTGCTTGCAAATTAGGTTCTCCTGAGAAGTTTAAAATAATAGGCATGAGTTCCAGCTACTACCCCATATCCCTACCCTAAACAAAGTTGCTGCTGCAGGTAAGGGCCTTTCTTTGGCTACTGCTCCTAAAGGAGTGGTGGACTTAACATTATCACAAAAGGGAGCAGAAACCCACAGGGCTGTGTTGTGTGAAGTGTAGAGGAGGGGGACACAACACTGTGCCTTAATCTGACCTACCCTTTGGATTTGAAGCCCTGTCTCCTTTTCACAGACTGTTCTGCAGCCAAAGATCCATAGTGGATAAAATGCCTGTAATAACTGACATTGTTTTCCATCCTTCTTCTCTGGATCTCCAAATTTGGATAGGGCCACTGCCAAAAGTTTTGAATGAGTATGAAGAAGAGGGAGGCTAGTGGGAAGGAAGGAAGGATGAGGACAATCTGTTTGACTGCTTTTGCTTCCACAACTTTAACCAATATGGGAGTTAGGGTTTTAATATGAATCTCAACAGCTTTGGGGGGACTAATCTCGTTTTCCCATAGGAGAAGGAAAGGGAAGAAAAAACCTGATGTGTGTTGGTCTTTTGCCAAAAGGACAACCATTTGGAAGTGGAAGACACAACTGTGTAAAAAGACAGGTAGACAGAGGAAACAGAATTACCATACTATCAAACTCATCCTCTCATTCTTATGTGAGTTCAGGTCATGATTTGAGTGCCAGAGAGAATGGTAAGATTTTAGCCTGAGGGAAGAAAACGACAAGGCGTTGACCCAAAAAGGAAATGTTCAAGTCGTATGAATGCTTTAGTCCTGTTTATCAAACAGAATCCTCAGCTTTTCCAAACAGAATACATTCATTTCATGCTCCTTTTTTCTATATCACAAGCACAGAGAAAAAAACTGAAGATATTCTAGAAAGATCAACAATATATTTCACTACAGAAAAAATCTCTTCTCTTGCTCCTAGTTGCTCCTGTTACTTGTGTTTGCATTGACAGCTACTATGTGAGGCCTCATGATGATGTTGCCATGAGCATGAGAAATCAGTGACAGGAGTCAGGTGTTTTTTTGATATAGCGTTATTTATTAAAGAAATCATCATATTCTTGCCTCTCCGAATGTAAAAGAAGTGAACATGCCTTCCTTTTAAAGAAATCTTTACATTTGTCACTCCAATAAGCTCTACATCCTAGTGCACCAAGCCAGGGAGATAGACAGAGGAATCAGGAAGAAAAATATCCAGTTCAGAAAATGTCCTCAATATAATGGATCGCATGCATTTGGGTGGGACAAGGATTTGGTTGAACAAAAATGTTATTGCAGGGATTTGTGGTTAATCAAAGCTATTGTGAAATGATATACAGGAAACCACCACAGATTTACAGCTGTATTCAAAGAACTAATTTTACTGACCACTTTCTAAGATTACCAGGCTCTATGCAGAAGTATTAAAATCTTAGTTGCTAATCTTGCAAAATCTTATGCACATACTTAGCTTAACACTTTTTATAAACAGTCCTGCTAAACTCAAACTAGTTGCATGACTAGTGTTAAGCAGCTATCTAATGATTTATAAATGTCTGCTCAGAAAAAGATCACCATCTATGTTCTGTTCTGGACAACACAATATGAATGTGTAGCAGTAAGCAATTCTGTGCTAGTCTGATGAAATCTAATACGAAGACTTTAAGACATCCACTTTAAGACATTCTGTAGCGTTAAGAATTTATACCAACCCTGCAACACAATTCTAAGAGACACTTAGAAGAAAACATGCTTTGGAAAAGTAGCATCTCTCTATTATAATTTATAAATATTTAACATTACTTCTGTGGGTATCTATAAATTTTTATATTTTAATCTATTGTAGATTCTACAGCATTTTCTCTTCCCATGATTAAGACCAGGCTTTCCTCCCTCCTCCATGGGATGTTGCAGGGATGCTGACCTACACTTCTGCTAGATTTTCATTTTATTCCGTCATGAGTAGGACATGATTTTAGGTTTCAATGAGCTTTCAAATATATGTAAACAAAAAAGGATAAATATGTTTTTGCTCAATATTTCATCACAACTTTTCTTAAAAATGGTACTCTCCAATTGAACAGGTCCTTCAGGGAAAACAAAGCAAACAAAAAACATTTTCAAAATAGAAGTTCAGCTGTGCAATACCTATTTCACAAGAGCATTTTATTATTATTATTATTATTCATGAGAGAAAATGCCAACAGGATGTTTTCTCCACCAGCTCCTCATGAATAATATTGTTTCTTTGGTATACTGCATTATTTTTCCACTGGAGATTCTCAGGTATTTGTGTCCTGTCTGATTAAAGGCTTACCCCATGGATTTGCCACAGATAAGTTGTAGAAGGGAAGAGAAAATAGCTGGAAAGAAAGCAGATGTAAAACATGCAAGAGGCAGTCTGAGCGTCAGGAGCCTGCATATTTTTAGAAAGCAATGCTAACCATTGCAACCTCCATCTTCTAACAAGCAGGTGAATCTAAACAGAAGCAGCTGCTCAAACAGCAACAGATTTACTCAGTTTTCACTCTGTAAATTGGGACTGAGGAGGAAGGGAAGCATATTTCATAGAACAATAAGCAAAAGAAAAAATACTGATGCTTTTAGCACTTACGAAACTGGCAGATATGTGTGACCTGAGCTCTATGACCAAAATTTCATAAACAGTGACACAAAGAAACATCTGTTTCCATAAGCCAAGACAGTCAGAGAAATGTACAGCAACTTGACAAAAATTAAATAAAAAAAAACCAGCTGGGAATATGTAGAAATAATACCAATCATGAAGCAGCCTAATGCATCTACCTGTGATCATGCATGTGTAAATTGTACTTGTTTGTTCTTATTCAGGTGCAAGAATAACAGCTGGCCACTCCTATTCTTCCACTCACTTGCTTATACCCTATTCACTTGTTCAAAACATTTATTTACAAGGCACTGATCATTCATTTTCTACAAATGATGAGCCCGATCCAGCTGCTACTGAAATCAGTGGCAAATGTCCCACTTAATGGGAACTGGATTAAGTCTTTAATGTGTATGAACAATTCCATAAGAGGGCAGAAGAGACAGTAAAATACACTTGTTCAAAACATCTGTGTATTTTACTAAGATTACAGGTGAAGGAGAACAATTTTTAAAAAGTTTAAATAACGTACCAAGTAATTCCAAAGTTATAAAGTTGGCAGGTATAATTCACCATGAGACTAATGCATATAAATAAACTCTCAGCTTTCACAACTTTAAGACAAACAAAGAAATCACCAGAATAGAAAAACTAAAATCACATGGGAGGGGAAAACACTGTTTTAAATAAGCCAGTGAACAACGGGTTATTCAGCATGCAGGAGGAAAAAGGATATATTAAAATACTGGTTTTTATTTTCTCTGTTCTTACTTAATTATGGATTATCAATCTAATATTTGGGCAATAAACACAATGATAGCGATTATTCATCATATAAAACTTCTCACATGCAAATCATTCTGTTAGAGAATGTCTTATTTCACAGCTGGTTAATGCAAATAATATGACCAATAAAGGCTTAGTCCAGCATCCTTTGAAGTATTAAACATCTTTTCCACTAGTTGCAATAATCACTGAATTATTTTTCTTTAGTGAAATAATTCTCTAGTGACATATACCTTGAGATTCACGTTGGGTGAATAGGGGTATCATTATTATTATCACTAGTAGTAGTATTAGAAATAATATAATAATAAAGTAAAACAAAATCTTATATGTGTGGAATTTGATTCTGTACATCTAAAGGTTGGTACTGAAACACCCTTCCATTTAAAAAGGAAAAAGCTATAAGACTGCTGCTGAACTGAGTAAATGAAGGCATTGCAGAAGTAATGGGAATGTATTGGCTTAAATGTGTGTTTAGTTATCCACAATGGCACAATGACATGTAAGCAGAAGCAAGGATAAAATAAAAAGTGCAATTCATCTGTGGCATAATACAAGTGAAGGAAGGGGGTGAAAAGGTTTAAATGAGTTCAAAAACTGTTACTTGTAAGCAGCAACACTAGTCATTGTAGAAGGGACGAGGGCTACAAACTGGACATATATTTGCCTCCAGATTAAAGGCTGTATATTTGAAAGGACCTCCTTTTGGTCTGTAGGAAGGAAACAGGAGAAAGAGTCGGTCTTCATCTTAAATATTATCTCAGACAGGAAACTTAGCCTTTACAGAAGAGTTAAGGCACCTTTCATCAAAGCGGAGCTGAAGACATAAAATAAATAAATAAAAAGTCGTGTCTGTGCTAGGAACTTTGTGAAAGGGCATTGAGATCTAGCAGTAAGGGCTCTGCTTTCTTTGTTCTTAAAAGGGCTAAAACTGTCCTGGCCAGTCCCCAGGGACAGGGCTGTGCTGCATACAGTCTCATGTAGTTTGAAGTTGTTAAAATGGCAGTTGGTTCCTGCAAGCAGATCCCCGGCTGCCTAACATGGACCTGCTGTGCTTCCCTATCCTCATCCCAAGAGCTGTGCTACCTCAGCAGGAGCCACGATCATCCTCCTCAGCTTGAGACACACAGGTTCTTGCCTTTAAAGTCAGAGTTAAAGGGAGCAACTCCAGCCAACTCCCTGCCCTGCCACAATTCCCTAATGCTAGCCCCAAACAGAACAGCGTGACTTCAAGAAGAAAATGCATTTGCACCCTTAAGGAGTTGCAACTTATACCGTTATAAAAACCCTTTCCTTGAAACTTTTTCAATGCTGTGAATAAAGTGCTGTATTTCCATATCAACAAACTGTTTTTTCTGTTTGTCCACACTGCACTGTTAAGCAGGGGTATTATGTTTTCCTGGGATCACACATTCAAATAAAATTTCACCTCATAACAGATTTTTAGCACTCTGCTGTCAAGCATGTTTTCTGCTGGCAGATTAGCCATCAAATAAATATATACCATGGTATACGGAAATATCACCTTAAATCACATGGCCTCCAGCCAGACTAAGGCTTTGTCAGAACAGCCCCCTGGGAAAGGACCCACTTCTACAAGTAGAGGTAAGTCGCAGGAATTACCTCAGAACTACCCCAACTCTCAGCAAATAACTAGCGCCCGCATTCTGAAGACCAGCAATCACCATTGTAAAAGAAAATTAGTTACTTATATTTCGTGAACAATGAATAAAATACTCAAATGACAGGTTTTAAGTGATATTTCTCCAACACAGGTTTCTCATAATTATTTAAATGCACACAATCCCCAAGTTTTCACCAACGGTATTGACTTAGGTAACCCTCGAGCTCTAAGGAGTGTCTTTATATTAAACATTCCCACTACATAAAACATGTAAAGGACTCAAAGAGTTTTTACTCCAGTTCATATTTTCTCCATAATACTTGCTGATTGGGTGAAGATATATTAGATAGTTCTCTGTATTAAATTCTTTACAAGAAATAACTGAGATGTTTTCAAGAAGCAGTGGAAAAAGAGCAAAACTTGAAGCAAAGAAAATGCAATGTCTGTAGTATCCTAACAGTAAAGTTAAATACAGAAGTCACAAGCAAAATAGCTCAAAGTCAAAGTTCCCAAGGGATGATGACCTTTGCCTCCCGTTATTTATCAAAAAACAAGCCTGCAATGGCATTATCACAGAATATGTTAATTTGCCCACTGGTTCAGAGAACCACAGCATTAAACACAGTGATTACACTGGCAAGCCCCATGCCCATGCAGTCTGCTCTTCCAAAAGGTAGCAGTAATGAATCACTGCACGCTCAGAGACAGTTTATGCCTTGAATCAGAATTTACTTGAGAAACTCGACCCCATGTTCTTGGGAGAAAGCTGGTCTTTTTCTTCCTAATACCTTGAGAGATCTCCTCTTTGAGTTTACTCAGGCACCTTAATGCTGTGGCTGTCCATATGCAAGCTGAAATTTTCTCTAAAGAGATACAAAGAAATGATACATATCACCAAGAAGTTTTATCATTTTTCTTGGAGAGATCTTTGCTGGCCAAGATTAGTTCAGCCACCACAGTAAGCTTCACATTTCCTCCAGAGTCTCTCAAGTGCATCTTCTGAAGATGTTATCTGTAGCTTTTACCAAGGGGCTTATCTGTTCTGCAGTGAGCCTCTACCTGATGTACACAGCTGTAAGCTCTGCAGGCACTCTGTAATTGGAGGCCTATTAAAATGACTGAGAAATAACTTTTTCACTATTTATTCACCTTGTTTATTCACCCAAATATACATAGGATCAGACTAAAACAACACAAGTATGCATGCAGAATGTGTTAAGCTAGACCTTAATCTTTCTTTGCATTGCTTGATAAGCTACAGCACCTATGCTAAAGCTTCTATGAAGATGCAAACTATTTTAATGTAGCATGCTCCTGGCATTCCTTTGGAATGTTCTTTATTCCTTGTGTTTCCTAGGACAGTAGCTTTAAAGCTTTTGCATTTTCTTTGCTCAGAGACTCCATTCTGTGTGTCACAAGTCTTGCTAGCTTGGTTAGACACAGGTTACCAAAGCATGGAGGCGTGCTTTATGATGTGGTCTTTTCATTGCCATGCTTTGATTTCTCCTTCCCAGTCTTTCTTAATTTAACTCTGTAAAGCTACACAGAGTAACATCACCTGGGTAAACTGAGGTGCATTTGTTATTTACTAAAAAAAATGAATGAACAAAACCCCAAAGCTTCAGACATTTTCATTTTCTCACTAATAAATGTAATTTAAAACATCACTAGCTGAATAAAACTTTTTAAAAGACTTCATATAAAACGATCCTATCAAACAGGATCCGACATGATTTCTGTGTCTGCACACCTTACTTTTTTATACAGCTATGACAGGATAAATCACAAGGAATCAGAAGGGTCCAGAAAAACAACTGTGCTTTGAAGGAGGAGCTGAAAGAGGAACAACTTTTTACGAATAAGCAGACAGACTGATGTCCCAGATAGAAGTGATATTATCTCATCCACCCTTTAAAGAACAGAAGTAGGAAAAAAAAGCTTTTATTGTTCTTGGGAGGTCTGGCAGCTTTACATTTCTGGCTTAGATGAGATTTTAACTTCCCAGTAACATGCTGATATTGGATAGACTACAGCTACACAGAACCGTTTTGCTCCCTGCAATATTAAATGGCATGGGAGAATGGAAAGTAATCATAAGGGTAGATGTTAGTTGCCTAAAACATTCACACCATTCACCACATTTAAATGTACTCCAGCATGCTTTTTTTCATGTTTGGAGGGACTATGTATTGCACAAGATTGAAACACAGTGCAATTAAATACACATATTTTAGCTTTTAAAAGTAGATACTCCGTATATTTCTCATCCTCTACATTGTTTATCATTCATTCTTCTGATTCTAAACATACTGCCTAGTGACTGTAACACCTTGTGACAGTGTGGGTAAATTTCTTTAATAATAAGTAAAAATAAGCCTTCACAGATAGGATGCAATAAGTCTGGCCTATTTGGAGAGAACAAGGAAATGCAGTAGAAGTAGATTAAAGCATATGTATTTCACAGCGTCTGCAGATGCTTGGAAAGAACATATGATATTTTGGTCTATAAAATGGGTATATCAGTTTAATAATTTAAATTTGCATTGCAAAATTTACCCAAATTATTGATGGTAGCTTCAAATGATTACTACTGTAAATATATCTCTTGTATGTATTGTATATATGTACATCTCAGGTTTGTAGTCCAGCTAAGTATTGCACACAATCTCATAGATTAATAAACTGTCTTAAAAAATTGATGTGCAAAAAATTGATGTGCAGCAGGCTACAGGTAGATTGATAGATCAAATTCACATCTATGTTTTACATCTGAAACTTAAGTGACACCAGAAAGTTTTATTTCCTGATTTTCACCTAGTCAAAATGAATCCAGTCAGATCCTGTCTTTAAAGTTGTAGTAAGATACCAGAAGCCAACACCAGTTAAGGGATTTTGTATGTTTCCAGCATTTCAAATATGTTTCTTAAATAATTTATTTTCCAGTCAACTGCACAGACTATTCAAATGTACTTCTGTAACAAAAATAACCTGTTTAAACATAATAGGTTACAAAGATAAAGCAAAGTTAATAGTGTCTATATTAGAACTCTTCAAAGATCCTCATGGACAGTAAACAGACTCTTTTTGAGTGTGTATAATCTGATTTAATTCTATTTCTAGTATAATTCCTCATTACTGCTCTATACACCTGATCTAGTATTATTTGAAACCAATAGAAAAACTTCTACTACTTAATTGGCTTTGTATGCTGTTTTTTCCTAAGTCACTGCTTGATATTATTGGTACAGAAGAAGTACACATTTTCTTTGTATCTTTCACCAAACAATTCACTGGAATGAATAAGTAGACACATGTATTAAAAGAGAATGTTTATCCTCTGGTTAAGAACTCATGTCCATACTTAGTCACCTAAAGAAAGGGTAGGCTTTTTACAAGCTCCTAAAGACTTTTTTTAAGCTCTGAGCATCTTCAAATTTCATTCATCAATGTCTCAAAAAACAAGAGAACCATTGTAACCACAAAAGTTGTTTCCATTTATTTTCTTTTTCTTTTTTTATTTTTTTTTCAAAACAGCTTCCTCATTGATCACCCTTTTCCTACCCAGCCTTTGCATCTGTGTCAACCATTATAACACCACATATCGCTACTGACTTCAGCTGAATGTTTCGTGAGGCTTCTGTATGAAATATATTTTGATAATTTTGAAAAGACACAAGATACCGCATGGGTAGACTCATGCAACCATAGCTTAAATCCTGGAGATTATCACTGCAAACTATGTATATGAATGTTAAAGGCTGTACAATAATACTGCCAATTAATGAAGTTGAGGAATGGGCTTGGACATCTCTATTACTTGTATAAACTTTAAATGCTTTATGCACAAGGGATTAATTCCATCAGTGGACTGGGTACATACATTCCAGCTTAATCAAAATCTGCTCAGATCAGGGGGAAGAGGTTGAATCAGCCACACTCCCCTTGATATTGTATGCCTTTGTTTGGAAATGTATCTTGCAGAAGTATTACAAAATAGAAATGCTGTGTTCTCATCCTTTTCCTCTGAATTTCTCTAGAATTTAAGATAGAAATGTGGGCAAACTCGACTTTTCATCTCACCCAACCCAATACAGTTGATCTTATGTTTCACTTGGGAGGCTAAACAAGCTATAATAACTGGGGACACTTTTCATGGATTTCCTGTAATACGATTCCTGGAAAAATGGGTTTTGTGACATTGCCACCTGGAAGACTCGAGCTCCAGATTTTGGTCTGTCATTGACTTCCAGGGTGAACTTGTAAGAGTCATTTATAGACTTGTAAAATGAGGGTCATGTTCATTTCTTTAGGATTGCACGGAAATATAAAACAAAGCCTCAGCTGCCATTACAATGTAGGCCATATACATACCTAAGAAGAAAGAGAGTTTCTTATCCTAAGCTGATTAATATCCAGACCACAATAGTCCGAGAAACTCCATCAAATACTCTTATCAGCCTGAAAAGTCACATGTGTCATGTGGGGCAAAAAAGACGCTTGTGTACATATGTAAATAAGACTGAGTCATATAAGCACTGTAAAGTTTACAGAGGTTGGACAATTTTTTAGTTTTCCATAGTTAGAAAATATTTTTGAAGTTGCTGATGCAGTCACAAAAATGACTTGGGGTAAAGTTAAGCTTTAAATATTGATCTCCATAAAAAACAATTTCTGGCTTGCCTGAATTTATTTTATGGTCTGTTGATGACCCTTGTTGGTGTTAATACGATGATACATACTAACAGTTCCAGATTCTTTATTATCTGATTTCTCTTATCATCATCATTCACTACATGTCCTCCAGCTGCTGTAACAAAGAGAGCCTAGAGACTACATTCATCAACCTGAGCCATCCCACACAGGTCCAAGATTGCTGCTGAACAACGTAAGGGTGCTGTGGGAAAAGCAGCATGAAATCAGGTAATTTAAAATAGTATAAACAATGTGTATATGAAGAAGGATAATTTCCTGGCATTTTCTAACTAATTCTAGAATAAAACAAACAAACAAACAAACAAAACAAACAAAAACCCATTCTTCTAACTCTGCTTTTTGTGTGTGTGTGTTTAATAAAGGTGTTCAGTTCCTTGATAATATGTGATTGAGAATACAACTGAATAAAGACAGCTTATGAACAGCTGCAAAAGCTGAATGTCATCTCCTCAGCTTCATCAGTCAATTTTGGAGTGATCTGAATGCAGACAACCTGTAAATTATCTGATTTAACTCTCACAAGAAATGACTATCACTGTGTTTACACATGATCATCATGAAGAGATCATACCCCTCTCTGTTGAATCAGTTTGAGGGCTACTTAGCTATGGATTTGAAAACTTTTGAAACTCTCCATGTATAGTGCTATTTAAGGACAGCTGGCTACTAGATCCATGTAAGGACACACTGGGTAGGATGCTGGATTGTTTTTTATGTTTTGCCAGTGACTTCTATTCTTTCTCTGTCATTCCTCAGCAGTGAGCCTTCTTCTGATGAAGGCAAAGCCATAATATCCTAGAATGCTCACAGACATTCAATAACCAGATAGTATGTAAAAATAAAAAAAGGAGTCTTTCCATGATAAAAGTAAATGAAATAGCCACTTTGCCTGGCAGGGTAAGGAAAACAGGGGAAAAAAAGGACACCTCTGGTAGGTGTGGAATAAAGAGATGAATTCCTGATATGCTCCAATTTTAGATTTCTTCTCATCATGCTGATAGGATACAAAAAACAAAGCAAACAAACAAAAAACAACAAAAAAACACCATACAAAAGGCACTGTGATTATTAACTGGTGGTGTTTTATGGGACTGACTGACTTGTATGGTCTGTGCCCTAATTTCTACATTCATTAAGGGAACATTTTGGTTTTTGTTAAACTAAATTCAAAAAGGTTTACCAGGTAAGGTATCTTCTTCTGAGGGAGATCTGCAGATAAATCTTTACAAGGCTCAGTTCCAGCTCTGCAACCTTGGTGAGTCTCATGTAGGAGTGATATGCAACTGGAAAGTTTTTATCGAATTCAGTGGTGTCAGAAATTGTTTTTCTTCGACTCCAGATTGCTGGGACACTAGCAGTTACTTTGGTCACGTATTGTGTTTAGAGTGTGTATACAAAAAGGGCTCTATCTGTACAATGCCTCTAGCCGATTGTACAACTATGCTGCTTCTCACAGCAAGACCTCTTACTATAAACTACAGGGATTATAGCAATGCTACACTGATGCTATTATAGTAATGCTGTATGCTGGTTGAAGAAAGACATTTCTACATCCATTACTCAGTCCTTACTTTCATGTGGCAAGATTTCTATTGTTCTGTTGGAACATTTGGATATTCAGCACAGTCAAAAAAAAAAAAACATTCTTGTATATCTGAACCTTGAAGGAAGCTGTCTGTACCTAACAGATCATTGGTCTATGAAGACGAATGAATCCTGAAATCCTCTGGAGCAAGTACTAACTTCAGGAGATGTCTTTGTGTTAAGCAAGGAAATCATTGGCTGCAGAAGAGCTGAACTATTGATAAGAATGATAGTAATATCGTAAAGCCAACTGCTTATGGAGAAACTCTTAATCATGTGTGGCGTATGCATTGAGTGAAATGAAGAGAAAATTGCATAAATATTTATGTTAGTTAATTGTGTTTATGTTAAAAGTTACAGTGTTTGTTTAATGTCTTTGGAAAATCTGTAAACTTGGCTTCTGGATAAAGGCCTCCACAATGCTGTTTAGGGTTACAGCCATGTGTTCCCATCACTCACTTGGAGCACTCCTGCAGAAAACCTGGGCCTGGTTTATTCTCAGGTATCTAACAAAGTTATACTGGCTCCGCCTCAAATAACCACTGAATTGTTTCACACTCTGATACTGAAAATAAAAACACAGGGACAGGTTTCCTTCTCTGTGGCTGAGAGCAAGATTTTGGATTTTGAATCTGAGGGTCTTTTATTCTGTCTTTATTTTTACATCTTCCCAAAGTGCCTTTTCTATTTAAAAGAAACAGGGATCTCAAATAGATATGCTGGTTTTATCTGATCCACAGGCTCTTTCCTTGGGCACTCAGCTCTAGTAAATAAAGCCCAGTTTTAATGCTCCTGCTGAAGCAAATGTTAAATTAGAGCCAGAGGGACCTGAGTAAAGCTTTGTCAGTTTGTACCACGAGAGGGCTTGGCCTTTAGTATGCAACTGGCACAGAAGCTGTTCAGACACCATCAAAATCTATGCGCTCTTCGAATTGTTCACTGTTACCTTCCACTAAAATCATGGATTAAAAGAGATCTGTCTCAGACCCTCCCTGCAATTGGTACTACAAGCGAGAGGCACAGCTTCTCCTCAGACTTCTATAAGCCCTGAACAGATTTTACTTATATCTTAAGAATAATCAGTTCCTTATTAATTTAGAATTTACCTATGTGTTGTTCTCATGAGATTCAGAGCCATGTTAGTAAAACCATTTTGTAAGATCAGCTGTTCTCACAGGACAGCCTCAGCCTTGACCTTCCTCTTTAACTTCTGTTTCTTTACAATGTCCACCACTACAATATTATAATCTGTGTTTGAAAGCAGCTATTTTAGCATTCTCAGCAATATTATGCTTTGCCATCAGAAGTGGGATAGTAGAAGTATCTATCTACAGAGCAAAGTGTGAAAACTGTGACAGCATTGAACAGGCTTTGGCTTTATGAAGAAAATCTCTAGTCTGGTGCAAAAGTTCATTATTTACCAAATTCTACAGCAGCACAGGTTTCTGCTCAGTGCTTGCCCACAGCAGAGCATCTAAACATGCATTTAGCATTGAGCAGTCAGTTCAGTGCTAAGTTAAGCATGAGTTCCGATGGACTACAGCCTTTTTCCATGTACTCGAAAAATCTCACTGACACCAAGCAAATTGTGTCTAACTGCCATTAAGTACGCACTGCAGCCTTACAATTGATATCAAGAAGAATTTGATCTGGATATGAAAGCTAAAATACTTGATGTATTAGAAGTTCATATTGTTTTCTAACTATTTTTTCACAAGACTTTAAATGTGAGAACATGCTGACATTGTTGAGGCTTGTCCTTAGTATGCAAGATAAATTTCAAACTCATTCTATCAGTTGTTTTTAACAAGAAATGTAAACAAGTAGGATCATTTTGCAATGTCCTCGAACAGGATCTTCTGTTAACAGTGATAGATAGGGTGCCAGGGATTTACATTGTTGGTAAGTCACAAGTATTTTCTCTCCATGCTTTGCTGTTTTGAATGAAACCTATTATTGATTATGAAAGCTGGTTTAAATTGGACTTTAGGGTCACTGATATTTAATCTTATTTTTACCTATTAAAGGATAACAAGAAACAATAATATTCAAAGATTGATCACTGAGATTTGATTAAATAAATAGTACTTGCTTTCTTGGGAGTGAAAGCCTGAGATATGATACTGAGAGATGCTGTGAAAGGTGGAATATGTTTCCATCATGTTTTGCAAGCAGATGCAAGGCCATCCTGACAATGTTCTGCGCTGACTAGAAATCAGCTTGTCACAGACTAATTACCTTGGCTAATTCAAGAAATCAAGAATGCTGATCTCCAAAGGCATATTTTTGGACGGTTGTCTCTCAAAAGATTATTAATAATGCAGATGTTTTCCATCCAAAGTCAAATTCACAGTAATATACACTCACTGTCCACATGTTCTATGTACCCATAATTTACATGCAGTCCCAAAAAGGGGTGCTACAACCTGAGTCAAATTCCATCCTGTTGACACAACCTTCTTCAGCTGTTACTATGGCAAAAAAAAATGTTATTGTGCTGTAATTAATCTGGCCTGAGGCTTAACATTGTCATTAAAGTAGGTTGCTATCTCTTTTGAACACTTCATTAATCTATAATAGAGTGTAAAAACCACAACAAAGAAAAAATTAAATGCAGTGACAACTTCCAAACATGAAAAAGTCTTAAAAATATCAATAACATAATATTAGTATATTATAAAGTGTATAAATATAAACAAATATGTTAAAAGAAGAACTAGCATTTCTGCACTCTGTACAAAATAGATGGTGGTGCTAGGAGAAAACCCTTATTGGCAAAGTTAACTATGGACAATCAAAATAAGGTAAATGTTAAAGCCCTGCATAAAACTAGGTTGATTATCAGAGCCAATGCATATTCATCACTTTCACCAAAAGTGTTCATGTAAGGTGCTAAAAAACTTTTCAAAATACTTTTTGTCTATTTTATGTGAAAAGAATATGATGCAATAATGAAACTTGCAAAATTCAGAATTTGCAAGGCTTTGAAGTGTTTTGCACATTAGGACTGAGCTGCTGTTCTGTCTGTGAGAAAAGCATTCCAACTGCCTTAGAAGAAAACTTATGTTTTGGTATGATGGAAAGGATTTGTTACAAAACAATAGAATCATGGAACCATAGGATTGCTTGGGTTGGAAGAGACCTTAATGATCCTCTAGCTCCAAATCCCTGCCCTGGGCAGGGCCCCCTCCCACCAGCCCAGGCTGCCCAAAGCCCCATCCAGCCTGGCCTTGGGCACTGCTGGGGATGGGGCAGCCACAGCTTCTCTGGGCAGCTTGTGCAGTGTCTCATTTATAATAAATCAATTCCTCACTGTAGAGGGAAAACAAAACAAAACAAAACAAAACTACAACAACAACAAAAACAGAAACCAGCTCTCTCCTCTTCACTGCTATAGTTATTCCTTTGCATTTATTACCTTAAGGAAATATACATGAAAAATCATTTTTTTTTCTGCCTTTATTTCAGAGGCCCAAGGAAGCAGACTTATTATTGGAGTGCAAGAGGTAGTGTCCTGATTTAATCTCCTCTCCCTTCAGCATATGCACTGGACAAGTTGCCCAGGCATAAGGGGAAGGAAAATCCTCAGCAAAATGTTTTGAGGAAAATTTGCTGTGGGGGAAGCCTCTGGCTGTCTTTAGCAAGCAGAATTAAAGGGGCCTGGTTTTCAGTAATGATCAGAATTGGCAACTAGGGCAACTCCATTTCTGTCATCAAAACTTGGAGGCTGGATGTTCAGGGCTGTTCAGCAACATGCGGAGCCCTGAGCTTTCTCCATCTGGCCAGATGCACCCCCTGTTGAGCATGGAGAAACAGAAGAATTGGACTTCCCTTTCATGGGAAATGTTTGCTACCATAGCTACACCTCACATTATCATTATTACTGTTATTATCAAAAACAATGTTTTCATCAACTCAATTGCTTCCTTAAGTTCTCAAAAAGTCACCCTATATGTCTAAATACTTAACAGAAGACAAATCTTGACAAGTGATTGATGGACAAAACAGTTTTATAGAAGTTGTTGTTGTTTTAATCACTCTCATAAAACAATGAATTGGTTTTGGAAAGGCCAGAAACATGGACTGAAGGTATGGTTCAGTTTCAACAGGGCTTCCTACTTCAGGTCCAGCTCCATGCTACGACACAGCCCCTGACTAGCATGGAGCACAGGCAGAGCAATCAGCCTGCACATATTCCCACAGACGTGCTCAGAATCTGCAAACCCTGGGCTATAGCCACAGGGAGAACAGGCAGAACTGATCTGTATTTCTGATAGTAAGTGCTTTAAGGTGCTTGAGTTAATCAAGCTAGCTATTAACTAATTGCATTAAAGAAGCATGAGAAGACCTAAGCTGATGGATATGTAGAAAACCAAAGAAAAATATGCTAAGCAAATAGAAAAAGGTGGTGCTACAAGACTTTGCTACTCATAAGATTCGCAGCATAAATCATGCTGGCTAAGAAGCTTATGGGGAAGGGATGGGTCCCTGACAAAAGATATAATAATTATTGGAAGTCAGAGCAAAACTCTTGGAAAGAGACACAAAAAAAAAAAACAGAAATGAACTTTTGCCAAATAAAGAAAGCCATCCTGTTCAAGAATGGAGTTTATGGAAGCAGCCAGCTCTGATACAGTATATTTTAAACAGAATTCAAAATACTGTAAGAAAAAAGGGAGAATACAGAGTTCACCAAAACTAACCCAAACAGATCAACAGCATTGCAGCAATCATCTCAAACTAAGGCTGCAGGAAAAAAGGTGGAAGAAATTCGGTAGATTACATTATTTTGGAAAAGCTTCTCAGAAGCAGTACAAGGTGCACTACTTAGGCAGAAAGGAGAAAAGCAAACTTTTTTTTTTTTGAGTAATGAACAACATTATTGTAGGCAATGACTGAGAAAGCAACAGAAAAGCATGAAAAACACTATTTCCATTTGACTAGTTATTAGAGTTTACAGGTATGTTTCATCAAAGAATAAATAATGCAAGAATAAATAAATATAAAGAATATAAATAAATAAGGTGTTACATGTTTTTAGATATAATATAAACAAGTATAAATAAGTAACATCTGATGCTTCCATTTGTGTACAGTCAGTCTTCTCTTTGGAAGACATCATATGCTTTTGATGTTATTTTGGTTATGTTCAGTACCAGAAATGACACTCTTAAAATATACTATAAATTTAAAAGGCCTAATATATAGTTATACTTTAACCCATGGGGCAGAAATAGAAATATGAGACCAGTTGTCTCTTTTGTGTAGGGTTGGTAGGAAACACTGCCAAAACTACTAATTTCTTAAACAGAACACTGAAGATCAGATGATAGCTGGATATGGTCATATCATCATAAGTAACATCAGCCCAATATTGCTTTTTACCTATACATGCTTTGTTTAGGAAGAAGAGCAAAAACCAATTAGCACTGTTTAGGAAGAAAAGCAAAAATCAAAATGGCACCATGTATGTAAGAGATGCAAAAATCACAAAGGACTGCCAACCCATAAATAATGAGGAAATAAATAGAAATCGTAATTGTGATTTGGGATTCTGAGATGCTCCACTGTCTTTTATAAATGATGCTCCATTTCCCTATGGTGGAAAACTGGTTACAAATGGTGATGTTAGCCTAAGAGTTTGCTCATATACATTTATTAGTCCTGAAGAGCAACTACAATGGAGGAAAAAATCACTTGTGCAGATGCCAAAAGAGACAAGATTAAAGGGGGCACCAAGCATGGTGCCCCTGGCCTTTTTCCTACTGGCTTTAGGCAGGAAACAAACTCAAAAGGTTGAGATAACAGGGCATGAGGACATGAAACAACCAGATCGACAGGACTTACAGCTTGTTAGTGCTGATGTTCCAAAGAAACTCTTGTCTGAATAATTGTTCAGGGCATCTCCAATAATAAATGAACACTCTTAAAAACTGTAAATATTTTTCATTCTATCTTGTATTATTAATAGTATATATATTGGCATTGAATGTGGTACTGGACACAGTGCCATTACAGTCTGGGTTTACCATGCAGAAAAGCCAGGCAGGCTGCACAGTCAACAGGAACAAGATGCAGAATAAAAAAGATGTTTAGAAAATATAGTCAAGATCAAACTCATCTGACCCCCCCAAAGTATAGCTGGTATTGGAGGAAAGATAATGGCAGTGGCTACTACTAGTGGCAGGAGCTACAAACATCCATGACTGGACTGCCTGGCCTCCAGTCTTTCATAGCTGCCAGTAGCATGGTCTTGAAGAAAAACAGAACCTGCGACCAGTCTGTTCTTTCGTATAACTGCCCAGCATCTAGTAATGAGTGCATGAGGGCCTTCCAGAAATGAAGTTTGAACCCTTGCTACTTTGATTAGTAGCCATTGATGACTATACTCCTAAAACTTGTGTAACTTCTTTTTAAGACCCTTTTTTACCCTCAAATATCTGATGGCTGCAAATTTCATAGTGTAGTTATTCACACACACAAAAAAATGTTTTAAATCTATTGCTTGACAAATTCAGTGGACAGTCTGTAAGTTCCATTTGGGGAAAAACAGTGAAGAAACATTTCTGACTCTCTTCATAGCATTTATTTAACACTTCCAAATTCTATATTGATCTCTGTCCTATTCTACGTGTCCTGACTAAACAGTTCTTTCAGGATAGAATCCTACTCTGCTTATCTCCCTTGATGGAACATGTGTTATGCTTTTCATTTTAATTGTTGCTCCATTGCACTTCTTATCTGGATCTGCTATGCAAGCTGTATTTCAAGCTGTGATGACCAAACCTGTATGCACTGTTTAAGAAGTGACCACATCACAAAAGTAAAATCTCTCTCCCTCTTTCTCTCTCTTTCTCTCTCTTCTCTCTCTCTCTCTCTCTCTTCCTTTTTGTGTGTCATCAGTTCCTTGCTTAGTATTATAGATGTCTTTCCTATTCCAGCTAGCAGTGAGCTTACATTTTCAGGGTATTCCATTAAATTTAAGGATTTGAAAAATTGGCAGAAAGACCCCCAAATAGGGGTGGCATTAATGTTCTTTTCTTCTTTCTTTCTTTAATCTGCACAGCAACCATTTAATGTTTTCAGTTCTTTTGTTTTAGGACAGGAGATCATCTTCCATATGCCAGTGTAGTTTATGGGATACACTACCCTATGGAACACAGGTTTTGCATTTGCATTGCCCTTATTTTGAACAGGAAGTGAATAATGGTAAATGGGCAGAACTAAAACATTTACTGATTTACACAAGGTAAAAATAAATATATCAAAAAAAATTGACTTATATTTATAATGCAGCATAAGACTCAGTAAGCCTATAGGATTGAAAGGGAGTTATTACAAACTAACCCCTAAAAAAGTTCAATTGAATTTCAGCCTTTTAATAGACACAGCTCTGAAATTTCAAAGTGTTTTACTGAGTTGTTATTTTTTCCCGAGCAGTTATCTGAATGAGGTTGTTAGATGAGCCTGCTGTCTCACTTACTATGAAAAAGTAGGTGTAACATAGGTAAAGCAGCACAAAGTGGGTGAAAAATAGTGACCTTTTACCCAAAAGAAAGGATTCTTAATCCAATCTGAGCTACACAATTCTTACGTGATACTCTGTAAGTCACTTAAACCACAATTCTTCCAGAGGGTCTCTTGTTTATGGTCTTGCATGAAACCTGAGTGTTTGACTCAAGACAACAGAACAGAGTTTGGAACCTGCTTTTCTGAAATTGATTGTTTTTCTTCTTTCCTAAGTGATTTTTAATTTTTCAAAGATCAGTAATTTACTTCCATTGTTCATAGGCCTTTTAGTCTAATTGGGAAGGAACAGTAATGGTAGGATTAACATCTTTACCTGCTTTTGAAGTCCAACTTTCTTCAATCTGATAGAGATATAAAATTAGTGTCTAAATACATATGATTAAACAGACATAGTAGACTAATTCTTTCTTGACCAAAAATCATTTTAGACTTTTATTTCAAACAAACAAAAAAGAAGTAAAGCTGTCTTATTAATTCAGTTCCCTGATCAATCCCTCAGGGAAAGGGCCAGCATTGCTTTTATTTTAAAAGCTCATAAGATGTGTTTAATTTGGTTCTGTAGTTATTTGTTCAGTATGCAGTGCAAATTTTTCTGGCTACAGACATGGGATATGGTAAACCTTTGCCTGGATCAATGTCCAACCTCTTTTAAGTTGTGGAGAAAGTTACTCACTCGTAAAGTTCAGACCTGCCAGACTCAATAACTCTACAAAAATGTTCAGATGAAAATTGCTTCAAGCAATCCTAGTAGAAAGCCAGCACCTCACCCCTAGTTTAAAGTTATGATCCTTATCATAATTAATTCAATAAAGAGGTAATGTACTTCAACCTAGGCATAGAGAATAATTTTCTGTCCTGACTGGTATAAACTTTCAGCAAGGGACATTTAAACTCTGGACCTGATCCTTTAGAGCAAATAATAAATTACAGACCTAGAGCCAGCAGATTATAACTGAAGTTGACCCATCATAAATATATTGCTAAGTCTAAGATGAAAATGTATACTGAATTGGAGTGATTAAAAAGTATACTACCACTTATAAATATAATAAAAATGTTCTTTTACCGACAAATTAAACACTAATAAAATTTTCAGAGCTGTGAATGCAATGAGGAACAGGAATTTATGTAATCCTTGTAAGCTGCCATGCCTTGCATCTTAAATTTAAAAATCAACTTCTTTCTGCTGCTGAAATACAGAACTAATTCACTGTCAAACAAACTAATACTTTTTCAGAAGATAATTATTTGAAAAATCAAATTTCAAATTACTTAAGTACTGCAGTTCTGATTCACCTTATGTTTTCTCCCCCATTAAGATTGCTGCTCTACTGTCATACATTTTCTTGCTCTACTGCAAGAAGCAGATCCTGCTGCAGAGGTTTGAGTACCTATTCTGAAACACCCTCAACATTGTGGAGTAGCTGGCCTTTTGCCTGTCTACCCATGTGAAGATTTTCATTCTTTATACTGAAGAGAAATATGCACTTACAACAGTGGGCATGCAAAGAATTAGCATAGGTGTAGAGATAAGTAAACGCACTGTGAATGTTCTTCAGTGTATTTGTTGTTATTTTTGCCATGTGCATTTAGAAGTAAGAAAGAAAGATGTCTTGAAGGGAAAACAGGCCCAATGAGGGAATGCAGTAAAATAGAAGAGATTGTTTTTGGACACTTACCTAAGTGTTCTTTTCTTCATCTGCTGGGATATCTCAAAGCAAATAGTCATTTTTTTAAAACGGCAAAGATGCAATAGTAAAGTTGAGTGTGTACTTCTTTAAATTTTAGCTTTAATTTTATCGTCTCATCTCGCATTCCATCTCATTGCATTGTCGTTTCTGTGCTGCAGTGTGACATAACTTGGTGCAGTGTTAACAGTTCCAAAACATGTGAATTGCTTTTCCAAGACATCTTATCCAAAACAAATATCCCTTTCTCACTAATTTAGTTTGAATATTCGTAGATAATCTTTATGAGACATACTTAAAATACACATACTACATTTATCACATGTAAGAAATGTATCTTTAATCCTAATATGCATAGATTTGTATGCTGTTTCTACTGTCTGTTATTGTTACCTATATGTATTTGTAGAAGTTAACCATGTTTCTATCTTTAAATAATGCTAGACACACATTGTAGAATTATCAGGAAAAATTTTTGACCTAAAATTTCAATATCCAAGCACCAATGTATTATAAATTGAAACTACATATAAATAATACCGGAGAATATGTACAATAACTTGCAAAGACTGACTTGCAAATACTCATCCGGGTGAAAAATCTGAATGATGAAAAGGGAGAGTCTGCAGGGTTTTAACTCATATAAAACTCTTAATCATACAACAGTGTTATGTTATTCTAAAGCAAAAAAGAAGCAAAACAAAACCCTTTAAAAGAGGCTTTGAGTATAATTTCAATTAAATTATTTTTCACATATATTTTCTGATTGCAGACTTGATACAGATCTGTCAAGATAAAGCAAAATTACAATATTGATCTTTAAGAATGGCAATCCTCACATTCTGTTTTACTAATAATTGTGGTGTGGGTTAGCTTTACTCAACTGAGTAGCCTTTACACTGCATGAGTAGTTCATATTATATTAATTACAAGCCATAGGCTTACTTGTGTACTAGACTAGGCTCAGATAATGTCAGTAGATGTTACTATTTAGAAATAAGTTTGTATTCTTTTACTATTTTGAAAATAACACTGGTATTTCAGGTTCTTTTACAGTAAATTACCTCCACTTTAGAAGTGTCTTAAATAAATTTAAGCTCACATATTTACACGTACAATCACATTATGTTAAAAAATACCCAGCAATTAAAAACTTAAAAGAAGTTCCAATGATCGATCAGTTATTTACAGTATGTGCAAAACAAGATACATAGGAAGTAAATCAACACACTGGAGGTTGGCTGCTGTTACAACAAATGCACTTTTGCCAGAATGTTTGACCAACACTTGCAACCCTGCACCCCCACCCCCTTTGAGTCCCCCTTGGATTGATTAAATTGGCTCAAGATGACACCAATAATTGGCTCAAGATGCCGCTTCGACAGACCCAATGATCCATATCTTTGCATTCCCTAAAATCAGTCCTTTCAGCTCTGTGTTAGATTTAGGATGGTTTACATTGGCTCTGTCACAAACATTTTAATAAAGTCCCAGAGAAACCTCAAACTGGTGACATCATTGGATGGTGTTAAAAAAAAGTTCTACTTTGCTGGTTAGTTGTTAGCCTTTATAATCTGATCAGATTCTTTTTTCCCACTATATTTTGTCATTCTTTTATAACTCTCTGCAATTAGGACCATAATATTAAAAAGAGAGAAAAAAAAATAGCTATAAGGAGAAAACAATTCTAAGTATTTTGACATCAAGTAGTAAAATGTAGAAAAACCACAACCCCAAACATTTACCATATCCTAAGGCCTTAAACTCCTGGGTGTGTTATTTTTAACTATTAGAAGAATTAATTACAATGAAAGTTATTGGTGTTCTTGTGAGACTATTGTATAAACAAAATGTAAAAATACTTTTATCAGACTGATTGGAAAGGCTAATACTCATTTAACTACTTTTAGAAAATAAATTGCAAATTCTTCAGCATGTCCCAAGACTGTTTTACATCTGGGTTCAGATAATACACCCAGGGCCTGGCTCTCCTGTAGTTTATGTACGTACAAAGAAAAAGATGTCCCACTGCCATCAGCGGAGCAAAGCTGGTTAAAGATCTGAGGCTGCTAAGAACCATTCCCATGCCGTTTGCCTATTTGTTCCTGAATGCATGGCTTTTTTAAAAATTAGTATTTTCAATCGTTAATTTTCAACCACCCCAAGTCTGGAGTCGCTAAGGAGCTCTACAACGCAGGCACTCCTGTTATCTGATATCTAGGCTCCTCGAGCTTTCCAGTTTTTTGAGTTTAAACAGATGACAGTCCTTGTGTCATCAGATGTTATTACTTAATTACTTATAGCAGTGGACTTTTGTATAAAAAGGTTACTCTGAGTACTTTTTTCCACAACACACTGGAAAATTTGACGTGTTTTTCCTTTTCAAACTCAAAAGCTGATTCTACATCCTGAACTTCCATAGTATTGTCCTTAAAAATATGAAAACCCCCAGTAATTGAGAGCTGAAGTCTACACCCAGTTTTAAGCACAGGAACAGCCTGCCTTGCCAGGTGCCAGGATTTCCTGTGATAACTGAATCTTATTTATAATACAGTAGCATCCTGACGCTCAAACACAGCCTGAGAGCCACTGATGCTAAGTGCTGTACTGACATGTGGTAGATGCTCCCAGCCCTCATCCCAACCCTCAATAACTGGAAATCACAACAGAGTAGGTCAGCGGAAGAGGGAGCAAAGACATAGGAAATGACTTATTTGAGGTCAGTAGCAGAGCCAGCATTTGAACCTGGTTCTTCTGTATGGCGGCCCACAGTCAGCAAGACTTCCTCCCTCGCGTGCCAATGCTCCATCAGACCTCACCGCCTCTTCCCTCAGACTCAGCTCTGCACAGCTAAGGATCCTAAATGGATTCACTGAACCGCTTTATTCTCCACGTGTACAGGCAGCAGGGAAAGCACAATACGACCATGCTACTTCTACACTAAAAGTTGCTGTGCAGCTATATGCAATATTGGTCTTTTTCACGCACAAGGTATTTGAGAGTAGGAGGTAGTTTGTTTTTCTCTCTCTCATTATAAAACAAACAGTTGGGTCCAGATGCTTGGCTAGTGCGAACCAGTGTTGCCAAATTATCATCCTCAATTTACACTTCTCACCAAAGAAAAAGGGAGGTCTTTTGATTTCTAGTTTGAGCTCCCCTCAAAAATCAAACACAAATAAAAGAGCTTTGCTATCAAAACATGGAAATATTTATTTTTAACATGTTAGTTAAAAACATGATAGCCTTCTGTAATGATCTAAAAAAATAAACAGACTTTCAAAACTAAACCAACTTTCTTGATAGATGTAATACCTACAAGTATAAAAGCACAAAGATACTGTTGCACAAATATAAATTAAATATAGAATTAAATATAGATAAAATTATTGTTTTTCTCATCCTGTTCCTTTTCCAATATTCTTTACAACAGTGAGGCAAAAAAATAGCTTTTAGAAAAAGCCTATTTTTCAGAAAACTATTTCTTGTAAATTATAAAGCTTTATTCTTTTCTTTTTCTTCTTCTGTCTCTCTCTCTCTGTCTTTTTTTTTTTTCCTCCTAAAGAAAAAACACACCAGGATAACTGCGAGCATATTTCCAAAATAAAATAAAAAAGGTGATTTTCCAGGTTTCAATATGTAACAGCTTTCTAAATTATCCAATACGCTGTCTTGATTCTGTACAAATGTTCCCTTCCTTCAAAGAGACAAAAAAGCATGTACTGCCAGATCTGATTGTATGTAGAGAGTGGATCTGATCCCCTTGTCACTAAGGTTACTAATCAAATTTCCATCCAATATGCTCATGCAGGATTTCCTGATCAAACACTTAAATCTGCCCCCTCTGCACCCCCATTAGCTAACATGTTTTATATGTAGCGGGGTCATCAAAAGTGTAATTCCCTTAAAGAAACCTAATCCTGCCCTCTTGTCAACCAGCAGATAGCTAATAATGCTTTCTATCCTTACATTTTTTGAACATCAATAGCATACCAAAAATTAAGATCTTATTTTAATCTCACAACAGATGGTCAAAACAAAGGTATCCCATATGTATGTTACATGTATTTAAAAACAGTCAGGTGAAGAAATATGGAAGTTTCATATGAGATTAGCTTTTTTTTTTTCTTTTTTTCTTTCTTTTTTTTTTTTTTTTTTCCCCCAGGAAGATATTAAGTAGATTTTATTTCCTTTTGGGCTGATGTAAGTAACCTGCAGAATCTCACGCAGTAAGGTTATCTGGACCACAGCACATTTTCCCTGTTGCAACAGCGGGACGTTTGGAGAGGACCGCTGACTGGTACCCCAAGCACAGTCCTTTGGGAACACTGCTGAAGTGACACAGACCTGTTTCACTGGTCGCTCACGACACATGCGTTCATGCTGGCACACATTTCTATTTTTTACACGGATTTCTATAACTTCTCTGCTCTGAAAACTAACTTGATGTTTTATCACTGCTTTTCTCTTGCTTCATATGAAAAAACGTAAGCCAATAATTCTGGCCAAAGAAGAAAACTATCAAATCTATATCAATGCAAACAAAATTCAGTACTGTTACCTAATTAAGGAGGATTTCATTCTCAACACCTCCATTCTTTATTTTTATTATTATTTTTTTTTTTTAAATCAACCTTGAAGACATGGTTCAGGTTTTCTTTCTTTTTTTTTTTTTTTTTTAATGATTTGCTCTATTAACAGGTTGAATAAGAATTGTCACTGAAGAAATTAAATTCACTAAACTTCCATGATGATTCTTTTGGAGATCTATGTGTGTGTGTATGTGTAGGGATTTTCTTCTTTTTTTTTTTCTTTTTTCTTTTTTCTTTTTTTTTTCCTTTTTCTTCTGAGCAATGGTCACAATCAGAGTAGCAGAAGTGGGTCAGGAAATTTAACCTGACTGGTCGAACCCTGGGCTGAATCTGTAAGGTCTACAAGGCCCACGTTTGTCAGAACTCAGTGGATTATATGCATCTGAATGGCAAAACAGATTTAAAATACTGTCTATTTCAACTTAACATTTGCCCTAGACACTGCCAAATTTCAATTAATATGAACTCTATTGACTCAGTTTTAGCAGTCAGCAAGTTTGGTAACTACAAGAAATTCTTAATTGCATATGCTGTAGTTCAATTTTTTTTCCTTGGATGCATGGTCATTTAACATTTTTTTTTTTTTTAATATATAAAGAGAACAAGTGCAATGTAATCCTCGTGTCTTCAGTTTGGGTTTGCAGTATTTTATGAAATCGATATATAATGTTGACAGATCTAAATAATACTTCATATGGAATTCTGTGGGACCTTTAAAAATATTTTAAGTGTAACCGAATCATTTCAACTACTGTAAACGGTAAGAAAACATATTTTAAGAATATAAATAACATTTTGGGAAATGTTTGTTGAGTTTCAGGATTATATTGATTTTAAAATGACTTACTGAATAGATTTAAGGAGAAAAAGCATAAAAGGATGATTTAATTTACTTCATTTTTCTCTGTACAATAGCTTTAATAGGAAACAAGTGGGTGGTTTATGCTTTAACTAGAATAAAATTTAATGTAATAATGTATGGAAGCAAATTCAACTACAAAACTAGTTGCAGACAATCTGGGAATGACACATGAGCTTTTTTAAATAAAACACTGCAAAAAATTTTTTCTTTTGTGAGTGATTTTTTTCAGGCTTTTCTCTGATATTGTAAAACATACACATTTTAAAACACAGAATTGACAATCAAACACATTCTAGGTGGCATTTAAAGGCATAGCTCAATTAATTGTTGAGATTTTTGTTCAAAAAAATTAAGAAAGAATTCATGAAAATTGAATCCCTGAAAAATGTATCAGAAGAGAATTTGGACACTAAGTTCTTATTTGTTTGTGTACAAAAATCTATTTTTGTTTACTTGTAAACTTAGAATGTGCAGTTAGCATCCTAGCCTGAAGTCCTCATTTTGATATGAATTAAGTTATGATTTTATATCCAGTATGTTCTTGAGCTTATTTTTTATAGCCAGCATATTGAATATACTTAGAAGTTTACCAAATTGACTCAGACATTGAAAAGGAAAGAACAGAGTAACTTTCCAAACAGTAATATGAGTCCTAATGAGAGATTTCAAATGAAAACAGTGATGAGTTATGCAAACGCAGCTGATATTGCATCATAGTCTCAAATCTTCTCTAAATTAACTCTATGTCAGGGGGCTATACTGAAAGAATAGGTTTCTATGAACGTGTGTCAGATTAAAAAAAAATTGGAATAATATCAATTTACTGCAAGATCCAAGAGATCATTACATTTTATTCCAATGAGCAAAGTTTTTAAGTTCCTTTTTTGGTTATTTTGGGGGAGACTGTTTTATTTTAAAGCTATAGCTCCATTATATATATATATATATTACTTTAAATAATTACTTTCCAATTTTTTGAAGCACAAAACATTTCTTGATTTCAGTGCCACCATGAGTTAAATAAATAGATCTTTCCCAAGTAACAGATAATTTGAGTTCTCACAGACTGTGCAGTCCTTGAATATGAACTGTGTTAAAAGAAAGTCTGAACTTATTCAACTTTGCACATAGGGAGATAGAAGGATCCCTGGTAAACACAGTAAGCTGCAAAGTGTGCCTGTAGCATAAAAAAAATACATCAGAGACAAACATCACAGACCTTTTTTACATTTGACATAATGAAATGCCACTGTTATAGGTGTTCACTGTTGTGAAATATGCAAAGGAAAGTCCTCAGCCTTAGTAGAAATTTTGGAATAAGAATAAACAGTAGAAGGCACCACTGGCCTGAAGAACCTCCACAATACTTCTGTTGCCAACACAACAGGCTATAAAAATCAGCCAAACCTTAGCGAGAATTCAGTTATAACTCAGTTATAGGATACAGCCCCAAATGATGCAGAACAAAATTCTTACCAAAGGTTTACAGTTGCCCGTTGCGATGTGCTATACATGGTTATAGTATTGTGATGGCTGAATTAAGTACCAGGAACACAGATAGGATGTAACATATGTACAAAGAGAGTCTCAATTTAATATTAGAAATTGTGGATGTATATATGTATGTTTGGCTTTCATTTATATGTTTACACAGATAAGCTTCATGAGAGAATAATTAATTTGCTTATACATGCAGCCATTTATAGTTCTGATGTAATAACAAAGACTTCTTGATGCAATGTATAATAGACATGTGAATAATGATTCTTTTAAATGACCTTCCTGATAGCTAGCTATATGGTTATGCCCCACTAAGCTGATAACATCAAAGGGAGAAAATGCAGGATTCAGATGTCTATGTAGACTTCACAACCATTTTTCTTATTAGAGCTACTTATCTCTGCATTTATCTATTAGTTTTGATGTAAACGTCACACGGACAGCTTCCTCTTCAATGCTTCTGTATATTAGCTTCACTTTAGGGACATGCAACTGAATTCTGTACTAAGTGACTGCTGAAGTTAGGCGAGAAGTTGTTAGTAACAGAAACTGAAAGGCTAACGCTGAAGCTCAGTCTTTCCAGCTCCAAAGTCTTCCTGTCAGAGACCATCCTTCCTGTTCTACCTCTGTTTACCTCTCCGTTACATGCAGAAGGCCTCTCCCCTCCTTGAGCAGGGTTTGTACTGAGCAGCCCCCGGGAACAAAACCACATTCCCTCTCAGCACTGTGCTATAGCCCTGGCAAGACCTCTACCGCTCCAGAGGCAGAGGGTTAGATAGCAGGCAGGCAGGAACATTCAGCACCACCAATCAGTTGTAGAAAGATTTCTAAGAGAGCCATATCATCTTCTAAGCCTTTTCTCAGCTGTCTACCTTGAGTTTTTTTTAAAGATAAACTCTGTGAAACCCTGAGAGTTTCATGCACCTCTTATTTATAGAGGATGAACCTCAGTTCCTCCTTTTAAAGACAGAAAAACAAACATTAATTCAGAAGGGCAGTCTGGTAAAATGAAATTCAATCCAACTGTTAGTCTGACTGAAAAATCAATTCTGAATCTTCTACTACAGCCTAAAGTTAAATCACTGTTACAGCCTCTGTCACTGCCTGTGGCATTGCTGTGCATATTCATTCCTTATTGGAGCTTTCCACATCCAAACATGCATGCCTATAACAGAAAAAAATGTCTCCGGGCAGAGAATGTAGCACAGAAAGGACAGGAACCATGGAAACTTTTACCAGTTGTCTTTTAAATAGAAGACAGTGACTATGAAAGAAAGGCAGACGCTTAACTAGCATTTGTGCCTTTCAACATTTCTTGCTCTCTTCCCTCATGCACCTAACGTCTATTTTGCATTTCAAGTAAAGATTTTCCTGTGATTATTTAGATTCTGGTTGTTGGTAGCACATCTATTCCCTATAGTTGTTGAAGAGATACTGAAATTGTACATATTCAGATAATTCGTGTGGGTATTTTGGTTTGTTTAATCTCGGGAGGGAGTGCATGGACATCAGGACAAAGGGGAGTAGAAAACTAACTTCCAGAATACTCCCAAAGAATAATCTGACCTTGTACAAGTATCCCCGAACGCAAGGTACTCAGACAGCATTGCACAGAGAAGCCGAGCGGAAGCCTAGAGTCTGTGACTTGCCCAAGGTCACCAAGCCATCAGTGACAGAAATGGGAACAGGCCAAGGTCTCTCACTTCCCACAAACATGCATTTATTTTAATACAAACTGTGACACTGACATCCCATGACAAGTCCCTCAGCCACTACGTAGTGTAAGTACGCTTCAAACTAGCCACAGGTGTATCATGTCAGAGAAGAAAAGATCAGGTGCTGTAATCAGTCTTAAAAGTTAAAAAGCAAAGCGGTCACTTGCAGCTTTGTTCCTTAATGTACAGCAAGGATAGTTTAGGAGCTATCTTCCTGACTAAAAATCAATGAAAACACAATTTCCTTCATCTGAGTGATTAGCCATAGCAGTGTTGCCAAGTATTTTATTCTTTAAATTCCCAGGTTTAGGAGTCAGGGTCCTACCTGAGAATTTCAGTTTTCATTTTTTGAAGGAAGCCTTTAATCTGCACAGTGGTGGAAAAAAAAAAAAAAGGCTTCAAATGCAACCACTAAAAAGTAAAAGGCAAAATGTTAAGATTTCTTGAGAAAGTTGTGAAGAACTCCGTGGCGCAGTTCTGTATCTCCTATTCCAGCCCCAAAGGTAAATATTTTTGTTTGTTGATGATGTTTTAAGAACTGAAGGCTTTACACCAAGTATTTGTACATGTTTGGTTTAGACAGGGATATTTTGATTTTGAAGAGGGAGGCTTCGGTACTCTTTGTTAATTGTTTAAAAAGAGATACACAGCAGAGTCGGTAGAGAAGAAAAAGTACAAAGATTCTCTAAAGAAAAACTAATTTCTTTTCTACAAATTTTGTCCACTGCAAATGAGAGAACTTACAATATATCTTTATTTTCTTGCTTGGCTATATCTCGATCAGAAAGAACTGCCTGAATAATATGTTTTGCAGAAAACGTACAGAAAAAGCCCCACAAAATTTAAGAGGTCTCCTATTTTATTTCTAATGAAACAGTTTTTGTTTGTGTTTGTAAAGAAACAAATTCAATATATACATAGAGACATTTTCCTCAAAATTACAAAAGAGCAAAAATTAACAAAAGAACAAATACAGAAGATAGAAATAGAAACCTAATCTTGGAATCTCTAATCAAAGAATAACTTAATTTTTACATAGTGACACTTTGGCTTCAGGGAAATAATCATTTATGTTTTGTCAATTACTGCATTTTCCCCAGGTTTGTTTTTTTTTTTAAAGGTTGAAATTAAATTAGTCAAATTAAACATCATGTTACTCCATAAGCAACAAGGTAGAAATCAGTCTAGCTTCAGTTACAAAACACACAACCAAATCTACTTGTTCTGCTTCGTGTCACAAATATGGCCACAGGGTACTTCTAACGGGCCACGCGTTAAAAAGAAATACAATAGCAGAAATATTGTAAAATGCTAGTCTGAAAAAATAATATTAATATTCCCTCTGAATGGGTATTTTGTCAAAGTAAAACATGCAAATTTGGGCCTTTGGTGCTATCCTGCATTATGCAAACATTCAGAGGAAACTCTGAAAACTCTGGTCCAAAGTATTTGAAGAAAACTAAAATTACAAATAAAAGGAGGAAAAAAAAAAAGAGAGAGTGCAGGTATTGAGCTTTTTGTTTGTTTTTGTAAAGCTATATCCCCGCTTTACTGCAATGTTAATGTCTAGATTGCAACAACAGTGGCAAGACTTAATTACCATTAGCACCTTTAGCAAACATTTCACTGGGAACTGCTGAATGCTGAGCTCACTTGAAAATTTTACTTTTTTTATAAATTACCAGAAGCACTAAACTGCTTCTGACTGACTCAATTTAAAGCGTTTATGCAGACTGTTGCATGTATGTTACATGTAACATGAAAAAAACGCGTGGAAGAATGCTTTTTGCCAAACATAGTAGCTTCTTGCCAAAATCTCTTACCCAGCAGTGGCAGAATGAAAATGAATAAACAACGTATTGGAGAAGATGATTAATGTATGTGCTGCAGCTTCGCTTCCAATTCAAATGGACTGAGCTCTGACAGATTGAGAGTTGAAGTTCAGTTCTGTATTAAAAAATAATTTTAATTTTTTAACTTAACTGACAGAATCCTTCGTCTGAGTAAAAATAGCTGGCTTGAGTCTTGGCAGTAGCCATTTATTTTATAAGACATGAAGATTCTTCTTCCAGTCCCTTTGTCAAGCAATGAGGCTTCTTCCAGAAAAGCTCTTACTGCCTTCTCCCATAGAAATTTGGCAGAATTCTCTCAAAGAGGAAATGTCATCAATATACATATAAATTCACAATTTTTGGCATAAAGTTTCCTCCTTGTTAAAGGCAAGAAGCACCACAAGGAATCTGCCAGAGGGATCTTTGCTACTAAGGTATCATGATCAGGCTACTAGAACAGCGGAGTGAATACAGATTGTTCCAGAAAGCTGATGTGCAATAAACTGTAGTCAAATTGTAAATGAATAGAGATATCCCATACACACAGTCAAATTTGTTTTTCAATGATTCCATCCATGCCAATGCTGAGCTGAAGAGTTTGATCTTAATTTCAACTTTGTAAATTCCCAGTATTTTACTTTGAGTTGCACAATATTTAATATTTTCAGCTTGTGAAAGTATGCAATTTAACAAGTCCTATACACTTTTGGTTAAAAAAATAAATAAAATTGCTTACACTCATAGCTGTAGGGAAAAAAATCTTAATGGTATGACACCTATGTACTCAAGGAATTCAAAACAGTCAAATAAATACAAAATACTACTTTTTAAACTGCCCCAGTTGTTAAGCCTCTTCCCATTTTTTAAGTACCTAACTGAGGACTTCTAAATGCTGGATCTTTTTAATACTGTTAACAAGTATTTTTTTGCTGGTTTAAGTTAGAGCCCTTGTCTGTTTCAGAGTTTCTCTCATCACTTTTGACTTTCAAATCATATGCATACCACAGGAAAAAGTAATAGATCTCTAAAGATGGAACAAAAGACTGTAAAGGTCCAAAGATGTCAGCATTACCAGCACCAGAAAAGTATGAGTTGCTTGCCGAAAAGAAATAAAATGGAGTCAAACCTTGATTAGAATATTAGCGAAGTGTAAACCTCTTAAGTGCCTGAAGTTTAAATCAATTTTGCTCCCTTCATAGAGTCACAATAATAAGACAAAACCACATTCTGGGACTTGTCCTTCTCAAACCAGATAACCATTGTGCAGCCCTGGCATCCTTCTGCAACATGAGACAGTTCACAGGTGGTACTCAATTAGAAGAGCAGAATACTTGTTCCTTGAATCAGGAGGGCAGTCTCAATATATGCACAAGCTCCTGGGTTTTACCAGGCAAAAGGATAATGTGTGACCTCCTTGCTAAGGTAGCAGTTGTGGTTCAGTAAGGCTATGTAGTATCAAAGCGCCAGAGCTGTAAAAGGCTCTTATGCTGCAAGTGTGTTCCAAGGCCAAGTCCAAGTTAGAAGAGTTGCTGAAGTGCTGTGGAATAAGGGGTGCTACAGACTTCTTTGAAGTGTGTATAGTCTATGAGAATTGTCTGCAGTACTTTCTGTTAAAAAGCATCCAAGAGAGAGAAGAATGTTGCATTCCCTGCAGTGCAGTAACTGTACAAGCTAAGAAAACCAGCACCTGATCAATACACTACCCTGCCTCCAAGAATCATTACTTTATTTCATTACAATCAGACTATAGTCAAACTCTTCCATAACGAAGTCCAGGGGTCTCTCTACTGTCTCCCTGTTTCACAGTCTGGGAGGTCTTTTCAATTTCTTCTGTGAGCTGAGTGCCGAGGAAGGGGTCAGCCATTTGCAAAAATGTTTGGCTCAATCACTGCCCACTGCTTTTTGCTTGCTGAAAAGAAATAAGAAAGGAGGGTAGGGAAATATGAACAGATCAGGAAAGTAAGCAATGGAGAGCAAGAGAAAGATGATCACTGAGCAGTTTTAGCAAGAAAAATTTTCAAGGGAGGGAACAACTGATGAATATGACCCTGAGAAACAACTTCGGTGAGTATGTTTTTTTAACCATACTTGTGGGTCAAGGAGTGAAAAGAAGATGATACAAAGCTGGCTGTTAACAGACTCGTGCTGTTTCCTATAGCGCAGGGACTGCATACCTTTTTCCAGTGGATGGACATGGACAGTCTGACATCAAGAGGTTCTTGTAACTTGAAATTACTCCTGATTAATGTCTTAACAGTAACAATTTTTTTTGATCTGCTGAGCACGCTCGGCTACTTCAGCTGCTCATTGAATTTTCAAATATATTTTTTAAGTAAATTGCATGCCATATTGACTCAGCAGATTTTACTCATGTTCTCATCTTTTTTTAACTCCTCTGTTTCTTTTACACTTTAACTGAAAGCTCCTTGGGACCGGGAACATCTTATGCTCTGTTCATACACTGCTTCACACAGTGGTCCTGATCAATGGACCACAAGTGCTCATGCTATGGTCATAAAATTAATGATCATTAATTTTTATAAATGGGAGATTTTCTATTGACTGCAACAAAACCCCTCTCTCTATCTCTCTTCAGTCTCTCTCTGTGCTTCTGTTTGAAGACCCCACAGATAACTGTCCACACATCCCTCCCCACTGGTATTTTATATTAAACAAGGGAAATGCAGATTTTCAGAATAAGAATATGCAAATGAGAACAGCTTTGCCTCAGTCTTCTCAGATTTCTTGGGCCTGCTTTATTGTGGCAGCCTGCATTTATATCTACACATATATTTTTTTTTCTGGAGAGTGTAAAGCTGTAAAACCTCCTTGCAGAACTATGGTAATAAAAACAAATAATGTGGCAACTGAGATAGCAATTTTGGCAACAATTTCTCCTGCCCTGTTAAGTGCAGAATTAAGCCTTTTGTGCTGCAAGTGGGACAAGATTTCAAACAGGCAGATGGCACAGAACCAAAATTCTTCTTTCCTGCTTGACAAATTGTTTGCTTATGTAGGCACAAGATGTTATGCTAGAAGCTCTTTAATGGTGGTGTTGAACAACCTTCTGCTGTTCATCAAAGGCTGTGCTACACTGCATTCCACTCTGGTAAGAAAGAATTTTAATGTATTATTTAGTAGAACGAATATGAACATTCCAAGTTATTTAAGCTTTGATCCTCAAAAAGGATTTACCTACAAAGAAGCCCATTGTATTTAGGAAGACCTGCGGGTAACAAACAGGTGTACTCAAACATACTGAAGTACACTTACACTTTCAGCTTGCAAAGTCTTTTTTTACTCATTGTGGTTGAATGTATCTAGATTCTCTGGTAGTTTCCTCCCATACTATTTTCAGCTCAGCTTTGTGTATAAGCTAAGAAAGTCCTAGAAACCTCTATAACAAATGACTCTACTGATCTGCTCTCCATCTAGGAGATACTTAAACTCACGCTAGCTCCCACAGACCTAATGAAAGTCATAATTATGCACATTTTACCATATACAATTTTTTAGAGAGGCAATCAATATTTATAACACTGCTAAATTAGTATTCAGATCAGACATGTAGGAATAAGGGAATGTTTTCACAATCTAATATATGAAGTGACCTAATACTTGCACTTCCAGTGATATAACACTCATAGGATTTCATTTAGGAAATTTAACATAAGCATAAAAGGATATTTTTCTCTGAATTTAGGCTTATATACCTAAATGGATTTTATGCAGAATTGCTTCTGTGATTAAAATTAACTACATATACCATAACAGGCTGTTTACATGTTTAGTAAATTGTTGATATATGTTTATCTTGGGGTGCCGATTGATGCTTGCCTGAACATGAGCCGGCAGTGTGCCCAGGTGGCCTAGAAGGCCAGCGACATCCTGGCTTGTATCAGGAATAGCGTAGCCAGCAGGACTAGGGAGGTGATCGTCCCCCTGTACTCTGCTCTGGTGAGGCTGCACCTCGAGTCCTGTGTTCAGTTTTGGGCCCCTCAGTACAAGAAGGACATCGAGGTCCTGGAATGTGTCCAGAGAAGAGCAGTCAGGCATTGGAATGAGTTGACCAGGGAAGTGGTGGCATCACTGTCACTGGGAGTGCTCAGGAGAGGTTGGACTTGGTGCTTAGGGACATGGTTTAGTGTGTGACACTGGTAGTAGGGTGATGGCTGGACCACATGATCTTGGAGGTCTTTCCCAACCATAATGATTCTAGGATTCTATTTTGTAAGGGAATTCTAGACTGCACAGTTACAATGCAGAGGAGACCAGAATGAGAAGTATGCTTATGCCCTTTTTTTTCTCAGTTTAATTAGTGAACAAGAAGTTTAGCTGTACAGAATTTACAGAATTTAGCTTGACAGGTATGCTTAAAAGCCTTTGTAATTATAAAATAATAATAATAAAAAAAATCTGCTAAAAACTTAGATATTATTATGTATTATTGTTGAAAGTAACCTAATGAATGTAGAGTTTGATTAAAAGTACAGGCAACCATTTCAGTAGACACTCGAAGCAAGAAAACTCTCGTTATGTTTAGCATAAGTCAAACTTAAGACGACACTTTAAGTCTTTGAACCACTTGTAGTCGTCTACGTGGACAGGAAGGTTGGCTCCCAACAGTGCTGAGAAATGTAGTTCAGTAAGAACTAACAGTTGATGAGCAGCTAATCGTGTCTGGCTGAATCAAAGTTTATGATTGAAATCTAAGTAGCTTATTTTGAAAACAATCTTTATAAAAGGGCAAACTTTTAAGAGGGCTTTATAAACAACAAAATGTAATCTATCTGATTACAGATTGCCACATGCCTGAGAATTTAAACTTTTGGTGGTTTGTGGTACGGAAGGTATGGGATGCCTATGTAGATGAAAAGAGTTTAAACCTCTCGAAATCCCACATTATCATACCCTGTGGATGAGAGAAGATGACTCCTAATCTTCACCATACCCATGAAGGTGGGGGAGCTGAGGTGTACGCTGGCATTAAGTCAATAAGAAAGGATTACAATAGGATTGTTTTCTCACTTTAAAGGGACATTAGATAATCTCACACCAAATACTGCTGGCAGGAAAAAGCAGATCCAGAAATGCACATGCTTTCTCTTTTCAAGCCAAGATGTAACAGCATATTTCCTGATACAGTCTCTACTCAGCACAAGTGTTAACGTGGGATCCCTTTCAAGAAAGTTGTTTCCGAGTCCAATGAACATGAAAGTGACAATTTACTTCATGCCAGCAGAAGAGTGCATTGTATATTCTCTTAAATGTAGACATTGCATAAATTCTGGAGAACATCATAATGGAATTCTCTGTGCGCTGTTATGAAATGCGAGAATAGCAATAGTGGAGTGTTACATTTTTGTTGTGCAGTGGTTAAGTGAATGCTTATAAAATAAAGCCCTATGGTTACTAGCATTACATGCCTGTATATGAGCTTGCAGTTTTTATAAGGTTTCTTGCCTGAAGTTTGTGATAAACTGTACCTCTGATGCCAGTTTAGGCATAAATATGAACACTTTTATTAAACTGTTTTCATTGTTCCCTCCTATTTTTTATTTTTTTAAAATACTATTATGGACTCATGGCCACATAGTAATGGAAGGTCTTGAAGTTCAGTTATATAATGTTTGTAACACTTCTGCTGTCATCATAACGTTATTATCACAGTTGCATACCTGTGCAGCTTTCATTGCTGGATTAGGGAGTGCTGTGTATCAATACACTGAGATATATTTCTTGATCAGAAATCTAATTTTTTGTCCCATCGTCCTTCTCTTTCTTTTGTCATTTAAAACAAGCAAACAAAAACAAAACCCCATCTTACTCCTCAGAAAGAGAATGCTTGGAAGAAAAACAAGTATAATCAGACATTTTTAGGTCACGATTCCTCTCAAAGTGAGTTAGACATCTGAAACAGATGAACTGCTCCCCTATTTCTCTCCATTGACTGTAAAGGAAACACAGACGAATGCCTCAGACATCCACATGCACACCTTCTACATTCAAACACAGTTTAGATGAATCCCACCTTGTGTAGACACTAACTACCTTTGTTTGGGATGGCTAATTTTGTGGTGACATGTATGTGGAACTTAGCAAGTGCTCTGAGGTCATAGAAAGATTAGGGGAAAGCAACCTGTAGTGTCCATTTACACATTATAGTAGAAAAGTCCTTTGGGATTCTGAAAATCTTCCTGGGTATAGAACATCTGCCCTGGCTTAGGCAGAGGGCATGGGACTTCTAAATTGTGGTGAAGCCTGAGATTAGTTCAAATATCCATCATTTGCTAAGTACTACAGGTACATAAAACTGTTCCCCATCTGTGAAGGACAGTTCTGCTGAAGTTCAACTGTGAAGATACAGTTCTGCTGAAGTTTTTAGGAGTCTTTGTATTAATTGCCATGGGACTTTATAGGGAACACAAGCAAAAACATCCAAGATATTTCAAAATTGTTTTTGTACTTTTTATGTACTAACGTACAAATAAAAAATCCATGAGCACGAGAGCTTTAAGTCATTTGAAAATCCATGCCCTCTGCAGTCCTTCTAATCTTACACCTGATATACCATGTATATCACAGGTTTAAAAATAAGACCCAAAGACCCACAATACAATTTCAAAGAAGGAAAAAAAAATCTAGAAACAAAGGCTCCATACCCCAGAACAGTATTTATGGCCTTTGCTTATCACGGAAGGTACTGCAGATGCAATGATGCAGCCCAAAGCATTTTTGTGTAGCATGTTCCTATGAATGCATTTTAAAAATGCACATTGAAAACAAAACAAACAAACAAACAAAGCTCCTCTGATTCTGTTTCACAATAAAAATAAATTTCCACACAATGGGAAAAAAGTATTCATGACCAATTTTATTGCTAATCGTTAAGTGTCCAGCTATTTGTCTTTACTGCCTTTTGTTTAAGATCTAGTTAACTGCATGTTTTACGGATGAGTGGGTGGATTGGATTCAAACAACAATTTTTTCTAAATGTCTTGTCACAGGACACTGGTGATCTCTCTTTTTTTTTTTTTGTTTGAAACCTGCATCTATTACTTTCCACTGGAAAGTCTTCACAGAAAGAGGAACTTCCTAATAATTAGAAACGTTTCTGTTATTTACTCCCTATTATTTTATTCTACATGGCAAGAAAAGAAGATTTTTGTTCCCTCAGTAAGCCAATCTGAGTTGTACATTCCAAATCATGAAGCAATTATGGCTAAGTTAAGAGGAAGTTAATAGCAATGTTATATTTGGTGCGTCTCCAAGCATGCTTTCACAGTTTTGATAGCTGACAGAGAGATGGTCATTTTATGCAAGAGAAAATCCACTTACCACTTAAGTTACTTTGCCAGATTTTTCACACTGTCTCCAGTAATAACCAAATTTATAAGCCAATCCTATTACTAAACAATAAGTCTTGTCTTAAATATAAATATTTATCACCTCCATCCTCCAGCAGAAAGCACATTACTATTGTACTGGTGCATATTAGACAATGTCTCAGAATATTTGACCATAAGTCTCATGGCAACTCTCAAGCAAAGCAGCAGGGAAGGCAATCTGCACTTGCCTGCTCCTTGTAGCCCTGCAGCCTATATGCCACCCAACCAAACACCGGGACAGCTCAGGACCTGATGCTTCCAGGAGAATCTTTCCTCCAAGCCAGTTTATCAAATGCACCAATTTCAGTAAAATAAGGTGGATATTGCATTAGATACATAGTGGGATCAAGAAGCTTTGTTAGTTATGTGGTTCTAATACCTGAAAGAGTTGTATGGCAACAGTCCAAGCACTGGTTCCAGAAAAATTTTTATTAGGATGAAATCTCTTACTGGAATGAATCATTACAGATGGTTGCCTTTGCTGCCTCTACTGATCCTCTTTCCCATGCACTCACTGACCTCTCTGACTTTCTGAACAAATCTAATAGTGGAGCTATCCAAAGATATCCTTGGAAACTTGCAATCTAGCGACACGAGGGATATGTTTCCAAATACTGCAAGACAGTTATCCCCAAGGATTGTTCCTATGGCAGGCCTGGCAAGTATGAAAGCTGCAATAATCTTATTTAATGCTCAAAAAATGTCCAAGAAGTGAAGGAAATGGTGCCAAAAAATATGGCCTAAAATATTAGAGGATGACAGAGCTAATCATAAGTTTTTAATCTGGTTAAAAACAAACAAACAAACAAAACCAGCTGAGAAGTAGCTCAGTGAAGTAGCTGAGGAGGGGAAAAATGAAAAAAAGGGGGGAAAATTGAAAAACATGCCTGAAAGAATTGTCAGTGTCCACCTCTATACAGACTCTTGGTAACAGATGTAAGTGTGACACACAAGATCTGGGAATCGCGCTCTCTCTCATTTTCTACATACTCTAACTTTAGAAGAATTTAATTTTAACAGCTGATATGTATACACTCAATACAAGCCTATTTTGCTTTTCTAAGTTTCTAAACTTGCTTTAAACACAAGATTTGCATAATCAGTTCATGGGGAGGTGAATGGTACCTGAGGCACGTCGCAGCTATGCCACTTCTCATGATGCCAGAGGGAATAAATGGCCAACTATTCAAACCCACCAGCTATCCAAGTTATCACTTAAAATGCAGAAGAAATAACTTGGATTATAATTTAAACTTATTTATTATGGAAAATTTTTTTCTTCAAAGTTACCATCAGTGCAGTGCATGACTTCTAAAAACAACAGCACAGAAAATGCCAAATAAGCTTGCAACAAAAAATGTGCAAGTTTGACAATGTGCACTGAAAAGTGACACAGTCTATGATGTCTAATCTGATTTTTTCAGGCAACTTCAAAAAACAACCTTGCACTGACACACAGCATTTGTCTCTGAGTTTCTGTCCCATGGAATATCACACTGGAGCCAGGATTATTAAATAATTCCTAAAACATATCAAAAAGGATTTATTTTTTTGAGTAAGCATATTTCTATAACTTGCTAGAACAGGAAGAGGATTAATCACTTTAGGAATCAAAATAAAGCTGAAGCTTTCCTAGCTTTGCTTTTCTAAGAAAATTGACCTGTGTTGGTTGGATGCTGTCTAGGATCTGTTGGACTTGCCCAATTGGCACTTATCCATCCCAGGTATATATCTGAACAGATATATCTCATTTTTTGTCCCCAAATTACCTCTGTTCAGAGCTGGTGTCCTCTCACTGTAATGAGGAAGTTATTAACAATAAGATAATTTTGCACAACTGTGAATACTGAAAGTACTATTTCCACTCAGTGGCAAGGAATGACTCTGAAAGCAATGACATTCAAAATTCTTCTACCACAAAAAGCATCCCAAACAACCATTTCAGTGACAAGCTGACAAAAAAGTCTGCATTTGGATACAGTACTCCCCTTGAATATAGTTTGAATTGTTTAGTTGCAGTTCACAGACCTTACAGGTTATCTAGCACTGAAGACACTCAAGACACAAAAACCTTAGTTTTAAATATATTGCAATGACGTTTTAAATGATTATTCTTTGCAGTTTACTGTCAGTGACAATCTGCAATACTATAAATCTGCTCTAATCACCAGTGCATATTCAAACCTAAAGGTTCCTAGACCCATTCACAAACCATGGTCAAGGAAAGCATCATGTAATGGATGGGTACATTTTACTTGAAGATACTTACACTCAAAAACTACAAGCAAAATTGCTTCTTGTCAAAATATTTTCTTTGACTTTAGTCATTGACATATTGTGCACTAGTTTTCTTATTTTGACATCAGAACATCTTTCTAAGTCTCCTTTAGGCAAATCTATACAAAGTTCAGGCTTAGTTTTCAGAGATCTGTACCCCTAATTTACAGTATTCATCTCAAACTTTCAATAATCCCAGACTTCACTTCCTTGCGATAGCTATGATAGACATTATCAGCTGCACATTGCTAGTCAGAAAGCCTTAGTATTAACAATATTTCTTTCTAAGTCTTATTTATATGAGCACTGAACTTCTGCTTTTATCAAATTAATTTTTTTTTTAATTTTTTTTTTTTTGCTATCGATCACATAGTAATGTAAACCTATGTTCCATGGGACAGGTCAAATATCTGGAGAAACTTCCCTTCAATACCTCAGCTTCTTGGTCAAGTTGGCACTAAAATCAATATTTCATTTTCTGAATGGTTCTCGGTTTTGATGTGTAGGTAAGTACTACTCCCTGAAAATGAAGCCTTTAGGCAAAAGGAGATCAAACATCAAGGCATAAATGGATAAAAATCAGTATTTGTTTCAGGTAACATCAGCCCATGTTATCTTTGCAGAAAGGAATTCTCTATATCACAATATCATTGTCTTTCACAGAGAGGTGCTGCAGAACTCTTGGAGAAGTTCAAAGGCAGCTTTACAACAGCTTGCAACAGCTTCTTCCATTTAGCTCTTCCCTAGAGCCCCTTATGTGTTTAACTAAATTGCTTTGTATTTCTCTATCAGAAAATCCTAGACTGCTTTAAGACTCGGGAGGGAAAGTGTGCACCTATGATTTCTCAGATGACTTCCCAAAACATTGGTGGTTTAAGGTAAAATTAAAAATATAAAAGAGCCACTCTTAATCTATTCTGCTCACAAAACATATGAGGATGAGCATTGGCCATAGGCAGAACAATGCAGTGTTTGAAGTATTGCACTTAAGAAAATTAGTCCATACATACTTGAAAATTTGAGAAGATGTTCTCCAAGATTCATCTCAGTGTGTCAGAGAAGTGTTTTTCACTTTCTAATCAAAGCTCCCAGGACCTTCCATTTCTTACATGAAAGAATACCTCTGGCAAACACTTAACTTTAAGGACCTGACTTACTTATTTCTAAGTTCAAAACTAAAACAGCTTTTTTTCCATGTGACTGTGTTCTTGGAAGCTGGTCCATGCTTAAGCAGGTACTTAGACTAAATCAGAGCTCTGGGTTTTGCCTTCATCGAGCTTTTCATAAATAACAAAAATAGAGGAGAAATTTAATGAAAAAGGGAAAGAAAAGATCACCATGATGTCCCTAGTATGGGAAAACATGATGTTTGAAGAATATTTAGAATGATCTGTATTTTTAGTAATTTGACATACACAGTTTGCTCTAGTAAGCTAGCACTTAAATGGGAAAGCTTTGCTTCCTCTAAAAAGCAGAAAACTGAAACTTCCTTGAAAAAGTTTATGAAAAATGGAAAGTGTTTTGACTTTGTTTCACAGGAAAAGAATTCATTGCATGAAGCTGTCAGTCACTAACATTGAGACACTCATTTTTCCTACAAAAAAAAAAAGCACAAATGGCTTTCATTATATTTAGCTACAGCTTTAAGAAAATTTAATCAACTTAAACTGTTTAGTCTTTTTCCCTGATGAAAATCATAAAGTCAAATTCACATTTAAACCTGTTTAAACTGAAGCTCCTGTCAGCACCTCTGTTTATATTAAATCTATAGGCATGAAATGCACTAAAACAAGAATAATGATATAATGTCTTAAGTGTACAATGTTAACATAGGTCCCAGACAGAAAAGTGGGATGGACAGGCTGAATGCTGTAAAGCAACTTTCAATGTGTTATATTTATTTATAGCTGGCATCTTTTCTAAATAGTTGTTCTGGTACCTTCTGTGCATTCTGCTTATCCATCTGTCTCTACTGGTCAATGTCTATTCACTAACATTAGTATTTCACCAGAAAATTGCTACCTCCAGAGTTCCAGAATGGGTTGGCACACTGGATATCAAATTCTCCTGGTACTACCTTTCAGGATCAACAGTAACAGTTACTGGGAATAGCACACCTGGGACATCCCATTCCCATCTACAGTGTGCCTGTTGTGTGCTAACCCCCCAAAATAAGCCAAAGTCAATGCTTCTCCATCCTTTCAATAACAATGGTATCTGTAAAAAAAAAATAATATAAGTAATCACAAAGGAAAAAAGCTGCTAGAAAAATACCGGAAATTGTGGATAACTGATATTAGATAAACGTCAGTTTATTTTCATATGGAAGATTTATCTGATCAGAAATAAACTACCCAGGAGGCCTCAAAAACTCACCTTTAGATTTTTTTTTTCTTACATATTTCATATTTTATTAAAACACCCTAAGAATAAAAAACAAAAACAAAAAGCAAACCAAACAAACAAAAAAAAACAAAGAAACAAAAACAAAATCACATCTCCCCAAACTCACACTGTTAATATTAGGTCCCTTTTTCTGGGCTTTACAATGACTTCTTTCAGTTCTCAAGTCAGTGGCTCAAATCATACAGAAAGCAATAGACCTTTCGGATATGATGGGCCTGCCAAATGGGTTGTGGGATTAGTACAATTTCTCTTGGTGTATCTATAGCACAATGCTGCTCCTTGGTATTTGCTGAAAACTGCATTTATTTCAAGTCATGCAACCAAAAGTACTATTTGTACTTGAAAAATTAGGACAGTACCATGGAAATGAATTGGCCAGCTATTGCATTCCAAGCCTTCACAGTGGTTTCACAAAAAAGTTTTGGAGACACCAGGAACCTAGTCATATATTCCCAGGCTATACCAGTATTTTCTGGGATACGTAGCACTGAATGCTACCAATGGTAAATATTTTATAAAGCCTGTAATAAATAACATTGTAGATGATTTAAATCAGTAGAGGTTCCCTGAAATCACCTCAAGGAAATCAAAAGCAAAACTCTAGGCTACACTGGGATTGGGACTGTCCCATACAGATTATAATTGTGTAAATAGCTGATATCCCATACAAGCTAAGGGCTGCTGATATAGGACTCCAGAAACAGTCAAATTAGATTTTTTCTCTCTTTTATATAATGCAAGATTTTTTTAGTTTTGTTATTGCTTGGCATCCTGCATGGAGATCTTTTATTTAACAAAAAGCACTGAAAAAAAAAAAAAAGGAAATTATCTTTAGTTTGTACATCTTTTTAGTCGTTTTCCAGTTGAGAACTCTTGTAGGAATTACATTTGCTTCTTATGATTACCTACTTATTATTGTTCTTAGGGTACCATTTCCTTGCTACGTACATACATATATAGAACAAGAAGGGTAAAATATCAGGATTAACAAGATAAAAGTTCATCATTGTCACCCAGTCAATTTATGGGAGGGAACAAATCAGTTAATCTATTCCCTTTTCAAATTAGTCTGGTACTGCTCACTGTATTCGCAGTATTCTGATGACTAGAAAAGTTTGCATGTGTTTTATGCAGAGAATAAAATATATTGGATGCAGGTAAAAGGGCTTCTGTTCTGAAGATGGTAATATAAAGGAACAATTCATAATCTTATTTCTGGTATCTTGATTTTGTTTTCCTATTAGAAGATGTACTAGTGATACTTGATTTTACTTCACCAGATAGATCATGGATATTACACTCTTACTAAGGACTTACATCTAAGTGACTTATCTCCCATAACACTGAAATTAAAGGAATTGTTGTGAAAGTCTTATTATAGCCAAACAGGGCAACACATCACATGGCATTTCATGATTTCAAAACAGACACTAAAGGTAGGTAGGAAAATTCGTTTTATCATCAGACCATACTTGAATTCTGAGAAAAATATTCCCGTGTGAATTTAGGATAAAAATTTGGGTGTTTCTTTACAGATATTAAATAATTTTAATAGAATCATTAGCTATAACAGCAACTTAAAAAGAATGACAGTGGTTTAGAAAACACCAAAATAATCTATTGCTTTTTTTTTTTTTTAATTTGAAAAGCAAACCTACTTGCAATGGAAAAGATGTTCTGTACTGATGTTTTTTTTAATTAAAAAAAAAATCAAACTGTTTCACCAATTCTGTGTATCAAAATTACTTTCATGAAATCTATGGAAGGCTGCAAATTTTCAATTAATTATTTTAGATATGTGTAGGTAGATACACGTGCATGTTAGTGTGTTGATGCTAATTTTGGTCTGGTTCACCCAGATTTCAAACACATGAACATCTCCATGAATTAGAAGCAAAAAAAGTTTTTTTTTTTTTTGATGAACAACATTCAGTACCAATGTCTGGGAAACTGCGCATTTTGTAATGAAGATTATAACGCCTTTCATATAAAACGCACTGTACTTAAACAGAAATTCTCCTGACTTTACCTTTTGTTAAAACACTTCGTGTAAAGTCCTGGCTGAAAATCGCAAGTTAGAGTTCTGAGTCTACATAAACTGAGTGGTTAAAGAATAAGTATATTCAAATCCCGAAGAACTTTACCATTGATATTAAATCTATGTATGTATTTCTCTAAGCCTTTCTGCTTGTTTACATATGAGTCATTACAATTGGAACTAACAAAAATCTCATTTTGCATTCTCTGCATAATTTCTGTTGGGGCTTGTTAACATCTTAAATTAGATAGAAGTAAAGCAGAATTAAATTACACATCAAACTAATGTATTAAAATACAGCAAACATAAATATACCAGGAACTTGCTAAAGGCTTTATTACTACTAGATTATGTCACTAACTTCACAGCTATCAAATCAGTCATCACACACTCATTTAATTGATAGAGAGCATTATTACCCTGACAGTTTTCTCTGTCACATGTATTATGTTTTTGTAATATTTTTAATCTTTTTCTCCAAGGAATTTTTGTATTTTGGCATTCATTTGAAGAACTGTACTTGTCTCCTAGTCCATGCTAGTTTCTCCTCTCTGTTGACAGCACATTTTCTGCAAAACTCTCATTTTATTATACAGCCCAGCAATCTGCCCACTGATGTGGTTAGACTTTTTCACTGGTAATTTTTGAGCATATTAAATTCCCTTCTCAATATCACCAGACGTGGTTCTTCAATCAACTATGCTTAAAATGCAGTGAACTACTATTTCCATGTTCCTTACCATTTTTCTTTTTCCTCCGCCCCTTAAAATCTTGGATTATTATCCTGCATCCTTCAGTGTCTACCACCTTTGTGGACCAGGCTCTCCACCAACATAAAAAGCAGCATAACTGCAGAGAAGCCACTGGAACATAAAAATGTTTAAACTTACATTCCCACCTTTATAGTGCAATCTATGTGAGACCTTATCCCAGCAAAAACTAGTGGAAATAGAGGGAGAAAGATGAATCAGAACCTTATAATGCTGATTATTGTGGCAGATGTAGCAGAGCCTCATCAAGTGATTTCACAAACTTGTAGGATGCCAGCAAGTACAATAAAGGGTTTAAAAGACAGTAAAAATGTATAGTATTGACAAGCTGTTTTTTTTTTTGTCTAAACTCACTGCGTATTTACAGAGGAATTAAATATTGCTAGCTCAAACAGCAAATCCTCCACATTCTGACACATCATTTGCTATACTATTCACAAGTCTGTTCTGTTCTCTCTTGCCTTCTGTAAACAGCAAGGGTAAAAAGACATCAAAGTGATCAAGCTTTCGGGAAGAGACAAGGAGGCGAGCCCATGCCACATCAGTGGGACCAAAATTCCAAAGAGGAAGATTGTGTCCCTTTTTTCTCTACATTATCAATTGCTAGCCCATCCCTTCTAGATTCACATGGGACTTTGGCCCAGGTTTTATGCTGTGAATCTGACCTGCCCCAGCTGCAATTCAGTTATCCACATTCATTTCTTTTTATTCTTTTTCATCTTTTTTTTTTCCTTCTAACCACGTAATCTTCATCGCTTACATTTTAATTGCTTGGAAATGCCAAGCTGTTTTGGTTCAGTCAAACCACAGAGGCGACATTTATCATAATCGTTACACTGTGAACCAGTTCAGTTCTCACCAAAAAGAACTGTTATTCCCATCAGTGACATTGTGTTCTGAAAACAAGGCTACTGATTTGGCTAAGGAAAACAAAACAGCCTTTCCCACTCTGAGATAGCTACAAGACTCTCATCTCAACCATGAAACAAATGGGAGGTGCCACAGAACCAAGGATGTTGTAGTTTCTGGAGGACCATTTACTGATACAGAGGGCAAATCATAGTCAGGGAAAGAAAGATGCTTCATTTTTTTTCTGCACTCTTCATGGATCAAAAATTCAAATAACTTTTTTTCTTTTTTTCTTTAAAGGAAACATCAATTCTATGGGAACTATTATAAATTTGTAGTTAAGATTAATATGGCAACTCTTCAAAATCTGTTATTTTTTAGTGTGGTAAGAAGAGATAATTTCATGCGTAGGCCAGACTCATGAAGAATGCGAGAGCCACTGATTTTTTTTGACTAGGCAAAATAAATCAGTTCTCTGATCACACTGTATCACCTGTCTCCATTCAGTGATGTTGTTAGCTATTAGCAGTTGGTCTTGCTTCTTGCTTCTTGGACAGCACAGTCAGGGAAAATCAGGCTCACAGGTCTTCAAATTACATAAAGTGGCCACTGCTAATGGATGAAATATCTGGACTGCTTCAATAAAGCTTGAAGAGCATACTCCAGTTTCTTCTCACCTCTAGAAAAATGAAAACCCAACTTTGAAAGCAGACCTACTCTAGATCATTTGTGATCTGATTGAAGGGATATAGACGGAAAGCGAGCAGTTTTGAAATTCCAGGACAACTTCATTTCCACAATACACAAAGACTTTGTCACTCAGTGATGAATCATACCCACCTCTGAAAGGAAGGGTGGCTTCTGCTGAGCAGCAGTGAGCGATAGTTTAAAGACAACAGCCAAGGAATATTATAAGCAGCAATGCTGGAAGGGGATTAGTAGGAGGTAGCATGTAATTATCCTCATTGGAACTCAGCCTAGAGTAGCATTTCAAATTGTTTTTTCCTTTTTCAAAAATAATTACTATGAAAACACTGAACAAATACTGTCAAAACACATGTCAATATTCATTCAGAACATGTAAAAGCCTGTCATTATTAAAAAAGAATCTAACTCAGAACATTAGAAGCTAAGTTACAGAGTTTTTACATATCTGTTAACAGGTCTTCAACCACAGAAAATATAGGTAGTGCTCCAGATCCAGATGTCTAGAAAGAAGAGGCTAAAGAGAGATGGGGCTTCAAGAGCCATTTTTAAAATCAGAATAATGTGTGTGTATCCTAAACACAGTCCTTTGGCACCAGCAATAGCTTGGCTGTGCCCTTTGTGACAACTGAGGGAGCAGTCATTGAGGCACGGAGCCAGCTGCTGGGACTGAAAGGGTAAGAGGACCTTTCAGCGGCAGCACTGATTGACAGAGACGGTGCATGACTGAGCCACTGCTATAGGTTTTAAAATCCCTGATTATGCAAACACCTGTTTTTTAAAAAGTATAAACAATCATCAGTTATATTGGTATGGAAAAGGCCAAAAAAAAAAAAAGTAAAGTCCAATTCCAAAATTTTCCTGTTTGATAGTCATAGCCTTGAATTCACAATCAGTCCAGTAAACTGAGAAATGAAAGACTAAATAGGCATAGAAGAGGATTTTAAAATGTTTACCACTGACTCTGTTACTTTCACAGAAAACATGGAGTCAGGAAAGACATATCCTGAAATGGAAACTAGCCTCCACTTACATCCGAGTTGCTAAATACACCTAGAATGTCATCATATGACATCTGGGCTATACCCTTTAAAGAGATAAATAGGGGTATTAACGATCACAAGGTCTAAGGAACATCGCATTATCCTGAAGAGCTTTATTATACTTAATAGAAAAAGATACTTTTCTCGCGATTCTTATTGTGCCTCTGAAAGTGTTGCTTTCTTTTATAGATTTCTTTGTAGCAGAAATTTTGCCTTAAATATAATTTCCCTCAAAGGCTGAGTCCACTCTATCAATGCATTCTGCTTTTTAGAATATATTCATTACTTTTGCACATAAAGTAGCTGAACTCATTAAGAGCTGCTGAATTTAAAAGAACTGTTAAAAAATGAAAAATGTTACTTGTGAACAGAAATCTGAGAAAAGCCTAGTGGCAGAACATGGGAGTTTGTTACCACTGTAGAAAATAGGGAGTGCTAGAAAAACTGTATGGTGGGTAAGAACATAGCTTAAGGGGACATAATAATGGACATAATAATTTTAAGGGGACATAATAACTTTGAATGGAGAAGCATTAAGGTGGAGCAAAGTTACCACTGAAGTCCTTTAAGGATCACTGTCAGAACTGATTTCAGTAGTTTCATTAATTCCTTAGCTCAAAAGGTGCCGATGAAATCTGGCTTTCACTGATGCAAGAAATAGGTTATTACACAAGCATTGTGTGGCTATACTAGAAATAAACATAAAAGTTATGATTACCATGCAGAGACTTTCTGCTATGAATTGGGAGATCAGCGGTAGAAAATGATGAAAATAAGAAGGTAAGATAAAAAGAAACGGTAGTAGTCCAGTGGGTACAGTATAATGCAGTCACCTGAGTGATTTTACTGCAATGTATCAGGAGACTACTCTAGAGAAGGTAAGACAATGTTATCAGACATGTCCTTGGGAAGACTGTATCTGGAATGAAGTGAGCAGCTGCAGTTATGTGTAAGAAAGAAAGATGATTTCCATCTGAAAGAAATCTAGAAGGTGGAACAATCAACTGAAGGCAAGCCTATTTTCAAAAGGAAGCTAAGAAGAAGGTAAAAGGGATATTACAGAACTTCATAAGCAGCTTAGAAAGCTGACAGTATAAAGCACAAGACAATCACAAGACAATCTCAGTTCAAGAATATCTGCATATAAATAGCTGTGAATATGTTTCAGATGAAAGTAGGTTTCTAAAGAAGTAACAGAGAAAGGAACAAAACAAATTACATTTAAGACAGAGCAAAGCAGGGCTGGTTTATGACAGATTGAAAGACTTGTCATAGAAGATGGCTGGACTCTGTAACTCTGGAGGCGCCTTCTAGCACCACAGCAGGATTGTATTATTTACTGAGCATGTCTAAGTGCTTAATTTCAGTGAAGAACCTGGATGAATAACAAGCACAGAAGAATTACAGCAACAATCTGAGCAAAAAATTTACCCTGTGATTGCTCTTTTTTCTAATCAGAATATCAGATTTTTTTCTCTAAAGAACAAAAAACAGAGAGATTTATCTTTAGAGAAGAAAGAGTATTGAGAACAATAGAACAACCAAAATTCTGATTCCAGCTGCCTCAGCTGGACCAAGCAATGAATTTACTGGGCTCCATATAAGACATTTTAAACTTAACTACCTATTTGAATCAAGTCCAAAATATGTCCCCCACTTTTTAAGCTAAAAAAAATTAAGATGGTAGGTTAAAACTAGAATGCTATGTTTTCCTTTACTGTAACATACAGACAGAGCAAAATAAAGCAGAAGTATTTACCAACCAGAAGGACAGGGGCAAGGATCGTCTGTGTACAGACTGCCTCCTGTCAATAGGTGGTTGTGAATGATCTTGTATAAACAACTTCACTGACCTGAAGGGGAAGTAAGGCTTAGACAATCAAATTCTTAATTTTTAAAAAACTCTACTTTCAGTTACAGTGCTTGCAAGAAAGATATTAGAACTCAGGCTTTGGTATTAATTATGTTAGGAATAAAAATTATACAGGGCAAAACCAATATCGTCTACTGAAACTACCGTTTTACATTTGACATACAACAGTAATGTATGACGCATATACCTAACCAAACATTATTAAACATAGAATACTTCAAAAGAATAAATATATGAGAAATACAGAGGACATCAGAAAGAACAGAAAAAAATGAAGCAATACAGAATATGTCACAGAATTCTGTATCAAAAGTGAACATGAAATGTTAAACACACTTTTTACAAAGTGCTGCACTAGAAAACAGTAGTAACTGCATGTGAACGTAGCTGTCTATTGAACTGTCACGTAGTAAAATTAAATCGAAGATACCCACCCTAATAATCTGTTACAGCCTCCAATGACAACTCTGACACAAAATTCAACTTGGGCTTAAAGAAATAAATAGATAAAATAAGTTCAAGCAAAGAAAGGAGATTTATCCTTTCCGTAGAATGAAGAGATTTGGTTCCATGTTGGTTACTTGGGTAGAGCTGTCATGTATGTTATATATTAATGTGTTCAGTTAGAACAGCTAAATTCCGAATTAGTGTTTCAGGATTCAGAATGAATCTGGGTTAGTTATCCTAACTGGATTTATTCTGCTCAGACCTAAACTTGCAAATTCTGTAGGTTTCCTCCTATTTATTATCATGCATATCTCATTTCTTCATGATCAGTGAGGCTTGGAGCAGATGTGAGACCAGGAGAGAATTGCTCTAGGCCACCACCAAAATGAATTCTCTTAGAGAAAAATCAAGCAAAGCAGAGTCTGGGGTAGGTTCTGAGCTGTACTTGAATTGTGTTCTGACAAGAGCAATCTAAAAGAATGAAGAGGGGCTACACAATGTGCCTGAAAGAAGGAGTGATTATATTTTTTGAGTGTTATACTGTCTTTACATCAGAAACACAGTTCCAAATGTGCTTCTGCTTTTAGTAAAGAGCTCAGTTAAGCTTGGCATCTACCTGCAGCCTGTTGTGAAACATAAAAATAACCTGGCTTTGTATAGTTTGTATTTTAAGGAATATTTTGGTTTTAATTTTAGAGTTTTTTATTAAAATGTATTTTTCCAAACCCAGGATTCATGATGTATATATTTAAAATTATTAATTGCTAGGATGTACCTCTGAAAAAGATGACAAACAATGTTGTGGTTTAGGCATTAGATTGTAACTAAGATTGAGACCTAGGTTCTTCCTGTTGGAGTTGTTTCAGACAATCCATTTAACTGTCTGTGCTTCAGTTTATCCATCTAGAATTAGGATAACAGTCCTCTAGTTCAGAGAGATGTTAGGAAACTTAATTTAGTGATAATTATAAAGTGTCTCAATCTAATCTGTGAAGGACTGACATAATTACTTTCCAAACAGGTGATCATTTTAAAGAAGTATCTAAAGGGAAAAGGAACATGTTTTCAAGATTACAACTCAAGATTTGTTTGTCTCCATGCATACTTAGTATCACAAAATTTTCCCATAAATCATAAAAGCACAGTAACATTTGACAGTGATCACAGCCTGTTTCACTTTGGGAGTCAATAGCAATGCATACCTATGTTACAAACAGGAAGACTTTTCTGAGTGGCTAGTGTCCTCTCAGAGTTTAATATGAACACTACAAGGGGTTTTTCATGCTCTTTTCAAGGGGGGAAAAAAAAAAAAAAAAAAAAGCAAAGCAGTTCTGATAGTATCTACTCCTATCTGACTTTTTTATTCATTCCAAATTTTCTCTTCTACATTTTTTTCTCTTGGCAAACACAGAGAATTCTAGTGGGGTATAGCAGTACATCTTGACCAAATATTCTGAAGTTAAAATAGTCTTCTTTTAGTTGGATGAAATTAAAAAAAAAAGAAAAAAAAGTGGCATTTCTGTTACCCTGAAATTTTCTACACTCTTGAAAGTTTTTCTATGCCATTGGTAGTAAATAATACTTAATAGATTTAGGGAGAAAAAAAGGAGATGTTTTCCTTTTTTTAAGCAAACAAACAATAAAATAAACATCAGTCACAGCAAGAAGGCAGCAAAATTTCTCGTAAACATTACCAGTTTCTATGAGTCTTAAAAAAATTAGTGTTTTCTTCACTTATAAGTAATCATATGGAAAGGCCATTTTTGTGGTGGTTTTCAGCAATAAACCTGCTAGAGGGCTTGCATACAGAAAGCCATCTATAAAGGGACAGTCCCAATGTTAGGTCAAATGTGCACCAAGGGAAATTTCTTGCCATTGGTGGAACTTCCCAGCATAAGTTTGGCTGTATAATTCTGAGTCTATCCTGCATAAGCTTTTCCAAGGAGGAGTAAATTAAAGAGCTGGATGCATATATCAGTCAAGCCTTGGAAAGCTGTCTTGATTTTTAAAAGCTGAAAACAGAGAAACAACCTGTACAAATAATGTAGTATTGATCCAACAACGGTTAATTTTATCTTCAGATAAATGAAGACTAAAATTACCAACCTTTCAATGCCTGTCTTTTCCCATGCTGCCTGCTTTCCTCTATATAACTGAACTGGAATGGGGCACTTTGTCCCATGGGTGAGGGATGTAGTTGGAGGCCCCAGGGGAGGTGGTCAGGGACATTAATGCCTACCAGTGCCCTCAGGACCCTGACAGGAACTGTGAACTACATGGAATCATCATGTTCACCATCATGTATCATGAACAAGCTGAGATTTAAGATATTTTGAAAGGGAATAGCTATACATGATCCAGGAAATTACTCATTTGAATTCTTGAAGCTAAAGATGTGCAGGAACCCCCTGACTTTAATGAAAAATGTGCATAGCCCAGTTCCTGGTTGGATCAAAGTGGTTAGCTCCATGCAGGTTAAAACCTTGAAAGATTACATTTTGTACAAAGCTGTGTCTAGCAGTGGAAGTTCTTTAATTCTTTGTTTGCATTAAAGCAATCCTAAACTAGATTTATATTAGGAGGTACATCCTAATCACCTAAACGTATGTTTTATTTTATACAAAAGTAATGTTTAGATCACAACCATTTCTTCTCAATTCTATTCCAAAGGCAACTTTAGCTCCACATATCCAAGTGATAGTATTCATTTAGAATGTAGAAATACCCCTATTAAACTTAACTCTGCACTACTCTGAAAAAAAGGCAAAATAATCTAACAAGTATTTGAGAAACAATTATAGTAAAACACTAAACATCATTATCTATAAGCATGTCGGTGAATATATTTGCATATATTCTTAAATTGTGTCCCAAAAAAATACCTGAATACTTCCTAAAATTCTCCTTGACTATTAAAAAAAATTATAAAATTCAATAACCACTTAGTATTGATGTGAAAAATCCTGTGCAGTAGAGTATCATAAGCCAGGATAAATGGTCTACCCAGTGGTATTATTTTTATGTTGAAGTTTTTCTATTTTGTCTCTCCCTTGTTCTTGCTCTGCAGATAATTACCTATTCATGCGAGTTTCTGTATCAGCAGCTACAACTTGTGAAGAACTTTTACCTCTGTATCAGAACACCAAATAATAAACTCTTAATGCTGAAATTTTTTTACTCTAGTATGGCTTGATATATCTACATTGGGCTTCATAACACATTTAAAAAACCTTTCAAAAACCAGGGAATTACCAGATGATCTAAAATCATTCTCAAGATGTGAAGGCCTATTAAGATCTCTGACCATTAAAATTTCTAGTAAAATAAATCATAAAGAATCCTGAAGCTGATCACTTCTTTTTACTTTGAATTGAAAAAGAAAAACTGCATGGCTGCAGTTTAAAGGCCTAGGACGGGGAATAAAAACAACAACAAAATATTGTAACCAGCTGAAACTACAAGGGAATTTAACATTGGCAAGTTATATTTAACCAAGATGGACACTAGGTTTAACACCCTTATGCTTCAAAAAAAAAAATATAAAAAATGCCAGGGGCTATATAGTGACCACATGTGGTCAGACACTCTGTTCCCCTCCTCACTGAAAACAAAAACATTAAAACATGTGTTTCTCTGCTCCTTTCTCTCTTTGTTACTAACTACTCTACCTTTTTCTAGTACCAAGTTTATTCTCAATGAAGCCTGTTGCAGACTCTCCTTCGAACTCCATCAGGACACAGGATGGATTACTTAGACTGTATCCAGTCTGTTAATGTTAAAGCCTTTGATTTTGCTTAATCAAAACATGATGTTTTCCTTCTTAATCCCATTTACCTGTTGCTAAGATAAGTACAACTAAATATAGTGAAAATAGAAAGTTTGACCTAATAAAACAGAGACAAATCAGTTACTAAATATTGGAACTTTAGGGAACCTGATGGAATGTTGCAGGGAGTAAAAGTTAGGCATGAATTCAGTCTTCCCAGTTATCTGCAACTGACCATTTTCAGTACGTTTAGTTCTGCAGTTGGCTCCTCTGCAACCACAGAGATAGCAGTTAATTGCTTTAGTTGATTAGAATTCACAGCTGTGTCTGCAGTGAGAAGGCTACTTCTGAAATTAACTGAGCTATCAATCAACACAATAATTTGCTAGAGAGAAAAGCAACTGGTCAGCTGTCCACTTATCAAGAAAAACAGCAAAATTTCTCTGGGAAAACTCCTTCTAACATTCAGTAGAACAATCATATGCTTCCCTCCAGCCTTAAACATCAACACAAACCCTAGCCTACAGTGTTTTTAACTGTTCTCAACACTTCTGCCAGATTTCTTTTCTGTGCACTGCCATGTCTGCTGCAGTAGTCTTTACAGCTTACTTAAATGTATTTGATCAGGAAGCATCAACCACATACAAGCCATATGGGCATATATTTCACCATGTGAAACTTTATGATCCTATTGTCTGAATGTCTTTGCCTAATACTCCTATAATGGTATCCACACCATTGTGTTATATGTCTGTCAGTAACTGGTCAGTAGCTTGTTAATAGACAGTAGGCTTTACTCCTATTGTGATCACTGCTAGTCTCATCTACCCCTCAACTTGAAGAGGACAGAAAAAAATAGTAGAACTCTTCTGTAACTTTGCAATTACTACTGTAATGCAACCTTACCTTTGTCATAAGAAACAAATACAATAAAACATTTGTTATGCTTGTGCTTCTGCAACTTGTCTGAAAACCAAAATTACCTGTCATGGCAATTGTTGTCTAGACCATGCCCAGCACGTAAGTATATGACATTTTTCTTTGTATAGCCTCTATTTCTCTGGTTCTCTATGCAGTCTTAATGTAGTTACCTTCAAAGCAACACTGGGAAGTAGAGAATTGTGATTGTGTCCACTTTCAAAACATCCTTCTGTATCTTAGTTTGTTTGAAGAGAGCTGGGGAAAAGTGGACTGATTCAACCTACTTTTTCCCAATGCCTAACCCTAGGTTAGCTTTAACAGCTGAAAGCCTTGTGACTTCAGCAACGCATGTACAACTAAGCATGCTGAAAAATGCCTGCACCACATGCCTGAGATTCAAAAAATGGTGTGTTGTATCAAATAGTAGAGACGCAGGAGCATGTATTTCAGGGGAAGCTAGCAACCCATATATAGGATCTGCAGGCTTGTGCACTAAGATCTTTGGAAAGTGATGTTTGAAGCCGGTTTTCACTGACAAAATTCTGAAGATTTTTCTGAAACAGAATACACGCAACTCAACAGAACACATGCTGAAGACTCTTCCCTCTCATTCCATTGTTCTGTGTTTAGAGTTTTATCAACAGTTGAAACCTTAAAATTATTGTTCAAATGCTTGTAAATAAACTGTTCTCTACTTTTACAAATAAATACTATCTGTAACTTTTTTTTATTTTTTTTCCTGCTTTTATACTGTGTCTCACTGCGATAACCAAAGTTAGCTTTCTGTTACTTATTCGCTTTGAATATATCCAGAACTTTACCCAGGAAAAAATGCTGATACTCAAGCATCTTATAAGGACTGAGTTGTGCACATTCAGAAATGTGAAAAATTTCTCCATTCCTTACTGCATAAATACAGAGCTCAAGTTTTTGTAGAACTAGATGGAGAGGAAGGCATCACAAATAGTATATAATTATACATTAAAAAATAAAGTAGAAGACTCAGAGTACTGGCTTGTCTTTGAATGTGTAGGGTTAACGTTTAGATAGAGAGACTGATGTTTATATTTACTAACTTGTCATTAATAAACTACGACCACAAGATCAGCATAAAATTATAACATGATGGCTGAGTAAACCGCCTCAAATATGTAATTTTGCTTTGACTACTTAAACGGGTTAGGGAATCCCAAAATTCTATTATGTCAGAGCAGGCATTTGTATAATGCCATGTAGTGACACTCTAATATCTAGTAGGCAATTGGACAGTGTACAGACGTTTCAGACAAAATTGCTACAACTTAGAAAAAAAACAAAGTTTTCATTGCAGCACAGTGTATTACCTAACTCTCAAGAGTTAGGTGTATTACCTAACTCTTCAACAGAAATTCAGCTATAATTTAATCTGCAAGAACGTTATTGCCCCTGGACTGTTGGGTGGGGAAGAGATTTTGTTAACCTCAATTAGAAAAGAAGAAAGTTAACACAGGAATGAGTACCTAAAACTGCCACATGGGTTTATGTAAATATCAGACATTTTCACATCCTAGTAATATTTTATAAATTAGTCCTTAATGTTATACAGTGCTTCCTGTCCACACAAATTAATATTTAACAAAAAACACTCAACATGACATTGCATGAGTTACCATTATCAATTAAGAATGAAGGATCAGTCACTAGATCAATTTGCTCCAGCAACTGCAAGGTTTGATGTGTTAAAAACTGTTTTTCTACAGCAGTGACCTTTCTTTAAGGGTTTCACAATGGAATTTAGAGTACACAAAAAGACACTATCAAATTGCTTCTAAATGCTGAAATCCTTATGGTTACAGAAAACAGGGGAAAATGGACATAAAATTCACTTTCTAATGAGAGATTAACACAGTACTTCCAACATCTGGGTAGTGGGACATTTTATAGTCATAATTTGATGTTAACAGCTGATATTTTTTCTTACAGCAGTAAATCTAAATTAAATGGGTTTAAAGTGGAAAAGATCAACTTCAGTTACCAAGAAGCAAAACTATTCCAAGGGAAAACATCAGCTCTGTCTACTTTAGATTAATATTCATAAGTTTCAAACAAAGTCCATTACTTCTTTTGAACCAAGTCAATAACTGTTATGAAATACAAAGTTATTTTAAATTTTAGCTTTTAAAATTGTCTTTTCCTGTGTCTTCCCTGCCACAGGAAAAAAATTTTGATGCTGCTATTCTTCTGAAATATTTGCACTGTTCAATTTACGCAGACTGAGAATAACTTTATTCTAGGCAAATACTACAATTAGACAACTGTATTTACATAAGACTGCATATTTAGGATTGAATATACAAATTAATTGTCTTAAAATACTTTTAAAGAGCTAAGAGAACCAAAAGAAATAAATGTGATCTTTATGAGGCCTACTGTAGGAACAGTAAACTGATTTTGATGTTATTGTAAACTGTGTGCTGTATGCTTCATTATTACTTCTTAAGTTAACATAGTCACAAGAAGCTAACTGACAAGAGAGGGGAAAAGTTGACAACTGTGGGCTGACAGGTTAGAAATGACTCCAGAAAACATCTTGCTATAAACTCCATACGATCAGATAGCCTACCATGCTTATCATGTGCTTTGCTGCTTTATTGACACAAATTTTATTCCTTGGTTGTTTTTTTTTCCAGAATTAGAGCTTTGAAGTAAATCATTTTAAAAGATAAAAGATTGAAAGAAAACCTTGCTATTGTTGCCTCATCCATCTAGATGTTCATCAGGTTGAAAGCATTTGTCTGGGTTTTTAAGTTTCATGGATCTGTCCCTTCACTAATTAAAGAGTTTAAAAACGCTTTTTGTAAGCTATGATCCAGCATCTCTGAGTGCAGTACAACTATGCTTCCTGTATGGGTACTGACCCATAACTGTGAACAGATGTGCTTCTTCGACACAGACGGAGGTTACAGATGTTCTGCTGCCAGAAAAAATGCTGTTATTTCAGTGAAGCAAGAGGAACTTAGAGCACCTTGACCCATCTAAGGAACACCTTACCCTTTGCTTTACTGTTCTGCCAGGTTTTTCTTCTTCTCATATAATGTCGTTGATGAAGCTTTAATGTGTGGGAGACAAGGCTATTGCTTTTTATCAAGCCCTTTGAAATGTCCAAAAGCTTTGCCAGAACTGGGAAGCGCAAGTTTTATTGAACTGACTCTGCAATGAACTCTCTACATCATGATATTTTTACTTCCCTCCTCCCCCCCCCACCCCCCCAGTTGGTTTTATAATAAAGCAGCAGCTGACTCAGCAGATATGCCCTGCTTTTTCCATTATCATTTTAATAAGTTTAGAGAAAGGGGATGCTGTATAAAGTAGTTTCTCCTTTAGTAAACAAGAATGGTGGATTCAGAGGGAAGAATATCTTCCAAAAAAGCTTTTTAGTAGCTTTGTTACCTTGCTTCTCATCTGGTTTCTCACTCATACTGAGATACTAACGACAGCATGAAGGGGCACAAAAAGAGAATTGAGGGCTGATCCTTCCCATTAAGGGATAGTCTTTTGGAAATTACTTATGCTGCTGTCATGGCTGGGTGTGCTCCCTGTGAACACTGATTTCTAAGTGAGCACAAATGCTGAACTCCAATTCTACATCAAGAACATTCCAGGAAGACTTTTATAAGGGCTCAGTCAGCTAGAAGCAACAATCCTTGCCAAAATAAAACATCCACTGGAATGAAACTAAAAATGCCTTTTGTGATTCCAAAGCATCTAGTCAAGCAACAGTAGGATTTTTTTGGTTGTTTTTGTTTGGTTGGTTTAAGCCACAAAGAGGAAGAAAAACAGAGTACTTCTTACCTATTTCAAATAAATATAAGGGCTCCTGCTTCTATCTCTCTCTGTCAAGAGGTTAGGCCAAAATTTCTGCAAACAAAGCAGTCATCTGTTGTCTATCTGAAGTACTTTAGGATACAGCTGGTAAACTGAGCAGTTCTTCATTTACTTACTGAAAAGTAACTCTTGCATTACTTCTGAAAAGGGATTTTACATTCATCTTTCCTTACCTTCTGGGAAAATAATTTAGTTAACTCCTTTCACAAAGTAGCACAATAAAAATTCTCTAGAAAGAAAGTGATTTATTTTCCTTTTTAACAAATCCTACGTTCATGATTATCAGCATACATTAAAGCATCAAACATATGGCTTAATGATAAATGCTAGGACTAAAAGCTTAGCTTTACACATTGTTATTAGGCAAAATAAAGAAAAACGATCAGCAGTTAAAGGACTTGGCCACATATTAGCATTTAATTAAGATATATTCATTCGAGGAAAAGAGATCCTACCTGCCAGCTTCAGGTGATTGCTTTACAGAGATCACAGAACTGAGTGTATTTTTTTCTGGGGAGGTGGTGGGGGATGTGGAATTAGTGTGATTCCATACAGTTTATGCTGTTAAGGACTTGAAGAATCCTTAACTGTAAGGGCTGCTGACATACGAACAAATCCACAAACTAGTAAACTCGACCAATAGGTAGACTATCAGGCTTTTTGATAAAACACTGCAGCTGCACTGCCTCAAATCCTGCCTCCCTCTTTGCTGCCAAATACATTCATCAGCTCAGTGATTGCACCCACCTGCAGAAGACAGAAACTTTACCTAGGATCCTTACCTTCACATAGGAAAAGTATGTCTTGTCAAAGTGGAATGGTCTTTTTAGAGGTGATTCTCTAGCCCCCTGCTCTATTTGTAAAGCAGATACAAGTCTGGTTTTACAGCTCCTCAGGAGATCACCTGCTACAGCTTATGAACTAATTTATTTTTATTGCAGAAACACATTATCAAGCCAGCTCCATCATGCCCAGCAGAAATGTCTCTGCAAATCAGGGAGGTTTGCAAAGTATAAAAAACAAGAGTATAACTTAATCTGTGAAATAGGCATCCATATGACTGAATGCACTAGAAAGACAATGGTTGTGACTGTGTATGCTAGCTACATGGTACAGTAATTTTGGAAGTGACTGTTATACTACTTATGTAAGCTGTACATCCCTCACTGCACATGTAAAAGCAAACGCCTTTGCCTATGTTAAACCTTGCTGTCTTAATTGTTACTAATTTGATATGTATTTTTAATGCTTTATGTATATACCTCCATACACCTATCCAAAATAAATGATATTTGAGTTTCCTTTTGCAAAGTGTGTATGGCTACATGATGTTTATATTTCTATCCTTATTCCTGAAAAGCATCTTAGTCAAGTTTCATTTAGGAAATTAAATTGAAATGTAAAAAATTATTTGCATCACTGTTATATCAATTTGGGAAGAAATTAAAAAGATAAAAACTAACTACTGTCATGAAGAAAGAAAATGTGGCTGTGTAACTCTCCAGATGTCCCCAGCTGTCATCAGGGATACGTCCAATTCTGTAATCAGTAAAAATGTCTCACAGAACTAAACGGCTTTCTTGACTACAGATCTATGAGTTTTTTTTTTTTTTTTGATTATGTCTTTGAACTCAGATAGTCCAAGTACATAACAGCTGCTCTTCACAAAGAAATATGACTTACTATAAACAACAGAAGGAAAAGACTTAATGGTTTATGGTAGCACCACTGTTGCATGCATTTTCATTAACCAGACAGAACTGTTGTAAACAACTAGATTAAATGTGGAATACTTAACTTAAAAGATGTAAAATTCTAATGAAGGCTGTTTTATATGATCTTTAACTTGTTTTAATAGTAATCAAAATAATGTTAAATGCTAATCATATCACTATAGATATTACTCTTGATTTATAAAGTACAACAATTTTAAGAATAATTCTGCAACTACAGAGCTATATATGTATTTTTAAACTACAAAAATACAACGGAGATTAGAGGGTCAAATGGACACAGAGTGATTCAGATATATGTCAGTGAAAATCTTTTGCATCCCTGAAATGTATTTATCCGCTTAAGATTACCTATGAGCAGCCATGAGCAGGTTATTCCCTGTTATTCATTATTAGATTACAGGGTCTTATCAGAAGTTGGCATGACTTTGTGGGGTAATGTACCGTTGCAGCGTGAGGAGTGGCAGCTCTTTCCCACCTATAACCACTATGAAGATACAGGCTGCAAGCTCTTCAGCAGACAGAACCATCTACTCAGCATTTGTGCACTGTGCACTTATTCAGAATTGATTTCATATATACCCTAATAAGAATGACTGAAAGAATAACATGATTATTTCCATGCCCATTAGGATTTAGAGTGGTGTAGCTCGTGTAGTCTAGGATCCGCAGTTCAGAAATGAAGCAGATATGGAAAAATGTTTCAAAGACAGGGTGCCAGTTCACACACACCTTATTTGGAGCCTGCTGTGAACTCTTTATACATCATGAATAGCAAATACTGAGATCAATATAAAGAACCAGTCAGGAAACAACAGGTAGGATGTCTACAGATTTCTATCTCATACAATTAAAAATTAATTTAGAAATACTGTATCCTTTTGCAAAAGCATATTCAGGCTAAAGTTTTATCTTTTGTGTGATAACTCTCTTAATGCTTTGCTACAGCCTAATAATTTGATAACCACACAGCCTAGAAGCATTCAACTTGATTCTGATTTAAGCTAGAGTTCAATATCGGGATCTGTGCCACTTCATTTTCATGTTCATCAGAGCTCTTCATGGAGCAAGAAATGCACACCACTGTCCTCCAACTCTTCATTATCCTTCTGCCTCTGTAATGGGCTCAATTGAGCAGTGTCATTCCTTGATTTAATATCTTATGTTTTATTTTGCAAGGCAGTAAATTCAGGATCAGTGCATGTGTTGCCACCACAGGTGAAACAAGCCCTCTTACCACCCCAAAAAGTAACCAGTCTTACATGAAAACGTCTGCAATACAGCTGATTCTCCATTATATACTGCAATGGAGAGCTATGACAGTAAAAGCCATGGAAAAAAACATGGGTAAAATGGTTACCCGACTGCCAGGTGCAGAAACAGCTGTTTGGATCTGGTTTAGATCCAACAGACATAATGATGAATTGGAGGTGCCTCTGGGTTTGAAATGATTCCAGCAGAGGAAAGAGTCTCTCTGCACAACAGTGCACAGTGCTCCTGGTGGAAGGAACCAGTGGATGTGGCAGAGCACCAGCCCCCTGTGGCCTCATGTGTGCTTCATGAGCAAGCTTTCTGGAACCCATAATACTGGGGACAGTGCACAGATACCCAGGCAGCTCTCCTTGGCTGTCTCCCTGGCACAGCAATAGCTAGCTTATGCTTAGAATAGCTGCAGAGATCTGCATCAGACTTTGCACTGCTTATTATATGCACTGGTTTAGCACTGCTGGATCTTCAGTGCTGAATGCTCTCAGATCAGTCCCTGACAGCTGCTCAAGTTTCCCTGGCACCAGAAGCCAACGTAAGCCTGGCATAGGTGGGCATAACAAACTCATGGTCCCCTAGGATTTCTGCAAAGCACATAGAGCATTTTGGCTCTTCACAGGGCTGACTGTTCCAGAAAGAGTGCTGAGAGTGGCTCTGTACAAAGCCAGCTCCAGTTTGCACAGCTTGATAACTCTGTATGTTGTGCAAGTACAGCTACACTTCTTCTGGACCCCTGATCAGCATGACATAGGTTGTGTGTTCTGCAAAGGCCTAGCTAACTTTGCACTCTTCTACTTCTCTATTTATAGTAATCTGAAACAAACAAACAAACAAACACCCTTGCCTGCAGATTTTTACAGAAGCATATAAAAACTTCTAAGTTCAGATTTTCTGCCTAATAGACTCAAGGTGTTTTTACTCTTAAGTGTGTTTAATGAATGACTTAGCAGACTAAACTTCTTGAGTAGGATATTCAAAGATGGCTATAGGAATGAATTGCCAAACCGCAGCTTATTCTCAGATAGTCTCTGTCCTATTTGAAAATCATGTTCTAACTACCATCTCGAGTCACTTTTAGTCTGTTTACACATGCCACTGAAACCTTTCCTTAGTACCCAGTTTTGCTGACGTTAGCTCAACTCTACTGAGAGTTGTCAAGCCTTCAATATCCCACTGATCACTGGAATCCAGCAGCTGGGTGACGCTGTTCTCACCTATGCATTCTAAGTTTTAATACTAATACCATGTCACTATTACTTCACATTGCAACAGACTTGCAATCCTAATAAAAGGCAAGAAAGATATCAGCAATAAATTGGTTTAGAAACTACAGCTGTTCCATGTTTCTATTTAGTTTAAACTCAATGTTTTTCCCCCAGAATGTTTTTACAGACTGTTTTGTGTTAAGTATCTGTTGATTGTGACCTGGACAGATGTGCAACTTTTATATTGTGTACCATATTATCACTTCAAGTGGACTACACATATGCTACAAGTGCTCTGCATACCTAAGAAACTTGGTAAGATGAAGTCTCCAGAACCTGGCCTTACTCTCATCAAATTCATTAAGAAAACTGACATCACTGGGCAAAATGAAAATTTTAAATCTTCTTCTAAAGATAGACGACAGACTCTGCATGTGACAATGTCTGACATGGAATTATTTTATTTCATTGTATTTTTAGAAAGAAAGAGATAATGCTCACACCTAGAAATATTCTGGAGTTATTTTTCACTTTTAAACATCTGTAAAGCAAACCCATTGCTTGTGGAATTTCCTACTGAAGTCTACAAAGGTTTCGCATTTAAAATGAATAGACATTTAACAAGTGCTCTAAATTTCATACTTTAAATAAAGAAAAGGGTGTTTAGCAAAGCCCATTTGTTCCCGTTTCTGCTCAGTTATTTAGATATAATTTAGAAAGCAAGAAGATAGAATGAAATTCCATAGCTGCACTGCATTAGAAATGCTGTCAAGACTGGCTGAAGATTACTTATTCTGCTTCAGTTGGAATTTGTACAAGTAATGTTATCTAAAGAAGAACCATATGAGGGCAAATTGAGCAGCACAGAATGAAAACTATTAAAGTTTAACCTAGCGGCAAAGTACTTAAATAAAGATTAGACATTCAGCAGTACATACGAATACATGCACATCTAAGATACCTAATATGCTCTCCAAATTCCTCTAATTTCCATTTATGAAGCCATGGTAAAAGTAAATAAAATCTTAATAGAATCTTATGCAGTCACAGATTCACAAAGAATTACTTTCCTTTGAAAAAGCTGTGTCTATTAACTTGTAATTCATTAAAGACTACTGGTTCTTAAGAATGGCAGTTGACGGGAAATGCATCATTTTGCATATGTAAATTGAAATATGAAAATTACTTTATTCAAATAATTTAACTCTATAAAGATGTATTATTTTAGCACACGCAGCTTTCTGATGATCCATACCAAAACTGCTTCTCTGAAAGCTATTTAGATTTGAAGAAGCATGAACAGGTAATTTTGAAGAGGGAATCATACAATAAATTATCTCTGTCTGTAAATAGCCTTTGGTTAATATATAATGCCTTCTTTCATTGAGCTTTTATTTTCTCAATGCTGAACAGTATTGGCATTCAGCATTAGTACTGTTCACTGTACAATATGCATGCATACTCCACAAAATACAATAAAGAAACAGTTGTAGGTCTGAGCTGCCACAGCGTAACACATGGCAGCAACGAGTGTAGTAAACTGAAGCAAGAGAATACCAGAAAAAGAAAGATAATATTAGTCAACACTTTCTTCAGCTAAGAAATTATTGGCCTTGTAGTTATAGCACAAATGGAGGAGACAGGAAATCTGGGATTTATTCTGGGATCTGTCACAGATTTCCTGTGTGGCTTTGAAAAAGTCCTGTGAGGTTAACTTCAGCCATCTGAGGCTTTCTTTCCTCTAAGAGCAGCTTGTACCTATATCTTGACAGTAGCTCTGTAGTGTGAGCTAATCAACACAAAAGGTGAGATGTTACCAGTGCAACTTGTGTACATAGACAAAAGCAAAGTCAAACTCTACAGGTGAAACAATATGATCAAAAGCAGAAGGGTAGGCAATAAAAGTACAAATATTAAGGCAGACAACATACCCCCTCCCAGAAGCTAAGGGGAAGGGCAACGAACTGTGCCAGTCAGTAGTTAGACAGGAGCTATACAGGTGTAATCAGGAAGAAGCAACTCATTTTAACTGGAAGCCAACAGTCCTTATTCATGCTTCCTTTCAAGAGGAAAAACAAAGGGGAAAATATAGGACTTGCCATTTCTTAAAACACACCTCCTTTGCAGTGTTCACACACAGCACATTCTCCTTACAAAATCTGGCTTCCAGTGATGTGAATCTGAGATACTCATTCTTCTATATATCTCCCCATACTTCACAAAATTAGCACAGTTTTTGGTTACACAAAGTAAATGTGGTAGAGTCATTTCAGCAGGCCTGGGTAGCTTAATGTCTCAGATTTGAGCAAAATGGAATAAGTACTACATGTTGCTATCGTGAGCTCATATCCTTTGGGGTTCTTTTGGCTACAGAAAGGGTTCCACCCATACTCTCAGGACTAGTGCAACATTAAAATAACTGAGCCACAACAAAAAACCGTCCTGTGTTTTAGGTCACTTGGTTTTATCTATTATGCTCTGAGCTATTTACTTTCTACCTATGAGGGAAATACAATTTCAACAAGATGGCTCAATGATGTCCTCAGCTTCACTGAAACATCCTTAACAAGGCTTTACTCAATAGAATTTTCCATGTGCCAACCAATGATATTAAATCAAAGTATCTAAAATAACTATTTTTATTTGTTTCAGTGATGCTAGTAGATGCTCAGATGCTAAGAGAGCACTTAATGCATATACAACTTTTGGTTATTAGTAGACAATAAACAACTAAAACAGATATATTGGACAACAAAAAATGCAGTCTAGAAAAACATTATTTTTGATTTGATTTATGTGAAGAAGGTTTTTCCAAACTTTTCAAGAAGAGAAGAAAATGATTTATTTTAGCATGTGCTCCAAATCTTAAACTGAAGATTGACTTGCTCAAACTTTCAGAGAAAGAGAAGACAGGAATCAGACTGTAGTGTCCTAACATAAATACATCTCAATCTCCTAAACTATCTTAAAAAATGAAACACGTGACAACATATGACTGTATGCATGTATCCCTGTATCACAACATTTGTTAACAAACTGTCTTTATAAGCCATAATTAAATTTCTAGGAGACCTGAAACCACATTTAAGCACAGTAAGTGAAGCACGTGGTTTCTCAGAGATATTCAGCTGCTGTCCTTCTCCCAGCATTGATCTCAATTGGACCTGCTGGGCAATTTTGAGAAAACAGACATCTCACTGAAAGTCCTAGGCGGAACAAGTGAATGCTAGTTCTCTTCCAGCCCATAAGCAGCAAACTCCAGGAAAAAAAAAAAAAAAAAAAAAAAAAAAAAAAAAAAAAAAAGGAAAGAAAAAACACCAGGAAGCAAGATAACAGCTTGTGTCCTGAGCTTCAGGCTCAGGACTGAAATCAGATTTGAGTAGAGATGTAAACGCAAACCTCAAAATCAAAGCTTTAAAACATAACAGGAAGTTCAGGATACAGGGCCATACGCTCCTTTTGTCCACTATAAGTCTTCTCCTTCTGATGTGGAAGCAAAACACATCCCTACAAATTCCTTCACTGCATTGCAGGGGGTGGATCTGTTGCTCACACTCATCCTGCCTTCTTCCTCAGCCACACGTGCAAACTGATCCTCCCAGAGCTCAGCCAGTCTCCAGGTGCCAGTCACCACACAGATCCCAACACCATGCCATACCAAAGAACCACCCTCTGCTTTGGACTCAGCATTCAGCCCTCTTCCTCTTAACTAGCTCCTATGTATACCTACTGGGACATTTCCAGTAATGACTCAGGTCTAATTATCCATCAGATGACATTAAACATTCCACTGACCCCAAAAAGATACAGCATTATAACACAGCATAATAACTGGCAATGTGTTTTTTCTTCCTTTCTCTGGCCCAAATGAAAAGCACAGGGATTGGAGAACAGGGATAACTGCTGGGCACTCTGGTATATTGTCTCCGGACTGCGTGGTATCTACAGACTCCTTAACAGATTTCATATGGGCTCCAAGGACACTCTAACAAAAATGTTCTGGACATAATTTTTCTTTTTTAATGCATAGTAACTCTAAAAAGGTCAACAGTAAACAGATTTCAGACCCGAGGCATAAAACCAACAACTTTCTGATGTTTCCAGCATAAGTTCTATTGCTGATGGGTATAACATTGATCATAGAATCGTAGAATCATAGAATATCCTGAGCTGGAAGGGGCCCACAGGATCATGTAATAGTCTCTTCCACTAAATAGTCTCTTCCACTAAAATGTGTCTGACTGCCATTTATTGTTCCAATTATTTTTTTCCTCTGGTGCTGTGTACTAATCTTTATGAATCTTCCCAGATAGTTGATTTTTTTTTGGTTTGTTTTGTTTTGCAGAATGTAGGATGCAAGTCAGTCAAATCTCTTAAAAAAAAAAAAACTCATAAGTAAAAGATTATGAAATATTTCTTCTGTATGTTATGCATTTTATGTTTTTATTTTCTGTTTTCAAGAATTCAAATCCATCTATCTTTACACAAATATTATTCACATATATTCATGTATTCTAGAACTAGCACTGTTAATTCTCCATTTTACTTTACTTCATTGTCTATGACACGCAATTTTATCCTACCTGTGGTTGGTCTTATTGGCCTACAATAAGTGGAATTTGTCCAGTTTTATAGCTGCTGGGCTTAGGGATTCAGGTTGATGTGGTGTACCACTGTGTCTCTTCTCAGGAGAGAACATTTCCTGCCCATTTCACCATCTCCCAGGAATATCAAACCAGGTTCCAGTTTGCACATATAAAATGAGAAAGATTTTTCACATCTTCATTTAAGAACAAAAATAAAAGGTCTTTACTGTAGTTTCAATAACGACACAAAAATTCTTAATCAAACATTCTTTTCAGTGCCGTCCTTTGTTGGCTTTAATCATCCTGTCTAAGGCATCTTGGGAAGGCTTCTATACATTGTGAAAAAAAGGAACAAGAAGAATCTGTCTTAATTATACTAGTAGTCAAATTTAGGACACATCTTTTTTGAATATGCTTTTGTAAAACATACAGCACAGTGGGCCTCTAGTTCTGACACAGATTTCTGTGAATACAGTACAAAAATGAAAAAACAGAGAGGAGGAAGGTGCCACTGTGGTTATGACTGGGGTAGTCAAAGCACAGACATGAACCTAAACTCATCCGCAAGGGATTAGAAAGCCAGATTGTTTACCATATAAGTAAAAAATGCAAGAAGTTTTTAATAAATATTTTTCCATGCTGTTAGTGGATTTTGACAACAATATCATTATGTTAAAATATCATAAGAATGGTTTATTATCTCACAACATCCCTTGAAAAGCCAAACTCTGTTGACTTCCACAGAGTTGTAACAGAAAACTGACATCAGAATATTGTCCATCTGCTGTCCATCCTAGAAAACTGACACCTCAGAAATAAACTAAAATCAATGATCATGAATGTTAAAAAAAAAACAAAAACAAAAAAACAACCAAACATACTATTGCTCTATGTGCAAATCTGATTCCTGGAATCCTCAGGACAACTATTTAGCAGTGCCTGTTTCTCATCTGATGTGTTCAACTCACAGTCTTGTCTTTCATATTGATTTGGGGTGGGTATGGTTGCAGAATGATCGTAATATAAGGAAATGAGGTTTGGTTATAAGGGGGTAGATTCTGGCCAAATTCCAGTTGTGGTAATTACACTTTGCCTTTTTGGATTCTCTTCTCTTAACTGCAGTTGAACATAGGATTCTCTGACAAGGTTATGTGCAAAAGCAAAAGTAATTCCTGGGAGTCTGCATACTAAACAGAGGAGACTTTGTATATGTTTGTAAGGCATTCTGAAATACTACTAGGCAAAATAAAATGATTACACTTACCCTAAAAGGATCAAGAGATTCTGATCACGTCAACCTCTTATGTGTTAACAGTAATGCAAAATGAACATGATAAACATGCTGATCTCATTGATATGATTTACTTATTGGTGCTTTATTACTCTAAGCACTAAAAAGAAGCCAGACCTGAGTAGGGTATTGTCAGTTTGACTGTTCCAATAAGAACTGACATATAATAAGCACATGTGTGGGTGGATGAACAACACTTAAACATCTTTCCTGTATGACCTGATCTTAACAACATTTTTCATTTCTTTAGTATTCACCTTTACCAGTTCTGAAAAACTTTATCCAGAGATGAACCATGATGAATTCATTACAATCAAAATTGAGTTATGGCAAAATATTATGCACAGGGATGTGGCTGCCAATCGCTTTGTCTCAGAGCCAGGTCAGTAACCAAAAGCCACACTCAGCCAAAAGTGCTGATCCTAAAGGTTGCTGCTGAAGATACTCAGTTTGAACTGTGACTACTCCATGTGAAACATGACATAGTCAGATTACCTGGAACTGTGTGAAGGATGGAATAAAAGAAATCTTGTTTTTTCAATCCCTGAATGCTTTTAAGCTTCTGTGTCAATTACTAAAAGTCCTCTTTCCTATTAGCATTTACCCTCTATATATAAAAGGTGGTATGCATTGCCCTTAACATATTGCTCTCATTTACATTTATTCACTGACTTGTACCATTTCTTTGATTAAAAAAAAAAAAAAAAGAGAGAGAGAGCTGAGGAAAGGTACTAGAATATATAATAAAAAGTAGGTTAAGCACCAGTTTGATTATCTAGTGACACAAGTCCAGATGCTCAGATGTGTTGGTTGTTTCAGCAGCCCTACTTTTGCTACAAAAGCTGACTAAATGGCCCAGGAGAGCTCACTTGTCTCAGCCACAGGGCTTTCTGACCTTCTATGGCAAAGAGGGCCAGGCACAGCCAGCAAATGATGCCTGAGCCGAATCCCAGATATAAGACACAAATAAAAACTGTTGAAAAGCTGCATTAATGAGTTATCTTTCCCCCTTGCATTTCACAACACATTGTTGTTGTGTGAAAAGTTGTGAGCTAAAGACAATCCATTGCATTTTATTTGACTTGATCAATATTTGGATAATATGCTTTCCCACTATTGCTGTCTAAATTACAGTATAGTCACTGTCTTGCTTTATTAAATATGACATTTCCCAAACATTTTAAGTAGATAAAACTTTAAAAATATTTTTAACTTCTTTATATTTATTATCATGAAACAGGCCTTCAGCCACATTAAATTACTGTATATCATAAACTTCAAAGGAATTTGTCTTTCACTAGCATCTTACACTAGCTATTTTTGCTATGTAATTATGAAACTAAAAAATAAAAAATAAAAAAATCTTATCTGTTTCTTCTAGGAAGAGAGAAGCCTTAAGTATTCCTTTCTAATTATTACCTTTTGGCTTCCTCAGAATACTTACTTAGTGTCAAGATTTGTTTACATTCACTAATACATTGGTTAAGTTAATTCTTCATTTATTTTAATGTTATGCTCCAAGGATATTTTACCAAACACTTACTGTAAGACCTTCAACTGTGGCCACCCACAACCTGAAATTTTCTCCCTATCTAATCCTAACTTACACCATAACAGAGCAAATAACATTATTATTATTATTATTTAGTTTACAAAATACTTTTCTTTTTTCCAGCAAAACATGCACATCCCATAGTATATGTTACTTTAAAAAGTTTGTGTAGCATTTCACATTATGTGTGTGCATGAGCACACATGCTCAACCCCTATATATATACATAGAGCTATTGTTGAAAACTTTCATTAAAATTTTGTAAAGGAAGTCCATCTGCCACAGCTCAGGATGTCCTGTTTCTGTGAGGGGCTTTGGATATTGCTTGGCCATTTTAACATTGAAAATATAGGTAGAAGACTGGAAAGCATTTAATCTTGGTACTTATTCCAAAACAATCTGATTTGGAAAGGTTTTTTTGAAGGTTTTTTCCCCAGCAGCTGAGACTTCTGAGATATGGACATCTCCTCAGACACAGCACTTTTAGTTTCGTATCCTCTTTCCTGTTGCTGTCAATGAGAAACAATTAGTTCTGTAGGAAATGATACATTCTGGTCATTGACATAATCTCAAAATACATCTGCTGTTCCCAAGCAATATCTGAGCCCCTGGTTGTCTCAGTCCAAACCCTAATGCTGCCTAGCCAGGTTCTAGGGGTTCCTGTCAGTGGCATTCCAGCAGAGTGGATGGGCTGGAGTTCTGCCCCTGGCCCAGCCAGCTGCAGAAAGCAGTGGTGCTTCTGAGTGACCTGGTTGGTCAGAGCAGGTGGACCTCATCAACTTCTGACCCAGCAAGGGATATGCATGCTGCTGTCCCCTCTCAGAGGGAAGAAACAGGGGTCCTTGTCTTCTAAAGTATAGAGACATCATTTGGGATTAGCATCCTCTTATAATCTATATTTTCTTGTTTTAAGAGATTGGTTGTTTTGTAAGAGGATGGAGGCAGCTCTGTGGCTCAATTGGACTTTAATTTTATTTTAAATTATTGAAAGGCAAACAATGAGTTCAAACCTCTTTCATGATTGATTGGTAATATTTGTCTTACTTAGCGCTGCTTTCCAAAATGTTCAGTTTAAATTTTACAGTTGATAAGCCTTCAAACTGTAAAAAGTCCCATATCCCATTTCCACTGAGCAAAGGCTTTCCTTGTTTTTATTCCTTATTTGGAAATAAAGGATTATGGTCTCCAGAGGTAACAGTTCACACTTACACTCAGTGCTTAAAAGTACTCAAAGAAAGTATTCTCCATGGAGACAGGTGTTGACCCAACTGAACAAAACTAAATGCCAGAAGGGTATGCCATTTTACTAGGAAAAAAAAAAAATAAAAAGGGGAGAGAAAGAGACATTGGGTGGAAAAAGGGATGCCCATGAGAAATCAAAAATGTCAAAATAAAACACCAGTGGGGAACATGGAAAACTGAATAGTGAAAAAGAAACTGAGGGTGGAGAAGGGTCATTAATATAGGTCTTAAACACCTTATTCTTCCCATGCAGAATACCTTACTCTTCCCTCCTCAGTTAAGACATGTTTCCAAAATGGAAAGGCTGTTGGTGTTTGTCATAAGACAGCATTGGATGCTCTAGGGGGATAGAAAAGGCAATAGGTAGGAACTGGAAAAAAGAAGCCTAGTCTTGTTACGCCTCTCCTTTTCAGTATGGAAAGCAGCATTGCCGATAGTAAGAGAAAGAATTCGCAATGCATTCATCCGGCTCTACTGAGTCCTATGATCCAACAGAAGCTACAAGCCACAGACAGTTCTTCAATCAGTTTCACTGAAACAGGATATGAAACAGGCTTTAAATTCCCCTACCCCAAGGGGCCAAGGCAGATACACAGCCTTCCTGCCCTACCAAGAAAACACCAGTGGACAGAGGGAATTGAACATTCTCTGCTGCTTTAGGCATAATTTCCATCTATAATACTATTGAAGAATCCTCACCATTAAAAATCTCCCTCTTGTATGTAGAGCAATAAGAACCTGTGTGCAAAATCATACAGAGGCACATTAAAGTTCTGTCATCATCTCATTTATCTAAAGATTATTTCTGCCTCCATCTCTGTAAGGTGAGATAATTAATTTTATAGGTATAGGACATAATGATGCCAGATAAAGAGGAAGCATTTTAAAAAACAGGGCTGTTTGGAGAAAATTAAAAGGGCGTTGTGAGGTTAATACAAGATTCTGCTAGAAATCATAATAATGCTTTGTCAAAAGTCTGCCTAACATGGCAGCAACTCATGAAACACTTGAATAATTTTTATGTTTATGGATTTTGTTAGTCCTAACGAAAATGACAGTAAGAGTAAATATAATACTTATTTTTTCCTATCCATCCAATCAATCTGTATTTTAAAGCAAAGGGAATTAAGAAACACAAAATGGGAAAGTGGCTGATTTAGAGTCACCAAGATGTCTGTGGCAGTAATTAATAGAACACAGCTCCTAGCTAGGAATTGCTTTTATCTTGTTAAGAAATGACCCACGCAGACTGTGGAAGAGAGAGACCCAAAGCAGTGGGAGAGGTAGGATACGACCCAGAAAATAACACAGTACAGGTAACTTAGCTACATTGCCACAACACACTCAGTATTTTTTCTTACAGACCCTAGCAGGATCAGGCTCTGAGTAATATGTTACTTTTGTAAGATAAGCTTTTTAAAAAACATTTATTTTGGAGTAACCCAAAACCAATTAAATACTGAAAAAGTAACAACTGTTACCCTGGTTGTCTACAAGATGTTTCTTCAGCTAAAAATAAAGATATAAGGTTGTTGTTGCTACCTAACACCTTCTGCTGTTATTTAATAGTAAAAAAGTCCAATCTCATCAATGCCATGAGACTGGAGTTAAAGGTTATTAGAGGAAATAGAGAAGGGCAGCATGTTAACTATCCTTCCTTCTTTCTTGATCTATAGTAAGGAGCCTGCTGATGATATCAGGGACTGAAAATTTTCCCTTTTGATTTAAGTAATCAACTGGAGAACTTTACAGTAGAAGAAAAAATGAGCAAATGTACTCACCAATCTAACATTAAGAAATGTTCCCCATGTAATCATAGTGCAGGAAAAAGAAGGCATGCAACGGTTTCAGAGTGAAAAAATCGAGAATTTACACTTTTTAATTGTTTTCATAATAAAAGGACAAAATATTACAAATATTTTTGAAAGATGGAGATTCTTTCATGCACTGAGACTTTTGCTACTGTCATTCCTGTGTTTGACGCAAAGCCGCACAGTGCCATCTAGTGTTCTGTGGCCGCACAGGGAATAACGTTGAGAACTTCGACAGGATATTCCAAATTATTTCACAATAATAAACTGTGTTTAGTTCTGATTTTCAGAAATAAGGTACTACATGATAAAACAATCACATCTAATAGTTGACAATGAAGATACTAATCTGACCTCTTTTTTTTTTTTTGAGTATCATTGAGGAAATTATTAGGAGAAAGAAAAAGAATGTTTGACTGTAAAGTAAGCATCATTTTTTCTGTCATAATTGGGATATATATTCATATTTACAGCATATTGCACAGAACCACACATTGTACCAGCATTTAGAAATTAGATCATAAAAAGAGACATGAGATGAGAGGGAGAAGTGAACAATTAATTAAAAAGATGCCTTACTGCAATGGCAAATATTCCACCGTTAGCATTCAAAAATGCAAAGTAACTGCAAAGTTAATTTTGGACAGAATTTCCAAAACTATATTATACTGATCCCATATTGCTCTGTTGCTCACATGATCGGAACTCATTTTCTGTAGCCTCAGCACTCAGATTGTTCTTCTTGGTTCTGGATCTAAACAAAACCATCCAAGCAATAGCCTACTTGATTTGTAAGTATCAATCAAGAATTCCACTGCTTACTTACAAATGAAATGGTACTTGGGTTGGAAGTAATTCTGCTGCATTGGAACAGACAGGAAAACAAAGTGATCTCAGTGCTGCAGCATTCTGTTATAAAATACCATGTGGACTGGCTGCATCTCAATAATACCTTGTAAGGTTTAGGAAAGCTTCATACTGTTGCAGAGACACAAATGGAACAGATTCTGGTTTGCTTTATCATGCTGCATATAAGCTACCTTTCAGAGTCAGATCCTAAATTTGTATGTGGTCCGAACTACTGTACTTTTATTCAAAATTCAGAAGAAAATCATTGAGTCTGCTTTAGTGGCTCTCATGAAGAATAAAATGTTTCCAGCAAGCAAAACAACCCAAGTGAGGGCTTGAACAGAAGGTGTAGAATGGTCTTAGATCAGTTTTTGCCAGTTGTAAAACTGTATCTTGAGGCTATAGTTACCTGAAACACTGTGACACAATCTGGAGGCTTGCTGCTAATGAAATGAGAAGATCCTGCTTCTATTCTTTTCTCCTCAGAGGCTCTGGCATTCATTAGACCCCTCTGTGACTTCATTCAGCTCAATAACCTGAAAGAAAATTATTCATTGTTTCTGCTTGCATAATAAGCTAAAAGGGTTTATGAAAAAGATATGATATGTGCTGGGGGGGGATGGGGTGCAAAGAACAGAATCAGAATCAGGCAGCCCAGAATAGGATAAATAGAAGGGAAGCCCATGGCATTCCCCTTTTGTTGTGCTGCTGGGGAAAAAAAACGCAAACCTAATTAGACACAAATATTTGAGCACTTTCAGTACTCTTATTTTTTGATCTACGTACTTGCTTTAAGGTTGTTCTTTATCCTCTTCCCCAGTGAGGAAAAGAATTCCGTACTTTGTGTTTTGTACACTCATCCCTTTGACAAACAGGGGCTTGCTGCATACAGTGCGTGGGGCAGTTAGGTTGGTGTTTCATAGGTTTCTGCCACTAATATTTCTCCTAGCATGCTGTTGGTTTTTTTTTTATTTGCTTTTTTTTTTTTCCATTTTTCTTTTCTTCCTTGAAACATTTTATAAAGACACTACCAGATCTCTCCAGATTATTTAGGTATGTAATATGCACCTTCATGAAGATCTAAGCTATCTATTCCAGTCCAAATGTACAAACATTGACATATGTTAATGATCATATCATGTACCGTAGAACGGCATGGATAAGCATACAAGGATTATGAATACATGGGAGAAGGAGCCGTGGTAACAAATCAGTAAATGAACAGATTAGCCAAAAAAGTGTACAAGTTTCTGCCCACATAAATACCCTCTGACCCCCCCCCCCCAAAAAAAAAAAAAAGAAGAAGAAGAAGAAGTAAAGTAACTTATTCACCACACAGTTTTAAAACAATCTGTAAAGAAAAGAACAAAGGAACGTAGGTATTTTTCCCCAGATTTAGCAGGTATAGCACCCACTGAATTTTCTCCGTGCTGCTCTGGAAATCAGCTAGTGACATCTGGTACTCTACTCTGAGTGTTTGTCCAAAAATGGATGTTGTCTTCCCTTTAATGTTAGTGGGCAACCTAATAAATGTCAAGAGGTTTACTTGGAAATAAATGGTGAAAACAGTCCAATAAATATTGGACTATATTAATTCTATGCCTATTTTTATTTTTTAGAAGTTTATATATTTGCTTGGTTAGAAAGAAAGTAACAGAATAAACACAACTGGAAACTGTTCTTGTGAGATATATTCTTCACTAAGCAGCTAAATAACCATTTAATCCTGTGCCTAAAGACAACCTTCATACCAATCAGGTGGGTGGAGTTGTTTGGCTGCCAAGTCAAAATATTTTTGCTTAAAAAAAAATGAGAAAATGATAGATTTTAACTGACCAATGCAGCAATAGCTGAGATTTAAACTGATGCTAGGTTCTTTTAGATTTGCTGAAGATTTATTTTATTTTATTTTTTAATCTGAGATAAAAATATCATTTACTTTCTGAGCCTTTTCTTTCATTTATTTGATCATGAAGAGAAGATACTGTAGATTTATGTGTTGTTTGTACTGGAGAGCACAGCTGTTTTAGCTTTTCTGTCAGACCCTCAGGATCCTGTCTCTATAATGACTTTCTTAACTGCACAGATTGCACAGTGGGTTTGCCTAAGCAAAGTTAATTTGTATTAAATTCTGAATCCAAAGGAAAGGAGAAAAAAAAAAAAAAAAAAAAACAGAAAAAAAAACCAACTCCAACAACACCTTTAGAAGACAGGGTGTTTTATTTTAAATAGTGTAATAGCCCTTTAATCTGGTGTGGTTAAAAAAAGCTGGTCCCATCATGGAGGCTATTTAAACATATAATAGTGAGCCAAAGGCATATTTTGCTCCTGAAAACAACAAGATGAAAATAAATTGAAAGTTGCATATTAATAAGTAGCAAAGTACCAAAGCTCATTTCCATGAATGATTAATTTTGGGAAATAGGAAGGAGAAAACAAGGTGACAAAACAAATCCTAAGAAATTCAGTTGAATTCAAAGCAATATAAGATGAAAACAGGAAGATTTAGGGCCAATATGAAGACAAATTAGGAGATTTAAAGAAAAATAATTGCATATAGCAGAAGAAGGCAACTTGTGAAAGAACTCCAGAGACAGATGGAGTATCAGAGGCAAAAAGAACGCAAAAAGGGAATGGCATGGAGTCAAGAGTGGGTTTTTGGCACTACTAAGCAATAAGAAGGCCTGTTGTGAGATAACTGTTCTTTTAACTGGAAAAAAAAATGAGCAAGCAGAAAATTATGACAGAACAAATCAGTCTTGGGAGAAATTAACCTATTTAACAATAACACATCATTGGCAGAAAATGGTATTCACCTACTTCTGAAAGAATTGAAGAATGAAGTGGTTGTGTTGGCTAATAAACTTTGCTATTACTAGAAAAGGATGGAAGAAAAAAAACATTGCAGTTATCATTGAAGAGGTACTAGGACAGCTTATAACCAGGAGGATACATAACAGTTCGTGCTGGACACCAGCTTTAGTTCACGATGCCCTGGTGAGTGCTTGAATTCAAATGAACAGAACTTTAAATAGAAATGGAATGAGAAAGAGGTTAAATATTGATTAAGAAGGGGGGAAACAACAATTACTCAAATTTTTACTTCGAATAATACTGAATATTTACTATTTTCCCCCCTGACAATTTTTATTTTTAAAGATAAGCATTACAAGAGCAGAAAGGAAGAATAAGATTTATTGAAAAATATGGACTTAATTCTGAGCTCACTGAAGTCAGAGAAGGACTTCCAGTGGTTTTAATGGGCTTTGGCTCAAGCCCTTATAGTGTAGCAAAGAAAACAATACAAACTGAAGTGGGATTTATATCCCTACTATAAATAATGTATGTAATCTCAATTACTGGAGGCAGTATTTGTATATATCTAATTTATCATTATTAAAGTGAGATTATGGCAGCTTTATGTGAGACAGGCAAATCTGGGTCATTACTGAAAACAGTTCGTTTACATTAACCACTATAATTACTCGGGTTCTGTCATTCTTGATGTTTAAAAACTCAATCGTGCCCCCTTGTGGCCCAGAAAAATATAGTACATAAGGAGTAGCATAAATTTCCCTGAAACTAAACTGGAAATTAAAAATAAAGAAGATGCATAACCAAAACTACTTTTTAGTTTTGTAATTTTTCCTTCAAATTTAAAATATAAATGACAAGTAGTCAAAGCACAAATAAAGCACAGGATACTTGCTCTTCCACATATATACACTATTATCATTTTTTAAATTAACAGTACTGAAGAAAAAATCTTGATAGACTTTTGCACTCATAAAGTTTCACCCACTGCCTCTCACTAAGGATATTCACATAGGAGGCAGAAGCCAGCTGTTCATGTAGGATGATAATGGCTACAGGTGAGCTCAATTTCTGCGGGCATCTCAGTTGTTATTTGTAAAGCTGTGCTTTGCCCAGCAGAACTACCCACAGCTCTGCCCTTGGAGGCAGGTTTGACCTTGTGGCCCCGGACTGAGTTCTACAGCCACCATCTTTTGTCCCTGCTGCCAAGTATCAAAATGAAATTTGAAAATAAAACAGCTTCAGATATCTGTATAACCCTATGGTCATTAAGATGGAAAATGACCGCTTTGGTGTATTAGCAAAGGCTCGTGCATCATCACCTTCATTGTCACCATCAAAATAACAGTATTGGATTCTGGTGGAAGTTGCAGGGGGACAGCTACCAAGGGCTCTGGATGGCAATGCAAATCCATGGCTACAGAGCTTGAAAGACAATTCCAGAGAAAGTAATACTCGGTACCTTAAAGAAAAGACACTGGCAAATAAGATGCTTACAGGTAGCATGCCTGAAAATAGACAACTGCAAACAACATTTTAAAATGTTACAAACAATAACCCCAATAATTTTAGAGAAAAAAAAAAAGCCACTCCACCTAGGGATAGAGAACCGAAACCAACCATGTGTAATGTTATTCCTTTAATGATTTACCTAACAGTATAATAAGGTTTGTGTCATTTCTCTTACTTCAGCACTCCCTGCTTTCTCTATCAAAAAAATATTTTCTCTTCAGTTTAATCCACACAGATTTAGTGAAACCAGCTTCCAGCCCTGTCCATTGTGTCACTTGGAAAAATGTTCTACAGGATTGCCAGATTCTTTCTTATCAGGAACCAGAGAGCTGACCATTAATTTTAAAAAGGTCATGTCATCAACTGTGGACATGCAGACAGGCTGACTGGGCTCCGTTTGTCTCTTCTTACAGCAACTGGGTGCACAGTTACCAAACCTTACATTTTGTATTTTTCATCGTATTTTTCCAAGAAAATTCTTTCTTCCTATCAGTGTCCTACCACAATTTTGCCATATTTACTATTCAGAAAAGCTGGCAAACAGTCCCTTATATTATTTATTAAATAGGCAAAGCAACGATGCAAGCTCCTAGGCTCCCCATTGCCTTCTTTTTCCCTGAGATCTTAACCAAACTGGTTCACTCTTGTTTGCCATCTGATCCTTTTGCTCTCCTGAAACTACCAACAAAAAGGAAATTAATGCCAACTGTGGAGGTGATTTTGTATTGACACATTTCCAATAGAATCCAGACTCAGACCACCAATGTGTTTCACAGGGGACATCCACCCATCATCAGATGGTTGTAATTTTCTGACAGCAACTGTCCTGGGATGTATTCGAAATAGTAACTAAAGCTAAGAGAAATTCTTTATTTCATTATAAATTTTTACACCACTTATTCTTCAATCTGGTGTTGTATTTTTAAGTATACCAATATAAAACATCCTACTTAAAGTTGTTCTTTCAGTAAAGCAATAAACTATAAATAAAATATAACCAACCTACCCAACATAAATTTATATTATTTGAGAAATTATATAAATCTGATATACTTCTATCCACAGTACAGTTAGTTAATATTGCCTTTCATCCCACCAGCCAAAAGGCTAATCCTCACAGCAGCTGTTACTACTCCAGTACAGAATGAATGTGAATTTAACCTCTCTTGGATGTAGCCTAATAAATTCTCTTGTTTTTCTAAGCACTTCTGTGAATTAAAATGGACGTTGGCTTGCCATCCAAATTCATGAACAGGTCTGAAGTGGCTTTTAGGCAAGTCGCCAAATAACTTCCCAATTCCCTTATAGGGTATAGCTCTCACTCCAGAGATCTTCCAAGCAAGAACTGAAAAACAACATCTTCTCCATTACCTCAAAATTATTTTTAATTTTCTTGGCATTATTTAAATAAATTAAGCACAAAATTACATTAAAATAATATTAGGGGTTCATTTGCACTCTTTAGTTCTCAATGACTTCAACTTAATTGTACCAATACAAATATGAGAAGAATATGCCCTCCTGCAGCCTTTCTGACAATGCAAAGGCCAGGATATTGAAAGATAAAACTTGAGTACAAAATTCAACTCAGCACATGTTTGTGTATTGAATAAGGCTAAGTAAAATAAGAATACTTCCCAATACAATGAAGATCTATTATTATAAACAAATATATATTTCAGCTGATGTTTAACCTTATTCTGACTAAAATCAACATATGCTATAAAGTCTGCTTTTCCCCCAAGACTTCAGTCTCCAGGATTTTGTTTTCCATATTCAAATGAAATAGAATTTAGATGTTGATTTGACATAGCAATGGGCAACCTACTAAACTTTAAAACAATTGGAAATCTCCAGAATTTAAGCATATTACTTGTGTTTCCGTATCTTCCCTCCTGGAGATGAAATATTTCCTATTTTGACAGGGAGTCACCAGACACTTAGCATCAACGTGTGGCTTTGAACATTTTAAAATCTGAAGCATTCAGGGCCTCTCAAGAGATGCTTGCCTTCTAGTGACAGATTTTCTTTCTGTTTCACACGCCCCTAACTGCTGCCCATAAGACTGAAATACACAACAGAAGATAGAGATCAGCCAGCAAAAATAAACTTCAAGTAACACCTATTGAAATATGCTCAGTTATAGCTTGTCAGCTATTGTGTTAATGAAATAATATACTGGTTTTAATCGTGTGGCCCCTTCTTCACAGCCATTAGATCTTATCTGCTGTATCTATTGGATACAAAGCTTTACTTTGGTCTGATGCTTGAATATGGTTATTTATTTTCCCTTCTTTACCAGAACGGCAAAGCAAAGCCCGAACAGCGCCACCTCAGCTAGTGCTGGCGGACAGTAATACGCGCAGGTTGCTCGCTGCGTCCCCTGGGCTATCGGTCAGAGGGAAAATCTGCCACCAGCCTATCCTTTCCGTCACCCCAAAAGTGCCACAGTCGCAAAGAGAGCCTCAGGGGGGTTAGTTTTGTGTAAATCAGCACCAGGCCTCTTTCGCGCTGAGGCGGGTCAGAGCAGACCGCTGCTGACGGGGCGCACCCACCCCCCTCAGCGGAGCGGCTGCGCTTTATCGCCGGTGTGGTGGCGGCAGTGTGCAAGGTGGTCGCAGGTCCTTTTTCTACCACTTTGTCTCCCCGCCGAGCGGGGAAAGCCGCCAGCCTGGAGCCCCGCTCTGTCCCCGTTCCGCCTGAGGGAGCCGGGGCTCCCCTCTGCTCCGCCCGCTGCCGCCTCCTGACAGGAGCGGGCTCCCACCTCCGCCTCAGCGGCGTTCTAACAACACAAACGCACCAGGAGCGCTTTTTGCTTTCTCCCCGGGCGGCCGGGTCGGGTGGGGACAGCGCCTTTTTGTCACTGAGGCGGTAAACGGGGGGAGGTGGGAACAGCGTGTCTTTGTCACTCAGGCGGGCTCTCACCCGGGGACAGCGGGCGGCGGCGGACTCCATTTCCCGACGTGCTCCAGAGGCGACGCGGCGCGCCCGGCGGCGGCGGGGCGAGGGGCGGGCACAAAATGGCGGCGCTCGGCGCGTGGGGCACGGCGGTGCAGCGCGGGCGGCTGTGGGGCGCGGCGCGGGCGCTGTGGGGCTGGCGGCGGCCGCAGCGGGCGCTCGGCCAGGACGCGGGGAGCGCGGCCGGTACGTGAGGGGAGCCCCGCTCCTGCGCCTCACGGCTGCGGGCTGCCCCCCGGGGGCGGCCGAGGAGGTGGGAAAGGGGCTGTGGGAGGCGGCGCGGAGGGTCCCTTCGCCCCCCCCCCCGTACCCACGCCACTGCCCCCTGCACCCGGTTAATTGCGTGTGTAAAATCCTCTGGCAGAAAAAAAGGACGCCAAGCCTTCTTTCACGGACGAAGCGGTTCAGAATTTACTCTACAAAATGACGGGGCTGGACTTGCAGAAGGTGTTCAGGCCGGTGAAGCAGGAGCTGAAGCCGCCCAAGTACAAGCTGCTGACGGAAGCGCAGCTGGAAGAGGTGGGGAAGGCTCTGGCTCCCGGCGCGCTGCCTCGCTCAGGGCATCTGCCAGGTGTCAGGCAGTGTGTCCTGGTGTTAAATGGTCGGCTCTAGTGATCCTATTTTCCTTGGACAATGGAAGCAGATATATACATATATATATATATATATTATTATTTGAGTGACAGGATGTCTTTATGATCGCTTTTCCTTACGTTACCTAATTGTGTAAAGTGTGTTTATCTGAGGTTTAAATTGCAGTCTTGGGAACACTTGACTGCCCTTTTTTCCTGTCGCCTGACCATGGTCCAGATGACAAAGGGGCCTCGCCTCACTCAAGTCAGATTTTCAGTAACTACAGGTACTATATAAACACTTCACTGTTGTTTATACTTTGGTGGAAATTTACCGTGGAAAATACCTGAAATGTGACTTGAAAAAATGATTTGGCGTCTGCAGTGGTATACACAGATTTGAATTTTAGAACTTCTTCCAGCAGTGTGCCTAAGTTATGATAATGGTACATTGTTTTTTATGTGATCCCTCTACATAGGGATTGAATCCGTGTCTCACTTTTCCCATAACTGCAGGAAAAAAAGAAAAAAACAACTTTAAATTTCTCTCTGAATGAAAACATTTGACCCCAAATTGTGTGTTACCTTTCCAATATGGCGATTTTCTTTTTTAAACTGTAAAATTAATTAAACTACTTTTTTGTTTTAAAGGCTACAAAAAAAGCTATCAAGGAAGCTAAAGAAAAGCTGACAATGCCCCCTGTTTTGGATGAACGAGAGCCAATTGATGATGTGTTAGCAGAAGACAAAATCCTTGACGGAATTGAAACTACGAAATATATATTTACAGATTTAACTTACTCGATTCCACATCGTGTAAGTAAAAATCCATTAACTTATTTTAAGAGCTTTTCGTTCTTAATTTCAGAATTAGCTTTAGATTTTATTAAAACATCTATAACGGTCTGCAAAAAGGACGAGGAGTTGTAAACTCAGTCTTGTATACAAGGCAATACAAAGACACATATTCCAAAATGTTTACTTCTAACTGATGATAAATTACATTCCAGTACTCATAAACAGGTGTTCTGTTTGTTTGATTGTTTTTGGAGGGGGGTGAAAAGCAGGTACTTATGATTTGCTGGGAGTGCTGAGTTTATTCAAACTTCCTAGAAGCTTTCTGTGGACTTGAATTACTTAAGGTGTAAGCATATAGACCAAAAGACAGGGCTACTTCATGATTGACAGGATCTGGTGGAAAAACAAGAGAAGAGAGAAATGAAATAATGTGAAAGCTGTGAAGAAACAGTTGTAAAGTAGAACTGTGGAGTATAGGGATGAAGACAATTAGATTTCCTTTCATTTGGTTTGTATAATGAAACATCTACCTTGTCATAAGTACTAGTAAGAAGAGTCTAGATAGGTACTCAACAAATAGTTATGATTCTAGGAAGTCTGCCTGGTTCAACCATGGATGATCCTTGGAAATGAATTGCCAAGTCTCCTATCTATTACTCCATCTGAGAGCTCTCTCAAGAAACCTGCTGTTAATTCCTCTGCCTTAATGTATTGAAAACTTCATCCCAACAGACTCTTACTTGTCTGCAGTCCTAAATCAGATATAGTTGTGGGTGGATCTGAGTATACTGTTTTATTTGGTGCATTATTTTTGTTTTGAAGTTGCCCTTACATAATTCTGGCCTCTATTTCTGAAATGAAGTTGAAAAAGTACAAAAGCACTTGCATTGTCAATTTAGTATGCATTATTAAATGTGTAAAATCAGGACAGAAACAAAACTAAATCCTTTTTCCGAGTATTAGTTACATTGTCTGTTAAACTTTGCAGAGCTGTATCTTTTAGTGTAAGTGCATACGCAGTTGGTGTCATACAGGAAAGTTAAGGTGTAGATGTATAAGGTACAAAGGGGAAAAATGATTAATTTAACACATGCTAGCAATTGAAAAGATGCTGTTATTACTAGTGTCATCTAGGTATTGAAGCACTCTGTCAAACAAGAATCTTACTTAAAATGGTTCTGATTATGCTGAGAACGCTTCGGGAGAAATAACGTTCTTTTTTCTTTTTTAAGGAACGTTTCATTGTAGTTAGAGAACCAAATGGTGTATTACGCAAAGCAACCTGGGAAGAAAGAGACCGAATGATACAGATATTCTTCCCAAAAGAAGGGCGCAGAGTTATTCCCCAAGCGGTATTCAAGGATGAACACCTTGTGGTAAGGTCATCCTGCTGAAAACTGATCGTTTTTATGTATTTGATTGTGCTGTGACAGTGAAGCTGTGCTGTTTGAACAGAGTAGCAGCTCTGAATAAGCCAGTTGGTTTGAATGTTTCAAGGTGCTTGAATCATTGATGTTTGAACTTACCAGTGTTACTTACTTAAAATACTTGCAATAAAATTCCAGGTTGCAACCAGATACATCAAGGGTAGTTGTAAATATTGTAATACTGGAAATCCACATTAATTGTTATGCATCGATGGAATTGTATGATTAATCTGAAAACGTGAACTGGTGTTCCACAAACAAAAATTGAGGAAAAATTTTATTCATGTCATGAAGGCAGTTACTGCACTTTCTGCTATTTTGTCATGTGACTAAGGGGATGCTTGCTGTGTTGTCCAGAAGAGAATTTTTTTTTTTTGCCATTTTAATTTTAGATAGTTGGAATGGTGTGATACAAAATCTATTCTGAAGTTGAACTGTTGTTTTAGACTGTGTTTCAGCAAGACCGTCATGAGGATATCCTTAACATGTGCATTGCTCAGTTTGAGCCAGATTCAGCTGACTATATCAGAGTAAGTTCACATTCTATTTTTCTAATAAAATAACATTAGTGAAGAACTTCAGAGGTTGATTTTTGTAAGCATAAGTGTTATCTGGGGATCAAAGTTGTTAAGGTGTGTGCTTTTTTTTTTCCTCATAGAGATTACCTGTTATCTTTGCAATGAGCTTTTCTTAACTCCCCCAGAAAAGGGACCTGCTTAAATCATAATTAAAAGACCACTGTCTTTTTCCCTAAAGAATGGATTATAACTTGAGGGCAGTTGAATGAAAGTTCAGAGGTTATGTTCCTTCTCTCCCCAGATTGCCAGTACATAGCTAATATTTAGCTTTCTGTCAACAAACATCTATACATGAGTACTACGAACTGGGTTATCCCAGTGTTACTCCAGATTATGACATGCATAAAGCTTTAAAGTAACGTGGTTGAGCCTGTGGCTTACTGCCACAGTTTAGAGAGGCCTGAAAATGAATTTAAAAAAAAAAATACTCCTAAGGGGTATAAGGGAGAAGCTGTCATTAAGCTCTGTGTATGCTATTGACACTGGAACCTTTTCTCTATCTAGATTCATCATCGGACATATGACGACATTGAGAAACATGCCAAATATGATCTGCTCCGTTCAACAAGGCACTTTGGAGGCATGGTTTGGTACCTAGTCAACAGAAAGAAAACAGATGGCTTACTAATAGATATGATCCACAGAGACTTGTAAGTGGTGTTTGTTAGTTATTAATTCTGTTTATCTAAACAAATGGAAAACACTAAGGTCCATTGTTTGAAAAGAAAAATAGTACTTCTTTAAGATGTATAAAAGTTCCATTTGCATGAAATGCTAGGCTAGCTATAATTTTATCTATATAGATTCTGAAACACCAACTACAGTATAAGCAAAGCTGTCAGTTTCCACAGAAATCAGCCTTTTACAGTTGCTGAGTTTTTTCTTTTATTTCTGCTGTGATTTGCAGTACACTTCCACTTCTGGACACTACTGATCTTAAAATCTTATAACCACATGCTACTGCTATCAGTTTTGGCTTTTAAGACTGGTCTGGATTTTGGAGCAATTTCTAAGTAGTTTTTCTTCTTGACTGCAACTGCTAGGTGAGACAACAGTAGCTGATAGACACACTTTCATTTTAAATGGATGGTTTTCCATTAACAGCTGATAAGCTCACTTAAAGCTCAGTGAAACAAGTTTTATTTAGCAGTTCAAAACGGCTCTAAAGCCAGGAGAAACTTCTAAAATTAGAACTCAAAATTGAGAAAGATCATAGCATTCATTACCTACTGTTGAAGTTAGAAACTTCTAACTGTTAGATACTACTTTAAAACCTCAGGATAAGAAGAAATACAGGGAAGTTCCAGTTGAAATTGTAAAGAGAAAATTCAAATATCTGGACTTAAGCTACCAGACCTTGGAGCATCTTTATCTGCCATAATCTTTTCTGTTTAGGTTTATGCAAGTGAATCCCCTTTTCCAGTTTTAAATTAATCACAGGCTAGGTGTGACAAGATTTCTAATACTGCAGTAATGCCAGTTACTGCACTGTTAAAAGACTTCTCCTTGGCAGAGTTGTTCTGCTAAACACCTGTTACGGGTTAGTTCGTTCTGGTTTACATAAACAGCTTTCAGCTTTATTACCACTGAACAGTGTATCAGGATTAAACCACAGTATGAATTAGTTTATGTACCTTGCCTAGAACAGGTTAGTGTTCATGTGCTTCAGGTCTTCTCATGAACAGGTTGCTATTACATTAAATTATGGGGTGCCTGTTTAGCTCTATATTGTAATGACTCTACACTAGGTGAAAGTGTATGAACACCTGTGGGTGTGCAAACAAACTAAAAGTATTTAAATAAAGTAATTGCTACAAACAAGCCTTTATTTGTTTTAGGCTAGATGATGCTACAAGTTTAATCACGCTGTATCATATGCTTCATCCAGAATGTCAGTCAGCAAAAGAAGCTGAAGAAAGGAAGCTTCAGGGAGTTGATCTCATCAAGGTATGTTTTTCTACTTCAAGCCTATTTAACTACAGAAAAGGCTTTTAAACACCAGCAGCTTAGTAAGGTTATTTTTCCCCCCCCCTTATTTAACTAGAACTATTCTGTGTTTTTTTTTAAATATGTAAGTGCACCATGATTTCAGTTTACAGCTGGTGGATGGAGTATGGGAAATGAAGTCTCAGTGTGCAACTATGCTCTTTACCTTAATCTGTTCTATCCTGTTTCTAGGTCTTTGCGAAAACTGAATCACAAAAAGAAGGCTATATACAGTTGGCCCTCCAGGCTTACGAGGAAGCAATGGCTACTACTACAGGTTCCTGAAATAAACTATAGTTCATTAGTTTAAGCTGTTTACAAACCTTCTCTGTACAGGATTCCACAATAAATACCTTAGACAATTGTGTTCCAGAAAAACCTGTACCAAACCATAATAGGAATCGTTACAGAAGCTTGCTAGTTTCAAACATCCAGTAAGTGAACTCAAAATAGTCACTCTCTCGAACTTGGTAACACAGCCTGAGTTGAATTCCTTTACTGATGTACCTTGAAGCTAAAAAGTTGCCTATAATTCACTTTACTTTTTGAAATACTGGAAAATGTGAATAGAGTATTTAAAAGGGTTTATTGAATTGCTTCGGAAATGAAAACATTTTGAATATGCATTAAGAGCAGACCTACATCTTGAATTTCACCACCCTGAAAACTGATTTTTTGTACAGGTGCTAGGTCTTCCCCTCTCCCTACAACATGGTCCATCTTGTGTATAAAAATCAAGTTAACGTGGAGGATGCAGTCCATAGAACTTCATTCCTTTATCTGGAGTAAGTAGTTGATTTGGTCATTTAAAAAGTGTATTCACTCATCTAAGATCTCTTCATCCAAATTGATATCTGTGGTATCAATATCCTCCAGGTCCAAGTTATCAAGGTCATCTTCCAAGTCCAGAAGCGTCTAGGAAGAAAGTCCAGGTTACAGGGATATTTACATAGTTAGGTGTTAGGCAGCTAATAGCAGGAGCTGTATTCTGTATGTTTCTATATGAGGTACTGGAACATTATGCAAAACACCAAGCCTGAGGCAATGTAGCCGATGCATAAATACTAAAATAAAAAAGCTGGCACCTTTGGTAAGAAAGCAGCTTTCAGTGCTGCTGCTTGTTACTGTGTTCTGACCAACTGTGTTTTTACTCCACTTGTTTGCTTGTAAGCCCACAAAGTTGTAGGGATGGGTCTACACTGCTGTGTAGTTTCTGTGCACAAGAGGAAAGGATCCAGACCCTGTGTTAGACCTCAGAAGTCTGCTTCGTATCAAGCTAGAAAGTGACATTATTACTCTTTAGGCCACAACATTCCTTCCCTTACTAAAACATAGTGCAGTACCTTTTGATCTTTTGTTGGAAGTAGATCGGAATTCTGCAGTACTGTATTCATCACTTCTGGTTTAGGAGATGGAACTGGTTCTTCAGCCTTTTTCTAATGAAAATGAGATCCTTTAAGTTCTTCTGAATTTAAATTCTTTTGACAAAAGCAGGTAAATAACAGCAGACCCCTAATCCCCCGTATGCACCTCCTCTAAGCCTTGGTTATCTTCTAAAGTTTCCCTCCATAATCCTAGACTCGCATCTTGAGGCTACCAACTGCTCTAATCATCACTGGAACCTACCACTTTTTTTCTCCCTCCATTACTTCAAAGCAGTTGATGATAGAATTGATACAACGAAAACAGTCTCCAGTAAGTGTGAGTTAATTTCAAGAACTGAAACCCACCTGAAGAACACGGGTGGCCATGTTTCCAGCTTCTAATGCAAGACAATTCTAACTTAACATGTTACAGATTACTCACATTCAGAAATAACATTGCAAGTTATCACAAAGTTCTAACAGAAGATAAACCAAGGTAAGCAGCCACGTGGAAGAGTTCATTCTGTAACTACTGATGGCTTTTCTTAATCTACTTCTGCAGTCAAGTCTGAGGGAAAAGAACATGGAACTGGGTTGCAGCGCTTGCAGTCTAGTTAGCAAGAGCAATACCTTGTCCATTATGGTGAAATATCCTCCAGGGTAGATAGTACTGTACAATAGAGTTGCCTCTTAGACTTCATCATTTAATAGTAACACTGACCTGAGATGCCATTATTCCAGAAGGCTCAAAGCCTTTTGCTTCTTCAAGTAAGTTTCTCTCTTCATTTGGCTAAAAGAAAGAAAAAAAAGAGACGCATTCGTGAAATTTTAAGTGGTTTAACTAATCTGACTGAAGTTGAGTTTACCCAACGTCAAATATTTCTTTCTTGAGAAGAACTCCCACTTCTTACTTACAGTGACAAGGGGGTATTCTGTGGCCGGCCGCAGGTCAGCGAGACTTTGTTTAACATATTCTTCAACAACAAAAGCTTCTTTTAATCCAGGGAAAAGATTTTCATATTCTGTAGGATCAGCAAGGGACTCAGCAGCTTTTTGGTTAACTTTAGAGAGATTCTCCCGCCACAACTTAACAACCCTGGAAATGCAAGTCATATTTTTTGTACACAGCTAGTTTTGACAATACTATTCATACTCTGCATGTGATTTTCTGTTACCTTGAAACCTGGCTTGGCAAATAAGTCCGTGCAAGAAATGCAGCTTCTGGGAGACGCCCAGTTTTAATCAGGAGTTCCAAACATGAGTCAAGCCTATAAGAGTTTAAAATGTGATTTTAATCAATAAGCTTAGAAGACTGATTTCTGCATTACATTAGATTTATTAATGTCATAGAATAAAACAGCTAATGTGCTTTCATTTCAGATTTTAGAAGAAGTAGGCATCATAAAATAGAATTAGCCTTTATGAAAAGGTACGTGCCACTATCTTTGCACATGTAGTGAGTCAGCTGTAGTCAGGCGTTTGGAGAAAGCCCAATGACAACTCTTGCATGCTACTTACTTTCCCTGCAGGAAGTAGCTCATAAATGCAACATTGTTCTTGCCATCTTTTTCTGCTCCTTCAGCCAGCTTATTCACCATGTTAGCGTTTCCTGAAGCTGTAGCCAGGAGCAGTAGTCCTCCGTAGTCTTGTGCATGGTGGAGACACTCCTGGGCTAAGCCAAACTGGCATTTACTAATGGCAAGTTCAGCAAGTTGCTTCCATTTCTGTTCTGACTAATGGCAGAAAGGAGGGAGGGAGGTAAAGAAAAATAAAAGCTCACGTTTCTGAACAGCATTTGAAGATTAAAGCATTCAAATTTACCTGTTAAGGTACTGTACTCTATCATTGCACTTGTCTTCCCATTAAGATACAATGAATACTGCACCTTCACAGCATGACACTGTTACATGCAGATCATTATACAACCGTAACTTTCTACCTTCTCCCTCCATGTTTGATGACAAACATTAAATGTAGAAATAAGTCTGGAAAATTAGACAGTAATAATCTCTTAATGAATGCTCCCAAATTAACCATCAATATGTAAGAAAGGCATTGTGTCTGTAACTAATTCTTTACCATTTACTCAATTATTTTGCAAAAGGAACATTAATAGCAGCTATAGGACAAATCACTGCCTGTCAGCCTTCCTAGGACATCAGAAATGATCCCAGTTTGCTAAGGCTGGAACAAAGGCCCAGAGGCTTCAGTCCTGCCATTCTTCCTCTCTCTGTTCAATACTAAAGATTAAGGCTTTGTTCTTGGTCAAGCATCTGAAGTCTCCAGGAGGAGTTTCTGTATCTCTCTGAGCAAACAACATTCTTCAGCATCCCACAGCTCAGATGCCTTTGAATTACAGGCAGAACTCCAGGGAGGAAGTTGGGGACATACATACACTGTTCAGAGAGCTGTACTGCAGCCTCACATTGCTTTTTCTTACAGGCCCTCTTCGATTCACTGATATTCAGAATTAGTATGAACCACAAAAAATTGTATGCTTACCTCTGCTTCTACGGCAAGCTGATAAGCAATTTTTAATTCTCCAAGCTGAAGAGCAAGTTCAAAGCGGTGCTCTGGATCCATAGATACTGCAAGGGCTTGTTGTTTGAAGCCCTAAAATAAAAGTCCACAAGTAAAACTCTGACCTGTCTGGTCAAATAGCATCGTAAATGTTTTAACAAAAGCCCTCTAAATCAAAAATTACAGTATTATCAAATATAAATATATCAAATAAAAAAAATGGAGGATTAACAAGTTTACAGAAAAAATGTATTTGTTTTTGATTAACAAATTCAATTAGAAATGTGAATAAGCTGATTACATTTTTGATGACTAAAGTAAATGTAGTTCTCTTGCCTGTTTTTCAAGAAAGTGTGCAACTCTGGTTCTCTGTTCTTTTGGAATTGTGGGAAGAACTTTGTCAGCCATACCGAAGTCTCTTCTCATCACAGCAGTTTGATATTCAAGCACTGAGACCAGCAAAGAGTAGCTAACAATGTTTAGCTCTTTATCACCCAAATAAAGTCGGTTGTCCTTAGGTATATAACCCAAAAGATACATCGTCCTGAAACGAAAAAAAAGAACATTCATCTTGAATAGGTCCACTACCAAATACAACAGAAAAAAAAAATCCAATAGGTCTTACAGCAACAAGACTATGCACATGAAAAATTCAACTTTTACTATATTTCCACACTTTCACATAATACTGTTTATTCTCTACAAGATCATATTAACTGCCTCAGAACATACATTATGAGCATGATGTGTAATAAAAAGTAACACTGCAGGGCAAGTGGGTGATAAGGTTCACCATGACCTAGTTCTTCTGGAAAAAAAAAAGATGTAAAGCTTGCTTACAACCTAACGCAGTAACTTACCTGTCTAAATGGGCAATAGTCACAATTTCTCCTCCAACATAGTAGTTGAGTCTGTTCACAGAACTGGTGTAAATAAAGCAGTCGCCTACCCACAAGCCTGTCTTCACAATCTCCTGAATCTCACCAAGAACCTGCAAATTAATTTTGATTTAATTAGATATATAAAAAAACCCTGCTTTTACATAGCAGTGAAACCATTGTGTTTTCAAATTAAAGGTAATATTCTATAGTTCAACAGATAGTTGGGCAAATTGCAAAAAACTCTGGCTACAGATTGGAATAATCGTAGTAATAAGTCTAGTTTTCTAAAAAATGTTGTGAGATAAGAAATCTCTACCTTAATACTTAACCAAAATACAAATCCAGGAAAGAAGTACCAAACAAAGCGTTAAGCAAGATACTCAAAGACAAGTTTCCTCATGAAATTTGTTTCTGACATTTCACAGAAAGTGGTGGTTGTTTTTTTTGAACTTAAACTTCAATCACATTTCAAAACATAAAAATTTGCAAAAAGAGTTTAAACTACATGAACATAATACCCAAGAGGTTATTTTAAAAATAACCTCTTTAACTATGCAAATAGCTAACAGATGACTGAAGAAAAATCTAGGCATCAAGACATGTCAACACTGGGTTTCAGACAAGTACTTTCCCCAGGGATAACCCAAAGCATCCCAAATAAAATGATTTAACAGTGATCTTCAGGAAAGAGTTGCAGCAATCTCTAATCTCAGTCACATTAAATTTTTAAATGGAGGTACCTCAAAAGCATCTTCAATTCCATCTTCAGTGACTCCTTCATGTGTTTCTTGGGCTGCTGCAACTTTTTCTGACAGATACTTCAGGATGAAGAATGACTCTTCCGTAGCAATGCAGACAAGTTCACCCGAGTCGGACCAGAAAATCTGTATTCAAATCAGAAATCAGAATCAATAATGGCACTATTTTAGAGACCCCCAAGTTAAGAAGGGAAAAAGTATGAACTTTAATTTGTACAAACTCTCATAGCAGCTTTAGAAACTGATAAAATCAACACATATATAGGATTTTTTTTTTCCCTTTTGCTACAAGACAGAGATAAACTTAAGAAATTTTTATGATTAACAGCTTGGCTTCTTTAAAGAAAATCAGTAGTCCAGTCAAAACTCAGTAAACATGGACATGGAAATATCTTCAGTTCCCTCTCATAACATACGTGTTTGGGCTGAATTTCAATTCTGCGAACCAATTCTGTGTTCTCCCAGTCATAGAATGCCAAACCATTAACAGATCTGACCCCCAACAGGAAGCCACCATAGATACCTGCAAGAAAACAGAGGTGAAACAAATCTGCATTGTGCAAAAAAAAAAAAAAAGCATTAATGTGTATTCTGAAAGTAAATACTCACCTTCTGCTCCAAAATCAGGTTTGAATGATTTCTTCTCTTTGAAATTTTTAAATATCTTTACAACACTGTTGCTCTCCCTGATCGCGTATCTAGAGATTGCATTGTAAAAAAAAAAAAAATTATTCGCCTGTTAAAGTAGCAAACTACTAAAATAAGCTGCTACAAAAAAAAACACCTTGCATTTTATTTTCAAAAGTTACTGGAGTATGACAAACAGAAAACCTTTAAGTAGTACAGATATTAAGAGTTCATTAATCAAACTGTTTTTTGGTCTCCAGCTCAACTTATTGTTTGCACCCATTGAAACCTAGCAGCAATAAATTTAAGTTAATACAAAGGAAAAATTTCGAACGCTTACTCTGAAGAATCGTGTGCCCATACAAACTCCTGGGCAGAACCAAAACTCTTGTTTCTCAAAGCCATCGCTGTGTAAATGATATATTCACCATCACCACACACTACTACAAACCTAGAGCAAGAGAAAGATGTAAGTTGTCAGAGATGTGTTTGGTTCAATAGATGAAGCACACAAATTATCTGAAAAGGTGTTAAGTCTCTTAACTAATGATGATATGTGATAATATAATCACTACAAATGCAGACAGAAAAAAAGCTTTGTATATTCCAAAAATATCACAGCTGGATTTCCCTGCTTCATGTTGCTAGCTACTTGCTATCATTTCTTGCTTCTGGTCCCCACTTTGCTGCTGTTCTTACCTTGTATCCCTTTATCTGTTAACAAAAAGCAATTCAAAAAAGTGATAGAACAACATAGTTTCCTACTACTGCCTTTTTTTTTTTTTTTTTTTTTTAAATATTCCTTCTCCTGTCTACAATGTCCAACTTCACTAGTAAAGCTGTGAGCTCTTACAGGTGAGGGCCATCTACTACTCTGATTTTCCGAGTCCTGGCTCTGAGACACCTGATCTCCTTATGCTCTCATCTTTGACCAGGGCACATGCAAAGTTTTCCAGTATAAAAGAAAAAAATAATAAAAGGAGAAGTCAGAAACGTTTAAGTATTTTTTTCCTAAAATTAATTACCGTCCATTAGGGTTGTGTTGAATTGTTTGAGGATAGATTTCACAGCTCCCCATATCCTTTACAGCCAGCGGCAATCTTTCTCCATCTTTAATTTCAGCATCTCCCATAGCTTTCAAGTTAGCCTGTTGCACTTCTGAATGTTTAGCCCAAATAATTTTTCCATTTGCATCCATGGACATGGCAGGTTCTTCACGACCAAGCTAGGAAGTGTAGGATAACAACTTAGCAGATGGAGAAAATAGAATTTTTATTTTCTTTTCAGTTCAACATATCTAGTGAAATACCCTGTCTCTATCTAAACATGCCAATTAAAACGCTATGTTTAATATTTTTAGCTATTATCAAAGAATCAGAAAATAAGTTTCTCTGTACATAGGACATTGATGAATCATCATTACTCATTTCGAAAAATTAATGGTACCTTAACAATAATGCTGCCTTCATCATAGCCCAAAGCCACATTATTGGATCCTCTTAAACTGGCCACACACCACACTCTCTCCATACCATAGTTGAGTGTACTTTCCAGCCGGTAGGTGCTTGAATGCCAAATACGTACAGTTCCTAGAGAAAAAATAAAGAAATACATGTATTTTATCTCTTCTCTCAACCCAAGGGCAGGAGATGTGTAGCCACACCCCAAGAAAAGTTTCCCACAAGTTCTTCCCCTTTCCTTTATATACCAGGAAATACCCAATTACCGTCTTCCGAGCCTGTGATTATGATAGGCAACTCAGGATGGAAGCTGACACACGACACATTCTGAGCATGTCCTTCCAGTGTCTGTACGCATGTTTTATTCTGCAAAAAGTCACAAGGACAGGTACAGGTAATAAACTTGTTGCTACACTTAAACATTCATTTGTTAAAGAAAAACATTCAAAATCTCCCTGAAAACATTTTTTCTGCATTTCTTCCAGTAACATTTCCAAGATGGTAAAGCACCAGCATTAGACATATATTACAAAACTATGATCATGCTGAGTTAATTTCTCTTCTCCAAAAGAAAATATTTATTTCCCTTGACATTGTTGTTTCTCTCTATTTTTAGATGGGTTTCTTCTTAAAAAAATGCACTTTCTCAGAGTTCAGTAGCACAATAGATCAAAGCAAGAAAGATCTGAGTTCACTTAATCAGAGCAAAATGTGTATCTGAATTTAATTACAGATGAAGAAAGATCTATCTGTGTTAAGGATGTTCACTCACAATTGTGAAAGAAAAGTCTACTCTGCTCCAGGCAACGAGGAGTAGCCTACATAATGTATACAGCTGTACATGGTGGCAAAATTTTGAGCATGGTTAGCTAACAGTCATTACTACAATGTGTAGTTTAATTAACATTACTTGCTTTAACTTCTGAGCTTGGATTTACTCTAGGACACTACACTTCAACAACCTGAGATTCCTATCTCACGATTTTTACCTTGCCCTTCTGGCCATTTATGCATTTGTACACAGAAGTACTTATGAGCCCTAGGTTCCAGCAATTGTCCCTGGATTCAATCTGTTTCTTTCCTGCAGAGCATTCGAATGAGGCAATAATGCAATGACTCACTTGATGATCCCTGTGAACTGTCAATAAAAGCACGTGTGCATACAAAAAGAGAGGGAGGGGAACAAAGCTAACACTAATTACAACACCATAATGTTAAAATTTATTTAAAATAATCTCTAAGTTAATTTGAAGAATTCACAGCATATTTTCTAAAGGGTTAACAAGATCTGGAACAGGTACCATGAAATACTGCCCCCAATTCCTTCTTTCCAAGGAAGGACGAGAAAAATGTGCTGATGTTTTTAAGTCCACTTCCCTATTTCTTCATTCGTGATTTTGCTATGGCAAAGTCTGTACAAGAGTTCATGGAAAGCTGAACACATACCTGGTAGTCCCAAATCTTAACCAACCGGTCATCTGCACCTGAGATGAGATACGGCTTGTCTCCTCCACTGTAATAGTCGATGCAGTTCACCCCTTTCTCATGGCCTTCCAGAGTAAAATTGGGTGAAGAAGAACCAAGCTGCCACACCTTCCCAGAGAGACAAAAAATAAAACAAAACACAACCACATGGATTTATTGATCTTTTCTCATCAAGGTTCTCTCGTCAACTTTGCAAACAGAATACGTATTCTAATGTTTGGAATTTAGAATTCCAAAGATACGGTTGTTGCTCTTACGCGAAGAAGATGAACAACTGCTTATCAAACTACCAATCCCCAAAGAAAATAAACAGAAAAAACATGCTGAGTTGCAGACTTTGGCCTCGCACCTCAAAGCAATAGAATTGGTTTCTTTCAGCGTTTTCTTTTAGGACATACAACCAAATAAGACAATGTTCACAGGCAGAAATATCTGTTTATGAAACCAACTAGAAGACCAAGAAAAAGCAATCTAATTTTTGTGCATACAATAGCTCCACATTTGTGCCCAATTTTATTTTTTTCCAGTTACATTAAATGACAAATCTCATTCTAAATGAGGGCTCAAAATGAATCAAATCAAGTTGTAGCTACATTGATATTTTCCCACGACTATCACATCAACATTTATACACATCTAATCTCAGCATCTGAAGATGTATGAAATCAAAATCGGCATTTTTACAGCCAATATGCTGATAATTTATGTATATTTATTATTGATTGTTTATATATAAATTTTATACTGATAATATAGTTTAGAGAACCATATTTCAGTGATTACAGGTGACAGGTAATCTTGTAAATTTACTGAGTGACTTAGTACATGCATAGTAACTCGATCAATGTACAGGTCTTTGTACAAGCAAAAAAATCTATTATTGCACCTGCTTTTAAGAATTCTAACCCCACTGTCCGATTGTATTATTGTGTGCTCTGTCTGATAACGAATGAGTGAAAAAACCAAAATAATTCTTTACCTTGATTGTCCTATCCAAGGAGGCACTGGCAAACTGATTATTGTCTTTCGGGTTTATGACAATCTGCATGACATAATGTGTGTGTCCTTCAAACACCTGAGAACAAGACCATTTTTTATCCCAGTCCCAGAGTTTAATAAGCATGTCATCTAAAAAAAAAAAAGCTTCAGTTAGTTTAACATATTCTGAAGTTCATTCATCCCTTCTCCTTGAAAGGAGGTACTGCTAATACTCAAGATAAATATTTTTAAATCTGTAAATAAAAGGGAATACAGGTTCATCTAAAAGATTCTCTGGTAAAATGGTTATAAAACTAAAAAAGGAGTCTGCCCAGCTCATCTATATATACCGTTTCTTTTCAGATCACATTGAAGAATTGGACCTGTGCTGCCTTCTGCAGCATCAACTGTGATGATCATTAAGGAAAAGGAAGCAGAAGCGACCAACCTGGCTTTCTGGTATCTTTACTTCAAGTGTAGGTATGTTAGTTTCAACAGCAAAATACAAAGAAATAACTACAGTGCTTCTGACACAAAACACTCTTTGTATTCTCTGACTCTGTAGAGCTCTGACTGCATTAGTAAGATTTCCAGGAGTGGAAAGGACTAAGGACCACGATGTAGTACATGTTCTTGGCAAGATTTGCTGGAATACTGTTTTTCATTCTGAAGTAAAATAGATTGTCTCAAATAACAGAACTCTGATGTACGTTGGGAAAACAGATGTAAGTTACCTGTTGCTTCAATTCAGATTGCCAACTGAAAACATACCCCAAGCTGTTATACAAATATTTTTTAAAAAATGGAACTTAAGTGTGGCAAACTCTCAAATAGCAGATAATTAGCGGGTACACAAACTTTACATTGTGCAGTTATTCAGCAACAAGGTTATTAGGTCTCCTCTGAAAAGAACATAAGCTGTAATATTTGAAATTGTAAGTAGAAGATATTCCATTAGAAAAAAATAACTTGAATATATCTGGCAAAGAAATAAAAACTGATGTGTTGGCTACTTGTTCAAGGATTCCTGTTTCATCAGAAACTGGAAAAAATGTGCAATTCCTTACTAGGCATAGAACAGAAGCCTCAAAACAGATGATTAAAAAAATATCAAAATATACCAAAGAAGTCTTACCACTGCTTGTCAGTATGAAAGGTTGTGTGGGATGCACAGCAATACAACGAATGTAATCTGAGTGCGCTTCAAACATGTGAACCCTTTCCAAGGTGTTGTAATTAAAAACTCTAATTTGCATGTCATCCTTTGAAAGAGATGAAAAGCAACAATTAAAACAGGGCTCTTTGTATAATACACCTCCTATTCAATGCAAGGTAGCTAGACGAAACACTCCGCTATTAAAAAGTCTCTAATAACAATAAGTTTAAGAAAATTTTTCTATACCTATTTCACAAGACAAATTAAAATTTTGTTCAGAAGTCTGTAAGTTACCCAATTCTATTCCAAGGCACTTCCAATAAAGAAAACTTCAATTAAGATTTCATTTTAAAAAGAGGTATTTTAAATGGTCTTTTGATTTAAAATTAAGCAAAGTGGAAAAATGCTTTGAAAATCAACACAAATATGAAAATTAAAAGCAAGGTTCTCCAACATCAACTTTACAATAATGTTAATGTTGTTGGGCCAGGAGGAAATAAACTGTAACACTAAAACAAATGGAAAAGTGATTTGAAAACTTGCTTTTCATTTGAATGGCAGGGGTGGGTCAAAAAATATAAAAAAAATCTTGATTTTTCAGATTCAGTATTCCTAAAAGCAATATTCCCAAACCCTTTTATAAAAAAACAATTCTGAAGAACTGTCTGACAAGGAATAAGGCATACTGTAGAACTTTCACTAGTGACTGTGACATACAAGATCTTGAGTAAACGAAACTGGCGTTTTGATAAATTCTATATTACTTCCTTTATCCAAAGTATTTTCTTTTCTACCCTTCTCCTCTTTCACACACACACCTGTTTAAGAAACACCTACAGAAAACCTACAGAATGGCAGAAAAAAACAGGAGCTCCTTTGAAACAAGGCACTCAGCACAATGCATATGCAACACAAACAATATGCAAGGGCTCACGTCACATTTTCATATCCATGCTGATAAAGACTTGGTCCAGTTGCTAAAAGCAGCTGTCTTGCTTTTTCCTCATCACTTCCTTGCCACTGCACTGTAGCCTCCCTTGTGAAAGGTAAGGCTGATACAGCTGCACAGTGAATCAGATTGAGGAATTGATCCAGGTGAAATTAAACTGATAAAAATAGATTTTAAATTTCATCAGTTCCTAATCCAGTTCCCATGCATCTGTCTGAACTCTTGTGCTGGCAGAGAAGTAGTGTTCTACTTCTGGGGAAACAGCTCTGACTTACAATCACTTGAACTAAATATGTCGTGGCAGCTTTAGACAGTAGAATGACTAGACTAGAAAGAAAAAACACGTGACAAAAAATTTAAGGCATTAGATATCAGTTTAAATTAAAAAAAAAAAAACATTGAGAGAAATCTGACTTTTCAACGGATTACCCATACTTTCCATGTACAACTTTTTAATGTCTAATCTGAAAGCTGATTCATAGACAGATAGCAGAGCCCTTCAGCAAGAAGTTACTGCATTAACACACTGTTCATGTTTTTATACATATCTTCTACTCTAATTTGCTATAATAATAATTCAGCAATAATTTGGACACCAGATTAAGAACTGATCAACGTTCACTCCATCAAGAATAAAATGTGAGCAAGATTAGAATAAAACAATTCCTCTCAAAGCAGACTCACTGAATAAAACCTGAGTATTTTTCCAGAGGTGAACAAAACTTAAAAAATTGTGCTTTGAATATAGCCAGGAACAAAAGTAGAAAGCAACTTTTAAGTCATTTTACCTTCAAAAATCATTAGTTTCAGCTTAGCTAAAGCAGCACTACTAATGTAGTTGAAATCGGGTGCTGGACACACTCCAGTTGACAGTAAACGTTGAATCCAGACCTACCTTGCACTAGCCACAATACTAGGTTACTTTACTTTGAAATGAAAAGTTTAAGTTTCTAAGTTTATTTAAAGGAGAAAGTTCTTGGGGAACTGTAGTAAAGCATTCCTCTGTCTTCTGCAAACTCGTATCAAATCACATTTTTAGGTGATATAAAAAGGAATGGCATGAAAATGAAATTAGAGAACCTAGTACTGCATATGGAAATCACAAGAAGATGACAGCTTACAGCTCCTGTAACAACCCAGTTCTTCCTCGCCACAAATTTGGCAGCTCTCACTGGCAGGTCACATACTTCAAAAGTCTTCACCAGGGTCTAAAAATAAAAAAAAAAATAAATATTTTTATAGCACTGGAGAAAATAACAGTTTTGAAATCAGCTTTTCTTAATACTGTCCAAAACGTTGTCATTCAAAATACTCCAAAGAATCTTGCAACACTACATCCACACTTTTTTTAAAGCAGGATACCTGGTTCAAGAAAGAAGATACTTGCCTGTTTGTTCACCTTTATGTCTTCCCTCCCTTCTTCCCAGACACCTCCCTCTCCTCCCAAATAATTTTTAAAGCTGCTGCCCAATTTCAACTATACTTGACAGAGAAGCAAAGGTCTAATTCTTCAATCTTCAAAAATACAGATGTCAAGTACAAGAGAGAATCCTCTAATCTCTCAGAAGGAAAAGGCATTAGTTTGCAAGGAATCCACAAAGGATTCATTCTTAAAAATAAATACGTAGGAAATGAAGTGTCATTACTGCTGCTGCTCAAGATATTATTTATCTATTATTAAAAGGACTTTTGTGTACAAGTCGGGGAAGAGTACAGTCACCCAGTAGCAGTATTTAAGATTTTTCTTGTATGTACGGTGTTGAAACAGAATTAATATACCTGTCAGTTACAAAAAAATCATAGTAAATGAAAACCAAAGTCATCACCTGTGTTTCATGGTTCCAAACGCAGACGCTGCCATTGTAAAGGCTAGCCAACATCCATGGCTCTGTGGGATGCAAGTCTACGCTTTTCACCCGGTCAGACCGGGCTGTTAGCTTTCGCTTGATATCAAGTCGGAGAGGCTAGAGATGAAAAAAAAACGAGAATGGTAAATTATTCAACATACAATTGCCTAAGAAAACGATGGAGGAAGGAAACCTGAAATTAAACCTTGAAATAAATGGAGTCAATTCTGCTCTTCAGGCAGACAGAAGACTACTCTTTTCTATTCATCTGCTTTTTTGTGCGTGTGTGTGTAGGAATTTCTGGTAACAGCACATCTCTACCAATTGCAGCAGGCTTGTTTAATCTACTTCAGTGAAATTAACGATATTTATATGCTTATATTTATAAATACCATCTCCAGCACAGACAGAGGAAAAGATGTGGTACCCATCTCCACGCACACTTCCCTGGTGCCTGAACTACTGAAGTAAAGTGAATTTCCTTCCAAAGCAAACAACAGAAAATGAATCCTTTTATTTCACTTTAAAAAAATCAGGTAAAGACGACAGTTGTCACAACAGAAAACACCTGTGCATTACAAATTTATTTCCATTCACAATTCCAACACTAAGTCTTAGACTGGAACACAATGTTGTAAAAACTGGGAGGAGGGAAGAGTTTAGCTGTTTCCATTACAAAGCAGGCTTTGACTCTCTGCTTTCGTCACTGGCAACCTAAAGCCTGGGTATTTCAGAGACAAGAAGTACCACAGCGTGATTTTCTGAAACGTTTCAGGCATTACAGATTTGTTCAGACACTAAGAGGCCGTTGGGTTTTCTTAATGCTGCTGAACAGCCTTTTATCCCGGAGAACTGAGGGGGTAATCTGTGACCACAGGGTGCTGCGTGTGTGTGGCAGCAGAGTAGCGAACCAGCCCTAATTAGAGCAAACCGCTCAGGTCGGACGCTGAGAACAAGGCACGCAGCTCTCGTGCAGCGCCTGCACCCCACGGACGGGACACCCAGGGCACAGAACCGCGGGTGATTTCTGCTGCTGCACCGCTCCAGGCTCCGGGCAGCCAGGAGCAGGCCAGGGCTGCCCCAACACGGCTGCCCCAGCGGCTGCGCAGCGCTGGGTCCCCGCGCGTCCTGCCGGCCCGCACCCAAAGCTCCGGGCGCAGGGCGAGACCGCCACGTCCCCGCCGCCGCCGCCGCCGCCGCCGCCTAACTGACGGGGAGGCGGCGGCGGCGGCCTGGGAGCCCCAAGGCACCCTCAGGCCTCCCTCCCTCCCTCCCTCCCTCTCTCCCTTCCCGCCTCCCGCCTCCCCCCGGTCCCCGCGACCCCGCCGCGGCCTCACCATGGCCCCGCGCGGCACCGCCGACGCCCGACGAGTCCCGGCCCCGGCCCCGGCCCGATCGGCCCCGAGCCCTCCGACGTGGAGCTTCCGGGCCCGGCGCTCTCGCGAGAACTGAGCGCCGCCCGCCCCGGGTCTCGCGAGAGCAGGTCGGAGGATCGCGGGCGGTGTCGGGACGTGTAGTCGGGGACGCGTCGGCTGGGCGTCGCGGGGCACGCTGGGAGTTGTAGTCAGCCGGGGGAGGGAGCGCGCGCACTGTCACCTCAGGGCGGCGGTAACGGCTATAACGGCTGTAAGGCTGTAACGGCCGTGACGGCCGTGACGGGGGCTGCTGGCACGGCCGTGCAGGAGCTGGGACGGGTCCCTCACCGCCCCCAGCGACGCCCTTCGGTGTGCCCCGGGACCTCAGGCTTAGATGGCTGTGCGGGGAAGCTGCCGGGCTCTGCCCAGCTGCGAGGGGTGGCAAAGATCCCTCAGGTACCCGCCGCCTGCTCGCTGTGGGCTCTCCGGGCACGTAACGGCAGCCTTGGCCAGAGGAGCTGGGGCCCTGTCAGGCTCACCCCCGGGCGCCCAAGAGGAGCCCATTCTTCTTTGGAGATCTGAACGACGGGTCCTGGTCGGTCCTGCAGAGCTTGTGGGTGTGAGCGGCTGTGGGACACATCTCCCCTCTTCATAATCTTTTTTTGTCTGCTAATGCTACGGGTAATGCAAGCTCCACGTGAATCACAGAACCATAGAATATCCCAGGTCAGAATGGACCCACAAGGACACAAATCCAACCCCCATCTCCACACAGAACTACCCAAAAATCAAAACCTGTGTTCGAGAGCCTTGTCAAATGCTTCTTGAACTCTGGCAGCTCGGTGCCGTGACCACTGCCCTGGGAAGCCTGTTCAGTGCCCGACCACCTCTGGGTGCAGAACCTTTCCCTGACACCCAGCCTGACCCTCCCCAGTCCCAGCCCCATGCCGTTCCCCGAGAGCAGAGCTCAGCGCCTACCCCTCCGCTCTCCTCGTGAGGGAGCTGCAGGCCGCCATGAGGCCTCCCCCCAGTTATATCTGAGCTGGACAAACCAAGTGTCCTCAGCTTCTCATAAGTTTCACCATCTTTGTTGGCCTCCTTTGGAAACATCCTATTTAGCATTTTTATATCCTTTTATATTGTGGAGCTCAAAACTGCATACTACTCAAGGTGAGGCTGCACCAGTGCTGAATATGTTGGGACAAGCACTTCTTTCAATCAGCTGTGCTGCGCTTAATGCACCCCAGGATACAGCTGTCCCTTTTGGCCACCAGGACACCTTGTTGACTCATTTTGAGCAGTCTACTAGAGTTTAATAGAAACACCATGGTGAATGTGAGATTTCAGGAAGCATCAAAACACAAGCAATCACCGTTGAGAAAACTTCTGGCATTGCTGCCAGAAAAAAAGTCCCAACTTTAATTAAAAATTGCAACCCCAAATTTAATTCCATAAAGGAGAGAAGTAGCACGAAGGATATTTATATTTATTGGGATTCGGATAAAGAAAATACTTCTTTTGATATGTGTTCACCTGGCAATTAGGAGCCCCAGTGTAACAAAACAGTAAGAAGGATTACATTGCCCAGGAGTGTTTACAGTTTGAAGGACGTAAACAAACAAAAGGATGACAGAAAGATTGCTTCAACTCTTGTTACTTTCACTCCAAGAGAGCAAAGACAGACAGATACTTAAAATTAGAAAAATACAAGCCTAATGAAAAAAAAGTGAAAAAGGAAATGCCTGAAGCAAAAAGAGGGACACAATGTTGTCAACTATTATGGGTGAGTTTAGACTTTCAGCTTTCATCTAAGGCTTTCTTTTCACTTTAGTTTTGTTGTACTAATGATTGTGGAATAATGCTTAAAACCTATGAGCACAGAACTTCAGGATGCAGAATCTGGATAAGCTTGCTTAAATGTAATGATTTGAGTAAAATTTGAGGTATGTGAATCTAATTCATGATTTTTATACAGCTGAGGTGTTTGAAACAAGTTGGAACACTGAAAGAAGAAAGGTAGGGTAAAGATACCCCTATTAGAGAATGCAGGTAGTGGGGGATGAACAACACATTGTGTATTTTTCCCTGAAAAACTCAACGAGGTCCTGCCCAAATAGAGATATAGGTATTACAGGGGAATCAAAGATAACAAGGAAAATATGTGAAAGATGAAAAGCTAGTTAGTCAAGAAAACAACAGCAGGGAAAGGAAGAAATTAGTTTGCTGTTAGCATCCCCAGGGAAATTGTAATAACATAAAAAGCAAAGTGCAGAAAAGAGACATGGGGTATAAGCCAGGGCTGACCTTGCAGCAGGAGAGAAGCAATGAAATAAAACCCAAACAAACAAATAATTTGGTATATTAAGAATAAGAAATATCTCTCACAGCTCTTAGACACAAGGGTACCACTTCTGAATCAAGAAGAAAATTACCCACAAATTGCTGGAAATTAAATGGGTATACAGAGAAAATACTATCATGGATGTGTTTTCCTTTCGTATTCTTTGCTATATATCCGGTACAAACCACTATTTCAATATATACAATGTATACAATCTATACAATGTAGCTGGAACCGTAGGGTATCTTTAGAAAGATGTTCAATGCAAAGACATTAAATAAACCCCAAATCTCTTCGTTGTGTTCTTTTATGCAAGCCAACAGCTATTTTGATTGCCAATTTACTGAGAGGGATTCTTGATGGAAAAAAAAAAAAAAAGCTAAATGTTTTCTTCCAGAGTAACAGAACAGAGAAAATTTTCTTCTTGTGCATATTGCCCCCTTCTGAAGTTCCTTGTTGCCCCTTTCATAGCTCTGCCTGCTTGGCTATGCAATAATGCTGCAGTTTACTTGGAGCAACACAAACGTGTGCTGGGCACTTGGCTGTTTCCTCCCAGGCCTGAAAAAAAATAGTCCAGCATTTTCTTTATCTCGGAGGAAGGGCACAAACTTGGGTTTTTCTGTCTGCTGTTATTTTTGTGGCTATTTGGCATCTTTAGGACCACGGTCAGGGAAGAGGAGGAGGAATGATGTATGGCAGATGATGAAATTGTTACAGATCTGTAGAGTGCAATAATAGGCCTTGCTTCCTTAAGAAACCAGAATAAAGCTGTACAGAAATATTTACAATGCAGTGTCTAGTGCCATTCTACAACTGTCTTCTTGTTAGAAGCACAAAGAACATTTCTGTAAGTGCGGATATGTGTGGGTAATGAAGTGTGTAATAAAGGAACCGGTAAGATGGCATTGCAGGGCACATTCTGTATTTGCAAAACTACTTTGAAATTTCTTGACAGTCTCAGCACAAAGCATTAAAAAGGTTTTTGTTTGTTTTTTTTTTTTGTTGTTTTTTTGTTTGTTTGGTTTTTCATATTTAAAGAAAAGATATTTTCTCTAGTACAGCCAGCTAAGTGCTGGTAGTTGAAGCAATTGCATTCTGACACATTAAATTCTGTAAAATTAAAAAAAAAATGTGCTGGGGTTCTGTAACAGTGGAATTTTCCCCAACTTTATTATAGATGATTTAGTTAAAAACACTGCAGCTATAATGGAATTGTACCAAGAGATACAGCTGTCGTAAGAAGGAAGCAGCTATGGTATTGTCTTAGCCTACTGGTAATTTCTTCCTTAGAGGGCTCTTGCTGCTCACCATACCCAGTCTGTTCAACCTCACTTTTCAGATATTTCAGTTTACATCCTTTTGGCTATGAAATTATTGGCAAGTGTTGAATTTCTATGGTTAAAAACTAAATAAATAAATAAAAAAGTTTTCTGGGAACAGGATAGACTATTTTAAGATATAAAATGTTGCATTATTGAACTTCCAAAGAAAAAGATCAAAGTATTTTGGAATACTGATCACAAACACCTATCCTTTATCCTCAGCGTACCAAATGTTTTTTAACATAAGAAGGGGGAAGGCTAACAATAAAACACCAGTCCACTTTCTTTTTCTCTCAGAAAAAGACTAGAGGTCTGGAAACAGAGCCATGTGGCTCATTTTATATGCTTGGAAATTCGTATTCAGGTGAAAATTTAACAGGTGTTCGTAGCGAGATCCAAATCTGGCTTAATGAATAGAGCGCATGCTGCTACTTGTCACAGGTGGCGGCTCTGTCCAGAGGAGGGTTTGGTATTTCTTTGCCTTGATTGTTCTGCCCCAGGACACCACCATTGTTATATAAATTCTCCTCTGTTTCTCCAGATTTCAACCGTTGCTTATTTTCTCCATGGGGTTGTTTAGCATCTCCCAGAATCACTGCCTTTCACTTTGCAACTCAGTTTTCTGGCATGCCTCAACTTGACTAATTCTGTTATCTTGAGGTATTCTTGATGGATCATTTAGTAATTCTCTAAGTATTCTGTGAGTTATTTTGTAACCTACATCACTGTATTATTCTGACTAGATCCTTTCTTTTCGAATATATCTTTTATATATTTAGAGCAACTCCATCGTATTTTAAAGTGTCTATTTCATATACAAAATAAATGTGAAATCCCGTTCATTGCCAGGAGTTAATAGTTGCAGTGCAGTGAGCTGAAGTAAAACTCATTGCAGCCTTAACTGGGAAGATAGTAAAGACTGATGGAACACAGTGGGTTTAAAGAAATGGTGTTATTAACATGTAGGTGGCAGAGCTGTGAGACAAAGTCCACTGTAAATCTGAATTAAAATCTTCCCAGAAACTATACTGCTTCAGTTTGTTGCAGGTCAAGGCTACATCATTGTGGAATGAGTTTGTCTCTTTTAGTCTAACGTGTCTAGCCTGTGTCTCTTCTCACTCTTGGAAACACGCTACCGGTGTATGCAATCCTGTCTCATGTACAGACGTCAGATTAGTACATTCACTAAGGTAATGAGGAATTAAAATACTGTAAAGAAATAAGAACTTTAGCAGAACTGTCATGAGTGTAGTGTTCATGTTAGAAAAAAATTATCCTTTCCAAAACCTGCTGCCTCTCAGTAGCAGCCTTATGGTGCATAAACTGGTAGTTTCAAAAAATAGTTATTTCAAATGCAACAATGTATGCGGTGTATGCAAAGAAAATAGATATTGCAGTATGTAAAGAAGGGATTGGAAGTTTTGTGTCTGAAGTCTCCTAAATTAATATCACCTGACACTTTCATTACAGGCCTGCCTTTTCAATTTACAATTCTGCCAAAGTTCAGCCATGTGAGTTTAGATTTTTTTTTGTATTGGATATCTTCATCTGAACAAGGCACTTATGCCAGGTGTATTTTCAGGTTTCAGTAGAAACGTTCAGTCATTTTTAAAAGGTATTAAGGGAGCTCAAAATGACATCTTCCTTAAGTCAGCAACAGGATAATCATCAATATTTTTAGCAGCATCTGATATTTAGGCAGAATTTAAGCAGACTGAATTTAAACAGAAAATATAATGTAAAGAATTAATAGTGATGGCAAAGCTACTCACATGGTAATAATGTGGAGAGAGATGTCCGTAAACAAGGAACACTGACAGAAATATAGGTTGTAACTGAGAGTAAACGGAACCCTGGTACATAATATACAGACACAAGTGCCTACCCTTTTGTGCTACAGCTTCTTTGAGTGCATTTGATTCATTAGATAAATGCTATCTCTATGTCATTTATGTAATCACTTAGCGGGAATGATCTTGATTGACCCGCTAGTGCTTCTGATTTATTAACACTTGCTTCTTCACATTTTATATTGTGGAGGCCATAGTCACAATTTTGGCACGATTCCACTTCCATTAAAATCAGTGGCAAAAGGGCAGGCCTTGAAATCACAGAAGCAGACTGCAGCAGTATATATCCTCCTGGGTATTCCAAGTTTAGAGCATATCATTTCTTTTTTTTTTTTTTTTATCAGATTCACAATGCCTTCCACTATAGCTGAATGTTGGTATTAATGTTCTTCTATTGAGTTTTGAGGCTTCAGATAAACGTATTCCATTTTCACTGCTGTTCTTTATACCTATTTGTCAAACTGTTTCAAAGATCTGATTCAGTGAGCAGTTTAGCTTGCCCTGAATATAGTCTTGAGATAACATAATCTAAAACAATGACAAAATTTTCTCCTTGGAGGAGTATCAGTTCAATAGCTACTTAAAAATTTCAGCCTACTTCAGCCTACTTTAAAATTTCAGTGATATTCATGAATTCAGGACAAAAATACCAATTTGTCCTCACTTTTAATTGCTGTTATATAGTATTACTTTATGACTGGTGACCACAGAGATGGAATGTGCTCAGGAGATGTTTCAGCATAGGGTTTTCCATAAGGTTGCACAGAATATTTATTGAATGATATTACCAGTCATCAGAATGATATGTTGCAGCAGCCCTCTGGAAAGTGGAAAATATCACATTTGCTTTCTATTAATGCTAGACAAGATTGACGCAGAGTTGTATCTTATGCAGATATAAAGCGTGAATAAAAGAAAATTTAAGAACAGCACTATGGACACTTTGGTAATCGACTTCAGCCTTTGAATGAACCAAGTTTTTTGCTTTCTCCACATCAGGCAGTTTTGTGTTTTCCAGTCACAGAGGTAAGGTCTCAGTCCCTGATGTAACATCTGGGTGTGCAATGTACATGATGATACAAAATCAAACTCTCAGACCACATTTTTATTTGGCTAAAATGAACCAGACTGTATTAATGTCTTAAATATCCTACTTTATTATCTACTTCAAAGGACTGGTAATGATGTCAAACCACTTTGAAGGGACTGTGGACAGCAAGAAATAAAAAAAAAGACAGCAAGAAGTCTTTCAGCTCTGTATTTTCTCAACAAGAAAAGGGAAGGAAATTGAGGTTAAAGAGTAGCTGTCATTCTCACTGCTGAGATCCTATTGCCTCAGCACTCATCCCATGTGGCCTAATGCTCTACTACAGTCTTTTGTTTTACCTCTTGATAGCTGGTGTTTCATCACAGGCTCAAATGCAGATCTGGCTTGTGGTGGGCTAGGCACATGAAACTCAAACCCTGCTACTAGGTTTTGTTTTCAGGTGAGGCTGATTTACACAGGGTGTCGGGAGAAGCTTTTAGAAACCCAGAATGCGACCACCATCCCCAGCCATACTCTTAAGATATACCTGCCAAATGAAAAGTGGCTCTGTCAACAGTTTGGGAAGGTTGTTTTTTTTTTTTTATATATATTTTTTCCCATTAGTTGTAATATGGATTTATTTATTTATTTATTTCAAGAAGTGTTAAGACCTCTCCATCTTTATGGATTGAGCTGCCTAGTTAGACGTTTTCTCAGTTTGCATTGTAATTCAAACAGTCAGCAATCACAGAGCTTCATAGCATTTCTGTAGCACTGAATGTATGTCTTTGCATTGGAAGTTTTTTTCTTCACAAAAGTGCAGTAACAAGTTATTTATGTATGACAGCAGGCAGTGATGAAAGCTGTATTAGATTTTATCCTCACTCTTTTATAATAATCGCACATAAATAACATATTGCCGGAGGCAAATGTGAAAATGTAGTTATATATATAAGTCCAACACAAGCTCTGTTTCTTTTGTTTTCCCATTTGTGTAGAACATGAATTGTTAAACTTCTCCATGGACAGAGATACAGCCATGTATGTACTTCAATAACAGCAGTCTGTGCTACGTACCCTCTTCATCTACTCTGAGGAGTGCAAGCTATCACAACCATTCATGTCCAGGGTTTTTAAGTCAGACTGTATCAATTCATGCTTTTAGCTTTTGCCATCTCTTTTTCAGTCCTTTGGCAATATATTACATAAAAGGAACCTGGTGTGTGGGATTCCCAGGCTTCAGATATTCTGGACAAATTCACTTGCAAAGATGAGGTATATAATCTGTTGAGGAGTGAGGATCAATATAAAGTCTTAGTTCAGGCTAAGAAAGTTTAGGCTTTTAATTCTCTCCTTATGTCACTTTTGTTTGCTCTAATGCTGAGCAAAAACCTGTGACTCAATGCTTCCCATGCCCAGTCATGGCTTTGCCTCATCTGCTGTTGAAAGATGGTTTTCATACTGATTGCTTTTGCCTCAGCTTTGCTCCACAGCTAGTAGAAACGTTTGAAGGTAAGCTGATAATTGAGCTAATGGAGGAAACAAAGTATATTATTCACATCAAAGGTGGGCAACACTGTGAGCGGCTCAAGGTGATAGGAAAGCCTGCATTTGATTTTCTGTAAATAACTTTTTTGGTCTTTGTAAAAAAAAAAAGTAGTGGTTCAATCTACCTTTAAAACCTGTTGTCTCAAGCATTGTTCTGCAATTTGGTTAGCAGTCAAAGCCACTAGCCTTGATATCAATGAGAAATCTAGGTCTAAACAGGCAGAAGGATTGGTAGGTGTGTGAAAGATGACTGATTAAGCTTTAGGCTTAAGAAGGACCTTGAATGCCAGTTGGAAAGATTTACTAAAAATTATTAAATGAGTTCAGCTGAGCTGTTTCACAGATTCTGTTCCTTTCCTGCAGAAGTCCCAGGAATTTTTCTCTATGTTGGCAGCAACAGTTGCTAGGATAACCAGAGTTTTTTTGTTTTGTTTTGTTTTTTTTAAGTCATCATGGGTTTATGCAACATCCTAGGGTGTATGTAGTCGGGGTAAGGCAAGATGCTTATTAACACCAGGAGTTAGATGATACATACATTTGAATGAACATTTTGAAGAATGGAGGTTCAATGCAGTCCTTCCATTTTGAGTGTAATAAGACATTTCTTTATGTTCATGGTATGTTGAAAACATGTCCCTTTTTAACCTTTAGTATCAAGAAATTCACTGACATGGAGTAAGTGAAATGAATTGGATCTTAAATATCCGTATAGCAATCCAATCACAAACCCTCTTGTGTTGTTCTTGTTATAAATTATCTTGAATATGCCATATAGTAAAAAACATGCAGTAATACAAAACTCTTGTTAAAAGTGAGAATTTAAAAGTAATGTAGATAATTTTAATCATTAAATTGGTAAACTGCTTTTATGTGACTTGTCTTCTAGCAGGCAAAAATAACCATACGATGCCTGCTTTAATTTTCGGAATGATTTTTCTTTCTATTAGTCTTATAAGCATTGCCTAGTTGGGAAGGCTAACAATTAAATACTTTCAAATTCTTGAGTTCGTTTCCAGATAGTGTATTACTGTAAGGAATGATTCATCTTGCAGCTTAATCTTACTATTTCTTTTACCCTGTGGCAGTGATGCATGTCTGATTCTGTAGTGAGTAGACTTAGGTAACAAAACCCAGAAACTTTTTAATAGAGAACTGTTCATTTTTTGACAAATTCATTTTAGCTCCCTGAAGTATCTTTCTGTGGGTTAGGTGAATACCTGCCCCGACAGGTGCTCAGCCCTGTGCTCAGCCCACAACCCGCAGGCTGCCCCCTTAGCTGCGTGCTCAGGAGCGATGAGCCACGAGGTGGCGCCTGCATCCTGCTCATCGCGCACTTCTCTCCCGCCTGCTGCCTGCTCCTGGGCTCCTGAAACTGCTTCTTTAGTAAATCCTGCTGGGGAAGAACGCTTAAGAACGCTTAAGATGGTCGCTTATTTTTAAATGATAGTCTTTAAGGCCTTTTACTGAATTACATAAAATTATTTGAATATAGTGTTCACTGCTGCTTTTAAATCCAGTATTGTGTTTATTTGTTTGTCATCGGATTTTCTTATTCCATTTTAGTGGAATATTTAATTGCTTTTAATTTAAATAATTGCTCGAGTAAATAATTATTTGTAATAATATCAATAATAATTATTAATTAAAAATAATGTTGTAAGTAAGTTTTAATTTAAATAATTGCTTGTGTTGGACAAAAAAAAAAAGGCTAAAAAATAATTGCCTGTATAAATGTGCTTCGTTTGGTTGCTTTTTTTTTTTTTTTTCTCTTCCCAGGAGGGCAGGGAGGGAATAAGCTATAGATCTGTAACACATTTTAATACAGGCATAACTGTATCCATTTTTTGATGAGTACTCATACTTTTGTAAAAAAAAAAAATATCACTCATCCTGGTATTGACATATTTATACCCATAAATAATTCCTGTGTGGACCAGCCTAGAGAGTGACTGAAATCTTGTTTGATCACAGATCAGTCACTGTGGCAAGGCAAGTGTTGTAGCTCCTGTTCCTCATTCATCAGTCTCTGCACTAATTACCGTCAGGTCCAAAGTCTGTGGTACACAAACAAGTTACTGTAGTAGGAAAAATTACCATGGGACAGTTGACGACAGTAAACTGTGTGCATGCTTCTGCCTGGCAGTTTCTTGCCTAAGGAAAATCACAACAGCCTCCCTTTGAATGAAAGGCAGGGAATTGCCTCTTTGTATTTCAGTGTAGACATCTGCAGGGAAGCAGTTACTGGCATGAAGCTGACCATTGGGAACTATTTACTTTATGATATATTTGGTGTGTGTGAAAGGGCTGCATTGGGCCATTCTTAAAACAAAACAAAACAAAACAAACAAACAAACAAAAACAAAAAAAACCAACTTCCTCTACCAGATCTTGTATGATATGACACTGCTATTAAACCATTTTGCTGATAAAATCCAGCCTCATTAGATGACTTTGTATCTGCAAGAGATATCCACCTGTAGCAATTACAACATACAGACCTGTTCTAATCTGTGATAATTTGGAAATTTTAAATTATTTAAATATCGACTTTGACAAAAATATTATCTGATTTTTATATGTAAACCATTTCATGGTAACTGAGGAATATTTTTATGTTAAATGTAAAAGAACTGAGCGATGGAGATGTGTGAGGAGCTTCTCAGAGATGGGACTTGGAAGACTGGCTCTGACTGCAAATAGAAGCTGGGAGCTTGTAGCTGCCAGGGTTGTTTTATCAGTGGTGTTTTTATTGGTGCCTGAGTGTTGGCTGAGAGAATTCTCATTTGGGAAACTAGATTTGGTTTGGACAAGACAAAAACTGGACTTTACTAGCTTACATCAGATTTGTATGTATACCTTTAGTGATAAGAGGAAATATCTGGCAATAAGCCCTTGTAGTGTAAGCCAGTCTTTTGAGAAATTTCTATGCTGAACAAGATAGTATAGAAAAAAACTCAGTGTATGGCTCATTTAAAAATAAACCAAAACACAAAACCAACACTAATTAATTTCTCCTCTATTATTAAAACATGTTTTATAACTCTCCCTTATTACCTTTCTAAAAGCATTGTTATTTATTAAATTACCCTATGTGGTTTCCTTGGAAGATAGTAAATCTTTAAGTGCTTTGAACAGAACGTGTAGGAACAACCAACTCCAAAGCTTGTAACGCTTTCTGCTTTGTAATCAGAAATGGACAGTTACATGAGGCGTTGACCATGAAAGATGTAGAGGACACAATACAGAGTTTTCACCCCTCATAACTTAGTCCTAAGTGTGCAAAAAAATCACTGAATTAAAACATTTGTCTTCAGAGTGGATACTTCAGATTTTTCTGTGGCTTCACAAACCATTGACTTAATAGCCTCTGAAGGACCATGGAGCCTGTTAGTAGTAAGTATTTAAGAAAACTTTCCTATAGCAAGCATTAGGACAGGCATACTATACTTTGCTGCTTACTTCACTATACTGGAGGTGGCTAAATGTAATCTTACATTCAGGAGAGCTACATAAAACAAGGGGCTTTTTGTTTGTTTGCTTTTGGTTTTGTTTTCATTCTCTCTGTGATTAAAACTGCCAGTTAATATGAACCGGCATTGAACTAGGTACAGAAGTTCACAGATTGAATCTTCTCCTACCTAAAGATGTTCTTTGGCATCTTCTTAATGTGGGAGGGGAAAAAAAAAAAAAGAAAAAGAAAAAAATGTGATAAAAACACCAGGCTATATTTTTGCCTTTGGTCAGTAGAGATGAATTGCAGTTGATGCAGCTGTCAGGAAAGGGTAGAAGCAGTAATGGTTTTCATTACCAAAACCTGTGGTCAGGGGAAGAAGGGTGAGTTGCAATCTTCTAACAATCTGAGACCAATTGATTGAAAAATTTCCATATTTTGTTCTTTAGTCCAAGTCAAATCCAGATAACAACTAAAACAACTAAAACATGCAGCCCAAGTGCTCTAGCATTGGTCTAATATTTAAGAAAGTCTTTTAGTTTGTAAGCTGATTAAGGTGAAAGTGACTGCTCTGAGTGAATCTGTACAAATACATGGCTGCAGAATACCAGATTCTTCAGTAAGTTGTGGCACTGTTGTTACATCTAGTACAGCAATAGTGATTTATACTACAAAAGAATTTTAATCAGTGTCCACTTGTATTAACAAACAAATTTGCAGTGAGAAGTGGATTATTTGGACCTTTTTTTAATCCCAATTCCAAGGTGTCAAAACGTGTTCTGCTTTCCAGCTGAAACATATTCCTTATGTGTTCTATGTCTCCTTTTATATTAATTTCTTGCACTGGGACAGCTGCAGAGTTCTGTCAGATACTTTGTAAATAATGACACATACGTGAAGCTATTATAATGTATTCATGCACAGTCTAGTTTATGGTTTGTCTATATTGAGATCTAGAGTAAACTGAACAGTTTTTTTGTTGTTTTTTTTTTTTGCTGTTGTTGTTTGTTTTTTTATGGCTTTGGATCAAAAAGAAACCTAATCTGTATCAACAGAATAAACAGATTTTTTCCTTATGGGAAAAACAAAACAAAACAAAATGAAAACAGTTTATGAAGCATGGCCAAGTCTGAACTCAAGGCCATCTGAATCTTCATTGCCTTGCACTTACTTCGTGTTGTGCAAGTAGAGCATTACAGAGGGCTAAACTACTCTACTAAAATATGTTCTGCAATTCCTTTGAGTTAACTTGTTCCATTCAAAAATTTCAGCCAGTTATAACATCATTTACTGATATACATTACCTTCTTGTAATTCTGTAGTGCCCCTGTGGAATTTCATAGTGCAGGGATGTTTCAGTATAACACAAGCTAATCAAGGTGAGTCAGGTAGGAAGACGTCACTGCAGCAGGTTGGTAAGCCTGATGCTGTAATTGGGTGTTGTATCTGGGATTCCAAACTGGGACAAGGATTGGAGCTGTCCAGACATTCCTTGGGGACCACACTGGATCCTGCGGCCCGGTGGCCAACAGTTAATATATTCCTACCATTGTGATTTGGTTGCAGTTACATTCATTTTTCACGGCTGCAGAATGACTATGCAGTTATCATGGCAGTGGAAAATCTGGTTCTGCTTCCCATTTTAAATGGCACAAGTTCTCTAAAACAGAAATAGTTCAATTATGATCATACAAAGCCCTTCTCTGGAAAACACTTATTTTCCTTTAGTGACTTTTGATGTGCTAACATTTTAACTAAGTGTTCATGTTTGCTGTGTATTCAGTTTATGCCATCAAGGAAAGCAATTTGCTGTAATGCTACTCAAGGCACCCATTAGTAGCAAACAGCAATCTGTGTTTTTAGAGAACCAAGGCTGTTTTTTCAGAAAGGGAGTCATTCTATTCTGCCTTAATCCCCTACCCAGTAAAGCTTATCTTCCAGGTGTTATTCCTGACTAGTTTACTGATATTGGCTTCTCAAAAATGTTTAGCAAATGAGAGTCAAATTTAGATCAAGTTGCTGGTAATATATTTAGAAAAATACAGCATGGTATATATCTATATAAATGTCAGATCTCAAATATTTTTGGATAGAAAAAATATAGCATAACAGAAAAAAATCCTGTATGAAACATGCTAATATTTTCTGTTGTGTGCTTTGAGCATCTTAGTGTAAAGAGAAATGTTTGGTTTAAAAACCTTGCTCCTAAAATCTCCATGAAGTTTATTGCAGTCTTTCCCTATAGAATCTTTGAAACAGATACCATTGACAGTGAATGGTAATGCACATTTTTGTGACACTGATACTTTGAACTCCAAATGCATTAAATCCTGCAGCTTCAGAGTCTCTATAGTCTGTATTATCGGTAGATGTGCATGACCTGATTTCAGGACCTGATCTGACTGAAAGGAATGAATGACTCTACAGAAGTGCTCTGACTCAAGTAGAACTCCTGGTGAAATGACACTCCAATCTACAGTTTGATGCCCATATAGTTATTTCAAAAGTTGAAATTTAGTTAGGAAAAGCATACAGAAAATATAAAATTATATTTTATATGCGAGAGTGTATGCTTGGCTCAGTTGTCACACCAACTGAATTTTACAAAGACTTTACCTGCTTTTGTGACTAAAGCTCAATAGACTTTCTCTGATCAAGCTAGAATATGTTCTAAGTGGAGTAAAAAACATTTTTCAATCAGTTTGTTGAAAAGATGTATTTAGGTATTCAGCTGGGTTTTAGAACAACTGTGTTGGAAAGTGTCTTGGAAGAACACTGCCTCAGTCTGGTCACGCTGCAAATTTAAGCAATCTCTAGCTTTAGGGTACCTCCAGGAAAAACATACTTATTCTTCAGTTGTTACAGTTCTTTTTCCCTGCACATGTGGAAAGAGATGAGCAAATTTTGAAAAAAAAAACCCACAACTGATCAGATAGACAAAATGATTTCTTCTAATCTTCACCATCTGCATAACATGTGTAATCAGCAAGCTGAAATTAAAATATCTGCAACCTCTGCCCTTCCAATCAATCAGGAATTAAACCTGAAAAGAATGTGCTCTAGTGGAAAAAAATCTTCAGAATAAATCTGAATGCTTCCATCCTTTCTATTAATCTTTCCCCACTAAAGCAAAATACGTACGCCTGGTTAAAAAGAACACAAACAAATGTAATTACTTTTTTTTTTTTTAATTCTATTTGTCTTTGTCAGATGTTAAAGTAATGCTGATTTAGAAACCTCAGACTTTTTGACAGATGGCAGTGGAATAGATATATTTCACATGCAGCAAATCAGCAGAGTGGGTAGTTTATTCATGGAAAACTTGAAAGCCATTCTGTGCACATGCTACCTACATGAACTTTCAGAGCTTAACAGAAAGATAGCATCTTGCAGAGTAACCACAGAGCATTACCGGTGGGAGCATTTATAACATTATCCTACAGCAGCACTGTCTTTTAACCAGTTGGCTTTGAGGGACCAAAACTGGCTTGATGCAGAGAATTTTTAGAAATCTCATCATAAACATTTCCTACACACACCTGTTTCATTGTCATTTGAAGAGTCCAGTGACAAGCAATGGTATTGACTCTGCACAGTGCAGTACTCACTAGGAAGTGCTTTTGTTATAATACAGGCTTTTCTGCTCTCTGGATCAGAAGGCCCCTGGTAAATTCCCTTCCTGTTAGCTACATTTGAGTAATATTCAGTATGAAGAGAAGAATCAATGCGAATGGTAATCCTTCAAAACAGCTGAGACAGTACTGCATGCCAGAGGGCTAAAAAAATGTGAATGAGCATTCTGTGATTTACCAGCGAGGTCTGTTCTTTCAGTGCAAGTATTTAATCTGCTGACAAGGAGATAAGGGACTTTGTACAGCTTAGAGACCAACCTAACATCGCAAATAAGATGCAATTGAGTGTAACTTTGGAAGTAACTATAATGCAATGTAATGAATATTTCCTCTGTCTCTAGTTCTGTGTACATTTCTAAAGAATGCTGTAGGTCTTGCATATCAGTATGTTCAGGAAGAAAATTTTGTTTTGGAGCATAAACCACCTTTAACATTTTCCCTCTCCCTGTTAAAAAGCCTAGAATTTTCGTTCTCTAAGTTTGTGAAAGAATAAGTTCAGATGCAGTTTTCTCCCTAATCAAAGTCTACTCAAGTGCCCAGTTGCCTACTTCATTTACTTCCCATCCATATCCACTAGACAGAACTTGTAAATGCCATAATGAATGAAGAATGCTCATTTTCCATCTTCAAACTCAGCATTTCTATGTTTATGACAATTCTTCATAATATATGAGAAATTTTCCTTTGTTTTGTGATTTGCATGAAGTTACGAAACCCTGCACTGTGCAGTCTTTCTCCTGGTTAGAACCAAATGTGAGTAATATCACTGATTACAACATGCGCATGTTTTTTTTTGGTGGTGATTACTTAGTTGTGGTAACATTTTGAATGCTTAACTAACTGCAGTCCTCCTAAGCCTAGTAACTAGTAGAGACTTAGAAGTAGGAATCAAGTCTATTTCTATCGGAAAGTCCAGGTTAAGGCTGAATGAGGAAAAAAAGAAAAAAAGAAAAAGAAGAAGGAATTTACTAACTCCAAGTGCAGCTTCTGCACTGTAAACTACCATTAGAGCAATGCTCAATGGAAGTGTACAACAAGTTTGATACCAGGTTGGTATCAAATTTATTTCAGGAGAAGCAAAGTCTAGTTCATAAAAATGTCTCTGCATACACATTTACACATATGCACATGGCCATGTAAGTATTAGTGAGGAATTAATCAGCTTTGGACTTTGCAAATGATAGATACAGTTGGAAAAAACAGATGAGCTTGGGGCATACGAACCCTTCTTCAGTTCTGTGTATCATGCATACACATTTTGTTGAATAATTTTAGTTTCCATCTACTGAAGTAGTTCTCACCATCCATGGTTAATTTAAACTTGCCTATAGCAAAGAGCATGAAGTCTTTTGAAAAACCCCAAATAAAACTGAAGAGAGTTGCATGGAAATGACTTTTCTTTTTAGTCTTTAAAAGCTAGCTACAAGGTAAAGACTGCAGTATGCTGGATACTCCTCATGCAGTCCATGTAAACTCTGCAGTCTTCCTCTGACAGCCATATGTACACCTTAGTATTAACTTCATGGAGCAACTCTTGAAAAGAGAGTGTGCTTCAAACAGCTGACTTCTTCACTGGGATTATTAGTAGGATCCCAGTTCTAACTGGAGGTCAGCACCGTGTCAATGATCTGTTAGGACCAGATCACATTTCACGTTGGCCATGAGACATTTATGAGGTCTAGCAGCCATAGATCTGGGCCAAATTAATATGAATAACCTTTATGTGGAAGGCTGTGTGTCTTGTTCAGTGCATCATCCTGTTGCCTGAAACTGTGGACTTAGAGATCCAGGACTAAATTAAATAAAAACAATCCAATGAATGTCCAATTTTACTCAATCATCCAAATATATTATGATATTACAACACTGTGGAGGGATATACCGTAGTTGAGATCATTGTGACTGTTAATTTTCAGCCTTGTTGCCAAAGGATGTTCCTCTGGAAAGAATCACAGGGATTGTAGAAAAGCATTATTTGAAAGACAATTAGTTTTATTTAACTCCAGACTGATAAACAAAGAAAAAAGAAAAAGAAAAAAAAAAAGAAAAATAATGTTTATAAGAGTTTGATGTTATTTCCATAAAAAGTGCTTCTCTCCTTAAACATGCACAAAAATGCATTCAAACAGCAATGTCAAAGAATTATTGCAAATCTGGTTTGTTTGCTTGTTTTTTAAACAAAACATAAGAGCACAATAGTGTGATGAAGATCTTTGTTCGTTTTCTGGTCAGTTTTATTTTTTCTTCTTAAATATCTGATGGCATACCTGGTCTTCACACGTCAATTCCTGCAGTATTAAAACAATTGGTAAGAATATAGTGTTACAAGTTGCGTACCCAGCAGCTCTCCCCAGAAATTACTACAACCGTGCCACTGCATTACAAAGATATGCTTATGAAAAAGAGAACACAAGGAAGAATAGTGAATTGTATGTGACCAATCAGGAGGCATGCACCACACGTTGCAGTAATTAGATTTTGACATGTGAATTGAGCTCTACAAAGAATGAACTTGAAAAATGCATAAAAATTGCTCTTTAATGCAAGGCTTTTTCATGTTCAATTATTAAAACAACATACTGTAATAGTTTATATTTCACGTTACCTCATATTTCATGAGAAGTACTGAAACAGGGAAATTTAAACCAAACAAACAGAAAAAAGGAGGATACTTCAAAAGGATGGGGACATTTGCTTCAGAGATATGCCCAGCTGTATTTCAGTGGCCAGATCAATACAGGATTTTTGCCCAGTGTTGCAGCTGATCTCTTGAAGTGTGGCACACGGTGCGCACACCTGCACATCGCAATGCACTCAGCTGGGTTAGTCTTCTGACTGTACCAGATACGACTCGAAGGTGAACTGAAGCTGGCCTTTTGACCAGAAGTGGCCCTGACCTGCCATGGAGTTTCTGAAGACTCTTGTGAGAATCTGCTTGGTCTCTCTGCTTCCCCCAGTCTTAGGCTGAATGCTGGAGCCAGCATGTAGCATCTTTGTTAGGTCAGCTTTTGAATATGTGAATATGTATTGAAATAGGTTTGAAAAAGTGCTCTGGACAGTTGACTTTCAGTTAGGTGACAGATGGTTTTTATAATTCATTGCCTCGACCTTTCAAGCATACAGACTTCAGGCAATGTGTCTAGCCATACCAACTACCTGCAGCGTAAACTTGTCAAGGCGTAGATATCTAGATGCATATAATGAGATAGAAATTAATACATGCTTTTCCATAATCTTTCTGCACCCACCTACTGCACCATCCAACATTGTCTTGCCCATTTCTTGATTGTTCTCCCAAGAAACTCTGGAATCATATTATTTATATTCTCTGTTATTTTGAAATCTTTCCATACTCCAGTGACTGCTCATTTCCTGCATGGCCCTTCTGGCCTCTCTGGGGCTCACTGTGTTTGTCTTTGGGCCCCAGTTTACCATCTCAGATGTCTGAATGTTTTATCTTTTTATTGTACTAAAACAAGATAATTGCAATGTAGGTTGCTTGCAGGATCCTCCTGAGTATCCAGAGAGTGATTTCTGATCTGGATCACTGCATAGTTCCTGCATAGTACTTCTTTCATTCTTTCAGGACAAAAGTAACATTTTTCTTGCTATCTTTTACCTATACCTTTTTTTCTTTTCTTTTCATTTTCCTTTTTTTTTTTTTCCTTTTTTTTCCTTTTTTGCCAGTGATTAAAGGAGAATGAGAAGACGTTAGAGGTGCAATGTAACAAGAAGGGTTAATAGCCAGAGGGCAGCGGACTGGAGCAAAAAAGGCACTGCAGGATTTTGTCTTAATTGGGAGCAGTTGGAAAGAAATTGAGCATTCCTGAGATGTAGCAGAGGGGGGATTTCCTTAGAGTTCAGAGATCAGAGCTGTCTAAATAAAGACCTTTCTAACTAGAATAAGTAACAAAACCTTTGAAATTGAACAACTGAACTTTGTTGCAGTCTGTTATGCGCTATGTGTCTGTATATCAGCCCTTACCAGATGCAACTGGTCTCCTTCAATCCAGTGCTTCCAGCCTCGGTTTTTCTTTTCACCTTTCTGAACACATACCAGTTTGTCACCATCCCAGGTCACTAGTGTCTGCATGAATCAAGTAATTAGCTGAGATATGTTAACAAGAAACTTACAAATACATGAAAATAAGTTCATCCAATCAAACAATGAGAAGAAACAATTACAGTTTCTTCCCACCGTTCCCCATTTTCCTCCTAAGAAAACATAAATCAACCAGTCATCCAAAACCCTGAATGCTTTCAAGATGACATCACTGTTTCGATGTCAAGCTTTTACAGTATTTTGTAGTGAATTTCCATGTATTTCTTCACATACACTAAGGTAGCATTCATATCACCTAGTGAATTGCTGAGCTTTTTTTTTTTTCTTTATGAAAGTGATTTTTTTTTCTTGCTGTTTAAAGTCACTAATAAAAAGATCATAAGGTTTCATGAGTGAAGATCTGCGGGTTTATACCAGATAGTGCTGCACTAGCACTTCTTATAGCTCTGCATAAAATAACAAGAGGAAGTATATGTTAATATAATCTTGTACAATACATTTATTTACTTTATATCATCTTTCCTGCACTTTCACAAGAGGGCTTTAAACGGAGATATCATGAGCCAAAGAGAGAAAGAAACTTTTACAGAGGAATTTTAGTTGAGTCACTGGTGCATCGAAGGTGAAGGACAGGGGTCTGGATGTGAGCTCCAGGTGGAACAGTGACAGATGCAGGAGCGACTGTGTGACTTAACCTCCATTCTAACTGTGCATGTGGATGGCACAGCACCGCTCAGCTGTTGAACATACTCATATGAGGTCAGAAAGACATAACAGTATTAGTGCTCAGAGATGACAAATAAATAAAACAGGAGGTCAATAATTTCGGAGACTAGTCCCCTAGTCTCCACAAGAATCTGGAGAATGTGATTTGCCGAAGTGTACAGATTCATAAGATTGCTGCAACTTTGTGGGCAACATGAAGTTGAAGGATTTAGACCTACAGTGAGAAAAGTTTAAACTACTTCTTGCTCTGCGTTATAGAGGTCATACTTGAATTTCTCCCTTCAAAAAGGTCAACAGTAGCTTCCTCAAATATACTATCCCATACAAAGGCTTATTTGACCTAAAGGATCTTGTTAATGCTCGTGCTATCTATCAGAACAAATTCCAGCTATTGGGAAAATACTCACTGGAAGTTCTGGTATCCAAAAATTCTAGGAGCACTATGCGGTTAATTCATCTTTTGATTATTCCTTTATGGGGGTGTCTTATTTCCTTTATGGGGGATTATTTCCCCTATGGGGGAATCGTTCTGGAACATCTTTTGTAAGAAGAGAGGCTGAGAGATCTGGGAGTGTTCAGCCTTGAGAAGAGACAGCTCAGAGTGGAATCTCATCAACGTGTGTAAATACCTAATGGAAGAGAATGAAGATGAGGAAGCCAGACTCTTCTCAGTAGTTCTCACTGACAGGATAAGAGACAATGGACACAAATTAAAAGACATGAAATCCCATCTGAACACAAGAGATTGCTTTTTAACCATGCAGGTGGTCAAACATTGGCAGGGGTTGCACAGGGAGTTTCTGGAGTCTCCATCTGTAGAGGCAGTCAATTCCTGACTGGCCCCAGCACTGAGCTATGTGCCCCGGCTGACCCTGCTGGAATGGATGGGTTGGACTACGCGACCTCAGGAAGTCCCTTCCATCCTTAACCATTCAGTGGTTCTGTGTGATTCAGAGTCTGTCACTAATAGGGTATTGGATACACTGATTCTTGTCCAGGAGCAGGAGGATCATATCTGCAATGAAAAGTTCTCTTTACAGGATGAATTCTCTACTTAGATATGCTACAGTAAATTCAGAGGAACTTCCTTTGAATTGCTCTAGATTTGAACCATTGTAAATTAGGGAGACATTTAACCATGTATCATAGGCAAATCCTCATCAGACCAGTTGCAGTCAGTGGACGTTCAGTTATTAAAAATCTCCAAGAGTATTGGGAGCTTAATTCATATTCTGGTTCAGTGCTGGTTGATTTATTTCGCTTATGAGGGAGCTTTCTATTAATAACAAGACAAAACTCATTCCATTTCAGTTAACTTCTTTCATACTTACAGTATTTTTAAGCTACACGGTCTTTAAATTATCTATGCCCTCTTTATATTTACATGTTGTCTAGCAGTTTTATTACCTTTATCTAACTTCAGTGTGTTTGAGGCATTGTTTTGTTAATAAAATGACCAGAAAATTATTTTAGAGCAGTCCAGAGATCAACGGCATGATGTGTTTCCTCTTTCCTCCTCCTCTTGTTAGGAAACAAATAATATAATTTGTTCAGAAAAGAATATTAGACAAAAGTGATTAAACCAGGTAGGGTAACAACTGTACAAGCTGTGCTTCCTTCCTTCCAAATAATTGGTAATGAAGAGGAAATCAGTAAGTCTGCAAGTGAAGTGATTTTGCCCAGACAGAGAGAAAATGGCTTTGACAGTGGCAAAGATTTAAGGATTTAAGGACTGGTGTAACTGATGATTCCTTAGATCCTTAGTAGTGCCTTCAACTGATCTAAAGAGTTGTGGGGGCAAAGGTTTAAAGCACAAACCCCATCACAGGAGTATGTCCCACCCAGTGCTCACTGGAGAAAGTGATAGGAAAAAAATAGACATAGGGATATTTGATACTGGAAAATGGGTCTTATTATTTGATCGCTTGCAGTGCTGTGACCGAGAAATAATTTGGAAGAAGTCATAGAAGTCATAGGAATTACACTGCACAAAACTGATTTAAGAATGAAAAGCGATCCACAGTGAATAAGCAATGCACTCTGTTAAATCTGTGCCACTCCAGTGAAGGATTGTGTGAGTTCAAACATGAACATGTTATTTATGCTGCCGCTTTCCTGTGGCAATTGCCAAAGCAAGATGGGCCTTGTTGGCGGTGAGTTTTGATCTGAGCTACTGAGAGTTTCGCAACAAAGTCTGAAACTTTGTTTATTGGGAAGATAATAGTGGTAATGGTGCAGAAGACAGCCTGGAGAAGAACAGGAGAGCTGATTGCTGAGTGGAAGATGTGGTAATTGTCAGAAGAGTTGATAGGGGTAAATTCAGTGAATGATGGCCAAGACAGGCAGGTGGTGCAAGGAGATTTTCAAAACCCTGAAGGGGACAGTCAATGGAAATTTAAGATCTATCACCCTTTCTACCTTCAAAAATCTTGCTTAAGTATTTTAGGTGTGAGAACAGAAATTAAACAGAAGCATGGAGCTGAATTCAATAAGTGAATTTAACTGACAGTCATATCTGTTTTCCTTACTGACTTCCCTGACATGGACTGGTTTGAATGCCTCACAAGACTTACTAGCTGATTCTGCTGTAGCAGATGGGGATGTGCTAACACACAATAAGGTCCTTGATCCAAACATTCCTTGTCCACACAGCTCACTGAAAGGTGTCTGAAGGTATGCCCATAGTTTCCCACAGGAACTCTGAGCTTGGGTTACTCCTCCAATCCTTGAAAGATCAAAGCATGCATTGCAAGGCCTTCTTGCCTGTCACTGCCTGCAGGCCTGCATTTGCACCTGTACCAAGGGTAACTTGGCTCACGTTTTCTTCTTGTCCCTTCCCCAAACTAACCTAAATTTAATAGCTGAGTGCACCTGATTTTAAACAGTGTCCAACTGTTAAACTGTCCAACTGAGGTTGAGCAGGCTCAGACTACAAGTCCAATATGAACCTAGACATTCAGAGCTGAAAATTTATATTGACACAGAGAGTATCCTAAAATCAAAATGATAAATTTAGAATTTCTTTAAGGAAGTTACATAGGTAATAATAAACTGCTTTTGTTACTTTCTAAATTAAGGCATATCATAGAAAAGCTGAAAAAATCCCCCATCAGAAAAATATTTTATTAATGATTGTCCTCATGTATCTGAGTATGCATCCTAATTTGTATTTATTATAAATGCTTGTAGCAGGAAAGAAAACTGTCTCAAGATGCAAATTATTTGTGCTTTATAAAAATCCACTAATGTCTGTAAAGTTCTGGCAATTAATTTTATCATTTATTCAGCTGTTTTTTGGAACTGCTGGTGCTGATTGTGGTGTAAAGATGAATCAGATGCTACATTTATACCTTAACCACTCGGTTATCGAGTCCTTTGGTATGTTCTTCAAACTCCACTCCCACAGTGTAGTTCAGTTCGTAGTTTCTCAGAGTACTGATTGTTTTTGTTTTAAAGTTGTCTCCATCTTGAATAATCTCCTTTGTTTGTTTCAGGTGTTTTGCAACCTTACGAGTTGCAAAATCAATATCTGCCAAAAAAACAGAAAAGAGAGTATCACACAAAATTCCAACATTTGTTACTAAAAATAAAAAAGTCACCAGTCATCGTTTACATTTACACATCATAAAAATGACACTTTACTTAATGATAAATTAATTTCTCAAATAACCTCTTTACCTGCAATATTTCACAGAGAAAAAGAACTTTTAAAAATAACAACTTGTGTTTGCAAGGCTTTCAACTTGAAAAGCTTCCACCGATTGTGCATTTTCTTATTAAGTGGGTATCTGTGGGAATATAATGAGCAGAGCTACAACATGCAACCAGCAGTTAATACGTGCTGGCTTCTTAAATTATCTGAATCTCCAGATTTTTTTGGAAGTGAAATAACAAGACCTACATTTCTTTTTTGGCCTCACTCATGCATGAAGCCGTGGGATGCCAGGAGTGCTATTATCATGCTGTGCCTGAGAGCCTTTCCCTCTTCCAAGCGTGCAGTATAAATCAAGTAGCTCTTAGGCATATGAAGATACTGATATGCGTCCTGCGGGGTTACAAATGTTGGCCACTCCCAACACGAGGTCCTCAGAATAATATTTCTTTTCAGAAAATAAGCATGTTAAAATGACTATATAATCAATGTGATTTTGCCATGTTACTCTTAAGTGGAACCTATAATATGTGGGAGTATACAAGAAGTTAATTAATTAATTAAAAAATTGCAGAAGTTTTACTAATGAATGAAAGAGAAACAATCCCATAACTGATATCTATTATAGTTAAAAAGCAGAGACAGAAATAAATTGTAGTTAGATGTTAAAGGAATAATGATTCAAAGTAAAAAATTGAAAAAGTATCAAACTACAGCATTTGGCAATTCATCTTTAATGTTCTGTCTGCATTTTATGCAGTGCTCATCTCCTTAACATCCTTATTTTGTTCATGATGAAGGCTAACGTCATAATGTAAACAACTGCTTGCAACTGAATACATTGAAAGTTATCGAAAGGAGAATATATATTACCATCATGACAGTTTGCCCCAGACAATCCACCTATTGCCAGCTGCATTGCCAGCTGCAATAAATATTTCTGAACAGCTGGCAATGAATCTTAATAAGGTGCTATATGCAAATTAAATAATCTCACATGTTTCTGCAAGAGATTGAAAAATGGTTGTGGCTTTTTAGCCATCCTTTAGTAGTTTTGCATATGAATTAATCATTGTCAACTCAGCAATGCCACATACTAATGGAGTCCTTTCTGTTTTGGTAGATTCATTATACTACTTGTGAAGTACTAATCGAGTTGAGTGAGAGCATTGGCTTGAGGAGAATTTTTTAACATGGGGAATAATGTTCTTGTTCAGTATTTATATTCAAGACTTCTTGGGTATATTTTATCTACTATGTTGGATTAAAAGTATCTCTAGGTCTGATTTATAACCAGGTAACATAAAATTTAGGTCTCTCTGAGGAAAAAAACTGTCTAGACTTCTAAAGAAATGCTATTTCTGACTAATATATTAGTCTTTTAGCTCCTGGAGAAAAATTGGGAGGTTTTATTAAAGCATGGTTTTCATAACTGCATGTTGAACAATACAAGCAATAAAGATGATATATTGTTCTATTATAGCAGATTAAAATACTTTGTAACATGTTTACGATAAAACCAAAGTTTCTGGCTTAAAGGGCAAAACTATTCTTTAATTAAAGTATAGAAATACATATTTATTAATTATAACGATGGATGAATTTAAAAAAAAATGCCTCAGAGTGCTTTGAACCTGAGGATTTTAATACTTAAATATCAACCACATGCAAATTTGGGAGAAACAAAGCAGAAGAATATCTTTTCAACTTTTCCAATTCATTTCCTTTCACCGATCACAAGTTAATGAAGAATGTAGTCTGCAAATAACCTATAGTCATATGGATCTTTATTTTTTCTTTATTTTTTTCTTTTTTCTTTTTTCTTTTTTTAATTTTTTCCCCACTAATTTAGTGGCAGTTTGTCACTACTGTGATGTATAACTCATATATGCATGTATGCACAAAAAATCATGATGTACTAGTGCAAACAACTCCTTCATCCCAACCAGTTGCTGATGTTGTTATTGGGAAAGTAGTTTGAAAATGTCAGAAAGTTCAGTGAGTACGTCTCCATTAGAGTGTGCCCAGGGTAGGTAATGAATCAAAGTATTTCCCAGGAAGAATAAATCTATATTGCATTCCTTATTCTAACACATTCTTTCTCCTTTATCTTAGGCTACTGAGTGGGTCAAGTGCTTTTATTCTTGTGAACTGTTACTTCTTTTTTTAAGCAGCCTTCTCAGTATCAGATGTCTGTAGTCCAGACTCCATTGTAGGCTGAATCCACCCATTTTTCTTCCCGTTTCCATTGGGAAATACAAGATCAGAAGGGGATAAAAAATACACTTTTTATTTAATTTAATAATTTATTTTATTTTATTTAATAACAACAAAGTGATAATTTATCCACTGACTGAAATGGTTTTAAGGATGCTGTTAAGATGCATATCTTTACAAGTAACTGTCAAATCCCAGCTCTCTCATATGACATCAATTACTGTGTATCTTTCTCCTGAAATTCATGATATTATCTTAACTATTATTATTTATATATATATAGTTATATAGTTATATATATATACATATAAATATACCTCTAAGGTGTTTGTGTATAGTACTTACAGACTTTCCTGAAGTCATCAGGATTTTCTCTGTAAATGTAAAAGCTAAAAACTCAGAATAGGGAAACCTGCCTTTCTTTCTTATATAAGCTGAAGCTTTGAGGAAATAATAAATACTTTCAGTAGCTGTTGGTAAATCATGAGAGTTTATTTTTATGAGTTTTCATGTATTTCTTCTCTGTCCGTCTAAACAGATAAATAAATTAAGACACGGACTCTTTGATGGGACTAAAACTAGTAAAAATTCAGCTAAAGCATCATTTTTTTCATCTCAGTCAAGCATTTTCTGGTATTTATCCCCAAGTCAATCACTAGTGTAGGCATTTAGGATTGTTGGATTTAGATATCATTACCTGATTACCTGGTGTATTAGACTGTTCTTCCTAACAAATACATTATCTTAACTTGTGGAAGATGGCTACACAGTATATTACTGATTTTGAACCACTGAATTGTTTTTATAATCTACATAAGTAGCTATTTTTGTATCTGAGCAAACAAGTTCTCTAGCTCTCCAGTAACTTGAATCAAAAACTTTTGGACAAAGCTCAAGGAAGCCACAAATCTGATCTTGACTTTGGATGAAAAGTACAATGTACTTTGACTTGAAAAATCTTTTTTATCATTATAACTCTTAGAGTGGCATCTGCTACTGTAAAAAGTCAGAGCAAGATGAAGATCAAATGCTCAACAGAAGATATATATCAATGACCATTAGATAGAAAACAATGAGACAACAGCTGGGAATGAGAAGTGCGTAGGCACAACTGGGCCCGTGAGGGCTGTCCACTGTAAGCATGAAAATAAAATATCTAAATACAGAGTGATATCTTTGGCTACAAATTTTCTCTGAAAATTACAGATCACTATAATTGCAAGTACATTTCAATTACTTCATTTTCAATGTGATTGACAGAAACCCTTATGCCACAAGGCACAATACAGAAATAAATTTTTTTCCATTAATTTTTAGAAAGATTTTACATATAACAAAAGCATTTTATCTATATATCTATATAGTTAATATTTTTTATTTTACCTAAAGCAACCATGTAGCCTTCAAAGTTTTCATTGGATTCCATTTCCCACGTCCCATTGTAATCAGCAGGCATGGTGGCAAGAGCTTAAAACCAACTTCAGATGAAAAGGTGAAGCTGGAAACAGGACCTGTTAGGAGAGCGTTTTATAAACCTTCTCATATCTTTTTTTTTTTTTTTTATGGTTTTCTAAATAATACAGTTTAAGGGTCAGAGTGATAACCCTAGAAAACTTCGCCTTCATTAACAAAGTTCAGTTGAACAGCTGGCAGACAAGGATCACTTCTGAAATACGTAGTAATACAGGATATGATTTTACAGTGACCTTTGTAAAGAACTACTAGCTATTGTGGGATACCTTCAAGATATATTGAACACAGTGGCAAATTGTACAGCACAGTTAAAGTTCCCAAGGTGAATTCTTTTTTTCAGTTCCTTCTAGGTGTGACATTTCCCTGTGAAGAACCAACCTTACAGAGCTGACAGACCCAGAACTCCCATTTAAAATTGGTGGAAGTCTTGAAAGTGTAAAAAATGCAAGATAGGACAGAAAAGGAAGTATTTCTGTTGAAAATATATTTGCTTTCCTTTGATTTTCAAATATTTATATACCAAGAGCTGTGCTTACACCAACTTTGATTTAACAAAATCATTGGCTACTCTGCAGCAAGTTTAGCAAATGTACAATAAATCAAAGTAAATCATAATTAGTCTCAATCCTACCCTATTAATTGCTTTTAATTACTCTGAAACATAGCAGTTTGTGTTAGGAAGTTATTTTTCATCCAGCAGCACTACATTATTGTGGGGAAAAGCACAGATGTAAGTTGTGCAAATAAGCACGTTCAGAATGTGTCTGAACAGAGACTTTGAACGTGCAGTAGAACTTTATAGGAGATTAAAGTAAGCACTAAAAGCAACTTAATATGAGCTAAGGCTTTAAATTCTTTGGCTTTAATTAATCAAGGTAACTTATAGACAGCTGTACAAATGGAACAATTGAAGTGATCAGGAGGCCAGTGCTCCCTGCTTTTTCTTCTCTCTTTCTTCTCTCTTTTTTATTTACTTATTTTTTAACAGGGATATTATTAAAACTTTTGCTAGAAAAATATAAAGATCTAGAACTCCAACCCAGAAATAAGGAAATTCAAAAGTTACTGTTCTTACAATGTCTTCTGTATGCTTTTACTTTGTTAAAATGTAATTCTCCACAGAAGGCACTTTAGGACTCCACAGAGGCTGAAAATTTGTACAGAGGTTAAAAAAGAAAAACTGTAAAAGTTAAGAGTTGCTGGGAGTTCAGTGCTTAAAATACCTTTGAGTGATACTTAAAGAGCTTGTTTAAGAGAGGGAGAAGTATCTTGATCCCTACTTACAGAAGATATTAAGAGGGCTTTCAATCAGACAGAGGGTTAGGAAACTGAAGTGACTGAAAGCTGAAGAATTCCTGCATGAATGCGCATAGGACGATATCTGCATTCGTAACCATATAGTTTGTCTACAGACCAGTTTGCCAATGGAAATTGATAAACTAATCACTGTTTGAGATCAGTGCAGAAGGTTACTTTCTAAAACATATGCCTCATTTCAAGCTCAAGTTACTGGGCTGAACACATATGTATTTGCTTCCATTGTAAGAATTTTGAGATGAAACACTATGAATGATGCTATGCAGAAAGTCAAATTTGAAATGCTCTGTCTTAAAACATTGTTCTACCATGATATTATGTAATATTTGTGCAATAGGCTTGACTTTACCTGTCTCTGTGTACTTTCTTTCTTAGTCTACACATTACATCAATATGCATAAATACAGTCCCATTATTTATGCATTTTATGTAGATAGTGAAAGATTCTTTTAAAACAAGGAAAAGAAAATGTTATTACTCCCAAGTCAGCCACTCACAAACACTCAAAATCAGCTGTATAAGCAACATCACTTCAGTTGCCTTGTGCACACGCATAATAATCTCTAAGAACATTATCACACTGTTTTTCCAACTGGAAGTTATTCCCTCCTTCAGTGCACTACAGGGATGATCAATTTATAAGCAGCTACTCAGTATATCTCCAAATGCCTAGCGGTGGATGTATAAGAAGGAATGAATCAAACTGAATGTGTACATTCACCTTCTAAAATCAGAGCATATGCTAGAAGCTCACGGTGACAGTTTTTATATGCTTATTGATTTTAGCTCTGAGGTAGTTTGCTTTCTGTATAACAGTCATTTTGATAAGATGCGGAAGTGACTGAAACTGTATCATGTGATGTGATTATCAATAATTAACATATATTATGAGCTACTAAAGAAATAGATGGTTGATTACTGTAGATATGCAAAGCTAGCCCCATTCAGAGAACACAAATTATGAGATAAGATCATCCTGTACATATAAGGCCTTAATTAATTAATAGCATATACATATAATTGTACAGGTTTTCACAATTCTGCTTTGTTTGTGTCCATCCCTTACTATTTTATTTTTAAATAACTTTTTTTTTCTATGTGTGTATTTTGTAAACTCCCTGTTAGGACCTCTCTAAGCACAGGTTTATTCAACGGAATGGAAATAGCTCTTGTGAGCCTTTCAGGTAAATAAGCAACTGGCTTACAGACACTAAATTTAACCAATCAAGGAAACATCTAAGTTGGGAATTAATAAAACATGAATTATTGACTTGACAGAGTTCTGTGATGCTTCATGAGCTTTTAAAGAGCATTGTGTTAAGATCCACAAAGAGAATTTTTAGTTTACGAATCAATATCTTGATAGGCAATAAAACTTCTACCACATTTAAATGCCTGCCTAAATCATACGGAGCTAATAGACAGTGCAGATGTTGTTAACACAAATTTATAAAAGCCCCGTGTGGATAATTTTAAGTCTGCAGATCACTGACCCACTGTATTGACAGTGTTCTTTTGCGACTGTGCCTTGCCAGTTATACTGGCCTGCCTCTCGTTGCATTTTAGCTTTAAAATTCTGACATATTATCAACTTCAAATCTTAAGAATTATTCTATTTGCTCTCTGTTTATTGTTTATGCAGCACATACATAGAGAAAAACTCACAAATAGCAAAACAACATTTCATTCCTATGTCATGAGTATGCATTTACGGAAATGAAGAAAAGGTGTCTTCTTTTACTTGTCATGATAATCATGTTGTCAGCACCCATTCCTGGCAAGATCACCAGTAAACTCAGTTGGCATGCCATGTATGGCATGTACAGAATCTTGGGAAAGGGAGGAATTAGGTGTATTTTTTCATGTTTTCCAATATGTATGTGAAAAACAAAGGCTCTGGGCTCACAGCTTGTGTGTCAGGTTTCAACCAGGGAAAAGTTTTATGGCCAAATAATAAGACCTTGGAAATAAAACAATGTAATGAAAAGACAGAAGACTGTACATTGTTAAAGCCTGAGTAACTTTGACAGTCTTTAGTTGTGTGTGAAGAAATGAAGATGGCTTTTCTTGCCTGTGTCCTACAAATCAATATTGATTAGTGGCAGTTTGAAAAAGAACATCTCATAAAAAAGCCTGAACTGACAGGACTGAGATGTGAGGCCCAAGCCTTGTTTCTGTGGAATGAGTCAGTAGTCATGAAAGACACTTCAAACACTTGCCTCCAGTTCCTCTCATGGTATCCAAGTCCTGCCCGGATGAAAAATCCTATAAGGGTGTCTGAAAGTGTTCAGCCTTCTTGCTAGCTGAAAGAGCTTGTGGTGCACTGTCCTTGAGAAAGCTTATGCAGCAAGACACTTTTAAGAGAACTGTGGAAGGAACAGAGGCTACTGGTAAAACAGATTTTTTTTCTGTCAACTTCTGGGCATGTCGTTTCGAAGAGACAGTAGTAAGTTTTCCACTTTGTCCTTACCTCACTTTCATTTTCTTTTAAAACTATCTAATATGTATATGTATCACAGGAGAAAGAATGCCTCATACTCCACTGATCAGGCCCCACGCTCCACATGCTTACCAGCAGGGACTTTTGCCTATAGTTATTTGGTTGCTCTTTAGCACATAGAAATATGGCAAGCTGTTAAAGTTGTTCTCAGCAATTGAATTCCCCTGAAAGATTCAGACAGAAGGAGCATGGTCATAGACACCTATTATTATTTTAAACTTGTTAACACATGTGGACTCATGTTTATTTTCATTTTTATGAAAATTAATTGCTTGAAATGTATTCAGTGATGGCTGCTACTGCAAAAACTGTCAGAGGTGCTATCTCACCAGGCTTGGGGCTCTCTTTAGCACAAACACGAGTGGTCACATTATGACAACTAAAAGTAACTTGGAGGGAGGCAATCCGCTTCTTGTCAGTATGCAAAATGCCTAGCAGGCCTTGGGGATTCAGCTGGATTACGACAGGCATGAGCTATGGGGCAGAAAATTTACTAAGAAATGGCAGGAGCAGTTGGAGAGAGAAGTACAGCAGAAGAGGACCAAATTAAAGGCATCATATGCAAAATGAGCTAAGCAAACAGCAGCAGGTTGCCCAGTTATTAATGGTTGCTGTCGCCCAATATCAAAGGGCACTAAACTACCTTGGATAATCCTAGCTCACAAGCTTTCTTGCCAGGTTTGATACAACCAGGTATAATCAAGCGTGCCTCACCTTCTCAGGCTTAATTAGAGTCTTGGTTTCTACTTCTAAGTTTGCTTGTCTGTTCAGGTGTGGACCCTACAGAGAAGATTAGGAAGTTTGACCAGTTGCACATATGATTGTTGACTAAACACTTATTATTTAATGTAAATTCTTAGCTGATCATGCCAAAGCAGAAATCTGAAGCAACAAAAGGGTTGTTGACACCAAAAAAAAGGTAGGAGGAACAGCATTCGCATCTCAGTAGAGGAACATGTCTGACATCTGTTGACAAAACAATAATGACTGGTTGCAAATACTCTGGTAGGGTGAGGACATGCACATAGCTTGAAATTATGCCATTTTGGTATGTTTCATCAGTGTCTAGATTCATTTTAAACAAAGAAACACAGAAATCTGTTTCTAATCAATCTTCTAGAAATAAAATAATAGGCTTTCTGACATTGGATATTTTTTTCTGTTTTTTGATCAATGATTGTCTTCATTCAGTCTCTTCTCTTCTACTTCATCTGATCTTGTTTGTTTAAAATACAGGTATTATGCTCTTTATTAATTAGAAGCCTTCCTTCTCTCTTACTGAGGGCTTTGGCTCAGTATTAGAGACTTCATAATGTACTCGTGAACTTGTCACTAAGTTTTATTTTAGGAAGAAATCATCTAGTGGATGCTACTGGATTGAAAACTTACTTTAATAGAAGTGATTTGTATTTTGAAAAAGTATATTGAAGATACATAATAGCTAATTATAAAACTGACCTTGATTTTTAAAATAAATTGACAACACTGAATTTATTATTTACTTAATTCTGCTTGGGAGTTTTTCTATGCTGTCTACCCATAGATTTCAAGGAAGCGGGTAAAAATTTAACTTCTGAAAAATTGGAAAAACTTAGGTTTTGTCAAGGTCATGAAATAAACCACTAGTTAGAGCAAGTTGTAGAGTACAATCCTTTATTTTATCCATTAAAGCATACTTCTTTCTGGGCTGACTATAATGTTGATTGAAAACCTGAGCCCAGTTTAAGTGCTTTGTCATTGACATTAAGGCTGCTTAAATCTTCTCTCCAAAGATTTCTTCAAGATCTGAATTCCATGCATGAGCTATGCATTAATATCTGTAACTGTAATCTATAACTTAATTGTATTTATTCCATGGCAAAGTTTTGTAATTGCAACTGCCACTTCTTATCATCATCAGAAAAAGGTTGTATTACTCAGACATTGAACTGGAATACTGATTGATAGTTTTTGAATTAAAGAAATCTATAGAAAGCAGTGTGTTTTATTTTTCTTTGATGCTTCTATGACAAGCATAATTTAGCTAAGAAAATGTGCATCTCCTTTATCACGTTCATTTTAATGCAGGGTCTCATCCATTAGAATAACATTTTAAAGAATCCATTTTACCAAACAGAAATAGTTCTTTTGCCTCATCTGGAGAACACTTTAAAAGCGTACTTTCAAATACCTTAGACATCAAGTTCTCACGGATCTCCTAAGTGGTATAATTTGATGATGGAAAGATTTGTAGTATGTAATCCCATTTTGCTTAAAGTTCTAGAATCTAGATGAACAGATAAAGCCATATCATCTGCTGTAATTAATATGCAATTTAGAATTCACTGTAGCCATTTAAAAAAAGATTAAAACCATTCTTGTCATAATCATCAGGACATAAAGGCACTGTCCCAGAAAGACTGTAAATTAGGCCCAGGTATATTGATAAAAATACACAATAAAATTCTTCCAGTTTGTTTTCTTTCACTGTGGTGCTACCAGAATAGGGCATTTACAGAACTGTTATACTAGTCCTAAAAAAAAAAAATTTTTTTTTTCAGGTAGCTGAGTGTACCTGTTTCCTAAATGTTTTCTGAAAGATCATTGCCATAAATCAGTTTTAAAACTTCAGCTAGAAAAAAAATATTCTAGCCCAGTAACCCTGAAGGCAAATTCTCTTCTAGGGAACTCAATCTTTTGATCCTGTGTTGTTGCATCTCTTTGAGAACTTTGGCATGATTTTATTTTTCCTGTTGATTAAGGGATATTCTGTGTTGTAAAGCTCTTTTTTTTTTTTTTTTCTTTTTTTCACAGTGCTGTGTAGTTACTCTTTTCTGCCTGCATCTCTAGCTCCACAGTAGCACTCTTGCTGTGGTGCCAAAGGCTCTGGCTTCATTCTAACATACCCTGCTCAAGAAATGAAACCAGTGTTTAATTCCCTGATGAATCCTGGAATTTATTTGAAGATAATCCCATGTAGTAGCAGAGGTGTTTAGATGTCTGCCTGTCCTTGTGATGACTTTCCATCTCTATGTTTGCAGATATTTAATAGAAATAGCATTTAAGATGGAAATTTATAGTCATATGTAAAAAAATGTAATTTGAAAAATCCAAATATTGTCTGATGTAGTTAAATGAATCCATATATTCCTTGATACTAAAATGCAACTTGACACTGCAAATGGATATGTAAGCATGTGTATAAGCAACTAAAGATCATTGACGGTAAGCCACAGAATATAACTCAGGATACATTGCTGAAGTTAAGATTTGTACCACACATCCGACGTGACAGCGCTGTAATAGCAGTGATGCCATGTAGTTCCAGGAACTGGGTGCATATACGTGTACAAGCATGTGAAGCAGGGGTAAGGTTCATTTGTATCTAACTAGTTATTGACATTGCCACTGGATGTCTACGTTGAAACAGGGAATTAATAAATATGGATGTTTCAGATTTTAAGTGAAAATTAACAAGTACATTTCATGTAGAATATGATACAAATGAAAATAAACTTTCTTAAAATGTGTATTTTAGAAGAAATTTTATAGAAAGAAAAGAAAGAAAGAAAGAAAGAAAGAAAGAAAAAGAAAGAAAGAAAGAAAAAGAAAGGAGGAAGGAAGGAAGGAAGGAAGGAAGGAAGGAAGGAAGGAAGGAAGGAAGGAAGGAAGGAAGGAAGGAAGGAAGGAAGGAAGGAAGGAAGGAAGGAAGGAAGGAAGGAAGGAAGGAAGGAAGGAAGGAAGGAAGGAAGGAAGAAAGAAAGAAAGAAAGAAAGAAAGAAAGAAAGAAAGAAAGAAAGAAAGAAAGAAAGAAAGAAAGAAAGAAAGAAAGAAAGAAAGAAAGAAAGAAAGAAAAAAGAAAAAGAAAGAAAGGAAGAAAGAAAAAAAGAGAGTCCTTATTGATGGACATAACAGTTTATTTTTACCTGACATTCATTATATAATAAGTATAACAGCTTGCCTAGAATGTTGCCAAAAAGATAGATTTAGGAAGATGAGTGAAAAAGACAGAATAACCATATCTCCCTCTTTAAAGCAGAGGAAAACTTTAAAGAGGTTAAACCTTTTTTAACCTCTTCCCAGTCTTTAAAGATTTGATCCGCTTGCCCCTTTCAGACTGTATTTGTAGCTATCATTATTAGTTGTTTGGCTTCACTCTTGTTCTATACCTAATGGGAATTTCCAGATGAACTTAGATTTGATCAAAGAAGTGCCACTACGGGAACAAGTATGTCTTTTTTTACGATCATAGATGCAGAATGTGTGAAAGTGGAGTAAGTGAAGTGTCAAGTTTTGGCCGCTGTGATGGCAACACAGAAATAAAAGAGCGTGAGCTGAGAAGTATTTCCACAGGACTGTTACACTCCTTCTGAGGAGTCTCTCTTCACAGCTATGAGAGAACAAAGTCCTTTGTTAAAATTAAATGTGTTACTTGTAAAAATGTATATCTGGTTAGGTTTTTGTAACTTGCTAAGCGTACATAAAGGACTTTGTGGTAAGCTATATATCTGTCAAAAGATGTTTATAATTGCTTTTGTTGCTAGCAAAAGACAACCCTGCCAAGGAAAAGAGCGTATTGGTTGTCAGGGGATTTTGCTCCATCAGTTCCCAATCAAAGGGTGAACATTGTGGGGGACAGGGCTGCTGCATGAATTAACTCTGCTATCTTAACTCTGCTACTACATTGCAAATAATTAAGGGGGGCATTTAAAGGTAGAAAACCAAATGCCTGTTATAACAATATTCAGCTTGAAAGGAGGAAAAAAAATCCCCTTTCCTCCTTGTTACTAATTATATAATTTCATCTTCAGCCAGCAGTGCCAAGGATTCAAATAGCACTGTGCTGTAACAGAGATGGTGGCAAAGTACAAAGTGGTTGGAAGGCCCTACTAACGGGCAATTGTAAATTGCTTTATGCCTACCATTCTACCGGAATATGCTCATTGCCTTTGAAAGCTGATTTGCTATCTCTTTTCAACAACATATCCTTCACTCATGTGAGTAAAGGTTATATTACTGCGTGGCACTCAGAGATATCTGCAGTTTCAAAGAAAACATACCATTGTTACAACCTTTTATATGGTGTCAGTTAAACAAACACTCATTAAATGGAGTCTGTAATAGGATGCTTTGAAAGTTCAGATTTAACAAAAGCTGTCCAAAACTGTTCTTCTTCCCACCATTGATACATTTTTCATTACTGTCTGACCATGCAGGCTGCTGAGCAATCTACCTTTTGTCTAGCTAACACATCTACGTAACTTTTTTTCTTTCGGTCAGTAGGTAGCATTGTGTTTTATATCGAGGTAGAGAGCTCAGTACCTTGCAGAATCCCACTCAAGCGCATTTGTGATGTGGACACTACATTGAATTTAGGTATCTAATTACAACAAGTGAAAGCATTTGCATTAAACATGAACATGCAGATATCTACTTTTGACAACCTCAGCGCAATTATAGGTAGTTTTGATGCCCTTTCAAGGAAAAAAAGAATGGAAAAAAAAAAAAGTTATTATTTCAGCAAGTACTTTCACTGCAAAGAGATAAAATATCAGCAAATAAGTCCTGAAATGGCCCATGGCTACAGTGTTACATGGTTGAATCTTCTAAAAACAGAGAGCACTTCTACCAAGGAAAGGAACATGAAGGAACCTTGCTAAAGGCTGCTTCTAAGTAACAGCTGTCTCATGTTATAATCCCTCCTTGTTAGGCACATAATTCAGTGTCTTGAGCCTTTATGCTTCAGAGGAGAACTGTAGAGAACCTTTGGTCAGCTCTGTCATTGAAAGCTATTCTAAAGAATGATAAAATTTTATTTTGCTATTAATTATTTTGTTGTGGTGGGGCTTTTTTCTTCATTATGAAGTGGGGGACTTGTTCCAGTTCAGGACATACTTTTCATTTGCCTCCACAAAGATTTAGGCATTCCTCCTTCAAGTCTTTCATGTCTGGTGAGAGAATGCCTAATCCTAACAACTGTTTTTTGTTTGTTTGTTTGTTTTTGTTTTTTAACTGAAAACCATTCACTTTGGGGGAATATGTGTATGAAAAGGCAGTTAGCTGCTGTTCCTGAAGTTACACAAACAGGCGTGGGAAGTGCTGCATGACACTGGGCCAGATATTCAAAGCATTTTTGTGGCTGAAGAGGGAACAAGGTTGTCCTAAAAAGGCCACATGATTTTCAAACAAATAGGTATTTATTGCCTGTTAACTTCAACTAATAGTTAAGCACCTGGCGGGGTTTTTGAGTGACCTTCAGCAGGTTAAGCATATTTGTCTTTCTTTAGTCACCAAAATACAGCTGGAAATACAGTAAAAAATATCTACCACCATGTTGGGAGCTGGAAACAGAAATGGAATGTTGTGTAATGAGGTGCTTCTGATGTTTATGAGGCAAACTTGCTGTGTGAGAAAAATACATGATAACGGATCATACTTGTGTTGCAGAAAAACATTCTGTGAAATAATCCTGTATGTGTGTTTTTGGGAGACATTTCCCTTGCTTTGCTTTGCCCAAAAGCTGACAAGGATAACTTTTTTTTTTTTTTTTGATGGTTATTGAAGAACTGGAACCACACAGTTTGGAGACTATTTTCCTAGAGAACTCTGCTGTTCTTCTTATTTTCTGTTTTGTTTGATAGGGAATGAGTCATCTGTTTTTGCATCATTTAGGACAGTGTGAAATCTAGTTTACAGATCTTGTTTGTCTAGCTCCTGTCAGCCCCCGTGTCTGAGATTGGTTGAAGCAGCTCTTCGCAGAGTTGGTATGATGTGCTACTGCTGCAGTGTTGTGAAAGTGTGTTTTGTGCTTTCTGCTATTTCTTAGGTATAATAGGTCTAAAACTTATCAGTTAGTCTTGCAGAATTCTTTCAGAATAATCTGTGAGTAGCTTTTAGAAGCTGAGAAAGTCTCTGTGTTTATATCTAAAATAATGGAACATATGTATTGGAACAGAGGACTAGTGATGACTAGCTTTCTAGCTAGTGGTATTTTACACTACATCTGTCCCTTAAGGATTGTCCTGAGTAATTAAGTGTCTCTAATGAACATGGGTATCATCAATACAGTGGAGAGGACTGACTACATTGCAGTGAGTTACGTAGTTGTGCCTGAATATGGGTGTCTCCAGGAGCTGCTTGGTAGTGTGTTTGAATACTAGCTGTGTTACTGTAACATATATATAAAGGTGCTTTTCTTCCCTTTTCCTCTCCAAAAAATAAACTTGGAAATGTCAGCATCAAGAATGGCAGCATGTTTCTTGACAGGATGAGTGGAAGATCACAGTCACTTCACAGAAGTATTACTGAAATGTGTTAACTTCTGCTTGCCCTTAACATGCCCAGCTGGAGAGAAGCGTTGGAAGTTGTAATGGTTATGGATAGTAAGCATCGGCGTCTTGGTAAGAAAAGATAAATTGAATCATGCTGATTTAAAATTAGAGAAGGGGAGCAATGAACTGCTGTGAGTCTTGTTGCACTTGATTTAATGTTAAATTTCAGTAAGCTCGTCCTATATGCATTGGCTCTGAACCCTAACAAGCCCTGTATAGCATTCTAAGTATCTCCTTTTTACAATAAGGGCACTGAATTGCAATTGAGAAAAATTGGGTGGGAACATCAGGAGAGAGAGGGACTTTTCATTTTAAATTCTAGTACAATCTTGTATTTTATCGCTGCACTTCTGTAGTGTGGCTTTGTGTAGCTGAATGGGGGGGGGGGGGGGGAAGAAAGGAAGTGAAACTGTTGCACAAAAGCTGTTAAAGTGATTCCACAATGTAGAGAAAAGCATTTTTAAGAACCACACCTACTGCTGATAATCATGCTGCACGTATTTCTGCACAGGCACAAGTAGTTCTAAATGTTAGCTACTCTGTAATGATTGTGCCCCCATAGCTGACTGCTCATGCTTCTGCTCCAATCTTGAACTCTCAATTAGTTGAACATTTAAATAAAGTATTTTAAATTTGAAACGCTCTTATCACAGTATTGACCTTTTAATTGGCTCAGCATTAGAACAGTGTTGTACCAATTGGCACAATGAGATAAATGGTCTCCAGTTATGTAAATTACTGTTGAGTCAATAACCACAGGCTTTTTTCTTCCTTCTTTCCTTCCCTCCTTTAATAAGAATGTGGCTCTTGAAAGAGGGAATTTCATCCTGCCTCTATGGTGTAGAAACTTAATCTTCTAGCAGTCCTGTTGAAAGGACTGGCAAAGAACTGAAAAGCTGTTCTGCTTAAGTGTTCTGTGTGGATACTTCTTATTAACTGCTAATATAGAGAAGAGTGTGGGTCTTGGTAATAAACTACAGGGTATTGAAGGGACTCTACTGTTGTATGCATTTTTGCCAGACAGGAGTAAATAACTAAAATAAACATTTGCTTTGAGGTTGAAAATTTTCTTAAAATACAAACAGCAGTAGCATATAGGTACTATACCAAGATGAAATGTTTTACTAATAGAGAATGAATGGCCATGAATCTTTTATGTGGTTACAGATGAGACTGTCCAAGAAACAATACAATACAATATGATACATGCTAGGAAAGTTTTATGTAGTACTGAAGAACTCTTATGCTTTACTGTCCACTTAGCACATTTAATATAGTGGAGTCAATCAAATGGGAGGCATTGATGAACGTGGATGTATCTACTGGAGCACATCATTCACGCCACGCTAGTAGACAGTGACCCTCTATGATTCAGTCTCATAAGAGACTCTTTAGGAAGCTAAGGCACTTTCTTGTTATAGGGTATTTGCTGTTCAGCCAGCTCATGCTTATTAAAAAATCAAAATGTTACATAGATCACACTAAGCAATTCCTTCCCATCTTTCACAGTAGCATAAATGTAGACTGCAGCCCTAACTCATATTTCCATTTGGTTTTCCAGAGCTGTGTACATGTATTAGACTGTAAGAGGTGCTCTTGCATGTGTTTCCATGGAGTGTTTCAATGTTTTGGATTGAAATGGGAGCACTGTGGTCTTCTGGTGCTTTAAACAAAAGCCTCTAGGAATAAAGCATTCAAGTTGAAACACTGGAATCAGCCTAGTGACTCTGATTCTGTTAGAACACTTATCTTAGCAAGATGCTTGGGTTAAAGAAAATCTGAGTGGCATGGAGAAAATAGGGAATGACTGTGTGATGTTTCTTGCAGTACAAGAATTAGGAGGAATTACATGGTAATAGAAGGCGGCAGGTTCAAGCAAACAAAAAGAGATGTTTCTTCAACAGCTGACAGGATGTGGTGTTTGTTAAATGTTTACATTGATCCCCAAAATGACTTGAGATTTTTATGAAAGAAAATTATGGTGAAGACTATTAAATAAAGATAGCATCTTCTGGCTTGAGTCACAGATCAGTAAAGCCTAGGAAAACATTGTGGTATAATCTTAGTCATAGCACAGAAGTTGGTGTTCTGCATACATGTCACTAAAGAACATATCTGAAGATGAAATGCTGTAGGACATTAAAGGTATTTCACTATTAATTAATTAACATTAATTTCATAATATTACTTAATATTAAAGATACCTCTTTATATAATGGAATTTGATTTGTATTCTTTACTGCATGCAAAATATTTTGGTATCTAGCAAGAAATCCTGGATTTCTAGAATAAACAAACAAAAAATTAAGTCCTTTCTTAGATATACATGTATTTTGCATACATCAGATTAGATTTGCACTCACATCAAATACCTAGTCTTCAAGTGCTGAGATAAATATTGTATACACTTATTTGCACCCACTAAAATTAATGTGTATGTTTTGAATTATTCATATAAAACAGAAAAAATAAATCAATTCCCAAATGAAAATGTCTTCTATACAGATTACACTATTAGAGCCTATGTAATCAACACGTTCAAAAATATTAGTGGTGCTAATTTTTCTTCTTTCTCACCCTTCTCTCTCCTCCTACCGTTAAGAGACCATCCAGTTTTCTCTACAGATCATGCCACTACAGAAGGTTTCAGCTCTGTACCCTGAAATCAAATCCTCTGCATTTGCAGATCCTTTATGCTTTTTGAATCCTACTGAACCTTCTTTGATGTTCCACTCCGTGCAAGTCTTATTCCTTAATCATTACATGGTCTAAGCACACAACTTGAATTAAACCTTTTCCTGTTTTTCTTATGTAATGGCATGGGTAGATCAGGTGGTGAATAATCACACAAACCATGAAAAAAAAGTAGCTGAAGGTCACCCTAAAAGTTTATTGCTAAATTAAGTTGAAAATCAGGTGAAGAGGAGAGGAAGTATAGGACTCAAGTGTCCCTTCTGTGAGGAGCCTCCTAAATTGTTACTCATCTGCCTAATCTGCTGTGAGACAGTGGACAATTTAATTCTTAAACCTGTAAGAATGCTTAGTGTAAAGTATGTTTAAAACTTGCTAATGTCATTGCAACCTTGGATTGGCACAATGAAGGTTAAAATAAAACTATAACTGAATTTCTATGGAAGATCAAGAAAATGAATATGAAGTTTGATTCCTGAGCAAGCCTGGATATAAATTCACTGTGAAGGTACTCGGCTTTCAAAGTAGCTTTGAAAGTAAGCTTTGAAAGTAGGCTGATATTTGTCAAGTACTTGTTGAATGTTATGCATTCAGTAAGCACCTATTTTATGGAGGCAATTTTAAATCCCAGTGTATGATAACATGTTGTTAAGGGTTTAAGGAAACAGCATGGCTAATATTATATGCAGTATTTGGAGGGCATCGTCATGGAAGCAATGAACAGACAGCATTTCCTTTTCCAGAGGAGCTGGTTGCTGCAGTAGAGATAAGAGGTTACAATTATAATGACAAGTAATTTAGATGATTTGAAGAGAATATATTCCAAGTTCAATATTTCTGAAGTTTCTATATTTGATGTATGTGAACTACAGAAGCACTTCCCAAGCTTGCCTCTTCTCCGTAACTGGAGGCAGGTTACAATGCTTCTGGTTGAGAAGCCACGAGTTACTAACTACAGCACTAAATTTGCCCTTGTACCAAATGGCCCAAAGGGAAATAAAGCTGTCTGTTTGACTACAATAATAATAGTTTTTAACAATTGGATTTACTTAGCTAGATGTTAATTGATCCACTTACAACCTTCTCAAAAAGAGTTTATGAATGTTACACAAGATTGCAGGGAGCTGGAGGCAAAAATTAGAAGACATCTGGTGAATTAAGGGTTATGAACTGCCAAGTTCTATTGGAGGAAATCCACATTCAAAAAAGGGTCTGAGTCAGTACTGAACATGAAAAAGAATTATGCAAAGTTTAATTGTGGATAGTGGTGTGAACCATCTTTTTATTGTGTAGTTTCAAATTTCACATGAGAGGGAAATATAGGTGGCCTTAACAAATTCAGATCTGTTATAAATGAAGAGTTGGAGTCGATTCCTTATTTTCCATTATTCGCTATCTTTCCTTGGGGTTGAAGAGTGCAGAGATGTCTGGAGGGCGTGCATGATTATGAAATCAATAATTTAGAAACTCGAAGGAAAGAAGTTTTGGTGTCCTTTCAAGCAAAACAAATGACTGATGCACTGAGATTTGGCAATTGGGATATCCTCAACCTTGTATAAGGTGATAAATAACACTTTAAGTAGACAGCTTTTTGCAAGTTGACTTAAGCAGAGCTGTATTTTTAACCTGAGATATACAGGTTTCTCACCCTTCTCCCTTCCCTAGAACCTTTCCATGGTATTTAACCATAACCAGTTCTGACCTTTCCCACTCTAAGTGCAAGAGAACTTAATCACAATTAACTGCAGGTCTGTATATCAGTCAGGAGAGGTATCCATTTAACTGTAGGAACAGCTAGACAGCCACAACATGAGTAGCCTCTCCATATATCTGGTTGACTAGGGCCAAGTGCAGGTCCCAATGCTATATATTGCCAAGAAATAAGCTACAAGGGAACCTAAAGTAGACAATTGCATTACATATGTCAGTAATTCTAGGTTGTATGAACATCTGTTCCAATAGTTACACAAGAATTTACATGGGAGGGAGTATTTTTCACCTGTTTTTTTACACATCACATTGGGTTGTGTAAACCTTCATAGATAATATTTTCTGTGTACTTCCTTATGTAAAATAAAAGACAACTTTACAAAATTAAATTAGATGTATATTACAGTACATCTGGTGCCACATTTACAGTATATAGTACAGTTGAAATATCATAGTTCAGAAAGTTTATCACCTCCACTGTACTAAATTCTTAGTTTACAACGAATGGTTCTGGACCTCTATTTCTTCATTTGTTAGATCAGACTGGTAACATCTCTGAACAAGTTTAAAAATAGTGCATATTTTAGAGCTGTCTCTGGTTAGTAGAGAATGTCTTAATTTGTTCACATTTATGCAATGAATGTCTAAAATTTCTCTCAAGTCTTGGCACTGGGTTCCCAAAGCAGGCCAAAGCAATGCTATGTCCAGGGGTTGCAGCACTTCAGAACATCTTGGACTCTGCCATAGCAACTTCCCCACTGATTAAGTCTCTGAAAATGTCTAATAACAGTTGTTCTAGGACACACTTGTAACAGTGTGCCTTCTGCTAAAGGTCTGATCCATCAGGCATCCTGCATCCTTGAGTTTTTTTGAACGTGATGCGAGGTGGTGGTGCTAACTGTATATCCAGTGTATTGACAGACTGAAAATACAACTTTGGTTTATAAATTACTATGAATGTTTATAGTGACTAAGTCAGTGGCAGAAACTGCTAGGCCAATGCTCTGCTATATGCTGCGTAAGAACATGAACACAATGATGTGTCCTAATAAAATCTACAAATGATATCATAGAAAGCAATGCTAGTCATACCTTTTGTTTGGCATGTGTACAATTACATAGTTTCCAACAGTGATCTTACTATTAGTTTCTTCAGAATGTAAAAATAAATAAATCAATTAAAAAAAAAAAAAAAAGAATGGGCAGACATTGGCTAAAGCATTTAGAAAGCAATTGCCCCTTGGCCATGGTTCTATAAGTGCTATTTTTCTAGACTGCTGATCCATATCTTTACTTAATTTGGGAAATCAGACCTTCATTTTTGGTAGAATACTTTCAGTGAAGTATTGGTCCAATGGAGCAGATGCTAAAATTCTCACTGACTTCAGTGAGATCAGGATCTCCCATAAGCCACGTACTGCAGTTCTTTCACTTCCCTACAATTCATTACCTGAAAACAAGACTACCTTAAGGTCCCTTGCTAAAGCTATGGAAGGGTGATTTCCATTGTAAGTAAAGCATGTGCTCACAAGTATCTTGTATACCAAACAGCCTCCATTTTGGTGTAGTCAAGAATTACAGTGCACATCCATTTAAAATGTTCAGTAACTTTAATGGGTTTTATTTTCAATTACTTCTTTAAGTTTGTTAAAAATATTTTATTCCAACTATACTGTTCTAATGTAATCTTCATCTCTGTGTTTACTCTCTTGTCATTGATGGTCATTACTTGTGCTTGGAGATTTGGTGGCAAGTCTGTAAATTCTACTGTTCTTCATTTCTGTATCAGCAGTAGGCTCACTGTACCTTCTTAAAGACCTGCTTACACTTGACTCCACACACTCTTATTTCCTAGGAAGATAAAATAATTAAAAAAAAATACAACTCTTACATAGGACATGCATTATAAATTCACGTGTATGTCCAGCTTAATTTGAGTATGCAATTTCTTATCAAATTAGATTGTACAGCTTGTACATATTTTAGCCTATTTTTTAATCATAAAAGAAACCAGCAGGTTTGGGTTTACTTTCTGGAGAAAGGTGGAATAAGATAAGTTATTTTGGGATCCCAGAGTTTAAAGGGCCAAATGTGTTCCTGGTGCATTATTCACTATTTGTGTGTGCAACTGCTTAGGTCTTTGAAATGAGCGTTCCGTATTTTAGGCACAAGAACAAGTTATTTGGGGATGGATTTGAATAACGAATTCTGAGTCTGTATGTTGATGATTGGTAGTTCAAACCTACAAAACCAGAAAACAGCTGAAAGCCCAGTCTAGCAACACGGCAGTCATAGCTAGGAGAGGACATGTAATTGTATACATAAGAGTTGAGCTAGGTCTATAAATCCCAGCACGGCAGTGAGTTTTGACTGAACTTGGCCATACTGGATGCCTAATGCTGTCCACTCGTCTTTTGTGTTCCACAACAGGTTTTAAAAAAATCTCTACTTGCTAATCATCGGGTCATAGTTACTTGCACATAAGCAGGTACACTGATGTTTATGTCTTGGGCATTGATTTGTGAGGCTAACTGTTGTCCACCCTAGCCTCGCTGAAGATGCAGTTTAATCTTCTCTATTACTGAAACTGTTGAAGTTAGACCTGAGAGTTGCACACAGTCTTTGTGGGGATTTGTGGAGGTGTTGACTGGTTTTGCTAGAAAATGGGTGGGGCTTCCTAAGGGGCATAAAGACAAAGATTATGTATGACCTAGAAGTAGGGTAGTACTTTCTATTTCAAGATAAGACTTTTAATTAAGCTGTCAGAATATTTTGAGGAAATGGGAAGCAAAGTTAACTGGAATGTTATGCCCATTTTCTTATGGGGGACTTTGATAAAATGACTTATTAAGAAGAACTTCCACTGGATCAATAACCTTATCGGCATATGTTGCTAGCCTGTAGCAAGAGAAGGCGCTTCATGGTGAATTGATGAAACAAGCAGACTGATACAGTGATTTTAGTTGGGACCTGTTTTGTTCACTTTATATATAGGTAACCCAGAAGAAAGAGTGTGCTGTAAGTGCTAAGAGATCTGCTGACAGTGATAAAAACCTACAGAGCAGAAGCAATCAATACAATAGAAAATGGCAATAAAACTCAAAAGGAAATTGAGAATGGTCAAATAAGTCACTCACATAAAACAGAATCTAAAGAGGAAAAAGAACTACAAAGTACAGACCATAGCATGAAATGGTGAAAATAGGAGGTGATAAACTACTAAAGGATGTGGTACTACTTTCTACAGAAGCGTGGAAGGAATTAAATTAACACTTGGCTCATTGTGTGAAGTTCAATAGGATCATAAAACTATTGAAGTATCAATTTTTTAGAGGTAACTGCCCGTTGTACCAAAGTACTCTCAAGAGTACAGGACCTAGTAATCTTAGCTGGTCAAAAATAAGATACTAAATGGGTCTCTTTTACTGAATGTTTAATGGAGTTACATTAATGAGAATTCAGAGGAATAAAGAGGACATTTTTGAAGTTCATGAAATATAAAAAGTGATAAAGTTGAAATATAGGGGACTGGTCTCTAAAATACTTGGGTACTTCCTTTGCATGAAGTAACTTTTGTACTGACTTCTGTGTACAGACAGATCATGGTAAATTGTACAAGTGCCAATTAGTGCAGGGATGCCCATGTAAGCTGGCAGGTATGAGACAGAACTCTTCACACCCTTCTGAAGCAGCAGCCTCAGATCTGTCAGGTAACCTCAGGGTACCTCAGGGCACTAGACAACAATGTGTGAGCAATGGAATCTGATTTTATGACTTCTCAAGTAAAACCCCTGACAGGTTCAAGCATAGAAAGTGGTCTGGCCTAGAAGTCCATGGCCAGGTTGCATGGCTAGAGCATGAATCAGAGTAAGGATACAGAAATCTGGGCTAAAGAAATTGGTGTTGGGGGCAGCAAGTGGGAAGAGAGAATGAGTGCAGAGCTGTCAAGGGACAGGGACCGGGATTTGCCAAAACGGAGGCCAAAAAAATCTAAGAGCAACTAGTGCGATTGCTTCATGTGAGTTGAGTGCTGCAGGGAGTAAATTGAGCTTCAAGGCCAGACTGTGTGTGGCTAACTGCAACCCCTTTGCCAGCAGAGAACCTGAAAGGGCAGCTGCCTGGGGTCACAGCCCCAACTGTTGTGAGTTTGGGAGGCAGTGTGGAACTACTGTAGCCTGTTTGTGTGCAGATAGAGGGAATGTCTATACACAGAAAATTCTGGAGTCTCTTTTTCATTGGTTCACCTCTGCTTTCATTGAGACCATGACTGCAGCTATAAAGTTACTTCCCTAACTTCCCTATTTACCTGCACTATATCAGATGGCAAGGTCTATCACATACATTCCTTTTCCAAACTGTTTTCTGGGTCTTCCAGTTAATTCCTGAAACTTGTGTGTAGTAATAAGGGCTTTTGGGAACTTTCACAGATTCATTTATAACTCCATTACTGATTTGAAAGAGAACATTCATTTCAAATGCTGTGTGCTAATAGTACTGATCAGTGGAATGAAATTGAAGTTGGATTTTATTATCTCAGCAGGAAGAGTTCATTTTACCCACACTGATGAGAGAGTGAAGATACTATGAAGAGCTGTGTAAGAAAAGAATAGACATCTTCTTTCAAATCCTGTTAACTTAGAAAAGATAGAAATGGTGATCTGAGAGAACGTGACATTTCAGAAAACTTAATTGCTGTTTTAGTTCTCTAGGCTATACTGCAGTCTAGCCTGTAATTATTTTAAAAGAACAATGGTATATTTCCCCCTTATGGCTTACTGTTGGATGTGTACTTTCACAAGTTCCCATAGTGTGTATTTCATACAATGTACAATAAATGTCTTCCTCAGTGTAAACATTTCAAACTGCTATGTTCAGACAGACAGTTAACACAGAAAGAGTACTGCATTGAAATGAGGCAATCTTTGCAAGGGACATAAAAGAATAATGGTGCCAAATGAAATGATTGCTTTAGAAAGAAGTCAAACGCAGCAACAACACTTAATTATGTCAAAGAAAGAGAAGATAATATAGCACACAGCTTGCTGCATTACACCTAGCCATATGAATAAATAATAGGGTGGCATTTGAAACCTATTAGATGATCTTACCAGGTGCATTTCATCTCCTTCAATCCACTGAGTCCAGCCACGATCTTCTTTTTCTCCTTTCTGTACACAAAGAAGCTTATCTCCCTCCCAGGATACTGTGGTCTAACAAAACAGGCATGTTCAGTGTTGCTGTAGCATTTCCTGATATTATGATTAGTTTCCTTAAAGAAAACCTACTCTACATTATAATAAAAGATTAATGAATTTCATAAGAATAATTGCAGAGCATTGCAATAATTAGGTTAATTACAAAAGATATGAGCTTAAATGGCAAATTGCTGTCCAACTGCCTGTCAAAACTCAGAAGGGTGAGATAAACTGTTTTAACTGTAAGAAAAAAAAAAAAAAAACACATAAAAATCATTGCGTGAAAGTGCACTCCTTTCTCCTTGCTAACAAACACAACAACAAAAGGGACGTGCAGCTGTATTTGTAAGAGGAGCTAAAAACCTGAGATTCAGTTTCTTTCCACCATAAAAAGGATTGTCCAGCTGCCCTACCCGAACATAATACCCACATACTGGCAGATAGGGATGTACAAGAAAGGCTTTTACTGATTTTTTTATATATGTGTGTATATATACATATATTTCTCCACCATGTCTTAATTTGTCATCCGTGATAGAGCAGAGTGATTTGGAAGTATCAGTAAATTGATAACTTTGCCATCATCCTGCTTTGCCTAACAGTAGCTGGAGAACTACTTGAGCCAGGTTTGGCAGAGTAAGAGTAAGGTGTTGCAGGATTCAGCACAGCACTTTTGTGCACCTGTGCTGCCCTGAATTATTGATTAATAAAAATACTTAAATGTATGAGGGTGCATCCTTCAGCTTGTTGCTGCGGTTAGTATTTAGTAACAATTTGATTTCACCTCTCCGTAAAATAAAGAGAGCAATATTCTGTAAATTTTTTTAAGAAGTGAGGGCAAGAGCAGTGGCAATTTTTAATGCAAGTTTTGGTGCTGCAAAAACTTAGGATAGTTGAGCATCAATATTAGCACACTGCTTTTAAATCAGCTTGTGTGAAGTGAATCTGAGGACTAACTACGGAATTACTGTCTACCTTGTGAAAGTCTTCAGGCCAGTACCTGTGTAAGTAGCCAAATATGGAGAGAAGATATCCTGTTTGATTTTTAAGAGAAGTCTGTCTACATCTGTTATTCTGGGAATTAAAAGTTCAGCATTTAAGAACTGTGCAATGCTATTTATTTAATTTGTGTATGTCACAAACAATTAATTCTTAAATGATAACCATGAGAGCCACCATCTATAAATGAGTACAGCCAGCAGTCTCCACCCATGGGAAGGTTTAGACTAAACAAGCATGGAAAATGAATCACTAGAAAGAGTGCCAGCATAGATCATCATAAGAAAGGCATTATTAGTACTCCTATACAGTATGTCTGCACCACATGGGGTTTCTTAAAGACAGACTCATTTGTCCTTGCTAAAAATCTCTCGTTTGTAGAATGCATTAGCAAGTTGTTCTCTCTCCCCTGTAAAATAATGTATTTAAACCTAGTAGTAGATAACATTTTAAAAAAATGCTATCTTCTTTTAATGTTTAAAATGCTCATGCAGGAAGGGACAATACATTGTGGCAAAGCTGTATTTAAGAGAGTTAATGTGATCGTCATAGTTTATATCCTCTTCCACATCTGTTTTGATTCTATGCATGTCCATTTGGAAAGTGGATGGTAACAAATAACACTAGTTAACATCTAAGACTTTCTGATAATTCTCAGTATCATTACTATACCAGAAAGTGAAGGTTATTTCTACCAGTGACCTATAGATGAAAGGGATACTGTGGAATAAATCAGTTGTATGTGTAGCTTTGCTTAGTAACAGTACTTATTTCTATCCCTTGAGCACTAGCTCAGCATAGCTGAGTCATTAGATTACCTGTAAAGTTTAATTTCATAGGTTTATATGTGAATTCACAGGCAATATACCATGATAAAATAAGAACTTTATTAGCACTACTAACATGCAAAGTTAGCTCTGGAAGTTACTAGTCCTAATACTTCACTAGCCTAGTACACTTGGGGGCAATAGAGAAACGTTTGTAGCAACACAAAGAAATGTTAACTTTTTCAGCCTCTAAGGGTTTTAAAAATTGTTTCATCTCAGGAAACAACACACTTTTTTTCTCTTGCATTTTGTTTTTCCAATCAAGATTAGATACCGCTTTTAGTGACTTGGTGACAGCCACAAAGAGTAAAATATCACAGACTGTTAACCAAGCTGTTTTATCAGAATTCCCAGTTGTCATCCTCTGCCCTCCCTTTCAGGCATATAAATACTGAAGGGATGTGAGTTAACCATACAGTTTCTGATTTTTGTATGTGGCTCTTTCGCTACGAAGGTTATAAAGGACAGAATGTATTGCTAGAGAACATAACATTCTCTCTTTGTTAGCAAAAACAACCATTTTATGACAGTAAGATTAATCAGTAGCATTTTTATCTTTTCTTTCTTTAGGTCAAACTCTGAAATCTGAAATAATGAAAGACCCGAATAATACAAAAGACAGAAGTTCCCCTTTTAACTCAAATCCAAGAGAACAATAAGTTCTTCAATTCCAAATATCTCTATAGAGACACACAGAGGATGGAATTACTACAGCTGGTATATGTGCAGCTAATAGCCCACTCTTTACCAACAGCCAAGATACAGCAAAGCTTGCCTTAAAGCATTTCCAAATATTTGAGTCAGAACATAATAACAACATTCTAAAAATACCATTGTAGGACAAATTTTGGTAAATATTGGCCCTTTTATTGTATGTAAGAGCAATGATTTGGAGTTTACCATTTCGTGTATACACTCTCCTTTCCTTGTGTATACAGAATATCTGTTCAGTGACTACTGACTGGGAGAAATACTGTAGCTTCAAAAACGCAGGTTATCTTTTGGGTTCATGACTGCTAATGCTTCATACCTTAAGTGAGAAAATGAACTATTTATGTCTTCCTTACCATTTTTCACTTTCTCCAGAAAGACCCCTTACATTTTCATGTTAACCTAATCACAGTATATTGGTAACAGAAAGAAAAAAAAACAAACATCTTCAAGAGAAGAAAAAATGGTGGGGAGATACTGTAGGCAATCATAATCTCCCAACAGGCACTGCTTGAATTCCCTTAGATATAACATCTGCCTTGAAAAACTGTACTGTGCTGATATTTTTTTTAAAGCTTTATTCTTCCAGACTGATCTTTTCCCTTGCATTTCCAAAAGATGGACAGCGTGAAAGAGTGTTAGAAATGTATCATGTGTCATTAGTCAGTATATCATTTCACTGAGCTATATGAACACTAGCACCATGCAGTAATTAAAGGAGAATGTTGATCAAGGGTTTCTTATGTATGTCCTTGAGTCTCTTACTGCCTCATCAAACTTAAACTTAAGACGAATACACACTAAGTGAAATAGATGTAATTCTGTAGGCAACTTCAACAGAAAATGGTGATTAATGTGATTAGTGGACAGTGTGATAAAAAGTACTGAAGGAATACAAGGAAAGTTAACAGGAGATAAAGTGGGCCTTGCCTCAATTTAACTTGTCTCAAAAATTCTAACCAACAATACTGCACCTCTTTGGGATTATGTACTTGGTTATATACTCTTGAGGTATAATAATGGAGCTTATCTGGGAGCTGAGGATGACAAACCAAGGCAATTATCTGAGGCTCTGCTGGATTAAACATTGTAGTTAAGAAGGAGAGGGAAGAGGCCAATATCATACCAGTGGTCCCAAAGACTGATGGTATTTCTGCCTGAGCACCGCTAGGTAGAGACGGATTACTTTACAAAAAAAGAATTACACTGAATTCACTAATTATATTATCATTTTTGAAGCCTGAGAATACAGTAAATATTTAAATTTTCTTTAGTTTTATTATACGATTTATATGGTCTTACACTATTTTTGTGCACTTAGGTATTTTCCTTTTATTACCTGGCCCCTCACATACTTCTGTTAGTGATTTAATCTGTTAGTGATTTATGAAGATTTCAGTATATGTGCGTAACAACACTGTATTCCTGGAAATAAAAGTAGAATAAATGAAAATTAAAGTACTCTCATTACTGTTTTCAATTATGAGACAAAGTAGATTTATTAAGTGAAATATTTAGAAAAAATAAAACAAATCTATCCAGTATGTATTTGCATTTTCTCTAGTTGCAGTAACAGTAGTGAAGTCCTGCAGAATTACAGTAGATATTACTTCCAGTTTCTAGTGGTAAATCATATTGACCCACAGACAATAATATTGACTCTTGTAATTTACTGAAATACTCATAAAACAAACTAATTTATCAGAAAATTCTGCACTTCCCAGTTAGGTCTAATTGCAAGAACATTTGATGCTGGCGCTGCAGAATGTTTCTCATTCCCATGTTAGCTGTTCCTAATGTACTTGGTGTTGTGTGCTATACAGCTGAAGATACCTAATGCATTTTACAGATGAATGAACTATAATATTTTTTTAAAGTAGTCCATGAGCATATTTTTGCTGATGCTACATAGATTTTTGACACACTGCATTTACAAATAACTATTGCAGCTACCACCCTTCATCAAAAATGTGTTATTGATTTTCTATCTTCAGGAGAAACACAGCTGTACAAGTTCTATTTTTCTTCTACTCTTCACAGTGCTGTCTCTATATTATGGTGCAGCAGATGACCGCAGTGCCCTACAACTGCATGACACAGGCCATGCTCCTTCTCAATCCAGTAATTGAGTTTATGAGAATAACTAGTCATTTACAACTGCAATTATGATTTTAGAAAGATCAAACAATGAAAAGTAATTGTTTAGGTCAGATGACACAGGAAAATCCAGTTCAAGCTGTGTCCTGTATTGTGCTTTTAAGGAACACCAAAGAAAATATTCTAGTATTTTTGGTCAAACATGGCTATGCATCCAACTAGATATTTATTAGATGCTCAAGATAAAGTATTTACATCTGAACTAAGTATCAAAGTGATATAAAAACATCTGATAAGTAGTTTTCAGGGGGAATTTTTCATCAACTGAAGTGCTGATGGAATAAAATAATGTTGGTAACATAAACAATAAAATATAATGGTGAAAGTGCATTCAGTAAGGTCATAGTCACTACCTGTGACTTTCTGTGTCGGAGGCATGCTGCACACTGCTAACGGGAGGGCTACAAACACGTTCAGAGTTTGTCATCTCTCCAGTCTGTAACTCCTTTTATCACATCAAGTCTGTATCTGCAGGTTGTTGACAGATTGTTAAACTATTGAGAAAAGAGCAGATTCAAGCAAAAAAAAATACTTGATCTCACACTCATATTTTTCTGTTTATCTCCCAATTCCACAATTGAAATTAGGTAAATAAATTTATTTCTAAGAAAAGTTGGATCCAGAAATACTGGGAACATGTAGAAAATCAAACGAGGGAATGAAAAATATAGGTAATTTTTCAATGAAACCGAAGTTAAACGAGATTATCTACCCAGAAGAGTTTAGACATTCCAGAGCTGAAAATGTAAACTTACCATAAAGACATTCAGTCTACTTTGTAAGTCTACTTAAAGAAGTCCCCCATTTTCTTATAATTACTTTTTCAAAGTGGACTTTCTAATTTATGTTTACTTCAGCTGTCCATTGTTTTCACAAACTTTTGAAGCAAGTCTCCATAAATTAGATACTTTCTTTGCTCCCTACATGTGCTATAACAGCTCTGTTAACGTGTGAACTACCACACTACAGACGTTGACTGAAAAATCCTGGAAGATACAGTCATGGAGATGTATCAGGCACTGAAAAAAATGAGAATCAGTTAGGAAATCACTTAGGAATCCATTAGGAAAAGGCCTCTTCATCTTTCCTAGTGGCCCAGTAATATGTTTGGTGGTTTTATTTTTTTATTTTTTATTTTTTTTTAAACTGTCCTGATTCTTGACAGTGTTCGGGCTCTGAGATACCATATCTGAGAATAAGGCGGCACTATACTGGAAAAAATAAGTGGCTTCCTATGAGGTCACTATCATAGTTAAGAACTCAAATGGAAATACTGCTTATTTTCACAAGACATTATCAATTTACATGGTCAATTGGTTGTAAAGTATAAATCCTTTGAAAATCTATGAGATCTTAAAATTTGATTCAGAAATATAAATGGCCTACATCTCACTACTTCTCATAACTTATTTTAATAATATTAAGAAGGCATCCAATTTTCTTGTTAACATAAAAACAGCTCAGGATGATACAGATAAACAGCTAAAAAAGCAGCACTGCCATCTGAAAAAAATCATATACAAACTACAAAAGCATTTCTCATTAGCCATGATCATTTATTCTATTGAAAGAAACTTACTGATTGCTTATTCTGTTCATAACCATTCCATGCATTCCAGACTCTTTTCAAAATTTAACAGAAGTTATTCTAGTAGTATTGAAAATAGAGACATAAAATTATCATAGTTTTAAAAGATCCAACAGAAATAAGGGTTCAACGTGGTGTTTCCCAAAGGGCCAAGTCTCTAAACAGAAAATCTGTGGACTAATTATGTCTCTTCTATATGAAACTATCTAGCAAACATTCACCAACAGAAAAATTAGTGGTAGGATTCCTGCACATCATCTCAAGATACTGTTGTTGGACAAAGGCTATACGTATTTAGCTATCCTTTAGCTAGGGAGGATGGTAAACACTACTGATCATTCCTTACCATAACAACTTCAGTTCAACCTTGTAGAAGCACCTATAAATCTAACCTTATAACTTAATGATAACTTCTTGGTGCAGGTGCTAAGGGAGCCAACTCGGAAAGGTGCACTCCTAGATATGTTGCTGGAGAACAGAGAGGGTCTTGTGGGAGACATGGCAATTGGCGGCCATCTCGGTCATAGTGACCATGAAGTAGTTGAGTTTAGAATTTATGGTGACAGAAGGAAAACTGCCACCAAAACTTCAGCCCTGCATATGGGGAAAGCAGACTTCAGGCTGCTCAGGGAACTAGTAAGCAAGGTCCCCTGGGAAACTGCTTTTGAAGGCATTGGCGTCCATCAGTGCTGGTCAATCTTTAAGCACTGCCTCCTAAAAGCACAAGATCAGGCGATTCCAAAACATCGGAAGTCAGGCAGGCGGGGCAGAAGGCCGGCCTGGCTGACCAGAGAACTTCTGCTGGAGCTTAGGCGAAAAAAGAAAGTGTACAGCTGCTGGAAGAAGGGTCAGGCGACGAGGAAGGAATACAGGGATGCTGTTTGTGTTTGTAGGGAGAAAATTCGTGTGGCCAAAGCCCAACTAGAGTTGAAGCTGGCCATGTCTGTGGGAGACAATAAAAAAGGGTTTTTTACATATGTGAACGGAAAAAGGAGAACCAAAGAAAACATAGGTCTGCTACTAGATGGGGAGGGTCTCCTCACAGACAATGACATAGGTAAAGCAGAGACATTTAACGCCTTCTTCGCCTCTGTCTTCAACACTGATGATGGGCTTCGGGACCCAGGGTGCCCTGAGCCGGAGGACCATGACGATGGGAATGACAAACTCCCAACAGACCCTGAACGTGTGCGGGAACTGCTGCTCCACCTGGATCCATACAAGTCCATGGGTCCGGATGGGATTCATCCCAGGGTGCTTAAAGAGCTGGCTGACGTCATCGTGGGACCTCTCTCAATTATTTTTCAACGATCTTGGGAATCTGGAAAGGTCCCATTGGACTGGAAGCTGGCAAACGTGCCAATTTTCAAGAAGGGTAAGAAAGAAGACCCTAGCAACTACAGGCCTGTCAGTCTCACGTCAGTGCCTGGTAAAACTATTGAGAGGATGATCCTTGAAGTTATTGAAGCGCACCTGGGGGACAATGCAGTCATTGGTCCCAGCCAACATGGGTTCATGAGGGATAGGTCCTGCCTAACAAATTTGATTTCTTTTTATGATAAGATCACCCATCTAGTCGATCAAGGGAAACCAGCTGATGTGATCTTCTTGGACTTCAGCAAAGCTTTTGACATGGTTTCCCATAGGATCCTACTGGACAAAATGTCCTGCATACAGCTAAACAAAAACATCATGCGATGGGTGAGCAATTGGCTGACGGGCAGGGCTCAAAGGGTTGTGGTAAACGGGGACACATCTGGCTGGCGGATGGTCACTAGTGGGGTCCCTCAAGGCTCCATGTTATGGCCAGTCCTCCTCAATGTTTTTATAAATGATTTGGATGTAGGACTAGAAGGTGTTTTGAGCAAATTTGCCGATGACACCAAACTTGGAGGAGTTGTGGACTCAACTGAGGGTGGAAAGGCCTTGCAGAGATCTGGACAGATTGGAGAGCTGGGCGATCACCAAGCACATGAAGTTTAACAAAAGCAAGTGCCAGGTCCCGCACCTGGGAGGGGGCAACCCTGGCTATACGTACAGACTGGGCGATGAAATGCTGGAGAGCAGCCCTGCAGAGAGGGATCTGGGGGTTGTGGTTGACAGCAAGTTGAATATGAGCCAGCAGTGTGCCCTGGCAGCCAGGAGGGCCAACCGTATCCTGAGGTGCATCAAGCACGGCATTGCTAGTCGGGCGAGGGAAGTGATTGTCCCGCTCTGCTCTGTGCTGGTGCAGCCTCGAGTACTGTGTGCAGTTCTGGGCACCTCAGTACAAAAAGGACATTAAACTGTTGGAGAGTGTCCAGAGGAGGACTACTAAGGTGGTGAAGGGCCTAGAGGGGAAGACATACAAGGAGCGGCTGAGGTCACTGGGCCTGTTCAGCCTGGAGAAGAGGAGGCTGAGGGGAGACCTCATCACAGTCTACAACTTCCTCGTGAGGGGGAGTGGAGGGGCAGGCGCTGACCTATTCTCCGTAAACACCAGTGATAGGACCCATGGGAACGGTGTTAAGCTGAGGCAGGGGAAGTTTAGGTTGGACATCAGGAAGAGGTTCTTCACCAAGAGGGTGGTCGCACACTGGAACAGGCTCCCCAGTGAAGTAGTCACTGCACCAAGCCTGTCTGAATTTAAGAAGCGATTGGACTGTGCTCTTAGTCACATGGTCTAAACTTTTGGGTAGACCTGTGCGGTGCCAGGAGTTGGACTTGATGATCCTTATGTGTCCCTTCCAACTCGGGACATTCTATGATTCTATAACCTCCCATTTAATCCTTCCTGCTTTAAGCCAAGCAGCAACAGAACTCCTGAAGTTAGCTAATAGGAAAAGGAGGGTAGCACAATACAACACATTTCTCATTTCTTTGAAGGGCTGGCGCATGACGTATCATAATGCGTACCTGTAGCTAGAGGACTCTGAAATATGCCTGTGCCATTCTGAACTTGCTCAGATCATTACTGAAAGACAAGCTGGTTATAATGCGGGCATTCTGTACCTGACTGAGAAGCTTACTGAAGTTCACTGTAGTCAAAAAATGTGACACTTCTAGAAGCAGTGTTTTGCTTCTGTGATTGTCACCATCCCCATTGCTAGCAAACAGAATTGTAATGACAACTTCTAGATCAAAGAGTAAGCTGCTGTAGCAGAGGGTCTTAAAATGTTGAACACTGTTGTTCTAAATGTTATTTTGAATTCTTGCTCATAAGAACAATGAGTGAAGGCAATGACTGGACACATATGCCAGGCTCCAGGCTATGCAGTTGACAACATGTGGGAGAAAGAGTAGAATAAGTATTCTGGATAGTACATCAAGTTTTATTTCTTAAGAATGGTAATCTTTTTTCTTACTGAAATAAAATTGTAAGAATCTATACAAAAATAGGATGACTTGCTTATATCCTACATCAGAAAAAAGAACACAATAAATCCAATTCACTTTGTGCAAGGATCAGAATCAATTCTAAGACATTCACCGTGTAATTTGATGTGTATAATTGAATTACCCTCTGTAAATTTAGCAAGATGCAATTGTACATAACACTAGTGGTTTGTCATTCAAAATCCAATTTGATAAGTTGGGTTCTCAAGTTTTCACCTGATTCTTTGTGATTGCACACACTGCATTCATCATTCTCTGAACTTTTCTGGATGCACACAAAGCTGAAATACTATGCCCATCCAAAACCTCCTTGCCTACAACACTTTCAGAACGTTAGCTGTGGTTTTGTGAGTAACTACCTCAAATTGTTGGTTAGTCTCAGGTATTCATTAGGAATGCAGAACTGCAGACTTCGAAGTTAATGATATCTTAATGCATATGACAAAATGTTCTAGAGATCTCATCTGACATCATTGTGCAAATGTGCTGAACATATTACTTACAGATAATAAGCAGTAATGCCAAAAGGTCAAGTAATGTGGAAAAAAAAAAAAAACAACAACACAAAAAACACAAAACCAACAAAACAAGCAAGACAAAAAAAAAAGGGGAATAGCTCCTCATTACTGAGGCACAGGGAGCGAATGAACCAGAGTTTCAGAGAGCCAGAGACAGATCCAAGAGTGGAACTTTGTTCTCTGGTTGACTGGAGAACCATTCTTCCTCACCTGGAGACAGTAGTTTGTAAAAGGTCAGGAGTATCAACACAAAACTACATGAAGACTACTTCCTTTGAATTAAAATCAAAAGAAGTCAGAGATTACTTCAATAAGCAACTGGTGAATTTACATTTCTGCAGATAGAGGGAGCAGTAGATTTGAGTGAAAAATAGTATATATATACACATAAATACAGGCAATCACATAAACACATCTCCCATCAATAATCATTCTAGAACAATGTTTTTTCCAATATAGTTATATGAGAAAACACAAACCCAAATCAATAAACTGAAGTAATTTTTAGAAAGAAAATGAAAGCATTTGAAGAGGTGAAGAAACCAAGGATTTGAATCAGAGGGATCAAGTAAAGACATACACTGCTGATCTTGCATCTTACTAGAAAGACAACTCATTTTGAGTCTTCTCATCCTGTTGAGGATCCCTACTGAAATTCCAAGTATCACTGGTGATTGCTTTTTTGACAGCAAAGTAATCATTCCAATACCTATTCTAAACTAGATTAACAGCTGTGAATTCCATTTGTGGAACAGGGGAACCCTGCCTAAATAACGGTTAAAGAAGTTTAATGAGCCATGTAATTTTATAATAGGGCTTTACTCTGACCTTGCAGCAGTATAAATCAAATTATACCCAGAATAACTAAACTTTATTGTGTTTTCCCTGAATATAAACTAGACAGGAATCAGTTTCACATCAGGCATGTTTATCATTTAAAACAGAGCCATGATCAGTCTCAAAGACCCTGCCTCAAGGTAACACTTTTCACTAGGATATGGCACATGCAACTGACAGAATGGTTGGTCAGATGCCTGTGGACAACCCTTATGAGGCTGTCTAAACATTAAATGACTATATACTTTCAGGAAATTATTCCACATGGTAACATGTATGATAGATCTGTTAAGTGAATTCCAAATCCTCCCACCCACCCTACTTTTGACTGACATGCCAAACAAATACGCTACGAAGGGGAAAAAAGTTAACTTCTCTGTTTCATGTCAGATCCTTCCCCATTCTTGCATTTATTGTTAACATATTTTACATTGTAGGTATCTCCTCGGCTTCACTTATTACTGACTGTGAGAAAAGGAGGTAAAATTATCTGAGGATGAACGGGACACGCTTTTGGAGATAGTTATCAACTAATTATTGTTTCAATAAGGTCTTGCCTGTTTGGTGCACAGCAAAATTTTTCCACAGTAAAATTCACATGCTTGAAACAAGGTTTTACGGTTAGTGTAATAGCTAAGATGCTTGCTAAATTAATCGTAACTAGAGACTATGGAATTTATCTTTAAAATGAGGAAATTTCACGATGGGGCTGGAGATTCACTGAGAATGAAGATAGCACAGTGAAATACTCAGTTCAGACAATACCTAAGTCATAGTTATATATAAACTTCACATTTCTGTCTTTGTACACTAACACCTGATGTATGTTACCAATTAAAACGAAAACCAAACTCTTCAAAGTAGTGGAAACTTTAGCACACAGTCCAATTCAAATATCACATCATACAAGAAATAATGTGATACAATATTAGTGTTCTGGCCTTCTTTCTACACTTTGTAATTTGCACCTTGTAATGTCTGCAAAGAATAGAAGATGCTCCTGAGTAAGCAAACTTCCATTTTATCTTTGTAGTTCAAACTGTCAAAAGTTTTAACAACCCTTAAGTATAACGATTAAACTTGCAGAAACACATCTCTCATGGAAGTGCCAAACAGAGAAACTCTAACTTCTACCTAGGAGATAAATCTCTAGGGAAAAACTCTGGGAGAAGCATGATAGCATAAGGAGCGATATGTCTTGTCTGCATTTCCTAAGAGACAAGGCTGTGCTGCAGCATGCCCCATACACAGTTTCAGTAGTGCTTGGAACACATGGAATATTTTGGCAGCACCTTGCGCTGTCATCAGTGCTCTCTCCTGTACGGTCAACTATCCTAATCTTTGGTTTTACAAAACAGAGAAAATCCAAGTTCTAAAGAAGAAAGGTTTCACTTCCCAAGAGAAATAAAACTGTAAAGGAGCTGGTATTACCAACTGATGTTATCTATATTCCTTAAGAAAATGGAATCACCTAAAAATGCGTGTCAGAAAAAAAGCGACAGTTAAAGGTAAAAACAAAATAAAACAACTGAATCTGCTAAGGTTTATCCAGCTGAATTAACTCGCTGTTCCAAGTTCAGAAGTTTCCAGCAGTGACCAACTATAATAAGGAAAAAAAAAAGGCAAAGTGAAATCAAGGAGGAATCCTATACCATCACAGGAGTATTAATCCCTATTGTTATAACTTCAACTTCTAAAATTAGAATCAGCAAAACTTTTTAGCCTTTACTCATCATAGTCTATTGATGTGGAATTATTGTAATTATACTGTACCCTGACAGACTCAAAGATGTATTTTACAACTGAAAGGTGAACAAAGTTTCAGTGAAGATCCAACCTGTTCACTGTGCTAATATTATTTTTACTGATGTTAACTCTAGTTAGATGACTCTTAAAATATATTCTTCATTAAAAGAAACACAATCCATGAATGAATTCTAAGTTTATTTTTACTAGTCTCATGATGATTGCTCTGCTTTATAAAACTAATGTTTAATGTGTAATTTGTCTTATCCATGTTACTTTGTACTTCTAATGCGTTGAGCTTCTTGGAAGAACAGCAGGATAGCGAGGAGAGAACTTGCCCAGTGGTCTGCTCAGTTCATAATATAGATAAAAATAAATGATTCATAATCTCTCCCATTAGACAAATTGAGTATTAATGATTAAGCCATTTATGGTGTGCAGTTTCACAAGCTACAGATGAAGAAATGAAACATTAAGAATCACATTCAACCTTCGCTTTTATGGTGGCTTTCCTCATAACACCAGTCAGGGAGCGTTCCAGTATCTCTTGCATCACCTCCATGACCCTTCCTTAACAAGGCTTCCGGCCCATCGGAGTTATTTCATTACTTAAAACTGCAAACCTTGCCTGACATTACCATTATCAGATTTGGACTGAACTGGCTTCCCAAAAACAGCTTCTTGTACTGTTTTCCTTTGGAAACGCTGTGGTTTCATCAAGAAAATAAATCTTTAGCCAGAAAATTGAACTATAAAGTATGATACATTGCTACGAGGCAACAGTCACTAAGAGTGACCTTAGTTTTAGGGCTGCAGTTGGTATCTGCTTATGTTGTGGGAGGTCATAAAGAGATACTGAAGACTTCTGGAAGCTTTAGTGAAGTTATATGTCTACATTATTCTTAACAAAGAAACAAAGAGGGTTAGCGAGACCACACCTTGGTTTTTCTTTTTTTTTTTTTTGGAAAAGGCAAGAAGGTGCTGCTACCTCCTCTTTCCAAGGCTGAGTGATTTTGTACTAATCGATAGACAAATTGTTTAAGCAACACTTGGAAGCAGGGTGATCTAGGTTCCACTCCAAATGTAATACCTGCTGTAGTGACTAGAATAGTCTCTATTTTCTTCTTTCTGATTCAACACTTTGAATTCTTCCCCATCACTCAATTAGCAAAACAGGGTAGAGAATATTGACCTGTTACAAATATTGAAGTGTTTAGGGTATTTTTCAGTGAACCGGAAGTTGTGCTACATTTGTTCAGCTTTTCAAAAGCACGGCTGCTCAAGGGCCACATTTTCATGTCTTCTGAATCAGCTTTTTCAGCACACCAGTTGTCTGACACTGTTTGTGAGAACTCATTGCAGGTATATGCTAGTACAATTACTTCATTCTGCCAAGTAGAGGATGTTTTAGTCTAGAGTTCAATAGTATTTAAGTATAGATAATGCTTAGCTGGAGACAGTTCTGTACACACGCAAGCCAGCAGCTTGCTGAAGTAAACACTGGGGACTCAGACATTTTTAGCACTTGAGTAGAGGACTTGAACATTTTGTACTTTGTACTTTTTGTACTAAAGTACTTTGACAGTACTTTAGCCACTTAAATCTTTCCTTAGGCTCATAATTGGTGGATCTGGACCTCATCACCCTGGCGAAGAACTTTCCAGTAATCAAACATGCATTATGACATTAGGCCACTTTCCTTTACAAAAATATACTTTGATTCTCCCTTTTGTGACTTTTGTATTCTGTACTCTATCATGTTTCTACCTTCTCTAACAAGGAGATAAGAGCGATTAGCTGAGGTCCTTGCTTGCTGATTAGTGTTTTTTTTCCTGGTCTTCGGGATCCTTCATTTCCTGTATTACTATTACCAGAGCAAAAGTAAATTTATATACCCTAATATTAGAGAACAGTACTTTGTAAATGGCAGTATCTATCTACAAATGGAAACCTATTAATTCCATTTTATATAATTACTCCTCTATAAGTCTCTCCTGAAATAATTTTCTTTTGCTTATCAACTTCTTCATTGTGGGTTATTGCAGGCATCATGCTCTTGAACTAACAGGAAAGAAAATGTCCAGTCATATTCACCTAAAGAACTTTGTATCCTCAAGTTTTCTCTGTTAATTGGTATTTATCAGTCATAAGTTAGAAAACACTGTCTTTCTGGCAAGCAAAAAGAGCTCGTAAGGCAGTTCTTGGTGTTTGCTTATTGACTACAAAGACTTGTTCCAGAAGGCTAATTAATGCATCTGCTCTACCAAATACACACAGGAAGGAAGGAGCACAAAAACAAGAATAAGAAAAGCAGCAGGTTTCTAAACACTTGGCCATTGTTGCACATGGGGAAGAGCACCTAGACCTGCAGTTGTTCTTGTACTGTAAAACATTAGTCCATCAAGGGATTCTGAAAACTCAAATGTAAACATCTTTCTGTCCAACAGATATCCCCACCTAATTGAGTAACATTTAATTGAAATTACTATTAATTCATTGAAAAAACTCACAGGAATAATTTTAGGAACAGCAACATAAAATGACTTACATATGTTGTCTGTGCAAGACCTTGGATTATTAATAGTCTTAATAGTCAGTTGTTACAGTTCTAATGCTTACCATGCATTTGCGATCATCCACCCCAGCTAAATCCTCCTCAAACTCCTTCCCTACATCAAATTCCATGATGTAGTTTCTAAAAGTGCTTAGCGTTTTAATGATCATATGATCCCCATTCTGAAGGATTTCTTTGTCAGGTTTTAGCAAGTTTGCTATTTTTCTTACAGCAACATTTACATCTGAAAAAGAAAAAGAGTTATTTTAATCCAGAAAAGTCTACCACAAAAGCTGGCTTGTAGCTCTTGGGAGGACTAAAATGAACATGGATAAATAAGTGTCCAGATCTTTCAGGTCAGCTTGCTTAAAAGGAAAAATCCATAGCCTAATTCTTTTAACTTAAATAAGTTTGTCTTGATTTGCTGGTTGTGTGGAACCCTAAAAAACACCACTTGCATTTCACAGTTACTAAGGGTATCAGTATTTCTACAGAACTATTAGCATTTTGCATATTTCATCAAATGTAAACACACAGAATTGCATCAAGTACGTTATTGCCTCTGTAGCACACATAAAACTTTAAAGTTATGGTTGGGTTTGAAGTTTGAAATCTGCCACTTACCTCTTTCAGCTATGTAGTTTAATCACTGTAAAATTAATCGTCAAGATGTTAAAAAAGTAGAGATTGCTTAAGACAATTTTGCATAGAGCAATTCTTACAGCATATTCCTGAAAAAATTATTTCTCACAAAAATGATTTATGACTGTACAAGGAAAAACAGGTTCACGTCAAGACTAAGACGGGTAGCATTTATTGATTACTTATCAAAGAAACATGAAAGGAAGCTTACCCAGTGCTTTCAGATACTCCTCAAAATTGTCATTGCTGATCATTTTCCAATAACCATTGAAATCTGCAGGCATCCCTACTTTGGGTAATTGTCGAAATCAAAGTCTCAGAACAGTGTGTTGATTCTGCACCTCACAGCTCAATGCCTTTCTTTGCGGCAAGTTTCAACTCTGGCTTCTTTTATCTGTTTTTTAGACCATGTAGCTATGCAAGTCCTTCTAATCCGATTATTGTTGAAGTGTTGCCTTTAAATCCTTCCACAAGGCTGAACCTCTGAGATTTCTAATGACACCATGATAACTTGATTTAAACAGAATGAAACATTCATCTTCCCGATAGCTTCTGTAAGGCCACTGATTATCTGGAGATCCATTTTAACCGTATTAACTCTTCATTTTTCAAGCTACTCAAAAATAAGATCTTTTAAATGGCTTTAGTTTAAGTTATTACTTAAACCCACAGAGGGTATGCACCTGTGTATTTTTTTTTTTTTAATTTTTTTTTTGAGGCACATCCTACTTCCTTGATTATGTTCCAGCTATTTTATGTCACCTTCTATTTGGAAAACAATCATAAGACCCTTTCAGTGAAAGCAATTTGTATCTGGCGTTAACTTGTACCACAAGCTCCTTAATTCTACCTGTGGAAGATGTAGGACCAGCTGAGGGCTCAGAACAGGCCTGTTAGGTGGAATCTTGCATTAAGAAGCAGTGGTTAACGCCGTTCGTAATAAATGCTGCATCACAACACAATGCATGCTCTCAGTTAATTTAAACAACGTTGGAACGAACACACAGATTCACTTCTCATTTGCCTTTTTCAGTCACATTTAGTTCCCTAATGTTACTGTTATACAACAGTATATGTTATGTTATGTTGTGTAAGTTGTGTATGCCCACGTTTCCACCCTCACCCAGTACAGCGCTATACTATGTGAGCGGAGTTCTTTATTTCAAAAGGGATAACATCCAACCAGTTCTAATGCACTAGACCAAAGGTCCTTGCAGTTCCACACCCTGATTCTGGCAGTGCAAAGGAATAACTCTCCTACGTTTTAATAATTTGTAGAGCAGGAACCTTCTGAGTCAAACGTGTGCTTTTATGTCAAAAAATAATTTGCATTTTAGTGACACTACAGAAAGTGTCAAATGCTAGCAATCATTCAGTGAGAAGACATAACAGTAATTTGCTTTCAGACAAGCCAGTAGCTAGTTTTCAACATCAAGTCCGTTGTAGTAGTGAGTCTTCTACTACACCATGGTTTTATGCAGACCTGTTTAACAAGTAAAAAAGGAACTACACCTTTCTGAGGCCTCAAGTCAGGTTTTTGGCTGTTTTCCTTCCTCTTCCTTGAGTATAGGAAAATCAAAGATACTGCAGTGCTTTTATAGCAACCTTCACATGCTGGTTGTTGCTCACAGAATAGCTATCCCCCTGATATTCTTTGAAGGTGTCTTCTGTTAAAAGCGAGCTAGATTGGATCAGAAAAATAGGCAATCAACATACAAAAGAATAGATTTGTCAAGCTAGCCTTACTGCTCAAAAACTGAGAAAGCCTCTTAGCTATTTTCATATATTTTCCCTCGTATCTTTTCAAATGGTACAGTTTAAGCCCTATGCTGCTATCATCACAGTACTTCTCTATTTTGGCACAAAACCAGTATCTTTTCAATTTTATTTGTTCATCAATACAGAGGACTATGCTGAATTAATGGTTTTCTTTACAAACAGATGTACCTAGTCTAAGTAACAGTTCTGAAAAGAACAACTTATTGAAACTTTAGTTTGGTATATTCAAACCGGAAGGAAGTGTTTGTTTTTTTTTTTTTTTCCTTGTTTGTTTGATATCACCTTTTCATACCACTTAAAAGTAAATATACCTTTAAAAAAAAGACAACATAACTTACATTTTTTATACAACAAAAATTTGAGCTTGACTCTCCGGCCTAGTAAAGATTGGACACATTTTAGTATTACTCATGAAAAAAGGTCTTTTTTAGGGTTTAGGGTTCTCTGAAAAACAAAAAAGCGAAACAGTTTTTTTTTTTCTTTTACATTGCTACCATGCCAAAAGAACAAGAAAATACAAGATTAATTAAGAAGATAAATTCATCCACAGAGAATATCAACTACATTTTGATTCGCTTTATGATATGACTGACAACATTAACTCACTTTTTCAACAGCAAAAAAGCTGCTAATGACCCAGTCCTCTTGGATATGTTATCTATTCCATGGTTTTGGCAATTACTTACTCTTGGAATTACTTATTCTGGATCACAGAGGCAAAGAAACACTTTACATTTAATGATAAGGACTGTCTTTCATTTGTAAATCAGGAGATTTGCAACCGACATGAATGGTGCATGCATATTTAACCGCTTGCATGCAAAAAGGCTCTATTCTATCTCTTGTCCTAACTGGCAAAACACCACTTGTACCCATAAGAAGCAAAAATTATTCGGGGGTCCAGAAAGTCAAAAGTTTAGGAGTGTTTTATATATATATATATACACACACACACACTTTAATATATATACACATATTTTTATATGTAAAAGGATATATATATTTATATATAAATAAGAAGTTATGGCTCATTTAATTTTGCTGCTTCAGAACAGTAAGACATCTTCATTCTAAACTGCCTGTAGGATTAACGAATTACAGTTCAGAGAAGTACGATATTTGACCTTTAAGTATTATTGGAGTTTATTGCTAAGATCTTATTTCTTCTATTTTTAATGTATTGTACTGAGTGTGCTGATTTGATAAAGCACTGCCACAAATGAAAACATGAATTTAAAACACCACATGAATTCAAGAAATTTTGGGCTGATGTATTTTCCCCTTATTAACAAGAAACATCTTTTCAAAATTTCACATGGAAAAAATGCAATGTCTGTCCTCTCCACACACTACCCGCATCAGTCATTTAGTGGGCTTACTGTTGTGTTATGCAACCTCAGAGGCTGAAGCAAGTCACCTTCATTCTTCCGCTCACTTTCTTCTGTGTAGATATTATGGTGTGCAATGTAGGATATGACAGAATCTGGGACAAGATATTTTACACTTAATCCTCTGCACAAGGCATAACGTATCTGTGTTGCACTTATTTCATTCTGAATCCATTCTTTCACCAGAAAGATATTGTGCTGAAATTTAGTTAAAAGTTCTGATTCTCTGATATACTGAGCAGGATCAGAGCCAGCACGGCTTATACAGACCAACCCAAACTTCTCCACGATTTCTTTGACATGCTCTTTCTTCCAGAGCTTGGGTGTCTGAAACGTCTGTAGAAAATCAGCCCCACAAAGGAGCTTTAATTCTGGTAGAACTGTAAAGAGAAAAATAAATGAGAGATTCATTAAAAAAATCCATCTCCACACATCCCCAGATCTGTGCCAATAAGAAGCATGTGTCTTCAGCCCTTCAAGGACACTTTGCTAAGTAATGATCTGCAGCTTCCACTAACTGTAATGGTATAATATCCAAATAATAATAATCCAAATGTTCCAGTGCTCCATTTTTTGATAAGTGCAATAACCTTTATTTCAGGCTATGGTATGTCTGAAGCACGGAAATTGTTGCTTGTTTCTGATCAGTACAGCTCGATCAATAATGGTGGGCAAACAAATCCTAGTTTTTTGCAGCATGGTGCAGAGAGAAAGGAGAGGGTAAGCTAAGGAGAAATAATACAAAGGAAGTAGCTGGATTTAAGAATTAGCAAAGCCTAATGAAGGATGACTGTTGCTGGATTATGCCAGGAAAAAACATTTTAAAGGTGACAGCAAAGCTGTTGTGTAAGGCAACTAAGAGACCTGAAGTGCAGGGAATTCAATTCAAAACAAAATGAAGACAATCAACCATCACTTCTAAGCAGGAAAAGAAACACTGCATGTGAAGCTATACTTGGTTAATCAAGGAGGGACAGCAAATCCTAGCAGGACAGTATATGAGGGACTGAGAGGAGCTTTTAAGAAACATTAGATGTAAATAATTCTGGAAGTCCTTTCAAAGCAATCTGTAATATGCTAGTTTTATCTGACTTGCTCAGCCCTATTTTACACTGATCGGGATGCTACTTTTGAATAAAAACACTGAACACTCAGATGAAGATCTGGAGCTGCCCTAACACCTAACTTTTTCAATAAGACTATCTACATTTTATGCTACCATAAGGCAAAGAAGTATGAGCTATCCTGAGATTTTTCCAAGGTATTGTAAGCATTACAGGCTATCAAGTACAGAAGAATAACCAGTCTCTGAGAAGAAGCTAGTTTTAGCAGTTTCTGATGCTTAGAGTTTGGACACTAAAAATCAAATAACAGGACACAGTAGTCTTTTCTTTTCCATCTAGGTCCTAAATGGATAGCATCAATAAGTTATTCTAAGTTTAATAAAACCACAATCATTTGTCAATACCTTTCCTTAATGAACCTTTTTGTTTGCAAGGCATACTAAAATGACCCAATTTTTGTACGTGAAACAAACTAATGACAGTCAGCAACAAAGGAATCTTACAGTTTAGTAGGTGTACATCTAGTAGAAAAATAGTATGGAATTTTGTACCATTAAATCCAATCCAACCTGAACTTTGTGAAAGTTTCCATTATATGGAAGAGCCTTCCTGCAAACTTCACAGAAAATCCTGACTCAATAGTTTTCATCGATTCCTCATTGGTTTTGTTGGGAGGTTGATGTGGGGGGAGGGAAAACTGAGTGCAAGTTGCCTCCTGTTAGAAAGTTTGTGCCGACCAACGTACATTTTTCAGAGAGGGAAGGAACTATATTCTGATCTGGAGTTCCCAGTAGCACTTGATCTTTCCTCGTACTCCACTCCACAGCATGCTAGTGAACAAATGAAGTGGGGAAAAACTGTTCCATTCCTTCTTGGTGGGCCATGTGTTTAATATAACCATGCACACACTGTTGCCCAGTCTGACAAAGTGCTCAAGGCTGAAGAAGTAGCAACAGGTTGCTAGACTTGTTCCTGTCCACACCAACAGATTGTTCTTTGGGATTAACTGTCTAATAGAATATGAGTAGAAAAAAATTCAGCCACCATGTTCTAGACAAGGAGTTCTATTTCTTGCCAGTCCTTCTTTTCACCCACTTTTTGCTGTAGCTTGTTTTTGACTTTACGGGAAACCTGCGCTGATGACTGACTGATTCTATACTAAGGAATTTTAACAGGAAAGAAAGACTAGTTTGAAAATTTGCTTTGTCTATTTTTTTTTTTTTAAACAGAAAATGCCATAAAGCTTGAAACAGCTAAAGAAAATAATACCCAAAGGAGAAATTTTACATCAAGGAAAGCTGAAATAGTCTCACCTGCTTTTCCACTCATTTACTTCAATGTGGTAATGAGAAAAACGTGACTTGTCACTTGTCAACAATGATAAACTCCATCAGACAAGATTCAACTGCAGTCCAAATACCAGAGACTTTTATTCCTCTAACATTTCTAATGATAGAACAGCCCATACTTTGGAAATCTTCGTGTATCCATGAATAACTTAAATGGATCATTCATGTCCAAGTAGTGGTACAACACCATAGGAAAAATGTAAAGTATCAGAAATCCACCAGTACCCTAGCAAAACACAGAGCTAGGGAATATGATAAAATAGGAAACCAAAAGCTGACAGTGTTTCCAAAATCTGTCATACTTCTAATGCCAGTAGAGACTTTCCTATCCAGAAATGCAGTAAAACAAACAAACAAAACAATGCATTAGCATCAAAGATTTGGCATCCATATACTTCGTTCATTGTATAACATAAGAATTACTATTATAGATAATCTCTATACTTATTGATATTCTTAATAATATACTTCATACTTAGCAAAACCGGCAAGGCCACAGCATACATCTCTGACACAACTAAACCGATACTTATAAAACCAAAAATTAATACAACCCAGAAATAAGTCTCCTTATTGTAGGAGAGTTCGGGAAATCTCCTTATTGCATGGAAATTACTACAAAGTAACCGCACCAGCAGTCATGCTGGCATTTGGCATGGCTTGTTTTTGGCAGGTAGTTCCAGTCTTCAAAACTTAGCATCTACTGTGTTCAGCTTCATCAATTTGTCCAATCTGGTGAAGTTGTATTGTTTTTAATGCTGTTTTTATTGTTTTAATGAACAAAGTCACATTGAGACTTACAAACCAACCTGTGTAGTGGGAAGAAAGGGAATTCTCTGTAGATCCTTCTAAGGGCTGTTTGTTTTTCATGAATTCCTTCTTGTACTGCAGCAGTCTGAGCGATTCATTGTAATGGTGCCTGCATTTAAAAAATAAAGGCTTCTGTGTGAGATAATCCTCTCAGAGATGCACAAAGCGATTACCCGGTGCTTTCAGATTCAGGAACACAGTCTACTTTTATGCACTTCGGATTTGAATATAATTTGTTAAAAAAAAACAACACTATATTCCTTCTACCATGAGATTAGTAGAAATGTAGTTAAATTTTGCACAATCCACAAGCAATCCATGTAATGACATTTTGTTTTTCAGTTCCTTTTTGAAATTCTACTATTAGGGAAAATTTTGTAGCAACATTAAATTTAAAACATTATGGAGGTTTTTGCTAGAAAAAAAAAGCACACTTCAATCACACTTCAATCAGTATATTTAATTTCTTCATTAAATAGAATCCCTCAGACACAATGTTTCTATAATGCCTGCTCTTTAAAAGTTTTCATGAGTTTCCTCTCAACCTCTTCTCCACAAAAGTATGTTCCCTGAGCATTCACCTTGTGCTTTTCCTTTTAATTAAAGTGGTCACAATCCCCAGAAATTCAAAATACACAGTTCTCGTACAATTTTGCACACCTGCTATGCCTCTGACTTTACCGATTTCAGATCCATGAGGCCATGCAAAGATTATTTTGTCATTTTCTGGAGTTTCAATTACTTTATTCTTTTGCTGCTCTGCATCATTGGTGCCCCACTGTACGCTGGTACTGCCTCCTCATGGTGGTGGCTCCTTCTCTGACTCTGAAGGCAAGTGCCAATGTTAGAACCATACACCTCAGCTTTCTTCCTTCAAGCACAGCCTTGCCTGTTTAGAACAGCCCCAGTCTTGCATCATCCTGAGCCATGCTTATGCAATGCTTGTATTAATTGGCACAAGCCAACATCATGTCAGGAAGCAAGCATATTGCTAAACAGTGCGGTCACAGCTGAGTACAAAGGCCAGCACCTTATGTCTGTCCAGCAAATATATAAGTAAAATGACTGTGGGGTCTTATACAACTGTATCAGAGCAAAGACTATGGGTTACAAGGTAAAGTTTTGCCCTTAACTCTGTCCAAATTCAGAATATATACAAAGCCATAAATAACCTTTTGAACGTCTGCCTAAGGAATGAATTTATAGTTTAGTGACTTAAATATATACTCTTCAAATCACGCTCAATACTCCGAGCCACAGTAATAAGCTGCACGAGTGCCAAGAATATACACCTAGCCAGGCTGCATAATTATCTCCAGTCATTTTTGGTGCTCAGCCACTGTCTAAAGGAACTGTATAGACAAGGGGTGCGGGACATATGGCAGGAGAGAGTAGGTAGCAGTAACTTGGCCTGTGCCTTCCTACATTTCTATTTTTAATCCTGCCTTCTTGTAAACAGGCTGACGCTATGTATAGTCAAGTACACTAACTTCACATCGTGGATTGACATTCTTGGGCCTCGATTCAAAAATAAGAACTTTTGGCAAAGAACTCACTGCAGGACTAACAGCACAAGTAATGCAAAGTCTTAGCTGCCAAAAGGTCTGTTCAGCAGGCGTTTCAGATGCTGGGGTAGGGAGGATTATGTTACTTTAAAGAGACACCAAAAAGGACAAGCCAATCTGTCAGTTTATCAAGCATTTTCTGAACTCTGTATGAAGCTTCAAGTGTCTATATAATTAAAATCACAAGCACAATTCAGAAAATCTTGTTGGGTAAGGCATACCATGATTTAATTTAGAATTGGCAAATTTCTACCTGCACTACAATTAAATCTACATTACAAGAGGAATGATGTGGTTCATTGGTTAGTAGTTCTTCTGACAATATTGTAAGAAAATAAACCACACCAGCAAGCACTGGGACAGTTCAAAACTTCCATATTCAATGTAAGAGGCAACTAATGACATCATCACAAGTGGGATATCAGCTCTGCTGCTTAAAATTCTTTTATGTCATAACTATTTGGAAGCCTCTGCAAAATCCACAAACTCTGATGAAATATGACAACAGCAGCACACACAGGTAAAAGAAATACTGTAGGACGAGGCCATTCATGCCTCCCCTTCAGGACACAATGTTCTATTACAGTTAAGCGTACAACTCAAAACACTAGAAGGAAGAGACATCTAGGTACAATAGGTTTTGTCTTTGCCTTGCAGTAAAAAAAATCTCTTCCTACTGCTACTAACATTTCCTACCTGAGGGGGCTTACAGCAGAGGTGGCAATGAGTTCTAACTAGGGGAGAACCTTAAAAAGGATCTAGCCCTAAAACCACCTCTTCTTTTTAATATTCAAATGTGACAGTTACTGTGTAAAAACCAAAGCACCGACCTGTGCCATTTCACAAAGATGCTGCTTCCCCTTTCAAGGGACAGGGTTCAGCATTAAGTTACGGCACTGGTTCAGCTCATTAATATAGGTCGTTGTTTGGAAAAAAATGCTTCAAAGTAATTTCTCTCCTTTGTAGGCATCCATTTTAACATTTTGTGAATTTATTTACAAAACCAGTGGCTTACTTTCTAGGCAGAAAGGCAATTTGGCTGCTCATGCCACACTGATACTATTTTTCCTAAGCAAAAAATTATGCATACAGGTTTTATTTACAGTACCTCTTATCCTATTTTTTATATGCAGTACATTTTATCCCAAATTTACAATCTACAAATGCAATCTTGCAAGTAGTACTCAATTCAGTTGGCGCTGCGCAAGATCGAAGTCTTTGTAAGTAGGATCACCTGATCAGTAGGATTTGTGGCTCCTTCTCTGCAAGGATTTAGTTTTACAAAGCTAAAGTTTGGGGGAGAAATCCCATACCCAGCTAACGTCACAGGACAGAACTGTTGGTGATCTCCTTCACTGGTGCATACCACTTACCAATGCAATTAGACAAAAGAGCAAAGTTTTCTCCAAAGACAGGCTAGCAGGGTGTCCTGAGCCCCCTCACCACCCTTTACTCCTATTCTGCTGGTTAGAGGGAAGAGCAAAAAGAAGCAACTGGATGTTTATGTTCACCCAGTGATCCAAGGAAAAGCAGAACTAAAAGGCTGCACTAGCTGTTTTGTACACTACACATTTTGCAAGTACACAGGGTGTTCTTACCCATGATTCTGTGAAGTAACAGGTCTATTTTTTTTTAATGGCTTTCACCTAGAGCCCTAAGAGTTTTCTGGGCAGCTGCTGGAAGGCACATGCTAAAGCCTTCAGCTACACAAACAACTGTTTTCAGTTAGAAAGTTAGAAAATCTGAGCACGAATAAGAAATAATTAATACTTCTTACAGCACACTTACTTTCTTGAAAAACATCCAAGAAGTCTTTCACTTTAACGGTGCCTGTAGACTTTTGTAGTACCTTTGTTTCCAGAAGGTGCTCAGCACAAGAATTTTGTGTTTTTATACCTTGCACTGTAATGCATTTGTTATCAACAGCAAGCATATGGGGAAAAGTTATGTTTCTAGGCAGGTATTAGACAAAGTGTTTTATTTTTCCTTCTAGCACAATAACAGCAAATTCAGTGATTTTGTGGAGAACTTCCGCAATTATAGGCTTGGGTTTAACTTGCCATTAGAGTTAATACAAAAAAAGCTTTTCAAGGAAGTGCGAACAGATAAACCCGCAGGTATAATACTGCCAACATAGCTAATCTAGAATAAGGGTGCTCCTGACAAATAGAGCTGTTTTGAACTCTGTTAGTTTCTGATTGAGATCTCTCAATTACCTGCTTAGTGACTTAAAAGCTACAGAAACAAAAGGGGAGCCAAGAACTTTGCTGCCCAACTGTTTCAATGACTATGGCTTTCCAGGGCGCATTGTTGTCAAAGAGGCTTTCCACACGGCATCTAGTGACTTACATGGCACAAGCACATTACTATGCAGTGCAGTACCAATGCATAGGTCTGGGGGAAGCCTTTCTACTTTGCACCGGGAAATGAAAGACTCCAGATATGGAAATACTGATTACACAACCTTTCTCAGAGGACAGTGACATGAATTTCTATCGTCACAGATATAATACTTTGTCTCGCAGGAGAAGATGCCATAAACAGACATGCTTTGCTTGGGTGTTTTACAAGAGTGAGTTCTGTGCATTGATCCATCAACCTGACAGATTTCTGGCAGTCGGTAACTTCATAAAGAAAGAAAAAGCAATGGAATAGCAATGTAATTACCTTAACACTTTTACTGTCTCTGTCCATGTTTCCTGCTCGCTCTCCCATGGATCTACTCGAATCCAGTCAGATGTCTCCAGTGCTAGTTTTGCCATTGCTACCCGGTGCCTTGCTGAAACCAAGCCTTTCTTTCTGTAGTCATCATTGACAGGAGACATTATGCCTTCTATCACATGGTATCTTCCTTTCAGAAGGAAAAAGAAAATAGTCATATTCATAGGATCTTCAAAATTTAGGGTAGATGGAATATTGGGAGCTCATTTAGTCCAGCCTGCTGCTAAAAGCACGGTAAACTTCAAAGTTACAGGAAGCCATGAACCACTTAACATTTTTATCTAGGTAATATTTTTAATAAGAAAAGAATAATTTAAAAGAATTGAAAAGCAATCTTCCTGTTACTCTGAACCATTTATAAGTTCTATCAATATGTTTGTATCATTAGATGATTCAAAACACAGTATCTGGATAAACATGCAATTTTCAAGTAGAGATGTTTATAATTTATGATGCAAGCTATCAAAATTGCTGGATATAATGAAATTTTATATTACAATAATTGTACCAGTACAGCTTTTAGACAGCCAGAATAATGGATGACTTAATTGACCACTGGGTTGTTATTAAGTGTCTCGTGCTTGTTATTTATCAGAATCAGTGTGCTTTTCATTGTGCTAAAGCAAGAAATATAGCATGTTATTGTGGCTGTGATTAACACAAGTCAGACAAATAAGATGATTCAAGAACAAATATGGGTTAAAATTAGACTAAAATTAAATTAGACTAAAATTAAAATTAGACTTATGAAACTACGGTCCAAACATCAGCTGAGCTGCCATTAAGCACCCCTTCTATCTGCCTGATCATGTTAATTAAATTTGAAAAATATGCCCATATCTTTCTACTCTTGTAATGTAGACATTAATATGAGCTCCTTTTGTTAGAATTAGCAGTTCTGGTTTCATATCAGGAAACAGAACTAGATTAAAATGTAATTCTCATTTAGTAAGTCTGAGAAATAAAGCACTGATATGAGTTGCATCCCTCAAACTGAAAGCAAAGGTATTTCAAATAAACAAAAAAAATTCTAGTCTAACACATGCATTTTAAATAACTATGATAAATATAATACTGAAGATTAAAAAATAATTTTTAAAAATTCAGTTGTTACAACAAAAAAACTCACAGAATGCAGCAAGTTCCCTCCAGAGCTTTGTAATTAAAATGATAAACTTGGACTCATAATTTCTGATATTAGCACATAACAGTAATAATTTTAAATAGCACTTTAGTAATGTAACAATTATTTTGATATAATAGGAGTAAATTTTCAAAATTACTTAAGGGAGGTGAAGTTTAAAAAACAGCAATAAATTTCAATGCTATTTACAGGCCTTTCTCCTGTGAAAATGTCAACCCAACCTATCCTCTGTTTTAAAAACATTCTCAGTATAGCCAAAATGGTCAATAGTGCAAGATAAGATTTCCCAGGAACATGCAAAGATGTGTATATAATTAAATCCATCTGTTGACCTGAAATTGGAAATATTTCCTCTTGACATATGAACAACAACCATTCTGTGATACTTTGATAAGACACAACACTATTGTAAATTCTCAGTTGACAGGGAAAGCAATTACACTATGAATTCATTAATGTATAAGAAAAAACCCTTAATGAGGGTAACAACAATTTTCTCTTCTACATTTCAGTTCCTCACCGGTCAGTTTCTACATATAAAAATTGTTCCATTATATTTCAGAGAGATGTATTAAACGTAAAACCTAAAATTGCATGGTCATGCTAGCCAAGAATGAGCAAGCTCTGCCATATTCTTGAGAGCTGTAAACATTTCAGTCTCAAGTTTGGTCTAGAACTGAATAAATTGAATGAGATGAGAGCTTCCAATGTCATATCTTCCCGTTCTAAAGTAGAAATTAAATTAACTGAAAGAATCATTGCTAACACTGAAGATACTGAAAATCAAACACTGTAACAGTCTGAGGTGATTCACAACCACTGGGCAACCTAGCACTACTCAAACATAACACACACAAGAAGCTGCAACCTAAAAATACGAGTTTATGGCTCAAAATACAGGAGAATATTTTATTACTGGCTCTGACCAACTTGTGTCCTCTTCTGTAATTCACAAGTTCGCATGCTCAAACACATCCTTCAATCCTGGTAGGCAAGCAAAAAGGAAATCATTAAATTCAATTTATTGTTATCATTATTATTTAAAATTTATTTTAGATTTGCTCTGATATTTTCTTCCTTGCTCCATAAATTACAGGTAGTTTCAAGCCTTTCTTGCTTCAGAATTGCCTTCCCATTCTGCTTCTTTGAAATGCTGTTTGTTGTCATCATGAAATCTGTTGTTGCTTGTCCTGTTGAGTAATAACTAAACACTATTTTAAAACTGTATTTCGTTTAAAATGTTGTTTTAAGTACAAAAAACAAACTAGATGAGAAGAATTTGTTTCTTATTCTAGGGTTCAATAACCTTAGTTCTTTGGGCTCTAGATATCGGCAGATTTTTTTCCCCCTTTTTTGTTCTTTCAAGTAGGAGCTTGTAAAGACTTCAGTTATTTTTGTTGTATACGTTTGTTTTTCTTCTAATCTTTAAAGGGCTTTTGGTCTTTTTTTCTATCATCAGAGTTGAGCACATTTGTTATTTGCTTCCCATACAGTTTTATTTGTTTTGTTTTTCTCTTTTTTAAAAGAGGTCATTCATGGCTGAAGTTTCTTTGCTAAATGGATATAGGTAAATATTTTTTTGAGGATGGACTACAAAACTAGATCATTATCCATCTTCCTCTCAGTGTCACAGGAAAATCTGTGACAGACAGGGAATCTCTGCAGATGCAGTGTTATCCTACCCAGTGAGCAGGAATGACCCCAACACTGTTCTTCCTTCTGTCATCTCCAGAGCAGGTTGCAATAGGACTTTGTGCTCGAGTATTGTTTTAATTTATTCCTTTTTCCAGAATCCTATTTAATACGTACTACGAGGCAGTACTGTTTTAAAGGTTTCTGGAAACTTTACTCCCTGCTGAGCACTGCCTGAAAAATATTAGGTCTCTTTTGTATTTTTATCCTTAAGCATTAGACCATTTCATTTATCTGCCTGATTTGTTACACCAAATTAACTACCCCAAGTAAAGTTTTCTAGCTAAGAGTTTCGATTTACAGTATGACGCTATAAACAGGCAGTACCAACATGTAACAGTTGTAAGGAACAACACCATCAAAAGATGCATGTGCCATGCAAAGTTTATTACATGTAAGACTTGATGCTTTCACATGAGCGAAAAGAACAGATGAACCAACACTCTTATTTTAATGTTCCTGTTAAAACTAGAAAGCTTTCAAAGTTTTGCTGATACAGGCTTACATACAATTATTTTGACTAGTGCCAATCTCATCTGTAGGTTACAATGAAATTCCTTATCATTCAGTATTTACCCCTCCCAGTTTACACTTTATAATAAGTTAAGAAAAAAAAAGGACTTGCTGGTAGCTTCTATGACACTGTTTAAACACAATACCAAATCAAAGCCTGGAAATACATGCATTTTCCTTTCCTGTAGATATTAAGGACCACATAGCTCTCAGCACAGGAAAAAAGAGAGTCTTAAGCTGACAGCTTTTAATTCAGCTACCTAAGGCTTCTGTCCTGTATTCAAAGACTGCAAGCATAAGCCAAACCAAATTCCCTGGGCTTTAATGCTTTATTTTCTTTCCCCCCTCACTCCCTGGAGACTGCCCCAGTTTTCTCTTCAGCACTGGACAAGAGACTGATCTGACTGGTGTTGGCCACCAGCGCAAAGGGCAGGATTCAGCCTGAGTGGGTGACAGAACCAATGCTCCTTGGTCACAGATCATTATAGGTATGTTTTGAAAGGTGCATGGAGCCAACACGCCCAGAAGAACCTGAGCATTCCCAGGTTCTACCAATTTCAAAATGCCTTGCCTAGTTGAGAATGCTGCATCATTCCACCTCCTACCATTTTTTAACAGCTCATGTTGTGAAAGATGGTTTGGAACTGCCTGTATAAAGTTAATAACATGATTATCTGTACTGTAAATTCCCTTGGAATTAGGCCAACCATTCCCAGCTTTCACTAGGAAGTGGGTTTAGCCAATTCACTATGAAATCAATGGATACTGATATTCAGAGATATTGTGAACAATTGCAGGACACAGGATTGCAAATCTTTGGACTGGGTTTTGGAAGGTTTGTCTGGGAACAAGCATTTTATCTGCTTCATTAATCCTATTCTAAGGGCATAAGGTTACCCACATATCTACGAACAAAATGAGTCTGATAAGCAGTTTGAATTTTACTGCACAGTACATACACAACATTAAATACATAAACAAAGAAAATCACTGATTACTAAGTCAGTCCTGCTTTGTGACAAGAAGTGGCAGCTATTTCAAAACATAGTAAAATGATGTAAAACTTGCTATCAGAAATGAAGTGTTGGAAATATTTACAATCAGTCTCACATTTTAACTTTCCAAGACGCACCAGTAGCTTATCCTAAAATAAGCTTGCATTTCTTTACTGAAAAAACAGTCACACTTGTATTTCAAAATATGGTCCATTGGATTGTTTCTTTAATCTGCCCTCTGTGACTACACATACATTAAAATCACATAATAAAGTTCTGAATGAAAGTAATAGGAATGGTTTCCCTTGAACCCACAAGAGATCAGCAGTTATCCTCCCAGAACTCTCAGCCTATTAATGTTAGGAAAACAGATACAAGACTTTTTAACTGTTCCATTTAAATTAAGATATTAACTTTATTTATAGATAACTGTTTTGATGCCGTGAAGGGTGGGAAAACAAAAAGAAAGCACCATATGCCTAGACACAAGAAATCCCAAATATCTGAATTGTTCAAAACTGCTGACAAATAAAACATGAAAAGGATACCATCCTATGCTTACCTTCCCATGACACGTATGCTGAGATTGTCAAGCATGAAAAAGGAAAAGAAAATAGGCAAGACTTTTTACTTTATGTTCAGTCACCTCCTGGGAGAAGTCAGCAGAAGGAAAATCAAAAGGGGTAAACAATTTAGCTGCCATTGCATTGAAAGTCAGAGCAAACAACAAATATATCAGAACAGTAATGGACAATCTTTTGTGATAGCTCTTCATAGGATGGATGGCTTTATCTTCACCACTTCAGAGTACTTGAAAGATGCATTCACTGAAATAGATGAGGTGTGCAAAGATTGTAGTGACAGATGCCATATAAGTACCTAGACAAACGTAAATCACATCCACCCGGCTGAGTGAACTACAGGGCCTGAAGATGCAGATTTACCTCTGCAGCCAGAAAGCCACCAGCCACTCTCAAATACATTGTGGCTTCAGTTACTCCTCTGCTGGAGGAGAGTTCCTGGGGATGCACAACGATCAGTCCTCAAACAAACACTGTATGATCTCCACATATCACATCTAGAATAAACGTTTCATACTAAGACCTCAAAATATCACTTCTCTTAGAGTTCATTGGATTTGTCCAAAAAAAAAAAAAAGAACAAAAAGCCACCAACCCTATCTTGACATCTATGCAAATGAGCATTTCCTACAGAAGGAAAGGAGAAAGCTAGCATCGTGGGAGTAACAGTACGAATATTAACGTGGTACAATACTCTGCTCACAGGATACCCTATCCTGAATTTCCTAAACTCAGTAAAAGATCAGGAGCTAACTGTGTGCACCAATAAGGACTGAGAAAATTGAGTTTTATGTAATGGAAGCTTCTTATGTAGAGATGCAGTTTATCTTGAGATGTCTTAAGATTTATACTTTGATTTGCACCTCTGCAAAGTGTGCAAATAGTTTTAATTCCTTCTGGATGCTAAGCCACGCGCACATCTCCCCACGTATCTTTCAAGGATAGAGCCTAGTATAATTAAAGTACTGCTCTATTTAAGCAAGTACTTCTGTAAGCCTTTTAATGAAAACACAGAAAATTAAAATTTGTTTCCTTTAATTCACGTTCAGTTAATCCTAACTAATGTCTGCACGTACAATAAATATTGACAATGAGTAACTATTGCAGATCTGATCCTAGACCAACCATATCTGTGTTGCTATACACACTACACAAACAGCAGGATCAAAGCCTTTTTTGTGTTGTGTTAAAATTCTGGTTATCAGAATTGTTGCAAGAAAACAGCATGAATGCATTGACTTCCAGTTGACTTGCTGCAGTTATAATCTGATCTCATTCTTTTTTGACAGTATCAGGTTGAACAACATAAGCTTCTGAATTCCCAGGACTTGCTGGTGACTAGTTACTCCTTGGATTTCTCAGTTGCATTGCCCAGAACTGCATCTGACAACCAATGTCTCACATTTTTTCCCCACCTTTTCGGAAGATAGTAACTGATTTTCCTTCTCCTCCTCCTTGCATCTGTTTTGTCAGAGCCAGAAACATCTTGTCTTTCACACCCCCTCCTTTGCCCTGCATCCCTTCTGGTCTTATCTTGGTGATGTAAGCATCCTCCGCTGGCAATGTTTGGCAAACAACGTTCTGAACATCTTACACAGGCTGATTCTACCACTTTGGACTTAATGGTCAAATTTAACATCTGACACCAGGTATTAACAGAATGAAAAGACATTTGGCACCATCAGTTCAAATTTCAAGAGTATCTTAAAACAAGGAATTGAATCTGAGAAAGTTCTAGTTACGTGTGAGGACTCAAATTGATAGGACTTGAAACAAAACTCAGATAAACTAAGTTACTCTGTCACATGTAGACATGTCTGTTGTATTTAGAAGGTGGCATTACAAGATTTGGTGACTGATATTAACAAAAGAAGGTTGAATTACTTGACTTGTGGCAATGAAACTGCAGATACTGCTTGAAGTATCAAACTCCATAAAACAAGATTAGACAGCATTTGAAACTGAAATGATGGGTAAAAAGCTGGCAGAGAGAACGACTGGAGATGTCAGTCAGGATGCACACTGCAGTAGTCATGTCATTTGTAACAGTAAAACTTGACTGGGAAGTCAGGTCCAGCCAAGCTGTTGCACAGCTCATCAATTCTGCCTGATTAGCAGTGGAATAGAAATATGGAAGTAGCACCAGCAGTAATTTCTCCAGCCTTGGCAACATCGCTTCTCATGCTAGTTAATTTTGCACTCATGCTAGCTACTTTCTCAAGCATTCAGTATTTGTTGTGACTGAAGGGAGTCAACACAAACACGGCAGACCACTGCCTCACTTCTACAAGCAAGCTCTAGAGGTGTATAACCACTGTCTTCCAGCCCCACTATCAGCTCCCAGCCTGCAACTAGGGCTCCTTCTGAGCAAAAGCCTCCAGTTTCTTCTCTTCTTCCCTGGGTCACTACTGGAGCAGAAACAGGACAAGAACCATGAGAGAATGATAAATGAAGTTTCTGTGTGGGAATGGTTCCACCATAACACAGGCATTTTTATAGCATGTTGCAAACCTTCTCTGTCTGAGAAACTGCCCTCACCATAGCCAGAAAGACCACATACATACACATGTACCCATGTTTACAGTTATTGCATATCAAGTTACCTCTGCTTGAGATAACTACAGTTCCCACAAGCTGAGGATTCTTGCTTTGCATACATACTGGGTTAAACATTCAAAAGGTGCAAGGATTACACTGTAGGCAACCCAGATGTATTTAAATTTCACTTTCTTCAGCATAAGAAGTACTTATACCAGGAAATCCCTGCACATTGAACTAAGAAGTCAAAATTCAAGTCATACCCTATCCAGAACAAAGGACTGATGCTAGAGTCACGATGTAAGGCACAAATTTCATTTCAGCCATTCAGAATTTCATTTTTAATATGATTTTCACTAGACCTGTTTAAATAAATTGTTCTGAATAAAGGGTGGAGCCTTGTTACAGAGACCCTGGCACAGACCAGGGCATAATTGCAATTCAGGCAGAATCATAATTAATTTCCCAAATCAATCCTTCTTTTAAGGTTAAGAAATAAGTTACTTGATTGTAACACATGATGTAAGAGAATTACCGGTTGGTCTCACATTGCCTTTGTAAACTTTGCATACCTGGGAACCCAAAGGAGTTATAAAATTACAATAAGAAAAGCTAATTCAAGTCCCTTAACCCTTTATTTCTAGTCCTCCAGGAGAAACAATATCATTTTACTATTTCAGAAAAACACAAAACCATAAAAGCAGCTCTCAGAGCCAGTTGTTCAATTCTTCTCATGAAAAAGCAAAGAACTCTCACACTATATGGTGAGTAGGTAGCTGCAGCTCTTACTGCACAGCTACATCAGAGGGTTTACCAGATTCCCTCCTGCACCCACCCCATGCACATTTAAGAACCAAATTAATTTTTATGCATGTTCCTATTGCACAACCTCCCTAGCAACATCCCTGTCAAGTTCCAGTAAGCTATGATTCCCTTCTAACCTCTTCCAGAGGTATGCATACATTTTCGCAGCCAGAAGGAAGATAAAAGCCTCAGCAATTAAGCAGTTATCAAGCTTAGAGCACAATGCTCCTCCAAAGCTTTTATCAGTCTTGCTTAAGTTCTTGATATTACCTAGCTTTCTCCTTTGTTGCTGAAACCTTCTAGCCTGCTGACATCTAGCTTTTATGATCACTCTTCTGAAGAAGTTATTTTGCTTGGGGAGATAAGTTGTACCTCTTACTGAAGATGGATAATGAATAATTAACATTTCATCTTTTCTCCAATTTCACCCAGTTGTCAAAGCCGCTAGCTGTAACACTTCTTCGTATTAAAATACAACATACCATAAAAGAATGAAGTCTGAACATAAACATCTCTTTTCAGTTTCAAAACTATTGAAGGTCTTTCACAAGATTCAGTCTATTTCATGCATACGATTCTAAAACTGTTGATAAAGTTTTCAGTTCAGTTGCACGGACACACGTGATACCTTTTTTAATGCAGTAAGTCAAAGGAAGAGGCAATGCTAGAATTTCTATATTGAATATTCCACAAAAGCTTCATATCAAATCATCAAATAAAAAATAATAAAGTTAAGACAACTGTAAAGTGACAGCTTAGCTATAACACGTGTTAGAAGTGTCTTCCTTTTCCCAGGAAAACACCACGTACGTGTAGTCCTAATAAACCCTTACTGACCTGTTTGGTGCAGGTGATCTCTAGCCAGCTCAAATAAACGCATATGCATATTTGTGATGGGGTTAAAGGAGCCACAAGCTAGAAGAATGAGAGGTATCCTGTTCTTCATTGACATCAAAACACTAAAATTCCAGCCTAAAGAAAAAAAAATATGAAAAAAGACAAACTTGACAAAGAGCAGTCTTCCCATTGTTCCTCAAAACAAAAGCAGCACTGTTCTCAGAACCATGTATTCTTGAAAAATTGGGAAAGTATCAAAAGTTCAGTTTGTTGCATCATTACAACACACAGAAAGTATTAGCTCAGAAGCACACATTATTTTATACTAGTTAGGAGAGCATCGACAGGTTCTTTTTCCCTATATACATAAATAGCTAGAAAGTGTTTCTAGATATTCATATAGTCATTTATACAAAACTGTCAGAGTTTTGAGTTTTTATTTTTAACCTGCTCTTACCAGAAAAGATCTTTGTGCTGTCTTTCTGTCAACCCCCTATTAATAACTTTAGAACCTGCAGGCCTGTCAAAAGCACTTTTTTTTTTTTTTAATTAAGTTCTTAAATGGGACCTGTGCAGCATATGGCAAAAACCCACATGTAACACCAAAACCTACAGGTCTGGCTTCCTTAGAGGCAGGCAGGCAGTGGCTGGTGGCCAGGCAGCCAGTCTGCACATACTTCGAACATTATCAGCAACTGCCTCCTCAGTTTCTTCATTGGATGGCAGAGCAAGTGATGGTGGATCAATGATAGGGAACAGCAGGGAAGACAAACTATAGCTGTTACAAGAAAACACAGGGGACATTAAAAAGCTATGGATATAGGAATAACAGGTGGGGAGCAATGCTGTTAGGAGCCCTGCTACAGTAGAAACTGGTTTGAGTTAGTCACTGTGCTTGGTGCTCCTTATTTGCATAACTCTTTTTACAATTGGTCCAAAATATACCAGGCACGATTCAAACAGTTGTGTCCTACATATGTGTCTGTGATTAGGGTTTTTAGATGGGCTGTTTTCTTGGCACTTGAAATTATCCCAACAATGCTCACACCCATGTATAGCACAGAAGACTACTGCATCCCAAATATCAGACCCCAGTTCTGGCCCGAAACAGACCAAACCTGGTATGGATTCTGTGCCCTGTGCAGCACAATTCCGTTCCATAGCTGCAGTGTACCAAAGCACTGTAGCTCAGAGCCCACCACTCGCTGGTCCGAGTCCTTATGTTCCCCTACGTATTTTTTCCCTTTACTTCCTTAGAAGAATTTCACAATAATGGTTAAAATAAAGCCCAGTTAATGCTTCATATTTGCAAATTCTATCAGTTCATTTATAGCATTTACTGCGAGACTTAACTCTGAAGACTCAGACTGCACCATTTAACAGCATTGGTGCATCCAGCAACAAGTTTTAATATTTCCACTTTTGAAATGTTGGCAGTTTGCAAACTTTTAATAGAGAAAATTATTTGAAGCATACGTACTATGAGTTCATTGTCTAGCACTGAATACACATTAAGATCCCCCACCCCCATTTCTCTTACTTCATCATGCTAAGGGAAATATACAGGGGTGTGAGAAGACTCACTGGCTAGAGATCCAATGAAAGTTAGTCTACTATTGCAGTAGCTGTGGAAAGCACATTTCACAGCAATCTGTCCCTCCACTTTGGTTCACTAACCCTGTAGAGACACTAACAAACTCATACATCAGGGCTGTGTGCAAGCTTTACAGCTTCTTTATTTGGAACAAAAGCAAGCTCAAGAATTTTCTTCACTATCATGAGTTCTATAAGCAGATCTTCATTTTATTGGGAAACATCTTTCTGCCTTGAAAAAGGTAAAAAAAATAATTTACTATGTGATGAATTGAAAACCAGATTGTTCCCAGAATATTTAAATGTTCTCCTATGGTTCCAGCTTTTTGCTGGGTGAATTCTGTTGCCTCAGATTAGTCAATGCTGGACTCTCAATAAGAAATTAATTCATTCTAGACTAAGAATTTCCTGGAAGCAGAAACTTTTTACAGTAATAACTATAATGACGCTGCTCAGCAACCAGCCCTGCAGGTAGGCTTGGACAGTATTACATGAGAACCTAAAATCAGTAGTATTCACACAGCTCCATCCAGATTGTAGGCAGTATCAGGCAGCACTCCTCTTACTCTTGTGTTCAGGGGGCCAATACATACCCAGTCTTCCCAGTTACATCTATCAACAGCAGCTCTAGCAAGAGCTCTGGCATCCTCTCTTCTGTTCTATTGAAATGTAGCTTATGCTGTGCTTTCCTTTGCCGTGTTGAAAGTTATAAGTGAATTTATTTTTTTTAAAGAAACTTTTAACTCTATACACTAGTAATTCTTCTCTATTTCTCACCTGAAAAAGATGCCTTGGATGGTTTGATTGCAGCTCTGACTCGTTTATACCTCTAGGGAAGGACTTCAACCTGTAATTCTCAATGATAACCAGACAGTACTGCTAATGGAAATTAAAAAAAAAAAAGGAAAAAAAGATCAAATAAAAATACACTAATGGCAAACAGGTAGTAAAGAGGCATTCTAGAAGATATTTATTTATATGTACACATCATATATACAAATTTATAAATAAAAAATCAAAACAGCAGTACTTTTATTTTTAATATCCCTATGTACTGTAACCTGAAGTTACTCAACAGGTACAGTAAAGCTTTTAAGGTTCCAAAGAAAGCTTTCAAGTTTTCAAGACAGAGTGCTCTCTCTTTCCTATTCAAAATAGGTAAATCCTTCTCTGCCACTTAGTTCATCAGTTTGGGATCACCTCAAGCTGGAAAGGGTGGAAAGCTGCATCCCCAAGGAAGTGTTTTGTGTGCCTCTCTTTCGGATTGAGAAGGAAGACTTCTGGTAAAGGACTCCAGCTGGAGTGAACACTCTATTTAGATTCTGAGTACTCCCTGAGTATATTTTAAGATATCAATTCCCCAAGCAAAATTAAGTATAGCATATTGTTAAAGAAGTGAAGAAAAGTTATTTCATTTCCCACTTCCTCCATTTATTCTTTTTAGTAGAATTGCCAGTATGTTTTCTGGCTTCCTTATAGCTAGCAATGAGTGCTTCACGCCAACTGATTTTAACTGATTTTTCAGCTAAGCTCCCTTGAGAAATCAAGCAGAGAAGAAAACTCGAAACACCATAACGTTCTCCTGACCTGTTCATCTCACGAGATGTAGTGGCAGTTGCACTAAGTGCTACAGCACCGTGTTCCTACAGTTACAAATGCCTCCAACCACTCAAATCAAAGTCGTATGCATTTTACCTACACATGAAGCCACATGCCCTTTACTAATTTCACCATTTGAATACAAGCAACAACCAAGTAAGTAGGTGACTGTGCTGTTATCAGGCATTTACTGAGTGTGCACATCGTGTTAGGGGAATATATTTGTTCCATGTGTTCCATAAAAGTAAGCCATTAAACCAGCCCTGAATACTTTGATAAGTTGTCTTCCCTTGCCAAATGGCCTTCAGACCAAGGAAGCAGTAGTTAGTAAAAGCCTGCATCAATTTCGATATGCTAATACCAATTTGCACCTATTAGTTGCTATATGTGTTTGCAAAAAGTCGCCCAGGTGTAACATCAATAACGTACTTAGTTAAATAAATAATCTCGGATGAATTTGTTCCCTAGCAATTGTCCCTACATAATGCATCTTCCATTAATGGTGCCCCATAAAACAGAAGTGTTTCCTCCTGTTGCTGCTCCCAAGTGTAGCTGAAATACAAAGTACTTTTGAGGAAGGTGTATATGAGTAAATCGACTGCTTCATTTTCATGGCAAGGCTGTAAAAAGAAATTCCAATTAAGTCGAAATATGTATCTCGACCTCTAACAGAGTAGGAGAATTATGGAAAAATGCACAAAACCCTTAGATTGGGAGGGGAAGAAAGGACAGAGCCCACCATCTAAAAGAGGGCTGCAACATAGAAAATAAGCTCTCTCTCAGGGACCTCCTAAGTAACCAAATTTTAGGAGTGCTTCAACATAGCGATGATATTAATCAGCAGAAAGCAATTATTAAGCATTTTTTAGAAGTCGGGTCCCTATCTCTGTCCTTCCACTTCCACAACTGTGAAACAGGAAATAACATTCAACTATTTCTGAGGCTGGACTTGGCTTCACATATACTGAAACTGAAGTGACCTGATTTGTAGAGATCTACTTCACATCTGCTCCCTCACAGAAATTATTACTTCTGTGACAAACTACTGCTTCTGTTTACAAGCTACATACAGTTAAACATCTTCCACAAATCTGCATTTCAAAATTCTAAAAGAAAGTACTTAAAGTGCATTAGGAGAGATGCATCTTGTATCTCTTGCTTTAACAAACTTTTCACTTTTTTTCTTTTTGCTGATATGCCATTTTTTATTGCCTATGCTATTCCTACAGTAAGACCTCACCTATTTTCAAGTAATTTTGAAGCATTCAGTAGAAACCTTGGGGGCAAGTCATATAACATTTCTGCTTCATCACTCTTAACAATTAGTATACTAATTTGTATATTTGAGCTTAGTAATTCACTTTTTTTTTTAAGCTAATTGTTTTTTTTTTTTTTAGAAGAAACAACCACATTTGATTCTTGCATAAAATTAGTACATTTTATCAATACATCTTGTGACAATGCATCTTCCCTCCCAACGTGAGGGCAAAATATAACACCTTTTCTCATCTTTGCTGTCTGTCCTCAAAATTCACAAATAATGGAAACAAGTAAAAGCACATCTCTGAACAGATAGCATGAAGATATGCCACTTCAGAGCATTATAGCTTTTGTTTTTGATGACAAAAGGGATGAGTTAAAGAATAGGGCTTGCAGAAAACAAGTTGTAGCACCAGGTTCACGTTGCATGCAACAACTGCGCACAGCTCCCTCTGGTGAGCACTTCTGCACAAGGGCTGGGCGTGCTCCCTGCTGACACGGTGCACCAGTAGCCTTGGCCAAGCAGGTGTCTTCTCGCTCAAAGCCAGCTACCTTATGTGCTTGGGGTATTGCCTGCAGCTTAGAAAGGCTCCGTGCAGCTATACTTAAAAAGAGAGATACCTTCAAATGAGGAAGCCACACTTAAGCAATACGATAGAGGTTATGAAGGAAAAACACACACAGTTTTCATTAGAAAATTAATGCAAGTTCTTTTTCTGTTGCTTACGTTCCCACAATACATCAATAATAGATGACGTTACAGATGACCACAGTTAAGTTCTGCTGAAAGTCAGTAATTAGAGCCATATCTGATTAATTATCAGAAGCACAACGGAGTGCTGAGCAGCGCAGTCTGATTCACGAGCTGTTAAATTAGTAAACTGGAGGACAAGACACTCATACGTGCACACTGCGATGCAGACTCACCCTTGAGTACGATTTCTGAAAAGAGCAGAAAGAAACCAAATTCTAGCACAGGATAAAAGTGTTATCTCCTCCCATGAGGGTAAATCTAGACTTCAGATGAAATTTAGATTTGAACAAGTTCAAAGCTGCACACATCCATTCTTTCACTAGGCCACCCTATTGCCTCGTAGAGATTTATTTAGCTGAGCCCAGTGAGTTCCACGAGGTGATGTCAAGGATGTTATGGTTGTAAGACACATTCTCAAAGTCAGAAAATAACAGTATATTTTACCAGCTGACCCAAATCATAGCAAACCATAGCACACAAATATCCCTTAAAAATATGATCAGATACCAGAGATTTTCTCACGCTGTTACTAAAAGGAGCCGTTGCTGTAACAGAAGTTACTCCAGTCACTACATTCCCAACGTGTGCTTTCACTAAAAGCAATCCTCCACAGCAGTGACAGATTTACGTTATGTTCATTATTAAAGTGGAAGGTGGGGATATACAGGTAAATATCTGGGTAAGAGAAAATATGAAAAATGTACAATGTAGGGTGATATTTTATTTACTTATCAAAAAGTTACTCACTCAAGCCATGAAGAATTTTATAAGGTGGCTATAAATATTCTGCATAGCCTAATATGACACTCTAATCCTCTAAAATGGCTTTTTCAGGGCCACATGATGGATCATATTATTGTTATTTCCAATGACTCAGGTGCACTTGGTTTCTTTCTCCATTTCATGAAATCTTTCATGACTTGCATTGTAGAGCCATTAACGAAGTACATGATAGAACACATGATTTTCTATCATATTCAGCATATCAGAAGGATGAAGTAGCCCCTATTTTTTTTTTAAAGCCAGACTTTTAGTTAGAAAATGCAAGTCTCACCACAGTTTCTAAGTCAGATTAAAAAAAATAAGCAAACCTAACTATCTTCAAGCCTGTTGCAGGCTCCACCAGAACAACAGATTATACAGCCTCACAGAAATCAGCTTTTTCCCCTACACGTATCTGTGAAAAGGGCCCAAAGCATATCAAATATTGCCTTTAGTAGTGCATTGTGCTCTTTTGCTTTAGATAGGCTTAATTTTGGGGTACTCGCCATTTTTCCTTCTGCTTTGTCCAAGCAGTAATTTCCCCAGCAAATGGTAGTGACCAAAAAGCTATCCATGGACAAAAAACCTCACAGAAAACTGCAGGGAGTCCGCGTCCCGAATCCCAAATGCCTGGGGGGCTAATAGAGAAAGCAGCCTCTGCCAAATTGTGTCTTCCTTTCTTGAGATTAGAATCCTTCACACCACAGTATGAGGCCTTCTTCTTGCAATCACTTTATTTCAGGCTGTATCAGTGGGGAAATACCCATTCACAAAAAAGCCAACAAGACCTTTCAATACTGCCTTTTCCTTTTTTTTTTTTTAAAAAAAAGTTTCTAAGTATAAATCTATACCTTTCTTAGCTCAGATTTTAGCTAGTATCTCAGTTTGAAAGTGTAAATTTTTAGAGTTTTTTTTGGTGCAGTTACATCTCTGAAATCAACTTAAATATGATTTACCCTCATTCTGTCCTTTTAATATTTTTTTTCCTTCCAAAGAAAAAATTAGTTCTGCATTTAACTTCCATTCCCAATTTCCACTCCACTGATAAGAAGAAACTGGAACTGAATGGCACTAAAATTCAGTGAAAAGCATACATGGACAAAACATGAAAAATAATAAAATGATCACAGGAATCACCCAGTCTAAAATACATGCTAAAATTGAATCTGGTGACTGCTTAAATGGCTTTAAAGTGCAAAGAACTGGGGCAGCAGAATTCCTTAGTATAACCTTAAGAAAGCAAACATTAATCTCAACACCCACAAGATGGTGCCAGGGAATTCAAATCAACCATAACATTAAGAAGTAAATAAGCTTATCCAGGCAGTAATTTTCCCAGCAAATGGTAGTAACCCAAAAGCTAACCATGGACAAAAAAAAGACTGACAGAAAACTGCAGTGTGTCTGTGGCCCAAATTTAGAGAATAATTGAGAAGTTGTCCTTTTTTTTTTTCCCTAAAAAAAAAAAAAAAGGCCTGAGTTCTTGCAGGTTTATAACCATGAATACACTCAGGGATACCTCAGCATTTGGTCCTCAGAGTCTAGCCATTAAGATGCCTGTAAACATGCTCCCGCGATAGGATTCTGTAGGACACTTCTCAGTATTCTTAATTCGGACCCTCATACTGCACAGCTCATATTCATAGGTGCCCTACTGCCTGAACAGGAATATGGCCGTAAAAAAGACCACTCACACACATCAACAGCAAGCTCACATATTGTTACAAGGCATATACAGTGCATTTTAACAAGTATTTTTTGGTAGTCAGATTTATCTACTCTCTTTTTTAAGCAGAAAAAAAAAAAAAGCTTGTAAGGACAAACCACCGTATATTGCTGTTACATTCTTTCTCTATATTCTCAGGGAATAGTGCCCAGAGTTTTTTTTTTTTTTTTTTAAAAGCATTTCATTGTAATTGCCCATACAATATACAACAATGCTTGGACATGTAGCTCTGCAGCAGCTGCACTTAGTTGTACAATCACTTGACAAACCCAGTAGTACTACGCTAGCCCAGAACTACACAGGAAAGAAGTAAAAAGAGAGCAGCTTTACCCACGACATCCATTCAGCCCTTGCTGGGTACCGCAGGATCTCAGCATGCACCGTACAGCAGCAGTACATCCTTTAAGCAGCGTTTCAGCAAGCTCAAGAGACTGTGACTGGATCCAGGTGTCTTCCTGTACTCAGTACAGCGTGGGCTTTATAGTTACTTACCCAACAATCCCTAATGATCTCTCAACACCTAACATTCAACTGCTTTTCCGTTCCTTGTTCTTACCACAGTAGCCTATAAATTTTGTTTTTCCTCTTCTACAGCTGTTGCATGAGTTGTTTTATGCAACCAGTCACCCTTCCATTTGCATGTATGATTCAATTATCCACAAGAAACAATACATAAATTTCCAGAAAAGAGAATACATGCAGAACTGCAACCTGGAATGACTAATTTTAAGTGAACAAATTGCTGATTTAAATGAAGCACTGGCTTGTTTGTCACAACAAACTCTTATACGACTTCAACAATTCCCTTTACAAAGCCAGAGTGATTTCTTTCCTATCAACTTGTTCTGCAGTTCTCTTACAATTAGCAAAATACATTTAGCAGGACCTAAGGCAAATTTAGTAACAAAAATACAAGCTGCACACAAATGGCAGACATTTAAGTATCAAAGAAAGCATGTTCAATCACCAAAAGCAGGCTTTAAAAGGCAGGAAACAAATGGAGCCTCTAAATCCACTAGTGTAAAACACTCAGCCATGAAACAATCACTTACTGCAACCACAGGGTAATGTAGGATTTCCAGAACATCCAGCAAGACCAAAAGTAAAACAACATCTATAATTGCACTGCTCACTTTCCTGTTCCAAAAAGGGATAACCATTTGCTGTCTAGTACAGCAGAAGAAAATAACTCACAGCACAGTTTGGGGAGTTATGAAAGAGCATTTCAGTGGCTCTACAGTGACATGGAAGATAACTTCTATCAATGTAAAGAATTGGAATAAAATGAAGAACTTAACTAGAGGCTCTCTGCCTATACTTTGAACTTTACCTGACCACCTGCAGGCAGCAAGAAGGAATCCTCCTGCAACACACAGAACTGCTCACTTTGTTAATGGCACGATAGGTCTTCTCATTTTGCAGTTAATACCAAATACAGAAAGCTCCTGTTTGAAATGAAACACCCCTGTCCCACCCCACTACCAATTCAGTAGCATTCAGTTGTCCCTAAGTGGAGCACAGCTGACAGTGAGAAGGCTATCCACAACCAACACTTAAGTCATCAAAATGAAACGCGTTACATACATTTCTTACACTACCTTATGAATTTGACTAGTAACATTGAGGATTTTGCATAGCAATAAGGCTGTTTAAGTAAATGGTTTCTAGGCACAGGAGATCACGTAGCTTGTTGTCTTTACGTTTGTATTAGGTAATCAACTTAGAATTTTTACTTGCTCCATCTTGTACAATCAAAAATTCAAAGAAATTAAACAAACATGTATGTGGCTTGCCTATCATCCAAAATGCTTTCTTTGCCCTTAAGAATATTTCATCTGTACAGGGATTTCTATCTAAACAAAGAACAAAGTGAGATTCTGAAACAGCTTTATAGAAATGAGTTACCTAATTACTACCGATTTTCAAAATCCCCTTGCATAATAGCAATTATCACCCTATTTGTAAATTTTTAGAATCGTTGAAGTTAGCATTAATAACCATGCAGTTATATCATCCTGAAAACATCCTGACCACATCTCCTCTGGTTTTTAGTGGCAGCCAAAAAGCCAACAAAATGCTGGGCATCATGTGGAAAGGTACTGAGACCACCACAGGGCATCGTTTTAGCACTAGGAAGACCTGGCTGGGCCCACATCTTGATTGCTAGGAGCATTCTGGTCTCAGCTCACGAAGGGCAATTCAGAAGATCAAGTGAGTGCGGCTACCGCTGCTCCAGGGAGGCCTGCAACTGCTTGGTTTGGAGAGGAGCTTGAGGGAGGATACGGTTGGGTATTACAAAGTTGAAATTAGAACTTTTTCCTGCAATACTAGATCTAGGAAGCAGTCGGTGAAAGCAACAAAAAAATTTAAACCAGACAAAAGCACCGAGGATACCTGTATGTATGATTTCCCTCATGAAACGTGGCTGGCAGCTGAGAACACAAAGGGAAGCAAGCGGCTGGGTCAGTTTCCCTAAATCGTCTCTGCTCTCTGATGTCCAAGACAAACCACTAGGCTGGACAGACTGTTAGTCTGCCACTTCTTATGGTTTTTGAGTTCTCCATAATATTTGTAAGCTTAAAGGCTAATTTCTTAATTTCTTTCTTTGTATTGTTAAGAAAAACCTAGAATGTTTGATGAACAGAGAGACTTCTACAGCATTTTGCAGAGTGGTGCGTTATACTAAACAACAGTATTAAAAAAGGCAGAGCCTCATATAGTTCAAATTCCCCTTTGACAGGACTCACCTCTTGTGTCCTCAGTGCCCCTCGGACACCCCTGCGCTTCCCTAAGGCCTTTCACAAACACTCGCAGATCAGCTGAACGCTAACAAGTTTACTGAACCTGAGCTCAATTCTACAGCCAGCATTTCTTAAGTTAAAGGCATACAGCTAATTTACTGCCAGAAGTGAGCACTGTAACTGGTCTTAAATAGCAAACTGTAACGCCTGAGGAATGAGCAAACCACAGCCTCCATTGCTACTGTGCTTAAAGAAAACAAACACAGTTGTGACACAGCCCAGTGCCTGCCGAAGCCTCGGAATAACCCAGCACCAGGGATCATTTATAAAACCAAACACCAGCTGTTGCACAAGAAGGGAAAACGACCTCTGAAACTGACGTAGAGGAGACAGATGAGCGGTTACACAGCAAAGCCAAAGCCTATATACACACGCACATACATGTAACCACGGACGGACGGCCTCTTGTCCTAACGCTGACATTTTAGTAAGTGTTTAAAAAAAAAAAAAAAGAAAAGAAAAGAAAGGAAAAAAGCCCAAACTCACTCATTAGCTTTAATTAGTTCTATACATACAGAAACACAGGCACGTGCGGTCCCGGATACGTACTTATCCCGCAATCCCCACGGGAAGCGTGGCCGCCTGCCACTCCCCGGTTGCGGGGCCCGACGAGCTGCGGCGGCCCACGAGTGCCCCCTCCCGCAGCGGCGGGACAGCTCGGCGCCCCTGCCCCTGCCCCTGCCCCTGCCCCTGCCCCTGCCCCTGCCCCTGCCCCTGCCCCTGCCCCTGCCCCTGCCCCTGCCCCTGCCCCTGCCCCTGCCCCCCCTGCCCCTGCCCCTGCCCCTGCCCCTGCCCCTGCCCCTGCCCCTGCCCCTGCCCCTGCCCCTGCCCCTGCCCCTGCCGCCGCCTTACCACAGCGCCCCAGGCGGGCTGGCGGACGGGCGCGGGGCGCCCCGGGGCTGCTTCTGCTCCTCAGGACGGGCCCGGGCCGCGCGGCCAGGCCGCGGTTTCGGAGTTGTGGTGGCTTCTGAGGGCCCGGAGGAACCGAGCTCGGCTTTCTTGGGTTGGTGGGGGGCACCATACGGCCTCCTTCCTCGGCAGCGGCTGCTGAATGTCTGCAAAGTACACCGGTGGTGTAAAGTAGGCATTAAAGGGATCCTAGAGAAGAGGGGAGTCCGGAGAGCTTCAAGTCCTTTGGTTATTACATTTAATTCTCAGCAATGTGAAATCCAGCACCTCAAGAAGTCAGAATTTCACTGGTCAGTTCTGTAATCTACCCCAAATCTCCTAATTATCATAATGTTGAAACACAAGTATTCCTGTTACTTGATGTTATAGTCAATATATATATACTGACAATATATATATATATATAATAGGATTGTGAATTTTAAGCTTTGTTGTGTGAAATGCACATGTAAAAGATGCTGTTCGCTGTTGCAGCGAGGACAGGAGCTGTCCTTCAGATCTTTGGTTGGCCAAGGGATGGTTTCAGCATTTGGATCTTTGGCTTGTGACTGGAAGCAGGGTATATTCGCTAGGCACAACTTGAGGAAGTCTGAAATCATAAATTAAATTCCCCAGGCAAGGCACAAGTTTAAAAAATGTAGGTAAGTGTATAAAGTGTTTTGTCTTTTGCTTTAGAGCATATATAAATATTAGTGTTTCCAGGCCTTTCTTCCTAATGCTAAATCTACAACATTATAGGAACATTAATTCTCCCAACTTCCTTTGAGGGAGAAAAGGCCATTTTAAAAAACTTCATAAAGCTGACATCCCAGACCAAAATGGATCATTTATTTTTTGCTGAGCAGGCTTACTAAGCATATGAAGCTTATTCTAAATAGCTAGAATTAAAACTTCCGCTTTATATATTTTAAATTACTGTAATGTGTTTTGGGAATAAATAAAATTTCCTATAAAAGGAAATGTTGTGCTTCATTTACAAAAGAAATAGAAAAAAAATGGAAAGAAAAAAGAAAAGAGAAAGGAATAAAGATTAAATCCTGTGCATTAAGCTTGAACACTAAGGGCAAGCACCAGAGCTGACACAATGCAATTCCAGTGACTGCAGGGGGAACTACGCTAGCTGAGGCCTTAACTGGCCTTCACCAGTTTTGTTGTAAGCTGAATCAAAATTGTTAAAATAAGCATTTCTTGATTGTGGCCTTTAAATATAAGCTTTCCATTTCTAATTAAACTTTTAGAGACTGTTTAATAAATAAATGCTTTCAGAACTGAGTTATATCTAGAATAATTTGCTGATGGTAAACACACAGAGCAATGGATCTGATCCAAATCGTGTTCTCCATTCCCCTCTCCTGAAGTCAATGGAATCACAAGTTGTGCTGAAGCTCAGCAATGTAAAAGAGTTGATATGGGAAGAGATGAGTATCAGGCAGAAAATGTGCACGAGTGGAAGAGTTAAGATGCCACGTTGCAAGGGATGTACAAATGACCACAGAAAGTTCTAAGACAATTATGAAAGATGAACCAATTAAAACCTGTCTTCCAACACTTAAATTAAGACAAAGTTACCACTACGGAATCATGTAATGTTCTTACAATTACTCAAAGAGAATGGTAATCACCAGACCAGGTCCTGCTCTTTATTTTGCTGGTGTGTTTTCATGGGTTTCAATTCCGGGCCAGTTCCAGTGGGAGCTTGGAGCAACAATACCATTCTCTTACTATTCTATGACTTTTAAGTGAAACACAATTTAGAATACCCACATCAGGGTATAAAACTGCGAGTATGAAATCCCAAGCCAAAGTTGCCCCAGATGCTCTGAATTAGCGGCTGTACCAAAATTCGTCATTAGCTGCAGCTCTTGAGACGCAGAGCACCCAGGGTCTTACATGAGTTGTGCACACATCAAGGCTGTAGGATTGGGCCTTGTAATTGTAAAATCTGCCAAAAGAGCCGTACGGCAAGTCAGCATAATCTGTTAGTTCTTGGCACCTGGCCTTTACTGATGCATATTTCAGGTCTGAAAAAAAATCAGTTGGGAAGATATAGAGAAGAGAAACATGAGAGAAATGTTCATTAACCTTTGCCCTCCATAACAGAATTGGAAAGCATTAGCTTGTATTCTTGGCTCGGGCAACAAGGCAATCATTCACTCAGCTTAGTCTATGAAGTAAATACTCGAGCTTTTATTTTTAAATTACTTAAATGCTGCAGTTACAGCTAGCTTGACCATTACATCAAATATTACAAACTGGGTGGATAAGAAAATGTTAACTTCCTCTAAATGAAAATCATTCAGTTACTTGATTGCTATTAGAATTAAAGGCAAACATTAGCAAATCCATTATTACTGAGGCAAACAGTAGAAATCAAAAGGCTAAAATGCAGTATAGAAAAAAAGCAATGCAGACTCCCATGTACTATATTCCTCTGAAGCTGCAGAAAATAAATGAGCCGCAGTAGAGAACAGCACACAATGCTTTATTTGAAAGCTAAGAAAAAAAAAAAAAAAAAGAAAAGAAAAAGAAGCCCAACAACTTAAAAGGGCTCGAAGAACAATCGTAAAGCTTTTTACTTGGCTGCATGGAAGACTTATCTGAAAGACAAAATACAAATGCTGAAAAGCAGATAAATAAACATTTCTCACTTGTTTTAGGCTCCATGACCATCAAAGTGTTCTTTTTTGTCACAGGTGAACTGAACAGAAAATTAATGTTTCATTCATTTCTTTCTTTCTTTTATTAGAGAATGACATGCATTTTTTAGTTGTTTTTCTCTCTCCCCCTAATCCTTCACTGTTTGTAAAATTCTGTCAATATTCATCAGTGTATCTTAGTAGGGCATTGTCTTCCATTTGTTTTGTCTTTTGCTTTTGATCATTGATTTTGCATCCTTGTATTTTGAATTTTAAGAAAGTTGTAATAGCTCTTTGTATTTTCATAATGCTTCAGATATCACTCCGAATTATCTTTCCAGTGTACTGGTGTTATTTGTTGATATAATCTCAGCATTGGGATTATGTTTGATAATATAATGACTCTTAAAAAAAATTGTGCAAGATCATGTGTGGATATAACAGCACAATATATGCAGTCCAAGAGAATTAGTGTCAGTTTTTCAATATAAGTAACTTAGTGTTTCTTTTAAGTGGATTTTATAAAGGTACTGGGGACATTCGCTTTAATTTTCACACATTGGAATATCTGTTGCTGAGTGTTAACATGCTACTGTTTACTTCCTCCGTAATCTACAGTTTTTCCAGCAGGTATTTTTAATTATTGCATTGGAAACCACAGCATCATTTTTGTCAAATGTTGGCTTTTCTTTATATAAAGTTTCTACATCATTGGAAGTTTGATATGTAATAGTTGTAATGTACCCACTGTGGTACAAGGGCAAACCAGCAGAGGAAAAGCTTCTCACCATGAAGTGGCCCATCTCTGGGATGTGGTGCATGCATCTCTGCATGCTGATGTGGCCCAGCAGATGGCCCTGTGCTGAGAGGTGGCAGCCTCCAAGAAAGTGGAGGTGGGAGACTGCTGTGGGAATAACAGTAAACGGGGAGGTCTAAGTCATCCCAGTAAAGCAGGAACTCCAGCAGTAGAAAAGGTTGTAAGGAGAATACAGCATAAACTTTAGGTCTGTTTACCAAGAACAAAATTGTGTCCAAAAGAAGCATTCATTTCTATACTCATCAATGAGAGTAAGTTGCGTCTTTGCCTTCTTGAGCAGAACCCTTCTAACTTTCCACTGGTATATCTGGGAGGAATTACCAGGCTTTGGACATTAAGATTCTGTTTAAAGTGATGTGAACAGTCCTATAATGAATGGAGTAATTTTAATTTAGTTACTCTAAGTTAAAATACATCATCGGTCAAAATGGAATTCTATCATGGTGGCATATTTGTTCTGATAAAGTTTTGACGGTACAGTGCTCACTGATCACTTGCACAGATAGGGCAGGGAGAAAAGAAAACAAGTCTATTACTAGAAAGCATGTTTTTTATAAAATTGGAACTCTGATGCAATTTGCTTTTACAGTGATACCAAGAGGACTTTGTGTTCTTTCAATGCAGAACAAAGAATAATTTCAAAACCTGAAGATTTGTTGTGAGACAGAGCTGTCGTCTTTTTGGGAGCTCTGTAATTTTTAGAATAGCTTTTCCATAACGCAGAGTCTTGTAACACAGAAAAATGGGTATAATATGTGGATTTCACTATTGCTTATCTGAGAGGACTTGCAATGAAGGCTCATCATTTTCCCATTCTAAGTAATGGAGGTAATCCAGACTTTGGTTCCTGCTGCCATAGCCACATAGGTTTGCTGAAGTGCTCAAGTTCATTGCCATTTTCTGGGAGAAAACTCTAGAAAGTTTTTTTTCCCAGGTTACCTCCCTTTGTTCTTCTCTCCTGTTCATTACTGAACTTACATTTATACACCAGGATTTTTGCAGACAAACAAGGGGGAAACTTACAAAAGTGATCAGCATTGTGGTTTTCTTTTTGCATTTTGAATATGCATTACAGTATCATTCTTCTTGCAAGAACATCCTCTCTGTGCCTGCAGTGATGGCACCCATGCTGTTACAAAGTCATACAATTTCATCAGAAGCAGAAATCAGAAGCAGAAAGTGTTATGCAGTTGTTGGTCAGCTGCAACACCTTAATGCCAAACAGATGCCTTTCCTCTATAGCTAATACTGCCATCCCTCACATAGTCCCAATAGTCAGTGATACATAATATTGCTTTAATTTAAAAAAATAATAATATTTGTATACTTTTTAAAAACACAGTGATGTGCCTTAAAACATAAACATTAAATGCAATACAAACATCACATTTTACCCATTTTTAAGCAAAGTTCTCTTTCTTTGTTTCTATTACCATTTTGTCAGCTAAGGGATTTCTCTCTCAGCCCTCACCAGTCTAGTTTTTAATGACTTGTCTAGAGGATTATTTAATCTGTTTTATACAAACTTAAAAATGATATGATGAGGCATAAATATAATGCTCAAAATCTTTATTTCAGAATAATTTAATATAAAGGATCTTCTAAAAAGCAGCACTGTACAGTGCAAAGCATCAAGGCTTTCATCTATCTTTATTGTTTCTCATTTAAGCCCAGATCCACACTTACATGCCAGATGGCAACTGCAGAGGAGTTTCAAGTTATAGCTGCAATAGATGAGAAGATAACTGCCTCTTGAGAAAGGGAAAGCCAGATTGCATATTCCTTTCAATTGCACCTGATGACTTATTGCTAGTCACTAATTGGCTTGTCCATACACAAGCAATTAAAAATCTGATGGCAGTGCCTAACTTCATCTGTAGCTCTGTTCTTCCTGCAGAGATTACTGGTGAAATAAACCCTTACAGTGAAGAATATTTTATATGAAGCTATGCAAAAAGGAGACCTAAGGGTTTTGTTTTTTTTCTTTTCATTACTGCCATGTCAATATTTTTTTCTTCAGGAAAGACATAAAATTTTGTGTTACTGTCATTGTTAGTTATTATTGCAAAATAGAGTAGCTGCCTATGATCTGCTAACATTGAATTGACAATATATGAATGTTAAGAAAGAGACAAAACTACGATCAATAGATCTTGGTCTAATTTTCTTTAAATATAGGAATGTTTTAATAGCTGCTTTCCTTTCCAACGTATTTTATGGGTGTATTTTCATTTTAGTCCTGGGTGGGACGTTTGACAAATTATTTAGACTACAGACAAAGAACCAAGAAAGCCAACTATGAAAAGCATAAAATTACTCAGGAATGAGAAACTGCTGTTTTATTTTCACTACTTAGAAGCCATCAGCAGCTGAAATGTCTCTAGAGCTTTAGAACAGTGTTGTTGCTTTCCATTGTTGATGACAGACAAAATCTGGGTAATGGTAGAGTGTATAGCCAACATTGTAATGAGCCCTTTAAAAGGTGAAGTATCCACTTAAAAACAGCATCCCTCATACAATGAAGTGTCAGTAATTTTCTAGCTAATGCACAGCCTGCATTATCTCCCAAAGTCTTCAATTCAAAGCATTTTCCCTCGATACATTTGGCTAAATGCAGTGACAGAGTTATTTGCAAACAGAAGAAAAACAGCTTTCTGTTTTATAAATGACTAACAATTGTTTGGGAGGGAGGGACAAAAAAAAGAAATCAGACCATGTAGTTAAGATCTTAATGTGCAGTATCTTTGTTTCTTATACATATGTAGTCATAGTCCCAACAGCAATTCAAGTATAGGTGTGAAAGAGTGCAACATATTAGGGCTGTAGTGTCATAGAAGTAGGTAATGAACATCAAGCTTGTTGTTAAATAAAGATAAACCATTTGGAATCAATGGTACTTCTTAAAGGTACTCTCATCAAAGGTGGGAAAGAACACAAATATTCTTAAGTACAACAGGGCCATATTAAACATTTAGAAAAATGAGTGGAGGGATTCCTAATGCTTTAACTGGAGCATGAATCAAGACTTGTAACTAACTGTTTGCCAAATCATCTTTCCCTGTTGAAGGCTCCATCAGTAACAGATGAGACACAATCACAAATAATCAAGAAAGAAGCTGTTTAACACTGGGATAGCTGCATAATCAAACCAGTAGTCCCTAAGGAAATGAAATTTAGGCATCTCAATTGTATTAGAAGTCAGTGAAAGTAGATTCCTAAAAATGCTGAGTCAGATCATTCTTCTATATGGGATCCACACTCAAAAGATGACATATAGAGTCAGAGTACCCCAAGAGTACCCCTAGAGTTAGAGTTAGCTACAGCTAACCTAGCATTTTGGCAGCTGGTAAGACTTTAAATCCTTTGCACATATGCAAAGGAATTTCTTTGCCCATCAGCAGCCACATGTGGGTGAAATACAACACTTATTTAACAGAACACTGCCACTTTACATTGGTGGCTTAATGGCAGAGTTGAGAAGTCATTGTTCCAACTGAGCAAGTGGAACATCTGTAGGTAGCCCCAAAATGGACTTTAAAAAAAATGCATCAAAGTGTGTATGCCTTAAATTTGTAAGTGTGAACTGTTGCCAGAATAGTGTGCTCCTTTGAGTGCGGTTTCTGAAGAGGTGATCCAGTTGCTCACTCAAGGGCTTTAGAGAGTAGCTGTGATAGTGATTTCTGTAATAACCTTGGCAAAACTTTGATCCGCGTTAGTACAATGCCTCTCAAGATACATCTATAGATTAGTGGTTAAAAATGTTCACAACATCCTTTTCATCTTTCAAAAAATCTTTCATCTTCCTAGTCTGTAGCATTCCATAAACCCTCTGAGGGAAAGCAAGTAACTGCAAAGTAAGGGAAGAGAGTCTGTTATGTTTTAAGCAAACACCTTACAAGGCTAAAAGTAAAGCATCAGGATGAATGCATGGAGAGACAGCAAGAATTATGGCAAGCTCACCAAGAGGTGTTTGAAATGGTAGTATACTTTGCAGTTATCTGAGAGTAAATAGTTGCTAATAATAATGATAAAGCAATAGCACATTCTGTAACTGACATTGCATTAAATGTTTTTTCTAAATTAACTATTACCATTTGTGTAGTATATAGGATGATATATGTCGGCCTGAATATATTATAAGATAGTGTTCGTGTAACATGTAAAATTATTAGTTATAAACAGGCTTTTACTGATGGAATGAAAACAAGAAAGTGTTCACTGATTACTTCTTCATCTTTCTCTACCTAGGGACCAGAACTGGCCCAAGATGAAACTCAGGATGACCAAATGTGAAATAAGTAAGTGAAAGTAGTAAGACTTCCTATAGTCCATAGTCATCCGTAGTATATCACTGAACTATCACTGGGTTTGCGAGGAGATGGGAAGGTTCTTTTAAGAACTGGATAATGGGCTGATATATGTAACATTACTGATTTTACAGTCCAGGATAAAAGTAACTGTCTTACTTCAGGATGTAATTTCAGTTTTGTCAAGGAATAGTATGAAACTTACTTCCCATTAATTCTGCTCAAGGTTTTACTTTTGAAGCATTTGGTGTTGGTTATAGTTGGAGGAAATTCAAAGGCAACAAAGGACCAATAGGTCAGTTATGACAGCAAAGTGACGTGAATAGTTTTTATGTGAATTTATTGCTCTTAAAGGTGCTGGCTTGACTGACATACTATGGACCAACTTACTTTTAGAAATACAGCTTCCAAAGATGAAAGGGCAGCTTGGTTACTGTATAGCTAAGAGAGAATTTTTCCCAATAGAGAAAAATTACTGCTTTTTCTCCTTAAGATTAAATGTCACTCATTGGAAATTGTAGAGGTTGTTTTATTCAGTCTTATTTTCCTTTCTCATCTAACTCTATGACTGAATTCAGTGGGGGTTGTGTGAGCTAAATCAGTAACTTTGTGCTGATAACTACCAAGGCTGGTTGACCTTGGTTGGCAATGGTCAGGGAGAACAGAGGTGATGAAGGATGCTTACTTTTCAGTGAGACAGAACATCCTATATTTGTAAGTAAGCAAATTGTTACAAACCATTTTTTTGAGTTTGTAGCGGTGGGATAACAGGTCTGCAAGAACAGTGGGGACTTGCTTAATGCTTCCTCTTTCACAGAGATATTCATATGTATGAGTAATAGCAATTTCCTCTGCACTTTTTTTTTTTAAACTTGAGGTTTTCAATACTGTAACTACTGTTTTTATTTGTTGATATGTCATGGCTTACATATCTCAGCAAATGCAGCAAAGTGTAATTCCATTTTCGAGGTCAGGCCTGTTACTTGAGGTGCTGTTTTCCAGATAAAGGTTCAAGGTGCTTTTCAATGAATCACTGTTCTAATAAATCATATTGTATCTATACTAGCATATACAAGCTAGGATATTAATTTCCAAGCGTTGCCTGTCATGAATATGCAGTTTAAAAAACCTGAGATGAATAAAGCATATGGCCTTTATGACATTTCAAGACCATATCTGTAATTCAGTGTACATTCCTGCTGATACACAGACAAAGGTGAATTAGTTCCAGACAAAAACACATCAATGCTCTATTGAATAGTCAATTATTAAACACATAGTGGAATCTGAGGTTATCAAGGCATGCTCAGAATGTACATAGGATGCATAATTTGCACCAGAATGGAACAGAATCAGACTATTAGTTAAAAACCCAGGCAAAATTATACTAATATGGGATTAGAATGGGTTATTGCTACTGCTTTATAATGGATGGGCTCCCTTTCCTTCATTTACCCTCCCAAGGAGCTAATTTCAGAGTCTTATTATATGTATAAACCTAGAAAAAATAGCAGTAAGCAACATTATTTTCTTTCCCTTCAAGAAATAATTTGATTTCCAATGTTCCATTCTGTGGAGAAATAATGTTTTTGAGAACTGCACATGAAGGGAAATGTTACAACATAAGTGTCCTGGCAACTGCTCTGGTAGCAATTGGGTTGAGTAAAATGAAGAAATAAGTGAATAAATTCTTGCTGAATGATGAGAAAAATATCTCAGGAATGTCACCTGTGTGAGATTTTAAGTGTTGTTCGTTCACCTAAATCTATAGTAAAGATTTTATTCAGGGAAAGAAAAGTGTGTTTAACAGTTGACTGGAAAAGCATTGTCAACAAACTATAAAAATTATTCAAGCTGTGGCTGTTTATTATTTTACTGCAATTATATACCATGTTTAATGCTTTGGATCACTGGTCTAGTGCTTATTTTTGATTAACATTAGGCAAGTTGCAGATTTATTGCAGTATGCTAAAGGCACTATTTAAATCAACAAAGAGATGTCAGGCTGTCTGTATCACTTCAAGTGGGTTTTAATAGAACTTTATCCTCAGTTGCATTACATGTAAATTTGCATATAGTTAATCGAGATGTTACTGTATGTATTTTCATGGTTTATAAAAAAAAATTACATTTCATTTCCTGATCTGTGACTTTCAAAACCACTTCTTAGCACTTCTTAACATTTTTGCAGCATAATTAATTATACTTATTTGCATGTTCCAATAAAAATTGCAAAGTCTATCCAACATGATTCCACAGGTTGCTGTTAGTTTATTTTCCTAAAAAGACCTGGGCAGTATGTGAGCCAATATTCACTATTACTGACCTTTTGTGTACAGTAAACAGAAAATTTGTGTGATATTAAACAAAAACGTGTGGTGGAGGGCTTTATATGTGTAAATTGGTATATCCAACAGAAACACAAATAGAAATTGCTTAACTGTAAGACATTTCAAGAATTTCCTGGCCAATGAGATTACAAATGCTAATTTATGTTTATGAGCATAGAGAAATTCAGAGACGGAAGCTCAGAAGTGGAAACTATCTGTATATTGCTTTCCTAGATAATTTTTCTTCCAGAAATTTGTGCTAGAAATTGAACACAAAAATTATCTCTTGATTCTGCAATCTGTAAATTCATTGGGATACTCTCATAAAGATACCGACTCTCACTGCATGATTGTTGTTTTGTTCAATATGTTTAAGACCACAGTGATTTATACGGTTATGCGCAAAAAAATGATCTCAGCTGAGTTACTTGAGGTGTAAGAATAGAAGCAAAGCTTACAAAAAAGGTAGGATAACTTTCCTCCATTTCTGCATAAGGTGTTTAAATGCATCTCCAAGCGAACAGTGCAAGTGTGAGATTTTACTGCAGTAAAGTACACGGACAACATACATATTAAAAACTGATATGTTTCTCATTGTGCTATAAAGTCTCCCACAGTCATCATAATGGATTAAAACTATCTGAGATACCAAATCTTGTGATAACTTCTTGAAGTTAACTCCCATGGTATAGACTTTAACAAAAGATTTTAACAAAAACTCAGCAAATGGGTGTAGTTAAAATTACCAGTCCAAATCCTCAACATATAATGCATCATTAAATCCTAACCCTCAAAGCATCAATGTTCTGACAAAGCTCTGAGAAGAAATATCTTTGTCACCAACCATTCGTTCCACTGGGGATCCTTTAACTGAGGCCTCCAAGCAGGACCCTGCCATTACTATTAATGAACTTCAAGCACCTTTAGTCAAGGCATTTGCTCTAGCTGTCAGTCAGCTTGGCCTTCACTGATAAACTCATTTATCCTTCTGCTCCAGTCATTGATCAAGCAACTTCTGATGCCATTTTTTGAGTACCTTCTTGATACCACAGCAGATATAATTGCCTGCTATTATTATTCATGCTGTTATTTCTATTGAACTTTCATTATTGTTTTGTTCTTCCCAAAGAGGAGGATATTTTGTTGGCCATGGGGCCCTTATGATTAATGATGTGATCAAAGTATGGTGGGAACTGTATGGAATATAAAACTATCCTGGTGTGAAGGTAGGGTTCCTTTATGTGAATGGGATTTTTGCTCATAATTTTGTAGCTGCTGGTGTAAACCTCAGAATGTGTCTGTATCTGCGTAGCAGAACTTCAGGCAATAATTATATCTTGTATTAAAAGCCATTCAGAAGGGTGATACTGTTCCAAAAGCTTTCTGTCTCAACAGATAATTCTATCATGTCCTCTGAAAGAAAAGATTCATTTTCACTCAGAAATACCTGAAGTCCTGGAGGAAGACCTGAGATAGGTTGGATGTTTGGAGGTAGTGTGTCCTCATGTTAGCTATAGTTCCGTCACCCCTATTTAGAGAAGAGAGGAAGATGTAATGAGCTACTTCCCTCCACCTTCGCGTGAACTCTGTGTGTTTGATGATGACTGATTTGAGTCTTGGGGGAAGTTTGATATTTGAGATACAACAGTTCTGCCCCTCAGCAAAATTTTGTTCCAGGGGAACAAGAGAGTCTAAAAAGATATTGCAGTATCTCCTGCTTAAGCAGCACAATATTCCACATGGTGGCTCCAGTTACTAAGTACTACTCTTATTCCTTAGCTTGACAGTCATTTTGTTTGCAACTTGACCAAGTCTGTTCGCTTAGCTTTATACTTTTGCCTGTCCACTTTAGAATCATTACCTTACCTATATACCTGTTCTTTTCAGATTCACTTTTCCCCTGCTTTACTGAGGAATTTTACTGGTTCCTCAGGTGACTGCTTATGATAATCTATAAAATGTTTGTAAGAACAATCCTTCAACCATGCAATCTTAATGATGTGATTTGTTTAATGTATCAAAAGAGACAAAGAAATAAAAATAAAAATCAGGGTTTGCATACTTTGTTTGTCAAAATTCTAAGCCAAGACCTGTGTACTCTAGTAACAGTTTTAGCATTAAGAGAAGGAAATTCAGCCCATTTCAAAGGATATTTCCCACGTGCTGTTTAGATTAGAAAAGGAGAGAAGGGAGAAGGGTAAAGGAAAACAATCCTGCTGAAAATATTCATAATGATGTGCAGAATAGACTAGTTAACTTGCTTGATTTCACCTCTCTGGACATCAGTAATACAAACAAACAAACAAACAAAAATCTCAAACCAGTAATTCCATTTGGGCCAGCATCCCTTCTGCTTTTTTAGGCTGCAGAATCTTTACCTTAGCAGAGCTTAAATCCTGTTGCTGGTCCTATGTGACTAACCCTTTTACAAATGCAAGGGCCACATGTGTCTCTGGATCCTGGTGCCTGCATGGTCAAAGATTAATAATGTAAAATGTAGAGCAATGTAACATTACTGGAGTGGCATTTAATGGCCTTTTCTTCATGCTGCCTGTGTCACGGAAAAAGAGAAGAAAATAATGTATTAAAATAGTTCCCCTCGTGTATCACTGAAAGTTGGTATTTCAGTCTTTCCTGTGTTCAGTTTCTCTGCATGCATCCCAGTAGCAGTATTTGTTGGTAGCAGAATATGATGCCAGCCCAGAGCCCTAACAATTGTGTAAGTAAGTGACCAACCTCAATGCCGGCTGCAGGACTATTAGTCTTTTGGAATCTAGTACTTTAAACCCCGGTGGAAACAAGGACAGATTTCTGTGTAGGATAGAAGCTATGAACCTTCAAGATAAAGTATGACATTGAATAAAGAACTAGTTAAAAATAGATCTGTGATTATGCATGAGATGAGCAGCGTCTCTTCAGAGGAAATATTATTTGCATACGCAAAAAGGTTAAAAACATTTGTGTCTTTAGACTCTAATTTTTGTTTATGTGTATGATATAGACAGCCAAACAACTACAGCAGGGGCAGGCCTCCACAGAATAAAATAGCAGTAAAGAGAAGGGAAAAGAAACCCCTGAACTTTAATGTATGTCGAAATTGAAATGCAGTGAGTTGAGAAGTGCTATATTTAGAACAACTCCATTTCTTTGCAATTTGCAAGGAATGGCACAGTGAGGTGAACGGCATTAAAGAAGAAAAAGTTATGCCTGATGTTCTTACAAAAATAGTGGAATTTCCTCAAGACAAGTCTAAAACTCCAACAAAACTCCTAGAAAAAAAAAAAAGAATGGATGTCTAGGGAATGCTAAACGTCATTTAAATCATTTCACATCTAAAATAAAGCATCATAACCCAAGAACAGTTCAACCATCCACATATACGATATCCCTGGAAGCTGGTATATTAAAGGAGAGTTAGTTTAAAGGGAACACAATTAATGTTTAATTTATTCCCCTCCGGAGTTTCTTGAGCCCATACATAGTAACTCTGAATTGTGAGCTAGGCAATAAAGGGCTCCTCTTATAAAATCTTCTGCAGTGAGGATGCAGGTGCTCATTATCTCTGAAGTTGCTTTATGGGACTGAATTCACATTTCCTACTAATTTGGCTTTCTTTAAATATGAATAATTTGAATTAAAGCAGTAGTAGGAAAGGTGTTTTCTTGCCAAGACTTGCAGTTCAGTGAGGTTAATAACAGTGGTACTGCTTTATTCAAGAAATGAATTTGCCCTTAAGTTAGAATAAGAATTTTTCAAATGAGGTGCTTAAAAAGCCTAGGTAACTTTTCCTCCTATCAATCATTGGCACTTTTTACAGAAGAACTGATGATCCTTAAAACATTTATTATCTTAACGTCCATATCTGGCAAGGGTATATGCTGTCTACATTTTAAAGGTAAAACATGGCTACACATTCATTAAACTGCTTAGGTAGATAACCCCAAATTTATCTATATCATCTAGATAACCTTTGAAGGCTTGGGTTTGTGTGACTTGGCCAAGTTAAAATAGATCTGTGAGATAGTGGAAATCCAAATTTGAGTCTCTGGCCAACACCGAGCAATGGACTTTGGGCATTCTTGCACTGCAGAACTCGTACAGCTATCCGTTAACAGATGTCTCTGAGACTCACTAAAAAGTATTTTTTTTCACACTTTGCTCTGAAGTATTTATTTAGTAAACAATGTGAATATAGCCAGAATTTCTTACCATAGTTGTGATTTTTAATTCCATCTGTAAAAGAAGCTGTGTTGGTATGGGCTTAGAAGCAAGAAGGAATCTAAGAAAATATAATGTAACTATTTTAAACTGTGGCTGCAGCCTGGCATGCCCAAGGAAGGGTTAAAATAGTTCTTGACTGACAGATACAGAGGCTAAGTATGTAACACAGTAAGGAAGAACCTAGTCACTCAGTGCCTTTTAGCAGTAGTAACAGGCAACAAAATCTTGATCTATACCATTCGGTGTTCATCCCTGAGCTGTGGGGTGTGCAACACCTAAAATTAATACCAAAAAAGGAGATAAGCTCTGACAGGTTAAAACAATTGATATAAAAATTAGTAGGAAATTGTACCAAACAGTTGCAGGATGAAGTTTGTAAGTAGTCACTTTCTACAAAGGTAACCCCTCAGCTTTATATACTGCCTACCAGACTGAATTGTTGAAACAAACATAATTTTGTTCATGCATCTGAAAGTGACAATGAATGAAAACCACCCAAAAAATCAGAATATTATGAATGTCTCTTTTTAGAGTCTGAAATGTAATACATGTCTATTTTTGTTAAAATTACATAAAAAGCAATATCTTTTTCTACATGAAGTGGTGCTAGCAGCACAGCTTCCACAGAAGGTACCGTGAGTGACCATTTCCTCCTCAGATACACTTACTGGATTGGCATGGAAGGTACTATATCATTTGATTTTGATACATCTAGAGTAAAATTCTCTTTAGCAATATTTCAGATGAAACATTGGCACCACTGATAGGAAATAGATACGATTATTACAAAACCAAGCCAAAACAAACAAAAAAACCCACATAACTTTAAAGAAACTATGAAGTGAGGAAAAGCTAGATTTCACGCACTGGTGGACAGAACCATAATAAGCTGCTTCAGAGAGAAGACTGAATTAATGAGAAAACCAGCTCTGAAAATTGCATTTACTTTGTCTGGAGGTGATTTCTGCAGATAATATTTAGCCTCCAGTTCAGCACAAATTGTGAAAGCACACAGCTAACTTCCCCTTTGTGGGTGGTTGTGTTAGCTGTTGTGGGTGTTATGGATGTGCTTTGTATTCCAGAATGAAGTCCCACATGGGACATTTGTGCACTGTTCCCTGATACAGTTCTAACATATGCACGTGGAAGAATGTTATATTAAAAGCTGTGTAAAACTATTGCTGCCTAAATAAGTAGGACAAACATAGTCGTCCCATTTTTCTGTTTGCCATAGATTTGCATTTCACATAGAACTGGTGGAGTTCAGTGGCAGTGGCAGAGGTGACCTTATTGGATATCCAATGGTAGCGGTATGACAAAGTAAAGTGAGAGGACTTTAATCTGCAACTTTAATCTACACTAAAAATACAGAAAGTTCCTAGACACCACCAAGTTTATACTGTATGTTTTATTTGTTGTATAGTCTTTCACCTTTTCTCCCCAGCTGTGCCGTTACCAGCAGTGTTTCCCTTCACAACAGCTATCAATGTCCTTCTCGCATATCTATTAATTTCAACAGGCAAATAGGACGTTGTGTTTCCAACTAATAAATGTCTCTGACTGTTCTTCATACTTCATACACATTTGACACTGAAAAGTCACTATTCGCATACCAAAGAGTTGTCAGGAGTGGCACGGTCCTATCTTAAGGCATGTAAGATACATTTGTCTCTTCCCTTTTGACCTCATTAATACCTTCTTCCTGTCTGAATCTGGTGAGCTAGAATGTGCTCATTTTGTCATTGTCTGATTTATTTATTCAGATCCTTGCTGACGTTTGCAAATACAGATATCCAAAGCAGTTTAACAAGCATCATTATTTAGTGAGGACAAATAGTTTCCACCTCTTTCCCATCTGTCCAGTCATTTTGTCTGGAAATATTCTCCCTTTACCACTTGTGCTTTTCCATTGCATTTTGCTGGATGCTTGGCTCTTAGGAAAACTGCATGAAAATAACAAGCACAACAAGCTGGGATCAGCTGCTGAATTAAGGAAAACATGCACAGCGGAGTTCCTCGTGCTGTACTGGCATTTTGTCTGACCTTAGATCCAACTGGAGATCTTGTGCTTTAGTCTTAAAGCTTCTGGAAGATATTTCAAAGGTACATACAGCTGCTGCAACAGCTGTGATAAACACTGACAGGGACCTTGTCTGTAAGAACTGCTATGAAAGATGGAGAGGCAAAGTCCATCTATGGACTATGCTAAAAAAGCCCTATGCTTAAAGTATTGCAAGATTTTTAAGTCAACAACATAAGTTGTTGACTTAAACAGCTTAATTTTTTAAGTTCACAACATAATGGTTTTTATTCCCAAGTTATTTCTTACTGAAAACATTGAGACTAATCCTAACTGAGAAATTACCCAAAATATAGGGAAGGCTTAGGCTCATATGCTGACCTGTGCTTTTTAATATTGTCTTTGTGAAATTAAAATACTAAGAATATCTAAATCTATTAGATTCCTACAAAAATAGGTATTTTTACATGCAAAAATCTCTTTTCTAGTTCTGGGAAAATTACCATATCTGGTTACGTTTACCTATTCTAAATATTGGATATACCATTAGAACCAGTTCATTTTCTGATGTGGGAAGTTGTCTCTTTTTTCTGATCCGTGGAAACTGATATTACTGCTCATTGTACATAAGAAGGAAGGACTTCACATCTACGAAGCGTTACATCTTCTGCACATAGGAGTTTAAGATTCATCTTGGCTTTTGGGACCTCTGCTAAGATATTTCCCATGCTCATATTTTGAAAATCTGTATTTTTCTCAATTTCTCTCATATATCACTGTGCCTACCTGAGAATTGTGCACTGAGACTAAATTCCTCCTGATACAGAAGAGATAAAGAAAAAGCAAACAAAACAATCTCAGATAATGAGACAACCTACAAGAGTAAACAGCCCAAACTGGAAAATAGAAGAAATGTTCCGGCTATAGTCCGGAAAAAAAAAAAAGAAAGAAAAGAAACAAAAATTGTGGTTAGAAAAGGGAAAGGTCGCACTGCACCTTGTGTTCACTTCCATAGTATAGCTGAGGAAATTCATTATCTCAGAGGCAGCAGTACCTGCTTGCAGCTTTTCTCCTCTTTGAAATGGAGGAGCCAGAATCCTTGCTACTCAGCGGGTCGGGGTTTGTGGTGGCTCTATGTTGCCACAGGCTCAGACCATTGCAATATGTTAGCAGATCCAGTCCTCTGTGTCTCTTCTGTGTTAGAAGGAAGCTGGCATAAACACACCCGTATTGAGTTATCCTGGTACAACTGAAGTGAGAAGCAGTTGTTTGGATATTGATTGGATTTTGTTGGCATTGCTGTACAGAGCTATCTGTACAGCTTCTGCTTTTATAGGGGAATAATGAATATTAAAAGTAACAATAAGCTCTACACATGCACACGTCACAGATATTAAAATAATGCTGATAAAAAACTACAGCATTTAGATTTTAAAAGATTAAATGAATTTCAAACAGGTTACATTTGCGGAAGTGAAACTTGCTTCTAAATTGGAGACTGGGTGCTGTTTACTGCCTGCATTGCCCCTGCAGCACATCCTGCTGCACACATGTGCTCTGTGGCCCATCCCTTGGATCTTCTCCCGTCCCGTCCCGTCCCATCCCGTCCCGTCCCATCCCATCCCATCCCATCCCATCCCATCCCATCCCATCCCATCCCATCCCATCCCATCCCTCGTGTGTGCAGGTCCGGTGCACAGATCACTAGGCCAGCACAATGACTCTATCTTCCACCCTCGCTGCGTGGAAACCCCAGCTTTAATTTGCACTTCGTATGTGCCACCTGTGCCATGCCAGGAAAAATTCTTCCCTCTGAGCAGCTGGTGGTAGAGAACAGAATTCTGCTTAATGTGAAATTGGGCATTCGTTTGCTGCTCCTCGCTGTGTTGTGTCAAAATGCTTTGAATGAAACAGGTCCCTAGGAATAGGGTATTATTGCCACAGGCCTTCTGGTTAGCTTGGATGACTAAATGCTGGAAGAAGAGGGAAATGCTACATGCAGAAACAAGAGCTGGATAAAGTCCTGGCAGGTGGAATGAGAGAATTTTTTTTTTTTTTCTTGTGATGGAAGTTTGGTGTCTCAGATTCATATCTGCTTTTAGGTTTTGTTAGGGAATTATCTTTGCATCCCATATTTCACCTACATTATGATATCCTACACTGCTCTCTATCTTTCCTTCAAGTCATCATTTATGCAAGTCTTTCTCTTGCTACTATGTTTTTCTTTAATTCTAACATTAAAACTTGATTTTTATGTGATATCATTCATTATTCAATACTTTTACATAATGATGAGATAGGAAACATATTTCCAGAGAATGGGATGCTGAGCTCTAACAGTTACTCATATAATAAACCTAGGGCTGGGTGGGATGGGAGAGGGCTTGAGGGCTTAAACTGTACAGCCCAGGGAGGCTGAAGTCAGCTATTGGGGTCTTCCTGCCCACTAGATCTGAGGGACTGGAGTGGATTTGACTATGAAATTCTCATTTCTTATGTCAGGGAAATGGATCCCTGTTGCTAATTCTACCAGAGCTGAAACACCTACAGAACGTGATGGAAATTTCCTGCCTTTGAGAACTGGGGCAGAAAAATTCTTATGCTCTGAGTCGATGCAAAAGTTAAGTTTGACACAGAAAACGTACACAAGTTAGAAATGGAAATGAAGGTCCTTAGCCATGAAATAGTGTCTGGAGCTATAACAAACCCAGAAATAGATATCTTTATTTTTGTATCACTAAGTAACTCATGCCTCATGTTCCTTTTGGTAATTGTCGAAGATTTCTGTAATTCTTGGTTCCTCTGACAGAAAGAAGTTGAAGACCAGATGGGAATGATGGATGCCATCCTCCAACTTGCATAGGATGACTTAGCAATAGGAGCTAAGTAATGATAGCCCATAAGTAGGTGGTTTATGTCAGGTGGAAATCAGCAATTTCACAATACCCAACTTTAGTGGACAGCACTTTAAAATTAATCCATTTACACTCTTGATTTTTTGTTTTTAATTTGAAAGTGAAGAAAGGTAATGTGAAAAGATGGCAGGACAGACCACTGAATTTCATACAGCTACATTTAATAGCTGAGTAAGAGGTGCTTTGAGTCACCATTCTGATTACTGCTGTCACCACTATTCCCTGAGTGTGGGATACAGCAGGTTCAGTCCTGCCCCATGTCCTGGTGCCTCTAAGGATCCTAAGAGGACTCTTCCACCATCCGGCAGTATGTATTTCAGTCTCTCATGCTGGCCTGACCTGTGTTCTCCCCCTGTTTTGTACAGAATTTCAGCTCAGTTTTGCCACATTGGCTTTTCCCTTTACATCTACGAAACTCCCAGTTCTTTCCTATGTGAAGAAATCTTTAAAAAAGGCACAAATGGAGCACAGCTAGACATACATGATGATAAAGATGTTTGGAAAAAACTCTCCCACAAACACCGTCTTTTAAGTAATAATCATGTATTAATTAAAAAAAGTGGAAAATATTTTATGAATCTGATTAAATTTATCTGAATTATGATATAAGGTGATTTCAGAGTGAAGGAATCTGGATTTCATGTGAAGGAGGGAATGAAAGCGTTGCACAAATGCAGCTTGAAGTCAACTTCCTTATAAAGTGTTGAAACTACCTTGTATTCACCAGGAGAGGGAGCCTGGCAAGAAGAGCCGAAGCTAACCTGTATCACATAAGGTGTTAGAGGGCTACAGCGTTAGAAATTCGTATTTCCATCTGTTTCAGCAGTTTTATGGCATGAAACAGCTAGCAAAACGTTTCTTTTTGAAGATCTATAAGAATTCAGGTTGTTAAACTGATCAGAAAGGGTCTTTTTTTTTTTTTTTTTTTTTTTTTTTAAATCCTATGTAGACCTGAGACAGGAGTTAATGAAAAGGCAACTTGTTTTAATACTATGGAGGCTTTACAAGAGAAGGGCTCTCTCTGCCTGGAAGTGTGGGCATTCCCCTGGCACAGCAATGTTACATGGGTTTGATCAAGTCTCCACTTTACAGGTTACATGCTTTTCTAAGTAGAAATACGTCAGGCAGGACTAAATAACCTGTGATTGGTGTGTTCATAAATGTCAAATTGCTCTCATTAGAGTGCAGATGAGAGTGTTCAAAACTTCTCATTATATTGCTGGGAAGGTTTGCTTATTTCCTTTGCTGCTGGAGCATCCCTGGTCCCAGTATATGGATATGAATATGCTTCCTAGGAGGAATACTAGCTTCGGCCCAACCTGCTCCATACAATCAATCAATTAAGTTTTAATTTGGAAAAGTTCTTAGATTTCAAATTTTGCCAGTTTGATACTAGAGGAATTTATCCAAACCAATATGGAAAATGCAGGATACACTGGTAAAACCTTCACAGGCTTTTTGATATTTCCGTATATATAATTTAATAATATATATATTTTAAATAGGACACAGCAGCATGACAGCATGTACTTGTGCTCATAACGTACTCTCTCAAATTCTTAAATTGCTGATGGATTCATGTTATTAACTTCCAGAGAACTAAAATTAAAATAATAAATAAAAATGGGCCAGCACTTGCACCATAAATCATTAGGTTTGTAGAAGTCTTTCTTTAAAGCTTCTTCTTTTTGAAGATATGAGACAGATAGCTTCTGTTGGGTTCAGATGCAGCCATAGGGTAAGTTTGTTCTTATAATACCAACAGCCTGAATAGATTATTGCTATAGATTAAGCCTTATTATTTAGGTGCTGAATAATGAGTGGAAGGGGTGCAAAATTTATGGTGAAAACAAAAATGCTGCAAAATCTTTCAAATGATGCAGCATATTTAACATTATCTGTTCATTTATTTGTGGTGTTTAATTTATAAAGGAACTAGTGTCCTTGTGCCTTACAGCTGTAAGCTGATACATTTCCAATCACATAATGCAGCTGCAACTGCCCAGTACCTGCATCTAGAGCACAAGCATATTTGGTCTAAACCCAAAGAATTCCCATGAGTACTGAGAAAACTGAGGTTAAGAAATGTGTATAGTTCTGGTGCTTTTTCTGGTATGTGCATGACCTTCTTTAATGAAGATGGGATCAGCTGTTGACCTCATAAAAGAAAAGTCTGTTTCTACTATTTCACATCTCAAAAACGTGAATACAAAGAATGTGGGACTGGTGGGTGTAAGCCTCAGGAATGGGAGTGCCTGTGTCCTCCCTGAGGCTAGCCTATGAGGTCTTTTTTCTGTTACAGTGTAACTGAAAAAAGCTTACGCCAAGAAAACGTTAGAGAGGTTAGCAAAAGAAACAAATCTGTAGTCAATCCAGTCTAAATTAAGCTAACAATCTAAGGATCCACCTCAGAATTCTTGTAACATGAGAATTTTGCAGGGCCAGCAGGAGGGAGCTTAATCGATCTTGTGACCATGTCCCATACCTTATCAAACCTTTGATAAGCACAGACAGGGGGATAGATAGGGGAAGGACTGATCTCACCTTAGCGCTGTTTTTCTAAGAGTTTTTCTTTGCTACTCATCTGACTGTGGCATCAATAGGATACCGCTGTGTCAATCTGTATTTCCTCCGTTCCCTCCTCCTGGGGTCAATTCATCTACAAACACGGGGACAAGGATATACCAGGTACAAAGAAAGGAATATCTTTGCAGGTTTTTAGTTGTCCATCTTGTATCTGCTGTGCAAGGATCTGAAATAACGTCACAGGGTTATTCAGAGAGGATTTTACCACCTTATTTTGTAGATCCAAAGTACTCAAATGTTCAGATACTCAAAGCAAGTTTATGACATGCTCCTGGCATGTCTCTCAGTGACTGTTCTCTGTGTCCATCTTTGACTTGAGGCATATCTTACAGCAAACAAATCATGTCAGTGTCGAAATTTTTAGGCAGAGATTGCATTTGAATACATGGGGAGAACTAAACAGTACTGAGGCTGATGCAGCATTGAAAGGTGCATCATGGAGACAAAGGAGATATTTGTTCCTGAATGGACTTAAATGAAAAGCAAAAATAATATGTTTTGGATGGGACTAGAATGGTAACTGATATCCATCTCCTACTTGCCTGTGGCAGGAGCTTTATGCTGGGATGAACAGATCCTATGCTAACTCTAGTTCTGTACACTGGTTGCTCAGCAGTAGTTTATTTAGCATTCGTGGGCCCCACTGCACTGCTCTGAGGTTCAAGAATCAGGGATTTCGTACCTTTCCTGTCAAAACAGGTATCTTCCTTTTCCTTCATTGTGGCATATATCATCACTACCTCTGGCCTGAGTCTTTTGATGTCTGTCTGACAGTGGGTAAATTCTATTCCTAAAGAGTATTCTCTTTTATTTTCATTGTATACAATAATTGAAAGTTAAGGTTTCCTTTGAAATTAAAATATTAGTTGTATTCTACAGTTGGCATTGTATGCATGTTGATTTCTACCCTTGTCAAGCATTACAGAAGAGATCTGTATTTAACCTGTTTTATATGGTATCTCACTACATCTATTTAAGGACAAAGGAAAAAAAAAGCAGAAGTTGTTTGTAACTTTTTAAGGGCTATTGCTCATCTTCTGAGCACAAAGTTAATCATAATTTCATACACATCAATTACAACCATCATATACGTAACTGAGGCAAGGCATCTTGAAAAACTTTGCAGAAAACATGGCATTTTTGTTTTGTTTTGTTAGGGTAATTCTGATGCATGCTTAAAAATATAAGTAATGAAAAAGTGAAAGAAAATATAGATAGAAAGGGAAGAAGGGGAGCTGGGCCTTATTAAGGTATGATATCTCTGATTGCCTTTACTACATGTGGGAATATAGATGAATTAATCATGTCGTCGTTAGAATTAATTCATTCTCTTGGGTCCACTTTTTGTTTTCTAATCTTTTCTCAAATGATTGTGGGCTAGGATACTACCGTTACAAATCCATGTAAGCTTTGAGTTGATCATTGGTTCAATTTGACTTTTTAAGTATATTAAAGGCCAATTAATAATGGATGGGCTGATGTCAAGAAGTAACTCCAGTTTTTCCATCTGTTAAAAATCTCTCTCCCCCTCAGTTATCCAGCTGTATGCTTAATGCTTCAATCTGACAATGACAGGAATTGTAATATCTCGAACTCTGCCATCATTATACCATTCAAAACCTGACTTAAACGGTGCTACTGTATTTCTTGCTGAGTTAGGTCCTTTTGAAAGAGCTCAGGTAGTGTTCTTTTGAATGCCAAATCAATATCAATAACCTGTTGAGCTCTAGAGCTCATGCAGGCTAAATCCATTTTATTCTTGGTGACTTGTTCTTAACAAACTGTAGTTCATAAAAAAATCCTGGCTTGAGCTTGTAGAATTTTCCCCACATAGAGACCACTCATATGGTTTATAGTGGTTAGACTTCCCCGTGTAGGTCTGGATATTGCAGTGCCTACAGAAAGTGATTGCATGTTATGTTTAGCAGAGGAAGAGGTGGTGGCTGTTTCTCTGAAGTCACTTTAATACAGAACATTTCCTACAGCAAAGTCATATTTCTGTTGCTGAGAAAACAGTTTTGTCTATGTATATGTCATAACATTTGTTATGTATAATGTCAGTTAAATATGCTGGAAGAAAGGCAACAAGATGTACTGAAGGAAAAAAAAATGAAGTAAATGGGACCCTGTTGTTCATTAAAAAAGAATTTGGATAATAAAACTTCACCACAATAAGTATGATTGTATAAAAATAAATTGCAACAAAGCATATTTGAGTGATCTTACAAATATTTTCATGGTCTTTCTGATGTTTCTAGAATGTCAGCCCGCAAATGTTTGTAGTGGTGAATGCAGCACTGGATGAGACCCTTCATGTTGGTCATGACATGCTGCACACATCCGGCCTGTAGGGAGATTCACCACACTCACTGTTCTTCACATCTTTATACAATTCTTCCAAGGGGACAAAGCTACCAGTCTTTGACCTTTACAATGCTGAACTTTCTGGTACACCAAGGTTCACTGAGAGCAATAAGCTCTTACACATCTCCATAGGAACAAGCCCTTACAAGCAGTACATGTACATACAGGTGCTATTGTTAAAGGCAGAGCATACTAATATCACGGTTATGTAGCAATCACTCCCGCTACAGTGCAGATCTCTACAATAAACAACCATGGTTAAGCTCTGCCTATGTTCAGCTTGAAACCAATGTCTACTTGTTATAATGTCTTCCACAGTGGCCCACTACATATATTGATATTAAAATATGGAGGATGACAAAGATAATACATTCACAAAGGCAAAAGTGATCTAAGTAATGCATAAGCACTGAGTTTGAACTCGGTGACGTGAAAGTCTTCAGATTTTGAATGAAAGAGTAATCAAGGTTTCAGGGGTAAATAGACATGGAATAATGTGCAACATAGTTTCATCGAGTAGGGGTTGTATCAGCCTAATTTATTATCTTTCTTGATAAGCTGACTTCTTAGACAATGAACCTAATCTGTCTAAATTTAAGCAAAGTAGTTGATATAGTTCCCCAAGGGAAATTATTATTAAGAAAGGAGAACATGGGGATTAATTTGAAGGGTGGATAAAGAGCTTGCTGTAGTAGCAGCTTCAGTGAATTACACTGAAGGGAAAGTTACCAGACTGAAGAAAAGTTACTAATGCTGTTTCTTGAGGTTGGGTCTGGAGAACAGTCCTGTCTAACATTTCCATTAGTGGCCTTGTTACAAGAGCGAGGTGGGTGCAATTATAAAATTTGTGGCTGACACAAAGTCTGAAAGTATTACCCTTTCTGGAGGAAGACTGGGTCATAATTTAGGAAGGATTAGATGAATTTAGGATAAAAAAATCTTTCTGAATTATGACCCAGTCTTCCTCCAATCCTGGCAGTAATTTCTCATTTTGTCATCCACAAATTTTATATGACCTTGTAGACTTGACTAATGGAAATGGAATGGAGTTTAATTGTACAATGTCAAACACTTAGAGAGTAATTACAATAACTTTTGCTGTGAGAGGGAACCTTATCATTTGAAGTGAGCTATTTAATTGGTTGTGATATATTGGAGACAGATGATGAGAGTATATGTCTGTTTTTGTGTATGATGTCAAGGTCCTACAGCTGGTGAAGTGATCTTCCTTCTAATCCTACAGATTGCCACAAGTGAGAAATAATCAAGTAAAAATGGACTAAAAAGCCTATTCTGGGATAAGTGATGATTACAAAAATGAAAACTCTGGCTACTTTAGCAGGACTGTAACTGGAGGAGGTCAGTTCAAAGAGGACCTTGTTCTGAATATTCTAATCCTGACAGTGGGACTGAAAGCAGCACAAGCTTATCACAAGTACTTTTGTTTTTGGAGGGGCTTTTTTGAAAAGCACAAGTAAGCTACAGCTCATTTAAGCTGTTATTCAACCTCATAATGACTGTTATCATCATCAGACTGAATGTTTGGATTTTTTTTACAATGAGGGTGGCCAGACACCGGGACAGGCTTCCCAGAGAGGCGCTTGGTGCCCCAGGCCTGTCGGTGTTGGAGAGGCGCTGGGACGGTGCCCGCACTGACAGACGTCAGCTTCTGGGGAGCCCTGCGGTGGTCAGGCAGGTGGCTGGTGGGCTGGGTGGGTCCTTTGCACTGAACTATTCTATCATAAATCGTTTTGATTTTCTTTCCTGTGTCTTACATAGTTAGAGTCTTTCATAATGTATGTATCCTTTTTTTTCTTTCTTTCTTTCTTTTTTTTTTTTTTTATTTCTTTCGTGGCCTTTTGAGAGGTTACCTTCACAATCCTGAAGACTTAGCTGAGAAAAAAGTTAATGTTTTTTCAAAGAAGCAAATCCATATTAACAACAGGTTGTCATAGTTGCTGACCTCAGTGGGTGACCTGTTTTCACCCATTAGGGAAAAACACAGCTTTTGAGAAATAAAATTTCATTTCAGTAATGATTTTGTGGTATTATTTCTACCTGGTTAGATTTTCTTAAACAAGTGCCAGTGTGAAAGTTACATTACATTATTACAAAAAAACAAATGAACAACAACAACAATAAAAAAACGACCACCATATATTGCCAGGAATTAATGTTAACAAATGCATCACACTTTCCCTTTCAGACTCATGGTAAGACGTGGTATTTGGGTGAGGGCAATATAATAATGTGCAATAAAATTGCAATAAGTTTGTCAGTAAATGGTCTACTTAACAAACACCGAGGAATTAAATAATGCCACAATACCCTAAGTGAAACCTGAGAGTATATAAACTGAGATGTTTCTAAAAATCATAATTTGATCAAATGTCTACAGTTTTCCGTGGGACTAGGCTAAGTCTTGATGCCAGAACTACTGACCTGCTGAATTTCAGTTCCCTGCTTCAAATAATGGCATTGCTTGGGATCCTCCACATGAATTATTAAAGGCAAATAAAAATTCTGTAGATTTTCCTGAACATGTTCACAGAAATGGCAAGACCATGTTTTATTTGACCTTTGAGTTTTAAGAGGTTTACATTCGAAGAAAATTTCAGATATGGAAAACTTCACTCTACATGCTTAACCTTTCAGAGTGTACTGGTAGACCGAATATGATAATGAAAAGGACTAAGTAATCTCTGACAAAGTTATCTCAAACATCTATAATGATATAGCACAGGCCATTACCACTGTTAGCAATGTATTGGGCACTACTATAAATGCTAACAGGTTATATAAAAGTTTTTATAAGGTTTGAATTAGACCATTACCTGAATATACATATTAAGAAGTAGGTATTGGACAGGGTGTATTGCATTTCTGCCTCATAATTTTTTATCTATTGTGTATTCATATATTATATTAACAAATTTATTGCTTCTCAAAGCTTTTTGAGATATTTAGTCAGATTGTAGTCTGGTAAATCATTCACACAAACTTTTCTACTGACCTGAACAGAACTATTTCAGTGAGTAACTGCTTGTCAGGGTCAGTAATGTGATCACAATATAGTTCGTATATTGCAAGGATTTTGATATTGCTAGGGTAGTTAATTAAGATTAGAAATGCGAATTTTAAAAGAGAGCATTACTGGAACTGTGCAGTAGTAGAGTACATTTTGGATTTGTGTTTAGTCTCTTTCATCAGAAGAACAGCGTAGTAGATTGATACCTTCTAGAAAGTATTATGGAATACTGGTGACGTTGAACAATTGTGTTGGACAGCAGCCAAGGAATTTCTGAGACGTTGAGAAGCTGAAATGTAATTGTTATACAATAGGACAAAATGCCCTTTTGCTTTTCAGATATTCCAGCCAGAAGGGGACCTGATTTGTAAGGCAAGATTGCCTCAAAGAAAGTTTCGCACTAAAAAGCAACCCCCTGCTTGCTTTGCTAGGGTTGCCATTCCCTGCTGCAGGCACTGAGAGAGTCTTAGCACTAGGGACAAATCTCAGGCTCAGTAACTGTCAAGTAACTCTTTGTGCAAGTGCCAAAACATTTTTTTTCCCATCTACTCTGAAGAGACAGCAGTAGAAGTATCAAAACTGCTCAGTCTATTTTATGCTTGGCAAGGGAAAGTTGTAGGCCATTTCCCAGTATTCATCTATCTCTAAATGCTCAATTTGTTTAGAGTGTAGGATTTACAGAGTGGTACATCATACATGCCCAAGAATAATTAATTGCATTTTAACCTCCTGTTGTGCTTCATGCATTGAAACTATTTATAGTTTGGGTATGAAAGGTCTATTACTCTATTTTTATTTTCTAACCTATTATTCTGTGTTTCTGTATTATACTTCTATACGCTGTTACATATTAGGGAACATTTAAGAATAGATAAGTATTTATTTTCTCAGACTTTTATGTTTTAATTCCTTCTGGATCATAAATAATAGCAATACACAGATCAGTGTGATCAGAGTTTGAGGCTAAAATGAATCCAACTTTATCTTTTCAGGGTTATTAATGCAATCTAATATGATATTAAGGTGGAAAAGGTATTCCATAGGAAAGAGGATCTGTATGGGGAATGTGAAGATAAGCGCATGATCTACTGACATATCTCTCTGATTTTTCAATCACAGATAATGCCAAATTAAAAACTTGACCTTAGCAATTTGTGCTATGAAAATTTTTCTTCCAGTAAATACTTCCTACCTTACGTTTTTAGTCAGTGACCATGTTGGCCTAATTTTTGCGTAGAACTCAGGGTTGTCTTGGTGCTGAATGCCTCCACCTGTTATAAGTTTGTCCACCACGCAGCCATCCTTGTAGGCTCTCCATATGCAACACATCCTTCTTGTCTCAAGTTAAAGTACTTTGAAACAAGGCAGAGTTCAAACAGTGTACCGCCCCAATGGCTTCTCATATTGAAGTATTCATATACCTATAGAGTATTCGAACAAACAGTAATGAATGCTGGAGAAAAATATTTTCATAACCAGTCTCAGTTCTGAATACGAAAATATAATATTTCCTTTCTCATAATTAAATTGAAGCTCCTCACTGCATATTTCAGATCTGACTATCAGCAATGAAATGCTTAATGCTTTCTCACATATGTAAGTTGCAAAGCATTTAAACTTGCCTTTCTGGAAAGATGGTTAGTTGCAGCCAGTGTTTCAAACTGCCCATGAAGTAATGAGTATGCTTTACATTGCTAGGCTTAGAGCCAAAAGTGAGAACTTTGACGTTGGAAATTTTGGAAGAAATCCTTGAAGGATTTCGAGGTGCACTGTTTTGCACCTGGAGTTGATGGTTCATTATGATCCCAGTAAAAAAGGGACTCTGAATCTGTAAACTATCATTTAGAATGCCATATATATACCACTTTTATATATATATATATATATATGAGGATATCATAGATATCTTTATATATAAGGATACCATAGTCTTAAATCCCTTCACATGCTGGGAACGGCAAGTTGTGTGGCATCAGACGAGCTTCCAAGCAGTACACCATGCAGATCCCATCCATGGAAAGGTTGCCAATCAGTTTGTCCTCTGAGCTCTTACAGGATTTTCTTAAAAGACAATGATTCTATTAATCATTTCTATAGTCAAACAAAAAGGATGCTCACACAAGAACTTTTTGCTGCAGTTGTAGATACAGGTGAGCACCAGGACATTCTTGTCATCTTCCTAAATTTAGTCACATTTCATAACTGGGGTTAGTCAAGTCAGTTAATCACGTGTGTTGAAGTAGAGAACTGGCCAATCTAACTAAATACCAGAGCCAAATATTGGTGTGGTAGGAAGGGACAACAACAAAACAAAGTGTTTTTTCCCTGCACTTTAGCAGCTACTGTTGCTGTCTAAGTTAGAAATAGGAACTGTGGACTGTGTCTGGTTTAATCTTTTCAAGATAAAAATATAAATTTTCATAGTTATATATTATTTTAAGTCAGTTCAGCTATAGATTTATTTTAAATTGATCTTTTGGGAGTTTTGGAGTCTAGGGCTTCACCTTACAAACAATGAATTACCTTTTCAAGTTCTTTTTCTCTTTAGTTACGCATGTGACGGAACACACAATTCAAATAATATGAAATACTGGAGACACCGTGGAGACTTACTGGAGACATGAACATCATAAAGTATATGTCTTCAAGCTGATTCTAAAACATCTAAAATCACACATAGGAGTGGTGACTTCAAAACAAAACTATGTATAAAATTAATATCTGTGACATTTTCTTCCCTGGTTATTATTCCAAAGTTATAGCTCTTTGCTAACTCAGTTTGATCCACTAAAATCCTTCTGTAAAGACACTGAAGAAAAATGTGCTATATCAACTAGATAAAGGTAGTTGCCTTGAATAATATAAAGAAATATAATTTCTTTGTGTAACTGCATAAGCACATGTGCCTGAGAACTAGAGTTAGATAAGGCATCAGATTGTTTCTGTTATTACTGTCGTAGCTCCTCTCAACTCAACATATTTTTCAGGAGGGAATTAGAAGCACTCTCGGGCTCTAATGGATATGAGCAGCTTCGTACTTTCAGAAATACGCATTCATAATTGGATGTTTTCACACATAGAATTGCTTTGGTGTAACCTGCAATGCCTTGGTGATATTTGTGTTCATCATATGGAAGACAACACAGTTGTCAGTTTTTGAATGGGACACAGCAGAATAGCCAAGTCTCCCCTGCAAAGTGTGGGGCATATGTAGTGAAGTTTCCACATCTGTGCACAGTGTTTTGTTCCAATTCAGTGATGTCGGTTTCAGTTTTCTGAGAGCAAAGGTACTAGTATTTAAAGAGAATTAATTCTTGTCACTAGAAGCAGAAAAAGTTTACTGAACTTATTTTCAGACGTGTATCTCAGTAGAAGCATAAAATTGCACCAGTATTTTGCCTGTAGAATTTTACATGTTTTACAATTGCTTATTTTAACAATTGATGGGAAAGTTCATTCTACAAAAATGCTACCGAATTGGCTGACCACTGTGAGAGCAGCTGAAAAACAAGGAATTAAGAGATCTGTGTCCTAGTTCTGTCTTCTACAGACTCAGAGTGGTACTGGGCAGTCACCTCACTTCCTCTGCTATCTGTAAAATGTGGAAATTTTTGTCTTTGTAAATCTTGGGGATATGTGCCTTTTGAAAGTACAAGCTATTTTTAGTGGTGTTTTAAAAGACGTTGGCATTCAATCCTAGGTTTTATTTCCATATTAATTAAAATAAAATGATATCTCAAGGTATAAGTAAGCAATTCCTCAGCAAGATAAGGACACACATTTTAACTCTGTTTAGTTTATTAATTTGCATTCCATGGTAAATGCCAGATTAAGTCTCTTACAGTTCTGTAAAGAAGCCAGAGGTAACATCTAGCATCAGCTAGTTTGCTTAGATCTCAAAACAAAACAGTTGCAGTAAGATGTGAAAAGAGATTGTTTCCACAGCTTGTAAATGTCTGACTTGCTGAATGTGCCTGGCAATCCAGGTATTAACTATGACAATGACTTCTGTAATATTTACATCTCTCTGTTTTGAACTCTGCTCACACAAGCTTGGATCACATTGACTATCGAATAGCAGTCAAATAGGAGTGAACCAAGAGGTCTTTGAGGTCCTTTCCAATTCTACGATTCTATGATTGGACAAAAACAGATCTGTTCCATAAAAACCAAACATTTACAAATATCTCTCCCTTAAGAGCTGAAAGCCTTTAACTTCATCTTTTATCCAGCAAGAGCTTGAAAGCTTGCACCCTCTCATGGAAAACATCTTTCAGCACTAATAACATAGTAAGTACAAATTGGTGAATGATCACACATAAAGCAGAATAGATAGCACCCTGGGAATATGATCTTTAGCAGACTGTTAAAGGTGAGGCTGTTTACTGGTTCCCAAAGAAATGCTGTTTTGGAAGTGACAGCTGCAGCCTCTGCAGGAGACACTGCTGGCTTCATATTCTAATGTTGTCTTTGTGGTACTTAAAGAGGATTAGGTAAAAAAAAATAATCCCTAAACAGGCAAAAAAATACTTTTTTTTTTAAAATGAAATGCAAGGGTGAGCAGTGTTACAGTTTGAGCGGCACTGGATTCAATTCCTCTCTGTATTTGCTTTTAGTTATTTTTTTTCCTTTCAAATGCAGTGCCAAGTATATTTTATTATTTAAAATGATCTTTAGAATATTGTTCCTTCTATTTTTACAGAGATGTTTGCCTGTATTTTCTCTCTTATTTATCAAAATTTTGCAAAGCTGCAACCATAGGTATGCTATATACATTGCAGTCAGTTTGAGAAGTGGGCCTGGTGTGGTTTTTCCAACAATATTTCACCTCTACTTCAAAAGCGTAACTAAACTGTCTGAAAGGAAATTGAAAGGAAAAAAAATCAGTTAACTTGAAGCATTTTTTCCTGACAGATTAAATTTCGTTGACATTATATTCTTAGGTGAGGAGAACGTACAGTGGAGAATTCAAAAAACCCTAAGGGATGACCTGCTTCATTTCTAAAGCTACTCTATTTAAAATGATTAAACAACTACCAAAGTGCTATTGGCTGCAACATTAAATCTCCCAGATTGTACTCATGGACTATTTCTTCTCTTCTCATCTTATTTAATAGTTAGTATGAAGCTTTACTGGTCTTTTAAAAACATAAATATTTGAGTTGCTGTGATGAGAATGTGGTGTTCCTGCTGCTAAAATATGCCACGTATGTTTGGCCACGTTAATTATGTATCAGTCCTTCTACCCTGTGTCTGTAAATACCTGTCTGGAGACTGTTTGACTCCAAAGGGATGTCAAATCACTCAACAAAGGGCGAAAAATAATTTGTTCACCTCATGGCCTTCACAGCTGAAGTCTGCTTTAGAAAGGCAGCATTTTTTTGGAAATAATCAGGGAACACATTGCACATTTTAGGCCAATCAAAGGGAGAGAAATCATGGAAGTGGACAGACAGGGCAAAGATAGAGCACAGATGTCAGAAACATCCCACATGGAACAACCTGGCTAAGGTATGCCTTGACCTGATACACAAAGCAAGTGTAGCCTCCCTGATAGCACTGCTCTGTGAGGTGTGGATTCTTGAACTACAGGATGTGGTCACAACAGTATCTCTGCCCTGCTTCCCATCTAGTCTGGGGCTCTTGCCAAACTGCCTTGAGAATGTAAATACTGAACAGGAGATTGAGGGTATCACGTCCTAATCATCATTACTGTGATTTGAGCCCAGATTTTCCCAGCCTAAGTTCCAGCTACATCCCTATGGATAGCTATTCTCATGGTCTGGTTCTGCATCTTCACAGGTGCCTCATGAGTTGGAAATACAAGGCTCAAAGGTTTAAGCAGAATGTAGGGTGATTTTTCTTGGTCTGCTCTGTTTGAATTCTGCACTTTGAAATGAAATGAAAGATGGAAAGGCGGTTCCTTCTGTTTCACAGCTATTATTGTGATTTGCAAAATAGGAGCACCTACTAGGAAAAGACTCTAAAATGCTAGACAATGAAATTATGTGGGTGAGTCGACCAGTAGGAAGAGCTAAACGTTTCTAAGAGTAAACAAAGCTAAGGCAGTAAATAAGTTGCCCTGTATTATACTACTTTAGTGATTAGGTCAAACACTGTACTCAGATGGCTTGAGTTTCTGTTTTGTACACTAAACATGTAACTTGCCCATCCTATTAGGTCATTTTATCAAGGAAAGGAGCTACATTTTCTTTGAACATTATAGTATGTAAACTGGGAATTAATTTCTTTATCACATGTTGATAGATCTTGTAAAAGGTTATATTTGAAGCTTTCATCTTTTCCCTCATTTGATGCCCACTGAAAACAGGAAAATATTTTATTGCAATGGTAACATTTGCATTTCCATTATTATAATACCTACTGTCAGCATGCATTAGTTTGTGTTTGTGAACTTTTGTAAATTGGAAATAAAATAGTCTGTACTTACCAAAATTTGGCAAAGAAATTTTTCAGTCTTGAGTGATTTGAAACTAGTGCAATAAAAAAAAAAAGAGAAAAAAAAGAAAAAAGAAAGAAAGAAAGAAAGAAAATACCACAAATCCAGATTTTCTCTAATAATAATCAAAAAAGATCTAGCCACACCAAGAAGCTTCTGATACCATTTTCCTGTTAGGAAGAGTTGTTAATAAAGACCGCTTTCTAGTGGCCTTAGAAATTTTTCAGCTGTCTGAGTGCTGAATCTTCCTGAAACCAAAATGTTTCCACCAAGTTCGAACATTTTTTGGTGCTGGTTGGGTACAACATCAGTCTTCAGAAGAGGAGAAAAAAATCTTGCTTTAATTCAAAGTCATATAAGTGAATTAATTTAAAGCATACACTCAGTCACAATTATTGGTATGACCAAAAATGTAGTTAGAGTGCTAGACATGAGGAGAATACGATTTGTGGTCACATCTCAAGTAGTAAGGCAGCTGTCAGCATTTTTAGCACTTGCATATTCCTATGGGACTTAATATGGGACATACTACTAATGGGACTTCCATTGAAGCTGAGCTACTAGAGCAACTATTTATGAAATTCCATGAGACAAATATGATATATACCTAGAACCATTGGTAAGGAGAGAATTTCTGATCTCCTTGGGGTGTTTTCAGACAGCCCAACTCTCAAGAGTTTTTGCTTCAAGTTGAAAAATTTAACGACTAATATTTGCTTTTTTAACAGGTCATTTTTTGTAGCTTTATTCTTTCATAAGAATACCTGTCTTCATTAGAAGTCATACTTTATGTGTTTTTTTTTTTGTTTGTTTTGTTTTGTTTTTTACCAATTCAGACATGACACTTCTTAATTTTGAAGTTTTTTTGTAGGTACAGCTCTTTCACTGCCATGTGTATGGATTCCTAGTGTATAACAAGGGAATAAATCTAAACATTGGAGAGTTTCCACTGCTAGTTAATTCAGTGCTTTTCATGAACTCTGATCTCATTCTTTTTTTAGTAATTGCTTCTCTTCTAAAGTAGACCTAAATCTTGGCTGTTGGGAAATTCACCACAATCGATACTTTGTTGGTCTTCCTGCCAGCAAGATTTAAATACACTTTTCAGTAGCATCTAATCTGTTCTTTGTGCCTAAGTCTAACTTTATGCATAAGTCTTTCTCTGCCCTGCACCCAGATTTCTTAAATGCACTCCATGTGGTGCCCTGAATGAGTAAGTCCTGGAACACTGTAAGGGAGGAGACTGATGTCTGCCCTATACTTTTTCAAGGGCAAACGCAATACTCGTAATTGCAGTGTAGGTGAAATGACTATGCTCATTCTGTGTGCCATGCTAAATTAATGGTAACATCACTAATCAATATCAGGCAAACAAGGCTGTGACAATTCTTCCTTGTGGGGTCAAAATTCTCATGCAGCAAAGTTTGATGGGATATGAAGGTTATTCAAGTTTGGCCTTAGAAAACTGTGGACATGTGACACTGAGCAACAGCATCTTAAAAACATGGATATGTAGGTGTGGGTTGTGTAGCAATTAGTGCTTTAGCTTGCTTTGTGTCCCACAACCTAACAATCCACACAGACATAACCAATGAATTTGTGGGATTCAGAGGAATGTTTTTGTTCATTGAGTCTAACCTTGAGTCTGAGGAAAAGATTATGCCAAAAACAGCTGATCTGCATCATCTTCTGCCTTTCCTGTGAAACCTGGAATGTGTGTGTGTGCATGCTCAAAGATCTGTGAGGACTACAGGGTGGCCCATCAGGTATGTGGTTTAAGCATGTGGGGAAAGACTGTCTGAGAGAAGGAATGGCAAGATATTCCCAGTCTTTTAGCCCTCCCAACTGTATTTATTATTTATTGCTTTAAAAAGATGATGCTCAGATTTTCTGCTTCCAGAAAGAGAGAAACTGAGAGCACATTGTTGTTTTTTTTTTTTTCCTTTGGTTTTGTAGCACTAGCTAGTGTACAGTTCAGCTCAATTTCGGCTAGGCCAACTAATTTGCTTAAGGCAATGTACTATTAAAGGGAACCCTCTACACTTCGTTACAAAAAGCTTGTTTGGCTTTGAAAAGAGAAAAATTACCAGAAAAAATAAAAGATGTAAATTATAATTTGTGAAAAGAGAGGAAAGCTAATTAAGAAAGCTTGTTGCCTAGCTGAAACAGGATTTTGGAAAGATTTGGCTGCAATGCTACCCTAGATTAAATTTGTAAATACCTGAAGAAAACTGGCTTTGATTGTCAAGAAATTTGAAGTGCCTTTTGGTAACTTTATTAGCATTAGGCATTTATAATGTAAGGAAAAGGAGGACCAAAGAAAGACATGGATGGTTAAAAATGAACTGGAGGGGAACAGGTCAATGAAAACCTTAGTATATGACACAAATTATTCTTATTCTTACAGGCTATAGGTTAATAAAAAGACTGTTAACCAACATTAGGCATCTATAACTAGTCAGATGTTCATTGGGATTGAGTTTCAGACTTTTGCATGTTTCTAGTGGCCAGTTTTGTCACTAACAGTTGTGAGCGTCCAGCACTGCTGATAATCAATTCTTATATTTCAAGACCTACAATTGGCTTAAACACCTGTTCTGTGTCACTTGGATTTGAGAATGCTGGCCTAAAATTTGTTGATCTTATGTTTTCATTAAAAAAATAAAATATTTGGTATCAATTATTATCTAATGTTCAATACAAAGATAATGCTCATTTTCACACATATCCTTCCACTTTTATTTTTAATATTGACTGTATGTTGGATTTGAAACAAAGGTAAGTAGTGCCAACTCAAGAAACTCCTTTAGACACAGTGGTTTACATACATGAAATGACATCTTGGGTTGATGCAAGACAGGACTTCATATGCTAGGGAAATTATAGCTTTTAAGTAGGGCACTTTAGTAAATTACTGACAACATTCATTGTAGTTCTGAACTAGCACAGGGTGCCAAGTCTCTAGCACATGGAATGACAAATTTCCATTTGGGGGCCATCTCCCACCTGCAGTTAGTTTTTGAGGTTAAATAGACACTAGAGAAGCAATAGGAGAGGTTCAAATGTTTTTGAGCATGCAGACTGCAAATTCTAAACAGCAGTCATGAGGACTTAACCTCATTGTCCTGTGATTTAAATTGGGGGAAAAAATTAGAGAGTCAGCTGGGAGTATGTCCAGAGTTGTATGTCCTCATTGTCAATTATGACATAGGATAGGTCTTGCAAGTTAGATATATCCTGACCTATATTTCTCATTAGTTTGAAGAATTAATGGCTGTGGAAATGGTTCTTTCAAGTATTATAAGCTGCTGTTGTGGTGCTATTTCCTCTGCTTGTACAGATTTATATGGACTTTGATGAGCAAAACTGATCTTAAGTATAACTGTGGTGACAGCCAGAGATGAAGCTGGCTAGTGACTAAAGAAACGGGGAGTGAAATAGTCAAGGAGGATAGTTATGGTGCCTTAAATCTGTTTGCAAGGTTGGTGTGTGTGTGTGTGTGTTTGTGTGTGTGTTTACTTTTGTGTGTGTGTGTGCAAATCATTATGTAGCAGCAAAGCTTATTGCAGGTTTTTTTATGTACTGGAGTCATATCTACTTTATTGGGTCACTCATCAAGGGAGAAGCACAGTTTTGCATAAAATACTGAGGAAATACCTTAGCAGGAAGGATAGCTTTAAATGTGGGACACGGGAACGGGGAAATAGGGGTTGCAGTCAGTCTACAGCTCTTTGTCTCTGCTGCTCCTTCACGGTCACTCTCTGCCTCTACACAATGTGGGGTCCCTCCCACAGGATGCCGTCCTTCCTGAACTGATCCTGCATGGGCTTCCCACGGGCAGCAGCTCTTCAAGAACTGCTCCAGATATGGGTCCGTACTATGAGGCCATCCATCAGGAGCAAACTGCTCCAACCTGGGTCCCCCATGGGTAACACCTCCTGCCAGGTCACCTGCTCCTGCGTGGTCTCCTCTCCATAGGCTACAGCTCCATCCCGGAATCTGCTCCAGTAGGGGTTCTCCACGGGCCACAGCCTCCTTCAGGGCAGATCCACCTGCTCCACTGTGGTCTCCTTCATGGGCTGCAGCGTGGAGATCTGCTTCACCATGGTACACCATGGGCTGCAGGAGGACAGCCTGCTTCACCATGATCCTCTCCACAGGCCACAGGAGGACTTCCTCTCCAGCGACTGGAGCACCTCCTTCTCCTTCTTCTTCACTGACCGTGTTGTCTGCAAGGCTGTTTCTCACTCCTCACTCTCCCAGCTGCTGTTGTGCAGCAGATTTTTTTTTTCTCCTTTCTTAAGTATACTCTCGCAGAGGCATGAACAACATCGCTTATTGGCTGGGCTCTGGCCAGTGGTGGGCCCCTTATCTAACATGGGGCAGCTTCTGGATTCTTCTCACAGAAGCCACCCCTGCAGACCCCCACTATCAAAGCCTTGTCATGTAAACCCACTACAGCTGTGAGTGACCCATCCCTGGAAGCGTTCAAAACCAGGTTGTAGGGGGCTTTGAGAAACCTGGTCTAGTGAGAGGTGTCCCTCTCCATTGCAGGGGGATTGGAACCAGATTATCTTCCAGGTCCTTTCCAACAAAAAACATTCTATGATTCTAGGCTTCTAACATTCAGCCTTAGTTCTGTCAAGACCAGCTACCCCCCAGGACAGAGACGCCACAGCTTTTCTGGACACTTGTTCTGCCTGAACACCCTTGTGGGGAAGCTTCTCTTTTTTTCTATCTGGGATGTCTCCATCTGGAAGTGAGGGCCTTGGTACCACTCACCTTTCTGCCACGGAGCACCTCTGAAAAGATGCAGGTGTCACCTTCTCTACTCCCTCCCAGCAGGCAGCTGTAGTCAGCAGTCAGGGCCACCCCTGAGCCTTCTCTCCTTAATGCTGACCAAAGGAGATCCCTCTGCCTGCCCTTGTGTGTCGTGTGCCCTGGCCCCTCACTCTCTCACATACCTGGGGCTGGGCCCACACTACACACATCAGTACCCTTCCTGCACTGGGGAGACCAGAAGGGGACACAGGAGACCACATACAGTCACAAAAATGCTACCAAATAAGAGAGAAAAGTTGTTTTACTGTTGTTTTTTTATTGTTATTATTATTAATGCAATTTGTGGCTCAGTCTGGGGAAGAACTGGTAACAAAGCATCTTGAGTGGACTTCAGGCTGCACTCCAGTGTTTCTTACTGGCAGATCTGAAGTCTTCTGCTTCTTCAGAGGAACAGCTGTCTCCATCACTGTTTTGACTGATCTGCTGCTGTTCTCTGTGCACCACCATGGAGGGCACGGCTTTGTCTTAAAGCACCTTCTCATTGGGCAGCCTTCTCATCCTCAGACTGAGCACCCAAGGCCCAGCACAGCCTTCTCAGGGGGCCTCCTGTTGCCCTGGTGCAGCAGCCCAAAGGAAGCCAAGTCCACTCCTGCCCACTCCTCGGGACTCCGAGCAGAAGAGATGACACCTCTGAACGAGAGGTGGGGATGGGGAATGGGGGATGCGGAAGGAGGCCATCCCGCAGGCAAGCCTGCTCGATGGTTCCCAGATGGCCTCTCCCAGCTAACGGTGGCGGCGGAGGCTGTGCCAGGGATACGGAGCTTTCTGGGCGCTCCTGCAATGCTGATGTTTCCTTGCAGGTGGGAGCCCTGGCATGATGACATTGTGCAAAACCACATGGGTTGGACGTGGATCCACCTCCATCGGCTCTTCAACCTCTGGAGCTGGATCCACCTCCATGGGCTCCGCATCAGCTGCCCCGGTCACTCCACCTCCACTGGTACTCCTCTGCCGCCACTTGCTCTTTGGTTCCAGGAACCATCGAGTCCCACGCAGCTGTGGGCAGCTCGTCTCCTAGGACCTCTTCATTCTAGCCATGCTGGCAATCGCTAGAGGACCTGGAAGTTGAGTGAGTGGTGGGCCAGGTGCAGGGGTTTTTATAGGGCCCTGTCACAATACGGGGGGCAGATGCCACTGTGCCATCAGGAGGCCTCAGTGATGGCCCTGTGATGGCGTGCCACGCCCGAGGCCAAACATGGCTGTGTTGGGAGTGGGTTTCTGTGGCCTGAAAGAGGCCCTTACGTGGAAGGAGGCCTGCAGGTGGTGGGAAGAGAAGGGGCCACTCTGAGGTCCCCCTTTGCCCTCATCTCTAGTGTTCAGGAGAAACCTTCTCACCACTTCTGTGGCTTCTTGCTTCCTCGTTCGGAGGAAGAGCTCTCCCGTCTGGTTGGAAGACTGCAAAAGGAAGACATGTGGAACTCCCTGCAGCGACATACATTTTTGGAAGAGCCAGTTGAAACTAGAAACCTCATGAAGAGGTTGCTTCTATTATGTGGAGGTGGAACCCGGATGCTGAATGTTAGACTTCTCGGTCGAATGAGTCAGTGCATTTAAAACCAAACCAAACCAAGCAAATAAAAAGAAATGCTTTGACAAGGCCAAAGCTTTCAGGAGCTGTTCTGTGTTGAAACTGTGAAACAAGGCACCTCCAGCCACATTGTGCTATGAGGTTATTAAGAGTTTCGTCACAGAATCACAGAATGGCTGAAGTTGGAAGGGACCTCTGGAGTTCATCTGGTCCCACCCCTCTGCCAAGCAGGATCACCTTGAGCGCATTGCGCAGGATTGCATCCAGGTGGGTTTTGAGTATCTCCAGAGAAGGAGATGCCACAGCCTCTCTGGGCAACCTATTCCAGTACTCTGTCACCCTCACAGTAAAAAAGTCTTTTCTCCTTTTCAGCTGGAACCTTTGCATTTCAGTTTGTGCCTGTTGCCTCTTGTCCTGTTGCTGGGCACCACTGGAAAGAGTCTGGTCCCATTCTCTTGACATCCTCCCTGCAGACACACTGCTAAGATCCCCTCTCAGTCTTGTCTTCCCCAAGAGAAAGAGGCCCAGTTCCCTCAGCCTCTCATATGACAGATGCTCCACTCCCCTAATCATCTTTGTAGCCCTCTGCTGAGCTCGCTCCAGTAACTCCATGTCCTCTTGGGGGGCTCAGAACCGGACACAATACTGCAGGTGTGGCCTCCCCAGGGCTGAGGAGAGGGGCAGGATTGCATCCCTCTACCTGCTGGCAACACTCTTCCAAATGCAACCCACGATACCACCGGCCTTCTTGGCTTTGTTGGCCACCTTGGCCTCGTATAACAGATGCTCCAGTCCCCTAATCATCTTTGTAGCCCTCTGCTGGGCTCACTCCAGTCTCCATCACTGTTTTGACTGATCTGCGGCTGTTCTCTGCACTGCCATGGAAGGCACAGCTTCGTCTTCAAGCACCTTCTCGTTGGGCAGCCTTCTTGTCCTCAGACTGAGACACCCAAGGCCCAGCTCAGCCTTCTGAGGAGGCCTTCTCAGAGAAGCTACCCCTGCAGACCCCCACTACCAAAGCCTTGCCATGGAAACCCACTACATTGTATTATTTGTTGTTTAATAATCTTTGGTTATTTCTGCTATTATTTATCTAAATCTTTCTTGAACCATTTTGATATCTACAATGCCATGCAGCAGTTTTATATTTTAACCACATGCTGGGCAAGAAACCACCTCCTTTTTTTTTTTTTTTTTTTTTTAAAATACTGCTTTGCTTGATATTCCATAGTCCTTGGGCTGTAACAGATGGTGAAAATTGCTCACTATTCTCTGTTTTCATGCTTTTCTTGATTTTATAGGTGATCTGATATGTGAGGATTGACTATAGTGTCTGGAGTTTTGTGTTCATCTGGAATGTTGTGTTCTGTACAATAGACTGGAAATTCAGACTTCATTAGCCACCTTATACCACGTTGCTGGACATTCCCTTAATCTTACCAGGATTTGGAGTGCTTTCTGTCAGATATTTTTGTTTTCTTTAACAGATAATTGAATTGCCTGTACTTACTTTGCATTATCACTGTGCACATGAGGAATTACAAAACTGCACTCTAATTTTCTCACAGGGGCCATGCAGACACCTCACTGGAAACCTGTATTCTGTCATCAATAGGGCCCTGAAATCTGACAGATGGTCAATATTAAAGGAAAGATGGTCAATACTAAAGAAATGACTGGAAATTCTTTTACCTTTGTACGACGCTATGGATAGTCAATATTTTTTGTTGCCAGAATAAATGAGATAGGGTTTCTGTGTGGAAAGTTTAGTGTGCAACTTTTCATTTTCAGACAAGTAATGTAGTACTATTTTGAAAGGATTTAAGAATCCTTTGATCAGTAACATGCACAGTTATGGAAGACTAAGTATAAAAACCAAGCCCCGATGATTTGGGTCTGGAATCAGGAGTGGGATTTTCAATCTAAAAAGGACAATTTACTAGCTTTTTTGAGGAGGAAGGATTTATCTCCTACTGAAATATTTGGTGCTTCTGGCAGTTAAGGACAAACATTTAGACCTGCCAGAATAATGGCCTAATCCAGGATAGATATTTCAAGCTGCCAGACTGGCTGAGTACTTGAAGCAGCCTGGCTAGATGCCCCTATTTGAGGCTATCCATTCTCCTGTGACATCTGGCTCTCCTCTATCTGGCATTGTGTTGCTTTGTTTCCACTGCAAAGCAACAAAACAGAATTACATTTTTAGCAGCTGGTGATATAGGAAAAGTCCCCAGCTCACTGACTGTGAGATCCTTTTGGTGAAGTGTTCCTTCAGACAAGCAGGCCACCTGCAATCTGGGGGTTTTAGAGAAATGTCTTATTTCCCATTATGGAATGCCTCTTACAGAGGAAGGTGGCTTTTTGCTGGTTTGTGTTTAGAAATTAGAAACAGCTGATGATGTTGTGACGCCTCTTAGAGATAAAACAACAAGTAAATCATCATTTGTTTCCAATAAAACAGCATCAGTTTTAAACACCTTTTTAGCAAATGTGCACTGATGTTTCTAGATTTTATTTGATAAAATATTAAAGACATTTTTCATTACTGTATCTGGAACAGTCTTTAAAAATAACATTGGGTGGTGTTATTACTGCTTTGTAAAGAGACTGATCACTTTACAGTGAGAGAACTAAGACACAAGACTTAAGACTTTGGTGACTATATCAGCCAAGAGTTCCCTGAAGTGTCTTCATAATTATGGTTTCAAGACACACATCTTGCTGTTTCTACTCCACACTTTGATTTCACAGCAAGGTGAAAAGATTTTTTCACTGTCAACAGAACAGGGCTATAACAGAGCCAAACAGACCCCAAAGCCCTGGTTAAGGCCATTTTTCACCTTGGTGTAATCTTAATGCAAACCATGGAAGTGCAGCTGACCACAGTGCCTTCCCTCTGCTCCACCCGAGTTCTTGCTTATTTGCTGGTTCCTTGCACAGCTTTCCTTGTGTTGTTTTCTGTCAGCTTGCCATGCAGGTTTTTATCTCACTGGGCTTCCTTGTATGGGTTCTTTTAATGATCTACACCTACTGAATTCCTTATGCTAAATAAACATGACATGTTATGGCAATGTATAAAAGGTTCGTGCCTGTCATTATGGACACTAGCTGAAGTGCATATACCTGGTCTTGACCCAAAGAAGATATATTCTTAAGAAATGTGATGAGTATATTTTTCTTTTATTTCTACCCCCTCATAATCTATGACCCTTTCCTAACACATAACAATTCTTCCTGTTGAATCGCTTTATAATGTACCAGAAACAAAGAACAAATAACTGTTTTAAAGGCTAAATAAAGCCGAACATCTAAATTAACAGCACAACATTTTCTCTACAAGAATGACTTCTTTGTAATCTGGTGATATCTAGATACATTGTGATTTTTGTCATCTCATCCAGATAGCTTTAAGAAATTAACATTCTCTTAAATTGTTGTGTCTTTCTGTCGGTGTCTTTTTCCTTTCTTTTACAGATTACTGTGGGCAGTTATTTCCTAGTTCTTTTGAATACCTGAAGTTCCGTCTCGTAGTTATTTTGGTGACTGGTCGTTCAGATTGGATACTGGTCGGTGCGTGGGTGAATTGCTCCTGTACTTGGCCACGTTTGTACTAAAATCAACACACAAGGCATAGAACTCTGAGGTGCTGCAGAACAGAAGTGTGTTGGAAAAGGAAAGTACCGACCTGTGTTGGCACTTGCTCTCACTGGCCTTCACTTCAGCATAACTATACAGCAGTGGGTCTTAAGCGAGTGTCGCTACACAGGTGCTGCATTTTGCTCTGTGGATGTACTGGCAGTAAGTCAAGTCTTTGACATAATCCTGCTCAAGGGATCTGGGGAACACAGAGATAGCAAATTTAAGTAAAAATTCTAATTAAGAAGGTTTTTTTTTTTTTTTTCCATTTATGTGCTGTTTGACTTTTTTGATCAGGAGCTCCTTAAGGCTTTTGCTATGTCTGGACATGATAATAATTAGATATAATAGAACAAGAGCCATTCTCTGTTACAACCTGTAGAAACTACCAGAACATAAATAGCAATACAAAATGCTTCACGGGAAGGAGAAGCCTATGTTAGGAGAAAGGCAATTGAATTGTATAGCTGACAAAATACTGGAAAAGGAAGCCAGGTGCAGTTGTTCATGCTAGTGGCATCCTTGAGCATAATTTATAGCAAGATTATGTAAAATTACAGTGCCTCCGTATGACAGAAGGATGTACTTACATGCACACCCACATGTGGGTTGCGCTGAATCAGGCAGAGTTGGAGAGGTTATTGCAGAGCAAGTAAGAACTGTTCTCCTCCTTTCTATTCAGTAACTGTGTTGAAGAACTAGGTAATAATATAGCCTATTCTGTTCTTAATTTGTATTGGTTGTGTTCAGATTGTGAGCTGCAGGAAAGTTCCAGCCCTGCAAAATTTCCAGTCTTACCCTGCAAAGATCTATATGTTTTGCAGGGTTTTGGAGAAAGACGGTGTTACTCAGCTAAAGGGATGGACAAAAGAATAGATCCCCAGCCTCCTGCGTGCCATTCCACTGCTCCGTTGACTGCATCAAACTCTTTGTTGGTAGGTGCAGAATGGCACAGAAAATGATGACACATCAGAAATGCCCATTTGGGGGATGATTTTAGTCTTTATTCTTCAGTGACGAAGGACAGGCTGAATACCTCTCTCTGTTGGGCAGTGAATGTGGGGGTGAGTGGACCTTTCTTCTTGTTACTGCCACAAGCTCCACAATGCTACTTGGCATTCCCCATCCTTGTCATTATTCAGTGGCTGGCAAAATAGACTTGCTGACTTCTGGACTGACCTACTAGGCTTTATGTTTTATTGATGCCCTATGATTTTCATGACTTCAGAATTCTCCATTTACTTTAATTAGTTGACCGTGAGTTCACAAACTCAGAGACCTTTTGAAACATTTGGCAGGCGGCATGAAAGTGTCACAGCAAAAGCCTGTGAAGTGCACAGTGTAATCCATGTTGAAAACACAGGTGGGATTTATAGAAACCTTTTTTAGTCTTGAATATTGAAGAAAAAAAGATGTGAGAAAAAAGTCTGCCTACTTCTCTGTCAGATATTCCAAAGGAAACTCAGGGTAAGCTTTCCCACCTAACACAGCTTTCACTGAACTTTCATTGATTTAAATCAGAGTGGAAGTAGTCCAGGTATCAAAAATCTCTGCCTGACTAGCAAGTTTCTTGGTGTCTTGTCCAAAGTACGTACAGCAATGTCTCTGTTACTCCCCCTGTTTGTTCCAGAGAGGTCAATATGTTACACAGGATATGGACATACAATGAAAAGCAAATGAGTTCCCATGGCACACAAACTGCTGTCTGCCCACTGCACACTGCCCCTGTACAGGGACATGCTCACTATAGGTCGCGTGCTTGCCATATGTGCTCTTCGTTGTCTCAGGAGGATGGTTTAAGCTAATCCGTACAGCTTCATAGCTGGAGGAGGCTAACAACAAGCAGTCAGTCATGCATTGAAACCAATGGATAATAACTTGTTGGTTTTGAATTGTTTACTGTATTCTAATTGATATATTTAATGAGTACCGAGTAAGGGCTGAGGCATGTGTGGTATTGCACTGCAGGGGCTCTGTTTCAATACTTGCTTGCCCTTATAACAAGTGCTGAATGAAAGCATGCTGTTGATGTATGGACAATCTGTTATTCAAGTGTCGACTGGTGTACCAAGCATAATTTTAGGTCTATCAGACATTGTAATGTATTTTTAATTGCCTGTAGGATATTTTCAATCCAATCGCTTCTCAGTGTTAGTTCACCAACAAGGAGCCATAAGAAAAACAATGATCTCCCATGAGCCTTGTGGGTTCTGCCTCTGGTGTCACTGATCTAAATCAACACAGTAGTAACTGAGCACTGAAAGCGTAGGTACAAAGCTCTGGAGGCTTTATGGAAATACAGTGGAAAAAAATAAAAGGTTGTGATCAAAAGAACAGAATAATTACTGTCACATAGAATTTAAAATATTTAAGATTTACTTAATGAATATTTAATTATATTAAAGCCTTTGATATTAAAGTGGTTGTGCTTAGCAGAAACTGTTCCAGGGCTGGTATCTGAATTTCAGGTCAGGGTCTGACTCCAGCCTATTAATTTGTGCTCTGGATAACTGCATCTGTTTCATTCCCTGGTGACTGTGACAGCTCTCATCCTTTTTGCTAGCCTGTAAACTACTTGGTTCTGTTTGCTCAACTCAGTTGCCAACTTGTTCAGTTCTTAATGATACAAAATGGGCATAATGAAATGCAGCAGCTGATTACATGCAGAGTTCCCAAGAGAGTCAGAGTAAGCTGTGCAAGGGAAATCCCAGTGGAGGCAAATACTCTTCCAGCCTTGTGTGAAGGTGGTGGCTATGCAGCTGCTTTCACAGGGAGCCTGCAGCCATCCAGAGAATGGCCCCAGTGAGTGGATGGGATGGCATACAGGACATGGACAGGAAAATGTTGGTTGTACAGGTAAATGTCACAGCTGAAGACTTCACCCAGGTTTCTACTCTGTACACTTGTTTCTACAGCATCCCGTGCAGTCTGTACATATGGCAAGGAGTCTAAATGCAGCATTCCCTCCTCCCTCTGACCTAAACACTGATGAACTCTTTTTCAGTTGCTTGTACACGCATTGTCTTCCCACACAGTCCCATGATGTTTTCTCGTGACTGTTTATATCAGACATTGTTTCTGCATATTTATCCAGTTTACTGCATTACATAGCAATTTCTAAGTTGCTCTCACCTAAAAATCTTTGTGCTGAAGATATTAGATTGCCTAAGTATACCCTAAAATTCATTAATGCAAAATGGGAGTGGAAGTCCAACTTTAAGATAGGAAGCAGACATTTTAACTCAATTTAATGACTGTGTAAATAAATATATTGCTGATTCTTACTAAAGATGCAGTAAATAGAGAGGATACTTATTATTTTTGGTTTTATGTAATAGGAACTGTTATAACTTGAAGAGTCCTCTCTTCAAGGACCGAAGAACCTCTGGGTAAAGTTGTCTTATATTGCTTGGGTGACTGTTTTGTGAAGAGAATGGATTCGCACAGGATCCAGCTGGAAAGGAACAGGGACATCGGAGGCTGCACTGTCACAGTCTGTCTCTTGCACAGAGCTGTACGAACAAATGGGGAATCCAACTTCTCTGCTACTCTTCTCTGTGACTGTTTCCATGGCAACAGGCGTCAGTCTGCTGAAAATGGAGTAAATGACAGTTTGGAAACAATTATTACTTTAAATCACTTAGTTTTTGCACTCTGACAACTGTTCTCATTGCAATAGCAGCAGGTAACAGAGCAGTTAGGTTCCCAGTTGCCAAGCTCACATTCAGCTACCAAGTGAAAGCTGAAAAATATCATTTTGCCAAGAGCACCCTGAGGCCTATGGATCTGAGAAAGGGGAAGTGGTTTTAAACTGTTTATTATGAAATATATATATATATATCATATGTCTGCCTCTAAGAAAATTTAAGAAGGGAATGTTTAAAAAAGAAAAGAGAAGAAAAGGATTTTAAAAGGGTATTTCACTTGTACAAAGCCTAGTTGGAGGCCATTAACAAGCAGAGTAACACAGGGATCAGTACTGGGTCTGGTCCTGTTTAACACAATTAATGAGCTGGATGATGGGGTAGAGCGCACCCTCAGCAAATTCACAGATGATGCAAAACTCAGGGGAGTGACAGATTCACCAGAGGACCATGCTGCCACCCAGAGGGATCTAAACAGGCTGAAGTAGTGCACTGACACAAGTCCCATGAAGTTCAACAAGAAGTGCAAAGTCCTGCACCTGGGGAGGAACAACCCCAGGCACCAGGACATTTTGGGGGCCACCCAGCTGGAAAACAGCTATGCAGAAAAGGATCTCAGAGTCCTGGTGGAGACCAAGTTGGACAGGAGTCAGCAACGTGCCCTTGCTGCTAAGAAGGCCAATGGCAAATTAGCACGATCCTTCCCCTCTACTCAGCATTGGTGATACTGTATCTGGAGTACCATGTCCAGTTCTGGGCTCCCCAGTACCAGAAAGACCTGGATATACTCGTAAGAGTCCAGCAGAGGGCTACCATGATGATCAAGGGCCTGGAGCTCCTCTACTGTTAGGAGAGGCTGAGAGAGCTGGGACTGCTCAGCCTGGAGGAGAGGAGGCTCGGAGGGATCTCATCAATGTCTATAAATACCTGAAGGGAGAGTGCAAAAAGAATGGAGCGGGGCTCTTTTCAGTGGTGCCCAGTGCCAGGACAAGAGGCGATGGACACAGACTGGAACACAAGAGGATCTGACTAAACATCAGGAAGCACTTCTGTGTTCTGCAGGTGACAGTGCATTGGCACAGGTTGCCCAGAGGGGTTGTGGAGCCTCCCTCCTTGGAGCTTTTCAAAAGCTGCCTGGATGTGGTCCAGGGCAACCTGCTTGAGGTGTCCCTGCTTGAGCAGGGAGGTTCAACCAGATGACCTCCACAGGCCCCTTTCCACCTCAACCATTCTGTGATTCTGAATATTCAAAATCCTCACATTTGTTTGTAGAGAGAGCAGGCCTGGTCTTCACACCCATGTTTACAACTGTATCACCGTATGTTCAGCTCTTGAAAACATAACTGTACAATTTCAAATCCACACACCATTGAGGTTTCAAAGATAAGCCTAGTGCCAGTTTTTCTGGATTCCTGTTATTATCTTGGTGAGTCTATAGGGAGGAGGAAAAGTAGAAAAAAAAAAAGTCTTCTATAGAAGTCAGAGAAGGGAATCTGTCAAATTATCTAGTTTTCAATTCTTCATTAAAAAACAAATAAATACTGGCAACACTTTCAAGTGTTTCGGAAAAGAATTTGCAGTATTTGCCTATATTTGTAGCTTCTACTTTTGCAAAAATGGATTCCAAGCATGATTCAGCCTCTAGACAGAGAAGCCTTGAGCTGACCAGAAGCAGCAGAGAAGGTATTTATGGGAAATTGGCACAAAGCCACAACTCTGTGCAGGGGTGTTAAGGTCACATAACACCTTGTTGATACCATAATTTTAGAAGTTACATACCTGAATTGTGCATAAGTTGTTGATTTTGAGACATTGAAGGCAGTTTTTTTAAAAGTATGGACATTAAAAAATAACACCAGGTCTCTTTTCACTGCTTCTGAATTTTGCAGTGTGATTCAGGAGCTTATGTCCTATGGCACACTCTTCTGTGTTAGATTCCAAGCTCATTAGGTGCAGTATCTATTTGCCAGATACTGTACTCTCCATCAAATCCCTCTCTAAAATCCACATCTGTCAGAAAGCTTTAGAAGAAGTAACCTAATCAAAATGTTTCAATGGAATAATTTTGCTTACCAGACTGCTCATGATTTTACAGAAACAGGAAAGTCTTATCAGTAAAATACTTTGACATTTCAAGTCCAACTGTCTATCATCTCGGCTTTGTTGAGTTATTGAGTAGAGTTCACAAGTCTTATGTCACTTGCAAGACACCTAGGACATTTGTGGGCAAAATACTATGAGTAGTACTAATTAACAAAAATTTTGGTGGGTATTTCAGATGTGGATGTGTCTTTATTAATATCAGTCAAATAGTATTACTCATGCTACATGTTATATGTGGATACAGGAGTTAGACTTGATGATCCTTGTGAGTCCCTTCCAATGCAGGTTATTCGCTGATTCTGTGGTATGTAGCTTCTCCATTTTTGTACTAATTTGCTATATAAAAGATCAATGCTTCTACTTTTCTCTCACAGTCTCTCAGCTCTCAATCTGCTACTTGCATTTTAATCATCTTTTTTGCTCTCCGTTTCCTCTGCCATTTCTTTGATCTTTGATCTACTTTTCCATTTAGAAAGTTTTCATTCCCCTAGATACTGCACACTGTTATCAGTTTTCTCAGGAGATATGCAGAATCATTTTTACAGGTCCCAGAACAATTCTGCAGCGTGCATCTGACAACTCAGTGGAAATATCAAACCTCAGGTCTGCGTATCATAGGATTCCTTCAATTTCATATGCCTAATGCCTTGTGTTCACAGTGCAACATCTATGCAAATAGAAAAGTTAAGATGCAGAAGTGAAATGAAGCAATTGCCATAACCCTCCCACCAAGCACCAACCAGTGGAGCAGCTCCTCAATTTGCCTTAAATCCATTTCTTTAAATTGCTAGAAACAAACAAAGGCATTTGTGGGAATGTTTATTTATTTATTTATTTATTTTAGTTAAATCTTAGTATATTAATAGTGGGCAGTCTAATCTATATTTGGAAGAACCTGAAACCATTTGGACATCTAAAATTCAGCAAACACTGAATCACAGGTTACCTGCCCAACTTGATATTGGTAATGAGTGTTTATTGGAACAGTCTTAGTGAGTTTCTTCAGCAGTGGGCTGTTCCAGAGATCTGCTACCTCCCTGGAAGCTCTGCAAGGCATTGCTTTTTTCTTTGTGCAGAAAGGAAGAATTTGAAATCTGAAAGTTTTAGTGAAACTGAAAAGCTGTTCCCCCTTCCTGGCTCTAATAATTGTAATTTTAGAGTGAAAGAAGTTGTCATAGACGTTGTAGAAACCTGAAAGGATAAATTCATTGTTAATTAACTGGCTAAAAAAAGACCATTAAAAAAAAAAAACAAAAAAACAACTAAAAATCTTCACCTGGTTGTCCATTGAGAGGAGGATACAAATGGAGAGCCCTTCATCCTCCCTCCTCCCCCCCTCTTCTTCCAGCTGCTTCAACAGAACTTCTAACAGCAGAGGCTTAATAATTTTTGAAAAAAATGATTTTTGATAACATTCACTAGTTTGCTCATGGGTTTTGATAAGGTGGCATTTAGATCATATAACTGAGCTTGTTGGTATTCACACTGTAAACTTTGTCTTGATGTGAGGGAAAAACACTCCAGAGCTTCTTTCACGAGTGCCACCAGTCAGTGTTTCAAGAGCTGTTGACCTGCCTCTCAGCATATTTCAGCATAATTTGAAATGAGACCTTTTGGTAATCATTTGTAGTGTATGGTAATATATATAAAATGAGACTACTATTTATTTAGTCCTAAGGACAAGTAGTTTCGCAAGTGAGTGCCCATCTGTGCTAAGGTGATAATAGAGTAAGATTTAGAAAAGAGTCTATGGATCTTTGTTGTTAGCTATTTTGCTTAAAGGGTCCTTTAAGTTCTGCTTTGCTATTGATAAGCATTACACCAATATATTGACAATACTGATTGTTTTGTAGCACTGAAAAGAAGGATAGTATGAAGGGTAGCCACTTTCCCATCTCTCATTTCAGGCATGTGGTAATAGAAAAGGAATATTACAAGGTGTTTTTTTTCAGTGCAAGTGATACAGCTAATCATATTTTTGTTCTTTTTTTAATGAAAGACAATGTTAGTGTCCCAAAGTTTCTTTCAGCCAGTAAAACCATTGTAATGGAGAGGATGGAACATGGAAAAAATAAATTGTTGAGAAAAAGGATGTTAGACTTTCTCTCCCAACTATATAGGATTGATATTAGCTACATTTTGCACAAGGGTTCGACATAGGTACAAAGCTCTTTAGGCTTTATGGAAATACTGTGATATTTGGTTCTATTCTGTGATACTTGGCTTTTTAAAATGGTTTTTAGGAAGGGGAGGATATTTTTGTAACTGCAATACTGTAAGACAATAAATGTTCTACATAACAGGCTCTTATAATAAAACTCCTTATTTTTGTTCATTTTATATTTGTACAGCATGCTATATACTGTTCTGCCTCTTTGCACTTCTTTCCTTACTTTTTCACATTAGTGATCTTAGACTTCTTGGAAGCCATAAGGAAGTTCTTTTTCTAAGACTGAAAAAAATACTTTTAAAGTAGACTTCTAAACCATAACAGTAATGGCTTCTAGAACAAGCGCTGTGTAAATGATGAAAGAAACTGATTCATATCTCTGAATACTTGAAGGCCTGATAGGCAAGAACTGACAAAGAGTGATTTAAAAATGAAAATGAAGCCATAATATATTCAAAGAAGTGAAATGGATATTACTCGGGGGGAGACATTAATTTTGACTTCCAAAGTTAAAAAAAAGTGTTCATAGAGTGGGAGCCAATTATCATCCAATTGCTCCAAGCTGGATTTCAAACATGATATACAAAAATGGCAATTATACAATGTTACATGCTCTTAGAAAAGTAGCACCAAAGGATGGCTTCTGCAATTGCCTGCAAGCTTCGACCAGCCACATCCCAAGTCACATATCCACTAGGAAGGAGGAAGGAAAGAATGGGTTTACGCATCACATTAGAAAAGTCAAAAAAATTATGTGGACATAAAGACTTGGCTCCCAAACCAAAAGTGTGAACCATGCTTAATGTCAGGGTGTACAAGAGGTGGTGTACTATCTCTGTGTGAGGTATAAAGTCTGGAAGTTTTTTCATAGCATCAAAAGGAAGCCATCTGCCCCATTGCTCTTCTCTATTGGGAAATGTAGTTGAAGGGATGAAAAGCTACACCTGGTTATCTTCCAGATAAGTATGAGGTTACTGTAAAGTACCAATTTTTAAAAACTTATCTATTCCTTGAAAACATGCCAGTTTAGACATATTTTTTCCATGTTGCTGACATATTTCTACTGGAAACCTTGTGTGGCTGTCCACCCCATTGGCTAGGAGGTTATTCCAAACCACTGCTTCTAGGAGTTGCTGTTGCAGTTGTGTATTGCCATGTAAGCAGTCCTGGAACCAGTGGCTCCTCACCACTATGCAGCTAGCAGCAGGAGCTGCCTACCCCTGACCCCTGGGGAATGAGCTGGGCCCTGTCGTGGTGTTCCAAGAGAGTCCCTGTGGGACAGCTGTCCTAGACCAGAGGTGCAGAATAAAGTACAGAAAATGAACATCTGTCAGTGTGGTACATGCACGTGATGTTCTTTTCTACATTACTGTTGGCACTTACCAAATGATGGTAGGATGCTGATGGTATATGAACTGGTGTTATTCAGCTCTAGATCTACTGAAAGCTCTTATCCACTGCAGTGATTTTGATGTTTGTCTGATTATAGAGAAGAGACTGAAGTTCCAGCTAGAGAAAATGGGCAGTCACGTCAACTGAGGAGACCAGGCTAACAGAATCATAGCTGTAGGTGAGAGCCAGGAACAAGCATCACAATTAACAGAGCAACCTGTTCTAGAGTGGACTTGAGGTACCTGCTTTTGGTATGACAGTGAGGGTGTCACAGGCTGTGTCAAAAAAGTTGCATTCTCTACCTGGGCTTTGGAGGCAATTTGAGCAAAGCCTGTTCTTCTCACTGGCAGCACAGCAATGTGGAAAGTGGCCTGAGGGCTTAATAGCTTTATTATAGCAAATTACTTAGAATAAAGTTGTAAGAAACTAGGCAGCTGGGATTCTGTATGGAAAAGATGGGACTCAAGGAAAGAGAAACTGCAGTGCTTGTGCTTATAGGGAGTAGAATCTTCTTTTCATTTGACATGTCGTTGTATCCAGACATTTATCCCCACCCACCCCCCACTTGACTATGTACCACATAGCAACATAGGAAGGGTTAATTTGCATTGCTTGTTTGTAGAGTGAGCCTTGCCAAACTGAACACATTTGCTATGTCAGAGTTGTGATGTGACTTGTCTTCCTGACAATTGGTTTACTCTACCATGATCTGTATTTGACTAATATTTGAATTGTTTCAGAGTACATCTAACTTTGACTTTGCAAATACAATGGAGAAATTAAGCAGAAGCTCTAATATCCACCCTAACTTACCAAAAAATATTGTTTAGCCATTTATTTTAGTCTGAAAGGGTGTACATATATGCAGTGGTAAAAATAAAATTTCGGTGGTGCTCAAAAAGTACCAAAACCACATTACTCTCAGAAGACCAAGCATGTTTTGCATGGACAAAAGTAACCTAGTTTACAGGAAGCTTTAGTTCACAATCTGAAAGTGTGTAATCTGTTGCTGAAATACACCAAACACTTCAAGAATTATGTAGAATCGTTTATATATTACATGCTTTGTAAAGAATTATGCCATCAGTCTCTACCATCTCAGTAAGAACAATTCTATGGTAAATGGCACCATTCTGATCCACATATATTGAGAAAACAAAATGAGTGCTTAACATAAGCCAGCTAAGCAGGTAAACACACTAAAAAACTCAGTGAAACAGATCTCAGCCTCAGAGTTGCAATAACAAACAGTATGGCAATGTCTAGCACAAGATGGATTACTCTAGTGCAAAACCTGTAGTGGTGGTGTGCTATGCCCAGCACAACTATACATGCTTATTAAATAGCATATTATACACAATAGGAAGTGTGACTTCATATTCACAGGAATACAAAGAATTTATCCTCTAAACCAAACAATACCATATATTCTCAAAAATAGAGAAACTTGCTGCATATATATTGTGCTTTAGTACAGCAGATGCTGTGTAAAATCAGACTTCACAAAAGTGATGTGCTCTCTACTGGTGCACTTAAAGTATGCTTAACTACCCTGCTAGTTAAACTGGAAAGAAATTCTACTTTTAATATGCTGTTATCACAATTTGTATTATTCCACTTCTTTCCCCAAACCTCCTCTTCGTTTCCAAGATGTAGTAGGCAACGTCTACAGAAAATTCTCCATGATGTATGCTAAATTATTATTCTCCTTACACTACCATACACCAGTAATTTTATAATCTGCATGCATATTCATATATAGTTTGATAAAGTGCATACTTGTGGAACTAGACAAGCAGGATTTGATTTGTTTTATTGGGGACAGTAGGTTGGGCTGTTTTCACCGGGCCTTCTAAATCAGTTAAACTTTGGAAAATTGACTTGTTTTTTTTTTTCTGGCTGGTCCAGAATATCCAATTAACATTTCAGTGACTTAAGTGCATCTTATAATAATCCATCTCTTGGAGCTGCCTTAATTGCTCATAGAAAAATACATTTGTGCCATAAAAAATGTATTTTGGGGCTGGAGGAAGATGAGCCTGGCTGTTCAGAATGCTGAACAGATGGTGGTGTAGAGTCCTGGACTGCAAATTCATTCGTGCTTTGGGGTGCCTGCAGATTAGGCCGCCCCTCTGGAACGCTGCAGAGCCAACGAGCAGCCATCCAGGGCCCTTTATAATAGCTGGCGTTGTGGCCTGTGTTGAACAACAAAAAATAGCAGTTATTTTCATTTTCACGTAGTTGTGCCACAAACGGCTGGATCTACTTCCTAGCTGTGAATATAGGTAATCAGATGCTACCTAGCAGCTGTTCTTCTGTGGGAAGTTACTGTAAATATCTCAATTAGGCATTTTCAGTCTTTGGAAAAGTAGCATTTGTTAAAATATATTAATGTTTCATGTTGTTAAAATAGAAGCAAACATCTATATTTCATTAATTTTATAAAAATATTCTGTTCATGTGGTTTATGCTAAATAAATTAGTTTCTTCAGACTTCATGTATTTACTGTAGGATTTCAATACTTGGAAATTCTAAAATCTAGTGTATAATAAAAAGGAAAATCCATAGCTAAGCTGTTCACATGCAACTGAAGCTTAGATATTATTCTCCCATAAATGATCAATTCAAATTGCGTCTTCCTCAGTTGGGCAAGGACAGAAGAAATTTGACATACTACATTCTAAATATTAATACAATTAGGTTATTTCATGCAACCCATAGGCAAGGATAGACTAGATCTGAGTCAGAAAATCTTTCAGGAGAATGTTATTCCATGTACCCCACACAGATGATTAAAAGAACCTCCGCTCAATTGCTTCTACAGACTAGAACTACAGTATTTGAAAGAAGGATATTTCTTAGCTTAAAACCAGCACCACCTTCTTCACCCACATAATCTGAGAAGGTCAGTCACTACTCTAATATTCCTTCGACAGCAATCTCAGCATTTTGAAGACAGGGACTTTAGTCTCACCTTAACTCTAAGTCACACCCAACAAACAATTACCCAATACAAACACTTTGTTCTCTGCTACCTGTGCCTAGGGAGTAGTTTTATGATATGCCCATCTAGTCTGTGTAACAGTAATTTTAAATCAAGCAGGTCAGAAACTCAAAGCTGGAGTTCTCCAGAGTGCATCTCCAGCCTCTCTCTCCTGTTGTGCTTAAGGATAATGATTTTCGGGGGCAGGTATTTCCTGGCAGTTGCTGACCGGCTGGAGGAGTTGATGCTCTTGGCATTGCCTGAGGCACTTAACCTGGCTGGTCATTAAGTGATAGGAAGTGTCTGATCTGGAATTCATTATTGTCATTATGAAGAGAAATAATACAACTCTTACTGAATGTGAGAAAATTGAATATTACATCATCATGTGGGGATTTTTGTTTATAGCTCTGAATTTTTGCTTGTAACTAAAGAGCAAAAACACTAGCAGAAGTGAGGTTGTCTTTTCTGGAGTCTATTAAACTTAAATTCTGTTAAGTTTTATGCCCTCAGGTGTAACACTAGTTGGAAGAACAGCTATGTAAGATGGCATCTCCCTACACTACTATTCCACTTGCTGTAAATTCTGAACCACCAATAACTGCACTCTACTCACAGGCACATGTACACTTAGGCACATTTGTTTCATGTCTTACTCCTTTTAGCACTAACCAACCAAGACTGCTATGGAAGGCTAGCTGCTTAGAAACTGAGCTGTCAGTGGTGCTGACACCAACAGTCATCACGTTTCCAGTGGAGGTGCCTATACATCTAGAACGTCTGAACAGGGGAAGAATAAGCTTTAAATCACTGATGGCAATATAGCTGGTGAAGATGCTAAATCTATTAAATAAGCCCAGAACTAGTGTGAACTAGTGGAAATTTACTGTAAGTTTAATTTTTAAAAGTCTTGGCTATCAAAGAAAGCACTGAAAAAAGAAAGCTCTCAGCTCTGGTCGCTACTGTGCATTGGAACAATGAAAAGGTGCATCTGATTCTTCTGATCTGTATTTCATCCAAAACTACTTCAGATTTCATTTGAACCAAAACCTAGTGAACAAGGAAGGAGTGTTTCAATTTGCTTCCCTTTACTTTGTGGACAATATTGCCAAAAACCAAGCGAAATAAGCAGCTTTGTATTTGTTGTGTCCACGTTTTGTAATATTATGTGGGTCCTTTAGTCCCCAGTGCACTTTGTGCAAAGACTAGCAGAAGCTTTGCAAATGCACATCAGGACAGAAGATAAAGGATATGAAGGGAGAGGGTGAGAAAGGATGTGATTTACTATAGGTTCTGCAGCAATGCAGAAGCAGAAGTGAGAGTTCTGCTCAAGTCCCGTCATCTTCAGTTTAATGAGCTAGTCATTAATCACATTCATGTCCTTTTGCACCAATGAAACATTTGTTACAGTTTTGAGAACTTGCATCTTCATTGGGAAAGAGCTGTTTTTAAAATGAATTAGTTTACTCATTAAAGCAGACAGAAAGGAAGGCTAACAGCAAACTGTGATTAACTGGACAAACAAATAAAAAAGACCTTTAAAAGATACCCATGTGCTTCCTGTGATTACAGATTGCAGTCACGAGGCAAAGCATCATATACATATGCAAATTTTTTCATTCCACATTTTTATTTGAAGAGTAATAGCATTTATTCATCACTTGAAGTTTATGCACAGATTTCTTTTGACTGAATATATAACCTGATGGCCAGGGGTGTGTATGCCTAGCATCTAGATTATACTGCAATCTAGATATGTAACCAGATTTAGAACTTTACTCAGTTACTTGAGAATACAGTTAAAAAGAAATGTCATTAAACACGTGGAATCTGCATATGTACCAAGGTTTTATCTTTGAATTTTGACAGCTGATAAAACTCACAGCTGACCTCTTGAAGAAGCTTATGTTTCAGTGTGATATTAGCACAAGATAAAAATGCTACCAAGTGTAACATCATGCTGTTCATTTGAAATTCACACAGAAGACCTCAGGATTGCACATGAATTATAGATTGTGAAGCCTGAGCCAGGTCTATGATTATGTTTTAATATAAATCCATTTCTGAGTTACACCACAATGAATATAAGACTGTTAAGCAATAAAAACCCTGAGACTACTATATAGACACAAAGATCACTGGCAACATGCTATGTGATTTGTGCATTATTTGTGTGATGTGCCATGACGCTGACAAATGGAATTGAGTGATTAGAGCTCCACGCTTCCAGTTTTAAAGGATGTTCCTTTAAGTTGAATTGATTCACCGGAATCATTTATTTTCACTCTGCTTGGTATAGTACCCCAATAATCACTATTGCTTCAGCTCACATCTCTCAAATAGAGTATTTTTACTTTATTTAGTGTACATGTAGCAGGAAAGTCAGCCTTTTGCAACATCTTACAAGCTGATCTCTCTCTGAAGAGTTTGTGCTACTCTTGGTATTTTCCAAAACGCCTATCAAATGGGTCTTTATACCATAACTGATAACAAGGCATTAATACAGAAGACCACACACATTTTCTTGCCTCAATTCACTAATTCACAGACTTACTGAATGTTATTGCCACTAAATAGGTGGGATTGTCACTAGACAAGATGCTTATGCCAATCCTTTAACTATATCGGGGCATATTAAACAACAAAACCAGAAACATCCCCATCTGTATGAATTACATGGATTTTTTCTTTACAGCTCTCAACACCTTCAGAGGAGCAAGAATGAGAAACAGTTTACCACTAACTGGGACTAAATATCTCAGCTCGAACACTCCCTTCTGGGACCACAGAACTATGTAAGAAATGTAAGTCAGTGCTCAAAGGTAAAACACTCCTACATGTTAGGGAAAAAGTGCAAACAAATTCCAAGGGCTCAGTAAGAGACAACAGCAGATGAAGAGACTCTACATTTAAATGGATTATGATTTTCATGGAACCTGACAGTATTTGAGGGCATGATGTGGCAGTTCATGTCATTAATCTATCATTTGCTCATTATGCTCTTCTCAGCTACTCATTATATTACTGGTCATAGCTTATTTGCAGTCCATGTTTCATGATCCTGTTCCAGTACCATTTCCTTCTGTAGGAAATCTTCCTTTATAGTTCTTGATTGGCCTTGTACACTAAGGAGGAACTAGACCTGCAGGTGATATCTTTATCTCAAGCAGAAAGTGGGTCACTGGCTTTTCACAAAGCTGGGGATGATAGTTTCCCTAGATTTTTATCCTCACCTGCTGCTCCTGCATTTTTAAAAGCTTCAAGCATATCCCAGCTCCCTGGGAGGCACCTCCATATTATTTCCCTCAAGCAGGCCGCAATCGCATTTTCATCCTCCAGCTGGGAGAGCACAATAAGACTTCCCCCAGAATTCTGTCAATGCAGATCATTTAATTAGGCCAGATGGGATCACTCTAGCAGAAGTGCAAAGCTCCTTTTCCCCTTGGAACCGCTAATGCTGCCTTCCCAGTGTTTGGTTTAGGCAGTCAGGGGGATAAAGACATAACACATCCTTCTTCCTCTGGAGCAGGCACTGAAGTTATTGAAGGTTTAAGTATTCAATCTTAACTTTGTTCTTTAACTTCATTAATTCAGTGTTTTCCTATATTCATACATAGCATAAGAGTAGTACCATTATTCAGCTGTACCTGTGGAACTCAATGTTTTCTGAAACAGAAGCTGCTATTAGAATTGAGTACATCTTGATAGCTTAGAGTAAACACAAAGGTTTATCCGTATAGCCTAAACAAGTACTACAGATCAAGCGTTAAGGCTATGTTGAGAAGACAAACAAATCTGAATATTAGCTAAAGTGCTTATACAACTTACTTTGCACTGTCATGATCTAACAGAACTATGACTGTGATGAAAGAATTTGAGTATTTGTAGTGTTAGATAGCTTGAAACTCACTCTTAAATATACAGAGCTTATTTCCACACATTCTTCTGTTCATCTTATTGTTAATTGACATAGTATTGTCTGGCTATGCGCTTCTTACCTTAAAACTTATCCAAGACCAAAGAAATCTTGAGACATGTTAAATTTAATGGTACTGCCTTTAACAAACTTAAACCTAAGGCTAACAAATTCTCAGAAAACTCATTCATTATTCAAATGATGACAATATTCAAAAAAGAAAGTCAGATTTGCCTATTTAAGGTAAAACTCTGCTTTAAGCAAACATACATCCACACTGAAGGCTTTAAATACTAACTGCTTATCTGTTGTAGGTACAGTAGTGACAGCAAGGATATGTTCTTCCTGCTTATACAAATTACACTCATATGCTTAGATCTAGGGTAGTCTTACAAGGAGCCTGTTAGTGAGAATAAGGCTCATTGTTTGGTATTTCTTAATATTCTTGACAAATTTAATGAATAATGGCAGTTATGACAATGGGCCAATTTGTATGTATTGATCCTCTACAGACCTGGACTGAAATCACCAGCAAAATTAACATGGGCAACTGAACTTATTGACCTGAGCTGAATTCACATCAGCAACCCAGTGCTGTAAGACCCATTATCCAGCCCCCAGAGCCTCCTGTTCTGCAGTGTGAGCTCAAGTATAACACGCAAACCAGACAGCAGAATTCCCAAGCTGTGACTTCCAACAGATTCCCTTACTCTTACCCTTCTCCCCGCCCCCCCCCCCCCCTTTTTTTTTTGTCCTTTTCAGACTTAATGTCAAGGAAAGGCAAAACTTATTTCCTACCAAGGCAGGTAAACAGCAGCATGGGTCAGCAATCAGTACACCCTGTTACCCAAGGGAGAACACTCAGTTTCTCTACATTATCATTTGCAGCATGGTCATGGGTAAATGCAATTTAAGAACTAGAAAAAACAGCTAGGATTTGCAATACACTGCCACCCACAGCCCTGGGGTGTACACAAACGTGCCCTATTGCAGTACCTGGCAAGCTGGATGCCTAAAATGCTAGTGAGGGGGAAAGCAGCCAAGAAACCCCATAGGCAACGGTGTTAGGATGGTTGTTTTTTCTAGTTAGGTAGTTGCTAACTCTCCCCAGAAGAGCCTAGGTTCTGAGCCTGTTGAAGGCCAGAGAGCTCCAGTAATGAAGATGTAATCTGCTGTTTGAAAGTTAAGTCATCTCCCTAGCTAGACAGCAACTGAGCAGAAGTAATCAAGTAGGCATTTGGAGCCAAGTATAAAATTGTGCAAGTAGGGACATGATATTTATGTTCTTCTAATAAAGTAAAGAAAAGCTCTTAGGATAATATTCATGTACACAGGACTATCCAAGACACAGACATAGAGCTGGTAGCTCTAAGAGGACAGCCAGAACAGAGCCTAAGGGGAGGTGAGCAGAGACAAGGGCAGCCACAGCACCGGCCAGGCCTCAGCTTGCCTGCTGGGACGGTCCCACAGTGCTGGGGCTGAAGGCACAGAACAGGAAAATGGCAGCAACAGCTCCTGTTAGCAGACACAAAGCAAAAGCAAGGCAACAACTTAGAAGCAAGATTAACTTCAAACCATATAGGGACAAAAAGCAAACACCCCCAACGCAGCTTAAACCAAGACTGAAGGCCCAGGCTGGAGCTTATACGGGGCTTCTGGGCCCACAGCTGGAGGCTACACGGTAGCAGTCCCATGTGAGGCTGCTCACAGCAATTAAAGGCTGCTAAAGTCAGTAATGACAGGGGAGGTATAGGCACTCCAACCATGTCTTTTGGGGGTGGCAGCTAGGAGGTATGTGGGTTAGTCTAGAACATCTTAATGGTATCAGTAATGGCATTGGATGCCTGGGTTTAGGCCACGGAAACCCACCTGCAGTGACTAATTGCACTATGGGCATTACAGCACTTCCTTACCCTGTGTTAGGGGTGTGAGAATAAGTAAATGAGGCTGAGGAATACAGCAATTGTGGTGTGGGAAGCTGCAGGGGCATCTCAATTTGGTGTTGGATAGAACAGGGTTTTCAATTCTAAAAGTAAAGCAAGCAGTTAAGAAAATTTACCTGTGCTTTACTGACTTGAATTCTTAAGTTACTTCTGACTTTCATGAAGTAAAAATAAAACAAATTATTTTGATATTAACTATTTTAATTTTCTTTTATAACTTTATTGAGGGAAAATTATTCAATAAGTAGTTTTTAATTTAGAAGTCAGAATGGGACACAAAAAATTGAGTCAAGAAATGTATGTAATCCTTTTCTACAAAGAGTTATTATTTTGACAAAAATACAATAAATGGAAGAAGCATGCTTGACCAGTTGAGCTTTAATAGAGGTTTTTGTGTGGATTACGTAACAAGTTCTTAAAATACTGATGCAATAACTGATTATTTTTTCTTCCTTTTTTTTGTGAATTTAAGAATGCCTTCCTGGCATCTTAGTAAACTAGCAGTGGTGGTTTTTTCCTGTTTACTTGGCTTGCTGTTATGGCCTAATGCATCAAACCAAATTCTGAAATTTTTTAAAGGTAGATTTAATTTAGTCAGTTTGTTGTACCTTGCATGAACACCCAAGACTCGCACTTGAGATCTATCTAGGCAGCTATTAAGGTACAGAGGATGTATTAAGGAAAGCTGATAGAAGTATTGAGGTTCTTGATATGTTTTGCAAAGAACATCAAATCCGCTATATCTCTGCTTTTAATCATTGCTGACTGTGAGTTTAGCTGTTTCTCTGCTTAAAGAATCTTGGGGGGAAAAATGATTCCTCATACTATAATTTACAACTGCTTAACTCATTTTTGCTATTTTTTTATTTTTATTTTTATTTTTATTTTGAATCGGATTTAGAGGTATTAAATAATTGGTATGCAATTCAGGTGTTGTAATTGTGGTTGGTCAGAAGTCACATAGTAGGTGTTTGGCTCTTTGGTGTGAGAGAGTTAACTGGGAAAGGCTGTGATTTGGTATAGGCTTAAAGCCTCTCTTGGGAAGTGGCAGAAGAATGGATCCTGTAGACTTACAAGCATTTTCTGAAGCTTTTCCTTCCTTGACTGCAAAGGCGTACTCTCAGCATGTTTCCCCCAGAGCATGTAAGAAAGACAGTTTTCATGCATAGGTTGAAAGATAAGTGGAGAAATTGTGCTAGACATGTAGAGCTGTAAAATGGTCAGCCTGCCTTACCCAGATGCTAATGCCTGCTTCTGCTACCTTGGCATGGGGGACAAGTTAAAGTCTCTGCTGAGTACAAGGAAGATTCCCCACTTGATACAATTTTTTTTTTTTCTTAAGTAGTAAAGGGCAATTTCCTAGAGCAAACTGGAGTTATAATTCTAACAGAAAGCAATTGCACCAATTAAATCTAACCATCGTATCAGGGATAAAGCAGTGCATTCCCATTGCTAAGTTTCTGAGTTAAATGACAACAGAATAAGATACACCACGATGACAGAATGAGGAATACGCACCATTTATTATCAGGGTCTGTTATGTCTTAATTCCCAATTGGTTTCTTTTCTCTAAGGCATTACTTAGTGTGATATTCTGACTTCTAATGATGGCTAATACAGAGCTAGTGTCTGGTGTAAAGCTGTTATTTAAACAGTTTTAATTTGTTATGAATACATAAAATACATAAAGTACTTGATGTGCACTGTATCATCAGAACTTGTTCCTAACCTTTATTAATCTGATTAGTTATTTTATATGAGAGTAGAATTAGATGCTTGCAGTAGAAATGCCAAGAGTTAGATATGATGTCTTTATTCAAGAGAAAATCAGTTAATCCAATTTCTAAGAACATATGCTAGTTCTGCTGGTTATAAATCCTTTCCAAGATGACTTAAGTTTCTCTTTGCTTCCTCTAAATGCTTTTTCCTAGTAGAAGCTGAGAGTTATGTAATCATTATGATTTTTTTTTTTCTTGAAACAAACTTTTTATTTAAAAAAAAAAGAGTTAAAAATAGTCACATACTTGGATATGAGAAAAATCAGTTGTTGGAAAATATTCAGATACAACTATTTCGAAATACTGCTATGGCTCTGAAGAATAATAAAGCTTTAGACTTTTGTCATGTAAATAATGAAATTAAATTTAACTGTTTCACTGGAAATTGTTTTAAAAGAGCATCAAATGTCTCATGTAAAAATTCAGCTTGTACCATTCCCCACTAGGGAAGTGACTCACTGCCTGCATAGAGCAGGGTTTTTCCAGGACTTCCATGGATGCTTTAGAGAGTTACTGAGTGCATCCTTACCAGACAATTTGATGTGGGGAAGCCATACTCTTATTTTACGGACTGGCCAAGAGTTTCTTTATACTTAAAACTGAATTTGGATTAAGTTAAGGAGGTCAGTTGGAACTAAAAATGCCATGAATAGAAAAGCATAGATAGACCTTTGCAAAGTCCTGTAGTCAACGACAAAGATGCCAGCTCAACTAGCTTCCTTCATCTTGTGCTGTATCCCATTAAGTATATGTCCTCCAGTCTTGGACAAATCAAGTATACCTAATTTATAACATAGCATTGTTTAATTCACACAAAGTACCTGGTGAACGTGTATCCAGTTGGGTTACAGCACAATGACACCAGTATGCAGTCTCATTTGTAACATCCACGTATCTCTAACTATAGTAAACAAAAGTTACACATGTGGATTAAATGCATTTTATAGTGGGTGATTGATCACTTCCCATTGTTCACTTCAAAACACATACTGTTCTCTCTCTTATCCTCTGGATGAGAGCAAAGGCCAGGCTTGGAAGTTGGATATTACTGATGTTTGTTTTTTTTTCTGAAGTGGTTACACATCAAGTCCCATTTTGTTTAATTCCTTAATAAAATCATATATATTTTAGATCTAGTCTGAGGGACTCATTCCTAATACTAAAACACTCTGGTCTGCTGAAACATTTGATTAATTTTGTGCTGGTTGCAGTTTTGTAATGAAACCCTGAAAGCGCAGCCAAGAAGCTTTACAGAGTGTTACCGAACATAGCTGTGAATTATTACCGTAGTAACACTCACAGAAATAAGCATAGCTTCCAGTCTCAGTGGAAGGTTTGTGTCTGCTTGGCTTTCCAGTCACAGCTTCTTACTCCTTGTGCTGCGGAGGCTGGGATTCCTGTGGGGGTGCTGGGCACAGTCTAGAAGGACAAATATTTACGGTGTCCAAACAGCTTTCTAATCAGCTATAAAGATGGGTGACTACAGCACAGGGCTTTGAGAGAGAAGATTTAAGTGAAGAAGAAACTACCACTGTATCTCACTAATGTGGTTGAGAATTAATGTTGATATTTGCAGGCAAACAGCTTTTTAAAAAATCATAGTAAATTATAGGAAAAATGGCTTAAAAAAAAAACAAAGAGTCCATCTAGTCTATGCCTTTCCACAAGGCAAGATCACTTCTACCAGGCTTTTCTGACAAGTGTTTCTGCAACATGTTCTTCAGAAGTCTTCAGTGCTGAAGTAACCTATTATGGTTCTCCCCTATTCTCACTGCACATAAGTTTTCTTAGTGTCTGGCATGAATCTCTCTTGCTGAATGCTTCGCCCGTTATTCTTTCTTTTGCGCTCAGAGGGCAGAAAAACAATTTATTTACAATAAACAATTTCTTAACTCTTCCCTTTTTTATCTTGCATATAGAGAAAAGCCCTTCCAGAAAATATACAATCCTAATTCTTTCAGTCTTTTTCCTAGAGGTTTCAGAAGACTTATGGCTATGTGATAATTTGCTGATTCTCTGGTACTTTTCATTGTTCTCCCGTTGATATTATGTAGCTGATTTGAATCTTTCTCCAAAGTAGTGCTTAGATGATGTATTACATGTGAGACCTTATCAAGGTGGATACAGGAGTCATTTCATGTATTTCCTAATATGATGCTCGCTTTTGAGCGGCAATATGATAATGCTTATTTCAATGTGATCTATCATAACCCTGGTATCGTTATTTTGAAAATTGTATTTATTGCATTGTTCCCACCTCTTGTGGTTTTTATTTTTTGCAAGTTGATTATTCGTAACTGTAATGCTTTACCCTTATCCTCACCAAATGACACCCTGTTTATTTCACATCTTTCCTTAAGTTTCTCAGGATGATCAGGTATCCCAAGCCCATTCTCTGAGCACTCATAGCTCTTTCTAATATTGTATTCCATGTTTTTGTAATTCTCAGAATTTGGGTTTTCTTCTTAAATCTTGTTGTGCTTTACCTACAGGGAAAGAAAAAAAGTGGATCCCAAGAAATATATTTGCATGCGTTTGCACATGCTGTTTTATTTAAAATACTTTCTTGTGTCTGGTGATATTTAGGACAAATGAGAATGTTCAGAAAATATGTGGGAACAGATGAAAAAGCTCATTTGGAGATCTTTGAAGGGAAAACTGAGTAAAGCCTTTTGAGTTCCATTGTATGATAATATTCTTTCACAAGGAGAAGCAAGGAGAAAATGGAGACAGGCTACCATCTATCCTCACCTAGAGATAACTGTTACAAAGAAGAAATGTGGGGAGGCAGTTCGAAGTTCGCCTGCTCTTTGGTAGAAATCTAGACACAGAAAGAAGAGAAATAAACAGTGATTTACCTTCCCTTGTTACTAGGAAATGACAAAATCTCCATAAAAGATATTTATCTCTTACTGAGTTATCTCTCTGAAACTTTTTTGCTTTGTAAATCACTGAGGTATTAGAAGAGCGAGAGGTATACCTTTCTCAAGAAGCCTGTTTGTGCTGCTTTTCATCTGCTGCGTTGCTAATATTCATGAGACATCAGTAACAACAGTTGACTATTTTCAAAAGACTATGTGCAGAGATAACTCTTGTCAGCGTGATACTTGTGGTGTGCTTTGGGAGGGAGCTCCTGCTTTGCTCAGATGTTATGCCTGGCATTTGACTATCCATGTTCCAAAATAGGAATGCCAAATAAAGCTGGTTTCCAAAATGGTGCAACTCCCCTGAGCAAAGCAGTATTTACAAGTACAAATATAGATTTGAAGTCCTACTACCATCCCTATAATACATGTTTTAAATGCTAGGGGCTACTTTTGGGGGGGGGGGGGGGGGGGGCGGGGAGGGAGAAGGTTGTAGTTATGTATAAATAAAATGCCTGAGCCGTAAATAACAGAAGGGATCAAAGTTGGAAAATCATGCTTTTGGATAGCCTTTGACTAGACCTTAAAAATACCTCTAGAGTATGATTTTAAAAAACAGTTGTCTTCATTCTTTTTCATTTAAGGAACCTTCAGATGCTTAACTGAGATCAGGTTGCCACTGCTGCTTCTAGATGACCTTGAAATTATTGATGTAGAGTTACCAGTCCCTGCTTCTTTTGTCTTTATGCTTTTGCAGTACCATGGGATTGATCCTACTCTAGGCAGACCCACCTGGCACCTCAGCCGTGACCACAAATCAATTAAATGGTCTTGCCAGGGTTGCAGAATTTTACAGATGGAAATCCAGCAGTTGCCATTTATAGCAGGCTGTGGAGAAAGCTTTGTAAAATGTGATATGGTAGGCAACACCACACTTCTGGGAGTCAGGCCAGCCTGTGTGAGAAATGGGAAGCTGAAAAACATCATCACTGAGAAATAAGGATAACTGAGGAAAGGAGCCTGGGCACATAGTATGTATGCGTAGATGGGCAAGATGGTAGTGGAAAAGCTCCAGTTGACCAAATATTATGAGAAAAGGACTACAGAATATAGTTTAGGTTTCTAAAAGTTTTCCACTTGTGATAGAAATGAATCTGAAACTTGGAAACTTTGGATGTTATTTGGGGGAGGGGGGGAGCTTCAAAACAACAAAGACATTTGTCATTCTGGTTTTAAGTATCACATTAGGCTCCCACATTGCAGGTATATTGCCTGCTTCACTGAGAGCAAAGGCCAAAATCTAGAAGTCTGGAGAGTGTCTTCACCCATAAACTACTGACTTCATTTTCCTAAATCTTGTATAAATGTAAATATGAATTGGTTATTCAGGGACCACTATACAATTTCTTATTTTGGGGGCTTAATTTAATCCTGACACTCTGAAAGCTTTTCATTCAAATTTTATCAGAAAAACTTAGTGAAAAGTACCTGTTTTAAATAAATAAAAATGGCTAGGGATTATATAAATAACTAATATTTCTACTGAAAATATATTTATCTACTACCAAAATGGAACTGATACCTGTTGTGCTATCAAAAATTTTCTCTAGTCCAAAATGGGTATGCAAAAATTTCCCAGAACCAAGTGAAGAACAGAACAAAATGCATCAAAACAGATGTCAGAATATCTTACTTAAGAAGTCTATGAAAATACAACCTCCCTTTATGTAAAATCACTTTAACGGTAACTGTAGTATTTTTCAGAAATTAGGCTTTATAAAAATTGTAAGAAGCAGGGTAGTATTCATTTACCAGAATATGAAAGTAACTGAGTAAGTGGAACAGATAGAAGTCTGTTTGCTTCTTTTAGTTAATATAAGCTCCAAATTTCCCATAATACACTATCTGGGCTACCTCCTTCATCTCGGCAGTTGGTACCGTTCTGCTTTCATAAGTGTTGCTAATGCATATGGCATGTTTTGAAATAGTTTGTCCTCATTGCCCAATGAGAGGTCATTTAAGAGGGAATTAACAAAGGGTGGGAACTAATAAAGGTCTAGGACAGTTGCCAGTAGAAGAGGGAATAGAAACTTCTCAAGTGACGAGTACTAAAATGGATGAAACATCCTTTGGAATAGGGTTGGATGGAAATGTTCTTGTGTAGAAGAATCAAATAACAAATACATGTGTGCACTTGAATAGCCTCATATTCAGAGAGGAGTGCTGAGAATGCAGTCTTGGAGGATTTTGACAATTAAATGAGAAAGAGTGACTGGAAGGGATAACCACATCTGAGCTGCTTGTTCCCTGAAGGGGGGTTTGCTAAGATGGGCGGCAGAGCTGCCCTAGTAGAGGGTTGTCTGGTTGTCGTGACTCCCTCATGTGGAGTTTTTTAATCTATTTTTTATGCTGTGATTACTGGTTTTAATCCAGTTCCTGATAAGATGAGTTTTCAGATTAAGTTCTGACACGTGAAAATAAGATTAAGTCCCTGTAGTATTTATGACAGAGCAAAATGAAAGAAAACTCACTGTCAGGGGGATCTGGCAATACATAGACCTGGAATTCTGGCCTTTTTATGTTCCATTGGATTGCTTTTGGCTGTTTGGCTGTAGTCTTCCAGTTGTAGTTTACTTGGATTTTCATGGTTGTCCCTTGCTATTTGAAAACAAATTTGTAAACCAACCTTGTTCCTGATTTAATAAAAATAATAATAATAATAATAATTTCTTATAAGAAATAAGAGTCAGATTTTCAATTGATATAATGTGAAGGGGTGCTTTTTCAAAGCCCAGAGAGCCTTATTAATAGGGAAATCTCTTGCTCATTCAAAGCATCTGGCAGCAGGTCTGGTTGCAGAACACATTAGAGAAATCCTAGCTGGGACACCAAAAGGACATTTTGCTCCCAATTGCTATGCAAAAGGTGCCGATATGCAGCTACAGTGCGTGGGAGCCTCAGTGCATATTAGCCTCAATGTTTGTATGGGTGTACTTAAAAAGACAGTGGTATTCTTCAGCTTAAAGCAGAAATCTGTCTATGCCTAGAGCATCTCACTGGAGAGCCTTTCCTTATAAACATAAAATACAGGAGAAAGCCGAGCCATTTAAAACACAAATATTTGGCACCTCCGGTCTCAGTGCTGCTCCTGCACAGCCATGCTGGCTTTTAACTTCTTTGTTTTATTAAACTATTAAACTGGGAATTTTTATTACTCCCAATATAGCACTGCTAATAAAAAGTTACAGTTAAAAGCCTCTGTGGGTACTGAAACTTGCAGCTGTGATTGCTCTTGATGGAAATAAAGACAAACTCGGCTTTTAAAGCCTGCCTCTGTCAGGTGGTGGCTTCAAATCAGAGGGAGCTGTGTGGGATAGCAGCTGGGAAGGAATTACAGCAGCAGGAGGGTGACAAGGGGAATGAAGAGAAGGTGCCAGTGGAAGAGAAATATTAATTACGTGTTTGGGGCACAGCTATAGTTACAATATGAAAATATCCCAAAGTTTGAAAATAATGAAAAGACGCTTGCTGCTTTAATGCATGTGTAAATATGACACTGGTTTGCAGTAGTAGTGGCTTGAACCTCACTGGAGGCTTTGAATAATTTTGCCATTAACGTGGAGTTCTGTAGCACAGCACTACTCAGGACCACTGTATCGCAGAAAAATCGGAGCAGCAGGGTGAGGTAGCGTGCTGCTACCCATCCAGGAACGTGGATATTTGAGGCTGTTCGGAGCTGTAAAGGGCAGCCTCTTGAACAAGGACCTCTTGAACTGGGGGTTCAATGCCACAATAAAAGAAATTTCAATACAAATAATATTCATTTATATCCAGCTTCCTAAACCCAAGTAATTCTCTTTGGCACAGGAGAAAACAATTGTACTTTCTTATAGGATAGTTTTCTCTGCTGGAAATAAATCTTTTCAATTAGAACAGAACATTGAGCTGGAAGCTCTGATACAATGATCTGAAGTTTTCTGTCTTAAGGCAGACTCTTTTTACAGCCCCTTTCTTTTTGTGGAAGTATAATATGGCAGATATAACCATGTTCTCAATTACTGAAGTCGAAATCCAAGTTACCTGACTGGACTGCAGGAGCCAGTCCTGGGATGAGAGTATTGCAGGCACGCGCGGTGTCTCCTGCCGGGCCTCAGAAGTTTCGGGGAGCATGGCTCTGTGCTAGCTGCCTAGGAAATGAGGCTGCCTCTCTGGAGAGAGGTTATATTGCCTGTGGGTTCATCTGTGTTTTGTTCCAAAACAAAAATTGCAGCTGTAGACATCTGAAAATAAAAAGCCTCAAACTGCCCACTCTTTCAGTAGGTATTCGATGAGCAGAGCTATAGCAACTGAGCGGTTGGTCAGCTGTCTCACGGGTCACAAAGACTGCTGAACGCTTGAGGAGAAAATATGCTCTCTTTGAAGGCAAAGCTCCCATTGACTTCTGCTGGAGCCGTTTTGTTTGCGCACTCAGGACAGGTCAGTCCTTCCAGAAGGAGCTCCTCTGGTTGCACCTTGCATTGATGTGACTGAGCTGAATTTAGCTCTGCTGCCCTTGCTGACGTTTTCTTGAACATAACAGTGCTGGAGTTGAATAATAAACTGTGGAGGTTGCTGAATAATCTTGGTGCCGTCTTTTCTCAGTACTCTCATTTCCTCATGTGAGCATGAGGCAAAATGCTGGTTTTTTTTTTTTTTTTGATTAATTGTTAGTCTACCCAAAGCCACCACCAGCAGGAGTGTGCTGCAACTGGGTGACATTGGACAGCAGATTTTAAGCAATGGCAAATATCCATTAGTGCTGAAGGCTCATAACTGGAGCAATTTTTTGTGCTCCCTGCTCACCTCTCCCGGAGTTGCCACTGCTGCCCCTGGGGGCAGGAGAAGGTGGTGCCCACTGCTCAGCTGCCTGGGTTAGCCTGGGCTTTCTTGTGCTCCTCTTCTGTCAGTGCTTTGTGTGAAGGCAGTTCTCAGATTTGGTCCACATTTTTCTCTCTCTGAATCTCCATCCACTTTGAATAACTCGTACAAGTCTGTGTTTAGGAGAAAGAAGTGTCCTGGTTAAAGCATCGTCACTGCATTATGCTGCCACTTCGTTAGCTGGGCTTACCCAGCACACAAACTAACCAGCTCTTCAGAAGGAAGAACGGGGTGTGTTACTGTGGTCATGGTGTAGATATACAGCAGGGTGACTGCATTAGGAACAGTGATGCCAGGGCAGTTCTGGGGGATGAGGAAAACACAGTCACAAGGATTGAGAACAGTATAGAAGTGATCAAATACTTTCCTGTGACCCACTAAAAAGTGAAAAAAAAATGTGATGTAGGGAAAGAGTGAAAGGAAGATGCCTTTATGATTGTACTGCACAACCCTATTGACTGTTTATATTTCTTCAGGGCTAGAATCAGGTGGACAAAAATGATTCTTATGAATATTTAATACATATATTTTTAAGTGTTTAATCAACTCAGTGAATTAAGGGGACTTGCAATGAAAAGATGAAGTATTAGATTCTGTGAAGACAAGCATTTAAATTAGGAAAACAGCATGATAAGATTGCACTAGCTGAGTCCAAGAACCCTTGATCTAGAGATTTAATGGATGGAAGGGAAGACAAGCAGGAATATATAAAAAGATCCTATTAGTGCCCTGAGGTTATCTGAGGAAAACCGAATTTTCAGTGTGAGAAATTAGTTTGAAATTATTTACTTTTCACCCATATTTTTTAGGAGGGACCCTATAGGAAATTACAGAAGGAATAGGAGATATAAAAAAATAACAGTAGGGAAGGAAGATACAATATTTTGGAGGCTGTTTGCCAGGACTTTTTCACATTCCTGTACAGCACAGCTTTCTGCCTTTTGTAAAGGGAGATTAAAGCTCTAGAAGAAGCATAATCTAACGAAAGGCATCTGGGCCTTGGGATAAAAGGAGTAAGTGTCTGAAAAAGGATGACAAGTGTATAGTTATTCCTCCTGTCAGATCTGACGCTGAATTGGAGAAACAAGAACACAACCTGCAACAATCCACCTCTCTTACACCATCAGTAGTGGAGATCTGAAGCAGGAGAAGGACGCATGCAGATATATTGTTAAACTCACAGGGGAATAAAAATGCTGCTGTTGTACTATTGAAAGAAAATGACCACAAGTTTTCGATGTGTACTATTTAAAGAATGAAGGTTATAAAGTTTTTGGTTGAAAAATAACTGAAGTGCAATCAGAATGATTCATGGAAGGCAAAAAGCTTTTCACTTTTGACTTCCTTACAAAACAGATTTTGGTTATTAATGTAGAGTTACAAGGCTACTGTATCAAAACTTTTCTGAGTTTGTATAGTAGGTATCAAGGTCTCTGGAAGGTCGTTCTCAAAAAGCTATGACTCTTATTTAAAAATAGCACTTCTATTTCAGTGAATCTGGAATTTTGAGGATATGTTAGTTTTGAGTACTCGTATTATTTTTTCTTATACATAAAATACAGAAATAAGCAATAGAGGTACTCTCATGAGGGTTGGCCAGATCACTGGACCAGGCTGGCTGATCTCTAGCAGCAGACAAATTTCTTTTAGAAACACACGGAAATCCCCAGAGGTGAGAATAATCGGACATCTGTGTATTCTGATAGCCAGCTGAGAATTAATGTTTTCCATTAATATCACTGCACCTTTTACACAGGATTAAACAGTTTGCTCATGATTTGCCTTGTGGTCCGTAACTAACCTGGCTTGTAAAAAACATGGATTCTTGGTCTTCAGCACTGAGCTCCATGACAGCTTTGTGCTCCTCAGCATTCATTTTCATGGGGTTGTTCTTCTTGGTAAGAGAAGATGAATTGAAGAACATCTTCCTTCCTTCTGCTCCATGCGTGTCTGTATGTAGTGTGCTGTTCACTCCTGTGCTTAATTCTCCGAAGTGCTTCATATTCTTTGTCTTCCTTTCTTTACTCCTCTCTGACTGATATTTTTCATCTGTGCTAAAAACACTTCATCTGTCTCATGTGTAGTAGAGACTAGGACTGATCAAGAGACTAGAAATGAACAGGGTGGAGGGAAGCCTTCAGCCTCAGCAATGGACCAGGTGCGCTCCCTGTTGCCTCCTTGCCTGCTATTGAAACAGCTTCATGTTCCCCTGCATATATCAGCCCCTGCATCACTGTTCAGCAGTGTCGTGTTGGCCAGGTTCATAACAGCACTATTTCCACTAAGCTCTGTTTTTTTTTTAAGTTCCAACAGTATACTTGAATAAGCTAGGAAATTATTTGAGTGTACAGCCTTGTATTTTTAATCCAAATTTTATCTGCTGATTTTCCTGCACCCTTTCCCTAGCTAGGCTGGGATTTCTTACACCATCAGTACTCTGAATAAGATAAAATTACTTAGATTCTTCTAAATACATTTTAGACGTGCCCAAAGTTCACTAATGCATATTTCAAATAACTGGTACACCCGGTGAACATACAAAAATTTTATTTGGAGTAGCTCATTCAGGCCTTTGCTATCTTGAACACTGAACACTTTTTTCTTTTCTTTGCTGTCTTTTCAACTGTCCTTTTTCTGTGTAAGGAGGACTGTCAGGTGGTGCAGAATTAGCACAGGCAACATGGTTGCTATCTAAATGAGCCACTGAGGATGAAGATAAGCGGTGTTCAAGGGGCGTATCAGCATTCCCTGCTGGCTACAGAGTGCAGTGTTTGTGCTGGAGCTCACTGGAGGAATTATGAACGTGCAGCTTAATCTTCTGATGAATTCACTTTCTTTCTGTCACCCTGCTCTGTGTTTACTTTCTGCAAATAATCCAGTAAGTTATGGGATTTCTGGTGAAATTTTATGAGGATATTTTCAGAAAGACATCTCTGCTCATAACCATCAAATCTTGGGAGCATGTTGTGCTCTGCATTTGTCCAATTAAATTTCAGATAAAGAAATCTTAAAAAATAAAAATCTTAATTCATTTTGAATTTAAAACAAACATAAGCAAAACTCTGTTCCTGGGCTACATGCAAATGGGAAGTGATAGCATCTGATAAATTATGTTGAAATATTTACACAAAAATGTCTCTGGGTACAATTTGTGTACGGACATATTGAGCAAAGTTAGGACACTAACTCAGGACTTGGCTTTCAGATGTTCCTGTGGAGATTCTTACCAAAATATTTAGCTCTTTAAAGCAGAAGCAAAGGAGATTGTGGAGGGTTTGAAAGAACAATTTTACTACTCCTATATTCCAGGCTGGTCTCTATTCCTTTCCCACTGGTCTCAAAACTCCCACTCGACCACTTAGACACAACAGTCCAGCTAGATTTAAAGGACTAAATGGCAGCATGAAAGCCCCAAGCCTATCCGAGGGGTTCGTGCATCACTCTTCTTTCAGAAAGGAGAACTTGAAAAGTCTTCTCTGTGGCATGCAGTGTCCTAGTTCTGCTGCCTTCACATAGGGGATGCTAAGGTAAGGTCTGCCTCATGCTGACTGCTGCATGGGCCCCGGCTGCATGCTAGCCTAAAGCTCTTTCCCAGTTCTAATAAGAAGTGTTAGCAGCAATAATGTGCATTCCCAAATAACTCTTTAATGAGAAAGCACAGATATGTTCAAAGTCGAAGAAAAAATCCTGGTGAACTATAATAATGAAAGAGGTAAAGTTATTTCGGGAGCAGTAAGTCTTATCCCAGCTTGTGTATAGTTGAACAAGGTGTGCTAGAGTCTCTCCATACAATTATTTAGGCTCTTCACTTTCCATAACTAAGTCTGGAAAATACCATCTGTTTCCACCACATGCTGTTGTGCCCCACAGCAAGTGGCATTGAGTGTGATTGTGTTTATGAGATATACATTGGAAAAAGTGGAGTGGCTGGGGATACTCATCATTTGTGGTTTTGCAGACCCTTCCATCTGAAAATATTTTTCTGGTTGCTGTTCTCCTCCGGGTCGTCCTGGAGGAAGATGAGGGGAACTGGAGAGCACGGTGACACCCATGTACAGCTGCTATTACCTTTGGGATATTATGTTGAACAGAAAACTTTGACAGACATGTTCTTACACACCCACAGTCTTATTTTCCTTCTTTCTTTTTTCCTTTTTTAAAAGAAAAGGGAAGGCATTCCATTACAACATAAGCAGTAACAGTGGGTTATTATAAAAACACTGCAGCTGGATTATGCAGTTGAGTTCTTGGCTTGAAGTAAAAAGAATGTCTTACTTGTTTCTTAATTTTCTAGGCAAAAATAAAATCTTTTCTTGTTCTAGATAAAATTCCCCCAATATTACCTGTGTAATACCTGTATCTTTTCTCCATCACCGACAGTAACACACCTTTTGTTATGTAACCCTACCAGTTTGCTGACCAATTAAAAACTCAGAAGAAATTACTAAACTGTACTCTTCTTTTTTTATTTTTTTTCCTGTTGTTGCACACTTATTCTGCTTTACCATCTCTGCTCCGGTGTTATCTCTGGAAGAATATCTGTCAGCTTGAGAAGGTTTTTTTTTTTTTTTTTCTTCTGTATTTTTTCACTTGTCATGTTTTCATGCAATTGCTTTGTTCTGTGGGGTCTTAAAAGAGAAGAGCTATTGCTAAGAAGCTTTTCTGAAAACATGTTGGCTGTTCTGGCCTGAAAGACAGTGTGCTAAAGCATCAAAGATCTGTCTTATGGTTCCTCTAAGACAGAATCCTTTCTGACACGCACACTGGCACGAATGTGTGTGTGAAGGAAGCTACATGCCATGTCCTTGCCTGCTTGGAGGCTGTATCTGTCCTGCAGAGAGAAAGCAGCCGTTGGAGGTGGCTGTGAACCTGTTGTGCTCTGACTGCTGCTCGTCTCCCACCAGCATTCCCAGGAGCTGTGGGCAGCTGGGGGAGCCTGCCCGGTGGCTCACGCGCTGCGTGCTCTGTGCTGCAGACCCTCCTTTGCCTTGGAGCATGAGCTCCAGCTGCGTGAAGGCAGCACGTGAGTCTGCCCTGAAGCTGAGTTGCCCCTGACAGACAACGCGTGTTTGCTATGATTTAACTCCTGGATGAAAGGTATTGAGTGACTCCACAGGAGGTTGGTATAAAACCTGGCTGAAGCTCCTCTGTATCGCTGTGCAGTGGAGCCTGGTCAGCCAGTTCTGTCTGTTGTTCCTTCTGGTGAAATTGTCTGTTACTCAGCTGACTTACGTCTGGTGAAGGTGTATTTTTATAGAAATTTCATGAACAAGCTTCTAGAGAGGGATCTGGTGGGCAATATCACCAAAGAATTTAGTCCCTTAACTGGCAATGTAAAGATGTTTTTATCTAATGCTTTTTTTTTGAATAAAAGTATGGCCTTTTCTTTTAAGTAGCTTTGTTATTAAATGGCTGTTGGAACCCTGGGTAGTCTCACCAGCCTCCTGTTTCTCCAGATTTTCTCTAGTGCCAAATAGTTTTGTTCTTGTTCCGTTTTTTTTTCCTTTACTTCTACTCCCTTCTCCTTGCCTCTTCCTCATTCCAGTATGATAAAATAAGCAATAGCTGGAAGCTTTCCTCAGATTGAGATGCAAAAAATAAAAAATGGAAGTCGGAAAACTGGAAGGCTTAGTTAAAAGCAGGAGAGCACTGATCCCAGACCCTTTCTCAAGTAGCTTGACTTGCTTTCCTGTACTCTTAGCCATTAGAAGGAGATCACTACAGAGTCACTGCAGGTGAATCTAAATCAGTAATTAAAGGTCTTGGTCAGATAACCAAGTTACTCAGTCTCTGCATGAGAGGCAGGTGGCTGTCTCTTGGCTAGAAAGGCGAGATGGTCAACACGTCCATCTGACCAATGAAGTGGTTTGCTGTAGAACGCTTACAGGGAGGAAAGTCCTAAATTCGTGGTGACAGGTGCAACATGAAATCCGTTTTGTTTCATGTCACATTTTACGGAACTGCAAAAATAACCCAGATGTTAAAACCAAACAAAATATCTTAATTAACATGACAGTCTTTTCTCCTGTTTTTTTTTTTTTTTTTTCCTAACTAATCTCAAAGGTTTTCTGTGAGGCTTACCACATGGAGGTGATGAGGTACTTCCAGAGGCTGGCACTGGCTGTTGTACAAGCATCACTGGCACTCTAACCAAGTTCCCACTTTTCAGGGGTGGTATTTCAGATATATATATATATATATGCTAAAAAGGTAATATATATATATTTTATATATATATATATATATATAACCTTTTTAGTCTAAAAACCTGTGCTCTTGCAATGCTGTGTGCTTTAGAATGTTTAGTATTGTCTGATGTAGTCTTAGGTATCATTAAATGAGTGTGAAATAGGAGTTGCATTAAAAGGAGAAATGAAGACATTTGCAGCTCAGTATCACTGAGAAACTCTTGCACAAGCATCTTTCAGTTCTCACAGCATAAGAAGTTATGAGGTCTTTAAGATCAGTAATGGTATGAGGAATTAAAAATTAGGAGTAGGAGTATATATACAGATTTTTTTTTTTGAGCATTTCCCACTGACTTATCAGGCAGTAGTCTTAGAAAAACAGAGAAAGTATCCTTCACAAAGTACGGGTAGATCAATAGCTTTTTTATGCCATTGTGTGTATCTAACTTTATCTGAAAAAACTGCTATTATTTAACGCTGGAACTCATGAGAATATTTTCCTGGGTTTATATTCTTTCCCGTTTTCTTACAGAACCAGGCTCCCTGGCTAAGTGGGCTACGTCTGACACGATGGGGCCGTTTCTATGTTCTTACTCATGCTCTGCTCACGTACCTAAGAGTGCAATCTGAAGGGGGTGGGGGGTGGCAGAGCCTCCCTGGAGATGAATGTTAACCTCTTGCTGAAATCACATGTGGTGGTGTGTAAGGCAACTTTTAGTGAAAACTCTTTGCTGAGGTTATACGAGTGTGATACAGGGCTGGGTAGAGGCACCGAGACCAGGGAAAGCTTCTGGTGGATTCTGCCTCAGTCTAGAGCCTTTCATTTGCATCTTTCTCCATTGAGAATATCCAGCGGATTAAAAATCGTTGTATTGCTTTAAGAACAACTTTTTCTTTATAACATAGGCTTTGACCCTTTCTTTGACCACCATTATTTTAGCGTTCTTTCAGTTCTACTGGAACTGCCACTTCAATCTTTGGCTTTTGATTTAATAGACCCCTGTCAAAGCCCGCATAAAACTGATTTAAAATAACCATAGAAACAGAGTATATTTTCTTAATCTTTCAGATTGATGTTTTATATGTTTCTCTCTGATCTTTGTAAAAATTCAATAGAAGAACTTGAAATGCTACATTTAGGTAAAACAATCTAAAATAGAAAAAATAAATAAAAGCAGGTTGCTGTGCATGGAAGGTATGATTTTATGCCATTGCAATTTAGCTAAGGCCCATTCAAGGAGGAAGCTCCAACAGCTTGCCAGGGGCTGTCTCCATAAGCTGGGGCTGCTGCTGCTGGAGCCTGCAGTAAATATTCGTCTGTTTTACAGCTGGCAACTGTTAAAGTTGGCACAAGCCCATGTAAAATGTTTAGATAAAAAATAAATACTCCTTTTTCTCTCCCTTCAGAGGTAATCATGTTAATAAATACCAAGAAGAACAAACAAATAAATCAGTGGTGAAGATTCATCAGTAAATACTGTTATCTCCCTCATTTAATTCATCAAGCTGCAGAAGCCAGGTGCTTGCAAAGCTAACAGGCATCACTTTTTAACAGCAAATCTACTGAACTGTAGTGGGGCTGTCTTTATGGTATGTCTTTATTTGTTTGCTGAAGTAAAGTGGTTGTCTCCTTGGCACTTTGAGCAGATGGTCTGGGTCCTCTAGTTCTACTGAGAACTATGTTTGTAACTAATGCAATGGCTGTAATATCATTTCATGGTAAGGTTAATTTTTTATGAAGGGTTTTATAAAATAGTTTCTCAAAGCTGGGACTGACCTTTTTTGAATTCTAGCTATAGAACTTACTGCACCTGAAAATGGTGGCAAACATTTTTATATCTATGCAAAAGTCATACTTTTATCATACTTTATGGTTTAGCCTTCTGATTTTCCCAGGTTCTCCTACCAAGTGTTGCACAGCTCATGTACTTGTAATATACTTCACATGCTATAAAAGCAATAACATCAATGCTTTCTCTTTAGATGTTACCACACATAAACAAGATAAATAAGGAATTATGCTTCATGAAGTACTTAAGAAACTTATCTTCATCACAGTTTTATCCTTATTGTCATAATTCTGAAGCACTTTTAGCTGCCCTTGCACCTTCTGAATTGCTAAGTGCTGCTAGGATGAGCTGCCCATTCCATCCTTTCATCTTCCTCTGAAATATTTCTTGTTTAGTGTGGTCTTTAAACAGATGTTTGGTGGCTAAAAGATAGAAACTTATCAGTTTCATATAGCACAAGGATCTCAGGAAGTGAGAGTCTTGCTAGTTGGGTACTGAGATTTTGCTCCTGGCTGCCTCAGGAACTGACCAGAGGGGAATGTGGCTTCAGGAGATTCGAGCAGCAGGCTGGACTCCCCCTCAGAGTGCCTGTGTATGGCTTTGAGCTTTGCCATGAAGCTGCTGTGTAACTGTAGATACAGAAATCTTCCCCAGCTAAATTCCTCTGCTCAGGCCTGTTTCTGTCTGTGTCTTAATCAAGACCTTGTGATACTGACACCTCAAGTTCTTACTCCAAGAAGAAATAGTCCCTTCTGATGCTGTATGTGATGCTGTATATAAACATAATTTCTTTGGCTTGAAAAAAGCTCAGGAGTACTCTGTTTTGAAATATTCCTGTAACCTGGGGCTAGGGGGGCAGAAGGAGAAATTGGACTGGCTATATTCACACATGGATCAGTGCTACCTTAGTTCTCAGACAGCAGGTTTTAGATGTGAGTGGCTGCCCAAAGAACACAGAGCTGAGAAGAGGCAGATTCCCAGCAGATCTCAATGATCTCAGCCTCATTCACTTGAGTGGAGCTGCCAGTTTGCTGCAGGATTTGCTGCAGGAAACTGGCAGAGAAATGGGGATATCAGCAAAGACATTAATCACGTGTTGCACAGCAGTTTGGCATGTGGCCATTTCCTACAAATTACCCTCAAAAGCTTTCCATCTTGTAGCACTGAGCTATTAACGCACTAAACTCTATGCAGTGTCTTAATAGTATTCCTTCTGTACGCAATGTATATAACATTATAGTGAGTAATGCTTGTTTTCGTACATGTGCATGTAGGAACCAAGGGCCTAAAGAACAGCAAATGGTGTTTTAGTGTTAAAATGTCAAGTTTTCAGAGTTGTCTTTGTGCCTATAGGCGGCTTTTGAAGCCAAGAAGCCATACTAGGTGAGAAGCTTCTTCAGGAAATACAGGGGAGGACGGAGTGGGGTGGATTTTCTGCTCTATTATCAATGTCCATCAGATGTCATGCCAAAAAGTGTTTTTCAGTCTTATAAATTTAGAATTTAGTGGAAGATTTCTGCTTATCTCAAAGTTCCCCCTTCACATCCTCCTTAACCATACCACTCTCCTTACCTGTAACTTATCCGTGCTTTTTCCTTCAAAAAGTTGCCAGGCACATAATTCCAAATTGAACCTCATTAGCGGAGGGTACTGTGAACTCAAAGATCAGGAGAACAAACCAACACCTTTTCTCAGTCCTCTTTCACCTGAGGAAGTTCAGGTCCTGCTAGCAATTTTCACAGCAGCTAATAAATCTTGCTCTTGGGACAACTTGTTCTTATCTTTAATCACATTATTGGGCTTCGGAGTACTCTATCTTCCACTCCAAGTACCTTCCATTTTGCCTGTGTTTACAAGAGGATGCACACTTCTAATTTCCCTTTCTCATCAAGTATCAGCGGGAGTTTCCATCCAGCTCTATCAAAACACATGCCCTGGGGAGATCTAATCCAGATTCCTTCTCTTTTACAAGTTCATTGTAGTTAGTCATACAGTGAGAATCGGATTTCCTGGGGGGAAAAAGGGCAATAGGATTTTCTTGTTTCTCCATCAGGGTTTTGCTATGTTAAGCATTCCCTATTGTCTAGCACCGAGTGGGTGCACAATGCCTCCAGTCAGATGATAGTTACATCCAGCCTTACGTATGAACCATGTGTAAAGCTCTTCCCAACTTCATTTTCAAACTTTTGCAGGAGTTCCTCTGCTGCCCATGTTCTCAGTATTTTCTATGTTAGCAATTTATAATCCCTTTTTTATCTTAAAATTTTATATGCACATATTTCCGTATTCCTGTCCCCACATTTCTGTAGCACTGCGATACAGAAACTTTGAGTCAATAGGAAAGTTTACGTAGACAGCGGAGAGTCCAACACTTAAGTCAATCGTATGATGTTCATTTATTTTGGGGGTGGGGTGGGGTGGAAGCCTGGGTCTTCTGGATTTTCAAAATATTAGAAAACACTGTAGGATTAATTTCTTCCATTAAGAAAAAATAATGGAAAAATTGGCAGGAAAAACAAATGTTTATATGTATGTTTTTTGTCCTCATCCAGTAAAGTAACGAGGCTTTTCTATTTAGTCTTTGACAAATGATATTTTAGTTCCTAGTGAAGCTAAATTTTTCTGAGGAGCTACAACAGCAAATTCGGGAAAATAAGGTTTCCAGAGCAGGGACTGGACGTGAACAAAATAAATAAATAAATAAACAGATGAGAAGAGTTCTTGTGCATATTATGACTTAAAATGTACCACAAAGCCCACTACTAAATCAGAAGCACACTAAGCACACTTGGGTAACTCCACTGAGGCTAGGCCTCTCTAATCTTGAAATGCAAGAAACCTTGCATACAGAAGTTTTGGAGGATACATTTCTATTTTGTTTCCGTAAAGAAGTGACGCTACTTTAGGTGTCCCCCTCTTTGTCTGATGCCCCCTGCCTCCTAGCTGCCCTCTTGCGCTTGTCCCCTTGGGACCTGCAGGACAGTTGTGTGCCTTCCTCATGTAGGCAGCAGCAACGCCCTCAGCTGCCAATTGCTGTTTTACTTCATATATCCCGTAGTTTCACGTGGCCTAGTTTTGTGCCATGAAACACAAACAGTTGCAGGATATTTAATTAAAAACATGAACATATAAACTCAGAAGAAAGTACAAAGTGGAATTTACAGAGAGAGCTGAGAATAGCCTTGGCCATATGGATTTCATTGGGTATGCGCAATATGCCAATACTGTCTTTTTTCGTTAGCAATTATCTGCTCTCTATTTTCTAGCCCTCTAATTCTTGTTTTGCATTTAGCATCTCAAAGCCATTCAGGAGAAACATACTTTAAGCATCATTACTACACAAATTGGTAAACTGGGTGTAAACATTTTATAAGCAACATGTTCCATTTTTTTTAATGGAAACATTATTTCACAGCTGCTGACTTACTGGGTCACAAGTTAATAGTGTCTCTGCTTAGCAGTGAAATTGGGCTATTACTGACTGTGTCATCATGAGTTAGGCTACTGTGGATTTTTCATTTCTAGTAGTAGTTATAAATACTGTATAACCGTTGTGAACCTTCCTCTTTCTGTCATAAAGTGTATTTGATGCATCAGGGATCTGTTTTCTTATGGAATATCAGCTATAACTATTTTGATACTGCAATTTGAGCATCATATTCAAGGAACTGATTGTGTTAGGATGATAAGATATATTCCTGAATGCACTTCTCATTTGTATTTCCTGGATTTATAAGAAACAATGGAAAATGTTGTCCTTCATGTTTTTAATAATATTTTAAAAGAATGTCCTGGGAGGTAACCTGAGCGATCTGCTGTTGCCTTGAACTAAAGCCATAATAAAAGAAACTTCAAGAAACTCTGGGGAGTTCTGCTGTGACTTTCTTTGCTGTCATGAGAGGGGGAAATAGCACAATACGTGCATCTGCAAGTCCAGGAAAAGTGAGAAGTGCTTTGTTGTTGGAAGCATCTGTTTACAGGAAGCAGTCAAGGTGCAGCACAGATAATCACTGTGCACATTAAGACAGATGTTGAAATACTTATTAGCATTCAGCAGCATGCTCATAAAGTTAGGACAGCTGTTAAGCGATACATTGCTGCTTTTTGCTTCTCGGTGAGCTGCTTCTGCAGGCTGCTAGCTCCATGTCAGCAACACCCTTTGTTCTACAGGCTGTCGTGGTCTGCATCTGTCAGAGTTGTCCCCTTGTCTTGCTTTGTGGCTTGTTCTATAAATCATACTTTGACAACAGACATTGAAGGATTGTTTTATTTAGAGGTAATAGTACTTGGCATTGATAGGGCACATCAGCGAATCACATTTAACTTTATTAAGAATAAACTGAGCTTCATAACATCCCTATGGAGCAAGAAAGTATCATTATTCCCATTTTATCAAATGTGAAATTTAACATTTTAGTGTATCTTATGGGCTGTTATATATACCTTACATATTCTGATCTTAAACTTGTCACTGAATGGAATCCTTGTGTCCTTTGCAGGATGAAATTCTCGTGTGATGCTTAGTGTCCATGCTGCTCTCCTGGGGGTCATGAGCAACGTGACTGATGGCCTTGGCTGACTGCAGTTGACACCAAGGGATCTTTTCTGAATGAGGTATGAGGCAGAATGCCTTCTCTCTGCTACCGGTCAGCTGCCAGAAATATGTACATTAGTTCCTGTCTTTTTTCCCATCTGTGTGGAGTTGAATTTCTAAACCCAGCCTGCCTACTGGAGGTTCAAGCCAGCTAAAGCGGGGCCTTAACAGCTGGGTAAACTGGAAAGCTCACGTGAGATACACAAAGCTGGTACATCCCTGTGTGATTCTGGGCAGTGATGGCAGATGTGAGATCTTAATCTTCAAAGACTTGGCTTCATATTTATATTTGCAGACACTAGGGAAGCAATAAACATCAGCTGTAAGGATGGGATGTCTTTGTAGTCCTGGCTCACTAAAAGTGAATAAGCAATGCAAATCCCTAGGCAGGTAAGCATGATTAAGAGCTATACTGTCTTGTTCCAGTCCAAAAAGCTGAACAAATGAATGGGGGGAAGGATTCAGAAAACTAATCCTGAGATGAGATCAGTCAGAGTCTCTCCTATGAGTATTACCTGTAGACGCTGGGAACATGTGAACAATATGTCTTTCCATATATGGTAAAATATTAAATTTGATAATACTAATAGGGATAATTGGCTGATCAGTGCAGTACTCAATCACTATCCCAGAGAGCAGTAACCGTTGGGTGATGTCTGGGAGAGACTGCCATGACCACAGCAGCCTTAAAGCCCTGGTATCAGGATCAGCCTGAAATGGGTTACTGGAAGGTGTCAAAGAGTCAATGACCAGAACTGTGCCAGAAACAGTAAAAAAAAAAAAAGAAAAGGAAAAAAAAAAAGATGAGAAACGGCCATGTGTTTTAGCCAAGAGACTTGTAAAAAAACGTGTTAGTGATAAACTGTTGGCTAGAAAGATAGTTGGATAGTATCTTGGTCAAATCGTGTTGTGCTAGAGCCCGAACTGACATGAAATGGCACAGTTCTGTTAACTTTTCTGGAGTATTTTATTATTTATTTATATTTATTTATATTTATTTTCAGTAATTTGCAAGTGGTTAGGATCTGACTTCTCACTAACATTATTTTGGAAAACCCCTATTGGGATCTACTGGGTTGAGGGCAGCAGTATTCTTTGTCTGTAGCATTTATTATAGACTCTGGATTGAAAGATACTACCTTGGCTTTAAACAGTGGCACTAACACTTGAAAAAAAAAAAAGTGTTTCAGAATTTCTTATATCTACTGCAATGTTCCATTTTTTTGAGTATTTCTAAAGAAGAATGTGAAAAATTGTAAGTGTTGCAGAAGTAATTACCTCTGAACTCAATGTTCTTTTTGCTCAGCTTCTCCTTTTTCTACTCACTATTTCACAGCATTATGTCCAAACTATTTAAACATCAAGTGTTTGTGCAAAGCATGCATATAGCCATTAAGGTGGAAACGTGCTTTTAATACTAACGGGAAAAGGTGTTCCCATAATATGATAGTTATTCAAAAGAAATGGGAAGAGGGTAGAGAATGGTCTGGTCTGTTAACAAAAGATCGAAGGGCTAATTTTTGTTTCACTGCTAAAAAGAGTTCATGATAATGAGGCTGACATTTGCCAGTTGTTCTTCTCTATTTTTTACTCAAAAGGAATCCTAACTAGCCTTGGTTATAGATCAGGTCATTTAAGCTTCACTCTTCTTTTGGCCTGCTGCTTCACGCTGGATTTGAAGGGGTTTGTTTTGTTTTAACAGTTGCTACTCATTCCTTCCAAAAGTGACGGTCTCTTTTCTTTCTTCTCTTAAAAAAAAGAGGGGTGTGTGTGTGTTAGATTTCACTCCAAGCTGTGTATGTTTTTGTGAGCATGGGAGCAGGAGAGTGAGATAAATAAACTTAACTGTGTTGGGTGAATAATGCTTATCCATGGGGTGAAACTTACACAAGGTGATGGCAGGCTCTCTATGTAAATGGTGTCAGAAGCTGGCTGTTTCCTTGTTGAAGAACAGTAGTTTAATGCTGACAATATATTTTTTATTCTGGTACAGCTCGGCACCTCCCAGGATGGGGGAATGTGGTCTGCAGTGCTTTTGTGTGCACTGTTTGCATTGGATTTGGTGAGAGATCTTTGCAGATGTGCCTGCCCATCTGCAACACAATGCCAGCAAAACTTGGGTACTTGAACTTTTATTTAAAGTAGAGCGTTTTCCTGATTTTTGGCCTGAAAGTTTTCAGATTCCATTCTCTGTAGATTAGTTGAGGACCCCAGCAGTTCACCCCTGCTCTTCCGATGGCTACCAAAATTAAGCAGATGTGTATGGTTTTTATTTGCTCGATGATGCTTCAGAGCAGACATAAATAAACAAATATATTACTACGATCCTTAGAATTTTTTCTCTTGTTCCACTACCTTCCGAAGTTTAATTAATGTGCACTAACACTAAACAACGGAGATTTGGCAATTGGTCGTGTGAATAAATTATGATCAGATGTGTTTAATTATGGATGTGCGGGTGTGTAAGAGAACAGAAGACATCTAAAACAAATATGATGCGCACAAGGGATATGAAACAGAAAAGACATTCCTTAGTGCTAAAAGCCATAAACTATTGGTCATTTCAGTGATTTGTCACCCCTGCATTAACCACTGACTCAAAGTGTTAATGATAAAAGCAGATAATTATAATGCCGTCCCCTAACAAAGAAGCTGTTATACCAATAAATAACAGGCCCTATAAAATTGTCTTAAATTTGTGTTTGCATGGCAGACAGCATTCAGTAAGCTCCTGTTAGCTCTGGAGAGGTTTGTGAAAGGGAATTTCTTTTTTTTTTTTTTATTTTAATTTTATTTTATTTTTATTTATGCTGTAATATCAGAGAAAGAAACAAAGGGTAAAAAACAAGTTGTGTGAAGTGTCTAAAGTGTCTAATGCAAAAGGACAGAGCCAACACAGTCCTCTAAAAGGCAAAGGCAAGTCTATGGGATTGCTACAGAGCTTGCCATGGTCAAGCCTCGTTGTTTCTTCAAGAAGGGAAATATGGTAATGAATTTGATACCCAGTGTGATACTTTCTACACTCGATTCCATATTCTTTTACTTAGCAGTAACGAAGTACTGACTGCTGTATGACATGGACTTAGGAAGTGGGCTAGTGAGAACATCCTGTAGCTGTTCATATAGCACAGCCAGAACCACATTTAGCTAAGATTGTCAGTAAGGCCAAAGAACAAACTAGCTGCTAAACTGATTTCTCTCTTGCTACAGAGACTGTCCAATTAGAAATACCTGGAACCTACTGCCAAGGACGCTTAAGTCACTGCAGCTCTGCTGCTTCCTCAAATCTTGGGCTTTGCTCTGCCTTTGAGCTCTACAGCATCTATCACAAGTATGGTATGATTGCAGCAAATAAAATGCTGTGGAAGGAGAAGCTGCAGGCAAAACTCTTGGGAATGTTCAGTTTGTAGCTCAAGAAAGACAGCCCCTCTTCTTTGTGCTGCAGAAGTGCCTTCCTCCTGGTATCACTGAATTAGTGTGATGTGACTCTCCCACTGCTTGCCCAGTTTTCCAGGTCAACAGGGAAAAAAGCAGCCATGGCTCCTTCTCCATTTTTTTTTTTCTGTGAAGGAGCCAAAAAAAAAAAAAAGGCTTTATTTGCTCAGTCTGACTCCGGACCTGGGGCAATGTGTACGGAAGCAGAAGAGAGGCACAGTGCGTGTGACCGCTCTGCTCCCTGCTTGGTGTGGGGCACAGCGTGGAGGTGAGGGCAGCCTCGCACTGGCCTTTGACATGTGCTGGCATCCCGCTAGCATTACCCTGTCACTGTCTCAGGTACACTTTTTAAAGGAAATTACCAATGCTGAAATAAGTGAGAGAAAGAAGCTTCATGAAATAAATATGGACAGCGAAAAGAAAATGAGTATAGCTGTTTTCTGATTCTAATTAGTGCTTCAGGCTGAGCATATTGTGAACATAAAACCTTGCAGAAGAAAGAATTATCAAGACAACACCAGTCATCAGTTCAAGAAATGAAGAGGCACTTACAATTTAAAAAACAATTTAGAAATATAGTTATTTAATGGAGCTTTTTTCTAGAGAAAATGTAGCATTTCCTGCCGTACTGATGTTTAGGTAAGATAAATACGAAGCATTACTGGTTGAACAGAACTAGTTACTACTGAAAGCTTCTGTCCCCTTCAACCAAATCCACTTACCCTGAGCAAAATAACAGAGGGATACACTTGCTTAGATTGCAACGCAGTTTAGGGAGAGAGTAAAAATGAAATTGCTTTTAGCCTTGATTAATGTTGAAAATATCGATCAAATGGCTTATCTGCCAAAAATGAAAGGCTTGTGAGTGTTCTTTGAAGATGGAGCATGGGTTTAGTAGCAAGATTCTGAAAGGCTGTTTGCAAGTGAGTTGATATGAAGGGTTTCTTTCCTAAGGACACCGGCGATTGTTTGAAAAGGTTTGGCTGAAAACAAACAAATAAAAACAACAAAAAGATTTTTCTCCTTGAATATTATTTTTTCTTCTGCATATATATACACATCCATATGGACTTGCCTGTGGCTGTGTTACTTGGTAGAGCCCATTCAAAGTGCAGATGGCTGAAGAAACATCTGTGGCCACCCAGTCCTGGAGCTGGCTGCGCTGTGCTCCAGGCTCTGAGGCAGCGCAGGCTTCAAAAATTGACCCTAAAATATTAATTTTCTTTTCCCACTGTCTTGGTTTGAACATTAACTTCCATCTTCTCTGCCCATTGTTTACTTTCTGCTCTCTGTCCTCCTTTGCTGTTAATCCTATTGCTTCCTGCCACTGACTTCCTGACTTCTCCACTATCCCCTGCTGATGTTACCATGTATCTGGTTTTATGCTGTACCTAATTCAATTTCTTGTGCTTGTTGGCCTTTATTGTATTAAGCACAACACCCAGAGTTTCTTTATCGACATGTGTGGGATGATATATGGCAATAAGTTATTTCACTGAAAACTTTCCTCAAAGGATTATCCCTCCTGGGTGAAATGATTGTTTCCTCTGTTTCAGATTAACCACCCTAGGAAGGAAATATTTCACGCTTCATTATTACCATTAATCTTCCAAGGTGCCCCTCTGAATGAAAATCCATTGTTTTGTTTAACAGAGAGGGTCACCAATACAACTTATCTAAGTCTAATTATACTTTTAACAGATGTATCTGTCAGGTTGCATGGTGTTTGGTAACATAACATCACTGAATGTTATATTGCAATGTAAAATACATTTTCAGCTTGTTATGCAGACCTCCACTTTTTTCTGTTAACTCTAGTAAAATGTGATGGCACTTTATCTGCTGTAGTGCACAAGAAAGTATATTTACCTTTCGGGGTAGCAGGAGACTCACCTTAGATGCTATTTCAGGAACATGAATGAATAGTGGGAAAGGGAGCATGCAGTTCTGTGCACTTCAGACAGTAGCAAAAATCCTCTTTTTCTTTTCCTTGTAGGGGGAATCAAGATCAACAAACATTACCTCAGTTGTGCTTTCTACTTGCTATTGTTGGTAATGATGACCTGTGCTCGGAGATGCCTTTTTGTTTGAGAGTAGCAGGAGACCAAATTATTCGCGTCCTTCATGCCCCATGCCCCTTCCTGACTCATTGCCTTTGGAAAGGCAATGTAAGTTATGTTCTGCAGCAAAAGAAATATTAATTTGCAGATGCTGCTTGCTCATTTCTTTAGGCACTTAAGTAGTTCTGTAAGAGCTTTGCATGAATTAATATGTAGGATGTGCCAAACTCATTATATTTCTCCTATGATTTATAACTTCATCCTTTGCCTTTTTCAACCAAGAAAGCTCAGGTGCAGAAGAGCACTGTAAAGTGGAGGAGCTCGGGAGGCAATGAGCCAACGTGTTTCATTAGCCGTGTGCGCTGTCTGGTGAGGATTGCTCAGCCTTGTCAGTCCTACTGTGTCTTCTAGGTTTTTTGTTATTTATTGCCCATAAAGCAAATAAAAGTACTCCTTTGCCACTGACACAGCCAGAGCTAAGCGCTGTGCCTCTTACTTCTTGGCTTGTGATATGTTTTTAGATTTTAAATGCTTATACAGGAATTGTCACTTATTCTGAGTTTTTACAGTGCTTAGCAACTTTCAAGCCACTCTAAGGATTAATAAATAACAATCATGTCTTTCTTCCTTACTATTCTGCCCTTTTTGTTGCTTTTGCTCCCAGAAAAACTCCCACATGTGCCCATCACACTCCTACTGTTTCCAAGTCAAACACTAATAAGCTTGAACATGCTGGAATTAGGTTAGCCTGGGTTTCATTTAGTTTCCTACATATTACAGTATAGCTTTAATTATATGGTATCTCAATATATCTTTCTTTTCTGTACTCTGCCAGCAAACCATTAGCAATCGCTGCTCTCAGGGCTCTCTTGGCAGCACAACCACCCTGCAGGCCCTGCTCCCAGCCGGCTCCCCAGCGCTCCCCTCGGGATTTTCTTCCTCTACCTCTTCTGTGCCCGCAGCGGAGGGGCAGACTGGGGAGCACAGGTGTCACGGGGCCTTGCTCTCGCGTGCTGCGTGCCAAGCACAGCACTCCTCTTACAGCAAACGCAAGCGGAATCCTTGCTGGCCCCTGAAAAGCTGTGATAGAGCTTGCTCAAAGTACACAGAGCTTAATCTTTAGAGCTCATTTACATGCTTTAATAACAAGTAGAAAACACCAGCATGCAAAGTGAAATTTTACAGAGGCTGTTTCTCAAATGGACTTGAGTAAATTTCATTGGAGGTGAATACAAGTGCATCTCTGACCCTTTTCAAGCGCTCCAAAACAGAACCGTTCTAGAGGCTGAACAGTACAGATATGAGAAAGTTTTAAAATGAAGAAAACAAATATAGAATAATGTTTGGATTTATTTTTTTAAAATGCTAAAGAGTTTTTTTGGAACTTTTTATGAAGTAGAATCGCAGCAAAACTTTAAGCCAAGAAGTTTAGTTGGTGTTTTGGGAATTACAACTAAATCATAGAATGGATTGGGTTGGAAGGAACCTTAAAGATCATCTAGTAAAAAATGGTGCTTTATGATTGAAACTGTTCAGTATTCTCAGTTATAAGAATGTTGCTACTAATATAAAGAAACGACGATATGTATTTCTATCCAAATATTTTTTCCTAAGCTTGGTGCTTGCAGCCTATTGGATTTTACTCTTTGGAATCAGATTTACACACCTGCAGGTTTATCACATTGCTTGAAATAGCTATGATTCTTATAAACCATGAAAAAATTAAACATGGAAATTATTTTGTTTGACAAATACGTTAGGCTCCTGCTTCCTCTCTGCTGCTTTCTAAGTAATGGATTCTGGTGCTCATGGAGGGCTGACGTTTGTGTGAATATCTGGGTTCATATGGAACAGAGCATCAATTTTAAATCTCTATCGGAAATCAAAATATCTATTAGTCATTTCCGTGTCTTTGATATCAAAAAGATCTTTCTCTTCCAGGCATCTTCCCATCTTCCTGTCTTCCTTGCATTAGTTATGGTAAAAATAACATAACTATTAGTTATGGTGAAAAGGGAAAAATTTTTATTTTTCAGGACATATACCTCTTCCCTCCAGTTGTGGTTTCATAGCACAAAGCAGAATCTAGAGACCCTTAAGAGGCTTGAATGCAAATAATGATTTCTAATAACCACTACAGTAGTGATTGCCTTTATTGTAGTTTTAATAGGGGTCAATGTAGTTAGAATGAAGAACGCAAATTTAAAAAGGAAATTCAGGAAAGTAAGTCTTTGAGTCTGCAGGATGTTGATACGGGCAATGAGAAATCCTGTACTGTCAGTCAACAGCCTGCCAGTTGGTAAAATGGCAGATTTTGTCTTCTGTGTGTCTCAAGGTATGGTTCCTTCTCCCTGTTTTATGCAGAGCTCCCCACGGATTTGCAGGGAGTTTGCCTATATGATCAGAGTGTCTCTGGATCAGCCCAGTCATGGGCTTGAGTGGGTTTCCACTGGGATGTGGTGTAAGGGATTGTTAGGAGTGTAGATGTTAAGTGTTCTGAAAGAAAACTTTAAAATAAGCAGTCAGGAAAGCACTGCATAAATTTTATTATAAAACTTACAAAAATATTCACGGAAACACTTGTGGCACTCCTGTAATGCTGCCTAACAGGCTCCACTGGTGGTTTCAGCTAGTCTGGGGGGTCTAGAAGGTGGCACCTCCCTCTGCAGGTCTGGGCTAGGTTTTGCTCTGTGGAGGCAGGCTGCTCTTGGCTCCTGGGAGCGGGGCTGTAGCACAGGCTGAGGCCCCAGTATGTGTTTGTCCTCGTGGTAAGCCAAGGCGCAGACATGTGGGATGGGGCTCTGGGTTTGTCTTTTCCCCATTTCCCAGGGAATTAGGTAGGGATAACATCTTGGGCTCCTCCTGCACATAGAAAGTGTCATTTTTAAAGATTCTTAACTTCTGCTGTGCGCTTGTGTAAAGATCACCTATGCTGTGGACTAGGCTGATAAAAATACATTTAGGTGAGAATGACATGTTCTCTCTCAGGGCTTGGTAATTCTCTTGTCTTATCATGAATTTACTTTAAGCCTGTCTTTGTGAAATTGCTCATTTCTCAAGGTGGATGTAAGGTTTGGCTCTGCCTAAAAATAGGGGAATAGTACACTCTGTCCTAGTGAAAAAGAGAAGCCATAAAGTTGCAGTACCAGAGAGTTATTACCTCTTCATAGCGTCCAATGTATGGTTGGTGCCCACAGATTATGTAGGCAGATTGTGTGCTTTGTTTTGCAACCTTTGAAGCTAATGGAACCTCAGAGATGCTCCTGAATTGATCATATTAACTGAAGTGCTATCTTGTTTGGAAAGCTGAGGGAATAAGAAACTAAATTCCCAACTTTGTCACTGATGGAAGAATACTCTGATCTTCCTGTGCCAATTGCAGAAAACATCGCCTAAGGATGTAATACAAAGAGCTAAGTAGAAAGTCCCAGCACTGTTGCAAAGACTAATATAGTCATTGTGCTTGCTGCAGAACATTGCTGTTGTATTTTGTAGCAATCTTTTAAACATTTTTCTTTTTCCCCATTTATTTAAGATGAATATCCTTTTAAGTGAAAAACAAAGCTGGGGAATACAAGGGAAATCTCAAAATCTTCTGTTAAAGTCTTGATTTATTCTGATCTGCCTTTATTTTATTTTAATTTGTTCTCCTGAGTAGAACGATCTCACGTGTCCTTCCCCCTTCTCCCCCTCTTTATCATTTGAACATTTCCTCTTGATTTGAATCCCCATATCATTTGGAGCAAAAAGTCACCTGAGACAGTCACACAGCCCAAGAGCCAAGGGGCAATGGCCATTTTATAAATATAAAAACACTGTGTATGAAAGCTGTCAGGATATATTATGTATCTTGACAATAAGTTTCATTATTCTCAAATCACGTTACTGCATCTCTTACTAATGTCTTCTCAAGTGGCTACATGAAGCTTTCCATCTTCCTGCTGTGTTTCATCCAGGTAAGACCAAAAGAAATGTGGTGACTGTGGAGTATCGGAAACTGACCATCTATGCCTTCTGCCTCCTCCTTACGTAGACCTTGCTGAGATGTCCTCCGGCTCTTCCTGCAGTAAAAGACAGGTTATGAAGATATTTTCCCCACCAAACAAGACAAAACTCTCTTACATCAGGCTACCTGTGATGCTAAACCTTCAGCTAAGGGGAATGAGGCTGGTCTGAGTTCTCTCCGTATGAGAGCTGAACTCTAAACAAGAGCATCTCTTTCCAGTGTAGACTGAAGTTGAAGGAAAATACCCAGTAAGCAAATATCCATTGGCTCACTTCTGAGAGTGGTTAGGTCCAAAGAGGGAGAGGTCCTTAGAGCTTGCCGGCCACCCTTAGTCACCTATTCCTTATAAACCTGGTACCTCAGGATATCACTAATATATCGTGACAAGCGCCTAGGTCACTCATACTTCAGATGATGTGCTCATGCATTACCAAAAACTTGTGCATCTGTACATCTCTGAGAGAACCCCCTTACCCGTTTATTGTGCTGCACCCAGTTATTTGATAAAACAATCAATTGCTTTGTTGCTGCTGCCACACACTGAAAAGTTTCTGGCCATTTCTTGAAGAAAGAAAAACCACAAAATTGCTTGCTTTGAAGGACTGTGTTTTGTGCCATAAGGCAAAGTTCACAAGGGCTCAAGAGGAATAGTTTCATTAGTTAGAACCTGCAAAGACTTCCACAGTTAATTTCCTGGGCAGTATCACCTGTATACTGTGTATTTGACAGGAATACAAAGAAATTGGAACTGTAATTATTCCGTCTTCTCAAGATAATTTCTAGATAGATTAGTTCAGAAATAGGAAATGGAAAAAGCATTTGAATGATTGTACACAGCTTGGTTTAGGATATTTCTTTGCAATCATCTTAGATTTGTAACACCTATATTTTATTTAAAAGAAAATCGACTTCTGGATTATCGTATTAACCAAAATTAAAACACAGAGAATAAAAAATGACTGAATTATTAATATGCATTCATGACACCCCCGCAGCATGGAAGTCTGATACTGCCACATGAAAAAGATAATGTGAAATTGAAATCTGTATATAGCTTTTCATCATAGCCCTGGATAAGAAGACTCTTTAATTATCAGCACTTCACCTCCTTTAGAATAGCAGATTTGGAGGGCAAAAAATAGCAGAAGCTTTAATCTAACTTTTATTAGGTAATCCTTATATTATTCTTACCTTTTTAAGCAGAGAAATTGTGGCAAAACAAAATGTAGCATGATCCATGTTTACCTATATTTCACTTATTTTTTTCAGTTTTTATTTTGTCCCATTCTTCTAACTTCTCACTTTCTGTGCTCACACACACACACACAAAGCATTACTCATAGTATCCATGTTCTTGTCCATCCACCTACCAGTGTGAGGATTCTTGAGTGCATGACCTATGGTGGTTATAAACTGGCATTCTTCTACCACAGTTTTCATCAATGGCACTCCTCTAAACCATATGGGCTTGACGGAAAGCTCTAATTCCTCACTTTTTTCATCACTTATTTATAAAGCTGTCCCATTCGCTGGTTTGCTATGATTTGCTATGGGGACTGAGAGGTTCTTACTCTTCTGGGTGTATCTCAGAGCTAAGCAGTGTGACTAATAAGATGACCAAGGGAATATCTCTATTTAATTACTTAGAGCAAAGGAAAAAAGAAAAGGTAATTAAGAAAAAGTAATTAAAAAGACTAATTTTAGAAACAAACAAAAATATCATCCAGAGAGCAGGAATTTCGATCTTCCTCCTGATGTGAAGTTTCTCTTGATGTCTTCCTTTAGATGTTGTTTCTGTGAGGTATGCTACTTCTGAAAAAGCAAGAAGGGCTGAGCAAAGAACCATGCAATTTAGCATTTTCAAGATAAGGAGGCATCTGCACAGAAGTCACATGCTTCATAGCAATTCATGGTCTTTAAGGTCATGAAGACTCATTATGATCATTTAACTGAGCTAACTGCTAAATATTTTACCTTCTGTTTCTATACACAGCTTCCAGTAGGCCGTTTGTTTTTTTTGTTTGTTTGTTTTGGTTTTTGGTTTTTTTTTTTGGTCGTATAGCAGCTGGTCTCATGTTAAAGATGTTGTCTGTTGAAGAATTTCTCAGCTTTCTTGGTAATCTGCTCCAATAACTAATTCATTCTATAAAAACAAAATTCATCTTATTTCTAGTGTCAGCTTTTGGCACTTTTTCCTGATTTTTGTCTACTAAATTAAATGGCCTTGTAATTTACTTATCTTGATTCTATCTAACTGATTCCAGATTTACTTGATGTGTTTTGACAAAATTAATAGATTGAACTTTCTACTTGGTCTGTGCAAAACGTATTTTTCAGTTCTCTAGACATTCTGGTAGCTTTTTCCATAAAAAAAAAAAGGGCTACCGTCCTCCCAGTGGTGCAAAGAAGCAGTGTGGGGTGGCTCTCCTGCCCTCCTGCTCCTCTGCCCCTTGGGAACAGTTTTTCTGTTCCATGATGAGTGTGCTGTGTGATAATGTTCAGGGCACTGAAACCTGTTATTATTAAAAAATCATCTGTAAAAGTTATTAATACATTTCTGGGGAGACAGTAACTGTGAGACTTAATTAAATGACAAGATGTTTTGAAATCTTTCTGTAGAAAATGTTGTAGTATAATTAATAAACAATGTGGTTCAGATTCTCCTGCATCCTTAAAGAGTTTATGAGGGCAGGCTGTAAGGGCAAGAATGTGATGAGGATTTTCTTGTAACATTTCTCCATCTTTGAATGTATAGCTTATTTTACTTTAAACAATTAGGTACAAAAGTTCCTCATTAGCATTGTATTAGTGGGCCTTGCTGATAGAAATGTGTCTCCAGTCTGTATGTGCCTTTTTACCCTGACTGTAGTGTGATCACTGATTTTTGAGACTATTCACTGATTTTGTTAGATTTTTGTGAAGGCAATTCATTTTTGTTCATTTGATCTCTTTATCTCTTTTTTTTTTTCTTCTGATTGATCTGTTACTTATAATGTAGGCAATATTTTGATTTTAATGTAAAGATTGTTCAAAGGAGAAGAAATAATCAACTTGAATATGACTTTCTTCTCTAAATGCATCCCAATACCACCAACCCCTTTTTTAGCAGCCCATGTGCTGACATGGCCACACTTCATCCTCTCAATAATATACATATATATTTCATGTATTATTTTTCTAAATCTTTCTTCTGTCTAAATTGTGAATTTTATGTGTCTTGAAATAATTAACTTGTTACATATGCAGTAAATAGCTTTGAAAAACATTCATATTTGGTGATTTGAATTATCTTTAAAGGAACATACCATGTACAGCCCAAGCAGTTGAACAAGGAACAAAAGCACTGCAAGCAACAGATAAAAGGAAAATAGAGCAAAGCAATTTGTTAGCTGCAGTAAGCATAGTGAACACTTAGCAAATTAGTAAAGGCTTAAACTCAGAGGAAGTATCAGATCAGATTAAACACAGAAGAAAGAAAAACCTCTTAATATGGTATAAGCCAGAAAACAACTGTATATATTATCTTTTGTTATAGAACAGCAAGTAGCCAAGATCTCTCTTGATTAAAAAATTAAAATAAAATAAAAATCCCTTTGATTATGTCTGAAATACCAGTATTCTTTCCACAGTGCAGCTGGCTCTATGTCTCCTCTGCTCTACCTGTAGCTGTTGTCCCTACAGGCTATTGGGAACGATCCCTGGCACAAGTTAGTCCTGGGACTGTGTCCTCACAGCTTGGGGAACTGTGACTTGGCAGCAGCCAGCAAGGGGCCAGGGAGCAAGCAAGTGGTCAAGCAAATGGTTGACCAGCTGGCCAGTGCCTGAGCTCATTTCCTGAACATATTTTAATTAGGACTGTAGCTGAGACCACTGAGATCCCCTGCTCGCGCTGTGCTTGAATTGATGAGCACAGCTTCTCGGTCTGAGTCTTTGCACCCCAAAGTACCTGGCTACAAACGATTCACAGCAAAGCTTCTTAAAGGAAGCCAAGTCACCAATTTGTCTAGTGAGAGCTCCGAGTATTGCTGTTAATGTGCAGAATGAGTTCAATAAAAAATAAAAGTGGTCTTGCGAAACAAGTTTTAAACTTTATTATTCTCTATTTCACATATGTGACTTAATTCAAACTGGATTAGGGATCTGATTTCTTGGCCTAGTTGAACTCACCGGAAGTTTTGCTCCAAGCCTTTGGACACTAGGTTTTAAGGCAAAACTCAAGAAAACCAGTGGTAGTTAATTCTTTGTGTCTGAAACGAGCTCTTTCTTTTTTAACTACTCATAGTGCTGTAATAAATTATTGCTACAGATTAAATGGTTTTGTTACAATAGATCTCTTTATAAGGACAGTAATTAATAATCCAGGATAAAATATAGTTTATATATTAGTAACTGGAGGAGAAAAACAGGATTATCACTTTTGGGGGGATTGTACCATTCAGTTTGCTGTCCTGCTCTTTCTGTTCTGAGGTGCTGTGAGAATTTAAAGTCTAAAAATTTAATATAGTTCTCATAAAAAAAAAAGCTAAGTTTTTCCTCAGAAGCCTTAAATGAGCAATGTTTAGTTTTGCAAAAGAGAATTTCTAACATGAATGCTGTAACTATTTTTTGCATAATCTAGTGAGTCTCACTTGTGTTTCTTGTGTGATAGCCTAGCGAGTTCAACCCAATTCCTCTTCGCGGTACACACGAGATGAAGTAGTGTGTGCTCTGCTGTGGGGAATCAGCATCGTTTCTCAGCCCCAACTGCCCTTAACTCTGAGATCAGCTCAAGTTTCTTTGGTAGGAATTTCCATGTTGCTCGTTTAGAGCTCTCACATACCTGGCAACAATGGGTGCATGAGATCTGAGCATCTTTGGATGGTTTTCCTTCTAACTTGTGCCCATGATTATCATCCCCAAGGATCTACTAGCAGTACAGCTGACGTGTTTATAGACAATTTAGCAGAGAAAGCAGCACAGCACCTTTTCCACAGAAAAAATGTTTTGAAGACTCTGGCAACATTCGATATTACATCTTCTCAGCTATTTTCTAAACTTAGTGTACTATAACTCTCTGCAGGGTCAAATTTTACAGCTCTTTCACATATAAAGCTGTCTTTGATCTGGAAAATGTTGCAGAACTTTCACCTCTGTTTTTCCTTGGCTTCAGTTTTCCTAAATTTTCCTCTTATTCCTGTCTGATTTGTCATTTCGGAAAGCTGAATCGTTAACCTGCACTACATCATCAGATGCCTTTTTAGGGTGTTTGTTAATGTGAAAAACACAGAACCATGCAATGCCATCAAAGGATGCTGTATTTACAAGTCAGCAATTGGGGCACATTCAAGACTAATCACAAATCCACATTTATACATAACTTGCTCATTGAATACTATGGAGATACTGGATGATAGAAATGTTTTAAAGAAGGCAAAAAAAAAAAACACAACAAAGAATGGGCTAAAAATATACATTTAATCTTCCTTTGAAATATTCAGTCACGAGCACATTGCTTGAAAACTGAGCATCTGAGTGACAACGAATGGGGTGAGGAAGGAAGTTCTTGCCCTGTTTCCCATTCCAGGGTGAACCTGAGTGAGAAAAGAAAAGAGCAGGAAACTGATAGCTACAGCTATCACAGGAAAATGCTGTAGGATATCTCATGCTCAAAGAATTCCCAGAGAAGTGGTAGCATGTCCAGAATTACAACCTGTCCCCAGTTCTTGCTTTTATTTTTTATGGAGATTACAACACTATGTAGGCCTCACAAAGGTCTCAGTTCTGTTAATTAACAGTTTTATTGTACATCTGAGATACCGTGGACTGGCAGATCTTCCTAACTCACTTCCATTTGTGCAGAAACATATTGCTCTTTCAGATTAATGATGCAGAAGTAGTAATTATGTTTTTATAATGGTTTTTGGTGAGATATCAGCTCTCTGTCAAAGAGTAATTTGTATGACAAGATACAGATAGAAACAAGACAGTGACTCACATATAATTTCTTAAACAAAGGCTATAACAAAGGCTATGGTACTGGGGTCAGGTTGTTGCAACCTTGGCCTTTTTCTTTTTAACAAGAATGCCTTTTCATAATTTTTTTTTTTTCCTCAAGAGATTAATTTCTTCTGCAAATGCACACAAAATCCCTTTATGTTTATTTAGGACATAAAATATATACAATAAATTGATAGCAGAGTCCTTGCCTACATGCTAACCTGCTGAGGTTCACTAAGGCAAAATGGGCAAAGCTGGATAAGCACTAGAAAAATTATTTTACCATTATTCATTTGGACTGAAAATTTAATTCAGGTTGACTTTATTTGACTCCTGCAAACATTTAGAAATTAAATTTTAATCACTTGAAGGTTTGCAGAATGTGAACTTCATATGTACACATTTAAACTGTCCAGGAGCTAGGAAGGTATTTAAGTTATACAGAATGCAGAAATGCTTGTCACCATGTGATTACTAAATCCCTGTGCCAGAGCAAAGATACAAAACCAATTAAACAAATCAGATCAATATTTGACAGCACCTTGTACAGCTAGGGTCAAAAACATGCACAACTATTATTGTGCATGTAAGGAGAAAAATGTAAGTGCAAACTCAACATCCAAAAAGTAGGTCTTTCTGCATGACACCCCCAGAAATAATTCCTCAGGCAAGGAAAATGGGGGAAAGAGGTCTATGGAAAGTTCAAAGAATGATCCTAGAACAGCAAAAATGCCTACACTTCCTAGTTGTCCACTTTCAGGTTTTTAAATTATTTGATTTCAAGAAAAATGCACAACACTTACCAGATTGGTTCTGATTTTCAGAGAGATGTGAAATCAACTACATATCAGTAAAACACATTTGAGTTTTGCATACAGTAGCAAGGAATGCTGTGCAATAGGAGGAGGTCTAACAGATAAAGTGCTGCTGAGAAACCTCTGTCCACTTGTTCACTATACATAGTTCATGAATAGTTTAGTCTTCAGTTTTACCCTGGTCCAGTCCTATGGACTGAACAGCCATTAAGAGCTGGAGTGCACGAAGTGTGGTCACCCATCAGAGGACCACATCCTCTGTTTAATGCCATTTGTCAAGAATTCAGTTCATGTACTCTGCAATTGCTCCACAGTGTGAACAAGGCATGGCAGGCTGGGACAACAGTTTTGCTTGAAAAGTGCACCTGAGCCAAAGTAAAATGATAATTTTACTTTTTCAGTCTTAACTCAATTTTATCTAAGTGTTTTTGTTTTAATGATTTTAGTACCTAGTTTGATGCTGATCTTGCACTTATTAAAAAAAAAATCAAACTCTTGATGTAATTGATATGCAATAAAACCATAAAAACATAAAACCAATTGGTTTACTTAAAGGCAGGAACAGCTGACAAATAGAAAGCTTGTGCTGAATGTTCTAGATGCTCAATCACTCTCTTTGCTTGGCCCAATGGGGTGTGATGCTATTTACTTAAACCAAATGACAGCCATGGGAGAGGTGCTTTGAGACCTTGCGTACCAGTGAGTCCAGATGAAACCAAAGTAATCTGTGTGTGGTCAACCTCTGTCTCTACACCTAGCATCCCCGCCATGCATTGCCTCCCAAGCGCCACAGTGTCTCAATACCGGGATGGAAAACAGCCGCTTACCTTGGTCAGATCAGAGTTTGTTCTGTTGCAACAGGGCTTCGGTGGCTCCTGTGCACTAATTTCCTTTTCTATGCAGCCTTCCTAGAGCTTAGTAGAGGTGATGATTCTGTGCAGTTCTGCAGCTGCTGTCCAAAGGCGTCCTGTTGATGCTTTAGGGGCTCACGTGGGAAGAGCCATGGTGGCAGGAAGGAGCTGGTGGCCTTTTCGAACAGGAGCTGTGAGGCTTGCTTTCTCTTTCAGAGTGGAATTGCATTCAGAGCGTGGCTATCAGGAGCATTATTGGCATCTCAAACCTCCAACCGAAGTAGGCAAAAATAACAATGTGCTTATTAAAAAAACATTTTAGGAAAATCGATCATTGCTATTGATTAACAGGCAATTTTAACCTAGTCATGGCACAGGACGCTCTTTATTGATTCATGGACACCTGAAATAATTTCACACTGCTTAGTGTTTCTTGGTAATTTAATCACGTCTTTTGCTTAATCTATGAATTGGTAACTATCAAACTCTAGGAGCTTTTGAAGAATAATAATGTTTGTATGACAATGCTTTTTCATATTATCAAAACTAAGTTGTGGCCCTTTTCGAACTGTTAAGTTACTAAAACATAGAAGCTGCTTTGTCATTGCCGGTGATAGATGATATACAAATGCTAATCGTGTTAGGCTACAGCTAAGTAATACCTGCCTACTGATTATTGGTGATAAGAAATTTCACTGGGAAATTTGCAGTCTCTGCAGCAAGACTCTAATGAGATAGTAAGAAAAAGCAGCTCTCTAAGAAAAGCTCTGTTTCTTTTCCTTTTAATTTTGTTAGTCTATTTATTGTAGTATTTGAGGCACTTAATGGGCTAACACATTCATTTTGAATTCATTGCCTAGCACAAGCTTTGACTGAAACCTGCAGTCCTCAGAATAGGGAATTCTCAATTACTCGGAAGACTAACACGCTCCCTGAAACTGTAGCAAAACGTAATTTTCCAAACCAGAGCATTTTCACTAATGATATTCTATAGAAAAAATAAATACATTTAATCCAAAATCCTGTGTTGTGTTGCCGGAAAGTGAGTGGATGAAAAGGGAATAATAAGTCCTTTAACCTCATTTATGCAGCTGCTAATAAACATTTTCTAGCAGTGAAGAGAGTGATAAAGAACGGGACTGGTAGGATGCATGGTGTTTCAATGAACTGTTTCTCCAGGTTACTGGCATCTGTTGGTAGTGACCACTTAATCTGACATTAGTGTTGGTCAACCAGGCAGGTTTTGCTCAGAAAATGCACCTAGGAGAATCCTTTCTGCCTCCTTTCAGATGTTTTGCCACGTTTTGCCAGATGTTTTTCACGTGTAGGAAAATGTTACTTGCTTAAGTTCTATGCTATTGGTTGCTTATTTGTCCTTGGATGCCTTACAGTTTCCTGTGAGTAAGAAAAATATTGTTTTACCTAAATCTATGCTGAAGGGATATCACTGCATTTGGAATTGTTCTAAGATTTGAACTCTTCAGTGGTTTTACTTCCTTTAGTCCAGCAAGCCAGATGGATATGGTTATATTTTTAAGAATTCATCTCGCCTCCTGGAATGATAAATCTGCTATCTCTGTCCTGTATATGTGATTCCTCTCTGAAGTCACCCTGGGCCTCTCAAAATCATTTTTCATAAAGGCTCGACTGCAATTCATTTGTTTGGTTTCAGATGATTTTTTGTTAAAGTTGAAGCTCTCAGATTCATGTGGATAGCTATGTGGATGTATTTCAGCAATGAATCTCTCTGATGTGATTTTTTCCATTATTTATCATCTTTGGAAATCATTGTATTTCAGCAACAACTTGTTTTCAATCCATTTTTTCTTCAGCTTTGTGATATGGTCACTGTTTAGAACCACAAAAATCCCATAGTTTCCTCCCTACATACAAGAGTGTGTTTAATGCACAGGAAACCAATGCGTTTAGAACAGTAAAAGCCATGAATGATGCAACTGTGCAACGTGATGTACTGCTGGAAAAGAGTATCCAACTACTTTGATTTCCTGTGATGCACATATGTTGTCTGGATCTTTTTCTTCATATTATTCCTAGGATCTGGAGGGTGAAAAAATACAAAACCAAACTAACAAACAAGCAAAAACCCAACAGCATAGGTTCTCTGACTCGCTGCAGCTAGGTTCTTCTGATTTTCCAGCATGCCTCGAGCTCCGTATGTCTCTGGATGTCACTCCTCAACTAGGTTCCTACTGAAAGGATTACCTTCTGTAAATACCAGGTCTTGCTAACTGATCAGTCTACATGCAAGAGCACTCTGCAGCTCAAATCAAACAATAAAATCTAAAATGGTTACTATCAAGAAGTTAGAAGAATGCAAACAAAATGTACAATGTATAAGATTATATGACTATAATAATCAAGAGAAATCAGACATGGAGGAAAAGGTGGGAAATTAAAAAATATTATCAATCAAAAAATAAAGAACATCAATAGAAAGTATCTAGTTCAAATTTAGCTTGAGGAGGAAAGTTTATAGTGACTGGAAAATCTTTATCCACATCATTTTTCATGTTCAGTCTAGTATAAACTGGCAACTGAATAATTGGAAAGGCAGCAGCTACAAGGATATTAGTAGCCATATAGTGATTCCAAGCTTTAACTGTATTTGTGTATTAGAATACTAGCTTCCTGAAGAGGTGTTTTGTTTTAATTATTTATTTTTTCTCTACATTTTGAAGGTTGTGAATTGGTAATGGGAATCTGTGATGGCTCTCCGATGAATAAATAGAGGGTATTTAAGCATTAGTTTACAATGACAGATGTTTGTTACAAACTCACAAGTTGTATGCCAGTTTACCCTAATTTAGAATCTAAGACTTTGTTCTAGAACTTCAGGAAGAAAATGTACAGAAATTAGAGAATGGTAGGAGCAGTAGGTATTGATTCATATGGAGAATACCGAGGGTGAAGAAGAAAAACTAGTTGTTCATTTAAAAGTTCATGGGAGAATGTATGAGAACTGAAAAACTTCTAAAGAAGGCAAAGGGCATGAAAAGCAGATTTTGTGCAAGTTTTGTTATGCAGTCTTATGGGGGCTAGAGTGGCCCTATAAAGGCCACTCAGGATAGATAGAAATGGTGTCATTTTTCTCTTCAGTACTTGTAAAAATTTCCCAAATTGCATTTTTAGTTAGGCTTCAAAGGTTATGTTTGATATTTAATGTTCTTCCCCCTCCACACATTAAAATAGCTATATTCATATCCCTACAGGGATTCACATCTTGCTTAAAGTCTGTACAAAGCTGACAGAAAAGCATCATGAATTAACATGGGCTATAACCCTCACAAAGGGGTACCAATTTCCATCTCTACCATGCTGCTTACAGAATGCATGTCCTGTAAAAGGGAACTTAGCAGAAAATTTGTTGGTTTGAAGGAGAAAATATGAGGAAGAAGAAATAAATGCTTTGAAGAATTAGAGAATTTGCCTACTGTGTCTTCAGGTGATGGCATTTGCTTTCAAAACTGAAACTGCTGCAGTTTGGATGGCATACTAACGTCCTTACTTCCTCTGAATATTTGAGGTTGTCTAAAGTGCTGCCATTTAAGTTCAGCAAGCATGAAGTCCATGCCATGCAGAGCTGACGCAGTGTTCCAGAAGACCACGTTTTTGCATCTCTGACTATGGAAAAAATGGGTCACAAAGAAAGACCCTAGTTCAGCTGGTTGTAAAGCAGCACCAATTTCGTGATCTAATAATCCGAAGAGAGCATTACACACTCGTGCCAGGCACCCTACGTTAACTTTTCATTCTCCGTTTGATGCAATCCATGGTACAGGTGCTGATCTGTCACCTTTCCAACGGCATAAGGCCGCACTATCTCATATGTTGAGTTAGGCCCCACGGCCCACTGTGGCAGCTCTGGTCATACGGTCTCTTACTAACAGCCAAATAAAACTGGTTTATTGCTTCTGGGACTCAAATGTGGGAGAATAGGAGAGCTGAGAAGGGTTGTTACCTATTTAATAGCTGCAATGACACCGAGAACACTCTCACAAAAGAGACTGGGGGGGAGACAGAGGGAAGGGGGCAATGGCAAAACATGGCATCTTACCTGAACAAACAACAAAGCGTTTAAATGTAAACGTGAGATTGCCAACACTTCTTGACAGCTGTCACAATTGCATTTTGCTCAGTAACTTGCCTGTTACTGAGCTGGGTTAACAAGTTGTCATTACTGGCGCTTCCGTACCTACCGGTTCCTGCCCTTTATGAGAGACCCTGTCCCGCTGGTCTGAGTGTTTCACTGGTGACTGAGCCCGACCACGTCCGGCCTTGGATATGCAAAATTATCTGGGCTAGGAAGAAAACCTTTCACAATAGTAACGTTTTTGTTTGTTTGCTTTAAAACTAGGATTCCTTTGTAGGTCGAGTTAAACAAATAAACAGACATTATTCACTGTGTTCCTGGTTTAAGTTTGTTGACATTAAGTCTTGGCTGTAAGCAAAATACTTATTCACCATTCCTAGTGTTAATTTTTACCTTGTACTGTATTTTTGCCGATTTAGACCTGATGTCAAATTTAAAACCCTGTGCTATATTCATTAAAAATTAGTAAGAGATATACTCATTTCCTTGTACTCTGCTGACAATCTCATTATTGCTATGGGAAAAAAAAAAAAGATAAAAAGAGAAAAAAAGATCTCTGCTTCCGAACTCGAATTTAATCACGTAAAATAATATATTAAACGAAAGATCCAAAACAGATAGCACCAAAGAAGGATAACAGTACTCTGCATTTCATCTCACCACTAAAAATGAAAAGGCAAACACCTAGCAGGTGTTATCTCATTGGTAAATGTTAAAACAGAGTGAGAATCTTACTTTCATTAAAAGGAAAACAATAAAAACACTGATAAAGAGTTGAGCAATTGGCTGTGGATTCTACCAGTAAACGACCTGAATATGTTGCTTTCTTTATCTTTCTGGAGATTCAGCACACTGCTGTGCATAAAATCATTGTGTCCGTGAAGAGTACAATCTCCAACTCAAATTTTATGGGGAATTTAGGTAGGTGGTATCTAATCAGTCAGGAAGAAATTCAGATAGAAGATCCCTATCTTGCAAAAAGTACTGCAGGACTGTTGGAGAGAATGTGCTGTCACGACTTGTTATATAATTCTTGCTAAAGAAAGCGCAGCCAGGAGCATGACCGTAACAGGCCGCTAGCTCGGAACTGAGTCATATCTCCTCCCGAATCGCCCTCTTCATTTTCTGCCAGACACAAGTCTTTTATACACGTGTCCATCAAAGGGCTACTTCTATGTGATGGAGTGAGATTTAATTAGCATATAACATGATTTTATTTAGCGATCTTGCATTATAAAAAACAAGCAAGGCTCATAATACATTTAAAACAAATACTGCTTTTTGAAATAACAATTAAAATCATGAGCCTTTTATGGAGCCCAAAGTAAGGCCAATGTCTATTAAAATTTAAGAGCATAACAAAAGCAGGGAGTTTAAAAGCAGAGGGTTTCACTGTTACAGCTTCAGATATCAGAGATGAAGAACTACTTGCTTATTTTCTAAGTGTTAGAAGATGTAGGCTTCTGTTCCAGCCTGCATTCGTAAATGGCAATGACAGCGTTATACACTGATAATGAGGGGCAATGCAGACGGGTGGTGGCAGCGCAGATTGCCAGTGCTGGAGCTGCTTGGCCTTGGCTGGGCTCTTAATGCTGGTTTAGCAGATGCGGTTCTCTCTCCACCCTCTCTGTGGTTCTTCCTTTTGCAAAAGAGCCTTTTTTTTAAAATAAACATCCCAAGGATTACGGAGCACATTTATTATTCAGATGGTTCATTTATTAAGGATAAATAATTTAAATATATTTTCTTCTGTTTAATTAATACATTAGCAGTTGCAGCATATATGGAAAGTAATGTTTGTATTTAAACTCATTTCTCGGGCTGTTTGTTCTATTCTACTTGATAGCCACCTTACTTATTTATTAAAAGCTACTGACCTGAGTATGTCTGTAGAGAAATGCCTGCAAACTTCCCGAGAAGCAGCAGAACCTGTGGCAGCAATAGCATAACGCTGCAGCTTTTAGTTTGTTTCCGCTGACTTTCGGGGCGGGTTTGAACCAATGGAGCAAAAGCACAATCAGGAAGACCCTAGGCCTATTTCGAACTTGCTGTAAAGAAAATATTACATCAGTGTCATTGCTGCAGAGTTTGGTGCATGCAGAAAGTGTTACTTTATATGGCTAGCAGAAACGAATCCTACTTCCATTGTATTACAAAAGTGGATGTTTATTATCTCTCTATTCTGTAATTGCAAAACCAGACTTTTAAGTATTGTATTAAAATGCATGCTCCATAATGCTATATTTTTAATCTATTTTCTTCTTTAAAACAGCATGCATGCTGCCCTTCCCATCTCTCCTCTCCCTGTGTTTTCCCAACAGGATAACATATTGCCATTCTTGTTAGTAATAAATAAGCTTCTCATAAGTGTAATCAAATCTAGGTTCCTGTGGGTTGTTTATTTATTTATTTTTAACTATAGATTAGGTTTAACACTGTTAAAATCATGGCTTTAGGCACCCAAGGAGATTGTGCGCTTCCCCATTCTGGTGTTATGCAAATATAGAGCAATGTCCTAAAATGAAGCAACAAAAAACAGTCGAACCTAAGACCCTGCTCCTATAAGGAACACTACAGTGGGGCTTGCTATAGTATCTGAGCTGTGTATATTTATGCACTGAAATCACAGGCAAGAATGACAAGGTGACTTTTATAATGCTGAAAAAGAATGTTCTTTCAAGATTTTTTATTTCTGATGCTTATTTTTTCTTTTAATTAACAGCCTAATACCCTCAACAATACAGTAATACCACTTTGTACCTGAACGTTACTTAAATATTTCTCCTAAGCTGTCACTTCCTCTTTACTTAGGATAACCGATATTCACCACGATGCTATCAACTTTTATTTAGAAAATGTGATCATCACAATGGTTAAAGACCCCAGCTAGATGTCCTGATAATGAGATAGGATTGACCCTGACCTTGGAGCTACCCCGGTTTCTTCAGCAAACTGTCTCTTGGGGTTAAATCCCTTCCTCCAGCAGTATCTTGAATCCACACAGGGGAAATTATGATAAAAATAATCTTTACACCTCCAGACTGAAATGGATCTTTCTGATTGACTGCCTCTGATGCCAGGTCTGTGTCAATAACTCTCAGTGAATGCATGACTACGACCTTTTCCCCTTTGTTTTATAATTTCTATTTTACAAGACCAATAAAGCATGTCAGAACAAAGTGAGTTTTTGCACTTGTAGGTGCAGGCTCTTGATTTTCAGAGGTGGTGTGAATGTGACGTGAATGGATGGATCTCAGGTCAGAGGTAACCCTTCGGTAATGTCCTGTTTTGGATTAAATGACACATTTTCCTACACACAAATATAGATCGTGTCACAAATTCATATAAGCAAGAATTGAAAGATACACTCCTTCAAGTGCACAATGATTAGACAGAAAGAGTAGGGTGAATAGAGGATTTCCTACTTGGCTTTTTGCTTTTTAAAGCCCTGGTGAAGACAGTAGACGTTAATGAACAGACCTGGTTGCAGAGCAGCATAAAGTGCAAGCCTTAATGGCAATGGTTTACTTTAAGCTTTTGTATAGTGCTATACGATCATCATTTATAATTATTTCTGTCCATCTGCCTCCATCACTGGTATATGACGCCACAAGATGACCGTGCAACGCCCAGGCTGTCACTGCAATAAGGAAGTACAAGGTAAAGAGAACAATGTCAGTTGGGTACCAGATCTGAAATAGGTTTTGACTCTGATGCCAATACAATGCTATCTATGGGTGAAACCTCCTCATCTTTTGTCTTCAGCTCCCTGCCTGAGGAATGGGGCAGCACTTGTCCCTTCTCATCACAGTTATCTGTCTCGTGTATTTGGACTCTAAGTTGCCCGAGAAAAGAGATGTCATCTTGTACAGCATCTACTTTGGAAAGCCGCTGCCCAGGTATCACCACCAAATCAATTATAATAAAGACTAATAGACTAATATTTAAAGAGGATTATTAACCAATTTAACTTCCTCTAAGTCTTGCTGTTTCTGTGTTTGGATTTACATTGATGTGTTAATCCATAGGTCATATGTCTAACTTTGCAGCAAGTGGGATGTTGTATTACAGACTTCTGGTGCTGCTTGCAACATATATAAAGTTAACAAACTAAAATCCTATAGATTTTAAAGTTCCATCTATGTATGGCTTTGCAATTTTTGTCAGTCTGCTATAAACACAGACAATTGTGGCCAGGTCCACATGGATTTACCCCCTGATTTCCACTCGTTGATAGCTAAACCTGTCAGCACTGCATTTAACAATTCCCTCCAGGTGTGTGTGAGCTCAGCACCACAGGGCTCAGGCAGGAAACGAGCTGCAGCGTGCAGGGCAGGTCTCCCAGGCCTGGCAGCAGCGCGCTCTCGCATGCCCAAAGGGAAGTGGGATCCAGCCTTGCACCATGGCCTGAGTGCTGCTGAGCTGTTTGCAGGAAGCCCTGGCTGTTATCTGACACAGGTAATGCGGTGGGGATGGAGCGGCTACCTCTTAACTGATAGGCGTGACTTAAACACATTCCTCATGGAAAAAAAAACACCCTTTGAGGAAGATGAGAAACAATTGAATGCAAGCAAAAATTGTTCCCTGCACTGCTGGCTGGTATGCCAAATTATTTTACTGCTGACTTTCCCTCATTTTTCTCTGTGCCTGTTCTGTTCCATCTTATAAGAGACTACAAGAGAGCCGTTTCCATAACTCTAATTAGAGAGCGAGCAAAACGGGCATTAGAAGTTTATCGTGACTGGTGTAACTTGGAGAGTCTTTGTCTGGGTGAAGTGGAGCAGAAAACGTGCATTCCCAGCCGACAGGGTGTCTCTCGGGGCTGGGAGAGGGCTTGGGATCCTGCAGCCGTGCCCCAAAGCGCTGCCACTCGCCGTGCGGGTGGGAGCTGGGAACCCAGCTCCAGCTCCGCAGGGTGCCCCGCACGCAGCGCGCGAGAGAGGGGCAATGCGAGGGGTTAACGGCAAAGCCCCCAGCCCCACTGCTCATTGCAGTGACCGCGGTGCCTTCTGTGCAAGCGCTGCCCCGGCACGCCTCGGATGGCCCCGTGCAGGAGGGCGCCCAGCACCCGCACGGGGCCGCTCCGCTCCCCGGCCGCCCCCTCCTCAGGGCAGCCCCGCAGCGCGGCGCCGCCGCCCCCTCCCCAAATCCCAACCCTCCTCCACCGTCGCTGCCCGGGGCCCTGCGCTTCCACCTGCTCCTCCCCGGCTCCCCCCGGGGAGCCCCCCGTACCCGCGCCCGGGTGCTGCCCGTTCCCTCCTCGCCATCCTCGGGGCCGGGCGCGGCGGCGGCGCTGCCCCCCGGGGGCGGCCGAGCCCGGAGCCCCCCCTTTCCCCCCCCGCTCATGAATATTCACGGATCCCCTCCCCGTGACGTCGCCGCGGTCCCGGGGCGGGGGCCGGAGCCGCCCCGGTACTGGCCGTGAGTGAGGGCGAATGAGGGAGCGGCGGCGGCAGCCCCAGCCCCAGCCCCAGCCGCAGCCGCAGCCGCCGCCGGGAGCCGCCGCGCAGGGCGGGCAGGACGCGGGCAGGGCCGGCGCCGCGGCGGGGATGCGGCGGCGCTGCTGGGGACCGGCGGCGCTGCTGCCGCTGCCGCTGCTGCTGCTGCCGGGGCTGTGCAGCCCGCTCGCCGCCAAAGGCAGGTAGCGGGGAGGGTGTGTGGGGGGGGGCAGCTCCTCGCCCGCAACTTTCCCGGGGGGGCACCGGACGGGACGGGACGGGACAGGGGGAGCGGCGCTGCCCGGGTGATGCCGCCGGAGCCGAGCATCCCCGAGCATCCAGCCCAAGCCGTGCCTGGGGGAGCGCTGCCCCCGGCAGCCCACAACCCCCTCGCTGTCCTCCTGTGGCCCCGCGGCTCCGGGCTGAGCCCCGAGCCCGGAGTTGGAGAGCTGCGCTCCTCCTGCCCAGCCCCGGCACCACGTCCCCTCCTCCTGCCGTCCGCGAGTTGTCGCCTCGCTCTCCTCCTCGCGTGTATCGGGAAAACTTCGCTCCGCGGTGCCGTTGTGTGGCTTTTTTTTCTCTTTTGCCTTGTTTGCTCTCTTACAACCACCGCGCGCATCCCAGCTCGGCGAGCAGCCTGCCCACGCCCCTGCCCCGCTGCCCGAGCGCTGCCGGGGGGCAGCGCCCCGGCCCTCACCGCCCCCCACGGGCCGTGCCCGCAGCTCGGGGAGACGTCTGCCGAAGCTGCAGGTAGTCCGGCAGGCACGTCCGAGTTGGGTTGGTTGTTGGTTTTTTTTGTTTGTTTGTTTGTTTTTGCTTGGGTTTTACCTTGTGTTTGACCACTGGAGGGCTGCAAAGAGCAATTCCGATAGCAATTCCGAAATCGGCCTTCAGAAATCGACATTTGAAGGGTATTATTTAAGTGTTTTAAGTTTTCCCTTATTATTTTACATCCATTTCCCCTTTCATTTCATGTTTTTGTTTGTAGTCAGGTATCCTCAGCCTATGCTGCAGGGTTAATAAACGAATTGACACACCTTAGCGCTGTACACGGTCGATGTCTGATACGTTTGCACCTGTGGACTCTTTCCCCCACCTTGTCAGTACTGTATAGGAAAAAGAGTTCGCATCGGTAAGGTGATGCTGCTTTCTGCTTGCTCTGTGTTATTTTTCTGTAGGAGGAAAATGTTAATTCCCAAGGCATTTTATGGGTATTTCACACGGTTGAGTAACTTGGTGCTGTAAGTGTGCAGCTGACTTGCAGCTTGGAGGCGTTGCGTTCTGGTCAGTGGTGGGGTGCGGTGCGCACACCGGTGCCTCCAGCATCCTGCTGCAGGGGGTGGATGGATGATCCCAGGTAATGACTGCGAGTCTTCTCCCATCTCCCTGTCGCTGCTACTGCTTGATTTTAAAACAAACCCAAACCCAACAGGCGTCCCTGCTGCCCCCCTTTCTCCTCCCCTGCTGTTTTTGAGGCTGGGGAGCAAGATCATGGGAACCATGAGAAGGGTTCTCACCATTCTCCACTCTTGCTCAATGAAAAATAATCATTTATTTCACAAAAAAATATTTCTAGACTGTGTATTTAAAATATATATATATATATATATATTCCCCATTAGGAGGAAAAAACAAGACTGAAATTTTGTGTGGAAATATAAGAGGTATTGCCAGAAAGGTTAAGATCCTTAACCGAGCGCCCACTAACCAATGTATTAAATATTCATATGCAATTTGTAGCGCTGTTAGCTTTCTGGCAGGTTGTTGACCCTGGGATCTGTACCATAAGTTCAATAAAATCACTGTTTTAGACAGGAAAAAATGATTTATTTAAAATATTTTCAGACAGCTTTGTTTGGTAAGACAGGCACACTTACTGGATTACTGGAATTGCATTAATGCTGTCTGGAGATTGTGGACAGACTCTCATATGTAAAACAGAATCTGCTGAAAGGCAGGACTTCATTATTTTTTACTGCACTTTCAGAATTCATAGGTTGCAGGCAGGGAGAGCTACTACCTGCTGCATTTCCCTTCCTCTGCAGGTCTGTGCATAAGGCTGATCTCTTAAATGACTTACAGCCTCATCTTAGTATTTACCTATTACCTAGTACCTTATTAAACTGCTCAGTGAAGTCCTGAAAAGGTTGCCATATCCACACTTGTAAGACCCAATTAGTTGGCCTTTCAAGTCTGACTTTATTTGAACTTCATCATTAACATAAACATCATTTTAATCTTGATTTTTAAGTACAGCAGAAAGTATCTCAATGATCTGTGTAACTAAGAATATTTGATACCAATTAAATTAATTACATGGGCAAAACTTGAAGCCTTAGTCATTCAGGACATTTCCAAATCAATGGAATATTCAGTCCCACTTGGCAAATCTATTATGTGAATACAGCTGATATGACTATCAGCAATAGAAAAACAACTAACCCAGGGAGACAGAGACAGCTTATTCTGCTTAAAAGAAAGCTTAAAGCCTGGAGGGGAAGAAATTAAGAGAAAATCTTTGAGAGCATGCTAGACAGATCCTTATGTCTGAATTTTTTTTCTTAATACCATGGGTACTAGCAAATCTTTTTTTTTTTTTTCACAGTAAATAATAATGAAATACTTTATCAGCTCAAAGGAGAGAGATACAAAAAGTAAGATCTTCCTTTTCATCGTCATCCAAAACACTGAAGTAATAATGTTTGGCACACTTTATGCTAGAAGATGGGAGATGAAGAAATCTTGATTTCTGGAGCTCACCAAGAAACCCTGGCACAGATGTATATGATTTCACATTTCCATTTCGAAATCAATTAATGGAGATAGGAATTCTTTTGTTTTTTTTTTTTTTTGAAGTGTTTTGATTGAAAAAGTACTCATGAAAACTGACTCTTTTGTCTCCTAGGATAAAAGATTCATCTGATTATGAAGCCTGGGTGTCAAGATAATGAAATGATTCAGAGGTCTCAAAAGACCAAGATTGGAGTATTTGATAACTGCTTTAGTAGTTACGTATTTCAGCAGAGATGACTGACAACTATATTTAAGTTGTCATTATCAAGATAAAGAGTGTTTGCCAGCCATAATCATATTGTTACCAATTTTAATTGTATTATTTGGAAGACTAACAAAGCTGAGAACCTAGAAACTTCAGAGTTTTCAAAGCATATTTCAATTGTAAGCAAAGTATGTGTCACTTCAAAAAGCCCTGAGAAACTATGTCCTTTGTCAGCAAACATTAAATGGCCTCAGAGCAGCGTGGAGTCATGGTTTTGTCACTTTTTTTGAAAGTGACAGCCCTCAGAGTTCAAAGGCAGTGTCTGTACCTGGACAGCCCCTGTCGTGGCCAAATTGCACATTTGAAAGTGGCCTCAGTTTTCTTTCTGTGCCTTTTATAGATTTGGAGGAGCTGATTAGAGGTTGTCAGAGGCATTGTCGCCCTGTTTTGATTGTTTACTGTTTAACTGGAGGAATGTATTGATGATGTGGTGTTCCTGGGCATCCATTAGGCATTGAAAAGGCAGAGTGCAAATTACTGGTTTTATGTAGTTATAGGTTGTTTTTCTTTTTTCTTTTTTTTTTTTTTTTAATGAAACAGATGTTATTCTTAGGGTTCTGAAAATAAAAATTCATGAAGCTGTTATTTAATGTCTGGTAAAAAAGTGTAAAATTTCTCATATGCTTTTTTAATATAATTTCCTGTGTCAGATTGATGGGATGTTTTGGGAAAGTAATTTCAAAGGTCTTATTCCAGCTTCAAATACATTTCCTGTCCTCCCTTCATACATATATTATTGGCCTTCTTTTGGTCCTTGTGTTGGCTTAGTTGTCTCAAAATGATTTACTTATTTCTTTAGTTTCCAAGAAGGTTGTATTAGAAGGCAGAAAATAGCTTGCCTGGCTCCTATAGAGTGTCTGAGTGGTGTAGCTAGCACTTCATTTAGTACAGAGAGCTTCCCTGCTGTGAAATAAGTAATGGGAAAATGAAAGATAAAATGCATTGTTTCTATAGGAAGCTAATTGCTAGTGTCAAGTGTAGTTCCGTTGTCTGTAACCTTTTTTAGCAGGAATGGCAAATAATTGAGTCCTAACTTTCATAACGTGATTGATGTTACTTACTGTTGTGCTAGTGTAATTTTAAAAGACAAATGGTAAAACTGAATAGCTGTGAGATTTGGCCTGACTCAAATTTATGGTTTGTTTGTCTGTGGAGAGCACTGTAAACGAAGTGGAGCTGTTCTCTGAGACTCTACTTCAGTATGCTGCTCATAAAGAGCAGTCTGAAAATACCAGTTGCTGGGTTATGTTGGGTAGGGGATACATACCAAGTGATCTTACCTCTGGCTTTTCCAGTGATTGTGCTCAAATGGCATCTTCTCAGTCTCTCAAATGTCTTAGCTCATTTGATTTATTTAAAAAATAAGTAAAATATTCAAACACAACCAGAAGCCACCATCAGTTTTAACAGGATACTTTACAGGATGGTAACGGAGTTGGAAGATATGCTCCTTATTCAAAATTTAGCCCTAGAAATATTTAGTTTGGGTATTGCTGTTTGAGTAGAATCTGAACCAGTGGAGTAGATTTCAACAGAAAACTGCAAGACTAAGTCTAGAAAAAGTGACCTGTCATGCTGAAGGAATTCTGTTTAGCTGAATGAAAAAGAATCGAGGAATGTGCAGACAGGCTCCAGGTATGTAAAAAGCTGCTTTAAATAAGAGAAAATCATGTTCTCTGTGCTTGTTGTATGTAAGACAAAAAGTAAAGGGAACAAGACAAACTTGGGTTAGACTTCAGGGAAAGCTTCTGGTGGGATATTACAGGGCCTTTAACTGGAGAGCTTTAAGAACTATTTGGAACAACATTAGCAGTTATAGTTGATCAAACCTCTTTGTTGAGGGGGAAAATGGATGCAGTGACCTCCAAGCTCCACACAAGTCTGACTACCCATAAAACCCTCCAATGAGTTTGGGTAGTGGAGATGGAGGCAATACGGCCACCTAACAAAACATTTTACCACCTGAAGTGCTCCAGGCACCTCGCACCATTCCTTGGTCTCTCTAGAGATCTCAGGCTAGCAGCCCTCCTTGAGTGGCAGCTGCTGCAGCCATCCCTCTTGGGGATATTTGCATTCTCATTTGAGTGTTCTTCTAGATAAGCCTCTTGTGGCTTCAGGAGGCATAGTTTTCAACAACTGTGCAGAGTTGCATCTCCTCTTCTGCCTTTTCTAGAGTAGTCCAATGAATCACAACTAACAATACGTGCTTGAATCGACTACAGAGGCTGTTCGTATCTTTGATGCCAAACAAGCAAGTAATTTCATTCAGCTAATCTCCAAACCCTTCAATAAGGTAGAAACTGGTTGATGTTTCTGGAGAGGTGGTAGCTGCTAAACATTCAGATGGATTCACCAAATGATTGTACAGCTAAGATATCTAAGGGGTGTGAAATACAAAAGGCACAACCAGTTGCTGAAGCAGTCTTATGCAGCCTACTGCTGGAGGCCAAGGGACTGTTCAGGAGCAGTACTGTGCGTCTTTTCTCTTTCATAGGCACTTGCTGTTGACCATTGCCAAAGACAGGGAGCTAGCTTCACCTCTTTCATGTTCTCCTATAGCCTTACTGTTCCTGTGGTCTTTGCCAAACAGCCTGGTGAATGGGTGGTGATGACTTAGAAAATTAGCGTACTTGCTAGGTCAACTTCAGCAAATGGGCAAATCCTGTTAGAGAGTTTGAATAATGTGAGTCATAGTAGTAAGGGTAGAAAGAGAAGACACTTTGAAAAGAACTAGAGGTCGGAAGAGGAAACCTAATGTCAAACTTGAGAAAGCCGTTTGTTATATCAAAAGGAATATATTCTGACTAATTTGTGGTTTGATCTCCTTACTCTTTTATATAAGAGCTTAAGTATGTTGTGATTATTTTTAAAATAGGAAAGTTGTCATGATTCAGAAAGGGTGCTTATAAAAATAAAACAGAAGGAATTTTGCAAGTGACACTTGTGTCCTAATTTGAAGAGTTGCTAAATCTGTCACTGTATGTAGAGGCTGGGTTACTTGTCTGCCACTTCTCTTTCTACAGCAGCATACACAGCCCTGTACTCCATGTTACTTTTTGCAGAATGGCAAAAACAGGATGTCTGGTGTATGATTTACATAGTATTCAGAAAATACATGTGTACAGGAAAGCATGCATATCCTCTGTATTTGTTTTAAGCAAAGCTAATGTTGCACACATGTACATGCTCTTACACACTCAACTATTGGGTTATGAGAAATGGTACAAATCTGAAAGAAAAGTTGATTGTTCACTTTGCACTCCACGTGTCTTGTGAGCTTGCAGTGCAGGATCAGAGTGAGCCAAAACTGGTGAATAGGGTGCTTGAATGCAGTTATTTCTTCAGTAACCCCTGTAGTTGAAAGCAAGCAACAGCGAACCTTTGTTTCCATGTTTACATCTTCGTGAACTCTGGTCATGTAGTCTGGCTTCTGAGTGACTGTGGAACTGTAGAGAATGAAAACTTCTGTGTTGTTATTAGTTTTATACTAATCACGGTATTTAAGTATGGTAACAGCTATACCCAGTTGGAGGGAATTGTGCACGTTCGCTGTGGGGCTTCCAGCGGATGACTACAAGATGCCTGTGATGCTTGAGTGTTTTGTTTTCTTCTACGAACTGTGCATTTTCTGGATAGACTAGATTAATGAGGGGAATAGAAATATGTAAAAGATTTAAGTATAGATTTCTAGAGTGTACTGAGGGTAGTGCACTCTAAATAACTTTCTATTTTGTTGCTGTATGTATTCCAGTAAAAATGAATACAGTGGCTGCTCACAGCTGTTAAGTTATTAAGAGTAAGTTGTTAAAATATTAGTCGTTATAAGATGGCATCAAAACTACAAGAAACTTCTTGATTAAAAAACAGCACAAATGCTCTCATCAGAGAAATGCAGATAAACATATATAAATATATCGGGCAATTTGACATTTGTAATTCTCATTAACTGGCATCTTAAAAAAAAAAAAAAGTTCAACGTTAAAAACATATTGAACCAAAATGGGACTTGTTCCCCACCCCGCCACCCCCTCCACCCCGTGGGGGGGAATGTGGGAGATGCATGATTCTTCCAGCTGTCTTTTAAGAACTCTTTGTGGCTTGTGTACCCGTCTTTTAGTTCTATTTGATGAAGAAATACCCCTGCTTTTGGCTTTTTGGTGTAGTTAAGGTTTATATAGGATGTTCCAGCTTGGCAGCAATGAAATGGACTGTAAAAATGTTTTTTTTTTTTTTTTTTTTCTGCGTGTGTGGTACTGAATATCCTCAAGATCATTCAGCTTGAGTGCAAGTTGAGCAATGTGTCATTTAGGACTATTGGACTATGGAAGAGAATTTTGTCTATTCTCTTAAGGCATTTTTTGGAATCAGATATGAGAAGCATGTGGTACATTTCAATTCATTTTAATGTGACTTCTCTCTGGATTGATTATAAAGATGGCCCTGCATGGAATAGCAGTCATCACAGTTAATACTGCTATTTAGATGCTTGGTCTTCATAGGTGAAATCTTCAACCTGGTTAAACCAATGCAAGATTTGGAATGTATCTTGATGGAATCAGAGTTTCATCCTTTGTGTGTTTTAGGGCAAATGTAAACGGTTCTTTCAAAGCTTTTAATGTTCTTCCACTAATAGCTGCCTTTATCCTAAGGGGGGAATATTTGATTTAATCTTTCACCTTATGGCTTCTTATGGTATACCTTAGCTCATTGAGTCAATATAACAGTTCTTGTGTGTGTATTTAATTCTTTTCGAAATGCTTTTCATCCAACTTAAAACTATTAAGTGAAGTGTTGACCAAGGTGGGCTATTCTACAGATCTAAGTATGGTAGTTCTTCACGATATTGACTTTCAAAGTACTTGTTAAAAAGACATCTTTTTTTATGTCTTTGACTGTCTCCCATTCTGTGCCCATGATTCCGTTCATCACTAGTTAAATATTGTGATAAGCAATGCTGTAGTGTCACAAGTTCTTAACTGTACTCATTTTCTCAAATAGATTTGTTGCTGTATCTAATCAGATTAATCATTTGAAGTTGGGTATCCCAAATACAGATGGCACTTGTCATTCTTACTAGTTATTAGAAAAGCAGACACTTTGTATACCCTACTGCTACTTTCCTGTACTTATCTTATGACAACTAAAATGAAGTGGGACACCTTTATTTCATTTAAAGAAAATGGCCATTAAATGTGAATATTAAAACTATGGTGGTGTCTTCTAGCATTCATTCCCCCATCACTTGATGGCTAGCAGACAAGAGTAAGTGAAGTGAGAGATTAGATTCTACTTAGAGATTGATCTCTTGATTATTGCTTTTTGACTTTAGTAGATTCTTTACTCGTTGAAATATGAACACAAAAATACTATGTATGAGTGTTTGTTTATGTAACTGCTGCCTATGTTTTTGGCCTTTATCAATTTTAAAATACTTAATGATTCATGACATTTTTATAGACTTTAAGGTGCATGTCCCCCCCCCCCCCCCCCTTAAAGCCCCGGCTTCTGAAATAGAGACTAAGAAAATAAAGAAAATGCTAGCTTTTAATTCTTAAAAGATAAGCTCTGCTTGTTATATCTGAAGGAGGAGTGAAAAGGGAATGTAGGTGTATCACAAAAGCTCACAAACACAAATAAAGAAATTAACGTTTTCTTCACTTTTTTGCTGATTTTTTTTTTTCTTCGTATACCTGGTTGTGTGAAATGCAGTAAAAATCTGAGTGTAGCTGGAGAACATCACTGTGTCTGGTCTATACTGTGTTGCAAAATAGCAGTACTTATTTGGGCTGGATCTCCTAATTATAAGTGGAACTTGCAAAATATGAGTTGGTGGAACAAATTTTAAGTCTGTGAGATCTCACTCATGGTTTTTGCGTGATGAATATTGGCTTTTTCTACAGTCTGTTCTGGAGTTATTCACAGAAGTCTCTAGCAGAGGTAAATATAGCACAATACATTGGTAATAATATTTGAGACAATTCTGAGGAAACTGCTTGGCAATAATATTTGAAGGGCTTTTTCCCCATTTCTTTTTGAGGGCTGCTTTTAAAATTCCTGATCCAGAGTTGAACAGATGGCATTTGCCATTGTTGTCAATCTTAGTAAGAAAAAATTATTTTTTAAGATCTTGGTTAACAGAACTTTAAATTCATGTTGAGAAATAAAACCTAGAGACGTTTTAACTAATGTGATATATGCTGAGCTGCATGTAAGTCTGCATTATGACAGCAGCCTACAAATCCAACTAAGGTGGATTCATACACTGTAGAGTAGGTGGCATAAATGGAAAAAGGCACTGGATACTGTGGTTTGCTTCCATCTCTTTCTTCCTCAAAAACAGTGTAAACAGTACAGATGCGTAAAATAGAAAGACAAAGTGCAATTATTATGCCTTGCTGAAGTTAAATGTGCAAGGTGAGACAATTAGTTCTTGTGACTAATTTGAAGGATAATAGTTCAAGGCTTATTTTGGGAAGCTGATTTTTTTTTTTCCCCCTCTCTCCTCTGCAGTAATTATATAACTGTAGTCTTTGTAGGGTCTGCAGACTACTTCCAAAGACTGACAAAAAAAAAAAAAAAGCCTGTTTTCAGCAGGCTTATATTACCATTCAGCTGTCCATCTCTAAATTTGTAGAGACTAACAGTTCAAAAATATTGGAGCTACTTTTGAAGATTAACAAAAATAACTGAAGGAATACTTTTGGTGGAAACAGCATGGCCTCAAAAAGTGTCAATTTGTTCATTGGTTATTTTACTTTTTAATAATAGAACATATTTTGCTCAGTATGAATCCCTTCTTTTAGAACTTGAATTTTATATGTGTAAGTCTGAATATAAAATATTTCAAGATGCAACGTGTCAGTCTTAGTAAATAAATAGTGGCCACTTCAAGTTGCAAATTTAAATTATTCTCTGTGTTCTCCCAAGTGTTTAAAAATTCTGTAAAGTTTCAATACTTGAAGCCTCCTAAATCCACTGGGTGGTGTTTGTGTTTTCACTAACAGACTGGGCAAGTATACCTGCACAACACAGGGATAACATTTCAGGCAGCCTAAGTCAGCAGTGCGGTTTTAAACCAGACGAGGATGTGTACTCTTAAGGGTATGAATGGATATACATCTTTTTTTTAATGATTATTTTTATTTGTCAGAAGCTTCTGAAAACTTGCTCTGTGTAATTTGTCTTGGTTCTGGACTAAGCATTTGCCAAAACAGCTGATCAGACAGATACAGAACTTTTAGGTGCATATGTATTCCTTTTCTTACGTAACATGCTTCAAAAGATATCAAACCCCACTGTATTCTGAGCAGTTGAGCTGAAACAGTGGTGGCATGTTTTATTAGGTAATAGAAGCAGAATCTGGGGCTCTGCTGCTGCTGGTTGCATTTCTGCTGGTTGCAGATTCTGTGCTTAACACCCCATTGCATCCCTTGACTAATTTTGTTTTCAGATCAGGTAGTCGCATGCCAGACGAATTGGGACACAGGTGGCAACAAAACATTTTTGTGTGATCAGTTTCTATAATGTTACAAATACCTCTTTTTGGCTCTTTTGTTTTTCAAAGGATACTTTCCCTCAAATACAGCTACACTGCAGTAGCAGTGTCTCATTGTGCATGTTTCCTTTCTGCACGGGAGCATCTTCTGACATGTGAAGTGCCCCCTGGCTAAAGGAGCAAGGAGGAAAACGTGATGTCCACGTGTGTGCCTGTGGTCTGTGTTAGCGTCTGCTGAACACGTCACTGGTTTGTGGGGGAGTTAGGGCATTTACAGTATGCACACAAGTATTTAGTGAGGGAAGACTGATGTCATGAAGATAAACATTGGACAGTACCAAGGACAAAAGATGAAATTGTGCACTTCTCTGAGAAGTTGAGTTGATTGTACAACTAAAAGTTGCCTTTATTTGAGAACTACTTTCTTGGAATGATCCTGAAAAGGGCAACTGCATCATAACTTCAGTGGAATATTTACTTCTTTTCTAGCATCAAAATTACACTCTAGAAAATGAAAGCTTGCATCTTTAGTTTCCTAGTGCCAAAGGGCATATATTCCTTAGGATGTAGTGGAATTTACCGGGGGATAAATCTTAAAATGCAGCAATAGCTTCTTAAACTTTTTTTGAATGTGCGATAAGAGCTAAATCCATGCGTAGCTGAACTTAACCTACTTTGGAAATATTTGAAACTGAACAATATAAAGGCTTTTGTATAGAATAAGGCTGTGTGTGAGGAACTCTTTCACAGTAGCTATTCCAAATACATCTTTGTTTACCTGTTCTCATTTTGAAATACCTTCTATGAAGATATTTATATTGGAAAGGATTCTTGAGATTTTGAGTTCATCCTTGCAAAATGTTTCTTGGATATCTTTTTACAGGTTTGTCTGTACCGGTTCTTTTAGGCTGACTCCACGTTAGAGATCTAACTAGTATTCCATGTAAGTAATTACACTGATATAAATTATAATCATCCTGGAATACACTTTTGACCTTTTAACTTTTCTGTTGCAATGAGTGTAATGACCATGTTGAACAAGAGAGGAAATTGAAGGCCAAATATTGTATAGGGGAGCCAAATCATGTGGAACCTAGAGAAAGCTGGCTATAATCCATGTAAAAGGAGCTGTTTGCTCTTTTTTTGTGTGTACAATGTACAGTCATCTATCTTGGCTATTGTTGCATGCACAGGAGGAGAAATCTGATGACCGGAAGGGGAGGAAAGGATATGCATGCTAGGAATATTTAGTGGAACAGCTTCAGTGGGCTGCTACTTGTGAATTGTTTTGTATTGTTGCTGTATGGCACTACCACCTGTGCAAGAAGTCTCTTACGTAGGGAGCAAGGTGACAGGAGCATGTAGGGCATCGTTTTCTACTTAGGAATGCTCTGAGGGTAGCTTCAGTCCTTCAGGTGGAAGGCACTACGTGTGCTTTCCATGGTGCGTGTCTCAGAACAGCAGCTGGACCAACCTTGAGAGGATAATGAGTTCCCTTATAGTCGTCATAAACATCGATCGGTCGAATTCCCCAAGAGCTGCTGGGTCACGTGTTTACACCAGTATTTTCTCGTAAAATGTGTTTGATGGAGAGTGGGCACGGTCGCTGAGCTGCAGGAAGGGAGCGGAATTGTCTGCCTCTGTGTCTGAATGGGTTCTGTGAAGAACGTGACCCTGAAAACTTGCTTCTCTGTTCACTGTTTATCTCAAGAGACTTTTGCATTGGGAGAGTTTCAATGCAGTATATATTTTGGATCAAGGCGGGTGGTGGTGGTGGAAATAGTATTTGTTTTCGTCTTGGAAGGGGAAAGTATTATTCTCATGGTACGTTTACTTAGGTGTTACATTAGCTCCCCCTGAAATCAGTGGATCTTTCTACTAACTAGTGGATCAGCCCCTATGTGCAGAGATCTGTTAACGTGCAAGTTTGCATACACATGTTCAGAATGCCAATACATGTAGAAGCAGAAATTGTGTTAAGTTAGCCATACTTCATAGCCTTTACAGAAAACAATGTTCCACATGCTTTGTGGCCTGAAATAGGAATATAGTAGGTGGTATGTCTAAAAACCCAGCAAACCGTGTGGGATTATGCTCCTTTGCATTTGAAGAAGTGGTGGAGAGGATTTACCAGTAATATTTGCCTTATATCTAGGTGTGTGTCTGAAGTGAAACCCCTGTAGGAGAAGTAAAACATCTGACTGCTTCTGGAGGTGAACGTCTTCTATTAAAGCTGTGGACTTCAGCTGAACAGGAGAGAAATAAAGAATGCTTTTAATAGGGTTAGTTTATAAGGTCTCATCAGCTCCTGACTGCAGTGTCTTAGGGTCAATTTAATGTTACTTATGGATTGCTACGTACATTATGTTAAGCATGTAATTGCTTACGTTACAGTTCCACGTATCAGTGAAAATAGCACAGAAAGGTAAACTTTGGCGTTGTATTTTTGCCTCTGTTGAAATCCTGCCCTGTGTGCCCGTGCAAGTTATGAGCTGGCAGCCCTAGCAGCTGTTATTCTCTCCTTATAGAACAAGAGTGAAACAGCTAAGGACTCGTGGCCCATCTTGTCTGCTCCAGTGTTTGTAGCAGGAATTAGACTGAGGTTTCCCTGTTCTTTCTTGGTGTTCAGCTTGTGCTTCAGAGCATGCCAGTCAAACTGGGGGAAGCATTCCTGCGTCTCATTAGATACCTTTGTACGACTGGCGGAATTTTCACTTGTTACTTGGTTCCTTCTCCTTTAGAGTAGGTGCAAACAGATACTTTGTCAAGTTTTTGTTAAGGGTGTTAACTTTTGAATGGGATAATACTGCTGAATAAGTGCTTTATTTGCATAACAAACCACTAGAATGCAGTATTGATTGCTATTCAGGAGTACCAAGATTCACTGAAAAGCAGAAAAGCTAATTAAAAAACGTAATTGGCTTTATTCACCTTTCTCTAGTTAATGTTTCTCTTCCCAGTCGGATTGTGAAGGTGCGTTTTGCCTTCACTTTTCAAAAAGAACCTGCCTTGTGCACAGCCAAGAGAACTTCAGGGCTTCTTTCTGTGACCTCTTCCCACGGACAGTTAGGGCAGGTGGGCTGAAGCCTCCTGGGGCTTGGCTTATACCCTCCTTGTAAGGCAGGTCAGTGCGATGCAAGAGCTTTTGCGTATTTCATGCGTTCTTAAGATTAAAGAGTAAGATGTAATATGCTTTGAGCGTGCAAATAAACTTACTGCAAAAACATTGTGTATTATTAGTACATATCCTGTATTAATGTATGTACATACCTTGCGTATCTTGAGTATAAGAAATCCTTGTATATGGAGTTCAACAGTGTTGTTCCATTTTGAAGTAGATCTGGCAGATTCACGGAGCAGTGGACCAATTTAGCTTTTGAGAAATGTTTTTGGAAAAGACAGTGATGGATTTGATAGCTTGTTAACTCTTCATCTGAAATTCTTGCAGGCAAAGCATGTAAATATTTTGAAGTGCAGACAATCCAGATATGTCTAATGTATTAATGACTTGGTGAAAAGACCTTAATTTGTTATACAGTATTTGTGATTTGTTCTATAATCAGATGGCTCTTGGGATCAATATGCATCAGACTCTAATCCCTTTAATTATGGCTTCAAACACATTTGCAACTTTTTTTCCTCATTGAAATCAGTGGGGTGTCTTGTGAATGAAGTTGAAATTAAAGGGATCAAAACTGGGCCTTCAGTTATAAAGATCTTCTGCAGGTTGAGACTGGGCTCCATGGCAGTACAAAACAGTAAGCTCTGGATTTTTTTTGGGGTGGTATAAACCTGTCATTCTTAATAAGCTGACTTTGAATCACAAGTTGTCTCAAAATGGGGTGCCGGAAAGGAAGAAGGCTGTGGCTGTAGGGCAAAGGCATCTTGCAGGAAAGATCACTGGGTCCCTGCTCGTTGTGCTTCCTACTTGGTCTTGCTGCTTCTGTGTGGTTCCATGGACAGGATTTTGCTTTGCTGCTTGCTCTTTGTGAGAGACATGATGCAGTTTGTTTTAAATTCTGCAGTTCTTAAGAGATGAGCGATGTTCTCTGAATATCTGCCTGTCACCTGCTCTATGCTGCCAGCCTGTTTCTCTGGATGTTTTCACTTTTTGCAGCCAGTGGAGTGAGGAATGAGAGGTGTGCAGGGAAAGCAAACAACACCTGCTTTCTTGTATCGAGCCACAGCATGCACTTTACCTGACCTCCTTCAGATCTTGCGAGTAGGCAAAGTGGTTCCTAAATTCTATCATAAACCAACAGGGTGCTCATGGTAGGATGAATATGTTCATTCTTAATTCTGCTGTTAAAGTAAATGTGGGGGGGGGGGGAAAAAGAAAAAACTTGCTATAGAGAGTAGTGTGATGCAAAATTGTTTATTTCCCACTAAAATTTATAGAGAACAACTTCCACAGCCCAAATGCTTATCCCAAAAGGTTTAGTTAGTCTGCAGGCACTCCAACTAGTAGGTTCTTTGTTTATTTCTGTACTTTCTCTTGCTGGCTTACAACCTGCCCTTAATGATGCACTTTGGAGACTTTCCCTTTCAAGTGAGATAAATCAAATAGCATTTCTAAACATGGATGTGGAAACTGGGTCTTTCAGTCCCAGACTCCAGTTCTTCCCACCCTTTCACTTGGGATTTTGTACTATTACTGAGAAACCAATTGGGATTGGTTTTTTTCTGTTTGGGTTTGTTTGTGTTTATTTTATCTTGGTGACTCATATCTGTTTTAGGTAAAATCTAAGGAATTCTTTTCCTTTTGCATTATGTTTTTTGAAACTGGTAGGGATAAGTTTGTTTATGTTGATTACCTCAAGAAGAGAGTGCTCATACTGACTTACATTCCTCTTCTGGACTAGAGAGTGTGCCAGCTCTGCACACAGCGTTTGGGCGGTTAACAGTACCACTTGCAGCATTCCTGCGATGGTTTTCAGAGCCTGTTCGTTGGAGGCTGGTGAAGCTTCCTCTGTGCTTGGGTTGAAAGGTATGTTTGCTGCCTTTGTTACAGGATTTGAGCAGCATCCTCGCTTGTTCTCCAGGCAGATCCAAAGGATGAAAGCTGCTCCTGGAGTGTACACTTTTGCAGCTTCTCTATCACAGGACTGGGAATGCTCTAACTCTGTGTTCAGCAAAGAAAAAGGCCTCTGTCAGCTTTCTCATATAGTGTCATAGCAACCAATGAATAATGAAACAGGTTATGTGCACTCTGGTTATGAACAGAACAGGGTATGGAAGAGTAATAATTAGGGGAATAAACAGAGCAGTCCTGTGTGTGAGTGACTTCACAGCCCCTGGTAGCAGAGCATTTGGCACAGTGTTTTTTCCTGCAATCTTCCATGTTTTTTCCTGTGCAGTTTATTTCATAGGGACAGGATGATTTTTCATTATTACAGAGCTCTGAGAAATGTGTTCTTTTGTTAGTTTTGCTCAAATAGAATATTTACACTTTCTTCTTTAAACCAAGTTGCAATATTAGTGCACATTTCAAAAATTGTTTAAATATAGTAAAAAAAAAAATATCACTGTTAGTCATTTGTAAGTTATTCTCATGGTAGGCATCTAGTTAACACATTGACTTCTGTATATTTTATCATTATAATGTCAGAAATATGCTAGCCTTCATCTAACACAGCAGGGTCCCAATTGGTCATGGGGGCATCCTGTCGTTCCTCTGGTACAAACATGCAGTTTGCTGTGCAATGATTATCCAGTAGTTGAAAATTGGCATTCAGAGCTTTAAGAACCTCTCTATTCTTAGGGTTTTGCTAGCTTTCCTATTGCCCCAACTTATGGCAAAGTTTTTCTTCTTGCAGAAGAAGTAAAGAAGCCTAAGAAAACAGGAATGGCAGAAAAGCTTGCAGACTGAAGCCTTGATTTTCCAGTCAGAACGGTCAGCTCTTATCTCTGTTTTCCATTTGTGCAGGTTTTCTGAGTGTAGCATTTCCAGATGGTGTAAAATATGGATGTTATTCCTAATAACTATGAACTTATAGATAAGAACTGTTTGAAGGGGGGAAAAAAACCCACCCACCAGCCCCGACACAACCCTACATTGTAATACAGATGCTGCTTACATTTGCATTTCATGTATTTACACGTAACAACAATGAGACTCTTGGCCTTGGTGCTGAATGAAATACAGTATTTCACTTTTTTTGACTGGGGAAAGCTAAGGATGTGTTTGTGTCTTTTCCTCTAAGATTCAGTATGAATTAATGTTTTATAAAAATAGAAGTCTTGCAAAGGACTGCATGAAGTTTGTAACTATTACTATTGACTTTTCGCACTAATAGAATGACGTTCATCTTTCTTCTTAGCTGGTCTCTGGAGATTTTGCAGGTCACACAGTACTATAATAAAATCAAACAAAGGCACGTTATTTGTTAAACTACACACCATGAATCAAAAATGAGGCCTGAAATGACTCTTTGGTCTCTTATTTTACTGCTGACTTTTTAAAAATATCGTGAAACACTAATGTGGGAAAAGCAATAAGAGTAGCAAAAACTACTGCTCAGGTGGAAGTATTGTGTTGCTTTATCAAGAGTAGCTGACACACAAAACATTGCGTATAATTTTATTGATTACATTGCTATACAAAAATATGGACCAGGATAATGTCACCATCCTTTTTTTCTTCCTTTATGTCCCTTTGTCAAATCAAGTATGGTAGGTAGTATTCCAGGTGGATAAAAGGGGGATCTAAGAAAACTTGCAAGCTATTCTTAAAAATTCCTAAATTATTTTTTCTTCATAAAATACAAGGGGCAGTAATATAGCCATGGGTTGAAAAAGGAGGAATTCCTTCATATTTGAGAAGAGGGCACAGAATGAAATTAAGACAAAGCTTTATTTTAGCCGTCATAAGAATAAAATTAAGTCAATTCATATTTTTATGAACTTGGAAGTGTTTTTTCCCATCCTGTCTTTTCCATCTTTTCAAAATGCATTTATATATTTTATTTTGAAAATAAATCTTTCTACTGTAGCGTCTTTTTATTTTTTTTTTTTTTTGCTGTGCAGGGAGATCCACACTCCTGCATTTTTTTTGTCATCTGGTGCAAGCCTGTGAACAGACCAGTTTTTCCCCTTAAATTAACATCACTGATTGCCCTCTTCATAGTCTTCTTTGCTACTTAATGTGCAGTGTTTTGTATAGCATGAAATTAGATAACAAATATGGCTGTGGTTGTGTTTGGCTTATGTAGGGAATTTATTCTGCACATTTTAATATCAAGACAATATTTTTCTAGCTCCATGTAGATAGTCATTCTGCAAACAAAATGCTGTTGGGTTTAGCTTTTGTTAAATACAAATGAGCAGAACTAAACAAAACCCCAAATTAACTCTGCAGTACTTTGTGGTACTATAAATACACTCAAGGTGTGTAGTAGTTTAACCAGTGGGACAATACCACATTTACAAGGTCTTTCCTAGGTATGTCTGTTTATAGATTGTTTGATGGGTTGTGGTATTTCCAACTTGTCTCTATCAAGTATAGTCACAGTTCAAATCACTTTTCAAGTGAAGTTCTAAATTGTAATGAAACATCCAAAAGTAAACAAAACTGAACAGAGTATATAAATAAAAAGAGAAAGCTGCTGTTTCAATTTCCAATCATTTGCCTGTAGCTTCCCCATTCACTTTAGGACCTGAAAGGCATGCCAGTTTTGATTAAATTGGTTATGGTGTGTGTTTTATTATAGTGGGCAAAGAAGTGTTACTGTTGAGTGAATTAGTCATTTGCACAAGTATGGAATAGCAAATTTACTCAAAGATTTACAGGGTCTGGTAGCAGGCTGGAATTGATTCATTCTCAAGCAACACCACTAGATAATAAGGCAGTAGTGACATTCAATGGCAATTGAATGTTTAATCAACAAAGCTTCCCTTCTGAGGATTTTTGTATAAATTCAGTGAAAAGTCTGTTGCCCTTAAGTATAAATGGTCTCCTGGAGATCTGAATCAAAGAATTTATTTAATCTATGGGAGAGAGGTATATTTTCCTATTTATAAAAATCAATATTTTTTACTGGTTCTAATGTCCTTTTTTTCTGCTTCAGGCATTTGTAGCTGCACAGTAAGGAACTGCAGGATTTTACATTGGTCTTGTTCAAACTATATGAATAAACAATTATGTCACTGAAGAACGTGGGTCGATGTTTAATCTCTTTGCGGTCACTCATAACTATTTCTTGATAAGATACCCGATAAGTTCATTTTCAATAACTTGTTTTCTGTGACAGTGTACATGTTCCAACATTATTAAGGCAAAAGACACTAAAGCCACACACTCGTATCTGGAGTCGAGGATGCTTTCAAACTTTATGGACAGCTTTTCTAAAAGCAAGCTTTGCTATGAACCTTTTCTTATTGTTGTCCTTATTTTATGATGGCAATAGGTGGTTGCCAGCCCTGGGGGCAGTCTGAACTCCATGACCTAGTCATCATCAACTTTTTTTAGTGCATTGGATGCAGCCAGCCTTATCTTAGCCTATTATAACAGTATTACTATGTTTCCATGACACATCTTACAGAATATCTTTTCTGTTTATTCTTTTAGCTGTGTAAATATACTTGCTACAGTCCATACCTAGTAAGGGATCTTTCTTTGCTCCTTTCACATAACTCTTAAAATATTGCCTGAAACATTTTGCACTTCATGAGAGTGTAGATTGTCAATATGGGATGTTCTTTAAGGGTCAAACTAAGGTATTTCTTCATCCAATTGGGATCTTAGAAGAAGAAAAAAAGTAAGTGAAATTCCCTTGTTTTCTGCCTGGGCAGTTCTGTCTTTCACATGCTGACACTGCTCACTGCCAGAGAATTTGTAGTGACACCTGGAGCTGGATGCAGATATTGATGTTAATGCAGCAGCTTCTGAGGCATAATTAGGATGATGAATGATATAATTTTGTGGTTAAATTCTTCTGCCATGCAGTGCGCTATGGAGTTACAGCTTAGCATATAGCCCCCCGGGAGGTGAGAACACTGCTGTTGACTGAACACAGTGTGAGATGTTCAGTCCATGTTGAAATTTGAATGATGTTTTTAATAAAAGTAAATGTCTATGGTAATCAAAATCCCTGTGTAGATGTTTAGCTACTGTCCCCATGTGAATCCCTGTATTTTAGGTGTTCTTTTCTTCAACAAACTACATGCAGCAAACCATTTCCTGCAGCATAGCTGTTCTGTGGGAAGGGCTGGGAGCAGGGACACTTGCAGTTGGGTTTTAAGGAACAAAAACTTCCACAGTAAGAGTGAAGCATGAGATATTATTGCATCTCTCCCTAGAGCATGAAAAATCTGTTAGCGCTATACTGACTAAGTGCTCTTTCACTTAAAGAATGGAAGTTGGTGTTAGTGTTAAGCGTTTAGCATCTTGGTGAATCTGACAATATAAACCTCCAGCTGTTGTTTGCTTGACATCAAAGGGAAAAAGATTAATCTTCATTTGCGTCCTCCCAGCAATTAGCCGGAGGTACTCTGTGCCCTATGTTGTACTATCTAATATAACAGGGGATTTCTTGTAGTCCTCGTTCAGGCAGAACTTGCAGTTTCTGAGGGGAGAGTTTAATTTCAGCAAAGTTGTGTCATGGATCACAACAGAAAGCCTCTATTGGAAGCGCACTCCTCAATTTCATGTCAACAATTCAGGTACTTGTTAAAATAGGAGCAGAATCCCAGTGTCCTCTGCATGGAAGATGCACTAAGAAGTAAATACAAGGTAGAAAGGTACTACAGGTAATAGGAAAAAGAAAGGAAATTGGTAGTTTCTTGAGGAAAGTTTTATGGCAGGGGAAATATGGTTTCAGAATAGAAAGAAGAATTTGCTCTCTATGCAGTATGTATTTACTGACTGTTGTTAGCCCAAGTAATTGGGACTTGAATTTGAATGGTTCAGTGGAATAGGCAATATGTGCTGGAATAGGTGACAGCTGAGCTATTCCAAAGCAAAGATCTATTGTGTGTGTGAGGTTCCAACACTTTTATGCATGTTTCTGCAGTTGTATCCTTTGGTACTCCTGTTCAGATGTGCTTGTAGGTTTTTCCTTTAAATCAGTTGTAAGAGAATTTGTGAATTCCTTGGAGGGGATTGCAAGGAGAGATTCTGGGAAATACACAGACTGTCAGCATGGACGTGTCTTCGTTGCCCTCAAGGGATGTTCTAGGTTATGCTAAGGTATAGTTGTCTGTAAGCCATCCTTCTTGCTGTACAAATAGCATACAACATAAAGCACAAATGAACGTGGTCCTAAAGATTTCTTTGCTTAGGAAAAACAGAGGAGAGGGCATAGCTTTATGCTAATCATAGTCTGTGCCCTGAAATGACGGAGAAGAAAATAGTGCTGTTGTCAGTGTTCTGCTTTTCAGGTGGTCTAGATTTGGGGATTGAATATGGTAGGGACAGAAAAGCTAGTGAAAGCTGTTAGGGAAGGTTTTTGCTCTAGGAAACAAGGGTGGCCTAAGAAATCCAGCTTTCCAGGCTCTGCTGACTGTGGTCTGCTGCTTTTTGCTGGTTTGTCTCTGCCCTCTTCCACAGTCACAGGATCTGATGTTTCTGGGTAATGCTGAGTCATGACTGAATCTGAGAAGCAAAGGAAAATATCTTCAGAGAACTAATCTGAAGTGCTCTGTGTTGTGGTTGTTGTGGTATCTGGTTGATGTAGTATTTGTCTTGCAGCATTTCTGCCTGAAATGTATTCTCTGCAATGTCTTGGCACTTGCTGGAATTTCTCTGAATCTTCTTGTCTGAAGCGTTCTTAGGGCTCAGGCGCTCTGGAAATGCTCATTTTAGCTCAGGAAACAGTAAACTGCCCCATTGTTTTCTGTGGGATTATTCAGGCTGTTGGCTGCACCATGTGCAGCACCTGGCAGAGCTAGGTCTGTATTCTTCCAAAAGACACATTTTTGGCCATTCTTTTAAACAAATAGCTACTGTTATTACTTCTCTGCAGCTGTGAACTAATATTTTTCATAATGTCAAAATTTATTTGGTGTTGTGGGGCTTCCTAGAAAGCTGGGTAACAATTTCAGCCATATATGATGTTCTTCATAGGTACAAAGAAGTTTCGAGAGACTTAAAACTTCAGTCTGGGAATTTCAGGATTTCTCCTGTCTCACCTTTCTCATTCATGAACTGGCATGAGCTTTTCCCTAGTTAGATAGTTATTTGCAAGGGCAAATGTTACTCTTAATCTCAGAACCTTTCTAAAGGGAAGTAGAAAGGCAACCGTGAAAGACTTAAAATTTAACCACTGCCAAATAAAATGTTCATAAAATTAAATACTAATTCTAATCATGTGGAATAATGAGGCCATCAGTGGTCAGCTGTAGCAAGAAAAAAATAGCAGATAGAAAGTATGGAAAAGCAATTAACTCTAAGGACTAAGTGATTTCTTTCAATTTTGATCTACCTATTCCTGTATTATCTCTGCTTTGTGAGTAAAACAGCAGTTATTTTGGAGGATTAATGAGTACATGATACATCTACATAATCCTTTGCTTTGGGTTCTTTTGACCTCTTGGGTAATCTATTGGTCAGAAATTACTTTGCTATGACATGATCAAAAGGAATAGAAGAACATTAGAACAAAAGAAGTAATTACAAATTCTCTTAAGTAATTCCAATATTTCTAAATAGAGGAAAACGTTTTTTTTAAACTACAAAGGCACCTTTTTTTTTTTTTTTAAGCCAAAATTGGTTGTTTTCTCTGATCAGTACAATGTTTTAAAAGTTCTTGTGCATAAAGTTAATTTTAAGGTCATGATGTTTTATTGGGGTGGAGGGGGAATGGAAATATTTTAGCATAGTTTTATTACATACATTTCTATGTCCACTTTGAAATAATACTGTTAATTTAGTTAATTTGACTGAATTCTATATGAAATAAGCTCCGAGATGCTATGAAAACATGCACACCAAACCTTAACGATATGGTTGCATCTCATGCTGAGTCTGTGCTCCCTTGCATTCTGCTGAGAGGCCATTTTATATTGGAGGTAGCATGACTGATACCATCGGGGCAGTGGTGTGTAATGAATGCACCTTGTTTCATTTGCTACCATGGGATGGTTGCATGCATGCTTTGTGCAGCATGGTAACCAAATATGTGAAAATGAATCTTCAGGTTCAGGTAAACTCATTCACACTTCCTCATGGATCTTACGTGTATGTATGATCATGTGGTGATACACATCTGTGTGTATGAGAAGTATCCCAGATATATTAACAGAACAAGTTTTTTCCTTACTGAAGCATTATTAACTGTTCTAATGTATTATGACTAAGTAAGTTGAAACAGAGCAGAAAGCTTTTTAACCAATTCATCAGTGGAAGCAACTAATTTTATAAGATCTAGGAATAAGTTCTTGCAGCAAAAATAGCTATAATGGAAAAGTGTAACAGTGTTCTTCAGCTACCAAATTGACTGTAGAATCTATTACTTTCCTCCACTAAATTTAATGTATTTTGCTGTAAATTATGCTACAGGATAAAATGACTGGTCTCATCAGCAGTTAACTTTCTTTTTCTCCATCATAAAATGGTGTCCTGGAAAGAGGTCAATGTTAATTTGAGCTCAGCTTTTTAGAGGGTAGAGCTGAATATCTAAAATCAGGTTGTTTGATGTGAGATCTCATGCTGATCATTGCGAAGTGATCTCTTTGCTCCACTTGGGAGCTTTGTGGTGGTCAGGGAGATTCTGAATGGGGTGGAGACCTCGTCTATCCTGATCTAGTTGTAGAGCCCAGGCCCTTCTGTGTACTGACCACTGGTTGGTGAGCTTTCTAATGCTGTCCTTCCGTCCCTCACAAAGAAACACTTGACCATCTTCTGTTTTGTAAATATGTTTTCAGTGTTCATTCATTAGACATTTTAGCTGTTTATCCCGTTTGATGTAGTTGGATAGGGCAATACATTAATGTTAGTTGGATTTCAATAAATCTAGGTTCAATTTTTTTACTGTCACATAATGTAATTGGAAAGACTTAGCTTTTTGAGTTTGAGCCTGCAGTGCAGTAGTGAATCTACTGATATCCCAAATGCCTGACTGGTATCTGGTCCTCTCTTTTAGTAGGCTAGACTAGTCACTGCATGCTTGTGTGCTTCGCTATTGCTGGGACAGCTATTTTGATTTGCCCATGAAATACACAGTTTGTGGAGTGAGCAGGTCTGCCCAGCTGAAAAATTCAGTGCTGCATTTAGTGTTGCTCCTTCGCCTTTGCTACATGACTGGTTTTCCCTGCAGATCCTCAATCTGTAAGTCTATCGCCTTTCCTACTGAGTTTTTGTAGTCTAAACCACATATAGTATGCAGTTCTAGGCAGTGTGCTTTGTAGCAGGAACCTATTTTTACAAACTTTAGTTGTCTAGAAATTGTCTCTGAGCTTTTTCTCTTCCCTAATCAATAATTATACAGGGAGGAAGGCTCATCTAGAGAAGATGGAACAAATTGTTCTTTTTGACAGCTAAAGTAAGTGGAGTTGGATCCTGCCATAAGTTTAGATAATGAAATAGTGAGTTTGAAAAATCTTGAGGTTGGTATGGTTTTGGTAATTGTTCAGGCTGATTTTCTTTCAGAGGGAGAGAGAACTTAATTCCCATGCATTACTTGTTTATTTATAATGAAAGGCAATCTGAATTGCTGTAGGTAAAAGACCACATAAGAAAACACGCAAATTAGCATGTGGAAGTATTTTCATATAACATTGATAAGCTGAAACCATTCTTGTTCAAAGAAAAATGTTTATCTCTGTTTACATTGGCCTCAGTTATGTGGCATAAGAAGGTAACATAATATTGAGTATTTCCTTTAACTGCTGGAAGAGATCTGTGGGAAGGGAAGCGGATGCCAAATTGGCTAAATGCCACCTTTTGCAATTTGTACTATATACAATATTGCTGTCAGTGGGGAAATTAACTGTTTTCCATTCTTTCATGAGAGGGAATTAAGTTTCTTGACCTTGATTTACAGTACAAGAACAGCAAGGGTGACCTGAGCAGAAGAGGCATGGGTTTGACCTTTAGAGCCACCTGAAGAAATCTGTAACTGCAGCTTTGATAGCTGAGCTGAATAAATCTAACTTCAGATGTGAGAGACTAAAGTGTTTCCTGCAAAGAAAGGGCAGAAAGAACCTGTTCAAACATGGCAGTGCCTGGAATAGATGGCGCTGGCACCACTAGAGCTGGAGGGCCAAGGTCCCTGTTCTGACCAGCTGGAGTGCTGTGAAGTCAATTTAGAGGCAGCCCATGTTGCTTTCTGTATTCTATCAACAGTTTTAAATGTTTACTTTTAGGGTAAAGCAAAGCCTTGACTGTAATAATTACGCAGCATAATAGGAGACCAAAATAAGCCTTCAGACTGCTGTGCCAAAATTCAATCATTAAAGCAGCGTCATAGTCTTCGAGCTGAAAAGATGTTAGCTGAAATTATTTCTGTAATTTTAATTAAGCTTTTGAATCTTAATGAATTTAAAAGAATTTTGAACTTGAAAGAATGTTCAGAAAATGGAATGTATTTTCTGTAATGGGCTGAACGCCAGATAAACTGCTGTTGTTAATAATATTTAATTGCTGTATGACCTATTTCTTGCTCAGCCATTCAAATTATGAAGTGGATTTAGCCAGATGATTGTAAACAAAACTCTCTGCAAGTTCTTATTTCAGAGCAGCTATAGTTAGTCTTTGTGAAGATGGCTGAGGTGTCCTATAGGTTTCCTCTTGGGGTTTGTGGTTCTTTAAGGAAGGATCTTAAATGCTGTCCTGTAAGTTATAGGAGAGAAAATCAGCTTTGTAGATGATTGCTAGATTAGTCCTTGGAGCTACTGTGTCACCATTCAAAAGACCATGCTAGGATGAAATTTTTAGTTCCAGTACTCATTACTGCAGTATTGATAATTACTCTTTAAACTCCAGTTCAATCCTTAATCTCTCTGATAACACCACTAACAAAGGAACAACAGAACAAATCATAGTAAAGTGACCTGTGCCACTGAGCAGAATTACTCAGTGTAATTAGCCACTGAAGAGCCATCAGCTTGGCTCACTACTGACACTTACCAAATTTGAGCACAGAACCTTAAGGTGTGAACTGTTTTGTACTGTTGAATGTCCTGAGACTCTAAAAGGTATTGCTTTAGTGCTCTTCTGGAAACCACCAAGAAGTTGAGAGCATCTACTCTGATTATTTATTTATATATTTAATATTTACCAGTGTCCCAGGAAATAATTAATTTTCTTATGTGAAAAGAGATCTTTGCGGTATGTGTTTCGTTGATACTGAGGAAAGCATTAAATTATTCACATTTCATAAAAAATGGACGTTTGAATCACTGAAGTTGAGTTTAAGCTTTGAGTTTTCCATTATTGGTATGGAAAGTAATGGGTTGTTTTAAGTAACTTCAGATTGTGTTCTGCTCAAGCTCTGTGTACGGCTTCCACAAGTCAGGAAAGTGTTTGAGTGTAAGCTGCCATATTACAGTGCAGTAAGATTCTAAATTTCTTTCAGCTGAGTGGAATAGCCTTGATGTAACTGGAAAACCACTAAGGACAGTGTGAAGCAGCACTGGTACCAGTGAGTAGTTTTGGAACTTGCACAAAGTATTTCACTTGTATATATGGTTGTGTTGTTTGATTTTTGAAATACTACCGTTTGGGAATTCAGACTAGAATCTGAAGTGATCTGAAAAACTAGCTTTAATTTCTCAAGTGTTTGATTTCAATAGGAATTGATATCTAATATTCGAAAAAATCTCTTGAAGTGGTAGTGATGTTTACCTTTGAAAAATATATTTTTTTCTTCAGCAGCAGAATTTGGGCAATATGTTACAGTTACAGCCTCCTCTTTAGAAATATTCTGCAGTCTATATTATAGCTCCGTGTCTGGTATGAAGCTAATCATCGTGTTAGTCTGTATTATATAGACACATTTTGTTAGATGGTAGGATATAATTGTTCAATAAGCTTAAAAGGGAACATGGTTATTGTACTGGTCTTTTATAAAAGTTAGCCATTGGGTGATATGTTGTCTTTTAAAACACAGAACTGAGCTCTGGAGTCTGGGTACATCAGAAAGTCAGGCCTGTTGTGAGATGTTGGATTGCATGGAGAGCTTGCCTAGATGAGGAAGAGAATGCTAGGTAACCCTGTCCTAATTTATTTTATTAATCTAGAAAGGTTCACATCTTTGTTTCAATTTCATGTGTTTTAAGAGTGGAATGGGGTGAGAGAATAAATTGAACTTGTGTTAAATTGAAGTAAATATCATTCTTCTCTGTGGGAAGGTTGTGAACCTTCTGCTTCACTTCCTAAAGCAGATTTAAAACTGGAAATGAGTTCTTCCTTCTGCCCAGACAGGCATAGCTACCGGTGTGTTTCTGCAAGATGGGGCGTTGCATGTTACTGTGTGTGGGTGTCTGGGCTCGTGGACGGGGCACAGGGGAGGAGAGTATAGAGGACAAGGGAGGTGGTCAGTGAATGAAACTTCTGTATGTATACCTTAAGTTAAATATTTTGCGTGTGTAGTCAGTGAAACTGTCAGCAAATTCCATCTCTGGGATTGTCTGTAAGATCAGCCTGTGACTTACAGCTCTGGCAATTCCAGATGCAAGATCCGTATTTCAAAGGAAAATGCTTTCTCTAAAGTAATCAGCCAGCATTCAGATAAAGAACCTCATTTACCCTTAAAGTGAAAAGGGTTTTTCTTCAATTTAATAGATTTTGAACTGTCTTTATGGAAAGATTTCTTTTTTTCTTTAAGAGTTCTTTGAAGTTTGCTGCAGTGCAAGATATTTAACTTCAAAATCTTATTACTTTTTCCATAATGAAAGATTTAACAGAGGTGAAAAATAAAGGTTCACTGTAAGAGTTTAATTATTTATTATATGGTGAAAGGAATTGTCTTTTCATAGTGTTATCCCTGACTAAGGAGTTTAGTTAACATTGAGTATCCACTCATTAGGAAGACTTTTGGATAGTATTTTGAAAGCATTCATAAAACTATTAACTGTAGCTATTCACTATTCTTGTGTGCTGTGCAGAAGTATAACAGCTCCATTATAATTCACCATTATATATGCATTAGTTAATAGACACCAAAAACCCTGTTCGTAGATGACTACCTGAATTCTTTGTCAAAGGTCTTTTTAGTGATATTAAAATAATAAAGAAAACCTAAAACTTGCACCTGCATAAGGATGTCTCCTCTGTCTTTGGAGAAGTTATTGACAAGTGAGGGGAAATGCACTGTTTGCACACAAGGAAAAAAAAAAAGGAGCACTGCTACATCACTGAAAAAACAGGGGCCTTACTGGCTTCCATGTGCTGCTTTGTCCTGGCCTTGCAGTCCCAGATACGAGAAGATAAATATTGGAAGGAATTTTTTTGACCGCTCTGTCATGTTATAGACAGGTCCAACTGAGGCTTGCCAGGACCAGCTGGAAACAGAGCAGAAACTTGGGTTGCATGATGTTGATCTGTTACAACTCCAGCAGTGCATGAAATTGATGTCTCCAACCTGAGTAATTCATAAATAATGCCTCCTTTAGGAAAATGTGGCAGCTAGCAAACAAAAGAATTCAGATATTTGAAGGAAGACTGGCTTAGAAAATCACTTCTTCCCTCACAGTAATTTGTGAGTGGGAAGAACTTGGAATGATGTCAGATTGTTGAGATTTGGCTTTACTGAGTTTTGCTTCCAGTTGTGTACTTCTTGATGCAATAACAGAATATAAGATGTTAGCAGAATGTGACAGTGTGTCCTTCAGTACGTTTCAAAAAGGAGAGTCCCCACTCTTATCCTGTTCCAACCACTCTGTAGAGCATTGCATGTAAATCACTCAGCTGGTTTAGGGACCGGGCACTTCCTCTAAGCAAACAGTGGAATCTGGCAGTGTTATGGGTGTGTGTGCTGACACCGTCACCCGAGGCATGGAAGGTAGCATCCCCAGGCCTGCTTTCCCTTGTGAGGTGGTAACAGGCCACAAGGACCTTGTACCAAGAGAAAATTCTTTCGTGAGCACCATGGCTACTGAATGGCCACGGTCTATAAAATCTAAAAAGTTAAGGAAAAGTTGCCAAGTTATGCCTTTGAGTAAAATGTGTTCTATTCATAGATATGCCATTTGAATATGGCATATTCATTTGAAATGTCTGTTACATTTCTTTAATAGTTACTTTTTCTACTGTTCTGGAAAGGTAGTCTTAACCTTTATTCCTTTGGCTTTCTTTTGCTGCTAAGGGAACACCAGACATTAATGAAATGTCAATGACTATTGCAGTTCAATTTTCTTATATAATTAGAATTTAATGGCTAGAGAGCTTAGAGAGACTAAATAAAAGGAACGGTGTTCACTTTCAGATGTGTGTTCTTGCATTTTCCAGATCAGTTTTAATAACAATCATAAAGATATCCTGGTTGTTCTGAAATTCAGCTTTGGTTCTTTTTCAGAATAGTAAGATATTAGATTTGGCTGAATTCTATTTTGGTTCTGTTTGGATGTGGCCAAGTTATGCCATTGGCAAGAACAGTGCAGCTCAAACCAGCTAGGTGAGCAGACTCAAGCAAAGAAGCCTTTGTATGCCTTGTATAATGTCTAGATCTTTTTTAACATCCCTTCAGATTGTAATCTACTGAGACTACATCAGATGACAAAAAGTTATGAAGACATGTAACCAAACTGAGCATTTGTTTTAACAGTCAAGATGGAAAAGGAGTCTGACTGGGACACGTAAAATGACTAAGATGGGAAGTTGGCAAAGCTTTAATAGGCAGGCATTTGTCTGTGTTATAGTTTGATTGCACAATTAGCGGGTTTTTATTATTGTGCCAATTGCTGCAATCCACTTATGTGGCAGCAGTCAGACTCGTTCCAACTTCTTGCAACATATAGGATGCAAAGGAAGCATTTCATTCCTTCAGCCTGCTGCAGAAGTGAATACAGAGCCTTTCTTCCAGGAAGCCGCCATTAGTATGTGTGGAGGTCCAAATGTAGTTGGAAATAATTACTTCCTAAATAAATCTTTCTTACAGTAGAAGCCTAGGATACCAAGTAGAGCTAAAAATAACTTTTTTTTTTTCTTTCTCTGAGATATTTATTATTTTTTTTGCTTGGTGATGAAATGGGCCATGAGTTCCTTTTCATGGAGAAGTTTGATTTAGTATTTCTGCTCTTTGTGTATATTCAGTTTTGCCAATCTTATTTTTACTCTTACACAGTTACATTTTTTCCATATTTTATCTCAGTGTCTGTGTACACTTTGAATGTAATAGCTTGCTGTAGGAGTGATTACAGGTGCCCAGAGTAGTTTGGTTTCTGTAGCAGTTATTAATTGTTGAAGGAACATGTGAAATATGGAGTATTCAGTCTTCCAGTTGTAAAGAAAATAATGCTCTGTATTTCCCACTTTCATTTTAAATGATACCTTGTCCTCTGTAAGAATGCCCTCAGTTCAGCTTTTCATGGTGTGGAACTAAAGTCAGTCAAACTTTGTGTAGATCTTTAAAATTCTAGCCAGCTTTCTGGGATACCTCGTAGTATGGGATGTTTAGCAAACTGGTATCTTTGCTTTTCTGTAGCTGAGAGTTTCAGTGTTTTTTGTGAGATGTAAAGCTTTATAAACTGAGAATTGGCTGCCAGCTGGGTGATCCAATTTTCTGTAGAAAAAGCTTCACCCTTACATGGTGTTGTCTCACTCAGAACCACAGCACAATGTGCTTTACTTCGTGTCCATTCTGGATCTAGCTTACTGCTTTGTTACTTTAATGAAGAGAGAGCTGCTTCATTCAGCTTGTCTGTGGACTGTAGCAAGGGATTTGTGTCACCAGGTAAGATGGTTTTAGGACTGATATATATTGAGTTATCCTATCTGAAATGGACTGAGACGTTGTGTGTGTATTCTAAAGGCTCTGTGAAAATACACTCCATTGCTCACACACTCTGCCAAATTAGAAAGTGGTCGAGAACCAAGTATCTGACTTGAAGTGCTATCTGTCCCAGCTGCTTGTGGGTTCTCAGCCTATTGGGTCTGCACACTGTTAGTCTGAATTCAAGCACAGGAGGGTATGTGCAGAACTGATTTCTGGTCCCTAGGTCCAACTGTTTCACTCATCAGATGTCTTCTGTTGAGCAACACTGCTTGCTGGTATCAGTGTCATCTGTGTGTGTGTGTAGATACATTGCAGTCACCTTCTTTCGTGGTACTTGCAAGCTCCTTTCTTTTTCTTGCCTGAAGGGACACTGGCTCTTACAGAACTGTTTTCAATGTATATTTTTAGTTACCAATGGCCAGTGAGGGAGGGAAAAAAAACTTATTGCGGAAACATCTATAGTGAATTTTTATGCAACTGAGTCACTCTTGTAATATAGTAGCCTCTTGTGTTAGATGCAACTAGTTCTGTGCGTAGTTGGATTTTTATACTGCTCTCTCCTGCCTCACCCTCAAATCCTCAATGTAAAAAGAAAATGTGCATCACAAACATGGAGGTACCCCTTTTCTTAATAAAACATTTTTTTTCCTGCTAGATGCTAAATTTTAAGGCTTTCTCTAGTTAAATAGTTTGGGTTTATTTTTCACTCCAGCATAAGAGGGATTAATAATTACATGGTGCTCTTGGTGTGTGTGGGTTTCTTTGTAGAGCAGTCTGGCTTGGTGTTTTGTCAGAGACTAATCTAAAAGCAAAGCTGTTGACCCCTCTTTGCCCAGTACAGAAGAGAAACCTATCTCCTGATGCATGAATCATGGAAGGAGAAGCACTTCAGGCAGTTTCCAGGAATATGTAAAGCTGTTGAGGTAGAGTCGAAACAAATGATACTAAAGTGTCCTTACCTTCCTGGAAGGAAGAGGGAAAAAAAGGGAGAAAAATCATAGCTATTGTTCATATCTGAACTATATTAAAGTTAACAATAGAGCTTGAAAGGTTTTTATAATAGAAACTTGTCCAAATGATTTATTTAGTGTACTCCAACTCTGAAGTATTCTTCAGATGAAGGAAGATTTTTGCCATAATTATGATTTTGCTGCTCTGACAGGCATTCATGTCAGCGTCAGGGCTCAGAATGCAGTCATCCTAAACATGCAATCCTGTTGTGTGCTATGGGAAGGATGTGCAAAATGGAACTGACTTCATGGATGAAGGGTCAGGTACAAAGTATGTTTTCTAAATAAAGCAATGATCAGTTGCTAACTCCAGACCAGAAAGTCAGCTGTCTATGCATCAAATATAAGACAAAATAAAACTTAAAAGGAATGATACTATTGAAGAGAGATCAGGAATTCTTCCCTGAGCTATGCCATTGGTAACTTCTGTTGTACAGCACAAACGAACTCATATGAGAACATGTCACCAGTACACTGTTTATCCACATACCGTAATGTTTGGATATAGTAGTTCTGTGAACCTTGCTGGATTGTCAGGGGAATAAGAAGCAAATTTTCCTGGAGGTAGTTTATCTTTAAATAAACTCATTTAAGACTGATTAGTTAATGCTAGTGTAAGATATTTACACTATAATTGTTTCTAAGTAGCAGTAACCTGTGATGACTGAAGCGTTGTTATATGTGCTTTACTCCTCCTCCCTCCCCTCTATTTATGTGTACTCTTAATTCTGTGAAGAACTGCGTTATATCTGAAACGGTATTACTGTGGTGCACAGACAATAAGTACTGTCTTTCTGCCAGGGTCTGGATGGAAGACTCCTACACGGGGTGTAGGAGCAAGCATTAGCAATTCAGCATGCATGTATTCTGTGTGTTTATATAATACTGAAAAGTATTTTTAGATAAAATCTTAAACTAGTATTTTGACCATCTGGTTTAATTATAAGAATCAGAGCCCACTTTCACAGGTTGTAAACTTGTCACAGGCAAAGTCGGGTCAGGTAATTGGATTATTTCTGTTTTGGTAAATATCCTTTCTGGTGTAACCTGTACGTAGTTCTAAAAATCTCTTTGGTCTCCTGAAAAAGCAGAAGTTTCCTAATCAGATCAGAGATGGAACATAATATTAGTGGTAGATGAGAGATCTTCTGTACAAGAAAGTTGTGCTTGGTATTTTTTTTTTGCTTGAATTTTACTGAGGTTGCAAATTCTGCTGAAACATGCAAGAGTTGATAAACTCGTAAACCATGTCATGATGTTATCTGTTACCAGTCACAAAATATATTGGAGAGACATTGAGGACAGATGCTTTGAAGACATCAGTTTAGAGCAGAGATATAACATGAATGGTGTGGATAGGAAAAATAAGAAAGAATCCTTGTTTATGAGACTAAAGAAGGCGCAGTTTATGGTGTAGAAGAGGAATAATTTTTTTTTATATATGTTTGGCTCTTCATAACGTTTCATTGTAGAATTCATTGCAAAAAGATGTTTTGGAGACCAAAGTTATAAAAAGGGCTACAGAAACCAAAGCAACTTCTCCACGCATTTTGGGATATGCTGAATGGTCTTACATACACAAAGCTGGGTAATCAACACTTGATAGATTTCTTGAGGCAACAGGGCTGGGAGAATGCACTGGAAAAAACACCTTGCACATTCCCTAAACTTATTTAAACAACATAATGTACTTGCTAATGTACGATATTTTGACCTGTGAATATGTATCATTGAATATTGTATACAGGTTCAAATGAAAGCTTAGCAGTTGAGTTGTCTTTATAATGGGAAGATTTAGTCTTTTTACCGTTGAAATAAATCAATTAATAGAGATCATATGAGATGAACCCTTTTAGTTCTCTTGGACTGAAAGTCCATGAAAACTTCTGTATGGCCAAGGTGATTCTTGTGGAAGCTGGGGAAAAGCCATCTCATAGTATTAAAATGTTAGGGTCTGTGTCAGATTTAGCTCTCACATGGTACCTTATTGCCTGCAACATTTGGACACAGGATTCTGGCTGCAGTGGCTATTACTGAACCAAGGAAATCTGAAAATACCAGACTAGAAATAAAATCTTTTATTTCCTTAACAAAACTGAAAAAGCTAAATTCATGCCTATTGTAATTTTTGCTCAACTCAAATGATAAGGCATATATTCCTTTATCCATTATTGCTAGAACTGGAAAGCTTTTGCCATTTGGGATTTCCTTGGGTGACCAACAGTAGCAGAAATTGAATTGTGGTCATAGAAAGAAATAAGCTTTATATTCCATGTCCTTGCAAAGCTTATACATTGAACTGGCTTTAGGTGAAACAACAAGATCAGATTGCTTTTAGATTCGTCTCTGCAAATTTATCACCATCTTTCCTACATTTGTGATAGCTTGCTAATAAAGTCCCTGAGCATATGTGTGAAAAGAAATGCTTCACACAGAATGAGAAATGTGAGTTTGGATTTTCAGACAAAATATACCACTAAAGACCTTTTTTTCCTTAATATGCTCAAAGTTGGTCTTTTTTCTGCCTAATTAACTTTATTAATATTAAAGATGACAAACTGTCACTTTCGTAATTCAGGGGATCTTAACTTTAATACTTATCTTGGGACCCATAAGAAACGTGTTACCATGAATGGTCTGTCAACGTATAGTAAGGGAGCCGATGCGCTATGCTTACCTCACTCTAATGCCAAAGAAAAAGTTTTTCTAAGTCATAAGCCAGACATACAAGAAACATCTGAAAATAAATTTTTTTAGTGTAACAGAAATGAGGAGATGAAGGGGAAAATAACTCCAAGTGGTTTACCTTGTGTGTTTTTTTTTTCCTGGCTCTGAGCCACTTTTTTTTTTTTTTCCCCCCTCTGAGAAGATTGCAGGCTGGACAAGACAGCTACATTTCCTTCCAGTCTCGCATGAGAGACGCAGGAACAGCTGACATGAGCTCGGGAAGATGTTCTTTTCTGCAGCAGCATCTGGCATAGCACACCTACAGCTGAGATGTATCTGGGGGGGGGGGGTCTGTGTGCTTTTGTTGCTGTCACTGGTGTTAAAGCAGCTTCTGCAGATCTCTCCATGGTTTCTATAAACTGGTAGGGGTGTAGCTATGACAGCACTGAACTCAGCACGGGTAACTGCCTGAGCATGTACTTGAAATGTTAAATAGATTTTGCAGCGAAGTTGACCTCTGTATTTTCGAATTGTATTTAGTATCTTCAAGCTAGTTTAGGTGTTTCTAGGGATGGGACTTAGCTGTCTACCATGTTGTGATATGCTATTGTGAATCTCTCCTGGCCTCCTATTATCATTGTCCCTTGGAGCCTTTGCTGGTGCTGTGCCGAAATTGCGGGTGCTGTAGGGCATCTCGGGCAGCACTGGATGCCTGCTGTTAGATTGGTCCATCAAGCCACAGGTTCAAAAGCGAGGTTGGGAATTACCACTTGAGCTGAAATCACTGCAGTGATCACTGCAGTGATACCAGCTGTACACATACACTGAGATTACCTGCTGCTTAGGTTAGTTACACTGCAGAGAACAATTTAATTGCATCTCTTCATTTTAATTAATATTTACATCCTATGTTATGGCATGTATTCATAACATTTCTGTAATGTCTGTCTATCTAAATAATTAATGCCTATGAAGGATTCATATTGAAGAATATCTTCTAAGATGCCATTTAGTAATTAGGTTTTTAAATTTTCTTTCTAAAATGAAAAACTGATCAAAAATCTGAAGTAATTGGTTTTTATAGGGCATAACTGTGCAGTAACTTCAATATTTTTAAAGATTAGCCTTTTGTTTACAGCTCTTAATCGAAATCTGTTTTCTTCACTTGAAGAAAGGGAGAGCTACTCTTTTTTTTTTTTTTTTTTTTTTTTTTTACTATTATTCACCTTCGAGAAAAGAGAGGGGTGAGGAACAATGTTGTTGAAATCACACCCTCTCTATGAATTGAGAACAGACATCCAATGGTCAGTGAGTTACACAAATCTTCTATCACACTTTGGAGGTAAAATCTCTAAATATGGTGCCCTATCTCTTGTTGTCTTCTCAACCACAAAAAGGAGAACATGAGCCTACTCTTGAATCTTCCCATCTGCTGCAGTCTCTTCTGTTCCGTCTCCTTCTCATCAAGTATGGCATTGATGTTGCACTGAGGCACCTGAGCTGAGGCATTGAGGCAATAGAGCATGAGAAGAGAAAGCTTTTTTTTTTGTTTCTTTTTTCCAGTAGTTGATAGGGAAGATACAAAGAGGCAGGTGATGTGTTTAGTTATCTGTATTTCTTCCCTGTGTACAATCTGTAAGGTTTTGTGCTCTGATAGGCAGCACACTTAGTGGCTAATGTCTTCAAGGTAACATGAAGAGTCTTGGATTTCCTCTTCTTTTTCCTGGGTCATGGTCTGCATTTTCATATCCTCTAATGTATTCATATCCGCTTCTCTAAAAGGCATTGTTTATATTCTTAGTGTATTGGAAAAAATGACATTGACTTTCACCCATTTGAAGCACAGAGCATATGTCAGTAAAATACTAAGTTTATGAAAAAGTTTGTCAGTCATGTAAGTAATGGTAGAGAGAGGTAGACTAGACTTCTAGAGCATCCATAGATGTAACTGCTTTTGTGGGTTTGTCAGGCTTCATTGAACTAGCAGGCTTCTTCTGATTCCTGTTTGCTAGTTCAGTTCTGAAATAATGTTTGCTTTTTCCATATTATTTAAACTTGTTTCTACAATGAGATAAAGAACCTATACGTAGGCGCACGTACCTGTATTTGCTTCTAATATAACTGACCTACAGTGAAATAGAACTGAGTGTATACCTACTGTTTTTTCACAATTTATGAGAATTGTTCAGGCTGTTGCAGTCATAGCTGGATTAAATATATATCCTGTCTTCATTCCAAAATGAGTTTTCTGTAAATTCTGAAGGCCAAATGAAATCCTAACACTGCAAGCACCACAGATTGCAGTTTTGCTGTGGGTGTTCAGAGCAGTCTTTATTTCAGCTGTATAACTACAATAGAATCTTTCTAGTAAATTCTTACTCAAAGTAAGATGTAGGCAGTATGTGTAGCTGTGTTTGTATGCCTTTCTGCCCCCTAAAGAAATAATGTCTTTTCCCCTTGCATGGAGGTGCATTTATCCATTTGAGACACTTGCATCCACTTCTGTGTTACTCAAAGCCTGTCTTGAAAATACTCTCTATTAGCTAGAGCTGATAACATATGTAAGGCTTCCTTTGGTTATACTGGATGGATACCATTTTGTACTCTTTGTCCTTCACAGAGTAAACCTGTTTAATTTTCTGCAATATCAATTATTTGAATTGAAATTTCAATAGTTGTTTCAATTATTGATTAAACATTTGCCAATATTTTTGTTGTGGTTTAGTAAGGATAGTGATTTGATAGAAGGAGACAGCTCTCAACTGGTTTTCAAATCCTCATGAACAAAACTTTTAAAAGAAAAAATAAATCCATCAGTGGGTATATGCTTGAAATGCTTTTTTCAGGACCTATACCTGAGACAAGTCTGTCACCTGTTGGTCTGTTACACATGCATCACTTTCCACTTCAAAAATAGCCACAATGTGGGGGATACAGGATAGAATCTGATGAGTTTCAAAGTAAGGAGGGAATTAGATAAACACTTTGGTAAGGATTATGTCTCCCTTTGCTTTCTCCCTGACCAAATCTATGATTTTCAGGATTAGGTCATTGCTGCCTACTTTTCTCACTCAAATCAGGGGTTGCCAACTCCAGTAGGAATAGAGTGAGGGTAATGCTGGGCTCTACAGAAAGACTCCACTCACTTTCTCTGCTTTAGAATGGGTGGATGGCTGAATGCGAACAAATCAAAACAGTGTAAGGGCTCTACAGTGCTTGTTTCCTTGGCTGCGTGACCATGTTATACAGATTACTTGTTATGGGGCATGATTTAATCTCCCAGAAAACACTAGTTTCCATTTGTCTATTTTATGTCCTTGCTCATAATGTGCTTTCAAGTATTTTAACTGATGCAACTGGAAAATTATAAGGTATTTAACTCCTCTCTTCTATTTAAATTGGAGGAAATTTTCCTTTGAGCATTCTTAGTAATGTAACTCACTTACCTGTACTTTGTATTCTCAAGGTAGGTTCTTTTTAATTTTTCTCTCATTTGCTTTTTCTTTTTATATAGGAAAATTCTTCCAAGTAAACAATCCCTTACTGTAGTCCATGTGTAACCACAGCACTTCATTTTTAATGTTAGCTTTATTAAATTGAACATAGTTAAGGCTCGTATCCTCTTTTATCTGTTTTTTTTTCCAGAGGTGTTATCCTAGCAATTTGAAAACACGTTTTCAAGAATGACTGCTACATTGATGGAGGCATTTTGTTAGGCTAGGCGAGAACAGAGAAGTCTGTCAATATGTCTATTCTAAGCACTGCCTCTGTGCTGCACACCTGTTCAGAGAATAAATGTAAATCACAGGAGCCCCTTGGGTAGGGATGTCAACTAAAAGGATGCATATTCTGTGTCCTGGGGATTATTTCAGTGAAATCTGAGATGTTTTGGTTCCAAATTAGAGTTCTGAGCCTTTTATCTGATCTAGAAGAGGCTGTTAAAGACCTCTACTTCATTTATGAGCATGCTGGAGAAGTACTTTTGTTACTGTGCTTTCTTTGTAAGAAAAATTTGTGTGCCTCTCTTTCCTTTGAAATCTTGTATGGAAAGAGGAGAAAATGGAGAAGGGGAAAGTATTCAGTATGTTTTTTCTTAAGGTTGTGTGTGTGTGAGAATGCTGGAAATGTCTTTTACCCCACCCTTACCCCACTTACCAGAGTGACTAAATTCACTAAAGGATAAAAAACCTCAAGTGCAGTTAAGAGCACAATATTCTATTGTTTGCTTTGTGCTTTTATCACATAACTGTAAATTCATTACTTATTTCATCAAGTATATTATCCCTCTACTTCATTTGGAGCCTTATAAACCAGGGGCTCTGTAACTCACTGTGCAAGGAGCTTTTCCACCATGGCTCTGTGTTAGAGAACCTACCTTTATCACCAGTGGTGGAGCTGACATAGATTACTGCTACCTCTATTAGAGTAACTAGTCTTTTGTGTTACTGTTTCTCACTGATTTCATTTCTGGTGCGTAACTAAATTCCTAAATGTCTTTCAATTTTTATTTGCCTTTATCTAAAAGCACAGGTTAAAAACTCAGCATATTAACTTTGAAATCAGCCTTTTTATTAACGGTAAGGTTGTCGTAAATGTTTCCTCACCTGACTTAGTCCTGAGGATCATGGGTGCTGTTAAACAGTAAGAGGAACATTTCAGCATATACCTGTTAAAGGCTAATCTATTACCTTTCTATTAACTAGACTGAGTTTATCAAGCCCCGTAGGCAACTTCAGGCTGTCAAAAATTTTTTTCCTGTCTTAGGAGTAATTTGGAGATAATGTAGTAAGAACAGTATTCCTGAAGTGATTTGTCAATGTAGTCTGTCAAGATGAGTGAGAACTTGTGTGGTATGTATGCAGAGGCATGTATTAGAATTACACTTTAGGTTTTCTGTTCTTTCACCAGCCACACTCAATACTGAATTTTTATTGCCATTTTTATTTAATAGTCTGATTATTTTCCATGAAGTTCTTGAGAGCTTGCATATATTATGCACATTTTCCTGTGCCATGCACTACAGAGACTGTGTCTTGCTTCTGTTTCTTTTGTTGCTTGAGTTTGACCTGCATGTTTAGGTGCATTCATTTACATTTTTCTGCTCTTCAGTTTTCTTCTACACCTGTGATGCTCTATCCAATTGCTGTATTCTGAAGCTTGGAGCAGATATCCATCTGGGAAACCTTTTGAATATTTTCACATTAGTTTTGGAGAAAGAACGAATATAACTTGCTCTTCAAGTGTTTGAATGCCATCAAGCACACCTGAAGGAGGTGAAATGAGTTTTTATGAATAGGCCCTGGAATCTGTCTAAATGACTTGAATTCCACTGGGGAGAGTTGGCTTAAAAAGCGATGGGTTTTGCAGCTTCCAACTCAGACTTTAAACTTGTCCAGGAAGTTAAAGGAGCTCACCGTATTAACAAAAATATGGTAAAAATTCCTCTGTCCTCAAATTCAGTTTCAGCTTGCAGCTGCCCCACTCTGAGATGTGTTTCAACACATGTTCTTTGCTCCTTTATTCAAGGATTTTTGGGCCTCTATATTCTAGTTGTGTAGAACAAATCATGACATTTCAGCTAAAAAATGGAATCTATATACCCTTTCACAATGATTTTTTTTCTCTCATTTGAAGGGGGGTGGAAAAGTGAAACTTGTATCTATGGTCAGAATAATAAAATGGATTTTATGTGGAATGACAATTGTACATTTAATTAAAAAAAAAAAAGGGGGGGGGGGGGAGGCGAGAAAAACCTCACAGCTTGGCTCTTAAGAAGAACCAGGGCTTGCACAGACCAGTATTTTGAAACTTCCTGTGTAGTCCACCATGACCTCAATCTTGTCCTGAGGGTACTATTATGTTCCTGTGTCAGTCAAGAGACTCCTGACCTCTTTTGACACCTTGCTGATATCTTCTCCTGCAATTTCTCACAATTCCAGATAATCTTAAGAGGAAAGCAAAGAGTTGTGAAACTATGACAGAAGTACATCTAACTGCTGGTACTTCTTATAGAGCAGATTTCTTAGCTGGTTCTGTTCAAAAAGCCATTTACTACAAAAGCTTGAAATAGGCTCATAAGCCAGAAATAGCTGCATGTGTATGTACCTGTATCTTTATCAGTATGTTCCTGTACCTTGTTTCTGATATATGTGCGTACCTATGCTACCACCCAATGCAGTCTCAACAATTTTAGATTGTTTTTTTCTGATATAATGTAAACCTGTTCTGTGCACTTACTGTAGGGATAATCTCAATATAAACAAAATAATAAGTATGAAAAAATCAAAGATCATCCATCAATCTGTTCTTTGTGTAGACTGAACTATCAGCAAATATGGTGCTGATAAATGCGTGTATGACCTTATTAGCGTAATAGCAATTGGAAATAAGAGATTTATAATGCAAAAGAATGGCTGAAAGATGCATTTCCTAGTGTTTGCCTGTTTCTGTGCATGTATTTATGGTAATAGGCACAAATCTTTAAACTGAAATATTTACATGAGAAACCTAAACAATCTTGATGGTAAACTGTAAGGATCTAGAGCTCTTCCTGTTTTGTGTTCATGTAGGGCTAGTGAAGCATGGTTCCACTCTACTGTTTATTGTTAGTGTTGTATTAATGACAAATGATATATAGGCACATGGATAGGCTTTATTTTTCCAGCTGAGGATACTAAATTTTTACTGAATACCAGAAATTTCTAGCAACCCAACTTTGAATGTTAATTTTTTGCAAACATAGCTTCTTCTTCTCATTATGAATAAGTAGGTGCAATTTTCCAAATACTTTTTTTTAAACTCAGAAATTACCAAAAGTTACCAAAAAGACCTTTCATACAACCTTTTCTTCTCAGATGAAGATTTCCTTCTCTACTGCTAGAAGTTAACAAGATTAAGTGAATAATCAGATATTGAGTTGTTCTGCACAACTGTAAAAAGTATATACAAAAAAAAAATCAAATATTACTTCATAAGGTATTTGCAGAAATTATATTTGGAATGAAAAAAGGATTTATTAACTCAAAATAGGATTTTTGAAGCAGTAATGCTCTTTAAAGATTTAATTTTTTTCTTCATTATTCAGACTTCAACAGATCACGAGTTTAACTCTCAGTACTGTTGAAAAAGACATCTGACATGTAAAAGCAGTGTATGTTCTATATAAAATATAAATTTATTGGCAGAGATCCTGATTTTAATTCATTGAAGATAGGAGAATTTCCTGCTTATAAAAATTGTGAAAGGAATTCTGTGTGTTTTTTTCTTTTCCTTTCAGTTCATGAAACTCTGTTCATCTGGTAAATATTAATGTAACTTAGTGAATGTCTTTATTTTGTTAGTCAAACTAGGGCTAACAATGGGAAGCCCAGATAACCACACTAGAGGGAGAGTGCTGTTCTCTGTACCTGAAGCATAGTGTGTGTAGCCTTTCTCAAATACTGCCTTCAGTGGGTTTTTCAGGAGTTCAGGAATTGAGATTTTTCCTGGGGGGAGTTGAATTAGAGTAATCAGGCAAATTAGATCTGTGATTTTGACAAAGCAAAGAAGATAAGTTTGGGAGAAAGCTGACCAATGCCACCAAGTGTGGACACAGATAGTTAATGGAGTACTGACCTCTTTCATTTGACCTTGTTTTGGTTATCATCTGAAACTTCTGTGGATTGGACAAGGCTGTTCTCCACTTCCAGGCTTTGTAAAAGATAAGGGGATAACAGATCAGATACAAAATGGATCTTGAGGCAGATATGCTCTTGCAAGTTCTGGCTCAGGTGATTGTCAGGTCCTTCAGTTTGCTAAAAATCAAAACACAGGTATCTGTAGAAGACGAGGACGGGACCTCATTTGAAGATGCCAGCCTTATTGAGGAGGAGGATTAGGGTATTTGAGAATAAGAGACTTGGGATGTGGCAGGAGAAAAGGTTTGTGTTTGCGTGCTCCTTGGAGAGAGGAGGCTGATAGATGTATAATTGGAAAGGCTGGAGGAGGAGTAGCAGCACCGGGAAGCAACACAGAAGGGAAGCAGAGGGAGGGCTGCTTGTAGTTGGAAGAAGGTGGAAGGAAGAAGTATTAATGAGAAAGACATCTGCCTTGCAAAGAGGCACATAATTCCTTTTTAAAAGGAGGCAATAAATGTCCTTGGAGTTTTTCAGCTCTGTAACAAGAAGTCACAATGTTTTAGAGAAATAGTATTTATCTGCCCATACAGATGTTAGAAATGTAGGCATATAGCCAATCACCTGGAAGATGCTAAGATCAATAGGAGCAACAAACTGACTTCAGTTGACTTCAAATATAGCAGCTACTTTTAAAGATTTTATATATAGTATTGACACTTAAAACAGGCTGTGTGTAACTATAAGAACAAATTGTTTGCAACTGCATTAACTATGGGAAAGCAATGATATTACGTAATACTTTGAAGGGCCTTTGTATTGATACTGTTTTGTTTTCATGAAGATAGTTCAAAATGTGCTTTTAGCTGCAGAAAATGATACTTAATATTCCTTAATTTCTTATTTAGTAAGCAAACTTTACCATCAGTGTCCAGAGTGCTGAAGATAGGGAGAATTCAAATACACAGGAGTTCTCTGGAAACATGGCTTTAAGTTATCATTTCATGAGCAGAAGCATGAGGCAAAGGTTGGAAAGTTTAGCAGAATGGAAAGATTAAAGTTGCTATTCATAATTTTCAAGACAGAAAATAATCCATATTATTTAATCTTACTGATCATTTTGCTTCTCTGAAAATACCAATCTAAAAGATACCCACTCTTAGTGACTTGTGAAGTTCTAATTGAAAATGGGGGTTTTATATTTTGACTCATCACAAACACTAAACCAGATACAAAAATGTATTTTTTATCAGGGCTTCATTGAGACCTAGAAGAAGCTGGATTAGCAGCCTCACAGTTTGGAAATGTTTTCAGAAAACATTATCTCTAACTGCAGCCAAGGAAGCATTGTAATAACAACCTTTGTACTAGATAAAGAGCACACAACCGGTCAAAACATTGCTCTGTTCCACTCTGCAAACCATAATGACTATGGGAACATGACTTTTACAGACTTCCAGGATGAAGATTCTATTCGATCCTTTTTTATAGTGATCATTTTCTTTCTGTTAATATTGACTGCTTCCTTCAGTCTTTTTGACAGTAGTCATGACAGTGATATATTCTATTTTGTAATACGAGGCTTGCAGAAATGATTCCTATAATCTAACCTAATGATCTTGAGATGATGTACAATGACCTCTTCTGAAACTTGCACATTTTATAAGCTCTCATAACTTTAGATCTTGAATTCAACTTTTGCTTTGCAAGCTGACTTCCTAGCTCTGGTGTTCATAGCTCTCCTTACTGTCAACTTCTACCCCTAAGTTGAGTCTTTTGTGAAAAAAGGATCAGCTTCAAAAATTGATATGTTTACAGGCGAAGTGACGTGGCTCCCTGGTTATTCAGTTCATACTATGTTTGTTATTTTCTGATATGCCTCATGAAATTCTCTGAAAGTATTTTTCCAAATGGTGAACTTCCTCCAGAAACACTGTAGATTTAATGCCAATAATATACATGTATATACACACACCTCCCAAAATTAAGAGGGCTGATATTGATCAAGTAGATATTTGACACTCTTCAGCATAGAATAGAATGAGAACAGTAAAGAATGATTTTGGGGGTGGAATGAGTGTCACTGTTAACACAAAAGATAGTGTGAGAAGAAAAGCCTGAGCAGTCAGTGAGCTGTGCAAAGGGAGCTGTGGGTGACTCTTGCCTATCTCATGGGAGCAGTATGAATGACCAGAAGTTGTGTTCGCTGGGGAGACTTCTGTCACCTGATCAGCTATTACATGTGGATTGCAGCAGGAGCTTTTCCAGGGTATGCTGAACACCTCAAATAGACTGAAAGTAACTTTTCCTATTTTTTCCTAATGATTCAGGCCATGGATATTCATAGAAGATAGGTCTGTTGTCACTAATGTATTAGTGTCTTCAAGGTATTAGCTTTGAAGTATTACTTTTGATTTTCAAGTAGGATTTTTCTGCAGGAATTTTCATGTTCAGCTGATTCTGCTTGTAATAAAAGTCCTTTAAGATTGGGTCAAATTCATTTGAATAGAAGTTTTGAACCTGAGTTAAGATCAAGTTAGCCTGTCCGCTGCTTAATTTGGTGGTTTGTGAGAGTGAATGTAGATCTTCTGCACAGGGTTTATCTGAATGGCTGCTGACAGATAAATCCACAGTCTGTGTATGCACTGCATGTCCTGAAGCAATGAAGCATCTTTCCTTCCTTCTGATATGAGGTAGTGCACCTGACACCAACTAGATTAATTGAACATGTATCTTAATTAACTGATGATCCTCCTGTTTATTCACAGAAAATGGTAATTAATCAGTAGGAATTTAGATCTCTTAATTTTAAACAGCTGTCTGGTAAGACTCCTCCCCAGTGTCAGCATTTGACAGGTTCACTCTAAGGAGTGGACTGCTGCTAACAGCACGGGTGCTGACTGGAGTGGGCCCTGCTCACCAGGATCAGCTCTCCATGAGAACAAATGGTCTCTCTGCTCATCTGGGCCCTGACAGAAAAATGGGCAGCCATCAGGTGTAACCACAGACAGCAGGCAAAACTGGTCTGGCATAATAGTTGTTGCAAAAAAAACAGTTCGCAAAGTCCTTCACTAGTGACAACTTGGAACAAGAAAATACTTTTTTTTTTTTTTTTTTAATGTTATAAAATTGTAGATGTCAACTTCTTGACAAGCTAGTTTTGGTGTTTTATGTTCATGTTTTTCAGAATAAAGTTGAAGTAATTGTTCTGCACTTACCTAAGATGAAGTAAGATGACTTTACTCTGAAGGCTCTAGAATCATAGAATCATAGACTATCCTGAGTTGGAAGGGACCCATAAGGATCATCAAGTCCAACTCCTCTAATAAGAAGCATTGTACAACGATCTAAAAAAGTAATGGAATTGCTTATGTATTTGAAGTTTAAGTTGTAATATCAACAGAATTTTTACTTTATGACATTTAGACACTGTCTCATTATTTTATCTTCCTCTTTCCAAACTTCATGGGGGAAAAAATAGCACTTTCTTCCAGTGTCTTAAATCTAGCTTATGTACTTGGAACAGTGATTCTACGATTCTTTCAAATAATCATAGAATTGTAAAGTGGCTTGGGTTGGAAGGGAACTTAACAGACCCCCTGGCTCCACCCCCCTGCCCTGGGCAGGGACACCTCCCACCAGCCCAGGCTGCCCTAAGGCCCATCCAGCCTGGCCTGTGCTTGGGCCTCTCCACCCTCTGAGTGAAGAATTTCCTCCCAACGTCTAATGTAAACCCACCATTTTTTAGTTTAAAGCCATTCCCCCTTGTCCTGTCACTACACTCCCTGACAGAGGCCCTCTCCAGCTCTCCTTCAGCCTCCTTTAGGTATGGGAAGGCCGCTGTAAGATCTCCCTGGAGCCTTCTCTCCTCCAGGCCGAACAACCCCAACTCCCTCAGAATGTCTCCATAAGAGAGGTGCCCCAGCCCTCTGATCATCCTTGTGGCCTTCTCAGGACTTGCTCCAATGGGTCCATGCCTTCCTTACACTGGGGGCCCCAAAGCTGAACGCAGCACTGCAGGTGGGGCCCCACAAAAACAGCAGAGAGGAGAATCCACTCCCTTGCCCTGCTGGCCGCGCTGCTGTTGGTGCAGCCCAGGGTACGGGTGGCTTTCTGGGCCACAAGCACACATTGCTGGCTCATGTCGAGCTTCTCATCCACCAGCACCCCCAGGTCCTTCTCCCAGGGCTGCTCTCCACCCAGCCTGTGTTTTGTGCTTGGGGTTGCCCTGACCTAGGGCCTTGTTGACCCCCATGAGGTTCCCACAGGTCCACCCCTCAGGCCTGCCCAGGTCCCTCTGGGTGGTATCCCTTCCCTCCAGTGGGTTGGCCCCACCACACAGTTTGGTGTCATAATATTAGAGAAATTTCAATAAAATACAGCACTGTAGTACTTAAAATAATATATAATTGTGCTGGGCTTTTTAACAGTGCTAAACAAATCTCTCCTTAGGTAGTTTCAGTATGTGAATATGATTCTTAATTACGAGCAAATGTGATCATACCTGGAACTAAACAAAGCTATTTTTTTTAATATTCTAGAATTTGGGAAAACTTTTTAATTTAGAACTAAAGATAAGTATTTAGAATTTCAACAAAAATTTGGAAAAAAAAATTCCCTAAAGATTTTCTGTTGCATATAACCTGCCTCTTCCCTACAGAAAACCCTATTCTAAGAGGTTTGCAACCCTCAGTATATTTAGTTGTCATGAAATTGGCTGTTTTCACTTAATTTTATTTGTACATTTATATTAAAATGCTGACATACTTGTTTTTGATGATACTAACAGTCCAGGAGGTTTTTAAAGTGTGTGGAAGATAGCTTCCTGACACAGCTGGTTTGAGGGCCTACCAGGGGAGGTGCCCCACTAGACCTGCTCTTCACTAGCAAAGGACTACTGGCAGATGTGAAAGCTGGGGACTGTCTTGGGCAGAGTGACCAGGAAATTGTAGAGTTTTCTATCCTTGGTGATGTCAGAAGGGTAACAGCCAAAACTGCTGTCTTGAACTTTCGGAGGGCGGACTTTGACCTATTCAGGACACTTGTTGCAGGGGTCCCTTGGGAGTGACTCCTGAAGGGCAAAGGGATCCAGTAAGCCTGGACGCTCCTCAAGAAGGAAATTTTACAGGCACAAGAGCAGGCCATTCCTGTGTCCTGTAAGGCGAGCTGGACGGGAAGAAGACCGGCATGGATGAACTGGTAACTTCTATTGAGATTCCAGGAGAAAAAGAGTGTACGTCTGCTGGAAGAAAGGACAGGCAACTTGGGGCGACTACAAGGAAGTTGCTGAGATATGCAGAGAGGAAGTTAGAAAGGCAAAAGCCCAGCTTGAACTCAGATTGGCCACTGCAGTAAAAGAGAACAAGAAATCCTTTTACAGATATATTAACAGCAAGAGAAGAACCAAGGAAAATTTCCATCTTTTACTTGATGCAGCAGGAAATGTGATCATTGAGGATAAGGCTGAGGTTCTCAACACCTTCTTTACATCTGTCTTTAATAGTCAGATCAGTTATCCTCAGGGTACTTTACTCCCTAACCTGGACATCCCCTGTGATTCAGGTAGAGAATCCCCCTGTGATCCAGGAAGAGACAGTTAAGAAATCTGCTCCTCCATCTAGAATGTCATAAGTCCAGGGGACCAGACAAGCTCCACCCTAGGGTGCTGAGGGAGCTGACGGAAGCAATTGCCAAGCTGCTTTCCACCATCTATCAGCATATCTATCCTGGTTATTTGGAGAGGTCCCAGAGGACTGGAGGCTTGCCAATGTGACTCCCATCTACAAGAAGGGCCGTAAGGAAGACCCGGGGAACTACAGGTCTGTCAGCCTGACTTCAGTTCCAGGGAAAGTTATGGAGCAAATAATCTTGGATGAGGTCACACAGCACTTGCATGGCATCCAGGGGGTTAGGCCCAGCCAGCACGGGTTCACAAAAGGCAGGTTGTGCTTGTCCAACCTCATCTCCTTCTATGATCATGTGACCAGACTGGTAGATGAGGGAAGGGCTGTTGATGTAGTCTACTTAGACTTCAGCAAAGCCTTTGATACGGTCTCCCACAGTATTCTTCTGGAGAAAATGGCTACACATGGCCTGGACAGGTATACTCTTCTTTAGGTAAAGAACTGGCTGGAGGGCCGTGCCCAGTGGGTAGGGGTTAATGGAGTTAAGTCCAGCTGGTGTCCCGTTACAAGTGATGTCCCCCAGGGGTCGGTACTGGGGCCTATCTTTATTGATGACCTAGATGAGGGGATTGAGTGTACCCTCAGGAAGTTTGCAGACGACACCAAGTTGGGAGGTAGTGTTGATCTGCCTGAGGGTAGGGTGGCCCTTCAGAGGGATCTGGACAGGCTTGACTGTTGGGCTGAGGCGAATGGGATGAGGGTTAACCAGGCCAGGTGCCAGGTCCTGCACTTTGGACACAATAACCCCATGCAACGCTATAGGCTTGGGGCAGAATGGTTGGTTGATGCTTGGCTGAACGTGAGCCGGCAGTGTGCCCAGGTGGCCAAGAAGGCCAATGGCATCCTGGCCCATGTTAGAAGTAGTGTAGACAGCAGGACCAGGGAGGTGATCGTCCCCCTGTACTCAGCTTTGGTGAGGCCGCACCTCGAGTACTGTGTTCAGTTTTGGGCCCCTCAAGACAAGAAAGACATCAAGGCACTGGAGCATGTCCAGAGAAGGGCAACAAAACTGGTGAGGGGTCTGGAGAACAAGTCTTGTGAGGAGTGTCTGAGGGAACTGGGATTGTGTAGTCTGGAGAAGAGGAGGCTCAGGGGAGACCTCATTGCTGTCTACAACTTCCTGAAGGGAGGTTGTTATGAGGAGGGGTTTGGCCTCTTCTCTCAGATAGCTAATGATAGGACTTGAGGAAATGGCCACAAGTTGTGCCTGGGGAGATTTAGATTAGATATCAGGAAAAACTTTTTCTCTCAAAGAGTGGTCAGGCACTGGAATGGCCTGCCCAGGGAGGTGGTGGAGTCACCATCCCTTGTGATGTTCAAGAAGTGCCTGGGCAAGGTGCTATGAGATACAATTTAGTAGCTTAGTGGGTAGTATTGGTGATAGGAGGATGGTTGGACAAGATGATCTTGTAGGTCCTTTCCAACCTTGTGTTTCTATGATTCTAACAATGCATAAAACAGTTGATCCCATGGAGTGAATGTTTTTTTTAAGACCTTAAAATGAAGGAAAAGCAGTACGTGTTTGTTTCTGCATGTTTATATTTTTAAGCCTTTATATGCTATGGAAATAATGATTCAAAGGATCGTTGAGTTTCAAAACCAGTCTGAGGGAACATAAAAGAAATGTATTTCATAAGCCATGCAATAAATAGATGGTGTTTATAAAATTTAAGCATCTTTTTCACATTTGTCAGTGCTCCTCATAAAAATCCTATCGGATCTTTATCAACATTTATGTGTGCAATAGCAATGAGACTGGACTATGTTGTCATAAGTTTGTCATTGTTCAAAGAAAGATTTTAGCTTATGTGGTTCTAGTGGTAACTTGTTCATTAATTTTTCACTGTAACAATGAATATTCCCTTGAAACCATATGCTCTGTTATGGTTGCTGTAAATGCTGGTGTTTACTGGATTTTTAATGTGGAAATGCTTTTTTATTAGAAATACAAAATAACTTCCTGAAGTATTACTTTCCTTTGTTTTAGGAAAATGCTAGGATAGGAGAGAGGGAGGATTTCAAGTGGGTAAATATAAATAATGCATTGAAACATTCAAATTAAAATTTAGAAATGCTTGTTCAAAAATGTGAAGCCATTAATTTAGGAATGGGAATGTCACTTTGTTTTTCATATTTTCAGCTGAAAAAGTGTCTAAAAAAAGTGGATTTGTTGGTTTCAGTTGAGCAGAAAGAAATAAAAACAGAGCTGTGATCTTCATACAAACTTTCCTGCAGGGATATAGCAGCAATTGTTCTTCTGTATTGTATTAATGTCCCAGAAAATGTAGAGTAGAACATTGCATCATAAATAGTTATCTGGCAGTAGTGTATTTTTCTTGAATACTCTCTTTACCCTATACTGGATGATACTTTCTCATATTTTATGGACATAGAACATTTAAGTATTTAAGCTATATTAATAATAAATATTTTTCTAGTCATTTAGAAAAGAGGGAAATGGCTTTCTGTTCTAGTTCTTGAATGAAGTTTTTATGTTTTAAATCCCCCAGGAAATCTCTTACAGACTCAAAATGCTTCCATGGGCTTTGATAGCTTTAAGGATCAGAATCCACTCAAATTATATTTGCAAGTAAATGGAAGAGCAGATAATGACCTAGGTGCCCAAGCAAAGCAGGGTTTTGAGGCCCAGGAAAAATCAGTACTCTGTGTACCTCTCCTTTACAAATGATGTTTTATATTGATGGGTATTATGGTTTGGTTGTAGGCTTGCCTCATCACAGTGTTTGTTTTTCTAAATACCAGTTTTCTAAGTGGATTGAAATATCTAGTTTAAATGAGCATATATTAGCGCTGTCTAGCCCAAATCTACTTCTTGATGTTGGACCTGCAAAACAAGTATACAATCACAGCCTCACGAGAAGCTTGGCCTTGAGAAAAGAACTTCAGAGATCCTCTGTGACATTGCAAAAAGTTACTGTTGACTGTTTAGAGATTAAGTATGAAATAAAAGCTATAAAGGCTGATTTATATAGATCATAGATGTATTCATTGCTATGCTTCGTCCCTTTTTAAAGGATAATTGCTTGGTGGCATTGTCTGCTGCATCAGACTTGCTCAGTATAAATGGAATGAAGTGAGGTAATCATCACGGTTCTGGTGGGTTCTTGTTCCTGAGCTGTGACCCACTCATGGGGTGCGTGAATTGCTGTGACTGTAATGTCATCTGTGTGGAAATGACCACACACCAACTGCCTTCCTTTCTCAGCAGACTGCTGGGCAAGTGCTCAGGAAAGGAAGGGAATAGCATAGCTCATTTGGTTACTCAAGGTGGATTTAAATTATCTCTGCATTACAGCTAGGAAGGGAGGATCAGTTTCTCCTACATAGAATTTTTAAATGAATTTATTGGAGCTGTTGCAGAGAAGCTGGCTGACTTGGCAGTACCCTCACGTGGAGCTGCCATCTTTTAACAAAGACGTGGTCCTTAGTAGAAGTGTTCATACTGCTGACTCAGAATTCCTATGGTCTTTTTCTCCTTCACATCAACCAGTCCGGACATGGAATTCTCATTGGATTTCCCACACAATCCAGCATCAAAAATAGCTGTGCTATTTGGACTAAATAGTTAACTGGATATACTCATAGGATAGGAAGGTTAAGAGACTTGTGGAATAAAGTATGGCAGTTTTGAGAGTTTCTTTGGAATGACTAAGGTCAGAGCAAACCACATGACAACCTGGTCTCCAAATTGGAGAGAGATGGATTTGATGAGTGGATAAGGAGTGGATAAAGAGTTGGCTTGAAGGTCACACCCAGAGAGAGGTGGTCAATGGCTCTATGTCTAAGTGGAGGCCGGTGACAAGTGGTGTACCTCAGGGGTCTGTTCTGGAACCAGTACTGTTTATATCTTCATCAGTGACATAAACAGTGTGATCGAGTGCACCCTCAGCAAGTTTGTAGGTGACACCATGCTGAGTGGTGTGGTTGATACAATAGAAGGAAGGGATGCCATCCAGAGGGACCTGGACAAGCTTGAGAAGTGGGCCCACATGAACCTAATGAGGTTCAACAAGGTCCAACACCAGGTGCAAGGTGCTGCACTTGGGCCAGGGCAATCCCAGCCATGAGTACAGACTGTGTGAAGAACTCATTGAGATCAGCCCTGCAGAGGAGGACTTGGGGGTTCTGGTGGACAAAAGGCTTGACATGAGCCAGCAGTGCATGCTTGCAGCCCAGAAGGCCAACTGCATCCTGGGCTGCATCAAAAGAGAAGTAGCCAGCAGGTCAAGGGAGGTGATTGTCCCCCTCTACTCTGCCCTTGAGAGGCCCCACTTGGAGTCCTGCGTCCAGGTCTGGAGGCCCCAGCACAAGAAGGATGGGGAAGCTGTTAAATGGATCCAGAGGAGGGCCACTAAGACGATCAAGGGGCTGGAACACCCCTCCTATGAAGAAAGGTTGAGAGAGTTGGGGCTATTCAGTCTACAGAATAGAAGGCTCCTGGGAGACCTCATTGCAACCTTTCAATACTTAAAGGGGTCTTATAAAAAGGATGGAAAAGGACTCTTTACTCAGGTAGATAATGACAGGACAAGGGGGAATGTTTTTAAACTAAAAGAGGGGAGATTTAGATTAGAGGTTAGAAAGAAAATTTTCACTCAGAGGGTGCTGAGGCCCTGAAACAGGTTGCCCAGAGAAGCTGTGGATGCCCCATCCCTGGAGGTGTTCAACACCAGGTTAGATGAGGCCCTGAGCAACCTGATCTAGTGGGTGGCGTCCCTGCCTATGGCAGGGTTGTTGGAACTAGATGATCTCTGAGGTCCCTTCCAACCCAAGCCATTCTATGAAATTAGAAAAAAAAAATCCTTTTGAGTTTGGAAATTGTTAGAGTTACGGAAATTGTTCAAAGAACTTACGGAAACCATTGCAGGTTGCAAACTATGAGGAAACTTATTGATTTTTCAAAGGTGCTTTTATGTCTTTGCTATTGCCTTCTAGCAAATTTGTGTACTTCGTTTATGAAAATCAAGATCTTGTTATATTTAGGGTAAGATAATATCCCTAATAGCAACAGGAATCCTGTGGGAAAATGTTATTACCAGCCTTTGCCTTGGGTAATATCTTATTTCACATAATGATGAAATAGGTCTGCTGTTCTCTGGGGTAATTCAGAAACATCTGCTACACATTAGCTCATCGAAGTACTTTGTTTAAAAGAAACATATTAAGGAAACCTTTCACAGTTCTTGGTAGAGCAACTGCCTCTTAGTCTTGGGCTAAATGCTTTCCAATATGAATGATTGCTCTGGCAGCAAGGACAATTAGAACAGCGTCCTGTAATAAAACAGCACCCAGCCCTATTTGCAGAGTATTAATGGCCTGCTTTCCTAGCATGTTATGATAAAGATAATGTGAAATGAGCTGTTATGAAGAGTTCCTTGACTTCTACAATGTTTTATTGTGTTTTTTCATCTTTTATTTTTTGCAGTAACACCACAAGTGAAATAATTAGAGACACCATTGGTGGCAAAATAAATAAATAAATAAATAAAGTTTTGCCAAGGTGTGTGATAATCGGATGCTTTCTTCAACAATAAACCTTGATTTCTGTTCGGTGATTTTCATTGTTAAATCTGAAACCATCTTCAGAAGGTAAGAGTAGTTTTTAGTAACACTCTTGGTCGTATTCCGTTATCACAGTTTCATTAGTATTCAGTCCTGTTTTTCTCTCTTATTTCTGTCCCATAGTTCTTGTTTCCAGGCAGAACCAAACTTATAACTGCCCTTTTACCCTATCGTACCAGACCTGAATTCTTCACTGCAAAATATTCTCAGGGTTATAATATGGAAACAGCTCTACCCATGCAGTTGCCACAGCTGCCCGTTGTTCCTCGTGGATGTGCAGCCAGCGCAGCCTCCTGCTTCAGCACTTCCATGTTCTTAGTGACCAGTAATAACCACTGAAGTGAGTAAGAAACTAAATTTGCTTTGTAAACAGTGACCCTTTCACAGAGGAGTGTCAGGCTACTTTCTTTCTGCTTGTACGCTGACAGCTTTTCCAGATAGATAAAGTTAGTAGCTTTTTTTTTTTTTTTAAATGACAGTGAGCTAAACAAAGGTGTGTGGTATATATGACTGCTTTGCTAAAGTATCTATGCATTTAAAAAAGCAGAAAAATAGCAGGACTTTCTGCATTATTTAAGTACTAAGGACAAGTTTTCTGTCCCATAGACAATTTAGGAGGACAGCAACAGTGCAATTAAACACTAGTGTTTTTTATAAAGCTCAAAATTTGGATTCTGCTGCCTTCATTCGCAAGCTCTCCTTCTTTACCCCAGCATTACAAGTGAGCACAAGGCCCTATGCTATGGGACACCCCTTTGGCCAGCCCAGGCCATCTGTCCTGGACGTTTCCCGTCCCTGTATCTGGGGCACCCCCAGGTACCCCACTGGCGGGGCAGCACCAGGAGCTGACAGGTCCTTGGCTCTGGATGAGCACTGCTCTGCAACAGCTGAAACATCACGATGTTATCACCACCATTTTCATCAAAAATACAAAGCATGGCATTTGTGTGAGCCTCTACAAAGAAAAATTATCTCAGTCCCAGGCAACACCATGACAGATAGCAGATGGAAAGGCCATTCAGATTTAAAAATAAAAAAATAATGGGCTGTCTTATACGAGTGGGTTGATACATATTGAAGGAGTGTGTTCTTCCACACATGTGAAAGAGTCTTTGAAATTAGCCTTCTTTCAGGTGATTAGTATTATTCGTTCAAAGGTGGGCCCAAGGTAATATTCTAACAACATTTTCTTTTCTGGTAGAACTTCAGTTTCTAATTTCCAAAGGCTAATGTACCCACAGCTGCTGAGGTGCCAGGTATGACATGTTTGTCGTGGTTCTACCCACAAACAATATTTGAGAGCATGACACTTAAAACACCACATCCACACAGATACTCTACCAAATTCTCTAGCAGGAGATTTACTTCCAGTTTTGCTCCTGTTTCCTTTTTTTTTTTTTTTTGTAGGTGCAGTAATATATGCTGTCATATATTTCAGCATGTTACACAATTTATGACTTATTACTAAATAAACATATGTCACGTTTTTGAAATAGGTACTGTCTTTGAAATAACCATTTTTTATTCCTACTAATGCTTATGGTGCAGCTGCACATAACTGGTGGTTTTGTTTGTATATGTAAAATGCATCATTTAGTTTCATGTAGGTGTATGTTTCTATATATAGGAAAGTGGGCAGATGATTCTGCTATGTAATTTATCACTAGGAATGAAAGTTAAAGCAACAAAGGAGTGAAGTTATATTTTTCAATTTCAAGCAGATTTTTTTTCTGCGTTATTTTTATCTTGTGGCCAGTGATAATGCTCATGAGACAAAACAGTCTCATAGTTGAATGTCAGTGCACATCTAAAATGTAGTTAATCTTTTCTGATATGTGTTAGTATTTCTATGATGACTTCCTCAACTTTCCTGATATTTAGTATGCTTCTATTTCATCCATGCTCTGATGTCATTTAGAATCAAAGAAGTTTCATTTACCTTAGTGTGCTTTGTCTCAGTATGTAAGCACAGTATGGCATAAATAAGCACTTTTATGTGGCTGCATTGTGGTGCATTTTGTAATAATGCTTACAAGTTCAAAGAAAATGGTGCCTGCTTGCTTTAGTAGCATAATCACATAGGAATTCATGTGGTAACTGCTGTCCTGGTGGGGGCAGGTAGATTCTGTTTTTTTTCATATTTTTTTTTTTTGGTACTGGTTGGCATGTTTCAGTCAGTCTTGTCAGTTGTGTTGTTCATAGATGACTTTGTGTTCACAAAGTCGTGCTTCAGTATAAATTTAATTTAGAAGAAATATTTTGTGAATACATCTCAGATCTTCACACTCTAAAGGTACAGGTTAGCATTTTATGAATTTAAATGCTAAATTTAAGTGTGTTTTTTTTTTTAATAATTAGTACGGAGGGAATTTTAGTAGTCTTTTGTTTCTTAACATGTGAATTGGATCACAGATTCTGTTGGATCATCTAGAAGTCAGTAAGGATTTGACTTGTTCAGGTTAATTGTATGCAGAGGGGTTTGCATTAATTTATCTCCTAGTTGTTTCAGATCCTCCTGGAAAACCCAGTGACTCTCAGCCATATAAATCACAGAACGTTTTGAAGATACATACAAGGCAAAATAATGCACCGATCTTTGACTGTCTTGTTTCTCTGTAACGCTTATCACATCTTAATCAGAGAATAATGGAAGATGAGGCATTCTCGTATGTATGTAATCTCTTTTCAAATCTTTAGAATGGTAATAGTGGTAAATATCAATATATCTGATTCATGGTACTTATATAAACTCATTGCCATAAGAGCTAGCTTCTCTTAATGTTGTTTTATGTGTCTACACAGCCTGCATTTTATATCTCAGAAAGCCCATTTGCAGATGTAGGATCTGAATTACCAAGATACTAAATGAACTGTCCAGACAACTCCAGCAGAAGAGGACAGTGTGCATGGGTTTCTCTTGTAATCAAAATCCATCCTTCTTTTCCATAGCTATCATTCAACCTTACACCTGGGCTGTAGACCTTAAGCAATTCACAGTTGTCATCTGTGCTAGCTCTGGGTATTGGTAGGTTTGTCTTACTTATCACGTATTTGGGAATAGTGGCTGCGTTAATACTGTTAACACAGTGAAGTTCGACAGGAGTTAACTTAGCATAGAGTTTTAGTTGTTGTTTTTTTTTTTTTACCACTTGCAGCAAGAGGATGACAAAGTGTGCATGGCTCCCAAACCATTTTCATATTTTGTTTCATATGTTTTGTATAATTTGTAGCTAGCTAGCAGGATCACAGTGCTATGAATGCTCATTCTTGTTAAATGTTTCTATATTTGCAGTTTGCTCAAATGGAAAATGAATGGTTGGACTTGAAGTAAAGCAAAACACACTCCTTTTGAGAGGCTGGAAAGATTTCAGCTTCACTAGAAAACATGCTGATTTTTCAAACTATCTTATTCCATTTCCTTGAACTTTTTGAAATGAATTTGATTGCGATTTTACATGTAAGCAACAGATAAACAGCTCAGACGATAAAATGAAAATTATTAGCTTTGGTGTTTTACTCCAAAGCACAAGGCATCGGTGCTTAACTTACGACTGAGAAATGAATAAACTGGTTTACAGCTCTGAATTACTAAATCTTTAATGCAGCCATGGGCTGGCTCAGCAATGCTTCAAACCTTCAGCTTGAACCCTTGTGGTATGTTAAAATGCCATTAAGTCATGAACCATTTATCATGCAACGTTTCAAGACTTCCTGGAGACAAAGCAGTAAATTTCATAGAGTAAGGTAAAGGAAATTTTTGTGTCTCGCTGATTTGTAGTCCTATGGCAAGTCCTATAAATTTAGACAAGTGTGTTTTAAAGGAGATTGGGAGGTTACAATCTAAATAAGAAAAAGAAATGGTTTAAAATAAAGGAATTAATATCTGTTAGTAATATTTGGAATAAAAGCATGCATGTTTAAAAACAAAGCAAAGAAGCATTTTTAAAATACAAAGAAATATATCTTTCTATGTTACTTGGCGTGTGGACTCTGAAGGAAGCATAAATGAAAGTTGTTCTGTGTGTGGATAGTTGCCCCTTGGAAAAGGAAAAAAAAAAAGTCGTGGTGTTACAAGGTTTAGTAAAATACATTTTGGAGGCCACGGTCTCAGTGCTATCAGCTGCTGCTGGAGCATTTACCCATGCTGGTGTCCAGCTTTGCCAGTGCTTGACTGAAGTGAAGGAGAGGTGAGAATCCCATAGTCCTCTGTGAAAATCTCAGTACTTGAGTTATGTTTAGGAGATGTAATCTTTTCATCCTAGTGGAACTGCTTTAGGAAAAAAAAAATAACTGGGGAAGTTGTCTACTGCAGCTGAGTATGATGAGCTTTGGGATCATCATGTCAAGAGCACTGTAATTTAAATCAAGGAAATGTAACTGGTATTCTCTGCAGAAAGGATGCGATCATGTATGTTAACTAGTGTGCAGCTTCACTACACCTAGCTCTTGCAAAATTTGGAGAGATTATTTATCTTGTTGCTACTGGTCATTTTAATGTAGAACAAGAGTACTCAATTTTAGTGCTAGTCTGCTTGAAATACCATGGAATCAGGGTGTGGAATTAGTATGTTTGTAACAAAGATACTCTTTGTATTGTTTCTTCAGTGATAGAAAACTTTAACTATGGTGGAATAAACAACTTTTTTTTGGGGGGGGGGGGGGGGGGGATGGGGAAACTCTAGTCTAGGAAAGATGAAACATTGGATAACACAGCATTAACCTATATTAATTCCCTTGGTTTTACTAAGCCATCAAGAAAAGCAATGCATGATTTGGGGCTGTAGCTGAAAGAAAAATAAATCCTTTGTTAGTGTTAAAATGAAAGAATACTTGAATAACTTGCACAATGATGGGGAAACCAAGGAATTTTAGGTAGAAAAACTAGAAATGGTAACTGCGTACCATCTCTAACAGATGATATATTTCTGAATTACATCGATAAGTAAAACTTGCCTCAGTAGAGTCTACATATGTGTCTTTCCTAGCATTCCCACAAGGACACATCGGTACTGTGTCTACCATACATTTTCTTTTTGCCATGGTTAAAATCTATTATTCCATTTTGTTACTCCCAAGAGATTTTATTTGAGCTCTGAAAAAACTTGTACCAGCAGCTGCAGTCTCGCATGATAGGTGCGTTTATATGTTACTGCAGTAGAAAGCAATGGCAAATTAGTTACTACAGACCATTAAAACTAAATTTCTCGTACAGTGATTTGACAGTTAAAAAGGAAGAGAGATTACAGTGATATCCTGTGTGACCTGGATTCAAGTGAAGCATAGGATATCCAGAGACAAGAGCACGTATGCCCTAATGTGTGATGCAAAACACTTCTCTGAAGAAAACATTTTTCCCGAGTCTTTGATATTAACTCTGAATTTTTAAAAATGTAAGATACAAATGTAACTGGAAAAATAAAATAAAACTAAGGGATATCATTAGTGCCTAAATGTTGACTTAGAGGTTTACTCAAAATCTTTGGGGCTTTTTGATATTGTGAAGTTTTATCTGCTAGGTGGAGCTGATTTATTCAAAATAGCCACTTGTGACCAAAATCTTTGGTATTTATTTACCTCTTAGTTCAGACATACATTTCCTGGTCATCTTAACCACTGTCTCTAAATCTAGTCATGTTGAAATGTGCTGCTGAGCTTCTTCTGTTATTGAAAATAATTCTATCTCGTATATTGCCCTAGGGTAGATGAGTAAAATAACAATTATTCTGTCTGTTTCATGGTGCCACTTGGCAAGATAAAGTAGAAATACAAAAGCACTTCTCTAGCCATTAAAAACGTAGCCCCAGATAGGGCTGATTAACACATCCAACTATGTTTACCTAAGCGGAGAGACCCTCTCAGAGGAGAGCTGCCCTGCTGCTTCCCAGGTGGCAAGCCCTGGAGCATTGCTTGCCTCATCACAGACTTTCCTGAAAGTAGTGGGTGGCTTTTTTTGTACAGTATTTATGTGATATGGCTGTGGACGTCTCTGTGTCATTGTCCTGGCATTTGGGAATTTGTCACAGTTTTTTCATTTCTGTAACACTTGCTGTCATTGAAACGCTTTGGCCCGTTGAGGCTGAGCTGTAAGAGGAGGTGAGGGACTCCTGTCAGCTTCAGCAGTCAAGTGGAGGTGAACTTGGATCCACCACCATGGCCTCAGTGTATTCCACAGGACAGAAGTGTTGCAATTAGAAGTAACTCAACCAAAATACTTGAGCAGTAACCCCATGAAAATGCAGCTTCCCAGTTACACTGACAAGAAATGCAGACTTTTAGTTTCAGTGATTCCCAGCTAACATAGTAGAAGAGGTGCACTGAAAAGGCTGGTCAGATGGAGTCATTCTCTTCCCAGCGAGACCCCAGCAGTTCTTGATGTCCTGCTCCCCCACCTCTGCTGTGGTACCGTGGGTAAAGAAAAACTTGACCTGGGAGAAGAAAGTCTTTGGTAACTCGTTTTGAATCAAAGATGAGTATTTTGATACATTCATGTTAGCAGTGTGAACTTGTGGTGGAAATTGGGTTGTACTCTTAAGTTACACAGAGGCCTGTTTTCATAATGTAGAGTGCTACTCCCCATTTTTTGCCGAAAACAGTGCAATTCTCACTAGATCAAGATCTGTGAAAAAATGGAACATTTTAACAACCAGTCTGTGCATCTTGCAGCTTAGTTATAATAGCATATGTTTTCATAGACGCACAGAAGGCAGAACTAGTAGGAATTTTTAGTTCCAATCAGTGGACAATTCGATGTCTAAGCAAAAGAATATATAGTTTTTGGTTAGAATTAGTTTTACTCTATTTTCTTATGTACAACAAAATAAATGGCTTATTCATACAGGTGAATCACTTTTCCATCAGTGTTCAGCTGATGCATGAAATAAATTGGATTTCTAACCAAGATTCTTTATTGATGGATTCTATTTGATGAGCTGAAGTTGTGCATCTTCAGTATTTTTGACATGAGAATATATTGCTGAAAAATATTGGTGTTATGAAGTATTGTAATAGTGTTTTCACTAGTCACATAATGGAACACAGATTTATAGGGAAGAGTTTTGTTGGACAGGAGTGCTGAACGCTATACTCAGTATCTTTTGCAGACAGAAATGATGTGTTGCTGGCTAAAAATACCACCATACAGAAAAGTGTGATAATATATTGTTAGGCCACTTCTGTGCTGGCCATCTCATTGTGTTTTATGCACACCTGAAAAACAATAAGGTAAGCTGACCTTAATGGTAGCACCTTTTTATACCAATAGTAAGAATATTGCATTATCAGAGGAATTAAATGCTAACACCTTTTAAAAGGGTAGATATCTGAAGTTTGGTTAGCATGTTAGAACAGTTATGCTGGTTTGAAATGAGATAATAGTCACACTTCTGCCTGACATAGCTGAGCTGACTAAACATCTAATAATTCTTCCACCAAAAATCTCTTCAGTCAGTATTAACTTCCTCTGTTCATTGCTGCTTAGTAGGATGCAATCTTTGGTCAGCATTCACACTTTAAAAAGCAAAGAGCACTGAGGGTATGTGGTGATTCCGGCTTTATTTTATTCTCTGTACTCAAATACTTCTTGAGAGTAGAAATCCCTAAATTTCTTTATTTAGCCATATTCCAGTGCTTTACCTGGGTAGATTTTTAGTTCCTCAGTTCTATTTTTCTTGCAATAAAAAGGGACGAATACCGATCGTTCCCAACATAGTAGGCTGTTGAGAAGTTCATTAATGGATAGAATACCTCTAAAGTCTTTTCACAGAGTTTGTATTTGCTCCACTCAACAGGTTGTGATTGTTAAAGGTGATGTGGTTGAATTGGGGGTTAAGTTCATCTATGACTTAAGAGAGGAAAAAAAAAAAAAAAATTGGTGGGGGGAAGGTAGAAGCCAGTGCTTTTAGCTGTTTACTTACAACTTTCATGTGGCTCATATATGTGGCTTTTGTACCTCATTGAAAAGCCGGCATATCTCCTGAATTGATTTTGAATGATGGATAGATCATTAGAGTGCTGTGGGGTCATATATCAGATGATTGCTAGCAATTCGTTGGTAGCATGTTGTATTGCATTCCATTCAGGCAGTTATGGGAAAATAATAGCTGTTGGCCCTTTAATGTGAAAGATCACGGTGAGCTGCTTATTTGGCTGTAAAGCCTGTCTGAATAGAAGCAAATAATATTGGTCACTAGGAAACCCTTGTTTGAGAGATCTCAACAGCTGTTGCCACAAGTAAGATCTGGGATGTTTTGTCACGGATGCTGTGGCTGCCACTGGCCCCAGTGGTTTGTCAGCCCTATTACTGATGACAGCTTTGTGAGCTGCTTGCTGAACCACTCGTGCTGAGAAGAGTTTCGTGCGTGAGGAGGGTCTAGAATGGGAAGACTTCATAGGATTTCAGAGCAGAGGGAGGGTGTTCAGGCTTCAGTATGAAGTCAAGCTTGAGATTTGAGTTACTCTGGAATGTGAACTAAAATCCTTTCAGAATATTATGAATTATTTCCAAAAGCTGAATTTTATATGCTGCTATGAAATTATTGTTAAGAGGCAAATACGCAAACCCTGTAAAATAGATAATAAATATTTCGTGTTGCCTTTTGAAATGTCCCATCGATTTGTGGTTTAAATGTAAGACCTCCATTCCATACCCACCGAGTGGATTGAAAAGGGGCCAGTAAGTTGGTGCATAATTCAAATATGCAGGTCATTGAATGGCACAGAGAGCTGTAACAGGTAGTGGTGAGCAAAACTGTTGTGAAGGTTTAAGAATAATGGATATCAATACTACAAGAAGTTACCAGACAATAAAGAAGTGAGTTTTAAAAGTCTGAAGTGCATTGCTAGGAATAAGTTGGAAGGTTTAAATTTAGAAATGCGATTGTGTAAGTCAGTACTCAGTGGTCTTCAAGGTCTTCTGTAACTGGGCAGGCATACAAACCTTGGCTTAGGGTTTGGCAGATCAGCATAAGATAGCAATAATAAGTAAGCCTGTTTTTGTTCCAAAGAATGTGATGAAAAGACAGCTTTGTCATGCACAATCCCTGGATCACAGACATCAGGGAATAGATGTGGCAACTGCAGGAAAGGCATGAGGTGTGTGGAGGCTTGTATATGCTTAAGTCTGTTTGCTCTGTAAACCTGAGGGACAGCTCTTTGTGCAGCACTTCCATAGGTCTAATAAGTGCTCAGTAACTACATGCCATATTTCTTTGACATAAATGGAGTGCACGTTTTTAATTTCTCTAGTGTATTTTGTAGTTGGGAAAAGCAGCAAAGCTGTCATGATTAATCTTAGCAAAAAAAAAAAGAAACGTCTTAAGAACAAAATCCTATGACTTGTAGGCCATATATATTTACATAGCAATGTGAGTATATTTAAATAAATGGGGTTTAAAAAAATCTATTTAAAACAGCAGTGTGTGTTATCAGAAAACAAATGCTCTGCAATCACAGCAGCCAGAATAAAGCTGTTTGTAGTGTCTTTGTGTACTGACGTAGAGTGTTGTTCAGTGTCATCCTGATGAAAAACTGTTAAACTGTTGGTTGTTTTTTTTTTGTGTAGGGGCAAGTCTTCCCCTAACAGAAGCGCCTGTATGTTGTGGTGAGACATAAAGCCTTAAAAAAAAAAAAAAAGGCAGCTCTTTGCCTTTTGGTACTCCTTATACACCATGACCCTGTCACACTGGACACCACAACTATGCCCTATTGCTTGTCCAGGACTGGGATTATGGAGCTCCAGGGAGACAGCCCTTGCTCAGGTCTGAATAAAACCCATTATTCTTTCTAACAATCACATGCACCTTTGTTCAATTATGCTCTAGACTGGAATTTTTCTAGGTAACCCATGACCAAGTTGCTCTGGCAAGTGCTCATTAGGGGAGATGTTGGTCTTATGATTCAGGACTGCGTGCTGTGGCAACAGGGCAGGATGATTCTGAAATTGTTTTCAGGTCAAATTTCTAAAATGTTTCGATCTAACACTTGCAAGCTATTTTTCTAATTTTGAGTATCTTAAATTGAGCAAAAACATTTTATTTTTTTTTTAGCCCTGAAGGGCTACTTAGCCTTGAAGCTCTGTACTTAGCTCTGAAGTAAAGATTTAAGAAGTTGCTAATTATGTACATTTTTTGTTGTCTGTTATTATTCATTATCTCAGGGGTTTTGATTTGTATGAAAATTAATGTAGGGACCATTTCTGGAGGCAGAAGACAAGTGTGCATTTCCTTCTGTGCTGTTAGAAGGTACGGGGAAAAAAAGCATTGTAAATAGTGTTTGGGGCTTCTGGAGGGTTCCACTTATTTTATACTCAGTTCAACATAGACTATAGTGTTGTCATGTAACATTTGACAATAATAAAAGATTTGTTACTGTCTCACTGAATGTTTATGAGCTGCTTACAGGTGGAACAGATTCACCAGGAGAAAGAAGAACATGTCCTAGGATACTTCACAACACGCTGGTGTTGTGGTACTTGCATGCAGTGTGTAGACTGAACTTTTTGGAGCAAATGTGGAACTTGTGAGGGAAGCTGAATGTTAGTCTTGACTATCCTAAATGCAGATTTGAGCAAAGTTCACTTCCAGTTCTGTAAATACAGAACTTTGTATACTGTACTTTATAGTGAATTTTTGTAGTGTGTGAGGAGATGTCAAATACTGCATTTTGACTTCTCTGATATTCTGCTATCACACTTCCTGTTGTCCAACTATGTAGAAAATTCATTTTGTAACAAGTAAATAACTCCAGGTGCTTTTTTCTAGTAAATTCGCTATTTTCAGAAATACTTTTGCCCAGCTTAAGTCATAACAGCACATATCATAGAATCATAGAATATCCCGAGTTGGAAGGGACCCATAAGGATCATCAAGTCCAACTCCTGGTACCGCACAGGTCTACCCAAAAGTTTAGACCATGTGACTAAGAGCACAGTCCAATCTCTTCTTAAATTCAGACAGGCTTGGTGCAGTGACTGCTTCACTGGGGAGCCTGTTCCAGTGTGCGACCACCCTCTTGGTGAAGAACCTCTTCCTGATGTCCAGCCTAAACTTCCCCTGCCTCAGCTTGACACCGTTCCCACGGGTCCTATCACTGGTGAAAAAAAGCATACATTGATGTGCCTCTTGGGGATCAGTGTATTTCAGATAAGAATCACTGGCACATTCTGGTACCAAACTGTTTTAGCAGGGTAGAGTTTGGTTGTAGTATCTAGTGTACCTCACATGTATTCATTTTTCCTCTTGATGAAATCCATTGCATGTATAACAAAATCCTGCCATTGAAATATCACTAAATATCTGAAGATATAGGCAGGACTACAAGAAAGGTCGTCTTTTTCCCCTTTTTGCCACTTTGGAATTTTATATTCTGCCCCCTACCCACAACATAAATCTTAACAACCAAACCCTTGAGGCTATTCAGCCCTGTAGTGTTGAGTGTCATTGTTTTTTAATCATCATCTCTCAATACTACTTAACATGCAGTTATTTGCCTGCTGTAAACTATGTCACATCATAAAAATAGGTGATGCTGGGTGTTCATTTAGAAAACTCACCAAAGCTTGCTGGACTGTATAGCTGCAGAGGAAAGCACATCCTAGCAAGCTTCCCATATGTGAGCTAAGGAGAATTAGTTGTTACACTGATGGGTTCTGGAGTTTTACCTTAGTGGGGAATTTAGTCAGTATACCTCTCCACAAGTTACTTTGGATTTGTTCAAAAACAAAGGTTTGATAGCTGGAACCACAATGAAAATTCTTATCTGGCCCTTTCCAGTATCATTAAGTATATCGTTAAGTAAATCAAGGCATGCAATAAACAAATTGAGATGTATTTCAAGATGTGTAGATCTACATCTTCTGTTTCCTTGCTCTTGATTGCAAGCTGCATTTTCTGTTTCCCAAGCGTCCTCTAAAGTATTTTCTCAGCCTCTTACCTTGATTATGCCTACAGGAAATGTGAAACTACTTAGTTCCTTGATATTTATTCTTGTTTGTTGCTTTTCATTGCATGTCTAGCTGCTACTGATTTGTTTGTCCCTTTGACTGAATGCTCTTCTGGTTCAGCCTCGTCCACAGCTGCTAGCCTTGCTGTTGAGCCCGTGGTAGGTAAAACTGATGAAACAGCTAGATCCTTCTATTTTGTATCTCTCTGACATATCCAGGCCATGTTGTCCTGTAGAACAGACTATTTTCAACTGTTTCCTCATCCAGTGTGAGGACTGAGAAAGTGTCTAAAGTGATCTTAAAGGAACACTCTTTTATCTATTCAATCCAATGAATCACAGAAAACTTAGTTTTCAGCTGATCAGATGATTGATTCTATCTTGGTGTCTCATAAGAAAGAAAAGGATAAAATTGTGAGATGTAGTGTATGGTTCCCAGCACTATCACAGTTGGTTATTGAAAACAAGGAAAAACATGAGGAGCTAAATCTATTTGTAGAATTGGCCGCTGATAAGTTAAATTATCAATAGAAGAAATAATTGAATAAAGAATTTTCAGATACATAAACTTTTAATCAGGAGTTGACACCTATTCCTTATTCTCAAAACCAGTGTCAGAATCAGTCAATATCCATAATAGAATTGGGGATTTGAGTGGGAATTCTGAATACCTCAGATGGTCAGTGACGTCTGTCTGAGAAATGAAGAGGAGCCCTCATTTTAAAATCCAAAAGCATTGGCAAAAGCTTTAGCAATATGCGAGAAGATGGTAATGACTATTCAGCTGATTATGATTTCAATTTTTTATTTGTTACTTCTGTAGGTATTCTACAGAAGGACAATATTGAAGAGATCTGTGTTTTTTTGTTTTGTTTTGTTTTGTTTTGTTTTTCCTTTTTTCATTATAGGCAAGAAGTGTAGCCTTGCTGTCCTTTTTACCCAGGAAAGAACCTCCAGTACCTAACTATGCTTCTTGCCTGAATTTATCTAGGATGTCATCTAGTTTTAAGAAGAAAAACCCTGTTTTCTTCTGTTATCTTGTTGCTTGGTCAATCTCTGGAACATGTTATCTATTATGTCTTCCTTGACTATCTTCAATCTTCGTTGGTATATAAAATTCTTCTGCTGTCGCTTCAGCCATGTGTATCCTAAATGGAATGTGTAGCTAATAAATAAAATCTTCTCCAGATCTGTTTTGCCTGTAGTGCTATCTTTGCTTTTTTTAAGGTACCAGCTTGTTTTTGTAGATCAGACACTGTTATTTTCATAGTTCTTTCTCTGCCTTGTCACTTTTGCTTTTCTCCCAAAGATGTAACAGTCTTGATCCAGCTCTGGCTTTAATATATATATATATATTTTTCTTTCTGCCTATGAGAAACGTAAGACATTAAGTAAGGCTTCTTGTGACTTGCTGCTACTACTGTTAGTCTGTCCTTTTGTATGACCTGCACATTTTGTTACTACAAAGTTTACACCATAGTACTCCATTCAAGATGATAACCACACTAGTCTGGCCATGGTGGTTCTGTACTGGTGCAAGTTCATATCATTAATAAAACATTGCTTCGGGTCCAGTATCCCTATAGCGGGGCATATATATCCCAGTGCTTTACTTAATGAAAAAGCAATGGCAGCTGACTGGCTGTGGTTTTGATCTCTGTTTTTAAATCGTAGCAACAGGATTGAAAAATTTTTACAGAAATCCATCGAATTTTTTACTTTGAGCAAGATTGGTGATGATCAGTACCTTCTGATGATGGTATATTTTTAAATTACAGATGTAAGTCTTTAATATTATTAAGAGATTCAAATGCTTTATTTGTACATAGAGCACAGCCTAAATGGTTTGACATCTCTAACCTTGAGCACTTTCTTGACATCTTTACCTCACTTACTGTAAACATCCTCTTCTATTGGTTTGAATGAGTCCATCAGCACATCTGAAAATGGAAGCTAAATGCCTGTAAGGGGATCTGTCAGTCATGCACAAAGCTAGATGTAAAGCCAGACATGCATTTACTTGCTTGTTTGCTTTTTAAAGTTTGAATAGTCACTACGCTGGTCTGTGAAGATCAAGGGGGTGGGTAAGGTGTTGAAATCACAGAAGGATGCTGCTGCTTATAGGAAAGTTTTCCTATGAGATGTTGCTAACTTTCAGATCTACCAAGAACTGATAGTATGTAATTGATTTTTAAAGTTGAGTTGGAGCTGGAGTAAGATGAAGAATCTGTCATGCCACTGTACTTCCAGCAGCAGTAGTGTAACTTGGTAGTACAGTGAAGCTAGATAACTGTAAAACACAGGTCTCCTGTACAGCAGCCAGACCAATACTAGAATTTCCTTGCACATGCCAGTTTTTCATGCAGTACTTCAAATTCTTCTGCTTGCTTTTGGTTTAAATCAACAAAAAATCTAGTTGCCTGTAGGCCATACACACACTGGAAAGCTCTGGAGGGCATGGTGTTATTATTTTAAACTGTAGAGTGCACATACCTGGTACTAACCATGTACACATAGGAGTTGTACTAGTGGAAGTCTGCAGTTCTAACAGTGCAAAGTAGCGCTGACCTTAGCTGGGTGTTTACGCTTACTGAAAATGTAATCACTTACTGTAATACAAAGCATGAGCATGGTATGGTCCTAATCGTAGGCATTATTGAAGAGAATATTTGAATGGAACACAGAGAACCCAAATGTGATGAGCTTTCATTTTGGATTGGATATGCAAGCATGAAGGAAAGTTTGATTTTAATTTTTTTATTTATTTTTATGAAATGTTTAGTCTTATTCTCCGAATTACTCTTTGAAACATACATCTGTAAGCAGTAAAAGCAGAATAATTTCAGCTGTGCGATATTCATCTAGAGCCAAGCACTCAAATTCTGTAGAGAGGTGACACAAATGACCAGTGCATTTCTGGACAAAGAAGAATTTTCACAAAGGCATTGTGTTGTATTTCATTCTAGAGGAACCTGTGGAGACTTTGTAAAAATAATTCCAGCATTTTTGATCATAGTATGTCTTACGCTTAACCAAAAGGAAATAGGAACAGACCATTAAATTAAAAGAATAACATAGCTTGATTGGTTTTAAATTGTTGTCCACAGGGACAAAGACTTCCTTGTTATGTTGTTGTTCCACGTTATTCATGAAAGGATACCTCTAAGAAAAAGGAATCTTCAGGCTAAGAAGTTGTACAAAACCTTACACAAGAAAACACAGCAGCAGCAAACTCAGGAGAACAAGATAAATATAAGAAAGGGGAAATGATTAAGACTGAATTCTCAGTTACATTCATCTGATGCAAAGGCATGCTCCAGTCAGACAGGAAATAGCTGAAGAAAATCCTGTGGTCTTTGTTATGCTTGCCTGGTCTTATCAAACTATGTTCATATGAATATTTCAAGGCATCTCTTCAGTTTTGTTTAAAATCATCCTACTCTTGCGGTTAGGATAAACATCTCTGCATTCTGTTTTACAACTACCTTATTTATGATTTTTTTTTGGTAGGAATATAACAGAATTTTGTCAAACTCTTTAAATAACCATTAGAGTCATAGAATCATAGAATGGCTTGGGTTGGAAGAGACCTCAAGGATCACCTAGTTCCAAACACCCTGCCATAGGCAGGGATGTCACCCACTAGACCAGGTTGCTCTGGGCCTCATCTAACCTGGTCTTGAACACTTCCAGGAAGGGGGCATCCACAGTCTCTCTGGGCAACCTGTTCCGGTGCTGGTTGTCTCAGATCACCTCTTTGTTTTGCATGTGCCTTGACATTTCTTCCAGGAGGATCTTTTCCATGATCTTGCCAGGCACAGAGGTGAGGCTCACTGGTCTGTAGTTCCCTGGGTCCTCTTTTCTACCCTTTTAAAAAATGGCAATGATATTTCCCTTTTTCCAGTCACCAGGGTCTTCTCCTGACTGCCAGGACTTTTCAAATATGATGGAGAGAAGCTTGGCAACTACATTAGCCAATTCCTTCAGGACTCATGATGCATGTCATTAGGCCCCATAGACTTGTACTTGTGGTCTAGAACCTGCTCCTCACTTACAGTGGGTGGGCCTTTGCTGTCCCAGCCTCCACCTACGGGTTCAAACCCGTTTAAACCCTGTGCAACAAGAAATGTATCTGAGGTACTTCTCCTTCAAAGTGCTTTTATTAAATTAATTCAAATTTATCTACTGAAAGCATATTCAGTTTTATTAAAATTTTCTCAGTACTCTTTGTGATTGTGACCAACTATAAAGCCTTAACTGCAAAATTGCCTTAAACAAAACTACCATGTAAATCTTCATCTTACTGGTTGTTTCTCTTGTAGATGACAAGTGCAATGAAAGATCTAAGCCTGAATCCTGAACAGCCCTCTCAACCTTTGTTTTACAGTAAGGGTTTCTGCTGCTTCTTATCTTCCTAGGTAGGTTTTGATGGGTAGCAACAGAGAGAACAGAAGAGCTGAAGAGCATTTGAGTTTGCCCTGATTGTGACTGAAATCTTGTGATGGTTGGAGTGTATGTCCTGAATAAAGGACATCTTTTCATGTAATGCAAAGGAAACATCATTTGTATTACATTGACATCAGACAAATAGACATTTTTTTTGTATGTGTGATTAGAATTAGCTAATTAAGATGCATTATTTTAAACACACTTTTGGGAATGTAATGATTGCTGCAATACCAATGAAATGTAGTAATTTAAATTAATGTTTTAACCCCAAAACATAAGTAGTAAATAGTAAATTTCACATTGCTGAAAACAAGCTTTAGAATTAATGCTACTGTCATTTAGCTTTTTTCTCTGAAAAGCAACTACTGTGATTTTTCAGCTGACATTCTAATTATCCATGATGATAGTGGTGGTCTGTGGAACTACTACAAAAAGTTTTGTGAAACAGAACTAAAAAGATAAAACCTGCTAGATAGAATTCTTGGAACACAGTTATGGAATGGGCCATTTGCTATTCCCAGTATTACTGAGTTTGAAATTCTGGGCTTTGTTTGCTTATTCTAATCTAGAAACTTCAGATTTTATTTTGTATTAAGCAAAACATGTTTTATTATGTTATAAATTATGGCACATAGCAAGTCATTTTGATTCTGATTCTTTGTCTTTGTTAAAATTCCTGCTTAAGCTAAGAACTGATAACATGGTTGATAATGTTGATTTAGAAAGAAGGCACAAAAACTAGTGGAATAGAAGTGCTATTCCAAAGGGTTAGTATACTATTAGCTTTTAAATGGACGTAGAAGTGAGGACTTTTTGACTATCCATCTTTTTAAAGCCATTGTTTTATTAGAACTAAATGCTGTCTTTATAAGACCACTTGTTGCAGCAATTGAGCATATAAATGTTTCTAGTACTTAATGGCTAAAAAATAACCAGCAAATAAAATATTGAAATGTTGAGTATGTCTGGTAGATATAGCACTTCAGCAGCTCCTTTGCAGCTGAAATGTGCATTTGAAAAAAAAAAAAAGTTTTCCTTTCAGTATCAAGATATTGCTATCAAAAGAACTGAACAGTTCTTCTCATCATTGCTTATTATTTTGAGGATGAAATAGATGAAATGAGAAGGTGAGAAATCTTGACACACATCTCTAGAAGCTGCAAAGGATTACTGTTCAAAACAGAAATAAGCCTGCTTGGTTTTTAGCTTTCAGAGATGTTCCTTGATGTTGTTATGCTAGAAAGTGCATGCAGTCATCATGTAATACGAGCATATTGAGAGTGAAGGGAATATTTTACATTTGCGGGGTCATTTTGAGATATAAGCCATGACTTTATTATAATTTTTAAATTAACTTCATTCTATCTTCTCTAGTAAAAATAAGGCAAATCTTCATATGTGATGCCTCATCTTCTTGTTGGTACTGTAATGTGAAATTAATGTTGAGTACTTAGAGTTTCTTTTACTTGTCTTGATTTGGTTAAGAAAGATTTCATAAGCTAGCTTAACTCAATGCATATAGCATGTCTGCATTTTTGAAGCTCGGTCTAAATTGTTTGAAATCCTTTTGTGGATTAACTAATCCTTCAAAGAATGTCAGTATTGGCAAAGGCTATAGGTGGGATTTGATCCGTAATCTATCAAAGTAAATAGGAGGAAGTGTAGCTAGTCATGCTGGGCTTTGGCTCAGACGCGCTGGATATTGAGTTTGCTGGAGAACTTGTCATAGTACTCATCCCTTTTCTCATCAGGATAAATCACACACTTCAATGGTGTGTGATATCCTTTTCCTTTGAACACTTATTAGGTAATTAGTCCTATTGAGTTAGTTCACAAAAGCACGTCAGATATTCAATACAGAGCATACCTATTGCCTGTTCCTTTTTACAGTTCCTTGTAGACATTGCTGAAAGGATCTCAAACAAGCGTTAGGACAGCAGCTGGCTTTCTCACGTTCTAAGTCTGGGAGAATGCAGGGTACTGATGATCTGATTTGCACCCACCCACTTTGAATTTTTACAGTCTTCCAGTACAAACTGGTCTGTCCTTTGTGGTTTTGGATTTTTTTTTCAGTGACAACTGTCATTCCTTTCAGCTCAGTTGTTCCTTGGCAAAAGTGTAGTGAGCTGAGAAGCTTGTTGTTGCATGATCCAGGAGAAGCATGAGGGCTGAAAACGCTCGTAGCTCTGCAGTAGCTGGTAGAGATAAATGGGACAAGGCGCTCCACAGCTCACTTCTAAAGGGGAAGGGAGCAGGATGGCTTAACAACAAGCTCAAGAACAGAAGTTTCATTCTGGTATGACTTATAACTGAAATTATTCATGTTCTTAAGTATTTTAAGTTTTCATCATTTTTCATCATTTATTTTCACTAGAATCTCAGAATTTGCAAAATTTCTAAAGATTTCTAAGACTTTTAAAGCCTTGTTTCCTAAACATTTCAAGTAAATAGGTGCATGCTAAGAAAGTATGGTTATGATAAGGCTTCTTGTAATCTTAAGTCAAACAAAACCTACTAAGTTTAGTTTTGTCACCTCTGTTTGCTTAACATGATCCCATCCTGTGCTACCAAAAGTGCCTGAGCATGTCTTGCAAAATTTTAATAGAATTCCTTGCTTAGAAAAGCCATTGAACAGCTCTGTGCAGGGTGCATTTCTGCAAAGCCAAAGGCCATGTCAGATCCTGCTTTTAAATTTTTTGTAGCATTTCAGCTCCCTGTTTTGTTGGATATTTCCCCCACAGGGCAGCTTTTACATACTAAAAGGCATGGTGACAATTTCAGGCATCAAAACAAATGATAAAATGCTAAAGCATGTTTTAAAAAGATGTGTTTTTATTGTAGTGTGTGCTTGTTTGTTTTGCTAAAGTTAGAATAAGAATGTGCTGGGAGAAAAAAATATTAAGTGACGTCTACCAAAATTTCTTTTTGAGACTTTGTGGGAATATGCAGGCAGGCAGAGAGCAGCGTGGTGCTGGTGCTGAGAAGCAGAGCCTGAGCTGGCAGCCTCCCAGGGCGCACCAGTAAAGGGTGGTTTGGGCTGCTCTCATTTGGCAACAGCCTCTTGTCATCCCGGAAAAGCTGCGTGTGGCCTCACATACATAAAAGGGGTTTAGATTGTCACCTTTGTGTTCAGGTTCATTCAATATCATTAAGACATCTTAGAAGTGATCTTGAGCTCTAATTGCTCCCTGTTCTTCTGTAATATATACGCAGGCTGACACTTTTTCAATGCTGAATCTTGACAAGTCTGCCTTCAGCAGCCTGCTCTTCAGGGTCCTCACTGTATAAGCTATCAAGTGAATTTCTGCACTTGTGAGTAATGTTTAAGGTGGAAAAGGTTCCGGTAATATCTAGAGAAGTAATTAAATTCCTGGATAGGATGTATTTTTTTTTAATAATTGCCAAAAAGTCACCTTCTACTTTGTACTTTATTTTGTGGAGTGCAGGTTGCAGCCGCCTTCACTACAGAAGGGCATATGTCCTTTATCACTTTGGTATATTTAGTCTGTTCTTGTTTGTTTTTACAGAGTGATTCTTTTCCTTGAAGGTATGCCAGATTTGCTCAAATGCAAACAGCAACTTAAAATGATGTTCTAGACTTCAGATAAACCTAATTTCCAAGAAAAGCATAACACTTATTTTTAAAATAATCCATGAACAAATTTGAATTCCTACTTAAATCATAATAAAGCCAAAATATTTTGCAACGTCTCCTCTCCTCTACTACTTCTTCTCCCATGTCTCTTAGATATACATTATATTGTTTTATGGCTTTGCCTCTCAGCAGTGATGTTGAGCATCTTTGTTTGCCCCTGTACTCGGCTCTGGTGAGGCTGCACCTTGAGTACTGTGTTCAGTTTTGGGCCCCTCACTACAGGAAGGACATGGAGGTGCTCGAGCGAGTCCAGAGAAGGGCGACCGAGCTGGTGAGGGGTCTGGAGAACAAGTCTTACGAGGAGCGGCTGAGGGAGCTGGGCTTGTTCAGCCTGGAGAAGAGGAGGCTCAGGGGCGACCTTATCGCTCTCTACAGTTACCTTAAAGGAGGCTGTAAAGAGGTGGGGGTTGGTCTGTTCTCCTACGTGCCTGGTGACAGGACGAGGGGGAATGGGCGAAAGTTGCGACAGGGGAGTTTTAGGTTGGATGTTAGGAAGTACTTCTTTACCGAAAGGGTTGTTAGGCATTGGAACGGGCTGCCCAGGGAGGTGGTGGAGTCAGCATCCCTGGAGGTCTTTAAAAGACGTTTAGATGTAGAGCTTAGCGATATGGTTTAGTGGAGTACTTAGTGTTAGGTCGGACGTTGGACTCGATGATCTTGAGGTCTCTTCCAACCTAGAAATCTGTGATACTGTGATACTGTGTTTTCACAGCTGGAATTGAAACTGGCGTGCTACATGTCTAACCTTGTGCTTTGTTCACGTAGCATATTTCATATCTTCACCCTTCATCCAACTGCCTCTGACCAAAATCAGTTAAAATAGTTCATACAATCAATAAAACACACTTGTGAAAACAGGACAAATAATAAATGTTTTACCAGAAATGATGTTCAAATTATGTATGTTTTCCTATTTGTTTTGTTTTGTGACAGAACTTATTTTAGTGTTGGTCTATTTAAATAACCGATGAATTGGTTGTGAAGTACTCTGTAATCCTGCTCTGGTCTCAGGAGAGCCTTAATCAAAATATTTTGAAGAGACTAAGTATTTGAACAACTCAAGGATTTTTTAAAAAAAAATTCACATTTGGATTGTGAGTGCAAAAACAAATATTGAACTTCGCTCTCTAAGGGAGAAGTATTCTTATGCAGTGACAGTTACCCAGAGGAATACAGACATAGAAATTAAGAATATATATATATGTATGTTTTAAGTGTTTGGTTTATATATATATATTAACCAAACACTTAAAATTAAAATTTAGGAACTAGAAAAATAGAAACATTCATGCAAGAAAATGGTTTATTGCTGTCATTGTAGGCTGTTTTAAATCTCCAAGAGTAATTGAGAAAGGTGAGTTCCTTTTTCAGGACGAGAAAAGTTGTACTTCTATACCTGCACATTTCTCTGGTCGAGGTCTCAGCTGCCTTTGAAAATGTACAAGTTTGTTTAAGCACCTTGCTTCTGCCATAACTTTTTTGTTACTTCTTTTCTTACTGTGTCAGTAAGTCAGCTTTCTTCTATTTATGGGTCTCATAGATCCATCTTGGTTACAGTTGTTTTACTCAGTTTTTTTTCCAGATTTCTTTCTGGATGTGTTAACCTTGTATTTTATACATCCAATTGTTACTTATTCTGTCTCCTCTATTATATTGCTCCCCTCATTACTCTGTTGGCTTTAAAAAATAGTGTGGGAACTTCTAGATGGTAAGTCCCAGCTTTCCTGTGCTATATCAATTTTCTAGAGTCATCCAGGAACTAACTTAAAGGATGTTTTATTTATCTATTATTATTGTTATAATTTAGGGTTAACTGATTTCAATATAATTGCATTTTCTATGGTCAGATTTATTTAGGTGGTGTCATAATTTGTCTAAATTTAATGAGAAGATTGTTACTTTAAACCATAGTCCACAGAAGATCTGCCCCAAAATATTAACAAACCTTATATAGTAGCAGGGAAAAAAAAAAAATAAAAAAAAATGAAGAATGCTTTATGAAATACTTTGGTAACTGAAATTGAAAAGTCACCTTTAGATTTGCCGGATGTAGAGCATACAGCTAGGTAGGAAGCCTTGCAGTTCTTGTTTTTCTCTCTGTTGCCAGTATGGCTTGTAATGATTTGCTCCAAAGTATCTGGATATTGCTATTGGTAAAGAAGTTATTATCTAGGCTTCTATTCAGTAAAGGTCGGATAGGAATTACTGAAATTATCATATTGAGTGTATTAGTGTATTCGTATTATGCTATTTATAGAGAGCTGACAATCTTTGCCTTATCAATTGCCCATAATTTTTATGCTAAGTGCCATATTTATCATTGTTAAAATCTAGAACGAATTTTTTTTTTTTTTTTTTTAAAACTAGTTTTAGAAGTCCTTTGGTTTAACACACAAATTCCTTTTCTATGCTATTCCAGCTACTTGTTTGCGGAGGCCATGGCTTGATGTAGTCAGAGAGGTATTGTTGCTGTCCTCTTCTGCTGTTTTCTGTGTCAATTATCAGGAGAACTAATGATGTCTTGAAAAAATTGGCACCCCGTAAAAATAAAGGAAGAGGTCTAGGTAAGCAGAATGCAATATTTTTCCCATTTTTTATGATTTAAATTAAGAAAGAAAAAAAAGAAAAGGAAATGGTAGATAAACAGGTGATTTAACACAGGTCCTGCTTACCCCTGTCAAACAACTGTTTGCCCTTCAGCACTTGTTTTAACTGTTTGGCCGTTTATATAAAATACCACTATAGGGCACTAACAAATTAATGTGAGCCTTCTTTTTGAGGGTAACTTTTGTATGCTCAGCTGACTGATAATTTGGAAACAGATGAATGAGAAAGTTGCTTTACTTACTGGAGGGGCCATATGTCATCTCTTTTGGCTGAAGAGGTTAGTAAATGCTGCTGCTGCCTTGCACATCCAAGTTCATAGGGAAGAGATCCTCATGCTGAAGTTGCACATTTCAGTGATATATTATCTGCATAATATTTTCACAAATATTAATGACTGAATTAGTCATATTTACGTTTCTTTTTAATTGGATCTTTGGAGGAAAATTTATTTGGTAGTTCCCTCTTATTATAGTTCACGCTTTCAACAACTCACTAACAAGCACAGTCTTGATCAGAACGCATTGAAAGTACCCTGCTTTCTTAAAAATAAGCTCTACTAGGATAATGAAGTGCCTAATTATCATTGCAGTTACAAGCTAATTATCAAATGCAAAATATACCTCACGTATAATTGCTGAGATTAAACGGTATTTTTAAATCATTAATCCCTTTAAACTGGAATGACTTCTAAAAATACTCTGTTTTAGCCCTACAGGAGGCAACATGCAATTTTGTTTTATTGTTCTTTGGGACTTCACTGTGCACTGGATGTCCTTTTTTTAGGTATTGGTCACGTGTACTAGTCTAACGTAAAAATCAGTCTTATATTTTGATGAATTTGTGTGAGTGTATTCCTTAAGCTTGTCCTATAGGAAAACACTGAGAGAAACACCAAGACCTTTCCACTGAAATAATTTCTTTAGGATCCACTTAAATGAACTTTATAGACAATAATAGCTGCATGATTTGGTTTGTTGTTAGGTAATGGTTGTTCAAGACATAGTGGCTTATCTTTGAATAAAATTATGGTCATCAGATGTACCTTTTTTTTTCTTTTCTTTTTTTTTCCCCATTTGCTTTGTTTATCCCCTGGTTGCATATTAGGTCTCGTTTACCTTGATCTCTGTTTTTCTTGGTATTTGTTGAGCCAAGGTTTTTATATTTCTTGTTATTTAGTCTCTGTGGAGTTATTTCTGCTGCAATGATGGTCCTGGTCAGGGAGTAATCCTACCAGTAGCCAAAATAAGTTCCAGATTCCTGCAGATAGTTTAAAATTATTCTGCAGCTGTGTTAATGTTCCATTCATTCTCCCTCATTAAGCTGTATCTCGACTCTGTTCTTGCCTTGCTTGCCATTTCTTTTTGGCACCTCAAAGGAATTTTCTCTATATAGAAGGGATTTTGCGCTGAAGATATTATTCTTCTCCCATCTGTTTCATGTCTTCTCCTTCAAGCAAGTAATCTAAGATATGTAAAGTAAACATAAATAATTGTATCCTGCCCATCCAAAGTCAACCAGTTCCTTCTTTACCTTGTAAGTTATGGAAATAAATCACAACTCCATGAAAGCTGTGTTTGAGATACGTCAGGAATAGTTTTGTACCAACAGCTGAACTCTGTCTCCCAGATGAGGGTGATGGGGACCCTGGCTTTCAATCCATCACAGGTTTGCATTTTTGGCCTTTTACTGATAGATTTCTATCAGTCAGTGATGTCGTAGGAATTCATATACCTTTTTGAAAGACTCCTATATGTCAGATTGCTCACTTTTCTTTTAAGTGAAGACAGAAAATGCTCTTCTGAAATGCCCTTCATTTAAGGAACATCCTCCTGCTGTAATCTGCAAATGGCATTCTGCCAGCTTCTTTAGAGGGTCTTCAAACTCAGAGCTTTTACCAGGCTGAAGTACACAATAGTGATACCACTAATCACGTGTTCATCAGGTGTTTGTATAACACATTAAAAAACAACAATAACAACAACAAAAACATATTAGTGACAAATGTCCTTAATTGTATTTATTATACCTTTTTAAATGGTTGTTAGCTAATCCATCCCCACTGCGTGTGTTCCTGTGCCTATGCTGAGTTGCTTCAAAATGTTGTCAGGTTTTTTTTAAACACTCTGATGTAGACACTTTACTAAGGGAGAAAGGGGGGGACAGGTTTCAGACCATCCATTTAGTTGACAACACCCAGCATCATCTGAAGTTGATAACAGTTTATGATCTTATGAAGTTTGTGATCTTGGATCACAAGGATCACACATCCATATCTCTGTGTACAAGGGAGGTTCATGTATATCCACACATTTAGGGAATCATTTCTGTGTTTTGTCACCAAGTTGCATGGGCCACTTTGGGAGCTCATCACACTAGTGTATTTGAGGCTATGCATGGTGTCTGCATGGAAGGGAAAATGACTTCTTATGGCTTGCGTTGGCCAGGTTCTTCATGAATGTTGGGGTATGAGGCTTGAGACCTTTAGGATTACATGTTTGGTACTGCAGAAGTACTTTAAAGGTTATGAACCTGAAAAGGCAGAGAAAAAAACTCTCAACCTTGTACAGTCTGTAGGTAACCATATGTATAAAAGATGTGCCTCTTGGACGGCTCTGTTTAGTAATTTGCACTGTATCATACTTGGGAGACAAAAAAGAAGGTGAGTGCATTAGTCACTGAAAACCTTCTGGGAAGGCAAAATCAGTGAATTTGGATTAAACTTCATTGCATTGCACTTTCTAAAACACATATTTCGTTGTTTCTTTAAGATGGAATATTACAAAAACATGTTATGAAAGCCCTAGTGGTAAGAAGTGATTGAAGTTGTTAGCAGATCCAGAATTACGTGCTTAATATGTATGTTTTTTCTTTAGTTCTTCCTATAACTCTTAGTGATGTTCCTTCTTTAGGGTTTATACCTCTGCACGTTTTGAGATTAAGTTCTATGCATAAGAATGTACTAAGTCATAAAAAAAAAAATAAAATCAGTAGTTTCTGTAGTCTCTGCTCCGTCTTCTGAATTTTGCAAATAGCATTTCTCTCAATAATGCATATTCATAGAATATTCTATGTGAGAAAAATTCTACGTCAATACAAAGAGGACTTTCTTGAGTATAAATGTTAATTTGCTGTTATGAATTCAAGTTAAAAGTTTTATCACAGTAGGAGAGTTAATGCAAAAGATCAGTGGTGGGAGAGGTCATCCTCCAGAAGTATAATCTACCAAATATACACAGAAATTACTTCTGGTGGCATTAAGTTCAAAACACTTTGGCTCTTTTGGCTCTTTGGTTACAAGAGTGTTTTGTCTCTTGGATTTACCAGAAAACAGCATCTATGTTAGGTGTGAATTGCTGATTTGTTCGGAGCTGGGGAAGGGTGAGGTAGCAAGTTCAGTTCAGTTATTAATTTCCATTTTTTTCTACCCAAAACTGCTGGGAGTAAGGACTTCACTCATATCAGGGGAAAGGGGAAAGAAACCACAAGTGATGCAGCTGATGTACCTGTGGGATGCTGCAGAGAAAATCTTTCTTCCTGCCCCTGTCTTTAAGAAGAAAGTACTGAGTTGTGGAAGGACAGGCTGTCTTTGGAGGCTTTTTTCTCTTTTTTAATCTTTATGGAAAGTGATGCTGTACCAGTGGCAAGAATAGCCCTGAAAGACTTGAAACTCCCATTTTTCCTTTCATGCCTTTTGTCACTGCTCTGGTAACTGTGTCATTGTGCTTTAACAGGCAGCCACCCAGAAACTTCTCATCTTAAGAAACTCACCCTTTTCAGAGAAGCCAGTAGCAGTCTGCATGTATGTGAATGTGTGACTCAGTCCAGCTTCATCCAAACCTGCTGACCATACAGGCACGAAGAGGTTGTCTTCATAGCAATACAGTGACCATTCTCCATGGGTGTGTTTGTTTTGTGTAGGGCAGAGATGCACAAAACAGAGTTAAATGACAGCTTGAGTTTTGTAAGCAGGACAGTCAGCTCAGTGTGACTTACTTCATATAACCTCAAACCAATTTGAATTGCCTGATTCAAATATGGTTCTATATATTCATATACTGCATAAACACACACCTCTAATTGTGAAGTACCCATGGTCATTTTCTTTAGGATTTATCTAATCTATACACAACAAAGTCTCTACATGCCTGTGAATATTGTCTAAAAGCCATAGTAGGGATGAAGCTTCCTCTATTGATTTTACTAGAAAATCCTGCAAGTGTTTTAATAACACTGGACTGCTACCTTAAATAATCAAAGTCTGATTGGAAGAGACTCTTACATAAGACTTTGGAGGGAGATGTGTTGCCTATTAAAATATCAAAAAAATAAAAATAAAAAAAGGTCAGAAGACTTGAACATGCTCTTTTAAGTGGCTATTTTTGCTGCTCTCAGTTTGCAAGGTGTGCTGCACCAGAATATGATTTTAACTGATTAATTCCTTTGGCCATTGAAAATGACCTTTCTCTGGTATAAATGAAGAAAGGTACCTCTAAGGTATTTGTCTCTGGTGGATTGATCTCAGTGAGCAGCTAGGCACCTTGGAGCTGCTTGCTCACTGCTTTGTTTCCAGCTGGACTGGGGAGAGAATAGGAAGACCAAAAGCAAGAAAACTCATGGGATGGAGATGATAATTTAATGTGGGGGAAGAAGGGGGATGGAACAAGATGACAAAAAAAAAAAAAGAGAAAAAAAAACAACAACCCTAAAACCAAAACAAGTGATGCACAGGACAGGTAGTCGCTCACAACGTCTCACAGGTAGACCAATGCCTAGCCAATCTCCAAGGCCTGGCTACCTTTCCTGAAAAAACTCCCCTTCGTTGTTATTGCCGAGCATGATGTTATAGGGCATGGAATATCCCTTTGGTCAGCTGCAGTGACAGTTGACCTGTCTTGGCTGTGTCCACACTCTTGCCCACCCCCAGCCTACTCACTGGGGGCACAGTGGGTAAAAAGAGAAAGCCTTGATGCTGGGCAAGTGGTGCTCAGCAGCAGCCAAAACACAGGGATGTTATCTACGCTATTTTTGTCACAAATTCAAAACACAGCACCATACTGGTTGTCAGCTAGGAAGAAAATTAACTCCATCCCTGCCAGATCCAATAATAGTCTCTTATGCTAGTACTGTCATCATGATTTAAGATTATAGCACTGTTATTCCAGGGTCTGTGAAATATACACCAAGCTTTTCAGAACTGCCTCTATCTTCTAAAACAGTTAAACAGTAAATGGGTAGATATGATAAATATATGCGTAAAGAGGATATAATGTACCAGTTGCTTGACCACCTTAGCAGTTTTTAAGCTTCTTGGAGTTGGAGGCTATCAGTTATTACATCTACACTTGTTCTGGTTGTTTATGGTCCAGCAATGTGGGTGGTGTTTTTTGTTGTTTGTTTTTTTAAACTATAAAATACTGTCATGTAAAGCCACTTTACACATCATCCTAAAGAACTCTTAGATAATACTTTTAGTTCTAGTGAGTTAGATTTCTTGTTTCCATATAAATTTGCAAGGTTCAAAGGATTTTCTTAAATTTCTGAAAGAGACCACGGTGATTTATTTGAGTTCCTTTATCTAATTGAGGAGATGAACCTCGCATGGAGTAGCGGTGCAAACCTCCATTTGCTACCTTTCTTGCATCTTCACCCTGATGATACCAACATTATTCTTGTGGCTGAGAACAGGTTACATTTTCTAGCAGTATTATTTTTGTCAATACTGAGAGTATTCTGAGTAAATCTTGGTGGTTTCTCCTGGGTATGGATACCTGGGGTGGACCTAATATCTGTTGTTACACTTACCGGAATGGTGTTTTCTGTATAAATATATTAATTCCTTATATTTATGTGTGGATGAAAAAAATATGTAATTTAAGAGAATCTAAGGAATAAAGCAAGACCACGTAACTGATTCTTTTCTTTTTGTAGTTGGACATCCACTGGGCTGTGCACCTGACTGGGTCCAGGTGGAAGGGATAATAGGTTATAAATATGGATTTAAACAACTTATGCTTCTTTCACCCTGATATCTCTCCCTTTTTCATGCAACTGCTAAAGTAATTCTTGTCTGTAAGAAGACTAAAATGGGTAGTAGGGTGGAAAACCCATCCATTCTTCTAAAGAATCACTGGAATCCACTTCAGTGATATTCTTATATTATATGAAAATAGTAGATATGAAAGAAGCTGTAACTTAAAGCATGTCCCAGGAGTGGAAAAATTTGTATAATTTCGTTTGGTCGCTATGCCAGCCCAAATCCAGATATGGTATCATGTTGGTCACTGGGGGACAGAGAGGTGCAGGCAAACATGAAAATGCTTATCTGCTAACTGTACCAGGAATCTTCTCAATTTCACATTTGCTATAAGAGTGTCAACTATTTAAAACTTCTGCTGTTGCACATCTGGCTTGTGCTAAGCCAGATAAAGATAAGAATGTGAATGTTGCCACATTTTATGGTAATATCTATTATCTTGACTGCAAGAAGCCCTCAATTAAGTAATTCACAGTTTGCAAGGGCAAGTAAAATGCACTTCATTTCAGAGCTGAGATGATTTTTAGTAAGTAGTAATCAGTGTTCTGTTTTTCCATTTCAAATAAGAAGTAAAAATAAACAAACTGACCCAGTAAATTTTAATCCAACATTTCTTATCGGGGGAACAATTGACAGAGTTGACAGATTAATATTACTCGTTCTTCTGAATCTTGGCTTTCACCAAGTAAATAAGACTGCTGTAATAATCAAAAAATGAAAAATAATCCAATAAAGGGCTGTTCCCTGAATTTTAGAAGGTTCAAAACAGTGCTGCAGATGTGTTAACTGCCTATTTCCAACACTGAGGGATTTCAACACCCATTTAAACAAGAGGGGGGAAGATCTGTGTTACAGACATCACACTTCTGTACTTGAAGCATTTTGTTAGTTTTCATTTCGTTGGTTTTCCAGGGCCGGGGGAAAGCTATTATAACCAGCCCTTATGAAGTCCTGATAAAGCTGTTGATTTTGATGATAATATTTTTTCTTGCCTGCATCTTAATGAGTTACCCAAATCCAGTGTTTGAAGGAAATGCTGTCTGTGATATTTTCTTAGCTAAAGCAACAATAGTTTTTGAGATTTGGGAGTCTGCTTTTGTTTATTCTGGTCACGTGAACAGGTATATTGTATACTTTGTGCCTTAAATTACACTAAAGAAAACATTGCAATGAATACTGTAATTTTTTTAATCTTGAATTTTAAAATTCAAAACAACTTTAGTTGAAAGAGACTCTTCTTTTGGCCACTATTGTCCTATCTACAAAGTTGTATAAATTCATATTTCTAAAATAGAGAGATACTGATGGTTTGAGGACATGTGCACAACAAATTTCAAGTAGACATAGATTCACTTTTCTACTGAATCATTATGCTATCCTTGTCTTGACACAGAAGAGGCTATTTTGAGAGCATATGGCCTGGAAAAGTATCACTAAGCAGGTGTAACGGGAATTCTTCTCATAATAACTCCAAATAATTCAGACAAATATGTCATGGATAGTTATTCTTGATATGAGTGACTGTGTAATGTATAGAAATGATGACTTGTGGAAGACTGACTTTGAAGAGCCTCATTCTTTTTAACAACTGAGCTCTAAATGTAGAAAATCCTGCTACAACTGCATGATGAAAATGATTCACTTATGTTTCAAGGTTTTATCATACTAGGACTTGCTTCAGCTGAAGCAGCTTTTACTTATTTTTTTACTTGTTATCATACCAGTCTGCACTTACTTATTCAATTGAAGGAAGACTTAAGTAATTTTTTTTTTCTCTATTACTTAGACTTCTAAAAAATAGCTTATTAGAAAAAGAAAATAACCTTTCTAATATAAGACTAAATTAGCATCTATCTAAAAATGTTCATCCTGGTTTTGGTGGTGATGAGGTGGAAGGAAATGGACTGTTGACTTTTTAAAACTAAAATTATGAACGTGAAGAACTCAAGTAATTTTATTTCATGCATTTGAATAGAATGATGATTTTATACTTTAATTGTAGGTGCTGTTTGCTGCTGTTTTACTGAGAAATATTTATAAAACTTGCTTGGATTTATTGCAATAAGGTGTAATGATTGAGGCTCCTGGCTTTCTATGTAATTAAACATTCTATTACAGTGGAATTGTGGTGCAGATCCTAGAATTGTATGCATAAGGGAGGAAAAAAATAGATTTTGAGTGTTTATGGTTTAACATAGAACTCCAGCTGTGATCAATCCATATGGTAAACTGATGCATATAAATTGTTTGTTTTGTACAAACTGATCTAGTCTGAAGATTATTTTGAAAAGCAAAAAGTGACAATATGCAGCTCAGAATTAAAAATCTCAAGTATTCGGGTCGTTTTGCCATCTGTTCTTTAAATATGCACATTCAAATTGGCATCAGATTTTAGTATTTGTTGACAGACTAATAGACATAAATAAAACAAAATTAGAACTTAGATCCAACCTTCCTTAGTCCAGCCAGACCTTATACAGTTATTGAGTCCTCCACTTCAGAATCACTAAAGGGATCTGAGATAAACTGTAAATTCAAAATGTGGTGCAGCATAAATTGAACTCATCCATATGATTTAGATTGTGGCAACACAGGGGATGCAAGAAGAGGTAGTAAGTAGAATAGAGTAGAATAGTTCAGTTGGAAGAGACCTACAAAGCTCATCAAGTCCAACTGAGCACTGCAGGACTCCCTGAAAGTTAAAGCATATAATTAATGGCATTATCCAAATGCCTCTTGAACACTGACAAGTATGAGCATCAATCACCTCTCTAGGATGCTTGTTCCATGTTTGATCACCCTTACAGTAAATAAATTTTTCTTAATATCTAGTTTAAACCTTCCCTGGTGCAATTCTGTGCTGTTCCCCTGCATCCTGGCATTGGATGTGACAGAGTATGACAGTTGTTTGGATGTTTGCCATAGAGGATACATCTTATATCCTAGAGGATATAAGATTACATATATTTTTATATATAAAGTGTTTGTAGTGGGACAGAGTACAAACCACATTTACTCATGCATCTGAAAAAAAGGGCTATGAAATCTAAGATGGTGTGGAAAGGGTGCTGCACATTTAAAAAAACAAAACAAAAAAACTTTGAGGAGAGGGAAGAAAATGAAAACCAGCGTAAGTCTGGGTTTGGATTTTTGACTTCAGTATCCTCCAGAAAAAGGTGTAATCTCTGGATCTCAAATTGTAAATAACCATGAATAACTGGTTCATAGTTCTTGTTTTTAGATTCTATTTATTTTAATGCAACTGAATTATCTGTTGCCGTAAAATTAAGGTCCAGAATGCTGCAGAAATAATAGTTGCTACAAGTTACAGGCCCATATTAATTGGAGTAGGTCCTTTTTTGTCTCTTGAACTGGAGATTATGTCCTCAGGATTTCATAGTGAATAACATCAAAGTATAAGAACTTATGTGGATTTGTTGTTGGATTTTGAATCTGTTTTAATATCTTAGTTCACTTCAGCTTCATAGTGAGTCACTTTGATGTATGCTTCATTCCTAAGCCTGTAGATACTTCCCTCCACACATCCATTACTAGTTGGAAATGCTCCACCAGATGGAGAAGAGAGGTGACGAGATCCAATAGCTGTATAGAGATGCACAAAATCTTGTTCCGTAACTACAACTTAGCATGTTTTCAGCACTGGAAGATGAGTAGGACATAGTAAAGCTGTGGGGAAAATTATGCTGAAACTTTCTTTTCCAGCCTTTGTAGAAATTATTGAGCCAGTGTGCTAATTAAAAAAGGTTGAATATAAACTGCTTTTGGAAAATACAACAAAGTTTTCTTTTTAATGCATTTGAAATCATTGTCAACTGTACTACTATTTTTTATGTCTTCCTTATTACTGCACAGGTATCTATTTTGTGCTCTATTTACAGTAAGCATTTTCCTTGGTTTGGGGATTTAAGATTGAAATCAAACTTTAAAGCAACATTTAAGCAGTGGTCTATTGAAAGAGAATCAAAGCAGCGGCAGTCTGTGGTCGTAAGCGGTTTCAAGCATTTCATGGGTCTCTAACATACAGTCCTAGGCCAAATGAGTGCATAAATATTAAATAGGAAAGTAAAGCCAAAGGAGACATGACATAATCTGCAATAAAGATGGAAGAAGTAGGCTGTGGAGTCCCCATCCTTTGAGATCTTTAAAACTAGGTTGTGTGAGGCCCTGAGCAAGCAGACTGAACACAGATTTGGTCCTAACTTGAAGAGGTGGTTGCACCAGATGGCCTCCAAAGGCTCTTTGCAACCTAAATTATTCTATAACTCTGTGATCCTATGAGTAAAATACTACCAGCTGAAATTGTATTTCTTTACAAACTTGCCTTGGTTATATCCTGTATCTTTGGATATATCCTATATATCATAGCATGACTTGGGTTGGAAGGGACCTCAAGAACCATCTGGTTCCATCCCCCTGCCTTGGGCAGGGCCCCCTCCCACCAGCCCAGGCTGCCCCCAGCCCCATCCAGCCTGGCCTTGGGCACTGCCAGGGATGGGCCATCCACAGCTGCTCTGGGCAGCCTGGACCAGGGCCTCACCACCCTCTGAGTGAAGAATTTCCTTCCAACATCTAAACTAAACCTAGCCTATTTTAGTTTAAAGCCTTTATCACTGCTCTCCCTGACGAAGAGTCCCTCCCCAGCTTTCCTGTAGCACCCTTTAGGTACTGGAAGGCTGCTGTAAGGTCTCCTCAGAGCCCTCTCTTCTCCAGGCTGAACAACCCCAACTCCCTCAGCCTGTCGTCATGTCAAATTGATGTAGCCTTTTGCCATTTACACTAAAAGCTGGCAAGATCAAATTTATAACACTGATATTTAGTGGAAGCCGATATGAAAGTGTATTCTGTGGAATTAGTTTGATTGTCTTGTTGTTCTCTTGAAATGAAGACAACTCTTTGTGGGATCTCTCATCAGTTAGAGCTGAAGAGTGGGAAAACAAGAAAGCAAGATGTATACACCTACTTTTTGTTGAAGTATCTCTTTGGGACTCTTTAAGGGGTAAAAGATTGATTTGATATTGAAATGACCAAAGAAAGGAAAATAATCATGTTATTCAAATTTTTCCTTACAGAATAAATAAGAATGGGTGAATCTTCCTAAAAGGTAGGGTTACAGCTATAGACTTGATCATCAACATATTGTAATTGCACGACTGCAATTTGCTGAAGCGTTTGCTAGAAAGAGCAATTACAGTAAAACATAATCAGCACTTCATCTCATAATTGTGCAGACTGCTCAAAGCTGTTGTAAGTTTTGCATTGCCATGTGTGCACATTGGCACGCTGCACATAGTATTAATTTAACAATAAGAAAATGCTTGCAAATCATGATTGAAAGTAGCAGCAACTGTGGCATTGTGTACTAAGGACTAATGATTTTCTCATGGTTAAAACTTATGGTTGGAATCTGGGCTTTGTTACTTCCTGCACAAGTGCATGTCCTGCTTTAAACCAGCTGATGAGCTTTTTTTTTTTTTTTTTCTCCTAGGCTTGCTGAGCATTCAAAACACCTTCTGAGGACTTGTGATAGAAGTGTTGAGCACTTTAGAATTCTGCTTTTGTTGCATTGATTCTCTTTTTGTAAATCGCAGTAGTTTTTCCTGCGTTTATCTGATGATTGGCTTATTCAAATTACAGGATTTGGGATCCAGGTTCCCAGCCCGAGACATACGTCCTCATTGGAAGAACAGCTGTGATCCTCTTATTTTTTCACCATATACCTTTGCACCTCAGTGTAGAATCTCTAACGTAGAAGTGTGAAATCTCAACCAGTAGTGGAGTGTGTCCCAACCCCAAAATGCTGAAGGAAAAGTGTCAGTGAGGACATGAATCTCCCAAGGGCAGAGGAATTTTGTTGTCACATTTTTTTTCTTATGAATTTGGTTGTTTCTCTTCTTCCTTGCTTTGTTTTCGGTAGTGCCCTTTACAAAGAGTAGAGTCTGGTGGATTTTAGACAGTGCTGTGATCCTTTTGCAAGGGGAAGTACCTGGCTTCAGGAACTGCTGTCAAAAAGTTCACTTACAGCTGAAATGTAGTAGTCAGCACAAACTTCAGCTTCATGAGCCTTACATCCTTTTCCCTAACAGCTACATTTTTCTTCAGCACCAGCAGCAGCAACAAATCATACCACAGTCTACAAAACTTAAGTTTATTGCTGTGAATGGTTTGAGAGGATCCATAACTGTTTGTGTGGCAGGAAAAGGTTTGTGAAGCACTAAAGATCATCTGTAAGCTTTTGAACTGCAGGGAAATTTGATGCCCTCTGTTTTCATCCCATGTATTTTATATAGCTGTAGTCAGTGGCAAGCGCTGTGTACGGAATATGTCAAAATGCAGCAGTAGTACTTACTAGTACCTAGCCAGATATCTAGGTCTTTGTGTTTAGTTTATTTTTTGTTGTTATTGTGTTATTTTGCTTTATTTTTAAAGTTTTTTTAAAGCTCAAAGGAAGATATTTGACTATGGCTCTGCAGTATGTCTTGGCACATAAAATGAAATATTCCTCAAAGGGCCTCATCCTGGTGAAATATCCATTTCTGGTGATCTTGGACTTATGGGGCTCTACACTTACCCATCAATATGGGGTAGCAGTTCCTATGTAGCATAATACAGAATTCGTTAGTCTAAAAATAGTTTAAAGTAATGCAGTTGAGTAGTAAAGTGTATAAAATCCAAGCTATATTGTGTTTTCCTGTAGGAGTAGTGGTTTGTGAGCACAGTTAATTAAGAAGCTAAGGAAATATATGCATCTTGATACCACCAAGGAGGATTCTAGTCGGGATAATATTTGGTAAATTCTATAGTTTAATTATTATAATTAATTTGTGATATGAAGTAGATGGAAATCTTAAAACAACAAAAAACAACTTGGAGTAAAAATGAAGAAAGATAGGTATGCGTGTTTTTGTAAACTCTGACTCAGTAATGGTGAGAAGTGTGGGGAGGACATAACCACCTGAAAGTGCTTTGAAGAAGGATGTGCCATAAGGGAAAGAGTGGCGAAGAATGGGATGAAGTATTCAAAATGAATTTTTCCTTTTTCAAGACCTGGGAACTCCTTCACAGCAAGAACAACGTAGTTTGTTGGTGAGAGTGATCTGAGTCCATTTACCTTATGTTTGCTGCAAGTTGTGTTTCCTGCAATCCAATACAGGTAAATGGATTGCAGGAAACAAAACTTGCAACAAGAGCAGCATAATTAAGCTTCTGTACAGATGCATAACTGTTGTTGTGCCTGCATCTGAACATAGAATCCTTCTGAATGAATTCTCTGTTATCCAGAGTACATGAAAGTAATGCCATTTTTGTAATAGGAGGCATATGGGAGTGGGTATGTACTAAGCAAAAGAGGAAGGAAAAAAAAGCAGAAGCAGTTTCAGTCATATAGGTGCAATAGTAGATAAACTGAGAGACACTGGAAAATTAAAGGTGACCTTTCTGCATCAGTGATGGATTTGCTGAAATCATGTGCATCAGTAACTCAAGTTACATCAAGTGTGATGTCTGATAGCATTCTCTGAAGGCTTATTGATGGTAAAACCACACTAGGACTGAGGTTAAATCAGAAACCGAGAAAAAATGTAGATGGGGCAGTGAGAATCTCCTAACAATTGTCTTTCGCTTAAACTCAATTTAAAATCTTGATGTCTGTGTAATGAAGATCATCTTGTCATCATTTGAGATTATTGTACTGAGGCAATTATGCAGGCGCCTTCAGCTTTTAAAAGCAGAGTAGAAATATATTGTGCAAAGCTTGTCCCTATAAACACTTGCTGGAAGGTATTCTCCTTGTTATTCTGGGTAGGTTCAGTGAACTGGGAAAAACATGAATAAATCTATCTCAAAACTTGCATCACAGCAAGTTCAGGTGCATAGAATTAAACACCTAAGTAAGCCATCTGGATTTGAGAGCTCCCAAAGCTCCTGTTAAAGAAATTGATGCAAATGTAGAGAAGGTTCCAGTAATGCTTGGGAGGTGTGAAATAATTAGAATTGCTGCTGTCAATAATTTTGATTTTGGTCCTAAAGTGAAGGCTGATACTGTGCTGACCAGTAAATATTACATATTGATTCTGTTACCTGAATTCAGGTCACCCAAGTTGTGTCCTGCTTTCCCCTGATTCTTGCTTCTTAATATTGGATGCAGGAGGCATAGTTAATACAGGATGATCAGGTGGGTAGATAAGGAACTTTGCATGGGTTGGTGTATGTCTCATTAGCACTAATTGCACCAAGTTGTTCCTACTGATTTGGATGTTTTAGTAGCCTATTCACAGCCTTTTATTTCTTTTCCCGGAAGAAAATCAGACAAGTGAAATTGCTTTGTTAAAGTAAGAATGAGATGTCTTTTATCTCTGAAGAGATACTGTTGTCATGAAAGTGTCCTTCCCATAGGCAGTGTTTTCGATTAAGAGTGAAAGATGTAGCGAATGCATGTTAGAATGGGACACCTTCCGGTAATAGATAGGCAGTGAGTTCCGCTTATACTCACAAGTCTTTTACAAAGCAAATACTTGAAGATTTTTTTTATATGTGTACAAACTTCAGTTTGTCTTTTATGACTTTTTTTTTCTCAGAAACTTGCTTTTCTAGTCTTGAATCTAGTTGAACTTACACCTCTGCCTACTTGTAGTATAAGATCGTTTAGAAGGTTTTTGATCAATTTACAAATGGTAGCTTGTTTTCAGAAATAGCAGAATTCAAAATACTGCTACTTCCTCGTTCATGTTGTTTTACTGAAGATTCTTAAAAATGGAAAGGGAGATGTTGGCTAACAAGGGTGTTGTTTTTATGAAAATATTGGGCTCACTTCTTTGTTTTTCCTTACCTGCCTCTTGTAGAGTGTTCAAGATGCCTGCTTCACTTGTTCCAATTTTGATTTGATGGAAAATTGACATCTAGATTACTTTTTTTCCTTTTTCCCAATTAAGTGGCTAGATTTTGTCAGAGTGTGTCTATTGCAGCGCAGATGATTCCCCTTCTTTATCCTCGCATTACCTTGCATATCTGAGTTATGGCCCCATCTAATGACCCGGGCAAAGAGAGATTTATTTCATTCATTAAAAAACTTCCATATTGAAAGGTATAGAGCATGATTGCTAACTGTTATGGTAGATGCACTAGGAGACTGAACTGGTGGGTTTAAGCTCTCACATTTTAGATAATATCGCACAGCAGTGGCTTTAATAATGATTTCAGCTGTTCCTTGCACAGGCATTGTAGGCTTGCAGTATTGACTGTAATGAAGGTTTCTTGCTCTAATTTTTTTTTTTTTAAAGGAGCCAGTATTCAGTCACTTTTTTTTTTTTGGTCATAAACTTTCTCATAATATTTCCACATGGTATGCTATGAGTGTTTTTATTTGTCTAATATCCTTCTGCACCCATTGGCCCCACATTGTCTGTCCTGAGTGTTGAAGAGTAAATGAGTGTAAATCAATGTCAATTTTGAAACCTTCAACTTCTTGGTAATTAATTAAACCCTAATAAATGTGTTAACAAATACAACTTTTTCTTTCCTAAGTAGTAACAAACTGCAATTTCTAGCAATGGAAAATTTTGACTTTTTTTGTTAAAGTTAAAACAAGTCTTTTCCCCATCATTAAATTTTAACTTTTCACATATTTGGCTACTAATGCAGCATTACTTTTAATGAGAAAACTAAAAGCTGATTTCTCAACAGCTGTCACAGTTAAATAGCTTGGCATTAAAAGCTATTAAAGAGAGCAAAGCTGTAAAATGACGTCAGTGGCTAAATAAAATGTTGGGAAATATAAAGGTATTATGTGCATGCAGTTTCAAAGATAACTTAAAACTGGACTATATATATTTTTTAACCTTTTATCGATAAATATTTAAAAATGAATCATCATAGTTGCATTAAAAATGTGGTATTTCCTTTGACTTTTTTGGTACCTGTTCCAATTCTCTTTTCCTTCATATTGCAAGACTCACTAACTTGGCATTATCGACTGCTTCATATTTTAGGATGGTTAAACATGCAGCAGTACTGAGTGTCAGTATTTGTGTTTTAAGCTGTTCATTTCAGTTCATAGAAATTCCATTTCCAGAGAGCTAGTTCTAAAAATAAATAAATAAATAATAATGCAATCAAGTCTAACATTTAACAACTTTGAAGATGATGGATTGTTTTTCCTCTTTCTGGGGAGGTTGGAAGTGCTTGTCTCTTTTGGCGCCCTTTGTAAAAATACTCTGGAGTCCTACTGCTAGAATGGGGTAGAATATGTTGCACGTTTGATGCAACTTTTTTAGAAAGGGTGGCTTATCAGCAGTTCAAATGGTGGAAGAGTGATGTGAATGAAGATAACCAGGAATATGGATTTGTTTATTTTTAAGTAACACTTAAATTTCTGAATGGGTTATGAAAGAAGTTACATTTCTGAAAAGCTATTTCTTTCTCCCTCATACACTTCTCTGTCAAAGGTAATTTCTGCTAATGGGAAAAATTTTCAGGCTCTTGAAAATACTTTTCAAAACTCAGAAACCTTCAAAAGAAAACCGCACTTGGACCTTCTCTTTGAGGCTGGTGTTTCATGAATCCCAAAGTACACTTTTTCCATGTATAATATTAATCTAGTGTAATCTCTTATCAAAAAAGAAATATACTTACCACAAAATAAATTAATACCCTGCAGCATTACAATTGTTATATTTTACATGGGACTGTGGGAGCAATCCATTTTTCAATATGAATGACAGAATAAAGTCCCAAATTTTTTTCTGGTGGATATGAAGTTAGCATACAGCCCTTGTGTATCGTTCCTTGGACTGCAGTTTGCCCACTCCATGGGCTTTTGTAGAAAGCTTTATTTATCAAGGGCTTAAAGCCACTGTGCTGTGGTGCCCAGTGTTTCGATCCTGTGCTCCTATTTGTATGGAGGGGTGAATGTTCTTCTTTTTTTTGTATTTTTTTATTCTTATGTAAAAACCTTATTCCAAAATACAAATCAGAGCTTTATGGCCTTTTGTGATGGGAGCCGAGAAAAGGCTTTCAGACCAGACCATTCGCAGCCCTTTTCTGACAGGGCAGGGTGCTGCACCATGCTGCAGCTGAGCTTTCCCCTTGCTCATTAAGGCATAAATTAAAGAACCGTGAAGAAACACAGCCCGCTGCAGATGATGCCCTTCCCACACAGATTCTGCTCCTCCCAGTGCAGGATGCGAAGCATTTTCCTCCCCCAGCTGCCCTCCAGGCCCTTGATTACAAGTGCAGCTCTGGCAGAGAGGTCAGCATGGTGGCTGCTCATGGTAGCAGGTGTAACCTCCTTCGTTTTCTTGCCAGCATGGATTTTCAATTGAAGAAGAGCATCATTTTGTACAGGAAGTATTTTGGGAAAGCAAGTATATTGTGTAACTTTTAGTACTCTGACTTCTGGTGACACCCCTTGGACAGAAAAAAATATTAATTCATCACTATGACAAATCATAAAATCTGATCCATCCTCTGCTTAACACTCTGATGGAAGATCTTTCTTCCTCCTGTCAGACTGCTTCAACATGTAACAAGCCATCTTAGTGTGCAGTCTTTTCATTGACAATGAATCCCCATTTTAAATCAAGGTCTGTATTCAAGCAAATGACAGTAGCCTGATCTGCTCAAGAAAGAACTGAGGCTCTTAGAACAACAACAAAAAGATGCTGAATAGCAGCATTTTAAGTGAGGCTGACAGGAGATATTCTTGTCAAAACTACAGCCAGTAGTAAATCCAGAAAACAAACTGTCAACCACACCTTTTTTTCTTCCTTGTGTAGAAATAGTGCGGAGATGTAATGAGACTGAATGGCATGTCATCACAGCATTGGTGGGACCTCTACAGTTTGTTCTGAAAACTGGGCATCAACTCAGCAGCAGCTCATCTTTCCACCAAAACACTGGTTTTAGCATCCTAGCAGTTTTGGTAGTGGCACAGGCTGGTGTGGAAGTAGGGGTTCAGCTCCCTTGCACTCTTTGATATTAGCGGCATATCCCGTATGTCATCTGAATGAAGGTCAAGGCTTAGATAAACCCCTAATGTTGAGAAAGCAGTGGCAGGCAAATTTATTCCCCTAAAAACTCTTATTCCTCAGTAAGATCAGGATGTGTAGTATGAAGTGTGTAATCTCATTCGTACAGACCTGTTCGTACTTTGAAATTTGCCAATTCTGAAAAAAAAGTATCTTTAAAGCATATTCTTTATTTCAATTTTCTATCCCTGAAATAGAGATATTCACAAATATATTTTCAAGTCTTGAATATCCATATCCTCAAGTAATTTTATTTGGAAAATTCTGGATGGAATTGCCAGCTACCAATGATGAAGGAAGATGTTTCTGAACAGAAGTCTTGAGAAGCTGAAGCTAGAGCATTGTTTTAAAATCCCTTCTGACTCTTATATTTTTATATGCTTCTATAGCACTTGTGCGCTATAGAGATTACAGCACTCCTTTGAAATTTACAATAGTTTGAGACCTTCCGAGCATGTCTCTTATTGATCAACACACTGAAGAATAGTCTGGGCACAATCGATGCTCTGGGGCCCTCTGGGAGGTCCCCTGTGTGCTAATTCAAAGCTTGAGGATAATTCAGGAACAATAGCATAAGCCTTTGTAGGCTCAGGATGTTTGCAGTGGAATTAATGCACTCCCTAGTTCAAACCAAAGCCAAATGCCAGCTCACTTCTCTGTTAAATAATTTTCTTTAACATGTCACTAGAAACCTGTAAAAATTACTGTGGTAATTGTTATCTAATTTCAAATTCAAAACAAACATTTATTTGTTAATAATATAGAAAAAGCCTGAAAAGGGGAGCCCTTCAGTGTTTCAGCATTTCCTAAGTTTCATAAATGAATAGAATAAATATAGTCTGGTAATTTAATGACTACTTTACTGGTCTCAAGGCTATAATTTACTGAAATGCAATGAGTTATATTTGAGTTATTTTTTAGGAGGTAGCATAGCATGGCAGATTGTGCTGCCTTTTCTTTTTTTTTTTTTTTTGAGAGTAGATTCCTGACTGGTGGAATCTAATTTCTTGTATCACCAGACAGTTAGTTCAATAGAGATGGGTATTTAGCATATGGAAAAATCTATCAACCCCCCCCCCAACAAAACAAAACAAAAAACGTACAGCAGTTATTGGAGATGATATAATTTCTGAAGTTAGAAGCACTTTATCAGAGCTTTCATGAAATATGTATTACATTTTGCAAATTAAGCTTTCCTCACAATCAAGCGTTTCCTTTTTTGCTCTACAGAAAAAAAAAAAAGCTATTGAACAAAAAAAATAAAATTAAGACCTTTTAATAACACTTGGTGATCTTTGGAGAAGTGTAAAACAGTTCCCTGCCAGTAGCCTGTTTTTGCCAGCAACTGCTCTGTGAAAAGACTATTTCTTTTTTTTTTTTTTTCATTTTCAAGATACATGATAAAAGTTGCAGGCTTGTAGATGCGGGAATAACTGGAAGCACATGTACTTTCAGTTACTCATTTAATCTATAATAAATCAGCATTTGGAAGCATTATGTAAACTTAAACTTATGTAGGATATGGCCCACAACATCCACACCTGACACAGTGCACTGAGCTGCCTGCAGGCATTCAATGAATTTTAAAAGGGTTGTTCCAAAAAGTGCTTTTTGATGGTATGAAATATTTTTTTTTTTTTGTGAGGGAAGGAAGAAAGAGGGATTGAATTAAACTTGATGTGATGCAACAAGAAAGTAATAAATGTTCTTCCTGATTCTGCATCTGTGTCGTGTTCTGCTGGATGGCAGTAAGGGATCACAGAACTGAGCAACAAAAATGTTCAGAGATGGTAAGAGCCATTGGGATACTTTATATACATGTGAACTGCATTCCCAAATACCCCTATTTCAGGCACCTCTGGGGTGAGCTAAGGTATATTTGATGCATGAACAGTATTTCAAGTCACTTCATAGGAAAAGTGTCATTTAAGCCTCTAATCTGTTGGTTGTTTTTGATGTTGTTTGTTTTTTGTTGTTGTTTTGTTTTGTTTTTAACTGTAGTACATATTAACTAAAGGTAGAAAAATATATCGGGATCAGTTTCCTGAGGGTTAATAGCTGATTCAGTTATCAGTGTAAAGATTTCTGGACTTGCATGATGCATGGTTTGAACTTTATTCCATTTCACAGACGTCACAGAAGACTTTACAAAAATATAAGCATTTTAAAGGTTTCTTACGTTGAGTCCTTAACCTTCTGCTTTTTAGTTGGTGGCTAGATCCCATAAGTTATCCAAATAAACAATTCTCTTGTAAAACAGAGCACAGACCTAACGTCCTTTCAGTTATGAGGGTGATGTGGGGAAAACCCTTCACACTGAAATGTATAATCATGATGGTTCAGGTGTTTTATTCCATGGAAAGCTAAGGGATGACTTGATTATATAAGTGCCAACATAAGGGAGAGATGGAGAGATTCATGATTGTACACAGCTCTTTAATCTACCAAAACAAACAAACAAAAAAGTTTCAGTTATTAGAAGTTTCAGAGTTAGAAGTTATTAGAAGTTACAGAAATTCAAATGAGGAAGGCATATTAGAACCAGTTAATAGAATTATGTAGAATTTTTCTGTTACAGTGTTATTCCGTGAGAGATGCTGACCCAGCATTCTATCAGGGCTTATTCGTAGAAGCATCCTCTGGAAACCTGAAGGGTTTCTCCCTGGCTGGCAGTGTTGTAAACCTGGGGAACCAGGGATCTTAGCTTCCTCCCTGTTTTCAGTTTTGTAACTCTGAAAATGAAATGCTTAAAAATATCAATAAATTGTGCAGATTTCTGTCCAATCTGAACACTCAGAGCTGAACTTGAATTTTATAGAACCAGAGCTTCTTTTGTTCCTTATTTGATGTTGAAAAAAAAATCTGCATCTGTGGTTGCTCCAGTATGGTAATTGTGAAAGCAGTGGTTCTTCAACATGAAAAGAATAATAATGATATTTAGAGGTGGTAGTTCATTCCTTTTTTCAAACTCATTTCATTGTTTAAATTTTTATTTAGTTATAAAAGAGTATATTAGAGAAAAGAGAATAGTAATGCTACAGCTGACGAAGACAATGTTGCAAAAGGTTGCTGAGCCAAATGCTCATTTCTTACAGAAGATTGAAGAGTCTCTAGCTTCACAAAGTACTCTTCCTCACCATATAGGGGATCGTTTTCAAAGTGGCTGTCTTAGTCATGGGATTTTAGCATAAAACTATAAATGGTAAATAATAAGATACTGCATTTGCAATCATATTTTGCTGTTGACTAACGAACAGCAGTGTTACTTTGTATTTGATGTGAGATTTTTCTTAATAGTGTTTCAAAGTGAGGCTTTCTGACCTATGTGGGATAGTTAGTATATGGAGAATTGAAGCATTTTGTGTGCATAAATTTGAATATGCTTTTAAACACAATTTCTCCCAAGCATACTTGCCTTGTGAGACATAAATACACTTTCCATAATCATGTAAATGTGTGCGACAAGCAAGTAGTTTAAATGTCAAGATTTTAAATTCATAATGCTGATTTGTAATTAGCATAGGGTGTAGTTAGCATAAAGACTCTTGGTCTGTAAGATATTAAAGCAAAACATTTGTGTATTTTGTGATTAACCATGTTGTGAATTATCTTCAGTGTTAGAAAACATTCCAATTCCCTCTGAAAGCTCTTTGCTCCTTTTGAGCATCCATTAGGTGTCTTAGCAGCAGCAGGAGAAAGAGAAAAGAAAAGAGAAGAAAAGAGAAGAAAAAAGAAAAGAAAAGAGAAGAAAAAAGAAAAGAAAAGAAAAGCAATTTACACTGTTAACATCTTACTTCTGTTTATAACCTGGGAACCTGTTAATGATTGTGTAAGTAGGACTCTTCTGTTGCAACTCCTAGGCTGAAAGGTCTGCACATCTCTTGCCATTTAAATAGCATGATTCAGAAGAAATGACTTCAGGTTCCCTTCTTTCAGAGCCATTAAACTGATTTTAATCAGCCCCTTGTTACATGTAAGATGAAAGCTGTTGAATAGGGTGCTGCCTCTTTCCTACTTGATACTGCATTTAGCAAGAAAAAATTTTGGTTTTAAATATAAGCTGAAAACACGAATTTGATTTTCCAAGTACTTGTTAAAGAATTAGTAAAGAATTAGTTTTATTAGAAAAACTAGGAATCTTGCACTGGTTAACGATATTTTGATAAAATCAAAAGGCTAAAATTCAAACTGAGAAATGAAGAAGTGTTCTCAAGATAAGAACTTGCATCTTCCTGGGCTCGCCAAACCAAATTGAGTCCAGCAGGCAAATGGGAGGACACCTGGAATTGTGAAGTAGTTTCACGTGTGAATGTGAAGTTTTAGATGGGATGCTAAAAGACATGGAAGTTGTATGAAGGGGAAGGGAATAATCAGGGAGTCTACATTCCTTGTAATGTAGCCAAGGAGAGGTGCTAGGTGGAGGAAGGGACACTGATGGTAATGTTTTGGCCATCTGTGGGCTGGGGTGGTATGGCTCCTCTCCAGCCTTCTCCTTTTCCTCTCCCAGTTCACGTGGTTGCACTGGGGAGGGGGCACCTTGTCCCCGTGTGACTTGGCTCTGCAGGGCTCAGCAGTGGGCATTTCAAACAGGAGCAGATGTTCAATGCTGAATATCCAAATGGGGTACTTCCCTACTTCCCAAGTATTTACTTGTGGCTTATGGTTTAGTTAGCTTTAGTGTCTGGCCTTCTCAGCGGTCAGCACTGAAAGATAAGAACACGTCCTGATACAAAATTAGAACTAACCTAAATTTAATTGTTAAAAAAAAAAAAAGAGAGAGAAAGGATTCCAGAAGAAGTAAAATGTTATTTCTGCCTTTCTGAAATTGTTAGTTTTTGGTTTAGTTATATTCTGCACAGCAGTGGTTGTAGACAGTAGATTCTGAGCATGAAATTTATGAACAATTATTGTTCGGATAGTCAAACAAGTCTCCTTCCTTCAACAGATCAGACTCTTAAAGTCCTCTTCTTTCCACAAAAGCATATGTGGGGCCAAATGTCACCCTAGGGAATTTAAGCTGTATGGTTTAGCAGCAGGGAAGGTCTTGCTATAAATGAGTGCTGAGTTTGGCTGTTTTATAACTAACATATTTACTGGGAGGGGCTTGAATTAAGTCAGGTTCTCACTGATAACAGTGTGCATATAAAGAACTGAAAGTTAGAAATAGTGAATATAGAGCATGAGTTTGAAAGAAGTGGAGCCCACCACTTTTCCCAATATTTTTATATTAGTGTTTGAGCAGTGACTATGCTTATAGTAGAGTCTCATCCACTTATGGCTGTGTTCTCAAACAGTTAAGAACACAATCCTCCTGTGCATTTGTTAGAGCTGATTTTCATATCGTAGCTTTAGGCTGAATGTTTTTCTTTTTTCTTCTCTTGAAGTCTGCTAGCACTTCAAGCATGTATCTCAGGAGTGTGTATGAAGGACGACAGTCTGTACTTACCCGTTTGTAAATACTGAAGCTTCTTCTCATTCATTAGAGGAATTTCCTTGCTCTGCTCTGAAATGAAAATGTACTGGGTCACTCCAAAGACTTATCCTGTCTTACATGCTGTCAAGGTGGGGTATGCTTTGGGAAAAAAATCAAAACAAATGAACAAAAACCAACACCAAAATGTGACTGCATATTTACCACTTCCTCTGCTATATTCTCTACTATATCTTTCAAAACTTCCACTGTCTTGAATTGTGTATTTCTATGAAGTTTCAGTAAGAAAAAACCCTCTAAATATTAGAAAACACATTACTGAGATTACATAATGATTCCTACCCAAGTTGGTATTGGGAAGATCGCTTTTGATAGAAGGTGACATGGTAAAGGCATAGCATTCTGGTCCTAAATGCATCTATTGCACGAGCATCTGAGTTTTTAGATAGATCCAGCTTCATAGATGATTTATAAAAGCTTTCCTCTTTTCAGACAATGCATTTGTTATGCATTATCTGACTGTATACTGAAGAAGTAAAGATAAATGAAAGTTTCATAGGCATTCATCAGTTATTTGATGACAATAACTTGCAAAGTTTTTAACCAATTCTTGTATTTTATTTTATTTTTTGGTTGAACTCAGCATAAATGTGCCTATCTACTTAGTATGTGAAAATAGCTTACATTTTTGTGCTGTGTATCTTCATAGATTCATTCTTAATAGCACTAAAAACTTTGTAATTAGTATACTGTCAAAGAATATTTGCTTGGCACTTTATGAAGATGAATTAAGCCGTTTACCTTTATGCTTAGAGGCTAAGCAGACTGCTAAACAGAGTAAATTGATATTGAACAACATTGACTTCATTTATAGTTGATATTTCTTTCAACCTACCCAAACTGTAAAATCTTTATCAAAGAAAACAACTCCATGGTATCTTCCTGAAAACCTCTTAATCTTCCTGAGATTCTGGGAGAACTACAGTACACCAGTCTGTCAGCAACATGGCTTTCATCTTAATAACCTGCAGGTATGTTACATCTTATCCCTTAAAAGAAACAAAGCTTTCACAAGTCTATCATTTACTTATGTAGCCCAGGCATCTGCTGTAAGCTGAATCCTTCCTGGTTCTCTGCATTTGTGACTTGTCATTTCAAATTGCTGACAACAAGAAAAGACAGATGTGTACAAAATGTACTGTGACCTACAAACCCTAAGGACTGATCATTCCAAAAGGTGATGTTCAAAACTAGTACCAGGTTAGGTCACACACCCTGTTTCCATTAGAAAAATAGGCAGTATAAGCTGAGGTAGCTTGTGAGACGTGAAGACCCGCTGGTTATTTGAGAATCCAGTCTGAAAAATGTTTCAAAAGAAACACAGGTTTGGGGGTACATCTGAATGTTAATTCTCATACAAAAGAGACTCTCCTTTTCAGAAAGTGCATCAATGGGATGGTCAAGTGGTACTTGCATATCAAATACTTCCAATTCACAAACCTTGTTTGCACGCACAGGTGCAAAGGTAGTGCTGGACTAAGGTCTTGGCTGTAATGAATGTGCTTAGTGCTGTCAGTTCTGGAAGAAGCCTGTTTATAATACATAGTACTTGGGATTGTATGTAAATAGTTGGTGAAATGTTACTTTTAGGGTTACCTGCATGAGCCAGGTAACAACTGATTTTCTCAGTACTATGGACAAGCATAGTCAGTCAGTATGAAAATAAGCAGCATATCCTTCACAGTCTTAGAAAATTCGAAGTGTCCTCCCCGTGGTTCATGTGGGTGACAAGAAATGCTGTATACTTTCTTTGTTTCTTAAATCTACATTTAAGTTTTGACAAAGGAGGGCTTAGGAAGGGACAGTGTTTCTTGCCTATCAGGAAAGATGTGCATGTAGGGAAAAGTATTGTTTCATTTAAGTATGTAATAATAACAGGAAGCTTTCCAGTTTAGTATTTCTTTTTTCTCCAAATCTGTGTTCACTCTCTCAGCAGAACTACTACACTACCACTATGAATACATCTTTGAGATGCTCCCTTGTCACTCTTGGTGGCTCTTACCTACTGAGGAAGAAGATTTTTGTTGTTTTGGAATAGTTTTTATTAACGTTTTCACAGTACAAACACATTTTATTACCAATTAATTTATAACACTTGTTTTTTGAAGAATGTTACAATTGCAGACAATTTCATATTTTACACTTAAGTAATTCAGTTCAATAAATCCAATTATATAACCACAGAAATACAAGATCATACCAGAGAAACAAAAAGCAAAGATTTGAAGACACTCTCTACTTTGACATTAATTTAAATGCTGTATCTGGCTATATACCCTGCATCTCTTTTGTGTAACAGAGTACTAGAGTGTTTAAATTGAAATCTAAATTTAGAATTGACTTCCTGGTTCTGTAAAGGATTAATTATGTTATTAGCTTTATACATTGAAGGCAGTGAGACTATTCACTTACACCGAAAAGGTGTACACTTTGACAGACTAGACTAGACACTTTTAAAAAGGAAGAATAGGTCAAATTGGCAAAGAAATTTATTTTCATTTTTGAAGAAGAATTTGGTTTCTGAATTCTTTAATTTTGAAGGTAGATTCTGATGTACTGAATAAAATGACTTTTGTAGCTGTTGCTAGAACATCTATTACGCAGTGTAACAGTACTGACTTCAGTTACTCAGATGACCGAAAGCAAGGTACTTGTTACACACCTACTGTTTCTAGATGTCCTTGTCCTTCCACAAAGAGTAAAAGAGAGGATTTCAAAGCCCTGCTAAGCTCAGCTGCAGAAGATCCCAGTCTGGAACTCCATGTCATTGTATCATTGAGGGCAGTGGATGCAAGTATGTAAATAAATATCTTCCTAGTCACTGGCAGCTGTTGATGTGATGCCCTGAGCAGTAAGAGACACAGAGTAATCTGAGTTTGGCCCTTTCATTCAGGTCATCTTGTGTTTGCTGTGGGCTAAGAGGATTAGTGACAGTGGCTCTGCTGGCTGCCATGGATGAGTTTATGCCCAGTAACGTGATGCTCACCATGTGCACGTGGCTTGGCTTAATGATCAGTTATTGTAGTACCGAGAATGCTCAGAGGTTTAATTTTGCCCAGTGACTTCAGTGACTTTAATTTGCACATGTATGCTTTTGCTGGTCTTCCGAGAGTTGCTTTATGACATTTTTATTAATTAATATTAAATCATTTATAACTTGCATCTGTATCCTGGCTTACCAAGTATGAACACTGATGCTGAACACAGCAGCAAGTTCCAACCAAAGAATCGAGGTTAGGAAATGTAAAGCAGTCTCCTAGGTGTGACATCTGCCTTTCATGCAATGCTATCAGCTGCTCTTGTTTTACGTAGGTGTGCAGGAACAGTCACACATCCATGCCTATTCTAGTTCTTCAATTTTTCTAACTAAAGCAAAGATAAAGATTATCAGAAAGCTCTGCCTGTTTATGAAGGTCTCACATCCACAGTTCTTCCCCAGACAGAGTGGATGTAAGGTCACAACATACCTTGACAGCTTTTACTGTATGATCACTTATTCTGAAGACTAAGTGACAGTTGTTCATAATTATTCTAATTTCTGGAACAACTTGAGACTGAGGCTTCTCTTCTAGTTAAAGCCTCAGCTCTGAATGTGGAGTCTTATATAGGGTTATGTATTTAGAAGAGAAATCTGATGGCTACTTTGGAAAGTAACCTGATTATGGAAAAATTGTGAGAGATGAAACCAAACACTGGTGTAATTGAAGTCAGTGAAGAGCCATTAATAGAATGAGGGTTTCAATATGACTTTGGGAATGATGAGTTTCAAATGGGGAACATTGACAGATTATTCATATGACAAATATATCTGCCTTGGACTGTGAATTTAGGGGATTTAAATTGTGTTGAATGATAACAAAGATCCATGCCTCATTTTTGAGAACAGCACCTCAAAACTAACTTGTCAATTTTTCTGGGGGAAGAATGAAGATATAGAAAAGTTGAGATGTGAGCTGGAGAGCAAATTTTGTCTTTTTTAGTATTTTTAGGGTTGCAGGAGTTTCAGATGGGCTAAGGGAGAGATGATAAGCTATAGACAAACCTTTAAAGCAGGAAGAAAGGAAGGTGGTTAAGAAAGATTTGAGGAATGATAGAAAACTCAGTTTTTAAACTGTTTTAAGTTGACCTGGAATACAGGTCAACTACCTTGGCTTCCCTGAAATGACAAATCCTGCAACCTCCCAAGGATAATGTAGATAAGGCTGGAGGAACATTTTTTACTGTGAGTGTTTAGCATATCATGAGCATTTGCTTAAGACAAATGTAATAAATTCACCAGGTTTTTAGTCTCTGAAGGACCATTATTTTTATAATTACAGATTTTAAGTTAAGGATACTGAAGATCTTTCCAACATGGGTCACTAAGGGCATTCTCTTAGAAAAATATGCCGTTTTTTCTTTTTGTAGATGTCTAGGTTAAATATCATTCATTAATGCTAATAAACCAAGTCTCAGTCAGAAAAGTGGCAGAGGCCATAATTCTTTTCTTTCCCTAATTGAGTATAATTTGAAAGCAAGTAATTTTTATGTTCTTTCTTATATTTGGATGCCTCAAAGAAGCTTATTTTACTCAAAACTATGTAAATTGCAGCAACTACTGAGATTTTGGCTGGAGACTACTATTGTAGGTAATGCAAGAAAAGTTTTAAATGTTCTGTGCAAATACCGCCTGGATCAAGCTCTCAAAATTGTAGCTGTGAAGCGTGTTAACGGGGTTTGGTGCAAGTCTATCAAAACTGAGGTGGTTTTGGAAATATCCATAGCAAATTCAAAGAGGTGTAAACTGATGTATCTGTAGAAGGCAGGTGTACCCTATATTAAGTGAAACCTATTAAGGAAGAGATACTCTCCCCAAATTCTGAAGTTCGTTAGTTTGGGGTTATTCAGTGCTATCTCAGTAAGAGCGTGACACAATAAAGGTGGCATGATGCCCACGGCAATCAGGCCATTTAAGGGCTTTGCATACCTTCAGTTGACTTGTGGGCTTTTACTCCCACAATAAGAAATAAAACCAGGCTCTAAAGTGTGCTTCTTACATGGTGAGGTAAGAAGCACCAAGTCAGCTTACACGAGTTTTGTTGGAGCACTCCCTCCTCTCCTCCCGCTTAGTAATTATTTCAAGTATGTCAAGATGAGAAAAAAAAACTAAATATTTTATTTTTTGGTCTGTCTACATGGTATGGTTTTCTATAAATATTATTTTTCCTGTTAACTGTCAGCAATTCTTGTTACAAATGGAAGGAAAAGAACAATGTGCTAAGGAAGCTGTGAAACCTCAAACATAGTGTAGGAAGTTCAGGAGGAAGTGTAGCAGCAGCTATTACTTTCTCATTCCTTTAAATAGATATTAACCTCTCTGTGACACTGAATAATTGTAAACTTTGGGTTAATTTAATTTTGCAGCTCAAATTTTATCAAAGTTGATATTAGGAAATTTGGTGTAATACCTACTTATAAAAAGAAACTAGGAACACTGCTCATTTGACCTTGGTTTTAATTAACCTAAATCTGTTTTTTCATACAAACCTCTCAGGCCAACACACAATATAAAGGACACTTCATAAGAGCCGCTAGCATTGTACTGCAAGTCAATGAAGATTTTGGAGCTGGTCAGATATTTTTACTTTAAGGCATATTGATCTGGTTTGTACCAATGTTAGCTGGTTTGTACCAGTGTTAGCTGATATAGTATGCTGAAGTCATAATATATGCATAAAAGCTAGTTAATGATGGAACTTGCAACGGCAAACGTTTTCTGTTTGCTATATTTTTGTAGGCTGCTAGCTGTACTAAAAGCATTTCAGAAGCCTATAATTAAATATGGAAAGGGAAATGACAATTTTTCTACACAAAGAAATCTGTTATTGAGGTATCTAAACTTCCCTATTCCTAGGAATATCCATATTCCATGAATACCTTCTTCCTACCTCATTCCTTCTGTTCATGGTACTTGAGATCCCTCAAGACATTGGAATGCTTCTTTTCATGATTACTGATTAGTGGTGATTACCCTGCACTATTAACTGTTCACAGAATCCTTTCTTTCTGTTATCTTTTTAAATTCTGTTTGATGTGAAAGGCTCTCCCATCTCATGACAACTTCCAATTCTGCACAACTCTTCTTTAAATTAAAGAAGTAATCATTGCAAATGCTGCATTTTTGTGCTTTTGAGCTAAGCCGTCTTTGCAAATCACAGCCTAATTTTACTATTGGCACACTCTGAATCATTTGAATTATAAATGGTCAGAGTTTTGAAAGCATATATTTTGTTTCTTTGGGAGTGGAGGAAAAATTTTTTCCCCCTCACCCTTCTCTTCTGAAGCCTGACCAAACTCATCTCTCTGAGCTGCTTTTTATAGGTCTGTTCCTCTACCTCCTGAACTTTTTGGCAGCCCAACACAGGACTAACTCCTTTAGAGTTAGTGTCTGAAATAGAAAACAAGCAATTTCAGGTTTCATAGGACATGACTATGACATCTTTCCCAGTTGAGCATGGGACTGAAACTCCTTGGTCTGCAATGCCATATTCTCTGTGTGCTCAGTTCAGAGCATGCTGGCAGACACGAGAAGGGCGGTTGCAAAAAACAATGCAAAGGGCGATTTTATTGTGGACACACCAGCTACCAGCATTTCGTCTTGTCCTGAATTGCATGTGCTCCTCTGGGATGGCCATATATTGTAGCTTGTTGGAGGAGTGCTTTCATTTGTGTAAAATAAGCAGATGAGGGAAGTATAAAGGGGACATTTTGTTCTGTATAGTATTTAAAATCCTGATGCTATGAGGATACGTGCATTGTTTTAACTAGATAACAAACAACAACAACAAAAACAGGTGCTTAAAGCTCTGCATCATGTGTAATTTGTGTAATGGAACTATTTCAAGCACCATATAATAGATGTGGGGTTGATCTGGAGAAATCATCTTCCATTTGTTTGAACAATAATAACGAATTCTACATCAGCACACTTTGTATGGTTGGGTGAATAGACTAAGGAGCAATCAGTAGATAATGATTTTTTGTTTGTTTGTTTTAATTCTGTAATTTTAAAAAACACATTATAAACTTAGCCGGTATTATAACCAGTAAAGAATTACTATAGCATATAGTTTCATCTAATAAAAGCATTTTGCATACTCCTCTATGACTTCTGCATGTGAGTAAATTGCTCCATATAAAGGTTCCAGTTTCCTTTTTTAGCCTTTTAGTATAGGATAAACAGCCTCATGTACACGTAATGGTTTTCATCAGGATAATGCCACATGTATGCATATACAGATTGTGACAACTGTTTAGGAGGAGAAATCTGTTTGTTTTTCTGATACGACTACTATCTTTGGTGTCAGCTGTTTAGCTTGGAGGCATTTGGGAACCTGATCTGTAGGTGCAAATTGTGCACAGCTCTGTCTTCCCACTTGAGAGGGAAGTCTGTGCACTAAAGACTCTGAAAATAGACATCTTTGTCAGGTAGCAAAATGTCTCATGTGATACTGGTATGAAAAATGCACTTTTTACATTGCTTTTAAAAAATTTTGCATGAACTAGAAATGACTGATGAAAATAAAGTGAATACTTAGTATTTTGTTTGAGCAGAAAGGTAGGCTGTCAAGTGTCTCTAGTTCTTCTTCTGATCTATTTTTGGAATTTTTTATTAACAATGGTGATGGAATGTTAAGCAAGTACTAACATCAGTTTTTAGGGCCATTTTTTATTTTACTCATTTAACGACTTTAGAAAAGCACAATTAGAGCAATCTCATGTACTAATGAAGTATTTCTGATATTGGCTAGTCAGTGTGGGAAGAGTGACTTAAAATTACACATTCTACTTCTCTTTAAGAGAAAGTACAGTTTTAGTATATTTTAAACAACATATGTAAATGTACCACACAACTTCATACTAACCTTGGGAGAGCTAGAATTAATTTAGAGAGACAAGTGTGCACACAAGGGATCAGGTTTTCAGGGGGATAAATGAACTTCCAGCATTCTTGCTCAAAGTGAAATATTAGAGAAGCGTTTGATTGTGAGGGCTGTGTTTCTCGGCGCTCTGAAACTTCATCCATTTCCACTGAGTGGAAACAGCTTTTTCTTTCGAAAATTCTCCTTCTGAACATCCCATCCAAGATAGGTTGTGAGTGCTGTTATCACTTAATCACCAATATGTATGACTGTGGTCGTTTTGAAAAGTATTTGTCTTTTATCCACATGTTGCAGGAAAGAGTGTCACTGTGTTTTTATGCTATGTTAAAGAAGTACAAAGGATGGTATTGGTAAGATGATTTAATACCTACAAAAAAACAGTAGTTGAGCCTGAGGTCTCCAGTAGGACCTCCTGCTGTCATCATGATGGTCTTTAAATTGCCAGTCACAAATGCATGAGAATGAGTCTCCTACGATACTTTGCAGAGCTAAGTGTAGAAAACAGCAGGAAGCTGATCTCAGGCGAGGGACAATTTCATATGCTTGTGTTTTTCTGTACAGTGTTTTTTCCTTTTCTTTTCTTTTGGGGGGGGGGGGGGGGAGAGGTGGGGAGTGGTGGACTTCCAGTTGAGCTTCAGAATTTGGCTCAGCTTGTTTGTATCCCATTTGGGACTGAACTTTGCTGTCTTAAGCTAGCGCTTTTGAAACTTCAATCCTTTGAAATCAGAACCATCTCTATTTTGTGGAATATCACTGTTCTGGGAAGTCATAGCTGCAAAAGGCGAGGGTGGCACTGTTGAAAGAGGACTGTGCTCAAAGAGCATGCAACATCAGGTGGAGCTGATGAGGGGGTATGGTGTGTACGTGGGGGATCCCCTGTCAGTTGCTGAAGGAGTCGGAGTCATAGTGGCTTTGTAGAAAGAGTTTCTGAGCAGACAGGCGTTCCCAGACAACATCTTAGAAGAAGAACCTTACAGTCACTAAGTTTTCCCTAGATGGTTGCAGGGCTCTGCAAAGGCCAAGTCCTTCATGTGATAAGTAGTGGAATACATTCCACCCACCTGGCTGTACCGGGGAAAGGGGCTCCTAAAGTCACATGGCTGGGTAGGGATTTTCCTTTTCTTCTTCTTTTTTTTTTATTTTTTTTCCCTTTTCCTTCTTATCTTCTTTCCTTCAATGACCTTCTAGAAAGCTAAAGGGAATTGAGAAGCGGTTGTTAGTGATTTTTATTTATATTTGTTTTCTCCATCTCCTCCCATGTCACATGAGGTTATTATTTTGTTTTTCCTAACTGCATTTACTGTTTGGGGTTTACAGCTGGGGGTGAGGCTAATTGATATTTAGAGAAAATGAAGATAGTAGCCTTAATCTCTTCATACCTGGCTGGCGACGCCACGCTGTAGGATTCAATTGATTTTTCTTCCAGGGTAGAAGAGCTGGGGGTAGTACAGAAGAAAGAGGAGGACTGGCAAGTACAAATCCACTGTTCTGTTTGTCTTCCTTCTTTCAGAGAAAACAAGAATTTTCCCTCAAATTCTTTATTTTTTAATCCATCTTGGCATAGAATTGTACGTCTGTCCTTAATGAATTGTGTGTCTGAGTATAATATTGCAATATTATCCTGTAAACAGGTAATGCATTTTGGAAATTTTGCAGAGTTACCATCTGGACACTTGTCTGATGCGTGTTTTGTTGCTGATCTTTTGATTAATATGATGTTCCTGCACTGATTAGTGGAGCGACAGCTCATGCATCTTCTGTTCTGTGTAAATGCTGCTCCCCAGTCCCCGCCTGTGAACGGCAGGATGCGAGCTCTACAATTTATTGCTGAAGGTAGCCTGTGCTGAGTCTGGAGAAAACTGTAATGAAGTAGCCCAGCAAGTGCCACGTTATCTGTTGCAGGAGTGGTAAAGACTGTTGTCAGTTATCACCGAACAGAAGTGATTAAAAATTGAAGTTCTTTTCTGGTTTCGTATCAGTCATGTTTTCAAGGAAATTGTGGTTTTGAACATTTGAACTTGGCAATTTGGACCATTTGATGTTGTTGTGTTTATTTGATTTTATTGAAGAATTTGTGTAACTGCATGCCTACACTGAATAAACTGCAGAATAGAATACCTGCGTTGTTTGAAAGCAATGTTGCCATAGCATAAGAAGATTTAAATAAGTATGCATGATTTCAAGAGGTAGCGCTTTGCATGGAACAGCTCAGACTTCTGTACTGCAAGTATAAAAGTCGTGCAGCTGTGTAGGCATCCTAGTAACATACTGCAGTATAAAAACCTATCAATGTAGCTCTGTGTTGTTAGCTCTGTGCTGTTTGAACACAAAGTTCAAACAGAACTGGGAGAAATAACTTATTGTGAACACTATGAAATTTTGAAAATGGTTTGAATGCACTACTTTATATTAGTATTGCACAATCTGTTAAGAAATGACACACGGTGGTTCTAAATAGGGAACCCTGATGGTATAACTTCCTCCAGCAGTGTAGCTGTCACATCTGTGCTGATCTAAAAAGGCAGGAGGTGCTCCCTGGCTCATGGATACAGCACATAATTTACGTTTCCAGACAAAATCAGGCTCATAATACTAAAAGTGAAATAGAGATGGAGAGCATTGTATTTTTGCATAGCCAGAAAGTGGCTTATCTGATTTGAGACAATAGGTTTTTTTTACCTCATTAAGTATTTAATGTCTAGTTAAACAAATTGTTAGTTTTCTTACTAAGAATCTTGTTTTGCAGGAGAAGGTATTTGTGAAGGAGAGTGAAAGATTTGTTCCTTTTGCCTGGTGAAAATGGGAATGTGTGTGGCGGCCATGAGTTTGCGGATCTGTGGGCTGTCATTCTGCACTGCAGTTGCAGAAATACCAGGCTGAGATCTGTGTATTCTTCTGTGATTTTACATGTCCCACCCTCAAATAGAACATTTGTTAGAAAGATGACTTAATATAGCAAGTAATGGATGTGTTTCTTTATTTTTTTTCAGTTATTACTCATTTATGTATCTTTAAAAGTGACAGGATTGCCCTTGAGTTTTGGTTATCGGTCATTATGATTTGCAGTCCAGTATAGATTGGGTTCTGGCCAGATACAGGACAAAAAAGAGAGCCTGGGGTATTAATAAATCATTCAGTCCACTGTGGTTTTGTGCAGTAGTTTGTAACACCATACCACTAAAAGGCTAGTAGTATGACTTCCTATGAGCAAAAAGTTTTAAAGAATCTAGAATTCTTGCATTCTGGTCTTGAAAAATGTACATAATGAAGATTAAATGTCTGACAGTTCTTTTTAAAGGTCTAAAGTTTGGACAGTCTTTCAAAGGGGCTTCAGCACATACCACTTTGACATGTCAAAAGTGGTACTAAGTACCAAAAACTGGACGTTTTTTCTTCTCAGCTTGACACAAGCTATATCTAAATTTTGTTGCTTGCTACTTTGTTTACTTTAAAGAAAGAAAAAGGATGCTAAAAAAATTTTTTTTTGAAAGTGGCAGTTCTTTAGAGGCATTTTTATTTTTGTGCTTGTATTCATGTTAATGAAACTAAGGTGCTCAGCTGAGCACTTCCCCACTGACATTATTTTTGAAAAAACCTGCATTGTAAATTATATTTCTTGCATCTTTTCTACTTTTTCTAGCATAATTGCATAATTTATTTTACTTAAATATTTAACACAGAAACTGCTGTTACAGTGTACCCTACTGGGAAATGCTGTTTCATTCCTCGCAAGATTTTAGTCTCAAATTATCTTTCTCTGCAATAGACTGCACTCCCAGGATTAATTTTTTCTGACTACTGAACTCTCTGGAAAGCAGGAGAGTGTAATACTTTGTGTAGAGTCCTGACTGGGTAAATAAGGAAAATGAATCACAAGATAGCATGGTTAGATTATAAATATCACAGATAGAATGAAAATGGTTGCATCTGGTGCAGATGCTCAGTCCTCACTCTTTGAGTGTATTTAAGAACAAATTCAGGAGTTTAGACGTGTGCTGCCAGGGACTGGCACTGCCCAGAGCACAGAGCCAGCCTTGGGAAAGGTGCTGAGAACGCAGTGCAGGACTGCACAAGGCTAACGAGGCTCTGCCTCCTCCATTTGTTTTGATTACAAGTGATGATATTTACAAAATGCTTTCTGCTTTCCTATGGCTGGCAGGCTTATTTGTTTAGGCACAGCTCTGTGTTAATTAAACTATGCAGTTTTTCAAAACTCAAGGCTGTTTCTTTGCAGTGCATTCTGCTGAATTGTATTAGTAAACTAACTGGGGCATCTCACTGTGTCATTTGGGGTAGACATACCTTTGGGTAGGTATTGAAAAGGCTTCAGTCTTTCTCAGCTTAAGCTCATTCTTAGAGGTATACAGTGTAGGTATAAATGCCACCAAAGCAGAAACTCAGTATTTCAGGCTGGTGGTAGGGGTTGTTTCATGGTTGTCTGAAGGGGTGGGGAAGCATCTTCTGAGATATTTTTCCATTCTCTCCAAAATGCTATTCCTGATCTTATTATTCTGTAAAGTGCATGGGAAATATGATTAGTTTTCGTTCAAATACAAAGAAGTAGGTCACGAGCAGACTGTGAAATGTGGATAAAATCCTTTAAATGAAATTGTTTTATTGAAAGAAATCATCTAAATGCCTCTAAGACAGACAGAGTGAATATGAAAGAGATGTTTATTGAAAAAAGTGTATTGATAGCAGCTTAGTATTGTGCTAATGAAAATGATTTCAAGCTGCTTTATATCGACCTCTAATAATACAGTATTATTTTTATTTACATAGCAAGGCTTGCATAAAACTTAGACCTGTATCCTGAAGTCTTTGAAATTGCATCTGCTTTAAAATTTGATAAACTTTACATGTTGTTTGGCATTCAATCATTTCCTTTCCAATTAACATATGCTTTGTTCTGCATCTTGTCCATAGAAAAGTTAAGGAGACAACAAACAGGATAAGCAAAACTATCCGTTTACTATAGCTCAGAGTGTAATGTAAAACAGTCTTATCTTGATAACGTCAGAGGTAAACACTTTATCCTTCTTGCGATCAGGTCTTTCAGAGTTTGTTCACTTGGTTGCTCAGTATGCAGTGAGGAGAGTTGGTATCCACTGCATGTTAGGCTGTTTAGTTAGCAGAAGAGGACATTGCTGCTGTTTGATAAATGAGAATCAAAATACATTTACATGAGGGATTGAAATGGTGGTTTTCAAAGTATGATAAAGGAAATAGCAATATATCATTCTGTACAGCTAGTCCTGAATGATAGATTTTGTATCCTGTTGAGGGTGGCTGCAGACTTCTTTGCAAAGTGCATACACGGAGCCTTGGCTTATCTATAACTTTTATGTAGGCTTAAAAATATGTACAAAGTAGGAAGAAAAATTTCAAAATAATGTTGGATCACAAGGTCATGCTGTCTCTGGAACAGAGGTAGTATCTCAAACCTTACTGTGCTAACATGCTGCTTGCCTAGACCTGTTTTTCCTCAAGAATCGCCTTGGACATGGAATTCTGGACTGAGAAGCAGGAAGGCACAAACTTCACCCTCAGCCAAGCCTTTTCACCCTAGCTCAAATAGTTGTACTAAAATAAATTTGTCTCATGAGTCCTAATTCAAATGGCTCTGGATTCTGTAATTAATGAAGATTCTAAATTCTGTACATAGGACTCAGTTAAAATCTTCATATTAACGAGAGTGGAGTGAGCAAGGGTGAAGGCCTAGCCTGTAGTCCACTGAAGTCAGTGGGCAAGCTAATTTTGACTGCAGTAAGCTTTAAATCAGCCCCAAAAGAGGGAAAAATCATTTTTCTAGTATTTGTCAACATTAAGAGCAAGCTCTGTTTTCTACAAGAGCTAAGTTGAGCTGGCATTCCTTTGTAGGCACATGGAATGGGAAGAAATTTAGTGTCTGGGCTTTGTAATTCTTAGGCTGAATGTAAAGAAACAGGTATTATAACTCATATAAATCTGGTGATTTACCCAAGTAAAAACAAGAATTTGCAGAAAAGTCTGCAAAATTTGTCCACAATTTATCCCTGTCTCAGTGCTGCTTTGAATCTGTCCAATAACTTCAGTAGCAGCCCAGAATTTTCAACTGTTCCATTTGTCTTTTCTTACTTTTTTTTCTTACTAAGGTCTTGAACGGTGCACTAGATGTGAAAGTGTTACGACAAAAGGATGGTGAATGAATTTGCGTCTACCATAGGATCTTTTTCCAGATTTAACTCTTCAGAGGACAGGAAAACAGCCTTTGAGTGGTTAAGCACTACAGCATTTCTAACAAATTATGCTTGTGGAATCCCCTGTCTTAAGAAAAATCACTAATACTGTATTCAGCTTACAGTATACCTAGATTTGTGGTCTCTCTCTCTCCCCAAACAGTTATGGGGTTTTCATTATGAATGTTATTACTGCTGTTCATTTCTAAATTCAGCACTATTGAAGGAACAAGCAATTACCTACTGCTCTGTATTCCCTGTTGAGCTCCCATAAGTGTATCTTGTAAAGTGGTTCACCTTAGTCTGTGTTCTGAATGCCTCTGATCTGTGTCATGCCTCTCACTGTCATCAGTGGTCTCTTTAAATATAAAATATACACATGCAGTATATGTGTGTATATAGACATAATTTAGAGTGATATATTTAATTGACTTGTGTAATTTTTTCTTCTCTGTGTGAGGGAATTTACTATTCATATACCTGAGATACCACTAGCTGGCATTAGGCCTAGTACAGACAAATGCTATGCAAGCTTTTCTGCACAGTTCCAGTGGTACCCTGTGATCTCCTCATCCTAATTTCTCGCTCTACCTGTTCTTGAGCTAGCTTCTCCCATTTATAAGTAAGTGATTTCCACCAGGCATTAAAAGATATTTTGTATTTTGTTGTGGCATAGAGATAAAAAACTGGACAGAAGTGCGGCCATCAAGTTCTTCAGTTCTTTGGAGTCAGCAGAATGATTGCTCGAGCTCTTGGATCCCTGTGATTGATCTTGGCAGGCTAAAGTATTGCTGGCATTGGTTTGACTGTAGTCTAATATCTGGCTCTATAAAATCGTCTACATTAAAAATAGCTTTAAAATGCCAACAGAAATGTCATAATTGGAACCAATTCTCCCCATTAATACAGTGTATTTGGAATTGCTTTCTGTGTGAGTATTGTTCCACTGATAGCTCTTATAAATTTATTTTAATTGTTTATGCTCCAAGGTACAACTTTCTTCTCTACAACTTTCTGGCCATAAAGTTTAAGTACTTTACAAATGCTGAACTTACTTTTGCACCATCCCACTGATATTAAGAAGTGTAATTTTTTTATTTTTTTTTTAATGTGCAGATGCAGATCTGAGGGGGTGATTAAGACAGGTCTGAAGGAGAAAAGAGTGGCAGAGAATGGTGTCAAAATGTATCTTGTACATTTGAACTGGCCCTTTTCTGAGGAAAAAGAGGGCTCTGAGCTGTGGGGGAGCATGAGAGACACTAGGAAATTGTTCAGAATTTGTTGACCTTTGCAAAGAAAATAAACTGAAATGTGCCATGTCCAACTTCTCACTATCGAGTAGGAGAGAGCTCTCTGCTGTTGTGTGCAAACTCAGCACCTACGCTCCTTGTCTTATTCTTTGCCAACCCTTTTGTATAGCACAGGGAAGAGAGCAGGGCTCCTTTAGGGTTAGCTTGCTTCATAAAAAAATTCCTGGAGTTCCTACCCGTTGACGTATTTCCATATCTTGCAGATTGCTGTGACACATATTGGACAATGGAGGTTTACTTCCAATTTATAGAGATACACAGTTTGGTCAGGTAATGCTGACGGCTCACAAATCTGATTGTTAGATGAGCTCTGAATTACGTGTTTTTGAACAATTTTTCATGTCTTTTCAAAAGGCACAGTGTTTTATTTCAGTCAAATGTTTTTTTCTTTTTTTCCCATTACACTAGTGCAATACATTTTTGATCCAGAGACCGTCCTGATACAGACAATGTGACTATTGCCTTATCAGAAAACTTATATTATTCTTCCCTACATCTGTATTTGATAAATATCTCCACTAATATTGATGAAACTCTCAGGAGAGGAAGAAAATTAAAAAAAAAAAAAAGAAAGGGGGCGGGGGGGAACAGCTCTATGCTAGATGCAAGTGTATTGCATCTCAAAGAGGAGAATGCTGCAGGAGATACAAGCACCAAGTGCCCTATTAGGAAAAGATAGAGATCTGTCTGCTGTAGCTGAGTGCACCATCACCTGCTAATACATCTGTATTATTCACCTGCTCTTACTGGAAATTGAACTTCTGATTCCGACTGGATGTGCTTTAAATGGTAATATTTTAATAGCCCTAGGTATTTTAAATACAAAATTGAGCTGCTGTGCTGAGCACAAAATTGTGCTGCCAAGTGTGGGATAGATTTTGTTCCTCTAGTTATACTAATTACGTACAACGCTTGTTTGAAACTGGCTTCCATCATACAAGACTCAGATCAGCTTTTTTTTTTCTTCTCCTGCTTTACGTTATTGTTAATCAGTAAAAGTTTTAATCATCCCTTTCTGTCCTTATCTGCCCTGCAAGAGAACAGTTGTGAAAATGGATCTATTCTTCCAAACTGTTTTTTCATTCAAAGGGATGTAAAAGTGGACAGATGGCAAAACACTGGAGGAGGAAAAAAAAAAAAAAAAAGATGGGAAGGGAAATGCTCTCTCTTCTAAATACCTCTGGAGCTCATTGGGTGGTGGTAGGCAGTATTTTATTCCCATCTCTTAACTTGAAAGAATCTGCCAGATTTTCATTTTGTTTGGGTCACATTCTCTGCCCAGTGCAAGATTTTGGAGCATTATCTTCTTTATCTCTTTCATCTCTTGGATTGCTTAGCAAGGCATTTTGATGAAAATGTGCCCTAGGTGTTCTTGGAGTTCAAGCTACAGCCATACGAATGAAAAATGACAGATGGGGCCATTTGAGTGAAATCCATCTGCTGTGACAAGATTCCTAAGGGCAGGCTTTGCAGACATGTTGGAAGCACCTAAGCAGTGCAGAATTCCAGCAGGTTTATGCTTGTACCATTTTCCTGTTAATTCATTTAAAATTTATAAAATTTCTAAAAGCAAATACCCTCAACTGAAGCTCTTGCAGCTCTGTGAGGGTGAGACATCCCCGCTATTTTGTTACTTGAGCTGCCCATAAACATTTCTTGATGACAATTTTCCTGGAAAAAAAATATTTTAAAATGTACTGTACTAAAACTAAGAACAAAACTTTTATAAAAATTTAGTAAAAAAAGAAAAAATTTTCTTTCAGAAGTAACTGAGATTGTGTAGGGTTGTTATACATTGATGTAGATGTGATTTTAGTACACGCTTAAGGGATCAGGAAAGATCATTTTTTCTGCTCTGTAATAGAGAGACAGAAGGGGAAAAAGGGCTTTGGCCAGGATGGGCTTGGCCACATTATGAGAACTACCCATAGCTCCACACAGGATACATTACTGTAGTGAGGGTACACTACTGCAGTGTTACTAACTCATTGTAAATGCCCAGTTGGTGTATTTTTCTCACTCAGAGTTAAAGTACAATATTAATAACTTGGGGTCAGCAAGGAAATGTTCATGAGTCTGATTAGCAAATAATCTTGTGGTGTTTTGGTCCTGTAGCACTTAAGTTCTAGGATTAATTTGGAGTCTCCTAACAAATTGCCTAGCACAAAGCAATGTAGCATGATGGTGATTTCAGAGCTGTTCTGCTTTCTTCATGTGCTGTGGAGTAGTTGTCATTGGTACGGTGCCAGGGTGGGGGGTTTGCTACCAGCTGTTAGAGGCAACTAGGCAATATTTTTTGTCTTGAGCTCTAAGGATGGGTACGTGCAGTATCAACTTTGCAGAGCTGTCTGTTGAAGTGCATTGTGACATTGCCTGATCTCTGTCAATATTGAGGGTGTAATACTGCCTGACCTCTGGCAGTCTAGATTTCATGACTCAGTTGGCTTCATTCAATCTTAAACTACGTCCTGCTCATCAGGAGAGGGCTGAAACTTGCAATCAGCTAGAATATCAGCTCATGAAAAGACAATCTCTCATGATATCCTTGAATTCAGTGTCTGATCTGGGGGGCAAAAATATCAACAGCACTTCTCCAAAGGAAAAGCGTTGCAGTCATACAGATCAAAATTGCAAAGAACCTTTCTGTGCCAATACTTACGCATCTTCTTGCTATCAGGGGATGTTCTGCACTTGGCCAGCGTCCTCATTTAGGTGTTTCAGGGCACCTGATTTGGCACGGATCTCGACATGGTTCTTTTTGAGGACAGATGTTAAGACGGTATTGGAAGAACAGCCGTTCCCTGGCACTTCAGTGGCAGAACCTTGTGTACCTTTATAATAGAGAAGACTTCGCACAGACTCATGAGAAGCACGTACTTGCTATTTATTTTCCTATCTCCCTTTCTTGTTTTTGTGTGAAGTAAAAATGGGGAGAAATCTTTGAAACTCGGTCAGTTTTTATATTGATAGGTCCTTTGTAATCCAAATTCAAGAGTCTCTGTCATCTGATCAATGACAGTTTATATCCATGGATGAAACTGGTGAAAGAGGAATGACAGGGCTGAGAACTGGTGAAAGGAAAATAGCAAGTTACTGTGGAAATAAAAATAAGAATTCATCTGGGACTCGTGCATCGTCCACAGCATAAATCTACCTGCTCCTACCTTACTGAAGGACAGTAATACAATTCTTACATAAGGAATCCTCCTCAAAGTATTTAGCAATAAAATTAAAATAAAGTGAGCTGGCTAAAGAGCTATAATTTTGCCTGCAGTTATTCATTACTCTGTGGTAAATCTTCATTTGAGTATATAAGAAATATTCTTCATTTTAGTGTATTAATTTAGGAAAATCATGGAGTTACTTAATATGCAGTTTTCATATACTGAAACATTCTCTGCATTCCTCTTTGTACCTCCAACACTTAGCGAAGTGTGTTTCAGCATAATCATCCTCCCAGTGGATTCTAGCATGAAAACAAATCTCACTTTAATTTAAGAAACTTAAGTGTACAAGGCAGTGCAAGGAAATTAAATTACCTGTTTGCAAACACAGCCTCCTTTCTCAAGAAACATTTTTAATATCACTTTCAATTTTCATGCAACTCTTTCCATTGCCAGTTTTTAACTGCTGTGGTTGAGCCATTAATCAAGAGTGCAGGCAGGTGGGCAATAAATTAGACTTTGTCAGCAATAGAATTCAATGCTTTGAGATTTTTGGCTATTAAAATAGTGGGCCTAAGGAAAGGTGGGGATGTTTTTAAACTGGAGCCCACTCATCCATAATGTACAGTTACCTGAATGCAGTGGTTACTCTGGGGCAATGATTGTCTTCATTTATACTTTCAGTTGTGAGCCTGCAGAACCATGCTATTCATATATCTCTTGCATGCCAGAATCATTCAATATGTATCTTGACTTTGAATATTCAGTATATTGAATGTTTTGTTTTGCAGTTCACAAAACTAGTACTCAGATGATTGTGTGCGATGCTGGTGCTAGGCTTCTGGCACCCTATAAATTTCTAGCACCTTCTAGTACCTATGGAAGCATTGATCTATTAAAATTATGTACACATAAAAAGGGAGTCCTTTTCTATAGGAAAAAAAAAAAGATCCTTTTCTTAGCAGGAAGCAAAAATATTGTTTCATAATTGTAGGCTACAGTTTTTCAGCAAGGTGTGTTTTATCATAAACTGATTTATTGACTCTTAAAATTTACAGGGAAGTATTCCAGCCTCAATGAGCCTTTTGTCAAGAGCATTTTCTCAGGTCTCTGATGAAAGTGATAACTTGAAAGAGAGATTTTCATCAAACCCATAGCCCAGAGGTTAATATATTAGCCTTATATGTGGAGCCTTATATGATCTGGAGGCTCATCTGAATTGTTCATATCCCAAATATTTTTTCTGGAGATGCATTCACACCAAAACTGTCTTCCCAATATTACCCGCTCCTCTTGCCTGCTGTTTATATAAAAAACAAAATAACTTACATAATCTTGAGATATCTTAGTTTCGTCATGATACAAAATGGAAAATATTTATGAATGTTTTCCAAAGCCAAGAAACAATTTCTTTGCCATCTTTTTATGGCTCTTATTTCACATGCTGCTTGTGCACTGCCAGGGTTTCCATCCCATAGCTGTGGAGGAGAATAAAGGCTTTTCTTCCCCTGATCAGTGTGCTCAGGGTTTCTTGGATTGTCATTTTAGCGTGACAGGGAAGGGATTTGTCTGTCTGACGCTCCCACCTCTATGCAGGAAGCAGTAAAATGAGAAGACAAACTAGTCTTTATGGTAAGCACAGTAAGCAGTACCTCAAACATGAGAAGAGTAAATCTTTATCCCCTCCAATTAAGTGCTTGTCTGAATGACAGTTCCTTATGGATCTATCGTTAGGATGATGTATGACATCCGTTATTTTGAAGGACTGCTCTTAGATACAGATAATCTCAGTGCTGTGCATTTTCAGCTTTGGTGTGTAGGCATCAAGTCATATTGATACGAACACAATAATGTACTTGTATGCACTGTAAAGGTGCCTGAGATGTCAAAAGGAGCTCTCAACCAGTCCCAGCAAGAGAACATGTCATAGCTTATATATTAGAGAAAATTATTCACTAGAATAAAGAAGTGGGGATTTGAGAGGTAGGTCTTTCACCCAAGACTGATTAACTAGAGTTTTCATTAGATGTAGTTCTTGTAGATAGGTGTAAAAGGAATGTACAGGGAATATCTCTGGGAGGAACTAAGTTGCTTGTGGGAGACAGGTACTACAATAATTGTCTAGTTGTATCTCTACCTCTGGCTCTGTTGAATGAATAGACCACTGGCATTAAGCTGATCATAAAATTGTAGCCAGTTGTGTTTAGTATTATTTCAAAATAATGCATGGGTTTTATGTTAAAATTACTTGTTACAATAAAATCTTTTGATTTTCTGCCCTGGACCTTGTGTTAAGAAAAAAAAAAAACGCACGACAACAACAAAAAAACCCCATGTAAATATCTACATTATTTGTTTTTGAAGAAAGAAGGAAAGCAAGACGATGGATACACAGCAGCTCTCAGTAGCATGCTTAATAGGAATGAGAGAATATCTGCTGCTGTTTGGTCAATAGCCACGGTCTAAGGATGGTATATGAGAGATTTACCTGGGTGCTAAAGACCCTGTGGCATGAAGTCTTGACAGTGCAGTGTTGCAATCAGTTGGTCTCCTCAGACTGAATATAAATGGTACTTGAGGGCACAACATGTACACAAGAAATAATTCTGTCATGTTTTTATCACTATAGCTTAAGAAGGCTCCCATCCTGGGCAGGTACTTCATGCCCCTGCATTTCATCACTTTGCTGTACCTCATTGTACAACCTCATTGGGTTGTTCTAACATTTGATAATGAACTGATTTTGATTTTTTTTTTTCTGGCCATTGCTATTTAAAATTATATCATTTTTTTTATTGAATTATCTGTATTTTAAAAATACAACACAAAATTGTGTTCTCCATGTGATTCTAAAATGCTGCAGGTGAAAATAACCCTTCTCCCCACCATGTTTTTTTTCCCCCAAGAAAGATTTCAGTGATCATGTTACAGTGTGACCTTGCAAATAGAGCATGATAAACAGTTCACTGTTGGGGTGAGCAGTGAGTGTGATATGTACTTGGTTCTGTCACTGGGGAAAAATAAGTGAATGTGGAGTACATTTAGTCAAAGCCAACATCACCCTGCTTGAGGAAATATAACAATGAAGTGCGACTGCATCTAATTGAATAATTGAATAGACAATTCAATCTATTACTAAAGGTGATTGCAATAATAATGTTTTCTCATTACTAAGGACAAAAGAGTTTCCTTTTTTAGAAGCAATCATTTTTGTAAACGTCCTCAGGTCATCCCATTACCAGGGTAGTTACGTAGAAGTAGGTTTTACCGTGGCTATGGTCATCTTTTATTTTGGTACATCACTAGGATCACATCTAGTATGACAAGATCTGAGCAGCTAGACTAATACATTCGAAAGAGAATTGAAGTAACCAGTGCATAGTCTGACATAACTCATTTTAAGTATTAATTTGTGGTAATTGTTTGTTCGTTTCTTTTATTTGCTGTTTGTCCAGCTGCAAGTGTGTATTGTGATCCACCACAACTTAGATTAAAAAAAAAAAAAGTTATTATGTAATTTTGAATTTACAGGATACTGCCAGCAATTTGAAATACTGACTGGTACAGCCTTCATGTTTTGTATGTCCATCTCATCTCTATTTCAAAAGTTCCCTCAGTATGCTCCTTGTGTCTTTTTTTTACTTCAGTAAAAGAATAAAGAAAAACAATTCTAGCAAAAAGGACAACCAGTATGAAGGATTGCAAATGACATTTCTGTATCTACCCTTGATGCAAGTAGAGCTGCCTCTGACAGGCTTATCTTATGCAGTTGGCAGACAGGCACTTTACATAGCAGATAGTCTGCAGAGATACTGATCCAGCAAATTCATCTGTCTTAATACGTGGAAAATCTACAGGAAGAAGAAACAGATGTATCCCCATAAGTCAACTAACTCATACAAAAGACTTTAGACTGGAACATAACGTACTGACTCTGTTCTATACTCTTTGGCCAACGCTGTTTAAACATGCATCTATTTTACTTAACGGCAACTAATGCATGTTGTATAGACCCTAGATAAGATTCAGTATTTTCCTTATTTGCCCCCCAAATACTACTGTTTTGTCAGTTTTATTAGGAATGTGTAGAAGATATGGGAATTGTTCTGTCGTCTCACTGTTCTTCAACTTAGCCTGGTGCTAATTTTCAAACTACCAGTGTAATGCTAACTTTTAAAAATGTCAATATTTTGTATTATATTGTACATTTAAGATTGAATATTTTCTATTCATCAGTAAGTTCAAAATGAGTGGGACAGTTGTATTAATTTCAGAAGAATGTAAATGCTGTGGTCATCTTTTCCTCTAGCTGAGATGTTTCCTGTCTTATAAGGGGATGTCAGATCTTGTCAGTTCAACATTTCATTCTACTTCAATTACATTTTCTAAGGAAAGACTTACCTTAGAGGCTGATGAAACCTAACGCTGACACACCATTATTCTTGCCTCTTAACTTCGATTAAAAATTTCCTGCAAAGGCAAGTTATTGCTTTTGTTTCTGTCATTCACACATTACAGAGATGTTGTTATAATAAGGTTAACAGATAATAGTATTTGTTTTCTTATTTATTGCATAATTGTCAAGTTACCTTTGAAAGCAAAAGCTTCTACTGTGAATGTACTCATGACTGTCACCCTGAATGCGAAAAGAAAGGACTCATAGTCCCAGAAAGAATTGATTATGCATATAATTTCAATACATGGTGCTATTTAGAAACCTTTCCCTCCTTCCAGGAGGGAGTGTGGCTGGACTCCTCCAGGAGCAAACGGGCAAGTGTCTGTCTAGTTCCTCTATGTTACTTTGCTGCCATGGGCTGAAAATAACACCATCCTTATCAGGAAATGGCCTGAGGAGTCCAAAGACTCATCTTTGTTGTAGAATCAAAGACTGTTTTGTGTTGGAAGGGACCTCAAAGATCATGTAATTCCAACCCTCTTGCCATAAGTAGGGACACCTCCCGTCAGCCCAGGCTGCCCAAAGCCCCATCGAGCCTATCTTTGTGCACTTCCACAGATGCAGCCTCCACAGCTTCTCTGCGAAACCAGGGCCTCACAACCCTCATAGTAAAGAATTTCTTCCTGATGTCTAATCTAAATCTACCCTTTTTTAGTTTAAAGCCATTACCCCTTGTCCTATCACTGTTCTCCTTGACAAAGCGTCTCTCCCCAGATTTCCTGTAGGCCTCCTTTATGTATTGGAAGGCCACTGTGTGGTCTCCTCGGAGCCATCTCTTCTCCAGGCTGAACAACTCCCTCAGCCTGTCTTCACAGGAGAGGTGCCCCAGCCCCCTGATCACCCTTGTGGCCTCCTCTGGACCCACTCCAACGGGTCCATGCCTTCCTTATGCTGGGGGCCTCAGAGCTGAACGCAGCACTGCAGGTGGAGCCTCATAAGAGCAGAGTAGTTTGTCTGTGGTATGGAATAAGCAGGCAGCTTCTTTACCTACTGGCAAAGCAATGGTTACAAAATCATCCACAATCGTTTCTAGTATTGTCTGTTACATGTACATAGAGCATATATGTATATACGAGGGATTTGATCCCTCTCTTCATTTTCAACTCTAAGTACTTTTATGCCATGCTAATTACAATTCTGTGGTTAATTTGTGACAAATCTTTGCACTGTTCATTTTTTGAGCTTGCAGCTGCTACACATTATTAATGTAAATGATACCATAACTGACATCTTAATAGACTTTTTCTTCACTAGTGACAGCTCTACCTCTTTTCCTATTGATAAAAATGAATACAAGTGGACAAATCTATTCTCTATCCTTTTTAATCTTAGAAGTTTTTTTTTTTTAATGCCAATGTTATTGCAAATAGGAGAATTAGCTTTTCCAGCTGCTTAACATATAAAAGAAGTCAGTATGAAAAATATATATTTATATGCGTAATATGTTTTCATAGATACAGAATAGTTTAGATCTTAGGAACCTGATTGGCATTATACTTCTAATTTTCAAAACATCATTTGATAACACCTGCTTGGAAATCAAGGAAATGGCACTACATAACACTTAGAGGAATAGAATTATGACTGTAACATTTCCTGGTACAAATTAAAGCTGTACAATATATTGTGTGTGAATAAAAGAATTTAAAAGGAGTATTTGGGGGTTAATTAGTGCACAATTGGAAGTGTTGCTCAGAATTCTGGTTTCATTATTATTAAAGGTGCAAAGAACAGTATTTGAAGCATAGGGCTTTGAGGAGATTTGCAAAATACTGAGGAGAATAGCAAGAACCGCAGCTACAAAGCTAGTTGAACTGCTTTCAAATGAAAGAACTTTGACAATATCTTGAGTTCAAATAGGGTGGCTATGCAGAGAAAGATTATTAAACATGATTTTATATCTACAATTTGTTCATTTTAAACTGTCAGAATAACAGTTATAAATTTAACAATAATAATATTGTTGAAGTTACTATTATTATTATACACTTATTTTCCTCCTCCCATTCTTTGTGGAAGCACGCACCTGGTGTGACTGCCAGGAGGACTGAGCAGGGGATAGACACTGGTTGGACACTAAAAAAAAAAGCTGAAAACCAGTATCACATTTTAGACTTTTTGGTGTGTTTTCTTACATGTTTTTCCTGAGCACAAAAAGGAACACCTACATGGACACAATTTTATTGACATTTTTAAATACAGACGTCGTGGTCCTAGTTTTACCAGGAACATTGCTAGCGTTTGAATTTTCATAATGAAGAATCCTTTATAACACCAGCCAATTCTGAAGCGGGGCATGACACCCAAATTTGCAGTCTGAGAGTATTTCAGTGCAGTGGGCTGTCTGTGTCACCAAGGGGACCCACCTTGCCCTCACAGCTGAACAGGAGGGCTGGTTTGGGTGCCAGAATTGCCACTGCTCGACTTCGTTCCCTCACAGGCAGGGGGCTTTTGCTTTTCCCTAAATCTGTTCCCATGAGGTGCCACGGCCTGTGATTAGCTGAGCCCTGCCCTCCTGTGGAACCTTCTGGAACTGGACAGAAGAAACGGACAGAACCTTCAGGAACTGTCCAGAACCTTCCAGAAGGGGCTGGAATTGGCTGGAACCAGCTTGGGGCAGCCCCGCCCTCTCCTCCCCGACACCTTTGCAGCCCGTGCTGTTGGCACCTTGCTTCACGCACCCAATACAAGTACCTATTGTTTTTAGGTTATTTTTAATTTAAAAAAAAATCAATATTTGACTTCTTCAGTAGTAATAGTGGTTGGACCTGAAATTTACGTTTGAAAAGTCCAAATTGAGGGAGCGATGAGAAGGAAGGTACCTTTCTCTGGACCTGCTTTGCGCTGTGCAGACGGAGGCTCGTTGTGTTGCTCACCGGTGAGGTGCTGTCTGAGGGAATCTCCGCCTCGCGCCTTTGCAGGTGAAGTTGCCACGATTCCTAGTAGTATGTCTGCGGCGTCTTCCTAGGAAAGGATTTGCTACAGTTCAATTTAAGAAGGAAATAATGTAGTGGTGGGTTGTGGTGGATTAATTTTAATGAGTTTCTTACATTCCAGAGCTGCAGTTTACTGTAGGTTTCTGTAGAGGTTAAACGCCAGCTTGAGACCTGAAAGTGGGGAGCATGGGGCTAGCAAAGAGGTGAGGAAGATCTGTAGCAGCTTTGTTTTTTAAGTAGGATTTCCAAAGGTTAGGATCTGATCACTTTTCATCCAAAATATTTGTATTGTGATGCTTAAATAGAAACAAGTCAATTTTTTTTCATATTGCTTGGGCCAGATGTAGTTATGGGCTTTGAGAACAGAGTATACAGAGAGCACCTGTAAGCCATTAAAGAGCTTTAAAAGAGAACAAAACCTGCAAAGGGTTCCCTTTGCCAGATGTGATGGGCACCTGGGCATGCCATGAGGGCTGTGAGGCATCAGAATTTTTTTTTTCTTGCAGATTTTTTTTTTTTTGGTACAGATTTTTGCCCATTTCAAAACAGACGGGGTTCAAGTCTGAGGCCACATAAACAACCACACTCCTGTTACAGGATTAGGGAAGGTTTGCCAAATGTTAGGCTGTTGTCAAATCCACATTAGGTGATGCATTTGGTCTGTTCCATTGAGAGATGGCTTCTGCTGAGTCTAAAGCATCTCTCCTTGTTCTGCAGGTTTTCAAGTCCATAGCAGTACTGTTATCTGCCAAAATTGGGAGCACTAAAGCTGGGAGTAGTTTAGAAACTTCTGCCTTTCACTTGCAGTTACTGCCTCCGTGCTGAGACCTAAGTGACCACAGGAATATTCATGGTTTTGTTGCATGGTCAAACTGGCTGTGGTAAAGGTTTTACTTTGCACCGGAATGGGCTGGGACTGTTCACAAACTAAGTTACAGCTCAGATCCTTTCTGTTTGGATGCCATAAATTGCACAATGTAATCTGAGAACTGTAATCTGCTCTTAATTGTAGTCATATTTAGAAGCATACTTATTCATGAAAGCAGGATTGCATTATTCATTTCAGTATTTGCCATGAGAATGCTTGGTGTGTTAGCTTACTGCAAGCTTGTTACGACGTGCTTATATACCTGTGCTTTGGGAAGTGTTCAGAAAATGTCCACCAAGAAAACTGGAGGAAAGACCCTAAACATGGTTTCTTCTGTCTGTACATGGACACCAGCAGCAACTGCTGTTTCAGAAACAGATTATTACCAGAGGTACTTTAAAAGCATACAAATTTTACTCATAGCTGTTGGCTGTCCAATTTGTATTTTGAATGTAGCCCTGGGCATGCCACAGCCTGAACCATCTGTGTGTACACCATCCCTCATGAAGAAGCAAATTTGTATTGATGCATTGTGGTCATTATATAAAATTATGCCAAAACTGATACAAAAAAAAAGCAATAATTGTAAATATGGATCTAAAAAATAACAGAGGAAAGTATGCTGTGATCAATATCAGAAACAGAGCAGAAATAAACACAAACAATGACAGATATAAAGGAAAAAAAAAATTGCCTCCTTTACAATCAAAATGTTACATAGGGAAAGGTTTAAAAAAAAGGGGAGGGAGGATGAGGAGAAAAAATAAAACATCTAACAGCCACCTGAAGCTCACTAGATTTTTAACTTGTGTAATAGCTTTATGTAAATGCTGGTTAATGACAAATCCCAGCGTGGCAGTGCACCATACAATTAGCCCTGTGAGACTCACTGTAGTAGTAATTTTTTTCTGTGTGCTGGTCTCTCTGCTAGCAAAATGTTCTACTTTTTTGGTTAGTGCTAATGCTGAAGCTGTTGTAGGGGGGTAGTTTCAAATCACTGTGCTTCATAAATGTGCATGCTGATTAAAACTTTTATTTTTCATAATGATCTAGTAATGTAGTGATAACGCAAGTAATAGCCCATACCTAATGATTTTGTGTCCAAGGACTAGAAGAATTACCGTAATGTATTTAGTGCCAAATTCTGAGAAGGAATTGTAAAACTATTTCCTTGCGCATTCTTACTAGGCACGTGTATGCTGTTTCTCCAGCTGCTAAAGGGAAGGCCTGTAAAAAGAAAAATATAAAATGATACCTATTTTCTGTTTCTGCTGTCTTCTGAAGAGGAAGCAGTTGAACTACTGTTCCTGTTCATTCTGGAGAATATGTGTGGAACAAGATGGCAATCTGTTCTGAAAGCATACAGCAGAAATAGGGTACTTGGGGTCAAGGTTTTTGTGGACTGCTTCTTATTACTGTTCCCACTGCAAACAGTGCAAGCTGACCATAGGATAAAACCAGAAGTTTTATTAGAAGCTGGAGGAACACAAATTTGAATGTGCAAATTAATTTAGACATTGTCTTGGGGTCTTAGTGGGATTAATTCATGAAAAATTTCAATCATATTGCTTAGCTGTGTAAAAACATGACCGAGGCTGGTGTACTGGCCTAGAACTAGAGGAATTGCTTTGAAATCTCTGATACTATTTCAGATTGTTCTAATTTAGTTGAAATGTAGAATTTGAGGCACTGCTTGTTGCACAGAAGCCTTCTGGATCTGCAGAATTCTCCAGGTACTTGTTAGGTTACTTCCTTCAGATGAAGTCAGACTCCTCAGACACACCATTGGAGTGTGTATTGGGGGGAGACTTCAGATTTCTGTCAGTCACTTTCCCTGCATTTGAGGTGCGGTGTTGGTACAAAACAGTAGCTGCATAAGCACTACAGCCACAAGGAAGCCATAGTTCTGCCCCTCTCCCTGCAGCCGCTCGCTCCTTACGTCAGGCAGCCCGTCTTCGTGTTAGCAAGGGAAAACGCACCTTGTTAAAGCCAACTCAGGAACAAAACTTAGTTTATCGCTGCAGAGGGGCCTTGCCAGCCTAGGGGAGAGGGTTTGAATGAATGTCACCAGGAGAGTGAAATGCTTTCTTTGACAGTGGTTTGACTTACACTGGTTTCAAGTATCCATGAAATTGTGACTTGCATGGTGTTATTCTTCCTACTTTTGGTGAAAAACTCAAAAGCTAGCTGAAAACTCCTTAGAAAAGGTTAAAAATAAGTACAACACAAAAGTTATTTGACATGGAAATTACTGAGCTTTTCTAGTTATGCATTTTTTAATAGTTCATGTTAACAGCATAATATTTTTATGTGAGAACATTTGCGCATTACTGAGTTATGCCATATCAGTTGGTGTTATATCAGTGTTTTTTGGATATTCAGAATTTGCATTTTATCAATCAATTTAAGATGAATTTGGTTTTATTCAAAAAATACCCAAATTTATCATCTGACTTCATTCTACATTAAAAATCAAAACTAAACAAAAAAAGAGAAAAAAAATGACTATGAGACTAAAAAACAAATCTCTATAGAATATAACTGATTTTTTTAGAAGCCCCCATATATAAGTTTTGCAGATCAATTCATTTTTTTTTCTTTGTTAAATCCAGATGTTAGAATTGATTTGACATGCATGACATTCATTGTCTTCCTTTAAACCCATTTTTTTGACAATGTCCTTTGCTCATGGACATCAAAGATTAAAAACTGCCAGTGTGGAAAAAATGATGTGCTTTTCCCCCCAGTCCTCTGTCCTCAGATTTTGCTTGGTACTCATGGATCTCTCCACTGGAAAGGCATCACCTTTGCACAATGCCACGTGAATGATTATATGGTGATGAACCTCATAAGGTTATGCCAGAGGATAACTTTCCTCTGGCAGTGCTTCCCCTGCAAGTGTGCCAGGCATGATCGCAGCAGTTGAACTTGCACTTGCTCCTTAAGGATTTTGTGAAAGAATGGTGCTTCTGCTTATAAACTACCCCATTAGGGCTAAATGAGTGGCAGTGTAGGGTGGTTGTGGTCGAGGGGAGGAATGGGGAGAGTAGCTGAAATGCCCGCTTCCTAGGGAGATGTTGTTTGCCTTGATTCGCTGAACTGAAAGCTGAAGTAGTTCAGGAGCTGATCCATGAATGGAAACCAAGCCCTTGCCTTGGAGCAGCAAAGGCATCTGGCAGAAAAGCGGACAAATGGCAGGGCACAAGAACTTTCAGCCATTCAGTTGCAACCTAGCCCTGTAAGTATGGTAAACCTTTGAGCTTATAGTGCCTATGGATTTATCACTTTTAAATAAAGTAGCTTAAACTCTTCAGATTTTACTTACGACAGAAAAAACATGATCTGCACAGTCATCTTAGCATTTTCTTGTTTCTTCAGCTTTAGTTTTAGCAAAGAGCAGTAGAAGGCATGGAAGGCAGAATTATTGCTGGTGTGAGGGAGCAGAGAGCAGCTGAGCTACTTTGTTAACGTGTCTCTGATTTATGGTAGTATTTAACAAGCAAGGGCTGTACTTAGGAACTTCAGATTTTTTAATTTTTTTTTTTTTGTACTCCTCCACAGTGATATAAACATAAGACCCATGTGTTTTTACCACTTTGTTATGCAAATGTACTCTCTAATATTAGTGGTAAGGCTGATGAAAATATGTGCAGCATTTGTTAGGGCAGCTTGCTTGTCATCATTTCCCTCTGTCATGTGCATCTTGTTAAAATGTATGAAGACGCTTTATACATTTGAATAATGTTGTTTGATGTGTATCTGTGAGAGGCATGGTGTCCCAAAGCCCTGTTCCTGCAGAGCTCCTTTAAGATCTCACATATGTGAGCCCTGCTGTTTGCCCTTCATGATCTGTGAGAGCTGTTTTCCAAGCCCTATCAAACCCAGAAGGGGCTAGGAGCAGTGAGCTACTGCTGCCGTTGGTAGATTCAATTTGGCATCTTTGATGTAAAGGCACTCCATTTTGCTTTGAAAAAGAAGATATTTTTGAAAGGTTGCCAAGCCCTGCTCTAGATTACGTGTTGCTTTTGGCAGTCGTTTTTTTCTCCTCTGCACTTGGAGACTAATGATATATGAGGCTACTCAAGTATAAGTGGTCCTCTTTTGCCTGTTCTGGTTGAAACATAGCTGGCCTTTCACCTTTGCCAGGCAGCTGTCTTCAGTTACTTTAAACATGAAGTGAATAGAGCTTGTAGATATTATTCCTGATACCAGTTCTGTAAATATATTACTTTATAGAGCCAAGTTAGTCTTTTTTCTTTTTTCCTCACTTAACCTAATCTCCTAGGGGAAAAACAGAGATAACGTTTTTCACTCTATTTGCTTTAGGAAACATGGACTACCTTTAATTGCATTCTTCTAAATCTTTGCTTTTCTACTTTTTTTTTTGTCTGTTCTGTAGCAGTAAAGGTTGATGAGCAGTGTTGAAGATGTGCTGATGTAAACACAGACAATTGCTAGATCACTGCATCAGCCTTGTTCAATGCATGTTTATGTAATGATGTGGTGTGATTTCCACACTTACGTAGCTGCAGGCAGTTTCCTGGGTTCCCAAGCTTGATGCAAACATTCAATTAATTCTGCTGTTCTTGTTATACCTTTACAGATAATTTCAGTGCTTTGAAGTTTCACTGTCAAGTTACTGTGTGTGGATCTTAAATTAAGTTTTAAAGTCACCAAAAAAAAATATGGAGTTACATGGTTTTTAGCTACAACTCTGGACAACTACAAGGTTGTTTCTTATTGAGATAAAACTGGTAAATGTTGTACGCTTCACATGAGTGTATTCAGACCTTTCTGTCTTTGCATGGGGGACAGTACATCCAGGGAGAGGTAAACAAAATTAATACTTGTAATTTACTTCATTCCTTCTCTTCCTTTCAAACAATGGTCTCTCTGACTTGGGCAATACCCAACTATCAGTGTTGACTCTTAGAAAAAAGTGTCTTTCAATGCCTTACCGTTTATGATGTGGTATCATTTCTGTGTTTACACTGACGGTTTCTGCTGCATTGCTGCTTATTTATTCCCTAGCGGTCTTGATTGCTGTTAGGAAAACATGACTGATCTGATGGGTGCCCACCATAGCCTGTTCTGCATAAATGAATAGAGAGGAGTTTATTGTCTTATAAGGCTAGTAAGCTAAAAGATTATCATTTCCCTTTTATTGGCACCGAGGATATAAGCTCATTTATTGATATGATTCATCTGTGCTTATCAGAAAGCTTCATTTTATCCTCCATTGCTTGGTACTGAAGTATATGTAGTGGTATGGCTTTTTATGTGTGCTTGCCTTTGAACTCACTTGTTCCAGGTATTTTATATTTAACATGTCATATTTCTTACTTTTTATTATAACATGTTGTGGAGCGATAACCTGTTCAGATGGATACTAAAATTAAAAACAAGATCAGACTTCTTTACTATTGGCAGCTCATGGGCAGGGTGACATTTGTTTCTATTGTTGAACATGCAAGCAATGGAAAAAGAAATTCTGATTATCAGTGGTTATTTCTGAGGAAAGGATCTGCAGAAGAAGAGTATCCAGTAGCTCTTACTTGAAACCAGTAAGTAGAAACTGACTGTAGCTGTTGCTTTAGGAAGGCCAGGAAAAAAGTAACCATTTGTTACCTACCTTTTCAAGTAATCATTGGCTATCACCAGGGCAACCTTTTGAAATACCAAAAATAATGATTTCTGTGTTGTAAAATCTGTAAGATCTGAAATACTGGGAAAAATTGAAGTCAAAGTTTATTTCTTGAAAACATGTCTGGGTGCTTTTAACCTTTTCTTCAGTTTTCATAGGAATGATTTATATATTTATCTCTTTTTATGCCCAAACCTAGTTTTTCAACCAGGTTATAGGAAATGTCAGAAATGTGATTTTACTCAACTATTCTTTTGACAGCAGTCAGTAAAGTTAATGTGACAAGTTAAACTGGCTTCTCCTCTTTCTTTTTCTAAGTGGAAACTTAGTTGAAGTCTCTTTTCAAAACTCTATTGCCTGCTCAAATGCAGATATTATATGCATAATGAGGGGTAAAACTGACAAGATGTGTCTGTCACTGGAGTAATGAATATAAAATGATCGTTTGAACTGAATGAACTGTAAGATAGACAATCATTCACCATTCCATGCCTTTTGCAATAAAAAGTGTAAAATGAAATTTACAATAAAATGTGTTCCGTCTGCATCACTGTAGGACAAAGGTTGAGTCATGAGTTGAAATCAGTCTTCCTTATTAACAAGTCATACGTGTGGTTGATAATTAAAGACGAAGTGATGAAGCTTGAAAAAGTAGTGTTTTGTACTTAGATAGGAGACTTAAAAGTTATCTTAAAGTGTATATATATGTGCAGAAGATCTTGTTTCTTTCTTTTTCCAGTATTTTGTCTTCTATTGCATAAGCAAGTTTTCTGTGCTTGCCAAAACCCTGGGTTATTAACTCACTTTACAGTAGGTAGCAGTAATTGAAATAATCCATGGCATTCTCGAGGAATACTAATAACTAATGAATTGAAGTTTATCTGTTTTTAAGATTAGGTAGACAGAAATGAATGCTGAATGAATTTGTAGTCATAAAGAGAATATCCTATGGAAGTCCTCATGTCAGACTGTTCTGAGCAATTTATTCTGGTGTTACCTACTAACCTATCTGGAGGGAAAAATATTGTTTGCTTTCAGTCTTTCTGTATTTCTCAATATTAAATGTGTTTTCCCTGAGAAGCATGTTTTGGTTTTGGTGAAGAAATATAGCTGAGCTGTCAACTTCTAAATATTATGCAGATGAGAGGGCTAGGGTGACTGAGAGCTGGATGTCTCTCCGCCTAACCAGTGATTATTTTGTCAGCTTTGTGGGCCTCTGTTATGGATCTTGACCCAATATGATGTTTTAGATCAAAATATTAGAACAGCAGTTTTCTAGCGTCATTTTTATTTCCTTTAATTTGCTTCAGTCCTGTCAGCAGACCTTCTAGTGGCTGGCCCATAACTCATGAGCCACATGTGACTTCCATGGAATGTGTATGACTCCTGCTCCCAGAGCGCATTTATCAAATGACGAACAACAGGGCTGTGCCAGACAAGGCAGAGGTGGCTGATTGTAATGCCTGTTTCTGGGAAGAAGCGCCAAGTAGGAGTCACTGTGGCAGATGTCATTTGGTTGCCATGCAAGTGAGTGAAACCTCCCATCCCACAGCAGAGAAGAGGAACATGCTCGCATTGTCACCTCCCATAGGTGACCCTCTGTAGTTTGGACCGATGAGGTGGCTTTACTGTGTACGCTATACAGTCAGGAAGATTGGTCCATGAGGTTCCTTGTACAATGTGCTTCAAGTCTGAAAGCACTTTGGCATTGTCTGTGTAGGACAGAAATAGAAATTAATGATATTTGAAAGAGGAAAAAAAAAAAAAGAAAATCTTTGTGTAATATTTTTTTTACATCTGAAAAGCTTTGCAAAGCCCAGAATACTGACTTCTGTTGTTTAATAACAGAGGAGAAAAGGAAATACATGCATTCAAGTGATGTAGAGGTTTCCTCCTGTATTTGGATATCTCCTTCCTCACTCATTTGTATTATGAGGCTGAAGCGAGAGAGGCAATTGTACAAGGGAGGAAAGCTGTCTTAATTCATTGTGGAAGTTGATAGATTGCAGTCATTCCTAAAAAGCCTGTTGGTGCTATGGTTGGAGACACATGGGGACAGAAATATGTTTCTTGGTGCAACCACATGGCCAGCTCTAATCAGAACAGGGCTCAGAGTTTGATAATTCTGATTCCTAATACAGGCAATTTTCTCCACTTTCTTCACTCTGAGCTCCAACTGCACTCAAAACTTATTTTTTAAATCCATAAATGCAGAAGTGAGGAGGAAGTATTTGCTAATGTATATGTTATATTTTAAAATGAGGCCGTTGGCAACCTAATTTCTATGTAAATATACTGATCTGTTTGAAATCACCTAGAAGTTAGGAGACATGCTGAGGAAGTTGAGGGAAAGAAGAGAAAGAAAAATGAGAGGCCATTTACAGGTTGAAATGTAAAAGAGAGAGGCAAGAGAGTTTTGAGGAAGGAATAAAACATTAAAGTAGGATAAGTGATAACTTTAGTTTTAAAACTGTAGGCAATGCACTGAGAAAGAAGATTGCCTTGAAGAAAAATGAAGGATGTATTGATAATGAGCAGGAGCATAAAAGACTGAATTACATCAAACATTGCAGTATAATGGCAGAGCTGCTTATAATCAGGAACAGTCTTAAAGCTTTAAATAAATATTTATTTCAGGCAGTTCCTAGGTCTAAACTATGCTGTTAAAAGAAAAATGAACTAGAAAAAAAAATATGCATAGATAGAATATGGCTGAAAAATACAGCATTGTTGAAAACCGGGATGTTTTTGTGCTTGATATACCAATTATACAGCCTGTATAATTATATGCATTCTTCCATCTTGGATAGCTGAAACACATAGGTCTTGACTATTACAATTTTTGGAACACCCACATTCCTATTAATTTTGTTTGAGAGATGGATTTCTTGTTCTATTTTGGAGAGCGTAGAAGCCAAGGACCACAAACTAATAAATGGCACTGTATGAAAGTGAAAAGAAGTTGAACCTTGTCCCCACAAAATTTTATTCTTTAGGAGAAAGTAGACAATCTGTAACAAATCACAGTCATGAATACAACCTCACTGTACAAACCAGAAGATACTCCCTTGTTGCCTACTCCCTGTGCATTATTTACTGCATTTCTCCCTTCTCCTGTGAGACAGGCAGCATCATTGATTATTATTTGTATGGTGCATTCATGGTAGTAAAACTTACGTAATCAGTATATTTTAGACTATAGAATTATGTAATGTAAATATTTTAGTGCGCATTCTGGAGAAAGGTTTGAGGTGAGGACAGAAAATCAGATGATACATTATTTTTATACATTTAAATTTAAGAAACATCTTAACACAAAATATGGTAATACTTGCAAATGAACTTTATTCAGTTTTTCTCTGTTGAACTATTCTGCCTACCCTATTGATACTCTTACACTTAAACGTTTCATTCATAGTTTTCAGTACATAAATATTAGATAGGAAGTTCTAATGTGAAACTGTGATTTGTGTATAACAGATGTGTACAGTCTTACATGTGTTTACTATTGCAGTGTAAAAGTGATTCTGACGTAGTGTAATCCATTCATGGTTTAACCATAATCCTAAAACAGTACAAAGCAGCAAACAGAGCCACTGTAAAAGTTTCTTTCTTACGCTTTCAGCCTCTGATTCTGTGCATGGTTATATCTTTCCCTTAACCTTTCAGCTTCACAAGCCTTTGCTTGCATAAATGTAAATTGAATTTATCAGCATCTCCCAATTTCTTGCTCTCTTCCTATTTTTACCTGTTCTGTTGAGGTATTCGAGTTCCTTGGTTTTCATAACAAAGGCTTTTCTTTCAAAAATGCAATCACTACTTCAAAGCCAACAAGGCTAATTTGGGAAAGAGTGGTGGCCATAATAAGTAAAAAGCTAATGAGCCTGGGCCATCATCTCCCTGGATTAAATAAAGGACAGGTGCTTTGAAACAATACCTGTCCTTTACATATTCAGGTTCTCTCTACGGGAATAACCTTCAGACCCTGCTGCATGAAACTATGTAATTTTGAACAAATAATGGAAAGATGAACATTAACACTCTCTTCTGTGTTTAAAAAGAGTAAAATGCTTTCTCCCTTAAAATCGAAAGCATTATGATTTAGCTCATTTTCCAAGGTCTCAAATGTGTAGGTTTATGTGCTGGAGCATGACATTTCAGTGAGCTTAAATTATATAACACTCAAGAATCTGTGCTATCAAAATAGTGTGACACAAAATGAATGTATTTTGTAAAGGTTACAATTTCTTAATAGACTTATTTTTTGTTTATTTTAGCCTCATGAAAAATTGTTTTAATTTTGAATTTTTCAAAACACTATTTTGAACTTTGATGCAGTTCTGAAGTTCTCTCTGAAGATTATGCAGACATAACTGCATAAAGCCTAAATTACTTTAATCTCCATTTATAAGACTTCCAACTTGAGTCACTATTTACTAAGAAAAACTGTTCCTGGCCTAAATGATAAAGTGCAGAAAAACTAGTATCTTTGAAAATTTGCTCAGGAAATGTTATAATGTCTGGTTAGAGTGTTCATTTTAGAGGTGTCATAATTGAGACCATAGGAAGAAAAGCCAACAATCAGAGTTCCCTGGTTTTAATATTACAGGCCTTGGAAGAGGCATTATATATGCAAATTTGTTCTTTAGTTAACCAGGGCACCCTGCAGATCTGTAACTCCTCAGTGAGGTCTATCTTTGGTGCTGTTGGGGGTTACGCTTGCTTTTCTTCATAGTTACTGATTTTTTTGTTGTTGTTTCCTATGGCAACACACTGTCTAGATTAATCTGCCCCCCCCCCCCAAAAACAACAACAACAACAACAACAACAACAAAAAAACAAAACAAAACACAATACAACACAATGAAAATGAAACAAACCAATCAACCAAAACACCTGTTTACTAGTGATTCATGTTTCTTTGCATTGCTGGATTACTTGCATTGATGACCATTGATGGCCATGACACAACTGTGTGTGAGTCCTTGTTCAGATGGTATCATCTGCAAAAAATCTTCGGTGGACATTTACTGTTTATTTCAGGAATGAGGACTAGTGTCAGGTGTACTCAAAATGTTTGCTGTAAACTCGTAACAGAAAAATAGATCCATGTCCTGAAGAGCTTGCAGTCCAAATGAAAGGTAAAACATATAAGAGTAAGGCAAAGGTGGAGTCATTAAATACTAAAGAAAGTTAATAATAAAGAAGGGTTAAATAAAAATATTTACTATATTGTGAATCTCAAGTTTTATATGTTTAAGTGAGAATCTGGCTGCTCAGAATAATGCTGAATGAAAGGTCAACACTGTTAAGCAAGATATATTAAATGTTTTTTTAATACAACTAAATACACAGAAAAACAGCTTAATTTGTTTATGACCTTTTCTGTCCTTGTAACACTAGAGAAAACATTTTTATGCTATTATATACTTTCTCCAAGATTTTTAACTCCATGTACAAGGCTTTAATAGGATGTGTGCTATTGGAGTTGCCATGGCTCATTATGGGACAGGCTCGTGCGATTCCAGTCCTGCTCCTGCATACGTGGTACACAGGCAACTCCCTGGTCTGAACACTTAGACATACAGACTGATTCAGAATTCAGTTTTTCACACTGTAATCTATTTGTTATGACAAATATTAATAGATAAATGTGTAAGGACTGGACATCTAAATCAAGGCGGCGAAATTTCTCTTTTATTAATAAAAAAGAACTTGTAAGCTTAGCAGTAGCTTAAGGCACAGAGAGCGCAATGGTGTGGTCCATTACCTAAAAGACAATGGCAAGGCACAGTGTAAAATTTTATTTGTATATGCACATGTAAATTCCAAATGCGTTTTTCAGAAATAGTGATCACAGGTAAAAATGCTGCTTATAGTTTTATATATCAATATTGTGGGTAGAGTTTTATGAAATCTGTCGCTTAAAATATTTTTTTCCATGTAAAGTAGAGTTTGGGGTTGACCAAAGCATTTTATTAAGTTCCTATTAAATGCTTATATTGATGTGGTCAGTATTAAAAAGAATAGTCCTCCTGCATCCCAAAAAGCATGTGTGTTTAAGAATAAAGTATAATTAATAAAAAAATATATATAGCATGTCAAAATAAATACACTACATTATTTTACTTTAGAAATAGTGTATAGACTACAGCCTGATATCATCATGCAGCTTTTGGACAAATAAGTTTGTAACATGAATGAGCTGCTAACAAAGGAATATTCTACCTCAGGTTTTTATGTAAGAACAATTTTTTCTAATGGGACTTATTACTGAAAGGCCTTCACTGGGGGGCCAGAAGATGTGCTAATCACAGAATACTTTCTTGTGCAGTCTTTCGTGCAAATTAGGCTTTTGTTGTGCAGTACGATCAAACCAATGCCAATTTATCTTTGGGTCTCCAATGAGTAATGTAATGTTGCTGAGATGCACTGTTAATGTATTCTTTAGTTAAAATGTTCCACAAAGAGTTCTGGGGGAATCATGTCTCATAGATTACATAAATCCTGCTTTAACTGAATTTAGTGTCAAAACTCACATTGCCTTAATTGGGGTAGGAATTTCACATTATTATTTTATGTAGAAACACGTAGAACATTATAATTTAAATCTATCAAAAAGTAAATCATGAATATAACTACTGGGGTTTGAGTAATTCAGGCAGTGGCATCACACAGAGAACTAGGCGTGTTGTGAGACAGAAGAATTTTTTTCTTTACAATTTGTCAATGGCAAAACATATAGAAACTGTACCTATGTTGAGTCTCTTTTGTTTGTAAGGGAACCATAGTATTCTGTTTTTCTGTTGAAATAACCAGTCAATGTTTCGTTCTCTAATGCTGAGGAAGATTTAACCCTGTGAATCACATTTACTTCTCCTACTTCCCAGTGATTTTCAGTATCTAACTTAGTTTCTTTTCCTTCAGAGCACATTAATCCATCTCCCTGCCTTCTCTGCCTTCTAGAGGAAGACTTAAATTAAATTTTTACCAGATTACTAATCCCCATTTGTTCACTGACCTAATCCCACAAATCTGCATATTTTCTAAACTATTTGTCCTCATCTGCTACTGTGTGAGATTTTTGATTTTGTTTCCAGCTCATTCTGGAATAGGCAATGCAGGAAATCCAGGTCTGCATCTCTAGTCCTATCCTGGAGGAATTAAGGTTTGCCACAATATGAATTCACATGTGCACAATCCAGTCTGATATATGAACTATGTGAAACAGAAATAGTGACCTAGAGCTCTGGCCCTTACTGACCCCACAAGTCTTCCTGAGGTGTTTACACAGCAAAGTGTCACCCTACAGGAGGAGTGGACTGCAAAACTGATGGCATTTGGACTTGGGAAGGAGGGTTTTTGGGTATAATGATTGCTCATTGCAGATGCCAGTATGTCATCTGCATCACTAGGATTTTTGTTATTCAATATTCTCTTAATAGGGCATTAGAAGCACTCTATTTTGCTGTACAAGATAAGGACTTGTAGTGCAGATTGCATAAGGCATGAAGTTCAATGAAGTTTATATTCTACAGAGATTAATGGGATTTTAAGCATACATTTAAAAGGCTTTGGAAGTTTCCTCAACTTTGGCTGATTTTAGAGGAAGGCCTTTGTCACATAGGATTCCAGTGGGCTGAGGTAAAACTCAATGAAGATAGCAGATGAAAGAATTAAAAAAAAACTGATCTGAGTGATAAAGTGTAAGTTTTCTGCTGATTTTAATGTAATCAATAAACTCTAAGCTAGAGACAGAGATGAGAGAACACATTGGTACATTTAAATGTATGGAAAATTAATCTTCTATTTTGGAAAAACGAAAACATTTGCATTCATAAAACAGTTTTTAAAGCGCATAATTTGCTTCCTCAAGCTTTAGCCTCCTGAAGTTTGGAAATCAGCATTTAATTCAGCTAGACAATATTGACTCTACATTAGTGTCAGTAGTTGTAGCTACTAGTCTTCACTTTTCTTCCTGTCATAGTTCTTTTTTAAGGTGTTATTTTTGGATCAGTGATGTTTTCTGAGTATTGTAAGTTAGGAATCATCTAAGATTTGGAAACACCATTGTACTGCATTCCTTGTACTCTCGCTGTCTTCCACCTCCCACCCCAGAAGTGCCTATCTTGGGTTATAGATCTTGTCACTCCTTGTAAGATACACATTTTGCCCATATTATGGTTCAGTTAATAATACTTCTGCACTGACAAATTGCAGCTCTGTTCACAGGCATTGTGACTTGGAAGATTTAATTATTAGAGAGTACGATTGCCTTTAGAAATCCCTGCACAGGTCTTGCTGTATGGTAAACCAGGTAGTTGTCTTTTAGCTCTGTAGGTGCTCAAGGGTGGAGTTTGTGTACCTGGAGTCATGCCCATAGGAAAGGTCTTTAGGCAGGTTGCAAAAGAGCTTGAGGAAGGCATTTGTTATTTGTTTTTCCTACTGCTGATGTATCGATGTTTTATCTGTGATTTTGTTCTCTTGGTTTCTGCTGCAGAGCTTCGGGGGCACCGTTTGGTGCAGGTGTTAAGTACTCAGATGGAATCGCAGTTTTTGAGTGAGTTTGGCACATGGTGCTGGCTGTTTTTTTTACCAGATGTCAGGTGGCAAGTAGCAGGGTGGGTTTTTGAGTGGGCTACCTGGAGGGGCCAACACCCAGGCCACTTCACAGAGCACGGCAAAAGGGCACCAAGGTAGAATGAGGGGGTTTGGCATATTTTTTCAGATTTTTTGTGTCTTCCCGTTCTCTGTGTTCCTCTTGCTCTGTTTTGGCTTTTGTCCTTGAGTTGGCTTTCAAGACCACGTTTCTGGGGGCATGGAAGTTCCTGCAGACTCAGGAGTTTGTTTTTCTTTTGCCTTTCTTTGCTTTGTTCTTTTTCAAGCCACTTGCATTTGCAGATGCAGCACAGAGTGGCAGTTTTCTACCAAGATGGGTTTAATTAAATCTAAAAGCTTGTAATCACAAGCTTTGGTGGGACAGACAATGAAAATGCAGTGCAAATGGTGCATACAAATTTTAATGAATTGACCTCTAACTGTAATTAAGCAAAAAGATAATTGCATTATCCTAGATGCTACAAATTATTTACATTACAATTTTATATGGATGACTAACAAAGTATAGGAAGGGGAAGCAAGTTTAAAAAAACAAAACACAGCTTTCATCTGTATGCCTTAAATATCTGTTTCAATACATGAAAGCATGGTACTGGTTTCACCTTTTACCCAGGTAGACAAATTCAAGGAAAAGATATCTGTCTGATCAATCGAGAGAAATTCTTAAATGTACCGCATATATCAGTCAAATACTTTCATTTTTTGTTTGCAGATCTTTTGTTTTAAAACAACAAATAAATGAATAAAAGACAAACATATTTTTTTCATTTTAGAGTTATTTTAAGGGTGTGCTGCAACTTAATAGAGCTTAAGAGGAAAAGTAATTTTCTTTTTAGCTCTTATCTGCTGAGTTTTCCGCTTGTTTGCTCTTGAGTTGTGCTTGCTATATAGTACACTGCTCTCACAGTTTTTTAAATTTTCGCATATGAACCTGTATATAAATTTCTGTAATCATTTTTAGCAAATGCAAATCCAAAAATTCAGTTTCCCTGTCACATTCTTTTATACATACCTGATAACTGTATGCACTATTGAGAAACATTGACGTATTTTATTTTGGTAACAATTGCTACCGCTTCCATTTTTAAGATAAAATGCAAAATTCCCTTTAGTTTATAAAGTTTATAAACATTGCAAAAATGCTGATGTTAATCTTTGTCTCTAATAAACACCGTGTATAATAGGGATTATAAAATCTCTTACATGATATGAATTTCATTTTTCTTTTATATTTCTTTTCTATTTAAACATGCTATTTCATGTATTATAAAGTAGACAGCATGATAAAACGTTTTTGCTCTGTTTAAGTAAATGCAGTCTGGCATTGCTGTAACTTTAACCTAAAATTTTGGCTATATTACATTAACTGAGAAAAGAATGGACTTTTAACATAGATTGGGGGACATTTTAAACTAAACATGGATCAAAAGGAAAGGCATAACTCTGTGTGTGTGTGTATATATATACACATATAAAAACATATTCAGATATGACTTTGTGTGTCTGTAATAAAGGTAAAGTTCTTAAAAGATCCGCTTGTCTCATGGGCTTTCTGTAATTTTCTGCCTATTTTATATATGTCGTCTAAAACAAATTCTTCCCCTAAACATGAATACAGCCTGGTTATGAATGCCTGTCTGTCTCAAATTTCTTAAACTCTTTTTCCTACAACACCAAAAATAATTATTTGAAGGTCAGAGCTAGAAAATTGGAGGGTAAAAGGAAATTCTGCTTATGTTTACAGGAAGTCCTGTTTTGAACAGATCCTGCTCTAAGGAAGAATTATTAAGTGATTGAGTTGCATGTGCTGTTTTTATTTCAGTACGCTAACATTATGAAAGTAGAGAAAGAGGAGAAATTTCATGTTTATAAAGCAGGCATTGCTAGAAAAATATCTAAATTGTATTTAAATGCGTTTAATTCTAAAGTATCTTGAAATCTGACTAAGTAGCTAGAACAGGACAGGACAAAACACTTTTGAAAAATCCAGTTACCACAGGATACACGAAGCTTGTGTAGTCATAACTATTCATTTGGAGATGTTTGTAACAAGAGCTTGTAAATAATTATAACTTTCATTGTATTTTCCTTTTATTTTATTGTTCCTTTTTTTCCTGCTGTACTGCTCCCCAAGGTGTAGGACTAAATTGTAGCAATTGTTGCTAATGTACTTTCTCCTCTTCCTACCCCAATGTAATCTAAGGAATTATGTTGCTGTCATTCACTTGACGGTTGTTATTGCTCATGGGATACTAATGGAAAAAAGACTTGCAGAATTTCAGTCGCTGAATACTGTGACTCTTCCTTAAGCAAAAGTGTCATTGAAATTATTCTGCAGAATACATTGTAGGAGCAAGGAGTTTGTTGTTGTTGTTTTGTAAGATCTCAGGCAATTAACAGAACCAGCAGGAAAGAAAATCTGGATTTGGTTCTTTTAGTTGCGTAAGGGCTTTGCTTTTCATGTAAACTCCTATTTACTCATTCATTTATTGTTAAATTGTATCTGTGTTCAATCAAGAGACGGATTGTTATTTTGTACTGCATATATCAATCAAACTCTTTCAGTCATATCAGAATACAAGTGGAGCATATTTGTGTATGAATGTTTCTGTTAAGAAATTCACCTATAACAGGTACAGAATACTTCAACTGCCCTGCAAACTGAAATCCCGCATCCCATACAAAGCTCTGAAATTGCGTCCATCACTTCCCATATTTCAACATCAAGACTTTTGACCTTCATCCCATTACATAAGCTTGCCAATCTCTCTTTTGGCTGGATAGTCATTACAAAAATGAAGAGATTTGAGTTCCCTGTTTTCCATTTCACCTTTCAGTGACACATCCCCAGTTTAATCTTCCCATTGCTTAGTTTTTGCAAAAATGGGCAGAAACACTGGGAAGATGAGTATACCTTCCTTTGAAACAATATATACTCCAACATATAAATTAACTGAAAGTTCTCATTTTAGTTGTTGTAATGTAGAATAATTCATCTTTAAAAGAACTCAAATCATTCTCCCCAACTCCACAGTTTCCTAATGATTAGAGCAAAGGAACAAGAAAGAAAAAGAATTGCATTCAATTTGCCATAAATAGTGTGGGTTTTTTTTTTTTTTTTTTTTAAATTGTCCAATTCTTCACCTGTCTTTGGTGTCTACAGCTATTTTCTTATACTTTGAAGAAGCTGTTTGGGACAAACATTCTTGTTTCTTGCTCATTCTTGTCTGAGGGTTTCTGCAGAAGGCAAAGGTTATGGTGGGGGTTGTATGTGTGGGGGGAGATTGTGTGTTTTTGTTTTTTAAATGGCATTATTGTAAACAATCCCACTTGGTCCTATTTGATTTTGTTTTAAGTGTCAACGCTCCATCTTTTGTTGAGGTGATTTCTGTTACTTCACCAGATATTTTCATCAGCATCTGTTACACACACCTAAAAAATATGTACAAAAATTATCTTGTATCCGGACTCGGTGGAAATGTGTTTGACAGTGCAGCGTTCCCTGATATCTGCCGTAGAACTTTCTTTAAATTGCAATTTGTTTAGGCGAGCACCATTGTATTACTTCTGTAGGAGCTCCAAAAACATAGAATTCGGATTATAGCTGTGGAAACAAAATGCTATTTATAAGCATGGTGAAGCTATGCCTGTTAGAAAATAAAAAGGAAAAGCAAATTGAATTATCATTTTTTTTACTATACAATAAGTAGTAGATGGTGAGAGGGAGGCATGAAAGGGTTCAGGAATAAGACAATCTGATGATGCATAGTGTATCCCCTACTTGAAAGGTGTTTTTTGTGTGATCCTGTTATGTACTTCAAAACTAGATACCCTAACATTCAACAGCAATGTTTGAGGGACAGGTTTTTCAGTAGAAATTCAGATCCCATTTAAGTATCACTAGAGCTGGTTGAAGGGAAAAGAAGTGGTTACTTTGATTAGTGATTAAAATTAATATATTTTTTTTCATCTACAAGGTGCAGGTCATTTTAGATATTTTTCCACAAACATTAAATGAGAAGTTGACTGGGAGTCCAATATTCTCACCTCCCTTCTGCTTACCTCTAAATCTTGACAAAGTTGTGTTTCTTTGGACATCCTTTCTCTTGCATCAGTTTTGCAGCTGAAAACAATTACGTCAAAAGTGTCTGACCCTAATTATGTCTGACACTTGGGAACACATTAAAAATATTTTGAAAATTGGCTTTTTATTTTTGGTGTCTTAATTGGAGGGACGTCTGTAAGTGTTGTTTTCTTGTCAGTGAATTGTGGTACAGTATACAAATAATTTTGTTTTCATATTTGAACATTTTTAAAATCTTGGGATCTAGTTAGCAGATTTAGAGTAATATTGGATATATATTAAATGATTTCTCTTTTTAAAAAAATAGTAAACTAATTGTATGGAAACTAATCAAATTAATTAGGCCTACTATTTTTTCTTCTCTAGTGAACAAACATAAACCCTGGATTGAGACATCATACCATGGAATCATAACCGAAAATAATGACACTGTAATTTTGGATCCTCCTCTTGTTGCTTTGGATAAAGATGCACCTGTTCCCTTTGCAGGTAGGAATATGCATTAGCAGTAGCATTTAAGCTTATGGACTGCATTATAAAGTTATTAGCATTAAGGAATTTGTGGTGCAGGAAGAATGTAATCTGAAGGATGTGTTTAGAGGCTGTATTTGAGTACTCAGGACTTGACCATAGACCCTGCAATGAGATGTCTTTTACAATGAACGTGACTGCTCATTTGTTGTGGAGCAGAAGTGATTATAAACAGTGTAAAACAGCAGGCATGCACTATCAACGTTTTTTAATGAAAAACACAGGAATCATATAATTAAATTTGAATTCACTTTTATAGAAACTAATCATTACAATTGCCTAAAGTAATAATATGTAGTTAATTCTGTTTAGAAGTAACAGCATTTGTTCTTCTCTTCCTGTTCCACTCCATGACCTAAACCTGGCTATAGCCAAATTATGTGGCAAGTATTTAAAGGTGCTGAAATCTTATGTTAACTGCATTAGTACTTTATAACTGTCAAGACTTGGGCAGAAAATATAATGGAGATTTTGAAGATTTTTATGAAGATTACTGTGTGCTAGATGTATGTCTTTCAGACGTTTTACGTTTATTAAACCTATTTTCTTGATACTTATTGTCATACTATATACTTAAGCAGCAAAGAGCACTTTTGCACATCAAACAAATTTTCTCTTAAATTCACTGTTTCATTAAGAATATTTGTTTTAAGGAGATGTGAAAATGTTAATGCTTGACAGCTGTACTGAGATCCTAAAATGATGCTTTTTTTTAAAAAAAATATATTGTTTAAGAATGTTCATCTTGTATAAGGAAAGGAACTGAGGAAGATGAATATCCTTAGAATGCTCTTGTGGAATACGGTTATAATCAGTAAGCAGTAAGTCACAGTACTTGGTCCAAAAAGCATTTTACAGCAGCATCTCAGAATTGTTAATTAGCTATTTTCCCCAAAAGCATATACTGGCATAAACTCATTCCATGCAAGACAGGGATTCACAAATGTTTTTATATACTGAACCTAATTTTAATATCAAGATTGGCCTGTGACTCATGGTGCCCCCCTGGTTCTTGGTTTTGCAGAAGTTTTTTCCTCAAATATATGTGCAGGGAGGATATTCAGTGGAGAGGACTCGACCGAATTCAGTCAGAGGTGAAAGCCTCAGGTAGCATATATACATGGACACAACAACCTGAGCACTGAAGACTGTTGTCCGTATATCAGTTTCTATGGCACTGAGTTACCTGTTAATGGAGGCATAATCAATGTACATTCAGAGATAAGTAGACAAGCCCCTATCTGGGACATACTAATTATAATTAGGACAGGAGTATTTCATAGAAAGATGCTCAGGATAAGGTGTCTTGATTCTTGATTCAGTAACTACTATTTTAAGCAAAGGAAAAAAAAAATATTTTTTTTTCCAAATTATTTTTTATGCATTTATCAAGAAGCTACTGTATTTTAAAACAAAAACTGTGGAATGAGACTTCAAATGATAAGCTGTTCTCTGTGGTTTGGACTATTGCGTCCAGTTCTGGGCCCCTCAGTTCAAGAAGGACAGGGAACTGCTTGAGAGAGTCCAGTGCAGAGCCACAAAGATGATTAAGGAAGTAGAGCACCTCTCTTATGAAGAAAGGCTGAAGGAGCTGGGTCTGTTTAGCGTGGAGAAGACTGAAGGGTGACCTTATTAATGTTTATAAATATGTAAAGGGTGAGTGTCAGGAGGATGGAGCAAGGCTCTTCTCGGTGACATCCAATGATAGGGTTCCACGTGTTCCCATGGGACCTGATCTAGGTGTTCCTGCAGGGGGATTGGACTAGATGATCTGTCACGGTCCCTTCCAATTCCTAACATTCTGTGGTGATCTCTTCCCACCTAAATGATTCTATTGCTCTATAATGTATTTGAGTAATTTTCCTTAATGCTAACTTTCACATTTATATGCAATTCATTATTCCAAATGTTTGTGTGAAACAGCAGTAAACTTAAGTTTATTTCAGCAAGGATTTCATCTCTCTGTGAAATCTTCAGCTACAGTTATTTAGGAATAAAGATCAATTCATAATGAAAATATATCCTTTTCGTTTGTGTGCAGTCCATCTCATTTGCTTCTTTCATTTGCATTCCCTTGGGAATATTACAGAGATGTTAATCATATGCTGTTTCCACTGATACTTCTTCAAACTGTTTGCTGACTTTTTTTACTATTTTTTTTTTAATTTAACTTCTTCATTTATTAATTCTATTAATATTTTAAGAAGCACTATGGGGTCTGCGATGGAAAATACTTGGTGTGTATCTCTGACATTAATATTTCAACTTATTTCCAGGTAGTAATGTGCTTTTGACCTCATGATCTGCAATCCAGATGTAACATTATAATAATTATTGAACCCTTAATTTCCTCAAAGGGCCTGGATTCCCTGTCTGTTTTGAAATACCTTTGTGTGTTTTTGTTTTAAAGGTTCTTGCCTTTTTAATTGTTGGAGTGCCATTTCTTCTTATTTCTGTTTTAAATTTACTATTTAATATTATGTAATTTTATTTGGCTTCATAACATCCATAACATTATTATAGGTCTTTAAGTAAAATTCAATTTGTGTAATGTGTTTAGCAGGAGCAAACTGAAAATACGCACAGCTGTACACATTAACAGTATTCACTAGCTCTACATTTAATAGTATTTTAATGTGGAATTTCTTCTATGGCCATATTTTGTTTAGGTGTGGGAAACTTCTATAATGTAATATATTGGTCTTCAGTGGTACAAGAGAATCAGAGCTCCAACTGTACCTTCCCCATTGCCCTACTAATATTTTTTTTTGTATTTTATCCACCTATTTTAGAAAAGTTTTTAAATTTTTAATCTTTCAAAAGACTTTTCCATGAATTGGTTTTTAAAAATGGTCTCAGATTCAAGAATATATCAGGGCAGAGTTTCTGATCTGTGCTTGGATATCTACTCAGATTTCCTTGGATAAATTATATTAAGCCTAAATGTATGTCTTCTTCCTCTGGAACTACAGCTGCTGCAATAGTTTACTTGCAGATTGTTGGCTGTTCATCAGTACTTGTGTTGGCTTATATAAGTAGGCATTTGTTTTCAGTAGTACTAGTATGTATGTAAAGAAACAAACTGCCTACCAAACTGCTATATATCCTTTCAGATTTCATCCGGGTATAAGTTCCATAGAAACATAAAATTCAAGTAAAAAAAAAAAAAAAGCTCTGTTAGCCATCAAGTTGATATTCCTAGGGAACACCTCTGTAGCCGCATAGCCAGATGTTATGTGGACAGTGTAATCTTTCTTCTTTTCTTCATGCTTTCTCTTTTAAGTGCTCATCTTCCATAAATGACAGGCAAATTACAGGGTTTATCATTACAGGGTGACAGGTCAGAGTAGGTAAAATGCACAGTTAATTCTATACATTTATTTAGTTTATACATATATGATACTATGATATATTCCATATTTATATATGTGTATTCCCAGTGAGGACATAATCCTTTGGGAACCATGCCAAACTTGTGGAAGTAAGGAAGTGTGGAAGTCCTTGCATTTATGGCCAAAGTAAGGACAGCTTCAGAAAAGAGGTGCACAAGTGTTGAGGCAGAAAGTGTTGCGTCAAAATGAGTGCACTGGAGCCACATGTCAGAGAATATAAACCTCGCTGAGTTTTGTCTCCAAATTAAATCCACATTCTGCTTTATAAAACAAAGTTATATGGGATATCTGTGGATATGCCAACACAGTGGTCTAAGATTATAGTGATGACAAGATTTGTGCTACCAATAACAGGTGCTAGTGGAGAATGAGATAATGCTATTTTTTCTACACAAGAAAGCACAGGTCCACTGTACTGCCCTGGCTTAAAGGAACCAGGAAGGGCTGTTTGTACCACTTAGTGTAAGATCTCTTAGTTCAGCAAGAGGAGCCTGGAAATAATGCAGGTTTTCCAGCACTGAGCTGTTTATTATCAAGGATCCTTTGAGCAAAGTACAGATTGCATTGCCCCTGTCCATTGCCCTGGTGCACAGGTGGCTTACACACTTCATATGTTGCATCTAAGCAAAATTTCTTTCACCTGATAGCTGCTTTGTTACTAGGAACAAAAGCAGAACTAATTTATTAAGACACATTTGATATTCATCTGTGATTCTTATCTGCCCCCAGTGGTTCTATTTGTTTTCTATACCTGTTCTTATGTTCTCAGTTTTTAGTTAAAATGTTAGTTGTGGCATAGACCTGGTCTTACTTTTTCTGTTTTCTCTTAAAACTTTAACTTAGTTATGAACACATTTTAACAATTTTTTCTCCATGGCTACTGAGGTAAGTCTTTTATTATCTGTCTTGTCAATCCATTCTGGTAATACACACATTATCGTGCATGTCAAGTCCCTGTTCACGGAGTGGTCACAAGAGAAAATGCCTTCAGTCCGCACAGTTTTTTTCTCCTTTGTCATATTTTTGAAATCAAGAGTGACGACAGGAGAAAGAGATCTGTGTAGCTGCCACCTCAGCAGGTCTGTGTTTCCAGGGAGGACTAACAGGAGATTTAGAAAACTTCTAAGCTGGCCTGTAAAAATGCTGGCTGCCTGATATGATCAGCCTCTTTCATGACTGGAGCGTGAAGAATTTCACAATATTGCAATGAACTGTCTTTGGTCTTAAGAATTTATTGTGAATTGTGCAATAATCAGTGTATATGTAAAACTATAGTTCTTAGAATTTTCATGGAATTAGTATGCTCACTTTTTATTTTTTATTTTTATTTTAATTTCTGTTTATTTTCAATGCAAGCACATCTTTGCTGGATTCTAGTTTTGAAGGGAATTTTGAAAATACCATAGTGAATGGTTAAATGCCATTAACACCCGGGATGCAGCCTTATGCAGGGTACCACAAAATAACCATGAAGAAACTGCAAGTCCTGAAGATACAAGTTAAGCCTAGTCTGTCTTAAGCAGTATAGCGTTTCCTGTAGAATGAGCTTGCTTACTCTGTAACAAAATCCATTGGAAGAATCATAAAATAAGTAAAACAAACCAAAAAAAAAAAACCTCTTAAAAAGAAGGAACATAAATTTAATTATACTTGCACCAACCTGCAGATTCAGCTGGAAATCACTTCTAGGATTTGACTTTCAGGCTTAGGAGTGGTTTAGCTAGAAACAAGGTGAGATCAGCTGAGCTGATTTGACAGTGGTCCATTTCTGTGATGGTAAGAAAACCTCACAAAATGCTGGAGGATTTTGGAAGGCTATTTGGAAAGGACACCTGTCTGTATTTTAATTACAGCAACACTGTTTCATTAGTACTGTGCAAAAATGGAGCTGAAAGGAACCTCAGGATGTCTTCAGCCCATCCTCCTACCCAAGGCAGGACCTATTACATCAGTGTCATTCCTGATAGTTTTCTGTCCTAACCATAAAAATCTGTAGTGACAGAAATGCAACAGATTTCCTGGGCAGTCTCTTCCACACTGTTGTGGTTTAACCCGGCCGGCAGCTAAACACCACACAGCCGTTCGCTCACCCTCCCCCCTCCCTCTCTGGGATGGGGGAGAGAAACGGGAAAGTGAAGCCCGTGAGTTGAGATAAAGACAGTTTATTAAGACAGGAATATAATAATAACAATAATAATAATAATAGTGATAATGATAATAGTATTAATAATAATAATGTGTAAGAAACAAGTGATGCACAATGCAATTGCTCACCACCCGCTGACCGATGCCCTACCTATTCCCGAGCAGCCGGCCCCCCCACCCCGGCCAGCCACCCCTATATATTGTTTAGCATGACGCCAGATGGTATGGAATACCCCTTTGGCCAGTTTGGGTCAGCTGTCCTGGGTCTGTCCCCTCCCAGCTCCTGCTGCACCCCCAGCCTGCTCGCTGGCAGGACAGAGCGAGAAGCTGAAAAGTCCTTGGCCTGGTGTAAGCACTGCTCTGCAACAATTAAAACATCAGCATGTTATCAGCGCTCTTCTCATCCTAATCCAAAACATAGCACCCTACCAGCTACTAGGAGGAAAATTAACTCTGTCCTAACTGGAACCAGGACACACACTTTACCGTGCTCACAGTTTTTTGTGATGCCTAACCTGAACTTTCTGTGCTGCAATTTTAGCCCATTAGTTTTTGTCGTATCCACCATGGATAGGCAGAGGAGATTATTGCCGTTCTTTTGTTCAGCAACAACCTTTTATGTCACTCCCTGAAAGCACCGTGAGCATCTTAAATAGCACAGGAGCTTCAGCTGTCCATTGTGTTACTGGTAGAGAAGGGAAGCAGAGAAATAGGAGGTGACTTTGAGAGCAATGAGATGATGAATGCCCTTTTCACCTTGAAAGTGAACAGCCTGACTCTTCACTGTATCTCCATTATTAGGCTGATACAATTGCGTGAGTGAAGTGTGTTGCACTAAGTATAAACTGGGTAATTTTATCGCCGTAAGTTGGACCCATTCAGTCTGAAGCTGCTCTTACGCTCTAGATAGATTTACAGATAGCCTTTTTAAAAAAGGTCAGGTGTGTGTCTTACTAGCTCTGCAAACACAGGTACTCTGTCTCAGAAACAATTGCAAATCAGACTTCTTTTGCAGATGGAGTCCCAGTCTCTGACAACCATTTTGGCTTTGCTAAAATCACTGTAAAGGATGAGTAGACCTTCCAAGGAAGGATGTCTGAATATTCACTAAGCTACAGACTACATCCACAAACTCTCCCGAATCATCTTTCTTATTTTAGCAGCTCACAGGAGTGTGTATTCTGAACAGCACCACAGCTAAATCCAGTAGTTATCAGTCTGCTTACACCCAGGGGTTCGAACACAAAATCCTATTTCTCTGCTTGAAAATGTGAAGCGTCCATTCTTCTTGTTTGCTTATTTGCTTTTATTGATAAGCAGCGGCACTGGTAACAGAAACAGTCTTTTTGGTACAGTGTTACAAATAGGGAAATTATTCTTCAAATTGTGTCTCGGAATACTGTCTTTTTTGACTCTCACTATAGGCAAGATGTAAAATATGCTGTCGGTTTTATAATGCCCAGAATTTGTTGGTGTTAAATATTTCACTGTGAAAGTGATGCATGATCAAAAAATCTGAACTGTAAGTTAACTCATGGAGTATTGCTGTCATTTGTAATGAATGTAAAATTCAAAAACAGAAGTTTAAAAATTCAGCAGGTGATGTATTAATGCAGTTTAATTAATTACGACTGTAGCCTTTAAAGGCAAAAATAGAATCTCATCATTGTGATCATGACCTAAGGTAGAATAAAAGATTGGCAGCAGCACAGTCAGCTCAGCTTTGACCTGAGGGTGCTGTTTGCCATCCAGTAAAGTTAGGGTGATAGATGCTCAGACCTCTGATTAAGAACACACCAAAAAATCTCACTCTGACAGTGACCTCTGTTGGTTAGTCCCTGAAATTCAGAGGTGAAAGTTTTGTTTTTTCCTCTTGAAGTTTTTGCCAATTAGGCTTGATAGCCATTCATATTCATTTTGACAGTACTGAAAAAAGTAGGTCACATTCATGTTTGAAATGAAGACTAAAGGTTCAAGAACTCAGACTGTTCTGATAAAGCTCTTAGTAGCTGCTGAGTGGTCTGTCATTGTAGGAGTATGTGGCTAGGAAGAAATTCAGTCTTTAATGCATGAACAGTGAGGAAAGGTGCTTCTGGCAGACAAAAAAAGTAATGAATGAGAATGGTGGAAATAGACTTTATTTACTATACCTAAATATGATAAATTATGTGAAGCCAGAAAGAAGCAAGTAAAGTAACCAAGTAATTATGGTTTGATCATATTCATTTGGGCTTTTAGGCTTATGGAGAGGAATAGAATTTTTATGCTTATTGCTTTGAAGTAAATTGGAACTGTTTTGAATAGGTTTTTTTATAAATAAAACTTGATCTTTGTAAAATTCGGGCAGAATATTACAGTGGATGTGCAAACATGTACATGCAGACAGGGACAGAATTTGTCATTTTTTGGTGCTGCAGTGTCACACTAACTAATTAATCAACTATTTAATTAAAACAGGTTATTAGTGAAGTTGCCAGGAAAACAGCATCTGTCATTAAACTTCTGGGCTAGAACCAATAGACCTGTAGGTCCCAAAATTGGTAGGTACGGTTAGGCTCTAACTATGGGTATAGATTGTATCACACACCTTCTCTGAAACTAATGAAACTAATGAAGCCTTGTTGTATGAATACCTTTAGGTTTAATCAAAAAAATCAAAATTTCAACAGCTTGTTAATGTCACCATCAGAACTATGGCTAGTGATTACAAGATAACCCAGTCAAACAAACAAACAGACAAACAAAAACTTCCTTAAAGAAGAAGCCAAACAATTCTGTTCAAAGTAGCAAAGTTCTCTGTCAAATTCAAATGAATTATATTGTGGGAATTACTGTTTCCTGCAGCCCTGTCTGTAACAGGATACAGAGAGATGCAGTTTTCTTTCTTCTGTTCCTAACACCTTGCAAATTCCTAAATCCTAAAAAAAAAAAAAAAAAAAAAAAAAACACAATAATGTAGGAATCATAAATTTTCTTAATCAGATCTAAATGTATCAGACAAATTTTACAGAAAATACCAGAAAAGCACATTCACAATGACCCATTTTTTCTATGAAATTATACTGTTAGTCATAGTATACTTACCTTTTTGACATTACAGTATTTTATGTTTTCTAGAAATGGGCCATTAATTTTAATGCACTTCCTTTTTCTTTGGTGACCATTGCATTTGACTTTGACTTGCAAAGCTAGGTATCCATCCAGGAAGATTCACATTTATTACTAAATGTTTTGGCCAATGCTTCAGTTATGGAATTTCAGGAATTTCAAAGTTTGTTTAAATTTTACTTGCCTATTTATAAAGGTGTTCATGTGACTATTAGAAAGTTAAATGGAAACATCAAGAAATTTTTAAACTGTCAACAATTATGAATTGACAAAAATATGTGCTATATCTCAACAAACTGGTGAAGATAATACAAGGTATATAAAATATCACTAAAACACCTTTTTTAGAGACATTTCTAAGAGATGTTAAATCTTGAATCAGTAGATCTAATCTCAGTGGTACTGCAGCAATTCGTCCTCTGTGCTGACAGTGTCCATCTGTAAGGACACAGGAACATACAATGTCTGTAACCAATCCAATTATCTGCTTATATTTATGTATGTTAAAACAATATATCTGAATTAGCAGATGAAATATGAAGTTATTTCAATGAACTACGCCTTTAAAAAAAAAAAAAAGAAAAGATGCAGAAAGTAATTTATTTCATTGAGGTACCGTTTTAACCTATGTTTCCTTCACAAGAATGTGAGTTAAGATTGACTTGCTTTTGCAAAGTAATTTTCGCTATGTACTTAAACATGGATTCTACACACTTCCCTAGCTCTCTAAAATCAGTGGTGTTTTCTCAGCTCTGAATTTAGATTCTGAATGATACAGGAGAAGCAAAGTACCATAGAAAATACATAACATTTTGCCTCCTATGTTAAATGACTTCAAACATTTTAAAGTGGGACTTTCGTGATCTGAAGACACTCCTAAGTTCATGTAACAGATTAGTCAGCAAACTTATGATTTTAAGAATATAATTTCTATTTGGTAGTAACAGTCTCATGCTGATTTAGAGCACACATAATACAGTTAAATAAATATTGGCCTCTAATTTCTTTGTTTTGGGGTAAAAAGGGCTGAGGAATAATTTTGTTGTTATAGCATGAGTGACACTGAGGGCTGCCTTGGGTTCAAAGAGGCTCATCCCTTCTTAAAATCAATGCTTGCCAAGTATGTGTAAGCAGATGGAAATAAAGTGACAAATATCCACTGTAGTTAGATGTCTTCGTTATTGTGCTTGCAGTGAATATCATAGGTGAATAAGTTCTGGCAATTTCAGGTGCAAATAAGCATTTTTAAACATTTGTTGATATAAATTCAGTTACTTGAAAAGTGACAATAGCAAGCATAACTCAGAGTCATGTAACTTGGCAATGAAAAGGTTGAAACAAACAAGAATGATACTAGTGTTAATTTTTTTCTTTATTATTTGGTATTCCAATTAAGTAGTCAAGTAGTCATCTTGATCCTTCCATTTTTGCTTTCAGGGGTCTGTCAACTTGGACATTAAAAATTTGTGGCCATCTTTCCTTCTAATACTCCAATAACCTAAAGGACTCTTAGGGAGGGCTGAAATAAGTAGTGTGAGGGCCCAAGGGAAGGAATAAACTACTACTCTGAGTCTAATAGTACAACTTCCACTTGAATCTCTCTTTACACTTTCATTCCTTCCTTGGTCGGAGCAATAATGCAATTATATCTGCCTCCTTCAGCTCTTTCTGTGTTTCCTATGCTGCCATATCCTTAAGTGAAGAATTATGAATTAAAAAATGAATCATTTATAAAGGCATGAAGTATTAGTTATGCAGGTTCGGAATAATCTTTATAATACAGTGAAGTTTCAGTAAAATAACAAAGTGGATTTGGAATTTTCACCACTTAGAAGTTTACCACAACAAAACTGGCACTACAGGATTCCAGTTTGCTTTAAAAATAAAATCAATAGGCTAAATTAGTTGGAAAAATGACATGTTAAAATGTATTCCCCAGAGTAGAACTACTGGAGTTAATGCAGTGCAGAAGAGGAACATGCGGTTTGTCCAAAGTGGTTTCTAAATATTAAAAGTAAACCAAAAAAACAGCCTAAGTAGGTCATTATTTAATCTTTAGAGTTCATTTTGCTTATTGATCAGCAATTGTCTTTGGGGCTTCTCAGATGTTCTCACCATCTTTCCTTTAACCCAGATGTTTTCCAATCACAGCTCCATCAGTGTTGTTTTACTGGACTGGAATAAGTTCTCACAATAGTCTGTAAGTGCAGCTGCTTCCCATCCTTGCTAGGGCAGCCTAAAAAATGCATGTGATGCTACTTTTATGAAGCAAGAGGGGGAAGGAGAGTACAAAGAATTCAACTCTGGGCAGGTAGTTTAGGGCATTGATTTTCTACTCAAATTTCCTGCTTCTGGCTGTGTGAAGTGGATCAAACCAATTTGTTCTCTTGACCTAGGATTTCTGCCACTGTCCTATCTACTGTGTGTTTAGACTATAAAAAAAGTTACAAATGCTTGTGTCTCAAAACCAGGCAGTACTGAACATAGTCTTTTGCAACACCAAGCACAAGAACGATTTACTCTCCTCAGATGTCACTCTTTTTTCCTCCCATAATCTTTTCTGATATGTATGTACCATGTTTGGAGTAGGTGCAGCCCATGCAATTGGATTAGCGTGGATGCTGAACCTGAGCTAACAATCCTGTTAGAGATGTATATCATCATGGCTGCACAGCTCTGTCTGTACGGCTGTCATGGGCACCAGCAGCTCCCTGGCAGTGAGGTAGGCAAATTACCAAGAAATTTCATTACTTGAGTGCTTACTCTTGGGGTTCTGGTATGTGTAGAAGAAAATAAGTTTCCTCTGTGTGTGTTTGTTTGTTTGTATTGTTCATTTGTTTTTACTGAAAACATGGAATAAATTAGATAAGCTCATCGAGTAGTTTTCTATCTACTCTTGGCTGTTATAGATTTAATATAAAGAGGTAGAACAGATTTATTTACTATGAAAACACAGCTCATGATGTAAAGAAACAAAAAAGTGTCTTCAAGGTATTTTCTTCTCATGTTAAATGCATAGGGAAGTGTCACTGGGAGGTTGTGAAGGGTACTGATCCCACTGAGATGCAGGGAGACAGCAAGAAGCTGATGGCAATATTGCAAGAATTTGCTGTTCTTTTTAAGAACACGTATTAAGAACAATGGGCCTACTACTATAAAACCTAGTTTTTCATGTTTCTGGAATTTTGTTATAGGAGAGCTCAAGAGACTTCAAAAAAATAAATTGCCTATATTAGCAGATACCTGCTAATTCAGAGAGGGTGGATGGCCCTAATGTAGCCACAGCATGTGGAAATACTAACAATGGTAAAATACAGCTGATTTGCTCACTTGTTGGGATCCTTATTTCAGCTGTTGCAGTCACCTTTATGTTTCTTGTGCTGGGTATGAGAAGGACCTTGGCAGAAAGGAGGTGTAAGCTGCCTTTTTCTCTTAAATGGTTAGCTCCTATTATTTTTTTGTGGTGCATCATGAATTTACTATCCACATAAAAGACTGTTCAAATTTGTTTCAAAAAAAAAAAAAATTAAATCTTGTCTCATTAGGTGGTATGGTACACAAAATAGATACACATTTAATGCAGGTAGTTTGCAAGCAAAATGTAGTAGATAACTGGAGTCTTGAGGTGAGGTTTGCTTTTCTCTTTTTCTGCTTTTGTACTTTGAGGCTTTTTCCTTGTAGACTATTCTGTTTATTCCACTTTTCCTGGATAAAGGCAACTGTGTAACTGCACTATGTAAACTTAGTAAAAAAAAACAAACAAACAAACAAACAAACATGAATTTAAAGGAACAGAGGCAAAATGAAAGTTGAATCATGGCCATCATAACCAAAAATGTCGTACTAATTTGGAAAAGAGAAGTTAAATATAAATGTACAGAAGCAATTGGGCCTGCTTTTATACGGAAATCATCATAATGATGCTGATCAGGAGGCTGGAGCACTTTCCCATGAGGAGAAACTGAGGGAATGGAGTTTGTTCAGCCTGCAGAATAGACAGCTTTGTGGGAAGATAGCAGTAGCCCCCCAGCACCTGTTTAGGAGGGGACTGAGAAGATGGAGCTGGGCTCTTTATGGTGGGAGAAGGAAAGACAACAAATTGAAGCTAGAAAGGTTTGTAATGGACATAAGGCAGAACTTTTTCACCAGGAGGACAGTCAGGCATTGGAGCACCTCCATCTTGATAGACATTCAAGGCTTCATAGAGCCTTACGTGACCTGGTCTGACCTGACCTCTTAGCTGCTCCTGCTTGAGCAGGATAGTGGCCTGGAGACCTCTGAGTACCCTCCTGCCTGAATTGTCCTATGATTCTATGATGTTAGATGTTTTTTACTTTATTTTACTGTATTTTTTCAGAAATGAAATTGCTAGACAGGCTTTGGGAGGACACTTAAGCTTGTGGTAGCATTTTATTGAAAACTCAGGGTGCTCACTTTCTTTGGATTTGGAGAGGATGTCTGTGTTGGCAATGACAAGGCCACTTGGTAAGGGAAAGGAAACAGAAGATCTGTATAAAAGTGACCTGGCTGAAGGCAGCTAGCAATGTTCTTTACATTATAGTTGATTCTTAACTTAGTCATAGAGGAGGGCAACAAGCTTCACTATATTGTGTAAGTCTTTCTTTGTTTTGAAATGATAATTTTATTTCAAAATAACATACTTTTAAAAAGGAGCCATAGCTTTCTGTGTAAACGGTTCTTTTTACTCTTAACTAGTATGGCTACATTGAATACACACAAAAATGGAGGCCTAAAAAGTATGGTAAAAAAAAAAATAATCCCTAATGACAATTATTTAACTTCTTTATGACTGAGCCATAAATGCCCTTTGCGTGTCTTGGACTCGTATAAAATTCAGAAGAAAGTACATTGAGGACAGCTGACAGCAAACTGGCTCTTACAGTTCACTCTTATGGCAAAATGTCCAGATTGTATTGAGTGAACACCTTGGCAACGGTTCATATCCAGATTGCATTACCTTGTTCTGTGTTGACTGTAATCGCATAATAGTCATGAAAGGCCAGATGTCCCTTGTGAACCTTGACAGTGAATATCGGCTAAATACTTTTTTTTTTGTCATTATCTCAGTGTGGTTTTTTTTAGTACATCAAAAATAAGTAGACACTAATATCAGACCTCTCTTGCTATTTTTAAATGTGATAACTTATGATATCTGCATATATAATACAGTTATACTTGCTAAAATATTTAAATTACAGTCTTTAAATAGTTTAATGCTACTTTAGGAAGAAGCTGCATTGTTTGCCTTTGATTCATTTAGGGCTTTCAATTCTCAGTGAGATTTAATTTTCTTGTTAATTGTTCTTGTGAACAAATTTTTAGAGGTGAGATTATGAAAGAGATTGGTAGGGATTCAAACTTGTCATGCTGTTGGACATCTGTGTTTGTTTCAGGTTAATTGCAATATACTCATTTACTTTTAATTTTAAACAGCTTTGGTAAGAAAGATTTTATTACCGGATATAATGGACTTTTTACTGCACATATTCTCCCTTCTGGCTTTTTCATATTCCTTTGATCTTCAGAAATTATAGATTATGAAGTGGCAGAAGAGCAAAAGTTTTAAAAAATACAACAAACCAGACCACCACAAAACAAACAAACAACAATGAAGGAGCCAATGCTGACAATCTTGTTGCTGGGACTATGACTTGATCTGTTTTGCAATTAAAAGTGGAAGGGGAAAAAAAAAAAAAAAAAACTTCTCACTAGAATTGTAAGATGCTAGTTTCCAGAGTTGCTGAGACTAGCCTCTGACTAGCCTTGTGTCAAAATTCCAAACAGATATTAAGCTATACACGGGCTAGCAGTATTAATTTAATAACAAATCTAAGACATTTTTAATTGAAGAAACAATTCAAAGCCAAAAGAACCCCACAATTAGAAATACCTAACCTTATCCCAGATACCTGGAGAGTCTCTTAGTCTTCACAGCTTGGGTTCTTTGTCAGTGGCAATAGGCTAGTGCGTGGAAATTTTGCTTTATGGTTTGGGATCAACTTCTCCATAAAAATGAAGATGGATGCATCTGTATTAAATGGATCAGATAATGTCATTTAAAATATGTTCTCTGACATCAGCATGACTCTTGTTTCTCAGACTAAAAGGTGATGTAGGGAGGACACTTCCTGAGCTGGAAGTTAACCAGTTTTTGAGCAGTGGGGTGTTGGAGAAAGCTCCATTCACTGGGTGGGGAAAGCAAGCTCCTCACAGCTTCTCTGATGTGATACCTAAAATTAAATGACCTAAATACTCACCATTTCTCAGAAGAAACTGGACTGGATTTAAGATCCCCTTTGGTTGTGGATGTATTGGGAATTTGGGGAATTTATTTGAATGAAGATTATGAACTAGCAACTGCTATCTAACTACATAAAACTGGTAAGAGAATTTACATGGAGTAGTAAGAGGAATGGAATCAAAAAAAATCTGAATTGTTTCTAAAATTAAAATATAATCAACTTTAAATTGCTTTCAGAATACTTTAAGGTACGGGAGAAAATTTTTTCATTATTCACAATTGACGCGGATGTGGCAATTCTCTTGTAATTGATAATTATTGCAGTACTGACAAGTCATCAAATGTTCCTGAGCCTTGATGCATTCCTTCCTTGAATTTGTAGCTCTTAAAATTCTTTTTGCAAGAATGTATTTATTTTATTCTAAGACATGCTCACTGCTGAACATAAGCCTCAGCTCTCTTCTATGTGCTTCTTGTTTGCCCTTCAAAGAAAATAGATGGAGATTTTTCTTTACGGTTTATTTTGCGCCAATAATTGGTTCAATGCACAATATAGCTATTCACCCTGTAGTGGACAGAAAATCTAGAATATATTTACCCAGTTAGTCACTTGGTTGTTTATTATGTACCATTGTTGCTATTCTGAGCAAGTAAAACATGTCATTAATACTGTGCCATTAGAAATAAATGAAATGCAGTAGGATTACAGCAAGCCTGATTATGCCACCAGGAAGATCTATATCTGCTAGACTGTTCTTGGCAATGGAAGAGATTATTCCGAATTACAATACTTGGTCATATATAGCTCTTACTTTGTAAGTTCTTATTTTATAGTTCTCTCTATATCTTATCTAGTTAACATGCATGGAACACTTAATTACATCTTGATGAAAATTTGTGATAGTCAAACAGGGTTTCAGAAATACCTTGGAAGGAAGTAATTAAGCGGGGATAAACACAAATGTTTAGCACAAATATACGTTTTTGCTGCTTGGAGTCAGCAGCTATTCATATTGAAAGTATTCTGTTGGTTTACTTGAAAGACTCTTATGCAAGACAGGTAGAGACAAAAGTGTTCTGTGTGAAGAATGTAGAAGTTAGAAAGCAACATCCAAGCAAGTTTTCTATAAATCTCGTTTCTTATTACAAAGTCATTTTCTATAAAGTGTAAGGGTTAACTGCATACAAAATGGAAATACCTTTTTTCTTTGGCATTGCTGCACAAGCAATAATGTAATAAAAAGCAATAATGTAGGCTCTGTTAAACAAGAATTTATGATAATCTGGTAAAATAAGGAAGTAGGTTGGAATAAGGAATAATACCTTACAATCACATCACAGACATCTTTCAGACAGGAAAGATGCCTATGGAGTACTAGCCAGGAGGCTCTTTTGAAGTGCTTTATGTTGTCCTAATTCTGCTCCCGATTATAGAAGTTTTAGCTTTTCTTTTTGGTTGCCACCTTCATCATGAGGGGGAGGGTCAAACAGAAATTTGGTGAATATATCATTAGTGGTAGTCTTCTGCAGTCTTTTACACTCAGCCACATCACTGGTGCTGCAGAGCCCTTGTTGCCATCTGCTCCTGCTGTGATGTCAAACACAAGAGCTGCCCAGCTAATTGGCTCAGCCGAGTGTAATTTAGGAGGAGATGCTAGTGGTTAGCAATTTCACATCATTTCAATACACTACTATTTGTGCAGCTTTCAATCATCTTCTTGATGCCCTAATCCATTTCTTTGGATAGTTGATCTCTCTCTTGATGTCTCCTTGTTTCAGTCTAATGGATTGTAAATTGGTTTGACTTTTTTATGCACTTCCATGACACTGAACTTGGGGGACATTCTCTTTGTACTGGAAACCCATGAAAGCATGCATAAATAAAATATAGGTAGGTATATTGCACACGTTTATGACACACATAATTTTTAAAATTTCTCTTTTTCTCCTTCGGACAAAATTAAACCTGCATATGCATTTTGAATACATACACACACAGACACAGACACACACACACATTACACTATCTTGGTAATATAGTAATTCAGATCATAGGTTAGTTTCCTTCACTTTTAACATTATCTTATATGTTTAGATTAGAAAATAATACAAGGATTGAGAGGAAAAATAACTAGTTCTGCAAAGCAATTAGTTTTTAGCTACTTGATTGAGTGTAGCTCTAACTTATTGGCATGAAAGTAACATGGTGATATGCCTACTGAAAAACAGTTTTATATTATCTTTGAATATGTGAGGGAATTGAATTTTCAATTTCTTATTTTTAACTCATTTTAAAAAAATCCTAATATATATAATTTTCTTTTTTATATTAGCTTCAAAACAGGAGAAGTATTTTGGATAGATGAATGGAAGCAATAACCAGCCTATTATAGAAATCATCTCAGTAAGAGTTGCTTTTACAATTTAGTTCATTATTTTAAATAAATTTTAATTCCTTAAATTTATTTAAATAAATGTAATTTAGACATTTAAATTTATTTCTATCACATTATAAAGACATGTAAGTGCATGTTATTCTGAAGTAGTAGATACAACTAAAAAACACAATATTTTAGGCTTAGGTGTTCTTTTGGAATAAAGTCAGGGTAGATCCCTCTTTAACCAGCTGCTAAAAATAAAATATTTGAGAGGCTTATTGGTTGGCTGATTGATTTGTTAGTACGTCTGACAAATTTAATGGATGTTTCTGACAAGGTTTAAGCTCCTTACTGAGATGCTTGCCTTGGAGATGTTCCAGGTGCACTAATGAAAAAAGTTATGAATGAAGACAAGAACAGTTAATGTATTTGATGAGGAATCTGGAGTACAGAAATTACATGAAATATAACACTGTAATTAGTGAGCATGCTAGAGTTGAAATGATGACAGTAAATCAACATCAACTTCCAGGCGCTTTTGGACAAGAACTCTATATTTAGGATAACAAAACTTCTACATCCCAATCGGCACTGAAGTGGGGCTGGGGAGTGGGGACTGTGCTTAGGATGGGCCCTTTGCCTGATGCTTCACTCCTGTGGTCTCTTGGTAGAGTATACTTAGGCCAAAGGGGAAAATTTTGCAGCTCTGTTGGCTTCCATGGATGTTTGCCCATTTATGCAAGCACAGTGCTGGGCTTATTTGTGGAAACTGGCTGTTGTTTGGAACTCCTTACTAAGAGCAGCATCATGAAAGGCAGAATCATATGTGGTAAAAAGAATAAGCCCCCTAAGCTTTGTATAAAATTTTTGATTAAAAAGTCTCCCTTCAAATCAGATTTGGCCCATCCGTTGCCATCTGTCAGCTTTTCAATGCCCTTTATCAAATGTTTTGGTGATCTTGGTCCAGCCCCTTTAGGGGTGAGCTGCTATAGAATATACCATGCATGGCAGTCTGCTGTTGTCTCCGAGGGCTGTTGGGCATGGGGCTGAACACTCAGCTGATGTAAGTGTTAAAAATAGTGTAGAAAATGAAATAGTCTTATGCTTCAATGTACAAGATACAAGTAGGAAGACACTGCTTACTGTTTACTGGAAACAGTAGTTTTTACATTGCATGTGAAAGCATAGCAGAAAAATTATAATTAGTGTTCTCCTACAGTCTGTGTGTAATCTGCTTATTCAGTGTGGTGTGACATACAAAAGTTATCTTGGTTACCGACTTGTCTTTAAATGATAAGCCTAAATCATAAATAAATCATAACTTTTTAAATCATTTTGGCTTAATTTTATTATGAAAATGTGAGAATTTGAAGATATTCCTATAATAAAGGTGCAAAAATCCAAACAGAAGAGAAGTGAAAACAATTTTATGAATGAAAGTCTAGCTTTGAATAAATAAGTGAAAACTGAGTCATTGTTCCCAAAAGGAATGGGAAATAATTTAAGGCGCTGAAAAACTGTGCTTAACTTTTAATTAATTTTATTAATTTATTATATATATTATATATATTATATATATATAATTTAATTATTTTTCTTCTTAATTTTTAATTATTTTTTCAGGTTGATAAGTCAGTAGGTAAACTTTATAAAGCAGAAGTCTGAATACACAAAAGGAAATAGATGTTGCATGTTTCAGGCAGTTTTGTGAATGCTTCTATTCGTAATACTTACTCTGAGGTAGTCTTCATATGCTACCATTCAATATAACTTATGAAAACTTTTTTTTTTTTTACACTTTTGTTGTGCTTGCTTTTAAGTTTATACTTGAGTAAAAATAGGCTTTTTAAGAGGTTTGCACTGATCAGAATCAATCAATTTTTTATCAGACTACCAAAATAAGTAACTTATCACGCTTCAGGACGGTGCACAGAGCATGAAACTAGGGCAAAGAAATTAATATTTTAGTATTCTGCACTTAAGGCATTACACGCTTTTTTGCTGATGACAATGGAAACAACTTAGAAAAGGAGTGAAAGAGAGCCTTCCCTCTCTTCCCATTAGTTGTTAACAAAAACTTGAATTGACTAAGGAAGGCCATGAGCTGCTTGCTTATTTTCATACCTCACAACTCACCCATCAGCCAGTTTTCTCATATGCTCATTTTATCTTGCTCTCATCTAAAAATTATAAATTCTTGTAATTTCTTCTTTGACCCAGGGTATGTATGTGTAACTGTCCTTTAGAGGAAATAGAGCCCACAGGACCTGGGAAATCAGATTTTAATTCCTTCTGGGACAGAACAGATTTTGTTTTAGAACATTAGCAAGTTTAAAAAATAAAATAAAATGTCAGTGCTCACTTTTGGTTAAGGGGAGTATTGCACAAAATAGTGCTGTTGGGGAAATCTGACCAACCAAACTACTACAGAGAATTATAAACAACTGAAAATTTAATTGGAGGAAAAATCCCAACTGCATCCCCTGCCTCTCCAGTTTTGCTGGAAGAGCACTGCATCTTCTGTTTTATGGTCGTGGCTGTGTTATTGCAGCAAATAGATGACTGTTACCTCTGCAAATATCAAAAAGGGTGATAGCTTTAAAATTATACATACAAAATAAAATATTAAAGAGCTATTTGAACCTACTGCTCTGGTAATAACAACCCAAGCCCTGGACCTAGTTGTCATTTCTTCTAGTGAAATGCAGACAGCAGTACCTTGTCTTTTTTCCAGCCTCCTCTGTAAAAATGGTATATTTCTAATGCATAACCTTCTTCCTGTGCTCAGCAAATGTGGGTCCTTTCCTGACGGGCCTTATCTTCCTAATTGCTAGCACTTGAACAACTGAAAAATGGAATATCAAATAAAATCCAGTGATAATAAATCTACTGCTGCATCAAAACAGCTAATCTTTATCACTGATAAGAGAATAGTACCTCCAATGCAACTGAGAATGAGCAAAAGTAGTAGTAAAAGAGAAATAAATATGTTCTTTGCAAACTCCGTGCTATTTTCTTCTCTGTTAACACCATGACTGATTCTTCTGAATGGGTAACCATCTGCTGAAACCAGCGGTAATATCCAAGAGAGTCTGGGTTGGGATTTGCGTCAAGATGAATGGCACCCATGTGGCACGGAGATCTTGGATGCTCTTAATTCAAGTAGGTACCCTGGTTTTGTAGTTCATTGCTGGTACGTAGTGAGGTTTAACAAATTTTGAACTTAACACACTCATCTGCAGGCTAAACTGCAAAAGACAGAACACAGGTCTTCCCAGAGAGACAATATGCAGAAGTATGTTAGCTTGGACATCAGACACCTCACAAAAGGCGTAGGTCACTGAAGAAAGATGAGAGAGATCTGTTGCTGCTGCTAAAGACTTGTCGTATCTGTTCAAGAATGGCTTTGGGTATAAATGAATGACTCCAGTACAAAAGTAAGTAAGGAACTGAGAACAAGCACATATTCAAAGTTATGAAATTTGGGAGGATGGGGGAGAAGAAAGTATATTTACCTCCCATAACGAAGTTTTAACTTTTTTTTTTTTTAATTACAGACTCTAGTAGACCTTTTAGACCATATTAAGCAGTAATTTATTGTGTAGGGTTACTCATGAATAGAATAGTCCTTGATAAATATACTAGGATAGTTCTGTGGTGGTTTGACTGATGTTACAGAATAAGCAACTGTAAGAAGGGCATCTTTATTACAGCGCCAAAGAAATGCTGTTTTCACAGTGTGAATGCAATGTCAGTCTTGGTTCTTTCTGCAGGATTCTTTCTTGGTGTTGATACCAACTGTAAAGCATTTTATTTGGGTGTTTTTGTGCTAGTTCTCCTACCAAGCCTCATGGCAGCATTTTTGGAATATTATCCCTTTCAGCTTTCAGACTGAGTATCCCCTTTGTCCTTGGTATGAGAGAAAATGTTATTTTACTAGAGACAACTGACTTCTGAAAAATGAGGCAGTGTAAGAGGCATTCACAACTACTTTGCAGAAAGAAATATATGTGTGTATAACTATATATATATATAGTTATAAGGTAGTTCACTGGAATAAGATAGGAAAATGTAGCAAGATCTACTGGTGGGTGGCACCTTGTTTCAATTCTTCCTCTATTTAAAGTCTTAAAGGGGCTCTGTGTTCCCTTTTGTGGTTAAACATTTCCTGAATTTCTCACTTTTTTTTTTTTTTCATTTCCTTGACCAGTCCTGTAGACTTAGATGCAAATCTCTAGTGTTCAAGGTGTTTCTATTCCTACCAGGAACAGTGTTTCTATTCCTACCACTGATTCAAAGAACTGGTTTCTGTCAACTATTGTGTCCTTTCTGTCTGTACATAAAAGCAATGATTTTGTTTGTAATGTTCTTTACCTCCCTGGGTATTCAGAACCACAAAATACTTTGCCAGACATTATAAAAATTAAAAATCAATTTAGGTGCTGAATTATACATGGTTTTCAACTTAGTAATATTCTAGGATTTTTTTGTTGTTGTTGTTTCTCAGCTTTTTTCACATTAGGAGAAAAAAAAAAGAGCTGTACTATCAAATGCACTTTTGATAGATATTCCTTATTATTAAAAGACAGAGCTAACATCTTATTCATTCTACCACGATATCTAAATATTTAATTTTACAATTCCTAGTGCCCAACTTTATTTTTATTTTTTGATAAATATAATGTTTCCATTTATGGTTAAGATTTGCAGGGAGCAAGCATATAACCATAATTAGTTCTAGAAGGGAAAAAAAATCATTTAGTTCATTTTTTTCCTTAAATATACACAGCAATATTTGTCAAGCTGCCAAAATATGAAAACAATAATCAACAGAATAAAGCCTGAAAAATATTAATCAAAGTGCAGTATGATTAAGCTTTATTCTTACTTTAAATAGGGAGTAGGATATGAATATCCTTAATAAATTCAATGATGCTAGAAATAAATGGTTAATATATAAAAAAAAAATGAAAGCCTTAAAGCAGAATAGAAGCTTTAAACATCCATTTTTTCTTCTTTTTTAACATTTTTTTTCAGTATCTTAGTTGAAACTACAGACATCTCATATCTCTACTTTATTGTAGGCTGATCGCTCCATATCTTTAAACTTTTGCATGTATATAAATATTCAGAATAGATTGGAATCAGTTTGCTAGAATTAAAAATAAAAATCAAGCCTAATGTACTTATTTCTTCATTTTTGTACTTAAATCTTTGTAATTTCCTAGTCATAGAAGTTTTAGAGCTTTGGCAAGGTCAAGTTAGTTACTGCTTGAAATGTACTGAAGAAAAGAATCATTAAATGTAGGTGGTACTAGTATGTGTGTTTGTGGTTTAGGACTTCTTTAAGAAAAGCAACATAAATAGTCAACAGACTGTACCTGTATATAGTCTGAACTTCACCTTCTTAAGCATACAGAATGAAGTAAGTTCAACTTAACTTGAACTTGATTCTGCGGGTATTCTTAGCATTTGCTCTTCGTATGATTATTTGCTTAATAAAACGTTTGCAGTAAGTATTTTTTTTAAATATGTATATTCATTCTTGTTATAAATTTGATGTAGCAATTTTGGCATTACTGGTTCATAATCTTAGCTTTACTTATTGAATATACAAAGTAATATAGATGGATTTACAAATAAATACATTCTTATGAAATTATGTATATTTAAGGCTCTTGACTCTGTAGGATAGTTCTGAACATTCACATAAGTGCTTTCATTAAGTAATCAATATCACCGAGTATTTGTACATGAGTATATGAATGAGATGTGAAAAAAGTAATAAGCATTATAAATCTACTTGGTCAGTGCTCAGTAATAAGCGCCTCTTGGTATGAAATAAAGATGTGCCTTCTTTTAAGAAACAAAAGCTGCAATATTGATATGAACATACTCTAGACATGTTTTAGTGATGTGAAAATAATTTTTTAGGTTGCTGCATTTAGTTGCAACCCTGCAGGTCTGGACCTACTATTGATGAATTTGTCATACCTAGTAAGAATAATTCTAGGTGAGGAAGTTTCCTGCACCCATAGAAAAATCATTTTCCCCCTTCCAGTTAAATAAAGGTTTTGATTTTGTAACTGTTTTTATTGTAAAAATGTCTGAAGTACTTGCATTTGCAATAAAAAGATACTCTGATTGCATATGTGGTCACAAATGGATTAAGATAATCTGCTGCTAACCTATAAAAATGGTATGTTGTTGGAAAATAAAACCCAATACATTCAACTTTTTATATTATTCTTTCAGGTTAAGTATTGTTTCAACAGCTACATAAACTAGGAATTGCTCGTCTGCTTGAGCTCTGGGCAAACAGCAACACAATTCCTCCTTCAAATTTTAATTTTAAATAAAGTTGTGAGAGTAGGGAAGTCAAAAACAGGAGAGAATTACCACTACCATTATGAGTAGCACCACTGTAGTTTGTTATTCTCATCGATGAATACAACCTAATATAAGTAGTTCTTCAATTTAATGAATTGTTCACAGAATAAAATGCTCTCTAGAAATGACAAAGTTTCCCTATAGTCTTGCATCTCTTTCTTAGCGCTAATGCAGAACACCAAGCTGACCCCAAAAAATCACATCAGACTCTCTTACCTGTAATAGTGGAAATTTTTCTCTTTTGGGCAACAAGCAAACGTGGCCAATCAGGCATTCTTGATTACATCAATCTTTATTTAATTAGAAACCTCAGTGGGAGGTGTGTACAGATCATGTCCTGAAAGAGCAGCAGGCATTCTGCTGAAATGGATCATGGAGATAATATTGCTCATTCTTGCCATAGAACTTACCTAACTTGCGTATGATTGGAAATCAGCTCTGATTTCAGGATGGTAAATTATCAAATTCCTATGCTGTCTGTCATGTAAACCAGTGATTCGTTCGGAGCTTCTGATTATTTGAACTTGAGTTACTCCCAGCCTTGCCCGTTATTAGATGCTCCTATGCACACAGAGCCACTCAAAGTATTCAATGTATTTGATGTGTAGGTGCAAGCCTTCACACATTTTTAAATAATTTTCCTGAGGAACATTACATATGAAAAAGCTGTTTTTAAAGGTATTCAGAGGAGGACTTCTGGCAGAACAAAACGTCGGTGTGACATGCTCTTAGTGCCCTGTGTAACTGAGCATATCAGCTTCACCGGGCTGATTTTTGAAGTGTCAGAATTTTAAAACATCTTTATTTTTAAGTCTTTCAGCTGTGGAAACTTCTTGGTATCCTATTTGAAAGATGCTGTATTTGCTGGTCCGCCACATCTCCACATTTTTTTTAGGCTATGAATGGTTTTCCTCTGAGGGGTAGAATAGTAGTTCTTTCAAAAAGAAGGCACTGGGTTATAGTGCTCTCCGTAAGCACAGAAAAGGCAATCCGTGAGAATTATTTTACAAAGTGTCATTGCAGAGAAAACACAGAAAACTTCAGTGTATTTTTCCTTATTACACAATTTAAAATACTGCTTCATGTAAATACAGGGATTTCTGCTGATATGGGTGTCACAGAACTTAACCTGACATTAGGGCATTTATATGTCTACCTGAATTCCAAGCTATCCTTTATTCTCTCTTAATTTGAACAAGGACTAGAGTGTAAGTGTCTGCTGCCTTAGTCCTCATACTGTCCATCATTTGATGACAAAGTGGATCAAATTTTACAACTTTGATCAGATAAGCTGAATTTGTCAGTGAGTAAGTCAGACAATATGGAGAAACGTCTTGCTAAATTTCTAGGACACGATAATTTTGAAATCTTTCTCCCAATATCAGTCTGCATTTCAGTCAGCTCCTTTGGAAACTGATAACTGTTGAAGTCTGGTTTGGTTCAAGGCATAAGTTAAAATTTGTTGTTTTCGAAAAGCTCTCCACTGATAGTGGATGAGACTAACCTCTTTTGTATGTGTCCTGAGATTTGGTGAGTAACAGAGAAATGTCTGATTCTGTCAATCTGGCAAGTAGCTAGGTTTTGTATTCTATGATGGGCAGTAATGAGACTATAGACTACAGGCTTTGTAACAAGGATGTTGTCCTTAACTTGGCAATTAGGACCTATTATTCAAATTATGTTGACTTCAGAGAATGGCATTTGCATAACTGCATTTGATTAGATAACTTCTTAAGTGGTATTGTACATTTACTTCAGTATCTATTTTCTTAACAGAGTTGAACACATGTAAGTGGTGATGGGTGACAGAAAAGGAGAATTACCCTGGAACACTGCTGAGTAAGGGCTAGCTGGATGTTGCACTAAGTCACTTTTAGAAGGAAAACAGTTGCAGAGCAGTTAGAGCTCTAAAGTATAGCAGAAAACTGAGTGATTTAAAAACAGAGATGAGCATAAGCCTTGCCTAGTAAGGACAGCAGCAAGTAATCCCTGGTGCAGTGGGAAAACCCTGTAAACCACTCCCTGAGGGCAGAAACTTTCAGATTCAGATCAGCATTCTTTCAGGATACCATCGGTCTTCTCTGATCTTTTTACTTACTGTTCTGTTATGATATCTTATCCTTTACATTTTTTTTCTTAAACTCTTCCTGAAATTACTTCATATTAGTTGGGGAGCTGATTAGATTTTCCTTATGATTATGCAACTGTCTAATTTTTCTGGCAGCTGCCATCCAACCCGATTGGTTATAAACTGTAATGCATTATAAACCCATGGCTCAGAAACATTGCATATTTTATACAAGAAAAATATATTCTGTATATTGTAAATATGGGTAGTTTCCCTGAGGGTTCCCACTTACATGGTAGTGGTTCACTAAATGTTAATTTCTGATTTAGTAAATTGTTGGATGATAGCACTCAGGATGGTGACTGCTTGAGTAATGAGATTCTGATGATTACTGCCCCCTGATGAAAAGTGCTTCAAAACCATTCATAATACATGAAGAATGTAGAGCTTTTAGTATTTAACAACTATACTGATTGTTTTTTATGGCTTTTCATTCCAATAACTTAAGTTTAGTTAGCTTTTTAGTTTGTAAACTCTTGAGAATAAATATTGTCTTTTAATTTGTGTCCTTCTCATCACTGATTAACAAATAAATAAAAGGAATTTTGGTAAGAAAGCAGGGGAATCATGACAAAATGGGGACTAGTCTCAGCAAGCTTTGCAGCAGATGCACAAGCAACCCACCCATCACAGAAGTATCACGCATTTGTGTGTGCTCTCACAGATTTTTGTTTCTCATAATGACTTCTATGTGTTGTAGATACATTTATACAGTTACTGCAATATAGATATATTTTACAGTATTGCTACAATTAAATGTTTGATGCTATGTAGCCAGCCTCAACACTTGATTCACTGTTCTTTTTTTATTAACGCTGTTTTATCAGTGAATAGAGGTTAAAAACAAAACATTTAAAAAAAAGAATAAATGGCAGCGATTGCAATTGTTTTATATTCTGTTTATCTTTAATTTATTTCATCACTAGAATGCTGTATTGCAACTGCTTTTGAGAGCTAGTTCCCTGCAATCTATTTTTTTAGGATAGCAACTTTTTTTTTTTTAAATTCTGTCTTAATTTCTACTAAGCCTTGCATTTTCATATTGCATCTCTTGAACATCAGGATTCTCCTTAATATGGTAGATAGACTGTAGGAACAGAAACTAGATGAAAGAGATCCCTGATAGAGAAACTGCTGGCATTACAGTTTTTATTTAAATTGTAACTTTTATCATTAAAACTATTTCATGCTTCTTAATTTAGGGAAATAGCTTAATGTGGTCTTATTATGAACAGCTATTGTTTACAAAGGACCGTGTCAGCTGCTTTTATCAACTCTTGAAGCCTTGATGATGTGGCAGCAGATGAGTTCAGTGGAGATTAATCTGAAAAACAATTAATCCCCTTTTATGAAATCATTAAATTAATATAATCAGAATTTAATTAATTTTCAATTCAGATATTAAGAAAAATAAAAACAAGAAGGTTGATGGGTTCAACCATATTTCTGGAGTTTGACTTTATATTAAGCTGGGTAGTGAGCACCAAATACCAAAATAATAGTACTTGAAATCAAAGTAGCAAAAAGGGTGAAATACTATGTGTTAGAGAAATGAGTCATATCAGCCTTGCTTTATTGAGCAGAAACATATACCAGAAATAAGTTGCATCACTTATGTTTGTGGGTTATATGATGTTCAATTTTAAGTTAATTATTTTTAAGGTAGCTGAAAATTAAATCAATTAACTACCCTTCTCTGTTCTGTTTTCAGATCTATTAACTATCAGGTCTTTTCTTTCTTTCTTAAAATATATTCTGTGTGGTGATCGTACCATGCACCATTTCCACAAGCCCAGGAGGCCATTTATACTACAATACAGTGTGGAGACTGAAGCTCAAATGCAGCCCTCTACACACTGTTGATGTCCTGAAATGCAATCTAGGTCTAGAATGGAGTGAAACCAATGTCCAATAAATACAGGGAAGGATTATCTCACACTCCTTTCTGCCTCTAAAGGCCATAAGGGGCTCAAGCCACTTGGCTTTGCAAACTGAAGACTGAACATGAGCACAACTGTCCTTGGCTTCTACTCCATTCAGTTGCCTGATTTTCCTGGCTAGCCCTTCAGATCACTGGCTCAGTGCCAGTCTCATTTTCATAGCCTCATTTAAAAGGGAGAAGAAAAAAAAAGAAAGAAAGAAGGAAAGAAAAGCTAGAGATTTTGTTAATCTTTTCTGTTGCGTTCCTGTGTACCTGTTGAGGATGATAGTACTATATTAAACATTGCAGTCCTCTGGAAGCTAACCTGCTTGTGTGCCATGCAATGACTCAAGTGCTAACAGCTCTTAGGGCATTGGCATCTTACTGTTTAGGTGAGGAATTTCCCTGTGACCTTAGGAAAGTATTTTGCTACGCTGTAGAGGGGAGAAGAGAAATGCTTACTCTTCTCTTCCCAGGGATCTGATAAATCTCACAAAGGATAAAGTTTTGAATCTGGTAATAGTCTGATGTTAGAGAGGTGAGCTAGACTTACGAACGTGGTGCTTTCAAGCCTGTAAGATGTTCCTCTTCACAATGTAACTTCTTTGATAGAACTATAAGCTTGGGCTTCAGAGAATTGAAGAAGCAGAACATGGCATCATTCATGTACATTGCAATTACTCTGCTTGGTGTTCTGTTCTTTCTTGTGGAGACGATTATCTTTCTGAAGTAAAGCTTCTGAAAACATTCTCCAGCTGCTCACTTGTTAAGTGTTCATTTAGCTAGGTTTACAGAACAATGAATCCTTTGTCAGGAATTACCAGAAAATCAGGGGATAAAGGCCAGACACCTGCAATATAATATTCAGGGGTGAAAGCTTCCCATTTCACACTTCAGATTCAGTGCAGGATGTTTGGAGGTATGGGTTGGTTCAGCTCTATTTGAAGCATTAAAAGATTTTCTTTTGGGGGGTGGTCTCTGTATACTTTCAGAGACGAAGATGCCTAATACTTAAGTCTAACCTATATATTTTCCTCTCTTATTTTGCATTGAGTACAGTGTTTAGAGGTAAAGATAGTAATACAAATGAAGAAAATCTGAGACTAAAAGACCAAAAAGGAGCAGCCAGGTTTTCAGGAGACTGTCCTCCTGAAAAATGGCTACACACATTGAGGCCCTGCTTCAAGGACGTAGTCAAGCATTGCTCATTGGTGGGAAGTAGAGCGTAATTTCTTTCCTCCATGCTTCCACACAGCCTTTGCCTTTTTTTTTCCCCTTTTTCCTTTTCCCTTTAGTTAAATTATTTAATTAATAATAATTGTCCCTTAATTATTTTTCATTTAATTAAATTATCCTTATCTCAACCCATGAGTTGTTTCTTTCCTTTTCTTCTTCTAGGGGTGTTCAAGGTAAGGTTGGACCTGGCACTTAGGGACATAGTTTAGTGGGTGACATTTGTAGTAGGGTGATGGTTGGACCAGATGATCTTGAAGGTCTCTTCCAACCTTTATGATTCTATGATTCTTCCCCTCTTCTGTGGAGGCAAATGAGAGAGCGGTTCAGCTACCTAGCAAGGTAAAACCACCACAGTCTCACCTGTCTGCTTGCCACAATACCTGATGTAGGACTCCTTGTTTTTTGGTGAATATTGCTGTGGTGAATTCTGTTGTGTTGACTGGTCTCAAACAGCTTGGTTGTTTTCTGTGAATCGCATTTTTTGTCTTCTGTAACCTTTAAAGTATAATCTCATCCTATAAACAGTTAACTTTATCACCATTCTAATAGTGTCAGTTATCACATGTCATAATTTTTCTAATGTAACATTTGAGCTCACAAAAACATTAATACAGAGATTGCGTCCTACATTTTGTTACATGTTTTGACTTGGCATATAATCTTAATGATAAATCATCTGCCTGTTGTTGTCATTATGATCCATCCCATTTGCTTATGATTTCTAACACTAGACCTGCCAGAAAAGGGGAGACAGACAAAGAATTTTGCTTCGGGAATGAAAGACTGTAAATTACAGGTGTTGCAGAAAGACAAGAATCAAGAAGAAAACAGAATTAAATGGTGAAGAGAAAATTATTGAGGGAAGAGTTAAAACATTGATACCATTATAAGCTGAGTTGCAAAAAACACATTTCATTTATTCTACAGAAGGGAAAAAGATTCCTGTCTGTCTCTCAGGATCTCATTGACTATTGCCATACTGTATTCTTGTTCAGGCTGACATACTTCCTATTGGGCCTTCGTGGAAATGAAGAAATAAAACAGAAAATGCTGCAGAAACTCCAACAATAAGGTCATTTAGGAGGTATTAATACTCTGACATGTTTCTGGACTGCTAGAATATCTTCATATAGGCCATGAATTAGGATTTACATTGCAGCTAAATTATCTTTTGTTTATATGCAGTCATACCTTTCACCAACAGTATCAGCAGAGAAACTGGAGTATTTGTGAAGCAGCTTTAAGCTGACAATAGTACTAAGTATATTTTTTACATGAAAGAGATTTTTAGGGTAAGCTATTCACTATGTTCAGAGGTCCCACACCCCAGTGAACATGCTTGAAACATGCTTTAGGATATAGACTGAAGTACCAAAAAAGGGTTTAAGTACTTTATTGCTGAATAGAACAACAAGGAGATGGAATGATAATATTTTGTAAAACTTGACCAACTCTCCCCCTGTATGGTGGACTTACAAGACTTAAAAATACTAAAAAAAAAAAAAAAAAAAAACCTTTTAAATTTTTCCCCCAGTTGTGGTGATACTATTATTTCTTCTGAAGAACAACCACAAGAACAAGTCGTAGTTTCTAGGCTGCAACACTGTTTTTCAGGTAACAGCACGGGAAATCCCAGCAATATTGGTCATGAGGGTCTCCTTGGAGCCTACGACCAACAGACAAATTCCCTTTAAAAAAAACACAGCTTTTTCAAAACCAGGCATAATTTATGCTTTCACTTCCTAAAACTTTTTAATGGAAATAATATTATAAAATATGTATTTCACTTCCTAAATAATGAAAAGGTCAAGTAAGCTACTCAAAATAAATAGCAGTTTGAATACTTAAAAACTGGAAGTTTTAAGTATTTGTGCCATCTTGGGTTATGTTTCTTGGCACAATTTGTAAACTGACCATAGCATAATCAAGAAGCTTCATGTCAGAGAAAATAAGGGATCTTTGTCATATTTTAGTATGAAAATTACAAAGCCTTATGGATTTAAATGAAATTTCACTCCTTTTAATTTGAATGAGTTTGTAAGATAGCCAGAGGTGTCTAAATGAATTACAGCTCCCCTTGACTTCAGGGAGAATTTTGCTCATGAGAGTGTGCAGTTTTTAAAAAATGGAGTCCAGGTTCCTGTATAGTTTTGAAAAATGCAGCCTTTGTCTTTATAACAGCTTATTTCTACCAATGGAGTGTTGAAAAGACATCAAACTGAAAAGTTCTTAAATCATAAGAGCAAATCCAAATTTAGCTAATGCTACAAAAGGTTAGCCAGACCTTTTGAAGTGATGTTATAGCAGCTCTACTGTCTTTTGGAAACTGATCTGAAGCATGTTCTTTCTGTCTCTTTAGCAGTTAAAAGGAATGAGCTTTGTTGCCTAAACCAAATAAAAAATAATGACAATGTTTATTTTGAGTTGTGAGTGCAGGGAAAGGCAGGAATCTTTAGCTAGATACTGCAGAATCCTGTTCCACATAGTACCCCGTGATACTTATTTCTTTCCTCAACAAAATAGAGGAGAAAAGGAGGAAGCCCTTAAGCAGAGGGCTGTGAAAAATCCTGAACAAGTCAAATGTGCTTGTGTGGTCTGATCCCTATTGCGTAGCTGCCACAGTCCCCAGTGCATTAATTTAGATGGGTAGAATCTGAAAAGGCAAAGTTTGGGGCGTGTGTTGAGCATGGCGTTATTCCTCTGTAAATGGTTTAGAGCAAGGGTTAAAATAAAATCAATATTCTTTCCTGTTGGCTTTTCCACTTTAATTGGGAGTGTATGTTAGCCCATATTCGTTAGACCAAGCTAGGGACATAAACCTGATTCAGTGCTGGACTGAAAGAGAGCAATCTAGTCACAAAAGTACTGTGTTAACAGCTTAAGGTTGATTAATTTCTGTCAAACTTCTCTGCAATTTCCTGGAGTGGAGGTGCCTGTCAGATTGTAAACCCAGCCACACTCTGGCTTATCCCTCCCCTCTGAATTTAAATGTGCTTTAGAGAATCAAAGCTCACATATATTCTAGGCTTCCTATGTGAAAGAGAGCAGGATGTCTCGTGATAGTTATTGTGATGCTACAAAGAGGTTAGAGAGATTTACAGAGTAGTATCAATTATTTATTCCAACTAAGAATTGGAGCATTCTTATATCTCCTAGAACATGGAGATAATGATTGTTGACAAAGAATCGTATAACTTTTAATGTTAGATGGCAAGGCTAAACTCCAACAGCTCATTGTGTTTGATTCAGGTTCTGAGTGGTCTTGTATTTGAAAGCGTGCACTGGGGAGTTAGTTACTGGTGTGCCTGCAGAGTTTTTTGTGTTGCTTTTAAGAAACCGTCTTACTGACCTTTAACCCTCTTCGTGTGTTTGTTTTTGTCCTTTTTTTTTTTTTTTTCCAGATATGTAAAGCTGTCACTGAACATTTTTAGTAGGAAAACTTTATTTTGCCTAGAACTCTAAGCACCTAACTTCTCTGGTCACTGATGTAATAAAATAATACTTCTAAATGATTGCTAACATTGTCTTATCAGCTATTCCATTCTGAAATATGGAAGTTGCAGAGGAGAAAAGCAGAAAGCTATCTAATCTTCGCATCAGGATTTGTGAGGAAGGAGTATATGTAAATAAGTGGTATTCCCCTTTACAGAGTTGTCAGATGTGAAAGGCTATATCCAAAAGGCATTCTTTTTTCCTCAATAGGTCATATCTGAGTTTGGGATGAATCATTCCTGGGAAACTGGGTGAGCAGTAGGCAAAAGTATACTAAGCTCTATCAGAGACTGAGGTATGTTTCTTGATACATGCCAGAACTGTCTGGTCTGTAGGCAGTTTGTTGAAAGCATCTGCCTTTCTATGCTGCTTTACTTGTCCTGTAAAGGACACTATATATATTTTAGAGGTCTTTTCTTCACTTTGCACTCAAGTTAAATTAATTTGGCCCACGTATATAATGAAGACAAAGGCAGGAATTTACCCAGCTTTCTTTAAAATATCATTAAATACAGAGTTGTGGTGAGAGGTAGACATTATGTCTGTATAAAACCAACAGACTGTCAGAGTGTGAGTATTTGGGGGGTGTGGGGGGGAAGTATTACCCTTCCTGATTTTCTCTTGGTGCATTCAGACTAGCACACTAAGGGGGGCTTGGGAGAAACAAACCTTTAGGTACTGCTTTAACCTCTGAGGAATTAAGATTCTGTCCTGCAAACATACTTGTATTGGCTACAGGTAGCTTGTATACTCAGTTGAGGATCCTTTCCCTCACCTTTTTTGAGGTGATTGTAACTCTGTATTAAAATATACATGTTCTAAGGAATTTGTTGTGGAAGCACTGCAGAAAGTATCCCATGCCAAAAGTACCAAGTAGCAACCTAACACGTAGTCTGTGAGCAAGAGGGCAAGTGCCCTGCAAGAATAGATATATAAGAAAAATTACACAGTTTTATGATCATTGAAGTAGAAATATCCCTGCTTTGGTCAGCCAACCATCCAATCCTGCCTAAAAATACCCAGCTGCACACCTGTTTCAGCAGCGTTTAGTAAACTGTTGCTGTGATGACATAAAATGCATTCCAGCTGTGATCTCCCTTGTTCCATCTCACCTAGCATATTTCACTGTGTGGTAACTTAGACAGTAGTTAGAAATGTGCTTAAAGGTCTTTTCTGAGAAGCCTGAATAAAATCATTATATTTGTACATACACTACAGTTCTGAAAATAAAATAAAACTCTCAGTGTGTACCCCTTTTGGAAGCAATTAGATATACCTGGCTCTTACCAGAGTAAACCAAAGATGTGTGGCTGTGGGGGTCAGCCCTCAGTGCTGGCTTCCTGCTGGCAGAACTGAAGAGATTGGGGCACATAGTGCTTTGCTTACACTGTGCACCTGGAGCCATTGCAACCCTTGTAGGGCAGTTTTAGCCTCCTATTTAATGCTATCAACATATTTATTGCAAAATGTGAGTAATGAGTTCTTAATTCCTGTTAATTTTTTTTTTTGGGGGGGAGGGGGGAGGAGAGTGGGGGAAGTGAATCTAAACCCTGCTGCCATTTCCAGGTGGGCAGGGTATTAACTCTCTTCTCTGAAGAACCATTACTTGTGGCTTTGCTGTAAAGCATTGCTGTAGTAAATGAAGCAAAAAGAGCATTTATGCTAATTAAGTTGACTATAAAGAAAGACTTAATATTCATCTCACCTGTCATTTGGGACTGACTGCTATTAAGTGTTCTGGTATTCATTTTTTTTTTTTTTTTGGTGGAAATAAGTAAGTGCCACAAAAACTCTTCTGGTGGGGGTTTTGGGTGAAGTAGTATCAAATGCAGGTGAGGGTCAGGTGGGTGGCTGCAGCCAGCAATGGTGCCTCAGCCACCTGGGCCCTCATGAGGCCAGCTGTGCTTGCTGGGGCATCTCCTTATCTTCACAGCAGCTTAGCTGCCTGGAGTGTTGTTGGAACCTGACTTTCAGTGTACCACGTTCAGGTGAGTCTTCATGTGATTTTTAGACTTTTTCTTCTCATGGGTGGGGGGGCGTAGGAGGAGAGCTGGGGAGTGGGTAGGAGCAGGGCTCTGAGTGCAGGGTGGCTGTGGCTGCCTCACAGAGCACTGGGGTCTCACCAGCTCCATTTTGTGGTGGGAGGTGAGGCGTCCTCTCTGAGCGCTGGGGCAGCTCACACCTTGCTTCATGCCTACTGCTCATGCCTGCGGGCTTTTCTGTTTGGTCAGGTTGTGAGTATGCTGGGGAGGTTGGTCTGGGGTCAAGAGAGGAGAGAGCTGTACATGTCTTTCTGCAGGGAGCCATTAGCTGAAGACCCCAAGATGTGGTAGCTGTGTGTGAAGTTAGAAATAGGGATGAGTGTTGGTCCTCAGCATTTTCTCTAAGCCTGTCCCTTAACGTGCTCCCTTTCTAGATTGTTTCTGCATTAGAATGTAGGAGAAAATTGGACCTATTGCGTTATCTCAGCAGTGTTAAGAATGTGCAAGGAAAACTGCCACTGTGTTTTGGGGATTTTTATTTGAACATAAATCTTATGTTGTTATAAGAACGAGAAAATAGCGTTCTCCTCAGAAGATGACAAGCTAGTGAGTAGTAATATGCTCCACACAAAGAGAGTCAAGTAGTGAAAGAGGGGTAAATGTCTTTTTTTCTTTCCTGATTGTTTTTCTCAGTAATCTCATGTGTGTTTGGTTGGTGTGTTTGTTTTCATTTTTATAAATAACCCATATCTTTTGTTTATCTAGGTTGGTGAGAAGGTGGGAAGAGGTGGTCCATGGGGGGAAAAAAAAAAGCTGTGTAATAGTAACATTTTGTGGGATATAAGAAAGTTTAAAAAGTTTTTTTTTTTAACTTTTGCTTCAATTTCCTGAAGCTGTTATTAAAATGGATGAAGTACTATATCTGAACCTTTGAATTGCTTCAAAGGGAAATATGTCATCACTTTGCAATTTCTGCAAGCTTTTCTTCAGCTTGCCAGCCCTAGGTTATGGATGAGCATACTTTAAGGAGAAGAGCTGTATGGTGGATTTTAAATGCTTTCATCTTTAATTGGAGAGGGAGGGAGAACCATTTAAAACGGTCATAAAAATTTTAATGTAATTTGCAGCCCATTTAATACATTGATTTAGGCAACAACAGAAGTATAGATTCAGCTACGTAGGGTGCTAAGTGACTGAAGCTTTCACACTGGAATGCTGACCAAGAAGTCTGTTATGAATGCTGGTGTATTTGACTTTTATAGTTACCTAGAGAAATTCTCTTTGTAGTTTCACATGGCCTAAATTTTAGTTCTGTTGTAATACAAATAATACGGAACAATACAAGTGTTGAAATAATTACCTTGCACTAAATGAAAAGGTAGCCTGGAGTGATAATTCTCGTGCTTATAGTGAATGTATGTGTTGATTGCGTGAGGTGCTACAGGTGTTTATTTGTAAAAAAAACTTGATCAACAACACTGTGACCTGGTTTATGTTTTGCTTCCTCTCTCACCAACTAAATTAAAAGCTAGCAGATGCATGTGCATAACACAATAAGCTTTTGCATTCTTTGATCAACATTTAACCCAAGTTCAGACAAAGACATTTCGTAGTATGAACACTTGAATGTTTTTTCTCAGTACCTCTAACCTGCAGTGATAAGTGTAAGTAAATACCAGCATTTTATGCCTAATAAAATGAGGGAAATAGACAGAAATTTAGTATCAAAATCTGAAGTCTGATTTGCTCTATCACAACCTGCAGCATTTGTTGATGTATTTGACAACCTTATGCTCACAGACTTACAGTTCGCTGTTCTTGGTTTACATGACTACATCTGACATTTTGCCTATGCATTTCTTATCAGTGTTCTTCGGTAATGAAAACTGATAGGGAGGGCAAGCTCTTGCTGCTCTGCACTTTGACATTCCTTTTGGCTGTTTCAGTATTGCTTTTACTGCCTGATTATCTTATTTTATTTTTTTTTGCTGAAACTTGATGGCCTCCTATTTGATTTGAGGCTTATGGGGAGTAAACGTGAAAGTCTCCAAAAGACACTCTCCACTATGTACTCTGAAGAAGCTAATGATGCTTATAGGTTTTGTTTGAATTTTGTAGTCCATGGTGTTGAACAGAAAAACTTACGGGGTAAATTCAGTGTACCCAATACAGCGTTTCCGTTTAGAGTTGGCAGATGGGTAGTGCCACAGTAGCTCATTGTTCAAGACATAGTGTGACTAAGGTCAGAGCCAGGCCAAGATTCTTCAAAAAATTTGTCCAAAATGAATTCTACAGCCTTCTTGATGAGGAGTGAGATTCTTTTTTCTGAAAAAATGGATGCAGCCATGTGTCTGGAACAGGAAAGTGGGAGAGTTAGACATGTTGTTTTGCTACTGGAGAGGAAAGGATAGTTAGCGTATGTTGCCCAAGAGGTGCCGTATCCCAAATGCTTGCCATTCCTTTATGTGGACTCATCCCTTGTTTTGCAAATAGGAACCTGACATCCCTGATGTGGTATTGGCTAAGTTGGCTTCCTTAATTAATGCCTTGATTTGCCTGTAGCAAAGTTGTCACTGATCAAAATAAATTGGGCTTTGGAAACATCTGGCAGAAATCACCTTGACTTCATTCTGTTGTTACCTGGAAAAACCCTATCTGTGTTGGAGCTTGTGGGATGTACTGGAGGAGGACTCAGAGAAGAACGCAAGTACGAAAAGCTGGCTGCCTTCATCCCCAGACACTGCAGCAAGAAGGAAAACATGAAAATATTTGCACTTTCTCAGTTAGCAATTAAAGATTTATTGACCTTCACCAGTACTTAGAGGGATGTATATTAAAGACTAAGATCACAGGCTTTCTCTAAGAAACCTTAGTATATGAAAGCAGCACAGCATCAGGCTTGTTATGTGACTAAGAGCCCAAACAAGACATGCTTTCCTTTGAGCAGCAGATGACTGCTTTGCTTCTCTGTAGTTAGTTATCTGGGTGTCAGTGTGGACAGAATATTTGAATGAGAGAAAAATGGTAGGAACAGTTCAGAAGAACAACAAACATACAGTAGGTTGACTGTATTGAAGAAAGGACTGGGTGACCTTGGAGGTGAGTTTGGAAGTGAAAAGAAAACAGATGCTGAGACTGGTATAAACTAACACATAATTTGAGTTGGAGGAGAGGGAAAAGTGGAATCTTGATAAAGAGAGAGAAGTAAGAATAAAAGCAACAAAATGTAGCAAGTTGCCAAGTAAATTTTTTTTTAATGCTTATTGGCAATTTTTACTTTTATTATGTACAATAAAGTGTAGTCATGATTCTAGTCTTTGAAGTTGTGGAGGATTTGAGCACAACAGATTTGGCAACAAGTGTTTGTTCTGTAAATTAATCCTGTCACTACTTTTAAGAAAACTTTCACCTTGAAAAATAGGAAGGCTTCCGCAGAATAGAGAGCTAGAGAGAGAGATAGTTCTCTTGTACATAAGAGAGTTTTACAGAGTCCTAATGGAGTACATAGCTGAATGATTTACATGATTAATTTTAATGATTTTATTTGCAATCTACCTCTTTTAATATACTTCTCTGCTGTAAAAGTACAGTGGTAATACCAGGAGACAGTGTAAGAGCTATTATTTATCTAGATTTTTTTCTTATTGATTTTAATGCCTTATTATTCATCTCAGACTCTTAATAATGAATATGAAAATTAAGGTGTTTCTACAGTACTTCAGAATATACTTGATTAAAAAGGAAACGAATGTATATGGACACACTGTATACCTTAGTCAAACATCTTTAGGTCATTTCTTAAGAATGGATAGCTGATGCTTAAGTTTGTAGTTGTGAGATTGGTTACAAATGTAGAATACACAACAAAGCACTTAACAAGAATCCCAGAAATGTGATGGTTTGTCTATTGTATGTTTAAATTAGGTGCAAAAGCATTTCCTTAATGGTGAAAACAGGTTCCCTGAAGGCTCTTTATGTCTCTTATGGTTTTAGTTATTATTCAAACCTTATTGATCTGAACAGAATTATACAAACATATTGTCTATTCTCCTTGAGGTATAGTACAGAATTACCATTATAATTCATTGTACTGCTATGCAGTGTTTTAAAATTAGGAGGAAGCATTTACAAAACAACTTGCATTTGTTGGATTACTAACAAGGTTTTATATAAATATGTAACTTGCAGGTATTTCATAGATTCTGGCTGCTTCCCAGTGTTGCAGAGGGGAATGTGGTTACACACGCCACCTTTAAGGGTTTTGCTTGGTTTTAGGGCAAGGTATAAACAATACTGCAATTTTGGAGAATTCTTTTAACTACTTTGGAAAGTACATAGTGTAAAATAGATGTTTGTGTTTATCCCAGAGGTGGCTGTGTTTCAGTGGGATCTGGTGTGATGCTGACATGGTCCTTAGTGGTCTCTTAGAAATTCTTTGCCATGTGATCAGGCTTAAGATGATTTGGAAGATGCTTAAGGTTAAATTATCCTATTGTCCCAAATAACGTTTGTTTATTGCTTTGACTTTTATCTTGATCTTATAGTTTGTAATTCTAAATTTTCATTACAGATTAGAATTAATACTGAAAAAGCAAAGGTATATAAGCTTGAATTTCCATATTCATTAAAAATGTGTTAGCTGTTCCTTGAAATAAGCATTACTGCATGCAGTTGATGCTATGATTGTACAGTAGTTGAGCTGTATGCTGCCCAAAATAGTAAAGTGTATGCTGTTAATATATGGGGTAAAATAAGCAAGCAGTATTAAGGACATAACTGATTTCTGTAGATAAGAGAACTGAATTTTGTCTGTCCTTATGGGTGGAGAGACACCTGCAAATATAATATATCAGCGGGGGTTCTAAAACAATTCTTTACAGTTTTTCATGTAAATCTCTTCAGTATAGTAGTCTTACTTGTGTGTCAAGTATTGGTAAACGGTGTTAAAAATGAATACTAGCACTGAAAGTGTTGAGATTATGTAAAACCCAATAGAAACCTGAGGGCTGAAAAAAGTAAATCAATACTTTATGACTGTGTTGTAAAAAGCTTATAAAAGGATGTCTATGCAGAAGAGCACTTTTAAAATGTCAGTATTTAACGATTTTCTAGAGGCATAGGTGCTGCATATTTCAGTCCGTGGACCAAAAGATATGGCCCCTTCTGTTGAGCTTTCTTGTCATGTACCACTTTGAAAATCAGTTGGGTGTTAGACATTTTATCATCCAGCACATCTCATTGCTTTTTAGGATTTGTTTTGATGTCGACGAACAGGGAAAACTTGAGATGGAGTGTTCTTGTTTCTGCCAGGTGTTGTGGTTTGGCAACTAAGTACCATACAGCTTCTCCCTTGCTCCCCTCCTTTAGCAGAAGGAGTTGTTGGGGTTGGGCAGAAAACAAGATGGAGGGAAAAAAAAATCAGCCTGTGGGTTTGAGGTAGGAGCAGTTTAATGAAAGAAAAGGCAAAGGCTGCAAGGAAGAAAAAGGAGGGAAAAAAAAATTCTCCACTTCTCATCAGCAAGTGATATTCAGCCACCTCCTAGGAAGCAGGGCCTCAATTTGTATAGCACTTGTTCAGGAAGAAAAACATTTCTGTAAGAAGAGTCTCCTCCCTTCTTCTCCTTCCCCTCTCCCCCAGGGTGTGGGGGGAAGTGTAACACTGTCCCAGCCAGACCCAGTACACCACGCTATAGATTTTTACACATTTACACACCTCCTGAAATGTGATGTATCATATCTTGCAATATCCAGTTGAATACAGATTTTTTGTTTCCATCTGTTTTATCACTTTGAGCATGAACCTGGAGAAACTCTGAATAGACGGGGGTTAGAAGAGTGTTTTGGCTGTATTCTCAGAATCTGAAAGTGACAGATATGAAAGGGAAGGGCAGTGGCCTTTGTATTTTGCAGATGAAATGGGTAATGTCATTGTACGTGCTGAGGATACTTCCAACATTCTGCTACTTAATTGCATTTTATATCAGAGGAAAGCCTTCATTTAAATGCTTGCTGCTACAAAAACAGGTAGTCTTGCTCATCTCCCTGCAAATGGGAGCACTATTATGAGTTCACAGAATGGCTTTCTAAGTTAAAATAACTCTGCAGCACTAAAATAAGTATTTTGGGTTTTACATTCGTGCATTTAAAGTAGGCACAACTATCAGCCTTCAAAAAACAAATTTACCAAACAGATCCAAAAATTGATGTTGGCTCTTATTTGATACAAACATTAAAAACTAAGCGTGACTAGTTTTTCCTCTCATATTTGATTATGGATAAGGACAGAGGGCCTTGAAATAGGAAAGCATTTCTTTTTGAGGTAATATGTCCTCTAAAATTGTCAGTCTTGCGAGTGTCTTCTAGGATTCATCCCAGCGTGCTCAGTACCCATCTTGAAAGATGAAGCTCTGCATTTCAGCATGTGTCCTTTTCTAAAGCAATGCAGAAAGTGTAACCTTTCTATTCTGATCTTGGAGTCTTCCTGTGTGCTGTTTAGAAGTCATAATGTTACATCCATGGAAGCAAGTCTTTAGTCTGGAGGTGTAAGAATTCTGGAAATTAGATCAGGATCATCAATAATAGTCTTTGAATGATTTAAGAGAGAATGTCAGAATAGAATGTTGCTATGGGATAATGTCCTCCCACTGCTAGATGAATGTCTTAGCATCCTCTTGGCATTCTTAGGAAATAAACACTGAGGTAAAGCTGAGACATTTATTTCCGAAATGGGAGCGATTTATCCTGATAAAGCATTGTATTCCAGTGACTCTGTTTCCATTATACCAAACAGTTCATGATGGAAGATGCTGTCATTTGATTTGATGGATGTTGATATTTCGTAGAATGACAGTTGAACTTTATGCGACTTTTATGCAAAATATGCATAGGTACTTAGAGAAATGTTGTTTCCTAATGGTTTTGGATGACAGACTTGCCTTTTGCTTTTAGCTGTTCAAAATGACTTTATTTGTCATAATACGTTAAATTTAAAATTCTATATATTTGTCACTCTGAAGTTTACTTAAAAGCATCAAAGTTTTGCTATTTAATGGCTAACAGAAATATTTAATATAACTGTAGCATGTAATAGAGGTGTCCTGTCAGTTAATGCAGTAACAGTTTTCAGTAGCTCACAAATAGCCTGAGCACTCACTCTCAGCTGAAAAATTATAGCAAAGCTGGGGTCGTACACCAGCCTGTGTGAGATCTGAAACTGACTTCAAAGCCGGACGTGCCATATTCTGCTATCTAACGTTAATGACATCCCAGTCAAGGTGTAGTCTGTGTGCTTGTGTCACTGATGTTGGAAGGTAATGGGAGGTATCTCAATGTGACTTCTGTCCCAAGAAAAACCATAGGACCTGTTCTGAGTACTTGAAGGAGAAGAGGTGATTGGGAACAGTCAGGAAGGATTCATCAAGAGTAAATCACATCTCACCAATCTGACTACCTTCTATGGTAAAATAACTCTGTGAATTAAGAGGAGAGTGGTGGATGTCATTTATGTTCGCTCTAGCAAGGTGCTCAGCACTGTTTCTTATGTCCAAGTTTGCATGTTGCCTGGATGATGAACAAATGGGTGGGTATGGCCAGTCCCAGAGTGCAGTGGCAGTTCATCCTATCCTGCCTGGATAAGTCACCAAGTGCTGCTGCTGTCCGTCCTGGGACCTCTCCTGTTACACTGACCTGCTGGAGGTGAATGTGTGCACTTGCACAGAGATTGCAGATGATGCCAGATTGAAGGAACCAGTCATTAAGCTCAGGGGCAGGGCTGCAATTCAGAGGGAGCTAGACAGGCTGTAATTCTATACCCTGGATAACTTTTTTAAGGGCACATTCAATTCTACGTTTTACAAAAGAAGGATGTTTTAAATAGAAGGTGGCCTACAGAACTTGTACAATTAGTTTGGGTATTTTTTTTTTTTAAGAATATATTCTTAGATGAAAGGCCAAACATACGAGTCTGACGTAGCACTCATTCAAGGACTCCATAGGATGTTTTTGCAGAAATATACTTGGGTGAAATATTGGACATGTAAAAATTATTATTTGCATTTACAAAATTACAGAAGGTTGATAATATATAAATTGTTTAAGAAAGGTTACTTTTCAACTTTCGGGAAAAAAAAAGACAATTTAAAAAAAAAAAAACACCTAATAATTCAGTGAAAGGTTCTGGTATTTCTTACCTTGTGATGTTATCCTTCTAAACATAACTGTAAGAAGAAGACTTGATATCTTAGTAACACTGATTGTTAAAATTCTAATTACATCAGCGTTAATAACTGCAGCGTAGATAATATTCCTTCATTATTTGTTCTACATTTGAAGATCAGTTCATTTCCAGTCAATATTTGCACACCAATTTCCATGCATTTGTTTGGAAGTGAATATGTGTAATGAATAATGAGCCAGATAAATTATTTATGTAAGTTCACTGTAGATATTAGGAGAAAAGGGCTTAATCATTTCTAGTTTAAGGCTATGGAACCTACAGACCTTGGGAAAATAAACCAAGTTACCTTGTTAAAATGTGTAGATGTTTAAAAATAACTTACGCTATGCTGCGTAACAGGAGCAGCATTGTTTCAAAGGGAAACACTGAATACAAATACAGTAACAGGTGAAGAGAGTTGAAGGTAGTCTGTTTATGACACTAACCAGCTAAGCTTGTTTTGCTGTTTCAAGTATACAGGCATTTGGCCAGTTTAATATCAAGGCTAATATGTGATTGCAGATACTTTAAATAAATTCCAAAGATGCAAAAAGAAGGAATAACGGTCTGTAACAATAACAACCTGCTTTTGATATATTTTGAGATGGCAACAACCAATTCTTTTAGGGATATTTGAGTGATGGAGGATTAATAGACAGTTTTTTGAGAAGGACTGGAGCTAATATTGGAGCCAACCTTACCGCTTTTATGAGGAAACATGACAAATGTAGGCAAAAAAAACAACAACAAGAGAACTTTTTTTTTTATTCAGACTTTTACTGTAGTACTACTACTACTGGAGAAACATAGGCTCAGCTCATGGTCTTATCAGACATTTCATTACATGACAGACTTGAATTAATGTTGAATTGCTTTAGGTCAATACTCTTGACTGCTGCATTGGTCACAGGCTCAGAGCAACATTGTGAGAGATGGTCTTGTCTGGATAAACCTGACATTTGCTAAACAAAAGGCAAATAAAGGATAAAAGGAAAGAGAATAGGTAGAGAAAGAAAAAGGACAAATAGGGAAGATAAAACATATTTTAAGTCTTTCTGGCTTCAAATTCAGATGAATATGTAACCTATTCACACAAGCTGTTTGACTAGGACAATACAAGTTTGGTATGGTTTATCATAATATTATGATATAGCTCAAGTTTCTTGTGGGATACTGTGATGGATTCAGGGAGACTGCGATCGTGGTGGTTATGCTGATGACACTTTCCAAAGGATTCCAGAAAGAAGGAATCGGTAAAATGCAGCACCATCTTTGTGTATTGTGGTTCAGTGTTGGACCTAGATCACAGATGCTAATTTCAGATTCCATGCTTTTCTTATTTAGCATTGTTTCTGTGGTTTTGTCTATGTGGTGCCTTCCTGTCTTCCAGCTGATATTGTAAGTGAATTTTAATATTTTTAAATATGCTTCTGTGATAATTACTGTTTTAATGATTTGCTAGGAAAAGGTACTAGAGGGAAGCTGGTGAATGAACTGGTTGAAACAAATACCAGCCTGATTTTTTTTTTTTAATTTAAACATGTGGCTAACATACAGAGCAATGATGATGGAGGAGAATTGATATCAAAGATTAATTCCATTTTGATGTTTTAATTTTGCTCATAGATGCCTATATCATGCAAGAATTGGCATCACTGAGGTAGCACCTGGCTATCCTGTTGATATATTCAGTAATATGCAATTAATGAGGAGGATTTTTTTTTTTTAATCACCTATGAGGCCCCCTTCCTTACCTCCATGAAAAGCCCCAGTATGACACTAGGAATCAGAAGCTCTTCCTTTCTCTTCATCTTCTCAACTTCAATGATTTTCATTTTGTAAATCCCTTTATTCTGGACTCCAGTGCTACTGAGCAGCAGCACTATTTAATGACCTTCTGCATCAGCAGTTTCATCTCTTGAGAAATTAAAATTGATTTGTTTTGTCTTTGATACTGAAAATCTGAAGTGTAACTTTTCCTGACTTGTGTAATACTAGCATCTGCAGTCAAGAAACATTAAAGAAGAGAATAAAAAATCACAAATCTTTGTGGAGTTAGGGCTGTTTTACTGTTTTCAAACAAACTGTTAACTAACATGGTCCAAAACAACGACAAAAAAAAAAAGGCATGTCACTGTATAGTTTTGTCCCTAATCAGAATTAACACTTTTAAATATTAGTAAGTATATGTATTGATGTAATAGTATAATTATATATTTGTTATATGGATTAATATAATATTACAGGGACTCTGTGCAAAGAAAAAAAATTAGTTTTGTATTACTTTTTGTTTCCATTTGTGTTTTATAGGACCTAATTCCTTTCTGTTCTTCGCCATTCTGTCTTAAAAAATTGGCAGGTTAACCTATAGATGTAAGAAGCATTATGCTCATCCTTAAAGGATAAAGTAGTGTTTGACCTCCAACATCTATTCTGTGATAGACTGCAACTTTCAGTTTATTATTTTAACAGATCAATAGGTACATTAACTTCAATAAGAAGCCCAGACTCTGCCTGAAGTTAAATTTGGCAGTTTTTTTAATTAGTTTTATTCTCCCATAAGGTTAAAAATTCTTTAGGACAATCAAAGACAGGAAAGTAATTCACTGGAGAAAAAGCAATGATGCAGAAAATGCCAATATCAATTTCCTAAATAAGTCATAACTTGAATGCCAAGAATCTTGTTTGCGCTACTAACTCTAATAGTATGAGTAAGCTAAGGCACTGATCAGAAGGCACATTTTACAAATTTGTGATTTAACTTAAGAGGATGACTGAGACAAATTAAACCTTGCTGAGCTATATAAGATAGTATCTTGGGGGGGTGGGGGTGGGGAGAAGACCTTTAGAGGAAACAGTGTTGGTTGTAGCCCGATTTACATTTTAAAGGCACATGAAGGTGGACAGTTAAGTGCTGAAAGGGAAATTTCCAGTTCGGGTGTGTATTTCGTATACACATACGCATAGCATATTTGAGGTTGAGTGGAACCTCAAAATAAGCCATTAAAACAAAGAAGCTAGTTAAGTGAAATAAATGTTCTTTTATTTCTTCCACCTCAAACACACAGTCCATTGAATTTATTGGATCTAGCTGGAAAGTGTTTTGCTATAATAACTTGTGGCTCAGTGGTAGAAGAATGAGTGTAAAAGTGCTGAAGCTAATGTTGGTTTCCTCAAAGATAGACAGAGAGCGTATACGAAGACAGATGTAAGGTTTCATGTTGGCCTGAACCAATTGTTTTGTCTTCTCCACATCTCACTTTTCTGTAGCTTAAGAAACATGGGAAATTACACTTCTCTTGGGGTGGCAGCTGATCTCGGGCAAAAGCGTCTGCACTGAATGGATGCAGAATGCTCTGTTTCAAATGGGGTTGTAAAACGTGGAAGACTGACATTTCAGGAACCAGCTCAGTGTGTCTGCAGTCCATGATCCAGAATGGCTGCTGCTCAGAATGAAGAAGCACCATTTTATGAGGCTCGTTGACAAGACTGGAATGGAAGCACAGATACCTAAATATTTTGATTTTGTTTCTAAAAGGAGTGAAATAGACTTGAGGAAGGTTGTAAGATATCGATGGAAGTAGATTGCTGCTGTAATTCATGAAAAGGAGGAGTTCAGTGACAAAAGCATTGAGGGAAAACTGGTTTTCTTAGTCTGTGTCAATGTTTGGGAGCTTTTGAATATTACCAGCCATAGAGACTTAGTACTTCCAATAACACAACTCTTCCTTTGCCTGCCTTCTGTTCACCCTGACCTGCCACACTGCTCAGTCCTGCATACATTTTCCTAAGCTTTAGTTGAAAGCCAGGAAATGAGGGAAACATTGCATGGGAAAAATCAGAAACTTGTTTTCTCCTTTCAATTTCTTGATCATCAGTTTATACTTTGTGCAGTTCTATTTCTTGGGCCAGAAAAATCTCTAAGGAAAGAGTAAATGTCTCCAGAAGTCAAATGGTTCTGATTCAGTAATCCATAGTGGTATTAGGAAGTGTGCTGAAGACAGAGAGATATCTGCTGGATAAAGCATAAATCCTAAGTCTTTTTGGTTGCTAGAACACATTTTTCACAAGGCACAGTTTACTGGTCCACTGCTTCAGTTTGGTCTGCATTTCAGCTGGAGAAATCGTACCTTGCTCCCTTTCAGTCCTTAGTGTTTCTATAGCGATTAGAAGCACTCCAGAGCTGTAGGTAAAATGCAGCCTATTTTTCCCCACTGTGCATGCACATCGTGAAACACAAGTATTTTGCTTCAGCAAAGCTTACTGATATCCTAGGGTGAGACATGCTGAAGAAAGGTAGATAGCGATAATTTTTTGTACTTCATTTTCTAAGAGGGCACAACAGCTAGGCTAGTCAGAATATCTACAATATTATTACATTAAAAACTCTCCTCTCCTCAGAAGGACCGATAGCAAATGGCTCTCAAATGTTAGCTAGATGCATAAAGATAAAAAGTACTAAAAATAAATGTCCAGTATGTTTATATTTACAAAAATATTTTGAAAAATATTTTTCTGGTGTTGTTGCAAAATCTACTATGAGTGGAAAAAAGATGCAAGAAATCTAAAAAGCAGGGTTTTTTTTCTGTTACCAACTTGTGTTTAACTTCAGAATTTCAGATGTTTGAGAATTTTTGGGAGACAGAGGGATTTGGCCAACCTCTCTTCAGTGGTTTGTGGGGACGGGACAAGGGGCAATGGCCACAAAATGGAGCACAGGAAGTTCCACACCAATGTGCAAAAGAACTTCTTCACAGTGAGGGTGACGGAGCACTGGGACAGGCTGCCCAGGGAGGTTGTGGAGTCTCCTTCTCTGGAGGTTCCTTCCAACCCCTACAATTCTGTGGTTCTGTGAATTTTTAGCATCGTTTTGTCCTATCAAGACTCTAAAAAAATTATTGAAAGCATTAAAGAAAAGTGAAACTGCTTTCATTTCTGTTTGCACTGTTTTGAAGTGTGGATTGAAGTTAAATGATATTTCAGTTTTAAAATATATTGTGTTCATATTTTATTTTTGAAGAGGTTACATGTTAGTTCTTTACTTTTAAGGGAAAGACATTTATAGACAGCTTTATTATTTTGTTATCCAGGCATAATGCCTTTAAATATATGACTATAGCAATTGTGTGTGTTTTTTTTACCTTCTAATTATTGTGAATTAATTTATATTATAAAACAGTCTTCAAGATAGTAATCACTTAGCATTATAAGGGCAACCAACCTAGTGGAAATTGATTAAGATGCAATTTATAAAGGAAAACATAAATAGGCTTTTGGAAAATAATGCTGGATATATACACACAGCAAAAAATAAAGTTGAGGATTTTAAGTATCCACCCCACAGGCATAAATAAGGACAAAAGGCAGTTAATTGAAAGAATTTGTAAGGTGCGCTAGTGGAAAAGAATTGTCATTGATTTATAGCAAAAATCCAAATATAGTTGATAGAAACAATATCAACCTACAGCTAGCAGACCAGCCAAATAGTTTAGGAACAGATCTTCAGAAACAAAATTTGTGACATTTGTAGCTCCTTTAAAAACAAGTATGCTGTATTTCACAAACTATTTATAGTGAGAAATATCACATATCTCACTATTTCAAGTGAGAAAATGTTAACTGTTGGGAAGACTTGGAGGATTTTTTAAAATTTATTTTTAAATTTGTTTTCCCCCCCAGAAAATGTAAATAAATGTACACTCTTCTCAACCTGTGCAATGAAGCTCTTCTGTTAAAATATCCATGGGAACAGACAGAAAAAATAGTGAGAAATAATAATAATTTACTCTGTGAAAATTAGTATTTACTTGTAAGTTGGTGGTAAAATGTCCCTGGGTTTTCAGGTTTCTTCCAGTTTTAGTCTTATGCTCAGTTTAGGTAGTCGTACCTTTTATTTTCTTGTGCAAATGCTTTATTTGCATGACCAGTTAATTTTTTTTGCATGTATTTCTAAATATTGCTCATTTAGGTTAATAATGCTAAATTGTGTCCTTTTGTAAAGTTATAACTAACTGTTATATTTTGAGATGAGCTTTGCTTATATATAACTCTGTGAAAGCAGCAGAAATAAATAGAAACAGCTACTGATACGTAGATACATACCCGTGTGTACTCACACAGGATATGATCATTTGTCTTTTTCACTTCTCTTTTGTGAGGAGCATCAGGGTTTAGCAGTGATTATCAAGAGGGCCTTGTGCCATAAAGTCAGTGCCTTCGTCTTGTGGACCTTTTATTTTTTTGTGTGGATTAATAAAGTCAGTGGTAATCAGTGAGCACTTGCACTGTAGTGTCTTCTGCCTTTCAGTTCTGTGGACCATGCTCTCTGACAATGTTAAGGATTATGAAGTTTTTCTTAGTTTTTACTGTACACAGGTTAATTTGATAGGCTCAGCTCAAATGGAGGCTTACTAAGTTGCTGTGAAATGACTTAGTTCCTCGCTGACCTGCGCTTTGTGTTTGCACTTGGGCAACTCTCTCCCCAGTCAGAATTCTGCACTGACTAGGAGTCATGTTTCACATTTACTTTGTACAAATGTAAGTGATATTATGCAAGTCAAATACTAGTGAGAAATAGTTTCTTGTCATATCTACCTCTGTGTAGCAAATAGGACTAACTACTTCATGTCATGCTGGTATTCTCACATCTGTTTATTTGGTGATGTCAGCTGTGTAGTGTTCGAGTGTATCTGGAGGAATGCTTTGATTTTTTTCTCCTGCCTTATTCCATAGTGCAACCTCCTATTCCTCTAAATGAAAAAATGAACATGTGAACTAAGCTTTGCTTAAGAAATCTATTTCTTTTCATTCCTTGGGCTTGGTTACCTTCAGGCCAGAGGCTGTGAAAGATCTAGGAGCTCTCATGTTTTCTCTGTCTTTATGCTGGTTAGACCATAGGCTAGGTCTGCAGTTGTGGTCATTAGCCACTTGCTTAGTTTCAAGGTGATGATGCTTTCCTTTCCCTGTATTTAAACCTGTGGTGCAGCCATTATATGTACAGTGCTTGTAGCACTACTGTCAAAGGTGTGGCAAAAAAACTTAGTAGTGACAGAAGGAATATTCTTAGTGTGGCAAGAATGCAGGTAGTGTCATAACTATCCTCGTTAGAACAGATTAGAAGCAATTAGGAACAAAAAATTGAAGTAGTGACAGCTCTTCAAAGTAGGTTGTGTTTGTGTATCTAGTATGTGTAATGTAATGGCGGAGATTATAAGAGGACTTTAATGTCATATGTTTCATAGATTAAGCATAAGAATGATTTACAATAAATCTTAAAGAAATCTTAAAGTATCGACATGTATATTGTAAAAATTGTGCCATTACCAAAGATTTATTTTTAAGTTACTATACTCTATGTATTTGCCCACTCGCAGTAAGAAACAGTGTTTTATTCCAATTTGGTTATACTTCCGTGCAGAACATGTTGTTTTGTTACACTTACGGCTTCCTTGACTTTCAAAACAAACATTTTAAAGGAAACATTTCTCAAGGAGCTGATACCAGAACTGTGCATTAATAAGCATCTAAATTACATATCTTGCCATGTAGAACAAATTGGATTTCTTTTCATTAATACCAAGGAAGCAGAAAACAAGCTGAATCCCGAGTGAATTAAATGAACATAATTATCTGCCATTTCTTCTGCTACTGTAAAACAGTTTTTATTCAATTAACTCATGAGCATGTAACCACTATTTCCATGGAGTTCAAAACAGCTTGTGTCAAAATCAAGGAATTTCCTTATACATTGTATGCAGTAGTTTCAAACCATCTATTACCCTAATCACGGCAAGTGTTCTTGTACGTTTTTTCAGCTTAAACCAACAACCTGCTAGTGGTTCTGCAATTTTTTTCTCCTAAGCAATTTTTTGAAATGCTGTAGTACCGTGCTTGAAACATGAATATTTATTTATTGTTTTGTTGAACTTGATTCCAGCTTGGTAGAAAATAACCTTAAACATTAGTTCCCATAAGGAATTAGGAGAAAAATGCACACAAAGTTGTGTGTGTGGTTTTTTTTTTTGCGTTTAAGAAGCTTGATGGGGACTAAAAATCTCATAGTTACCATACTCTTAATTATTAACTTTGCTAGCTTTCTGTTGAGAACTTTATATTATTACTGTGTTTTTAACGTCTAATCAGTGTGGAACTGGTAAGATGTTATATAAAATACAGAAGAGAAACACTAATATTTAATACTTGGAGGTCTGTTTTTTTCCCCCCTCCTTCCAATTATGAATTTCTAAGTGGGGCAAGTTCTATTTTATGGGAGACCAGAGGAAAAACTCTTCTGCTTCGTTTGAAGTGATCTATTTATTTATTTATTTATTTTGAGAATGTGTTCCCAGAACTTCTAATTTTTGCCTCATCCTGTAATGTTTCTGGCTGGTAGTTAATTATTTATTCCTTTCAATATCACTCTAGAGATCCTTGATGGATTAAAGCTTCAGTGCAAAACATTTACATAATAAGATAAATCTCATAATGATACAGAAAAAAGTGTCCCAAAGTTATGAAAGTCGTTTTCCCTTAATGTTATATGCAGAAACAATTTGTGTTATAGCTTTTTAAAAACATATTCTGTTACTCATAGTACAGAATAACAGTTAATTTAAAAACAGCAGCTATATCATTAGATGAATCTGCTAGAGATGAGAAATCTCTGTGAGTGTTCGGTAGGGCTCCAAGTTAAGATGGCAATGCCAGAGCAATATAGCTGTGCCTTGCAAAACTTTGTGAGATATAAGAGATATTGCCACCCTCTACAGGGACAAGAGGAAGACTTATGCTGATTGCTCTGAAGGGAAAGAGGAAAGGTCTCTTGCTTATCCTAAATCAGAACAAATCCCTGGAAGTTAGAGGATATGGATGAAATACAATTCCTGTTTCTTGATCAGACTACACGATCACTGTAAAATATTATTGCTGTTGAAATGTTCTTTATTGCTCTTCAGACTACGGTTACTGGCTCCACAGCTGTATTGATGGAATAGTTTGTTTGGATATTCAAACTCCAGCACAGATCAGTGCTCTTGATTTTTGTTTTTGAAACTTTTACTTAACGAATAGCTGTCTGCCCAAGAGCATGGTCTAATGTTTACTTCAGTGATGGTGACCTGTAAAGGATGCCATGTTTGCTTGGAACAATATGAAATGTATCTGTACGTACATCAGTTCTTAACAATCCAAGCTTGAACAAATTTAGGTTGCATATTAAGCCAGAAATGCATCTGAACTTTATGTGAACTGAAAAGTGGATCTGCTTTGTTGTTCTGTCTTCTCTTTCTTATATTCTTAAAAGTACACTTCTTGGATTTGCTGTTCTACTCTTCTGTCCTCCATTTAGGTTCAGAAATAAAACAACATCATGTGGCTTGTGCAATCATCAATTTTTATTATCTGTTAAAAATTATCCTTTTTTGAGATTTAGCATGACATATGATGGAATGGGGATTCTTTTTATATTTGAAAGGATGATTACTACATTATGCTTGACTTGAGCTGCGTTTGTACACAGGGAGAAGTAACAGACAAATGCCATCATTGTAGAATGGCTGTCCGCTTTTAAGTTCTGCATATTCTGGAAGGGAAATGTGTATCTCCTGTGTAAAAAATACTGTTTCTTAAAGATGAAAGAGTAAATAACTTGATGTAAATGTAAATGCTTTAATGTAAAGCATTATAGTATTCAATGTATGACGCAGGCAAGTGCTTCTGGGATACCCTTTTTTAATTTACAAGTAAAACACTTCAGGATTTCTTGTTGTTGTTGTTTTGCCAATGCTACAAGCTCAGCTTGAGATGTAAATCAAGCTGTGTTCATTCTGGTTCATGCATCATTGCCAATAAAATGTTTCTGGAACTGACACTTTGCTGGCAGTCTGCTGGTTATTTGGGGATGGAATCCAGCTTGTGTTTCCATAATGGTCCTGATTCTCCAGAGCTATTGCAATAAATACTAAAGGTGAATTTTTGCTGCTTGTGCAGACACACAAGCTTGAAAACACTGAGCTGAGATGGTCACCCCCAAGATTCCTCCCAAAGTCTATGGGTGCTGTGAAGGCTGTGTCCTCCCTCCCCACTGCCAGCATGTGTCCCAAGGTTACTCTAAGGGCTCTGAAGTGCCTGATGACCATAGCTGCTGGCTGTTGCATTGTTTAGCATGGGGAAGCTGTTGTCGTTTTGATGCTACATCCATCTGAGATGAGAGGAGGCTGAGTGCGGATTGTTTTGTGTGGCTGTTTTTGTTTCTGATGCTAAAGAAGCAGCTGAGCATGCATAGCTGGAGGCTGTAGGAGTGTGGTGGTTGTGGCGGTATGGCCTGGAGCAGGCAGTGCTGCTGGCTGAGCAGTCACTGGGCCTGCCACCGGGATTGTCGTGGCTGTAGTGCTGTGTTAGAAGTGACTGCTTTAGCTAGCAGGCTGCTCCTGGGGGAAGGGGCCTCCAAAAACGCCTCAGGGGTGGGAGTGCTTGTGCAGCACAGAGAGGTCAGTAGTCTGGTGTTACTGTTTCACAAGGACCTGTATTTAGAGTTACCTTCTGAAGTTATTTGAGTAATGTCCTTGTTATGAGGGGTTGATGACAGGGGTATTTGGGCATCTCTTCAGGCTTATAGCTAAAAATAGCTTCTAATGAACACTGAATGAGGGCCTGAACTTTCATGGAGCTTTCCCATTAAAACAATGTTGATTTTCTTTTTTTTTTTTGACTAAAAGAACTTTTTTTTATTTCATATAAGCATTTTGTCTGTAGCTTATCAATTATATTTTTCATTAACCAGGTTAAACTTTTTTTATTTAATGTCTTTGTGAAGTTCTAATGAATACAATCTGTAGACTTCTAAGCTTTAAACAGCCTTTTGATTTGTTTTATGAAATGTCCATAATTATATATTTATTTTAAAATTCAAAACTTTATTTTTAAAATCAGTTTGTTATATGCTTGCATTAACAACAGAAATAGGCGTCTTTTAAGCTCCTATCTGTGTAGTGTGAATGAATATGGTACTGTAACATCACGTCTGGTAATAATTTGCTTGTATTTAATTTTCCTCCTATTTTTTTTATGTGAAATTAAAATGCCACTCAACCATCCTCTCAGACTACCTTTTCATTCTGTAATGCTATAAATCCACATCATCAGTGTTTTTTAACATCAGGGAAACTGAACCATAGTCACCCATAGAATTAATTCTATGTAATATACAGACACTGGATTTAAATGCTCAGATTAAAACAAAGTTAACAGGGAGGATGCTGGGGGGGTAAGGGGGGTGGTGGTGGAGGCAGTTCTTGTGTCGAGTAGAGCTTGAAAAGAGTAATTGAAATCTTGAATAATGCCATTCAACTTTCTGTAGCTTTTTTCTCACACCCTTACCCTGAAAGTGCATAAAAGGCGCAAAAAAAAAACAACTCGGGCCATGTATCAAGTTTTGCTCATGATGCACGTTAGACTTTCCTGGCATATGACAAGACAACTTCTTCGTTCCATAGATGAGTTGAGTTTGGTCTCTGTGCTTACTAGACAGTAAGACCTAGTGACATTGCCAGGACTCATATAAATTACATTGTCATGAAACTCTAATTGTACCTGTGAATTTAAGTTTTGATCTTTCTACAATTGAACAAAACAGACAAATGAACACCTTTATTTGTCTTCAGTGCAGGTGGAAGAGTGTCTATTAGGCTGTTTCTCAATTAGCCTCAGAAGATATCTTAAAAAATAAATAAATTGAAAAAAGCTACTGTAATTAAAAAAAAAAAAGCCACCACTTGTTCACAAAACAGGGCAAGGACTGGTGTTAATCTTGAGGACTCTCCATGTCTATCTGACAGTATGGCTGAATGTTCCCCTGTAAAGACAGGGTGACTGGGCAATTATAGCAGCAGATTTTTCCATGCAGGAGTACAGCGAAAGCTCCTTGGTATGACTGACATAAATTTGACATTTGTGATTTCAGATTTTTGATCTGGAGATCTGCCCATAACAGTCATTACAAACGAAGTACCCCATTAATTTGAACTGCTCTATATGAACAGATATTTAAATGAGATTACAGTGCAAAGATATTTGTATATGTCTTCAGTAAATATTTCATAAAAACAATTTATGCCAGGTTTGTAAGAAACTACAGGGCATGAAGAAATGAAAAGCATTCACAAGTCCATACTAGCACTGTTTACAATGCCAGACAGTAAAACAGTCATTACATTTTAGTAATTTGTTGTTGTTCTAAATGTATTTCTGCATTTAGCATTAATTTGTATAATACGTTAGATTTTTTTTCTATCCTCATTCTTCTGGGAGATGAAAATTTTCGTCTTTAACAACTGTGCTTTATAACTCAAATCTGTGTCCTACTTCTGTAGTTTCTTTGAAATTTTCAAGAAGCTGACTAAGACACAGTAACTTCCTGTTTTACCAAATCAACTATTTGCTTACTTGTTACCCAATGTTCTAAGGATGGCTTTTCAACATCCTAATATATTCCATCTCAGTAACAGTTCAGAATTGTCTTCCTATGTTCTGTATGCTTGGATGCTTTTTAAAATGAGGTGTTCCTGTGGAACAGGCTTGATGCACGTTCTCTAAGATAACAGTAAACTGATATCACCATGTGGATTTTGAACAAAAGGCTCTTTAATGATCTGCAAGGGCAAAGATGCCAAGAGAAGAGAGCGCAGAGCATCAGTATGATTAAAAAGAATTCCTGATAATTAATAATCATGAGTCATCTACTTAAAATTTTCCATCATTGCAGAGTAAGCAGCAACATATGCAATTTAAATACATGGGAAAACAATGCAACATAAATATACTCACCCCTTTATTCAGTATTATCTACTTTTCCATTTTGAAGGGTTAATGCTTCATGTGTTAGAACTTTGTAAAGCCCAAGAACTGGAATGCGTGTCTGGAAGACCTGGAACAGGATGTTTCCCCTTCAAAGGCATGTTTACTTCCCAGTATTATTTTAATGCCTATTTTTCCCCTTTGTCGTTGCACTGTTGCCAGCACAAGTTGTTTGTTGCCAGCACATCCTGTTGTCAGGGTTTGTCCTTGGTTGGCTTCTAGTGCAAGTACTAAGAGTATTCTGTTTTGATGCAGTAGGAATATGTAGGTTGTCATAGTGTGTGTTTGTTTGTTTGTTTTAGTGAATGTGTATCCAGTATCAAACATTTACAAGGGACAAGTACATATACTGTCAAATTACTATCACTTACTGTCTCCATTCAGCAGGTGAATTGAAATTGCAGGCATTTGTGTGAATTCTGTAGTTAGCTGCCTTAAAGAAAGTTTAAGGAAAGAAAAGTCTTGACTGTTTTTGGTAATGTTTTTTAATCAATAGATCTCCATTCTCTCCAAATAAGAACAAATTCTCTTAGCACTCGAGATAAAAACTTTGGTGCAGTAGGATACAACGTTTTGCAAAATAATGGATGTCAGTAATGTTTTGTTGGTTGATATACTTACTATAATTAACAGCAGTCACTGTAGTATTTTGGGGATATTTTAATGGATGTTTCATTTTTCTTTCAGTCTTTGCACACTTATTAGCAGCAAATCAAAATTATTCTAACCTCAGACTTGCATTTGTGGTATGTGATCCTGCAATCACATGGTTTAGTCGCTCGACTTTGCCTGACTTTTCTCACTTGAAGTCCATGAAGTAAAGTCAGGCAGATCAATGAAGCAAGTAGAACTAACCTGGGATGTTTGGATAGTTGTTCTACGCTGTACAGCTTTTGTTCGTGTGCCAGAAAAGCTGCTGAACATCCTCCTCATCCAAACCGCAGCTGTATCCAATCCTGGTTCATTTGTGGCTGCAAAATCAAACTCCTAAATAATAGCCTGTCAAAAAAGGTTAATTTTCAGGTCTGATACTCGTGACAGTGTACTGTTAAACTATATAGCATCAGTTTAAATGTCCAAACATATAATAGAGTTTGCCCTAGAAATTAAAATTATCATGTAAACTGACAAAATTTATACTGGCGTCTAATTATGGTGTATAATAGGGTCTCATTCCACTGTACTAACACCTCTCTTTAATTTTTATTTTTTTCAAATCTCATTAATCTGGACATGCAAGTTTTATTCTGTTTTGGACTCTAACTTGCTACAATTGCAATTCTGTTTTATAAATTCTGTTATGGTTAATTAGCAATTTTTATTGAAAACAATTTGCTACTAGATTAAATAAGAATCCATAATCCAGACTCTGTCTTATCTTCATTTAAACATTGAAGCCTGAGAACAATTTTGAAGATGATTCTCTTTAACCGAAGTTTCCTGTGTTGTTTCTTTAAAGCTGCAACTCTATTTTCTGTTAATGTGCTTTCAGTAATAAGAGCCTTAGGGTGTCATCTTTTGCTTCTGTTCTTTTTGTATTTCTGATTGATGGCATTTGTAGAAGAATCGATTTCACTTAGTAAGAAGTCTGCCATGCTGCTGCGCTGGTGGTATTGTGGGAGTTTCATTTTCACTTATCCTTGGAGCGTCTGAGTGTTGGCGATAGAGGTTATGACATTTCTAGAAGAGCCTCAGCTCTGTAGTTTCTGCTCTTTGTAAGAGCAGACAAATACTATGAAGTGCTTCTGATAAGGCAGAAAGGATGCTGTGAACTGGATGGTATTGTAAGGGACCATACTGATGTTGTTGGCTGGCTTTTACCACATTCATCTGAAAGAAACATTTTGTTAGCCATAACCAGAGTGCAAATTTTATCCTAATTCTGTGGTTGCTTTTGTTCATCTTGGCTGGGGACAGAGAAGGATTGCTCCAGTGTTGAAAGATGAACAGTAATGATTTGGGTGGGGCCTAAAGGAGTTTGAAGGAACTTGAGTGTAATGCCTCACGGTATACAACACATCTTGGTCTACATGAACTTGGAAATTGAAGGAACATGAAGAGAGAGACTCAACACCATAAAGTTCTGGAAGAAAATCTGAGGTAAACAGTCTGGTGAGGAAGTTATCTGATAAAGATATCTGATAATTTGCGCTTCAGGAATTAAAAAATAATAATTGCATAAGGGATTAAATTGACATTATTCAAAAGTGAATCCAAAGCAGATGACCAGAGTTGGGTAGGGTAAATCAGCACTGACAGATTGTATTGGATGTATGTTTATAAAATGGTCACAGGTTTCAGAGATGATTTACTCTGTTTCAAGGCTGAGTAAACAGGATGTATCAAATGTCATTCAAGAGTTGTAATGGCTGTGGTTATTGAAAGCAATGAAGTTGTAATAAACTGACTTGAACACCAATATTTGAACAGACACCTGTCTTCATCAATGACAACATTTACTTATAAAGGCTCACGGATGTTATAATGTAGAATTAATGCATTTACTGTGGTCCACTGCAGTGAATTTAATTTCCACACTTTCTGTTGATCTTAAATAAAAGTGAGCACTGCTGAGTTGTTACTGTATTAATTTAAATACTTGCAGTAAAAATATACTGTGCCATTATAGGCTGCCTAGGGCAAAGTAAGTTAGAAAACAGTGTGGGGGGGTAGGGGGAGGGAGGAAACACCGACATCTTAAAGAATATTTTTCGGTTACTGTAGAAGTAACTTCTTACTTTTCTACATGTTATCCACAAAAAAGCATATGTTCATATGGGGCAATATTTTTACACGTCTGTTAAATCTTGTGCACTTGTGCAGCCTCAAATGCCTGTATTAGAGATATTTCTGTTGGATATTTCAAGTTTTTGCTGTGTCATAGTCATTTTCTCTGTATAATAATCAGTCTGTAGCTGATACTTTGTTATATAATTGAAGATTTTTAATATTTGTAGTAACATCCTCAGGAACTGCACCTAGTTACATTCTGTAATAATGGATGATGGTTCAAGTGAAGCCTCTGCAGCCACTGTCTTCCAAATGACTATGGCTCTTATTTTTGTTGGGATATAAGCCAACTGACCCCTGTATAATACTATAAGCTGGAAAATTCATGTATTCTTCAGCCTGATACTGTAACTACCAGTGCAGATTCATTATGCTCAATCTGTAAAATTACTTTCTTTGAACCAAAGTTGTATTTTGTCCTTCTGTGATTCTTTCTATTTCTGTGCAGTGTCTCATAAGAAAATGTTATTAATGGCTCATCCTCTTCGTGCTGTTGCTGTTTCCCAGGGTTATGTCTTAAATACAGATTAGATAACAATATTTACAGTGTCTGATGAGGTTAGCTTCTTGTAATAAGACTTCTGTTTATCTGTAAAACTGGAAAGAAAATGGAAAAAAAAAGGAAACTTTCGTATGGTGTTTACAATTCATTTTTTTACAGGGCATCTTTTTGGTCTCAGTGTCATCCATTTACAAAACAAAAAAGTTTGCAATGTAGAAAAATAAATCTTCTACAGCACTTGCTCACTGGTTAATTCTTACTTTAATAGGTAGCACAGAGAAGTACAAGAGATAGTTGTAGGCATATGCAGATTTTCCAGATGTAAAGTGAAAAGATAACTAGTTTACTTAAATTCGAGTAGGCTGATGTTGTAATTCTGTCTGCTGCAAGTACAGTCATTTGTTTATTTAGCTTTGAAAAATACGATTATTTTATGTTTTCATGGGATCCTTTCATTACTGAGGAAAACTCAGCAGTTGAGAAAGTGGAAAGCGGAGTACAGTTAATACTACTTGACACTGGATACATTTGGAAATACACAGCTTTATAAGAAGGGAAATAGCCTACTTCTTTTATTCTTCATTTTAGTCTACTTCCTTAGAGGATTTTATTGATGGAAAAATGAAATGGACATGTAGGATTTACTATCCATTTAGTGTTAATATTGTGTAAATACACAATCAGCCAGAAGTTTTGATAGAAGCATTTGAAAAATGGTCCTGCTAGGTCCATGTAGGAACTCCCAGGTAATTCACATGACAGCCATCTTGAGATTTTCTCAGGCTTCCAGACAGATTCAGGTGTGACTGTGTGCATGTCATCATTGTCCATGTCTCATAAGAAAAGTATATTCATACACTATTAGATTTAAACCAAACACAAGAGAGTTGCTCATTGTTAATCTTTATTCAGACTTTTTCAGTTGGATTTAAAGAATGAAATAAAAGATGACTGGAAGGAAATCTGGCAGTTAACTTCATTAGGAAATTACTTTGTTGTTTTTTCATCTCTGTATAAAAGTTAATAGATTACTTCATAAGACTTCACTTCGGGGGCAACCACTGTGCAATGTTCCTGCTTTTTCCTGGTCACTTTGGAGACAGGAAAAATTCATTTTGAATTTTCAAATCCCAGGGAGTGCTCCTGTAATGCTGAAAGTGGTAACAAAGACCTGAAACTGTTAAACACTTGAACTGAGGGCTTGTTACCAGTGAGCTAAATATTATAAGCCTTTTTCAGGAAAAAGGCTTATGTCAAACTAGAATATACAACCTCTAAAAATAACGAACTTTTTTCCATCCTAGAAGAATCTCTTAAAGAGATCGCCCACAAGCAATATACTGTAGGACTGTGTTCTCCATCTGTTACTAGTGAATGCAGCCACCTTACTTTTCCTGCCATGATATTAAAGCTACAATACTAAATTAGAAGTGTCCTCTAGAAAAATATTGCTAGGTTTTATTATTGCAGTAGGCTTTGAATTAGTTGAATAAAAGGTACAATCTTTTTTTATTATTGGAAACAGGTGCTTACCCTAACCAAGTGTTTAATTGGTAACTAGAGTTGATCAGTAACATCCCAGGAAATTAATAATTCTAATAGTAAAATGAATCATAATATTGTGGAAAGCCTTTGTGCTGAGTAATAATTTATTTTATTAAGCCATCTGTTCTTTCTTTGATATGAGCATATTTTGGATAGGGGTGCTTTTAGTAGTGATTCCAGCATCTTTCACTGTGGTAAGTCTATTACCCTAATTAAAGATCAGCTTTATAAAATAAAAATATCTAACACAAATCTGAAGCTCAACTCTCCCTTCGGCATGAGGGACCAAATGGCAGGAAGTCTTTTCATGGATTTTAGTGCAGATTTTACTTCCCACTTGTTCTGTTTAATATGAGGGTGATTTAAGGAAACAGCACATACAGCACAGTTGACAATTTGTTAGCTGATTATTTAATTCAGGTCAGGGCATATGCACTTTCTGTGCAGCAAGACCTTGTATCACAATCTGTGCTTCTCAGTGGGTGAGCTGTGGGCAGCCAGGAGTGCTGCCTTCCCACCCCAGGACTCCTCTTCCACACAGTACAGCAAGTCCTGCTGCTGACACAGTCAGACCTTGTGGCCTCACATATCAGAGGTACCACAGCAGATCTTAACACCGATTTAAAGATCTGATGTGTTTTTAACCCCATTGTTGAGACATTTGTATTTTTGAAGTATTTATGCAATAAATTCATGTGTCCATGCATTTGGAGAATTTGATCTGTTACATGGCATCTTCGTGCTTATGAAAGGAGGAGACCCGCTCTTAGCGGAGCTGGGGAAGAATCTGTCAGTGTCACGTTTTCATGTGTAGTGAAACAGCTTCTCAGTAGGCTCCCACTTACATTACAAATCTTCAGGAGCTTCCAGCTGCACTCTTCTTGGAGCTGTGACATGCTGCTGTTTTCTTGCCTAGGACATTATGCGCCATGATGCCGATAGTGGTGAATTCCCTTTGAGTGTCTTTGCTCTTCTCATCAGTGTTACTCTCCAAATAGGTCCACACTGGTTATCATGTGAATACATCCTGTGATGGTATCGCTTTCAGTCAGGGATACTCTCCTTACATTATATGGTCGTCTTGAGCAGTACAGGAGGAGGAGAACTAAGAGAGCCTGAAATGACCTGGTTAAGAGTGGTTTGGAAAACATTTAATGAAGCAGGTGCCTTTCAGCAAATACAATAAAGAGAATCTCTTCCCTATATTGTAGAAATAAATATATTGATTCTGATGCTAATACATTTGGAAGAAGATATTAGGGGAAGAACCTTCTCCAGGTTAATAGTTGAAGGGTTGAGCATCTCAAAGCTTGTGAAAGACATGGGGCTTGTAAAAACGGTACAAATCTTAGCCCTGTTTTATGTACAAAGAGATTACACAACATTAACTCCTTTTACCTACTGACCCTATGATCGTTGCAGAGATGGAACGCCTAGTTCAGCAGAACGTGTGCACTTGAATTAATGTATATAATTGAATGCTTTGCTGAAAGAGGACCTTACTGACACAATTGTAAATCTTGCCTGGCTGAAGGATAAGTAATTTTTTATTACTTCTCCTCTACCCCCTTCAAGCCTTCCTGTAACTATAAATACTACCATCTACTTCTTTTTTTTTGTTTTGTTTTGTTTTTTAGTATTATGGTCATAACATCACCTTTGATTTGCTCTTTTGGATTAGGCAAAGCAGGGTAAATTGTACTGCTAACACTAAACCTTCTTCATCAGACTATACATTGTAGGATTAGAGGGTGAGTGGTCTGACATTCAGATGCAGAAATGCTTCCCTTCTGAAATAAGGTGGCTTTAACAACTACCTTGTTTTAGTAGTAGTTCAGTATACTTGCAGTGATCTTTTCCTTTGCTATTCCCCTTAGTCCTCCTCCGTTAAAACAAAATTAATAAATTACAGAAAGTAGATTGTAATGGAAAAAAAAATGGCTTTAAAGTGAAGATCATTCTTCTTGAAATGACAGCTATGATAGTTCTGTATCCTTTGAGACTACCTTAGTGAAAAATGGGTCACCTGAACTATTGCTGTTATATAGTTTTCAGTAAATAGTAGTAGTTCTGGATCCCCTGCTGTGAATATTTGTAGGGCAGTCCTGAGTCTTGATTGCTGCAAATCTTGTGCTGACTGTAAAGGAGACAAACTATTATAAAAGAATTATTGTGAAACAGAAGGAACCACAAAATTATTTTGAGGGGTCATAAGTTACAGTGTGGCACAAATGTTGGTTTTGACACTTGCCTTTGTATTCAAGAAATTATTTGCAATAGCAGTAGATATTGCAGTGGCTTATTTAGAGCAAGTTTAAGAATTCAGAACAACTTAAGAGTCTAGTTTGCTGCTATGACTGTGTTGAAATACATTTGATATACGTTAATAGGCTAGAGGTTGAAATACATTATGTGCATTTTGCTTCATCTCTAGATTCATTTAATCCATAATGAATCCAGGTCACAGGTTCTGAAACCGCTTTGTGATGTGAACCAAAGGTTAGTAAGGTGCGGCGATTGGGAAATCCTTGTAAAACAGACTCCTGATCTAAGCTGAAGTGTTAATATAAAACTAAAATAGTAAATGAAAACAAACAAAAAATACCACTAAAGTATTAAATATTTCACTTTCTGAAATGCAGCCAGGACAACTTTTAAGGAATTTTGTTCTAGGCATTTTTGTCCTTTGTAAGGTACATTTCCACACAGTAAAATTCTCAGGCAGAGTAGGCTAACTGAAACTAAGTTCTGCAAAAAGCTAAGTTTTATCCTCATTTTTCTGCTAATTTTTGGAGATAAGATCAGGCAGGTAAGTAGCTAAATAACAAGCTGTTTTTTTCATTTAGCATTCAGTGAAGATTGCATGTAATAAAACCAAATTATTTGAATGTCTGGAAGACTCCTCATACTGAAGAGTCTGATATAGGATGTATATTTTAAACTTCTAATAAAATGAATTAACTTCACTCAAAGGCTTTGCAGAAAAAAGTAAAATCCTATTTTGATACCAACAAAACTATATGGAAGGAGAATTAAATATTTTAAAACTGCTAAAACTGGAGCATTCATTGTGTTGAAGAAAAGTGATATAGTGCAAGTCACATCTTTTAGCAGCTGTTTTATTTTATTGGATCAACGACTGAAGAACGTTTATTGCTTGAGTACTATTTTGCTGCCCCTCATTCTCTCTGTTATTCCACATTACCGGGGGGAAGTAAATCCACAGAACTTGAAATGTTATGTTGCAGCAAAGGCAATTTCATGGCAGTAATGAAACTAATTCTATTCCTATTAATAATATGGTGTTTAAACCACTTTACCTACTAATCGAAATTATATAACTTTAAAGTGTGGCAAAGAGACACAGATTGACAGGGAAATGTATCTAAAGGTCAGCTGCAAAGAAAACTAGAAATGAAGGTTCTGAAACTCCATCTTGTAACTTCTACAAATCTCCACTTATCTCTGTGGAGAAAATATAGCCTCCTTTTGCACTGCAGAAAAAGTATATGCTAGAATAAGGTGGGTATAAACTGCATTAGGAGCTTTTGTGACGCTGTGACTATAAGCTATGCAATGCTGGCAGTCTCTTCGGGTGCACTATTAAATATAATGGGTATGCACTGTGCTGAAGATTTTGCTTGTGAGCAAAGCCACACACTGTGAACGCTGTTCAAGCAGTGATATTCAATCTACACCTAGAAGCTGCAACAGGAGGCTGTCTGAAGACATTGTAGCACCAGGCTGGATGTTCTGTGACAAACTTCTGTAGCATTTAGTCACCTCTAGAGCTAAGATATACTGGAAGCAGAGCACTGTCTCCTAGGGGACTTTGTACTCATGGCTGTCATTCTCTGGGAACACAGAGAGGTGCAGGTGAAAGATTCCTTTTTCTGAATACCATGCAAGTGCTGGGTTGTCCTCTTTCCTTCCTGGTCTGGAAGTAGAGCTCTTCTCCATCTTCGCGGAGAATCCAATGTGGCTTCTGTAAGTCTCTGAGTGAGTCACTACAAATGCAATACAGTGTGAGAGACAGTTCGGGAATAGTGCCCTGTAGCTTGCTATCATGGTGCAACACATCACAATGCTGGGCAGAAATCTGAATTCAAAGCTCCCAAAGTAGTGCTAGTATGTAACTTCTTACTTCTGTTCAAAACATCAGTGGTCTGTTCCTGCAGGCTTGGTAGAAAGATTTTGCTGTTAAAGAAATGAAAATAATTAAATCTTGATTTTATGTTCTAGATTGTTTTTGTGAACATTACCTATGTATAGGAAGCTTTTGTAAGGCTTAGTTCAATGCCAAGGCCAGTGCATCCTCTGTCTTCTTCACCCTTCCCAGAACCTTCTTGTCAGCAGGATTCAATTTGTTCAGTACTTCACTTTGTGATTGCATGTGTTACTAATATGGTCAGGGATAAAAGTACAGATGTTACGAGGACTTTTATTGAACCCACTTCTTTTTGGGAGATTAGCTGGGCCTACCTCTCTTGATTTTCAGCAGAAGATGAGAGGAGGAGTATAGCAGTGCTAACAGCAATAATGTGATAATGCTGTTGGCTACTTTCCCATATAGCCTTCTGTGAAGTACTCTCCTCTGCTCATTTTATGTTACATAGCTTTCGGTTGCAGTTCTCAGAGGTTTGTTGCAAGTGTTTGTTAGTGGTCACAGTTGTTTGTTTATGGCGTTGATCATTTTTGTTCGTGTTGGCACTGATTTTCTTTTCGGGGTTCTCTCTGTAGTGAAGTCAATCTTCATTTTGCTCTCATTCACACAATATTTTAGAGATGATGGTATGGAGAAGCGTGAAACAATGAAAGCAATGATGGTCTGATGTGTATATCTGCAATGCGTAGCTCTAAAGCTTCACTACCTGAAGGATGGGTAGAACCAGTGAGTGTGGTAGCTTCTATAATCGTTAGTGTTTGGTGCATCCCAGCCTTTTATTTCACTTCCATTATATCAGTTCCACTCTATAAATAGAAACTTTAAAACACAACTATTCTCATTTACAGTGTTTCAGCAATATAGGTGCCGAAAACTTTGCCCATTGTTTCTCATTGTGACTTTCATGTCTTTATTTTCTGCTCTTTTTAGCTTCCACTGTATCCATAGCAATGATGGTATGATCAGTCTATTTCTTTTATAATCTGCTGCCTCTGGTTTATGAAGACTTTCTGTGTGGAGTCTAAACTTGCTGTTAGTCCCTGTGTCTCTGCCTAACTGTAGATCTCCTACAAACAGGACAGTAGAAGCAACTTGAAACATGTGTATTTTATTTTCAGAGAGTATTCTGTTGCTCTTACAAGCTCTTGAAAAGTAGATTGATAATGAAATGTATAAAACGTGGCATAGCTAGAAGCCAGTATGTTTACACGTACAATGCGATGCAATTCAAAGAGAGCTGAACTTTGTTGCTTGCTTAGCCTAATGTTTCTGCTGTCTGTAACAGTTCGTTGTGCTGTGTAATATAGAAGGGATTTCCTACATCATTCCGTTACCACGAAAACCTATTTCCTGTTGTTTTTCTGTCCCTATTTTCATGGGCTTTCTTCAGTGCTTTTCTATGAAATATTTGGCCTCCTACCTGCTAGTGGCCATTCTGAACAAATGTTCAACGAGGAATGGGAACTGCCATGTTAAAATACTCTTTCCACTCTGTATGAACACAAGAGTAAATACCTAATGCTTTGCATTGTGTAACCTTTCCAAATTACCATGGATAAATTGTAAATTATTTCAAGATTTGTTCAGATGTTCAAAATGGACATTTAGCAAGTAAAGCTGATTCTTAGAATAGCATGGCAGTGGAAATTTCTCTGTAAAAGCAGGCTGGTTTTGTGATGACATTTAGGTTGGAAAAAAAAAAGGCATCCGTGCAGTTTTTATTAATTTGGACAGAAGACTAACTAGAAATTAGAGTGGAGAATAAATGCTTAGATATTGAGATGTGTTCATGGCCACATTACTTTTAAATGGCACTTTGGAGGTTCTTGTTTTTGAATATAAATACAGGCAATGAGAAAATACGAGAATAGCTTTTATAACTTTACAGCAATAGATGGCTACGGAACGTACCTCAGAAAGCCCAGTGCTGTTGTGCCTACTAGGATTATGTTAAAAACTACTTTTTGGCTGAACCTTAATGTTAGCAAATCTTTTTTTTGCCAGATCTCTGTCAGATTCTAGGGTTTTTGCTAGATATAAGCTCCGTGTTCCTGCACTGTAATAAATCTAAAACTGTGATTGTCACAAATACTACATTTCTCAGTAGCATTACATTTAGCAATATTTTTTCCAGAGATAAAATTGGCATTTATGCTGATTTGGACTGTTGAACAAAACTAGTCATAAGCATACCAGAACTCCTAAGGATCATCTTGCTTATCTGTGTGAACTCTTCCACGTTTAATAAAAAATCCTTCTTCTGAGATGAGAAATGTAGATTTCTGAAGTGGGTTTGTTGTTGTTTTGTTTTGTTTTTCCCCTTAATTTTGTCTTCTAGACATTTAATAGACATCTGTACTTTTAAAGAAATCATATACACGCGTGGAGTGGATTGTAGTTCAGTCCAGTACCTAAAGGGGGCTACAGGAGAACTGGGGAAAGACTATTTGTCAGGGAGTGCAGTGATAGGACAAGGGGTAATGGTGTTCAACTAAAAAAGGGTAGATTTAGATTAGATATAAGAAATTCTTTACTGTTCAAGGCCAGGTTGGATGGGGCTTTGGGCATCCTGGTCTGGTGGGAGGTGTCCCTGCCCCCTGGCAGGGGGGTTGTAATTAGATGATTTTTAAGGTCCTCTGCAACCCAAACCATTCCATGTTTCAGGCAGATGAAATTGAAATCAGCAGACTAGAGGAATAAGAAGCACTCAGATAAGCCCCAGTCATTTACTTGGTTCATGGTCTGTACTCTGCTATGGAAAGACTGTGCATCTTGCAAGTGAACACAGCAGCCAGTTATCTGTCTCCTATGACTGTGCCTTGGAATTGTAAACAATCTTGGTATTGTGAGGCTGGTAAAAAGAACTCATTACAAACATTTAATTTGTTTTCGAATGTCAAAATAACAAAAGTGCCTTTTTAAACCGAACTCCACTGAGGACCAAATTCCTGCGAGCACCTTAGTGTATTGCACCATGGCAATTGAAGGCATTATATGTTGGAGTGCTGAAAGCACCTATACAAATTGTGCTGTAGCAATGTGAAAGTATCCACTACAGCAAAACTTGATCATTAGCAGTCATGGAAACAAACCATAGAAGAGGGCACAGTAATGAGGTATTCAAAAGTACTGCTCAGCTGTCACTGCACTAACTCAAAAAACTGCTTAATTAGTGAGCTTAATACAAGAAACTCAAATGAAGAGGCAGAGCTAAGCAGAATACATAGTAGCTTCAAATCAATAGCAGGTTGCATTATGAAGGTATTATGAACTGCTGCTGTTCAAGGTCTGTTCACGTTTCTTTGTAAATGGCTGTTTTCAGTGTAACATCAGTTTTGAAACTTAAAGCTTGAACATGGGCATTTAAAATACCATAGTTGGGAAAACATAAGGATAATCAGGGAAGAATGTATCTGAGGTTTCATCTTCTTTCAAGTTCTCTAATTACCTCTAGCCTTGATTTAATACAGCAATGTAAGTCAAATAAGTACATCTGAAATAATAATTTCAGAAACAGCTGATTCTCAGGATCGGATGTTGCAACTGGTGTGCATTATAGAACTTTTAAACTTTGCATAAATGGGAATATTTAATTTGGAATTTAAGTGGCAGATGATTTTATTTTGAGTTTTTTGAGAATTTTGAGTTTTATTTGACCCTATAGTTGTGATGGCTTGCACCCTAGATTTTCCTAGAGCTGGATGACAAGTATCATATCTTCTATGAAAACTGCAAAATTTGTGGGAAAAAAAAGCTTTTTGGCTTTTACTTAAATTCTCAGTTTTCTGAGATTCAAGGTACTTGTTTCTCATTTTGTCTGTATGCTTTGGTGCTCACCATACCCTTAGAGGCTACAGTAAATTGTCAGCAGCACTTTGATTAGTTTGAGATCAAGTTCCCCAACTTTGATTATCATCTTTTTAATCAGAAATTATATATGCAGTACCATACAACTTTGTGTATGTTTGGTGAAGCAATAATACTGAAGCTGATTTGTAAACATTGAATGAAATTTTACTTATGATTTCTTGACCACTCATTAGATAAAATAATCTTGAAATAGCAAAGTGCTAAATCAGACATCTCAAAAACAAACAAACAAACAAAAAAAAAAAAAAAACACCATCACCATCAAAAAAAAAAAACTCTTTTCAGTGAAGTTTAGATTTGGACTCCAACAGACCTACATTATCATGCTTAGCATAAAACATACAATAGCATTAGATTTTCAGAGATGCCTGGGTCACTAATGTGAAATGATGGACTCATTAAACCTATTTGAAAGTGAGTAGTGGTTGAGATCTGATTGTCTAATAAAATAAATAAAGCTATTTCAATAGTAGTGAAACAATTTTAGAATCACCTTAACATTGGTAGTTCAAATTCCCGGTGACCTCATCTGCTGTACAGATCAAATGGTAACACGTTCTTAATCCTCAATTTTTACATTTATGGTACGGGAGAATTCTTAAAAGAAAAATAGTAAGCAGAAATATTAAAGTCAAGTTTAAAGAGTAGATTCTTTTATATTCTCTGTCCATTTTACTCCAGTAAGCCCTGCTTTTCCTGATGTATATTTATTTATCAAGGTATTTATTCAACAATAAATAGAAAAATATCAAAAGCTTATTTGTTTATTTAAATGCTAATAGAACCTCAGAATATATGTATCGTTACAGAGTGTGTTACTGATAGCAAGGGTCCCGTTGGTATTTATCTTAAATATTGGTGGACTTCATTAAAAACGGTCTGGATTGATATAGATCCTGTGGTGCAAAGAATGACAAGGAAGTTCTGTATTGTGTGTAGAAAAGTGGAACATTGAATTTGAAGTGGTGGTTGAGATATACTTGATCAACCAGTTGGCTCAGTCTTTCAATTCACAGAGGAAGTCAAAAGCTCCGATTAATGTTTGTCCATTGTAGAGGAAGGTAACTGAGACAGAATATCTCCCATCTTCCACTTTCTTTGAGACCCCTGCCCCAATTCCTGGAAGGCAGTTTCGTATTTCTCCCTTTGAAAGAGCCCATTGGAATACACTGACTTGGCGCACTATTTCGTAAAGGAATATAAAGTTCTGATCTCAATAGAGATCATAGATTCATAGAATGGCTTGGGTTGGAAGGGACCTTAAAGATCACCTAGTTCCAACTCCCCTGCCACAGGCAGGGATGCCACCCACTAGACCAGGTTGCCCAGATTTCTGATAATTTATCTTTATTTTGAGCAAGCTCATTCTGAATAATGAGGAGGAACAAATACGTATTTTCCATTCGCTTATTGGGTGTTGGAATGGGAAACAGCTGCCTCCTCTGTAGTACTTCCAACTACTCAAAGTCTTCTGTCGGTCTGAAATTGTGAAGCTGAAGGTCATGCATTCATGTTTCCATAGCCTGCTACTAGCCAGTAGATGTGGCAAAAATAGTTTGGAGATTTTGCTTTAAGACTGCTGCTTCAGGATACAGAGAAATGTTACTAATCTCTCAAAACGCTTCTGCTAATATAATTGCTTTTTTTTTTTTTTTTAATCCTTCCCTTCTGAACTTGTCCCAGTAGAGATCATGTGCCATAGTTCCCTCTGATTTTTCTTTTTACAGAAATAAATGTCATCAGGACACCATTTGCAGTTCTCCTTGGTGACAAAGACAACTTCTGGGCATCAAAATCATTTTCTTACACATGGATTAACATGACATTGTGTTTCCAATGTGTTTGCAATAGATTTTAATGTGTGATAGTTCTTTGTGTAGAGACGGTTGTCTCTTCACATTTTTATGTCCAATTGTGACCTCAGTAACAGCTTTTGGGTCTCTTGCTGTGATAAATACTGGTTCACAGGATGGACATAGCTTCTAATTTCCTGCTTTCAGGGTATTATCCTTGAAATTTCTGACAACTTTCAAATAAACAATGAATTCATTATTACACTAATCTGGTTCTCTGGTCTCAACTGTGACATATCCTTTTGAATAGTTTTATAAACTTGAAAGGCAGCCAGCAGTTCTGTTTTCTCTTTTCAGCTCGTTAGTGACCTTGCTTGTTTATGGTTATAATTTAATTCCCACATAACTCATTTATAGTGCAGCCTACTGTTAGCGCCCATAGAGGTGCACAAGTTTGAAGTGCATGTGAGATATGGCATCTAAGATTTAACAACGTGTATGTATAAATATGTAGAATAGATTTTGTTAAGGCAAATGATTGGAAGTCTGCCCTTGCTATACTAACAATGACTGGAAAAATGCTGACTGCAAAATTGAACGTGGCAAGTAGTAAGTGGACACTAGGAATACCACAGAGCTTTCAGTGTTTGAAGTTTATTAGAACAAGTGAGGATGACATGTTAGGTGTGCTTTGGACCTCTACAAATTTACAGGACCTAGTTAACCTAGATAAGGTGTTCACATTTTAATTTGGCTGAAGCGTATGATTTAGTTTGCATTTCTAGTTCCAGATTTTAAATCTGTATCTAATTGTTGATATAATGCAGAAAAATACATCAAATATATTTTTAATGAACCAAATGTTCTTCTTACTGCTACCTGCTACAGAGATAAACAAGCTGCAGTAAATAACTGCAAGATCTTATTACATGAGAAGAATCTAAGTACGTGTTATTCTTCCATGCTGAGGTATGCATCAGTGAAGTAACTACATGTCCATTTGGTAAATTGTCATGAACCCAGCCTGTATATTAAGATGCCTGAGAATAAGAGAGATCATATTTACTAATTTCAAATGTTCTACGTTATCAACATCCTAAATCAATGTAAGCCTTGCTGGCAAATTATTTGTCTGTAAGAAGCATTTATATCCAGAGCAGGAAGTTGGAAACATGACGGAAGCTGCTGAAGAAACAATTTTCATCTTGCAGAAATGAGGATTCTCTTCATGCACATGACTGTTTCCGGTTTTGTAGCAACAGTGATTTGCTGAACAAAAGCACTCTTTATTCACATTATGCATTTTTTTCAGCATTTTTGTAAGATTTTACCTCCTCAGTACTAGTAAATTGTTGGGCATGTATTTGAGAAGAAAAGGTACCCATCAGTTGGATCTTAAAGGCTTAACTCTGAAGTGTGCAGTATCAACTCCTCAGAGAAAGAAAGAAGAAAAATCCTTAATTTTGCCCTGCCCAAAATGACAGGCTCTAAAAGTAACTTTAAGAGTAGGAATATAGAATGTTTTCTCAAACAGAGCTTGGCTATTCTGTTGTCTTCAAATCCAGGTAGTCATTTATCAGATAATAAATAATGCACTGAGACTCAGCAAATTTTCTTCTGTGTTTATGATGACAGGAAAAGAGAGGGTCTAAGGAAAAAGAGAAAAAACATAATTTTTACAAAACCATTTTGTACAAAGCTAGTCTGGTGACATTTCCATTTGTGAGTCTGTATAATCAACACTCCACAGCGAGTGGGTATGTTTTCAGAACAAGACCACATGCATACACACACAAAAAATAACTACTCTAACAACATTGTGATAGGTTGTCTCTATCAGTTCTCAAAAATGTGATGGAATAGATGGATTTCAGAGAATTAATGTAGCCTGCAACACTGCAGGGCAATGGGTTAATTGGTTCTTGTGAGAAAACCTTAAATGACTGAGCCAAGATGTTTGCAGCCCATGGCTTATTTTCCAAAGATTGAAACTTCGTTGTCTTTTACTGAAGCTAGCTTAACATCTCAGTCGGGTGGATCCCAGTTCAGCTCAGGAAAGGCGTTTCAGTTGGTTCTTTTTCTATGATCGAAGAAATTCCAAATTCAGAGTCTCTTTTTTAAATGTTTCAGAACTTTGTTTCCCTTGTCTATAAGAAGGGAATGATAGGACAACAGAACAAATGTATGGAAGGTCCAGTTGTGCAACACTGACTGGCAGAATGCATAGACAGTGGACAAGAAGGCTGTAGGGAGAGTAAAACTCCACAGGAGACTCTGCTTAGAACATTAGCCTTGTGTAGCTACGGCTGCCTCACCAATAAACTCTCATATTGTTGAGAAGTTTAAAGAATTAAGTACTGTTGTTTTTGGTGTCATTTACAATGAGTGTTCAGGCTGTAAAATAATCATTTTCATTCTCTCTATTGCTGATGCTTGTTTTCTCTCCTTAATACAGGATTTAAATTCTGTTACTTTATGCATGTAAACTTATGTTTTTAGCAGTTTATGTCACTGTGTTTTTCTCCATGGCATGCATTTTTTTTGCGCTTGTGTTTTTGCTGTTTTTGTTGTGGTTTTGTTGGTGATGGTGGTTTGTTTATTCTATATAAATAAAATAAATGACCTTTCTAAAATAGCCCCAGATTAGGCTCCAGTCATGCTAAAAGGTATAGGAATAGATGGTCTTTATTCCAAAGAGCTTTGCAGCAGAATAGTACTTCTAAATTGTGTGATGTAAAATGACTAAAGGAATATCTCCTTTAGAATAAGAGGTCATCTGTTTTATTCATAGTAGTGTCAGAATTTCCAAATGGCCAAATGACTACTAGGAAGCTCTAGCTGATAGTGACTCTGTTGCAGTCCTTTCTATAAATGTTCACAGCATCAAAAAACTAACAATACCTCTTAACTCTCCAGGTTCTGCCATGTTGTGTTTTGTATTTTTGGGAGTGGTGAAGGTAGAGGATGCTTCTTCTTGTTACAAATCAGTCAGAAAATCCCTCATTGTCTAAGCGCATTACTGAAAAAAATCTAAATGAATGCCTGCCCAAAGATGACCTTAATTTCCTCTATTTGAATTCCATTCATCCAGCTTGACAGGATTAGACTAGAAGAATATTATAACATATGGAAATTTCAAATGTTGCATGTAGTTTTTCTTTCTGCAATATATAATGAATGAAGGCATTGCACTTCAACAGCTTTCTTCCAAAGCATACTTCTCTGGTTTGAATTCAAAGAAAAATTTTCCCAACAGTTGCTGACAGATAAAATGTTGGAGGTTCTTGTCTTTGGTAGCCAAGGATGAATGAATGACCTCCTAGGGTCTTCCTTAAAGGCAGTATGGATGGGTGCTGTGATGACCTTTTTGAAGCTAGTAATAATATGTTTTATTTGTTTATTTTGTCTTGTTACAAATTGTACCCTGGATGTTTTTACTTTACTGGTTAGTGCTTTGTTCCAACCTCCTCCTATGCCGCATCTTAAAGCCTTTTCAGTCCAGGATCATGCTGTCTGTGCTTGGTTTCTTTCACTTTTTACTTCCTTCCTAATCACATCAGCCCAGAGAAATAATTCTCCTTGCCTTATAGCAAAAGAAGTATTACTATGCAGCTCCATAGGATTTTCTATAGGGGGAAAAAGGTCATTAAATCATTTCACAGTCCTAACTAGTCAGTAATCCATCTCATTTTCTGATATCCAATTATGAAAGAGGGAGAGTGACAGTTACAAGGTTCCAGAAAATTTATAATCTACAGGTGCAATGCAAGCAGTTTAGCATGCTGTGTTGGATTCATTTTTAATTTATGGAGACTTTTCTTGTACTGAATTTTGTAAAATAAGCAAATAAAAAATAAAAAAAATAAAATTTGCAGGAGCTAGTAACTCCCGTGCCTTAAAACCTCAAAGGTTACATAACTTTGTAATGCCAACCATGACTTGCAACACAAAGAAATAAAATAAAAATTTTTTAAAAAAAAAAAAGAGAGAGAGAGAGAGTAGGTTTTATCTTGTCTGGACCAAAATTCTACCAAAAAAAAAAAAATCTACAAAAAAAAAGGCAGACAGATTATATTCTACCAAAAAAAAAAAAAAACTACAAAAAAAAAAAAGGCAGACAGATTATTCTGTAACATAATACTGAAGCAACAGTATAAATCTTTTCCATGGATTTTCTTACACCAAGGACTTCAGTCTGAAGTGTAATATTATTAAAATCAAATAATTTTGTTTCTCTCTTTTCTCTCATTCCTTTTATGGATTTATTTTTTGTTACCAGAGACACTTTAATGGACATGCATATAGACTCTTCCACTTTCTGAAGTTCAATAAAACACATAAGTGTTTCACTGTGGGAATCCAGTTTAAGGTCATTACTTTGATAGTGTAAATAATTTAGGAGTTTTGTGCTGTTTGTGAATTGGTCTGTAAAAATTCATTGTCTTGTAAAAGTAGTTATAGTGGAGATGCATAAAAGCAATATGAAGGCAGTAGAGATAGAAAAATACATTGTGCTTTTGTCTCACTCTGCACATACAAACATCTAATAAGAAAGAAAAAGACTCAGAGCTGTTTTATCAAATTATACCAACCTGCATGAATGAGCAACTGTATGCATATGGAGGATTATATTCAGAACTTCTAAGCTTGCATATATCCCTAGTTTTGCTGATGATCTTCTTAACTCAAGTTCAGCTAAGACAGAAAAGTCAGGACATAGTCTTAAGTGATCTTTTACAGATTAAACTGGATCTACACAATAGCAGGAGTCTCAGCAGTTTGCACTTACCTAAAGGACTACAGAAAATGGTTGGTTGCTATTAAGTGGTATACCGTCGTGAGTATGTTTGCATTCACCTTCCTGCACACTGTGTGTACATATATATATAGGTTTACCATACCTTTACCTTCAAAAGTAAATATATGGTAATTAATATCTTCTTGGAACCATTAGCCATGTATTCCTTAGCATAAAGGCATCACAGTGCAGTTAAAGCGCCTAGAAATTCTCTCCTTAATTGCTGGGCTTTCCTTCTTACTGCTGGCACAAACATTTGGTCGCTCTCTTCTTTCATTGGTGTGCATGAGGGAGGTCAAATAAGCTGATTAAAGTTTTATTTTGTCCTTTGATGTTGATGGGAAAATTTGAGAACTTTAATTGCCGATGAACTGAAGTGTAAAATACATGTAACAACACTAGCTGGTTGAGGGAAGGGATTGTCCCACTCTGCTCAGGTGTGGCCTCACCTCAAGCACCGTGTGCAGCTTTGGGTGCCCCAATAGAACAAAGACATAAAACTACTAGAGAATGTCCAAAGGGAGGCCTACAAAGATGGTGAGGGGTCTAGAGGGCAAGATGTATGAGGAGTGGCTGAGGTCCCTTGGACTGTTCAGCCCAGAGCAGAGCAGGCCGAGGGGAGGCCTCCTGGCGGCCTGCAGCTCCCTCACGAGGGGAGCGGAGGGGCAGGTGCTGAGCTCTGCTCTCTGGGGACAGCGACAGGACCCGAGGGAACGGCATGGAGCTGGGACAGGGGAGGGTCAGGCTGGGTGTTAGGGAAAGGTTCTGCACCCAGAGGTGGTCGGGCACTGGAACCGGCTCCCCAGGGCAGTGGTCACGGCACCGAGCTGCCAGAGTTCAAGGAGCATTTGGACAACATTATCAGACATAAGGTTTGGGTTTTGGGTGGTTCTGTATGGAGCCAGGAGTTAGACTGTTAGAGTGGTCCTTGTGGGTCCCTCCAACCTGAGATATTCTGTGGTTCCCTGAACACTCGGGTACATTTCTATTTTCTTAGATATATTATATAGTTTTGCTGAGAATGGATTACTCTTGTAGGAGTACTTTGCCTACATTTTTCTTAGATATATTGAGGCGGGAGGAAAATTCAGGAGTGATTGTAGGATGATTCCTATAGAAAAGGACTTTCATTCTGTATATGTATGAATAATGAAACTTCACTTTAAAATTTTGCTCAAAGGTTTAATGATCAGTACACAGTAATTATGCTATTAGAAATTTACAGAATGCAAGTTAGCATTTTAGTATTGACTAGGGAATGCAAATAAGAAAAAGCTTTATTCACTAGCAAAGTGCCTTAATCAGTGTGCTCCTTTCTTGCTCTTTCTAGTCTTCTGCTTGTTTAAGGGGAAACAAATCACTGATTTTATGTATCTAATGGATTTCTGTGTAAGTCTATTTGATTCTTTTATTTAGTTTGGAAATTTGTTTATATAAGATCTAAGATTTCACACCTTAATGTTTCAATAGGATTATCTGTTGTACCAAAGGGGTTTAATGTTTTGATTTGAAATACCACATGTAAAATAGCTGGAAATCATATTTATATATACTGGGAAATTGTGTCAGGGTTAGTTTGCACAAATTTGCAGAATGAGATTTAGTTTCATTTAAGGGTTGAAAATAATGTGTTTTCAAAGAAAGACAAATATATTACTATTTGCATTCTCTTTGCAAATAAGTGTCAACTGTGGGATAGCTGTCATATATGAGCTAAATGTTGTATAAAATACTTTGCCTGATAAGGGCCAAAACATGTAGTTTTTAGGTAAGAAACCATGCTCTTGCAGGAAAAATTTTACAACATAATAGCTGCTGAGGAATATAAGTTTGTTTCCTCAACAGTCGGTGTTCGCAACGTAACCGCTTTCTGGGTAATGTATTCATTTAAGTCTTCCTGTCCTTAAATATAGCTGGTACTGCCACACTGACATGCAAAAACTACTTTTATTTCTAGCTGTAATTTATTGCCAGTGGAGTAACACTGAATACTACTCACATATTCAGATTTAGAAATAAACACTGTGCAGAAATTGCTGTTCAATTGTCTTTGAAATTCTTGGAATACAAAAAGATTTATTGATTATTCTAATAGTTTTTGATGTACTTTTTCTGTATAATTTTTCTTGTTCAGACTGTACTTTATATATGATGTCTGTCTTCTGAGTTTTATCATTTGAAGTACTAATCTAAAAGCTTTCCACTCTGTTTTTTAACCAAGAGCCTCAAATGCTTTCTCCTCCACTCAACTGATCATGTCAATTACTGTAAAGGTGTGTTTGTCGGTCTGTCTGTTGCATTCATCTACAGGAATTTAAGCTATGGCGCTTAAAAATGGACACCATTGTGGTAAAGCATGAGTTTGTCATCACTCCTCTCTTGTATCTATTCTTCCCTTTCTTTGCTGGCCTGATGCTGCTCCCTTTTGCTGCACTGGCAAGAGGCCTTTGTCCTAGCAGAACTGTCCACTTTAGGCTGTCAGCTAAAGACACCTGGAACAAAGCAAGCATGGAAAGATAGTGTGTCTTGATGAGTGTATCACTACCTCAGGAATTAGCCTTTGCTCCGGTTATACCTGTACCATCACTAGCAAATAAGGAGATGAAGGGCTCATGCCCAGCGAGGGCAAACTGCTGTGTTTGTAGGAAAATCCTACACAAAGGGGAAGTATGTCTAAAACTGTGAATTATTCAGAGATATGAAAATAAGCTGTTTACAAACAGCTCATCTTCTAACTTACATACTACTGCTGTCACCAAAAAAAAAGCACCCCTTTTTACTTCTGAGACCATGAAAAGCACTTTATTGATATTCGTTTTTTTTTTTCAGACAATAACCACAGCATGTTGGTGGCACCACAGCTGGATTCATTTTGGCTTATCCCTTCAATCTCCACTCTTTTGATGACATAGTTTTTACTCAGTACCCTATTGAGATTATGTCATCTGAGCTCAGATATTAGTAGCTGCTCCTTTTGAAAAGGTACTTTATATGTTGCTTTTTGGATATGCTTTTAATTCCTGCGTAAGACCCAAAAAAAAAAAAAAAAGTAATGTTAGCTCAAAAAAAAAAAGTTACTGTAGTTAATAAAAAGATACAAAGGTGTTTTTGGAGAATGAGTATTTTCAAGATAGATCCAAAAATGTGAAGATGGTATTTTACTAAAAGTATAGATCAGTTCCTAGACTTGGGAGATGCAAAATATAGGTCTTGGGCACTGACAGGAGAAAGTTACTACTCCCTCTTTAATACTGCATAGGGCCTGTAAAGCTAACAACATTTTTCCTCCACACCATTATGGAGGACGAGGAAGTGAAATGTCACCACATTAAATGTTATGGAGAAGAGACTTAACTTGAAACTCTATACTGCTGATGGGAATCCCAGGAGCAGGAGGTTACATCCTGCCTCAGCTCAGTGTTTCATATATAGAATTTATAGTTCCCTGTGTTTTTTAGTAAATTAAATCAGGGAGCTGTTTGCTTTATTTAGTCAATGGTAAACTGGCTTACTCCCTTCTCAGGTTTTTATTGCTGTCATTTATTGTGGATGGCTCTCCTGTGCTAAATGAAGCGAAAGCATAATAAGTCTTCACAAAATCTATTTTTTCTTCTGCATCTACCAAGCAAGCCTATCTGCAGCTGCTTTTGTTATTGCTGGTTATGTGTTGTTTTTTTTTCTTTTTTCATTAAATAATTATTTATGTTCAAGCAGGCTTTTTTCTTCTTCTTTTGATATAGTGTAATTTCCTTCTTCTGCATAGAGGGGCTATTAAACAGGGAATTCAGATTAAATGATGGGTGCACATACAGAATACAGTGCATCGACTGCAGGTGATAGCAAGCAGAGATGTACTCTAAGATATTTATGTGGTAGAGCAAGATCCAAAGTGTCACATCCTTGTGGAAGAATGCACTGGAACAGAGAAGAGGGGGAGAGATCCTGAGTTACAGCCTGTAATGAGCAGTTATTTGTATGTTTAATCCTGTTGACTAGGGAACATTTTTCCTCTGTATGATTGTACTGATTGTCTTCTCTGCAGTATTTGCTCAAGTTGACTCTTGTTGAATCAGCCTTGCTTGGTTGAAAACTGTCATATCTTATTAAGTGTCACTTGAATAACAGGATGGTGGCATATACAACACAACATGTTTTGCTGGCAGCAGATATTAGAAGACAACACTTTCTGACTTAGTCTGAATAGCACTTGACCCACGTTCCTGACAGGTCACCTGACTGGTGTTTGAAATACTGCTTAAAACAAGCTAGAGAATTCTTTGTGTATGAGAGACACAGATATACTTTGTATTCACACTGTCCTGAAAAGGAGACAAGATTTGGTAGGACGTAGTTTGGCCTACCACATTGCAGGGTTTAAAATCTGGAAAGCAGAGCAGAAGTGTTTTGTACCATGTATATACACTGGTTGTCCATTAGCAAACAGCTAATCCAGTAGCAAAGCATTCAAACTCATGGCCTAATAAACATATTCATGTCTAAGAATAGACAGAAACAAGGAGCAATAACTAAATATCTATGTGGAAATGAATATTGGCATTGCTCTGTAATTCAGAGAAGGAGCTATTTATGCTAGGAAAAGTAACTTTATCTCTATTCTGACACTTTCTAAGGTCCATAACCTTACAGTTCTTTGGTCTTTGCTTTTTGTATGAAATAGAGATAAACTTATAGGAGGGATAGTGAAGGAATGTTTAAAATCACGAAAGAGAAGCTGACAAAAGAAAATCAGTTAAACATATTCACCTCTTTGGTTGCTGAATTAACTTCTTTTCTGAAAACACTGAGATAGGTACTCTATGTCTGATGATAGTACATAGGATAAAAGCAAGCCCATGTGTATACATTGGACAAAAATATTTTCAAGAAACAAGAAATATATATTAAAGTGACAATACATATAGGGAAGCAATGATACAGCAGGAGTAGAACTACAATTCAGCCTGTTTATTTCAAATTTAACATTAAGCATTTTTTAACAATACTGTAAATTTAACATCATAGGCTGTACTGTTTGTTACCCAGCAATCCCTTCGAAATACATTCTTGTAAAAAGTATTCTAAGAATGTTTTTGATAGAATGAAGGCAGGTCCAGTATGTTCTTTTTCCCAACGCATGTTTGAAAAAATCTCTTTTTAGTCTTTCTGTAGAGATCCAGGACAGACAATTGCAAAATTGATACAGACAATATCTTGTTCCATATACCCAATTGTTCACTGGTACCAAGCCAAGCACTTTGAAATACATTGTTATACTGATGCTTTTATTGTTTCTCAGCCTGATATCTTGCCTGTTTTACACATGCTTTTTTAGTGTCATTCTGAACGACCTCTGACTCCCCAAAAAGGAGGATTTGTAATACCTCTCCTTCTAGTAAATGAATGTTCTTCCTCAGAGAGCAGTAACAAAAAGACAATATATGCTTTCATCTGGATTTTTGATTACTCAATTCTGTAGTGCCTGGCTTCATTTTCTTTCATTATGGCATTCATCAGAGCTGTGTGAAACTGCTCAGAATGTTTCCTTGACGTTTTTCCCCCCACTACTAAACTGTTTGCTATTTCATGCAATTTTGCCTCCCCTCAGATCCACTTTTCTATAAGATGTGACAAAATTGACTTCTTATTTTTACATTGAAAATACAAAAATGTCAAAATGAAATTATTTATCTTGATTTGGAATGAATAGATGGTGGTCTAATTGTACTGGAAAGGGAGCATTCTGCTCATAATGGACCAATTTAAATATTAAAAATAATATTTGTTAATATGCTATGCTATTTTTACCCCTTTAAAATAGCCCTTTTTTACCTCTTTCAGGAAATATCTTCATATTTTAAGGTATGTGGAATCACTACATGATCACACTTTTTGCTCAGTTTCCAAATATCTAGTACTATATATTTTATATAAGATAACTGAATATATGGTGACTACACACAGTACACTGTTTCAAGTCCAAGAAGGTATGTGGTTCATTTCCTACTTAAATGCCTTTCAAAGAAATCATGCTATTAAATAATGAGCATGCACCCATCACACATTGCTGAGGAGCTCTGCAATATTTATTTTCCTTCTTCTTTGCTTGACTGTGTTTGACTCTCTGGTTTGTGTTAATTGCTTTCTTTCTGTCCCCAAACTGAGACAAGTCTTCTCAACATACCTGAGAATTTGTTTCTCTTCTGCCAGTTCTTAATGTCTTAATACTTGTTGATATTCCTGTTCTAAGGAATTCCTTAATTCCTTGATATTCCTCTTCTGAGGTATATATTTCCTCTGTGATGTAAAATGCTATCCAGACGCACAAGTAGGATGAATCCCAGGCCTAGAGCGATCATTTCAAGTATTTTATTTCTCACGTACTGAAACTAAATTTGAACAGGAAGAGACAGGAGATGGAATTAGGTACAAGGGAATGGATTTATAAATTAAGCTATCTAACTTGTTTATAATGCTGAACAAACATAGAGTTCAAACATTAAATAAAAAGTTGTCAACTTCCAGTGTTGAGGAGAGGCAGAGGAGTCCAGAAGCTCGGGGCAGTCTTTAATCTGGCAGTCTAAGTCAGAACTGCACATTACCAGTATTTCTTAGCAGGAGTCTGTCCTGTGGTCATCATTTTTGACATCATGGTTTTGATGTTTTCTATTACGTATTGGATTTTCAGGAATTTTCTTCTCTGTTAACTGTTTAATTAACATATCACCTCACCATATATCAGAATATGTTGGTTTCCTTTCAAATTCTGTGTGTGTGTGTATGTAAATATATATTTTCTCTCTCTCTACAGTATTAAATAACATCTGAGATCAAAGGTTTTGATTGAAATATTGTAAATTCATGTGGTTTTGAAGACCACCACAGATGAGTAGGATATGGTTTGAGTTTACTTATAGCAGTAGTCAAAGCAATAGAAGCTTCTGAAGAGACAACATTTACTGCAGATATTTGGTTAATTAACCAAATATTCTGAGCCTGATTTCTTACTGAGATGGTTACAATTTTTTTAGATCAACAGATCCTTTAATCAGAAGCTGAAAGATGATGAGGCTCATGGTGCTTTTTCTGTATACAAGGTTTCTGAAATTGAAAAGAAAATAGACTTCAGGCGGAATAAGAACTAATCTGACTTTTTCACATCCTTTAACCAAATTAGAGTTTTCCAGTATCACCATATAGCTCCTGATTCACTTCACTTCCCAGTTCTGCAGAGGGATCATGAGCTGCTGGTAAGTCAGAGGGAGCAGCTTTAACAGCCAGCCTGCTTGTTACAGTTTGAGTAACAGATGAAGAGATGTTCAATCCCTACTACATGCTAACCAAAGTTACGTTCCTTCAAAAAAGGGTTTTGGAGGTCAGCAGAGAGTTGTCTTGCGGTAGGTTGAGTAGATTTTTCTGGTATAGTCACTGAATATCTGGTGCTGGAGGAGATTTAGAGAGCATGGTAGGGCATGCAGTAAGAATGGAGACTTTGAAATACTACTTTGATAAGAACAAGTATTAGACACAAATTAACGAGGATAAGAAAAGATTAAGGTTTATTTTGCAATTCAGAAAACCAGTGGAAAGTTGCTAAATGAAGTGCAAGGCTGAAAGACAAGATCTACCCTGTGGTGATACTGAGAGAAAGGAGAGTTTTCTGTGCATGCCCTTTTCACATTCTTTTTTCTTTTAAAATATAAGCCTGAATACTGCAATCTGTTATGTTTGAGACCAACTCTTGCTTTATTCCTGCTATTCTGACTCTGTTTCAAAGCTTTCACAGAATTGCAGACTGGCTGAGGTTGGAAATCTAGAAATCATGTAGTCCAAACCCCTGCTCGGAGCAGTGTCAGCTGGGTCAGGTTGCTTAGGGCCGTGTCCAGTTTGGTTTTGAGTATCAGCTCATTAATGAAGATGTTGAACATCACTGGACCCAGTGTCTACCTCCAGGGTGCCCCAGTAGTGGCTGGCCTCCAGCTGGACTTCATGCCATGTATCACAAGCCTTCGAGCTCAGCAGTTCAGCCAAATTTCAATACATCTCACTATTTGTCTAGCCTATGCTTCATCAGTTTGTCAATGAGGATGTTATGGGAGACAGTGTTAAAAACCTTCCTGGAGTCAAGATAAATAATGTCTACTGCTCTCCTCTTGTCTACACTTAGGAAATAGGCTGGGTGATAATGGTTGCCTTGCAGAGAAATCTCAAGTGCCTTCTGTGGCATAGGAAAATAGCTATCTCGTATGTTGAGTATCTGATTGGAACTATTCATCAGCTGTAGTTTTCTTCCATGATCATCTTTCAACTGGCTAAAGATTAGCAATGTTTTTTTGTCTGTTTATTGAAATTGGTTCATCTTCCCCACGCAAAGCTGCAGTGACTGACGCTTTGAGGAGCCAGCCTTCAATGTTTTAACAGTGTGATCACAGTATGCACTGCGGTATCATACTGCAGTACCCAGAATTGCAGTGTAATCTGTGTGCAAACTTGAGGTATTTTTAAGAAAAAGTCAAAAGAGGGTTAAGAGAACTCCATGCAGTTCATAACAATTTAATAGGAATTCTGTATACTAAATGAAGATGAAAAGCCAGATGAAACTTAAATAGCTGACTTCTATACCGTAAAAGCACGCTTATGTGCCATAATTGTGTCTGCACTTCTCTTGGCTCTTGATTTTTTTTCCACATCTGTATTTTTTGTTTTGTTGCACATGTTGGGCAGTGCGATGGTAGCACTGTTTTTGTTTTCATTTAACCCTGAATGCTTCCATGCTACATGATCAGTGAACAAGTTTTCTGCTCTGTAGTTACAGTTTATCCTAGTCTTAAATTTTGTATCTTGCTGGGGTTACCATTACTGTGTTTTCAGCTGTACCAACTGCAAATTAGTCGATTGGAAAAGGATGCCTAAAACTAAGACTGTGTTTTAAATACTGAACATACACACCAGCAGCAGCTTTCCTGCTGATACTGCTGTGCCACTGGCACTATCAGAAGCAGCAGTCGTGAAATCAGCAGGCACAGTGACAGCAGCAGGTGTGTGATTAACACAGTGCTGCATCTTACAAGAGCAAGTGGTAAATTTACAGACTTACAAAGTCATATGTCTTCACAGGCTGGCTCCAAAGTAGCCTAAACATTGAATTGTCTTTCTTTCCCAAAAATGCTAGTTAAATTTGGAAGTTCAATGTTAGCAATGTATGTGGAAGAAGCACAATGTATAGGCAGAAAAAATTTGCAGAAGGCACTGGAATTCAGTTTGTGTCATAGAGCTGGAGGGCTGTCTTAAACTGTGTAGGATACATGACAGGCCCTTTTAATAAACAGCCAGTTCAGTTGTATGACTAATGAGTATCTCCATAACTTTCTGCATAGTTGCTACAGAAGAATTTCATTTTCACCTAAAGCAAAATTTCTCTCTGCCTGTCAGTCTCCTAACAATAACTTTTAAAAATATTGTCCTGTTGTAAACAGTTAGTAGGGGCTCAAAGTATGTATCAAAGGGAATTTCATAAGTTTGTGAAACCTGAATGTGTGTTGTAGTGTAGATTCTGGAGAGGTCATTATTGTCACAAGCTTGAAGAACCTCAAATGTTCACTGCATGAGGACTTGCAGGCCAAACCCCTGCATGTTTGAAATGAGCACTGATGCACTGTCTTCTGCAGACCTCAGTGAATGCTGGTAGTGGCTGGGGTGGAATGTTTAAAAGACCTTCAACATTAAGAAAGAGTGCATTGAATCACCAGGGCCACCAAATAGCTTGGGAAAGATACAGATAGGCCTCTGTTGGGAAGGATGTGGGTTTTTATTTTATTTTATTTTATTTTATTTTATTTTATTTTTGGATGAGGTGAGGAAATGTAAGATGCCCTTACATTGTAAGGGGTAGGACTGATAAAGGGAGCTGACAGGGGAAATGTCTTGGCTTTGTAATCTCTGATGGAAGAGGTGAAAGACAGGAGGGTAAAGGGTCTGTGGGATTCTGACAGCTTGTGAGATGGAAAGAAAAACAGTATGAGAATTTGTGAGGATGTCAAAGGTAGTTAGTGGAATTGGGCCAGTTGGCACAGAATTAAACCAGTGTGAAAAATTAGAATGCTAGAATACACTTTTTAAAATAGAGCAGTATATGCTTATTTTGCATATTTAATTGAGAAGATTTACTGTTGATTCTCTCTATCATGTTAGACAACAAATATGTTAGCGTTAAATTGTAAGAATTTAAGATTAGAAAGATAATACGAGACTTAATAATTTTGATATTCCTTTCAGTAGGAAAGCATGGTAGGTAGAAGAATTTTATAAAGAATATGTCCCTTCTTCAAATTGTAACAAATATGATGTCTCTGTTTCAAAATACTGTTGAAATGTGTTTTCACATATAAAATATCTGATGATTTAACGTTTAAAATTGAAACTATGTTAACCCTTTAGACTAGTTATGCCTGCCTTTAGGGCCCTTGTTACTTATTTAATCCCAAAATTACCTGTGATTGACACCAATTTAGCATCCCATCATTCAGTGGTTGAAAATTACAGATGCTGGAAATAGGGCTATTTACAGAGGAAGTGAATTGCCCATAATTTTGCAATGTCCTGCTTGAACATTATGAGTTTTATCGCAGATTGTGTCCCATATCTGGGCCTTGGCAGGTAGGAGTGTGAGGTTGGAATAACTCTGGTTGCTAGGAGCTGCTGTTATAAAAATGGATTAAAGGACCTTTTATGCCATCATCACAGCCCAATTAGGTTTCTTAATATTTCCAAGAAATCATCCTTGGTTTCTTAATATTTCCAAGAAATCATCCTTGGTTTCTTTGTAAATCAAATTAATATATGGCCCTTAGGTAAGTGCTACTTTTGACTGCAGAATTGCTATGATTAAATGTTGCTTTTACATACGAGAGACAGGTACACACACACTCATATTTTTTGCATTTAATTGCTATAGTTTTCCTGTGAGTCCACTACTCCTTCATACACTGTGCATTTCCATAACCTTTTTTTTTTTTTTTAAAAAAAAAAAAGGGGGGGAATAATGGAGACTGGTTTGGGTTCACTTGAAGTTTACAGAACTGGAGGGAAGTACTGGAGCACTGCACTGCTGACACAGGTAATGCTAAATTACACAGAACTTCACAAACCATGTAGCTGAGTATGAGCATGGACTTTATAACACTCATCTTTACCAGTGTGCACAGGTTGCCCTGTAACATCATCCTCTCGCAGTTTATGCATTCATGTTTGCTCTCGTTGCAGCTGAGGTAGTTCTTGAATTAGAATTTGTGGATGTTTTAAGTCCATGGAAAGTTAGAAATCTAAAAAACGACAACAAACAACTCAGAGTGCAAAACATTTGTCTGGGCTCTTTTTTTTCTTTTTTTTTTCTCATTTTTACTGAATTTGTATTTCTTAGTGTGTTTTTAATGTCCTGAACATGAATAACAGAACAGATTCTGGCCTAGCAGAACTTCTGTCTTTTCAGTATAAGGTGCATTGAGTATTCATTCTTAAGTGCTTTTTGGAAGCATTTTATTAGCATTCCATTTTGCTCTCAAAAACAAACCAAGACTCCTAAGATCTGTGACTGTGTTGTGTATGTGTTCTTAAAATGCCTGTGCTGCCTTCTTGTGTACTTGATTTCATTTTGCATAATACTTGAGTACTTGGCTTTCTGCTTAGTTCACTTGCAAACAACCTCGTTAAAAGCTTTTAGAAGGTCCAGTTGAATGTATTTCTGCTTTGTTTCCACAATGATTATTTACTCAGTGCCACTAGAACTGATTTATGGGTATTTTCCTTCATAGATAGAGCTTTGGTTATCCCATGTCACACTCAGAGCTTTCTGAGCAATTTCAGAAAAAAAAATTAAATATGGTAATAAAAATGAGTGAGGTTTATGAGAATAGAACTGAGTTAGATTTAACCTACATTTGTGTACCCAAGTCATCTTGAACTATCCTGCTATGATTAGTACTTTTCCTCTTTGTGGATTGTATTTCAATATAGCCTTTTCCCACTTGACTCTACAGCCTCTTGCTCTCCCCCTCACCTGTCTTCATTCCCTAAAGAAGAAAGGCTATGTGTCTGTATGATATTCTCACTTTGCTTTTTGACCACAATTGTAGAAGTGGGAAAAAGTCTCATCACCCCTATAATGTGAGAGAGAAAGGGACGAGTTACATTTCCTCACTTGTAAAATGATGCAACCCTTCAGCTAAAGTTTTTGTCTTATGGGAAACAGCACTTAAGCATAATTCCTGCTGTAAAAGGAGCCATGTTTCATTAGCACCTCCAGCAAATTTCCTCAGTTTATACAAAAAAAAAATGAGCAAACTATGCCCTCCAAATAATATATATGTATGTATGTGTATATATATGTGCATGTGTGTGTATATATATATATATATACACATATATGGCAACCCAAAAAAATTTTTCTTTGTAAGCCTGGGAACTGAAGTTAAGTTAGTTACTGAAACTTGCCACTAATGATTTTCTGCCTTTACTTAGATGTAATCTGTCTTTAGTGAAAAACCTGAGCTACAGTTCTTTGTGAAACTGAAGTTTAGTTGAGCATAAGAATTAAAGTCAAAGCCCATCTAGTATTTGCTTTTGCATGGGTGGGCTGGTTATGGATGTGAAAACAGCATTAGAAAGACTCTTCTAAGCCCCAGAGGGTTACATCAAAATATGAAGACTTAGGGTTGGTTTTTGAGTTATTTTTAACCTGGTTCAGTTCACAATCTGTTTCACAACACATTCCCTTTAGTATTTTTCTGTGAACAACTGATGGAGAGGCATATTGTAGCACGGGGTGAGAATGGGTGGTGAGAATAGGGGCCGTGGCTGTGTGTTGGTGTTATTTGGAAAGTTCTGTAAGTGGGTGTCATCTAAGAAGGGCCTTTCTACATCACTAGGTCATTTAGGAGATAAATTCCTGGTGTTAAAAATTTATTTGTGGCAAATAAAATGGTAAAATGAGAGAGCTGCCTTCACTGACTTCACTGTGCTGTCAAATGTGGCCCCGCATGCTGGAGCTACAAATACAATCACATTAAAGAAATACCAGTATGTTTTGCATATTGTTTCAAATGCAAGAGGAGGAAAGGAAATCTAAACAAGAGGGGGAAAAAAAAAAAGTGATCAGTCCTGAATATAGGGGGCACATTTTATGGATAAATCATTTTACTGATAAATTTTATTTTATTTTATTTTATTCTGGTTTTTATTCACATAGTAAATTGCTGGTTTGTGGGATCTTTTTACATGCTTTTTGTATTGGTTGAAAAGACTTCTCTTTCAGTTAAGTAAAAGAAAGTGTGTTTTGGTTCTCTGTTGTAATAAAATCATAGAAAACCTTAGGGTCAAGTGAAGATTGCTATTAATTTTTGCTTACAGATTTAACTGTCTCCATAAAATGGAAGAAGAAAATGCTTATTCCTTCCTTTGGAAAAGGTCTTATCTGTCTTTTTTGGTCAATCAGGGAATGTGAACCAAAATATGAACTCCATTTCAGAATAAACTTTATGATTTTCTAGTTTCTAAATAATAGCAAAAGATTATTATGCTTGCAGTTTGCAGTCTGCATAGTGCTGTACATTATTGAGTAATAAACAAATACTTCAGGAGATTATTGTGAAATCCATAAATCACAAATTTCAAAGAATTATTTAAAGTTCTATTTCTGCTTTTTAAAAGGCATTTGCAGACTTACGATGCCATGCCAAAATAATCAATTTCCTGGCATTAAATAATTTTTCCCATGTACTTTTCATCTTCAGTTGCAGCTGGCAACACAAAAGCCAATAAAAGTATTCCTGGTTTATTTCTGTGGAGTTTCCTTTAAATACCTGGAAAGACATGAATATTATTACATCACTTCTTTTTCAGGAGCTAATGAATTTCAGATGAAACATTTTTCCCCACTTTCTGGGGTTGTGTCTTGACATTTATTTTACAATAATTAAACATTTTCTTTTTTATTTCTGGGCATTAGATACTCTGTTTTCATCTATTGATTTTAAGAGATCCCAGCAGTATTAAAATAATCATTTCCCACCCAGTTTTATTCAAGACATATGACCTCTTAATGCTATATTTCATTATGGAGTGAATATATCAGAATATATCTTTAAAAAGAAAGTATATTCAAATGTGATTCACGATGTAGATCTGCTGGAGAGATGACAGGTTTTCCATTACTAGTAGACAGATGCTTTGTATGTATTCTATTAGGTAGGGGACTTATTGTCCCATTAAGGTTAACATACACATCGACACTTCTGTAGTATAAAAATATAGGGCTGAATTGTAAGCTCAGCTCCCACTTACATCAACGACTAACTTGTTTTTTATGGCAGTTTAAAAAAAAAAATGCAGCTTGGGTCCTGTGTATTTCCACACCTGAGGAGTTTGGGTGAAATTTTTGTGGTTTTATCCATGTCTTAGTCAAGTCAAACATTCAACTGTGATCCTCTATCTGCTCATCTTCCAAATAAATATTCCTTTCATTATTTTTTTTTTTCAATATATTAAACTCTATGAATCAAGCTGTCAAAACATCAAGAAATTTCCATTCTGCCAGCTGCAAAATGTAGTGAATAATTCCCAGGCACAGTCTACCAGGAGAGGATTGTGGTGAAACTGTGTAGTAGAGTTCTTAACAAAATCAGTAGCTGGCAAATACAATTTGCAACATAATTTGGTTTCAGATGTCCATATACAACTGCTGCTTAGCCTTTGCCTGGCAAATGGAAAATCACTTATCAAAGTCTCCATATACTAAAAAACAATTTGTCATGTAAATGAACAAATTAATGGCAACTAAAGCAGAGCCTGTCAATTACTAGGAACATTATTTATTCCATTAATCATTACTTAGTTTAAATATTGTTTTAAAGGCATATTGGACAATGCAATTCATTAATTTCATTTGAGGCTTCGGCCATGTGTGCTAATTGAATCATGGATATTTTGGCATAGCAGAATTTCCATTATATTTCCATTCCATCTACTCTCATCTGTCTTTCCAGAAAAACCTCAGACACTGCCATTACGGATACTCCTTTGAAGCTGAATAGTGAGGCCTATTAAAATATGTATTATTGTGCAGACTGAACTGTGAAGAGTTGGAAAAAATCTATTTTTTTCCAAACTGTACCTTTAAAACTGAGGAGAATTTTCCCCTAATGCACTGCATACTTCATCTCTCTCTCTCTCTCTCTTTCTCTTTTTTTTTTCCATTTTGGAGGAGCTAATTAAATAATAAATTAAAATCAAACCATGGTCATTTTGAAATGCACTTTTTTTACTTTCTCTCTTGCCTTTTCTCTGCATACTTTTCTTTCTCACAACTTCTTTAGAAGTTTTTCTTCCTTAATTTTTTTTCTTTTGAGCAGAACCCATAAGTGTGTAATAGATAGTACATATATATATAAATGTGCAACTAGCATATTATAGAATTTTTGTGTTAAGTATTAATCTTGTAAACTACTTTTTTCCCTAACTTAATGAACTGGACAATTGAGAACAGAGTTTTACAATGCATTTTAAGTTTCAGTAAGTAAAAATTACTCCTCATCTGAAAAAAATACTTCTTTTTGAACTCTTCTGCTTTGACAAAGAACTCTATCATCTTTACTTCCCACTTCATGTAAATGTCTTAAACAACTAGAAATGTTTAAAAATTGAACCACTATGCAATTGTATATTCAGGAAAAAGCAGCCATCCTTGGGAGAACAATAGATGTGCTACATTCAACTGAATATATTTACTAGCATGGACTCCAATATTTCCTTATATTGACCAAATTGCTTTCAAGAGTATTTTATCAAATCAAGGAGGTGCCATGCTCTAAAGTGTCAGTGTCTCTTTGAGACATGAACTTCTCCCAGTTTAGAATTGCTTTAGGCTGGGAGTGAAAAATATTCAGTTCTCCTGAAGCCTATCTCTGAAGGCTGTACCTAACCTTCATTGGCATGTGCTTTTTTAAGGGATTGGAGATGCAGTCTGTGCCCTCGTCCTGGCAGGCCCATTTGCTTCAGACTTTGGGCCATGCTCTGAAACTCACAATTCTTACAATTAGGCTACAGTTTCTTAATTTCTCTTAATCTTCAGCAATCTTTGATTTTTTCCTGTCCTCACCAGTATGTTAGCATGGGGAGACCACATGTCAGTGTCCTTTATATGTCATTCTTATCTGTTCAGCCAGTCCTGTGATACTATGACTGTTACCATGGTATTGATTTCATCCATGCAATCAGCACCCAGCATAGACAGAAATTTCATAGTTTGTGCAACCATAACCACACAAGATTTCTCTGAGGTATAGAAATGATCAACATCATTTCCATTTTTTCAAGGATCCCTGTCTGTGAAACTGTTTGTGGTATGCTTGTTCCAGTTTTAATTGCTCCTAATCTGTATATGCAAACGGACCCCATGCTGTGAAATGGTTTCTGATATAATTTTATGTCCACTTTACAATTTTTATATTTTGGTTTTTCCTCTAATTGCTTTGTCTGCCGTGTGATTTTGTTACTCGTTCTGAATTGGGCTTGGGATTATTATTTTTTTATCTATTACATTTCATTTTTTACAAACTTCCTTTCTGGGCTCCTTTTCTTTCTTAACTGTCTAGTGTACGAAGTCTCAGAACTACATGATACATATTAACGGCTGCAGACTTCTTGGGTCAAGCATCTTTTTGTTATAAATATACTGTTTCTTTCTTTCCAGTCAGCATCCCATAAGTATTCTAAGGAAGCTTTAGGTGTTTAGGAAGGGTTTTATCTTCCTAGGAAGCTTTCTTTGACTTCACAGATTTCCGTAGCACAGCAGGTGAGACCAAGATCTTGGGAGAAGTACAAGAAAAGATAGGCATCTGTTCTGAAATAGCAAATAACCAGCAGTTTTAAAATGCAGTTGTTATGGAAGTGATTCAGATGAAATTCACTGTTTGACCAGTGGCTGCATTTAATTTTAAGTCATTGTTGCTATATTCCACTTCATTATCTGCAAAATATTGTTTACATTCTTTTATGGGGAATTGGTGTGGAGAAATGGATTCAAAACTGAAAACTGTTCACTGGCAAAGTTTATGGAGAACCAGGATATAAATATTATAAACAGAAATCTATTCTGAAGAATGAGTCCAGAGTAGCTGGAGTGATAAGATGCGTTAATGCTGTTTTAGCTATGTTTATAGCAATGTATTGAAACATTTTTGGGAGAATATAATTGTATTCTACCATAAGAAAAGCTCTCCTTATATTTTGTTCTTCCTTAGGTAATATTGAAGAGCACATTAAATCCACACTAGTTGGCTAAAAGTTGGTTGAAAAAAGAAATCCTAAGAGGAATATTCTTTCCTAAGGACATGGATTTTTCTCTTGGAAGGTTTTCATATACATATAGCCAAGTCTAAGCTTTCTATGTGTAATACAGATAATACCAACTTTTCAGTGACATTCCAAATTTAGGACCTATTTGTGGGCTGTTTTGAGATAAAAAGCTAGGCTGATAGAAGCTCCTATGAAGCAATTTTCTTAGTCCATAGAATGCATCATAGCAATAATCGTCTGAAAATCTAAGAGGGAACATTTCTCTGTTCAACAGCTCTATTCTTACAGTGCCCAGAGAATGGAAGGTAGCTCAAAGCAGATGTATCATGTTCTTCCATCATATGATGTTTAGCAGTGGGCAGTTGTATGTGAAAAATTTTCATTCTTTTTCAAAACAAATTCAAAGTGAGTGTTTAAGAAAAAAAAAAAGAGGTGGAGAAAAAAAACAAAGAGCAAAAATGCGCTCTAAAAGAAAGCATGCCATTTTATTATGATTGGCAACTTCATATCCTCATAATATGTTTTGGCTGTGAATGTTGTGCATGCTTTAATTTCCTTTTTCCTTTTCTTACAACATTCATATTTCCTTTTTTTTTTTTTTTTTTTTTAGGATTTAAAAAACAGCTAGCTTTTTCATTTTCAGCCATAAAGCACCTGACTTCATATTCTAAGCAGGAGAGACTTGTTGAAGAAGAAAAGGAGTAGTCTGAGTCTTTCAGCTGTGACTGATTTATATCCCATGTGTTTTTCACCCACTTTTGCTTCTTTAGTAACACCTTTAACTTTTGTTAGCTAGAGCGGATTGAAACCTAATGGTGAGGTCCAGCTACTAAGTTAATGCTGACAGAGAATAAAAACATTTTGGAGTAAGCAAGTGAATACCACTGTAATTTGATTCAGTAATTTTGGTAGGGGAGACTTTGTTTCTATTCAATTCAGCTAGAACACTGGTTTGAATATGAAATACTGTAGGAAGTCAGGCTCTCTGGCAACTAAATCCCCAGTTGAACTACATCACCCCATTATTTCTTTTTACTGTTTTCAAATTAGGTATCACAAAAACTGTTGTGGGAAGAAAGCTTCACAAGGTTGCAAATTGAACAGGAACTTGACTATTTTATGCAAACTGCATGAAATAATTAGATGCAATGCACTGTGTATGATGGGCAACTCCAGTTCTTTTCCTTGTTGTCAGTCTTTTGATCATTTGCCTAACACCAGATAAAGGAATGGAAGATGCAGAAAATTGAGTAGCTGGAGCAGAGAGGAATGAGCTGACAAATCAAAAAGCATATCAAAAGAACTACAAAAAAATAATAAAATTGAGGTGAGATTCAGTAATCTATCATACAAAAAATCTGAGACTGAATAGGTGTAGTGGCAGTGGTTAATTTCTCACTCCCCTTTGTTTTAAAAATATTTTTCTAATCCCTTTTTATTTTAAGAGCACTTTTTTTTTTTTTGGATTTGTGGTGGAGGTGGTGGTGATCGTCCTTTTATGAAACCTTTTATGAAATAATGGAAATACCTTATTAACATTTCACTTGCTAATGGGGAATTAATTTGACAGGCCACTCAGATTGTCATATTACCCAAATGAGAGAATAATATGTCTGTATGTATGATTGGTATCTTTCTTCTCCACTGGAAGAAAAAATGGTCTTTTATGTGCTCCCAGACTACCCATATGACAACATATGCTTTTATGAGATCCCTAAAAAAAGGTAGCGATGTGTACAGACTTGGTGATTAGTTCAGACTTCTTGCTTTTACATTTTAGAGAATGCTCTTTCTGCAGACATTTTACAATAAAATGGCGTAACATAGCATGTTCTGTAGTAACCGTGGGAGTGGGGACAGGGAGCACAGGTCTGCTGTTAACAGAGTTTGTGTGCCAGTGTGACTTTGATCCAATTGTGATGATGTATTTGGAGAAGAGATCACAGTAGAAGACACAATGGAAACTCAGAGACCAAACAATAAAGTTGTGAACAAAACAAGAGTGTCTAGGAAATCTCTTTTATAGATAGAACCTTCAAATAATGGGAACTCTTGTCTGAATTGACACAGGCAACAAAATCTGTTTCATTTTTAATCATCCTGTTGACGTTGCAAGTTTAAACATTAAACGGGATTACTGTTTAAGAAATACTGTGGCTGTAATACATAGATTTTTATGACCAGCCTAGGTGCCTCATTAAAAGTATTTTAAAAGAAAGCCATTGCATGAATAATCACATTGTAAAACTGGGGATGCAGCTCTGGTGTTTATTGTAGCTCAGCAATTCCCATTTTAAATATGCTTAATTTAGCATGTAAAAAGTAAAGTTTTTTGTTCTGAAGTTTAAAATGTGAATCTCTAATCTGTGAGCAGTTTCTCTCCTTAAATGTTTTTTCAGGCTAGTTGCTGATGTCTGTAATACTTGCACGATACTTTGCCTTCAATATTTTTGCATGGTGTTCTGAGCATCTTATCGCGAGAGGTTCTTAGTGATGCCCACGAGGTAGGAGAGTGCATATCCACAGAGTTCGAGGGAGTGCAGATTCCTTAACCTGAATAGGCCCCACAGCATACCTGGATCTCATTTCTCTTGTAATTCCTCAGGTAATCCTTTCATGGGATTGGTCATACATGGCCATATTGTATTCAAAATGAATAAATCTTCTCCCCACACCTTTGGGGTTTTATAATGCTATGAAAGTGTGTGTATATATAGATATAAAATTATGGAACTTTTAGTTCCAAAAGCATCTCTCTGAATTCAGAAAATCATGACATGTACAGAATTATATCGCTGATAGATCGATAAAACCAGTATGTTGGCTCTGGCTTTTGAAAACGTAGCTCCTTCTGTTTAAAATATACTTTGAGTGGAAAAACAGGATATTTTGACCTTAGTGTGCTTTTTTTCTTAAGAATGGTGTGATGCTCAGGGGTAAGCTGCGTGTGTGATTTGTTCCCTAATTTCTTCACTGACGATGCTTCCCAAGTCTCTTTACCAGCACTACATTCTGGTATTTACTCTATATGAGGTAGGACCAGTACCATAAACTATTGGTTTCTTTATTTCCAGAAGGGTTTTGCAAACGGAATCAATCACTCTTTGCTGCTAGCCCCTCACAGTCTCTTGCCTGAGTTGAACCTGACTGTACCTGACTGTTGAACCTGTCTTGGGGAATAATAATCTTTCTGATCACTACTCATAGTAGGTCTGTCTTTTGACACTATGCTGCATTTTCTGGTGCTTTCTGTCCTTTTCTCTCTGTTCTTAGGGCAGGGATTTTTTAACAATTCACTGTCATCCTGGTTTTAGATCTCAGCCTGGGAGTTACAATTTCACTAACCCTGGCTGGAAGCAGGAATCTCATTGATAACCTATTCAGTGTTCATTCAAAGACCCCTCAGGTATTTCTTTGGAAGGTTTTCTTTCATCATTATTTTGTTTCTTGTTTTGTCTTGTGCAGAACTATTCTTTCTGATGCAATTCCACATAGACAGGATGCTTTTAAAGCAGATCGAGGAAGGAACCTATTCTAATCATTTAAAATGTCTTTTTCTCCAGCACTAGTAGCATTTTTAGTAGAAAACCCAGAAAACCACTCTGAATTTTTGATTATTTTTTTTTAAGTCACCATGAAACTAGGCTGAGTTGAAATTACATGGAGTATCTTCAGAATAATTGTTGCCAGCACTGATGTCTCTGCTGTAAGCCTTGTTTGTTTTTCTACCAACAGTGCCACTCAGTAGCAGAAACCAAACATGAGGGTGATTGCAAATAAATGTTTGCAGTCTTGTAGTAAAATGTAGGCTGACTGCCATTGACTTCATGGAGCTCATGAACTTTACCATCTTCTCTGGAAAATTTTGAATTCATGTAATAATGAATGGTGGTTTTCTTCACTTCTCCTGGGGGTGGGGGCAGTCAGGGGGGTTGTATTTTACCTCTTCAACCAAGACAAAAAACCAAATGTGATCTCTTGTTCCTTCACAGGTAGTCCAGTCTGTCAAAGATCTTTTCCAAGCCCATATCAAAGTAATGCTGTGGTTCTGTTTTAATATTATATTTTCTATGAAGGCATTTTACTTTTATTTTCAAGCTAAGAGGATAGCTTCTCCTCCTCTTCAGGGGGAGAAAGTGTGATTACTGTGTAAAAATATCTGTATAGGCCTCTGTTATGGCCAACAAGATGGTTGTGTTCATGTGTATTTGTCTTTGACTTATAGGTCAACATACTACTGATTGATTAGTGGTAAAAAATAACTTGAATCATCTTTTTGAGGTCTCCGGTGAATTTACACAGCAAGACTCTTGCAGAGTTTTGTAAGCTTACTATGTATATGTACTAGTTAAACAATGTGGGTGTGTTGCTCATGTTAAAAAAAAAAAAAAAAGGTATTAATACTCTGAGATTTTCACTCAAAATGCATCACTTGCACCTGTTACTGGGGTTTATTGTGCTTATTTCTTTCTTTTACAGCTATAAAAATAGAGAACAGCTTTCTGAGGTCAGGGGGGCAAAATATGAATAAACCGATATAAGCGAGATATTTCTTTCATCATTAAAACCAAAAAAGCAATTTTTAGTTCTGTTACCAGATTGCCCTGTACCTGGATGTGAAGCTGAGAGTTGCACAAGCAACAACATATTTTGATTTAAATAAAATTCTGAAGTTAAGTTGTCAAGGAAAAACCTCTTATCCCTTCACCATGTGCCCCCCCTAAAAAAAAAAAGGAGACTGTCATGGGGGGTAATTACATATTTATTCCACTGCGAGAGGTAAACCATGAGAAATTCTTTCAAAAGACCTACTAAACCTGGAACATATTTAATCACTATTTTGGTTATTCCTCGGTGTCAGTGACCTACCTGATGTTGATGAGCAACTACTACTGGTTCATCTGGTTTTGAGTTAGGATTTTTGTTGATGGTAGTGGTTTTATTAATTACTAGTAGTTTCACCCTCCTCTCTGCCATGTGTGCGTACACACACACTCTCTCTCTCTCTCTCTCTCTCTCTCTCTCTCTCTCTCTCTCTCTCTCTCTCTCTCTCTTCTGAGAGTTCCCCAGAATTCTAGTGAAGAGGAGATGGAGCTGCTGCATTACTTGAAATGTGTCAAAAATGGATTGCTTAGAGATACTGTCACACAACCTTGTACCAGTGCCACAGCTGGGAAGCTTTTTATGCAATTTACAGAATATGGTTTATAGATGGAAAAGTTGACATACTTGATAATTTGAAAATCACAGCTTGTCAAAAATGATGAGTGCTTCAATAACTTTCCTTTAATTATCATCTCATTTATCAGTCCTACAATATTCCAAATTCTGCAAGGTTACTTGGCTACATATCTCCTTACAAATGATTAGTCATGATCTGCTAAGTGAGCTATCATAGTATCTGGGTAATAAGTAATTCGGACAGTCAATGTTCTATTTATGTAAGCACACTGGGAGGATGACGAGGGTTGTAGTTGGTTCTTTTGCCAGTTGAGGCTGGTTACTTTTCCTTTACCACAACATTACTGTTACTGCATTTTGGAATATTTAAAGAGCTTCACTGAGATGAAATTTACCTGCTTGAGAGAGAGACACCCTTCTCTGGGCTCCCTGTTGTCTGCAGGACAGGGCCATACCCAGAGCCCCATAAAACAGCCAGGAAAACGTGGGTGTGCAAGCGGGCAATTTTTGGTCCTGAATCCAAGTTGTTCCCAGGTGTTTGCTAGGCTTTGTGCAGGTGGCCCCTGTGCGTGTATCTCTGTCCTATAGACAGAAGCCTTGGCACTAGTATGGCTGTTTCCTTGTATTACTTAATTACTAGGTTTCTTCCTTTGCTTTAAGGTATCAGACCATGTTGTATTTTTTTATCTTGATTTCTCGGTCTCTTAATGTTGGTAGAAGGACCTTAGAGAGGCTCTTAAGGGACAGAGGTCACTGGGGGAGTGAGACCAGGTACAGATGTCCTACAGGAACAGCAGTTTAACATGTGAGAAAACTTAGTCCCTATTTTGCTAAAAATGCTTAATCACAAACAGAGCTTTGTACTAAGGGAACAACAACTTTGAGTCCTTTAAGAAGTGCATGGTTTGTCTCTTTCTGTTCTGTTACTTTCTTAAGTACTCAGTTTGCAAACGAATTGTATTCTTTTACTGTTCTTTCTATAAACGCAGCCCAGTATTAGAGGCAAAATGCTTTATAACACTTTCATTCCTGGATTTTCTGGGAGTAAATGTTCCTAAGGCTCTCACCGACAATTGTTTGATCCCACTGCCTTCAGACTGTGCCCTTATATTTTTAAGGGCAGTCATGTTATTTTGCACAAGTACAGCTATGACAGATGGTTTGGTCTTTAGGCTCTGCAACCAGCTGCAGTTCCCATGAAGTCCAGAGTATCAGCATTTACTCAATATATCCAGAAAATCAGGCTTCCGGTAAGCAAGTCAATTAATTATGTGCAAGGACTATGATCCGGTTCACTCAATTTTGGTTATGTGCTGCAGGGCTAATAGGAGAAGGAACTATAAGCATCTATTTGTGTTGGGAGAGCAAGCAGACAGGACTTTTGAGTAAACAAAACAGTCCAGTACAGATAACACTGCCATCATTAATCCTTTCTAGAAGACAACTTTGCACATATTCATGAAGTGAAAATACCATTTTTTAAGTGACGTCAGAAATTTCAAGTACATAGGTATTTTCGTGGCTCAGAAAAAGTACCCAATTGTCAGATCAGAGAAGTTACATGTTAGAGAATTACTGGATATACATATGAGGGAGGGTTCACTTAATCTTACATTTAACTCAATTCAAAATTTCCTCAAAAATGGCATTTAAAGAGTATTTCAAGTTATTGTATAGGGCACTTTGCAAAGTCTTTTGACTCTGTAGCCTGTGTAATTCAAGATACATAGCTTTATTTAAAACATGATTTTTAATAGGTATAGTTATTGCTGAGTGATACTTCCTGACCTTGTATGCAGTTTTGTGGGGTGGCAGGGCAGGGAAGAGTAATACTGAGTATACAATATTGAGCTCCTCATTTATTTGTCTGATCTCTTCAGTTTCTTAGTGTTTCTTTTACCTTGACTCAGAAGTATCTCTTCATGAACATTGAATATACTAAGTAATCTCAAAAGCCATTGTCCTGTGGTCTGTGTTTTCCCACACAGAAAGACAAGGAAAAAACTTCTCTCCAGCTTCATCTTACTTAAAAGCTAATTGTGATGGCTGTCCCTCTTTTTGAGCTTTGAGAAGCTGAAAACACAGAGATGCTTGCTGATCCTTAAGGACAAAGGACCGAGGTGGCCTTGGCTTGCCCTCAGTTGATGAAATACAAGCGCAGTCGCTCTTGTCCTCCTCAGGGAGCCCGCTTCAGCAGCGCATAGAAATGATGCTCTACTCCAGAAAGCTTTGGTGTACAACTTCCTCTGCAGCTGTTTGGTAAATAACAGAGGTAACAGAGCAGCTGCTTTCAGCAGATGCCTGACAAACAGTTAGTCAACCCCCTCCTTCCAGAAAACCTTCTGTCACCCCAAAATCCAAGTCTCTAAATGCCTATTCCAAAAGCTATGTCAACACAGCATATGCTACCCAGGGCTAGAGTGAGTGGTTGGCTAAGCTTTCACAATGTAGTACTGCATCAGCCATGCAGATTCTGTTTGTCCAGTTGTGATGGTGTAAGCGCAAATACCACTAGTGTCGTGTTAACCACAAAAATGGCTTTGAATTAACTTCACATCTTGATAAAATATTTTGTTTGAATTTCCTGTCAGAAATACTCTAATTTAAATTATAATTTACTTCAGAAACTGCAAATACAATTTGTTTCTTTACTTATTGAGCAGCAGTTAGATGGAGACTATATAGATATTTATTTGCACTTTTTAAATTACTGAAATGCTTTATTCTTGTGCAACGTTCAAGACATTACATCTTTATTGCTTTATATTGCACATGTTGGGTTTTAATAGTTGCATCCTTCATTCCATTAATTTGAAATTAAACATTAAATTGCAATGAAAGTTCAGTCATAGATCCTAAAGCATAAAAAATAAGATTTGGTCTTTACTTTCCAAAATGAAACTGTGGATGGAATACAGATTTAGTAGAAAGATAATCTATTCTCTCAGCAAGATTTTTCTTTTTTCCCCTCCCCTCCCCTCCCCTCCCCTCCCCTCCCCTCCCCTCTTTTCAATTTTAAAGATTTTTCAGAAAATCATCTGTAACTGCGAGAACTGTGTTCATTTCTAGTACCACAAAATGTATTCTACCTCCCCTAAGTAAGGATAATTTAGCCCTTAACAGTTATGGATTTTACCAGTACTCAGGAAGGGATTGCCTATTGCCATTGAAATCAGTGTAAAATTTGTACCTAATTGTTAGACCCAGGTTCCTATTTTTACCGCAGCTCTCCATTTTCAGGTTGCCTTTTTTTTTTTTTTTTTTTTAAATGTGGTATCTCATTTGCTCAAAAAACAGCTACAGAAACATTGTTGGGAGTTCCCATTGTAAAATATTTAGAGTTGTCTCTGCAAAGTTACTTCTATAATTGAATTCATACTTCTCAAAACTTCCAGAGAAGTCTTAACTCTTAGAGATGCAAATTATGCCAAAGAAACAAAGACTGTAAGTGATTTAAAGAAACCAATAATAAATCAAAGAATATTTTGATGTAGAGATGAAACTGAAATGTGTGTCTACAGCATGCATTGTTCCATTAGGATCCTTCAGTTGAATTCAGTCCGTTTTTAGTCATTCCTGAGTGTGTGCATGGGAACTTCAGTTTGCTATGGACAGCTTATTTGGACACTGATTTGAGGCAGAGGGTGAAGAAATTACTCCTATTTTGTTCCCAGGTGCCGAGGCGTTTACAAGGTCATGTGTATTTTGAGTGCAAGAAATCTAGTGATAGTCATTACTGTTTTTATCTGCATATTTGGAATTATGGTGTTGAATTTTTTGCAGGAGTGCCCTAGTTCCTCATACTTGCCTCTCCACTGACTGGCATGGTTGAGTCCACTGCTTATGTTATGTCCCAGTCTGTTCAAAGCTCCTGGTACAAAATCTCAAGTTAAAGCTGAGTGATGTCTGTGAGTACAAATAAGCAGAAAAATGAACTGATCACCCACTGTGAACTTTGAATTAGCCAACTATACCCCCAAATAATACATTTTAAATTATATGTAAGAATAATTTTAATTGATACAACATTTCCCAAGCTTCTTTATCTCAGAAATTGTCTGCCTTGATATAGGGCCCCAGGGAAAATGCTTTAATTAAAAAATAAGCCTTTCCATCAGTCCACTGAGTCCTCAATAGACTAAACAGCTGATTTTCTAATCCAAGTGTAACATGTTGGTGTTAGTTTTCTTATTTGTCTCTGTATATCTCACAAGGGAGCTGAAGCTAGCAGGTCATGTTGGTGCATATATCCTGCTGAGGAAATATTTTTGTTGGGTTTGCCTATCATGCTGTAGGAATTCTGTAAGCAGTACAAATTTAATAGCCAACATTGCTAATTCTAGGTCTTTATTTAATTTTAAATTCTAGTCACATTATATATCATTTGCTACTTTGCTAGTATTTTAATAAACGTTTTAATCTCATGTGTGAAGTTGTCTACATCTCTGTTATAAAAATAGGTTCATCCTTTTCAAGGGATGCATACAGTAAAACGGGTCAGTGCCTCACTGTGCCAGTTGTCTCCTGTTTTTCTCAATGTAGACCTCAGTAATCTAGAGGTGAAATAGTTTCGTGATCCATCTTTCAGACACATACGTGGAATTAGGGCAGAGGTAGCATTGGGGCTTCTGTGTTTAATGAAAGATGATGGTCTGAAGCAAAGTGATGTTTCCACTGTGGTAGACTTCTGGTATGGAAACAGGAAATCTGCAATCACAGTTGCAAACACTGCAGCTGAAAGTGAACACAAATCAAATAATTCAGGTAGTTTGTGTGAAGACGAAAATGACCAGTACATGTATATATGATTGTCATTGACACACGTGAAAAAGTAGTTCAGAAAATGACCCAATTGGGAACTGAGAATTACATTTCCCTTCACTCCTGTACAATAAAGTTCCTTTTATTTAATGTGCTTTTTTACAGGTTTAACTATATGGTTGCAGGATTATTTTTCATATAATACATTTTAATGTGGTATTCTAAAAAGTGGCAAGGCAAATATTTTTCAGTAATGATTGTGTAACTGTTAAAGAGACCATGCTCTGCCTTACAGCGTTCTAACTAAACTGGACAGCTGTTTGCGTGTTAAATGTCTATGTGATACTTGAATGCACTGCTGAATCCATGGGATACTTGCAAGCATAAAACATCTGCTTAAAAAAGCTTTTCATTTACAGGTGGGCATAGAACTCTATATATTGACTGCAGTAGTATACTCTTTGGCATTGTTGTTTTGGTATTGCTTTCTTCCTGTGTTTATTCCAGCAGATTTCAAAAAGAAAAGATAAGAAATATTTGAGGTTGCTTATAATAGAATGTTAATTTGATATGTGTTGATTGATGGCAGGAATGAATAACAATGTGTTATGTTTCTATGCTTTAGAGTAGAGGATGTTGGAGAACTGTCTAATCATAAGTTAATTAAGCACATTTTTATTTGTATGAACCTTTATCTCCTTGTTATGTTTTCTGACCCAGCTGACTGTTTATTGCAGGCTTCACATAGGCATTTATCAATTCTCGATCATTTAAGCTGGAGTTCAAGGATCTTTTGTGCAGATTTGAGTGTACAACTTGACATGTTATGCCTCTAAGCAGTGGTGGTCTGATTTCCTGCAGAGCATTATGGTTGTATGTCTTGCTATAATCAGAGCAAGTCCATAAAAATTACACTTTTTAAACAAGCTTCTTTAAACAAACTTGTATAGTAGGTTTTCCAGGTGCTGAGTGCCTTCCTGGCCTAAGTGAGTTCACTGGGAAGATTATCATGGAGGCAGAAAGGAACTCAGATATGGCTGTGATTATATGCTACCTGCAGAACTGTCTTTTTATCTTGAGGGACTGGTCCATGCATCAGCAGAATGAGACTGGTTTGTTAGGAGTGGGCTTATGGCAATAATGAATCACCTGAAGTACAAGTGCAGTTTCCTCCATTTTCCAATCTCAAATCCATAGGAATAGAATAGGAAGGGTAGCAGTGGATTTATGTTCTTGCTTTGTGGAGCTTGCTGCCTGTAAAACTAGATAGGAAGAAGTAATATTTTTTGTATTTTATTAGGATATCAGCACCTCCCTCTGCTTATGATTTCTGTATGGCTTCCTGGATTTTAGTATTTCAGTATGTATTTAATAGGATTGACTTCAATGAGCTGGAAAAGCATGTACAGTAGTTACTGCCTTAATGATGCATTTATCTATCCTTAAAGATACTTTACATCTCTATTACTTTGCATTATTTCCCCATTCTTCCCTCAAAATCCAACCTTCTGTGTTCCATAATTATTTAAACAGTAGCTACAGCTTATCATAGAAAAACTTGTCAAAGCAGTAAACCTTGCCAGTGGCATTGAGACACTCAAAAGGTCGGCAGCTGTGCACTGCAGGAGGTATTCGCAGGATTCCAGCAGAGAAACTTGTGTACAGTTGTTACCCTGGGAGGCTGGATTAAAAACAAAAACAACAACAAAAAGGAAACAGCAACCCCTAGACAAACTTACTGGAAAAGAAAACAAAATAACAACAACAACAAAACATCAACTGCATGTACTGTATCCATGTTGCATTTCTGACAAAACAGACATTGAATTGAAAAGTGGTCCCAAGTGCATTGCTTATTTGCAGATCTCCTGCAGATCTGCAAATAGAGATCTGTGATGATCAGTGTTCAAAGAACATTGGATGTGCATCTCTATGTGGAGAGAACACGTAAAGGTTTAAAAAATCAAATTTGATTCAGATTAATATTACTTTAATTTTATTGATTTAAGAGTAAAATACCATAGAACAGAACAGTTTGGTTGGAAGGGACCCACCCAGCCCACCAGCCACCTGCCTGACCACCGCAGGGCTCCCCAGAAGCTGACGCCTGTCAGTGCGGGCACCGTACCAGCGCCTCTCCAACACCGACAGGCCCGGGGCACCAAGCGCCTCTCTGGGAAGCCTGTCCCGGTGTCCGGCTGCCCTCACGGTGAAGGGATTTCCCCCGGTGTCCAGCCCCAGCCTCCCCTGGTGCAGCTCTGGGCCATCCTCTGGGCCTGCCTCTGCCTCCCCTCCTCAGGGAGCTGAGGGAGCAGCGAGGCCGCCCCTCAGCCTCGGCTGGTGGCCTCAGCCTCTCCTCACAGGACGTGTCCTCCTGCCAGCTTTGCTGCCCTCCTCTGGGTGCTCTCGAGAGCCTCGACATCCTTTTGATGTTGTGGAGCCCAGAAGTGCCCACAATATTCATGGTGAGGCCACACCGACGCTAAATATAGCAGGAAAGTCACCTCTGCTGACCAGCCGGCTGTGCTGTGTTTAGTACACACCAAAATGCATTTTGGCCTCCTGGCTACCAGGGCACACTGCTGGCTCATGTTGAGCCTGCGGTAAGCAGCACCCCCAGATCCCTTTCTGCAGAGCTGCTTTCCAGCCGCACGTCTCCCGGTCTGTATCTGTGTCTGCCATTACTCTGTCCCAAATGCAGCACCAGGCATTTTCCTTTGTTGAATTTCATGATGTTGATGATTGTCCAATGAAGTCGTTTTAAACCTTTAGTTATAGCAAGAGAAGAGTCGTATCCATAAGCAAATTTATACACGTTTTATAAAATTTTTGGAGGCTTAGTTGTACACCAAAAGGATATATTACTGGTGGTTTTCAAATACCTCTATTACAACATGTTGGTGCCATTAAGCTAAATCAAGTTCTTGAAGGACACACATATGGAAAAGACAGAGTTACCATTGTTTGTACACAAGTCTTCAGAGCTTGCAGTGATGTTTTGGTCAGAGATACCAAGTGCCTATTCCTGTCTCTGGTCTTCCAATTGAAACTTGAGGTACATCTCTTCTAACAGTATTTGTCTCTTCTAAGTTGCGAGAGGATTTGTGTGTGATATATTGGTTTGAGTCTTAGGCACTTTGCGATTTTTCAGGGAGACCATGCTCAATTTAACATGCATAAAACCACATCCCTAATTCTAAATAAATGATCAGCTATGCTGATTTGTGCATCTGAGGAAATTACACGTAGAAATATAATAAAAGTCTAGAGAGTAATAACATCAGAACAGGATATGAATATTAATGAGTCATTTTGTCAGCAGTGAACTAATGAAGCCTGGTTTCCTTCAGCTTTGTGCCTCATTTTTGATTTATTGCTATCAAAAAGGTACAAAATAGAACTGAAGCTTTTTTTGTTGTTGGGCTTCTATAAGGTCTTGCTGTGGGCTGTTTGCTGTCTAGTGAGATGTGACCTCTTTGTCATCCTTACACTACTTCTGTAGTATCTCTGTATTGTGCAGCTGCATAATTTTATAGTGGTTGTGGGAAACTTATCTTGTGGGAAACTCATCTTTTTAAAATTTAGTTGAAATTAGCAAATGGTTTGGAAGTTAATGGGGGGAACAAATATGCGTGTGTACACTCACACACATACCCTGAACACAGTTATGTACGCTCTACTCCATAAGCAATCAAAAGGCCACTAAAGAGGATAGAACATGCAAAGAACTCTGGTTGGAGTTAATGAAACATAAACATTTTGTAATTACCGATTCACATACAACTGTTGCTTTTTAAAAACTGTTGGTCAAAATGATCAAATATGAGGGATCCCCGCTTTTGATGGCAAGTCTTTTGCATTCTTGGTGTAATGAAAGTTGAAGAAAAAGCAAAGATTGCTGTGAAAGGCAAAGTAATGTGCAATTTTTTTCTTCCTAACTTCTGAAATTGAGCTCAAATCAATAATTTTGTGTAGTTGTTAAAGGAGTAACATTTTTGCTTTTTATTTCTTTGAAAGCATAGAGAGTTTTGTTTTTCATATAAAATGCAGTAATTCATAATACAATTTTTTGATTAAGGCTTATCATTATTAAATCTGCTATGTGAATGTTGCTGAATAGGAAACATTGTCATTAGGAATTTTGAAATGCTGCAAAGATTTGTCGGTTATATTTCAGTAATGATAAACTGTCAGTAGCTTTTTCAGGCTAGTATAATTGTTACAGAAGAAATTATATGATTAATATTTCTTTGGTAATAACCTATGAATCTCTAGCAGAGCTCTCAAAATCATGTAGCTTCAAAATTTGTAGTGTTTATGGCTATTAATAGTCCAAATGATATGAAGAGAAAAATACTATGTCCAGAATTGAATTAAAATGTTTATTGAAATGAAGCAACTCCTAGTAAAGTTAAACCCTGCAACCAGGAGATTTTATAGGAAACTAACAGAAAACCCTCAGGACGTAACTCCTGGCACTGGGAGAAGAAATACTTTCCCTTTACCCTGGATACAACTGCTGTAGGATTTCATGAATGTGGTATATCAACTTACACCTATTTATCAACTCACTGCCACCACTGCTTGGATCAACAAATCCAATATGCATCTATTCCCAAACCCATTCAAATGAAATGAAAGACAAAACTTAATATTTTTTCTGCATTGTCTATTGTGAGGAAGATACTGTCTCTATGTGCACTCTAATTCATGACAAAGAAGGCAGGTGGAGAAGGCAGCTTAAATAATGAGCTTAAATAAGACAGAGCATATGTCCTTATCCTTGAACGAGATACTTAACAATAGGTATCTAAGAACCCAGTAAATAACACAAGCTTGGCACATTTCTTACAGGCATTGAGGTAGGAATGGGGTTAGCTCAGCTGGGTTTAAAAATAAAACCCTGTGGCTCCATTTTATAATGAAAAATAGTATTTGTTTTATTTTAAAGAGAATATTTTTAATGCCTAGCAGTAGTTGCATTTATCTGTGTGCATTAGTCTCATAGTGTAAAGATAGACTTCATTTAATTTTCTTTGTTACAGCTGATGCAATTCTGTTGTTTCCATTTTCAATAGTCATTTCATTAACCCATCTTTTTAGAATCATTACTCTTACTATACATTTCAGTCTTCAACAACATTAACTCATTTATTTGGAAACAGTAGTAGAACCCTAGTTCTGAAAATTCTTACCTAGCTTTTAAAATCATATGCTATTATTTTCACATCAGTTGGTTGCTGTAACCAAAATCTCGAAGTATAAGAATTTTTTTGTTGTGTGTTTACAAATATTTCTGTGTATCCGTGCAGCTGTCATTATTTTAACTTTGGCAAATGTGAGCATAAAAGACAAAATTAGAGTTATATATAAAGCTGGAGTATCTAGCATAGGAATGGGTTATAGAGACTTCCAAAATATTTGCTGAGAACTAATTAGGGTCCTGCTTCTCTGATTGCTTTGCATCAGCCTTCTACGTTTGGAAAGGAAAAAAATGACAAACATTTAGACTAAGGGTGAGATTACTTTTTTTTTCTGCCTGGAGCTATTTCTGGCTTTAAGAACAGTAGGCTTGGATGTCTGCAAAGGCTGTATTGTTTACAATCAAGCCGTGGATCAATAAAATAATAAACACAAAACACTGAAGTGAGGATTTCTGTTGATGGATTGTGCGTCTGTGGAAAACTGTTATTAAGAAATTATAAAAGCTGCTATTACAGAACACAACAAATAAAAATTTTCTGTTAAACTTCACATACACTGTTATTTTTGTATTAAAATAAAATTGAAATCTTACAGTATCATTTTAGATGAAAGTTTCAGTTTGAAGTTGCAGGGAAATTAGGATTTTCTTATTTAGATGTGTGACAATGTGACCAGTGCCCACGATAAAAGCTATACAAACTGCTTCACTTCAGCCTCCTCTTAGTGCTTTGTTTCCTATGAAACAGTTCAGAACCATTATGGAGCTTCCTTTTATGGAGTTGTAAACTCAGTCTTTTTCAGTCTGATTCTCAGGATAAAATTCATTCTTTTTTCTATAGCTCAAATATTTGGGCTCATTGAGGATAAGCTACAAAGAGCTTGGAAAAGAGCACATCCTTCATCTACCTTGATGTACCACACAGCGCTTTCATGCCATTTGAGTGAGGGGCTGGAGCAAGCAAACGTTCAAGCAAATATTTGATGTGTTTTCCCAGTGCCTCATAATTAGTAAAACAACTGTGTACTGATCCTGTAAAGACAGTCACAGGATTGATTACAAGTGTTAAGTGGGGGATTCATCTGCCTAAATGTCAGTGTATAGAGCTGAGCTCAGCTTCAGCTCCCATTGTAATCAAGGGAAACCTGTGCAGTGGTAGTTGAGGGACTATTCTTAAGGCCTGTATTCATACTTCAGATGTACCTAATTCCCACCCCCCCCTTTGTGCCCCAAAAAACACAAACACACACATATCCATCCCATTTTTTTCATTCTCAGGCGTAATAGGAATTGTGAACTCCAGCACTTTCATAAAGTCACTGGACAGCCTCTTCTCCAAAAACAAACAACATATTCTAATACAAAAAAAGAAAGGAGTTAGGCTTGCATTAGAGGTCACAGATTCAGGGTTAATTTAGAATTTGGCAGTTGACTCAGATATGATTGGCAATGAGATTTCCAAAAGGCTGCAACTGTAAATTGGAAATAAATGGAAAAGGATTACATGAGTGGGAGACAGCTTTGAATCTATAATGCATGTCCCGAGACTGACTTGCTCATAAAAGAGCATGTGTTTAATGTGTCATAAAAATATTTTAGCCACATTGGTCTTTGTATAAATGCTTAATTTTTAAAGTTGGATTCTGGAGTGGCTAAAAATGAATTCAGCATGCATACCCTTGCCATCAGTATGAAGGGTGAAAAAATAAAAGCATCACCAGAAACCGTTGTATATTTTTTTCCCTTTGAGATATATTTTGTCATTTTTTTTTATGTTGTCTTTTGTGTCCAGATCAAATTTTTAGTCCTTGCTATATCATCTGTTTTGTTACACAGTATTCCTCTGAGAGAAGCTATGGATCTATTATATTAAGAGGCAGTTTGGAGGCAGAGTGAGTTGCTGACAAAAAGGCATTCATGTATGGGTATGTGAATGTGGGTGGGTGACTGCAGTGTCCGAAAGGGACACTTGTGTTCTTTTTACTACTTCTGTTTCAAAGATGATATATGTGTGTAAATAAAGCAAGATGTATTTTGAACGTGCCTGTGTTCTGCATCATTAATTTTTTCACTGTTGGGAGCTAAACTGCAAGAATCTGAACATCTGCTACCACCTGCCAGCTCAAGTGTCTCAAGGAAGGAGTGACAGTAGTTAGAAAATACCACCTCTAAAATTTACTTTTAAGTAAATACATTCTTCTTAATATAGCTAAAAATTTAGCTTGGTGCCATATCTAGGGAACAGTCTGTAGGGCTTTAAGAAACCATTTTGTAATGACAGAGGAAGAGGAAAGGACATGACCAGAGCTGCACTCATCATAACAGTCCAGAAGTAACATGGCCACCATCCCTTTTAGATACATTATAAACTGATACCTGAGTCCATACTACCCCATCAGTGCATGAAATAGAAATGAATGCTAGTATCTCCAGTGTCACTCTTAATGCATGAGATTATGATTGTTGTGATTGTTTTATACTATTTTTATATTTATATTACAGTATTTTAATATTTCTGTTATTATTATTTATCTTATTTCTCACAGGTGAGATCTGTGCTTTTAAAATCCATGGACAAGAAATGCCCTTTGAGGCTGTTGTGCTAAACAAGACATCTGGAGAAGGTCGTCTTCGAGCAAAAAATCCTATTGACTGTGAACTGCAGAAGGAATACACGTTCATCATACAGGCCTATGATTGTGGATCAGGACCAAGTGGAACAAACTGGAAGAAATCTCACAAGTGGGTGAAAATGAATTGTTTTTTGTTTGTTTGTTTGTCATGCATTTGCTCTGCAGTACAGATCACATTAAAGGGCCCTTTCAATTTGTACTGTAGTCAGGTAGAAAGAAAGTGAATCAAAATGATTCATCATTGCATCATTGCAATAGTTCATACGCTTCTTTTTTCCTATTTCCTTTTAGAAAATATTTTTCTTATTTTTCTTTTTTTGCCTCTTACAGTTTGACCCATTCTGTATTGGTTCCAGCTGAACTTTTTAATAGGATCACTGTTCAAGTGGAGAAGTTTTTGTATATTTTTCCATTCTTGCTTTCACATTAAATATGTTGACTAAACAGTTCATACAGGATGTGGAAGCTAGGTTTTAATTGATACTTACAAATTCTAAATAGGTTTTCTCTCAGTTCATCTCATTTCAAATGGTAAGAAAAGGGAAATTGCCCATTGTTTAGTATGTGTATAAGCTACAGCAGTGTTGCCTTTGCACAGTGTGTTTCTGACCTCAGCTTTTGAATAGCAAGTCCCAGAGGAATTCAAATCCCCTGGAAGAGAGGGTATTCAAGGTTAATAGGTGGCACTTTTTACTGTGGAGCCAATTTGTTTCATAACCTTAAGTAAGACAGTACCCTTTTCCCCCTCCAATTCATGAAACCAAGCTCCAGACCATTTGTCACTAAAGATTAAGATAAATCACATATAGATGTATAACCTATACAGATTGTTCATTTTGCTAAAAGCCACTTAAATAAATGATTGATAGTAATAGTTCTTCCTTTTGTTCATCCAGGACACATGACAATTAAAAAAACTAATTAGTTTTATTATGCATTCCAAACTCTTTTACGGTATTTTAAAAGAGTACACATCTAGAAGGAAGTCTGCAAAATCAAATAAACTTCAAGTCTCAGAAACAGTTTCTCTTTCATGTTATTAAATTTTATGGTGTTTTTCCCTCACATGTCAGTAACAAGCTAGAAAGTGTTAGACTTGGAATATTTTAGTCTAATTGTGGCCAAAATGAAATCTGTCCCACTGGGACCAGCCATTTTTACATTTTCTCTGGTTTGTGTAGGAAACCACACACTAAGCTATGCTGTTTGAGTCCCACTATTTATTCCTGGCTTTGCCATTGATCTAGAATGTCCCTTCATTTCTCTGTCCCTCTGCTATTCTGCCTATCCAACCAGGTATTAGGCTCTTTCAATGGAAGGCCTTTAGAGTTTGCACATTAACACAGAAGATCTCTTATTTTTGACCCTCAAAGGTTTACCACAATGCACATATTGATAATGTATCATGGTTATTATCTTAATGAGAGGTGCCAACAGCAAGGATCCAATCCTTAGATTTGTTTGTAAATGAGGATCTTGAGATTTACCAGGGAAGCTCAGGCCTACATCAGTGCATGGTTTGTGTTGCATAATTTGTCTCTTTAAAGGCTATGAAACATTTCAGTTATGAATATTGACACTACTCTTTCCTTTAGAAGGCAAATTGAAAATATTGTAGCTAATTAAGGCATTAGGTAATTATAATCAGCAGAAGGTGAAAGGCTTATTTAATATTGAAGTGTTCACAAACTGACCATTTTTAATGAATATTTAATAGTACTGTAATCCACTTCTTTTTTCACTTTCTAACACATTTTTTCTAGTGGCAGTTAAGACATTAAATTGGGTAAATTAAACAGAAATTCAAAAATATTTCATTTTAGCAGATGTTGACATGGTTTTCTAGATATTTTTTGTTAGTCATATCAATTGTTACAAAAACAAACTGTTAATAATATGTTCTTACTTAAAGTCATGGTTAACTCATTTTTCTTTTTGATTATTTACCTATTTTAGGGCAGTGGTCCATATCCAGGTGAAAGATGTCAATGAGTTTTCACCAGCTTTCAAGGAGAGTGTGTATAAAGCCACCGTGACGGAGGGAAAGATCTATGATAGCATACTGCAGGTAGAAGCCATGGATGAAGACTGTTCTCCACAGTACAGCCAGATCTGCAATTATGAAATTGTCACAACAGATGTTCCTTTTGCCATCGACAGAAATGGTGAGTAGGGAGAAATATCCAATTGTAAGTTCTGGGACAGATAACTGTAATTTCTGTAGACAGTATAATCAGCATTTGATACCAGCTGATAATCTGACTTTTTGAATTCTAACTCAAGAAAGTAGACCTGTTCTCGTCTTCGAGAATGAAGGAACTGTAATATTGGAAAATTGTATTTCTTTTATGTATGATGTGGTTAGAAAGTGCCACAGTAATTTATCATGGTAACTTTAAAAAAAAAAAAAAAAAGGGTTTTGAGCAATATCTTTCTCTGCCACTCAGGCTGTTCTCTTTAATTGTCTCAGATCTAGTTTCCCATCCAAGGGATGGTATTTCACTTTGTAGATATGAGTGCTGCTTTCTCTATACCTGGGGCAGAGACCCATGATTTACTAGTTTTTAGTTGTGCTACATGTGCATCACACTAAGGTATCAAAGGAAAAGTCCTTCATGTCCTTTGTTAATGATATTCACACATGTGCACTTGTGTAGAAATTCAAAATTCAAAAGTTCCTATGCATACAGAACTTGTTTCCCCAAAACAAGCACCCTATGTATATACCCAGCAATGCTCTGATTTATCTTTCCTGACAGAATCATTTATCCATGTTGTATCTAGGAGGAGAACACTTTTTGGAAATTAAATCTGATTTTTGTCCAATTTGGAAATTGAAAGCATGTGTGGCTACATTTTATCTAAGAAGTCATTTTCATGTTGGGATGTTTTATAAAAAGCCTTTCCCCTACTCAAAAACGATTCATCTTTATTTGCACAGCTCTTGCATGATGTACAGTTGAGCTTCAAAAGATAATAACCTGTTAGCATCAATAAAATGTAAATGCCATGGGGGAAAAAAAGCTTCTTATAATTCTGTCACTGGGAGGCAAGCATTCTTTATACTATATATGGGGTGTAATCATAACGAATACATTCTGCTTAAGTAAATGAGGTCAGCTGGCACAATAATATTTTGTCAGAGCAATAGCACAAATGTTTTTATCCAGGAAATGAGGCATCTGGAAGTAGATGTTTGTGTGCCATTCCCTTGCAACTTTTCCTATTTGTGTATTTATTTTTTTTTGCTAATGGTGAGATTTCTTGGGTTGTCATAAATGGAAGTTCTCCACATTTCTGTTTGAAACCCTTCTCTTTCCAAAGGTCCAAGGTACTCTGCAGTACAGGGCTGGTTACTTACAGGAATTGCAGGTGGTTTCATAAACAGGGTTGTGACTTACTATAGTTAAGTAAAAGACAGAGATGAGTATGATCTGGAACAGACATTCCAATTGTTTATGCCTTTTCAGCTGTTACCACACAGTGCTGGTTGCTCATGAGTGATTATGGCTTCCTTTCAGTTGGAGGTATGATCAAAAGCATGTGAAGTGTCAGGAGTTTTTGGTTACATATTTGTCCCTATGTGTTTGTGACCTGCTTTCCAGCAAAGGCAGTGAGAAGTTGACTTAAAGATGACTTTAAAACCTGCAGCGAATAAAAATGAATAATTGGAATGAGGTTCTAAAACCTTGCAGTTTCTTGGTCTTGAATTCAATTAATAACTTTTTGATCTATTTGTTCACTAAAAGAACACTGCTGCCACAATCAACACTAATTGCAGTCTAATTTGCAATTTTTTTAGATAATGGTAATTGCTTAAGACCACTGGGATTAGAGACAGAGAATAGATGGTTGCACTTTTATTTTGCGACAGAAATATGTTGCCTAGTTCCAGCACATCACTGCTCAGATATCTCTCCGTGCCAGCAGATACAAACTTTCTCTGATTTTTTTCTTTGGCATTGTTCCCATTTTTGTTACCTATGGGATGTATTAAAATAGATGTATGAGATGCTTGGGACTGTGGCTGTTAATGCTGTGCTAATTAGGATTTTGTTTATAGTTTTTCAACCATCATGAAAAAAGAAATCTAGGGTCTTTCTTCTAGTGAAAGTCATGTCATTGTGTCATTTGGAATTGATTATTTTTCTCACTTTCTAGTAATATAGATGTAGAATTTCATTTCCCAGAATGAGTATTTGATCAGATGCTTCAAATCAAATCTAAATATTGCAGAGAGCCCCAGAAGTAGGGGGTGGGGGGTAATGAAAATATGCCATTATCAGTTCCAGATGGTGGGATTTTTTTTTTTTTCACCACTAACCTAAGAAAACAACCATTAACATAGACTTTGAAAAAGATGAACATGCTATTCATCAGCTTTTGCCTTTTGGCACATTATTCCCTTTTTAGGCAAAAATTAATTCTTGTTTCTAGATCAATCCAGTGAACATTTTTGTTGTCTTGAAAAATTACATTGCACGTCGGGCAGCATTTGCAGAAAGGAAGAGAGAAAACCCTTCAGACTGCAGCAATGCACAGTCTACTTCACATCACCAGATTGTTCAAGGTGTGAATTAATAGGCACAGAAAGCAGCATTCAGCTCCAGTGTAGATCTTGTAGACCTTAGTAGGTTATGCACTTAAAGCTAGGTAACATAAAGTTTCCCATTTACATTTGGCAACCTTGCCACTTTTCATGTGAATAAAATTACATTGTGTTAAGAAAGCACAGTACTCACAAAACTGACCCTTTTATATATGTTGAACATAATGTGCAACGTAATAAACTCTTAGCTGTAGAATACAATCATGCAATAGCAAAGGACAAATCTATGCTTTGTTATGCAGAGACCTAGGACTAAGTGTATAAGATACAATATGCTTTAAGAGACTTTTACATGTAGTTCCATCTAGTTGTTTTAGCAGAGAATCCCCATCATCAGTTCAGTCATCATCCTATCCATATTGCCTAGGCTTTTTTTCAAGTAACAGATTAATTAAACCACATTTCCTGGACCTATTTGTAATGCCAACAGAACAACATTTTTTATATATTTTCTACCTTATCAGGCAGGGACATGGTCAAATGGTTAGAGAATTCAGATGTAGACACAAATACTCTTATGGCTCTGACCTGCTCTCTGATCTTGGGGAATATGTTTGATATCTATTTATTACTTAGCTTCCTCATCTTTAAAATGGGTATAACGATGCTTGTCCATCACTGGGAAACATTTAGAAATACATATTCAGATTGCTCTATATGAAGATGAATTACTGAATTATCTGTCCAGTCAGTACAGGTTCTGTCAAATCATGTATCTTTTGAAAGATATTTTTTGAAAGCAGATCTGGGCAGAGTCTCTCAAGGTCACCTTTACAATGCTGAGATCTGTGTCAGGAGCCTTGCAAATTTGGTATTATCAGAAACCTGAAAATTTATAGTTAAGCATTTACATGTGGCTCTTGTTTATTAAACCAGTTTCTTCCTATTATCATTGAAAAGTGCACACTTCTGAGAAGTCTGAGAAGCACTGCCTCCTAAAAGCACAAGATCAGGCGATTCCAAAATATCGGAGTCAGGCAGGCGGGGCAGAAGGCTGGCCTGGCTGACCAGAGAACTTCTGCTGGAGCTTAGGCGAAAAAAGAAAGCGTACAGCTGCTGGAAGGAGGGTCAGGCGACGAGGAAGGATGCTGTTCGTGTTTGTAGGGAGAAAATTCGTGTGGCCAAAGCCCAACTAGAGTTGAAGCTGGCCATGTCTGTGGGAGACAATAAAAAAGGGTTTTTTAGATATGTGAACGGAAAAAGGAGAACCAAAGAAAACATAGGTTTGCTACTAGATGGGGAGGGTCTCCTCACAGACAATGACATAGGCAAAGCAGAGACATTTAACGCCTTCTTCGCCTCTGTCTTCAACACTGATGATGGGCTTCGGGACCCAGGGTGCCCTGAGCTGGAGGACCATGACGGTGGGAATGACAAAATCCCAACCGACCCTGAACGTGTGCGGGAACTGCTGCTCCACCTGGATCCATACAAGTCCATGGGTCCGGATGGGATTCATCCCAGGGTGCTTAAAGAGCTGGCTGACGTCATTGCGGGACCTCTCAATTATTTTTCAACGATCTTGGGAATCTGGAGAGGTCCCACTGGACTGGAACCTGGCAAATGTGCCAATTTTCAAGAAGGGTAAGAAAGAAGACCCTAGCAACTACAGGCCTGTCAGTCTCACGTCAGTGCCTGGTAAAACTATTGAGAGGATGATCCTTGAAGTTATTGAAGCGCACCTGGGGGACAATGCAGTCATTGGTCCCAGCCAGCATGGGTTCATGAGGGATAGGTCCTGCCTAACAAATTTGATTTCTTTTTATGATAAGATCACCCATCTAGTCGATCAAGGGAAACCAGCTGATGTGATCTTCTTGGACTTCAGCAAAGCTTTTGACACGGTTTCCCATAGGATCCTACTGGACAAAATGTCCAGCATACAGCTAAACAAAAACATCATGCGATGGGTGAGCAATTGGCTGATGGGCAGGGCTCAAAGGGTTGTGGTAAACGGGGCCACATCTGGCTGGCGGATGGTCACTAGTGGGGTCCCTCAAGGCTCCACGTTAGGGCCAGTCCTCCTCAATGTTTTTATAAATTATTTGGATGTAGGACTAGAAGGTGTTTTGAGCAAATTTGCCGACGACACCAAACTTGGAGGAGTTGTGGACTCAGATGAGGGCGGGAAAGGCCTTGCAGAGAGATCTGGACAGATTGGAGAGATCACCAACCACATGAAGTTTAACAAAAGCAAGTGCCAGGTCCTGCACCTGGGATGGGGCAACCCTGGCTATATGTACAGACTGGGCGACGAGACACTGGAGAGCAGCCCCGCAGAGAGGGATCTGGGGGTTGTGGTTGACAGCAAGTTGAATATGAGCCAACAGTGTGCCCTGGCAGCCAGGAGGGCCAACCGTATCCTGGGGTGCATCAAGCACGGCATTGCTAGTCAGTCGAGGGAAGCGATTGTCCCGCTCTGCTCTGTGCTGGTGTGGCCTCACCTTGAGTACTGTGTGCAGTTCTGGGCACCACAGTACAAAAAGGATCTAAAACTGTTGGAGAGTGTCCAGAGGAGGGTGACAAAGATGGTGAAAGGCCTAGAGGGGAAGATGTATGAGGAGCAGCTGAGGTCACTGGGCCTGTTCAGCCTGGAGAAGAGGAGGCTGAGGGGGGACCTCATCGCGGTCTACAACTTCCTCATGAGGGGGAGTGGAGAGGCAGGTGACCTATTCTCTGTTATCACCAGTGATAGGACCCGTGGGAACGGTGTCAAGCTGAGGCAGGGGAAGTTTAGGCTGGACATCAGGAAGAGGTTCTTCACCAAGAGGGTGGTCGCACACTGGAACAGGCTCCCCAGTGAAGCAGTCACTGCACCAAGCCTGTCTGAATTTAAGAAGAGATTGGACTGTACACTTAGTCACATGGTCTAAACTTTTGGGTAGACCTGTGCGGTGCCAGGAGTTGGACTTGATGATCTTTATGGGTCCCTTTCAACTCGGGATATTATATGATTCTATAAGTCATTCTAATCCTCCAGTTGATGAATGCTCAAATACAGTTCTTGCTGGCTCTTGGCAGCTGGGGCTGTTGAACTGTTGCTCCTGTGAGCAGGCCGAAGTAAGAAGCCATTCATGCACCAGCACTAGTCCTAGTCTCTTGTAAGGGTTAGGAGATTGTTTCACACTTCCTATACTTACAGGAAGTAAGCAGGAAATTCAAAAGGGAATTGCATTCGTAAACTAGTCAAGTCTTTCCCCCGTTCTTGTAAGTGCTCCGAAGTAAGATGAAAGACACCCATAAAATAGTGATGTTTGCATCAAACTATCCCCCAGACTGACCATGAAGAAATAGAGGTGTAGATGTGTGTGCCCTCATACGGAAATATTTATATTTCTGTTGTCGCTTACCTGATTTCGTTTGTTTTTAAATCTGTTATAGCTCTGGCTATTTCCAGGAAAAGACTGAAGAAAATTAAATTTGCGGGGTAATTGTGAACTGTGTAGAGAAGTACTTACTTTTCCCATTAAAATTTCCTTTTTTATTGATTACCCTTTTATTTGTGGATGAGATGCAAATAGGAATTTTCAGTCTGTCATCTCTAAAACATTAATTAGTCTGTATTTATAGTACTCGCCGTCCATCTACTTTTTAATCATATTGATTAAATTGTAAAATAAAGTAGCATAAAGTATCAGAGGTAACAGAAAAATGGAATAATTAGGAAATCAATAAACTATTCAGTAGCATATACCAGACATCCAAATGACCTTCCAGAATAACACCTAATAGTCAGAATCTTTGTAGACCAAATCATAAAAGACCATAATGAAGTACAAATCTTGGAAGATAGATTTAATGAAATGTAAATACATTGTATGATTTCTAAATCTTAGAGGACAGCTAACGGGCCAAACAAATTCTAGCAGTCTGCTAGTGTCAACTTAGCCAACTTTGGCTTCTTGAGTTCTCTCTGATGACTGTGGACTAAAATAATGCCAAGGAGAACCAAACAGGAAAGTATAAAAGATTCATGTAAAATGAAATGCAGAAAGGAAAGAACAACTGAGCAGATGCTAAGTGAATAATTAAGCATATAGTGCCAGTTTTGCACCAAATCCTCTTAAGCAGGTACTAACGAAGCAACTCAAGACAGTAAAATGGGTAGATTAGGTTTCTGTTGTTTTGCTAATTACTAACTCAAAAATAATTAAGTAGTTGATACTGTTTGTGCAGTTGGATTTGTGTTGGGAAGATGCATGGCAGGCTTAAGAATGCCTGGCAAGGTGCCTGTGAAAGAGAATTAAGGAAGCTGTAGGATATAGTACTGTTTCCATACTGTCCTTCATCAGGACTTTCTGCTGCTCCATTTGAGATACAGAAGTGGTGATAGGGCTTTTCCCATGCTGTGCCCTGTCCAGGTGTGGCCTCAACAGTGCTGAGCAAAGGGGGAGGATCACCTCTCCACCTGCTCTTCACACTCCTCCTGATGCAGGCTGGGATCCGTTGGCCTTCTTGGCCACAAGGGCATACTGCTGGCTCAAGTTTAACTGGTTGTCTGCCATGACCCCCAGGTCCCTCTCCACAGAGCTGCTCTCCAGCAGGTCAGCTGCCAACTTGTACTGCTGTCTGGGGTTATTCCTCCCCCTGTGCATGACCCTGCACTTGCCCTTGTGGAACCTCATAAGGTTCCTCTCCGCCCAACTGTCCATCCCGTATTCATTTAGATGAAAAAGAAAGCAGTGTCAATGACATACTTTGATCAGCACCTGTTGGAAATCAGACCACTATATTTTACTAAATTTGAAGATCTGGGTGCTCCTCACTCCAGATTTGGCCCAACTGATTTTGCACATCTGTACTTAAAAGCAGTTTAGTGGAGCATTTGTTCAGAGTAAGCATTCAGAGAGATGGTACAGCAGCCCAGTGCAAGCATGCGACATACTCTAAACAGTCTCAAATTTTGGTTTGAACAATAAGTGCATTTCAGTGGAAAAGAACATAATTAAAATGCTGAACTTGTTAATTACATGAACATACGGGTGCACAGTAATCTTCCAGTCCTGGAGAAATACTCCGAGAAAGACATTTCCTTGTGAAAGTTATTTCTTTGATCCTAAAACAGGTGATTTGTCACCTTCATACATGTGTCAGGTTCAGCAGATAATTTGTTGTAGAGTTCTGTTTTCCATGTGGTAGCTCAGTGCTGTCATATCAAATACTGCTGAGCATTATGTAGAAGGCGATTCTGCACCTTATTTTTAAAACCCAGGGAAAGGGGTTAAAGGACTAAAAATTTCTCTGACTTAAAGGGTAACAACTTTAGGGAGGAAATAGGCTGGAAATATATTCAACAATGCAGCTCAGGAGTGCAAGGTGCAGCTGCCACATTAGGGCAGCGTATTCTGGGAAGATGTGGAAAATAAGGTTGCATCTACTCATACTTTAAATGCAAAGATGGAACTACTAAATAGTCTAGTCTTCAGAAAACGTTGTTGCGCAGATGTGTTCTAATTCAAATATGTCCAAGTAAATCCTTAGCATTAGTAAAGAATGTTATAGTTTGCCTAATAACTTCTTTATTTGTCTGCTGGATAGAAAGAAAGTACTACCCACTCCTTGTAATTGTCCTGCCTGTGAATGTCCTATGTGCTCCAAAGAGCTTTCAGATTACATAACATTCATGGTTAATCAGCTATTATAATCTATATATGCTTAGACAAGAATTGCTGAATGTTGTCTTGTATTGATTCTATAGGTAACATCAGAAACACTGAGAAGCTGAACTATGATAAACAGCATCAGTACGAGATAATGGTAACAGCTTTTGACTGTGGGCAAAAACATGCAAGAGAAGATGTCTTAGTACGAGTTAATGTAAAACCAGTGTGCAAACCAGGCTGGCAAGGTAAGGTTTAATAGTTTATATATTTTAAAATTATTTTTCTTTTTTAGTATTTTTTCTTTGCCATTTTTTCCCCTCACACACACAGTAAGGAGAAACTATGGTGCTTATTGCAGTGGTATAGAAAACTGTTGCTATTTCTTTTGCTTACTTTATTCTGAGCCTGTTAAAAATGTGCATAACAATCCCATAGTTGGTTAGATTTGCAGTGTTTCTTTAGTCAGAACCAAAAATCAAACACAAAGAAGGCTGAATATACAGAAAGGTTAAAAAATGTTTATGGTTTGCTTTTCTCCTACTGCTCCTTTGAATAAACCTTTTGGAGCCACCATGACAAGGTACTTTTCCTGTCTGGACCAGAGGATTTCAGATTATATTGTTCCAATATGGAAATGTCTTCCGTATGCATGCACAAATGCATGAGTCAAGGCATGCTCAACCAGTAGTAGGTATGAAAGGCATGTTTTATCCAGATTACTGTCTTTGTATTGAGAAATTTCAGTAGGAATATATATATATATTTTTAAAGAGTTTTAAGGAGCTGCAGTCTACTGTCTAAAATGGTGAAAACCCAGATAGTGATATACTGAGAAGAAGGAAAAATTCAGTTTGGCTGTTACATGTGAAGGCAAATTTGTTGAGCAAACCCTAAGAAAGAGAAGCATCTTCTTTGTAAAGCGAGGCACCCCCCTGTCTAGAGGATTTCACACTGGCATAAATCTGTAATATAATTTCATTTTCAGAGTCTTCATTTAAAATATTTTAATTTCTCAGGAATGTATTAGCTGCCTCCACCCCGCAAGTATTTTGAAGAGCATTTTTATTTAGTGTATATATATATATATAAAACATTTGCATATCTTAAACAGATCTTATTGTTCAAAAACTCATGACTTATGCTATAAAACCAATACAGTATCTTTACACTATGGAAATGTTCTGTTCCTACTTTATGGAGTCATTGCAAATGAATGAAATATACATTCTAGGTTGGAATTTGTATTAGAATGGGTGCAATTGTCGATTTCTAGTTTCCACATTATTTCCACTTGAATATTTTATTAACTGGATAATTTTTGCAAAGAGGCCTCACTAATGATACATTTATACTACCCACTATTGTCATATTTATTTCATAGTTCCAGTATCAAATATAGTATAGATGTTTATTGATGGTCCCATCAGGTACATATAGATAACAGGTAGCCTATAAAAGTAATACAAACAAACTCACATAAGGTTTTTCATTTTTGTTACGCTTTGTTTATCTTCAGTTGTGTGAAGTGCTTGCAAGCCATTTGAGGTTTTAATGCAAAAGCTGGAATTGAACTATTATTTTATGCATACAAAAATTATACTTTCCTAGAAGTCAGCTGTATGTTGGTTGTTTGTTAGACAAACTTTCAGGTATTTAATATAAGGGGCTGCCAGGTTGTAATTTTTAATGTGTGATGGTAGAAAAATAGACTGCTCATCCTGTTTGGATTAAAAAAGTAAAAAAGGGAAGGAAACAAAAAACCTGAGGGAAAACAGCAAACAGGGAGCAACATCTCTTAAAAATAAATAAATAAATGTAATCCATGATAGTTTCAAGCAACTTGTCTAAAGTTGCTTGAATTTGGGCTTTCATTGTGCTTGAATTTGGACTTTTTACTTCCGTGGCAATTTGGCACAGTCTTTCTTCCTACTGGTCTGACAAAGTTTTATGTCTTAAAGTTTATCATAGGCAGGGCATAAATATCAAATAGGTTCTGCTCTAGCTTATTCCATGCTTGTTGAATTGTACTTTTCTACCTGTCAGAAAGATGCCTGCTTCATTTCACTGGCATGTCTCCATGTTGAACTACACACAGTGCAAGTGGACAGTACTTGCCTACTCAGGGTATAAGGTCCTTAAGTAAACAATTGGGTATATGACATTAGTTCTTAATCATCACATCATTAATTATAATTTGAAAGATGCAACGTAATACTTATATACAGAAATCTGTACATTGCTTTTAGAGAATTTTCTATGCCTACTTATTTTTAAAGGTGAAGATAGTTGCACAGGTTGTGGTGTTTTTCACTTTGAACCAATATCTGTAAAAACTGTCACTAGAAAAACAAAACAAACAAACAAAACCTTTAGTATTTCCAGTACTTAGAGAGTACCTACGCTTACAGTGTTCCTACTTCCCTGTGTCTGTCACTCTGTGACCTCTCCACAAAGAGGCAGCTAGCAGGTATGCTCCATCATCTTTGCAATAATGATATATTAGAAGACTGGATGACTAGGAAAGGTACAATAGTGTTTTGCTTGACAGAAGAGAAATATTCTGAGCCTTTGGCTATAATATAAAACTTGACAAAATATGATTTTTTCTTGTTCTTCAGTGTTAGCTTGAGCAAATAAATACTTGGAAATTCACTTTTATAACAATAGCAGTTCTTAAAAGTTATTGGCTTTAGTAATCTGAAACACTGTGCAGTTCTTCGCATGAATATCATGAATAGAGATGGTCTAATAAATTAAATGTTAGAGGTTTCAGTGCCATCACAGATGCCCTTCAAATAACCTCCACTGCAGAAGGGTGAGACAGTGAAGACTTGGTGTACGCAGAACAACATACAAAAAGATTCCTGTTTCTAGAGGACAAGTCCATATGACAAGAATGTATAGCAGAGCAAATAAGACTCAATAGGGCTAGGTGCCATCCTTTAAACAATTTTCCTTTTGACAGAGAACAATTCTAATAGCATTCAATGTGTCATGCTGAACAACTAATATGGGGGGGGCTGGCCGGGGTGGGGGGACTAGCTGCTTGGGAATAGGTAGGGCATTGGTCAGCAGGTGGTGAGCAATTGCATTGTGCATCACTTCTTTTGTACACCTTATTAGTAGTAGTACTATTATCATTATTATTTTCCTTTCTTTTCTGTCCTACTAAACTGTCTTTATCTCAACCCACAGACTTTCATTTTTTTCTGATTCTCTCCCCCATCCCGGAGAGGGAGGGAGAAGGGTGAGCGAAGGGCTGTGTGGTGCTTAGCTGCCAGTCAGATTAAACCGCAACAGTCTAGCATCTACTTCCCTAGTCTTTGAAGATGAACATTAATCTACCATCAACATTCTCACACAGGCATTTTTGGTAAATTACAAGCTCTTTTAGAAATAAACCTGACCCAAACTCACATTGGGCCATTCTGAGCAGACTATTCCAAAATGGTATTGGTGTCCTAAGGAAGCTGAAAATTTCTATTTATCTACCTAATAAATTGACACATTAACTACTCTCATTAGATGTTTTTATAAAGATATTGCCCATTCCTTTTAAAGGCATGTAGGTCTCATTAAGGTGACGTAGGGCTTTGCCACCACCAAAAGGCATATTCCTACCACCTCTTCCATGTTGACTAGTCATTCAGAGACCACAAAAAGTTCACAGCTTGATTCTCCTGCTGAAATATAGTCTCCTTTGTTCAGAGAAGGGCTGCTTCTCTTTTAGTAGTGGAGTGATCTTAGATCACTTCTGAATCCACGTACTTCATAGATAGTATTTGCAGAAGGCACTGTGAGTGATTTTTAAAATGGTATTCATGTGGGCTTTCTAGTAAAACCCGATTACAGAGAAAAAGCAAAACTGTCTCTGCTTTTGCTCTTAAAAAGGAGAAAGATGATTACTAAAGCAATTGGTTATTGTGAGGGAAAGAGAGGGGTTTGGTCAAGTACAGAAACCACACATGAGAATAATATTCCTAGTCCTTAGGAACCATTTCAGAGACCCAAATATTTTCTGTAGTAAATGTAAATTTACTTCTCTTCTTGTTGTGCACATACCTAGCAGTTTAAAATGCAATGCTTTTGTTGTCTTAATATTTATTAGATATTTTCCCTTTTTTTTTGAATAAAAGCTACTGCTTGATGCCACTCTAGTGTTGGAGCTGCTGTGCATGCATTAGCCGTATGTCCTTAAACCTGGGGAATCATAATGAAATGCACATATTGAGCCGTTAACTTGAATCAAGCTATTTAGTGGAATACTCGGTCTTATCTCTTTTAGTCATTTGAAAATTAATGGAATTGGTGAGTACCTCTAGTTTGGGGGCTCAGAATTTACATATGTTTATACTCATTTGCAGTACTTCTATCATCATTGTTCTTCTTGCTCTGTTTGCTTACCAGACGTACTTGGAGAAAGCCGTCATGTCTATTTCAATCTCACTTTGAAGATGGAAACAGCTTTTCTCAGCTAATTCTATGTAGAGATTACAGCTAAATACATCTTTCATGAACATGGGATTTTCATGTTTATTTTACCATGGTCTTTTCCTAGAAAGACATTGTGATATATAATCAGACTGGTGTTTTGTTTTTTTGTTTTTTTTTTTTTTTCCTGGATATATCAGACTGGTGTTTTATGGGCATGCTGTTAACTTAGTGGAATCAGCTCTTTTCCCATGTCACATTCGTTAGTGGTGACACCAGTTCACTGAAGAAGTTCCTGAGAATGAACTGGCACTTTGTGTTATAACCACAAAGTGGTTATAACTATTTCTATAACACCAGTTCTCAAGGTCTTATTCTGTGCTTTGGATATCCTGTTTCTATATTGACTTCCAATGTAAGATTACCTTCCTGTTTCATCATTAACAAAAGTAATTAATACAGTCCTGGTTTTGTGTGAAGATCAGGAATAGAAATGTAAAATAATCCCATGGAGGATTCACAGGAATCCTTACTAGTTACTTCCCTGTGTACCACAAGCTTTACTTTTTCTAGAGTAACCCACTGTTGCCCTCTTTAGAGAATTTTGTGCATATTACACTTGAAATACTAATGCCTGCCTTCTCCATCTTAAGATATAACAGAAAGCATTCATTTTAGACATATTTCTAGATTCTTATGTCCATATACCTCTTTGGAAGTTCACTTCCTTTGTTCACTTTTCTACATAGGGGTGGGGGGGTGGGGTGGGGAGGAGAAGGATCAGAGGGACACTTCTCATTGCAAGTTCTCCATGAGCTTCACTGTGGCAATTCTCATTTCACTGAGAAATTTCTTACTTCTAAGATGTTGCTGATGGGTCCATTGTTGTGTTTTCTCTACTCAGGAGAGAAAGCACTACAGAATATTCAGCTAGGTTTGAGGCTTTTCCCTATGTTTTATTTCCTCTGAATGTTACTACTTCTAAATAGTCTTTGCATCATGGCCTTAATAAACTTGCCACACAGATTTTGACATCCTCAATTCATTTGATTTCAGTGACTAGTCCATGTAGTCTTCCAGTCTGTCTTCTGGAATTTGAGAACATAAGAGAACAGAATCTTGCATGCTGTTCAGTAGAGAAGTTCCTTGGAATATGACGATCCAAATTCTAGTTATAGCCTTTGTTCTCCAAGATTAGGAAGCTGCCTCTTGCCATAATTACATCATTTTTCTGGTAGCTTGTCCTTCTGAAAACATTTGAAGTCTCTAACCACATCTAAACCTGGTGTCAAGGAGCATCCAGAGGAGGATTACTCCCTAAGGAAAGGCAAACCAGGAGCCTAATTGTAGTAACAGAGCCAGCAGAGCCTTCACCAGCCAGGGCCATCCCCATAACAGCCAGGTGAGGTGAACAGCACAGACCCAGAGATGGGAGCCATGTTCAGCCAAGAGCTCAGATCCTCAGGCAAGTTCATGTTGAGGAGGCAAGTCCCAGGAAGTCAATCCATAGGTCAGGATTAGGATCAGGTCTCTGATCACTGTGCAGGTCCACAGCCATGAGGTCAGGCTGAGACCAAGCCAGGAAGTCAGCCCGTGGGCCAACAGCTGGATAAAGGACATCCACAGCCAGGTTATGGGTATGTTTGTGGTTGGACGGGAGAGCAGCACTCCTACAGGAACTTAAGTTGGGCCAGGACTGAAGTCTCGGGGCTGAGCTTAAATCTGTTTAAGGTCCTGGGCCCATGGGTGTTAGTGGAAACCCCAGGTGAGTCTTATGGAGGCTCATTAGGGCTTATTAGTAGACTTTGAGCCCTGACACCTGGGTTGTTGTAGCAGATACCTATTATTATTCAAATGCAATCTCACACCAAATAATTGTTTAACCTTTGCTGTTTTTCCTGTATTTACTTTCTCATATGATTATTTGGTTATGCCAAGTCCCCACCATTAGGATTTTTTGTTTTATCACTCAACAGTGTATTCAGTATCATGTATCTCCAGTTCAGACACAACAGTTATTTCACTGTGGTTTACTAACTCCTGCAAGACCAAATTTTACCCGTCCTGCACTAGTTCAAATTTCTCTCTCTCCCTTTGTTTAAAAATAAAAAATAAAAATCAGCATGTTGCAGAAAGAGAAGGTGTATATAGTTGTTTACTTACGCTTATGAGTTCTGTACTCAAATCTCTTAGCAAACCACGGTGCCTCAGCACCATGGAAGTTAGTTTCAGTCTTCCTTTGGCTATGGAGAGGCTTTAACTAGGTCAGACTTTCTGATTATCATTTCTGTAACAAGTCACTCATCATATTTAACATCCATAAATTTGTATGTGGCATCAGATTTAGTGGTCTGGTCATTTATATGTTGCCAGCTTGTATATTAGCTGTAAAACCTAGATTTATTAGTTTTTTTATTATTCTGTCATAGCACTAATGGTGCTGGATGAGTAACAGAACTTTAAAGATTATTTTGCAGTGTTGGTTAAAATTGTACGTATTTTATGTGTTCATACATATGTGTGCTAGTGTATGTATATATTTACTCATATATTTATTCTTATATATGTACATATGTATATTATATACACGTTTGTTAAAACAGAGGAAAATACCGTTAATCAAAAATTCAGTTCCTTCTAAACACATCTTTTTCTACCAGATTTTCCAAGAGCTTCTTCAAGATAGTTTTGAGATTTTTCTAGCATGAGAAGCATGGTCCTAGCTGATAATTAAATATTGCTTTGGTTTGGCATAATTTCTGCCAAACTTTCCTAGCACAATATATGTGTGGAAGCAGTTATAGGAGCTGTGGCGTCCCTTGCAAAGTTGCCTACTTTATTCCCAAGAGAGAAAGCAGTTCTTTCTATCTGTCTGACTGTCTGACCCTTTAAAACTTAGCAAATGGTTTTCAGGGAATGAAAACACAGTGACATTGATGGATCCTGGAAATAGTATTCTGCTGATGTTTACTAGCTGATTTCTGGCCAATTAACTAGATGACAACCTACCAAATTCACTCATATGTACAATGATTGATTTCATGAATGGAAAACTGCTTAGCCTGAACAGACCTGGTTAGTTTAGTAGTTCAGTATCTTCACATAAATGAAGTTATTTAACAAAGGGACAGGCATGCATTCACAATAGGTCTTCTAACTTTTCTTCTGAGATGACGAAGCATAGCATATGATCTGTTTTAATGCTAATGATATGTTTAAAATTAAAATGATAATGTTAACACAATTTTGTTCACCTGTAATCTGTGTCAGGAAACAGCATTTAGAATTTCTTGAAAAATCTTTTGCAAGGCTGAAATTTCCTGTTTTACAAGTAAAAATTTTCCTCTTTCAGAAGTTTTGAGGAGGGTTAATCAGGAAGTAGGATGGATAAGATGATTGCTTTGTGTGTCTTTGCATTTTTTTTCCAAATAGGAAAATAAAATCCTTGGATTTTTAATTTTATTTTTTATTTTTTTTTAAATTGACACGTTTATATGTGTATATATGTATATGCATGTATATGTATATATATAAATATAAAGAAAATGCCATCCAAGGGAAACTACAAAGGAACTGTTATCCATGTTTGTTTTGCTAAAAAGAAAGAAAAAAAATCCTTATCTTTACTTTGAAGTGGAAATTCAAGTACAAAGCATTGCCTAGCAGTTTGAAACTGGAAAAGGAAAAACAATGTATTGTGCTTCTGATTTATGACCTCACACAAACTATACATTTACATTATTCCGTATGGAAGTCTGCAATACATCAGTCGAAATGTGCTTAGCAGAACAATAGCCGATCTGGTACCACAGGCTCAGATACGAGGGATGAGTGCTATTGGTTAGCTGATGTGTGCTGTGTATTTCATGCAATTATTTAAAAGAAACAACATTTCATATGTTGATATCTTGACTAGGTGGTGATCATTTTATTTTAGAAAAATCTGTGCCAGATGTCAAGAGTTTGAGAAACAGCCCTGTGTTTTATGCCAGTAGATCAAGTCCCTGAATGTATAAACTGTTATTAATGGCAAACCAAGGTTTAAGTTAAACTTCAACGAGTCCTTTCTCTTCTTCATAGTAGGTGCCTGACTATGCTATGTTTTGAGAATCCACTAATGTTATCGTAAATAAAATCCAAGTCAGCATATTTAGATTGCAGTAAAAAGCAAAGCCTAACAACAACAAAAAGAAAAGTAAAGCCTTAAAGTGCTTATATGGTCTTAACAAGGCTCTAAGAGCTTCTGCAGCATCTTGGTGCTAGTTTCTGTGAATTACCTAAAGGAAAAGTGCTGGCACCGTGTAGTCAAAAAAAAATTATCCTGAAGAATACACTCATTTTCAGAATATCTACACAAAGATACCATGAGTAGCATATCTTTAGATCATCTATTACTGTCTCACAACAAATGTTTGCAGATAAAAATATTAGATGGACTGTCAACATTCCCTGAATGGGAAGTTCTTTTAGAGCCCATCAGATTTGGGTTGACATGTTGGGAGAGATGTGGTCCAGTCTCCGCAAGTTTCACTCCAGCGTAGAACCAGTATTGCTCCTCACATCAGCCTTTACCCACCTCCAAATACTCGTTTGTCAGCTTCCTTACTGACTTCACTCGTGGTGAGATGTAGAGAGTGCTGGCCTCAGCTTCAACATCTATAGGATGCTGAAATGCTATGGGGACAGATTCTGCATAAATAAGACACTCTTTTTGTAGCACAGCTATAACTACTTTATGGACTGTCCAGCCATTGCAAATATTATATATAATATAATTATATATTATATGAGGGGGGATCCTTGGCTGACTTCCTAAATCCATACTCACTTTCCTCCAGTGAAAGGAGTGCAGGTGGGATTTAGGATGAGGATTAGTCTGTAATGCTGCAGGGGACCAATGTACAATGATATTAGTTCAAGTATAGCTGAAGTTTTACAATTTAAAGCTGAGAAAAACGTAGGTGTGATTTAGAATATTCAGGGTTTATGATCTCTGGGTATGAATTATCACTTTTGCCAAGTAGAAAGGTAATACTGTGAAATGAAACACTTCTTCTAGTCCAAGAATTCATGCAGCAGAAACAGAGGTCTACCGTTACTCTTCCCTATCTGTAGTGGCATTTTATATAGCATATTTTATATAAGACATTCTTCATATAACTGCAGTTGTGTGCATTTTCAAATAGATATGTTACAGTTAATAATTCAGTTATATCTGACATACAATAATGAATATTTTGCTTGAGTGTCAGTTAATTTGTGAGAAGCAAGAAAGTGGCTGAGAACATGAAAGCTGCTGAGGTAGTCAGAAATGTTTCAGGTACATATAAGACACTGTTTCTCTTGGTAGAGGATTATAATGCTTTAACATAGTGAATAAGAGAGTAGGAGCAATAATTCATATATCATTAGCATTTGCTCAAAACGGCAAATTATTTTTATCTTACGTATTTGAAAAATCTACTCTTCTTTGATTGGAAAAATGTTAACCTCGAGTTTCTGGAATGGATAGGAAAAAGAAATTTGTTATTGTAATGATGTACCTTATATGATACTTGAAATTTTATGGGAACCTTTTAATTTGACAATTACAGACAAATGTATACAATACTGCACATAAAATCTAGTTTTATACAGAATATTATTACCTGAAAATTGCTACTAAAATAGTAACTCAGCTGATGTATGCACAGGCAGTGAAGTAGTCATACCTGTCTTTTAGTCAATGATGTACATGACCTAAAGATTTTAATAAAATTAGATGTAATACTTCATGAGGTCTCAGCTTCCACATGGGAACAAAATGCTATGTCATTACCATTTGAATTACAAATCACAAAGAAAATCTGAGAGTCCAAGTTCTGAGATTCAGACTGTCAGCATCCCATCCTCTTTGTCTGGACTCTGGACTAAAGATTGGTCTGCATTTCAAAACATTTGCCTGGACTCTCAGATGCTTTTGTAAATTTTTAATCCAGTAAAAGATGATGGGGTATTTAGAGAGCATCCTTTTTCAAACTTTCTGAAAATGAAGTCAGTTAACTCTTTCACCTACTAAATATATCTATATGATTAGTTTTCCTTCCAGTGGTATTTAGAAAGAAAGTTTCTGTACATTTGCTTTAAGAGATTTCATTGACTGCCAGGGCCTAGAATTTTTCCATTTATGGAGTCCTCTTTTACCTAGGACTTAAAAAAAAAAAAAAAAAAAAAAAAAAAAAAAAAAGAGAGAGAAACTTTAACACAGATGTACACATTAGGTAGCAAAGCTGAATATAGTTTTGTGACTTCAGAACAATTAACTATTTATATCTCTGTTTAATGCAGCATTCTTATTTATATTTCATAGCAAGTTGGCTACAGTTAGCTAAAACATGAACAGAAAGATACCTGAAATTCATGGTTTTAACTGATGATATTTGTTTGGGTTTTCTCTGAAGCTGGTTGTAATTAGTTAGATTTAAAAATTAAATGCTTCTGTTGAGAAACATAGTGTCATGCATGCCATGTCCAGGCAGCTGCCTAGGGCAGGTGGTTGTTTGAATGTTGTGGGCTGTAAGACATCTGCATAAACACAGATTAGCCAGACCTGGCTGAAAGCGTGGGTAGTCTTTTCATCCGTAGCTTTCAGTCACATATATTTTACAAAATTAAGAAGATATCTGAAGACAAGAGGTGGCAGTACAGATGTGTTATATTAGCTTTTGGACACAGTCGAAAAGGACTTATGCATATAGCCAGGTCATTGGAGATATTTCTTCTTTATCAAAAAAATATGAAATTTTACCAAACTAGTGGAGCCAAGAGCTTTCTCTCAGTAGACCTAGCTTGTAGGCTGTCACGGGGACATGGACAAACTAGCTCGCAGGCTGTCACAGGGACATGGACGTTGGAGACTCAGACTGACACCTATTAGCAGTTATGTCAGGATATGTAGCCCGTGTTTGCGTGACGTAGCGATATTACTTTATTGAGCTTGATGCTCTTCTAGAAAGAGGGGCAAAACCATTTTTTTAGAACAGTAACTAGCTGATGCCAAGTTCAAAAAAAAAAATTTTTATTTTAGCCAGGGACTTTGAGAGCAATATGTAATTTAAAATTGTATTCTTTTCACCTTTTTAATCACTTTTGGATCTCTTGTTATGTTTTTCCAGACTGGAACAAACGTATTGAATACAAGCCTGGTTCTGGCAGCATACCTTTGTTTCCCAGCATTCATCTAGAAACATGTGATGGACCAGTTTCCTCAATACATGCAACCATTGAATTGCAGACCAATTACATTGGAAAGGGCTGTGATCGTGAAACGTACTCAGAAAAATCTCTGCAGAAACTATGCGGTATGTACATGGCTTTCAGTCAATATAACAATAATATTTTTTCCAGATAAAGAGCCAATTGTGACCTATAAGCATGCAATACACAGATTTATCTCAGCTGGTTCATTTTTGATTGTAGCAATGAAAATCAAAGGATTGTTGATATTTAACTGGTGCTGTATTCTTCTTGTGTATTCTGTCTTGTGTTTTAGTCTTCCTCACTCTGCTTTCTGCTCTGCTGTTAAGTACTGTGCCAGAACAAAAGCAAACAAAAATAAAGGCACATTACAGGCTATCATGCAAGGAAAAATATTTAAGAAGCACATGAATTTCAGAAAAGAGACATCCTGATGGAGAAAGGCTTCCTAATTATTTTATTGCCTTTTCCTGCTTTTTGATAACGGTCTAAAAGATACAAATTCATATTGAACAGTAGATTAAATGCTTGAAGATACTGCTGTATTTTTATGACTTTAAGGGTTATGCATGTGGCAGAACAATGTACATATATTAAGTCAAATACTTTCGCTTTTTGAAATCTACTGTCTTCTCCTCTAAAATCCCATTTTCTTAAAGTCCTCACCTGAAGCACTGAAGGTGTGGAATATAGATTCTTCTCCAAAATACATCTTTCATGGCTTCTTTCTGTTCTGCAATAGCAATTGTGCATTTTTTTCCCCCATTTACTTGTGTGGCTTTTGGATTGGGATGCTCAGCTGTCTGGCTTATGTTTGCTTTGATAACCACACAACAGTGTTTCAAACATAATGAGATCAATACACTAACCTTTAAGAAATAAATTTGCAAATGAAAGTTTTCAGCCACTGTTCCCAAACTGTTAAAATGGAGAGCCGATCCCAGGGGAAAGTAGTTTGCACTTATGATTACCAACTACCTGTAGAGATTGGGAAAGTGAGGTAAAAATGAATTAGAGTAGTAGAATTCTCATAATATATTTTCAATCTGAAAAACTAACCTTGCATAGTTTAATCTTGTATCTCTGTATCCAACTGATTGGGATCCTAGAAAAACAGGAGAAAACCCATTTGGCAGCTGTATTCTGGCATGTAAGTAAAATGTTAGCATTTTAAATAAAAATAAATACGTAATAGCTAAAGTCAAGTACTTCTGCCACCTCTAAGAACTTGTGTTGGCAGCAAAAAGAACATCGTTTTATTCCTGTTACAGACCTGTCCTGCAAATGGCACAATCATTCAGAGCAGCTCCTTACTAACATAGCACTAACCTACTTTGATCTGCTAACGCTGAAGGAGTAGAAAAGAGAATTTCAAATCTCTCTCTTTTTCCCCAGAATAAACTGGATGTTTCCCCAAACTAGTCAAACTTCAATTCAGTGGTGGTACCGTGTGTAGGCCTAATCTGGTGAAAAACAGAATAGTCAAAACCATTTCTGCAGATTTGACAGTTCCATTGTAGTAGCTTTAGGCAGCATGTGAGCTGGTGGGCTGATGTAGTGTCTAATGATACTGCTGAACTTCTAGTTTGAACTTAGCATATCTGTGAAGCAATAGAATATTAAGCACTTGAGAAAACAGAATGTAGAAAGCATATATAAATGGGGGAGGGATGAGTTCTCATTGATGAAAGAATATTTTTTTCTCCAAGGTTACCATATCTTCACAGAGAAGTATAGGCAGGGTAGAAACTGTTAATAGGACTTTGATAAAAAGGCTATAAATGAAAGTGATCTTTACAATAGAATTGCATCAGGACAAGTTTACGTTTTGGTATTTGGTATTTATTGCCATCCTTACTGTAGAGAGAACAGGTTATCTTACGAAAGCAGGTTAAATTATTTCTGGAAATAAGTTTTCTTCCAGAAATGACCTTATTTTATCTAATGGTTGGATAAATAAATTCTTTGAGAAGGAAGAAAACCCTGCACTTTTTTTTTTCCATCAGTGAATCATCTTATGATTGCAGAGTGCAGAATTGAATGATCAGAGACATATATTCATCAGTGCCATATAAAATGCAAGATTATAATCAAGGATCCAGTTTAAAAATCCCATGCTCATTTCTTAATTTATCAGTTGGAAATAAAGAGAATTCGGATGCTAAGCAACAGGCATTAAAATTCATATTTTTATATGACTGATGGTTTAACTCTGCCTTTCAATACCCCAGTGATTTGTAGTCACTTTGACAGTAAAGGTGGGCAGTTTTAATGATTAAATTACACTTGAATCATTTTAAAGTCAGGGAGCTATTAGTATTTTGCCTCAGAGCATTTTAGGAAGCATTTTTTCACCTTGTCATCCAACAATAATAAAAAATAAAGAATGTATGAAAGACTCAATTTGGACTACAAAACATATTCAGAATAAATCTCACTAAATATATATGTATATATATATATATAAATGAATGCAAAGCGAATTCCTTGAGAGAATTATGCTTTTAATTTTAAAACCACCACACCTGTGCAAGTAATTTTATTTTTACCCTTAATTTTATTTATTTATTTATTTATTTAAATAAGTTTATCTAAGTTTTGCTGTTTGAATAAAATCAAGTTCAGTGTTTTCCCATTGATAACATATGTGTATTAAGCAATGCACTGTGGTGTGTTATTCAGAATTAAAATTTTTCTTTGTGTTCAAATTCTAAATGTGGAGGTTTTAGGTTTGATATTACTATCACTTCAAAATAACCTCGTTTTAAAGGAACACATTTTGAACTATTGTCTAAGAAATTCAGTTACTGAATATGAATGTTTTCACATCATCACTATAATATACTTTCAAAAATGTATAGGATACAGTTCCAAAACATTTTTGGCATAACATTCTACACTCCTGCAGAGAGTTGGGATCTTCCCTTGGACACTGGAGGGAGGATGAGATTTCATGCTAGTATGGGATTTTTTAATTCAGTTTGGGTTTGTTCACCATATTCTTATCTGTCAAAGCATCAACAAGAATACACAGGTTCTGTTTTTTACTCTGGCAAGCATACTTTCTGTTAAATGCTATCTTTCACAGGCTAAGTAAAGGCTCTGGATACCTGATCACATGTTTATAAAAAGTGCCAGGCAGTTATTAAGCTGTAAAAAAAAAAAAAAAAAAATACAGAGCTTAAAGAGTACTGTGCTGTTCTATTAGATCTTGGCGCTACAGTGTTTTCCATTTCTGGTTTGTTTGCCCCCCCCCCCCCCCCCCCACCCCCAAGTTAATTTTAACAAATAAATGAGTGTAGCTGTGGACCACTTTTTCATATGTTGACCACTTGTTCATAATTCACTTTCTGTAGGGGAGCTAATCTGAGTTGTGAGAAGCATATCTTATATCTATCATTAGGCAAGAACACAAGAACACATGGAGTTACAACCATCATATACCTGAGAGAAGCCAGCATTAGTGATATTTTCAGTTTTAGGGTGAATACTCTGTATGCACTAATATTCATACCAACATTATCTATGGCCGACTACTGGACATTAGGATATATATTCTACATTCATCCCCACTCTACTGAATTTGGCAACACATCATCCCCGTATACTGTATATCTCCATGCTGTCAGGGAGAGAAGATACGAAACCTCCTTATCCGGATGTAGAGAACTTGGTTTTAGTCTTAGCACTTCTCAGAATAACTGAAGATATGACATTAATGCATTTTATAAATTGAGAAATTTCTAAGGAAGTAACCTTAAAATATTTCTACAGCTTCTGTGCAATATATATAGTCTACCAAACTCTTATGGAGTTGTTTTGCTGGCTACTAGATAGCATATATGTGATTTGACAGTGAAAGTAGTAGGACCATTTGGGAAGTGAAAATAATCTAAAGAGGAATGCATGAATCAGGCCCTGTGCCTATTCTAAATTCATCTGTACAGCTCTTTTATTAGTTCCTCATTGTGTTCTCATTATGTATCATTTGCAGGAGCATCCTCAGGTGCCATTGACCTGTTACCATCTCCCAGTGCAACAACTAATTGGACAGCTGGGCTTCTCATGGATAACAATGACATAATTTTTAAATTTGATGGAAAGCAAGGAGCCAAAATTCCAGATGGAATAGTCCCAAAGAATTTAACTGATCAATTCACCATAACTCTGTGGATGAAACATGGACCTAGCCCAGGATTAAGAGCTGAGAAAGAGACTATTCTCTGCAACTCTGACAAGACAGGTGAGTCTGTCTATTGACAAAATGTTTGACAAAGGGCATAACAAAGTTGGTGGAATATTGCTATTTCTCCTCAGTTAAAGCAGTTTGAAAAACAAATAATGAGCTGGGTTTGGTGCCATCCTGAGAGTTGGTTGGTGATTTGACAGCTTATTGAGGGGACTGTTGATGGGGACTGGGTGTTTTTTGGTCCTTTGGGTGTATATTGCTTTGAAACACATTCACCTAAACAAGTGTTGATGATAGTTCAGAGTGCTGATCTTGTTCCCTCCTTTCAGAGATGAACCGACATCACTATGCCTTGTACGTGCACAACTGCCGATTAGTGTTTCTGTTGCGTAAAGACTTTGATCAGGCTGACACATTTCGCCCTGCGGAGTTCCATTGGAAACTGGATCAGGTAATTTTTCTTATCTATAACCCACCCATACCTAATCTTTCTCTTCATCTGCTTTAGAAATCATACAGAACAACCCAAATACTGGCATAATTATTTTGAGGAATCAGAAGTCTATTTCAGTTAAGTTGCAAATTCTAACTGTTGTGATTCTTTATTGGGATCCACAGAAAGAGATAAATTAGTTAACTTAGTTGAGTCATTTAATATAGTAGGTTTTTCAATTGAGTCATTTTAACAGTATGTAGAGGTTTATATCCATTGGCAATGGAGAACCTAGAATCATGACATTGCATACAGTTCCCTAAAAGCTTTCCATTTATCATTAAAAAAAATGGCTGTATTAGCACAACGGAAATGATAGGAGCCTTTACAATAAAGAGTAGGCTGACATACAGGAAGCTATTTGTAATATATTTTTAAGGCTAATCTGTAGATTTTTACTTTCATCTACTGTGCTGTATGTAATTTCTCCTTATTATGAAGAGTATATTGCAAGGAAATTATTATTAAAGAGATAAGAGTTGTCTTTCAAAGATTTATTAATTTTAAACAAGATAAGGATCATTTGGATGAAAGAGGAAAGATTTCATCAAAGTAGTTACTTTCTCAAAGCGAGTTTCTTCATGTCTTTGGGCCCAGATTTCATCAAAGTAGTTACTTTCTCAAAGCGAGTTTCTTCATGTCTTTGGGCCCAAACTGAAATATCAAAGATGTAGATATAGGAATGGTAACTTTCCTAATTTAACTTCAAAATGCATATAAACTACCATCTTTGTCCTGATTATCAGATGAATGCAATGATAAAACCATACCATGATCGTAATGCTGGCTTTTCATATCCATTAATCAGTTTGGAATCAGTTTCTGCTGTACATGATATGAAATCTTAAAGTGTCTAGAAAGGGTTAAATTTACATTAGAACATATTTAAGATTACCAGTCTTGAGCAACCAATGTCACCTCAGAAAATATCGTTCTAAGCGCTGAAGATAGATTTATATTTCAATTGGCTGTGTGCTAAACATCTAAAATATTCAGTGGTACTACAAAGTTTAAGTAAAGTGTTTTGACTTTGAAAAGCTAAATGCAATCAGCTTCTGTTCTATAGCCTCAGAATGGGAGAGTAACAGTGTCTTCTCAGTAAATGGAATTTGTATGTAACACTTGTAACTTAGCCATGACAAAACACTGGAAAATGTACTGTCAAGGGCAATTTTCCATTGACAGGGGATGTATTTGACTGTGTGAAAGAACTTTTTCATCTCTATTACCATCTACAATTACTTTATTCACACTCTACTTTCTCCATATGATTTCCGTGCTTTTTTTTTTTAATGGCATAAATCGGAAAGTACAGAAACGTTAATATCTTTCCAATTATTTTTTTTCTTTATCACATAAAGACAATATATCCTGAACTATTTTTTCATATAGAGAAGATTTTTGTGTGTGCTTGGAATTCGAGTAGCATTGATGTTATTGATGAGCAATACATGCTTTTCATATTTATATTTTGACAGCCTTATTTTCTTTCAGACAGTGATGCTTACCAAAGGTATCTCCTTTATGGTTTTTTGATTTGGGAAATATGTATGAGTTTGAAGGTACATTGTTTCAAAACAACATGTTAAGTAAGAGTGTTTGTAGTTAAGTAGAAGTGCTATTTTTTCTCCAACAAGGAAAAAAGAATGCCTTGGGCAATTCTACAGATTTTGATTTAAATCAATAAACCTAAGATAGTTTCACCAGGAGTCACCTTCTTGGATCTTCAGCTGAAGTTAAGTAGAGTCCCAAATATCTGCTGACAGAACACATTGTTTGTGATGTAAATCCTAGAGGAATCTTAAGATTCCAACTAAGGATGACTGAATAAGTCCTTGGAGATAGTTTCAGATTCAGTTGATCATACTCTTGAGTTATGTTTCTGGAGGGAAGTTATTTTGCTGAAGCCACCTCAGCAAGAGCGTATACTAAAGGAGTCCCAAATAGCACTTGACACATTACCTCTTTTCATTTCTACTGTGTGATTCCAAACTATGTATTTCATTGTCTGTCATTTGTGTACCCTAAAATAAGCTTCCAAACTGTAGCACTACAGAAAAGTTGAGTTGCATGTGGGCACTGAAGGGAGAACCTTCCTATTATTGAAAACTCCTAGATGACAGAAGCTAGAGATAGATACAAAAGATTTATTAGGTCACATCATTCATTTCATTTCATCTTATTTCATTCAGATACTGCCAATTGATTTCCACAGTATATTTTCAACTGCTCTTTCCAGCTGAGAAAAAATGTAAGATTAAAGTATGAATAAAGTTTGTTATGGGTTGAGTGACCAGACTTTCATGATGATGAATTTGTATGGCCATGGTGGTACTGCTGTGAATTTTGTCATAATGGATGGACTTGCTAAAGACTGCTCCTTTGTCTCCTCTTGGTGCTTCTCTATCTGGCCTCATATGGTAATTCAAAAGGAATTGTAAAATATATGTGAATAACGGGCTATTAAGGAACTTGTATGGTTTTGAAAACAAGCCAGTCTGAACTTCACTTCAGAGTAGTAAAATTATTTATGTCAACTTCTATCTGTCTAGCTACAATGGTCTTCCCCTGAAAGCACTGGGTATTTTACAATGTGTATCAAAAAGAAAGTTAACATCCCAGTACAAACTCCTTGATCTCAATAAGAAAAGAAGCCAGGGCTAGTAGATGAAGTGCTTTAGACACTTCTGAAAATACTATCAATTGATTTTTTGCATATTTAGATTCTGAAATACCTCTGGAAGTCTCACCTTTAGAAGTGTTTATTCTGTAGTGGCAAATCTTCAGATTCTGTGTTTTTTGAAGGAAAGTATGGGAATTAAGCTGTATCTAACTGTTGCTCAGTTTCTCACCGTCTGCAACGCACTGTGATATGCAATGCTGTAGACCGAGTTGAATATATTAACTGTGAAAGACAGTTCAATGGCTGGTACAAAGCATAGCCACAGTACTATGAAACGTGGCGGAGTACCTTATTTCTGAGCTCACTTTATGATTGTGACAACAATCCATAGCTTGCTTATGCTGAGAGGGGTCTGGTGACCTTGGATCTGGTGAAGCATAAACTAGTGAAATCATTTATCATTGTTACAGCAGAGTAGTAAAATTTATAATACCAGTTGCTTCGGCTCTACCTAGCCCACAAGACTACTTATTTATTTCAAGGCACTGACCAAGAACGTTACTTTATTACCATTCCAAATTTAATTTAATTCTTTAGATTGCATTTTTGTGGTGGTTAAGCGTGGCACACAGCTTAGTTGCAGACTCAATTCTTGGCCAAATACAAACGGTCATGTAACATTTTATAGCTACACCTGAGCAGTGCCTCTGAAACTTTGTGATATGATACAACCGTAACTGTGATGTATACGAGTGTCTCAAACCTTCACATAGTAGTGGCTGCGGAGTTAGCTCTGGGAAAATCGTGTCTTTAAGTCAGTTCATAGACCTAAAGATTTATTTTTCAGTGTGGCTTTCAGAGTATTTAGCCCTACTTGTTACATTAAACTGGATGGACTTTACTAAGCTAATTTTTTGCGTATTGTGCTAAGCATGCATGACCTGAAAGTGCCATAACCCTGTGCATATGTCCCTTTAGGACTGAACTGCTAAGATATAAGTATACCTGCAAAAATTTCTAATAAGCAGAGTTTACAGACTTTAAACTGAAAGTGTCCTTGTTATTTATAAGAAATGGGAGAGGAGTTGGGGATATCAAAAACAAATTGATTTTTTTCCCACTTTCATCCTTTCGGAAACTAACCATATCTGTCATCTTAGTTGTGAGAGTGCATTAGTTGTAATTTGGAAAGAAAGGTGTGGAAAAAAAACATGCAAAAACTCAGTGTTAAGTAAGAATGCATGCTGGATGATAAAAACTGCATGGTTTTCCCAAGTGACTGCTATAGATGCTCAGTTAGAGGTGGTTCCCTCCTTCTACTTACTCCCATGTCCTTGGAAGTGCATGTGATCCTTTTTTTCAGTAAGCAGAATCATGACCTTTTTTCTGAGTTCACCATGCATATGTTTAAATTGAGTATCACGAGGTGTTTGTCAACATTTTTATCATTTCTTTTCTCATGCTTTATTATAATAAGACAGTGTTCAAACCTGAGTACCTATTACAAACAGTTGTCAGCGAAGTCAGTAAAAGACATCTAAATCATCACCTAACTTTCTCTGATCAGTAGGAATACATCTATGTTTTTAAGTGAATGATTTAGGTAGGTATAAATTAGGGCCATCTAAGAATAACACATGAAATATAAAAACTGCCCCTGGTGATACTTTTTTTCTCTGTAGAAAGCTGTGATGACTGATTTTAGGGTTCCCTGCTATTGGGTTTCTTTTTGAGAAAATGGTCATATTGTACAGCCTTCTCTTGCACACAGGAAATAACTGCATATGGTATGGTTCTGGTTAGGGACAGAGCTCTCAGAGCTCTGAACAGCACAAAAGTACCCTTGCATACTGGGGAGTTGGTCAGCTTCTTAACTTACATCACTAATCACATTTCTTTTCAGCCACTTGTGCTCTGTCTGGCCTCGGTTAAATTATTTTATGCAAGTATACCAGAACTGCAAAAGAGATCAGTTTATAATGGATTACATATATTAGAAATTGAGTTCTGTTGAAATTAGTGAAGGAATAATTTTAACAGTGGCAGAATTTCTCCCTAGAGATGTAAAAAACAAACAAAAAAATGAAGTCTTCTGACTTCCTGTCAATGCAAAAATGTTTCTGAAAGCACTTCAGGGAGCTCTGCTAACAACTCTATCATGAAGGTTTGAATTAGTGCTCCTTCCCTCATTGTCATCCTCAGCAAAAACTCTTCTGGTCGTCAAATTTCTGCAATAAGTGACAGTTCTCATGTGTTCTGTATTTCTGGTCAGTAGAGTGAGAGCTTTGTCCCTCAATTTCTATCTGTTTTAACAGTTGTCTCTAACCCTCATGGGACTAAAACCAAATAATAGTTTGAATAATGAACCAAGGCATTCAAGCCTTTGGTGACAGTGGAAAACATAACATTACACAGGCCAATGCACAGTGTATTTCACACTCTTCGCCTTGGATATTACATTTCTCATACTGATACTGAGGACAGTCAAGAGATTTTTTTTCCTTTCCTGAAATCAGCAGCATGGGAACATTTCTTTGAGCATGGGAAAGCATCTTAGCCAAGAATGCACGTTTTTATGCATTTATTCTTATTCACAATGGGAAATTATATTCTGTTTTATACCCATGTTATCACCCTGAAGATAGTCTTCCAGCCCACAGGCAAAATTGGTATTGATCCCTTTAAAAATAGGGACTGAACTTCCTGGTCTGGAGTCATTCTATATCAGCAAAAAGTACAGATACAGAAGTTACTGTTTCTTTTTTAAGATGAGATAAATTGCTTTGAATAATCCAAAATAAGCCTGCAGTGGAAAAGCCTCATACAATTGCTTCTATAATAGAACTAGAGAAAGCAGGTTATTTAGGTAAATCTGAATATGATGCATTCTATCTCTGTGTATGCACATAGATGCTGAAGGAGCAAGGCAAGGTTCCATTTGCATTTAACCAGTTGACTGACTACACATAATGGGGTCTTCTACCTGTAGAAAGCACTGTTGTGCAGTCAAGCACTTCATTTCCATTTACTTTTTAAAATAAGCTACTTTGCAAGGACATGATAGAGCAGGAGCTGATTTTTGAGGAAATGTAAGTTCTATGGTTAGAGGGCAAAATGAAAGGAATTTGGTACCTGTACCTTGTCTTAGTAAAATTAGCTGTTCCCATTAAGTTACAGCAGTTATGAGAGAAAGCTGTTCTTACGTGTTGGATTTTTCAAAATCGGTTAGCTGCGTGCATCTAGTTCTGCGAAGATGATCGTTCACATTATGAGAGCCCTAAGTGTACTCTTTACTGATGGGCTCAGAGAGAAAGAAAATAAGTGAATATTTATGGAAAGTACATAGTCTCCTCAAGCCTAGAGGGTTAAGGGTACACTGGGGAGATAGGAAGACACAAACGTTCCCCATCACTATGCACTGTTCTTCACCTATACACAAAGGACCTCAGGCTTGTCAGTATTGATACTTTTCAACATGGTGCCACATTGAAAATTAACTTTTCTTATTGCGGAGTTTAGTTGTCCATTTTTATTTGATGTTCGGAAGAGTTCCACATCCTTTTAACCACTTCTTTACAAACTGGTATGCAGACCTGCACTGATATATGCATACATCCCTGATAAGACCACAGAAGGAAAATTACAAAACACCAAACCTATATCCTACAAAGCCAGTAAGAGATGAATGATACATGAATCATGCTAATCCTGTAACTGTGATGAAATCGTTCCAGGACTCAAAAAGCTGCTGCAGCATTCACAGCACCCCAAGTGTTTTACATTTTAGCCCTGTCTTATCTGACACAGCTTATTTACCATTTTCCATCTTTAAATGCTACTTTGATTTTTTTTAATTCAGCATCTTACTTCTAAACGGCCTTTACTAGCACAAGGATGAGTCAGCAGTACTGATAAATGCTGAAATACTCTTTGAGATTCCAATTTAAAGAAGCTTTTTAAAGATATATTTTTAATGCAACTGAAATATCATTTCTAACAACAAAATCTTGAAAAACAAAACACAGTCGCTAGCAAGAACTTGTTTTATGACGCACAAATATTCCTTTGGCCAAGCTTTGAAATATTCCCTATAAATTGACCTAGTTTAGTGAACTTCTGATTTCTGTAGTTCAGCCTAGTGTGAAATGCAGTGTGCCTAGGTGCCTCTGTAAATCTTCTATGACCCTTAAGAAGAAATTGAACTGCTTGCAGAAAGTATTTTATAATTTAACTATTTGCATTTACTTTAAATTATTGTGGTGTGTTTCTACATATTTGTATTCTACATTTTGTGATTTTTCTCATTTTTATGTACCATAATAGTTTTATTACCATGCAATACAATTTTCAAGCCTATTCATACTGGACTACCCTTTCCAGAGACTTAAGATGAGACAGGCCAGCTCTTCTGAAAGAGATACCTATTATGTGTTGTCTTTCAGCCCTTATTACATGAGAAACTACATATTCACATATGTAGTTATGCTTGTTTCCTAGGGAAGGCAGAAGAACTGTTGCGAACAGCAAGCCATTTAGACTGTGAAACACATGTTTTTTTGATCAAATAAAAAAAAAGAAAAAAATAACAAGAAAGAAATTTGGTATGGAATTAAGAAGAATTTAAAATTGTCTGTAGCACCATGAAATAATGCAAAATATTAGTCTCTTAAAGCTTACAATGGCAAGGCCCCCAAATAAAGTTAATTTCTTGTGTAGCAAAAATATCATTACAGAGTTTTTAATACACCTAAACAAGATGGATTAAAGACTCAGTTAAATTGCCTGGTATTCTACAATAGTCCAGTAACTCCTGAAATACAAAGGATTACATAGATTTAAAAAAAAAAAAACCAGCAACAAAAAAAAACACTTCCTGTATTCCTGTATTCACCAGGCTTTCAGGAGATACTGATCTATTTCCATATTGAACTATTACAATAATAGTGGGCTTATTTGCTGCAGAAGAGTAAAAACAAAAAAACAAACAAAAAAACCCAACCAACCAAACAAAAAAAAACTCCTGAGAGCTACATGAAACATCTTTAAGGTTTATAATCCAGTACCTCTGTCCATGTAAATCTGCCCTGTGCTTCTCAGTGTGACTACTGCTGAGAATCTATACCTTGTCTTTCCTGCAGAACCCATGTGTTCTATAAGGGTAAAGGGGATGCCAGCAGCTTTTAAATAAGATCAGAATAACTGTGTGGTTTGTCAGTTCAATGCCACCAATTAGAAATGAAGTCTTCAAAATGTGCTTGGATCTGTGAGCATTGACAGAGCATGACAGAGATAGGATTACTGCAAAAGTTAACATTAAACAGAATCTCAGCTTTAATTATGTTACAAATAATTGTGAATCCATTTATATTTTAGTAGTAGTAGAAAATGGAAACCTTTCTCATGAATAATTTCATGTCTTAAAAACATTTTTTACTTTAGATATGCATATTCATTATAAGCAGGAAATGAAGCCTACAGAAGCTTTTTAGGCATTCAAAAGCAATAGCCTCACTTGGATTTTGGAATCATAAAATCATTGAATGGCTTTGGTTGGAAGGGGCCTCAAAGACCCCCTGGCTCCAGCCCCCTGCCCTGGGCAGGGACACCTCCCACCAGCCCAGGCTGCCCTCAGCCCCATCCAGCCTGGGCTAGGGCCTCACCACCCTCATAGTAAAGAATTTCTTCCTAATATCTAATCTAAATCTGCCGTTTTTCAGTTTAACACCATTCCCCCTTGCCTCACTCCCTGACAGAGTCCCTCCCCAGCCTTTCTGTAGTCCTCCTTTAGGTACGGGAAGGCCACTGTAAGGTCTCCTCGGAGCCTGCTCTTCTCCAGGCTGAACAACCCCCACTCCCTTAGCCAGTCTCCATAGGAGAGGTGCCCCAGCCCTCTGATCACCCTCATGGCCTCCTCTGGACCCACTCCAACAGGTCCATGTCTTCCTTACGCTGGGGGCCCCAGAGCTGAATGCAGCACTGCAGATGGGGTCTCAAGAGAGCGGAGTAGAGCAGAAGTTCCAATATCAGAAGTTGTTTTCCAATTAAACTGAAAGTTTCTAGGGCAACTTTAAAATTGAATATTGCGACTTTTTTGAATTATAATTGCAGGAAAATTACAGGCATGCTTTAGTATTACTATTATTGGTAGCTTTAATATTTTTATTGTGGTTTTTCCGTGTCTTTACATATTAGTCATAAAAATCCTACATCAGCAAGGACCAAAAACGCCATCACTATGACATATCTGTTGCACAAAGACTCATTATCATATTATAGCATACTGTATGCTTTTTAAAGTATCCTCACAGCAGCCAGTTAAGATCCTATCAACCCCAATTTATTCATTCATTATTAAAAATACACAAAAAGCTGGAGGCTGATAGTGCACAGTTCTTTCCAGCCCTAAGCTAATATCCTTCCCAATGGACAATTAATGGTATGCAAGACACTGAAGAATTTAGACAGCATCCAGGATCTTGCTTAATTATTTTCCAATCTTACGATGATTGTTTTATTGCAAATACAGGCTTTTCCCTTTCATTTTCATTACACCAATTAACCTGTGGACTCAGATTTGTTCCAGAGCAATTTATTGTTGTTGTTATAATTGGATTTATATCCTACATGGCATTTTTTTATTCTTTCTGTAAGTGGCCTCACACTCTTCCTCACTGAAGTAACTCTGTTTAGATATTGGATTTGGATGCACTCATGAGTGAGAGTACTCTGTAATGCTTCATGGCTGTCACAGAGACCCAAATTTCAAATTCAGTCTTCTGAGTGTGCTGAATATTTAACTGAACATGGCTGATTTAATGAATATTCTTGCAGTAACTTAGCTCCCAGTGCTCAGCTAAATAGAAGAAGAGTTGGGATCACAGTTAAAAGCGTATTGCAACTGAAACAAAATGATTTCATTAATCTAATTCCACTGTGTATGCAATAGAAGACCATACAACTTAGTATGTAGAGATAACAGGAAATGTCCAGTGTCCTTCAGAAAACTGCTATTAGAGATCTTTCTGAATGCTTGGATTGCTTGCATGCTTGGATTCTTTGCATTAGTGTTCTTCCCCTCCTTGACTGTCACCTTCTAGCTCAAGAGGACCAGTTGTTTTAATTTCAGAAATACTTGGCCCTAAGCTGACGTACCATTTACCTATGGACTTATCTGTAGATATTTAAGCAGTTACAGTGGTTTTCATTGTCAACGTACTTACGTATTACAGCCATTCTAATTTGAAGTTTCAGTTGTATTTTCCATCCATGTAATGTGGCTTGTTTTGTTTAGGAATTTAGGCATCCAGGGTCAGCCCAGAAAATAAATCTGCACCTACATTAATCACTGGCTAATTAAACTATAACCATGCCTTTCTCACATATCTTTCAGTTTTGTGTCACACATAACAGTTGTTTAGTTTTATGGAAACATGCTTAGGTAGAGTTTTACTGTAGAGTAAAAAAAAGCCAATGTTTCTTTTCTGTATTTTTTTTTAGTATGCTTTACTCTAATTAAAATTACATTATTAATTTGTACTGCCAGTGATGCTGTCCTCTTAACCTAACCAGCAGTTGCAATGCTACCTAAAAAAGAACAACCCCTGTGCTCCAAAAGATGGGTGTATGCATGTTGTACACTTGAGGGGAGCATACAGCCCCACACTGTTGATCTCTCATCGGTTCACTTTGATAGTTGTCTGTCCCAGATAAATTGCTTTTTCTATGATAATAAATTAGCTATACATTCAGCTGTGATTTTGTCATGACAGTTACAGAGTAAAATGATTTATCGCACTGACTGCATCCTGTCTTCACACCATTCAGAAACATATAGCCATCACTGGGAAACACTGGATATAGAAACCTTTACACGGACTTCAAAATCTTTTCCTGTAAAGCTAAAATGTGAGAGGATAAAAAGTGTTAAATGAAAAAAAGTAGTACGTAAAGGTTATGATTCAGGAGAGGTTTTGTCATTCTTAAAGAGTAAGAGTAAATACAGGAGAAATATCAGTAGGAGATACATATCTTCTATATAGATCTCCAGGTACAGATAGAGAAGAGATGCATAGTTACATATCAAAATATGTATTTGGAATATATTCTTGCAATTTTTCAATGATGTTTTTTATAAAAGACAAACCTGAAAATATTCCCCCTCAAAAACAACTTTTATAGCAATGTTTTATCCTATCTCCCATTAATATCCATAAATCTGCTCTATTATCCAAGTTAGAGGGAAAGGGAGGCATTTTGACATGAACTTCATTTACATGAAGTTTTCTGTGCAGAGCAAAAACAACTCAGCTATCTTACATTATTTTTGTTCACAGCATAAAAGCTAGAGTTGAGCAAAGAACACAAGCCCATTTTTTTTCCTTTACAATGGTGTAAAGTATCTCAGTGGTGTAAGGTTCTACAGTGGACATCAATAACAAACCAAAGAAAACAATCACTTATTTTGGTAAATAAAGCAAATTCTGAGATACTGCTATGATAACACACAGGTATCATTAATTAATATTTCAAAAATTCTTCATTTGCTGAGTGTAGTCTACCTATATGTCATGCTATACATACATAATCACACTTCTTATCTCATTGTTTAGAAGGAGAAGGAAGAGGTCATACAACTGAAAATGTATGTGGCATGTGCACAGTTCATGGGGTATATAGGGTATGCATAAAAATTCTGTATCTAAGATTGGAGCCAGCCTATGTATTTTAGCACTTATCTTTTAAAGTTATCTACATTTATAATGTTACATTGGACTTACAGCCTTGATAGTAATTGATACAATCAGAATGTATGTTCACTTCATGGTACACAGAAAAAATACTGGCCAGAGTTAATTTTACTATTTATTTGATTTAACTATTTATTTGATTTAAGTATGTTTGGACATAATTCCTTTCTAATATCTAATCTGAAAAATGCTTTCTGGTGCATGATCGCTTCATAGCCTCTTTTTTTTTTTTCCTTATCCCTGTGCATGCTTAATCTGTTTTATAAATTAATTTTTACTTTAGCACACTGTATTTGAATAGGTCACAAATGATTTCCAGTCCCTGAATGGAATGTAGCAGCAAACACTAAAATGGTGTTGTTGATCCTGAATTGATGAGTACTTCACATAAGAACCCACTGCAAATTCAATCTAATCCCCTCCTGGAGGAGCACTATCTTTCAAAAAGCCTGAAGCTGACTCCTGGGTCTGACTGAGACTGTTGGAAGGGAGTAAAGTAGCAGAGCAACAACAGATATGTTAAATATGAGGATCTTGTATAAGAGATAAATCTCATATAAGAGAGAAATATTATAGAGAGCTTTAGTTCTTGCTGTGAAAACTTGAAAATAATGAAAGAACTAATGGAAGGTAATGGGGATGATGGTGAAGAGATGAGAGGAAAAAGGAGAAAAAGAGTGCAGAAAGCAGAGGAGAGAGGCTGTAGCTGCCATAAAACAAGTCTGTGTTTTGTTTCAAGAACACATTTTTACAGAAGAATCACATGATATCATTTAGGGAAGACAAACTGTACTGCTGAGATACCTAAGGAAAACTGAATCACTTAGTATCCACCATTCCTTCTCTTAATTGCCATCAGCAGAATCACAGCAAAATGTGAAAGAACAAAACTGCAGATAAATAAACCCATATTTCTTACTGGTGTTAAATAAATCAAAAAAGAAATTCTATGTGGGTAGTTTTATACTAAAGGACAGTAGATTTAGATTTCACATTGGGAATAGATTCTTAACTCAGAGCGCGGTGAGGCCCTGGCCCAGGCTGCCCAGAGCAGCTGTGGCTGCCCCATCCCTGGCAGTGCCCAAAGCCAGGCTGGATGGGGCTGAGGGCAGCCTGGGCTGGGGGGAGGGGGCCCTGCCCAGGGCACAGGGCTGGAGCCCAGGTGGTCCTTGAGGTCCCATCCAACCCAAGTTATCCAATTATTTTATGAAAAGTAAAAAGGAACACTTTTCACTGTTCTACTGTTTTTGTTTGTCTGTTTTTGTTTGTTTGCTATTTATTTTATTATTATTGTTATTATTATTATTATTATTATTTTCATGAAGAACCAATTCTCCCATTTCTAGCAACAGTAATTTTATTTTAGGAATATGTCTTTAATCCAACAGCCATCTTTCCATCAGCAAAACAGTGTTTCAAAGGGAAAACTTCAGCCAGCTCAACTGTGAATAAATGTTCAAACTTTTAGATAATTACTTTAATGATATCCATAAAATTTTTAGGGCTTGTGCAACACTGATATTGAAAATTCATTCCCACAGTATATTTGTTTCATGACCCTAATGTCAACCCAGAAGTATTCTGGAATGCTGACCCTCGGTGCTAACTTGCTCCCTCCCATAAAAGCACTACGAACATGATTGTAATCAGTACTGAAAGAAAACTGTCTACTTACTAAATAATATTCCCTGGCAAAGTCACAAATTTAGCTGATACCTAATTACCTCTGTATGGTATACAACATATAATCAGTCTTGCTACAAAAGGTCAGCTATGTAATTGAAGGCCCAGTGGTTACCATTTAAGTAAAGATACTATACATAATATTTTGGTTGTGTAATTTCCTCACTCAGCTTTGAGTATAAATAGAGAAACAACCATTCTTCACTTTATAGAGATTATGAAGGTAGCAAAATACATCTCATTGCCACCGTTCATCTGCAATAAAAACAGAATAGCATCTGCTTTTCTTTGCATTATGTCCTAATTATCTGCTGGAACTGAAGAAAATACAACACTAATTTGTGTGGGGAAGGACTATGTATTTCTTACATGTCTTTCTGCAGTTATAGCTACCTCCATCTCAGACTACAGCAATATTCAAAATTATAGCAGTGGGCTCCCATATGAATACTACTAAGTGATTCTCTGAAGATATCATATCGATGTAATGTAAGAGTTGTGTTAGAGCAGGAATTCCTTTATCTCTGAATCGCACTGTGCACCTTCAACAGAGTAAGTATCTTTCAAGTAAATCACCTTTCCCAAAACTTGGAAACTGTAAAAGGGTGTTCAGTGCCTGTGTCAGCTCTATCTTCCTTTGGTGAGTACCTTTAAAGCAACCCTTGCAAAATTGCAAGTAGTGTCAATACTTCCTTCAGAGATAGCAAGCCTTTGAAGAGGGATTTTGCCAGATGATGGAAAATTTTCAGAGAGCCAGCAAAAGAGAGGTCAGTAGCCCGGGGGAGTATTCTGGTGGGCTTTCTTCCGTGAGCAGACAACCCAAGCTGGGAGTCCTAGTATTTTACGCTTGGTAGCTGAGAACTGAGATATCAAGGCATTCATTACATGAACTAAAAATAACGCGTAGTACTTCCTGTTGGGTCTGAATAGATATGGGCAGTCAGTGCGTTGGTCTAAGAGAGCGAGTGATGAATGTACATGGGAATGTGTGGTAGAGAGGAGGGGGGAGAGAAAAGAGATCTCTTCAGAACAGTTTTTGGAGCTGAACCCTAGTGTTTCCCCTCAAAAGAAAACAAGCCATGACTAGCCTGTTTGCTTTGTCTCCAGAGTGCAGTTTGCATTAATCACACTCTGCACCTTCAAAATGTCTCTGCATAACTGACTGAAACAAGCATTGTATTTGTTCACATACCAACAGCAGGGGAAGAATATATCATCCTATTCTGAAACGTGACAGCCTAACTCCTTTTTCTCGGTGCAGCCTCCTTCTGCTCAGTGAGAAAGAAATAAGTTATCGAATACCCTTCAGGAGTAGGGCCAGAATTCTCAGCTGCCTGAAATCTCAGCAGGCAGTCAAGATGCCTGACTTAACCTTTAGCATCTGAGTATCACTATTTCAGTCAGGTTTTCAGAAAACAAACAGTGTTAAAATAAAACAAAAAAGGTAAAAGCCAGTATATTATTTGAATGGTAATTGCAAAGAATAGGAGGACTTGTTTTATGTATCTTTAAAGATTTATTATCTTTATTATCTTTTTTTAATTACTTCAGTATTTAATTATTATTAGCGTATAGAGAAGTATTTCCGTGGTTCTGTAATGCACGTTTTAGGAGACTAGTTATCATGTATTTAATTTAGTTTATGAGCAAAATCCCTTTTGTGGACCATACATATTACTGAACCCAAAAAAGAATGAAAAAAAAAAAAAAGTCACTGTAAATCTCTGAACAGAAATATCTAGCAGGCAGAATCCCTGCATGTATCAGCTGAGCTGAAGGCAGATCCCAGGAATCATGGAAGGTTTAAATTCCAGGCAGATTCAAAGATGGGGCCTCACAAGTGAAACAGCAGAATTGACATGTGCTGCCTTCAGGTTGGCATAAACTCAAAGAGCAAAGGCTTGTTTCAACTATCTTGAAAGACAGTTTGCTCAAAAGGACCAAACTTGTGTTTGATTGTGCTTATACATCAGTTTTTAAAAGGACACATTAATAATGCAAGAATGCAAGTCTAGTACATTTTGGGCCTCCATGTACACAAATAAGTTATCCCAAATCTATTTGGTCACTTTGCATTGATGTATTCATGATCACAATGTGTGCCTTTTGGAAACAAAACAGCTTCATGCTTTGTAAAGGAATTAGAATTAAAAAATTAACTTGAAAGCTTCAATCAAATAACTTCAGTCAGAGTCCAGATTTCAGACTAGGAAACAAATGAGAGATTTGGGCTTTTTCAATTAAGTAGGAGGTCAAAGGATCTGCTGGTTTTCATTTTTTTCCTTAACATTACTCTTATATGTTAAGTTGTAATAATATGTACAGATTGTGAATAATTCTCAAAGACATTATTTCCCTAGATCTTTGCATTTCTTCTCTCTCTGATCATATATATAGACGCACATAAATGTATGTAGAATGTGTAACATTTATAGTATTTTCTGTAATTTGAATTTAAGAGATGTTTAACAGAAAATTCATTCTGACAAATCATAATGTAGTATCTGGGATATAAATAAATTAAAATACTATAAAAACCCTTAAAAGTTAGAGAAAGAAAATTAAGCTTGTAATATTTATTCTGGCTAGGCTCTTTTTTTTCCTTTTTTTTTCTCTTTTTTCTTTTTTTTTCTTTTTTTCTCTTTTGTTCTTGTTGTGTTTGTTTTCTCAGGGTGGTGATGGTGGTTGTTATTATTTCTCATATTTAGTTAAATAAGGTTTTGATTCAACTTGATCTTTAAAAAACAAAATATTGCCATGTTTCATTATTAGGTAGGAAGTGCATTCATCTCAGAATATTGATTGCTCTTTCCATTTAGAAAGAAACAGTTTCCAACTGTGATAGGACCAAAGAAGTATTTTATTGAGCCTGACAATCTGCAGCATTTCATGGTGGGAGGTATAATGTCTCTTTCTTCCCATTCTTTTCCTGCTCTCTGCAGCAGTAGATTTCAAAGGACAAATCCATGCTGACAGTGACCATATTGCATTTCAGAAGCAAAGTTCTTTGCATCATACCTGAAAGTTTTATTTATTGTTTTATATGTGAAAGTATCTTGTGTGGAATGTTGGTATGGTCTCGAAGTAAATATCAGTAAACATCTTATTCGCTGCTACATCTCAGAGTACCTTTAAAAGTTCATCAGTGTAACTGTCTCCCTTTAAATTAGAAAGTGTTTTGGAAGCAGATAACTGTTTTATGAAGTGAAGACAGTTAAAATTCACACCTAAATTTAACACCTAGATTAGGTAAATTAAATCATTGCCATTTCCTCTAGCCCCTACTAGCTTATAGCCTGTGTACTTATTTTTATGATCCATAAAGACTAGAGAGAATAAATTGTATAGTATCTAGGTCAAAAATACCATTCTGATCAAAAAGCACATAACTGGTCATAATCAGTCATTGTATAGATTAGCATATAAAACTCAACTGTAGTTGAGTATGTAAAGAAATTATCTACTTTAGGTGTGGACAACAGAGGTTATCTACTTCCAGTATACCCTGATAGACATACAATTTACTCACCTTTTAGTTTCCAGCTATGTTGATGGATGAATATAAAATTCAAAAATATTCACCCGAGTATTCCTAAAAAAAAAAATATTTGATTTATTAAGGACATGGGATTGTAAACGGTATGGAATCATTCAGCTAGTGATTTATTGACAAATTTTGAGTAGTTCTTTTGAGATTTACAGAAGTTTTGTGATAATAGGAGCATCAGACATAAAACCTCAACTGGATATATTCTAAATCTCAAATATATGCTGTATAATGTTTGGAAAACAATTTTGAAGGAAAAGCCAGCATGCATAAATCAGCTAGGAAGTTGACTTTGAACTCACAGCTTGTTGTGATACTAATGTGCAGAGTGAATTTTGGGTATTTACTGTGGATTCTTTTGTTTTAATTTCCTACCATGTTATGTTTTGATTTGGGAACTTTTTCCATGTAGAATGCACACAGAAATGCACAAATGTCTGGCAGAGACAAACAGCTGGACTGCTGAGTGCTGTTTGACCTTACAGCCACTTACATCAGGGCACTCTTCTGCCTTTTATTCATTGATTATTAGAAAATTAGATTATTAGAAAAAAAGGAAAGAAATAAAAAGAAAAGAAGGAAAATAACTCTACCAGTCTGAGTTACTGTTCAGTGAAGCTGTTAAAAGTAATGGGTATTAGAAGAACAAAGAGCAACCAACATGGAATCCTTTTAAAAATTTATTTAAAGAACACCAGAGAAAGTTGCTAAATGCTTATTTAATTGATCTACTCACATTGTGGCTTAATAACTTCTGCTGAAATCAGTGTTGCCTCCTTCACCGGGAAATGATTTCTGACAGCCTAACGAGTAGGGAGTATCGCTTCTGAAACAGGGCGCCACTTCAGCTGCACTCACTGTGTACTCTCATTCAAAGACCCCACCAGCCTAGAATGACCGGAATGAGGGGTGGCCTGATTCAAAACACTGGGTTCCAATACAATTCCCAATGTTTACTTTCTTGAGGGCAGGGGGATTAGAGGGACAAAGTTTAATGACCAGGAAAAAATAGTTATCAGTGAGAAATAATCAATAAATTACTTCCTAATCCTGTGATTATTTCTTATGGGATCTTACTTATGGGATCTACTTACACAAATTACTTCACTTTATGTTAACTACCAAGACTTTGTTATTATGTAACTGAAAAAATATCAATAATAATTATATTTAATATTATAGTTAACAGTTGAGAGTTCTGTTAGTTATATTTCAGTGCAATAATTTTCAATTTCAGTGTAACTCAGTTAATATTATTTTGAGAAAGCTTTTTGTGTATCTTCAGATGCACATTGGATCACTTCTTTTTTATATATCTTTGGATCATTTTTATTTATGTTTTTTATTTTAACAGTTTTGAAATTGATCTGTTCTGATACATGCTGTGAAAGTACCCTGAAGTCTTTATAACTACAATAAGAGACTGGTTACTGGTAGGATACTGCAAAGGGGTCTAAGGAAATATTCTTATTGGTTTTTTGAGCTGTTTAGGGTTTATTCATCTCAGTGATTGTCACCATGTTGACATTACAGCAATAATATTAATAGAATCATAGAATATCCTGAGTTGGAAGGGACCCATAAGGATCATCAAGTCCAACTCCTGGTACCGCACAGGTCTACCCAAAAGTTTAGACCATGTGACTAAGTGCACAGTCCAATCTCTTCTTAAATTCAGACAGGCTTGGTGCAGTGACTGCTTCACTGGGGAGCCTGTTCCAGTGTGCGACCACCCTCTCGGTGAAGAACCTCTTCCTGATGTCCAGCGTAAACCTCCCCTGCCTCAGCTTGACACTGTTCCCGTGGGTCCTATCACTGGTGATTACGGAGAATAGGTCAGTGCCTGCCTCTCCACTCCCCCTCACGAGGACGTTGTAGACCACGATGAGGTCTCACCTCAACCTCCTCTTCTCCAGGCTGAACAGGCCCAGTGACCTCAGCCGCTCCTTGTATGTCTTCGCCTCTAGGCCCTTCACCATCTTTGTCACCCTCCTCTGGACACTCTCCCACAGTTTAATGTCCTTTTTGTACTGTGGTGCCCAGAACTGCACACAGTACTCGAGGTGAGGCCACACCAGCACAGAGCAGAGCGGGACAATCACTTCCCTCGACCGACTAGCAATGCCGTGCTTGATGCACCCCAGGATACGGTTGGCCCCCCTGGCTGCCAGGGCACACTGCTGGCTCATATTCAACTTGCTCTCAACCACAACCCCCAGATCCCTCTCTGCGGGGCTGCTCTCCAGCGTCTCGTCGCCCAGTCTGTACATATAGCCAGGGTTGCCCCCTCCCAGGTGCAGGACACGGCACTTGCTTTTGTTAAACTTCATGTGGCTGATGATCACCCAGCTCTCCAATCTGTCCAGATCTCTGCAAGGCCTTTCCACCCTCAGCCGAGTCCACAACTCCTCCAAGTTTGGTGTCGTCGGCAAATTTGCTCAAAACACCTTCTAGTCCTACATCCAAATCATTTATAAAAACATTGAGGAGGACTGGCCATAACATGGAGCCTTGAGGGACCCCACTAGTGACCATGAATATTATGTTCTTATTTGAAAATTCCGAAATCCATAACTGTTCTGCAAGCTTGTTTTTAAATTTATTTGACTCTAGTTTGTAATAAGAAAAAAAAAATCTGTGTGTATGTATACCTTAGTATATTTATATATATTATACATACATACATATTTATAATTTTCCTATATTATTATAGGAAGTATGGAACTACTGAACAGTTTTTAACTTATCCTTTCCAACCACTCACCTCTCAGTCTTACATTAATGTAAAAGTCTTTAGGTATGGTACAGAGTATTCTAGTCACTTTTGAGAGTAAGACAGGAGAAGGATCTATCCAAGTAAATAATCAGATCTATTTTAAAATGGAATGCCTTCTCATGGGAAAGGGCCAGCAATGATATCATATGAGATTCTATCAGCAGACTGTGAAATGAGAAGCTGTGAGATGTCTTTTATTTTCTTATTCTTCAGTAAATTAAGTCTTACCATTCAATTTTTTAATTCCATTTTAATTCCTCAGTTTTTATACCCTGAAGGTTTGTTTCCAGATGCCTCAAGTGTCATATATAGTTGGAATAAGTTGGCTTCATTAAACAGTGCAGTAACAGTGGATATTTTGATTACTGAAGAGGGCACAGAATACAGTGATGAAAGACAGTGATCTACTTAGCCTGGCAGAACACCAACAGCACAATAGAGACTCCAAGAATCTATCTAGCAAAGAGGTCAATGTTACAATTAACATCCCCTCTTTAGCACACAGGGCAGGTAGTTTAGACAAGACCAAATAATAAATGTTGAGAAACTCAGAGTCAGATCTACATACTTGGCTCTTTTAAATTGAGGATGATACACAATTCAGATTAAAACTTAATCACAGTAATAAAATGCTTGCCTCAGTTGCCACAGGGTGACTGCAGTGTTTTTATTCATCACCTTCTTTAAGATGAAAGATACTTGCTGTTTCAGTCAACCTCAAAATAAACTACACTTCAAAGTTCTGCAAGATTCAGCTTTTTATCTCAGGAAAATCAAAGATCAAAACATGTCTTACAGCTGCAAGTCTGGTACTAAATACAGACTCATCTTTTAAGTGCATGCTCTTCCTTCTCCATTCATTCGAACGTACATGGAGGGAAAAGAGCCAAGAAAAAGGTCTTACTTTTATTTGTCACTACGGAGTAAACAGGCATTTCAGATAAAATGCAACAAGGTATTTCCTATGTGAACATCAGTAACTATAAAGAGGAATACTTGACAAGCATGTTACGTAACTGCATTTTCAAGAATTGGCTTTCACACAGAATCACAGAATGTTAGGAATTGGAAAGGAACTTGAAAGATCATCTAGTCCAGTCCCCCTGCCAAAGCAGGAACATCTAGATCAGGTCACGCAGGAACGTGTCCAGGTGGGTTTTGAATGTCTCCAGAGAAGGAAACTCTACAACCCCCTTGGGCAGCCTGTTCCAGTGCTCTGTCACCCTCACCATGAAAAAGTTTCATCTCAAATTGCTTTGGAGCTTAGTCTGGAGTTAGCAATTCCTGAGGTAGTTCTCAGTTCCTGAGGTAGTTCTCAAGAAGAAAAAATTGTTAGAAGATGGTACCATATTTTCTAAATGATATAATGGGTATCCACACTTTACTGTTTGGCATGTCAAATCATACTGCATAATAAATACCAGAACTCAAGGTATTCTAATAACATGATCTACTAATATTTTCTTAAGGATAGCAGACAAAACTTAGGGTTGTTTCCTACACCATCTGTGAAAACTCCAGGAGGTTTCTCTTCCTTTTACACATGCAACCAAAGGTAGGGAATACAAGCTGAATTCCCGTTTCGTCACTGAAAGTCCTGTGATGAAGCAATAACTTGCTTAAGAGTTATTGAGAGCAGAGTAGTCTCTCTTTTGCTGCTTTCTGTCACTAGTGTTCCTCTTATGCTCAGTTGAGGTTCCAGAAAGAAGGGATTAATTTGTACAATGTTCAGTCGTCTTTATTCTAGGACTGGTTGTATGCATTGCTTTACAATTTCAGAATTACATGGCACTAAAATACAAATATCAGGAGATATGTTGTATTAAGGTCCCTGAGAGCTAGTTCTAAGCCATACATTTAAAACAAATGTAGAAGAAAGTTTATTTCATTTTCCAAGTTCACTCACATATTTGAAGCTTACATAAGATCAGATTATGTATGAGAGAAATCCAACTTCCAATACAGATAGTAGCTATAGAAAAGCTTCCTCACGAAGGAGTACAAATTACTCCATGTAACAACCAGTACTGCTAACAACTGGTAGAGAGGAGGTGATGCTCTAGTCTCATGGGCATAAAAGCACTGGTCCAGAGCAAAGCAACCTGTTTTGTTGTTGTTGTTTTTTTCCTTCACTGCCTGCCACCAGCTGTCAGAGTCTCAGAACTTGTTCAGTGATGCTATGTGATCAAAGTGGAGCAGCACTATACAAGCTAGGATTCAAACTGCAAGTTTTATGTGGAGGATAAGTCTACAACAGTATTCTTATGGAAAAAAAAAAACAAAACAACAAAAAAAAACACTGTCCTCGGAGATTGTGATGCTGCTTTGCAATCTATCACCCGTTAATTTAACTCGTCAGAGTATATTGATTCCTTCTTTTCCCATATACAGTGTACTTTTCTTCTATTGTGCCTTTATTACTACATACATACTGTACCTATTGCCAGCTCAGAGGCAGGACATACTGATTTTGCAGACTGAAGGAAGTGTAATGTGAAAGACCTGCTAAAGAATTAATGTAGAAAGGGAAACCCAAAGAGATTATCAAAATAAATAATAAAAAATAATAATAAAAAAATCCAGCCATAATATGAATATTGTAGAGTTTTATTTAAAATTTTCTGAAGAGGCTGTGGATTTATTAGGGACAGATTTGCAATCTGAACAGCTCCACTTAGTGGTCTAGTATATGCTGACCCGTTTCCTCAAATGCTTAAATCCTTTTCAGTTCAGCAGTTCTTAGATTAAATAAAGCCAACACACGTGGCAAATATCTGGATATTAAAATGTAAAGGCAGAGGGAGAACAAGCAGATAAGTGCTAATGCAAAGAGCCTATTACTGGGATAGAATAAATAATACTACAAGACATAACAATTTATATTACTGGATGAATTTGATTAATCTGTGTTTGCACTTTGCTTTTGTTCATTTTCAATAGCTCTTCCCCAAAATGAATAAACTAGCAGATTACACTGTAGGACAAAGCCAACTTGAAGTGCATATCTGTTGGTTCTCACAAAAGTAAATTTTGACTATAAAGCCTGCATATTCACAGCAGAAATATATTTTGTTCATTGTATTACAAAGCAGAAATGCACTGTGTAGCCCAGGTATCCAGTGAAGTAAGCACATCCTGAATACTGAATATCTGCATACTGAACTACATACTTGCAATCTGCACCAGGATGTGTTTAGCAGCGTATCCTTTGGTGGTGGTGGTGGAATAATGGAACAAACAAACAATAACAACAACAAACACACAAAGAAATCATAAGGTTCTTATAGGCAATGAGAAAAGAGATAAGTTGACTATGTAACTTATTTCCCTGTATTACTTAATCAGCTTTTGCAGGTAGCTCTGCTATTGAATTTAAGGCAAAGACTTATCAAGACAGCAGCAGAACAATAGCAAAAGCGATGCCCCAAGATATATATAATATATAACTAGCATGCCTTAATAGTAGAAATTTCTGGATGAGAACTCATAATAGCAAAACAATTAAGATTCTAGATGAGTTTCTAAAGTAACAGTTAAAAACACATTCAACAATGTCTTTAAAATTCCCATTAATCAAAGACAAAGCTATAAACCCCAAAATGAGACAGAAGAAATCTCACCTTTGGACTGCCTTCATGCAAAACTTGGTAACCTTGTGCATAACTGCTTATAGCTCTTAGAAAATTTTATTTTCATTGGCATATGTTGATGTACAACAGTGTTGTGTTTTTTTTTTTTGGGGGGGGGGAGGGAACAACATGCAAATGCATGTAACTTTTTAGCTTTTACTGGAATTCCACTGCAACGTTTCCAAATTAATAGCTTATTTTTCTCTTTCAGGCTTTCTTTCTTATAATAGCACTACTCCGTTAGTCTTTGTGAAAGGTGCAATGAAACTGTCTTTTGAAATCTTTAAATCTGTTACCTTCGAGCTCCCTGTTTGTATTCAGTACAGTGCTTTCTGCTCAGTACTATAAAAATGTGATCTTGTTTCTATCTAAATACATTGGAACCATTTAAATGTCTATTTTGTGTCACCAACAAAAAAGATGAAAGGCAAAATTTGTAAAATTTTAAAAAGCTCTCTTAGAAAGGATTATTTTGCAGATTGAAAGAAAAATGTGGTATTTCTTTTTAAACACAAAATAATAACCATATATCCCCATTCAGATATCATCTGTGTTCTGTATTCTGAACCATTGTAAGGGGTGCTCTGCTTTGAAGCAGATTCACAAAGCATGGGGCTGCTTTCAGAACAGGGCAGAGGGTTTGATCTGGGTGCTGTAACTGAGTGGATATTGCTAAAGCCTTTAAGCATGAGATCAAAGGGAGGTTCCCTGCATTTGTTGTCTCTTCAAGTGAGAGGTTCCCTGCATTTGTTGTCTCTTCGAATGAAATGAGATAAAAATGCAGAGCCTCAGTTGTTTCTGCATGTTTACAAATTTTCACAATCTTTTCACAATCAAATTTTCCTATCTTTTCTTTCATTGTGATTAGGGTAGTATCAGCATAGTTGTAAACACTAAAGATGGGAAAGTGCTCCAGCTAGGTTCAAAGTACCTTTCTGCATTTTAAATGAAAAGTGTTAGTTTGTCCCTTCACCTTTTTTTTTTCTTTTTTAATTTGTTTTACATTTCTCATTTAAATCTAAAGTACGTTTACAGTGAAATATCATAATTAATGTAAACAAGTAATTTAGGATTTTTCTCCACAGAGAATTTATAATTTTGGATTGTTTATTTCTAGTAGGGATTTTTTAAAATCTGTTTTGCCAAAGAGTTCTGTTTCCCTCCCAGCTCACATTAGTCGTCAGCAATAAACAGAAAAGTATTTGGAAGCTGTCACTAGGTAAGTACGAGTAGAGTAAAGGAAATAACACTATGGGGTAGGGGACAGCAAGTTTTCCAAGAGGCCTTGCTTATCCAGAGTTTGTTCTGCCTCTACCTCCATCTAGCTTCTCCAAAAGCATAAAGCTAGTTTGGAAGAGGACTTGCGATAATGTTGCATAGTTACAACTACCTCCATACTAGAAATTCCATTTTGTGAAGTCCATGGGAGTAGCCAGTCTGAAATAAATGCACAAATTCCTGTATTCTCTCGACTCTCTAGACTTCCCATCAAAGCTGGTATAAATACAAAACATCTTTCTGTTAAAAATGGATTGAAAGGAGTGTAAACTTGAAAAAAGCCGTATACATTTGATGGAAGTAATGGAATTAATAACTGCTTTCTCAGCTCTAAAGGGATAGACCCAAAACATGCACTAAGTAGCACTGACAAGATGTGCAGAGCTGTTTGTGTGGCCAACTCAGTTGTCTACTGAATGTAGCTGGCAAAAATGTAAGGATTATTTAGGAAGCTAGTCAGAGGTTTGTGAATATGCATGGCTGTTTGTTGCTAAACTGAAGCACTAGGACACCTCTTGAAGTATGGGTTGTCCGTGTATCTAGCCAAACAGGTCAATGAGGACAGCCCAGGACTGTAAGCTGTAAAGGACATGTTCTCGTGTGTGCCTGTCTGGCCCTTATATACAAAGCCATAAAAGGAGATGTTTTGCAGACCAAGGAAGCCTCTTTCTAGTTGCTGTATGCTTCTCAAACCAAAACACTGTTTTCAATCCATTCCTAACCATTCCAATATAAACCAGAAAATTCTTCTTCAGAAGATAAGAGCTTTCATGTCTTGAGAAACTTACTTCATAGACTGTATTGCATCTATTTTCCTCCATTTCATGAAAACATATTCCCATGTAATGACTTGTAGTGATCACTGAGACTTCAAACTGGTTAATTCATTGTGATTTGATTAATATATTTCAGAGGTAGACTGACATGATAAAGTGATTATACCAGCCTAGTGATCCAGCAATCTTTGAAAGCTAAGCTTGCTCATCAGCAATTTTATCTCATTAAGATAGCTTTATAAATTAGATTTTTTAATAAAGTTCTTACTTTACATGATTACAATTTCTTTATTTGCCAAACTAGTATATTTTATCATTTTATTTTTATAGTTTCAACACAATCATTACATTCTGTTGCCAGTGTGGAATGCATGCAGGCAGGGGAAAAATTGGCTTCCTATGTTAACAAGGTGAAGAAGGTGTCTGAAATGACAGCATAACAAATTGCACTCTGCAATTATTTATTTCATTATTTTGTTGCCTGTGAAATGGCCAGGCATGAAATACTTCTACTGAGTGGCTGGGATGTATTCCAGAGTTTTTAAATAATTCTACTGCTACCTTGTAGAATATTTGACTTTACACCAGGACTCTGTGCATATTCTTAAAGATAGTTTGGTGGTGTGTACTTGTGTCAGAGTACCTAAGCTATCTTGAGAGACAGCTTAATTCTTGATAGAATTAAGAACCTAAACAGTTTGGGTGCTTTTGAAATCTCAGTAAGCTGAGATCTCACCAAGCTGAGATTTCAAGTGCCTAAATTCCCCTAAAAATGTTGTATCTATGTGTTGAAATTTAAGGAAAAACATACAAGTGATACTTTGAGGACTTTAACAAACTGTCTAGAATTGCTGTATCTTATGTTCCAGGATGTACCAGAAAAAATAAGGTCAGTTAGTAGTTTGTCAGCTGTGGAAATCTGCAGCTGGACATCTGGATTTTTCGTGGAAGCACTGGAGACCAGTTGCTGGACTCTTGAATTGTGGTGATTTTGTAATCGTGTGTTTCCAGACAGCATTTTCTTCAGAAAATGTAACTGCCTTATTGGTCAGTCACTAGAGCAATCAAACTAGCTATACATTGCCACGCTTCCATGTATATGACACCCCAGAATGTTTGTTGATGCCACATTAGTGTTCTTGCTTTGGTTAAATGTCAGGATTGCTCACTCATGTAATAGTTGGGACATTCCAACTGATGTAGTTAAGGGCTGCAAAAAGAAATGCTCTGAGGCAGTTGTCTGAAAAATGTGAAATATCAACCCCTGTAGTTTTTATCACACAAGTTCTCTCAAACTCAGGCACAGCATTCATTTTGTTTTATATAAAATGTGTGACACATGGGGCTATGACGCATCACAGTCTAATGATCAGGTCAGGAAACTTGACAAGCTGTTTTTCCTTGAAAGGGAGGACTGCATAATAGTATTCGTGATTGCTGTTTGTTCAATAAAGTTTTCAGTCTTCCAATTTATTTACTTTCAATTTTGGTTTCAGTTCATTTAACCTTCAGAAAACATTTGTGCTGTCTACTGCTTACAACAGGAAGACTAGCAGCCCCTTTACTGCATTTATCTCTTGCTGTGGAGCTGTGATGTCTGCAGTAATAAATGTATCCGTTTGAAATAGAAGTGATTAAGTTCTTGTTGAAATGTCTTCTGGAACGAAACATTAGCTTTTGATTTCAAAGGGCAGATACTGCAGCAGATAGCACTTAACCTGGCCAAGGACAGTGTTATGCTTAAACGTCACTTTTCTGCTTGCCTTTATGAAACAGCAAGGATATCTGCATTCAAGCACTTCAGTTTCTTAATACATCAAAACAAACATCTCTGCAGAATTGAAAGTAGGATGACTGTAACTATTTTTAAACTGTAACTATAATATGTAACTTATTTTTAAAAACATCCCCCATTCTACCAATTTGCCATGATTTATTTTTTTGAACTTTTAAATCTGAAAGATACAAGAAATGAGAAAAAAAAATGAATTGGGCAGGAAGTGGTATTTACACACTAGACTTCTGTCTTCAGAGACACTGGTACATTTTTGAACTAAAACAGAATTTGACAATCTCACAGTAATCTCTGGTTATCCAGCTCAGAAAATCATGTGAATTTGACACTGATACTCTCACCTTGAAAGTACAGTGTAACTGTGGCTGTTGCTTTTCGATACTGATGTAGATAAGTGAAACTATATAGGTCCTCATTTTGCAGAATACCTGGGGAAAAGCTTCAGACTAAATAAAACAGGAAGCATGGAGAAGATTTGGGTTGTCTGCCCAAATCAAGAAGACAGACTACTTGAACTGAGTTCATGTGTGTGTGTACAGAGCACAACAGAAATCCTTCTAGTACAGTGAAGGTCCTGATACCCTGAACAGGACTTTCTAAATACTAATGCAATACTTATAATGGCAATTGAATCAAACCATTGATAATACAACATAATGTCTAAGTGCTATGTATTTTCTTAATTTGAAGCTAACAAGGATCCCCAGTAGCTGCCAAAACATCCCAAGTACCTGCAGTTTTGTGTTCTCAAATGTCAATAAAGACACTAGGAAACTAATCTTATGTATTAACAAATGTGAAAATAGAGAACAAGTACTGAATTGTCTGATTTTTCTGTTTCATCCATGCCTTGTTCTTGATGAGTGTGCATTAAAATGCCTGTATTTATCAAATATATTCTTCATGTATAATGTAAGTATCACCATTTTTTCACACTTTCATTAATTTTAACGATATATAAATTGTAATAACTTTTTTTTCTATGAGTGAAATTTGGAAACAATACAATTTTAAAAGAGTATGAGATATGACCATTAGTCACCAGACAGTAAGTGCTATGTAATCTTTTCTCTTGCATTCTGTCTTTCAGATTTGTGATAAAGAATGGCATTACTATGTTGTCAATGTTGAGTTTCCCGTTGTTACCTTATATATGGATGGAACAACATACGAACCTTATCTTGTGACCAACGATTGGCCCATCCACCCTTCACACATAGCCATGCAGCTGACAATCGGTGCTTGTTGGCAAGGTAATGTGATAGTAGATAGTTTTTGAATTAAGAACAATGAGCTTAATTTGTCTCCCTGCTTGAATAGTAAATTAGTTACTAAAAGGTTTGTGGTATAAAAATAGAAGTAAATCCAGAGTTAATAATTAATCAAGTCCAAGGATAAAATGGATAGGACATTAGCAGGCTTTGCATTTCCATCCTCTAAAGAAGTATTGAATCCAGTTTGTATATTTAATGTGAAAGATTATTTTGTTTATCTTTCTCTTCACTATTTTTAATTACTTCCCTCGGTCTCCAACTTTAAGCAAACTATCTAAGTATTACTCTAAAGAACTTAATCTCCTCCTACAACTCCACCTATCTCCTCCTTTCAATCTCTGCATCAGATTTCTGTTGTTGCTTTAACAACATGGCCCAATCCTGCACTCTTCACATAGGATGTACATCACCAGTAATTCCACTAATTTAATCAGTTCACCCTGTTACAGACATGAAAGTGAGAGTAAAGTAAAGCCAGAAGTCACATCCCCAAAGCCATACATGTATGGGCCTTAACTTAAGTATTAATTTTCCCTGTTTTCTGTGTTTGTAATACCTCTCTTCTCATTCTTTTGTCTTGTCCTTATGTGACTGGCATCTGTTTTCTTTTGTGTTCTCTGCTTTATACTTGAAGCAGTCCTCTTTTTCTGCTCATCTGCTCTTGTGAAGTTCTCTTCTTTACCCTTCCATGTTGATCTCTGTTTATGCTGTCTTGTTTTCACTTAAGACAACAGCAAAGTATGAAGTGAAGCAAACTGTACAATTAGGACAAAATGCTTTCGTATAGATTTCTTCCCCACTCTTTAATGTTGGTTCTTATTCTCTCTTCTTGTTACCTTGTTTGCTAGTTTGATCTCTGCTCCTTTACAATATTCTATTAGCAAAATTTGGATATCTTATCTATGACAGAGCTATTCAGTGTAAATATTATTAGAAGCAAGTCCAGCTGTTAGATTATGAACACTCTGGGGGTAAAGATCCAGTCTTTACTTCAGTGACAACATGCAGAATAAAGCTACACTAGTCCTAAAACCAAGATTTGATAAATATTGATCACTCAGATAAGTATTATGATAGCTAGCTAATCAGCATGACACCAATCCTATACATTTGTACAAATATACACTGATCCACTGATCTTGCCTAACTGGTATTTGCAGGCTTCCATCTCTGAAGGATGAACTTTAAGTCTATTGGAATTTCCATTTATGTTGAATATGTAACAGAATGCATTTAATTTTATTCTAAGGTGCTAAGGCAGTCTTAGTCCATTTTTAGCTAGAAATACGGGGTGAAACACCTACCAAACAGTTCACAAAACAGAACTTGGTTTTAGACAATAGTTAACTGGGACAAATAGTTGACAGATACCAACACAATTTACGTGAATTTTCTTTTTGGCTGAAAAAAGCTGAGAACAGGACTTTAAAGGTGATAGAATAGAACTTTTCTAGGGTCTGTCAGGAACTGGCTAAAGTTCAAGGCAACACAGAAAGTCACTGACTTAACTAAAAGCAACCCTGATGGCTAGATTCACAGATGGCTTTAATGACACAGTGGGCAAGAGGAAAAGTTGTACAAAAATCTTTTTGTGTTTTGTTTTGACATTATCAATATGAATTTTCTCTTCTTAAAATTAGATATTCTAAATGTTATTCTCACATAATCTTCCTTTTTCATAATTTAAAAGCCTTTGTCCTTTTTTTTACGGAGTTCATTTACAGGGGAAGATCTAGGCAGAGCTACCACACTAATTTAGGGTTCTGTTGCAATATCTAGCAAAGATCTCCCTGTTTTTAATTTTGTGTAGTTCATGTTTGATACTGTTATATTTTTGTGGGGGTAGTTAATTTGGGGGTGGGAGTTAAAGGATTATCTTTAGGCTAAACGGTATGGCTTCAGTCCATTTAATACATAGTATGTGTGACCCAAGCTGGAGACTTCTGGGCTGTGATTTCAATGACACTAGGTTGGGAAAAAAAATAATACTGCTACAGAGCTAAGCAGACTGGGCTCTTAGTGAACTGAGTGTGGGGATGAGCGTTGTGGACTGCTGGTACAGCTGTTACCTAGGTTAGGCCTTTTTGTATCCTGACAGATTTTAACAGCTTCTGCTGCAGATACTGAAGGCTGAGGATTTGACTTAATTTTTTCTTCTTTAAAAGGATTTTCTTGTTCAGATCAGTGGTCTCACAGATGATTGTCAAGGGTGCGACTTTGAAGTAGGTGGGGTTATTTAGGTCCAAAGTGCTGTTCTGTTTCTAATGGTAAAATAAAACTTGAGGCAAAATTGCTCTCTTCTCAAAGGACAAAATTGCCTTCTTTTAAGTGTGCTTCCAAGAACCAAAGAGACACGGAAGGGAACATGAGGCAAGTGTGACCCTGGCAGTGACTCTGAACCCAGCCCTGCTTCTCATAACTACCTCCGTGAAGGGATATTGGAAGCAGACATGGTCAGTCTGGATCACAGAAACCTCCTCAAGGCTCAACTTCTGCTCTTGTTTCAGGGCACCTCAGAAGGGCAGAGTATGGCACTTCAGGAAATGCACTCAAAGAGAGCTTTCAAAATAAACAGTTGGCACCTGTTGTTTCTTCACTTAACCATATTTAAATAAAAATGAATTAAGAGAATCCTCAAACTGACAGACAAATAAATCACTGAAACGTCAAAACATACCAAGGCCAACACAAAAATTAGTATCCAATTTTAACAGCTTAAAAAGTCATACAACCAAACCTGATGCATCTGAAATTGCGAGCCTTTCTGAACAGATTCTATATGCATTATATGCTGTGGTGTCTGGAGGAAGACAATTAAAAAAATATATTAGCAGTTGTAGCAATAGTACTGCAGTTATTATTATACAATATTGTGTGAAAAGTATAGCAAAATACATGTGAGATTTTTTTTTTCCTCTTTTTTTTTCTTTTTTTTTTTTTTATGTAATTAGAGTTGGGTGAGGGTTTGGGTGGGTGTTGTGGTTACGTTAAAATAGGAATTTGGTTCTGCTGCCCATACTGTGTAACTGCACCGAGGTGTGTGGCTGATGAGTCCTTCCAGGCTGCTGAGACTAGCGTGTCATGTATGGCCTGTGATGACTGGGACAACTGTGACATTGTGGCACACGTATTGGATGTACATATTAGAGACAATACTTTTGATTATGTAATTGTTAATCTGGCCATCAGAATTTACTTTCCATGACAGAGAAGCCCTGTCCATATAAAACTCTTCTACTATAGCAATAAAAAATAATACTTTGCCCATAGATCAGGTCTTCCAGCTCTAGATTCTTGAGAACTTTCCAAACAGTGAAGAGGTAACAGTTCCGGAGCAAGGAATTATAGTTATTCTTACTATACAAGAATGAAATGCAGCATCAAGTGGGTAGGAGAATTTTCCTCAGGTCACCTAAAACAAATCCACATCAGAGCAAGAACAGAATCAGACTTTGTAACTGACCACCAAATTGTTCTCATTCACCCTTATAGCTTTTGCAATTCTGTTTCATTCTTCTAAGCAATGCAAACAAAAAGATTAAGGTTAGCTTTTCCTCAAACTGCACTTTCCAGGATCTTACTCTAGTAACTTCTCCTCTGAGTTCATTATTTATGATTCAGTTTATCTGAGAACATAGTAAATGAACCCTTTTAGAGAGTAAGAAAATTCCTCCATTAAACCAAGGTTTATATGGTCTCACTCTGATCCTTTTGTTGCTAATCATTCAGTGGCAAAGGCAGTCAGAAAAAGGCAGCAAATTACATGATTTGGTAGTCTAATCATTTTTTGTACCACAGACTGCAAACAGATTTCTTCCAGGGTTCTTTGAAAAGATAAGGTCTTAGGTTCATACCTTTTCCCTCCCATAGTGGCACTTTTTTTTTTTTTTTTTAATGTAGCATTCCCAAAATCCTGTCAGGAAAGCTGTGACACAAGTTAATGACTTGTCAGAAGGTTATACTGTAGCTTACCGTGACTGTAAGTCATGTAAGTCATTATTTCTAATAATGCCACCCATTCTGGAGTGCTGGAGGGCTTCACACTGCAATTAATTTATGCCAGCCACAATGTGCAGGGGAAGATCTTTAGTAGAAGCCTGTTAATAAGCAAACTGTAACCGTGAATGTAGCAGAAGGCTATTGTAATTTCTGGTTTCTAAGCAATTTTTGTTTTGGTTTTTGTTTGTTTGTTTATTTTTGTTTTGTATTCTTCTGTCATTTTCCTCTGTCCTTAATCTACAGTGGAAACCAATTTTTTATAAAATACTTCTGTGGAATAACCTTATCTTCTAAACACTCTGTTGACATATCAATCACAAAGTTGCAGTCAGAGAACCTACTTACTAATAAAGATGAGAGGTATGGTAAGAATTAGAAGTTGGAGAGGATCAGAACACTGAGGGCCACGCTGTGGGCAGTGCAGCAGCAGCCTGTGTCGCTCAGTGTTGCACGTCCCCCAGAAATTAAGACGTTCTACAGATAAAGATTACTCCCTACTACATAGCATAACCCCAGTGGATGCTGCCTTGGGGGCTGGCGTAGGCTTTACCAAGCCAGGGCATCAGTGGAGTGAGACAAGCAGACAAATTAATGCAAGACCATCTCAGTAGATTTCAACATAATGTCTGTATGTCTGTATACTGCTGCTTGTTAGTACAGCAGTATTCTTTCTCTCTATTGCTCTTCTTCTCATCAAAAACTTCACTGGTATTTTGGCTATTGCAGAACTACAAACATGTGAAAGGTTATTTTAGGAGGGTGTTTTCTTAGAGAGCTGAATTTACATTCAAATCTGTCAATAATTCAGCATAGATATGTGTCCCTTATTTAACTGTATTTCTGCACTGGGCAATATGCAGCAGCACAGGGTTGTTATTGGAGGAACAGGAGTATAGTTTTTTCATGTAGCATTAACATAGCTTGGACTGTGGTTTATTCTAAGGTAAATAAAATTGTAACATTTCTCCATGTTTGTCAACATTTCCCCAATTCCTTTAGGAATAGCAAATATATATTGGCATAATTGTGAGAGATTATAGAGTGTTTTTCTTATCTTCAGAGAAATTATCTTAAATAGCACAAGTTAAACAAAGCTTTTGATCTATAGACATATTGCATAGAGATAAACTAGCATATGCATACTTAAGAGCAGGTAGCCTTTAGCATTCTTGTCCTATTTCATATTTGGCATAGTTGTCCTAGTTCACATAATGCTTTAAAACCTAAAGCTGTCTGTTTAAGGTCATCAGGTTATGATGTCTACCAAGAGCAGAGGCAGACTGAAATAGGGCCAGGATTGATGAATAATCTTCTGGGTAATTTCTAGCTGAATTTTATTTAAAAAACAAAAACGAAACAACAACAACAACAAAAACCTACAACGCGTGTGTGTGTGTGTGTGTTTGTGGTAAGAAGCTCTGGGAGTATAAAAACTCGAGTCTGTAATTATGTCTTGCCTGAAATCTATGTTAGGTTTCTCCTGTTTAACAGCGAATCTGCTTGACAGGGAGTTAAATCCAGCTCCCTAAACTGCTGTAATAAGGAGACGGGATAAATTCTGGGACTTGGACCTGAGGCATTCAGAGCCAGAATGTCTTGCAGCAGCTCCCTGATTCACTTCAGTCTTTCTGTTGGGACCCTGAATAATCAATCATTCCTTAATTATCTGGCTCAGTATAACCAGAGTCTATAACATCTTAGAAGAATCACATTGCAGTTGGAAATTCTCTTGATTCATCGTTTCCAGTGAAAACCTCATGTGCTTAGACTGCCCTGATAATTACTTGCTCATTATTAAGGTAGGGCAGAAAGGCCTAAAAGAAGATCTGTGAGCTCAATAAAGTGACTCATTTTTGATTGAAAGGCATGACTGTGTATTGGAGATTGGTATACGAATGAAAACAGCCCTTTTCATCTCCAATGTCAAAGCAACGCAACTGTGAAATTCAGTGGTAATCAAATTTGGTCCCACTTTTTATCAACCCAAAATTAAATTTAAAAAAAAAAAAAAAAAAGCTTCATGAAAATAACCTGTACTTCATTAATGTATGTACCTTAACACTGAAGTCTGAACCCTGGGAGTTCTTCAATTTCTCCTGAACTCTCCAGTGTCATGTATAATAGAACATCCTTGTGGCTGGGATCAGAAAGTGTTTGCTAGTTGACAGGAACCCTCAAAACTGTGACTTACTGAGAGATTTTTAGGACAAGGTGAAGTGTATGTTGGAAGCATTTGCTTTTCTCCATGTGTAAGGGAGTCACCCCAACTGATCAGCACACAAGTAGGACAGGCATCTACAACATACTCATCTGAAATTAAGTGGGTTATTTCTACATTTGGTCTATTTATATTTGAAATTTCAAGCACCAATTGTACCTGTGCTTGTGACTGTTAAGGAATATGCAAAATACAGTAACATTGTTAAGTCTTGCTTTCATTGGCAGCTTGATCACTCCCCACTGAGGGCTACTGTGTAGGTGCAGCGTGCAGCCTTTTCTGGTGCGTGTGTCCTCCTCTGACTTGCATGTCCTGTTCTAAGCCCAGTGCCTAGTTTATGCCTAAGCTGTCTCTTTCTTGGAACCATAACCCAATTGGCTTCTATAATGGTTTTGTCTAGTGGGGAGACCACAAAACCCTTCTCTACTTCTCTACCCTTCTTCTACTGTGTGTTCTGGTGTCATCGTGTGCTCTCTCTGGTCACCCCCACAAACATTCACACTTAGCAGAAAAGGAAAGTAATTCAGACTCTGTCAGGGTGACCCCGAGCAAAGTTCTGGTGGGATGGATCCCTCTGCCCCTAGTGCCACAGCTGCCCTGCTTGCCCCGCATTAATGTAATTAAAGGCAGAAGAGATCTCATTCAGCACAGAACAAGAAGAATCCCAGTCCAGAAGATAGCTATTATTTTAGCAACTGAGAAATGTGATGCAAACCACTTTGACAGTGACTAAGCAGTGAGCAGCATTAGAGTGAATAATTATATACATTGACAGTTCCTCTGGATGCCTCCCACAGTCTGTTGACACCGTGTTACCATTATGAGGACTGAATTAATGCCAAAAAGCCAACATTCATCCATCTGTATCTGCCAAACTTTGGGAGTGCTGGGTCAGGTGAAAAAGTAATGCACAGTTTTATCACCCAGATTTGAATAATACTGTGGCCTGTGTTTCCTCACAACTGTAATGGTGATTGAAGGAAACAGCAGCTGAGATTTGTAATTCAGGGTCTAGAATGAGAATAAGTAATGTTGCTCTAAAAGGTTATTTCAGCCTTTCGTGTGTTGCAGACATCAACCTAACCCCCCAGCTGACTGTAAGGAAGGTTACTTTTTCCTTTATCTGTCACATTATTCACTTAAGTAAGTCTTAACTACTTAAGTATCCCCCTAAGAATTAATACTCACAGCATATTAATCCATAATAATCAATAAATATAGAGCTGAATGAAACACAACATGTAATGGAGTTGAGGAGTAATGTTTTTTTATTCCCTTATGATGAAGGTCTTGATACTACTGTAACATCTTTGTGGAGTTTTTGTTTGATTGAGCTGTATGGGACTGATAAGAAACGACAAAAAGACTCTGAGAGCAAAAAATCCCATGAAACTTGCTGAGGCAATCTAGGTTAACAGGATGGGCTGACCTCTGGGTAGAAACTTGTAGATGCTGTCTTGCAAAACACTTTAGTTTTCCCTGCACCAGGACATTAGGAAAGAGAAACAAATTTAGGACACTTGGATTACCTCAGGATCACCATTACCAGAGCACCACTTTGAGTTGTTGCTCCCGAGGCTTGTGTAATATATTTAGGCTGTCTTTATTATCTCAGAAATATTGTTGCTTAGGCTCAGTTGGTACCACAACCAACAGTTGGGTTCAAATTGTCTCAAAGCAGTAAGAGCAGCTGGGAGTAGCTTATGCCGTTTTGTCAGTTGTTTCCTAGCATGTGAGGCTTTCAGTTATGAGTCAAATTGAGACAATGGAACTGAGCCTTCCTCCGGCCCAGTGAGGGCAGTGAATCTGCGCTGCTTATCAGCTGCCTGTGGAGCCACACAGGCATGAAGTATATCATGCTCAGGGTCAAGGGGTGATATTTGAAAATATCAGTATTTAGAAGGATTTGGATAATATTCTATAAAAATGTTGCTACTTTTAGCACTAGCTGTAATTACACTGTCCTTACAGTCCTTAATTACAGAATTACCATTCTCATACCGGATTAAACATCCTTACACACTTGTAATTTTGGGAACTAAGAATGTTGGAGCAGCTAGGACTTGGAGATTTGCCATCCTGGGCTCAATTTGAACATACCGAGAAGCTGAGGCCACATACATGAAGAATATTAGGCTGCTGAAGCAGAATGAAAAATGGCATGCAAACATGGTAATGTAGGAGAACCAAGCATGAATAAAACACTGATATAGACAGAAGTAAAACAGTCAGTTGCTGAGGATTTTCAATTTATTCTAACAATCTTTTCTTCCTCAATCTTTTTTGAGACTGAAAAACTATTGTCCCCATAATCCTTTTTATCAAAGCTGGAGTACAGGATTGAAGCAGATTGGCTTTATGCCATCTCTTCAGTTTTACTGACAGTTTTGTTTTTTGCTTCCTGCTTTTATGGCATCAGATTTTGTCCATTTACAATCCAATAATTACTGGCTATTGAAATACATCAACAAGATAACATACCCATTGAGCTGAGAAGATTCTGAAATGCTGAGGTGGAGAATATGAAAATGTCTACACACTACAATTGCAAGCACTGTGATAAGAATCAGATATAATGACTTCTGTTCACCTTAGAAGATAAAATTGGCAGGTATATCATTTTGTCTTTAACTCTGGCAAAAGGTTCTTATGGAACACTTATTTGGCAGTCTATTCTTTCTAATAAGGTTTCAGATAGTAAGTGTGCATATAAAATTGCTCATGTTTATTCATGTGGAAAAAGCTAGTATTCATGCTATCCTAAATTAACAGGGATGTCCTATGTAAGAGACACATAACATTCAGAAGACCTCTAGGGCTGTAATTTGTACTTCAGATAACAGCAGGAGTTCCAGGGACAGCAATAGGTATGATCAGAGTCTACAGTCTTGAGTAGAAAGAGATAAAGGCTTTAGTTAGCCCATCAAAGGAAAAGGGTAATATTTTAACAGCACACATTCCCTATTAGGAATAAGCTTTCAGCTCTATAAAGACCTGTGATCAATGGAGAGGATTGCTTGAGGAGCCTCTGTCTGCAGAAGAGGTTAGAATATCTATTGCAGCTTTCAAGAATGGTTAAGTACAGCTGGTCTTGTCTTGGGTCTAGGGGACAGCCTGTATCATCCCCCAGTGTGCCTTCAGACCCTGCTATCAGTTGTTATGGTGCAGTTGTCCCATCCTGAATCACCCTGCTGTAACTGTGGGTATAGTTTTGTAGATTTTTTTGACTGACACAACAAGACAGTAGCTAGTCTCAGCTATTTTTCCACTGAAGATAGTCACTTCCAGAGCTGCTGTGTTTGTGCATCCACATCAGTGTGTGAGCTTGGACCAGGACTGCACTTCTAACAATCTCCTGATCATCTCCACTTTGCTGCTGTTGTCCACACTGTGGACCAGTGTCAGAGCACATGAACTGAATTCCTTCTAGATGAAGCTAAACTGGCTTTGCACTCCAGCCATGCATCTACTACATTTGAATGGCAAGTAAATGTTTTGTCGATGGCACCTGAGAAGAGTTAGTCTACAATAAAGAAACAACTCCCCAAAAATTCCAAACCTGGAATTTCTATATATGGATGTAAGTACCAATCATGCTGTTCTATAAGCTCACTTCAGCTGTTTTACACTGCTTGCTACTGTCAGGCATAGCCACAGCACCTAATTCTTTGTTCTAGCTTCTTGTCTATTCCTTCATACATTTTAATGAGCTAGTTTCACATTTAAATACATTAGCTTATCTGAGACTGATTCTCATTTTGCGTCTCGTCAGAACTATTAAGATCTGCTGGCAGACTTACGGTAGGTTTCTGAATTTCAAAGCTCCAGGATTAGTGTTGGTGTTTTAGCCTTGGAACTTGCTGTCTTCAGAATTCTGTTAAGGAGATGAGATTATGAAGCTTCAAAGCACAATGTGATTCCCTTCTTCTGTAAGGTCTCATCTGTTTCATCTGTTTTTGTCTCCTTCTCAGGGAGAGGGTTGCTTTTTTTTTTTTTTGCCTTTTTTTTTAAATTTGTCTTACCTTTTTAAGTTCATAAAAAACTGCTGTTGTATTAGTGGCAATATGTACTTTTAAAGTCAATGCAAATACATAAATATAACAACAGCTAATGTCCCTGTAGTACACTACCTATTTACCAAATAATTGTCTTGGGTAAGTATCAGAAAGGCCTAAATTACAGTATGAACTTATCCTGCACTTCAGCTGTTGCAGACGTGAAAGCTTCTATGAAAGCTCTAAAAAATTCTGCCCAAAGGAAGTTTTTTTTATGTAATTGATGGACGAATGAGAAAAGAATAATCTCTCTTTGAGGATCTTTCTTTGGGGTAAAAAGAGAGGCAGTTTGTGCTGCAATGTTAACATAAAAGGACAGAAACCTAGACATCTACTTTTCTCTCAGTACACCAGTGTATATTTTCCTTACCCTATAACATAACGTGAGCCTTCGTCATTGTGCTTATAATGCACAGACTAAAAGAGATGGTTTTCAGGTTTTTAGGTAGCAACATCAACCTAAAGTAAACTTGCCATTTTATCCCTTACTTCTAAACCCATTCCACACACATTCCCAAGTTAAAGTTCAAGCTTGAGCTGTTTTGCATGGTAGAAATAGGTTATTTGACACTAAAGCTACAAACACTGTAGAGATGAGTTATCTACCAATTATAGCATCTTATCAGCTACTAATCCCATTAGTCTGCCTGGCTTCACTGTTGCGTGGCTTTCTTCGTCCTCTCAGGCTCAAGGCAGGCAGTAATTCACCTGTACTATTCAGCTAGCACTTGCAGGAAAGACAAGCTCTAAAAAATTCTCCTAGAGGAGGATGAGTAAATCACTAAATATCCCAAGAGTAATGTAGATGTTATGATCACTGGTGCAGGCAGTATGTAATCACATTTTATTGACAACTCCTAAAGATCAGTCTTCCTTTGAAGCTGCATAGAGTGAGGCTGAATAGAATACAGCTGTAGGGACTAATGCAACATACAGTGATGGGACCTGATCTAGCACCAAGTAAGCTGGTTTGGGTAAGGTACTGTATGCCTTTTAGCATAGAGGTGTGTGTTGGTGTGGAGTCATGGCTGTGAATTTATACCATATCCTTAGAGACAATAGTTTGCAGAGAGTCTGGCAGTTTGCTTACATGACTCTTAGCACATCTAAGTGTCAGGTAGTATGTTTTTGGAGGAGAAAGTAAAAGGCTGTGTAAGAAATCTTGCAGTAGAAAACTTGCAAGTGCAGTTTCTGCATAAATAAACATTAGACCTTAAACTTTTTTTAAAAAAAAATCATGTTTCATCACTCCAATAATCTCATCAATTCACTTTTGTAAATGCTTCCTTGGACACAGGTTTGGGAATTCATCTTTCATCTCAGAGTATGTTACCACAGCTTTGTAAACACCTGAATACAATACTGGGAAAACACTGACAATCATCTTAAAGGCAGGCTGCTACTAGCTACTATCCAACAACCCACAAAGTGATTCTACTTACCACAATAAATGGAATTTCAAAAGTACTTGGCTAAAATGGGTTTCAACTCTTTAAACATACATTAAAACAAAGTGAATTATTAGATGCATGTTTTGTGTATTGGTATCAATAATCATTTTATATTCTCTTTCTTGCAGGAGGTGAAGTCACCAAGCCCAGGTTTGCTCAGTATTTCCACGGCAGCCTAGCCAGTCTAACTATCCGCCCAGGCAAAATTGAGAGCCAGAAAGTGATTTCCTGTTTGCAGGCCTGCAAGGAAGGTCTGGATATTAATTCACTCGAGAGTCTTGGCCAAGGAATAAAGGTAAGGGATGAACTGACATCATCTTTGATAAAAATGTAGAGCTGATTTATGAAGTAGAGAGCCCAAGGTAGAGTACACACAGTACAAATGTGCTCCCAAAAGCAATGTAATTTCCCATAAAGTCATGCAAAGAAAAAGGGGAATGGTAGAAGAGCTGTGACATTGCAAAGAAAAATGTTTCTGATATTGCAAAGGTAGATGCTCAGAACGTAGGCTGCTGCTGATATTTCACAGTCTGTAAGAATTGCCAGATCATGTTCTCATGCTCATTTTGGTAGTTTTACAGAAACAAACATTGTTTCAAAGAATTACTGAATTTTGAATTGCTTTAAAGCAATGGAAAATGTAAGTGGAGTATCTTTCATCTAGAGGCAGCTCAGAAAGAAGTCCAAGTGCAGAAGGACTGAAAAATTCTGAGTGTATTCCAAGAGGAAAACAAAGTTATGAAATGTGAAAACTGGACAACAAAAAGTCAAGAACTTCAAATTTTACATTTGCATACAAATCCATCCACGTATGTGACTATCTTTATTGTAACACTTTTTCTAAAGACTGGAGAACAACATGTAGAGGGAAATACTGTTTCAATAGACACAGTGAGTGACCAGATTGCTTTGCATTCATTAAGACAACTTCTGTTCTTTTGGATACACTTGTAGAATCTTCAATGTAACTTCTAGAATGCTTACATGAAGTGCATTTTAACTTGTTCTGTACTGATACTGTTATTAGATGACAGGTATCCTTCTGCCTTAAGTGTAAACACACAGTTAAGCTATTTCCTAGTACACAAATGACAATACCATCTTCCAAATGAGTCGATCTTCAGATTCAAATAAGTGGGAAGATACTTCGTCTGCAGACTCTGTAGTCTGCAAAACAACACAGGATATTTGGTATTACGTTTTTCAGGGGAGAGGAGGTTGGTGCTATAGCACTTGATCTAGATTATGCAGTGGAAGTGCCACGTACTACATTTTATTAGCTGAACCTTTTCATTGTACCATTTAGGAGACTGACCTAAAACACACTCGATATCTGTCTAGGTGATAAATTACTGTGGTATAGTGTAACTGGTGTTTCTGAAAACAGGGGTAAAAATGTAAATTGAAAGTGAAAAGTTATGGAGCTTTATTAGCTCCAGCCTTTACATATACCCCCCAAATTATTTCTTTATCTTCATCGTACCTAGGACATTATTATGAATTTCACATGGTTGACTCTCCTAGAAAAATCACACACTTATGAGTAAAAGCTGTTTTAAAAGGACAATGCATACAATGAGTGGCTAGGGTTTTTAGGAACTTGAGTGTATATTCTTACCAGTAAGTTCTTTGCTGGGTTTTACTTGAATTAAAGAAGTGCATACTTGGTGCTTGGTATTTAAAAAACATCATAATACCTCTCCTATTGTCACATTCTGAAATTTGACAGTATTTTAGTAGTCTGTTTTTTCATGGGCTTGGAAAAATCCATTACACCTCCCCCACCGCTGCTCTAGCACAGGTGATTGGTTTTCTTACTGTACTAGCAACGGGGTGGGAAAAATTAAGATGAGGGATTGTTTTCCCCCTTTTCTGTCTTCCACCAAACTTCAAAACATTTTCATTTTCTTAATATTTCTTTAAAGTTACATCATTCTTTAAAGTTGCTTTCATTTCTACCTCCTCAGACAGATCAACAGTCTGTGTAACAGCAGAAGGCAAAAACGAAAGGAGCAGTCAGAGATGGATCATGGTAGGGTTTCTTATTGGGGCTTACAAAAAGAAGCTCAGATGAGAGTGGAACAGTTAGCACCTGACCTTCAACAGAAAATTAATAAAGAGTTTCTTATGACAAAAATAAAATAACCGATCTTACACAAGCATGTGTCACAGTTGCACAGCTGATAGTTTCTGTGTGACTATTTACATGGCACTTATCTGATTAAATATTGGCAAACTGATGCGGGGAGATGTTTCTGCTGGGCACTTTGGACACATGAAGCTTCACCTCTCAGCCACCTAGGAAAGAGCAATGTAGCTGTAATACAGTTCCTGACACAGCAGTGTTGGGCTTTTTCTGTCTGCAGGCTAACTTTTAGATATCTGTAACAGCTCTCAGAGACACTGTCTAAACTGTCACTATTTTTAGCCATTTTTAATGAGAAAGACAAAAATGGCTCAGACTAGGGTTTTCTCCAGTCCCTTTGGCAGCATTCCAGCTGTTCTGGCAGCTGAGCTATTAAGTTAACTAGCTAGCTAGTGTCTCCGTCTGCTAATTTTTATTTTGTACTTTTGCTAGCTTACAGATGGAAAAGAGAAGTGTATGCAGGCTGTGACTCATGTTAGTCCTCTGTTAAAAAATACCCTTCAGTGCATTATGACCTTTCTGCACAAGCTTTGAACCCAATCCCCTGTGTTCTTCTCAGCAGAGAACCCCATGTTTCATTTTGTTCTTCACAGTCTATTTATTTGCTCTTTTGCTTTTTAACCTCTCATTGTAAGGAAACAGACAGACATTGTCTGTATATTAGAGAATATGCTCATATAATCAATATCCAGCTTTTCAGTGTGAGAGAAGGGTGGATTTCTATGTGTTCTGTGCATTTCTTTATGTTCTGTGCTGTCAGTAGTATGGTACAAAATCAAGGGGGCTAATCTGCTTTTCTCTGCAATGCAGATGCTTTGCTGAACCAATTAAATGACAAAAAAAAAAAAAAAGGAATCAAGAAGAATTATGGTGAAGATAAAATCAAACATTTGCTATGCAGATATAGTAGCAAAGTTTCTTCATCAGCAAGACTGTTTTATGTTCAGTGCAGCGGACAGGGGACAGTCAGGGCTACAAGAACAGCCATTGTCTTTGCAAGGGTTGTTTGCTTAGAGGAGCAGTTAGCTTTGCGCAAGCAGCAGTTACATCTTATGACACTCTTATTGATCATGAGAAAAAGACAGGAGAATCCCCTATATTCTGTCTGACATTAATGAAGATCTAAGAGGATAATGTTGTAATTGTTTTGTTCATTCATATGGAAATATATCTCAGAAAGACAGTCCTGAGTAAAAACAAACAGAAAGCAGGAAAAATATGTTTCTGCATACTACTCTTGTTGAAGTGAATATTTTTATATGAGGAATGTGAACAAAAAAAATCCAGTAATAATAATAATGACAGTTAGTTAAAGTTTTGAACTCTACATTTGCAGAAATAGCATCACCAAAGTTGATAAGACTAGGAAAAATTACAACAAATCTGGATTAATTTACTATAAAATTAATTATAACAGTAATTATTAAGATATGAAATAAATGACTGACACGAGACATTTTGGAAGGAACAACGTACAGATTCAGCCAACAATAGCTACTAAGATTTTTTTTTCTTAAATCATTAGATTTTTAAACTTATGTCTGTGCAACATTACTTAAAAATGTCTTGTTTTGTACTCTGTACCTGGTACCTTAAATACTAATTGTATGCATTTCCCCCAGTATCACTTCAACCCTTCCCAGTCAGTCCTTGTCATGGAAGGAGATGACATTGAGAATATAAATCAAGCTCTCCGAAAGGTCTCATACATCAACTCTAGACAGTTTCCTACTGCAGGCATACGACGTCTCAAAGTCTCATCTACAGTCCAGTAAGTTGTACTTCAGCTAAACTGATTAGGACTATTTTTAATGAATTATTTTTTTTCTTCAGACAAGTAAAAAGAAGAATTTTGATTAAATTATGTTGCCAAATCATTCTTTTATGTTATTGAGCAAAAAGTATGAATTTCATTATTTTTAGGCTTATTTATTTTGTAGTTTTCCATTGCTATTTTCCTTTTAAGAAACTTCTCTTGTGACTGCAGTTTACTTGCATTCTGTTTATAGTCTGGAGCACACAGTCTGAACTTGACTGAACAGCATATGCATTTATTGCATTCTTATTTTAATGTTCATTAAAAAAAGTTATAGTTTCTTCTGGTACACTTAGAGCCATGACTTTTTATATGAGGCCTATTACTTCTAACGGACTATATGGCTGCAAGAACAGTTACATTCTGAAGTATGCTTGAAATCGTCTTTGTTTATATTCTTATATGGCTGTCATCACCGAAGTACTGGCGTTAAACAGAAATCTGTGTCCTTCCATTGTCATGCAACAATACTGAAAGAATCTACACAATAATGTTTATAATTCTGTATAAAAAGAACCATCTGCCACTCCTGAGCATCCTAAGGGGTACCTCTCTGTTACAGCAAGTTGTGCAGAGCAGTGAGAATAGATTTTGAGAGTAAAACAGTGCTAGGATCCCTCATCCACCCTGTGTACAATTCTGTACTAGGTTTAGTTTAGTGCTGTGGGCTGACCACACTTGGAGAGCATCTTCCAATTTAGTTTCACTGGAAGGAGTTCAGTTTGCACACTCCAAGGCTGTTCCATGGTATGTGCCAAGATGCTTGCTGTAAGGTAGAGAGTGTCAGGAGATCGACTTCAAAAGCACAGCGCTGATTCAAACAGAAATGCTAATGTAGGCCCCGCTAAATGCTAGGGGATGCCAGAATGAATTCATGATGGGTCCGATTTAAATGGATAGTTAGGCCCTTTTACTCACTTGTGACAAGATAACCCCATTATGTTCATTAGATATGACTTTAAAAATTGAATATTAGGTTTACTACACTTAGTTGTCATCATCTAATTTATTTATTTTTATCCATGCACTACTTTGTAAAATGTCAGTTAAATATCAAAATACTATTCTCATAGTGACCTTACTAAAGATCAAGCTTGTCACGATGCTAACTGTTAAGCTAGCCCTATGTAACTTCAGTAGTTGTGAATGTGGAAAGGGATGAGAGGAATAGAGCTGTTACTGTCACTGCTAGCCTATGTGCATGGTCATACAGATGCATGTCCTTATGTGTGGCATTGTCAAAGTATGGAACAAACTGAAGTGAGAAAATAAAAAAGAATGAGATGCATCAAGTGGGTTTTGGACAGTGGAAGTGTCACACACCTTTGATATGTAATGTGTTACATGCAGTTAATGAATAATGTATTTTTCAGATGTTTTGGTGAAGATACCTGCATTAGTATCCCAGATATCGATGCGTATGTAATGGTGTTTCAGGCCAATGAGCCCAAGATTACAATAAGTGGGATGGACCACTTTGCTAGACCAGCCGCACAATTTGAAAGTGAAAGAGGTGTTATTCTGTTACCTGACATAAGGATTGTCAGCACAGTCACTAAAACGGAGCATCCAGTGGAATTTAAAGAAAATGGTGGAGGTTTGTGGATTTATTTTAAATATTATTACTTACTGTGTAACATAACCCCTCATTTTTTGAAAAAGTAGTGCAAAAAAGTACCACAAATTCACTTCAGACAAATTAAGTTATTCCATGTTAGGCAACATTAACGCTGTACTGAAGACATTCACTTAGATTTAAAAGTGAACAAATCCCTATTCTCTTGATAGATCAAGGTGTGCTTCAAAAAGGTCAGCTTTCCCATTTAGTGTCACGTACTTTGGACTACTTTGTTACCACTCTTCTCTACATACTCTGCTTAATAATGTGTTTTTATTAGATTTTTGTAACAGAATTTTATTAATTGTACTAATACAGTGGAAAGCAGCAATTGACTATGGTTGTTGTTTTAATCTCTTCTTACATTTCCAGCTCTGCTACTGACTTTTGGGTGATACTTAAATAATGTAGTCACCTTGTGCCTCAGTTTCCCACCTATATAATGGAAATATAATTACTTGCAAAGATGTTTTTCAGTGATGACAATTTATTCTAATGCTGAAGAATGTGTGTATAATTATTTGACACTAGGTGAATACTCAAATATATAAATAAGGTTTAACTGTCTAAAGGAATTGTTCTTTTGGATGTTTCTGTGCAAGGTAAATGAAAAGCTTAGTAATATGAGGCATCATTCTAAACAATATTTCTTGGACTAGTATAAGGAGCTACTAGATGTACATCTCTTGAAAAGATAAAATCATTAATGATGTGCAAGTTGAAGGGGCATGGATTCCCTGAAGCTATTCTCTGTAATAACGCCGCTTATCACTTGCCTTAAACTACATCTGTCCTCTGAAGGTTGGAAAGTGCATTATATCACAATATCAACTGCATACAATGAAGGTACGTAAAATTAGTTCTTTCGTAGAAAAGAGTGATCATTGTCCTTCACTTTAGAGGCACTGTCCTTAAATATTATGACAGCTCCAAAACTGCTCAGTGAATTAGGAGATACTGCCCTTCAGTTTAGTTTTTAAATTTTGTATATCTCAATTTTTCCTAATACAATTTTTGCCATAATTACTGTTGTAGCACCTTGCAATCTAAAAAGCCTGAGTCTCACCTTCAGATGGACCATAGCAGCATTTCTTAAACTACTGTTTAATTGCCTGGAAGTCGGGTACCTCCTAATGTGCCATCTCTTGTTTATATCCACTAAGAGCAGTTAAAATGGACAGATAATAATTGGTTGGGGGAATAATTGTGTTTTGCAAAAGATTATTGAATTCTGATTCTCCATTCCTGCATTCTACAGCTTGAAGTACTATTTTTCTCAGCCCAGATATTATCTGACAGACCAAAGTACAAAACAAAGACAGCCATAAATCTTCACCTGTATCTAGCTATGCCTATTTTTCCACTTACTGGGAAGTTACATAACTTGATCATTATAACTGTAGGAGAGATGCACATGACATGGCAAGGCTGAGGAGGCTGATTTATTCACCATGTATTCCCCAGTCGCAGGACAGGTTAGGTCTGTTGCTCATCAAAAGCAGAGCAGGAAGTTGCCAAAGGCAGCAGCATGACTATGGCTCTGAGGCCTTCTTTACCTGTAGGGGACCCCTGGAATGCCAAAGTGTTGCTGCTTGTCCTGCCTCAGCAGAGAAATCAGTGTGACCCGCCAGTAGCCAGAAGTGCCATCCCTCCCTTTCCTGTTTGCCCCGTAGTAGCAGTCATAACTTCCCAAGAAATAGCCCAACTCATCAGGCTTAGCAATGTTCAGATTTGCCTATCCTGCAAATTTGAGATGGCTCTGCATTTCTGACATAAGTTAAAGCTGTTTCCAGCTGTACCTAGAGTTCAGATACCCAAATTCATTGTACCAGGAGTTGGGAATCCAGGGTATAAGGTTTCTCTGGCTATGCTTTGCTTCCCCATACACCCCCCAAAATGAAAGTCACAAAATGGGTGTTAAGTTCCAAGACTGCAGTCTCTGTGCCTATGGTATCCTCAAGGAGCTGGTTAAACAGTCTTTCCAGACCCTTTGGGCTATGTTTACCAGAGAATAAAAATAATAAATTGATATGGTCCATTTCTTCCGGGGCAGATTTTTTTTTAAAGTCATACTTATTGAAGGATAGTCAGTTTAGAACTCAAGTTCGCCAAGTCACACCACACAGGCTCTTGAAATTTATGATAATACCATGTTCTAGGATCAATGGCATAGTGTTCTTTGTAGTGCAAATTCTTTATGGGTCATAGAATAACTGAGCAAGTCATCAAAACATTGATGTATTTGTTACATATTTTTCCAGTTCAAGTTTCCTTGCAAAAAAAAGAAGGAATGTGTGGTACCAATCTGGTATCAATACTGTACTGAAAAAGCAGAATTGTTAACATGAATTTATTTCCAGGATCAAATATCAGTTTTCTACTTCCAGTACTGTTCTTGAATGCCTTTTATTATAGAGCAATTTATCTTTTATCTCACTACGTATTTGTAGGCCTTCATCATGGCAGCATTTGAACAGTCACAATGCTTCTCTCTTGATTTGCTTCAAGTACACTGTTTTTAATTCGAGTAAAGAAAATTCAGCCATCTTTGCAAAAATTGAAAGCCCCAATGCAAAGCACATAAAATGAATCAGCTGTTCTGGGATTCTGTGAGCCTTTCTCTTAGTTTCTTAGTTTCTTTCTGTCTTTTTTTTTTTTTTTTTTTTGTATATGCCATGTGTTCACAGCCAATAAGCCAGTGGTATTAGAAGAAGTACTCCACAACTTGGATTTCTGTGATATTTTGGTCAGTGGTGCAGAACTAGATCCTGAACAAGAGTGTTTAGAACTAGATCATGTGGAGCTTCAAGGAAAACATCTAGATGCTACAAATTCCACAGCAGGATATTCAATCTATGGTATGTTCATGAACTTTGCCTTCCCTTATTTCTTCCCACCAACAGGTAAATCTTTGGAATGAAAGGACTAATCTGAAAGAAAGCTGAGGTGTACTACCTTTAAAATATTCCAGGAAAGATTGTGTCTCAAAAAACATAGTTACTTCTTGCTCTCTGGGTGTGCTGTGTTTATCCATTGTCCTCCATGAATACAGCACAGCTTTGTCTCATCTCTTCACTCCTCCTGCTACTCCCCTAAAAAAGAAAAATAGCAAAAAATAAAAAATAAAATAGTGTGGGGGTTCCACTGTACCATAACAGTGGAATGTGTGAATAAGGGAATTCCTTAGTGCTCCTGCACTCAGTGCTGGTAGCTCACTGGCCTTTTATTTATTTATTTCAAGTATTTAGTAATTTATTCTAATTCTTTATGGTTACATTTGTTCTTCTCCATTATGGACCTACATTCTTTTCCAAAAGCTGTTTCTCTGTTAGGGAATATTTGATCCACTGCCATTTTCAGACCATTTTGCATTTTCTGTGGCTGTTTGATTTCTCCTGCACTGCACAGAGCATTTGTTGCACAGCATTTTGTGATTATTGCTTCACTGCCACCATTTCAGGTGTGGACACCATGCACAACTATGAGCTGGTTCTTCGGCAGATTCGATATCGTAACTGGTACACTTCTGCCACCTTTGACAGAAAGTTCAGAGTCAAGTGCTCTGAGCTAAATGGGCGTTACACCAGCAATGAATTCAACTTGGAGGTAAGCACTAATTCAGTTAAGCCCTTCTTTTCTAGCACTGCAGCTGAGCAGTAGCCTCATCTTCAATGACACTGACTTTTCTTTAAAATCTGTAGAATGATTGACATGTTCTGTTATCAATAATCACACAGAGGAAACGTTGTAAGTTCTATACAAGGAGGACGTTGACATTTGTCAGCACTCCTCAGTGTGGGTTCGTCTAGTCAGCTGCATATATGAGGAGAACATGATGCTTCTCTTGAAATCCACTAAGAGAGAATTACTCTTTCTCAGTTGGAATGGAGGATAAGGTAATAATCATCATTGGTTTTCCATAACCTAACTGTCACATGAAATCTCCTACAGGTGTTTTTTGTTTTGTTTGGGGTGGGGTGGGGGTGGTTTTCTTTGTGTTTTTTTTTTTTTGATGTATACACTTGCTTAGAAGTAAATCATCACAGCCTCATCATTTTTCTTACATTAGTTATTTTTTAACTTAACCCATTACACTTCTCTTTCCTGAAGTGTCCACCCTTTTCATTTTTGCCAAGCAGTACCTCCTTATGATAAGTTTTATAATTTGTTCCTCATCAGATGGAGGTTATTCCTGGTAACTTACATGATTTCAGGTTTCTTTGAGAAGGAAAGTAAATATACAGCTAATGAATGCTTAGGATAGACTTCATCTTTTGTACTACCTAGACGTGGTCAGTTGCCACAGGAAAATTTGGCTAGCACTTTTGAGCTTATTTTTGCTGATACTAAGTCCAGTGCATCACAGTGGCTCCAGGGACAGAGAGTTGCTGCTGATGCATCTTAGCAAGAATCATGTACCTAGCCTGAAGAAATATGTTACCTAGCCTGTAACCCAGGTACCAAGTAACTACAGGAGAAGGGCAAGATCTTACCAATACACTCAAAATTTAACAATTGGTTTTGAAGGTCTGTACATATTTAAGTCCTATTGAAATCTCTTCTCACTTTAGCATTCTGCAGCCCTGACGATGACTTCAGGGTTTGTGCTTATAATATAACTATGAGTAGGACAGAGGAGAATGGATGGTACCTTCAAAGAAAGTCACCCTGAAAGGAGGGATACAGGAATAGTTGAGACCTCTTTTCGTTCTCTCTTTGGTTTTAATCTCTATAGGTTTGATATATTGTCTGTTAGTATCCTGAGTGACAAATCTCTCACTAACTTTCAGGGAACATCTAAAAGCTGATCAACACAGACAAAAAAAGACACTACTTATCCATACAGGAAAATCAAAAAGAGATTCCTTTCCTGCGCCACTTCAAAGTCTCCAACTGAAGGACCGCTAATGCTAGAAATCAGAAATATGTTAACCTGCGTATTTTTCTCTGGCCTAAAAGAATGAATTTGACCTTTAAGGGATATATAATGATGTTCCTATCTGCTGATGAACCTCTTATTACAATATAATGTATTATGGAGCCAGCCATCTTGGAATACAGAGAACTTCCTTTTAGTATCTGATCACTTATTCTTCACTTGTCCCAGGTTAATATTCTACACAGTTCCAATGCCAACTTTATGGACCATGTAAACCATATGATAGTACAGCCGCAGTTTCTCCAGTCTGTCCACCATCCAGAGGGAAGAATAAGTGCTGTTCACAACTCAGGTATGTGATGCCTTTTCAGAGACTGCTTGTAATCATGCTGGTAAGTCAGTATTTCCCATGTGGTTCACACTAGTCAACAAATGAAGCTCTGAAGTACATAGTTAACACTTTGTGAAACCTCACCCCGATCATTGCATAGCTATGACAGATGGCAACATTGAATTCTCTCTTCCTGAGGTGGTGCTTTGGAATTAAAAACTGGTATCCTTTTTTAAGTCTACATTAAAGGTTATGTACTCTGACCCCAGCTAGTTAACAAAGTGTCTTGTTCCTAGTATTGAATGGTATGACAGATAACATTTATGCTTATATTGTCCTTATATGTCTGTATTTCTATGGCATATTAATTTTTGTCCATCTGTTCCTAGGCAAATAGAAGTGATTTTATATATACGGATATATACACATATATATATATTTATATAAAAACAATAATTGGTGCAGTGCTTCTGCTAGCTGCTGTCCAGGCCTTGGTCTGGAGCTCTCTGCAGAGAATTGCTCCTAGGCATGTACAGGAACCATTAGTACACATTAAATCAGAATTTGAACTGAATGTTTGGGCTGTATAAGTTAAAATATCTACCCTAATCAGAAACCTTTTCAGTGAAGTTAAACCCAGGCCAAAGCTATCTGTTTCAATGCTGGATTCTGACATACTTTTAGCTTAATGATACATGTGTAAGGAAGTAAAGCTGATGTAAAACGCAGGTAATCATAAGTAGTTACAGACAGTTATGGTTAGAAAATTACTGAATTTTTCTGTAAACTTGTATGGATATTCTGCTATTGCAAAATGAATTTTGCAAACTAGTTCTTTTTTTACTTTAATGTTGTTTTGATTTCAGCATTCTTAAAGGCAAGGCACCAAAATGGGGTACACAATTACTGTAGCTCCTGCAACTTCAGTACCTAGGTAGCAAAGGTACATAAAAGTGGCAGCACTTCTCCACTAACACATACAGTTATGAAGCTGATAACATAAGAATAGTTCAGAGAAATGCCTTCCTGTGTCTAGCTGAAGACAGAGGCTTCTCAGAATGCAACAGAACAGTGAGGAAAAATATCTTGAATCCTGAAGAGTCTCCCAGTAAGGCTGTAATACATGGAAATAGAGTGGCAATGCTTTAGTTTATTTTGGGAGGATTGAAGTGCCACTACAAATATTTGAAACCTTCTAAAATAAAATCTTGGAGATACACTTTTTCTCACAAGTGATGTTAATGCTTCAGTTAGCTATAATCGGAAGGAGACAACATGCAGTTAATTGACCCCAAATGCAAAAACACTTGTTCTGAAACTAACTGATTCTGAGCTGTTTGACTGCTTGTCATCTGTAATGAAGTGGCTCGAAAAGCAAACATTCGGCATGATCACTTTTTACTAAAGGGTTGTAATAGTCATTAGTAGGAGTCTGCAAATGCCATTCATGTATGCTGTGCCCTAGGAGGTGGGCACATGTCACTACTTTCTGTAGTCCTAAGCAGATGGCAGAAAGATGGCCAGAGTCTCACTCCGAAGGAACAGGTGCCAAGGAGGGAAAAAAATAGACAATGTGTTTAGTGTTTTGTAGGCAATTTGGTCCATAGATATAAGCCTATTGCTTTTTCACTTTTTGTTCCAGTTGTTCCAAGTGTGGCTACTATTGTTATTGTGATCTGTGTGAGCATACTCATTCTCATCATAGCCTTGGGGATCTATAGAATTCGGACAGCTCATCAGCACAGCTCTACAGACAATGACGGAAGTAAAGAAAATGAAATGGATTGGGATGATTCTGCTCTGACTATTACTGTCAACCCCATGGAGGTACATAACTGAAGCATATTATTATATTATGATAATACCAGGAGATAGTCTGGACGGGTAGCTTGCTTAGCAGTGAGTTTAAAGCTTCCTTCAGCGTACGTTTATTTAGGTTTGGCAGAATAGTTGTGTGTACATACAACTGTACTGTGGACCCCAGCTCAGTTTTGAACTCTGCACACCGTGATAATATTTGTTGTCATAAGTAATTGCTAAATAGGATTATGTAAAATTCCTGGGTACACCACCACCTCTCCATTCATCTTTGCACCCCAGGCACCCAAGATGATGTAGTTAAATTGTTTTTAACCTTTTTAATTGTAAACGCTAATACACTTAAAGGAGGGGAAATTATCATCAAGTCAAAGAAACTGACACTGACAGGTTAAATTTTGGCCGCTTGACTAAGGTATCACTTATTAATATTCCATTCCTGTTATGGTAGGTTTTGAGTATTTGCTACTGAATGGTATTGCATTTGATGTCTAATAGCCACAAATGATGGAAAGCAGATTTTCCCAGCATGCAAACATTTCTAAATGATATGGAGTAAGGGTTTACATTCTCATAGCCACTGGCTAGCAAGAATGGAATTTTCTTCTACTGTCTCTCTCTCATTTCTTTGAACGTGTTGTAGAAATATGAAAAGCCTCACCAGGCAGAAGAGGAGAGTGCAGAGGAAGAAGACATAGAAGATGAAGAGGAAGACACGACCAGTGCTGAGTCAGATGAAAGTGAAGAGGAGGAGGAGGAGGAAGAGGAAGAAATGATTGCCCAAAAGGGAGACAAACAGAACTCCACCAGGCAAGAGCAGTTGGAGTGGGATGATTCAACACTCCCATACTAACATACATACTCTGGCCACGTTGCTCCTTTTGTATCACCAATACAATGTTTTTCAGAGTCTATGAATTTATTGACAGGGTTTGAACTTCTGCTTGCCTATAACTGTTTTGCCTAAAATGATCTTGTTGTAGTAATTGGTGATAGAACTGACCCTTTTCCTACAGAGCTTGGAGAACGCATGGTGCAAACATACTGGCATCACCAGTAATAGAGTAATCTAGAACTTGATCTGTTAGCAAGTGTAGGCCTCAATTTCTTGTTTCTGTACCATGGGCCTCTGACGAAAGTCCTGTCACTCAATCCATAGAGGTTTTTGCCTTTGCTATTTTTTTCATACAGGAGAGGTCTGAGCTTGTTATGAAGAATTATCTATATGGGTCCAAATAACACAGCAGCCATTTGGCTTCACACTTTTAAAGGTGTAAAAATATAATTCCATTTCAAATTAGGACAGTTTCAGTGCTACAGGTGACAGAGACTGTATTCCATTTGTCGTCTCTTCCTGCCTTCTTGTATATTAACTGTCTTCTACAAGGGAATATTTAGGACTTGACCTGGGATGCATGTGTGCCTATGTAAAACTGGACAGTGTATTTTTCAGCAATGCTGTCAGAAACCTGAAGACAGGGACTTTATCCAACTTGCCCATAGAGGCTTAAGAAAGTTTAAAAAAAAAACAACAAACCAGCAACAAGGGGATGCTGAAGGCTACAAAAAATAAAATAAATTATTGTATATCCACAAATTAATATGATCTTACAGAAACTGTAAATTCTAATGGAATTGATATACTGAAAACCTGTAGAGTTGCTCATTAGTTATGGATTGAACAATTTGCAGCAAATCAATGCTTTAACTGTCTGTCTTGTAAAATCATTAGCTTGCTGCAGTATCTTACTGAAGGAGTGGAAAATAAGTGACCCCATTATTCCACAGGTATGTACGGTTGGGATTTAAACAATGATTTTTACATGAAGAAAAGGTTCCCTTTTGCTTTATTGAATGCCAGCTGGAATTCCTGTCTGGCTTCATTCTATAAAACATTATGCCCTGTTTCTTCTGTACACTTACCACCCATGAGTAGCACAAGAGAAACATATACATCTGTCAGCCCTCTTTTGTGCTCATAATTTGCCTGCATTTCTTCTTCCTGAAGCCATTTTTGTTGACAAAAGGTTTTATAGAGCAGAACAAGAACAAATAAAACCTACCTGGAACCAAAAGAAGAGAAGAGAAGAGAAAAAAAAAATCCTAAGAGGTTGAGAGAGTATTTTACTTTGTTATGGTAACACAGCATATTTTTCTTATACACTGTTTAAAGATATAAAAAAAAAAAAGGCTACGTAAAATGTGTTGGTAAGTCTGTGTGGTGTGTTTTCTGTCCCCTTTCCTTAATAATCTTTGTATCTTCAAATGCTCTGCATACCAAATGATGCAGCACTTGCTAGGATAACTGTTCTAATGCATATAAAAAAAAACAAATGGCATGGAAGTGACTGCTGCCTAGTGGCTTTTCTGCTCCTTTCCCAAGAAGTTCCTTTTCTTTATTACTTCATCACTGACTTTTGCGTTTGTAATTTGCTACTTCAAATGAGTTACTTACTCTTTTCTTCTCTCCCAAAGAGACAAGCAGTCAGTCTTGCCACAATAGGGTGTTCCTGAGCACTCATGAATGGTAGCTGATCCCACAAAGAATAATCTAAGAGATCTTGAGGGTATCCACCTCCCTCAATAGTTTCTGTTTATTAGAACCTGGTCTTAGAATATAGAGAATGTATTGTGCTTTTTTTTAAATTTATCATCAGTGTTTGTTTTTGTTTGTTTGTTTTGTTTTGTTTTAATTACAGTTTCTGCATCTGATAGCTGTAGGGAAAGATTGACCTCAACTGGTCATCGTAGTTTAATAACTGGAAAGTAAATGAAATGAACCCTAAATATATTTTAAAATTTGAGATCTTTATGCTCTTTTTGTTGTTGTTAAGACTGGAAATACAAAAGTTTTGTTATATGTGCAGTCCTGTTTGATTTTTGTACTGGTCTCTTACATGAATTAAAAGAATATTTACAGAATTGAGCCCAGATACATAAAATTTATCTGCAGGAATAAAGATCATATAAAATGAGCTAAAATTTCAGTTTATGTACCATCTAACCAGAACAGAAAGATTTATGTTAGATCATTTCCTAGCATCCTAGTACCTTACATCATTTCCTAGTGTTAATTTTTTTGTTAGTGACATGAAGCAGGCCGTTCACGATGCTTGCTATCAGCACATTTGTTAGCAAATCTTTCTGTTCAGAAAAAAACCAGGAGATCTAAAATTAAAAGTAGATAATTAAATGTCAATTTCAGTTTTAAAACTGGACTTAAATTATTTTTAAAGTCTCTGTTGTTCCTAGTTATTATTATTGTTGTTATCACAGCAAACATTAGGGCAACTTGAAAACAGCAATTTAGAATCTGACTGACAGCCTTTAATTCTTTTATACGTTTGTGTCTATATAGGTGTGTTTGTCTATCTAGTGTTTTTTTTTATCTTTTTGTTACTGGAAGCAAATCTTTTCAGGTCATGCTAGTACATCACAAAAGAAGCAAACATGAAGTATTTTCTCTACTGTAGACAAACCTACCTTTTCAGACCTAGGCATAGTAATAAAAGAATGTGTGTTATCACTAGAATTTGGTTTGCAACAAAATATTCAGAAAACTAAAATGTATCACTGTACATACCTTAGATTGCTCGGTGGGGTGGGTTGTGCAGCATTTTTCATTCAGATTAACAGAAAAATCCTTGTCCGAAAATGTTAGGAAGAATAAGCTATTTCTTCATGAAATGGACCTTAGAATATATGCGTAGAATTTAGAATTTGACAACAATGGCTTTATTAGCAAAAGCTTACTAATAGAATAACATATAAATATGAAACTTTTGGAACTAATTTTAACAATAGTGCCTCCTCTCCATGAATTTTTTTGGACGTAATCTAGTTGCTTAAAAACCAAGCCAAAACACGTGCATCTATATAGGCATGCATACACATACACAGAGCTCCCTTAAAAGCAAAAAATACTCTACTTTCATTAAAAAAAAAAAAAAAAAAACATTTATGCTGAAAACTCTGAAAGGGCAACTGCAGTGTCTGACTCGTCAAGTTGTAATGTTTATCCTTACCCCAGCTGCAAGGTTGTGCTATCAAGACACGCACACAAAAAGGTGGCTCTTTTTTTACAGTAGCAATAAACAAGTGCATCCAAAAAACATCCCTGAAATGGTACCTGTAATAAATGACATTGAGAATCTGTGACTCCAGAGATTTAAAATGACATCAGACCAATTACAGGAATTTTAAATTACAGGAATTCTAATTCAAGGCTGGGAGAAAAAAAAAGGAAAAAAAAAAAAAAAAAAACCACAAACCTACAAATGCAAATTTAAGCTGGTGATACACTGTGTTGTCTGCATTAATGTAACAGTCTAAGTTGCTTTTTTTTTTGTGATGACTATCTCACATTTCTTTTTCACTTCCTTCCCCTCCATGGGTATTTTATCTCTGTAAACAGAAACAGACCTAAAGATGCACAGTTGTTGAGATCAATCTCAGTCTGTACTGCATTGGCTGACACCAGTTCAAATTAGAAATAGACATGTAGGGTTTGGGACATCTTTAATGCTAATTAAATAAAACATTTGTGTTGGAATACTTGTTCATTCAAAAAAGCAGTAGCATCCTGCTCAGCTGCGTTTAAACTGATGAGAACCTCCCCTTCCAAGGGCTACTGTACAGGTGCAATCTATTTCCCTTTCTGGTGTGTTGTGCTTGGCTTGCTCTGAACGTGCACCATCTGTGCTTCATTCAGGAGGAAAATAAGACTCAGAAAGGGTCAGAGGGTTATAAAGGTTATCTAGTGGGAATGGAATCCACTGTTCCCATCACAGAAGCTGCCCCTTCTACAAAAGTGAACGTGATGCCATAGGACATTAGCAGCCCCAGGATAAGGACTGGCCAGAAGTTAATTCATGTAGCAGCCCTAACTTTACTTTGGCAAACCTTCTGAATCCTGTGGGTACTAATTGTCTCTTTCCCTAACCCACGAGGCAGCTCTAATGCTTTTACCTAGTGGGGATCCCAGCAGGCTGTGCGATAATGCTGCCTCTAATGGAAGTTTTGGTGCCAGCATGTGCACCACCCCCATCATCTCCACTGCCATCCACGCTTAGCAGATGAGGAAAATGTCAGGCTTTACAGAGGTGACAGCAGGTAACAGTCTAATGGGGTGGCCCCCAACAAGCTGCTGCTGGTGTTCTGGAATATACACTATACCAAAATTAAGGAGGTTTGGAAGAGCATGTGGATACTTATTTAGTATTTACTTATTTAGGGAGAAAAAATTAAACTGTGAGGACATCTCCAGGGCTTGTAAACGTCTCTTCTTTCCTTAATTCCCAATGCTAACCAGATTAAGTATATCCAGACCAGTATAGCACTACCAGGTTTTGTATGCCTAGTGAAAATGACACTAAACACCTCTTAGCATAATACAACTTCCCTATAAGCTATTTCCAGGAATACAGCTGGTGGCAAAGGAACCAAATACGCTCATGATTAACACCCTAATTGTGATTAACACCTTAATTTTATTTATTTATTAGCAAATTTGTTTCACCTTTGTAGTTGTTTGCTGGATGTATACTATTTCTACACTACTCCTAAAAAGATCCCAACAGCTTTACAGCAACAGTAAGAAAGAGAACACCTCATTTGGCAAAAAATGAAGGTATCATAGTTTATACAAAGGTATTTTATAGTTAGGTATTTGTCTTTTGTTTCTTGATGAAATCCCATTGTTGAAAACAAAATTTCATGAAGTAAAATTTTTGACAAATACTGACAGTTATCAGAGTGAGAAACCACAGTGATACAAGTAGAATTTTGAAAAAACATACACAAACTGATACTATATTGCATGCATATATATGTGTGTGATTTAAAATATTTAACATATTTATATAGAAAATATACCTACCTAGATTGGAAATACACATCTTGTTTTCTCCAGGGTTTTCTATGAAGCTGTATGGATTCAAGCAGCACATCTAGAGATGGAGAATAGCTGAAAATGCTGGAATCAAAGTATATAGAGTGCCCTTACAATATGCCAGTTTGGTGGTTTTTTTAGGATCCCAGTCTCATACTAGTCAACTTCTGGAAAGTTGAAAATCGGAGACAAACAACCAATGAGCTCTGTTTCTGCCCTGATAAAATTACTAACAAAAAAGTGGAAATACTGGCTACAGGGGTGGGGGTGGGGTGGGGGGGGTGGGGGGGCGTGGAGCTGAATGTGTAGTAGAGTAGCCTCAGCTTGATGTGTCACTCACTTTTGATGGTAAGCCTTGGGATTGTGCACCCCCGCATGATCTCTGTCACTGCTGACCTTTCCTTAATATCTGGTTCAGAAGGTTTCAAGACACCAGTCACAAAAACCTAAGGCAGAGAGAGAAATAATAACAATTTAAAAAAAAAAAAAAAAAAGTCAAATAGATCAAAAGTAAAAGCGCCTCTGAAAATGCTAACTGTATGTAATATGCTTGCTATATAAATATGATCTTCCTCATGTTTCAGCCAGTATCAAAAACCATATAATAATACTGGGTTTCTGCCTCCTTATGCTAACCTAAGAAAGATGACAGGCTTTGTTCAGGACACATCATAAAAGCCCATAGATTCTTTAGACCTCATAGAGTAAAAAGTGATGCAGATGTTGCGAACAAAACACCCCACTGCTTTTGGCTAAGCCATACTTCATAAGATATTATACTTTCTACAGTACCCAAAAGCAAACAGTGATCCTGCACAATCTTTGAGAATTAGAAAATATAAGAAAATAGAAGAAATGAGAAGAAAAGGGAGAGGAGACGAAAGGAGAGCATAACAACCAGTGTTGGGAGTGTTTTAAGCTGAAAAGCATCAGGTCACTGAATGTGTTCAGCTTTCCAGTAAATAAGATGATGAGAGTCTCAGATGAACCAACAGATGAATTCAAGTGTATCCTGTGATCAGAGCAGACTGTTTGCTTTAGCACTGGGGTCTTTTTTGTTGCTGTTTGGCGCATTTTTTAGATTAGTTTCTCCTGGGAGCCAGATTCTTTTGTATTAGAGAATAAAGACACATTTGAAGGATGAGCACTAATGCTACAGCAGGGTAAAACAAGTAGACTGTTAATGCACCCAAAACCAAAAAATATTTCTGCAAAATCTATCAGGAAGATTGCTCCACAGATACCTCAGCAGGTAACTAAGCTTTGTTGCCTTTTATATGTAACAGGGTACAAACCTGGTATGTTTTAGGGATTTTTTTTTTTAAATGTATTTTTTTTTCCCCTAAAGAAGACATTCATAAAACAGAAATTTGGAATGCTCAAACTAAGCAAAAGGGAAAGGAGTGCATGGACTTTTTCTTCATAAACTTATGTCTAATATAGGATTAAAATATATATCTATTCTAACACCCACAGGATTGAAGGTTAACACAGGAAAATGAAGCCAGGAGGTGATATATGTTCATATCTTCATTCCTGATGATGGATGTCTCTAGATCAGCTCTCTTGTTTCCCAAGGGGAATTTTGCTGCCTTCTGAGTAGTTATTGACAGTGGGTCTATAGTTAGTTACAGTTACAGTTTCCATTCTCTCCTTGTAAATAGGAATAATGATACCAAAATCCTTTGCAAAGCGCTATGAGCCCCATAGTTGAAAAGCACTGCCAAAGAGCTTGCTGGCGTTACAATCCAATAATTGTGTTGCAGCACTACTTACAGCCCTCCATTGCAGAGCACCCTAGACACACAAAATGAATGGGAATGGTTACAGTCGAGAAACTGAGACTCCTGTTTCCGTAGTTATCGCTTAGGAGGAAACAGCCACAATAGTTTGAAACATTACTGACATTTAAAAGAGCATTCAGAAAAAGCCCTCATTCCTATTTTCAGTTCTGTAACTCGTGGAAATTCTGTATTCATCAGCTGTAGAAGCTACAGGGCCATGTATTGTCAGTATTTATGCCTCTGCTGAGAGCAAAGAAGCAAAAGAAATTTTTTCAAAGCTAAGTACATTGTTTGATAAAAGAGAGCAGCTTTTACTAGGCCAGGTGCATAAAGCCTGCCAAAGGCAAAGAAAAATTGGTTCCAAATGTGGGACAAAAGTTTTACAATAGTACTATATCACTACATCCTTATACTACCAAAACCAGAAATTTTGTGGGAGTAAAGGCTTGCTGCTGCCCTACCAATTCCTTTTCTATAACTCTGGATACAGTTTTGCATTTTCAGAGTTTAACTTCTTTGCTAGACATAAAGTTCTTTCAGATTCCTTTAGGTTTGTTAACAAATGAAATATTTTCTAGCTTAATTTTTCAGGATATATGAAGAAAAAAGAAAACACTATACAAATCGTTAAAATTACATCTTCTTTTCTATTTCTTCCTCCCTTAAACGTATAAATGAATGTGAAAGATTAGACCAGATAACTCTGACCAAGCCTGTTACTACTATGCTATTTCAAATCAGTATTGACATTGGCAGCAAATTTTTGCCTACAGTTTGCTAATGTGCACATACCGACATGAGAAGGTGGATGGTTGTTTTAACTGGGCATGTTCTTTGGAATGTGGATTGGATTAATTGCAGTCAGTTCCTTTTAAAAACTGAATTGCGTTTGGGCAAGAGTGAACAAAAGAGGAAAGAAAGAATAATCCATGAATAATGGACAGAAAGAGTTAAGGTTTGCAGTTGATGTAAAAAACAAACAAACAAACCCTGGAATTTACTAGAGAGGGACTAAAAGCTTGAGTGTCAAACAGTAATAAAATGGAAACATGCCATCTTCATGTCCAGAACTGACAGTTATCAGCAGTCAACAAGAAGAACCAAATATAGGATGTTGACAGGTTCCTGAGGTGATGAGGTACGTATGTGTACATATATATATATATAAAAAATGCGTAATACCACTTCATCATTCCCAGCATGGGGGCGGTTGTTGCGGTAATGAACTAGAACCTTAAGTTATTTGAAATGGTTGTTGCTGCCCGTAGCTGGTTCATTAGTTACAGCACCTCCAGCAGAGCTGGGAAGGGAGCAAGACCATGACAAATATTACTGCACCATGCCTGCATTAAGTAGGAAATGCTCTATGGCTAAGGCTGGCCAATGGTGATTTGGGCCAAAGCATTTGGTCTGCAGTGACTCAAATATAATGGTACAGTTATCACACATTTTAATTTGAAGTGTGCAACAGAACTTTGGCACAATGACTGTCCTGATAAGCTTTAGAGAGTTTCTGCAACCAACATACTCCATAGATTGGAGGAGGAACTGGGAACACCCAACAAAGACTGTACTCCACATTGTAAAGGTCCTTAGGTAAATTTATTGTCACAATCCAATTTCTTAACTGTCCATATAGTTAGGAACCTTGATTTTGAAAAGACACAAAATGCAAAAAAAATAAAAAAAAATCAAGGATAACAGTAATCCCTGTCCAATTCTGAGAGCTGAAGCTGTTATCTCCATTCTCAGAATAAAACACTGGCATGTTCATTGTTAGATTCTCCACAAAGTAATCCAAAACATGAGGGGGATATCTCAAAATATTTTTTTTATATCATTGTAAATACTGCACCAGTAGAATCTCAAATAAATGCTTGATTATGGTCAACGTAACAGTCGAACAGTCCTCACAGCAGGGATAAATGTACCAGACTGGATTATTGCTTGCAGGTTAATAGACACTGGGGTTCACGTTCCCACTGATAATTGTTTCATTTAAATTTCAGTGTGTGGAATTTGCTGCTAGACTCATTAAATCTTAGAAATAAAGATTAGATGCAAAGAAAAAGTAGTACAGGTAGCATATTGGGCTAAGAGTGCAGAATTGTTCCCTAGAATATATTTTCTAGTGTTAGGGATGGGGAGGGGGGTGTTTCAGCTACTTATATGTTTCTAAGCCTGGGGCTTCTACTGCTTCCCATGGGAGAGTATTCTAGAGTCTATTAAAAATCAGCATAGAAAGCTTTTCTTGATAATTAATTTAAATAACCGTATTTCTAATTTTTATTTCATTAGTCCCAGTTACACCCTTTTGCACCACCCAAAATAATTCTTCTAGGTATGATGTATATCCTTTGAATATTTTTAAATAGTGATCAAGTTCATTGCCTTTGGTCATTTGTTACAGAGGCTATGAATCACCCCACCAACACCCCCAGTTCATTCCTTGAGTCTCAGCTTTTGTTAACTTTTCATGGAATTCCATCTACTACAAAATAGATAAATAAATAAATAAATATCCTATTACCTTAAATTTATGTTGAGGCCTGATTTTAAACACATTTTGCAGTAATGTGTGGAAGAGTTCAGACGCAGCATGAATGTGGCAGTGTCTTTTATGTCAGTAGGATTTAACAAAGCCAACCAATAAGCACTGGAGCCAAACAAACAATACCTACTTAACAAAGCAGCAATTTGTTAAAATTTATATAGTTGTCACTAGTGTGAAAACAGAAATTTTTATGTGCCCATGCTTTTCAGTGCATTAAACTGTAATCACTACCAATACGTTTCTTTAAGACAGACTAGTGTATGTTGTTTCTCCTCAGATCTGACTGGTAGAATGCTCCTACTTTCTAAAACGATTTCTAGCTTCACGTTAACTGCTGCAGTGAAACAGAGTCGTGCCAAACTTTCTCAGCACTGCTGTGCCTAACATTATGTTTCAGATTTGCAATGCACATATGGTCTCTGACTGTCACGATGACTATATGGTTAGTTTTCAAGCATGCCCCAAGCAAATCTCTGTTTTCTGGCTTAGAAGCCTGATTACCCAGGCAGCCAATTAGGATGTAATAGTCAGCTTGGCTCTTTTACTTGATATTTTTCCTTCTTCTACTCCACCCGGCTGTACCTGAAAGCCAAAACAACTGAGGTCCTTGTGCTCAAAGGCTGTGGAGATTCTTGCATCACCATCTCACTATGAGCTGAGTGAAGTAAAACCGTCTCCCTCATTTGCTCTGTTTAAAAGAAGTAGCGCAAACAGGGGAGCAGGCACACCTAGCCTTCCAGGATTGACTTCCCTCGGCACATCTCTGTGCCTAATAAAAGCATCATCTAGCACTGTACAGATGATATTATATGGAATGTTAATTGCCATCACATAATCAAACAAATGACTTCCTCAGAGTTGGCTAATACAACGCATGAGAAAAGTTAGCAGAAATATCTTTCCACTCTCTAAAAATCCTGTGTCACTATAGATGCCCATCACTCCTCAGACCACCTTTCCAAAAATGAGCCATGGCATGAATAATTTAATAAATTATTAAGTCTAATAGATTAGGTGGGGAGACAATTAAGTCTTGCAGGTTGAGGTTGCAACAACACAGAGGGAGACAAAAGACTTCCTGAGCAAGGAACTATGAAATGTGGCTTATCATGTGATGAGCAGCAGAGCAGGAATCAGAATTTCACCCCAAATGTTGTTGGAGCTTGGTAAAAGGGATTGTTTCTGGTTAGAATTGGCCAGATAGCTATGAAATAGCTTACATGTAATTCAAGCTGCAGAATTTGAAGAGCTGAAAAATAATCTCATACTGAGTGTAACAGCTCTAGGCTCTAATTGGCTGGGACAATTCAATCTCTCATTTCATTGTAACTTGACAGTAAAAGCGATACTTCATCTAATTGCAAAAATGTAGAACTTTTCACATGTAGTTCATCATTTCCCAGATTTGCTTCCATATTGGTGCATTAGTTCTTGTTGAGAAGCAGTAACTGCAGTTGGTAGTGTCTCTTTTGTAACTTGGGATTGTTTCCTAGCAGACAGCCTGATCTCTGTGTAATTGTGGCCACGTCTATTGACAATAAAAAAATATGCCAGGTAGGATTCAAATGAACACATACTCTATGTTTATGACTGTAGAGGACCAGCTCTATGGTTGTGACTGTGTCTCAAACCAACAATCTCTTCAGTCCAGGAGAGATACTCATTATATAAAATACCTTAATGTGTATGTGAAACAATCATAAAACACATCTTGAAATGTCTTGTTGCAGATGCTAAATACATTTATGAAAGTGTGAATATATACAATTTATGCAGGATGATGAGTTAAATGACTATATGCAATGAAAAAATATGAATATGAACTTAAAATGATTTTTGAACACAGAAAAAAATCTGCTTTTTTAAAAAGAAATTTTTTCTTTATGAAAATGTACAGTAAATGTTGACACGTAGTAAAGTACATTAAAGTTAACTTTACATATAGTGGGAATAAGTTGTGCGCAACCCTCCTCCTGTCCTTCCTCCCATGGCATAGTGGTGTATTTCATTAAAAAACATGTCACTTTGCACCTTTTTATGCATTTGAGATTGTTAATATCGTGATGTTTTCCACATAATTTACAAAATGCATAATGGAAATAGATCTGTTATTTTAAAAGTTGGCCTGTACATCTGTACATGTATAAAACCAGATTCATTTTTGTGGTCACTATGGCACTTTCTGTGAATTGGCCAATAAATATAATTTTAGAATTTCACATAAAAGATAATGTTCTGTAATCTTTATTTCACCAACTACTGAGATTTTCGCATTTCCTGAACTAGATCCCTTAAACGCTAACAGCTCTGGTGGCAGAGGTTAAATATCTGGTCTATATCTGTCAGCACTTTTTCTGATTCCTGGGAGTAACAAGTCATATGCCAAAAGATTCAATGCAGTTTTAAAACATTTAAATAACTTTTCATCCTTCTTCTGAGAATATGGGAAGGGAACGTTTTGAAAATTTGTTAGTATTTACATTTAAAGTCATCTATTTTCATACTGCATTTCAGTCTGACAAAATATGATAAAATATTAAAGAAAAACCTGGTTATACAATATTTTACACACTTAATATGTCAAATAGTAAAATGTGAAAAATATAACTTGGAGTAACCTGAGTAAAAATTACACTCGCACAGTTGATACGTGTGTGCTGATCAGGAGGGCAGGAATATGCCTGACTCCTTTTTGCCTTGTGCTCTGTCTGGAGCTTCCCTCACCACTGGCTCCTCAGACCGAATCTCATTCTTTAATGAGATGACACACTAATTATGTAAGGTATGATATCCATCACAATACAATAGAAACTCAAATTTTTTTTTATTATTTAATTAGCTGCTCTCAGTTAAGTACCCAACATCTGAAAACTAAGACACAATTCAGCTCTGTTGAATTTTCAAAAGAGTCTAAGTCCCACCTCTGAAGTCTCAGTGAAGGTAAAAGCCTAACCTGGACCAGTGATCACTGTCCCCAGTCTTAGCTGGGTCATTCTGGGCACGAGTAGTCATCATCATAAAATCACAGAATGGCTTGGGTTGGAAGGGATCTTAAAGATCATCCAATTCCAACCCCCCTGCCATGGGCAGGGATGCCACCCACAAATCAGGTTTGCCAAAGCCCTGTCCAGCCTGGCCTTGAACACTTCCAGGGATGGGGCATCCCCAACTTGGATCCACAAGTCATGCTGAAAGACGTTGCACTTTTGATTTCGGTGGAACAGCATCCCACAGCTGACTAGAGGTTTGGAAAAATCCTTCAGGGAAAATCTTGCCTATATGCTACAAACAAGAGGCAGTGAGCCTAACCCTGTTTTGTCATGGTTGCAGAGCAGCATTACAGATGTACAGATTTCAAGCAGAAGGTAGTCCCTGCTTTCTGCATCTCACATTCAGACAATGGAGCCTGTCACTGTAGCCTTAGCAATCCGTTCACACTGTTTAGCCAGATCTGGTATACTTCAGCAGCAATACTGAGAAGGCTAAACATCAGACAATTTAGACATATAGAACTGAAACAAAACAAAAAAACTAGTAAGTAAATACCTTTCTATGAATGCTATTTAATATAGTATATACAATGGATACAGTATTTACTGTGAAAATGGCTTTCTTTATGCAATTAAGATATACATCAAAGATGCCTGCATATATGAAGGTCAATGTCATAAAATATCATAAAACATTATCATATTTATCTGTAAACAAGTGCAATAGCCTACAGGACCTAATAAACGTGGCCTTTTTCTGAGTTAAAATATGTAATGATTCATTCAGAGCAACTGTGTAGAAACAGTTGATACTCATTTTTAGCATTTGTTGATCTATTCTTATTTAGGCTGTGTAATAAAATTCAGCTTACACATAAGAGGAGAAACATATAGTAACTTAGACTTAGCCTTGTTTTGCTTCCTCACAATTTCTGAGTTTACAAAAAAGCATAGCTGTATTACTGCAAAAGTTGAGCTAAATGCAGTCACCAGGCATGTTAGCTTAAGGGGTTTGCCAGCCAGTGTTTCCTGACTTAAGGAAAAACAAAAACCTAACCTGCCAAATCTCATTAATATCCCATCCTGTCCTAATTGTGTTAGCAGTCTCCCTTTGTCAAATAGCAGGAACCTTGCAAGCAGGTGTATGTGGTTGGTCTGCCTCACACTGCAGGCACATCATACGGGAGTGAGAGCAAAGTGATGGGGCAAGCAGCTGAGGACTAAGCTACCATTCCGAGGGACATCACCACACTGCAGAAATGGCCTGACAAAACTTTAGCAATGGCAAACGTGAAGACACCTGGGACAGAATAAGCCCCTGCAACAGTGCAGGTTGGAGGCTGAAGAGGTAGAAAGCAGCTTTTTGGAATACGACTTGTGGGGAGGGAGGGCAAGGTGGACAACGTGGACAGGAGTCAGCAGTGCACTCTTTTGTTGGTGAACACAACCATTTATTGGCCACATTAGTAAGAACATACTAGCAGGCTAAGAGAAGTGATTATTCCCTGTACCTGGCATTACTGAGGTTGTATCTGAAACTCTGTGTCCAGTTTTGGGTTCCCCAGTACAAGACATCGACAAACTGGGTAATCTAGTGGAGGCCCACCAGGATTGTAAGGGATCTGGAGTACAAAATGTATTGAGAAAAGCTGAGAGCTGCATTTGCTCAGCCTGGAGGAAACTGAGGAAGGTTCTAATTGCTGTCCTCAGCAGTTTTTTCTTAGAGACACTACCAAAATGACAAGAGGCAACAGATGGATGTTGCAACAAGGGTAATTGCGATTAGATAGAAATTCACAATGAGGCCAGCCAAACACTGGAAGAGGCTAGGGAATCTCCATCCACAGAGATATTCAAAACTCAAAAAGTTGAGGCTCTGAGCAGCCCAACCTAACTTTTAAGTTGGGTCTAACTTTGAAGCTGGCCCTGCTTAGAGGCAGGGAGATGATAAGGGTGGGACCACGCAACCTCCAGAGGTCAGTCCCAACCTAACTTTCTCTGATTCTATGCTGGTAATAGTTTACAAGGCTCACTGCAGTTATTCTGATTGACAAAATGCCTCATTCCTTTACTTTAAGCAGTATTCGCACCTACTTTTTAAAGTCTACTGGTTCACAATTAAATCCTCACTGTTACCAGCCTACAGGAGGAATGAGTTTTACAGTAGCCAGGGCTTCATGAATCCCTCACACACTAATTCACATCAACTTGGCTTTGGTATAAAGCTCCATTTGGGATAATGTTCCATTTTCCTCTTTACCTAAGGAGAGCCAAAAAGATATATTTAAATAATCCTTCCTGCACTCCTGAAAGATTATTCCCTCTAGCATAACATGCAATTAAATATGATCATTTCCACTCTTTAATAATAAGGCTTCCTGAGGGTTTGAGATATTACTTAGGAGTTGCTGTGCTAACTGCATCACCCAAGGAAGGCCAGGCCCATCATCAGTTTGCAAAGCTCCAAGGCCTGTTTTCTTAATAGAAAAAAATAATAATAATTTTTAAAAACTAATTATCCTTCCCTCCTTAGAGAGCAATTCCTGCCTGTTTTTCTCTTCCTCTCGTCCTTGAAAGCAATCTGTTTTTAAACTTTTTTTCTATCACCATTTTTTTTAAAGAAAAAAAAAATCTTACATCACACATTAGTCCCAATCAAAGTAACCATTAACTGCTGGCATTCTCTCTTAATTTATGATATAGGTCTACTATGCAATGAGCTAAAAAGATATGCAAATCACTGATGATTTTGACCACACGTTTTCTTTCTAGCAATTTAAAGGGTTGTAACACCTACCAATAATTCAGGATGGGCTTTTCCAAAGTTCTGAGTCTCCTGAGTCTAGACCTAATCAATCACAATGAAACTGCAGTGATTCAGAGAAAGAAAACAAAATTAGTTATGGGCACTCCAGAAAAAAATCTGTAACTTCCCACCATATGTGAGTATTCCAAAATAAATATTAGAAAACATTGTCTCCTAACAAATAAATTATGATGTCGTCATGTTTCATTGAGAGATTTCTTGAAGAGCTTCTGAAAAATCAATGTAAATATCTGCTAGTGCAGCTTTATGGTTTCTGTAACTCTCTATGCAAAGAAACTTTTATCATATAATAGGCAATATTTTCTATTTATTCTACACATAATTCAAAATCTTTGTTGTGTTTGCAGAAACTCTAATGGCATCTGTGATCTTCCTTCTTGAAAGGCTGTGAAAAACCTTCAGTAGAGCTTACTGGTTTAGTCAGTCCAAAAAGACATCTCAGGTAGTCAAATACTGCAAATGAAGCTTTCCCAATCCAGGAAGCTGAAAACCTCTTAAGATGAGCACACAAAATCCCAGCATTTTATTTCTTAGCTCCATGCACAAGATACACTAGCATGAAAAATTAAAAATTAAAAAAAAAAATTAAAAAATTAAAAAAAATATAAATAAAATTAAAAGTTAGCTGGAAATTAAAAGTTAGCTAATACAAATTGCTTTTTGCTTATTTGCAAGTTATTACTTGTACTAGGGTAATATTTAAGTGACACTCCTCTACCATGCTCTGAAAACAAGAAACTGGAAGCTGGTCCTAGTCCCAAGATCAAGTGCAAGGTGAGATAGTAGCAGGTACTATAGTAACAGAGGTTAATGGTTAGCTCTTATGTGGCACATATTGATGGCTCATGTATAATCAAGAAGTCATTTCAATGCATTTTAAAAGATGTAGTTGGTCAAATGATCTGCTATTGCACAGAGAATTATGAGACACAAAAAATTAAGCAGAGAAGATTTAGGACCAGCAGATTTGCATTTTCCTTCATGTCATGATGAAGTTTACTCTGCCGAATACAGGAGCCAACAAAAGCCTTAGTGGTCTAGTTGTGATTTACTGTTATTCAGGTTCAACTGCAACAAGCTCACTGAACTTTGACCAGCAGCAGAATCCAGAGTCTTCCTGGTTTGCTGCCTTCTACAACATGCACTCACTGTGGCAGCCATACTACAGCAATGGCCAAATATTTTCTCCTAGCTCCAACACTGCTATGTGACCAGATCTGCAGTACTCACAGTCTTCCTGCCTATTCTCCCACTTTCTCCCAGTAAGAAGTTACAGCCCGATGTTTTTCATCCAAATGGGACAGATTGGGACAGAAGACATAGGGAAGAAAGATAATCTTATCTTCAAAGATAAACACATCTTAAAAAACAAACAAACAAAGAAACACAGCAAAAAACACCATTTAGATGTGTGTGCACAGCACACATTCATCTCTACCTATACCTTCAAGTCTGACATTAATAAAATGACAGGTATTTTCTCACCATACCTGTCCGTCTACTTCACAGAGCCCTCCATGAAAATGCACAGGTTAAATGGCCACGTGGATACAATATCCTTCCCACTAAAGTGTGGTGATGATCTTCACTTGATCATATACAGTCATTGGGGTGGGGAGGAAGAAAAACGTGTCTTCAGGTTTCCAGGAAGTACTCAGGACATCAAAAAGCCAATAACCAAGGGTGACTTGGATTTTGATGCAATTTATTTTGCAGTGCCTTTCTATATAGATCTTAAACAAAATTTTGCTCTTAATCTGCAGTCTCAGAAGTCTGAGCCACACTGTGGAATGTTCCTGCCCTGACTGTTCGAGGATGCAGATAATCATTTCAGAGCACATGCTCTTTACAGAAATACTGCGTGTTCCACAGTTTCACAGAAATTGCAGAAGGTTAATTAGATAATTGCTGCTTTAGGATAGCTCCTTATCTTTGTCTCATCGCCCTCCATAGTCTGTTTGGTGCTCAGATGCCTGTTGTCCCCTGTTTAATACTTCGCTTGCAAGACTTTTTTTACTGTGTGTTTTGTAGCCTGTAGCATGGATGACTCTTGGATGTAATCTCAGGAATGCTACCACATGGAATGGGTAACAATAATTATTATTTTAAATTCTACTTGAAATGTGACATGGTAGACTAGATAAAGAGACAGGCCTAAAGTCTAGTTAGTGAGCCTAGACTATTTTCCTACCCTTTTTGCTCAACATTTTCAACATACACGTCACCTTCCTTTGTAATTCATTTTCCCCACCTGTAAAATGGAGCTAACAAAACTTTTCTAGTTATCTTTTATAATGTATGGTAAACCCTGCTGGTGCTAAGTCCCACATATAAGCTTATATAGCAAAGTGACTATCCTAATATGATTACCACCAATCATAAATACTGCTGTTGTAAGTGAATCTTGTTCTACCAGTGCTTGTTTGCAAACTGAATCTGACTGTGACATCCAGCTGCCTAAGGGAAAGCAGATAATTGCAGTAGTGACAGTCAAGTCTTAATGAAATCCATTATTTATACTGATTATTTTTTTTTTCTGTTAAGCAGATGACAAATACATAAGGATATGGCAATCCCTACATGTTAGAGCTTAATATGAAAAAACATTGATTCTGCAAGGCTAAAGAAATATCTGATCTCATAAACTTTACGCCCAGGTCTACAGCAGTGTAAGACAGCAGTAGAAATTAGAATACACTGCTCTACATTTGCCAAATATTGACCATCATATTAATAAAGCATTTAGCTGATGATAGGTCTGCTTTTCTATAAAGTGTCACAACAGACTTCCCCCAGAATATTTAACAAACTAGAAATACTTTCTACCACATTATCTATATTAATTAACTTTATGGTTCTAAATTCCATTATAGATAGTAGAGGTTCCAGTTCTACACAAACAAGAATTCAAAATAATATAATATTGCTGGAGAGATACCTCCTGGGGTGACAAAATCAAGCAGTGTAACAAGCAGAGAGATCCATGCAGAAAAACAATCAGAGTTCTGAAGCACACAATTCTCATAGTTTCTTAGTCTTATATCACATTACGTTTTTAAAAGTCTAAATCCTAATGAAAGCTTTCACTCTGACAAGGTGATTCTCTTTACAAACAACGCCTCATTATTCCAGTGAATGGCACCTTTTTTTTTTTTCAATTAGACCTACAGTACTACCAGAGACAGTTAAAACACAAGAACCAGAGCTTCCATCTAAGAATAAAACTGTCAGCCATCAGCATTACATTCCCATCATACATTTGCTTAGGAGACAGCATTACATTCCCATCATACATGTGTTTAGGAGACAACAATACCACATAGCTGGTGAGAGACTGGGAAGTAGGAAAGCAATGTAGAAATTCCTGAAATTACCATGAGCTGAGTTCAAAGGCTGTATCCTATATGTTTCTCCAGTTTAATGGCAGCATTGTCATTTTTAGGTTTCTTTTCACAATAAATAAATGCTCTCTGTCCTGAATGGCTGGTTTCAGTTCCATTTAGAACAATAATTAAGAGGTCTAAAATAATAGGATGCAAAGTATTAGTTCTCTATTGCTTAGGTAAATGCCAAGGAAAAGCTGAGGCATTAGCCAAAATAAATGTTAAGATAAAGTCTACTAAAGCAGGAAGCATCAATATTATTTATGCTATCAAAAGTCTAGAGTACACGGAAGTTATTTTGTTTGCTAGCTTTTACTGAAGTCAAGACATGTTTGTTGTACTATTTCATAAATACCTCCCTTTTGAGTGCAATAACTACCACAGTGAGAATTCACTCTAAATACCATTTGCATTTAAGGGTGACAGCAAGAAGTAGCTAGGATTTCAAAATATGTCTACTTAGCCGTGCTGGAAGGGGTTGCATTTTGGTGTACTTCCATGTGGTTTCGCTTTCAAAAGATACTGAACGACCACTCTCCAAAAAATACGTTCATTTTCCTGTCTCCTCCAGAAACGTCAGCCTTTGTTCAACAGCTGCTTCAGAAAACCTGTGTGACGGAAACCAGTACCTACTACCCAGGCGCACACACACAGACTACTACTTTCTTGGAAAACCTAATAACATTGGAGGAAAACATACAGAATAAACACTGAGACAGCCTCAATGCTGCCATTTCACTGCTTGCAGCACTATGAACTGTGGAGGAAGATTCAGGACCAGTGACCAGATTCTACAAACCCTTCATCCAGACTGTCAGAGGGAACACTGCTGAATACATTGCTGTATTGTGGAGAAGGATGAGGGGGCATTAAAGAAAGAAACAAAAAAATAAGTCACTGAGAGTCTTTAGGGGGAAAGGGAAGGAATAACTCACTGGAGAGCTGAGGAACAAGAGTTAGACTTGCTTTTGATGCTGGGCATGACTATTAATACAAGTTTTAATAACAATAATAGGTTAAAAATAAGCTTTGCTAGTTGGACTCTGGATGGGAAAATCTCCACTTTCTCAGGACCTTGTGGAATCACAGAAAAAAAGAAAAAAAGAAAAAAAAAGTGTCTTAAATATGAAGACTGCTGTCTTCTTTTGTACTTATTTTTGGTGATATGAAGTTACATTAACTAAAAGTTTTCTACAATTGAAAACGCAATTATTCAGCACCAAGTCACAGCCACCTGCAATGTTCAAGTAATCGGACTTTACTGCTATGCACAGTCACAGAAAGCAATTGTTCACCTTGGGATTATTTGCACTTAGCGTATATTAATCGCCATAGAGCAAGAGAGGTGGCTGGTACACATTAGTACAGGGGTGACTGGCAACACTAAAAATTATGTGTTGACAATTGAGAGCACTTTGCATTTATGTGACATCTATACACAGGTACAGAAAAGTATTATGTTCATTACATAATTTTATTTTTTTCTACTGGATTTCTGGACTTTAAAAAAAAAGAAGAAGAAGAAAACAAACTAAGGACATGTTTCAACTAGACTGAGCAGATTCTGCTTACCTACATCAGTAGCATTTTGGTCAATCTATATAGTACTCCTCCCTTCTCCCATAGTTATTAAATATCTAAAGTTAAACACAGGCTCTCATTCGGTCAACAACCAAAGATCAATAACCAGATGAAACTACACGTATTGCTTGTGTAATGTACTTTATATATTGATTAGTTAATTCCATAAAGTATTTTGGATCTTCTGGTACAGAGAATGAGATGGGACTGTAAGACACTCATTAGCCTTTCTGACTTGGCAAGTACATTCAACACAGATTATCTATTAGCAGTTTATCTGTGAATAAAGAGTGCCATAGGTGAAGAAGCTCCCATGATGGCTTGAGGCAAAGGCAGCTGGACTGCACAGGGCTTAAAAACACAGGCACAACACCAAATAAATGTAACTCCCTGGTCTGCAAAGAAGCAGAGCGGATGTGTCTGCAGAGTGCAGAATTCAGGCTACTCAAGGCTGCTGTGCCTGAGCTGGTTTAGGTATAAAGCCAGGCTGGGTATCTCCACGCAGCATTCCCCACACTACCTTGTGTTTCACACAGCTTATTAGCTCAGGCTCAGTGCTGTCTGCAGTCAGTGAGGATTGGCTCCTCTCAGAGTCCTTTTCATTACCCCTCTCTGTATGCTTTTGCATTGCTCACCCCAGCAATGCAAGCCCCTGGAGTACTGACATTCTCAGGCTATTAAAAATATTCTCCTAGCTTTTCTGAGCTGGCAGGCTGGCCTCTAACACTAGCTGGAAATTTTTCTTCCACGATCTGTACCATGCTTCTCTGAAAGTATTATGCCTCCCTGATACTGTTGTTGAAACCTCCTTTGTCTCTTGTAAAGGGGTTTTCTTATCCAGAAACAGGCTTCTGCTTATGTGGGCAGTGATTCATGGGCAGTGTCATTAGGAACTGAATTGAAAACCCTGGAGTGCATCACAAACTCAGCGTTGCCAGTCTTTGCTACTTGAGCCACTGTCAGATTCTCTGTATTGAGCTGAAATTTCTATTATGCTATCTAGATTTAATAGCTGCTATTAATACAACTTATGCTTCATTAAGCATGAATTCGAAGTGAACCAGGCTCTGAAGTCCTGGTTCAATAAAGTGCTGAAGGACAAACAGAACAACTATTTTTATTCGTAGAAGTGTCAGCAGGATGGAAAAGAGCATTTGTCCACCTCAGAATGAGGTGGCTCTTTTAGAATGATAGTATCCTCACAGATTGATTTTTCTTTTTCTTTAAATAAACTTATCTTGTTTCAGTCTTAGGTAGGAGGACAATGAATACTGCCCTGAAATACACACCTATTCTCAGGCTCAAGATTTTTTTCTTGTAAGTCCTTAGCATATAAATGGCTAGTTAAAGACAGTCCTTCTAACCTGCCTTGCACTTCCAGGTGCAACTTCCATATGAATGGGTCTGGTTTACCCAAATGCCCCCTGCAAAATATGCCATATCTTCTTGCAGTCATATTAAGATGCCTGATGTCAGGCAGACATCCCAGAAGAGGTTTGTACTGCATACTGCAAAACCAGTACACCAAGCAGTTGTGCTGCAGCGTTCTCTGCTTATGTGGATGTGCAGGACAAAGAGCAGACTGTACATTGGCTTGTTCTGCACTCTCATGACCAGTACAGACACCTGAGATGTTTTCTAACATCTATGCTCATAGACGAAAGCAGCAGAGTGTGCTTGTCTCAGGGATAAGGGTCACAGGAAGACCTCCTAAAAGTATGAGCCTTGGTTTTGGATTCACATATGTTCTCTTATTCCAAAATGGCTTCAAAATGGGATCAGATTTAGGTCTCTATAAATAGAGTATGAGCACTATACTAACAAGCTGCTGAGCCTTAGAACTTATCTTAGAATGGTTGGTTATCCTGAAGTAACTGGGAAGACATACGAGGAGCGGCTGAGGTCACTGGGCCTGTTCAGCCTGGAGAAGAGGAGGCTGAGGGGAGACCTCATCGCAGTCTACAACTTCCTCATGAGGGGGAGTGGAGAGGCAGGTGACCTATTCTCTGTAATCACCAGTGATAGGACCCGTGGGAACGGTGTCAAGCTGAGGCAGGGGAGGTTTAGGCTGGACATCAGGAAGAGGTTCTTCACCGAGAGGGTGGTCGCCCACTGGAACAGGCTCCCCAGTGAAGCAGTCACTGCACCAAGCCTGTCTGAATTTAAGAAGCGATTGGACTGTGCTCTTAGTCACATGGTCTAAACTTTTGGGCAGACCTGTGCGGTGCCAGGAGTTGGACTTGATGATCCTTATGGGTCCCTTCCAACTCGGGATATTCTATGATTCTATGATTTCTGAGTTCGTATGTCCAGAGAAACAAGTGAAACACTTCCCCTCAGTACCACACACAAGTTGGAACCCATAAGAGAATGCAAAGAAGTATTAGTAGAAAAGGGTGGCTGATTACAGAAAGACAGAGGTCCTAGTATAAATGAGTTAGGATACCAAGGGACTGGAGGGACAGGAAGAGGTCAGTTAAGAGGAGAATACAAAGGTAGGGCAAGTGACACAGGCAACTGGCTGTGCCAGTATGGTAACCAGTGCTGTGCGGTGTAAGACGCTGAGCCATGCTGCCTGATGGGGGATGGCAGGCACCAGACACTTGTTTAAGTGCACTCGTTTTGTGCAACTCTGGCATGCAGGAATTGCGACTTACTTTAGGGAGTTATATAAAGAGGCTATCCAAATGCCAAGAGATTTTGCAAATGTGTGAAAAACAATGAGAGTCCTATGAGATACATCTTTTTTTTTTTTTTTTCCAAGCCAAGGAAAGAAAGATTTGTTCTACCTTTACTTAACTGAAAGCACTCCTACTTTGTTTTCTTGACCCTTAGTGGCTAAAAGACCAGTATCATCTGATTTACTCTGTAGATACATAGATTCCAAATAGCTTCATTATTGTGTACCAAATTCTAACAAAATTATTTTTGTCTTCCTTGTATCATGCATTTGTTCTGAATGTGCCTGTTTGAATTTGTCCTCTCTCATGTTAGGCAAATGTCACCTGTACCTCCAGTCATGCTCCTCAGCTATGTAAATCCTCTAAGACACAGCTGTCTTCATCCCTCACTGTACAGGAATGAGGCAGATAGTCCAGGAATATTTCAATTCTCTATGATCTTTGTGATGGTCTTGTGATGATAGTATGCTACTCATTCCACAAGTCCCACATGTTACTAAGTCTTCCATTCAGCTTGTGCTCTGTGTAGACCTCCAATGTTAACTCTACAGCTACCTAAGTTTTCCAAATAAGTACTCTGATTCAGAACACGACTGTATAGGATGTTCAAAGCCCCAGTTGCTCTGCAGCAAAGCTAGACAGAAGTCCCCTCATAGTGCATTTTATCCACATCAGGCTGTATAAAGAACAAGTTTTATTAGAGACATGAAAATTATCCTTAACAACTCAGCAGAGAGAAGTAATAAGCTACAAATATTGAAAGTTCTGTGCAACAGAAAGGAGCAGAACAGAACCAGTTGGGAAAAACATATGCAGGAAATGATGTTAGGAGAAAAACTAACCCTTCAGGATGGACTGCCTCCTCTCCTGCACAAGGAGCTACTGCTTCTTAAATATTTCCTTCCACCTACTGAATTTCCAAATAAGAACTATTAACCATCAGAGAAACGTCTAACCCTTTTGCCCCATGAAACTTCTGTATGATGAAGCACATAGATTTTGAAATGGTTAGACACAGCACAGGGACATCTTTCTGTATCCTATAAAACACAGGTATCACTCTACACACTGCAACTATTTTAGAATAAGGTGCTGCCACTAATGACCATTCAAGTTCTCCTGTGCTCGTCAAAACCGCTTTGCTGCCCACAAGTGACAGCCCATGGAAGTCAATTCACGACTCAGCTCTTTAGCTATGTTCACACGACACAATGGAGTGCTGTGGGGAGCTACTTGAACCAGCCTGAACAAATTAGCTTGCCTACACAAAACTTCCATCACAGGGCTAATTAACAAATCTCTATGTTGCGCATGGATTTGAACTGTACCGTGCAAAATTCTAATATGAGAACAGACACAGCACGCAAGAGTTATATCAAACATCTAAGAGGGATGAATACAAACAATTTTTAGAATATACTAGAAATTCCTAGACAATTGAAAACAATGTTAGCCCATCATCTTCTTAGCTTTTATCTAGGCAATATTTTTGTTGTGCAATATAGTAGAGGGGATTTTTTCAATTATAGGCAAGAAGAAACCAAATTTTGAAAGCATGTGGCTCTGTTATATCAAAGTTTGTCTAGCCCATGTGAAAATACTCAATTTTAAATGTATCACACAGAAATGAGTAAACTGCCCTAAACAATACAGTCATAATGAACAAATGAACAGAAATTAATTCCTCTGGGGAACTTTTGCACAGATTTTTAAAACTAGCCTCTGAGATTTGCTAGCTGAGATATAATTATGCATGATCTTATGAAGAATGATAAAAAAATCTGAAAAAAAAGCAATTGCACTTTATTACATACAGTAGCTGTTTGGAACAAATTGAATGGAATCCTCTTGGTTTTTATTTTTAATTGGTTTCATAGGATATTCCCATAAGGGAATTTTTTTTGACCAAAATTCCACTGAGATCTTTTCATCATGTTTGCATAAGTCTGATCATCCATCATTACTGAAAACCTGTTATATTTCTAGCTCTAAGTCTAATGTAAAGCATTTTTTCTTTTGACATTTCTTATGTTAAGCCTCAGATGGAGAAAAGACCACAAGCAGCTCATAGGCATCTTATACATGGTATTTGATAAGCTCCTTGTGCTTGAAGTGAGGGAATATGTAACAAGCATCCTAAGATTTGTAAGTGAAAGAATGAAAACATGAGAAAAACAAATTTACGGGCAAAGAGTCTCCTTATTAATTCTACAGTGTTTTCATCACTTCCATAGCTCACACTCATTTTTATTATGCTTGCTTGGAACTACTTATTTTGAGAGGGAAAATTGCATCTTGCAGACACCTCCCCTTTTATACTAAGTACCAAGATCACTTCCTACTTCCCTCAATTTGGTCTGAAAATTAAATAACTATCATTTTTCCCATTTTCTCATGACAACCAAACATCAAGTTTGTCCAGTGGCTACCTGCAGAAACTGCAACTAGTCCACAGTTTAATTCACAAGGCAGACACTCTCCCTGTTAGCAGATCCCTGAAATTTGGTCTAAACTATACTTCCATTTGTAACATTTGAGTCCATAAAGGGCTGGACTTGCCTAAAAGGACTCTGAAGGTCTGGATCCAAACAAAATATCCAGGAAGACCAGATGTCAGCTTTGTTATTCCTTTGTTAAGTCCTGGCATAAAGACATACCAGAAAGGAAGTAAGAGGTATAAATTTGCATTTCATAGGATAATAATGCAGCTTGTCAAGGAAGATCTTGACAGAAGTGCAGATATTAATTTCCAAGATATCTGATTCCTGCTTCTTTCTTTAGGCATTAAGCCACACAATTGAAGTGACAGAACAACCATCAAATTGCCAGCCATCAGCTGCAGAGTAAAATAACCAGAATGCTAAATGCTAAAAACATGCATATGGATATGTTCATGTGCCTTAGCCAGCTTTTTAAGCCACAGTAATTGAATTGCCTATTCAGTCCACAGACTGATCAATAATGGAAATGCCCTGTGAAACAACTGAAACCAACTGACAGACTGGCTTGATCAGGAATAGCCCTTCAATGCAAATTACGCTACTTGACATGATGATGTCATCAGCAAAGAAACTTAAATAATAGAAACAAAATAAAAGTTCCTTGTCAATAATGGGAGGTTAACACAGGTTCAAGAATGTTTACTTGGAAGCATACCAACAGTGTGGCAGCATCACTTTGTTATTGCCAATGTAAAATTGGAACAAAGAGGCAGAGAGTCAGGACCAGTATGTTCAAACCATATCTGAATGTGATCACCTCTAGTGGGAAAGACAGCTTAACCAAAGTAAAGGTAGCAGATATTATTACATGGACAAAACTGGCTGCATTCCTCTGATATTCCTCCTGTATATGTGCTTCAGAGCAGTAAGCACCACTGTATATGTGTAATGAGAAGTCAGTTATATTAGCACTAGTTTGAAACCCGATTTACAGGAAAGAGGGACAGACATTTTCATGTGAACATAGAACACTAAAACTGTATGCCTGATATTTTCTTTGGCCCTTCCCATAACAGGTCATAGAGCAGCATACACCACTTTTCCCACAAGAAAAAAAGAAGAGTTAAGGTAGCAAGTATCACACAGTAAAGTTTCAATAAAACACTGCAGAGGAACAGATGACCATCTTTATTCAGTATTTGAACTTGATTTTTCTAATCTCTAGGGGCCTACTAAAAGATTTTCTAATAGGAAAAGTTTTGTCCTCTTGGGTAACAATTTTCAATTGCTATGATTTTTCTCTCACTACTGCAAGGATAATTATCTTCTCTAACCACTGATACAGTGTCTGCTTCAAGTCTTCCACTTCTCTGACCAAGGAATTTAATTTAATAAAAAAAGTTTAATCTCACCTTCCAGGGAGTTTCAATAAAGTTTTAATTTCATTTTGTCAAGGAGGTGATCAAGTCCGGCACTACTTCTATAGAATAACTCTTTTTAGTAGAAGTCATGAAGATCAGGCTGCTGGAGATTATATCCTGACCTGTCTCTCTGACTCTACTGTGGTATAGAGGGATGTGCAGAGTGCATCCAAATAAAAGAAAACTGTAGGCAGGAGAAGTCTGTGGCAAGAGTGCTGCTGTGAGGTTGCAGAACACAAGTACCCTATGTGAAGCAGACGTTTTAGCCCCTTCCTATTCTCCCTGGTCACTCATGTGATGGCTGTAACATTGTGTTTCGTCTTCCTACCATCAGAGGAAAAGCTTATGCCAGTGGTAATTCCATGGCAGAGATTTTCAAAGACACAGAAAAACTCTGATCTCAAAAAGAAACTGAACAAACCGTAGATAGAAAAATATTCATCAAGAGCCATTAATTAGAAAAATACTCTCTTCAGTTCAGGAATTCTTTAGTTGTAAATTTCCCCAGGCTGAAGGTTATTCAGGAGAAACCACGCATTTGCACTGTTCCTATATTCTTCCCTAAACCTATAGTGCTGGCTAATGTCTGAGACAGAATACACACAACCAGACAGAATGATGCTCACACATGACATTTCTTTATGGTCTTATGGGAAGCACTTACTTGAATACTTAGTTCCTACTGACTGACGGAGCACAAACAGCATTCAGCCTTCCTTTGCTCCCACCCACTGCTCCGCCCACAAGGTTCTGCTGCAGATGGAAGCCTATTTGGCAGCCACAGTGGGTGTTAATTTCTATGGATCAGGTTTATTTTAAGCCAGTTCTTCACTAGCGCAGGTATACAAACTTGAATGCTTTTAGAAATTGAATTATTCTGATGTTCCAAAGAATCTTCGTACGTATCATCCAACTAAACACCACAGCTGACTTCATGAACCAGAACACATTGGGGATTCGGGAGCTCAAGGATTTTTGCATTATTGTGATGGATTCTTATTTTCTCCATTTTGCTCTCACTGCGTGTTCTTACTGTCTAAATTGCATAGGTTCTGTGCTTTATCCAACTCACTCCAAATTTTCTTCTCCTTCGTCTGGATGACCAAGACCTGACCACAGACCTAAAAAAATGATTATGTGGTGACTTGTAAAACTGCTTAGGGATGTAGATTAGCACCCAGTGAGGTTTTCAATAGCATCAAGGTGCTTAATGCCCATAGGAACCTATCCATAAAAACACCTGTACAGATTTGGCCCATGAAAGCTAATCCACTGACTTCGGTGAACACACTGGTGTCTTTAAAGAGGAGGAGAAAGAAAATACACTATGGAGTAAGAAGGTTAATAAAACATTACATTTATAGATACATCTTAGTACCTGAACTGCTTGAAAATCCATGTTCTTTTTGTGCTCATTCATTTCTCCTCAGATCTGTTCTTTTTGTTTTGCTTCACTCTCCCTGACTGTTTTTGAAAAATTCCAGCTTAAGGCAGTCAGGCAGTCTCTGCAGGGACACCTTTTACACGCAGACTTGATCATATCTTGATGACATGTAGTCTAATTAGCAAATTGGGTAAGGGTGGGCAAGGCAGCAGGGGAAAAACCCATTAAAAGCAACCAGTATTTAATTCTCTTTGGAAAATAAAAATTCATTTTATTATTGTTCTTTATATTTTCCACAAAGAGTCTGCTTTATCAGAATGGTAAATGGTGCTCTAAATGGAGCACCTAATGGTGCTCTAATGGAGCACCATCAGAATGGTGCTCTAAACCATTAATTAATTAAACCTATGGTTTCAAGCAGCTCTCAAAGTAACCTGATTAATTTCACCCTGGCTGGAGGAAAAGTCCCTACCAATTTTGTACCTCCTTGATTTTCAGCTACATAACTGTCTTTAAATCAGGAAATTTGGAGTCTAATATACAATAGCCTAACTGTAAGGATTTTTGTCACTAGCAGTATTCACCTATTATGCACTACATTAGGCTACCTTATTCTATTTTATTTTAGAAAGGAACTTAGGATTTAAACAGTTTGCACTGAAAAACTTTTCCATTGCTTCCCCTTGGGTCTTGTTTATAGGTAGCACCGGGAGTGTTCTATAGTGCTATTACTATAACCAACTATTCCTAGCAAACTGCTTTATTAATGCAATCTAAAGTTGACAGAGTCAAACAGACTCAATACCTTTTTTTTTCTTTTTTTTTTTTTACTTTACTCTTTTAGTCAGTAATGCTTCTTTGAATCATTTAAGGATTCAAAATATTTTGCAAAGTGCCAATTCTGGACTAGAAGAATGGAAGATGGAGGGCATACAGCTAGTTTCATCTTCCCTTCAGGTACTGCAACTATGGAAAAAGTTTGTGCTCAAAGATCCGGATCATATTTTGCTTCCTTGAATATTCATATTCCATTTTTTCTCTTTCCATTCTATTCTTCTGTTGCCAGAAAAATATAACTACAGGTGGACTTATGCAGCTGTAAATTCATACCTGGCAAGTGGAACTTAGTATTTAAAATGTGTTTATTAGAAACAGAATTGCCAGTTATCCGTTCATTAATGCAAAAGTGTAAAACCCCACTATATGTAAAGGTAGTGCTGTACAACTGCAAGTGGATTAAGGACTTCACATTAATATTCATGTCAGATTTTAAATGAATTCTCTACTGGTCTTTTCTTATATGTCCTTTGTAATCAAAACAGGATTTCCCAGAAGTCAAACAGAATGAAATGTCACCGGTATGAATACTTACAGAACCCAAAGTTTAAATTTGTACATGCATAGATTTGCCCTAGAAATAATCTATACGCATTCATCAAATCAAGCAAGAGTTAAGGTACCATTTGACTTCATCATGTCCAACAAGGTAAGTTGCAGCCATCTTCTGCTGGCTTAACTGCTTGTGTGCCCTTGGAATGAGGAAGCCAACGCTTCTTACTAAAAGAGAACAGGCTTCTGGAATGAGAAACATGCTGCCTGCTCCCTGAACATTTCATTGTGCTCTTTCACCACGAGAAAATGGATATGGAGATGATCCCTCCATACTGCAACGATGGATTTTGTGGGGGTTCCATGCCAGAAAACCAAGGGAACAGCAGGCAAACAAAGGACTTAAGAGAATCAGAAAAAAAAAAAAAGACAGAAGAAGTAGATTTGCTGGCTAAGCCAGTAGAAGAAAATCTGTATTTCCCTCTTTCTTACAGACCCAAGCTTCTAAAACGTGAAGATATTGTTTTACCGTATTTCTTATTTCCCCAGAGACGGAGATCGGAAATTTTCAGAGAGAAAAGCAAATAAAAATTATGTCTGCATATGACAACTGTTGCTGAAAAAAAGCAATAACAAAAAAGAATGTTTCTAGTGTATATTTGTTCAATTCCATTAGAACACAAGATGTTTGGTTGCTATAGAGTTACATTCTGCTCCATATAATAAAAGTATAAAGCTAGAATCACCCTGTTTTCATCAGACCAAAACCAATAATAATGTCCTATAAAATTAATTTCAAGCTTCTTAGGAAAACAAGTCACTTTTTAATGAGTATGTCATGGCATTACTTATCATTTTAATAAAAAATGAGTTTTGAAAATCAGATGTACATTGGAAGAAAGATAGCAGGCTTATTTTTGGAATGCTATTCGCATAACTTCACGCAGCTCTTTATGGGACATGATTTTCAGTTATATGAATATTTTTTCTACCTTTTACTGGTCTAACAACATAGTATTACTTTTAACTACAGCAGCAACTGATATTTTCCAGTCAATTTGCTCTGACTTGCTACACGTAAATTTGATTTTGTTTCTCTCTGAAGGAAAAAGAAAATTATAAGAAGTTTGGAATACACTAGAGTAATAGTGTCAACAAAACTGTAACAGAAAAAATCTTGCGGTGAAGCTATTGTATCCCTTATTTACAGAAATGAAAACATAATCTCTTCCACAACAATGATAGTGAAACGTGGGAGAGAATGCCTTCCTTGCTGAACTGCAAAGAAAGTTACAAGAGAAATTTGTGTTTATTATTATTACTCATTATAGCTATCTAAGTGGCATCTCAATATTTTCACTAATACCACAACTCAATTAAAGATATTCCCTGTCACAAAGACTAATAACAAATCTAGGTTTAAAAAATGCTGTGATTAATCCTGTTTCACAGAACTAAGGCCCAAAGGTTTGTTGGGCCAAACTTCTGGGAATTCTGCACTCAAAAAGTAGTTAAATTTTTCAGGAATCCTAAAATTTCAGTCAGAAGCATGTCTACACAACAACCTGAAGATGGACAGTAACATATGCCTACTTACTCTGTACTTCTCTGTATATACGATGCGATCAGTGAAGACAGATGAACAGAGAGTCAAGATGTATTGGCAACCATGGTCTCTGTACTGCAGCGCTTTAAACAAAACTGCTAACACACACTACGATTCTCACCCTCACATCTATGCTGATACCGCTACCGATTCTGGCTAGGTTTCATTCTCCAGTCATGCCTACATTTTGCTTTGCATACATATCCTCTGCAAAATCCAGGTCTTCAGAAGCCTGTAGAAACATTACACGTGCATTTCTTTCTCGCTTGCAAAAACAGTTAAAAATACATTGATAAAGATACTGTTAAACCCTGGAAAAACAGACAGCTCATTTCTGCTTCTACAGTAGAAGACATTACCACATGTAATAATCCTAATTTAGTAAAGTTTAAGATGTTTCTGAAAAAGTCATCTTTTTTGTTCCAAGTTCATAAGTGGTTTGATAACAATGTACACAACTTCACTAACATTTTTATGGAAAGAGCAATGAGAAAAGGAGAGAACTTCTAAGATCCATTTTAACATGCTACTTCTAGCTGGAAAGCATGCAGGCAAAGAGTGTATGCATAAGCTTAACAAAAGACAGACAGAAGGTGGTAGGCACCATTTTCTTCAAAACCAAAGAGAAAATTGAGGGAAATTTCCTCTGCAACTCTATCTGAACTCTGGATTCTAGATGAGAAGGAGAAGGTGTTGAGTACACTTATGTGATACCAAAGCTGCTGCTAACGCCAAAGACTGGAAGCAGATGTACCTCAGAAGCTCTCCCCACACTGGCTTTCCTATTCATTCTTACAGATGTCAGAATTCTTTGGTAACTTGGACTATTTTTTAACTTTGTGTGGTATGTGTGACATCTCACAACCTCTACCAACAGCAGGACAACATGGTGCAGACACAACATTGTTTATCTAAATGAAAAGTAAAACATCCATGATTCATGAATACACCAGCACTGAAGGATGAGTACTGTGTTAAACCAGTACTGAAACTTTTTTTTTTTTTTTGAGCCTGAGCATCTGTTGTGTGATAGTATTTTAATTGGATCCGCATAAAATCTGGCAGTTTTGATTCCCAAGGGCATGAGCAAGGGCATGAGCAAATATTTTCATTGGTTTTGATTCAGGCAGGTTCTCACACAATTCAGGATTTGCTGCAATTTCCTTTAACAACAAAAAGTTGACAGATTATATTCTGAGGACATCTGCAGGTGTTCTCTGTAATTTACAAGGTTTAATACTTGTCACAGTTAATGAGATTGGTAAATATATTGGTTTTGTTTCAATAACAACAGTACACCATCCTGATATCTTCAAAAATTGTAAAAAACTCATTCACATCTCTGAGGGTTACCTTCTACTACAGAGCAGATTCCAGATCAGGGAGAGTAGATGGCAACCTAGCCAAACTTTCTGGTCTTTTGTAGGAAATGTATGTGCCAATACTGAGGCTCAATGAAACCAGTTTCATTGTACAGACTGAGAACCTGAGAGGTAGAAGATGATAACAAGAACAGAAAGAATCAGATGTGGGATAAGAATACCATCTTTCCTCCACTTAAAGAAGAGCAACACAGGATCATAGCAAGCATGTTGTCCAGCTTCTCACATCCGTGTTTCCATGAGGGTAAGCAGAGAAGCCATGTATATATATGAGGCATGTACAAAGATCTGAACACAAGAACAGATGGAAACAGAGCTTCTGACCAAATTACCTCTTAAAAAAAATAGAAAAAACAAGCCATCTTCACTGAAAAACACGAATAGGATATAACTGATGGACAGATCTTTTAAGACAAATTATAATATCTAATCATTCTATGAAGAACCAGTTCCCTTCTCTCCTTCCTTGACTTTTTTTTCCTCTTTGAATTTAAGACTTTGAAAGTCTACTATGTCAAGTAAATATTATATAAGGCATCCTTTACTATCTGTTTTATGAACAAACTGAACGCTCTATGAGGAGGTTTATCTTCATAATGCTCCATGTAGTTTATTATGTGTTATCTTTATGATAGTGTTTTATGAAACAGACAAGGAAATCTCTTCCGAATAGTCAGAATAAGTCATTATACAGAAACTAAAGGCTCAATTACTTCAATTCACATTTCTACTGTTTATAGGGTGGTTTGAACTACACTTTTCTCCCCAAAGGCATGGATAAGAACTTCCTGTCATATCCTCATCAGCACACAAATTTTGCCAGTGTTTTGGAGCATTTATTTTCTGGCATATGTGTTTGGAGCATGTATGATTCTGCTGGACTGCAAACTTTTATATAATGTTTAGTTTAATAGTCATCTTTTTTTTTTTTTCTTTCATTTCTACTTTCCCACTTGGGTTGTAAACTTTAATGAATATGGATACAATGCAAAAGGAAGTCAATATTTTTGTGACAGTTTTATTCTATTTAGAGCTACTTCAGTTCTTTGAATGTGTACACACTTTACTGAATGAGGACAGCAATTAAGTCTGTAAACCTCAGAAAGCAAATGCAATTGAAAGAGAACTTATGATCAGTAAAATTACCATAAAGTAAATTTTCATTAGGATCTGTGTAGGCAGTGAACTCAGTCTTACATTGTTTCCAAACTTTCCATTCAGAACTTCCCCTCAGCTGGGGGATATTCAGTTAAGAAATTACACACAAAACAGAGTGACAGGGCACAGTGAGAACACTGATGCTGTTTTGACTGGTTTCAAGTCAATACCTTATCCTTGAAGCCAAAGTCAAGGTAGCTATGCTGCTCTGCATCTGCTGAAACCTTTCTCTACTCAACTTGCAACCTAGAATACAGCTCTGAAGAATGACACCTCAGGTGATGTAAAAGCAGCTAAGTTAGGAAATATGCTTTGTTTGAACACATGGCCAAGAAATACCCAGGAGATGCGCTGATGAGCCAACACTGCAGTCTGCTGGAATTTGATAATGAAAATGGTGCTGTGATAAACAGCCATTTAAATGAAAGGCAAAATCAGTCATTCTACAGAAATCTGTTTATACTCAAGAAGAGGGATCATCAATAACTTTGAGACTTTTCTGTTAATATTTTACTTTAATAATTGGTGTGTTTAGGACCTGTACTTCTGCTTGCAATTTTATTTCCTGCAGTAACAGACTAACTTCTCCTGGGTGCACTACTGTCCAAGGACAAAAAGTCAAGCACATCTCCCACAGCTTGGAAAAAATACTTCATTTTTTGACTTTTCTATAAATCATAATTGATAACTGCCTTGTATCAGTGAAAGACTTGTCTAGGTTTACACAAATAGAATTGAGGTCAGGTTTCAGGAACATATCTTTCAAATGCTGTGTTTGGGAATCTATACATAAGCGCTCCACTATTATTAGCAGTATTTAAGGTAGTTGCTGCTAGCAACTAGTTAAGTAGTAGTTACTTCAAAGCTAGCAAGCATTATACTTCGCAGTTGTACTGTCAGAAATCCAGCCAGCTACCAACACAGAACCAATCAGTTATGCTGATGTTATTAATCTAAGCAGGTAGCACCAGAACAAGCAGCCTAGATCTCTACAATACACTACCAGTAACTTGCTGTTGGATGTGAAAAGTCCCAGTTCATCCTGCTGGACTGCAGTCTCATTTGTTTTTATTGTGTCATGCAAAGTGTGATGAACCACTTCTATTACATGAATGCAGAGTAGCTTGCAGAGGCAGAACCCAAATCATCTAGGAGGTTTCTATACATCCTGGTGCAACAGTAAATGGCCTAAGACATCACCCCCTACTGTAAATGAAATCAGTGCACTTCTCATTTGTTTACTTCTAATAGACAAATTTCCCACAACTGCTTAACAATAAAGGTATTTAAAAGCATTAAACAATTTGACACCAACATACAATTTCAATATCTATTTTCTTTGCAGCCAGGAGACCTCAGTGTATGTGATCATTTCACAGAATCACAGAGTGGTTGAGGTTGGAAGGGACCTCCAGTGATCATCCAGTCCAAACTCTCTGCTCAAGCAGGGTCACCTAGAGCATGTTACACAGGATCATATCCAGGCAGGTTTTGAGTATCTCCAAAGGAGACTCCACAACCTCTCTGGGCAGCCTGTTCCAGTGCTCTGTCACCTGAACCATAAAGAGGTTCTCCCTCACATGGTAATGAAACCTCCTGTGGTTCAATTTATACCCAACTACCCCTTGTCCTATCACTACCCACCACTGAGAAGAGTTTGGTCTCATCCTCTTTACATGGTCTTCTCAAGTATTTGTAGAGATTGATGAGATCCCCTCTAAACCTCCTCTTCTCTAGGCTAAACAGGCCCAGCTCGCTTAGTCTTTCCTCATAGGACAGATGCTTCAATCCCTGAATCATCTTTGTGGCTCTACACCGGACCCTCTCTAGAAGTTCTACATCCCTCTTGTACTGGGGAGCCCAGAACTGTACACAACAGGTGTGGCCTCACCAGAGCTGAGCAGAGGGGCAGGATCACCTCTCTTGTCCTGCTGTCCACACTCCTCCTGATGCAGGCTAGGATCCCACTGGCCTTCTTGGCCACAAGGGCATATACTGCTGGCTCATGTTTAACTTGTTGTCCACCACGACCCCCAGGTCCCTCTCCACAGAGCTGCTCTCCAGCAGCTCAGCCCCCAACCTGTATTGGTGTCTGGGGTTATTCCTCCCCAGGTGCAAGACCCTGCACTTGCCCTTGTTGAAACTCATGAGATTCCTCTCCGCCCAGCTGTCCATTTACTAAACTCCTCTTCTGATTCTCTGTTCAGTTCAGTGTTCATATTCTCCTGTCACAGTGAATGCAGAGGCAAGGCAGAAATCAGGAATTTTTTCCTGACTGAAATCTCTCACACTCAGTATACAGCCAAAGCTGGCAAAATATATGACGTGCTTCAGAACTTATTTTTGCCTTCACTACAAGGAACGTATACTAGAAATATATTTTTGTTGTAATGCGACTTATGTCCTTTTTTTCATGGCAATTTGGCAGCACTGCAAATAGTTGCAACATCCAAAACTGTAATAGTTTCCATATGCGCTATAGAAAGATTGATTCTGCTGTTCGCTCACAAAACACCTACTCTTTTTCTTTATACACTTTTATGAGAGGAACACTTACTATATTAAAATCTTCTGGTCCTGCAAATGTTAATGAAAATTCCAAAACCACGACCGTTTCTTGTCTTATTCATAGGAAGTTTTTACTTTGCACATAGCTAGTATATCCTCACAAATTGCTAAGGTATCCAGATGAAACATGAGTCCTTTTCAACCCTGCCAGTAAAAAGAAGTCTTTATAAGAGAGGAATATCTGAATCTTTCTTCCAGTCAGCACCCTGATTAAAAGCAACAAAATCAGTTATGCTATTATACTCTACCACTACACTGATGACTTTTTACAAGTTTCTTGGGATAGACATTGTATAGACAGTGCTCTGCTGTCACCTGTTTTAGACTTCATGTCACCTCCTTGCTAAGACTGTCTGCTTTTCTAGGGATTTTTCACCAAAATTATTCTTCAACAAGAAGATCTCTATTGCCTTTAGAGCTTTCTCCTGTTTTTAGTGCAATCTTCAGGACCAAGCCATGTCCCATGTCCTTTGCAAAATCACTTGCATAGATTTAATAGATAAATACATTAATAGATCAATAGATAAACACACGGTCCTAGCAGAGAAGTGTTTCCCAAGCTTTATTATGTTTCAGAGTCAGTCAGGACTCCAGTGATGCATAAGGATGCATTTGCCTTCCCGAGAGAGATGTGATTGTTTCCAGCACTTAGGGTGTTTCACATGATAGCCTCATGCCCACAGTATTAGTCCCCTTAATGAGTGGATGGCACTCTGATTATATTCTACATGAACCTTTCTATGATATCTCATAAACTTCCTAATTTGCCTTGAAATATGCATACCAACTCTAGGACTACTACCTTTTTTTTTTTTTTAATCCTCCAGTTGCTCCATATAGCTTCTGTAACAGACTCGATGGTCCTTGTGGGTGGGTCCCTTTCAGCTCAGGGTATTCTGTGATTCTATGAACAATTCCTGCAACTACAGCTGTAGCTTTTAAAGTCTAACCTCCTCTGATTTTGCTGCCCTGGGGATTTTAGATCTGTACATGGCCCTCTCATACCAAAGTAGAAAAAAAAAGAAAAAAAAAAAAAAGACTATTCACAAACTGAGTTATAAAAAGTTTATCTGCTTTTTATGCTGAAAGATTATGTCTTGACCACCATGCTAAAAGAAAGTATTTGGAAGAGTTTTCACCCAGGTACTTGAATTATATAAACAAAAAGAATTATAAAAGACAAAAAGAGCAAAGGTTAAAAGAAGAGAGAGAGAGAGGAGAACAGAGGAAAAAGTTCATTATTCAAGCAAGGAAACCACTAGAACCTCAGCCAAGTAGTTTCCAAAATATATATTAGAAAAAAATGTTTGGAAAGTTTCACATCAACATGATGGTGTACATGGAATAACCTGAGAAACATTGCAGACACATTTCTCTATAAAAGTTTCTGTAAAATCTGGGCTCTGGCTAAAGAAGATGGAGACAGCAGTGAAGACTAACGTATGATGTGTCTGGCTGGCTGTAACACAGGAGAAAAAAAAAAGCTTGTATTTGCCTAATTAAAACAAACAAACAAACAAACACAAACAAACAGAACTGTACAGATTCAGGGTGATTTTGGGTACAGTTGGTGACTTACATGTGTAAGACCAGAGTATGATTTTCATCTTATGCATAGTTATGTTACCTCAAATACAAATTGCCCACAACTACGGAGGCATATTTACATTTTGTGTTTGATATTTAGTATCTGGATCCACAACTGCCTATCCTCTTTAAGGATAGTGGGAACAGGATTTTCCTTTACCTTGTTAACATTTCAAAACACAGAATTGCAGCTTAGATAGTGAAAACATTGATAAATGAATGGATAAGCAATGACACATCCCTTTTGAAAAAGTTTGGCCAGAGAGAATTTTTACTTTTTACTTTCTGTTTCATTTTGGTTATTTCCAGCGTCAAGAATTGAATAGGGTGACAGTTTGATATTATTGAGAGGAAAGCAATAAGAATAACAAGTAAAGAAGGAGACAGACTTTAAAAAGACATCCCAGCATTTGATTTCTTTACCTCTCAGTAAGAAATACATGAGAATAATGAGGTAGGGATTTAAAAAAAAAATAAAAGAAAAAAAAAGACATACAGTCACTACAAAAGTAATCAATTTTTATAGGGTAGCTGTTCAGTACTCCCAGCAGATCAGATCTGTATTGGATGCTTAAGTAAGATACCTGAAATCAACAATCAAATGTGAAAATTTGGGCTTGTGTGTTTGTTCTAAAAACTTTGTTTTCCTTTTTCAGGCAGAAAAAGAAAATCTCCAAATCCTGTTAAACAATAACATACCAGAGTTTGTTACAAATACACGTAAATGTCAGCTACATGATGGTTAAAAAACATGGATAAATATTACAAGTAACTAATTAATAATTAATCAAATCCTGAACATGAACATTACCTTCTCTACGCTGAACACACACACATGTTCAGAGAACTTCTCATAATCTGATAGTATGAGGAAGCTGTTTAGATTAAATTGCCTTTTAAAGAAGGAATGAACTAAGACTGCTTTAGAAGGAAAAGCTTTTAGATACATTGATATTTGAGCATATACACAGTAATAGAGAATTATAGGCAAAAGTGAATTAGACAATGTGCACAAGAATGGAATATAAATCTCTAGTCCCTAGTTTTCAGAAATTTTATGGGTCATCAACAAAGACTCATCATTCACGTCTGTATCCCTGAGAACATTTACACAAGAGTGATGAGTTTGAGCTTTGTTACTCTTCAATAATATTTATCCAGGAAATAGAATCATCTATAATTTTTAAGGCTCACATCATAAAGAGAAAAAAATATTTAAGACTTTCCACTGACACAGAATAAATTAGACAACACAGTGAAAACGTATTTAGGGAAAAAAAAAAAAAAAGGAAAAAGAAAGGCTTCTGTACAAATAACAAAAGCCCCAGTCTGGTTCCTTAGCCCTTCTCTATGTATCTTTTCTATTCTGGAGTCAGAAAGTAGAATTAAATCCTGATACTGGGACTGGTATCATCCAGTCTTACAGCACGCTGAGGGCAAATTCACAGAGCCTCCCTTTTGGAAAAATGGCTGGTAAAACAGGTAAATCTCAAGCGTGAGCATAATCAGTTTGTCTGAAAACAGAGCCTAAACTGTCTGAGAGGTCATTTTGCCCTAAAACTGTCAACACTGAGAAAGACAGCGATCATCCATGTTAAACAGCAATGGAGATACTTTTGAAACAAATGAGGAGTCAGCCTGGAAAGAAATGCGAAAAAGAAAATCTTTAACAGTGGTGACAAGGAATAGGGAAGAAAGCAGCATCAAAATTTGGACTGACAGCACCAGAAATTGCCCTGCTGGCATTCCCATCTCCCATATTGCTTTGATTAGTTATAGAAGGGTGTTTAGAAATCTATTTATTAACATTTTGTAAGCTTCTAGTATTGTTTTATTATGGTGTATTGCTGATCCTGAATGCATAGATCATTGATAGCTGGTTAATTATTCTCATTAATAAATCAATCAACTGCTTTGAACCTGATTTGATTAAAACCATGTGAATTGAGCAGGTTTTCCCTATGATAAGTATCAGGTCTGGTAAAACACAATGCAGTTTCAAACCAAATTACTTTTCTTCCCACTACATGGATCCCCAGAACAGCACTTCTGCAGATAAGCACTTGTAAAAATACCATCTCTGCCCCCATATCAATCATTGTGCCACCTTTACATGCCAAGCTGACTGATCTTTGTTGGGACACATGATTGACCTAGCAAAGATCACCATAACTGGCACAAATAAGACTTGATGGGCTAGAGGAGCAAGCCCTTGATGGGTATGTTTTTGAATTTTTCTAGAAGCTCTATAACAAAACAGCTTGATTTTCAGGAATTAAGAAAAACTACTCTTCAGGTGTAATATTTATTCCCCCAGGACAATTTGTTGATTCTTGATCATTATGCAGATTTAGCAGGCCCTGTCTGTAAACTGAAATGATCAGATTTTTCTCAACTCACATTCACAGAGTAGTGGACTGATGACTGTCAAAAATACCAAACAAACAAACAAACAAACAAAAGACAAACAAACAAAACGCCTTTTCCCTCTAATTTTCTTTTTTTTTTTAAACCAAGTCTCTTGCACTACTGTAAGACAATATTATTTCTGTGATATTCTGAGATATACTAGAAGCAATCCTTCCTTTTGACTTTTCATTATTACTACTGTCACTATATTCACCTGCTTTTTCCATCCGCCCTGAAAAATGTTAATTATTTGCCTTTAATAAATTATGTCCATTGACAAGGCTGGCAACTTGATGTTGACCGGTACCTCTGATCCAGCAGTTTGTGATTACAAAACTATACTCAAAGATAATAAAAGATAATTAAAACTTGCTTCCTACAGAAATATATATTATATATTATATAGTTCAAGGCACCAGTAGTAAAGAGATCATTTCTCTTCCTGCCACAGCAGCATTGTCATTTCACTGACATCTGGAGAACTTCACACAGTCACTTAAAAAACGCCTCTGCTAAGCATTTGAATGAACAAAATTGTTTTTAAGTAAAGAACAAAGATGAAGTTTTACTGTTCTAAGGGACAGACTCTTACATGCTTTAGAATATACTTAAAAGAAAGAGAGGAGAAAAAGTCAAAGCTGTAATGACTGGAGAACTAAGGATGGTAACAAGTTGCTCTGTGAGATGAATAAAAGATTACTCATTATTCTGTGCAGAACTGATGGATAAAGACTTAGATTATATCTGTTGCATCATAGAGTGGCTTTACATTTCAAGTAATGGCTGCACTTAATAAGATGTACATGGTATAGAAGGTGATTTGCATTTGGGTAAAAGTAAAATGACAAGCTGATTTCTCCTTTGGAATTGGCCTCATTGACAAAAATAGTCAAAAGCTAAATCATTGAGTGAGAGACTCGGTGCATGGCATGAGAAAAACAAGAATTCTGCTGTTTTTACAGAGGCATCACAAGAGAAACACAAACAAGGAATAACTGTTTCAGTTTCTTCTTACAGATTTTCCGTACTGTAGTTCCCATCTGGGAACCTGCATCCATCATCAGACATATACATATTACTTCGGTCAGGTGTTGATGACCTGCATTTCACATTTTAATGTTGCCTTTTTTTTTATAACTAAGAAAAAAAAATGTTATGGTTTAATTTTGTCATAGAAACTCTAAGTTAAGCACTTAAACACATGGGTGAGAAAGATCAGTAAAATGTGATACTATAAAGAAATTGAATGTTAGCTTAGATAATGTAGAGTATCAATTATCAAACCAAACGCACAGGGATAATAGAATAAATCTCAGAATCAGAAGGCAAAGTGAAGAAAGAAAGTGTTTTTCCCTCTCCTCAGCCAAAAAACATCCCAGATGACCTAAGCCAAATATGTAGTTACGCAAACAGAATCAACAAGAAGGGAGAATTACAATCTGAATGCATTGAGTGAAATGGAATTTGGGAGAAAGAGTAAGGATTTTTAAATCATTCTACGGGCATCAGTTACTTGCTTTTCTCAGGTGCAAAGGACTATGCCTGTGTCTCCTGGGTTGTGCATGGATCTTTATTTCATGCACCAGTAGATAGGGATATATGAGAACTATGCAGCTTCTACTTAAAACTGAATTAGACACCAGAACATCTCAATGATGAAAGAATAGTAGCTTGAGGAGACAGCAAGGAGACATGGAGAAGATTCAAATCCTCTGGCATTGCTTTGCTATAGAGCGTCCTTTTCTCTCTCTCTCTCTTTTTTATTTTTTTATTTTTTTTCCTTTTGTTAAGGGTGGGAACAAAAGGTGTCTTCTTAGGAACTCTGTCTGAGGCACTGTGAAAGAGGACTACGCTTGGAAGTATAGAGGGTTAATATCAACCTGTCTAAAAATGAAATGCGGCAGGTGCAATCAGTCAGCATCCAGACACAGCCATGCAACAACTCGGATAGAATTTTGTCCAGCAGCCCACGCGCACCCAGCACACTGCACATGATGAATACAAAAATCAGCAAAGCTGAAGATCAAATTCTTGCCCCTTCTTTTGCCACCATGTGGCAGAGCACAGCTGCATACAACACTACCCAGCTGAATATGTATTAAGTTGCCAGTGCTCCTAATTAAATTATCAAATTCAATGACATGTAGTGAAATGCTATTCCCTGAGCTAGAAGTGTCTCTCTTTCATACAGTCTAAGATGACTTTGACTTCCCAATTGCAAAATAAATTTATACGCTTTAGGAACATGAAGTATATGAAGAGGAGAGAAAATAAGGGTCCTACTGCTTGTGCTTAGGAATTGTGGGTATGATTGTACATACAATGAGATAAACACACTATTTTCAAAATAGGACTGCTTATATCTGCAATTCCCTCACTGAATTTTCCATTACACCTGCAATTTCAGGCTGCAGTTGGACTGGAAAGACCCTGAACTTGCAGCACGAAGAATCAACTTTAACCCTCCCAACCCAGAAGTCTGCCAAATTTCTTATCAAGTTGGAAACAATTGGTAGAATTTGGTGTTGTCTTAATATATTTTCCTGTTTTAAAAGAGAGTAACACAAGGCTTTAAGTCCTCAACTATATCTGAAATGATATTTTTATTTGAAGCAACTTGTGAATTTCATTTGTGGTATATTATTACCCTAGTCCAAAACAAGGACTAGCTAGATATCAAAGATCCATCATGGTCCTCCCTGGAGAAACCAGGGCACGATCAGGAGATGATGCCTGGAAGTAGCAGTTAAGAGCCCCAAAATATAGCTGAGAGTGGGCTAGGTCTTCCAGTTTAAATGTAGCTCAGAGTGCAACATGTTTGTCCCAAGGTAACATCCAGGAATAACATATTATCAAGTAATATCCATGTCTTCAGTGAAGAGCCATGACTTGATTTTGAGTAGCATTCTTTGTAAAACTTTCTTGAAAAGTTGGTTTGCCTATTCTGCCTCTCTTTTCCTAGATTTTAGCTTTCTTCTCAATATCTTTCTAATCTGTTTTTCTCACCTTCACCTGAAAGATGATGGCTTTTAGAGGGATGAATGATGGTATCTCTGTAATGTCTGAAGACAGCTCTGGATGAAAGATGCTGCAGGAATGCAAGTCATTACCAGTACTGTATTTCTCTGTAGTATGGTGCTTTAGCCTGAATATATTGTTTTGCTTTTTGTTCTTGCAGGTTTTTGTTCATTTTCCCAGCTGTTTGCATGTGTAACCCCTTCTTTTAGTCATGTCTCTCTTCTCGTCTTTAGCTGGCAATCTAGTCAATCAATCAACCTTTCCACTGCTCATTTCATACTTAAAACTCCACTGTGTTATATCGAGATTTTAACTGACAGTTATGAAGACAACTCTTAAACTACGGTCTACAATAGAAAACCCTTTACTATTTCCCAATATGTAAAATACAGAGACTGGGTGCAGCAAAGAACTGTAAAATATGCCACTCTAATGCATACAGAACTGGGATGGCATCTACACAGTCACCACCCAGGGAAGGAAACCACATTTAAAAAAATGGTTTTCGTCTAAAATTTTCCAGGCAACTGAATATCATCTCTTAAGAGCTAACCTGAAACTAGTTGCTGTTGGAGCTCAGTTCTGTGCCCAATAAAAAAAAGCTTGCTCAATAGGTAATGGACGAGACAGCAGAAATAATAGTCACCAAAACTGCAAAGACCCTATTCCTTTTCCAGAGGGATTTATTAGCCACTATTTGTTCCTGTCTTCCACATCTATAAATCAATCTTATGAAACTTGTTCTGGGAAAAAGTGTGCTGTTTGTTCCTGTTTTGTCATTTAGGTTCTATTCAGAGATTTTAAACAATGGTTTGCTTGATCCCATAAAAACTTGGAAATCTGGTAATAAAGACTTGGAGTGAATGGAAGAAAAAAGTTTTGTAAGAGAATTATGGTTTGTTTGTTTGCCTAAGTATTTTGTCATCATCACCCTTCAACAGATAGTTCAGCACTGCTGATAGAAAATTTCTGACCTACTCTGCTGGCTCTTCATCAGAAGTTATGTTTAGTACTTATGGCTACATACAATCCCTAGATTACTGCATTCCTAGAAATATCTCCCTTTGGGAATTAGGGGAAGCAGAATCTTAGTGTATCTTTAAAGAACAGTGAAACATGCGCAAATTTCCAAATGGTGGAAGAAGTCAGCTGAATGAGTGTAAGCTACACAGCAGGAAGTAGAGGCAGCAAAACACATTTTCTTTTTAGAGTAAACAGGAAGACTAGGTTCTTTTACAGGGCATTCAACACCCATTATAATGCAGCTGGACATTTTTTTTTTCTCTACCTTCTTATTTAAGTAGTTTATTTAGGCTGTGTTGTCTTGTTATGAATTTTCAAAAGGGAAAATTTAAAACCTCATCACCAACAAGTTATTTTGTTTTTTATTTCAACCTTTCCTATAGAGTTGAAGACAAAACAAAACAAAACCAGAAAGAAAAAAAAGCTTTTTTCAAGATCAGTGTTTCTCAGTCTGACCTCCTTGCAGGTTTCCCTCACCTTCTTCTAAAACATGTGGTGTTGGTCACTGCTGGCGAGAGGGTGCTGCAGTAGACAAATGACTGGTTTGATGCAATATGGCAGTTCCTATGATCCCAAGTGATGTAGCCAAGAAAAGGGCAGGAGCTCTTGCACTCACAAATAGGATTTTACTCAAATAAAATATTCAATTTTATCCTACTGCCAACTATTCAGTGCTTAAAAAAATAAAAATAAAATAAATAATAAAAAAAACTCTTCTCCTTAACCTACACTGAAACTTGACACATTTATGAAGATAGTAATAATTCTTTTCATATCACAAAGCTTCAGTTGTAATAGATTATTTTAAAGTGAGTTGTGTGCCTCTCCTTAAATCAACAAATATTTATTTTTGAGAAGAGGGATGAACATACAAGTAACTTGGAATTAAAATGTATTTCTCTGCTATGCCAATGACCACATTCCAGCCCGCGGAATATGCTGCAGCTGACACAAAGAAAACAGAGTATTTCTGTTGGGCCCACAAAGAAACTGCATCATCTCCTCTATTCTCTAGCCTCACTCAGGTTCAGTGCAGAAAGCATATCTCACAGTAGCTGTATGCAGGAGATCCTGCTCAATACTGCTGCTGCAAAATTTTAGCTACTGCTACTGGGATATTTATCATGCCTCCTGCTGTGAGAAATACCTCAATAATTTTCTCAGACAGGGTCTTCTGTGAGGCTATTTTATTCACAATTGCAATGGCAAGCACCCTGCAAACAGGAGCGCCCAGCGAAAGTATATCATAACCTTATATTCCCTCTTTCCTATGCTTGATTCCTCCCATTTCCTCATTGGCTGAGTACTGCAGGTTTGCAAACTACTCAACATTTATTACTATACCATATATGTAAAATTTTATTTGACCAACCATTAATTTCTTATTTTCCTTTTTTTTTTTCCTTCTTCTCTCATGACTAGAGGGCCCGTGATTTTTTGTTTTTGCTGATTTCGCACTGCTCATCCTGTTTTTCTTAGCTATCCTCCCTATTTTGGGACAGTGGAACCTTCCCCTTATCTGCTTAACATACTCCCCACTGCTATGCCACTGTCATGCCTGCACAATCACATTTGAATATGTAAGGTTAGTAGAATTTTCCACTGCAAAAACATTCTACTGAAAAAAAAAACAACTTTGTTTCTCACACTGCTGTAGTAGCAGTACACAAATTACTAACTGTGCACAATCACTCTGCTTTAGATTGTCATAAGCTCAGCTTCCATCATGCATGACAGCGCTTCATCAAGATCCAAAAATATATCCTTGCTTCAAACTTGAAGAAAATAGTGAGGAGGGCAATGGATAAGCCAGTAGAACACATAGGAAGACTGAGTAGCAATTGAGCTCTAGATGCAAGATAGCTTAGCTTGAAAAGCAAAGGAGAAACATGATACTCTACTACGCTGCTCTGCTACAGCTGTAAAATGTTAATTTTATCCCAGTGTTCACTGCAATTAAGCCAAAATATCCGTAAAATAGGAAGCTCAGTTTGGTTTCCAAAACAGTATAGTCCTGTGTTTGACTGTGCATTGTGTAAAACAGTATAGAACTTACTCAAACCAAAAAATCCTGCAGGTACGTTGTCTGGAACATTTTGTCCTAATGGCTAGAATTGGAGTGGATACTTAACTACGGATGGTTTTGGCAAGACTTTGCTTTTCTACATTCTGGACAGGAAATCAAATAGAAGTTTCATTTTCCTTTTTGAAGAATAAAAATGCAAAGGATAAGTAATCTATGTTTTAGCCAATGTTATAATTTTGAAAGACAGATTTGTAGCATAGCTAAAATGTTGCAATCAGGCCCAGACACCTCTAACATAAGGAACAAAAACACCACTAGCTTCCTTCAGGAGACTGGCAAGCCATGTATTCCTTTAACACAACAATTCCTTTAAGTTCTCAAAGCTATGTAGCTATTGAACACAGTTTTTCCACTCATTTTCACTGAGTAATAAACATTTCTTCCCTTCACTTCCTGCTTTGATTATAAGCTCCTAAAGGAGTGGTCCGGGCTGCACATTTGTACAGAGCTTATTTGTACAGGCATCTTCTCATGATTTTGGGAGCAGCAACCATGCAAAGTGTCTAAATACTTGTACATCTAACTTAATTGCAATGGAACATTTTAAATCAATTACTTGAGACTCCCTTTTGAATACACTAGCAGCAAAAAATGTAATTACCGACTTTTGAGAATGAAAAGGAGAATCTTTACTGTTATGACAAAGTGGAATAAAACGGGGAGATAGGGTCTACTTGTGGGGACATTCTAACTTCTTATGAGTGGGCAGGGTACCTGAATACCTAAACATGTGTATTGGACAAAATAATCTACCTTTTGTACTAATTTATTGTTTCAGGCAGATAATGGAAATGAAGACATACGTACAAAAATAAAGAACTCTAAAGAAGTTACTTTTGTATAAGTTTTGTTTTCCCATACAGAAAGAGAAAGAAATGTATTAAGCTTTACAAGACTCCTAGAAAATATTTATATATGTAAAATTCACACTCATTGGAGAGTATATTGAGATACACAAATATAAATACACTGCATATACCATAGGCAATAACTTTCTTCTGTTTCAGTTGCAGCAGCATTACATTTTGCTAAAAATGGTATACCCTTGTACTTTCACTGCTCAATCAATGATGAAATAGATGAAGATGCACATTGATCCTTTTGAAGAATAGGGATTTCAACCACCATAATGTTCTTCAGGATTAGTGCAAAAGTGGATAGAAATAGGGCTTTGAAAAATACTCTAGAAAAAAACAAAACAAAAACTAGATATATGTCTGTTATGTATACAGCTGTTAGCTACATTTGTTTCCCTTCAAGAAAATGATTGAACTGGACACAAAACCATTAATTTATTTGAATGCACCTGAACACGGATATACAAGAATAAAGTTTAGCACATTTTACTTTCATTCTTGTTGTAGGGAGCTATGACACCTACTGTCTCTAACCCATCTTTCCTCTTACCTGCAAAATGATTCACCACATAGACACACATACTCATGTAATCATAGTGACTTTAAAAAGTGAATAGAAATCATTGAAATTGAAAGCTTTCATCTTTGTTTCATTATCAAGGACATAGGCAACTTTGCATACCTTTTAATTTTCTTTAGGCAAATCCTATTTATCTGAAAAGTTCTTTACATTACGAAGCTGTGCGGAAGAAAATCGTGTGACTTTTTTTAGTTTTGTGTTATTTTGAAAACCCCCAGAAGGGGACTGGGAATGAAGGAAATCAGCAAACAACAACAAAAAATGATTACACCATTAAGGACATCTGAAATGATACTGTCATTGCTAAGGAAATCTCAGAAGTGTGTTTACGAAATGACCTCATTTAGGAACGCCACTGATAGATGCTTATAACTAAACGGTAGTGCAGATACAGCACTTTCCAGCTAGTTTGTGCACAGACTTTGCACCAATTTAAATTTGTTTTTGATACAATAGATTTAATTAAGGAGACAGAAACTATTGTGAAGACATGAATAAATCTTTGTAATAGTGACTTTACATTGATCTTTTTTACACAGACTAGAAATCATGTTATGCTACATTGGTATAAATCAAAATATAGTGAAAATCTCAGAAAATTCATCAATGGGTATGACTGATTTTTAAGTACATCTTTGAGATGCAAGATTGTGCATCTTACTTTAAACTAGTCATGAAAGAATATGTTAGAAATCATTGTGATTTCTATTCTTTCTTTGCCTTTTTTTTTTTTTCCTCCACACTTTTCCCCCAAGAAATTATGGAATTTATGGAACTCCTGCATCATGGATACTACAACATTAGTGCTCAATTCAAAACATTTCGTATTTTCTATGCTGGCATTCTTAGGCACTTAGACAAAGTGTTTTTTGGTGTTCTGTGCTTTATTCAACTATATTTTGAGTTTCTTTTGCATATCTTGCATTTAGATTTTGTATGCCTTCACCTTGCAAGGTAAGAAAACAGATTACCAGATCTATTTTGCCCTCCGGTTCACAAAACTCTGTAGCTGTAGAACTTAGTAATATTAACATTACTGTTAATAAAATCCATATTGTTGCACTGCCACTGTAAGAAACAAGTAGGAGCACAAGGGAGCAGAACAGGGCAAGAGGGTTAGGAATACAAGGCAAGAGCTAAAAGGACACAATTTTCTTAGAGAATAAAAGGCACATCTCTGTGTGATCTATCATTTCCCCCTGCTGTCACCACAAGCTGACCTCTGTGCTTTCTTTTCATTGTGAATATGCCCTGGTTAGGTCAATGTTATACTTTCTTCTGCCTGCATGTCTCCCACTGACAGATTAGCTACCAAAGACAAATCAAAACAGTAGGAATATTTTCTAAACCAAATAAGACAAAATTTGAATTTGGATTAGGAAGTAAACAACCTAGTTTTCACCTCAAGGTTTTGTTGCAGCTAGATGTAGACTACAGACTATTGAAAGATGTTACCAACCTTCTTTCATTCCTTTCACTGTTAAAAATAATAGCTATTATTTATTAGTTCTAAGGTAGGGAAAGAAAAACAAATGAACAAAAACTTGTGTCATTACTCTGCTATACAAATGCTGTAGTGAATTTCCCACTGAGAGAAGCAAGGAGTAGGCAAGTAAGAATACAATGAAGGCAGCCAAAGGCTATGCAATGTGTCTCTAGAAGAGTCAGCACTTCCACTTTTCTACATCGTTCTTACTACTCTTCATAGGAAGAAACAAAAACAAACAAACAAAAAGAAAAGGAAGAGAGAGGAATAGGGAAAAAAGGAAGTAACAGTTTATTTCCTCAAATGAGCACACGGACTTTGTTTCTTGAACTATGCAGTCCATACAGTCTTCACAAAGTATCTCAGGCCAAGTACTACGACTCTAGGTAACCTATTTGCCTTTACTTTCTCTTGGTTATAAGGCTCTGCTTTCACCATTTACCTTCCATGTCCAAATCTGTGGTATTTCTTTCAATGAGGTAGAAGGACTTTAATGTTCTTGTTAAGCCTGAAAAAGAGCACTTGGAAAGAAAGTCCATTGGTTTTAATAGGCATGTTTTTGCAACTGTGTATTTCTACTCCTCTGGCGCATGCTGGTACTGTTCAGTAAAAAAGCCATATTTACTGTGTGCCAAAACAAAATTAAGAGGTACACTGTGATCCCACCCATGGTGAGGGGGTTATGGTATAAGGCATTGTGCAAATACAGAATAAATGACAAGCCTTGCAAACTTACACAGCAAGGAGACGAGATGAACTGAGATGCAATGGAAGAGAAAAAACGCTTAAGACAAAAGTCGGGGAGCTACTTCAGGATGGTGAAGATGATTTGCCAATTCCTGAACTGTGTTTCAAATACTGGTATCTTTGACATTACCAAAACTGTTCCTCCTCCACCTCTTCCTATTTCTTATGGGTTCTCCTGAAGGGTGTGAATATTTCTTTAATTATCAGGCTAAAAGACTTTTGCAAGAAACTCAGTCCTCTACACTTATCTCAGTATTGGCTTACTCAAAACAACAAGTGTTGTGTGGGTCAAGTCATTTAATGCATTCCACATTCAGCAGCAGCAATCTGACAAATTGTACATAGCCATCCTCACCTGAGCTTGGGAAAGGGACATGTTATCTGAATCTTGACACCATCTACTGAAATTCTACATGGGTGGAACAGGATTCACACAAGGCACTAATACTTTCCACATGGAACAGGCTGGAGGACTGTTGCCTTTTCTAAGTTATTAGCAATTAGCCACTGTAGTCACTCATGGTTGTATCTAAGCTCATGTGCAACAGAGTGAGCAATTTATATATGGCTTTGCAGGAACTAATTGAATGATTTAGAGGACTTTTGTCACTGATATACACATTTTCTACTGAAAAAAAAATGAGTAAGAAATAGAGATTAATAGAGAGGTTATTTTTCAGGAACAATCTATAGTGTAGAGTACTATAGTGAAAAATCACTTAATGATGTATATCAACAAATATTGTTTGGCTACTCAGAAAAAGCTCTTCTAAACTGTTTCTCAACTCACAGAATCACAGAATTGTAGGGATAGGAAGGGACCTCGAGAGATCACTGAGTCCAACCCCCCTGCCAAAGCAGGTTCCTTAGAGCAGGCTGCCCAGGTAGGCGTCCAGACGGGCCTTGAATATCTCCGGAGAAGGAGATTCCACAACCTCCCTGGGCAGCCTGTCCCAGTGCTCCGTCACCCTCACCGTGAAAAAATTCTTTCGCATGTTGGTGCAGAACTTCCTGTGCTCCAATTTGTGGCCATTACCCCTTGTGCTGTCCCCACAAACCACTGAAAAGAGGTTGGCCAAATCCCTGTCTCCCACACTTCAGGTATTTATAAACATTGATAAGATCCCCTCTCGGTCTTCTTTTCTCCAGGCTGAACAGACCCAGGTCTCTCAGCCTCTCCTCACAGGGAAGATGCTCTAGGCCCCGTATCATCTTTGTTGCCCTCCGCTGGACTCTTTCCAGGAGATCCCTGTCTTTTTTGTACTGGGAACTTCTTTTTTGTACTGGGAAAACTTCTGAACAACTGAAGCAAAGAATTGCTTGAGAGTAAGTTTACTCACCAGGTCATATTCTTTTTTCCTCATTATTATAAATTCTACAACTACCTGAAAGTAGGTTGTGGGGAGCTGGGGGTCAGCCTCTTCTCACAAATAACTAGTGATAAGACTAGAGGGAATGGTCTCAAGTTGTGCCAGGGGAGGTTTAGGTTGGAAATGAGGAGACATTTCTTCTCAGAAAGAGCAGTCAGGCACTGGGATGGGTTGCTCAGGGAGGTGGTGGAGTCAGCATCCCTGGGAGAATTTAAGGAAAGGCTGGACCTGGCACTGAGGGACATGGTTTAGTGAGTGACATTGGTAGTAGGGGGACGGTTGGGCCAGATGATCTTGGAGGTTTTTTCCAACACTAATGATTCTACGATTCTATGAATTTCAATATACCTAGACGATTACCTTGTTTGATCCTGTCCTACCACTTCTGTGCTGCTCTCTTAAAAAAGTGAAGGTATTAAAATGTTTTAGTACATATTAGCAAGAGCTGACAAGCTTTTCCTCTGTCTTCTGAAGTTAAAAATGGCCAACCTTACCAGAAAAAAATATCATCTGTCTGCAAGGGTTTGAGTTCTAGGGCCAAGGTTGGAAAGAAACTCATTTATTCAAATAGGCATACAGCTCCAGAGAAATATGTTTGCCAAATACCTTGACATTCATCCTCCTCCTTGGGAGGAAAATGTGATATTCTGAGGAGAGTCAGTGGGCAAATATTGTGGTTACAAAAAGAAAAGACCTTTTACCAGCCATATATGAGGTGCTAATGATAACACTTGAGTGTTAGAAGGAAAGTAACTGAGGAGTAACATGGAAATGTTGTATTATATGGAAGCAAAGAAAGTATGCTAAAAAGAGGATGCTACATTCTGTAAAGGATTAACTTGCTCTCATTTATACTGAAACCTGAGAGAGGAAATGTTTATTATTTTGCTAAGTGCTTAAGTAACCTCTAATAGATTTGGAATAGATTTCTGCTTCTAGCTATCATCCGAACTACAAATCTGTCATTCCACAAATAGTACAATTAATGCACTGGTTAGTCTGAGAACACACAGCAATGGGAATACTGTGGTCATGTCTGTGAAAGGGCAGTGTCCCAGAATTATGCCAGACAGACCTTCCAATATCTAAACCGAAATGAGCCTGGCATACTGAAACCTAAAACAGAGCAACAGAGCGGTATTGTCCAGGAATAAATCCATCAGACATGTGAAGGGCAGTCCCTTCCAGAAAATCTGCTTGCTAGTAAAATTGTTACATCAACGGCATAAAAGTAAAAAAATAAAAATAAAAATATGGAGAGTTTTTCAAATTATTCGCTATTTTATTCTACCTTCTCTAACTCGTATTGTGACGCAGTTTCTTCATGCACTGTATACTGTATTAACTTTGATAACGTAGAGATAAGTAACAGCCCAAAGGAGAATTTTACTATATGATATATTAACTTTTGGGTTAGTCTGCATTACAAGATCTAAAGACTCCAGAGGCATTTCATAAGATTATGGGAAAGGATAGGACAATGTGAACATTTCACACTTTGGGTTTAAAATGAACCTGATTTAGACCATTCTTTATTTTATACCTTACATATATACACACATATATATATGCACAGTATGTAAGATAAAAATAATGCTTTGCATCTTCTACATTCAGGATAGTCATGAAGACTTACACTTTTCTTATATATAGATATATATGCTTTTTTTTTTTTTTTTGTAAAAAACAATGTTTACAGACTGCAATTGCAATAAAAATGTCGTCTTCTGTAAAAAGGTATACTTCTACCTGAAATACCAGCAAATACAATTTTCACAGCCACTGAATTCCACAAATGCTTTATAAGTTCTCTTATGCATTCCTAAGACTTTTGTTAGTTAGGAAGTTTGTCACACTAATAACTCTGAACATTGAAATCTTTTATTCATGGATTCTTTTTCTTCTCTTCCCTCATAATGTACCCTAAAATTTTTGGAACTAAGTGGACTTTTAAAAATGTATTTCCACTATACAGATATGTGTATATGCATGCATGTGTGTGCATACGCACACAATTAACTAATTTTAAAGCTAAAAACTGTATTTCAATAAAAAAAAAAAAGTAATTTGCAAGCTTCCCCTCTTGATTGTTGTTATGAAAAGGCACACGATACAGTATTTTCAGTTTCTTTGATTCTGGTTCCCTACAGATCTTTCAGGTCAGCTGAATGAGGTAGCAGGAAGCTCACACAGTTTCTTCCTTGCAGTCTTTTGAGATATGTCATTGCCAGGTTCCTATTTCTGAACAGGATTACTCTGATTTTGCACTACTTTGATGACCAGCATTCATTCTGGATATACAGATTGGGTATTCACTACTAATCACAGTCTAGCCTTTAAGAAGGATATTAAGGATAACAAAAGAGTCAATTTGGAAATTACCATTTTTGCTCCTAGAAAGCAAGATAAAGAGGTATGTGGTAGTTGGTGTTTCAAAATGACGCCTATAAACAGGAAAAGAGATTCTTCATTTGCTTTAATGAGCAACATCAGGATGGCATATCAGTAAGATGCTGATGCCCAGACTCACTGTTCAGTACTAGAAGCGATCTGAGACAATATAAAAGAGGGATGAGGAGAAGTGATGGTACGTGATCTGGTTCAGTAACAGAGAGCTCTACCCTCTGGTGGTTGGGTAGCAGCTGTTCAAGCCTAGAAGTAAAACTAATTAAAATATTGTGACAAGATGAGAAGTTCAGTGTACAGTTATTGATGTTCATAAAAATAAAAGGATATTAACATAAAATGCAAAACAAGAATTCATTAGAAGAAAATGTGCTCATAAAGTGGGAACTTTCCAACTAAAGTATGTGATAAAGCAAATACTGTAGTCAAAAAGTAGATCCAACAGTGTCAGTAAGAGCAGAGCAGTTATTTAGGCCTCCCTCCTTCCCTTAAAATAAACAGGCTTCAGTCTACCCAGACAACTTAGTGTCTAAATGCAGTCAAGATGAAGAGTCCATGGCACTTTAGATATCATGGAGGCTGGGTCTGTGCTTGTATTTTATGAACTGTCCTGAAACACACTGCAGGTCACCTACCCCTTTATATCATATTCAGGGGCCAAGAAATCAAAGCTGTCAGAAATATGAATCTGCCTCATTGCTGAATCAAAGAAATAGCTTTCTCTAGGTCTATTGTATCTGCCTACCACCTGTAATAATTTTATTCAGTTATATTTAGATTACAAATTCTTCAGAAAAAAAAAAAAGACAGTCTTCTCATTTATAAACACCTGGCAAAATTGGTCCAGCCTTGATACAAATAAAGACACTATTTTAAAGCTTGTTTCCTATCTAAAAAGGCTTCATGATTTTCTAAGCATCTTCATAAATAAAGCTGAGAAAAATAAATAAAAAGTCATAATATTCTTGAAAACAAAGAAAACTTGACTTCTAATCTCATTTATTTGCACTGTAATATTACAAGTGTGCAGATAGTGTTTTAGGGACAGTATTTTTTGTTTTTACATCAGCAAGGATTTATCAATCAGTAGCATTACTTCTGAATGGAAAAAGGTTGCAGTGATTCATCAAGAGCAAATATGAAATATGACACTACCACCACTAGTCCACTACCACCCACTCCACTGGCAAGATCTTCAGAACTGTGTTTTTTCGTTAATTCGCAATCAATCCAAATTTCATTTACTCACTTTTAGTTTTGAATTAAGTCTAGGTTCATACAATATTCTGGTCTATGTCTGGGCTCCCTACACTTTTTTGTTATACAAATGATTACGTGTAACAGATACATTTGCAAAACAAAGTGGTTTACGCCTCACAGTTACTTGCACTTCCTTAGAGGATAGTCCCTCTCTATGGTAGGACGTAAGTGCCAAGATGTCTGACACAAGCAGTAGTTGGTGGCTTCAGAAGAAATTTCATCTTTTTACTCTTAATTGGAATAAAGTAATATCAGAATTTGTCATAATGTATTAAATGGAAGTATTGTAACAGAGAAGAGGAATTAAGAACAGGGAAACGAAACTGCAGACAGAAGCTGAGAGAGCAGGAGGGTCCTGCAACTTATTCATTAAACATAATGATTCACTGTTATACAATTACAAAATGAGCAAACATGTATATGAAAGAATACTGTATGTGGAAGTTGAGGATCCAGACAAAAGCAGTATTTATTTCATTATCATGATTTTCACTGGAACTTGAACCATGATAAAATATTCCCTACAAATTGTATCCTAAACAATAAATCTTCTAAGCTTTTCCTTCCCAAGTCCTGTAGAGCCTGTTAATCTATTTATGCCACACATGAAAAGAAAGAGGAAGGGAGAAAAGGAGGCTTTTCATTCTTGATATGGAAATGTTTGCAAAATCCTTACAGTAAAATAAATCAAGGCATCATAATGCAAAAGAGCAAAAGAAGCCTCAGGTATGAGGATCCTTGAAAATGTCAGTTGTTGAAGACATCTAAGTAGCACATGGTTCCAGTATTGCTCATATCATCTCTATTTCAAAAAACATTTTTTTCTGTTACTACAGCATATTTACAAATGAGCTAATGTTATTTTAAAGTTACATCTAAAAAAAAAAAACAAAAGCAAAAACAACAACAAAAAAAGGAAAACAGAAGACCTTACATGCAGAAATATTGGGCCTCCACTTGTAAAAGCTTGCAGAAAAAACTCTGTTCACAGTTATAGTTTCAGTCTCTTCCATTCCCCTTAAGGTACTAGACCGATCAAGTGAGAGAAGGAAGCCAAAGTCTTCTGTTAACGCCTAAGATCTGTCAACTATTTCTCCTTACCTGTTTTTAAGAAATTACTATTAAAAAATAAAATAAAATCTCCCACCTACTCCTCTGCTTGATAAAACACTGTGGTTTGTAGCAGCTCTCCAGAGCCTATGTTTATGGTTTTAGGCTGACACTGAGTAAAGGTGGTTTGAATTCCAGGATCCGCTGCAGACTGCTTACATAACCTTGTACAAGTTATGTACTTCTCATTCGACTTTGTTACAAAATAGGGAAAATCGCACTACCTTTCCTTCACCCCAGCCTCATCACTGAATACTTAAGACTGAGAGCTGGTTTGGGAGGGGCAGGTGGTGTTGGTCCTATACAGATCTTACCCATCTAAGCCTCAAACACTGGAACAAATATTGTTGAAGATTTATTTGACCCTTAGACGTTCTTTGATCTTCAGGTGTTGCCAGGGGAAAAGATTTTCCCGAAGTTAAATAATTAATACCCTGTGCAGTATCTCAAATAATTTCTTTTTCAGTCAGAAGTGGAACTTAAAACACTAAATCTGAAAATGAAGCAGATTCTTTCTCGCCTTCAGCCAGATGCATGTCAGTTTAACCACACTAATAGGGGGCTGGAGGTAAATAAATAAATGAGGCAATAAAAGCTAATGAGCAGAACTTGCACCCTGTCTTTGGTCCTGGCTTAAGCCGCCAGAAGGTTATATTGACTCTTCATATTGGCTGTCACCCTGGGTAGACATTTACACAACATGTCTATTGTTACAGCAGGTGCCAATGCGAGCTCCCAGGCACTGCTGGACAAGCCAGCAAACATCTCAGGCCAGAGAGTTCCTCCATTACAAACACATGGCAATTTTCTTCTCAGAGGACTGGAATACATTTCATTGCAAAGCTCATGCCAAACCTTGCCGTAAAAATACCTGTTATCACAGTAGCTGAGAATTCACCTTTCATCAATACCCAAGGCAAGCTCATTGAGAGAACAGTAATCCAACAGTGGGCTTTAACTGCAAAGCAAAACAAAATAAAAGCCACCACCTCCAAATACACAAAACATTTGTTATTTCCTGCTTCCTGCAACTACATCCAGTAATAATTAATGGTAATGATTTCCCTGATATTAATGCTGACTTTGGGATGCTTCTAAATTGGCTTCAGGAAAATCAGGCTTCATTCCTCCCTAGTTGTTTCCTGCATAGCCGTCGATATCCTAAAGGTGTCTGACAACAGTATGTGAAATAGCATGGGTTTGTTGTTCCTGTCAAGCTTTTAAGACACAAGGTCCTATAAAGATAACATTTTTCTTCTAAGCTGTGGGCTGATCATAGCAACTTCATAAAAACTTTTTTGTGCAGATCAGCCACTGTCAAATGGATTCACTTTCACCAAATCACAATTCATTGATGTTTCTGGCACATAGCTCTAATGCACACCGGTATTCTCGTGTGACATAAAAAGGAAACCATATGGTTTGATTCAACTTCAGTTCCCCCCACCACCTGATCTTCTATTCTGGTGACAAAATGCTTTTAATGAATGGAATGTGTAGAAATTATTTGCAAAAACTGATCAAAAGTAAAATACTAAACCCAGCGTAAGATTAAACATTTGTATCAATACAAACAGTTCTTTATGAACTAACATATATTGCTTAATTCTGTAACATGCATTTTCATAAATATATTTCAGGCCCTAAAAAGTCATTTTGCTTCCTTTTTCTGAAAGCTTGAAGAGAGATCAAATGAAAGAAACACATCTTGGGGATGTCAGACCCTTATTTTAAATGCTGCTTTACCAATAGCCTAAGGGCACCTTCTTTTTAGGGAGTCTAGAAAAAGATTTTTTGTTGTTGTTTTCAATTAATAAAATATTAGCTTTTCAATGTGCTAACTACTTTTTTTTTTTTTTTTGCAAGTTGTAGGTGACCTTGCCCCCTAATTTTGCTACCATTTTTTGTCTAACAGAAAGCTGAAAAACAAGTGCTAGACTTTATCACAGATTTGTCATAGATTAGTGTGCTGAAATGTGCACCTTTCTGAAGTGGTATACGAAATTGTATCTCCACAGAAATCAGGAGCACATCTCTATACAGTTTTGAGGGGAAAAAGAAAAAAAAAAGCCATTCTGCCTTCCCTGCATAATACATAGTTATAAGAGATTTGTAGTTAAATCTATGGATACTCTTAATGCTTAAGAAAACATGTTTCACACACTACACCAATACACTAGAATTTACTAGTGGCTGCCCAGCTATCTCGGCAGTTTTAGCCTATGCCATTCAGTGTTGCACTTGTGTCAGAACTGGAAAGTTTCTGCTGTTCAGAAATGATATCCATCTTAAACACCACTGTACTTTTTCATTTGGTGACAAACCATGACTAAATCTAGAATGCAGAGAAACACCTTAGCTCAGAACATCTTACCCAAAGTTTCGTTGATTTGGTTGGTTTAATTTTATTTTTTTTTTCGTTTAAAATTCTACAACATATGGGAACTTCATGCTATTTATCCTCTTCTGCTTAATCTCCACTCATTTATTATTGGTTGATGGATTTTTTCACATCAGTCAGTGAACATGAAAAAGTTTGGCCAGGAGCTACTTTTCCTGTAAGAACAAAGCTGCAGGTTCACAAGTAGCAGGGAACAAGGAGACATTTTTTCCTTATTAGCAACAAAGGTATTTATACTATCTTTCATCCTCTGCTCCTTTGGGATTCCTGCCATCAGCCACATTCTTTATAAGAATTGTATGCCGATAAGTTAAAATTGTTTGGAAGAAAAGACAGATGAACAAAGAGAAGTGGAAAACAAAGGGAGGATCATCACTGCTAAAAAGAAAGGGTCTAGTGATCATGGAAAGGAACTGGGATATATGCTACATATCACTGAATGCCACTTAGCTCTCTAACTCACATGACAGTTTTGGCTTGGTCCCAAACCTGTGTTTTGTTGTTTGTTTGTTTTTTTTGTCTGTTTAGTTTGTTTTTTTGTTGTTATTTTTTCTTACCAAATAATGGGATTTATGTAGAATATGAAGATATAGAAAGAAGGAATGATGGATCAATCTGTAGTTTGTTTTTCAGTTGCTCATTTTGCACTTCTGAGCAGCTAACCATAAGAGGATAGACCATTGTCTCACATTTTTTCATCTATAATCCAGCTGTTATTATAGTACATTTTTTTTAAATGCCTCAGCTATACACTGTTCTTTGTACTCACAAAGCTTTACAAAAGACTAATCTTTCCTATTACTCATTTTCCTCTATCAGTTGTTCCATCTCAGTGTCACTGCTCTCCTAGTAAAATATTGTAGATGGTACTGAGATCAAATTAAACCCAATTTCATCCCATTGTTGTAATCTTAATGAGTCAACACATCTAAGAAGCCATATCCTTCAACATTGCCATTTCAGTAAGAAAGTGGTGGCAGTCCAGAAAAACTGTCCTAGGGGGTCTTGCAATGTAAGAATCAAATGGAAAAAAAACAAACATAGAACCAAATGTAAATTTGTTTTATGCACGATTATCATTCAATGCAGTGTTTGTGATTTACCTGATGTTCCAGAAATACCTCCTTTTGCACCAGAACAGGTTCCTGTTTAAGCCAGACTTTATGCTACTGATCATTCATTTATTTAGAAAATGGCAAATTCATTTTCCTACTTTAAAAATTTAATTGTTCAGACAGACAAGAGAGGAGAAAATAACAAACTATGATTTAAGTGACTCTTACACGTTATCACAAGTAGTGCCTGCTACAAGTTTGAGGATATAGTATAGATTGAAGTTCACTGTGCAAGCCTTTAGGCAAATTCTTACAAATTAATTTAAAGAAAAGTGGATTCCTTCCGTTAATTCTATGAAAGAGCACTACATTTATTTAAACTAAGTAGTAAAATGTCTTTCAGAAAACACGCTCAATTCTTTGATGTTTACTTCCAAGCAAAGTAATTTTCCAAGTGATGGAAGTTCAGCTTTTAGATCCCAACCTACGAACCTTGTAAGTATTGATATGCTCTAGTGTTCCATTTTGCTCTGATAAAATAGCCCCTAGAATGTACCAACAGGTGAGATGGAAGTCAAAGTTTTTATTTCTTGGTGCTAAACTATCCTGCTAGAGCATAGCATGACTTACATCATCTTTTACATTTGATGTATTTATAGGCTAAAATGTTCAAGAATCAACAGCAACCACAAAACTGAAAGGTCCGTATCATCTGTGGATCAAGCACTGAGGCAGAGATGGAGCCCACTAGCTACTAACTACATGGGATTTTCTGCAGCCAACAATGAGACAGCAATTTCAGTTAATTTCTTTACAATTACCTCAAACAATAAGCCTGACTGTAAATGATGCATCATTTTTCACTTAGCAACAGCACTGATGCGTGTAGGTCCCCCACTGTAATACAATAATAAAAAAACCTTTAGGGAAGAAATAATTTAAATAGTTGGTGTAGAAACCTAAGCATTTAGGCAGAAGAATTTACTTTCTCTCACTCCTTCTTAAATAATTGAATTAAAACCTTTAACAATAGAAAACTTTATTCACTCCTGTTACGTAAGATCAGAGAAGACTCTTTATAAAGGAGTCCTATGCATTTCCAAAACACCAGAAAAATATCTAAAAACTAAATTGGGGAAAGAAGAAACAGCATAAGGAACAGTCTGTTAGGCTACAAAAAGTAGGATTTCCAGTGTGAAATACTATTCATCGGACTTATGCATCCTGAACATTCCAACTGATGAGAAAACTGGTAATGATGAGTCTCATATTCTGACACAAATGTTTCTTTGACAATCTCATAGAAGAGGTAAGCATGTTGTAAGTGTGGAGACCTCAAGAAAAGTAGAAAGTAAACAACAGAAAACCTGAAAGTAGAACTGAAAGTTAGCAGTCGGTGATGTAATAGTTCCAGTTTTGATAAAAAGCACTCATTCAAGTGCAAGACCAGACACAGAGGAATCAAATTTGCTCATGAAGATTTTTCATCTCTGCAGTGCATGCGGGTATGCATATCCCCCATTTTCTCTGCAGGGGCATATAAGCAGCAAACACTGTCTTCAGATTTCAATTAAAGATTAAGTGCTTACACTTGTAGTTTTCCTTTCCAGGAGGTTTTTTTATTATTATTATTTATTATTATTATTTTATTTATTTATTTTACTCCTCACAAGTTCTTTAAAAAGCACCTATTTTATTTTTCTTTTACATTTATTGTAAACCTTGTCAGTTGGTTTCTTAGGAGTGAAGGAACTCCCCATCACTCTTTCCCCATCTGTAGGGAAGTTCTGCTTAGGACACCTTTAGTTCCCCATGCCTAAATCCATAAAGACTTTTTTCCTATCTTGACCTGCCTCACTTGCATTTTTCCTCTTCCCTTAAGCAGTGTGATAGAGTGAACTCTGTTGTTTTTCCTTTTAATCATAGCCAACTTATTAACACGTATTTCTATTTAGTTACCTTTCTATCTATATATTAACACACAGTGCTCAGCTGGACATCAAGCTGAGGGAATGAGTGCAGTCACCAGATGAAGCACATGAGAGCTGGAGCCAAATCAGCTGGGAAAGGGGAGACTTAATACTAGCCTATTATTTACAGTCATTCTGTGAAATGCCCCAACTTTTATTCGTTCCATAGAATTACAGGACTCACATTGTGACAGTGACATGTGACAGCAACAATGCTGCACAGAACAGGAATAAGGAATAAGTTGTGAAAGACTGTGCATGCAGACCATAGTAGCAGTATGCTACTGTAGTTTTTTAATTTCTATTACAAATAGATCATCTAAAGCATTTTGTAGCCTTTCACTTAATTCCTTCCATATCTGTGTAAAAGGGCATGAAATACTATGATTTCTTTGGCATGCAAGCACTAGAAAGCCCTCATTCTGTGGGAAAGGCATTTCATCCAAAATGAGGTTTCTTAGATTTTCTCCTAAATAGCATAGTCTTAAATTTCATCTGGTCCAGTATCTTCTCCAGTGCCTTTTATGAGTTCTCAAAGGAGAACTTGTAAAACTCTTGTGACTATTTCAGGCATTCCTCTGTATTCCTTGGATGAATTTTATCAGGTCCTGATACTTCAAAAATATCCATTTTATTTAAGTGTGATATATCTTCCTCTTTTTCTATTCTGCATAGTTCTTAGCTATAAGTTGCTGGCAGTAATTTTGTGACTATGCGATCACTGATAACTTTCTAATGAAGAAATACACAAAATGTCATTACTGACTCCTTTCCTGTGGCACTGTTTACTATCAGTTTTCCCTCAAATAATATGCTCCATAAATACAATATTTCTCATTCTCAGTCAGAACTAAGGATTGTAATTTTTGGAGTGTATATTATGTAAAATACTTTTGAGGTCAAAGAGAACTTGAATGACTGTTAAATGTACATTAGATTTACCTAGCCAGTGGAGTGTCTACATATATGAATCAGATTATCTCTAAAGTGATGGTGAAAACAATGAGCTAGAAACAGGGATTTTTCTTATGAAGAAAGGGTTGGTTGCTATTGGCAAACCACAGCTAGCCAGAAATAATGCTTTCAGAAGCAATTCAGTATTGAACGAGTCAGCTTTGGATTGTACCACATCAGGCTTCTGATATATTTTATTGTAAATCTACCCCCCTCTCCCCTCCCCCCCCCAACATTTCCACATGCTGCTGTGAATTAATCTCTTAAAGCACTGCAATGTATTGAAGTAACAACTGTATCATTTAGAGAATGAATCCTGTTGGACTATATGGTTTTATATGAAAGGTGTTCCCGTCCCCATTCTAAGGGAGTTAACAGTTCCTCTTCCTTTTCTCCCTGACTCTCAAGCTCATCTTAATCTAAATGAGCACTTGAAGGCAGCAGAGGTTATATTTTCTAGATTCATCAAGACAGTGCTTCCTTTACATTCTTCTGTGTAACAAGAATATGGGAAAGAAAGGTCTGTTGCTTTCTCCCTTTTTAAATCTCTCCTTGGCTTCCCTTTAGTGCTAGGGTGATGGCCACACATCATAAGTGTCCAAAAATCCTCAAAGCTTTCAGGGTCAGACTTATTTTGATGAAGTCAAACACATCACACACTGGTTATCATGAGAACTATGATGAAAATGATAATCAGATCAAACCACAACATAGGCGTGGGCATAGAGAAACATGTCTGCAAATGCTATTAGAAGTCTGTTGCAGCTACTGCATCTAATTTGGTTTCTCTAGCAGCCAGTCTGATTTGATCTTTCAATATCTGTTAGATGAGAATAAACGTATTCATGAAATGGGACCACCTTAGAACTGGCTGCATGTCCACACGGAGTTACAGAGAGCCACCTATACTCAGAGCAGCACAGGAATGAGGCTGTCAATGCAAGTAGTTTTGGTAAAGCAAAAACTGGAGCAATAAAGACTGTTTAGGGGAATTACATGGGGCAGTGTAGACAAAGTCCAAGTACTCAGTAGAAAAGCACAACTCAGAGAACCCTTGAAAAAGTTGTGTGTTGCTAAAAATGTGTACAAGTTACTATCTAACCTCTGCATTATGTCAAAACGGAAAAGTCTGTCTAGGTATTAGCACATGGTACACAGGACTAATACTTTTTTCTCTCCTTACGGCACACCTAGCCATCATGAACATTTTGCAAAAGAAAAGCAGATAAACATTTATTCTACTTATTGATGCAAATGCTTATTGATCTCCCAAAATTAACTATGCACAATAAAAAAAGCCTTACAGTTGATTAAACTAGAAAGACAAGTGGCATAAATACCATCCACTAAAGGTCCAAGTTATACTGTGGAAAGCTGTTCAGCACACAGGTCTAAAGCTTCTGAATGACAATTTGATTGATACAATAGACTACAACCATTTCAAAGAACCCATTACAGCTCATCATGCAGTTGGTCGCATAAAATGACACAGACATTGTGGTCTCTGTAGGGCTCTCAATTAATTAAAAATTAGAACAGACTTTGAGGAAAAAGGCTTAAAGGAGCTGTTACAATAAACTATGCCAAGACCATTTTAGTAATCCCCAATTATAGATTAACCTATTAACACAAATTGAATGGCTAAATTTCAGAAAAACTATTAGATAGCTACATACGGCATACCAAGTACATGTGTATAAAATTCTGTGCGCGCCCTTATTTGAATGTCACTGTGACATCACCTTCCATGTAGAATGACGTGTTGCCACAGCACAGACCCTGACCCACCAGTCACAGCTTGTGCCTTTTTGGAGCTCTATTGCTGTAGTTTGCAGAGAAGCTTAAAGGGTCAATGGATTTTTTTCCAAGTGTCTGATAAAGGGATGGATGAAAATGGATGTACCTTTTCAATTTGCCCTTGCTTCTCAAATTGCTTTTACCTGACTTGCCACAGCAGAAAGAAAGAATGCTGCTTATGTTGGCGCTTCCTATTTACCAGCGAGCAGAACTGCACCTGTTTCCCATGTCCATATGAAGAAGACAAACCTTATCAGTGCTGCCACTGCTCATGTGCAGAGCACGCAAATTGCTGGTGGTGCTGCTGCTCTTGTTCAAATAACCCAGACTGCAAATGCTGCTGCTGCGGTGGAGAGAATTCAGCATGTCAGTACTATGCAAGCAAATGCTGCAGAAACCCCATCTACGAACAGTCAAGATCATCAGCAACTGTTCAGTAAGTGGAGTCATGAGCTCTTAATTTCTTGGAGTTTTGTTTTTCTAGTTTCCATTTAGGAACATAAGACACATTGGTTCATTGGAGCAATTCCAAATAAACACAGGATATCTTTCTATTTACAAACAGAAAATGTAGTTTTATCTTGATATCTTTTCTGATAGTGAGATGTTATGCTTGCCATTAACTAGGGCAAAGACTACTCCAGAACACCACTATACTTCCCACAGAGTGAAAATCTATGTAGGGACAAGAAGGAAGATATACAGGGAACCTTAAAACAAGGCGGAAAAAATGAATATGTTATCAGCATGGGGCTTCAAGACAAAAACACAGGAAAAAATGGATTAAAACTAACAGTATTAAAACTGCAGTTAACTGGCAATGGAAGGAAGCAGTTGTAATCAGAGTAAGACAAAAAAAAAGACAATTATAAAAGCTCAAGAAATGTTGCACAGAACGGAAAGAGGGCATAGTAATATTAGAAGATAAAATCAGAAGGGAGGGGCTGATTATTAAATACAGAAATGCTAAACTAGAGAGTGCTCAACAAAAAAGGTATTCTGGGGGGGAAGAACAATTGGCAAAAGAACACTAGATTAGAAGAATAGCAGACAGAGAAGAAACGACCTCTGGAAATGCACAGTGCATTCCTACCTAAGTAAACTTCTGAGAGATCAGAAGGAATCCTCATATCAACAAGAAATTCTATTCTCTTTAGTTTACTATTTTTTTTCTCCCTCTCCCTGTTGTTGTTAGAGTGCCAAGAAGAACAGATAGCATGGTTGAACATCTGGGAAGAAAAGGTCAGAAGGAAAGTAATAGCAACATGTATGCTACATTCAGACACAGCAGAAAGCCAGAGTGTAGTGTCTTAGAACCAGGGGTCCGTCCTGAATAATGGTGCTCACACCAAAGATCTAGCAAACGGTAAAAGAGCCATCATAAAAGTAATGCTGTATTTGTACAATAATGTCCACAGGCTGAGAGGCAGGTTAGGACAACCAAGATTTGAAGAGAAAAGCGATTAGCATATCCTGAAAAATCAGTCCTTTTCTAAAATAATTAGAATCATTTAAATAAAATTATCCACGTCTGAAAGTTTTGGCAATTAATATAAAAGAATCAATGATAAGGCTGCTATTAAAACTAAGAAAAATGTTAATTCATTCTAAAAATCAAAAATAATTCATAAATGAGTGATTTTTTAAATGACTGAGAATTAGGATGATCGTATGTAAATGTGGGTTGTTATGCTAAGCAGAAATGCCCTTAATAGTATTTTAGAAGTGGTGAAATGCTTAGTCATGCTACTTTCTCGATGAAATATTCCATTTGAAACATTTTGACATTTATTGTCTAGAGTTTTCATTAAAAATAAAACATTCTAAAAATCTTACAGAAGTTGTTGTAAAAGAAACCAACACCCTCTGAAACAAAAAGTGTTTCATATAAATTGCAGAAATTTTTTTTCTAGGTATTTGTTGTTTTCATTTTTAAAATTAATCAGACAAGAAAAGGAGACAAAATACATTTCAGTTTATAGTAAACGAAGGTATATATATACAAATAGTCCACCAGCAATAACTCAACAAATTTAGACAGACCTGCAGCGACTAAGATGTCTGCTTTTCCTCATTGTTGGTGACAGCATTCAAAATGTAGAGAAATAGTTATGAAGATGAAAAGAAAATGAATTCTTAAATGTTAATCCAATTGTTTAAATAAAACATCCAGTCGGAATAGAAGGACTGTTGGCATGCAAAGCAGAACTACTTATGCTATCCATTTTGTTTCTCAGATGGTACCATAACATTCAGATGTCATTTTTTTGTTGCTTTGTTTTTTTCCTGTTTGATTTTGTTTAGGTCAAAAGATGTCATGTCAAGATTTAGAACTAGGAATAATGCATTTGTCAGTATACCAGAAAGGAATTCCTCTAACCATGCCTTCCGTGACCAGCTTGCCTGTCCGCTGTGTAAGCAGTTGTTTCTCCAGCCATTTATGCTGCCATGCAATCACTGCATTTGTGAGAAGTGTATAACTAAAAGCAAGACCAAAGCTGAAGCAACAGACAACTTTTATATCATTGTATGCCCAGTATGTAGTAAAGCACATTGTCTTCCCTACACTAACAAAATTCAGCTGAGGAAGAATTACCTCAGAGCAAAACTAGCCAAGAAATACATGCGCAGACACGGCATTCTGAGGTGGAGATTTGACCACAGTGAAAGACCAGTCCACTGTGAAATCTGCAGGGAGAGAAGAAGAATGGCAACCAAAAGATGTAAAACATGCGGAATTAACATGTGCAATGAATGTCTGCATTTATACCATAGTGAGAATGGTGCTCAAGACCACATTTTCACCAAAGCATACCAAGAAGATAATGAACAGTGGCCCTGCCTGCTACACTGCAACTCACACCTCTCCGAATACTGTCTGGATGACCACAAACTGATCTGTGGGTTCTGCAAGAACTCACTGCACAACGATCACGAGACTATTCCCTTGGCAGTCGCATGTTCAAAAGAGGCCGCTTCCCTCTCCAGCACAATTGTAAAATTTAAACGAGGTTTGTATTCGTGCTGCTTCTCACACTTCCCCACGCCCCCTCAGGAAGGCAACTTGCACATATGCTTGATAAGCCACATTGATTCTTTACACAGCACAAGAGTCAGAAAGGTGGTGTGTTCCCACTGTGGAAACACAAAAGGAACAAGTCCGTAATTGTGTGGCATTGTGAGACAACTCTCAAGTGCTAGGGAATGAAGGATCTGTGTGAGACAGGAACAGAAATGTGCATCTAGGTATAGAAAACTCCATTCCATGCTGCGGGACCCAGAATAAAATAAACACCAAATATATCTGCAAATTATTTTTAAATATTAAATGTTCTGAGTTTTACATGTTTGAAGAGGAACTTCTTTCCCTGCAGACAAATTATGAATTGTCTCGCTTCAGTCAGTTTTATGCTTATGTCTATGTAGACTATGTGGCAAGATGGCCACATTTGTCTCAGGTAGCCCAGCAGTGTCACTTCTTTTATCTAACACTTCACCCGTAGCAACTAAGGGGCTGAACAGAGACTAGGGTTTTAGGAATTTAGGATTTTCTTTTAGTTATTTTGATCTTTGCATATAACATCACAAATGTTGGGGACAAAATGAAATTGCATGGAAAATAATGTTCAGAAAAGTAGAAGTAAACCTCATGCAATGAGAAACAGCTGGAAGTGTTATATTCTCAATTTCAAAACAGAGAAAATAAAAGAAAATATTTGTACAGGATTTTGTAATGTGACATTATTTCAAAACATTACCGCATTCTAACAAAATTTACTATCAGCCTCTGGTATTTTTGATTCTGTTCCTTCACAATTCTCAATTTTTGTGACAGAAGATTAAATGACACCTTCACATAATGGCCATCAGAGCAAAGTACTGTCAGCCACAGTCATAACCAGGCCTATACAGGTGCATTTGGTACCATTATTGTAACTTGATACTGACAGAATGAATTTCCAAAAATAATATAGAGCTACAAGTTTCAGGATTTCCCACGTAGTGAAGTAAAATCATCAAGCCCATTTGAGGGGAGATAAATTCGAGCAAATAAGGGAATAATAATAAAGTAGCAATGAGCTGCCTAACTTTATCCACTCAAATGTGAACATTTTAACCCAAACAATTTCCTTCAGGACTCACTAGCAACAGAGATGACAGCAAACTAGTAAAATTCTCACTTGTGACATGTTCTACCAAACCTAAAATTTTTTTAAACTACAACCTATCATTCTGCCTCTAGTAGCCTGTACATTTTAGTATGAAGTTGGAACTACTGACCTGAGTTGTTTTTTTACAGCACGCCAAGGGGTTGATAATGATCTAATGGAAATTATCCTGTTAAAAAATAATTTCCAGACCTACAAGGACGCCAAAAGGAAGGAGATCAGAAATGGATTCTTAAGATTACGTATGGTTCTTCATGAACAAGAAAAAGAGATGATGGAGTTGCTTGAGAACACTGAACTTAAAAAACAGAAAGAAATTTCAGAATATGTAAACTATACGTCCAGTCAGCTCTCATATATGGATGGCCTTATTCAGTATGCTGAAGAGGCTCTTAAGGAGGAAAGTCAAATTGTGTTTCTACAATCTGCACACTGCTTGGTGAAAGAAATAGAAGACGCAATTCCTTCCATTTTCCATCCTAGTCCACTTCTCAGAGAAGATCCTTTAAGAAAACTTCAACTCAACTTTGATGAACTTTTGGCCATTTTACAGGGACTTGTCCCATCCCTTAGTGGAATAAAACAATCAGACAGTAAGGCAGAAAAGAATCCCTATATTTTTAACCCAGAAATAATGCTTCCAAGGCATGTTTCAAGCACTCACGAAGACAAACAAACAACATTGCTCCAAAGCACATCTTTAAATTCTGTGTTTGAATCAGGCACGATGATTAAGAACACTCCTGGAAGACGACCAAGCTCTATGCCTCCCCATCATTCTACACAGAGTAATAACATGTGTGCATTTTGGGATGCAGCTTGTGAAACTCCAATAAAAGAAAGAAAATACCAGTTTGTTAACCTTCCAAGTCCAGAACCTATAGAAAAATTATCAGTCCCAGTGCCAGGACACGTTGTTATATACCAGACTGTTGTCTACCCAAGGTCTGCCAAAGTAAGACACTAACAAATTCTAAATATATGCAAAAGATTAACTATTGCCATTATGTTTTCACACTCTGAGGTTCAGAGTCCGTACCTAAGGAGTCTGACTACAATATCAGTTCAAATACGTTATTTGTAGTGGGCAATGCTTTTCAAATTTGCTTTTTGAGATAAATTGATTCGCACTTTCCTATCATATTCAGTAAGTTTGTTTTATTATTATATATGTCATAAATATATTTTATGGAAAGGTCCAATGCAGAAAGAAACAGATGTACTATGTTTGTATTTAAATATCTATACATCAGAACAAATCATTTGATCCCAGTCTTGGCCTTCAATGTGACAACATCACGTCTGTGTAATTTTCCTCATTATACATTTCAGAGATGTTAAAAAGAATAGGATGCCAATTGCATAAGATCCAAAGTGCACGTTGAAAAGCACTGACTGTTATCAGCTTGCATTACCATTAACATGTTAAAAGAGAGTACTATGAAATTCACGGCAAGAAGCTTAGCCTTTTCCAAGACTCTAAATTGCATATCTTTCTCATATATTTCATGATATGGTTGGTATTTCAGCTGTTTTGGCATTTAAAAATTAAAATTTGCCAAACTGGAGCCTTCCAAACAAGTAACAATGAAAATGAGCAAAAATAGAGAATACATAATTGTGCACTACAGATTTTTTTTTTCTCTTCACAGATTTACTGGACTTGTCCAATAGAAGATGTAGATTTCTTTGAGGTAGAGTTTTATGAAGTTGTTGGCATTGGTTCTGATAACATTGTCCAGACACAACTAGATGGCCAGCTAAGCAAAATACAACAGCAGAACCTTGAGATACGTAATCTTGATCCAAATACAGAATACCTTTTTAAAGTCCGTGCTGTCAATAAAAGTGGTGAAGGAGAATGGAGTGAAATCTGTAAGGTACTGTATATTCTTCACATATTTTAGAGAGTTGTGTTAAATTTCTTGCCTCAGTACTTGTCTTCTCCCCCATCTATTTATGAGGAAGACTACTTAAATAGAAGATTACTATTCACTTATTTAGGTAAGTGATGCTAATAAGTTACACTGGATTTTTCCACATGTTCTTTCTAGCTGTTTGCAATTGCTTGTCCTATGTAGAACGTTTCTCTCTTTTTTTTTTTTTCCCTAGCAGGAATTCTGTGTTATGATTATATCAGCCGAGTCATTGTAATATTCATATTACTTCAGGCCTGAGACAGCCTTTGTACTAATCTCTCTGAACACACAGAGTAAGAATATGAAAAGTCAGATCACAAAAACTTTCAAGCTAGAACAAAAAGGCAGTAATTAAATGAGAGAGGAAGAAAACGGAAATTTAAGAATATTCTTTGACACCTTTGGCCATAAGTCTCCTTTACTGCGGTTTTAGAAGAGGAAGAAAAGTTTTGAAAAGATAAAAGTTAAAAGGAATAAGAAGGTTTTCGAAAAGGTGTCAAAAGTTGAGACATTTAATGAACTAAATTTAACATCCTTTGGGCATCCCCAGTCTCTTGCTGAAGTCATCTTTAGTTTTTCATAGATTGCAGAAAAAAATACATAATTCATGATTTTTCCTTGGTAAACTTTCAGTAAAGGAAGTACTGCCGAGCTGTAGTGCATAAAATGCAGATGTATTCCATGAGAAGGGTAGGTGCTATTCTTAGGTTCCAAACACATTTCACAGACCTTTTCTTATATTCATTGCACCAAGTGCATTGCACCTTCCAGGCCTCTTGTTCTTTGTCACATTTAGAGAATAAAATCTCAACTTCGAAATAGCATTCAGACATCCTACTCACTTGGCAAGTTCTAATGATAAATAATACTTTCCTGGACTGCTCCACTCCTATACTTAAAACACTGAGAACGCTATATATACCTGTATGAATTAATAAGGCACAACCCCTTTCCCTAAGAAAAGTTCAATGCAGTTGACTCAACATAAGCTCGTAATGCCACAGAAAGTGTCTAAAGGTATATAACAACTGCATGGGGCTGACAGATGGCATGCGTCTTGGAAGATGCACTTCAGAGGTAGCAGCTAGGGAGGCAGGTCACCCTTGAACTGGCACAAGATGTTCATTATCTGGGCAACTGGATCCTAGTTTAGACGTCAATGAACGGAATTCCACTACATCTCCCTGGCTAAGGGGATGAACAATATAGTGGATTTTTTTTTTCAGGAGTTGGACTCGATGATCCTTATGGGTCCCTTCCAACTTGGGATATTCTATGATTCTGTGATTTTTGAGTATGTGTTAAGGTTGTGGAAGATGAATGACAGGAACTTAAGGTTTACTTGTGAACGGAACTGCTGCGTTAACTGCCCTAGCAAACCATGCAGATCTGTACCACAAAGCAAGTGGAATCCTCTAATGGTGAAATCCATGGCTCCCTGGAGATGTCTCAACAGAGGCAAAAAATTTGTTGCTTCATTAATGAAGGATTTGGTTGCTTCTGCCACGGGAGAACAAATGAAAAGCACGAAGGAGGCAGTTAGAAAACCATGAAGGGTAAATGCTGGAACTCTACAACTGCTGCTTCTGCTGCTGCCAGTATTGCCACTCTTGGAAGAGCTCCTCTACATACCCACCCCTTCTTCTCAATGACAGCAGAAGCCTGCAGCTGCCCTGTAACCTGACATGAATGCCGATAGAATTCACATTCCTTAACTTGTCTCTTGGGACTGTCAACCACAGAAACAGAGATAATATTGATGGTACTTAGGCACTTTTAAATCTTCATCAGATTCTTGTCAATGAAACTGTTGGAAGGAGATTTTTTCAAAATCACTTTGGAAGCCAAATGAAAAATTACTTTCAATAGGATGTGGGCTTCTAAACCCTGTGGTCATATCTGAAACACTTTCCCTAAATGAAAAGCTTGCCAAAACCTAATATTTTGTATTAATCACTGTACTGCTGTATTTGTATTAGTTACAATGCAAGCCCATTAGATAATTGCTCATTTTTGATATGAGATTTTTAGAAGAGTTTAATTTCTATTTTGCCTCCAAAATAAGTATTTAGACTTTCCAAAGTTTAACATGGATAAAATGGGCTCTTGGCCACTTTGAAAATATACAAGTAAGTGGCAAGTTCTTTTGAAAACAGACACTAATTAAATCTGATTCCCAAAATAACAAAATCTGTACTTTAATACATTCTACTTGCAGATAACCACTTCAGATGAACACAGAATAATTCAAGACAGATGGGGGATTCAGAAGAGTATGCAGGGTGCTCTGCATACAACGAAATGATAGACAACGAATGAAGGCAGGATTCTTTCTGTTGCTGTTGTTGTTGAACTGGAAAATGTGAATGCTTTCTTATGTAATGCCCCCTTTCCCACTCAAGTCAGCAGCCAGAGATCTAAGAGTGAACAGTTCAGACTGTTACTGCTTTCTGGCAAATAATAATAAAAAAATACAGCCTTTTCATTATCTTTTCTTTTTCCAGATGTAGCAGTGAGGCCTAAGAAAAAAGCTATGCCATGCATAAAAATATAGTATAAAACCCATTAGTCTACTTGAGGGACTTTCACAGCTTCAGAGGAAATAAATGAGATATTTGCATTGTAAGGTAACATTCCAATCATTATTACCTCCGAGACCACTCAAATACCAGTTAACAGAGAGCTGCAGGAGCCTGTATCAGGTTTTGCATATTTTTAAAGTGCAGAACTAGTTACTCTGTATATACACATTTTTGGTCTCAGCCTTACTCAGCTGAAGTATAATGTGTATACATGCATATAATGAAGCATGCAACAGGCAGGACAAACACAAAAATGAGGGCAGACAGAACTTTATAACATTATGCACTTACTTAATGATAGCCAGGTTTACCTGACTGCTGTGAAGGTCACCTGTGTGAGACAGAGTATCAATTTATTTAAAGAAATTGCATGTAAAATCAGAAGTCACAGCAGGAGTTCACTGAGCAGGAGCTACTGGATCCACAGCAAATCCTTGTGTTCAAATGATCAAGAGTAATACTCAATGTCCTAATTTGTACAGGTATGATCTTCCATGGTCCCTTTAACTTCAGCCATACTACCCAGGTATGCGTATCTACACACATTTCACTCCATACATACTTTTATACACACATACACATAAGTATTTAAATACATTTATAACTACCTTTCCAGTCCTTTCAAGTAAGGCATTTACTTGGGATAGTAAATAGGATTAGGGCCATTACTAGCTCTTTTAAGTCCTTGCTGTGCATCCACGTTTGTGTCTTATCTTCAGAATGGAATGAAGAAACCCTTTATGGAAAATTACACATTATGGATACTACCCAGGAATTTCTGGACCTTCTGCTTCTTTCCTTAAGGCAAATAAGAAAACTTAGGTATATTTATTATTAATATATATTTTTTCTATTGCACCTCTCATTTCCGAAGCTCTGTTTCAGCTTCACATAATTCCTGCAAGGTAGTAACATTCTATCCACTTTATGGATGGATAACATGCTAAAGGAAGAGGTTGAAAAAAAAGGGAACAACATCAGCTACATAACCAAAATCTGAACTCTGGGAGCACCTAGTTCTCTGCCTTGTGCTAGCCACTGAGCTGTTAGTGATGCTTCAAGTGACACATATGTTCTTGCCAGGATCCCTGTGCAGTCTTTCCTTGACAGCATATTTTTCTTTGGATAAAGTCACTACATAGGGGCAAAAGCCATTAAAGGTAAAAGAGGATTGCATTTTCAAACATATTATGAAACAGTTTTCAAATATATTTCAAACAATAATAGGAGTACCTGATTTTAAGAAGCTTATTCTGAACACTTTAAATCAGGCCTTATCTTCATACATGAATAGCACTCACAGTCTAAAAAATTCTGCTTGATTTTTGCAGAAATCTAAACATTTGAGCTCTCCTGATAGTAAAACCTAATTATTCCTTCAATACTCATGGCTCTTTAGAACCCTTCCCCAGACAGTGAAATTTTACACCTATTTCAAGGACATGTGAGTTTTTACTGATGGTCTATAGAACCACAGAAGCTCACCCATCTGGCATTCCTTTTGGTATATTTCTCTGTACATGAACAAGATTGCAGTTTGGATCAACTGTGTAAAATCCCTTTGCACCCATTGGCTACCCATTGGTAATAGCAGCCTTCTGTACCCAGCAGTTCTTAAGAGATGCAATTTGCAGTACACAGATTCACAGATTTCTCTAGGTTGGAAGAGACCTCAAGATCATCGAGTCCAACCTCCGACCTAACACTAAGTACTCCACTAAACCATATCCCTAAGCTCTACATCTAAACGTCTTTTAAAGACCTCCAGGGATGGTGACTCCACCACCTCCCTGGGCAGCCCGTTCCAATGCTTAATAACCCTTTCGGTAAAGAAGTACTTCCTAACATCCAACCTAAAACTCCCCTGTCGCAACTTTAGCCCATTCCCCCTCGTCCTGTCACTAGGCACGTGGGAGAATAGACCAACCCCCACCTCTCTACAGCCTCCTTTCAGGTAACTGTAGAGAGCGATGAGGTCGCCCCTGAGCCTCCTCTTCTCCAGGCTGAACAAGCCCAGCTCCCTCAGCCGCTCCTCGTAAGACTTGTTCTCCAGACCCCTCACAAGCTTGGTCGCCCTTCTCTGGACTCGCTCGAGCACGTCCATGTTCTTCCTGTAGCGAGGGGCCCAAAACTGAACACAGTACTCGAGGTGCGGCCTCACCAGAGCCGAGTACAGGGGCACAATCACTTCCCTAGCCCTGGTGGCCACACTGCTTCTTATACAGGCCAGGATGCCGTTGGCCCTCTTGGCCACCTGAGCACACTGCTGGCTCATATTCAGCCGACTATCCACCAATACTCCCAGGTCCTTCTCGGCCAGGCAGCTTTCCAGCCACTCATCTCCCAGCCTGTAGCTCTGCTTGGGGTTGTTGCAGCCCAGGTGCAGGACCCGGCACTTGGCCTTGTTGAACACATTTCTCTGAAAAGCTTCAATTCCTATTTCAAGTAAACAGTGACTCTGATCGTTTGTATAGGGCAACATCTGATCAATATCAGCAAGAGATCAGAATCAGTTCCACCCTGCAAGCTTTAAGGTTTTTATTAATTATTGTGGGGGTGCTGGAAACCTATGTTTCTTTCCAAACACATTACCTTTCAAACATCTCTATCTCAGCTCATTTTTCTCCAGGGTTGCCTTTTTATTTTCATGAGAAGAAAAAAAATGCATTAAGTTCTTCACATACAGTTCAGTGCCTGCCTGTTATAAGCACAGCCAAATCCCACGATGACTAGCTGTCTACAGCCCAATTTACCGCACTTCTTCTTTCAATAAGCAGGCAAGGCAAGGAATGGGACAGCATTGCTTATCTACCGCTTGCTGCTGAATTGCAGCAATCGGTGGGGAGGCAGCACCATCTCTCACCCTGTGCAGACATTTTTCAGTTGCGTGCCCTTAAATTGAAATTTTGAGGTGTTTATAAATAAATAAAAGCCTGCCTGAACTTAAAGCTGTGTGATATTTGCATAATTACTTTTCAAGGTAATGAGCGTAACAGAAGCCAAAACACAGAAGGTTGAGTATCTTTACAACAGCCTGTGCCAGCAAATAAACCCAGAACTCTTGTAAGTACCTAACTGCAGAGCAGTTTTGAACCAGTGTAATTTATTTAAGGAACAATAAGCATCTATTTGTGCTGGGCAGGGTGCCAAGGTGAACAAATGAAAGACATATATGTAATTGAATATTAGATGAGCCATCATTTAATTTCATCACCATTTGTCTCTTGGAATATCTCTAAGCAACCCTGCTGAAAAAAATATCACAAAATAAAGGTGGCTGTCAGATCACCTCCTCTAAAGCCATACATTTACCGAAACAAACAGCAGGCCTGAAGAAAATAATGACAATTTGAAAGCAAACATTCTGGGATGGTGGCTACTCACTTTAAGTGACAAAATCAAGATCAACTTCAGTCTAAAATACAGATTGAGCCAGTGGCATCTCTGTCTGCCTGGATGGTAGAGAGGCTGGCAGATAGGAGATATGTTGGAGGAGTAGCTGGCTGGCCCTTGTTGCCACAAACCAACTAGCCAACCCACCCTGCAGAGCAAAGCCCCTAGATACGAGGCATCAACAAGTCAAGGTATTTCAATCTTTTACCACCCATAGCGTAGCATAAACTATCAGGAAGTGATTAGTATCAATATAATTCAAAGGAGTTTTGGTCTGTGGTGCCTTCAAGAATACTTCCAAGATGATCACAGAACTTTGGAGAACATTGGTCCCGGTGTCAGACACTACTGCTGCACAGCAAGTGCTAGAGGCCTTTGGAGGCCTAAACGCTTAACGGACACTTCTGACTGGAAGCATTCCCAATGTTTCCTGACATTGTTACCATTCCTAATGCAAGCAGACTCACATTGCATCTCTTTACAACACAAAATTTAATTCATAGCTGATCTAAAATTCTGAAGTACACAACTACAGGTATTATTTTTAGGTGCAGGATTTTAAGCAAATAAAACAGAATAACAGAATATAACCAAATGTAAAAGTAGCCTGTTACAACTATTCTGTTTTGGACTGTAAAGCTGTAATTTAGTGCTGCTGAGAAATGCATCCTGAAAGTTAGGGGGCTGCCTATTGAAATCAGGAGAAGGAACAAAAATGAAAAAAAAATAAAAATAAAAATCAGAATGGTTTGAACTAAGTCCCTTCTACATCTTATAAACCCAAACGCACAACTTTTAGTCACCCACTTCTGAAGTTAAAATTATCTGGACAAAGGAAAATCTGAAAATATCAGTAAAGCTTAAAAATATTTGTATAATAAAAGACAGGGTAGATGCTAACAAATGCATGACAGAGAGAAAGATATCTCCATAAATGTAAGGTCTTGGGTAGTTGATCCTGCCACGGGAAAACAGAATCAGAAGTAATATTATCAGGAATGTTAATGTATGTAAGAGAACAATGCATACAAGATGGAGCTACATTGCAGCAAAGGAAGAATAATATAGTAGCCTACCTGAAAGGTATAAACAACTAAGAGGAATAAGAATACTTCCTCATGTAGTAAAGTTTCTCAACCAGTAAAGTACATTTCAGCTTGTGGAGAAGAAGGGACTTCTTCCAAAGGACATTGGTACTGGTACGTTCAGGCCACAGAAAATGAAGCCTATCATGGTGATACAGCCTACCTATAGCTGAAATACCTAGGAAATATTTTGCTTCTGCTTCCCAAAATGAACTCTAGCTTTTTAAACATGGATATTTTTGTTGCAACATAGAATTTGTGTTTCAATCATTTCATTATTTTCCTAGGTACAAAGTACTTCAAAAATTTATAAGAAAATTTGCTTCCTTCCCCAGCATTTCTTTTGCTATGCATATGTTAAGCAACCCTTCCGAGAGAAACCCTGATTGTCAAGAGCTTTCCCAGCCATGCATCAATCTTTTTAATAGAGTTCACTGTTGTTTTTTTTCCCTCCCTCTCCACAATAGTAACTAAGACAGACTCTATAAATTCTGGGATTTCAATCTGCAAATAAAAATCTTCTGGATGTGCCCTTGCATTTATAAATGTGTTCATTACAATGGGATTTTTGCATTACTTACTTTTACCAGCTCATGGTGGGAAACAAATCTTAGTGAACCTAGATCAAGTAACTAATTGTACTGTTGTGAGTCAAAGCAGTGAGAGTATCCCTGCCTCTGGAACCAGTGTAATTTAAGGAACAATAAGCATCTATTTGTGCTAGGCAGGGTACAAAGGTAAGCAAATAAAAGACATATGTAATTGAATATTAGATGTGTCATCATTTCATTTCACCACTATTTCTCTCTTGGAATGTCTCTTAGCAACCCTGCTGAACAAAGCATTACAGACCTCAAAGACCCCCTGGCTCCAGCCCCCTGCCATTGGGCAGGGACACGTCCCACCAGCCCAGGCTGCCCAAAGCCCCATCCAGCCTGGCCTTGGGCACTGCCAGGGATAGGGCATCCACAGCTGCTCTGGGCAACCTGTGCCAGGGCCTCACCACCCACATAGTAAAGAATTTCTTCCTAACATGTAATCCAACCTACCCTCTTTTAGCTGAAAACTGTTACCCCTCATCCTAACACTGCACTCGCTGACAAAGAGTCCCTCCCCAGCTTTCCTGCAGCCCCCTTTAGGTACTGGAAGGCTGCTGTAAGTTCTCCCCAGAGCCTTCTCCTCGCTAGACTGCACAACCCCTCAGACATTTACACTGTGATTTCCCTGGTTTTATTTTATTTTTTTCTTTTTCCAACAAACACTTTGAGCAGAAATGACATTGCATTTGCTGGCAATTTCACCCTTAGAAATGTTCAGCTTTTCATCAGAAAGCCTGCACAGAAAGTATTATTTCTTTGTTTTAATGTTACTGAATATATTCTTGATTTGCACAGACAGCTCTGAACGGGCTAGCTCTTATTCTCCCAAGACTGTTTTTATGAAGGTTAGAAGTCAAAATGGGGGTCATAAGAAAACCTAACCATCCAGAAATCAATCTTTCAAAGTAATTTTTGAACCTCATAAGATGATACAAACTAACGATGCAGAACTCGATAGTCCAAGAACTCTTAAGCTAAAGAAGCAGTAGAAGAGACCCCATCTGCAGTAGGTGTGCTGAATGGTCTCCTATTACAGTTCACAAAGTGATCTACACAAGAATAGTCAGGTTAGATAAAAGCTCTGCCTAGGCTGTTACCCACTGTCTCTAACAGTGGCCAGCAGCAATCAGAAGAGTGTAAGAACTGTGATGTTCTCCAGGCCTTCATAAAGCATGGCTTAAGAGTTAATTCAACCATGAGTAGTATCCAATAGCTCACAGCTATTTCTTCCTTTGGATTTGGCCACTCCCAGCTTGAGACCCTTTCAACTTTTTGCCTGCATTATATTCCTCCAGGGCAAGGAGTTTCACCCTCTTCAGTAGTAAAATCAAACCTGACTTTAGAACTTCATCATATCGTCTGTGTTTAAAATTTCATTACATCAGAGAAGGTACGTAATATTGCCTAACATCTCTATAAATGTCTACAGTAAGGTAAAAAAATATATATCTATATATATATTTGCAAAAGATAACTCACACAGTACTGAAGACATATACAAAGGGAATTTCTAACAGAAGTGCCAAGTGAATCTACATGAAACTCTTACTAAAAACTTGTAAGGGATAATATTTGGAAACTTGAAGGGAAAAAAGTAACACTGTTTTTAAGAGTTAGGCTTTTCCGTTATTTGCCTGGGTTGGTGTCCCTGCACATTTGCATGTGTGGTATTAAAATATTTTAAATATTAGCATGTGCCTAGCTTTCTTTTGGGCAGTTATACCTTCCCAAGGTTTACTTTGAACTAGATTTGTGGAAAAGAAAATGCTTTAGGCAAATGCTTTGTTTTAGAACTTTGCAATAGAAATTATCTCTACCTGCTAAATTTAAAAAGTTTTATTTTAGTGAATGATATTCATCATCCATTTTAGTCACCAGGGAAAAATGAAGTAATAATCTACCTGGAGGACAAAATATTGAGTAGCGTTAGGGAGTCGAGCTGGACAAAGTTCTTGATATCCTGCAGTTTGTGATGGTTTCACACTGATACCTAGCTAAGCTCTGTAAAATCACTTGCTCCTAAGGATGCTTTGTGTTAGGAGATTAGAAGCAGATGAAGACAATTTTCACTTGCAGTGCTCTTTTCTCATCAAACCTTCTCCTAGTGAATTATTCACTGAGGAACAAAGTTCAAATGGTCTCACAGTTCATTTCCTAGCGTTGTTGTAAAACTAGAAATCACAACACAAGCTTATCCAGCCAAACAAATAAACATAAATAAACATGTACTTGTCTAAGTTAGTTAAACATATTAAAAGTAGGTAAAACAATACAAAATGGGGGGGGAGGGGTCAAAGGGGGAAGGGGAAGATAGTTGGGTGTGTGTCTCAGCAACTGTGCTACACACTGCACGAATCTTTCTGGGGCTACAGAAACTTCCAGATTAGATTACTAGACATCATTCGGAAATCCACAAGGAATTTTGTCCAGCAACAGAAATGCATTGCTTTATGTTTCCACATGGGGTTTCTTTAGATGGTCAGAGAAAGAAAATTCACCTACCGTGTTGTTTTTTGTTTTTTCCTTTAGCCTCTTCTGAATCTTTTTTCCCAAAGCCAAAAATTGAGCTCTTGAGTGTGAAAGAGACCGATTTAAAAACTCCAAAGGCTGGAAATATTTTCCCTCTCTCAAACTCAAATCACTTTCCGTTCCCTACTGGCAAATGTATTTGACAAATAGAAGCATCCATGGTATTTAATGTAGCACCTGAAAATGGTCTGCTGAGGACTACAGTATAAGACTTCTATGTCCCAGGCACCGTAGGTATAAAGGCTTGCCAAAACACAGCTATAGGATAGCACCTTTCCAAGGTGTCACAAGGGATATTTAAGAAGAGAGCAGAATTTGTTAATTAGCTGGGGCAGAAGTGCATTTATTCTCACCATCCTCGGAGCCACTCTGTTAATACAAGACCAAGATTTGGCTTACAAACCAGCCTAGTGAACTGGATTTTCTAGAGTCTGTATTATGCCAATGCAATCATACAACGTTTTATTAATATGGAGAATGGCAGAGTTTGGTTGTGTCTGCTCAGACCTTGTCTCTCTTAAGCCTCTTGTGACATGTTTGAGCATATAGACAAGAAACATATACATAGTGCAAAAACACAAGAGTTTACTAATTTCTTATTGCCCAGACCTGAGCTGGGGAAATAAATAAATAAATAAATAAATAAATAAATAAAGAGAAACCAGACAATTATAGGTACTACAATACCATTTTTTTTCTGATGATTTCAGGATGCTTTAACTTCTACAATGCTACTCCTTCTCATCATAACAAAGAAAGAAACACATACCAGAAAGTCTCACATTTCAAGACTTCAAAAGTTGCAGAAGTAGAGAAGCACTGCTAGACTTTATAGTGGAAACAATTAATGAGGAAGAGTAGGATTTCTGCATCCTTCCTTATCATTATCTCCACAGAGAGCAGGGCAAATATGACCCTGTAAAATTATGGAATAGCCACCTTAGCTCAGGTAAGTCCATACAATTTGTGTTTAAAAAGTTCCACCAAGACCTACTGGTAAGTCATTTTTATACAAAAAGGAAATAAAAATATTTTATGTATGATAGTCACATCTCCATTATTTCAATTTCCTTTCCTGGAGAGACAGAAATGCAACTGGAAAGCTAAGGACATTTTGCAAAGCCCAGTATTTTTCAGTGAAAAACGTTTTCAGGGTAGATCTTGAGCAAACCTAAGGACAACATGTCTGTTACAAAATCTGCTATGTGCAGAAAGCTGGAAGAAGTTAAAAATAATGTATATAGCATTCAGTTCATCACCCATAACAAACAATTTCTAGCCACCTGATACTGTATCATTAGTCCAATTTCAAATGCAAACCTTGGTGTTCAGCAAATAAGAATAATTCTTATTTCAAGGGGTGTTTTATCACCTCCAGTCAATGTGAGATTAGTCAGCACAATACTCATTGAAGGAACTCAAAGTGCCAGAGATTTGGAAAGGAAATGAATGACAATTTAATGGTAATTTATAATTAATTATGTTTATCTAGCAAGTGATCACATCATGTTGAATGTTTCATTTAAAAAAAGAGATAGGACAGCAGACCTTCATTTTCTTTATCACATAAAACCTGATACCTCCTGGCGATTTCACAAAGTCCTCTTGTCCTCAGGCTCTTAATTCCTGCCTATAGATTACATAGGGGAATATACACCCTGCTGGGCATGGGGTAATTAAAAAGCAGATCTTGCAATACCTGCACCACTTCTATAAAACATCCCAGTTAAAAAAAAAAAAAAAAAAAACATAGCGTGGCTTTCTTTTCCAGAGGTACTCATAACCTACTTGCTCCCATAACTTTGTACTTTTATGTACTGCCGGCTGGCAGCTAAACACCACACAGCCGTTCGCTCACCCTCCCCCCTCCCTCTCTGGGATGGGGGAGAGAAACGGGAAAGTGAAGCCGGTGAGTTGAGATAAAGACAGTTTATTAAGACAGGGATATAATAATATAAGGAATATAAGGAATATAATAATAACAATAATAATAATAATAGTGATAATGATAATAGTATTAACAATAATAATGTGTAAGAAAACAAGCGATGCACAATGCAATTGCTCACCACCCGCTGACCGATGCCCAGCCTATTCCCGAGCAGCCGGCCCCCCCACCCCGGCCAGCCACCCCTATATATTGTTTAGCATGACGTCAGATGGTATGGAATACCCCTTTGGCCAGTTTGGGTCAGCTGTCCTGGGTCTGTCCCCTCCCAGCTCCTGCTGCACCCCCAGCCTGCTCGCTGGCAGGACAGAGCGAGAAGCCGAAAAGTCCTTGGCCTGGTGTAAACACTGCTCTGCAACAATTAAAACATCAGCATGTTATCAGCGCTCTTCTCATCCTAATCCAAAACATAGCACCCTACCAGCTACTATGAGCTACTTAACTCTGTCCTAACTGGAACCAGGACACAAAGGTAAATAACTTCAGCTAAAAAATCTAAGAGAGCGCTGCTTGACTCAGTTTCATTGGCTAGCCAGGCTTGCTACAGAATGTTTTAATAAGCTACCATCTGCAACCTTCCCATTATAGTCTCTTTCCCAGGTTGTGTGATATGTGACAACTTTGTTAAATGCATATAGGAGTAGTCTACCATGCAACATTATTTCAGAGTGACATGCATTGGAATTCAAATTACATCATTCCTTTCTAGAAAGCAAATGGCCATAACTTCAAGGAGGAGAATAATTCCGAGAGCTCACAATGCATTTCAACCTCAATGTTAGTCTTTAAATTAAAACGAAATTAATTTTGCAGCATCAGGGACACCCAGTGGAAGGAGATGAGGCATAAAGAAACAAAACTTTCCATGCACTTAGAGCTTCCATAACAAGCATTTCAAGGGACTAGCAGCTCACCTTTACCCCCAGTCTTGCAAATTTTTTTAAAACCTCAGTTTAACCAGCAGTGAATTTTACCCTTTCTTCCAACAAATCAGTAATTATCCTTTTCTCTCTGGAGAGGCAGTGTTTTGTGCGCCTCTCAAGAATAAGGCATTTCTCACAGGGACATGAAACCAACCCTGTTAACATGACATCTGCTCCTAATTCCCCTGTATAAAAAAAACATTAATCTGAGGAAACATTTTCTTCTGAACAACAATATTCAAAGTCCAGGTGAAGGAGTGTTCAGATACTGAAGCTACATCACTACATACAGTTCAGCAGCCATACTTTGCATAACCACATAAAAGGGATTCCTGTATGAGGTTAAACATCAGTTTAATTAGATACAGTTAAGAACCAGATACTTTGCATAAGTAAGGTAGATCAATTTCTAGGTCAAGAGATTAGGTGGAAATTCTTCACTCAGAGGGTGGTGAGGTCCTGGAACAGGTTGCCCAGAGAGGTTGTGGATGCCCCATCCCTGGAGGTATTCAAGACCAGGTTAGATGAAGCCCTGGGCAACTTGGTCTAGTGGGTGGCATCCCTGCCTATGGCAGGGGGGGTTGGGACTGGATGATTTTTGAGGCCCCTTCCAACCCGAGCCATTCTACATTCTATGAAGAATACCGTATTATTGAGTTTCAAATTCTTGATCAAAATCAGTCAGAAAAAGTATCTGAAAACAGATGCGACTAATGTAATCAAATTGTTCTTTTTATTGATTAAAGGGAAAAGGATGCTTTGCCAGAGATGCACATCTGAAGAGACTTTCTTTTCAAAAGCTCTGAGTTGAGGTGCCAAGTTACTCCTAGGTACAAATTATTCAAGCCAGGCAGAGGTCAAACTTGCAATGTTTTAATCAGTATCAGACACTATTCTTTGCATGGCTGGCAGGATCATCCACCTCCTTGCCATTTGCTACTGGCTAACTTAAGTATCTCCTGCTCTCATGATGTTTCTGAGAAACAAACCCTAAGCATTTAGTTTTAACTGTTTTAAAAAGACAAACTAGAATATTATTCAGAGCTTTTAATTCCACTGTGTGGGAAGGCAGAGAAGGGCTTGCCAGCTACAAGAGCTGAATTTCTTTGTGTTTCAAACTTAAGGAACAAAATAGGAACAAAAAGCTAAATTTTTGAATCGGGTTTATCCCTTGACTAGTAATGCCATCGACTGGTCTTACAGAGAAAACAATAGCTCTGTTGCCAAGCAAATCCTTCACTGGTTAGAGATTATACACATGCTAAGGTCCTCTTTAGACTGCAGAGTTCAGCTCAGTGCAATGCCTGTACAATTCAAAATACTGAACAGATACCCACCCAGCCCCAGCTCCGCTTACTGCTCCATACGTGCCCCTCTCTGAGCCACTCCCAGCAGCAAATAAGGCTGAAGCAACAACCACTGAATCGGATATTCGAGCTGCTTTGCAACACAGAGCCAGATGACATTGATGCAATGGACCAATCATACAGACCAGCATACAAAGAGAGGGGTAGGAAAACTACTGTCTAGCAGTCAGCAATGGAGAAGGTGGCAGGACTCGGATTTATGAAGTATATTACATGAAAGCAATTGGACACCAAATATCAATGAACAGACCAAGCAGTCACCCAGCCTCACAGAATCACAGAATTTTAGGGACTGGAAAGGACCTTAAAAGATCATCTAGTCCAATCCCCCTGCCGGAGCAGGAACACCTAGATCATGTCACACAGAAACGCTACTGATTAGCTGGAGATACAATTTCTCTTCTTTAGACTAAAGGTTAATTCTCTCCATCCATAACAAAATACCACTTAATGTGTATCTATTCAATCACACAGGAAGCGTGACCTGAGCAAGGACACATCTTGTTGCATGACAGGTTGGGAGCAAACATGCTGGAGGAAAGGCTTGTTGATGTTATAGAGGCAGCATAAGCTGCAGTCTCTAAATGCATTTATAATTAGGTAATTTGTTAGGTTATTAAGATGAGTAGGCTATCCCACTCTTGCAATGATACCTATATCAACCAACAGATCCCTAAGGCCTTCCAAGGCTTGCATATGTCTCAGCAACACTTCAGTTCTTCCTAAAGATCTAGCAATATCTCATTTAGTTCTGTACATGGGCTGCTGCCAAACAAGGACTAGAACAGTTAACTTTAGAAACTCATTCTATTAACTCATTCAAGAAAAAAAATCATCTGTGAATTTATGCATTTCTGTAGTAAATTTCATAGAACTGGCTTTCAGAATTAATTTTACAGCCTACATGCATGGTTCTGTTACAAATTAACTGAATTTAGTATCTTAGTCCTTACAAAGAGTTGCTGAAGTAAAAAGAACAATTGCATGACTTCCAGCCACTGTGTATTTTGGTAGCATTCCACATAACCTCATATTAATCCTTCTTTATTTACTCCGTCTTAAACTAGAATTATACAACCTCAACTAGTAACTTCACCTTGCCTTTAGAAGTATCACCTACAAGTTACCTCAGTTTATTTCACATACTGCATTATTTTTATAGTGGGTTGTCTACTTTAACAGCCAGTATGTTGTAAACAACAATTTTTAAATAGCATATATAAAAAGGAATAACTTCGCTACCCTTTTTCTTCAGGACACTGGTTGGCAGAGTCCCTTGGTAGGCAGTTCTGAAGGACAGAGGAGTCCAGGAAGGCTGGGCACTCCTCAAGAAGGAAATCTTAATGGCTCAGGAGCGGTCTGTCCCCACATGCCCAAAGACGAACTGGCATGGAAGAAGACCAGCCTGGCTGAACAGAGAGTTGGGGCTAGAGCTTAGGGAGAAAAAAAAAAAAAAGGGTTTATGATCTTTGGAAAAGAGGGCAGGCCACTCAGAAGGATTATAAGGATGTTATAAGGATGTGTAGGGACAAAATTAGAAAGGTCAAAGCTCATCGGGAGCTCAATCTGGCTACTGCTGTTAAAGACAACAAAAAATGTCTTTATAAATACATTAGCACGAAAAGGAGGACTAAGGAGAATCTCCATCCTTTACTGGATGCGGGGGGAAACTTAGTGACAAGAGATGAGGAAAAGGCTGAGGTGCTTAATGACTTCTTTGCCTCAGTCTTTAGCAGGAAGACCAGTTGTTCTTTAGATATCCAGTACCCTGAGGTGGTGGAAGGGGATGGGGAGCAGATTATGGCCCTCACAATACATGAGGAAATGGTTGGTGGCCTGTTACAGCACTTGGATGTACGCAAGTCGATGGTGCCAGATGGGATCCACCTGAGGGTGCTGAGAGAACTGGCAGAAGAACTGGCCAAGCCGCTTTCCATCATTTATCGGCAGTCCTTGCTATCGGGGGAGGTCCCAGTCGACTGGTGGCTATCAAACGTGACGCCCATCTACAAGAAGGGCCAGAAAGTAAACCCGGGAAACTATAGGCCTGTTAGTTTGACCTCAATGCCAGGGAAACTCATGGAGCAGATTATCTTGAGGGTCATCATGCGGCATTTGCAGGGCAAGCAGGCGATCAGGCCCAGTCAGCATGGGTTTATGAAAGGCAGGTCCTGCTTGACTAACCTGATCTCCTTCTATGACAAAGTGACGCGCTTGGTGGATGAGGGAAAGGCTGTGGATGTGGTCTACCTTGACTTCAGTAAGGCTTTTGACACCGTTTCCCACAGCATTCTCCTCAAGAAACTGTCTGCTCATGGCTTGGACTGATGTACGCTTTGTTGGGTTAGAAACTGTCTGGGTAGCTGGGCCCAAAGAGTCGTGGTGAATGGAGTTAAATCCAGTTGGAAGACGGTCACTAGTGGAGTCCCCCAGGGCTCAGTACTAGGGCCAGTTCTCTTTAATATCTTTATCGATGATCTGGATGAGGGGATTGAGTGTACCCTCAGTAAGTTTGCAGACGACACCAAGTTAGGTGCGTGTGTCGATCTGCTCGAGGGTAGGAAGGCTCTGCAGGACGATCTGGACAGGCTGGACTGATGGGCTGAGGCCAACTGTATAAAGTTCAACAAGGCCAAGTGTTGGGTCCTGCACCTGGGGCGCAACAACCCCAAGCAGTGCTACAGGCTGGGAGATGAGTGGTTAGAAAGCTGCCTGGCAGAGAAGGACCTGGGAGTGTTGGTTGATGGTCGGCTGAATATGAGCCAGCAGTGTGCCCAGGTGGCCAAGAAGGCCAACAGCATCCTGGCTTGTATCAGAAACAGTGTGGCCAGCAGGTCTAGGGAAGTGATTGTGCCCCTGTACTCGGCTCTGGTGAGGCCGCACCTCGAGTACTGTGTTCAGTTTTGGGCCCCTCGCTACAAGAAGGACATGGAGGTGCTGGAGCGAGTCCAGAGAAGGGCGACCAAGCTGGTGAGGGGTCTGGAGAACAAGTCTTACGAGGAGCGGCTGAGGGAGCTGGGGTTGTTCAGCCTGGAGAAGAGGAGGCTCAGGGGCGACCTTATCACACTCTACAGGTACCTTAAAGGAGGCTGTAGCGAGGTGGGGTTGGTCTATTCTCCCACGTGCCTGGTGACAGGATGAGGAGGAAGAGGCTAAAGTTGCACCAGGGGAGGTTTAGGTTGGATGTTAGGAAGAACTTCTTTACTGAAAGGGTTGTTAGGCACTGGAATGGACTGCCCAGGGAAGTGGTTGAGTGACCATCCCTGGATGTCTTTAAAAGATGTTTAGATTTAGAGCTTAGTGATACGGTTTAGTGGAGGACTTGTTAGTGTTAGGTCAGAGGTCGGACTCGGTGATCTTGGAGGTCTCTTCCAACCTAGATGACTCTGATTCTGTTAAGATAGACTTTCTTCGTTGAAATTGGGTTTTATATAATTTTATATTCTTTAATATAGATTAAATCACACAGTCATATATCTCATGTCTCTAATTCTACATAAATTCGTGTACGGCAACATGTACGTGCAATTTACACACTACGAAGTAACGACTTTTTTTTTTAATTCTACTTTACCTGTCTCATATTTAAATAGATTATAAAAAATCCAAATTCCTGCAAACAAAAATGCAACAAAAAACTCCCAAATGTTCTCATAGTCCAACTGTATCTTTTTAATAGCAGTATCTCCAGTATGTAAATTAAATTGCATAAACTACTTTGCAGCTTCTAAATTGATCTCCCTGCTCTCTTCACCACCAACAGCACCACTCCATGAGATCTCTCAGAAGTACAAGTGAATCTTGCCGTGTGTCCTCAGTTTTATTAAAAATTAGGTTCCAGGTAATCAAACTGAAAGGTTTCAGTGGTGATGTGTGAATGGCAGTTTTGACAACCCTGGTGAAGTATCAAAAGGAGAATCTGATGGGATCTTCTCTGAAAATCAACACCTACAATTTTATATTCAAATCAGATATTCAGAACCAGCCATGGATAAAACCAAACCATAATCCAGACAAGAAAACAGCACTTAATCATGTGTTTAAAGTGCATGCTTAAGAAAAATTCTTCCATGAATAATATGAAGAAAAAATTGTAAAAGATGGTAGCTGCAGTAACTATAGACCAAGCATGGGCAGTGGGTTATAACACTGAATGAAAATCAATAGATCCATTTACTACCACTAAAGAAGGTCCCTCGGTGAGTACTTCCCTAAATTATGATAAGAATTCAATGGAAATTCTAGTTTAAGCAAACAACTCTATTTACTCTAAGCTTATATGTTAAAGAAACTGAAGTTTTAGATAAATGCAGCAATTTATTACAGTCTGACTAGCAGAACTAATTAATTTCATCACAATTCAAATGACATTTATGAATGTACTGAGGTAGTTTGGATTAATCCACTAGGCCTAGAGAAACATAGCTACAAGAAAAGTCACTCTTCAGTGAAAGCCTTTCTTCAAATAAAAGAAAGTATGTAGAAGCTATATAATATCTTAATATTTGCTTCAATATAGGGTCTACAGAAAGACGTCAAAACCTCACAGAAGACAGTACTATCTTGACATACCAAATACCATAACTTTTTCACTGCACCCTATTTGCATTTTTGAAATCCATATACTTTCTAAACTGGTGCTTTTTCCTCTGCTGTATACTACCTAGAGACTCTCCATAATACTTCTGAATCAAATGGAGAGTATAGCACTATAAATGTTTAAGGAAACCTTTATCAGTAAATTCAGTGAATCTGCTTCAGGTATTCCACTATTATTTTAAAAGAAGTTATGGACTTATATCATGAATACAGCTGTAGATGGTCAAAATGCTAAAATGTCTATACATCCAGCAATATTTATATCGAATTTTGTGAAAAGAATGAGTAATAAAATGCTCAGAGAAAAATGAATCTCAAAACTTAAAACTTTCTCATAATTAGGATATAACTATCTCAGTACCAGATAAAATTCTAGAAATTCTACTAAAACCCGTATTTTAGCAATGTATTGTACCAAGAAAGATATTCACAAACACTGCAACATTAAAGACTCATAGGAGCTACTGATTACTATGACTGTCTCATCTGACCTTCTCTGTACAAAGTCTGTAAAAATGCATCAAAACCTTCTTAGGTACCAGTTTTTATTTTTTAATATTTCTGTGGGATCCTTCAATTGCTAAACATTTTCAGTGTTTAATTAAATTTACTACTGACGGCAAGCTTGATAAAGTTTCAATGCTTAGCTACAAAATGTTGAGAATTTTATGTAGAAAGATCAAAGTCATCATCTTTCCCATGACTGATATCCTAACATACCGATCAACAAATACTTGTCACAAAACGCATGCATGGCTTTGATGCTTAAATCATGTCAACCTTTACCTATCATATATTAGATTAAACCCAAAGTTTCATCACAGTGGTGATCATTAAGTTCAAACTAGCTAAAAAATTGCCACCATCTCCCGGCTTACATCTCCCAAGGCACCTACTTTCTTTGGGCAGAATAAAACTCTGAATGGATAGGGTAAGGCACATCAGACATAGCAGAGTCATCCAATCAGTTATTGCAGACAAGCACATCAAACAACTCCTTCTGACTATAATGAACTCCATCCTAGCAACAAATGGGCTCATGTCCTCTCTGCTCCTGGGGACAGCTGCTCCAGAATATCATTCCATGCATAGTTCTCCTTAATTTCCACCATAAAGTTATTCATGGGCAGTGTATACTCATTTTTCTTATGCCAGCATCTTTAATCATCTTAAATAGCTCTTCAACCTTCACAGCATTTATTCCTGAAGTTTTTATAGGGGAAAAAAAAACAAAAAGGAACCCCCTACCTCCATTTTTTGGCTTAGCAAACATCAATTTCAAACATGAAGCTACTAATCCCCTTACTGCTCCCTTTCTTCCACTGTTCTGTTAGAGAGGAAGAGAAAGGAAAGACTTTTCAAAAGCTGCCTGTGACTGTAGAACTCCCCTCTAAAAATCATCCCTCCTAGTGACAAATTTGACTCTTCTAAGTAGAGAGAAAAAGATATATTTCCTAAGCAATGTTGCAAGAACAGATAGACATGCACAAAACCTCTAATGCAGTCTTTAAGAACCAGGCCATTTGCCTAGGTAACTTTGCTGCCCTGCATCGAAAATGTCGATGATGACATTTGTATTTTGCTATGAGCTAGGCTATGCTTTCAGAAGATACTATGTAATCAAAAGGAAAGTAATTAGGATGGATATTGCCACTAGTTGTTCAGATCACTTAATCACTTTACTGCTTTGAGCTAAAAATGCTATATTATCATTTCCTTGATAAACTAAACGTAATACATAGCATTTCTCATTTTAAGATGCAGGCTTTTTCCTTCCAAGTATTTATCTTTGTTTGAAATGTTCCTGTAAATAGTGAATCTACAGATAACTCATATTGGCAGTGATAGCATATGATTCAAAACTGAAGCTACTGTCATTTTAAATTTTTAGAGAAATATTTTATTCTGAAATACTAATGCTTTCAAGATTCTACTCCTTCAGTAATTTTCCAAATCAATTGGCAGGTCATACTTTCATTTCACTGCAATCTAGAAAGAAAAGGGTTTTGCATTTTTGTGAATATATTTTTAAACCATTTCTATAAGCATAAATCAGTATATAAAATTAATTAAACCTTGAACTCAACTGGATTTTTTCTGCAGTCTAGAAATACCAATTTTTCTGAAGCATTATGCTGCTGGGTAACTATATTTTTATTACAGACACGAGAGTATTTTAAATTAATTCTGTTTCTATTTAATATTAGTGGTTATTTACATACTCCTTTTGGTTTCCTTGTCAGCAAACCCATGGCATTTTTCCTTATGAAATATGCCTAGACTCTTCAACATTCTGTTCACATAAAAAGCGCATACAACCGACTGCAGACTATGGTCACATGGCACCTTACGTGCCATATTCACTATAGTGGGTTACCTTTTTTCACATTGAATTTTTCAGTAATTCTGGCTGTCAGTGTATGTACCAACATTTGCAACAATTTCCCCTTGCTCAATAACTAGTAATACTTTTCTTGGGGCCACAATGCTTTGGGGCTCCCTAGGAAGCAAAGAGTACCTATACTTACTTCTTGCATAAAGGGCACGGTACTGCTTTTGCTGGTGGCTCTCCCTGATAAAAGGCACTGCCTGGTTACCTAGCCCTTACCTTACTGAGCTTGCATGAGGCAGACCATCAGCCCCCAGTTTTCCTCCACATGCCCCATTCCCAGCTCTCTCTGCTCTGGAAGTGGCTGCACATGTACGTGCTGAATTCACACCCCTGAATGGCATAAATTTGCCAGCTTCCCTCACCCAACACAGTAGTTCAGTGACAGAAAGGTGTAGTACTAAAACAGATGAGATTTACTTAGCAAGCTTCAAAGTTAGGTTTTTGGGTATAAAACTGAAAAAGCAAATTGATTGCTTTACAGAGTATATGAAATATCATTCCCATCTCAACCTGACAGCAGGGCTCATTTCTACCTTCTTCAAGTATACCTCCGGTAGAAATCACTTAGCATCACATATTACCTGAGAAGAGATGCTTGACTCATCTGACCTTCCAAATGATCCCCTAACTTGTGTCCATTTTTCCCTCTTTCTAAGATTTTAAAGATATATTTTTAAATACAAAGACTATTATATGCTGCAACAACATATATAAAGGAAATTTCTTCTGTCCACTTCAGACAGAATTGTGCAGGACATACAGGAACTATAAACTATCTCTGCACTCTCCTGGAGGTGCATATAACAAAATTTATTTTCTACTTGTCTTGCTCATTCTTGACAACAAACAGGTCTTATTAAATAGAAGTTATTCGTATAGTTGCTTACACTGGCCATCTCTTTTGTATACTGGTATGTAGCATACTAAACCAACTTTTCTTACCCCTCTTGGCATATCTGCCAAGTTCTTACTGTGCAATGCCTGTGATATTATATTAGCAAAAGTTGTGATAAAAATCTATACAAGAGGGAAACCAAGACTCAAATATGTGAATTCTCTCTAAATGAATTCCCCTGCCCTCCTGCTGCAGAACTTAACAGCTGTTTGCTACCTATCAATCAAGAGAGAAGAAGATTTTCTAAAAACTCATCCACTGCAGCTCTTTTTGGAGAAAAAAAAACAGTTTTCAGAGGATCAAATAATGATCTAAAGTCAAAGCTAAAAAAAAAAAAGTAGAAATTTGGAGAAAGTCAACAGGCTTGACCAGGTAAATGATTATTTCCAAAAGATTTGGAATGGAATTGCACCCAAAAGAATGGCTTTCAAGATGATTTTGAGATCAAGCACCTCTGTTTGCCATATTTACTGAAAGATAACATTACTGTAAATTAAAAAAAAAAAAAAGAGATAAATCAAGCAACCCTCTATGTAAACTTTCTATTTTTAAACATATAGTTACTAAAAGCCCTTATGTACTCATATGAAAGAATAAAATTTTGTGAGATATTAAAAAACCCGAAGTATTTCCTTACTGTCTACATCACTTATATGTTCAAATAAAACAAGGATTACAGAGGTCATATGTGAAATTCATGCTAGAATTCATGTAAATCTTAAAATAATTTTGAATGGTTTTCTGTAATACTACTACTTTAATATTATTTTTTTTCAGTGAGGTTTTTCTAACACAAAAATGTGTTAGACTTGTTACAGGCCTAATTATATTTAGATAGGAATTATATTTTATATTGTAGATATATTTTATATTGCAGAAAAATTGTTAAATGAGACAAAATGGCACAGGAGAGAACACTTCAATCAAAGAAAAACATAACAAAACTTATTGGATCTTATTCATAGCCAGCTGGAAGTCTATGGAAAGACTCCCATTGTCTTATAAATAGGATTTCAATCACATTCATTGAATAGCACCTTAGGTACTAAGACTGCTTTGTGACCATTTCATTCCACGCTACTTGTCAAGAAAACAGCTGTTGATGGCTCAATTGATTCTTTACCCCACCTTTTACTAGCTTATGTCAAAGTTGTCATGCTTTCCCCCAGGTTTATTTGTGCATGTGTTCAGTTATATATGCTGTGTATTTCACTGCTTTTAATTAAATGTTTAATCATTAAAAAAAAGAGTCATTGCAGTTACTTCAAAGTGAGAAGCATCAGAAAAGTTATCCGGGGATTTTAAAATAAGATTAGTTACTACAGTTAACACATCACTTAAAAACACACCATGTCTTGCCAATAATTCCAGAAGCCATTCGAGGACTTATATGTAGAAATCTCAAAGGCCACTAAATACATTAATTTAAAATTTCTCCCTTTCCAAAATGATTTACTCTTCTCCCACCCAACATTATGTTCACTTGAAAATTTCCATAATATGTTCTGTAATTGTAGATATCTTCTTTCAATTAATTCACCAACAATTGATGCTTAGTTTCCATAGTAATAGACTGCTTTAGCACTCTTTGATAAACTGCATTTATGCAAATTAAGGGGTGAAACTCTAGATAAGAAAGGTGAATTTCAGTACCAGGCAATTGCCTAGAATTTATTTATGAATTAGAACAAACAAATGTTTGATGTAAATACTGCATAAAGAATGGCACAGTGCACAGGAATTTGTTTATATTATGTTTTGGTTTATTTAACTGACTCAGTAATAACCTGATTTCAATCTTAGGACTGCTGTTTTGATAATAAAATAGTTTCATGTGTAATTTAGGTCTGCCCTCAGCTTTGCCTCATATATACAAAACTGATTGTATAAAAGAAAAGAGATCAGTTTTTAAAATAATCTTGTATTATTATACTGATGAAGTGATCTAACTTCTTAATTGATCCAGTAAGCCTTCATGCACTTTATATTGTTCAAGATGGATTAAATGATAATTGCATTTGATGTAGGTCCTACACCTGGAAAAAAATGGCTCATCACACCAAAAATGATGAGGCTGCAGACTGGACAATCGATTGATCAATGTAACATTTATCTCACATTCCAAAATATCACTAATGCCATATTAGAAAACGGTATTGCTTGGGCTGTAATTTTTAAAACCCCTTCCTGTTACATTTGTAGATGAGAATATTTACATGATTAGTCATACTGAAAGAATGAATTTTCTAACTCTTTCCAAATTTCTTTGAAAAATGGCAGTTGATCATGCCAGTGAATGCTCAGGCAGCTGCGTTTGGGTCTCATTTGAATACATGCTGAAATGTCAGATATCTTTACACTTCATTTGATAGATTCCAGATTATGTTTTGTAATAGTAACTGTCAAAGTAAGTGGATCTAAAAAAAAAAAGAAGTGTCTCCTTCAAAGACAGCATACAGAGTAGTGCTAGAGATGCGTTGAACATTGAAGATTTTGTCTTACTCTCCTGACTAGTTAAATGGTACCAGAAAAAAGCAGTTATACAATTGTCTCCTCTGGCATGCCTTAATGTTCTTCCATAGATTTAAGGCTAAGAGGGAGAGCTCCCCACCCTCCATCTCCAACCCCTTCCTCAGAGTTTGCTCTAAGCTGCTACAGTAAGCCCAGTGCCACATGAAGCAGACAGCAAAGAGTTATGAAAAGGTGAACCATTAAATCACTTGTCAGACACTTTCACCTTCCTTTCTTATTTGTCTGTAGGTTGACCGTAACTACTGATCTGGGCAATTATCCTGATTCTATGAGACTGCAATCACAGGTGGCTTATTTTGGCTCTTGGGTGGTTCAAGAAGAAGTAGCAAAGGGGAGAGCACATTAAGATACAATGCAATTTTCAAACAGAATCATTAACCACTGTACATAAGATTTAATATAGCTGTTTTACAGCCTGTTACATCTGAAGTATTCTTTGTACACTGTGATCGGTATTGTCACTATCTCAAAGCTTCCATTGCCTTTGAGAGTTTAAAATCAATGCAATAGGGCTTAGAAACACCAGCTGAGAATTGGGTCCAACAGTTTTTCAAATGGCTATTTTTCTGCAAAAGAAGAAAAAAATAAACAGCTCATCAAGAATGTACTGGCTAGTATCTCATTGATTCTCAAGACGTTGGTTTGCTGCTTTGCTGCAGATGTGGCACTATCATTGTGCCATTTAAAGCACAGACTACAAGTTTAAAACCACTAACATCAGTCAGTAACAATACCTGCTTTCAAAGCATGCGTTTACTTGCACATACTAGTTTTTGAAAGGTAAAAGTACCTCAGTGCTGAATACTGGAGACAGTTTGCACTCCTTCTGGAATAGTAAGAACCTCAACAGACTTCTACAGAAGACAGAGAAAAAACAGAAGCAATTAGCTGAGCTAAAGGAGCTGAAATAATTTCTTTGGCATCTTGAATCTATTTATACAGTAGTGAGTCTTTTTTAAATATATATATAAATATTTTTGTTTCCTTTTCAATGTTTATAATGTAGAACTAAGCAGAACGGGTTTGTTTTATTTCAACTCATTTCAACCTATCTCTAGGTCCATACTTAGCAACTAGTCTTTAAAAAAACTTTAAAAAATACCTGTGGTCTGTATTAACCAGGTTAGACAGGATAAGTCGAGTTTTAGAAAAATCCTATCAGTATGTGAACAAACTATTCCACAAAGCCTTCTTCTTCCAACCTGGAAAAAAAGAAGGCGTGTTTCTACAAATGTCTCCTGGCTACTGCCAGGACAGGAATAGGTAGAGTTCCTTGCACAGCTCCAACTCATAATGACCTCAGAAGCCCCTCACTTTCTGTGAGGGCAGCACCCTGGGAATGTACCAGTAAAGGAGATGAAAGGCTGTACTGGGTCTGGCTGGGATGGAGTTAGCTTTCCCCACAGCAGCCCATACAGCCTTATGCTCTGTACTTGTAGCTAGAAGAATGTTGATATCGCACCAATGTTGACTTGTGAAATCAGAAATGGAACACAGGAAAATTCAGCTCAACCCTCTTCAACCTCTTAACATCCAGCATACAAATTTGAAAACGTGAAAAAAATGCAGATTGCAAATATAAATGTATTACTGACAATCTTGGCTTGTTTCTGTTGCAGCAATAGATGGCCTAAACACAACTCTACAGATTTCTTTCCTACCTATTCTCAGACATCAATGAAGGCTTAGCTCATGTATCATTACATTCAAAACTGCCAATGTTTAGATACAATTCCATATGAAATTTAGCTTAAAAGCCTGCTTCTTCTCTATTGGATCCTTAATTTACGCATTTCATTTTGAATACACGGATGGACATCATTAGGATTTCATAATCAATACAAAATCTGGAATTTTCCAAACTCTTGCCATCGGAATTCGAATATATTTTTCTCTTATAATTTTATATAGTGCTCCTATGAACTGGGACACCCATGTCCTCCACAATCTTTATGCCAACTTGAGAACCTATTCCTCTTTGCTTTCACCTTTTCTAGATTTGTATTTTTCCCTCTAACACTGCCTTTTCCTGTAACTGTTGTCTCACAACCTTAGTTTCTCCTTCCTTTAGTAACATTGCTGTCCTTTGTTGTGAATCTTGAATATCTACAGGTGAAAAATGCTGAAAGCTAGGCACCAATTACTGGTGGTATGCAAAAGCTCCAGCTCTAAGTGCAGAATTGAAGAGATGGAAGAACTTGCAGGATAAGGTATTTTTCATTAATACAGTCTTTTCTTGAACATATGTAACAAATGTGCTTGACAACCCAAGAATGGAATTGCTGTGGGCAAATGGTATTAACAAATCAGCAAATCTGGTACCTTAGACGAAATTGCTTATGTGAATCTGCTGTTCTGTCTTTGTCTAAATATGCACTTTCTTCAAGTGCTGTAGGGTGTAAACTCAAAGCTGTAACTTGCTGAGGGGATGCTGCCTGAATGCTTTAAAGGAGACTTCATTTGCAGTGGCAGAGCAGTGAATCAGTAAACACCAACAATATATTCTGCTGAACTTTTCTGAGTTTTTAGGAAGATGTTTGTACACACTGTATAATAGATCTGTATGGGGTGTCTTGTCAAAGTCATTTATAACTAGTAAAACTGAAACTATTTATAAGGCCCAGCACATTGTACTATAAATTGTTTTTGCACAGTCCTCAGGAGATAATTCATGGCTTTGCTCTGCCTCATGCATGGCAGTATAAATGAGCCCGTTCATGTGCTTATTAGCTTTCCTTATAAAATATATTTTCAGACTGATATGCAAAGCTCATCTACCAGATAAGAAATGGTAGAGAAGGTGGAAGTTTTAGGAAAGCAGATGAGAGAGTAAGGTTTTCACAGACCATCCGAACTAGAATCTGGTGAGCAGTTAATTGTTCTTCTGGCTGTGTATGGTGTAACACTGTCCTTACTGTATCCCTAAGGAAAAAAATAACTACTGCTGGCAGTATTAGCAAGGAATGCAGCTGTTTGTGTCACACCATCAAATCTGATGGGAGTTCCACAGCCACTTATAGGAGTTTTCTAGAAGATGCTGGAGTGGCCTGGTGTTATAGGACTCTGGTAAAATGAATAATTATTAATTAAACAAACTACCTGGTAAATAGGAGGTCTGGTAAATTTGCAACTTCAAACATTGCAGTGCTGGTGTTACTGACTTATAGTGGCAGAAAAATTCACACAACTGAGGTGAGAGCACAGATAGGTTCCAGGGCTTTATGTGAATTAACAGTTAACACCTAGGAGGCATATTTCCTGAGAAAGGCGAGAACTACTGCATAAAAGATTTCAGAGGTTAGGCTCAACTGAGAAAACAGGGAACAGCAAACACTAGACATGAGAAGAGAAGCACATCAAAGTGTGACTTGAAAGTAGAATTTCAGTGAGTAATACACTGTTCAGTGGGAAGCCAGGCAGCAGCAATCTTTTAGCACTTGAGAATATGTTCATTTGTGATTTGAGCTGTGTAACTTGCTTGTTTGCTGAATTTTGATTCTTCTGGGAACTTTCACAAAATACCCTCACTAGGCCTCAGCACTACAGTATTCCATTTCCTAATCTGATTGCTGCTCAGGCAGACAGCAGCTCTTACAACAGGCAGCAGAAACAGGATGTCTGCAAAACAGACCCTCAGAGAAAGAATAAAGTTTCTCTATCCAAATGGCCACTGTGTCTCCAATTTTAAGAGTTATATTGTAGATAATGAAGTCACCTTCAAAACAGAAGCCACTGACAACTTTCTAGCAAGGTATTTCAACCACTAATTGGTAATCAAGGGTGTTAAACTCTACTCTCATCCATACTGCAGAAAACCAGAAGAAATTCCACTGCTAAGACCAGTATTCTTTCTCTGCAAAAACAGTGCAGCCGAGACTAGTGCCAGGTGGCATAATCAACTGCAAGGTTTCCTACTCAGGTATCAAGCTGTTGGTGCATTTCAGTTGCCCAGAGTAACCCTGATAATAATAATAATAATATGAACACTACTAAGTCTTTCAAAGAAAATCATTACAACATGAAGTTGCAATGCACATTTTGTTACTTCCTTCTTTAACCACTCAGATCTCCTACTGCAATGGCATCCAAGGAGCTAAAATGCGAAAACAGAGGAAAATTTTAACATTACAGTATGGTTATTTCCAGGAATATCATTTCCAGCATCTCTGGAATACTTCACAGAGTGACACATTGCCAGTACCAACCCCAAAGCTTTTATAACTTTAGACCCTTCAATATTTCAGTTGGTAGAATACTATTACTTTCACATCCTTTTCACTTAGAAGCAGAGTCAGATTTTTTGTTTAATCTCAGCTCACTTCAATATGATGCCAGAACTCAGCATCTGACTTCACTGAGATGTTCAACAAGGAAAACTAACCCATTTCTTACATAACAATGGTACTGTTACAAATTCCTCCCAGGGAAAAGGATTTATCACTGAAACATCAAACACACAAACTAGTGATGTTCTAATAGACCTTGGGAAAAGCAAAATGAACTAATGAAGTTATTCTGCACCATAATGTAACAGCTGTTGTCACTGATGAAAAACTGCAAGCAGAAGTAAACCATGCATATCCAGAGAGCAAGAGGCCAAGAGGGTAAACTATGGTAAGTGACTACCCAAATGACCGTGAACAAACACATGAAAGATATGCTGCATTTATGGTTTTTAAATGACATATCTGTCTGGAGATGTAGTTCCATATCAAAATTTAAGCCAGCAATTTTAGTAATCATCAAGACTTGCAGAGTGCTGGGTTTTGGAAAGTACTGGGTATCACATCCACTGAAAAATAATTAAAACTTCAACATTCCTCAAGGTTCCCATACACTGTGGCAAAAAAAAAAAAAAAAAGTCCTTAATTTCTTTGTGGAACAACACTGTTTTCACTATGTATCTGTGGAGAGTTTGATAAAATCAAAAGTAGCAGCTGTTACTGTCTCAGAGTTCTGTGATTATTGTATACAATTAGCTAGCAACCTCAGCCTAGCCCTTACTGGATAAACATTCACATTATAAAAACAAAAGGCATATCTGGCTTTGTGAGCAGTAACTGTATTAAAGGAGTTAATTTAATTGAAACAGTATTGTTTTATTTTTACACAGGCAAGTACTGTCTGAAGAATACATCATTTATGGCTAAACCCCTTTCAAATTTTTAGAGTTGTGCAAACTCTTATTATCACTTCATTGGGTTGCAATTGCAGAAATAAATCTGAGAATGGTTCTTAAATTTGTCCTTAACTCCAACCTTTTTCCTCTGTCCTGGTGCTCTACATGTTTGGGAGAATCATCTATTTGAAATTTTGTTTTCCAGCACACACTTAATCTGTTAGGGTTACTTTCTGTTCAATCACATTAAATGTTTGCTTTTTTTGCTAAAATATTTAGAAATGAGAAAGTCACTTATAAGACTAGAGATACACAAGACAGCAGTATCTGATATAGATCATTTCATTGGGTTGATTTCTGCATCTCCTTATCCAAAAAAAAAAAAAAAAAAAAAAAGAAAGCATCCATTGTACTCATATTTAGATTTTGTGACAGGAATAGCAAGAGATTAATTCTCTCAGCTCATTCATTTTAAATTCATTTCTGAGTGTGTTAAAGAGTTCCATATATCTTAATACAATAGGATCAGAAACCTTATTTTTCAGACTCCAGAAATACTACCTTTAGAGATATTAAAACATCAGTGTAATGCCCTACCCACAAATATATGTAGCAAACATAAGTAGCTTCCTAAGAAGGATCTCAGAGTTCACCTACTTCACAATTTTCATCAAAGGATTAACAAAATCTGTCATTCCTAACCGACACTGTTTAACTTGTGCTTGAAGAACTCACATATTCCTAGCTACCTTTTCAGTAGACTTTGAGAATCAAGCAAAACAAAATGAACAAAAAAGAAAAACACGGGATTTTAGGCTTCTTAGAGGAAAAAATATTCATTTGATTCTATGCTAAAGCTAATAAGCTTGTTTATTCATGACAGTCCTGCATACTTACTTCATTTCTGTAACTGGCAGCATGTGACTGAACCAATTACAGGGCCTTTCAGCAGTGGCTAAAAATTAATAATAAGCCAAAAAGCAAATTCTAAACGTGTAAAGAGTGTTCAATAAACCATAAATAATAAACCATTTAAATCAATGTAAATTAAATGGTGACAAAATAGATAGCATTCAGCACTCTAACCCTGGACCATGACCTTTAAACAACACAGATTGTTCACAACATTTATGCAGCACTCAGGAATAAAGTTCTTTGAACACACAAGATCTGAGCAGTAGCAACCTGCATTCTTACAGCATAAGCAGAAAATGTGCAACAGGATTAGGCTTTTAATCATGCATAAATAGAGTGTAACATCTTCCAGTGAATCTCACCAGAAAATGATACACAGGAACTGACACACAGTTGAAAAACAAAATTTCTCCTTGAGATAGTCACGTAATTTCTATTAGGCTATAAAATTTTTCAGTTCAGGTCATACCTACAAATATTGATCAGCAATTGAAATACTGACTGGCAAATCTAGAAATGACATTTAAAATGCAGGACACTATGACTTCATTTATAAAAATCCCCAGATAAGTTCTTTATTATCAACAGATGAAGCACAAGGAGGAAGATAAAGGCCAGTGCGACCTATTTGAGATGATTTCAGGAATCAATCACAAGCAACTCTGAAAAGTTACTGAACAGCATGAGGCCTTCAGCTAATCCTTCTATTTATTTAAATCAGTTAAACCCCTGACTTGTGAAATCAGAAATTGAACAGAGGAAAATTCAGCTCAATCCTCACCAACTTCTTAACATTCGGTATACAAATTTGAAAATTTACAACAGATTGTAAACACAACTGTAGTGCTGACAATCATGAGTATTCTTCTGCTACATTAATAGATGGCTTTTTGAACAACACTTTTCATTATCAAAATATGCCATTTTATTGAACTTCAAGTATTTCAAGGAAGTATTATCAGTTTTGACAGAGTTTTCACTGGAACAGAAAGACATTCAAAACAGACGCTTTAATAGTTGCGGCAGTCTGGTAAGCAAGGAAAGACCCTGGTCCAAGTCTCCATTCTGTTATTCCATATTTTGGGAGAGAAGTGATAATTTTGTTGTCAAAAATATAAAAGCATCCATTTTTCCTGTGATTGCACTGAAAATGCATCTTCCACTAACTTAATCTTTTTCAAGCTAAACCTCATTTCTATTGAAATAATGAATGGCACATAGCTGTATAAACATACAAGTTAGGACATCAGAATTAGCACTCAGTGGTATAAATAGCACAGTAGTATTGGTTTAAAATGTTTGTCTGTTTTGAATCATTCAAAAATCACTGTTCATATTTTATAAATACAAAAAAAAATGAAAATATAACTGAAATCCAATTTTCCATATTAATAAACTGATAAGATACATTTTGAATTGCCCAGAAGAAAGCTGTCAGTATAATCTAAAATAGTTTTCCTGATGATTTTATGATTTTCATCCCAAGTTAAAGAAAAAAATATGGAAAACAGTATCAAAAAGTTACCAAAAGCAGGTGAAACATTGGTACAGTGGAAGAAAATATAACCATTTTGCCGAGTACCTTTGAGACAGTTTTACACAAAAACTTGGTTTAGGGAGAAAGCAGCATTAACCCTGGCTGCTCTTACCTTTGTCCAGAATACCCCATCAATCTTTTCCCTGTGTCCTGGATGTTTTGTTTTTATCTAAGAGGCAGCTACGCTGAAGAAGTGAATATAGCTATTCATAGATAACACACGCCCATGTGTACTGCAGAAGGAAACAAGATCTTTTCAGTGATTCTGTAAAGTTAGAAGTACTGGGGCCAAGAGGTTAAAGCCAGTGTTACTGTCCCTGCAGTAGCACCTTGACCATACCTCTGTCCAGGGCTGTCCTCTTCTGTTTTCATCTAATTTTGAATTACAGGAAGCAATCTGGTGCTACAGAAACCACACTTGTCTCTCTGTTCCTTTGTGGGGGTTTTGTTTGTTTGTTTTCCTAAGCAGCAATGCTTTTTCTGCTGTATGATAACCCCATATTTCTCTCCTAAATAACATTAGAATTAGAGCACCCTCACACACAATATGAAGACAGAACAGGGGAAGACACATAAGAGATCATGAAGTTTAATTGCTGCAAACCATACAGCTTTTGAGTTAACCCATGAAAGCTCTCAGAACAAAGCACATTTCCTCCTTGACCTTCACCTGCTGCTTGGCTCTGACTCACAAGATTGTGTTTTCCCTTGTGGTGAACATTTGTTAAACCTCAGCCTCATTTATCATGAATGCTCACACAGACTTTTCACAGAGAAGAGCTAAATGCCAGAAGTGAATGGGTCTTTTTGACTAGGCAGCCGGGCAGACATACAACAATGACACCCGAGGTGGATGCCTGCTGTCATTTGGCTTTAACCATGTTACTCTTCCATCATCTTGTCATAAACAGAGTACCTGCCTAGCAATTTGCTCAAGATACCACTTAGAAGGGATTTGAAATGTTGCTGAATATTTAAGACTTAACATAAATTCCTTGGAGTTGGGCTGTTATGCTGCTATACAGTTGTGATGAGAAAAAGTGACATTAAAATTTACTATGGGAAAATAAATACTGTTTCTATATGTTAGTAGTTCCCTAACTGTTGTCTGTTATAATCCCTTCTCAGCTGGCTGCCTGAAAGGGCAGGCTTTTATCTTTATTTCTAAGTACTAAATCACATACTTGAGAAGCAAAGTATGTGTTTTTCAAAAATCAAATAGCGTCTGAAACAGAGACACAAAACAAAATGGAGGTAATATCTGCTACCCAGACTTAGAAGGGCAGCACTGATCACGAGTACAAGTAGGAGGCAATGCTGCTCTACAAAGTATTCACGTTATCAAAGTGAGAACCATTCCAAAGAAAAAGGAAATTTCAATAACTTTTCTTCATCAAGAGGATTATACAAGCCCCCCACTGCATTAGAAGACATTTACAACATAGTTTCAGTCCTAGCCCTACTCAAATACTCATTGATGATGCACTTGCTTGATCTTAAGTGGAACCTACCAAATCACAGCATCACCTCCTCTTGTTAAGCTGCCTTATCATCTGCACAGCCCTCACCAACTGTGTTCGAGGTTCACAATAGCTGCCAGAGAAAGGCTTACAAAAGGCATATGCTGTGATCGCTGGGTCTTCAGTACCAGCAGCTTCGCTCAACAGATCTGCTCGTACTTTGTCACATTTATGCTAAATACAGCCTCTGCCATCCTTCTGAGCCCTGGCTGGCTGAAGTAAATCCAAGCTTAACAACTTCCTAACGCATAGTTATCTACCAGTACTTAAAGATTAGCTATAGAATAGATCATCATAAACTACATGAGCATAGGCTGTTCCAGGCTGGCAACATCAAAGACCCCTCAAAAAGTCAGGCACATATTTTAAGGGGCAATCACACCTTCTTTTCTAGCTAACAGAGAGAGAATGCTGGGTTCAGTCACATGAAGGGCTGCTTCAGAAAACTACAGTGGGAAGGGATACATCACCCTCAGGAAGCACATGTTTCCCATCAGGGTTAACAGAAAGAATAGACAACTAAATTCAGGTGAAATAAATCCACCTTTTGCAGAATCTGAACTGTGGGTTGTTGAATCCTAACATTGTGTTCTTAGTTTGACCAATTGAACCTTTATATATATATATTTCTATAAATATACACACACTTTTTTTTTTTTTTTTAACTTTTTAGTTTACATGTAATACACCAAAGCGATGTGTTTAATTAGGGGAGTTAAGAGCATAAAGCATTATCCTGAGACACAGTTCCCAAATAGAAATGAAAAGCATAACTCATCAGCAAATTAGCTTCGTCAAACCATCTGCTGAATTTTAAAAATAACATGTAACAATATTTCCCAACTCTCTCACACACTGAGCATTCAGCTCCCTTCGCATTCCCTTGTTTTGTGCTTGTCACTGTAGTCATCATTTAGAAAACGTCACTGTTTTTTTTGCTACTGTGGAGCTTTAAGGGGCTTTGTAGGGAAAATCTTTTGTAATGTTGAATGTCATTGGATGCAGCCTTCCAAACAGTAGTTTTAGAGCCTAAACATATATCTTTAAAAAGTCATCAGTTATACAACATTCCCTTATATTATATATCTAAACTGGATTCTTTCCTATTATAACCTACACTTTCTAGTATCCAAATTGCCATCATGCCCACTTACACTGATTTATTGGCATATAATTTACACCATTTATGACACCACTAAATTTGGCTCAAACAAAGTTCCTGCAAGTGGCAGCACGCTGTGCTACAGATAGATCTGCTGCGCTGGACCAGATGGTAAAATTCTGTTTTGCAATTATACTGGGGGGAAGAAGGGTGGGGGTGGAATTACAAGACAAGAAAACAAAACAAAAGTCCTCACAAGAGATAGACTAGGAATGACTAGGAACAAGGAGGCTGAGATAGAAGACAGATTAGCTATATTTATGGAGTTTAAATTCCTTTCAAACAAGGAGTTTCTGTTTCCTACAGTAACACCTTAGAACTAAGCTTTATTTACTCTAACTTAAGCAGTAGGCATGCAGAAAGGTAGTATTAGTTCACTGAGGAAATATGAATAATAGGTATTAGGCAAATCCTACCTTTCACTGAATAATTCTGGGAGGGAGGGTGAAATGGACCACTTTTTGGCTCAAGTTTGTCAATGTCTAGCACAACAGGTTTCTTGTTCCTAAGGGAGGGCTTTGTTTATCCTGTAAATATTTAGAATGTGCTTATTCTGCCACTCAGAGTATGTATGCCAAAGCCCAGTGACATAACTGGGATCCAAAATTGTCAACATCTAAAAAGAAAAATTGCAAAACAAAAATTTCATAATTAAAACAATCAGAAAATGAATTGAGAACTCTTTTCCTTTTGCTAACTTAAATATGAGTTATTTTTATGTATCTAAGCAAGAGGGTAACAGATCTCCTATTCCAGAAGTTGAAATTATTATTTGTATACTTCAAATTTCCAAAGTTCTTTAAAAACAAGAATGAAGAGCTTTGTTATCTTTCAGATAAGATTCCAGTGAATGTGACCCAAGGTGATTCAACTTCGTAAACACAAAAAGTACACAAAAGGTATACAAAAATTTAAATTTTTTCAGTCTTACAAATAAGAAAATATGAACAGCTTTGTTTTCATTCTTCTAATAGAAGGAGTAGTTCTACCAACAAAAAGTACAGTACCGTGAAATAATCCATGGCTGAGGAAAAATCCCAGTTGGGAATTCAATAGAGAACTCCTACCACTGTTTGATTCAAACAGTTATTGATGCAAGTTACAGCTCAATACAAATTTTGATGAATTTGACTAATTTTGTCAAAAGAGCATGTACCACATAAGAACCATTTTTCCTGTAAGTTAGAGAGAAATTTTGAATCACATTCTGTTGAGAAGACAAGACAATTTATCGCTATCATCAGTTTCATACTCTTTTTATAACATTACTGCAGAAAGCAGTAAATGGATTAAATTTTAAAATGTGAAAAATAAATAAAAAAAAAAATCCTGCCTACCCAGAACACTAAGTTCATAGACAGTCATCTGCTGGAGTGGCACCCTGCTGTGGTGGATACCTCACTGTAATATTCTTCTCCAATAAGACGAAAATACTCATGAGATTCAGGGATCACAGAGCAGGAAGAAACATTTACACTAATCAAGTTTTCTATTTTCAGAATATTTTTGTAATATTCTTCCTCCTTTGCCCCCCACCTCCCATCCACACATTTATTCTTTCTCTTCCTCCATGTATCACAGTATCACAGATTTCTAGGTTGGAAGAGACCTCAAGATCATCGAGTCCAACCTCCGACCTAACACTAAGTACTCCACTAAACCATATCGCTAAGCTCTACATCTAAACGTCTTTTAAAGACCTCCAGGGATGGTGACTCCACCACCTCCCTGGGCAGCCCATTCCAATGCTTAATAACCCTTTCGGTAAAGAAGTACTTCCTAACATCCAACCTAAACCTCCCCTGTCGCAACTTTCGCCCATTCCCCCTCGTCCTGTCACCAGGCACGTGGGAGAATAGACCAACCCCCACCTCTCTACAGCCTCCTTTAAGGTAACTGTAGAGAGCGATAAGGTCGCCCCTGAGCCTCCTCTTCTCCAGGCTGAACAAGCCCAGCTCCCTCAGCCGCTCCTCGTAAGACTTGTTCTCCAGACCCCTCACCAGCTTGGTCGCCCTTCTCTGGACTCGCTCGAGCACGTCCATGTCCTTCCTGTAGCGAGGGGCCCAAAACTGAACACAGTACTCAAGGTGCGGCCTCACCAGAGCCGAGTACAGGGGCACAATCACTTCCCTAGACCTGCTGGCCACACTGCTTCTTATACAGGCCAGGATGCTGTTGGCCTTCTTGGCCACCTGGGCACACTGCTGGCTCATATTCAGCCGACTATCAACCAATACTCCCAGGTCCCTCTCGGCCAGGCAGCTTTCCAGCCACTCATCTCCCAGCCTGTAGCTCTGCTTGGGGTTGTTGTGCCCCAGGTGCAGGACCCGGCACTTGGCCTTGTTGAACCTCATACAGTTGGCCTCAGCCCATCGCTCCAGCCTATCCAGATCCTCCTGCAGAGCCTTCCTGCCCTCGAGCAGATCGACACACGCACTTAGCTTGGTGTCATCTGCAAACTTACTGAGGGTGCACTGGACGCCCTCATCCAGATCATCGATAAAGATATTAAAGAGGGCTGGCCCCAGTACCGAGCCCTGGGGGACACCACTAGTGACCGGCCTCCAACCAGATTTGACTCCATTCACCACAACTCTCTGGGCTCGGCTATCCAGCCAGTTTCTAACCCAGCAAAGCGTACGCCAGTCCAAGCCCTGAGCAGCCAGTTTCTTGAGGAGAATGTTGTGGGGAACGGTGTCAAAAGCCTTACTGAAGTCAAGGTAGACCACATCCACAGCCTTTCCCTCATCCACCAAGCGCGTCACTTTGTCATAGAAGGAGATCAGGTTCATCAAGCAGGACCTGCCTTTCATAAACCCATGCTGACTGGGCCTGATCGCCTGCTTGCCCTGCAAGTGCCGCGTGATGACCCTCAAGATAATCTGCTCCATGAGCTTTCCTGGCACTGAGGTCAAACTGACAGGCCTATAGTTCCCCGGGTCTGCCCTGCAGCCCTTCTTATAGATGGGCGTCACATTGGCTACCCGCCAGTCAACTGGGACCTCCCCCGATAGCCAGGACTGCCGATAAATGATGGAAAGCGGCTCGGCCAGCTCCTCCGCCAGTTCTTTCAGTACCCTCGGGTGCATCCCATCCGGCCCCATCGACTTGCACACATCCAAGCTCCGTAGCAGGTCGCCAACCATTTCCTCATGGATAGCGAAGGCCACATCCTGCTCCCCATCCCTTTCCACCAGCTCAAGGCACTGGATATCCAGAGAACAACCGGTATTGCCGCTAAAGACTGAGGCAAAGGCGGCATTAAGCACCTCAGCCTTTTCCTCATCCTTAGTAACTAGGTTTCCCCTCGCATCCAGTAAAGGATGGAGATTCTCCTTAGTCCTCCGTTTCGCATTGATATATTTGTAAAAGGATTTTTTGTTGTCTTTAACGGCGGTAGCCAGGTTGAGCTCCAGATGAGCTTTGGCCTTTCTAATTTTCTCCCTGCACAGCCTCGCTACATCCTTGTAGTCCTCCTCAGTGGCCCGCCCTTTTTTCCAAAGATTATAAACCCTCTTTTTTCTGCTAAGCACAAGCCGCAACTCTCTGTTGAGCCAGGCCGGTCTTCTTCCACGCCGGCTCGTCTTTGGGCACGTGGGGACGGACCGCTCCTGTGCCATCACGATTTCCTTCTTGAGGAGCGCCCAGCCTTCCTGGACTCCTCTGCCCTTCAGAACCGCCTCCCAAGGGACTCGGCCAACCAGCGTCCTGAGCAGCTCAAAGTCAGCCCTCTGCAAGTCCAATACAGCAGTTTTACTGGTCCCCTTCCTGGCCTCGCCAAGAATAGAGAACTCTACCATTTCGTGGTCACTCTGCCCAAGACAGTTTCCGACCACCATATCTCCCACCAGTCCTTCTCTGTTTGTGAAGAGAAGGTCTAGCGGGGCACCACCCCTGGTAGGTTCACTGACCAGCTGCGTCAGGAAGCTATCTCCCACGCTCTCCAGAAACCTCCTAGACTGCTTTCTCTGTGCCGTGTTGTGCTTCCAGTGTAGCGTTCCTCATAGTCAGTGTACTTGTTTACCTGAATGCATTAGGGTAGAAAGGTCTTCCATCTGTGCGTTCCAAAAACCTTTGCAACTAACAAGCACAGAATGTTTAAATATAGCATGTCTTCAAGAAAACTTTAAGAAGATCAGTTCTCTTTCCTTGTTTCTTCAATCATAGAGAGATTGGACTGCTGTCCAAGAAGAACTGAAGTGAATTAAAAAGGCTATCATTGCCAGGAGTCATGATAGAAGCATTGTCAGATGGAGACAAATTTGGTAAACAAAAGAAGTCACATTCTTTCTTTTCACCCATGTTGGTTTTCCCAAGCTGAAAATGAAGGACATCAAAAAATGTGTCTCCTATACGGTGACTGTTGAAAAATGTCACTCATTTGGCAGAAATATTCGCTCTGAAATTCCTCCTTGGAAAGCCATGTTATTTTGATAATGAAAAAAAAAACACCTTCTGTGTTAAGTTTTTCTTTCTTTAAATGACATAAAATCCATATAAAAAAGATAAAAGAACAATTATTTTCCATAATGTGCAAGACAAATGATATGTCGGAGCTGTCAGCAAGTAATTCTTTCCATTAATTCTACATTTTGAATAAATTTATACAAGCATAACAATAATATAGAGGTGCCAAATCCTAACATTCTACCATAGTTTACATGGTATTTGGTGGAACTGGTTATTAGATATTTAAAATAAATATTTATTGCATTTATTGTTACATTTCTATTGCATTTAAATAATTTTAGTCCTATAAATCAAACAGATTTTTGTGGACTATAAGGAACCTGCAATTAAGAATATCTTTTGTGAAATATATAAATAATCTTACAATTTAAAGTTACAGAAACTATGTGGTTGTTGTAAAGAAAGAGTAAAGTGTGTTTGTCTTTCCTTTTGTTTTTTAGATTCCACCTTTTTTCTTTATGTTGTCGTATCTCAGCTTTCTTTATCCCTAAACATGCTGTATTGATTCTTGTACAATACCTGGATACTCTGATTGCAGCTCTGGAAATTCAAAGATCAGGTGCAGCACATTCATGGTCATAAAGCAAGTGCACTATGTTTGCCTAAATGTGAATGCACAACTCAATCTTAAATATATATATATATATATAAAATGCTTCTTCCAGTTCCTGCAGAAACCCAGCCACACGAACTGATCAAATACATTGCCGTACTCAGCTAGCTACTCTGAATGTGCTACTTTTAACTATGCTACTAATGTATGATGCAGCCTTCAGAAAGCGAAATGTCACTCTAGCTGGATTGAGCAAAACCGATAATGATGCTTCACAGTAACTCATTGCAGAAACAGTGGGAAAAAAGTCATCAACAAAGCACAGAATTCATATTTTAGCACCAATTTATCTCTAATAGATATCATACCCTGTGTAAAGTTTCTGGTCTTTTTTTTTTTTTTTTTTTAACATTGTATCTGCTTAAAAATGCATGTGTGAGAAAAGGGTATTAAGAAAAGATTTTAAAGATGCATATAGTAATTCATATAGTATTTCATATTAGAGAGATACACACAGTCCTTTCTAAGCTATGATTGGAATTACAGATAAGTAATCATCAACCTTACTATGAAGTCCTTGGGAAGCATATTGCTGCTATGTTCCTTTTGAAATATCAGGAAATTACAATGCTCAAAATTCCAAATACTGAAATGTTACATATTGCAGTTAAAGCGAAAATAGTATTAAGACACTACCCTCTACATTCATATGAATACAAGAAAAATCACTGTCAGATATCATCTAAAAGGTAATACTTTTGCATGAAGAAATGCCAGTATAAGTTTTTTTGTATCATGCTTCTACCCAAAGAAAAAGCATGAATCTCATCTACTTTTTTTGTGGTTACAGTAGAAGATATGCACTACCTGTCACTGACTTGACATTCTATAGATGTAGAAAGCTGATAGCAAGCACTTCATCTTTACAAGTTGGCCTACATCTTCAAAAACAGAAGCATCATCACTACCTTTCTTAGGATGTTTTCACATGCAAATCAGTGAAAACAGCGCTACCATTTGTGTGACAAGAGAAATGAAGAAACTAATTTCTAAATGCACAACTGATGCTGTTCGAATAACTTCTACAAGCTATAAAATATTGTTTTACAATCTGAAGGAACGCTACTCTCATAAGAAACAGTTTTCAGTTCAACTATGATTTCATAGTTGAACCATTTCTGAGTTCAACACAGAAAGTATAGAAAGAAATTGTTGTAAAGATACAGTATTATTTTTTTTTTTTTTTTTTAAGAAATATGGTAAAACGTAGGCAAAAAATGCTGACCAGTGAAGCTAGGGAGAGAGTGTAAGACTACAAGGACCATGTGAGGCAGAGCAAAGAAGCAAGATCTAGATTTTTCAGCATGCCTTGTAAATTAATCTTTATATTAAATAACCTGCTGGATTATCTAAAGAAGTCCTGTAGAAAAAGAGCTACAAAAAAGCCACAAGTTGGGAAGTGCTCCATTTAAAAATAAATAAAAATTTTTAAAGGGAGAAACATACTTGATAAAGCTAAGGATATTATGCTTTAAACTGTATGAAATAAAGCTCTATTGAGAATTTTTGTAACAGTGCATCACAGGTTACCCAGCGTGTCTGCTGTGAGCCAGTGTTACCATGGAGTGCTTATTACTGATACTATAAGAACAGAACACACAGGAAGCGTTTCTGGCAGATGTTCCTCTAATTGGTTTATAGCCTGAGATTATTTGTTGTGGTTATTATTGCTAATGCAAATGTTAGGCAATAACAAACATACTATATTTTAAGGGATACTGAGTGCATACTTATAGCAAAAGAAACTGACACCCCTCTGCTGATTTTCATTAGAAAGTCAGAAAGCATCAATATTATGGACCCCAAAACTACGGGATCATCAAAACAGTCAGCAAAATTTATGCAACTGAGTGTTACATCCCCCACTCTGGAAACAGACACAGAGATTGATGAAAGATCAAGGAACAAATCAGTTACAGTGCACATCAGTGCTTGATACCTTAGTTCTTCCAGGACTGTTCCCCATTTATGGCCATCCTTCGTATCCAGTCTATCATTCATCCAATGCTCTTCTCTTTATTTTCATTTCCATTCTATCTGCAGAAGACCCGTGGCTATAAGCAGCTGACCTCCACTTCCCATTCCCTAAGCTCCCACAGCCATCGTGGCCACAGGGTGGATTCTTCTCAGTAAGTACTGTAACTCAGAGTGTTTTTGTCCTTTAAGGCAAATGTATTACAGAAAATTAGATCTAGCTTTCACTATATGTAGTATTAGAGGACAGTCCTACTACATTCTGAGTAAGCTCACCCTTCTTTCTTTGTGTCATTGCTCAAACTCATCAACAGAACAGCACAGAGGAAAGAAAATTCTTCTCCAGAAGCCTAGCCTACCTTTTTAGTACAGATGTTCCCTTTTTTACTTATATGATACTGGCTTAAAGGCAAAATACCACACGCAGTCATTTCTTATTGTGAATTATTGTTTAAAAGCTATTCTTCAACAGTAGATTACCTATACCTAGAATGAACACAATCAGACCATGACGTGGGTTAATTGAAAGGATATTTCCTAATGCACTGATGTCTGCTGTGGTAGAGCATTTTCCTTGTCAGCACTGCTGAATGGATGGCGCTGGCGAAGTGGAATACATAGTAAATACTTAAGAGTGAGAAAGCAGACAAGTGATCGCAGGCAGGAGCTGGCAGCAGGACACTATCTGAATAGCTGATCAGGAAGGGAGCACGAGGGTGAAATAACCCCCTCAGTGTGTGCAGCAGTTACAGTAACATTCTTTAGCTTTTGAGGTTTCCTTGATGAAAACTTTTTACTGGTGCAAATTTCCAGGCCACGAACGACTGAAGGTTCTCCCTTAAATGATATACAAGCAACACACATTTTTAGTGTCCTTGGAAGGTTGTACCCTCACAGCATTTTTCAGATAACAGATAATCTGATTTACACTACAGTGGAAGCAAGTCTAAAGTTTATTATCAGACTCCCACTGAGAGGCATTGAATACTGTCCCTTTTATAGAGGTGTGGCACATTACTCATACTTTCTATATCTAAGTCACTGTTCTTTGGAACTTCTGTGCAAATGATTGAGGAATTTGCTCAACTACAGCGAGCTGACGTGAGCTCAGAAGCACATTAAATTAATTCACTATTTGTTTTCTGCCGCACATCCCAATGAATATTTTCTTTTAGTCTTCAGTAGATTTGGCCATCCTGAAGAATAGCATGATGCTGCAACATCTTTGTTCAAGTTTGTTCTTAGATATTAGACTTGGTATTTTGCTCAAGTATCCATAACGTACTAGCAACTAAAACAAGAACATGAAATATTTTACAATAAAAAAGCATGAAAATTAGTCAGCAACACGTTGGATGCTGCATTGCTCAGGTCTCAGCAACTGAATGCATGGGCCTAGTTGTGGCAAAGGTTTGTCTAATATTACACTAAGCCTCAAACTGACATTAAGGAATAGTGAAAACCCAGCTGCATCTTGACTTCCAGCCTTTTCAGAGATTTATTCTCTTGTCTCAGTACTGTGTTCACAATTCCTCTCTGAGAGACAGATGTGATAAATACTGGAAAGGAAGAATTTCGGTATTTGCAATGGAAGGCAACAGGGCAAAAACTGCTAGGAAAGAGGGGCCAAAAACAGGTGGCTAAACTATTTTCTTTGCTTTATTTCTTGGAGGTTCTGTCCTGTGGAGATATTTTATTGCATGAAAACTTTGTGGTAGTTTCCTTTTCACTGGACCGTATCTTTATGATTTGAAAAGTGCCTGGAATCTTGCAGCACTTATGATTTTAATGAGTGCTTAAGCTATTTAACACCACCACAAATGTATTTATTTACCGTGTTAATTTTAGGAGGTGCATCCTGTCACATGTATCTGGGGTTCTACAAACTCAAAGAGTAGACATGACAGCTCCTTTCAAAGAGATATTGACATTCTACAGAAAGCAAACATGCCCCCACCCACACAATAGTGTCTCATCTTAGTTCTGTGCAACTGATCTGTGCTTTAGTAGTTCAGCAGGCAGTCTAAATCTAGAGTCTGAATTTGAGAGCCCAGCTTGTACCCAAGGACATGATCATGTTCGATACTGCAATTCAAAGAGTAGCTTCTAAATAGAGGAATGCAGCTGACCTAGAAGTGGAACACATCCATCCTGGCTGACCCATGGAATAATACTTCAATGCAACGATACCTCAGTAAACAAGCCTATTGGTTCAAGGCATGGCATTTGGTTTAGTATTCCTATAGGGTGAGGGACTAAAAGATTTAAATTCCTGCAAATCAGTATATTCCTACAAAGATTTACCACACATAGTGTAAAGGGATTGTTGTCCTGTATTATAGCAGGATCATGTAATACAGAAACATCCCAGTGCCTGAATACAACTCTGCTGTCTCTCGTGATAGTGTGATCTGTAGACTACATGTCCTGATAAACAGTATAGGGTATTTCTACTTGTGGTGCTACTACAGCACACAGGTAAGGAGCCTGAATTGTCCTTTGTGATCCTTTGAACCGTTTGCTGTAATCTTTATGGGCTACTAAGATGATGAAGGGCCTAGAGGGGAAGACGTATGAGGAGTGGCTAAGGTCACTTGGTTTGTTCAGCCTGGAAAAGAGGAGGTTAAGGGGAGACCTCATCACAGCCTACATCTTTCTCATGAGGGGGGGTAGGTGCTGATCTCCTCTCCCTGGTGACCAGCAATAGGACCCAAGGGAACAGAATCAGGCTGGGACAGGGGAGATTCAGGTTGGATATCAGGAAAAGGTTCTTCACTGAGAGGGTGGTCTTGCACTGGAGCAGGCTCCCCAGGGACGTAGTCATAGCACCAAGCCTGTCAGAGTCAAAAATGCATTTGGACTATGTTCTCAGTCATACGGTCTGAATTTTTGGGTAGACTTGTGTGGAGCCAGGAGTTGGACTTGATAATCCTTGTGGGTCCCTTCCAACTCAGTATATTCTATGATTCTGTGAAATGGGAATGCTTAGCTTCATTCTCACTGTATACTGAGAATATTTTTTTCTACTTCATTGCTATAGTTTTCAAGTGCCTCAAGAATAACCCTGTGCGAGTTTTTCCTCTTATAATTCATATGATTGTTTTCAACCAGCCTGCCTTGTGCTTGTTTTCAGTAGTGAGTGGAATAGATATGATATTGTGGATTTATCCAATTTATCAGCGAGGTGCCAGACTGATAAAATATCTATATGGTAATTTTGGTTTCCCTACACATTTAATTTTTCCTTGCCAGACCAAGTTGCATGCTGAAGTGAGTAAGAAATAAAAATAAGAGGCTGATTAGCTTTGTTATGACCTTCATCAAAAATTTCAGTTCACAAACAATGACCTGGGTGATTCATCAATGTCTGGTTTGCAATATTAGTATTGATCTCTCTGCAATCATTCATAAAATTAATCTGGAGTTACAGTAATGTAAACTAATTATTAATGGGCAGAATAAGTTTTCTTACTGATGAACAAGAGAATTTATTGATGTTTATAATATTTCACTAGAATGATGATTTGGCAATTAATTTATTGATAGTGGTAAAAAGCTGCATAATGTGTTTATTGGAATATGGCTGCTCCCCACCTTCAGATTCTACTTCTGTTACATATTGTCTGTTGATGGGATGTGTGAAAAGTAACAGTCACTACCTATCAAAGGATGAGTGAATTCTATGGGCTAAGTCTCAGAGTGTTTTAGATCTATCTCTGCAGCTGCCTACTTGAATTTGCTTACATATTTGCTTCATTGGCACTTGGAAATGATTTGGAAATCTCTCAGAGAGCTCACCCTTCATACGCTGACTTCTTCCAGTCTCCTAAATGGCAATAATACTACCATCAGAGAAGGATAACCAACTGCATCATGCAGCGTTCACCAATTTAGGACATGCTGACAATGCGCTCTGCAAGAACCTCTCACATTACTTCAGGATATGGAAAATCAAAAAGCAACAGTTAAGCCTGACAAGGGGAGAGAGTACACTGCATCTATCTGCAGCACATTACCTTCTCAGTACTGTTACAGATACGCCAGCAAAATTCAAGGTTACAACTCTAATAAGAAAGCATAATAGGAGAAATGTACTATGATTCATTTCTTACTTCATTTGAATATTTACTGCTGGCATTAGTTGACTTAGCTATCACTCAGCAATTCTGAGAAATTGTAATTGGCATTTTGTTAAAGAGTTTTAATCTGGAACAGATTTGTAAGGAAGTAGCAAAGCAGGAGTTGCTTTCTTTTGTTAAAAAAAGTAATTTTAGTTGACTAGTTTATAACTTCATTCTACTCTTACTCTTTGAGAGATTTGGGAAATGTTTGACTAGCATATTTTTCTCTGAATTCGGAAAATATTGTTTACCAGAGACAAAAAAAGCTTTTGCAATAGCTGTACACACCATAAAATACAGTCCACATATGCACACTCTAAAATAAGTTCTTGAAGGAAACATAATAAGCAAATGCTGCCTCTTTTTAGAAGATAAATATTCAGGACACAAAATTTGTTACAACTGGAAACATAATTCTGATTTTTGGAGGTAATGACAACATGATAATATTGGTGATGGCATACTGAGACATCTAAAAGCCAGTTAATTACTACAAGTTTTACCACTTAAATGCTATAATGAAGTCTCACTTTTTGACAATTCTGGAATTCATTCATGTGAAATTTCATTTGGTTTTAAGAGTTCTCTGTAACCCTTATTTTTGTACTTGGCTTAATTAGCTAAGCTTGTGGGATGGACTGGACAAGACAGTGCTAGCTTCAGGGTTTAAAAATTGAACCTGGAATCCCCAGACTAAGCAGAATATCAAGCAGATCATCCCAGAACGTGAACACTGGTTTTCAGAGTCTTTCAGAAATGACTTGGGCACATTCAATTTCAATTCTAAAATAAGCAAAAACTCAAGAAAGCAATATTAAAACCAAAACAATCATGTCTGATGCCTACCAAATATCAAGAGAAAATCTTGGAACAGATCTTTAAACTTGAAGAAGTTGTGTTTGTTTTGTTGTGGTTTTTTTTTTTCCATTATTATTACTAAAATGTGATACATTTGAGTAAGTGTGGATATGCTTAAAGATTATTTCAAAACTTTTTGGACTTTAGCAAGCATGAACTCCGAGACTTGCCTGTAAGTCAGATTCAAACTTATCAAAACATGACCCCACAGCTCTCATTTGTAATTAAACTGAATAACAATTGACATTAGAAACTCCAAGAATTTTTTAAAAGGTGACAAGTTTAGGCAGCTTAAATTGGGCAGGAAATAGGAGAAATACTCAAACACTTTGACCCTCTGCATTCATTTCTGGAAGAAGGAGATAATTGAGTGCAATTCCTCAGAAATATAAAAGCCTCCATAATCCAATTAATACACAGAAGCCATGCTGCATAGTTCAGCGAAACATTAACTGGACAGAAATAAAGTTTCTGTTTTTCAAATACTTCCATTAAACCCACACTCTTTTAATTGATGGGGATAAATGTCTTTCATGTCCAAGAAAACAGGAACCCTCTGCAAGGAAAAATACTATTTAAAAAAAAAAGTAAAAAGATTCAGTTCCCCCATATTGCATCCTCACATACTGGCACACTCAAATTTCACTGCCAGTACTCCTTCATCAATTAGTCTATGCCCATATCAGTTCAGATCACTGCAGAAGGCCTGTAGAGTTAAGTAGTTGGCCTTGAGAACGCAGTGTCCAGATAATGGGTGTTTTAGAGATTTTACTTTTTAATATTTCTAACCTGAGTCCATGGACTGAATGCTCATTAACAGTTGGGGCTCATTAGGGGAGCTCTTTGAGCACAACTTCTAGCTCAGTTTACCTGAGAGCAAACCAGCTGCCCTGCTCTGAAACAAAAGCAAGGGAGATAATTGGGGCATTCTCTTCAGCAGCATGAATCCTGATCCAAATTAAACCGAGATTCACATATACCACACAGCCCTAATATAAGCAAAGGCAAGCATCACCAAAAGTGAGGATGCTGAATTTTAAACCTGAATACCTAGCCAAAAGGGTGACCAGAGGAATGAACAATAAGCACTTTTGAATTTACAGTTCTTATTCCAAACAGCTGCAGCCCTTCACCTTCTTCTCCTTGCCCTTTCTCAAATATGCACACCTGAAACATCCTTCACTAAATGTTTATACCTGACTTTTAATTTCTCTCTATACACATACATATATACACACACATGTATATGTACAAAATCTGTAATATCACTAGAGTCTGAGTTTGAAAATGCTGGGTCCAGTTTGCTGCTGCTCTTATGACCAATAATGAACACCTTCACTTCAGAGAATATTCCTGAAAAAATACAATTATTTTTTTTAATCACTAAGCTGTGAGTTCACACTGATAGTGATTTTTTCTTCCTGATTTCATAACTGTACCTTATCAGATGCGTTTCTAAGCCAGACAAAAACCCATGGATGGTTTCCAATGAGTATTTGTAACACATCCAAACAAATTTTTGCATCTGCCTTTCAGTTTTGGCAATGTCACTGACCACATGCAAGCCATTCCTGCACACTTCCAGAGCTCCAAGTTTTAGTAACAAATCCAATACCATGAGCAAATGTATTCACCTTCAAGGAGTGTAAATAAGGACTGAACATCAATACAGTTATTCAGTGTGTCCTCACCCATACAGTTACCCACTCATAGGCTATCCTTGTCCTACCCTGGCACCGCATTTTTGGCAGAGGGGAACAATTTAATGCTTGGGGAGGGCATCATGCCTGGAAAGGGGCCAGCTGAACAGAGCATCAAAGAGACAAATTCTTCTTTCCAGAATGGAAAGGTGTAAAAAATAAAATAAAAAAAGCAAGTGTGGCTTGGACCTGTGTTACCCTAACTACAGGATTCTCTCCTGCATGGGGAAGCTTTCCTTCAAAGGAGATCAAACAAGTTTTGTTGAGGAGCAATTTGGGTATAGTGACTCCATTATCCGTAATAAATACTCTAGCAATCTTCATAGCACATGCAGAAAAAAGTCCCTGTCTCAGCTCACCAGACAGCCAGACTAGCATCCTAGACTCCTTATGGAAATTCTTCTAGTTTAATTCCCATAGAAAGCGTGTGGTCAAGATCACAGAACAAAGAGGAAAAAAAATCCATATTGTTTTTAGTGTAAGCCAACATACTTAGAACTGTAAGCAGTTCGGGCCATCTGTCTTCTCTATTTTCCTGGTGAATACTTTTGACACCAAACAAAAATCATTTGTGAAAAAGAAGCACTTCACATACTTGTTGCCAAATTTTCTTATAATCACTATTATTTCTACATGTTTTAGGAGGTCTTAGTACTGTTTGGGGATGTGCTAATCCCAAAGAATACTGCCATTTCATTACTGCCTGATGTTGAATTCAGACATCCTTACATGGTGCAGCTATTGTGACTTTTTTCTCCCCCATCTGCAATCGAAGGAATCTATTGCTAAGTACGCTAACAAATTCTGGGAGTCTAAGATACAATGAAATGTAATCACACACTGAGGAACTCTGTTATTTTATCAGACCTTAATACAATCTAAAATTTAATAGGGAAACAAAAATGTTACCCCACACTTGCCTGACTCTTTTCCAAATACTTCCCACAGTTCTGACTTAAATATCCAAATCTTACTACTACAAGGAATTGCAGTAGCCATGTACAACCTCTCTAACAAAAAAATAATCAAAGTAACACATACATGCATCTCCTTGTGTTCTGTTAAGTGCTCTGCAAATACTACACTAAATTCCTCTCTTATTTGCAAAGTTTAACTAAAATCATTAGCAGTATTTGCTCAACTAAGCCCAGTTTCAAGAGCCGGTCATTGAATGAGTTATTGAATGAGTGTGCCTTGTAAAAGCAGAGATAATGCCAGTGCCTTGTCCATAAACACAGAAGATGTCAATAACAGCACTGGGGGCAAAGACTTTAAAGTTCCTTGCTTTCCCTCATGTGCTGAACTTTGTTTTCTCAAAAGAAAAATTAAATCCATTGCTGGGGAATCATCTATTGGTGATTCGTAGGCACCATCTGCAAAGACTTTTAAAGGGGGAGAAAATACATCAAAAAATAAAATAAAGATCTTTTATGAGGTTAACATGGCAATTTCCACTGTCTAAATGAACCTCCATTTAATTATCTATGCTTCTATTAACATGACACATGCAGGTTATTACCAAACCAGAGCAATCTTATAGATAAATATAAGTTCACATAGAAACCCAGTCATTTCCACTACCTCTTAATTTCCTGTGTTTTTTCCAACCAGCAGAGCTGACTTTACCAACCAGCTACCAAGAATCAGACACAATTGACTTAACTTTCATAGCTGGAAGAAGTAGAACAGGCCTGTAAATAATTAGAAAAAAGTACCTTGGCCTCCTAGGCACCCATGTGCACACGTGTGTGCATGCACATGCACAGCACTACTGTTCAGGAGCTTACCATCTACATTCCTAACAGAGTGCTGGCTGGGTCTACATTATTTACCATTATTATTCAATACTGCTGATATACAGAAACATAAGGAGAAGAGATAAAAAACTAATAAAAAGAAAGCTAAGGGGAGATAAAAAGCTTTTTTAGCCGTGCTGAAGATTTTTTGCTCTCTTTGCAAGCTACTTTAAATTAAGATGCTGAGATATGAATAATATTTGCAGCAGAAGAAATGACAGTTACTCCATACATATCACAAATTATGTAAGATGTGACACAGACATCTGAGGTTGTTTCTTTGTTCTTTTTTTTGTGCTAGGTAACTACTGCAGGGTGAGATAGTAGGGACGACCTGTATGAAGCACTTTCAGGCACTATAGCATTGTCTATACATATAATAAAAAAAATCACAACCTTCTCTTCCATTACAAACACCAGGGTAAGCGTGAATGATTGTGCTCACCTCCTTTTAGATGCTATGACCTTTCAGAGGTATAAACATGAAATTGGATGGCAATTTGCATTAGAGAGCAAGGAGTAAAGATGATGCCTCCTACTGCAGTTTTTTGATCATATCAAGAAAGATGAAATATGTATATCAACAGTGAAAAGGCCCAAAAGAGATGGGCCATAATGATGGTATCTGGCCCAGTAGTTAAATTAAGGCTCCCAGATACCATTCAAAGACTATCTATGAAAAAGGGTTATGCTCAAGTTTGATGAGATTGAATTTGCGTGAACTATTTTTAGGACATTACTATTTCAAGTAACTGACCTGTCTTAAAATACTGTAATACTGCCAGAAGCTTAAAAGTAAAACTAAAAATATTCCTTCTAGATTTCTTATAATTATCTTGAATTATTACTAGCATAAAAGAAAGCGCTTAACAAAGATTAAGGAAAAAATAAAGAAAAAATTTAAACTTTACCAATTCTCATCTGAAATGCAAAAAAAGTCATTTAAATTAGATTAGTTATGGATATTTGTTTTTCTTTTGAGATTTCAGACACACTATTTGGAGTACCTTAGAGAACCTTGAACCCAACACAGTTTTCTCAAAATTATAAACTGGCAGAATTTCATTTGTACTCCATCTCTTTGCTTTCTGTGACAATAAATAAAGATTATTCAAAAAGCAAAATTTCAGAAAACATGCAGAATAGCATCCAGGCTCCAAAGAGAATTTTGAAAATTGTTTTGCTCTCATTTAAAATAAAAATTCAATACTTTTCCATGTTCTGTACAAAAGGTTAACAGGCTGTCTCAGAGTCAGAGGCCTGAAAGCTTTAGAGGCTGTTAGACCAAGCCAGGCTGTGGAAGAGAAGTTCCAGGCAGCACGTTTAGCTATATGGAAGTCTCCACCAGAACTTTTCAGCCCCGTTTTTCTTAATGAAAGCAGACTCGTACAAACCACATCATCTGTTCATCTGCCACATACTTACGCATTCTTAGTTTAATGACCAAATCACAAACTTTGAAAGATATCTCAAAGACAGAAAGAATTCTTTTTGTGGGCAGGGTCGGGTAGGTGGAATTCTATGAAATCCTCCAGATGGATAAAAGGAAGAAATGTGAAATGTAAGATCAACTGTTCAATTTGTTCTTCTTGCTGGCCTGTCAGCACATGCATAACTCTAACAGAGTACAGCTGTCTTCTGCCCATAAAACAATGTGGGTCACAAGAAGGAGCGGAAAGTATCGAACAAAATTTAGGGCATGTGCTGGAGAACATTGTGGGGGAGTGTGAAGGACACGGTGCGGACAACAGGAGTTTAGTCTACCCTCAAGGACTTTCTTATTGGGTTCTAGTATCAATCAAAAAAGCACAGGGTATTTTCCAAATATCAAACCAAACTACTTTCTTAGGTGAAATATTCTTTTAAAGGATAAATTAAGTGGTAATGCACATGCAAATTGCAGTAAGAGTGGGGATCAAAATAGCGCTTCTAAGACATAGTACAATGAGGTCCTTTGAGATAGGAGAACGTGGAGCTCCTTACTGGAACAGCGCTTGAAGGAGTATATCTGTATAGCCTAAAAGGATAACAATACTGCCACAGTCAACTTCACTCTTTCCAACTTTTAAATTTGCCTTTATTTTCTCAGCTTAGTTTTGCTAGAAGCTAGTCTTGTAATAAAGAGAGAGACCGCTGAAAAGAGATTACTAGTGATACTGAATACACAAAACACAAAACAGAGGTCAACTGGAAGTGAATAGGGGGGGGTCTATCAGGACAGGAAAGAGAGCTGTGTTGAGACATTTTATTATTTCACAGTGGAAGTTATTTTCATGAAGTATTCATAGGTTATATGATTTTTCACACAAATTTGTTATTTTCCTTAAATAGCAGCTTTTATTACCATAGTGCCAGTGCAACAATAACCAACATCATGCCAAATCTGCCCTGTGTAACTAGAAAAAAGGCAATGAAAAAGTATCAAAGAGTAGTAACTATAGTCTTTTGTTTAAACTACTGTTTACTAGTTTGCAGGAAAGTACATAATAATCATAAATCATAAAGTGCTATGAATACTAATGCCTAAGATAGCAGAAAAGAGAGACTCCACTCCTCACTCTCTTTCCTGTTACTGTAGAATGGCTGTGGCAAATTAGAATACCCCTGTTCCATGGCACCTTGGAAAAAAAAAGTCATTCCATCTTTCTTTTCCACTCCCTGCAATGCTGGCAGGCACCACAACATCTGTTAATCAAATAGGCTAGGCTCTGTGTTAGAGAACTTTCTTCTCTATGTTCATAAAGCGAGAACTAAATGAACATGCAAAATAAGGGATAGAAAAAAAAGTCTGATCAAATAGTTTTTAGCAGAATGTGTGATTAGACTAACTGATCACTGACCTTTACAACCGGAAGTGGCAACAAGCTTTTATATAGACAAAATGTTTAAGAGAGTTAATTCATGTTAAAAAAATAAAATTGGAAAGGATGTCTGAATACACAGTATGAGGTTTCAGACAGCCTCCAATTGGGGCTAGGAGTCAAGAGTCATATTATGCAGTAACAGGCAAACCCACACTTTTATCTGCCTCAGCAGATAATCACTCACTTGACAGAACAGGATTTTCCCTTTCATTTCCTTCACAGTTGGTAATGTATCAAATGATGGATGCAATAGAAGAGAAGGGGGGATTTTCAGAAGTTTAGATTTAGGAGCATAAATCACAAAAGCAAAGAGATTTAGGAGCAGACTGTCTAGCATTCTTGAAAAACTCTTTCCTTGTTTTATCTTTCATGGAGCAACGTCCCTCACTTCGCTTCTATTATTGTTCTATCCTCAAGCACAATACTCTATGAAGCTTAAATAGTTTTTACGAAGCCATATTGTCAGGAGTCAGGACAAGAATCCGCAGTTACACTTGTCACTAACAAACACCAATAGTGTTTTCCAAAACTTCCAGCATATCCAAATGGCAGCAGATAGGGACATCAACAGCAATTAACTGAGTAAATTCAGGGAGTGGTTTCTCATTTCAAGCTACATTCTTAGATCCTCAGTCAATGCAACAGTCTCTCTTGCTTTCAAAATCTCATTGTTATTCCATATGCTCAATGTACTATTTCATAGCTCTGCAAATCCTGGGTATTTCATGATAGAGATAGCCCTCTGAGTTGTGCCATTGTATAAATACATATTGTATTGTGCCTCTATCCATAAATACCCAAGAATCTTTCACTTCTACCATCCCGTCATCAGATAATTCTGCCATCTACAATGCCAATATGCATGCAGAGAATTGAGAGATTAAAATAAGAAAAAGTTAAAAATCTATCTTCTTGAGGATCAAAGGATGCAGGATTTCAAACTGTCTGCCGATTGACAGGATATCTGATACTTTTCTTCTTACTCGTGCTGACAGTTAAAAGGCTACATTCTCTTAAGCACATTATGCACTTACAGAAAAGTCTACTGAGAGTTGATTGCAGGCAGGTGCACATGTAACTGAGGACAACTTGTCCTCTTAACTCTTAACACCTTTTTCCAGCACTTCAAAAAAAATCACTTTCTTTCTGTGTAGTTTATAAATCTCAGGATTGTGGTGACTACTTAATCTCTCCTCAGAATTTTTTCCTAAATCTTGAGTGTTTTTTGAGATAAATACACTTCTGATTAGATTGTCATGCATTTAGTTGGAAAACTTGATATAGAAAGAAGATTAAGCAAAATTCCTACTGGATCTACACGTTAAGGGGGAATAAGAGTGTTTCCATTCTTCAGATGTTAACAGAGGCTTTGCCTGTCTTTTGTTTACAGTAAGCATTACATTTAACTCTGAAATCACTTTTTCAATATTATATTTGTTTACCTCACATGCAAGGGAGGCAGACCAGCAATTTCCAAGATCTGGAACCATCATATGTACCAGGGCATTACTGCAAGAACAGGAGTTGAAACAGAAACCAAAGGTCAAGAGAGGGAACTAGTCCCAGGATAAAAGACAGAAAGTAAAAAACAAGATGAAAGCAACAACACTAGCATCTAAATATCAATTAAGTGAGAAGCAGTAACTGTTAACTGTGTTAGATGGAGCTAATCCTCTTAGCAACTCAGAGTGACCATGTTTACCAGGGACTTGCTGGAAGGGTTTGCTTGTATGGCATTGAGAGAGCCAGATACCTCCTGGTGGTGCACAACAGAACAAGAAGCAATAATGGACAGAAGTGGGAAATTCCAATGACAAAATTTCATTTAGACACAAGGATTTTTATTATTATTTGCTATGAGAGTGGCAAATATTGGAGCAGGCTGCTCAGAAAGGCTATGGGATTTCATAACGTCATCCCTGCGGGCTTCAAGACTAAACTGGACAAGTACTTGAACAACCTGATCTCATTAGACCTGCTTGAGCAGGGGAATGGACTAGAAGACATCTGGACGTACCTTCCGATCCAAGTTTTATGATTTAAAAAAAGAGCATGTTATAGCAAAAACTAACAATAATAAAAATACATCATAAGCAACAATGAAATATTTACCCCAGGATCTAAAATAGGCACTCAAGAAACAAGATACTGTAAATGAACAATAGCATCATCTGATGAATCCCAGTAACATTGCAGCTCACTTTTATAAGGGAGAAAATTATCAAGGCTACTACCAGAAGACTTGCATGAGATCCACACTTTATTGTCTTGTGGTCCCTTTCCAATTTCTGTTTGTGAGAATGTGGATACCTCAGCTCAGTCCTCATAATTTGATAACATCCCTGTATCAATAACACTTGCCTCTTGTTTGGCTTTGGTTAAGCTTCCTCTAATACAGCCCAAAAGCTGTAATCAAGGAGGTACGAGAGCCACAGTATCCAAATTAATATTAACTCCTTATAAATCTCAGTAAAAGGAGCTTCTCCACTTGTTTCACACACTCTCAGAGGGAGAAGCCTGATGTCTCTACAGTTCAGTCAGCAACAAAAAGTAAAGAATACCAGCACCTCAACCTCTAAAGCGCTTGGATTATTCTGATACAGTAGCAAGAGACATTATTCCAGTGCTGGGTAAATCCCTCCCTTGAAGTCTAGCAGTTTTGGATTGGTTCAGCGTATTCTTCAGTCACCACACACAGTTTGCGTTGCAATACATTGTTATTTTTGCTAAGTGAAATAAAACCCGAGAATGTGGATTTACACCTTATAGCAGTGTTACCTACATTCTTTCAATATCCAGACGCTTCCTCCTTTCCCAGTTAAACTTGGCTTTATCGTTTCTACACTCAAAGTATTTTAGTTGTATCACAAAGGACCATATCCCTTGTTCACTTCTTATCTCACTTTATTTTATTTAGAAAATATGCAACACATACAAAAATCTGAAGTCTGAATTAAAATTATTCATATGCTATTTCCTCCTAATTTCTACATGGGACTGTGTTAGCCCATCTCCCCAGAGCAGAGGAGGTAAAAATGACTGATGCTCAACTGAGTTCAGAGGGAATGTTGTTGCTATTCTATAATTTAGTGCAGCTTATCAATAAAAATAAAGCTGACGTAAACACAAAGCTATTGAGAGCACGAAATTGTTCAGATAAATTGATGTTGCTGATATCTGCAGGGAATTTCAAGGCAAATCAATAAGCTACAAATGCAGAGTTCCCATAAAACTTTGCCTTGGATTCATGGACAGCATGTCACTGAGGTATGTTTCAACTAAAACATTTCAGGTTTTACAGTGTTTTCTGGTGATTTTTTGTTTGAGAAATTTTCTACCAGTTCAAACTGAAGACGTTTTCCCTAAGCATATTACCTTCCTGCTGCACAACTAAATTGGGTTATAACATCAGCTGAGCAGCAAAAATAGTTGAGTATTAAGGCTCATAGTTTCAAAATTGTTTTTTGAGAAGAAAAAGCCCAACTGGTGAAGGATAGGTAAAATGCCAGCCTTTTGTAGGTGAAACGACCAACTTATATCTCTGTTGGCTTAAAACAAGCTACATATTCTGTAACATTAGCTCCTCTCCTCTGAGGAGTTGCTCAGCTGGCTTATGACAGGGAAGTACTGCTACAAAAGGGATCACTTAGCTGGGAAAAATAAAAAGTAACACAAGTGTGGACAGACTTACTAAATGATGGGAAGTCACCAGCATTACCATTTTCTAGTGTTCTGCTTTAGGAGTCGGGGATGTATATACACCTACACATTACCATTTATTTTTTTCTGCTGCAAGTTGCCATTTTCATGAGAAAAGAGAAATTACTGCCAGCTTCCATCCAGCAAAGACAGCTTCTTTGGCTCCTGTCTTGTAAAAGTGTCACCATTAGGCTCTTCCAGATCTGTCTCCTTGTTTCATTAGATTTGACACACATTATTCTCTGAAGTCAGAGGTTAAAAGGCTTTTGAAAGCCAGCTATTCCTTCCCCCTCCCCACCCCATTCTTGATTGCTACCTCTCTCTCCTATACTCAGCTGAAGGCTCTATCAAGGTGCTGCTGTTTTGTCTTTTGTTCCTCAGTACAAATGAGCCCAAACTGAGCTCCTACATCATGCTGCTGTCATGGGCTCATACTTCCAGGCTCCTAAATAAACTGCATCTGACTTGCCAGTTGTTTTCTAGCGTCAGCGTCTTGGCAACAAACATAAGATGCCCTAGAGCTTCACATACTATCTGTCTTCGATAGCATCATTCATGCAGAATTGTTGGCTGCTGTTCTTCACAAAGAATGCAACCAACAAGACTGCAGTTCTGGTTTGTTAGCTTCAAACACAACCCAGTTTTTACAGTAAACTTTGGAATATAACAGTCCTACTTCCATGTAGAAGAATGCAAGTATTTTAACAATCCAGCACAACAAGATCCGCACAAGTACTATTGACCAATTTAAAAGGGATAATAGATAATGTGAAAGTTTGAGTACCTGGCTAAAAGAGCTTAAACTTAAAAGTCACTATCATAATAGATGTGTAAAGGAGTCTTGAAGTAGGTAGTTATTCTAAGGACTGCTCAGTAGGCTTATTCTAAAGCAGTTTAGGCACGTATGCAAGCCCACAGCTGTACACAAATGAAAATCAGTTTGCCTATTTTTGAAGGAAAGAATGTGTGTGTATATATATATATATAAATTTTTTCAACCATTAGATACATTTCTGTGACAAAAAAAAATAGTTTCCCACTTTTCGTTGTTGTTCTGTGGGTGCAGGGGGAAGGAAAGCAAGGGTCACTTGTAGTAGGAAGAAAGGGAGCAACTCAATGTGCCAAAACAGCTAATCCGACCTGCAGTGCACTCACAGACTGCAGGTAAAGAAACAGAGTATGTGCAGGGTGATCCACAGCTGTGCTGAATGATATGGAGGGAAATGAATATATTTCTCATTGCCACATAACCTACCCTTCTTCTGTGCAGGATCTCATTTCAGAAAGAGAGAAGTGGTAGCATTTACCCCGGAATTTTGTCACTTGAGGACAGGGACTACTGTATGGATCTACTCACAGTTTGAGCTTAGAATAGGTGTATCCTCAGCATGAGTTCATTCACTTCATCAGAGACAGACCTCTCTCCTTCCCAGTTGTCTCCCTTATGAAGAGAAGGCTGTGACAGCACCTTGAGGTCTGCTGTGATACTTCAAGATTCCATCCCCCACTTTTCCTTTATCTGCTGAGTTTTATTTGGTTTTGTTTTTACAGTTTCCTTCAAACCTGTAGCAAGATTGGTGATTCCTGTTGTTGAAATATTTGCTTACCTGAGCCCTTGCAATTCATTCACCAATTTTCAGATGGACTTGTGCATCAGCCCAGTTTGTTACTAAGGAGCAGTTTGACTATAGCTTGAGTGAATAATTCAGATTATTTTAAGTCTAAAATCTAAACAATTTCTCCTGATTGTCCACTGTCTGTGATGTCCCACAGGATAGTAAAGGTAGAAGCAGGATCATTTTAGCTATTCTGTTTTTTTCTTAACATGGTTAGTCCAATGCATCCCTCTAATAGAGCCAAACAGTGGGAACTCAGACTTTTTTGATAAAGCATAACAGACAGTTCAACAATGATATTCTTAGTCTCCTTAAGTTCAAGGAAAACTGAGAAGGACTTCAGAAGAAGTCCTTACACTAGAATAACTATCACTGAGTGAAAGAGAAGGGATCGAACTGCCTCAGGAATGAGGGTGATCAAACACATGACAGAAGAACCATTAACAGAAAACAGGCCACAGTGCACTTTATCAGAATATAACAGACTTCCTCCACAAGGAATGAGTAAAGTCCTTTAAACAGAAGAGTATTAAATCTAAAAAGCAGACAAGAACACGATGCTCCCAAATTCAGCCTCCATCCTCCTCCCTGCTTTCTTGTCTCTTATATCTCCTGCCTTATATTAAGATCCAATTCACGTACACCCCTTCTTGGGCTCACCTTTCACATGATTTGGAACTTGTATTTAGTGTCCATTTACACAAGCTAGAAATTTGTGCTCAAAAAGTGTCCTCACTTAGACTTTACTGGGAAGTTATAACACCATCACAACCCTGCTGCCTCAGGCCTCCTTCAGTCCTGTGTCATCACATTAATTTCTTTACACAGAAAATGCGTGTAGGATGATGTTAATAATTAAATCTCTGAATTATCAGCTATGGTGCAATACACAAGCTGAAACAGATTTTTGACAAACACAGATGGAGCTGTCATTCCGTTTCCCTGCCTTGTGTTGGCCTGTAGTCATTCCTATCCTACTAAGGTACAGAAACCTCAGTGTTGGGGACCTCTGACTGGGAAGAGAGAGTTGGGGACACAGCTCACAAAAAATTCCCATGCCAAAAGGTCAAAAGAAATAAAAGGATAAGGAAAAACTCTGTTATAAGAATGCTTTGAAAGACAATGAAGCTGTAGACGTTCTAGCAGCTTGAGACTTTTTTTTTTTCCACAGTTCACAACACTTATAGTTGTTACTTACGTATTTACTTCATTACATGCATTTTAATTGCTATACCGTACTACAGTAGCACATAGGAATCCCCATTGTGGGCCCCACTACTGACTGCTGCATGCAGAAAACAGAATTAAGAAAAATCCCTTCCAAAAACATCAAAAGTTACTTCAGCATACCTGAACAGATGCATCCTTCTGGTTGAGTTTTGCCCAGCTCCTTCTTTTCCCAGTCTCACAGAAGTCAATGTCAAAATTCCCATATTCCTAAATAATTGAAGAATAAGACTCATAAGAGATAAGACAACTTGTTAGTGCTTATTATTAGTGATAAATGCTGCTGGAAAATGTTGTCTAGGGCAATTCTATAATAGTTTTTATTATCCCATTATCTTCAGTAGGGCTGCAACCCCTGATGATACCATCAGGGGGGGAAACACAACTCCCTCCTCTTTTTGGTATTTTGCACTGTTGTCATAGTTTATAACTAATTCATAAGGGAACTCAGCGCTAACAATCTGTGTTGTGTTTCTATCTGCGTAGGGTGGAAAAGCAATTTAGATGTGAGAGAGAGTGTAAACTTCCTCAGTATTGTACGCAAAAATATTTTCAGCTTGTCTGCCTGCAAATAGATCCTAAATAATCCAATTCATTCTGAATGACTGATTATGACAATCCTGCTCATAAATCCTGAATTTGACATTTTAAAATCAGATTTTCTTTTCATTTTCAAGCAATGAAATGACTTCTCCATTTTGACATGATTCATCATTTTCAGGATGAACTAGCTAACTACACAGGCAAAAAACTCTAGCTGCAAGGACTCATTACACATTATCACCCTGTATTTACAGCATGCACCCTACTCTTCTGGAGTTCCCTTAAAGGATATAGATACATCTATTTTAAACATAATGGTTTGAATCAGTTGGGAAATTCTTATTAATGTCAATGAGCTACGTACGTAAGGTGCTAAATGAATGCATATAAAGGAGTATGGAAATTTTTAACCTTCCTGTAGTCCATATGAACTTGAAGAAAACAATGACCAATTTAACTTTTGTTTTCATATAATGTGAAAACAGTTATTCTGACCTGGCCCATTCCCACAGGGTGAATCCCATCATTGAGTGATTTACATCTTCACTGCAAGTCTCAAAGCAGTTTACATTCTACATAATTCATAGATTACTTTTTTTTCCCTCCTACAGAAAACACATTACTCCCTTTAGAGCCATTTAAAAAATACAGAAACAAACGATGATTGAAGTTAATACACATGCACACATGAATTGATTAAACATCTGCCTAAACTTCATGAAATTCTAGAACTACCTGGTTTTATCAACTCTATTTCCTGAACATCAACTACTAGTACAAAAGTCTTTAAATAAGAAGTTTACTGGAGGCAAGTCAGTTATATAAAATAATAAATCCCATCATACCCAGAGGAGAAAAAAATTTGCCTCAAGAAACACTTTAAGAAACTTTACACATATAGGTCATTACATTATTAAAGGGAAAAGCAAAGTACTGTGGCACTGAAGGCTGAATCCACAGTTTTAATATAAAATTTATTTTCTAGCACTTTATAATTTGGCCATGAAAAATTCCTTCAGGCTGAATTTTTACTGTGGAGGCTTAACTTAAACTCAGGTTCCTTCTGCCAGTCTGAAATCTGGTTCAGACATTAAGAAGACTAGCAGAAATTACAGGAAAAAAATATATATATTTCTCAACTGAAATTCAGTAACAAAATCAGTTGCAGCAAACAGGCAACCAATGAAATTGTTAATGTGTCATTTTTCTAGAATCTCTCTCACTTTATCTGAAATTCACACACACAATTATGCAAACAACTCTGGACTCAGAAAATACAGTGCTTATAGGCCTGACACAAAATCTCATTTTCACAGCCATACAATTGAAAAAAGATGTTTTGAAAAAAAAAAAACTATATAAATTTCATTGTCTATAAAGCACATCTACCAATCCTGCAACCAAAAATAACTGAATTTTAAAACTTTCAAATGTATAAACACTTTCTTGATCCCAGACCTGCCTCCAAATAGTAGACACCAGCAGGGTGGACCACAACAGTCTGCTACAGACACTTCGCATTTCTTCCGAAACAACGTGAAATTTTACAGTAAGCCTGAAGGAACACCAGACTAAACAGAAAATTGGGATGGCACTTTCGTTGTGTTTTGTTGTTGTTGTTTTCTTTACCCCTACTGGTCTTTGTGACAGTTTTGCGGGACAGATACAGAGCTGAGGATTCTAAAGCCAAACTCAGGTTCAGCAGATAACATTCATACCAAGCCTCCCTCCCATCCACACAGAACCTTTCTATGATTTGTGGGACCAAACCAGAGAGCTGAAGACCTCCTCCTTCAGACTCACACAGCATATACAGTTACTTGAGACATCATAAATTTTAGGACAAAAAAAAAAGTCAGAATATGCAATATTTCTTGAATACACTTTTTCTATGCATAATTTGTCCAAACACATACTTAAGGCCATCCAACCTGTGGCCTAGTGTGGCAGAAAAGGCACTTCGATATTCTTTCAAAACAGCAAATAATAATAATAATATTGATATCAGTGCTGTCTTTTCTGAGTATGAGGTAAATGAGTGCTATGAAACTTCTCATTTTTAGGTTGCCTGCAGGGCGGTTCCTGCCTCCAGCAGAGAAACTAATTTAGATTGAGCAAAATCAAATAGAAATTCTTCCTGAAGCACAGCAGTAATGTTAAGGATTTTAAGGCTGAATTCTACCTAAGAGCAGAGCTTTGCTAAGGACTGAACTGCACCTTTAGAGGCTATATGGGGCTATTTTATTGGTCAGAGCATTACAGTGTTTCTGGTTAAAGCGTCATCTAGGTTTTCTCTCCAGTAATAATTTATCACCAGTCTGCCACATCTTTGTGCGTCATCGGTCAATTCTGCCAGTCTTATGCCTGGGCAAATCATTTACCTCAGAAACTACTGCAAACTACACAGAACCCAGAATCCCAGACCTGAAATTGCAGGTACAATGATCTCTCTGCCATTAAGATTTCTGGCATTATGTTACACTTTAAACAATATTTTCATTTGCTTTATTTTGCATCTAATCAGTTTACTTTTCCTTACTTTATACCCTACACATACTAACAGAAAAAAGAACATAAGCTTCTTGCAGACTTAAACTTGTAAGCTATCTAAAACATATGGAATATTTCCTAAAAAACTATCCTCCAATGTAAGTATCAGGAATTAGAAAAGAAAATGAACCATGTGATAAAACCTGAGGCAACAGACCTAAGGTTTCTTTCACCATTTTCACTGTCTGAACTTCCAACCTGTGTGTGCTTCTTTACCTTGTTCTCAGATGTATTACCCTAAAAAATAAGCGTCAGTTTTGCTATTTATAGAATGAATACTGAATATCTTTATCAGCAAATTATTTTTAAGTGAAGCTAGGCCAGAAAGCAGAAGGCTCAAGGGGCCTAAAACCAAATAAACTATAAAATGCTTAACTCTGTATTCCAGCAGACTTCCCTGGAATTGTTCTGAGCTCCAACTTCGGCTGCCTGTGCTGTTTTAGCATGCAATCCAATGAACTTGAAGTGAAAAACATTTAAGTATAGTCTCTGAAATCCAGCAAAACTTCCTCCATTCCCTTACTCTTTCAGCTGCATGGCAATCAACACTGTTACCATCCACTTTCCCAATTTTAATTGTCTTATAGAACAATTTGTCCTTTTAGGCTAACCTTAGAATGATCCATTAGCTTCATTCACGATTAATATTACTAAAACAGAGGGGGGAAATGACTCAACCCTCAGTATACCTAAAAACAACACTTATTTCTTCAGAATACCACCAGCTAAGATCCACTAGTGATCCACCAGCTAAGAATACCACCAGCGAAGATCTACTTTTGCTGAAGCAATATTATCTTCTGTTTACAGCTTACCACACTAATGAGTTTCCAAACAAATTCCAAACAAATCCCTGCAACTCAGGTATTATTGCCTATGGAACGTGAACAAGTGCAGAGATGTACTTACTCCTCCACTGCAGTGACTTAACAGAACATGCTGCTCTAACAGTTTCAGTCTGCTGGAGCAATGGTGGCACCCTGTGGCTAGAAAGATAAGCCTAAAAGCTTTCTACTGCTTTCCAACTGCTGCATAACCTTTCCAGCACACAGTCCTTGCTTCTCTTCTGATACTTAAAATGATGCTATGAATTACCAGATAAAGCAGACAAAAGAAGCATTGAGTTTCATTACTTACCAATATGTCAAATAATCTGTGTAGCATTCAACTTCATTTCTAAGAATGGATAGGAGACACTTCACTGCTATAAATCCTAAGGCAGCAACTGCTCAGGCTGCAGGTAAGTCCTGAAGAAATCACCAGGTGTGCTGAGCCCTGCCAACTCCTCGCACTCACAGTGAGGTGTTGAAATGAGGCTCACCTGCATGGCACCTGGCACCATGAGATTAATCTGCATGACAGGGCCTCACAAACACCACTAAAACACCCAAACTAATTAATCTTGTCAAGTGACTTTCAGCTATGCACCAGGGGGTCTGTGGCATCAACTTTGCAGCGGGGGCTATGGGGTGTCAGTGAGGAGAGGGCAGGGCTGCCTGCCCTGACAGGGCTGGATCCGGCCAGTTCCAGACGGTTCCAGAAGGTTCTAGCGGTTCCAGGCCTCAGTGAAAATGGATGCAAGAAAAAGCCAAAATGGCCCAGCTGTGAGGGCATGAAGTTGGGCCTCAGGATAAGCATGGGGGGAGAGGAGCTGAGGGTGGCTGGTGTTGTTTTTGATTGTCTTTTTTCCTCGCTATCAAAATCTATTTTAATTAGCAATAAATTAATTTTCCCCAAGTTGAGCCTATTTCACCCCTGACAGTAATTGGTACGCATGTCTTTATGTCAGCCCATGAGTTTTTTCCTCGCATTTTTGCCACCTGTGCTGTTGAGGAGTGAGAGCAACAGAGCAGCTGGGTGGGCACCCAGCAGCCAGCCAAGGTGAACCTGCCACAAACCTACTAAACTACCACAGAGCCATTTTTAGTAGGAATTTCTCACTGTACAGGTATTGACCAAAAGGAGCTTCCTTCAGTAAAAGCACAGTTGAACTCATTTTAAAGCTGTCTTTAAAACTTAATGAGTTAAAATATCCCAGAATTTTTACTTTTCCTCTTCTCTCAGTCAGTCAGTAAAGGTGTTGTTAGCTGCTTTAGGAGCAGAAAGTCACAAATCTTAGCAATGGCATTAATTACCTTCATTAATCATTACTATCATTACTATCATTAATCCTCGAGCTGTTAGAAAAAAAGCTACATGACAAGAAATGAAAATGGCAGAAGTGTGGGGACATTAAGGATAAGCAAACACATACTTCACAACTAAAGGGAAGAGCAGGTCATGAACACAAAATGGCTTGATAATTCTGTAGGACAACAGTAACCACTATCTTGCAGCTTCATCATCCATTTAATGTGAGAAACAAGACAAATCAGGGAGGATATCTTTCCTCTGTTTTACAGGGTATCAGGAAATGCTAGCAATCAGCTGATGATAATGATCAGCAAGTTCATACACTAACTAATTCTCCCCAGTAACTGCCTGGTCAACATATACTTTTCAAGCTGTAGGTACTATTAAGTAGCAAAGAGACCCTTCTCAGCAGCATACAGATGATAGACAGAGGAAGCATTTGGAAAATGAGAAGTGAAGATGATATTAATATGAAGCTGATTAAGAAAAAACAGCATTTTAAAATCAATAAGAAAAGGCAGAATTATCTGAATAATCTTGCCTGTCTCAGCCATTTAGATAATCGTCCTGACACTCGTCCCTAAGATTCTGCCTTTACCTTTTATTAATCTATGGTTTCTGTACTGTCTCTATTGTTGTGTATTTTTTCTTATTATGCACAATTATATCTTATTTGATTTTTTAGAAAAACATGCATCATGTCTTAGAAGTCAATGTCTTTATTATTGCAAGTTGATTTTTTTTTCTATTCTTAGTTTAATCTTTTTCCCACAACATCCTGTGTCTGGTGGACAATGGTGTACTGTATAGAACAGTAACTATTTGCCTTAACAAAGCTCTGCTGCACTGCCATCCATTAGTCAGTGAAACAGTCTGGGTTTTCTCATATCCAAGACCTGAAACCCTTTCTTTGAGTTGCAACAGTTTGCCATGTGTCAGGGGCATAACTTTTGGCAATGACTTTTAAATGTGACAAGGTACAATTTTGACAGATATTACACGAGTGGAGCAGATAGCTGTTTCTCAACAGAATTCCCCCATGCTAAAATTTCAATAAGCAGAAAAGGTGATCTTATACCTTATAGCTGAGAAAGAGTCATCAGACTACTGTGTAAGGAGGAGCAGGCAAATAGCACATAAATACTGGTGAATTACCTCAAGTTGACAGTGTGATAGTTTTCATAAATAGGCAAAGTTCCATACCTAGTTTCCATAAATTTTCCTGAATAAGTATTTCTTAAATATCACAGTAGATTGTTGATGAAGTTTATAAACCTGAATAGAAAATGAGAATATTGGATTCTTGCACATAGTACAGCTATGTCATTCTTTCCTTTATTACTCCTGCAAGCATGAGGAGATTTGCAAATAATGAGCCTAGTAAGCATTTTACAAAATCAAAAATTGCCAAGAGTTTCTAAATGTTGCATTTTACACGTTCTGCTACTACTACTTACAGATAAGATCAGCTTTCTAGTTGATATTTCTTCATTACTGTTGGCCACACTGGAAAGAAGCAATGCAGATTTCAACAGTGGACTACACAATTATTTGATCAGACCTCAGAACAGCCAGTGGCAGAAAAATGCCACAAAACAGAAAGCCCCAGCCCAAGACTTTCTGAGCAGAGTCCTGTATTCGTACTCTCCCAAATTAATGGTTGTCTTCAAAGTGTGATTTCATTTTCTCCCTTGCTTTAACCTTTACATAACAGATTACAAGGAAATTAAGGTGTTTTTTGTTGTCTGTTTTTTTTGTTGTTTTTTTTTTCCTGTTACAAATCTCAGAAGCCTCTGCAAATTTCATAATACTTGTGAACTGAGATGCTCATTTTGATTTAGATTCCAGATCTGAAATTGGAAGAGATCCCTTATGTAGGAGTCTGAAAAAAAAACCCTCAGTGCATTCACATACTTCAGTGACTAATCCTGTGTTCTGTCCCAACCCCATGTGTTCATTGCTTATAGTTTTTTTTTTTGAGTAATTGAAATAAGGCTTTGGTAAAAGGAAATTTGGGAGATGTGGAAAGGAGTGGTATTTCTAAGATATTGATTCACAAAATGAATTCACAAAATGAAAATGGACAACTACAAACAGTTATGAGTGTTGAAATGCACCCTAAGAAATTGTCAGCTATTTACCCAGTGTGGTTGTCTCCTAGAATCATAGAATGAATTCTAAAATGTGGCTTTTCTGAGTAGGAGGGAAAAAAAAAAAAAGAAAAAAAAAAAGGCAAGCAAAGCATTCATCTCTAAGTGGATCACAAAGAATGAGGTGGAAGGAATTTGACTTAATAAGCCAGTTCTTGCCCTAATCTTTTCCTTTCCACTGGTTTCTTTCAAAAGCAGATCCAAAGGGTATCTCCATTCATGATGGTAAACACCCAGCTGGTGTTTACTGCAACAGAGAGTTTTGTTGCAGTGCTGCCCATTAGCTTATGATACTGACAGCTTTTGCTCTCCTTTACAAACCCATTCCCAAGCAAACTATTTGATCTGTGTAATCATGAGGAGGAAAAAAAAAAAAAAAGGCAATAAATCTTGTTAGCCAAAGGCTGATACCAGAGATCTGCTTGCACACAGAAACTGAGAGTTCAACTGCCTTGGTTAAAGAAATCATTCAAGTCATCTGTTTGCTGCTTTAGACTAATTTCCTCAATGATAGCATGTTTGCACAACCATCAAAATTTAGTTTAATGGCTAGTGATACAAAAAATTAAAGCTAAACCTCTAACTGAGGGAGTTAGTGCAACAGGAACATAACTACAATTCTGTAACTGGAATAAGATCTCCACTGCTTGAAACACACTTTACATCTAAGGAACTTCTATTTTTGTCTTCTGATTTCACTGCATTCTGTTCCCACTCCATTTTTTTTTTTTGCTTGTTTTTAATAATCAGATATCAGAAATAACTGAAATCTTGAAGTATCCTCTACACACCAGGCAACTGTGCAAACCACAGAGCTTGTCACAATACTCTATGCCTGTAGTAGAAGTATATGACTGCCCACCCAAGAGTGAAGTACCTGCTCCATTCTGTTTCAATACCAAGAGAGTGGCCCTGTTTTCGTATGCATAGCAGGCTTTGTATCCCTCTACTATGTACCCCTCTGTTTGGGTACATAGTATGCTTTCCAATGGATGCTCATGCTATAAGAAGAGAGTGAATTTTTGTACATACACATAAAAATTAAGAAGCACCCACTGACTGCAGTGATATTCAACTTTCACCTAACTTGGGCTCCTACATTCTAGTTAGATTCAATTAATTCAATTTTCAAATAGCAAATTGGTACTTAAAAAAACACCAAGTTTATGTTGCTATATAAGCTAATAACATTGACTCATAGCTGAGAAATGAGATGTGAATACATTTCTAATTAATTTCTCTTTACATAGCATATGTCACATACATTAATCACTGTCCAACTTAATAATTGCTTTTCAGGAATTTCTTATGATTGTAACTCTAAAAATGTCTGGCTGAACTATGTCTGTAAGTCCCCTGGCATTTCATCCTAACATGGTTGTCTTAAAAGCCAGCTTCTCTTACAGCTTTTTGGTGTTTTACTGGTAATAGGCTATTTGTCCTGTTACAGAGAATAACGGCACAGTTTCTCTCAACATAGCTGCGCCCCTGCCCCCTGCCAAAAAAAAAAAAAAGTGCTTCTTCATACATAAGTTCTGTCTGCATAAGAAAATCATTTGAAAAATCTTGCATTGACCCTTTATATATATCTCAGAATGAAATTACTAACCTAGGTCAGACAAAAAAACTCGGTATTTCAGAGAAAATGTAAAGCGTACAAAAAGCAATGTGAAATATTTTTTGAGTTTGTGACTTAATTACTTGCTTTCAGGCTGTCACTAATTGAGTGCAATAATTATTCTTTCAAACACATCGACACGTTACTCATATATACAAAACAGGCTTTGTCATGTATCTCACTAAAAATAGACCTGTGCAAACGGACAGGTTTTTTTTGCAGCAATTGATGTAAACAGGGATTTAAAAGGTCAGTTTCAATGCAGTTTATTTGGAAAGAAGCATTTTGAAGTGTCATTCGGGAAGATATATATATTTCACTTAACCCCCACAGCCCAAAGCATTAGTCTTGAAGCCTTTTGGAACCTTTCCATAGCATGTTTCCCCTAGCACTGCAGGAGGTTGTGGGGGAGAGGGTAAGAAAACCACTGTCGAATGGGATGGAAAAGTGTTTGATCTACCTGGTGAAGCCCTGACTTCTTTTGTCAGTGTTTGCAGTTTGGCATGATTGATAATAAACATTTTAAAAAAAAAAAAAAAAAAAGGTTTCTGTCACTGTCTTCTAGAAGGTTGTCTATATTATTGTTCAAAAACAAACAAACACTAAGTCTCTGATCCAAAATGCTACTATCACTTAATACTGGAGAAGTTCCACATTTTTGTTTCATTTTGTTTTTATTCTTAACAGTGATTTATATGAGCTTCCAGCAGGTCCTCCAGGATGCCTGATAATATGAAATGTGTGCTACGATTTTGAAGCTTCTCTCACCATTGAATTTTGTTGCTAAAGTCAAGGTAAATTTGTTTAGGGAAGCTGTAAGCTAACAGCACAAAATCTCATCTGTTAACAGGTAAACGCAACATATTGCACGGAAGCCTAAGGATTAATATTACACATTAAAGTCTCCAGTCATGTTCCTCTAGAAAGGTTAAAAAACCCTACTGAGAATAGTGTCAGATGCTTGTTGACGTATGACAGTAAATGAATTATCCAGGGGGTACAGAAACACTATCTACCCCACAAAGATATGCTACGTTCTATTTTTGTATTGCTTTCCTATATGAATTTGAGCTAGGATAAATGAAAAGTCATGCATTACTGCTTTGAATGCCAACTGTATTTGCATTTGTCTCTCAAAGATTTTGAGGTTTTTCTGTATCACTGACTAATAAGAAACACAGAAAAACAACGAGAATAAATTTAATTACACTTCAAAAAGTGACATAATTTCGCCTAATTTCAATGAATTGTTTGTGAAGTAATGTCTTGTTAGCCAATACAGTTACAACCGAAGTACATTTTAAAATAAGCAGGAGGTTTGAGAAGGATCAATTAGTGGTTATTTCTACTTCCAAGGGCCACAACAGATGATTATAAATTTTATTTTCTACATTAGCCTAATAGATTGTTATGCAATAAGATTTTCTGATAAACACTAACAATTTAAACTGACATTACTTTGAGTAATATTCTAATTAAATACCTTCAACAGCTTCTATAAATGAAAACTAAAATGTAACTAGGAAAAGAACAAGACAGTGACTTTTTTTTTTTAATGATAAATAACATTTACAACTATTCACATGGTCTTGTGACCTTAGATGTGAGCAGGATCTAATTTCCACATAATAATTGGGCATTGCACATCTCTAGCTTAGCAAAATGAAAAATCTCCAACAGTTCAATTTAAATATATATATATATATATAAAAACTAAATCTGAAATACCACAACTGACCTCTACATTGAAAATCACTGCTAGCATAAAGAAAAAGTCACAAGTTCTTAACAGCATTTTCTTAATGTCAGAATTTAATTACTCTCTAAAATTCCATTTCTGACATTAATGTCTTATTTTTCCCATCAGACCCCACATTCATTGCATTGGTTATTTTGGTTCAGACTACAAAAGCTAACACAGCTCTCTAAGGACTTGATTCTAGTTTCAGTAATGAATGGATCTTTCCTTGTGATGAACTGCAAGCTAGTTGATGCTATCAGGCCAACTAAATCCTTCAAAGACAGAAAGAAACAATAGTGGTGATTAATGATATTACCATTTTATTTTCTAGAGATACATTAGAGTGAGAATTAGAATCCATATTTGCTTGCCTTCATCACCTCATTCATTAGCTATATTTTGCTATATACGGTAGGCCAGCTGCTAACTTCAAGTTGTTAGTAATTTTATTTTGTTTTCAACTCAGTTCCTTTGATGCATTTATATAAAACTCTTTCAACATGCTTTGGTTTTATTTTTTATCAATTCCTTTCATACAGAATGAAAAACTAAAGTGATGTTGACCTTATATGTTCTTTCTCCTTTTACTCATGTTCCCAAATGTTTTTGTGCATATATGTATATATACACACAGATGTAGCATATCATATATATATAATTTTGAACATTATAATGGGAAAATCTCTGATCAAATTTTAAATACTGTTTTGGAAACATATGGGTGCATATTGGGATTACCTGGGTATATAACCACATCAATTACAGGGTATGGTATGGTATAAGAAGCTAACAAAACATTTTAAAATCACTAGATTGGTATTCACTAAATATTTCAGAAAGGAAAGCTAGTTTGGATTAAATAAGTGTCGGCCACAAATAAACCACAGGTTCTTAAAAGGTTTAACAGAAGTGGCTTGATTTATTTTCTCTTAATTTCTTTCACTTCACTCTAGAAGGTGTGAGTCTTTGAAAAACTAGAATTTGGAAACCTGTGCTAATACTATAATATAAAACTAATGTTCTCAAAACAATTCGTATCACATTAGATGAAATGTCCACCCTCTTCTACAGAAATGTATTACATTTTGCTGCTCTTAGATTTTAGAATATTTGTCTTCAATAATGATCCCATGAAGCAAAGCATACATTAGCTATTTAAAAATAGATGAGGTGAAGATAACAGAAGAGTAACTTGCTCAAAGTTCAATAGGAGGAAGTGAAAATCAAAACACAAGCTGATTATTATTTAAGACCTCGAAATAAAAGGTTCCCTTCCCAGCAAGCCCAAGAAAAGATTAAAAATCTCTGATCTCTGATACAGTTCACCAAGGGAAAATTTACAGCCGGTTTTCTGTCTTCTTAATTCTGTTTTGGACAAACGTACAGATTTCTGAGCACTTACTGAAACCAAATTGAAATGCTGGATGCTCATCCATTATTACCAAATTCCATATGTCCGATTTTATTTTTGGAATTGTCTTTGGCAATAACACACTCCATAAGAAGCTCTATGGCACGGACTCAACTCTTATGTTTCAGAGTAAGTGATTTTAGGGGGAAAAATATACTGCGGATACTCAATAGACTATATGATACTGTGTACCTTTTACCTTAGTTTTGCATGGAGGATGTTACTGTTGACCTGTAGGACTCTAAGAGCAAGCAGAAGTGTGAAAAGAAATGGAATAAAAATCTTTGCTATAACTCACACACACAGGCAGAAGTGGTGATGAGTCTTGGCAGACAAATCTAATTATGTAATTTCCTGTTGTCTAAGAATTTCTGTTTCCATGTTCTTCCAGAAGTTGGCTTATTTGCAGTTTCAACTCTTTGGCTGCTGAGTGTCATTATAAGTGCATATTACATATTTTTTTAAGCATCCCATTAGAAAGAAATGTCCCATTACCAGCGTTATCTACCTTGCACCACCACATAAATTTACCCAGCCTTAGATCCAGGGCCTCTTTCTCCTCAGTCACTAAATATACCAAGGCAGCTTTCACACAGACCTTCTGTATTTTTTCAGCCATTTTACTCAGACTAACTCAAAGGGCTTTATCTAGTGTACGGATGTCACTTGGACTTAAACGTCGGTACCTTTAAGAAACATTACATGTGCACCTATTTATCCCACATGATCATTTCATTATAACTATATCCCAGTCTCTCCAGAAAGCTCTCATAGTGTGCAAGTTCCTCTCTGTGCTAACACCTCTGCATGGTGCAGGAGGGTTTTGTTTCACTTAAGCGATTGTCAAAGCTGAGTGTTGCTGGGAAAAACTTTGTTGCTTACATAAATTGCTTCAGCTTTTTTTGAAAATCTACCAGGAGCTTTGCTACATCAGTGGATTCCCTGAAATCTCTGGGAAAAAAAAAGAGGCAATCTCTGCCTGAACGCATATCTACAATATTCCGTGGAACACTGGATGGAGGTTTGCTTTGTAGTTGTGGGATCAGATGTACTAAAATTACATCATCAGCAAAAATACATCAGAGTTTTAACTTCAGCTGCAGCACCATAACAACAAAATACTTCCAGCATCCAGTAAACAGTTCTGTGTGGCACTGTACTGTGCCATGGAAATACACTGCAGTGCACTGTACTGTACCGTGAAAATACATCTCAAAGATCACACGTGTTAATGTGGCAACATTTTGGTTAATTATTTCAGAATTACTGTTTGGCAAAATGCCCCAACCTATTTACTGCTTTTTAGCATTTTCTGTGAACAACATCAGAAAAAAAATATATTTCTCATGTAACAGAATGACTTAAAAAATAGATATATCAACTTTCTGAATTTTAAATTATGGTTAAAGGTTTCAGCTTTCCTTTCATTCCCCATTTACTACTGAAATCTATTTTTAATGTCATGTCAGAACTGTATTATAATAATTACATGTCTTCATTAAATGCAAAACATGCAGCAATGTTTAAAAAATCTAGCATCCAAATTCAAGTGAATATATATGTATCTTTTATTCATGCAGCATCTTTCACATCCCGTTTATGACTGTAGCTGAATATTAAAGGCTTCCTTGTCAGTGAAATAAAGATAATGCTGAGGCCTATCATCTTTCTTCGTTTCACATTTTCTCTCCGTAAAACAGCTTGAAATGCCTTTCATTGGAGCTACTGCAGTGAAAACTTTGGCATTTCAGTAATGAATGTTCTTTTTAGAATGAAATACAACACCAAGTTAGTATGTAGGCTACGTGCACCACAGTGCTATTAAGTGAGATAAAGCATAGAAACATTTCTGTATTCTTGGATGCACAGGAATTTTTACCAAATGAAGGAATCATTTAAGCAGATACTATCACATTTATAAGTGATGGAGATGAGGAAAATAGCACACAAATAAGTACATTCTTCCTAGTACATCCCAAATCTATAAGCATGTAAGCAAATTTACACCAACACCTGCTAAGACTCATTTGTTGACCATCACTACTAACATAGCAACTGCTAAAGGGACCATAGAAGTAGTACACACACAGGCAGTTAACAGTTCAGCTAATGAGTTGCTACAGCTTATCCTATTAATTAGCTATAGACATCAATCTCAAGCATTAGTCAACTCACATTCATTTATGTAGCAAAAATAGTAAGCAAAATTGAAAGAAGAAACCAAGTGGCAGCACATTCCCTAGCCTCTCTCTCTCTCTTTTTCTTTTCTTTTCTTTCCTTTTTTTTTAACACTAAATGAAAAAGGAATATGAAATTCAGAATTGTTTAGCAACCAGTTCAAGAAAGCACCACAGAACAGGTACAAAGTTAAACATATGCACAAGACTCAAAAACAGAAGAGTGGGGGGAGAATGTAGGACAATAGTCTGTCAAATACATCAAGTAGCAGAGTGGAGAAGGGACAGCCAAAAGCCGTGTTTGGAGCCTAGGGGAGTCCAAAGTGAAAAGCAATTGGCAGCCCGTTTGAGCTGTGTCCTCAACAGAAATTTTGTTCCAGACAACACACCAATGACCATTACTCTGTAAAAGATATCATCCAACACATGGAGTATTTTGATTTGGGAACAGCATAAAATATTTAACAATAAATATGAAAACAGAAAATTCAAGGAAACCACGGTGCTGGACCAGTAAAAGACAACCATCAAAATGACTCTGACGATAGCTGTCTTTCTTGGCAAAGAGTAGATAGGATGTGCTTTAAAAGGCTTTGACTGTAGTGCAGCAGCAGAGAATTACAATCAGGAAATAAGCCATGGAAACTAACTGTGACAAGTCCCTGCCTAGTTTATTAGAAACAAGAAGTGCTTTTAGTAATCTCCCTCACATCCCTCCCAGAAAGGAGGATGAAAGGACCATTGCTTTGGACAGCCAGCAGTTCAAAAGGTAGGTTCAGCATGCTATGCTATAGCCGGCTGTCTTGTTCTACCACTGCTTCAGAGCTTCCTTTCATGAATCAAACAAACAAACAAAAAATTTTGCATGTCTCACATTGCTAACAGAATTGTTTCTAATTTTTGCGTTACTTGATACTATTGTGTTCATTTCCTTTTATGATCTCCCAGTTTAGATAAACTATTACTCATGCATAGACTGAAGTAAAAATCAAAAAAAAAATTCAACTGCTCCAGCTTCCATGCAAGTTGTTTAGCTGACTGAAGTATCAACAAACAATAGCATCTGTTAACAAACATTGATTTTTCTCAAAAACGGTGCAAATTCAACCTTGTGAAAACATTACAACAGGTGATAATATATACATTAGAAAGTTTACCATAGGGGATTAAATATATTAAAAGAATGTTCTAAAAAAACTCTTTTATTACAGTTGCATAAACTTGGTCGTGCTCTGGTTTAATAAATGCTTGATTTGATCATGCAAAGAAATGATTTTTCTTTGTAGTTTCTTATGCTGTAATTTAGCCACAACAGAGATAATTTGCGCAATTTTAGGAGCATGATGCAGCCTTTTGAGAACAAGGAAAATGGAACTCCCTGCTGAAATAATCGACTTTTTGCTGAATATTAAGGAGGACATTTCTGCAAAAGAAGCTGCAAAAAAGGAAGAGGGAGCTTTTCTGTGGCACAGTGAAATATCACATTCAAAGCATATTGAAATAATTTTCCACTTCAAAGGCCAGTATCTGCTGCTTAATATAAATATTTGCTTCTGTACTCCAAATGTTAGGGAAAAGGTGGCTGTGTCCTATTTATCATTTAAAGGAAAGAGACTCAGAAGCACCTGAATCTCAGCCATACCTGCCAGTAACTTTTAGGACTGTTATCTACTGCTGCCACAAGACAGCACTGGTGAAGAACACAGGCAACTGACCCACAAGTGACAGATGCGTTTGTACTGTCCAAAGAGCAGGAAGGGCATGGAAATCTGTCAGCCAAGGGAAACCCCAGCTTCTCTGAGCCCCTGTCACAGGTCAGTGGCCTTCAGCCATCTCCAGGGACTCAAGCATCCAACTGTACAGCACCTGAAGGCTACTGGCAATGCTTCTGTGTTGAAGTTCATTTATCAGGTCACAAGTCAGAGCCCAGTACCATAAACATTTCCTAGAGCATTCTGCAGCCAAGCCTCCTTCCTGCTTAATTCCCAATATATGCACTTATCAGAAATGTGTGTGTATTTATATATATAACCTCTAACATACACTTTCAAAAGCTCCCATATCACCTATTTACCCCATTAGCAGAAGCATTATGATCTCTCAAGCAAATAGTTAATCACTTAATAGACAATTAAATACTCACCGAATTGAATAAATGTATAATTTAGCAGCTATTAAAATGTGCATTATAGATATAATGACTGGAATGGTCCCCGTGGAGTTTGGAGTACTCTGCCATCACTGTATGCCCAGAGAGACCTATTGATGCTTTGCATACTTTCTAAACTGCCACATTTGGCACAAAAAAAAAATGCCATTTTTGCCTCTTCATCTTTAAACTACCTGCATTTATTTGTCCATCACAGGATTAAATGAAGGGTCACCACTGCCATCATTCCACGGTTAAAAGAGGAAGCTTAATATTGCCTCAGAGGGAACAACATATATTATCTTGGAATTGTGTCTATGTAGATTATGAAATATTTTGTAATCCTTCCAAGGTAATGCAGTATCTTTAGCATAGACCATCCACTGCACATAACACTGCATTGACTGCATAAAATTCAGCTGAAGTAGTATCAGCTTTGACAGATGAACCTGAACCAGCACTGATGAAATATTTTCATAGAATTCTTAGAAATTAAAAATAATATAAAAATAATCTGTTCCTCCATAATGGGCTTCCCAAACTCAGATAAGATGCGCAAAGCAAATGAGAGAGATAATTTCACTATTCTCTGTGTGTCAGTCCTGAACTGACAAGACTTCATAGACAGTAAATAAGGACCCAAACCTGCACAGCAGAAACACAGAAAATCAAAGTTGATCCATGGTTAGTAATGTGAGGAGGAGTGGGGAAAAGCAGAGCTTCTCCCTTGATTGCTAAATATACTGGGAATGTCACCCTTCTTTTCTTTATTAGATGAAGCTGAACTCTCTCGGCTCCCCATCATCCTCAGATACTGCAATGTAAGCTCCCTCGGCTTATTAACTGCTTGGACCATATACTTCCCTAAGCAGAAGAGATATTGGCTGGCAGAATTATGAGGAAAGCTGCCCTCTCTTCAACAGAGAGCTGGCAGTACTGAGTGAAGAGAACAAAATTACTTGCATCAAGTCTCTCTCTAATGAAATCATTTAGATGAGACTGTTTTCCCTTTTATTAAACAGGAGAAAAATCAATAAAGGTTGATTGCCATTCCTATTCATTGTGCTATTTCTAGAATGAACCCAAACACCTGAACTTAAAGACAGAGTGAAGAATGCTAAATGTGTTAATAGCAAATCAAAGTTTTAGATGTAAGTATACATCAGTAAATGGGCATTCCATCTCAATGCTACCTTTAATTGATATTAATGCTATTTAAGTAGTCCTAAAATATAGACACAAATTAGTTGCTAAAGACAGATTTGGCAGTATATGGATCAAAATCATGTACTGATCACCTTTAAATAAAGGTCCACAAACAGACAATTTGGTTACAAATAATTTATTCACTTTTCCTACTAATCTATGTACAAAAAAGTGAAAATTGACAGGCTAAAAAGTCAGTGATAAATGTTAGTGAAAGATACTTCCAATTAAAAAGGAGGCCTACGAATCATGTTTGAAGTCCATATTCAAGGTCAGATGACTGCATTGAACTGAAATACATAGTTTTCTATTATTTGCCAAAGGTATCTTCAGAATGAGGGCCATACTGTGTTTGTACTGGCTCAGCTGAAGAGATCAGAACAATCCTCTGATACTGAACTAAGGAAACTAAATTAGGCCTGATCCTGACTCATGGGCATGACATTTCACAGTATTCTACTGCACACCTTTCCATGTTTATTCCATGATGGTGTTCCAGAGGCACTGCCATACATAATGCAGAAATGGTCTCCTCTCACCATTACATTCATTGCAATATGACCTATTTTAAAAGTTCATCATATGCTACCTCATAGTGACAGACTAGGACAAATTTCAAAACATAGGTCCCCTAGGTAACTCTAGAATAAATTCTGTTGTGTATACTAATGAAAAAGCTGCCAACATAACCTATTTTTTTTTCAGAACTCAAACAAATTTACTTTTATTCTATAGACAGACACAAAAAGCAAGGTTTGCATCTGCCCCCTTCCTTTCATGGCATTTAAAATCTAGTCCCAGAGACAGGTGTTTGAAGGAGGTTTGGATCTGAGAATTCTGTCAGGACAACTTTGAGTTTTAATATCCCTTCCACCCAAGTTATTTCTGGAAAGTTTTCCACCCTTCAGAGTGTACTTACTTTCAAACAACTCTTTAGCCTTCTGTTATTGATGTAAAACCAGAACGATTCGCTTTGATTTCAAACTTCAAACAAGAGTTCCAACAAGGTTCAAACAAAAAATTTAAAGCACAATGCACGGGACAGCATCTACTTACATTTTCCCATTTTCCTTTTCCTAACAGTTTGCCTGAAGAAAAAAAAAAAAAGAGGAAGAGGAATAGAGAGGAAGGAAGAGAGAGGAAGGTGCAAGAACATGGGTAATAATCTGTTCTCGTCTGTCCATAGGAGAAAGGACAACATGTAATAGGTTTATGGAGGAAAAGTCTTGGTTTAAATACCAGAAAAACCTTTTAGCTTAAGCACTGATCTTGATTGCTACATCTCCATTGCTACAGATTTTTGTAAAATGGTTAGCTAAACATCATTTGGGAAGTTATTCTGGGTATAGGTTAACCCGCCTGCAGGCAGAAAGGTGGGCTATGATGAGCTGTTGCTCTTTCTGCAATGGTAAATTCAACAGTTTCAAGGGTGGTATTTATATACATGACAAGTTGAAGCAGATAGTGATCATGGAGACCTATTATTTTTTCATGAAAATGAAGAGAGAATGGAAATATCTCAGGGTTCAGCGTTTTCTTTCTCCAGAATCAGTGCTGAATGTCTCATGCAAGATTCTTTTCTTTAGGGACGGTAATGGAAAACCTCATTGACTTTTGTACATATGAGGATATCTAGCCATGAAAATTCCCTGTTTCCAAACACCATAAGACCACAGCTCCTTATCTTTAGAAACCAACTGCAACAGCATTTTGTACTGTCTTGATCTTTGTTAGGAATAGCTACTTTAAATGCTAATAAGTATAGTTAACCTCCAGCTATTGAATGTAAAGCTTTTATTCCTTTTATTCTTTAAAACGATAAGCTTAAGTTATTTTTTTAAGTAAAATAAACATCTGAATTATCTTTTCAAATTGTAATGCCTCAGCTGTAAGGACTGCAATATATATTTTTAAAAGTAAACAGTGAGGACAATACGATGTTATCTACATATTGTCATTAATTTTAATAATAATGAGAAATGTATTGAACAATTTACAGCATTCCAGGTTGTGATCCTTTGTGTTCAGTTTAACACAACAATATAGCATCAGTTTGTTCCCTGTGGTTGAGTGACTGGAGAATGGATAAGGAGCCTTTCCAACAGAAGCAATAGCAATGGAAGTTTGATGAAGTAACTGATATCTAAAATTACACTTCTATAAACCCCTTTTAACACTGAAAAGCAATACAAAAAACATGTATACAGAATGCACCTTTCAAACTTATGCCATTTAGCTGCATCTCCAAGACACATTATTTGGAAGCAGAACTCAAATAGTAAACCACAGAATGGATTCAGGTGTAAGTCATTGGCATATAAAAGCAATCCGAGCAGTTAACAAACACATGCAACAGTTTTAGTAACAGGAATTAATCTAGAAATCCCTTAGCAGAAAGGGTCTGGCTTACTAGCAGTCTTGAAGTTTTATTACAGAACAGATAAAGTTTTTATTAGGAAAATAAGTAACCTGGAAAAGTTTCCCTGAGAAACACAGTCTGACCCAACAGCCACCACATCCTATCAATCTCTGGGTGCCTACTTTGAAAAATCAGTTCATTGGCTGCTGAGCAGGTCAAGCATAGCATCATCATACACTAAAGATGAGCAATATTAGTGCGCACTTAATACCCTTGCACAGACACTTAGTGCTTATGTATTCCCAGGAAAAAAACTGTCCATCTGATAAAGAATTAGCAAAAGACAAGGACGAGAAAACATCAACTATCCCTGCCTTCTTTTTATCACTAGTAAGCTGATAATCATATGCCATTGACAGCAAAATTTTGACAACTGCAGTCAAGACAGACGAGGTGAATTAAATGCAAAGGGACACTTTGATGTGCTTCTCTTCGAAGGCACCATTTCATTGTAAGCACTAGGAACACAAGGGATTACCAATTATCACTCCTTGAAACACTCTGTCCTTCTGCATTAGACAACGTTGAAAGGAGACTTCTGCTTGCAAATAGCTCTCACTACATATTTTAAAAGTTAGCAGTCCCTACTGGCCAACAGCCTTTAGTTCACTGCCTCAGGAGGTGTTATGTGCTATAGAAGCATAATGGCTCGTGACAGACCAACTCGGCATTGCTTCTCAGTTCTCTCCCTGTAACAATTTGGCTCATGGTATTTCCCTGACCTTATCGCTTCCTGTTTGTAGCAGTTAAGCACCCCCAAAAGGAAAAGACATTTTCCACTTCATATGTTTTCACCAGTCATGGAAAGATGAACCGCGAAGGAAAATAGCATGAATACCAAAGATTACTTGGGACAGGTAGGCCACTGAAATGACAGGATCAGTCAGCATTACAGCATGGTCTGCAAGATCTGCTTCTGTTTATCAGCCCTGGATTTGGAGCTCAGTTTCTTCTCTTTCTATAGCAATAAATGGTTTACCACTGTTTTCCCTGATTAATCAAGTTCCGATGTGAATGCTATCTATGCTTCTGGAGCAATTTCCACCAACTTTAAAATACCCTTGCTGCACACACATTCTGTGGTTACTGAAGTATATCACGACAAGATAGGAGGAAGGCTGTTAGCACTGAAAAGAGGACAAATATATAGCTCTACTGTGGGGAACTAACTCTCCCTGTAATTCAAGTGCAGCTGTTGATGATAATACTCAAAGGGTTATTTATTTTTATTTTTTTAATCTGGAACTTGTTAAGTCTGAACTTGTTCCCAGTTTCATTCCAACAGTTATAGATTCATTTCTTGTCATTTTCTGTGCTCTTTGCAATTTCTGTCAGAAAAGTGATGTATTTGAAATTGAATGCCTTATACATTTTGTAAATTATCATTGCGAGCTGCATTGCTTTGACCTTTTCAGTGTGCTGTAATTCCATTTGCTGCCATAGCTATTTAGGTTCTTCTCTTATGCCTCACGCTCACTAAACTTCAGGTAACGTAGTCAACAATGGCTAACCAGTCAAACCAAACAGAAGTTTGAAATTAAATTTCAAAGAATTAAAAAAAAAATCACTATATGTCATAATGGGAACCCTATTTTGAAATTCTGATGTTTCATCCCTGCATTGAAGTTAATGATGAACAAAGGACTTCATACCAGGTGAATCTGTTCACCTGACAAGACTTGTAATAACAATGGTATCTGAGACACATCTAGCCCATTTCAGCTACAATACTAAAATGTTGCAAGTATCTTAACTTTGTCTCTTTTTATGCTTCAGTGCTTTCCTTATTTCAGATGACTCAAAATGGACTCTGTCCATAGTACTGACTAATTTTATTTTTCAGAGTAGTGGAATTTGTATTAATAGGATAGGAGAGATGCTTTGTCATAATTTAAAAAAAAAAAAAAGTCATGACCACTGTCTAAATGCATCTATTTATGAATATTAAAGAACTCAAAGATACAAGAGTACAGATCTACGCTTTGTGAATTAAGTCAGAAAAGACACATTAAAACCCTTATAAAATCACAAAAGATTTATTAAAAACATTTTTTATTGCAGAAGTATCAGCTTTGCCCTTTTTTTCCATTGAATATATTAATTTAACTTTTCACCTTTAAGCACATCATTAACCATACCACTGATATTTGTCATTCTCTAAAAAGTTCATAACATTAACATAGCTGTAGAAGTATACAATTTCCTATAAAGCTAAATGCACAAATATTCCTTCATTCTATAAACCACAGCAGCTACCCAAATGTTTTAAGAATTGTTCTGTTTAAGATAAAAGGCACAAAATCTAAGACAGCATTGCTCTGTAAACACCAGCTATTTGATTGAGTACATCAGCATTTATAAATATTAATATGAACAAAAGCAGTTCAGCACCTTCTATTTTACCTTTAAAAAAAGGCTCTATACATTCACTCTTTAGGGAGTAAGGAAGGGTATAAGCTGTGGATCACTAGAAGACAATTATTAAAGAACGCTCAGCTTTCCATGGAACACACCTTAGAACACACATTAGAACTTTTCATTCCCTTGCATCATTTACATTTGATATGACTTTACAGCCATTCTCTCAAATCTAAATGTACAATCAGCATGTCTTTGTACGGGACAAGGTAGACAAGTGTTCTGAAGATAAAACAGATGATGGTAAAGTTCCCTTGAGATAGAAAGTCAGTGGCCTCTTGCTGGAAGGCAGAAGGGAATGATGAGATGAGCAGGGTAAAACAAGGGAAGGATGACACTCCCAAAACCAACCAAGCTGAGATATTTATTCATAAGCAAAAAACAGATAATCTGGAAATGATGTGATGCATTGAAAACCTTATATTCAACCTTAAACGTATCGTTGCATTCTCTCTATTGGCCAAATTACCATCTTTTATAGTAATATCATAATCATCAGTGCACAAAGATGCAAAGAAGAAATGGGACGTATCTATTTTAATTTTCAACAGTGAAACAGGTCTTTGAACTCCCAACAAATACGTGGCTTACAATAACTTTCCTGGGTTACTTAATACAGTAAGATGACCAGTGTTTGCTAGAGATACAGTTTGCTTGGCATGTGTATAGTTGCTTGCTTATGCAATATTAGTATTTATTTTTAACAGGGGTACTTCAGGAATTATTAGAACTAGTTATAAGTTTTTGTAAAGGTGCCCAACAAAAAAAAAAAAAAAAAAAGGCTCTTGGAGATGTCAAATTCATAGGCTTAATGAAGCTGTGGTAAATAGGTAGGAGAAAGGCAGCTCAATTTCTTCCATTTGGCAAGCTGTTTTTCATGTTTGTTCATGGCTTTTATTTATTTGTTTATTTTTAGCATTTGCCTAAAGCTCTTCAAAATGTGCCAGCTCTTACAGAATTTCTCCAAACACGGCTTAGTTGTTGGTCCCTGCATGACTTTTATTATTCTGCACTACTGTAGGCTATCCCACAGGCAGATCATATGGCTGCCTGGAGCACAGCTGCTACTCCACTGAAGCAAAATCTGTGTTATTATTTTAGAAAATTGATTTCAGTGATAACAAGGATTTTACATAATCATACTGATACTACATAGTAAGATCATTCAAGGATTCTATTAACCTTGTTTCATTAAAATTTCAAAGCAATACTTAGTGTTAATTGAAACATCTTATCTTTTTTTCATTCAAGAAGTTACACTGAAGTCATGTATCTCCTAAAATGGCCCCGAGAGTGATCCTGACCATAAAGAGAAGTGGAGATGGATGAACTCTCTTCATGACTACTGCTATGCAGCAATATAACAGCCTTTGAAATCTGGCTCCTTATGTGCATTTTGTGGAAAGAGAAAAGATTCCAACCTCACTAATGAAGAAATCTACTTTACTGAAGAAAAATCTGCTTCACTGTTTAAGGGCATAATGAATATGACTGATGCTTTCATATATCATGCTTTCAGTATGAAGGAGGTAAGTGACAAAGCTACAAAAGAACATAACATTAAACACACTTATCTGTATTTTAAATAAATGTACATCCTTGCACATAGCAGGAGGAGGAGAGAGAAAGAGATCATGAGTACCAAACAGATAAAAAAAAATCTGGCGGAAATGAACAACAAAGATTTTAAAAGGGATTGAAAATGATTTTTTTTTTCATGTTACAGAGGAAGGGAGGGAGAGAGAAGGTGGAGAGGGAGAAAGAAGAAAACATCGATCGGGAGAAAAAGAAAATGGGAGACTTCACAGAATGTGTGTGAAGAAAACCATAGGGAGAGAGTGAAAAAATACACAAAGGCAGAGTCCCTTAAAGATATATTTCCTTATCAAATAAAGATTAATGACAGTATGAAAAGAAAAGCAATAAAAAGAACGAATGATGAAATAGTAAAGGAGAAAAAAGCTTAGAGTGAACAGTTAAAAAAGCTGGCCTCCTGCTGTCCACTCTGTGAAGCAACAGGGGTCAGCTCTGCTGGCGAGTGGGATCTGGCACAGGAGGGATCTGCTTGTGCTGACTCCTTGTAGCATGTCCACACGTTATCCAAGACACGGAATGACTGTGAACAGTTGTCGCTCAGTTCCATTGCATTAATTGGCTAAAAAACTAATAAGAGCATTTCCAGGTTTATGCTGTTAACTGGTCAGTGTCTCAGTGTTCATATTCATTCTTACCAGGTAATGCAAAGCTAGGAGCCTGACTCTCTGTCATTAGCCAAGAAAACTCTTGCTGCCAACTGCAGCAGGACCTTGTTTTCTAGAACTAGCCCTCTTCTTCAAGTAATCAGCACAGTACCCTGTACTTACTACAAGTGGCCTTGGTAAGACTTTATACTTCCCTATGCTCACTCATTTTTTCCACTGTTAATTTTCTCTTGAGATAGTGAGGCCTTTTACACCGATGGGACCCGCTGACCATACCGTTGAGACGTTATAGTCATTGAACAGAATACCAGTCAGGTAGCCATACAGTGAAGTGTTTTTCCCTCTAGATGCAGACTAGCAGGTGTGTTCTTCTACCTAGAATTTCAGTATGCTTCTTCTCTGACAAATATTTTGCAGCTCCCCTGAGACCAATACTTCTTTTTAAGAATCATTTGAATGCTATACTAAGACTTACGTAAAAGATGCTTAAATTACAATAAATGCTATCCCATATTTTATACCTGCTGTGCTCTGTGCTACTTAGGCACCTCTGCTGCCCACTTACTCTATTCAGACCAAGTAATGTCAGGTCATCTCATTTCTCTTCTGAGAAACGGATGCTGCTTTGAAAGGGCCAGCCATAACAGCCACCTCACCTCCACGAGTGCTTCTGCAAGCAGTTCTGGTGCTTGTACTGAACCACTGATCTGACTGGTCAGCTCCAATCTAACTAGTCAAACTTTTAAAGACCTCCTCAAAGCAACATTTAAAAGCTGAATGCTAATTTCTCCACAGGCACTAAGTGCCTCAGACGTAAATTACCTGAACTGCAGTTGCAAGAGCTCAGCAGTTCTGGAAATCAGGTTCAGCTTCTTATTAGCTGATGAGTAACAGATTAATGTATTAAGCTGTCAGAGCCAGGTTTTGCTGTTCTCAGTAAAATCAGAGGCAGATAACAAACCAAATTACCTTCTTAGGATACAATCCAAATTGCATTGTGCTGGCTATCAAGTACTCAAACTTCACTCATCCTCACTGATATAACTGCAAGTGACATAAGAGCTGGACACAGGTACTAAGACTTGATGTATATAACTGGTGAGAGGTTAGTATGTTCCGTACCTTGATTTGCTGAACTGGAGAAACATTAAAAAATGAACTGCTTTCTACATTACTAGGGAAAAATCTTGAAAAATCTCTCTCAAAGAATGTACAGTATAGGAAACTGTGAGCTCGACTTCTCTAGTATGAATACAATTATCTTGTCAAAGCCCTAGAGAGTTTCTCTTTGAAGTCGTATGGACACAGGAAATGGGTTATTTCCGTGGGGGGAAAAATGTTTAAGAAATAATAGAAATAATTTTCATTTGCCACGCCATCTTCAATTCCCACATTATCAATTCAAGTTGCAAAGAGCAACATCTCAGAACTGCTGGACTAATTTCCATCTAAAGCAATCTTGAATGGAAAATGAAGCATTGGTTGGTAAACAGTGTATTTGCCAAGCTATGTGAAAAGAAACAAAAAAGTAATGTTCTGCATTTTCCAACTGTATCAACTCAGAAAAAGAACAGCACATTTTCCACTGCTGTTGGTAAAAGGTAATGCAGGTGAGCACAACAGGCTCCTGCGGAGGGCTCGTAGTCACCAGAACAAACCAGCCAGAACGTGAGATAATGAAGACTGCTTCAAAATGTCCAAAGACAGACACTATCCTGCTGTATCAGAAGCTATACCATTTATCAGGTGCTGAGACACCTCAGGGATTCATATTTCAGTGTTCATATCACTAATTGCCTATTTATTTAGCTATGTTATCTACAAGGTTATAGTTGCCAAAATATCTGCACAACACTGACATTAGAAACATAAAAAAATAAAAATAAGAAACAAGCTCTTTCCTACCATCCTAGAAATCAGCAATGTACATTAGAGTCCAAGCGCCCTTAACCATTATCCCTGGGAAAGGAAATTACAGTAATCCAATCTCAGTGTGATAAAAACATGGACTATCACTAGTAGGTCATCATTACAGAGGGATGAGCCATGTCTCTGATTAACTGTAGTTATCAATTCCCTGTTCCCAAGGTGATAGAGGGAAGAGCTGGACATAACCTATCCTTCTTCCTCTTATAATCTCTCTGCAGTTGTTATTGTGCCATTTCTTCATTAGAACATAACGACAGGCAAGTGGGTATAACACTGCTTTAAGGTCATGAAGATAAAGCTCAGGACCCAACATTTTGACTAAAATTGGTAATAGGCGTGCAGCTGTTACACAATGTTTTTCAGGCTTACTGGGGCTCTGCCAGTGAAACTGTTGGATTTGCTCCTGCCTGTGTGCCTGCATTCACTTCCCACAAAACACTACAAATAGCTGCAGATGCAGAGGGAATCAGCCTTACAGCAGAGAGAAAGCACTGCTGCTGGAGACTAGGATAAGAGAACAAGTTCTTGCAAACACTGAAATGTGTGAAGTTGCTGATGGGTTGTGATAGTAGAAGTTAACTTCTGCCATCAAAAGTCTTTTTCCCATTCGACTCAAGAAATTAAGCTAAGCAGAATTTAAGAGTCCAAATAAGCAAGAAAAGAATTAAAGGTTGGCGATTCACAGTTCAGGTAGTACCTATGGATATTTAAATCTGAATTTTTCCTCTGCACAGTATACTGAAAGAGACAACAACACAAAAGAAAAATAAATCAATTAATATTAAAATAAATTATTCTCCTAGGGAATCCACAATACATGATTTTAAAAAGAAAAAAACTGTCCACCATACCATTTCTACCACTAATGTCTAGGGAGCATACTTTAATAAACACTCACTTGTATGTTAACAAAAAATAACTGATTTCTTCATGTTCAAGTACTGAGCTTACAGGTGCAGCTAACAAACTTTCAGATCTACACCCCTTTCTTTTTTGGAAGACCAGCTTAAAAATGAGCCTCAAGAGCTTGATTTGTGTTCTCACCAGCCCCCCCCTTAAGAAAAAAAAAAATTGCTATCCATAAGGGTTAACAAGTTTCTTGCAAACTTATAAATCATCTTCTGTTTACATCTTGTATTCAGCTGCTGCTGTAATGCTGTTACCAATACATTTGTTCTTGTTTTGTCTGTAAAACAGAGCTGAAAAATAGAGTTTCTTATTTTGTAGGATTGCAGGTCACATGTGAAAGCTGTTCAGGTTTCAGCATATAGGTTTGCCTGTGCACATCAGAATCTAAAACACCCAAAGTATTCTATTCCTTTGCTCCCTCTTGAACAAAGGAACTGCCAATGGATAAAGTTTACAAAACATCAGCCAGAAGTGACAGTATGAGGCACTGCAATGGCCACTACTATTACTAAGCCAGAAGTGACTGCCTGAAGATGAAATCTGTTTTCTACGTGAAGATAAGACAAGAGTCATGTCATTTTATCTCTGTTGTCAATACAGTTATACTCATCCTTCATGGTTGCTCCTGGCTTTACCTGAAATTTCTTTCACCAGAGAGAGAGTTAGCTATGAGCAGACTCAATAGCAGAACAGAGCTGTCTGTCAGAGGTTGAACTTGATGAACAGCAGTACACCAAAAAAAAAAAAAAAAAAGAATATAAGCACTGATAATGAAGTCATCTCCCACAGACTCTTTAAGTGATATTCCTCAAAATACAGGAACTATTAATTCACATTAGACTGGGACCAATCTCTTTAAAAAAAAAAGGCAAAATTGAAATAAGTTTGTGAATGGCTTAAATACAAGTTTCTGAAAGCGATGATTTGGTATTCAGACTTTGCATCTCTAGAAAGGCTCTCTGAAGAGTTCTCTGTTTTTCTATGGTGCACTGAGGATCAGCTGTCTTAAAGAAGAGTCTAAACCTTCCCACAAAAACACATCTTCAATCTTTCAGATTAATATAACTAATCTGGTACAGTGAAAAATTCATCAACTACATCACCCAAAGAAAGCGGTCCCATAAAACAGTATCCCTGTTGATTCAGAGTCCTCATAACAGGAATAGCTACTGCACTGCCTTCATTTCTGGAACCTCTTTAGCTATCCAGACAGGGCTCTCTCCATCTCCAGCTTCAAGAAACACCCACCTCAAATCAGACCATGTGACATTGACAGAGCCCAGGCTCTGCGCTCTGCACTGCATCTGCATCTCCAGGCGTGCGTGAGTCACAGCCCCGGGGCTGGGCTGTGTCTGAGCCCCCCCCACTCTGCTCACTCTGGGGAAGGAGCAGGAATCATCTGTGACACTCACTGCAGCAACCAAGATCTGCAAAAAATTTCTAATATCTTTTCCGTGCTGTCCTGTCCTCCAAAGAAACCCATTCATCTTTTAAACATTTGAAATCCAGGACAGTCAGGCGGTTAGAGAGAAGCTCCTTGAAGCCTGTTACTTTTCAGCAATGGATTTGTATATTCCTCCTTGAGAAGCTATTTTGTGACTTTCCTGCACAGAATTCAATAAATGTGAGCTTTATTGAAAAATAATGAGCATTTCACTACTCTCAATATGTTGAATCAATGCATGCACACAATTTCAAGGAAGACGAAATAAACTTATTTGGTTACATCCTTTAAATCCTGTGAAAATATTCATAACTTGGTTACATATCAGCTTCACATCTGTCACATATTTTGTTTTCCCCTTCTTTAATCATTTCATCTACCCTTCTCCCACTCTCTTTTTCTTCTGCATTCTAATATTCTCTATTCTTATTCCACTCCCTTTTATTCCACTTCCATTTTGATCTCATTGCCAGAGGGCAAGAACTGATAGCAGCAGTACAGAGAAAGAAATCCAGTTCTGGAAAACAGAGAAGAATGACGAAATCCTTAGAATATATACTGAGACTTCACTCATATTCTGGAATACGAGGGACCTTGAATGAACAGTTACAGTATTATTTTTGAAATTGCACAGTTAAATTATTTGTCACAACTGAAAATATCCTGTCTTTCAAGCCAGGAAAATAACTATGCTATCTTTGCAGGTCTGACAATGAGGTTGTTCGATGACAAAGAAAGAAGATGAAAACAATAAAATTTACACAGCTGAGATGTAAACACCACTTCTTTTCAAAAGTATGTTGAAATAAATATTAATCAGTAATAAAAATGTATCAGAGAAAATATGGTACGTCTTTCATGCAGACTCAGTCTTTCATTCATATAAAGCTGCAGACGTGTGGTCAACATATCAAGTTCTGATAGTTCATAATCTGGCAGTCCTGGTGAGATACGCATGTAAGCTTAAACATTATTCATTTTATGTATTTATCTTATGGACTTGCCAGCACGTTTTAAACTTTTATTTTATTTGCTCTTGTAAGAGCACAGAGGGAAAGAATATAATCTTTTATTTACTGCAAATAGCTGTTTTGTGATTAGGAAGAATAAATACTATTACACTTCAAATTCAAATCAGTCACCATCCATATTTGTTCTGTTACGAGTAATAGACATGGGACAAATGATATCTCAGCTACCATTTCTTAAATAAAGTTTTGGCAATGAATACAAATCCAGACACAAAGGAGGTCTACATGGCACAGTGCAGAAAAGCAGGGAATATTATGCCAGTGGAATAACTTACCCATGTAGCTTTTGTTACCAAGGCCCTCTTGTTTGCAAATTATTTGACTAGCTCTGTCAAAATAGTTCTGTACTATGTACAAGTGGTCAAAATATAAAACAGAACCAGAACTTCCTAATATGCAAATTTTTGACCTGATTTGTTTTTGTTTCAACCCAAGTGTCATAAATACATCATATGTATATGCTATACAGGTTTGTTTCACAGTTTTCAACTAAGAGCTATACTGAATATCAACGTGCTCCAAAAATTCACAAACCGAGGCTCTAATGTATTAATATCACCAAATGAGAGGTTAACATTAAATGAATTTTTGTCCTAGGCTGCACCAGAAGCTACTAAATAGAGCAGTAACATCGGTAAGTGCAAATACAATTCCTCACATAAATAGCAATTTCATTTTCCCTAATAATTGTTATATACTTGTTTATCACTTTCTAAGTACTCATTCGATTTTATTTTTCTTTCAGTCTCAAGGAAGTCCAGTAAGCTCATTACCTAGTTTTGTTCCCCTTAATTGTGCTTATCTTGTTGAAAGACCCTGGAAGTTTACAAAGCAAACAGACTGGTATTTAGAATACAGTTCTCAAAGGTTTGTCCAATGGCAGAGGAAAGTAGTACATTAACACTAATGGAATATATTAAATCCCTGAAAATTATGAAACATACCACAGAATAAATGAAACTGCAAATAGAGCAAGTAAAATGCCATTATCCTCAACTATCCTCATTCCTGCAGTTTTGAGGTTATGATCCAGCAAAGTTTGAAGTAAATCCAGCAACACATAGAAGTAAATATTTTTTGCTTGGTTTCTGTTCCTAACTTCACGATACTTGAATGGCAGAGTTGCTGAACTAAATTAAAATCAAGAACTATGGAAATGCTGAAAACATTTTCAAATATTCAGAATGACTTCATTAATATTATCTGTGATTCTAAAACCAGCAGGGCTAAAGTACTCTCACTAAGTTGTCTACATGCATGCTGTTCCATGGTGATGAAACATTTTAGCTCTTGTTCACCTAAAGAAGCCAGGATGATTTTCACTTTTTGGTTCTTGGAGAAGTTGGAAACTGGTAGGTGGCAATGAGGTATTTTCTCATCGCAGGATGTCTTGACTAATTCAGAAGAAAAATCCCTCAGCTCAGGTATGGTATTTTGATGCAAACTGTACTCATGCTCAAGTGACATTCCTTTGTTGTAGAAATATCATCTTGATACAACATGGATCCAAGAATACCATGTGAGATTAAGACACTGGAGTCAAATATCTGTTTGTTTTCAGTATCACAGCTCAAATTCACAACACGTCACTAATAAAATACCAGATCTCCTCACAGCAGTCTGTTTAAATCTTAGCTTTTGTGGTGTTTTTTTTTGTTTTTTTTGTTTTTTTTTTTGAAATACCAAAGCAAACAAAAATAGTTAGAATACTCCCAACCAATATTTCCATAGCATTATCCTATCATACGCCTAACCAACATTTCCATAGAAGCAACCAGAGTAGTGGGTAATCCAGAGTCATATTTGATTTAGGGGGCTGTATTTAAATTGCTGCTGAATCTGAATTTTCTTAAAAATTTTAATATGTGGGTAAAGCCCACATATTAAGAGAAATACCCATGAAGTTTGCACACATGGTGACACTACAGAGGTGCCTACATGCTCCATGCGAGATACAGGAGGAGCTTGAGAGCTGTCACACAGTTGGAGAGCTGCAGTGGCAGAACAGTAGTCTAACCTGTGGATGAAACAGCATCGGTCCCAAAGAAGAGTGAGTTTCACAAGCAAAGCTTCACTATACACTGCAGTTCAGTTCAAACTTCTGTGATATTTTTTAGGCATTAACGAAGTTTCACCCTTCCAGAGAACCCAAAGTATGCACACTATCTCTGTGAAAAACTTCTGAATAGCGATTGATCCACATGCCTTTTGGTTCTTTACTTCTGTCTACTTAGTTTGTAATCTTAATTTATTTTAGAGCATTTTCTAGTGTAACTTCACACTAAAATGACATGGGATATTAGGCTGTATGTGGTATAAATTGTATGGGTTATTGCCAATGACTTTATAAAGGTTATGTGGAGCATTTCATGAAATATTCTAATGTACATTGTAATGGCTCTATTGCAGCTTTGCAAATGTTCCAGTGTTATTCAAGGGACAGAGGTCACCATAACTGAGAATGCCAGTCATTCGGTGACTTCAGCCACATTCAATGAAATTACAATTATCTCCACAGCTCTTCTGCATGGTGGAGATGCTGTTCACAGACACTCATTTAAAAAATAAAAATACTATTTGCTTACAGTAGTCAGGCCTGATAGAGATAAATAACTTAGACTCAATTGCAAAATGTGAAAATTAAAATATAGCGCTGTATTTATGAGTAATAAAACATGCTATTCTGCAGAACTGCTTGCTTTCTTGCCCATGCTTCTGGTTTATTTCTTCCCAGATCTGTCACGTATCAACAATGATGAAAAGATCAAAAGTACAGGTTCCAATACTATGGGGGGGGGTTGTTGTGCTATATTGAGATATGTCACTTAATCTATCATAGGCCACATGAAAATACAGTGAGGCAAATTTCAGAGGCATTAAAATAATTTACAATGCAAATTAATTTTGCTGCTAGGTGTTTTACTCATTCTCTCGCTTTGCAAATCCTTCACACCAAACTGTCTTGCTTACTTCTGTAAAACTATTTGTGGAGGAAGATTTTCAGCCTGAGCAAAGTGAATAGAATGTAATGATGTGATTGTTAATTTTTTGAACCCACTGCAATATATTCAAAAAGGACTAAAATCCATATAAGGATTTATTTCATGATTGGTTCTGGGGTTGTCTCTGAGACATGCTATTAAGATAGGCATCATGTTGTCAGTTCACCCTTAAAGTACAGAGAGGAAAGGAGGGTAAAAAAATAATTATATGAAATAGCAAATTCAACTGAGATGCAAGAAGATTAAAAAAAGATTTAGGAGCGTCTGATGAACCCTCATTAAGCAATTTTTTTGGATTTATGAGGAAAGCTTTCTGGTGCAGTTCTCCCCCCCGCCCATGATGTATACATAAATAAGTACAATTACATCACGCAACGTTGGAGAAGAAATCTCATCTCTGGGAATTTAGAATTATCTCACTTTCTAAAACATAGGACTATGTCCCTACTGCAACAGAAATAAGGGGGTAGAAAATGTTGAATTATGAACATAGTATCAGACATAGATTGACCAATAGACCAGTCAATATAAGCATCAAAGTGTTCCTGTAATATTTAAGAAACTGCATATTTCTTTAAAAAAAAAATTGAAACACAGGAAAAAAAATAGAAAAAATAGAAAAAGAATTCCTGTCTACTGTGGATAAAAATACTGTTTCATTTTTCAATTTATTTTCACTTTCTATAATAAGTCTTTTTTTTTTTTTTGCCAGGCAGATTCATTGTCATTTTTCCTTTGATTTTGATTGACATGTACACAATTAGAGTTAAAGACACGTTAATTAATTTAGCGATAGAACGCTATGACTGAACAGCATTTGTTAAACAGGAGAATAAAATTCAATCATGACTGAACATGTTTATACAAGACAACTTTGTTTCAAAAGCACGGGGTTATTCTAATAAGAAATTGATTTGGATGTACAAGTATACCATTATTCAAATAATTTCAGAAGTAACTCAGCTCAAAGAAAAATGCCATTTTCTACACCAGCAGAGCATATAATAGTTTGTCATTACAAGCAAAGTTTAACTTACACAGAAGTTCGCTGCAGTTCTTTGCAAGCTCTGTTATAGCAGGAATGGATCACATCTCCATATGACACAACATATTGACATATTGTCTGCTTGTTGCTACCCATTTTTGACCATTATGTCAGAGGAAGAGAAGTTGCTTTTTCTTTCCATGGGATATTCCTTATTTTTAGAGGTTTGTGTTTATTGTACATACTGAAGAGTAAGTAGTCACTTGCACACTTAAAAATCACCCCAAAATTCTAAAATGTGCCTCAATATGCAGTAGAAGACAGCTACTTCAAATAGTATCTATATAATTCACTTACCTTGTAAGAGTTCTGATAAATATTTCATTAACACAGTAGGAAGAAATGCATCGAATTATATCTTTTTTAAAAAATACACACACATTACACATACACACATATAAGCACAATGGATATTCTATGTCATATAAATGGCTAGTGGTGATTGGAAGAATATTTGAAGCATATTGATACCCTGATGCCTACTGTCCCACAAACAAGTGTTTGTATCAGTCAAAATCCTTGGGTAGACTCCTCTGGATGTTTAACAACATATACATTTCCTAATATTAACTTGTGTAAAATTAATTTCTGTGATTCCATGTGCAATTAGAAGCTTAAGAGACCAATTGCACTTCTGATTAATATTCTAATGAACTGGCTTTTCTAAAAGAATATACCAATGTTACCTTCTTCATCAGAACAGTGTTTTGAAATACACTCTTTGAGGTACACCCTACCCCTGAAAATGTGCTGGGGATAGAATATGTGGATAGAATAACGTCACAGTGTATAGCATCACACATACACTTAGAACATAAAAAAGTTGCTTGGAAATCCATTTCTGTAAGAATCTTATACTTGGATCAAAAGTTTCAGCCAGTCACAACTTCTGTAGAAGTTTGATTTTAACCTTTTTCCATATCTGTCATTTAAGAGCTGCCTTTTTTATTTGGGGGGGGGGGGGGGGGGGGCTTATACAGAAATTGTGGACTTCCTCCAAGAACTTGATCTCTTTATAGGATATTTCACCAGTTTGCATTCCTTCAGATGAGTAGGCTGAGTAAGGTATTCAAGAAGAAAAATGTTATTTACAGCTGGCATGCTCAGATGTACCTGCAATGCTCGTCTCTCTAGAATTGGACTCTTCTCACATATGTCAGCTGTCTAAAAGTCAGGATCTACTCAAAGATATTCATCTTGGCTGCCTCTGCATGCAGTAGTGCTTTTGGAGGATGATCCAATGTCATCCAATGGAAGATGTCTACAACAGGTACCCACAGGTGCTGATATAATCCAAATGTCCTTCACCACTGAGTACAGATAATTAACTTAATTGTCAAAAATTTTTAATTTTAACCTAAATTAGATGAAGTAGATCCCACCCATTCAGCAGCCAGGAAATACTTTAGATCAGTTTCTATCATTTTCAGTAAATTGCCGTCTTATACATGTAATTGTCAAATAAAAGACTTTCACCTAAATCAATATGAGACTTGCGTAGGATGAACGTAAATCTTGTTGAAGCTGCTTAAACTCACAGCTATTCCCTCCTCCCCCTCATTCGTAAAAGCTACAAGCACAAACACGACTACTATAGCTCAGAGAACATGTGGCAATATTACAAATGAGAGTAACCCCAATTACGCATGCCTGAAACTGCATGTCTAAAGGTGGGCAGGTTCAAGTCCTTCTGCAGATGAACCAGAAAAAGTTGTTCTTGGGCTAGCTGGTGAGATGTTCCATGCTTCAATCCTTTCTTTAAGGATTCCTTTTATTCTCACTTAATACTAGTCTGTTACTGCTACGTCACCATGGCACTAATGTGTTTTCACATTTTCTTATTACAGTTACAGTTTACAAAGAGCCACTTGAATCTATTTTGCATAATGGAGCTGAGCATGCACCACGTGTCAGGAACTCAGAAAGCTCTGTGTTGCTGCCAGAGACTTGGGCACTGGGAAGACCAAATATTTTAATACAAAATCTGTGATATGGGCGAGGCTGATAAAATGCTTTTTAGTGGAAAATGTCATAGACAGAAAAACTCAAGGACCAGGAAGAACAGGAAGTATTGGTCTTAATAAGACATTGCAAGGAATAAATGTTATCAGAAAATGAAAGAAGACATTTCCTAAGACTTAACGTAGGTAGACTTATAGGAAAAAGATTGGACAAATTGAGGGGAAGGGGAATAGCAAATTAGTGACAATATGCCATTTCTGCTCCACCCAGCTCAACAAGCACTACGTACCATTAATCAGCTTATAGAAGCCACTAACTTTTTTTGATCTACCTTCAGCATAACACTATTACTCACTTAGTAACTTTGTTTTTCATTTCTACATTTCCTTACAGTACTGAACAAATATACACAAGGACAGAGAATGATTTACATGCAATGATTTCCTCTTTTTGTGCGCCTCAGTTTATCATGCTCTGATTAATAAACTATGAATTTTTAGCACATACAACACAAGTTATTTTTATAATACATGACTGAATATAAATCAAGATAGTAATTTATTGACCAGATAATTAACTTCTTAGTCATGCACAAAATATATATTATCCAGCAATTTCATAACTGATATCATTGATTTATAAATCAGTTACATGATTTACAGAGTATAAAACTGAGTCAGTAACAGAACATTCTGGAAAACAAGTTAGAATAGGACAGTTTCTATTAAGACACCCCGCTTTTATTTCCCACCTCTTCTAACTAATAGGGTAAAAAATTGCTGTTATTTCTCACATATTATGGCAACAGCAAAACGTGGAAATGAACACAAACACTTCACAAACACCACAAGCAAATGATGTATTTCTGGCGAAAACGTCAGTGCCATCTTACCATGTAAAAAACATAAATCTTCCTCTTCCAGGTACTCCTAGATCATTAAAGCTGCCATCAATTTTCCTGCAGTCATCATAATCACCATTATTTGTAGAAAAATAAATTTATATTCTAAACCATTATCACACTTTAAACAAAGCAGCTGTACTGTACCCAGCAAAATACATTTTGTTATATTTTGTTGAATTATCCCAACTTAATTTATTTATAAGCAGCTCCCTGCTATGGTGCCTTTCCTCTGCCCTTCTCCTTGGTGTGGAGCTCTCAGCTCCTAGGTGTGCCTGATGCCACAGGTGCCCCTCACTGGGAAGCACTAATTGCTGGGGAAGGACAACCTTTGTACAGGCAGCCTAGCCCTGGGAAAGCATATTGAAATCTTGCAACACATTTTTGTACCAGTTTGAAGTGAAATATTTGGATGCACAATCGAAATACTCTATTTCATTTACCTTAAAAACACACACACACAAAAAAAAAAAAAACTTCAATTTGAAAAACATGTAGATAGAAAAGTTCCTACCACTGCTCATTGGAACTGATATGGGACTTTCAACATCTAGAGATAAGCAAAAGCTACAAAACAAAGATCAATTAATATTCATTCAAATAGGTTTTGCAGTAAAGTCCTATGTTTTTGCTAACCAGGAAAACAAACAACAAAAAAAAAAATCAAAGCACTTGTCCCTCTGCTTCTGAAGACAGCTGAAGAATGAAGTTGTTCATTGTCGCTATATTTGGGAGGGGGGGAGAGGCGGGGAATAAGCATCTCATGGTACTTGCAGTGGGGTAGTAGTATGGTTTTAACTGCCGAAAGCTGGTCATCAGTAATAATTTCTGTTCTGTGCTCATGTCAAATCCCAGAGCTAAAGTGTGTGTCACACTATCTAGGATAGACATTGTGCACCAGTTTTACTGAAAATACTTTACAATGGACAAAACTACCAGTGTAAAAAGGCCCAGACACATTAAATCTGAGAGGGTTTTGCAAAAGTGCTACAAGCAAAGAATTTCTCTTGCTACATTTTTTATAAGCAGCTTCTGGAAGTTATTGAGGTTCAAAGGTGCACAATATTGTACTCTGAATTGAAAATAATTATTTGAAAATTGGGTTATGTTTTTTATTCTGTTCTGATCATACTGAATTTCTTTCTGTTTTCACATCCAGGAAGGTAACCTGATTACAAACATGGTTTTCAGTATTTCCCAGTAATTTCCACTGTCATGATTCTTCTCACCCTTGGTTTTATTGTTAATAGTTTCGTCATTGTATCAAGCCAACTATAAGAACGCCTCAAGTTATTTGAATTTGGTATTGGTACTATCAAAGCATTCTCTGAGGCGTTCCTAAAGCTCCTCTTTTTAAGGTCCAAATCTTTCTGTCATCTTGAAGAATTCATCATTTGCACAGAAAGATTTAAACCAATTATCCACGGGACTAGACGTTGTCACTCAGATAGGATCTGTGTCAAGAACAAAGTGGACTAGGTCATAAATGCGAAGGATGCCCACTTGCACACATATTATTAAAATAATAAAAAAAGTATATGATTGAGCACCTTTTTCAAAGTTACTCAACTTCTATGTACACATTAGCAAAAGCCTCCAAAGGCATTCGAATATTCATTAGAAAAAATCAGAAGCAATATTTAATTGAAAGAAGAACTGTTGAAACAAGAATTAGTCATCCTGAAACTGTTATAAGACACAGAATCTTATTTTAAATATCGACTTTAAAACATAAGACGTGATTTTAAATTCTTCTATGGGTCATATTTATCTTCAAAGACACTCATCTCTGGTTACAGGATACGCTGAATATGCCATAGAATTTGGAAAAAAAAATACATAATTATCATGTCACTTCCTTGTTATACACTAAGTGTCTAACACCTGAAAACAAATGTGCATTACAAAAGGAATAGAATATTAGGAAGAAGCATCTTTCTTCACAAAATGTACTGGTTTTGTGTGGGATAGAGTTAATTTTCTTCAAAGTAGCTTTTATGGTGATATGTTTTGGATTTGTGACCAAAATAGTGTTGGTAACACACCAATGTTTAAGCTTTTCTGCTCACACATTGTCTCACCAGTGAGTAGACTGGGGATAAGCAAGAAGATGGAGCGGGACAGCTGACCCCAATTGAGCAGATATATTCCATACCATATGACATTTTTCTCAGCAATAAAAGCTAGGAGAAAGAAAGGTGGGGGGGTGAGAGAGAGACAGGGAGTGGAGAATGTTGTGAGTGATGGCCTTATCCTCTCAAGTAACCGTTATGTGTGGTGGAGCCCTGCTTTCCTGGAAATGCCTGAACATTTACCTGTTGATGGGAAATAGTGAATTAATTCCATATTTAGCTTTGCTTACATGTGCAACTTTTTCTTTAACTGTTGTACTGTCTTTATCTGAACCCAAGAGTTTTCTCACTTTTACCCTTCTGATTCTTTTCCCCATCCATATTGGGGGGTGCAAGCAAGTGGCTGTGTGGGGGTCAGCTGCCTACCAGAATTAACTCACAACACAGTTATGGTATCACTTGTTCAAAACACTGTCAGAATAACTTCTGTCCGTGATCAACTACATGCTGTTACTTGCTAAATTTTCATCAAGATGCAAAATGTAAGCAAGATCAAAAAGATTTGCTTATGAGAGAATAAGGGTACTTGACATAGATCAGTCCTCAGCTAGACTTCCCTAACTGTGTAAGAAAAAAGACAACAAGTCTGAGCTAGGGGGCATTGTTTTTTAAAATCTAAGGCCAGAGAAGACTGTCTCATACTGGAATTTTAAGAATTAAATCCTATGTGGGGTAAAAATTAAACCCCGGCTTCCAAAATGAACTGCACAGTCACATATGCCTCAAGGATGAAAAACGATGTTACAAAAATTAGTATTATCATAAATTTATTTTCAAAAAAGTTTAAGATACCTAACACCCACTGTAATTCAATGGAAGGAGGAAGAAGGCATCTATTTCCTTTAACATCTCTTGAAAAATCCCACTGCACAGTGGGAGTACAGCTTGCAGTTTGGGAACTGTGCCAAAGCAACACAGACTAGTTTAAAGAAGGACCGCCAAGTTCTCTCTAAAGGTTGGAGGTTACATTAAACCAAAACTCGAAGCACTAGTTCTGTCAGCTGTATCTCAAAGAGTGCATGACATTAAAGTAATCAAAAATAGTCAGTAATCCATTATTTCTAAAAAGAAAATAAGGAGTCATAAGCAACAGATTACTTTTTCAAGGTGACTTTAACAACATTCTTCAGACCAAGGAAGACATCTAAGTTTTCAAAAGCAATCTTATAGAGAAGGCTGTCCTAACCTCAGATAGCTGTATCGAAATCTTAAAGCTTTAGAAATTTTGTATTACAAAAGTGCTTGTACGGGTATGACGGCTGGATGAGCAACCAGAAATCCTACACTTGCTGTTCAAGGTATAACTGTCCAAGGGAAATGGTAAGGAATCATTTTCTCTATTCATTTGTATATGATATTCCTGGAACTTCTTTTTCACCAGTGTCCTAAAAACAAACCAGGATTATTTAGAGCAGTTGGGTAGTTAGATATGGCAAGCAGTTATGTGAAAACCATCATCCGTTTGCTTCCTAAAAACGAGACAAAACAGGAAACTTGCTACAAAAGAAATTGAAGCCACCAAAGAAAATGGAAAATGGAAATGGATTCATTATTTTTCCTTGGTTCAAGTAACTAAGCTCTGCAACGAGACATTGTGAAGTTTAGCAGAATCATCACAAAGGCTGTACATTAAACTACATTTTTGATCAACAGTCCACTTTTACTATTACGTCTGTTCAATTTTAGAGCTTTTGTGCCACTGAACACTTGTAAATATGCCCAGAAATGTGAACTGAGGTGTCTACATGAATTAATGTTCCCATTTTCACCTGTGCTGTAAACTGATAGCCAAAGAAGGGAATTATTCTTTACAATTATTTGACACTTAATCTGAAAAAGATTATTTCTAGTGATTATAATCAACTGAAGTAAATCCATAATGATAAGTAAATGTAGACCAGATCTTTCAGGTGTAGACACCCAATTGTATATATTGAAATTCATTCTTGAGAATCTAAAGATACGGCCCTTGTTAAGCAAGAAACTGAAGCACATGAATAGTTCCTACTGACTTAGAAGAGTACTGAAGTCAACAGTATTCAAATGCTTAAAGTAAAATATGTTAATTACCTTGAATGAACAAGTGGAAAAGACTATCTATGTCTCAAATTATTCATTCAGCAATGTAAGTATGGACTGAAAATTTTTGACAATACCGTTTTATACTAGGAAGCATTGATGTAATTAATAATGGTACTGTATCATGGTACTGTATAAAGAATTTCCTTTACAGTTTAGTAACTTCTTCAGAATATGTCAAATGCATGTCTGTGACTAGAGTTTTCGCCACAATATAATGCTTCTTAGTGTTTCAGATATCCCTGTTCACACAGTTCTTAAAAACTCATCACTGACAGGTATGGAATAAAGTAACTGGCTATTCTGTTACAAATAAAAATGATTTGTCACCTTACCTTCACTTAAAGAAAATTAAAATAAACTAATGATCATATTTCATCAAACTCTGTCATTAACAAACCCAGCTCTATTTTCCCCCATTTATTAATTTTTCTAATCAAGCTGAAAAGAGAATCTTCAATCAGTCGGAGAAAATTCACAGAGATATTTTCAGATGTGCTAGATCTCTGCTTCTAATGCAATACTGAAATACTGCTAAAGCAGAGGGAGAAGAACATAAAACTATGCTGACTGTCATATTATCAGGTTTGGCTAGAAGTAAAAACTATAAAGATGACTATTTATGTGTAATTTGAAACTAAGAGGAAGTGAAGAACCCAGAGAGAAAAGAGGGGGTAAGTTCTATGAGTTCTATCAGCAAAATCAAGGGAATCTAAATTATGTTGAAATAAATGAACATAAAATCTGTATTCTTTTAGAATCACTTGCCTGGGTAACTTAACCCAAGAAACTCCTAAATTTTCAGTTTCCATCCTACAAGCCAGATAAAATAAAATAATATAAAATAAGCTACTGCAGTACCTGAATAGTTCATAAATACATAGTGCAGCTACCAATACTGGCACAAGAACTACAGCACCAGTTTAACAGAAGGCTACAAAACTCATTAAGTCTTACCAAGTACTTGACTACTTCTTGCGTATTTGGAGGTCCTTGCTGATATGAATTTAATAACAAATGTGTTATCACCAATAAAGTTCTTTATAACAGAAATTATTTTACTAAACATTACAAAATTTGTCCCTCAAATCTCCAGAAAGTTTTTATGTGTTTATCTGTAATCAGTACTTTCACTGTGTGTTTGCCTGCATGTGTGGCTGAGTGACCTGTATAACAAATCAATCTGCACTTAGAGGTGTCAAACTGCAGACAACAGCAGAAGGCACTGTGGTCTTATTAACAGCTGCCAACTTCAGAATTTATAATTGGCTACCATCTGGGATATATATATTTTTAAAAGGCTACAGGTCAGTAATTCTACTTTGTGAATTTTTAAGAGATGACAGAGCATGCAAGAGGGAGGGTAGACTATACAGTCACAGGAGGAGGTAATGGAAAACAAAACAAATATACAGAAAAACTAATCAGAACAGAACAATACAGTGAAATATAAAGTAAAAAAAAAAAAGTAATGAATAAGTGATCAAAACATTAGTTAATCACTTGAGATTTGAGCTATGGGAATTACCATGAATGATCTCCAAGAAGAAAAGAAGAGTGATTATCATAAAATATTGCCATGTCTGGCAAAGATAATTAAATCTACAAAGTGTAACTCTAACTAAGAATAAATTGAAAATGAAAAGAAAAACCCTAAACCAAAGATATAAAGAATAAATGGAACAGAAAAAGAAATTGCAAAAGAAACTGCAAATGAAGAGATTAATAATGATAAACGCACAGGCAAAAAGACAGAAAAATCCCTGAAGAAATGGCTCAAGGGAACAAGCTGTTTAGTTATAAGGAAAGCCAAAAGTAATCTTGCAGAAGTTTAAAAAATAAAGAAAGAAGGAGAAGTTGAAAGTGGTTAAGCTATTCTGTAGAGCATTTTCCATACCTCTTACTCATTGTTAATTCAGAGACAGAAAAAAAAATAAAAAGGTGAATTGCATTACATCATGTTTGGAATGTGATATGATTATACAGTATGAAGCCCCAAGATAAAGCCATTAAAAACAGATAAATCAGGGAAAACTTTATATTGTATTTGACACTCAGAGTCTGTGGAGCCAAGCCGGGTGTGTGACCATGGTGCAACCTTTTGTGATCTTCATCCATCTGATACCTGAAGACAAAGTTTTGCCAGCACTTTTATTGTTCTCAATCTTCTCATTTCTTCTCAATTCTTCTCATTTACAAGCTATAAACTACATTTCAAACAAAAAGCATCTGCATTATAACAGACTATTATGCTACAAACAGCTGTGATCACACTTAAGTGTGTAAGGAGTTAGTGGGTATCAACTAAGCTTATTCACCAAACTAAGCTGATGTGGCAGATCTATGTACGCTTGGGTATGATGCCAGCTGGCTTCCAATACAGGTATAACCAAAGGACACACAAATTCTTTCAAATGAAATTCTTTGAATAAGTTTACTTTCAAAGATCAACATTTTTTTCCTTCAGCTCTTTTTTAGAATTGTAGACTATAGCGTCATCAGAAGAGGATTTAGAAGATTAGGTAATGGAAATGGTGAATTTTTCATTGTCTGACAACCTGAAGTGACATAGTGCCTGTATCATTGCTGTCTGCCACTTGGCATTTGGGACTTTCCTTTTCTAATGTAATCATTCGGAATAACTTTGTCTCTTTCAAATGCTTAACTCGCATTTTGACCACCTTAACAGATTCAACAGTCTCTAAACTCACCCTTTCTCCTTTTTATCAGGTGTCCCTTAGGTCTAGACTAATCAAGGACAGTGAATACTCAATCTCTATTAATCTGCTCCCAGCCTTCATGGTTTTACAGAACTCTGTCGTAATATGACCAAGTGCAAAGGATCATCTGTATGATTCTAATAATCCTCAGTCATGCAGTGCCATGTGCCAGTGCCATGTGCATGCCAGTGCCATGACCATCCAAAAAAAAAGATCTTAGAAACAAAAGCACCTTCTCTAATCTGCATTAACCCTCTTACTACACAATCACATTAGAATCACTTTTCTAATCACTTTTCTATGTCTCTTATCACTTACTAGACTTCAAAGTTGACCCTGCTCTGAGAAAGGTCAGACCAAATAGCCTTAAGACATGCCTTCCATCTTAAATTATTCTATTAACATTTTGTCCCTAATTTAGCGTGTTAAAAGAAATTAGGGATAAAAATATCCAAGACGTCTTTTTTGAAAATCTGATCACTATCGATGTTGAGTTGTGATTCTTTTTTCCTAACAAAGTGCAAGCTCTCCGTGAGGTACTTCCAATAGTTGATATATGAATACACGTTGAAGTATGAATGCACAGTATTGTTTCTGAAGATTTTTTTTGATGTTGAAAGGATATATCCATGCTATCACTTCTTCTGCAGTTACAGAACTGACTATTATCTCTGTCTATCCAACTGTATCTATGGCATCTGTAAAATGTAATTATCTTTGAGGCTTTGACCCTTCTCTAACTGAAACTGGTCATTGCCTTGGAAATCTCTTGAAGTGGATAGAGATAAACCATATGGTTCTTGTACAGAAAGAATGAGAAAAGTAATATGTTATTAGTAAAACCTGGAAAAGTATTCTAACTATGAATGAAGACACACATTCAAAGTGTCAGGCTTGTGAGAGTAATATGAAATCATTGCATGGGATCTCGATGAATATTACAATAAATAATTGTGGTAAGCATCCTTTGTTGTTTCACACTATCCTGGAAAGTAAATTTGAATAGTCACTAAAGCCTTTGAAAGCAGTCAATATTCCATTTAAGTTTTTTTTCTTCAGCTTTGTCCAAAACATGAGAAAATATAACAAACATATTCTATTTATAGAAAACAGCATTTTCCCTCAATTTGGTGAATGATAAAGACACAAAAAGAACTAGGTAGTGCTAAATATCATTGTGTATTATATGGCATGACATCACTGCTGAATTCAGCAAATCCAAGTTAAATACAGAATTACTTTTGATGAAGTTTTTCATAAGTCACATTTGAATATTGTGAATAATAAAGAGTATGCAAACATATTTCATGGCAATGCTACATCTTTTCCACATTTTGTCCTACGTCCTCCCATTTCATTTCATTTTAACATTAATGACAATGCTGCATCAAATTTCTTCTTAGAAATGAGCTGTCAGTGCCAACTACTGTTAAAAGTAGCTTAAAGTTCCTGGAGGTCAGATCCAGCTCTGCTCTGGCTGTGTGGGACACACAATCACTTCAGCGTTGCATGATGCAGCAGAAAAAACAAGACAATATTTAAGAAGGAAGGGCAGCAGGCCCATTAGCCCTTTCCTCTCACTCAGTTAATGGCTCACACAGGTACTGGGCAGACCAGGAGTCTCATCTAGACTCCTTATATCTGGCTGATGGGGATTTTATCTCCCTATTGACCTGTAAAATTCCTGTTGTTCATATCTGAGAAAACCAAACAAACACACCTGAATGCACAAGAGAACACTTGTTTTTTGTTTTATAGAAAGAACTCATTTGACTTTTCAGAAAGCTAGGGAATGAAAAATTGTTGATATTTTTAGTTTTACTTTTTTTTTTTCCTTCTCTCTCTCCTGGGAATGAAATCAATTTTCTGTTTTGGGCCTTTCAATTAATGCTAATAAGCATCACAATCCATCTAAGCAACACTCTGCTAGTTATTTCAAGCACTGAAGTATCATGGAAGAACCATCCTTCATGGAGTTTTTGCAATCACAAGAATTGCCTCCATTTTCATCTGTGAATAAAAGTCATACATTCCCATGGCAAAAGAATATGAGCAAAATGTTCCAGATACCCTTAGGTGTTTCGTGGCTATTCAGCAAGCTATTGCTGAAGAGAGCTGGCCCCATGTTAGCAAGCCAGCTGTCCCCAGATCAAGAGGAAAAGCTTGTGTACTACCATCATGTCATGGCTTTTACAAAGCTCAGTTGTGCAGAAGGAAACAAAATTGGTTTTGTATCAAAATAAAGAACTACGATGTACTCCAAGATTACCCACATTTGGTCTAAGCAGTTAACAAATGTTTATGGACTTCCGCAGTACAGGGGATATTGCACATTTCATGACAAACACATCACTTTATACAAACAAATCAATATACAAATGCAATAGCAATAAAAACGATAAACCTATTCCAGATTGTCAATTTGATATATAACTAATGAAAAATGTTTCAAAGCAACATAAAAACTACTGAAATATCACTGGATTGGCCCTGCTATATTTGAGATGACAATATAGCCTGCTTTGCATTAAAGATAGTTCTGAAGCTGGGTGCATAAGTTAAAGGGAGATCTGAAACCGAATCCATCACTTCAAGTCAGGACATTGCATCAGTGGAAAACATGGAAGCTAAGCTGAAAATGAAACAAGGCCAAGGTTCAAAAGCTATAGGGAAATCATGTAAATATTGCACTTCAAGGTCTAGCAAGATGTTCCTTCTAAGTCGTGAAAAATCTTAAAATCAAGAAGTTTGAACCAGAATTCATTATAAAAGGTTTCAGAATAGCAGGAACATACTTCAGCTTTTCAAGCCATTAGTAACTACAACAGTGGCATTTGCATTAATAGAAATATTTTCACTAATGCACTTGGAAGATCAGATAGCAGGAAACTGCACTATTTAAGTGGAAAAGCAGTAAAACTATAAATTTAAGATACAGCTTGAAGGTACAGGGCAGTCCAGCAGCAATTAATAATAAGTTTTTAAAGATTTTTAGTTACATAAAGGATTTTTTTTTTGACACATTTTATTAGGAAGATGGCAGAGATTCATCAAAAACACCTGTATAAAGTTGTGTAAGAGGTATGAACTGGGTCACAAATCAGAATGGCTAGTATATGTATAAAAGGACAATTCTTAAACTCCATTTGAGGAAATTACATTTGGAAATTGATGAATATTTTGCTCATAGAAAACAGAAAGCATAAACTCTAATGAATGTTTACAAGAAGAAAAATTGCAGAAGAAGAAACAACTCACAGTTAACTATTTCAATGAACATAGATCTACAATATGTACACAGTTCCTGAGATAGACACTGAAATGAACTTTGGTTCAGTCTCTTGTACAGCTCCCTTTTTTGATCTAATGCAGGCTCTACATGATCATAAAAAGTATATGTGGACTTGCAACAGCACTTCACATTATGGGAACAATTCTCTGACAGTCGTTATTACCAGGATTAGTAAACTATGCAATCAAATTTATTCCCATCTCCACCTGTGCAGCGGTACTGTGATGGCTTTGATACTGCCCTTATATCCTCTCTTGCCATGAAAATGAGCAATAGAAAAAAACCTTAGGATACAACTATCTCCTTTCACATACATGCTTGCATCTCAAAGTCATAATAACCCTCAGTCACTTCTTGCTTTTAAATTGTTCATTTACAGCATTATGTAATTATCCAACCCATATAGTTTAACAAGAAATGACATGTCTTAGTACGATGTTATCTTGTTATATAACCACTCTTCTATCCTTGATATATACATATCTTTCTTGTAAACTTTCTTGTTGTATTTCTAGGAACATACTTTTGACTAAATAAATGCCAGTTAAAAAAAAAAAAAGGAAATATTCATTCCAATACTAAAATTGATACTATTTCTCATTAATTCACATTAATCATTTCAGTCTGAATGTCAAGATTCTTCTGATCAATTGAATAACATATACTAATACATTAAAAATGGCATGCCAATAAATTAAGTTTTAATTAAATTTTAAATTTTTAATTTATATACCTTATGCATATAAATAGGAGCTAAAAGCATACAAATGGACCATGACTCTCTTGGGCATTAAATCCCATCTTCCACCTCCCAGTTCAGGATGCACACCATGTTATAAAGAAGACATTAGCTGTCCAAGTCTGAATGTCCAAAAATTATATGAAGGCATAAAGAAGAAAAGAGATTTCAAAGTAGAGAAGAAAGTTCATCACATAAGATTGTGTCCAGCTGATGACTTAGTATATAGCATGGAAAACCTACCTGCATATCTTCAACAGCTGGAACTCTTCAAGTAAGGGAAAATTCATAAATACTAGCTCATCAACTGTTTGAAATGATTATGTGAGAGAACCAAAATTAAAGACTATAACTGAACATTTTTCTTATAAATTAAATAAAATCTAGCCTATTGTCACAACAAGCTACATGAAATCTTTCAGAATATTTTGGCAAGATAACAGTCTTTGAATCTATAATTAGCACAAAGTGATACACCATCATGAATTTGGGTAAAAATTACCACACATGCACCCCAGACTGGTTCTTCCTAAATTTCCATAGGAGAACTTGAGTTTCAACAACACATTGTCTCAGAGAGTGAAAAGAATGCCTAAATGAGGGTTATCACTGACATTTGAAAACACACAAACAAACCAAATTTATACTGGAAGTCAGATAGGAGAATTCCAGATCACCTCTACTTTGTCAGACACAGAACTGGGAAGAGAGAGGACACACAAGAGTAGGATTCCGTTTTGATATACAGTAAGTAACTGGCAAAATCCACATCAGGATACAGCTTTCCGAGGAGGGTAACTAGGTGTACAGAGTCTTGCTGCCAAAGATCAGCTTCCAAATGGGCTGAATCAAAACATCTTTGATACTCCCAGTCTCAAAAAAGCACCACCTACTGACAGCTGGTGATAAACTATACTGTCAAGAAGTGTTAAATGCCATATCTCCATTGAAACAGAATTGTGCAACCTGGATTGCAAAGACTAAGAAACTGTCAGAAGGGTTAACACAAACATCCTTCTAAAAATATTTTAAAGACTTTAAGAAAAAGCAGCTATACTTACCATTTTTTTCCTCCTAAAATGGAGAATTATTGAATCTAAATGGCATAGGGGCTGCATGGCTCATTGGCAGGTGATAGATGGTATCTAGTTATTAAAGCAGGTATAAGGCTAGGTGTAGAGTTTATTGAATACCAGTCATGAAAATAAATTATTCAGTGAAGAATAGCAAAATTCATCAATCATTTATATGATTAATACTTTTGCGGGCATTTAGCCAGCTCTACTGGATATGGTGTCATTCAGCAGTAGGTCAGTAGTACAAATCTGAACGAGGCTGCCAGCGTCAAGAAATGATTAACGCTTGATAGCTATATGAAAGCCTTTCTCTAGTTCTGATAAGAATTAAACAAAAAAGGTTTAAGCACAGTACTGAATATAAAAGGGTGGTAGAGAATTTAAGTACTAGAAAATTCTAACGAGTTCTAAAAAGTGCCTTTTGATCCAAAACAGAAATGTGTATTTGACAAGATCACTTTAAATTAATGAAATCCCAATTAACAAATATATTTGAGAAGGGAAACAAATATTAGTAGGTTAGCTCCAAATTCTTGTTAATCACTGAAATATTTCCACAATTTTAAATAAATATATAAAAATACTTACATTTTGAATTATAAAACATCCAACAAGGTTTCTGTATAGGTACTTCACAGTTTGCTATTACTTATTCAAACGGATATTTAAAAAGTTATCTTTGTAAATCAGAGAGCAATAAACATTCAGAAATCCTGACAAAACCAACTATGCTTATTGCAGAAAAGTACTGAAGCACATGTACATGCTTGAGTGCAAGCTAAGTCATACTGAAGTTCTTGGAAGTTAAGCATATATTTGATTTCCTAAGATGGAAACAGACAAAAAACAAAAAACAAAAACACCTAGACAGTATTACCTCAGCATCCAACTAGTTTACTTAGGACTGGAAACCCAAGAGAACCAAAGAACGTAAATCTTCACTGATTTTTATTTTAGGCCTAAATCTAAACTTGTTAATTTCTAAACCTTCCTTCAAATGGTCCCCTAAGTTTGCAGACATCTTCATATATAAACACATACACACACATTGTATTTATGTAAGTATGAATTTTTGTATGTGCACATACAAACATGGTTTTGTATGTGCACAAAAAGTCTTGACTGTAATAACATCACTCAAAAATGTTGATTTTTTCCCTCTCTCCATTTCTAACATCCGAATTCAGTAAATTCTGTCCCTTTTTGTTTGCATTTACTATAGTTTTCCTATGTAAAAAAATTATTTCTCTTTTCTTGCAATCTCCTAAATGCAGATGAGCCCTCTTACTGTGCTGTTAGTGACTGTGATTATTTCATATGTAAATGTTTGCTTATCCTCCCTTTCAAACAGGTCTTTCCATTTAGATATTCCCAAATGATTGCTTTTCAAAGAACTACCTTCGGGTATTTTGTGCTTTAATTAGTACAACTCTTTATTACTAGACATTTCCCAGTGCCAAAATACAGCCTTATAAATGGGGAAAAAAATCTAGCACCAGGGGACAGGAGAAGTTTTGGAAGTGACATTAACAGTGTCAGATTGTCTTTGCTGAGCCAACTCCTAGCAAGCATTCCTCACCAGCCTGGGCTACACATTTACAGACTGGCCTTATTTTGGAGCATAAAGGCATAAATGAATGCCATGTAATTGGCACATAAATACTTTTAAAAGATAGGCTTATTCTGAATAGGCCTTCTGAAGAGAGAATATATGAATAAAATGTTTCCACATGTAGTAAATACTGTCTTCCTGCAAACAGACTCCCTCATTTGGGAGAATTATTTAATGAAAATTATCTAAATAAATAATGCAGGAATAAACCCATTGAGAATTTAAACTTGCTGCACATCAGTTAAAGTCTAAACTAAGTTAATTAGAAGCTTACTGACAAGTAGTGGCATTACACAGCTATTTATGATTGGCTTGGTTAAAGAATAAACTTGTAAAATAAATGTGTGATTTGCACTACATCAACTATGACTTAGAAAAGCAATAGGTTTGCCCTTCCAATGTCACTTATAATACTGAAGTTTGTTAAGCCAATCATATTTTTCCACATTATTCATGAGCTTGCTAATCAGCTGCAATTGGTAATATGAAATATTTAATTGTGTGATGGTTTATTAATCTGTTCATGAAATGTTAATAGCAAATTTTTACGGATACAAAATACGGCTGTTACAGAATCTAGCAGCTTTGGTTCTTGATGGATTTTGATGCTGCATATTTTGTGATGGTCAAGGAATATCAAAAGCAAAAAGGTAACACCATGAGAATTTAATGCACGCTTACCAGCACCAGAAAAATAAAATGCAGTTGACAGTCTGAAAAACAGGTAAAGGAGTATAATTTGCCTCCTGGCTCCCCAAGGATCTGGAGAAGGCTGAGATGATTAACTTTCTGCAACAAACTGCCCAGCATATACTCAGGTTTAATGACATGACATGCAATTTTCAAGGTGTACGCAGGACTAATCTGCTAGATGGTTACAACTGCAATTAACACAGCAGCACCAAGGCTGTGTGGGGGATGCCTATGAATTACAATGCAAACATAACAAAAGTAGCTAAATATAGCAGAAGAAAACTTCTGAGCTTCTGTTTAAAGAGGTCCTACAAGACTCCAATGTTACTCACTGCTGCACTTTCTCCTCTCCCTTCACACTCTCACTTCCTTTTCTAAAAACAACCAGGTTTCATCCTCTTTCCTTTCCTCCAGGCCATTCCTTTTAGGAGTATACTTCAGCTCTTCAGCAGCACCAGTTTCCTCAGTAAATTGTGCAGGTAAGTGCTACAGATGTCAATGTTCAGGATTAGGCTTAATAATAAAGTTAACGAAACTGGGCAAATAGCATCACATGACATAAGTTAGATCATGATCTTACAGAGAGGTTCCAGTGAGGTACAGAAGCCAAGGATGAGGGGAACATCTGGAAGCAAGCCTCTGTTGCATTTATTAAGGGGAAAGGCTGGCCTTGGACCACAAAAGAAGGGAAGCATTACGCAATGACTGTTATTAGACAGAGCTCAGACCACCATGCTGGTTTTTTATGAGACTTGAAGTGAAACATGCCCGAGTATTACTTGACCTCCTTCAAGATAAAGGATTCCAACTAGCATCACTACATCTATAACTTGGAAAAAAAGTACCAAAGTGTGAGAACATTAAGCTCACCTTCAGAAATAATTTACAGTACTGCAGTCATTAAAGAGAAATACTTCTGAAAATAAACCCCCAAATAAAAAATAAATAAATAATATCCAGCTTGCACTATACCTCTTTCACCCTGTGAATGCTCCTCTCAAACAATCAGTTTGTTTAAATCACATGCAAGAGTGCAAATCTGAAATAGTTACAATACTGCCACCGTCCTCCCCATTATATAGGGGAGTGAATACCATGTAAAAATGTTGCAAAAATGCCAGGAAACTAGAGAAAAACAAAACAAAACAAACAAAAAAACAAACCCCCCAGGAGTTCTACTAATTGTGTCCCCTCTTCCTTACAGCTCCAGTCTGTGTGGGTGAGCAGATGCAGATCCTCTCTGATTTCAGTGGGACTGCTGGTGTGCTCAAACTTCCCTGTGCACATGGGAGTTTTTCTGTGTGGGAGAGGATGCAAACAGTTAAAAGTGGAAGTGCTCAGTTCTCTGGAAACATTTTACTTCAGAGGTCTAATGTAATGACTGCCATACTCAATATCATACTTGAAAATTGTTTTGTTATTTTTTTAAACAGTTATTAAGAATGTATGCATGTATTTATGTATTGTAATATATTGGTTTTACAAATAATCCAGGCTTTAAGCACAAACCTGACCAAGATGGTCTGAAAATGTCACTTCTATTCTTGGTATTTATATGTACCTTATAAATGAGGTCTTTGGCTTCAGTCATAAGCGCATTCACTACCCTCACGTAGCAATATTCATCCTCTTTAGAAGCGGGATATGTAAGAATGAACAGGATATTCAATATTGACACAAAATCTGGCAGAGCTAAGAACCGATCTCAAGTTTCCTGTGTATAATTCCCTATTAAAACCGCTTCTTATTGTCCCTATTAGAAACACAAACATGTATATCAATTATTAATAGAGCCGTTTTCATCCTTGTAGGAAACCTGATGAGGTGCAACTGGCTTACTGCAAGACCAGACAGTTCTCATGTGTTTTGATGTATTTTGTCATTCCAAGACACATCTGTGTGCAAAAGGAAGTAATGCAAGCACAGTGTAGGAGAACATAAGGGAACAAGTGTGGTCCCACGCTGATGGTTGCATTCTCATGGAGAGAAAAAAAAAAAAAAAAGCACAAGAGTTGCAAATGATTGCTGAATGATCACCCAGTGCACCAAGTCTTTAATTAGCATTGATAGGTTTTGCGGATGTTGCCCCAGTTCATATATTACTCCACTCACTTCTGTTTACCACTTTCTAAATGTTGCCAACTTACTGCCTAGTAAATGGCAATTGTTCTCTTTGTGTCTCATCATCATAAACGTTTGTGACAAGAGACCTTGAGCTGCGCTAATACCCTGACAAAATGGTCCACAGTCCTAATCAGTAGTCTACCTGGTATATGTACTTCTTCCATCCCACCTCCATCAGCAAAAATGCCAAAGAAGGTGAAACACTAGATATAATGACTGCATAAAAACAGGGTACAGTGGTTCTTTCTCAGCATTTTGTCTTCTTATTCCACAGAATCCCTCAGGTATCTGTTTGGCTGCACTATCCCCCCCAAAAATTACATTTCTAAATACAGCAATTCTCTGTTCAGCTTTACATCATAAGATCAAACATCAACTGTATTGCCACCCTTCCTTCCTAAGTATTTCTTAAAAATTTCATCAATATGCACTGAATTCCCTGCCTAAATTTTGTCAGTTTTAGATTTTTGGACATATGAAATGTTTGCTCTATATTTTCCCCAGGAAATAATGTAATTATGCACTCTACCAAATGGTCCATCCTATCTCTTGTAGAAAACCACCACTGTGACTAATTGCATTGAAGACAAAGATAATTAAAATCTAAAGAGGGCCATCGTATGCTTAAAAGGTATAAAACTTAAGCATATACAGGAAATCTCATTGCATTACTTTATTGATCATAAAAAAAAAATAAGCTAAAACTTAATTTGAAGGAAATTGTTGATCTCCTTTTCGATATGTAAGCAACACTGGTGTTTCTAACATTACTGTGCCAGAAGTGAACGTCTAGTATACTGTAAAAAAATAATTTAATGTATAACTGATTGATTGTCCTTACTTTTTGCAAAAGGCTTAGAGAACTCCTTTTCCTTACCCTGTACTGTCCCGTGAACATACAAATTAATCCAGGACTCAGGATAAAAAAAGGTATTTTATATGCCGAGTTACATGTTTTCAGTTGTACTGCATTCTCTCTTCAGATTGATGGGTTATGTGTCCATGATTTGTAACACATTATTCTTCTTAGCAAGTGGGACCCAATAAACCTTAAAGCCTCACAGTAAGCACTGAAGAACAGGAGCATCTGTGCTGGGTGCTTCCCCTGTGCTCCAAGCACCAAGCCAACACTTCAAGACTTCTCCTCCAAAAGAGGGAAAATTCTTTTTCCAGAGGGGAATGTTGCCATTTCTGTTAGTGGAGCTGACTGGCTGTTCAGTTATCTTCTGAGGAGATAAGGTCTGTTTCCATCCTGTCTGCAACGGGCTGGAAAACCACCATGGGTGCAGGAGGACATCCCACAAGCCTAAACTTCAGTAGGTGGTCAAAAGATTCAATTTCCAGAAAACCAGACAGGATAAAGTAGCACAATGCACTGCACCTCCAAACTGCAGCATGCCACGCCAGTCATCAATTGCAAAACATGGAGACAACCCATGGGAGGTCACTGAGGGGCTGAACCAGGTCTGGCAGATGCTGCAAGTACCCACAGGGAGAGCCCACGCAGGAGCTGGGTTGTCCTGAAAGACTACAATGTGTGGGAAGGACCAGTCCTGGAGCAGGGGAAAGGAGGAAGGAGTGGCAAACTTGAAGCACTATGGGCTGACCACAGTCCCCTACTCTCTGCCCCCTGCACTGTTTGAGAGCAGAAAATGGAATATTTCACAACTGAGATAACAAGACACATTATAAGACCAGTGAAACACGGAGCAATGAAAGAGTGAGGACTCCAGAAGCAGTTACCTACTTTCATGAAACTTCTAGCAGATAGTAGAAACAAAAACAAATGTACTTTCTCCTTCTTCCCTCCCATTCATATATAGAGAGATCGTTAGCAAAAGTTTCATAAACAAATGAAAGTACATACTACCACTGAAGTATTTACTTTCTCTAGTTGCCATCAGAAAACTGGTGGTATGTACAATGTAACAATGGCAAAAAAAAAAAAATCCTAGTATCAACCATGTCACGAAAGATTTTTGTCTCCAGGACTACCAATCTAGCAAACTAAGCACACACTGCCTCCTATCTGAAATATTAAAAAGAAAAACCAAAACAGCTGAACAACTACTTCTGTGTTACTACACACTGCCCTCATTCCCTAAAGTCATGCTACTTTTAGCATCACGCCTGCTAGGGAAGGAGTACTTTCACTGCATTTGCTGTCTGGTCCTAGTAGTTCTTTGCAATGAGCTCATCTGTCCTTGTATCAACTTCTGTGTACTGGCATTAATTTCAGCTTCATGTCTGCTGTGGTTTCCAGGTGAGATCAATTTAATATTTTAGTCCAAATAACCAGAAGCAATTGTATTAAACTAGGCACTAATTACCAGATTAATTTATCTTTTAGTCAGGAAAGTATTTAAGTGATAGGAATATGGAAAGGTAACTTAGTTCACTCTCACATACTAAAACTGTGTATTTTAGGCTCAAACTACCATCAGAGGCACTTAGGAAAAGGTACTAAAAGATGTTGGCCTTTATCACCAGCATTATCTGTAGTAGCTTTGGAAAAAATGCTGAAAAAAAAAAAAAAGGATAAAATATTAGGAAATTGCAGACATTATGACAGAGAAAGGGGGACATAAGGCATTTTATTTCTTGAATATATTTTTATTTTAACACATTCACAGAAACCCATGGCTCATTTGATATAGCCCACTTAACATGCATTCGAAATGTTCTAACTATAAAATGAAATGGATTCAATTCAAAAGTAATCAACTTCTACCCAACAAGAACTTTGTAAGGATGATATCTGATCATTTCAAGACAATATCGATCTAGTAATTCATCTATGGGAAATTTATTTCATGACTGAAAGAAAAACAGTATTCTTATTCTGGGGACAGAGTAAAAATAAGTCTGAAGCTAAATTTTTAAATCAGTTTCAAACAGGATATTATTTCCTTGGGAAGACAAATAGTTACTCAATGAAATTTACAATCTTCTAAAACTTCCAGCTGCAGTAGTCTTTTGTGTCAGACACTGATCCAAATACGTGATTCTTCAACATGGAAATCACGTTGAAATAAAAAATGAGAGAAGAGCGGTTATTGCAAGGAATAGAAAGTGACCAGGATTATTTCTTGCTTAAGAGTTTGAAAAGATGAGATTTTTGTACTGTCAAGTTTTCAGCACTACTGCTCATTCAGAGCATCTGAATGCCTCTATTACTCTTATTTTAAAATATGTATCCTTCTGTCATCTAAACTCAAAATTAGATGTGAAACCAGTTGAAATGCACCATCTCCCAAAGTGAGATAGAAATAGAAGTCAAGTGTGGAAGAGAAGGTGGGCCTGTATTTTACTCTTCATAACAAACCATGTCAATGAGCAAATATTACTACAAAAACTTCAAGTCATACCAAAAATCTTGTTCATTTTGTTCTAATGCCTTAGTCTTTAACATTTCTGGTCAGTTATCATAATCTTTGGTCTAGCGTTGTAAAATCTTATGAGAGTTTTCGTAGCTTTCTAGTGTATTTTCTGAAAAATTCTTTTTCAATCTCCAGCTGTGGGGAAAAAAAAAAATCTGAAAAGCAGATTGCAGATGGGAGACTGGTTTTTGCTAATGAAAACTGAGCACTGAGCTTTCTGGAGCAGCTTTGAGAATCCCACCTGCTAACTACATTTTTAAAGAACTTTTAGAAAAATAGAGAACTAAAAAGAACTTTGAATTAATAGTTAATAATTTATAATTTATAACTATTAATTGTTATTATAACTATTAATTAGTCCCATTCAGTCTACTGCATATCATAAAAAGACTCTCAGTATTTGCACAGATTTTCAAAGTTATGTCAGCCTCTCTGTTGTCCTGTGTTTCTAGAGACAAATCTTTGGGGACTGGCACTTTTCTGTATGTAAAGATCCACCTTGACTTCTAAAGCACAATTTAAGGACTTTCCAAGCTAACAAGAAAGAAAACTTCAAGTACTTTCTAAAATGCAAGAGTTCAGATCAGAAATATTAAAAACTTAATTGGGAACCCTTAGAGCATGAGGTTTCTAATACTACTACCAAAACATTAGTCCTACCAGTAAGAGCACACCTCCAAAAGTAGGTTAACAGCAGAGTCCCCTAAGGTTCTTATGAGTAGTATTCGTTTAGCATTTCACAATTTGTAAGAGCTTTTCTTGAGAGAAATGAGCTGAATTCCTTTAGCTGTCTGTTTGGGGATGTACAAAATTGATACATTCCATCTTTCCTGTAGAAAGCCTATCTCGCCTCTGAAGTGCACCTTTGTGCCATTGCCTGGGGATCAGGGGTTTCGATCGCAGTGACTTATCCCCATGCTACCTGACCGACTCTTTTTGTATTCCTTCCTTTGACTGTGCCCTTGGAAAATTTCTGCACCTGACCAAACCCTTTGCTAACAAGATCTTATAAAGAAAGCTGTACAAGAGACACTACTGCTGCTTTCAGAACTCAGGAAAATTCATACTCTGGCTCACACAATGTGCTTACTGCATCTGTGCACTAGCACACATAAATACAGCTGTTACATGCTCTGCACCTGCACTCGATGCTACTACAGCTGCAGAATTCCGTATTAAAATAAACCTCTGGACATTTCTGTTGCAGCACTCTATTTGTCAGACATACTTGTGGTTAAAATTTTCTTATGCTAAGACTGCTTGAGTTAGAACTGCAAAGGTAGTGAAGCTTCTAGAGTCAGGAAATACAGCATTGCTTCTTTATCAAAATTTGAACACACTGTTGTCAGCAGTGCAGTCCTAGAATTTCTCTTTCCACACGATTTTTTTCTCAGAAATGGCTTCAGGTCCTGCAGCATTAATCAAAGAGTAACACACAAATGTAAATAGATAGCAATGTCCAGAGCAGATGGGAGTCCATAACTTCAGGCAGCTCAGTTTTGTGCTGCCTGGGGAAAATGCGAGTCCCCTTGGCACTCACGTGATGGACTCAGCCAGGGTGCCACAAACAGGAGCATTTTTACTTTATAAATTATACATCTGTCAAAAAATTACACAGTCCATCAAACCATTTGATTTCATCATGATTACTTTAACTGCAAGCAACTTTGATTCATTATCTTAAAGCCAGGAGTTGACAGAAAATATACTTGATTCAGTGGGGAATATCTGATAAGGGGATATAGCAGATCAAGTGGACTGAGCGGTAACAGTACAGGTACACTGTGCACTAACTCAGCAAGTGACTTCCTTATCAGCCACAACCCCGACTATGTAAAATGCATAATACAAAAAACTCCTTTCAATACAGCATGTTCCCTGTGCCAAGTTTGTTTTGTTCACTCCTGCAAAAAGTGCCAGACTGGCAATATTGAGATCCAAGTTCCTCTTTTATCAGCAGAACAGCAAAGAGTAACAGCAGCTCCTGCATACTGCTATGCTTCTGTCCAGCTCTGGAGCAGCTGCTTCCAGTGCCAGGAATAGCTTTTCACTCACCATACTAATTCATATCTAATTAAATATGACAGTCTCATTACTACCTTGTTACTTACTAACTTATTACAACAACCTTACTGCTACCAGAGTGGTTACAAATAATGCCAGAAATGGACCAAGATTTTTGGACATTTAGCACTACAAACCATTTTACTCATTCTGCAGGGACCAAGCAGCAATGTCAGCCAACTTCAGCTATGCCCAAGGGTGAATTCAGCTGTGTAATCTACGTGGAAGAGCTCAGTATCCCATTATCAGTCACTGAAGATGTCCAGTCCCCATGATGTTTGTACTAGCCGTTGTATGCAAGTAATTTTGTGAATTATTATAACAACACAACTAAAACAGATTCTTCTTATTCATATTCCTTAACTTTGCCATCCCAGTGACTGAGTATTATTCCTCTGAAAGAGCTGATAGCTCTTCAGCACATAGTTAAGTTGCTGCAATACTTAGTCTTTAAGAATTCATTGTAGGAGTTTAAGGCAAAAGGTTCACAAATATCTCTGATGTCAGATGCAGTGACTCTTAGCAAAACAAAATACACGGCACATAGTCAGAAGATGGAAAAACTAGCTAATGTATAAGGTATAAATGATGGAAGCAGAAACATTTTATTTAAAAGATGCCAATCCCTGAAGTTCTTCATTCTTATTCTTGTAGGTAGCAATAACTTTAATAAGGGCTTCTTGAAGGAAATGAAGATTAAACAGGACATTGTATGGCTACAACTTATAAAGCTATGTTAATGGAAGAAAACTGTCATAGCCTGAGCTTCATATATTTGAATTCCATAATGGGAGCTTCTGAGACTATTGCTTCTTGAGCAAAAATATGGTCTCAGTGTGCTCCAGAGTCCACGTTTCTATTATCATGTGTACACAGATACATGCATGCAGCAAAGCAGTACTTACACCTTCTCATCTGAATCTTTTGAGAAAGGAACAAAACAGATTATGTCTAGTTTGCAAATTAATTTTGTAAGATCCAGTCTATATTTGCTAGCTTCATTGTAGGAACCATAGAATGGTTTCGATTGGAAGGGACCCCAAAGACCCCCTGGCTCCAGCCCCCTGGCATGGGCAGGGCCCCCTCCCACCAGCCCAGGCTGCCCCCAGCCCCATCCAGCCTGGCCTTGGGCACTGCCAGGGACGGGGCAGCCACAGCTGCCCTGGGCAGCCTGGGCCAGGGCCTCACCACCCTCATAGTAAAGAATTCCTTCCTTATATCTAATCTAATCTTTTCTTTAGTTTATAAAGAAGAAAAGTAGACTGTAAAACAACATTACAAACAACACAAAAGTACCTTTATCTTGCATTTTTTCCTCCAAAAACAATTACTGTGTGATCAGTGGTTCAGTTACAGCAGTGAATTTTAACTGCTTTGTTCCAGTTTCACTCCCAGTTTGCTATAACAGGTCCATGGAGTCAGTGGAGCAGCACAGGTGTAACCAAGGGAAGCATTTACTCATTAGTAGTTAAGGTCACAGTCACAAGTGATTTTAAGTCCTGCAGCATATCACAAATCATAATCATATCAAGCTGCTCATAGCATCTTCTTCTCCATTTTAATTTCCAGGAATAAATGAAGCAGTACACACTCATGGTTCCCAGAGCATCTCCTTGAACATGTGCAACTTTCCTAGCATACTTTTAAGGGCATAGCTGCCAGCTTCATCTGCTCATTTGTCAGCTTATGCATGCATACCCTTCCCGCAGCCAAGCTCCCACTTACACAGCGAACGACCTCTGAACTGACTGATTTTTCACAGCCAGCCTACAGCTTTCTTTCTATTACTATGGCTTGGGAAAAAAAAAAATAAAAAAAAAATTACTCTGAGGAGTTGAGAGAACAAGGAGTCATTTAGATTAAAGATGAAGGTAAAGGTCATCGTTATAGAGACAAACAGAAAATACTGTCCCCTGTTAGATTCTATTTTCTTGCTCTGCATAATGTGACTTGTCCCTAGGTGTAAGCATTTTAGGGGATGCTATATGCCAGATTCTCATATACAGTAAGGTCTTTTTATTCCATCCCACTGGTGTCAAGAAACTTGAAGAATATTTACTGCAACTTTAACACACCAGAGCAGAGTAAAAAAGCTTTTCTGTAGACTTGAGTAAAGCCTTTTGCTTTTTATCTAACTGTGATAGTGACAGTGATGGCATTTGCTGGTGACCCAGCATGTTAACGACTGTATTATCCAACAAATGCAATTATAAAGGAAAACAAAAAACTTTTTCTGGGAAAACATTGCATGCAAAAATCACAGTGCTTTGATCTGTGCATATCTCCCCAGACAGGTACTCCACAGGACGCAGGTAAATAATCCAAAGGCTTACATTTTACCAGTAGTGCCTCATGTAAACAGAAAACATTCGTCCTTTTCTTGTCCTGTCTGCTCACCTTTCATTTTAGAACTAAACACAAAACACTCATTTTCATAACTGAAAGACATTTTCACTGTTTCTTCTTGTTTTCTTTGTCTTTTCCTTGGAAATGTGAAGTGACTGTGCTGAATTTAGCACATCCTGACAAAGAGGTGGAATTACATGCTTTTCTTTGACTTCGTCTGAGGATAAGACACTCTAGCACAACTCAGACTCTTCAGATAAGAATAATAGGCTCAGAAGTGAGAAAGATAAATGAAATGAAGAACAGAATCTAGAGTACTGTATTTCTGCTAGCATTAACATACTTCCAGTTTAACTGTGGATTTCACAGAGTAAAACCCTTGACCTATGTCAGTTTAGGATGTGATGTCTCTAAAGTATATGTGTGTTTTCCTTTAACTGATAGTTTTTCGTTTGCAAATGCTTAGACTCATTTATCAAACATGTAAATGATGTTGTTTATGTTAAAAGTTGAACAGTACTTTCCTTCATTAATTTGACAGATAATTTCTGGCTCCATTTCAAAATTAATATTTTGGGAACACCTCAGCATAATTGTTTCAGCCAACTTTGAAAATAAAATTAGAGGAAAATGTTTTGTTTATGTTGAAAAAGTTATTCAATTCTTTCAATTTTATATCATCTCAGGCATCTCAGTCATAGAGAAGAAAGTGTTTAGAAATCAGAAGAGAGGTGATGGTAACATACACATGGCATTCCCTACTGACTAGTTTACCTGCCTCTTGCCTGCATGCCTGTGATATGGCAACAAAACACACAAGGAGGAACTTCCACAGAACTAGAAACTGTACCTGGTGATGATAGAGATGGTAATCCTAAACCTGCTGAAGGGAAGCCCCTCGCTTCTGTGTGGATGCTTGTTGTAAGAATGGTCTGTCTTTTATCCAGACTTCTCATACCTCTGAAAGTTACCCCTGAAGCAAAAGCCATGCAGCTGTACCAGAGGTGTTTCAGTTTTGATCCTGCTCATACTCCAGACATTCCTCCTCGCCCACATACACCGTTTCCTTCTTTGGAAACTGGGTCTTTCCTACTGTGTGCACAAAAACTTGTCAGCCTGTGGTTTATAAATTCATTGGCTGATTTCCCCGAAATTCAACCACATGATAGAAGACAAAAATATTCCATACTATACACCATAGAACCCACACAAAATAAAGCTCTTCATGTCTATCTTTACTTTGGTATAGACTTCAGTCTGGGTTTCTTTAACATGACAATCAGCTACAATGCACAAATCCAGAAGAAACTAAGCTCCTTAATTCATAGCTCAAAAAAATCATCCAGTTCCTCTACAGCACTGATAACAACCTTTGAACTTGGAGCATGAACTCAGCAGGATTCATCCTATAATTTTGCTTGGCGGCCACAGCTACCGAGACCATCATATAGAGGGACTGTTACTTCCACATGCAGTTTACTCCAGCCTCACGTCCATAGCATCCAGGGCTGCAGTATCAGCCCCTACTTTTAAATATATGGGAAGCTACCCAGTTCCTTGAATGGTTTTAAGCTCAAGTAATAACTAATATGAAATAATTCTGTTTAAAAGAGATTTCCATTCTTGGAAGAAATCCAATAAACAAATTCCCAGTGGAGGTAATTTGCATAATTTCAATGCATTCCACAGAACTACACCATTTTAGATTAACTAAAAAGCTAGATTCAAAATGCAGCCTTTTACTTTGATTAACTACTTGGCAAACACTTCAATCATGCTTAATTTATACAACGTATAAAATCCTTGCTGTTCTTTAGTATTAGCAGAAGCTTCACCCTCTTAATCATTTGAGGTAATACAATGAGGTGGTCACTGACCTGGCTGAATAATAAGAGAGACAGTCACTCAGCTTTAGAGTATCCTTCAAACAAGCTAAAATTGTCACTTTTTCTGCAAAGACACAGTTCCAGTAATTTATTCAACACTGCCACCTGCACTTCTCATAAAGGAAATGCATATTTTTCGTAATAAAACATGAAAAGTTAAAGAAATACATAAAGCCTAATATTTGGCTTAAATTTACATTGAGATGTACTAAAGCAAAATATTTTACCAACAGTGTTAGCCTTCAGGTTAGACATCCTTACCTTCTCCTTCACAGTATTGCAACTTCCATACATGAAAAATATAATTAGTTTATAGCTGTAAAAGTATTTGACTCCCAGCCCTAATACCAGATACAAGTCTTAGGACTCTTTCCCTGAATTATGGATATGAGGTTCATACCCTAGCCACTGTTTTATTTTGAGTAGCTGATGAACCCTTGCCATACTCTGAAAGCACAAGTACGCCCCATCATAACCCATGGACATACATTGTTAGTATCTGTTCCTTAGAACTAACCAAAATGTTTTTATATATAAATTCAGATTTTTCTCAAGATGAAAATTGCATAATTTTAAAAGATTTACTACGCTTTCCACAATATTATACAACTTTCTGTAAACCATTTAGAAAGTTTTTAGTATTGAAATCCTTGTTATTAAATGATTTTCATAATGCAAGACTTCCATAAAATGTTATCAAAAACATTATTAAAAATAGGCTTGTTCAAGATAAGTGAATTGGAAACAACTTCAGTGTTTTGCCATGCAATTACAATGTATTTCTGTTTTCATGCAGCTTTGCTTTTAGGGGATAATCTGTCTTCTTCTAACAAAACCCAATAAACCCTTAAATCCAAGTCCAGCTAAATTGACTCAATAGAAGATGGACAGCAAATGATTATTTGCATCTCTAAATTTCTTTGTCAAAAGCAGAGATATGACTGGTTTGTCCCACCTAAATTATATCTGTGTTTCTTAAACATGTTTGGGGCTAGTGGCAAAATGAGAACAACTTTACAGTTTGGTGATTAATTCAGCTGGAAGCATGCTCTAAGGAATGTTTAAATTTATACATAAACTGGAAGAAGGGGCAGGGGAAGGACAGAGAACTGGGATTATTTCCAGAACACACTCTGCATCAGAAATTAGAAATTGTCAGAAGCAGAAGATCCACGTGTAAATCCCCAATTCACAGGCAGGACTGTTCTCATCTGTTTTCCAGATGAGTTACTGTGCATGAGGCAGAAATTGCACCACCAGGATAAAGAGCCTCTGGATACAGATACAACATATTGTTGGTGAATACTGCCAGGACTCAGGTACTTACTACGGCACAATCATCAATTAATTTCACACACATTCAGCAGAATAATATTTATAGGGCCTTCACAAGCAAAAGCTTCACTGCTGAGAGAGCTGCCTCCATGGTCAGTTAAGAGCTGAGTAGAGATTTTTGTGAATGCTAGTGACACCTAAATACTGGCATCTAAAAGAGGATTTACTGCCTATACGTTCCTGCAAGTCAACCCTAAAGAGATTTTTCCCATCCTAGGCTTTCAAAAAGAAAAGATTAATCGATCATCAATAACATTCTGAATCTTCTTGGCAAATTCTTGCTGGATATAAAAAGTAGCTAATCATGTCAATCCATTTTCTTCTGTTGTTTTCATGAAATATCATATACCTCCAGGCTGGAAAAGTTTCCTCTTTTTTGATATTAGGATAGTTTCAGGAAACTGAAGTAACCTCCAGACGGTTGAGTGAAATTGCTGAGGGAAGGGTGGAGGAGTACAAGTGTCATTTTACAGACAATTCATCATTACTCTTTGCTCTCTGGAAATTTAGCCCTTCTACAGTCTACCCTTGAATTTTATCTTTTGTTCCTTCAGAGAGAAATGAGTCAGAAAGTTTAATAGTTTGGCAGCAAATCTTTGAAAGACACCGACCTTAGAAACGAAACCCAAGGCACTATCAGAGAAAAAAGTGAATAGACAGTATTCTGATCATTGCAAAACCACTCTTGAAAATCTGATAGAAAATGATTTAGAATTATCCCATTTAAAATATAGCTACTCTGTAATTATTGTCTTCAGTTTAAATCTCATGAGATCAGCTCTCCTGAAGATGCACTGGTATGTCATCATTACTGGCAGGCTTTATATGCACATATCCAAAAAAAAAAAAAAGTGTAGAGATATTTATTTATAATTTTGCTGTGAAAGTTAGCATGGCTTTGGTAATTGCACAAGCCCATCTGACAAAATAAAAAAATCTCTCACCAAAGCCCACAGATCATCAAGGGTATTATGGTTCTAAACAGCAGTACTCTGACTTGCAGACTGTTGTTTCAGGACCACCCAGCTAAGTCAGTCAGTCAGCACTAACCTCCTGCTGTAATACCACCTAACTGTATTCCTGCAAGTCATTAGCAAAAGAGTAGCAGGATCTTGTCAAAAATGCATCAAGACAATCGTCACCTGAAGGGAAGAAAATTCAAATCAAACGCTGATTCAAAATCAAATGCTGTCAAACACATCCTAAGGGAAAGGACAGCCCTCAAATGTTCTCACAGGGATTTAATCAGGGGCACAGCTGTTAAATAAATTATTTCCCTGATGTTACATTGCATTGGCACCCCAAGCGTATCTATGTCATTTTTCTGGGAAGAAACTAAAGCAATTTTCTACATGATACACAGCAGCGTTGCTGGATGGTGTTGTCTACCTCCTTCTTCAGCTCCAAAAAAAGTGGCCAGTCTCAATCTGAGTATTCATTCATAGCATAGCAAGAACTTGACCATTTGTCAGATACAGCATGATCACTGGCCACATTTCTAAATTAAAAAAATTAGTAGAATGGAAGCAGAGATAATGCTAACATCCAGCATGCTAACTTGGACCACCTTAAACACACTTCTATTCCTTTAAGATCAATTATTCCTATTTTTCTGAAGAATACTGCTACTGCTATAAAAAGTGTAATTAAGAAGTGTAAGTGTATAAAAAACGTAGCCTTCTGCCCCAGTTTTATTTATAGTTTGGTATAGAATGCTTTAATTTGAAAGTTATATCAAATAAGCCTTTGCAACACACTGATAACAAGTTTAAGAATGTCTCAGAACAACACTGATCATGGACTGTGTAAATAATCCATTGAGTTTCACCTGCCTTCTCATAAAAGCTTCTTTCCTGATGTGGATATTCAGGCTTGGCACTTCTCAATAGCGTAGAATTGCCTCTCTAGTAAGCAGAAAGGATTCTGCTAAGAAATGTAGGCTAAGCAAGCTAGATAGGTTAAATACTTTCTTCCTGTTCCTACAAGTATAATATATAACACCAATGTTCCTACAAGTATAGTATATTATACCAATGTAGGAGAAAGCGAGTCTCTGACTACTAGTGTGCCAGACACCATGTCACCTGTCACCCAGCACTCACTCAGCTGAGCCACGTAGACTCAGGATGTGCAGAGCCCAGAAGGGAGAAAGAGTAACAGAGCTTTGACACTCTTTCTCACAACAGACCTGGTGAAACCTCAGTGTTCATGTACAGACCAAGAGAGTGGCAAAGCACAAGCAGCATGGGAGGCAGGAATCCCACCCTGCACCTGCTGCGATGCCTCAGTACAGAAGGCATGAGTCTGCGAGAGCATGTGCTTGGGACAGGAACAGAGTGACACAGAAGGTTGCAGGGAGTTCACGTTTAAATGTTATCCGTTAATTGGAAGTTATATTATCAGTAGCAGTCAAATGAAGTGTGATATTTTCTGACTGAAACGTTTGTACTGGCTAACACAGTCCCAGTAAAGCCTTCCTGAAAACTGTAACACATTTGGACTGCAATCTTCACAGTCAATAGAGAAGAGAGAGTTTGAGTATCTTCCTAGTTCTCAGTGGTGCTTGAGGCACACGATTACAACTAGGGTAATAACATTCTCCTGAGTTGTTTCTGTACTTCAGAAACAGAAGAATCACCTAAAAGGGTTATTGTTGCTTGACCATTATGAGTATTTCTAATGCGGAATTAGGTCTCAGACTTCAGAAAATTGTCGCCATTATTTACGTGAACAATAGAGTCAAAATAGAACACTTATGGGATAGAAGGAGAATAAGGAGGATGGGTAACAGCTGTCAGAAACCTGCAGTTTCTAGTCACTAACTAAAAATGAAAAAGTTCACATAAAAAGGTGTGATTATTTGTCAGTAAGCCTTAAAGTACATCCTTTGCAAGCACCCACAAAGAGAACCCTGGCCATACTTTACTATGCAGCTGTAGTACAATATTCAAAGTGACATTACACAACTTCATTGTTGTGTTCAACGAAACCAGCAGAAACATGAAGTAAACCCAGTCTAGTGTCTTTAAAAAGGATTTATTCCGAAGTTTGGAAGGTGATTAGGATTTTTAAATAAACAAATGTTAATGATTGATGAAACACATTTAGGGACGCCACATTTCAGATTCATAGCTTGCTATGTAGCTAAGAAACTGAAAAACTTGCCTGTTGATCGATTTGGTTTTAATGATGTACAATAAACACTGCAACTAGATGTACTATTATATATTTACTGAAAGTTATTGCATTTTAATTAACTAGCTACTGTCTTCTCAGAAGTGTGAAATATATCAATGCTATATAGTTTTCCAATAGCCTCATTTTCATATTTGCATATTCAAGTAAGATATTTATGTTGACTGAAATTTCTCTACTGGGAAGTGCTACCATATGTGCCAAAGCATTTATATCTCCCTTAAAATGCCCAAATTAGGTACAGCTATATAAATAAGACATTACTATAGCCTCGTCTGTGTACCAGCAGAAGGGTGGGTATCCTATCATGCAAAAGGTTTGGCTGTGACTATGGTATTGACCTGAGACTTGAAAGAATAGACCACAAGATGTTTTTTGCTTCAGGTTATTTTTTTTCTGATGATCAATTGCATATACCGTTGTAGAGTTCCTGATACTGAGCTACTGAAAACATTTTGACACATTCGAAGACCTCCATTTAAGTTCCTAAAATGAGTGGCACTCAAGTGATTAGTGTCACTGGCAAGCAGATGCTGAGCAGATTAATGAAATGTTTTATAGTTTGAAAGTAATACAAAAAGCACATCAAGAGTCAAAGCAAGCATTACTTTTCTTTGGTAAAACTTTGGTTAAACTTAAAAACACATGAACAGATCTCATGAAATGGAGACAAGAGAATACCTGTGGAGAGATTCAAATTGCACAGGAATTATATGGAAGGCCTCCAAACACATTGTACCCAAGCAAAGTAGATCGTGATCTTAAGACTGCTCTGATTTTTTGTTATGTTTTCTATTGTCGTGTTGTGTTTTGTTTTTCTTTAAATAACATACTTAAGTGTTTTGTTTTTTTTTTTTTTCTACATCTGCCTTGCTGTTTAAACATTACATACATGTAACAGGTCAGCCTTCCCAACTCCCTTCTCAGCCAGGGACACAACTGCAGAACAAAGTCATTCAGTCTTTCCCTCTCCTCTGCTGGTGTGTGGTAATCATTCACCAGGTTTGCTCTTTAAATGTTCCTCCCACATTCCTTGTTCAGACTCTCCTTAGAAGTTAAGCCCTTTTTAGTTGCCCTCTGGCTATTTTCCTGACTTGTCTGATACTTCTTTCAGCACTTGCATATCCTGCAACTAGACTTATTTTCCCCTATTTCTTACCTAAATTAACCCTATCCTGTGCAAGTTTTGTTAATCTCATCACAGGATTAAAGAAGGAAGACTCCATGATCCCTAGCAGTACAACTCTGTTGACTTGAGGCAAAGCCTGATGTAAAAATACAGATATTGTTCAGCCTAATTCAAAGCTTGACAATGCCTGTCATGGATGTAAAGATCACACCTCGTATTTTGTCAAAAACAAAGACATTGGTTCATCAAAATCATCCATGGAAACTTGATCTGACATCCAGTAAATCACTGGTCAAACACACTGAAAAAGTAGGGTTGGGTTCTGGGTGAGACTGAATTTTTTAATCATGTATCAAGAGAGACCCTAATCTGTAAAATAAGAACAAGGATGTATCTGCTCCCTCCCCTCCTCCTCCCCCCCCCCCCCCCCTTTTATTTTCAGAATTCCAGAAATGTGTCTCTTAGCAAACTTGATCTCAAAGACCATACAGAGGATGTGTCAGAATGAGTAACTAGGTAGCATATCTTCATAAGGGCAGTGTTTTGCAAAGTTCTTTCCTCCAAGGGAAAAAGGAAACCCTTGCAATTCTTTGTCTTTGAACCACTGCCTCCTCTAACCAGACCAGACACTGTCCATTTTTTACAGTTTGCCCTTGAAGACAGGTTCGAGTAATAAAGCTGAATGTGATCCCATTTTATGAAAAGGCAAATAGCTGGCATAGAATTAATCTTGCAAAAATGAGGCAGGTGATAAGTCAGATAAGAACCAAGCCTCCTTGATCTTATTTAGGACTCTCTCGAACCTGAGCCAGAGAAATGGAAATCTATGAAAGGGTACCTTACTGAACTGTGATGGACTATATCCAAGAGAAGATTAAGCTGCAAGATAGACATACCTTGATGGATTTATTCCATTAGACTGCAGAAGAGAGAGACAGTAATGTGAAGAAATTCTAGTTTAAATCACTAAGACAATTTTATTTTGGATGTAACTAAGTTAGATCGCAATAGAACTATAAACAGAATAAATTTGTCCCCTGGGATTGATGTCTTGATTTTGTGGCTTAAATATTTGATTGTTTACCTGCTAAGTTGATATTATATTACATTGTCTAAAGTAAGCTAACTAATTTTCATTCTTGTGGTCAAAGCCATTATCTCCAATGCATTTGTTCAGATGGTACATTTCACTTTAAATTTGATTCTAGCTTCCACTGTATTGCTTTCTAATTATGTTTCCGGTGGACATTTCACCCTGGTATCTGTATGAGCTGAGTTATTCACAGTTAGAATTTTATTGCACCTAAATTACAAGTTTGGAATGTTGCTTCACATGTGATTAGTTTGAGTAATTGTCAAGAGTCTGCCATACAGCCCGTGTTCACTGAGACGAGGCCCGTATAAATTAGGCAGGGAGTGAGTCTACCAGGAGAATTTGTGCAGTAGATAAAGACTCTGCTATTGCTAGCAGTGTTTTCATGTGTAATTAGAAAATGCATTGTTCTCCAATTAAGGAAATTAATTAAAATCGAGCAGATGGTAATCAAGGCATATTGCAATATAATTTTCTCTGGCACTTGCATTACTCTTAGGTGCTATCAATGTACAGTATTGGGTTTACGTTGTAAATTTAGCTCTGGGATACAATATCCTTACTCTCTGTTCCTTAATATACTCTTCTCACTCATTCTTTCCATTTGGTTTTCATCTAACTGCACAATAAATCCTTTGGTACACATAAAAGACATTGGCTACAAAGTATAGAATTCATTACCGGATTTTTTTCTTCTCCTCCACGGTAGCCCTGGTCAACAACAACGAATAGCTAACAAGCAAACATTTCATCAATGAAAACTGCAAATTGTTACGTGTGGTGTGATGCCACTGACCATGTAAGGCAATAAGAATGATCATCATAATAACAACACCTGAAAACTGATAACGTTGCTCAGGTTATCAGAAATGTAATGTTCTCCATAAAAATATTTGACTCAGAACCTGAAGCATTTGTTATTTGCTTTCAAAATGCCTTAGAGTTCCCAAGAGATGGTAGATAACGGACCACTAAGCCTCTGGAAGGAACAACACCTGACAAAACTAAAAATCAGTTTCAATCAAAACATCCAGTCCATGTTTACTTCATTTATCAAAAATACCTTGGGATAACAGAGACACTTAGAAAACTCAGGACTGAAAGCTCAAAACATGTAAGTCACAATAGCTAGAGTAGCCCTTCTACCTTCAGTCATTCAAAAGTGTTTGATTATGTTGATCTCCTTAACACAGTTAAGATACGCATGCACACTCCATGTGTTTCTATGGTGGTGATCATGCATAATTCTAACATCTTCAGATTTTAATGCAAACATATGCAAAAATATCTTTTCAGGCCCTTTTTGATCTATTCTAGCTGGTAATGATACCTATTTCCCTGTCCAAGGCTCTAAATATGCTCCTTTTTTAGCTGAGTTTGGCAGAAATGTGCAAAGTAGCTCAGACTTAGTGTGGGGAAGTCAATGCGTTTATGACTAACAGCTTGGGGAGCGGGAGGGATGACAAGTAACAGCCCTAATGGCTGATTTTTAAAGAACTACACAATTGGAGCTGCTTGCCATGCTAAGACATGAAAACAAGATAAAGAGAGAAATACACCGTTCCACAAGGAATATCTGCTATGACTTTTGCCTCTAGCAGAAAATTCAAAATGTATCTCTGAAGTGCAGAGCTAACATAAGGCTGCATTTCACAGTGACGCTTCAGGCACTGCTGAGGATCAAAGGGTACATTCTCAGCCATCCCTCCTTGCATGGGAGACATTGGCCTGTGCTTCTTAAGGGGAAATCCCCTATAAAGCTCTGTTCCACGTCTTATCACACCCAACTTGACATGGGGCTAACAAACACCTTATGCCCCACTGAAAGGCACCTGCCCACCTTGCTCTACTTTTTTTCTGCATCTAAGAAGGCAGTGCAGCCTAAATTCGTAACTTTCACCACAATTCACCTTCCTCATCAACAACAGAAAAGCTTCTTGTTTTTTCAGTGTCAACTGAGGCCAATACTCACAGTGTCTGTGTTACTGTAACACTCCTGCACAGATGAACACTCCTGCCTTAACTTAGTTAAGGCTCTTAAAGCCACTGATCAAGGTTGCTGCTTGAAGGAAATGTTAATCATTTTTTCCCAGTGAAGATATTACTTTGCTATTTTATAAGTAAACACATTTATTTTGAGCAGTCCAACCCTGGACTGTTAACTAACGTATTCTACGTGCAAATACAGGAATCAACAAGAAAAATATTGAGGAAAACCTAGAAAAAGGTTAATCTCCCTTCACATATTTGTCTGGTAAACTGTGCTACTTCAGAGACAAGTAATTAGTTTTCTCACTTTTTACGTATCTGTCATTACCTACTTTAAACACTAAACATATGCTCAGGTAATATAATCCCTTAAATTTACCAAAATATATATATATATATCTTTTTAACTGGATAAGCAGTAATAATGTTCTCTTCAAGGACTTTGAGAAAATAAATATGGTTTATTTTTTGGATTTTTTTTCATTGAAGACTACTTCAAAAATATTCTGAATGTTTTATATCATTTAAAACATTTCCTTTTAGATACTTTATTAAAAAAAACAGTTATGCAAAAAAATTCTTACTTAAAACTATTATACTTGAAATAACAAGGCTGAGTGGATCACAGAGACCTGTGTCGTGGTAGTTTAGAAATACTGTGAGTCGTCATGATCTGGGGTACAGCAGTTACAAAATAAAGCCTTTTTGCGCCAAAACATAGAGCTACACAGAATGGCAGAGAAAAACAAGCAAACATTGCAAACTGATTTTTTGGGTACTTAAATACCTTCTTAATTCTAATGTCAAGCTCCTGATATCATTGGAAATGCTTAAAATAGCAGACATGCTGTGAGAAATGAACCACTATTACACAAATAAAAAGCTATTTGCACTAGGTATGTAACATTCTGGCCCAGCTTTGCAGTTAATAATGCAACCTTAGGAAAGCTGTTTAATCACGTTTCACACTACCATCCATAAAATGAAAGTAGTACTTGTTTATTGAAGATGACCACGACCTGAGAAGCAAATGCCTACAGAAGTTTTTCAGATCTTCATATTGACAGAATAATGCCATTATAGCTTTCTAAATGAAAAGAGGACCTTGCAAAATTCAGATTTTAAGGACATCATTTGACAAAGTCAAAATTAGAGTCTGGTCTGATCTAGAATGTTTTGGCTAGCTTGCTTTTCTAGACATGTTAGCTTGCACATCTCTATCAGACTGTATTGATACAGCATGGGTCAAACAAATTCAAAAGTAGACCAGAGAGAAGGTCAATCTGAAGGTACATTGTATGTAAAGCTGCAACATGAAATGATGTCCATCTCTATTTCTTTATGTTAGGTTTTATATTGAATTGTCTTATTTGCTATGACTCTTCTGTTCCAGTGTCCTTTATTATCACCTAGCAAGTCCATGAGATTGCCCAGAACTGTAGACAAGTTAATGCAGAATAAGCATTAATAGGAATAATGCTCAGAATAAGAAACAGAGAATAAAAATAAAGATGAGGTCAAAAATAACTCTTCGCATTCAGACTATTTATATACAATGAAGATGAAGGAAGATGAGAGGAGGCATTGATGAGGGCCCTGAATTTGGAAAGCTGTTGAGGAGAACATGGAGAGAATAGCCCTTCTGTGGCAAAAGTGAAGATTTACCTCCTTATTTTTAAAGTTAAATGAAGTTTCCTTAACAGCTGCAAAACTTTTCTAATTGTTCACACAGTAGCACTAGCCATGGAATGACTCCATAAAAATGGGATTCCCTTTCTGCTCTTCAAATTGAAGTCAGTTTATCACATTTAATAAAGATTACCAACAATCCAGAACATACATTTCTCAGACTGCCACAAGGATAATAGATGTGTCTAGTAACAGTGGGTTCAGAAAACATTAGGCCTTTGACAATAGTCAATCCACAGACCAAGCATTGCCTGTACTATAAAGAGTAAAAAGAGTGATAAATCAAAATGGAAATAGAGAACTGAGCAGCAAATCTGACCCTCCTTCATCTCCCTATTCAGTCTCTAAGTGCCTTGATGTCAAATCCATTATGGCCAAATGGAAAAAAAAAATAAAAAACAATGAATGTAATCAGTTTCCATGCAGAACTAGCAAGGAGCACTTGATTTATAAAAAGGTAAGAGATTCTCTTCCTTTAGTTCTTCTCATTCCTTATGCACTAAAAGTGACTGTTCAGCATGAAAACTAAAACTTCAGAAAGGAATGCTTTACTGTAAATCAGGTGCTTCCATCCTCTGCGTAAAAACATTTAGTATAAATGGAAGGAAAGGAAAAGAATTTCACTTTCTCCCTATCTCACTATGCAGATAAGAAGCAGTATACCTAGCATGAGAGATTCAAGTCCCTACAGCTTGAGTTTAGGCCAGAAGAGCTTTGAGGAAAGCAGAGTGTTGTACATCAAATATACACCAGTGTCCAAATTCAGAGTTTGTCTAGTTATTTCCTTCTTAATGTTACTGTTGTGGCAGGCTGAAAAATGTCTTCTCTATCGTACTTTAGGGAATATATCACCTAGCCTCACTGCAATCAAATGAGCTTTCAGACCTCTACCAAGGTCTTCCAGATTATTAGAGGAAACAAATGGGATACTAGGCATTTTGATTCACTCTTACCCACACAGCTTTCTGTCTGCCATCTGTTAAGCAAATCAGAGATCTTAAATGCTGTTATAGATTCAAGGTAACTTTCTACTGCACCCAGATGTTTCCTTTGAAAAGATGTTATCACTTAACAGTTGCTACTAGTTTTATATGAACACTTTGCAGACTTTTTCATGTTAGTTATTAATATATCACTTCTCTCTACATTGAGATGTGTACCAGTGCATCTATTTCTATGTATACAAACACACACATCGATGTATGACTACATCTGTCAAAACTATTGTATTAATTCATGGTTGAAGTTCAGCATGGTTGAAACCTTCATTCTGCTCTTTTAGCTCATGCACCTTGGAGCTCTCTGATTACTTTTTCAATATTAAATACAATAATAGGCAAATCTTTACCCTAGCTTTGATTAAAGCTTGCAGCTGCAACGTATTTTGATACACTGAAAAACATCATATTTCTTCACTTTCAGCATGAGATTTGTGGGGGAAAAATCATTTTAGCTGTAGCAAAAAATAAATGAGGTTGCCAAACTCTCCTGCATTTCTTTAAGTAACACAACCAGGAAGTATCTCTTGCAAGACAAAAATTCGAAGACCAGCACCGAAAAAGAAAATTATTTTTCAACTGGATGGTAAGAATAATTTAGCAAGTGTCACTTTGGCTTTTTCAGACTCTCACTGGCAGAAAGCATCTTGTTGACTGAAGATGAATCTAATTCTTTCAGAAGGCTGCTGGAGTCACCAGGCTCCCCTAGCATAAGCACACACAAAAAAAATAAAAAAAAATCCATGCATACTATGCAGCAGGACCTGAGAGATGAACCCAATCTGCTTAGCTAATGCTGAAACCAGAAATGTTCTAGTGACATTAGTGACACTCCTAGACAAACATCTGCTGTTTCACAGCTGCTCAGGTGTCCTTGTACATGCTGTGCCACTTACCTTGCATGGCCAGAACAGTACCAGACCAGGCATCTCTTCACTGTGCTCCCATGAACAGAGTGGACTTGCTGACATCGTTTCACATTTTCCTGACACTGTGGCTAACAACAAAGGTCTGCAGTCTCCCACTAATATTAATGCAGCTACTGATGCTTTACGAATTTTATTTTTGCATCTTCAGGTTTAAACAAAGAGACACCTGAGACAATTTCTAATTCAACTCTCAAAACCTATTATCTACGAAATCTCGGGCCTTCCTCAATAGAAAAATCATGCTTCGTTGGGTGGAATAGCTATTCCTACTAATCAACATTTTCAGACAACACGGACAAAGCACTCTTATTGACCTTAACTTTTTCAGTATACCGAATTAAAAGCAGAAGAGCACACTGAGGGAAATGTTTCCAGTGTCATTCTATTGCCATCTGGTGATCATACCACGTAACCACATGCATTTGTATTTAAACCAGTAGGTCACAATCGGGCTCCCAAGTGTCTGTGGGTCCATGAACTATTTCTAGGAGGACTGAAAAATGTCAAGAAAAAAATATATTCACTCTCAATAGTCTTAGATTCTAAATTCACTATTCCATTTCTCTTGGAAAATTTAACGGGTCAAAACATCAAAGAATATTGATAATCACTATATACCTATATATATACACATATATATGTGTATGTATGTATATATATATATATGTAGTAATGCAGTATATGTATGTGCATGTATAAATATATAAAATTCAACTGCAGCCTTGCAATAAAAAACAAGAATGGTCTTCCAGGCAAGCAGAAAACATAGTGTAATAGACTTTTTTCTTTTCCCCTGCACGCATTACATACTCCCAATATTCCAACAACAAAAATCCAGCTACAAAGATCACGAAGTTGTCTTAAATATAGTAACAGTTTGAGGAGCAGGCATTTCAGATATCTTCTGAGTTCTAAATACATGAAGCTCATGTGTTTGAAGGACTTTCTGCTACCTTGAAAACAAACAACATTAAAAACACATCTATGATCCTGATACAACCTTTTGATTCACGAAGATGTAGGGTTAAGAAAGCTACTTTGTATTGGGAGATATGGGCTCAACTCACCAAGTTTAAAAACATGATCATGTTGTATTATTCAAGTTTAATGTTTCAGGGACCGCTCCAAAAACTAGGTAGTTAAGGAATCTTTCAACTTAATAAACTATGGATTAGTAATAGATGCCCTTATTTAGATAAATAACAAGATGTTCCATTTTCTTCTGTTCGCTAAACGATAACATTTCATGTTCAAAAATAAAATAAAAAATCTAAACCATTACATTTCAATGTAATTTTGTTTTGGTCTAAACCAATACAACTTGCTTTCACATATTTTTTCAACCAGTTTATTACATGCTCAATGAATCTGAAATTTTTCAGCTTCAGAGTGAAAACTATGTTATAAAAGCAATAAGTACATGACAAAGCAACAACTATCACAGTAAAGTTAACAATAGCAATTAATCTAGCACTAGTGTCTCCAGTAAATTTGAATTTCTCTGTACTCATTAAATCCCAAACTTACATCATTATACAGAGTTTTCCCCATGATTCAAACATTTCTACATCATCTCTCTTGCCTCTGGTTCTCAAACCATTATATTTCATTTCTTTCTAGCCCTTGTTTGTTCTGTTGGGATTCTTTTATTTTGTTGGGATTCCATAGGGCATCAATCTGTTTGTTTCATCCTTTTTCTCTGGAGCTGAAATCTTGCCACATGTGAAAAATAACTCTCTGGTTCTCTAAAATTTTAGACTTCATTTTAACTTTAAAAGATAAAAATTCTGCTGAGGAATTCTGCTAAGGCTGCCCTAGCTATTAGGCAGCGCTTTATTTATGAGCCTTTGATTTCTTCAGAACATGGTTTACTTTACTTAATCAAACAGATTAATTTTGGACAGATACAAAATTCCCAGCAGAGTCACTGAAAACGTTTCCTAGACTCCAATGGGTTTTAGATTAAATTCTTGATAACTATTACTATGTATGTGTTTGGTCTCCAGGGCCACTACATATTAAATATTACACATTCAAAACATATCTGGTAGGTTAAATACTCCTCCATCCTTCTTCCAGCTAAACCTCAAATTTAATTCTATCATTTTTCCAAAGGAGATAACTTTATGTCATGTTTGCTATAGCATGTTTAAGATATTTTCCTTACAGCAGTCACAGCACGTTTTTTATATTAGCAATTTAGAGCTTCTAGTAAGATGAGTCTGGGTTCTTTGTGCCTTTGAGAAACATTCACCCAATCTGCGGTCCTTTCAGCAGAAAGTTGCCTGGTTTCCCTACTAGCTAAAACATGACAACAAGCTTTCACCCCCATCAGAGGGGCTAGATGGAACACAATGGCAACTCTTTCTCAACAGTCTCTGCTGAAACCCTTACATCCTGCATGAGATGCTTTATGGGGACACATCCAAAATGCTCCTTAGGGCAGGAGAGAGACCAGGCATCCTGTTTTGCAGAGTCCTAGGCTCAAGACAATGAGCTGCAAGGAAGCTCATCCCCTTTCTATAGTTAGTCCCTACTGCTCATTTTTGTCTCACCTAAACCTAAACTCACATCTGAATCACACAAATTAGGGAGATTAGTCATCTGAGGTTTAACTTTGGCCAAAGAAGCCAAGCTACCCTAGAGGCTTGGTGCAAACACAGTCACTGCTGAGTGCTGCAGACAGGTGAGTGGATTTAGATTCAAGCCTAAACAATTAAATACATAAACTAGAAGTAAAAAAAAATAAAATAAAATAAAAATGGCTGTAACTGTCACAACAACAAGCATACTTAGAAAACAAAATCCAGATTTTACTAAGGAATCCTGTCTAGTGAATGAAGTCATTTCCCTCATATTCCATATGAAATACTTCATTTTACTAAATGAATAAACCATTCTACAAGCTTCTAGGTAACAAATAAATATTTCTACCCAGTAACTCAGGTTGGAATGCAAGACATCAAAAATACACATGGGTGAGATATGATTCAAAACATTTTGGGATGACCCTAGAGTGAACTTCTTACTCTTGAGTGCCAAGAAAATCTTGATGTTATACTAGTCCCATGAACCAACACTGCAACTCATTTAGCCAGTGACATTATTTTCATTTATTTTACAGTGAAATCCTGAGTGTTTTGCGTTTGTCGGCTTTTTTTTTTTCATTATTTATATTTTCAGCTTTTTTTTTTTAATAACTAACACTAGGTGGTGCTTTCTGATGAGAAAACCCTAGGCAAATTTTTCTTTAAAACATACTACCGCTGCAGCGCTGGAAGAAAATAAAATGGGCATTGCAATTATGGCAGTCTTTGAGGAACCATGTCACCTTATTCTCAGTCCTTGCTTTTTTTTTTTCCTGAGTAAAAGAAACTCACTACACAGTCATTAAAGTGTAAGCTGCAGGACAAAATTAAGTTCCTTACTGCCTTTTTTTTATTGTATGAAGCTCCAGTGTTATGAAGTTACTACATTTTTTTCATATTAAACATCAAAATAGTGACTGTAGTCATACATGGTATGCATATTCTATTCCTACAGATACTTAAATAAAAGGCTTAAATACCTGTAAGTATAAATATTATATGTCTGTATAAAGTACTCAATATTATTAAACAACCTTTTTTCATGGTGAGTGATAGTAAAATCTGATACTCCATGAGAAACAAAAGGGGAAAATGCAATTCGTATAATTTAAACACAGGGGTAAACAGTCTACATTAAATGCTTAAATAAAATAATAAAATATTTTTTTCTTATCTTTGCTATAAAGAAGTTAGTTGTAGCTTGCCTGGATCAGTAGCCCCTGATCCATGCATATGTTCATTTCTGACATTTCCGTTTGATAAAGAGGAAGTTATGCTGCAGGAAAAATACTGTGTGGTCAATGTTAACAATATGATGCTTTAAAAGAGCTTACTCCTCAACCCATTATGCATTCCTAATAAGCCTGTAAGCCTCAAATGTGTGTCATTTTTAATTAGATTAACAAATTATCTGCCAACACCTGCTAAGTATATTCATTCACTATGGAAAATAACTTAGTAGTTAAATAAATATAATGACCAATTATGCCTTTAATGAATCAGTGCTGCAAGTTAACATACTGGTAAGTAGGACATAGAATGAACACAGAGTAATTAGATCAAACTGAAGAACAAGCTGAGCTCTATATAATACCTACTCCTGCAAGGAGTAGCAATTAGCAATTAGTGATGTGTTATCTTCAAAACCAGCTGATGTATGCACTTGGGGAAATACAGCAGGTGACCTTCCCACAGAAAACGTTAAATTCTGCTCTCTGCAAGAACTGAGGCACTGCTGAAAGAGCTTCATCTCCCACAGAATTCCTCATTCCCTCTGTAGGCACTAATTTATTTAACAGGAATTAATTGGTTGTGACTGGAGTGAACTCGCTCTCTTTGACATATGCAACCTGCTCCTTTGCAGAAATGCCCAGGTGGCAGGACATTTTGCTAAATAAACAAACAAACAAATAAATAAATAGATGTGGGAAAACTGAACAGTGAGGTAGTGGGAAGGAAATCTCCTTCCCAAGACTACAAAGGTAATTTTGCTGATTAATTATATTTTATTAGTTAATTACATATTATATTCTCCCACTGTACCTTGGATGAGAAATTGTATGGACTAATGTTGATGAGATGAAGTACCTCCAGGGAGACTTTAGAGGGATAAAATGCTTGTTACTTTAGAAGATGGCATGTTACATCCCTGTCAAACCCCTTTCCAGAGACCACGTGGACTCGACTTCCCATTCACCATATGGAAAAAGCTCCTCCACCTTTCCAAAGAATGACAAAAAAAGAGGATCAGTTTTTAATCACTGAACTCAAGGACTAAGCGGTGTAAATTAGGGGAGTTTTCTGTAATAGAAAGCTGCAGAAGAAGATACTTTCTAGAATACAGTACTTCTGAGTTTCACTGCTATTTCTGCAAAACTGACATTTTTTATAGTGAAGTTTTGAGATATATATATATATATCAGTTTCGATTTATTTATTTATTTATTTTCCCTGATGATTGTTTTCAGATCACGTGAACCTGTTCTGAAAAATTTTAATTGTTGCATTCTATTTGAAGTTCATTTTGGATCCTTTCAACAATAGCTAGTATTCACCAAAGGTGTCAGAATATTTTTCCTTTCCACCCTCCCCAGCGTCAGAGCTTCCTGACTAGATTATATGTCTCAGGATTGATCATAGAAGTTCCAGACAGCATCCCTACTGCTGTATCAAGACAGTATGATGTCAAATACAGCTGTTACAAAATGTTTTTGCAATGCTGATAATCCCCTTGAGGCCACATTATTCATACAAAATTTTAATAATATATGTTCATTTTAGGAAAATGCTGATTATTTATTTTAATAACTTGACTTAGGATAAATATTGAAATACTGAGATATTTTTTTCAATTAAACCAGCAGAAAATAATATATATATAAATATATATATATATAAAAAGAAAGTGTCAAAGTAACACAGAACATGCAATCCTATTTAATTTGTTTTGACCTCTTTTGTAGGAAGATAAAGTCAAGCCAGGACCACAGATACAGAACTGCTCTACAAAACAGTTTTTGCCTTTCTCTGATGTTTTAATATTTTATTTGACAGTACTAAAAGTGAGCATGGAAAGGGTAAAGAGAACTTTTTCTATGCATGAAGGTAAACTGATTGGATTCAGAACATTTGAGAACTCTGGAAAAAGTAGGGTTTTCCCAGCAGCACCTTCTTCAAATGAAAAGGAAAAGATGTGGTCAGAAGCTTGATTCTCATTTCATTTATACTGGTATAAATCAGAAGTGGTGATAAATCTAGTAAAAAATGCAGGGACTTTAGAACAAACTGTGAAATGTGTAATTTACAACAGCTTCAGAATAAAACAGTGCAGTCCTAGAACTAGTCAACTCAAAGACAGGAGAAAATAATGTTGCATAGAAACAACCCAGAATAGTGCTTTCTCCTTCCATCCTAGGTCAATAGATCAAACAAGCCAGAGAAACATTATGGACACTATGATCTAGAAATATAAATAAATATAAATCTTGATAAGTAATGATTCCTTTAAGCATCAGTGAGTCTGAAAGATCGTTTCACTTTTACCAAACACCCACATGAACTAACAGTGGTTCTCAATGATTCAGATGAACTATCAGAGTAGCTTCTGAAATACTAATTCGACTATGACTGTAATTGGGTGTTTGCTTGACTTGTAAAAACTGCAATAAAACTTTAGGGTTGGGAAAAACAATTTTGTTAGCCATGTTCTCTGATTTTTTTCTTTGTTTCCCAACCTCATGAGTTGTACAGAAAACTCATCCCATTCCTTCTGCTGTCCAGTACTCTTTCCCAGACTGGATGTCTGGCTGCCTACTTGAGCTAAGAGGAGTACAAGATTCCAGGGACGTGACCTTCCCAGTGACAATGGCACATATGGTGGGATTAAAGGAAGACTATAGTCAAATCTGCTACTTACCTCAGAAGCCTATCTTAATCCAACATCTCCCCACTCTCTCACATTCTTCGGCATGTGCACAACAGAACTCACAAACAACATAGCAAAGTTATTTTTCTTCAAAAGGTTTTTGTTTTTTTCCTTACAGGCCTCCAAGGAGTTCATATACACCATTCCTGCTCTTGTTGCCAGCCAAGCTCTTCTTGACATGGTTGTCAGCATTAAAAAATTGTTTAAATGTTTGTTTTTTGTTTTTTTCACTTCTATATGGAATGCATAACAAGCCCAACCAGCCAACAAAGTCACGGTCTTACTTACCCTTCAGAGTAGCTGAACTTTTAGACATCTCTTAAAAATCTGAGTGGAAATAGAAACACTAAAGAAATACTTTCTAAGACTGAGCGCATCCCTCTAGGAGAGGTGGAATTACCACTGAGAGTTAAGAAAGGGAAATTGGTGGCTTTACAGCACAATCTCTTCTACCCTTCTATAAACCTGAAAAGTTACTTTGGAAACATCCTAAATGGAGGCTTTGCTGGTTGGCAGAGGAAGATGTTGGAAGCAAAACTGTAGAATGCTTTTGGAAGTTGCTTTTCAATAGTCTACGGGATTGATAGATTTTGTGTGGTTCCATGAGATTTGAGGACACGCTTCTTCCATCCCTTCTGCTTCCCAGCTACATGTCCAGCTGCCTGGCATTTTGAGTTGTGGTAGAAACCATTAGTAAATCTTTACACTATCATGTCAAGGGAGTTACACAATTTCTCCCTCTCTCCTTATTTAGTTATTTCGATCTCCAAACATTATTAGTTTTTAATAACAATCATCTAGGTCAGCAGTTCACACTTCTATCTCTTCCTTCTCTGTAGTTCACTGCAAGCTTTTGCTACAGAGCTGCCAAGTTCAAGATAGATGTTAGATTTATTCTTTTATCTTTTATAGTCTTTATTTTATTAGTTAAGGGGAAATTAAACCAGCCAGAAACCTATTATTCTTAGATTTAGCTAAATCAAAGTAACACGAGTATGCACATTTTACTGCTTTTCAAATCTCTTTTGTGCAATTTGATTTAATTTTCATCTTCTTGAAAGGGTATTTCTTATCTTCAAATCAGGGTTTTCTGATCCTGAAACAAACTGGAGTCAATAAGGCACAATGGCCACTAGGCCATTCTAACAACTAAATATTTTTAAAACGAACTCAGAACAACATATAGTTAAAAGCATAGTTGAAAGAAAGCTTCTTGGTGGAGAATTTGGCTAAGATGGTAGAAAGCCCAAAGGAGTAACACTGGAAATCACAGTGGCACATTAGATTATTAAAGCAATAGGAATCAAGGAGAATTTCATCAGCTCTCTGTAGAGAGCTCTTTTAGGCTACAACATTAAAGAAAAATGAGAAAAAATTACATTCAAGCACTGAAAGAAAACAAACATCTCTTTGGAAACTGCTGAATCAGGCAGTCCATGGTCTGCACCTGAGGTAAGTAGGGGAAAGTACTATCCCCAGCAAAGCTTCACAAAAGAATCTCCTTCCAATGAAGTACAACCTCAGCTGACTGCGAAAAGTCCTTCTTTGGACAACAAATTCCAAGAAATCATACATATATGATGATACAAAACACAGTAGTGATGGGGAATGACTAAGGGAACAACACAGGGTAAATCACATCTTTCCATACCAGCTGAGATGAGCAGGGATCTCCACAACTTAACTGCCCTATCTTAAGACAATCAAGGCATGCAAACTAATCCTTATGAAACAATATTCTCACTTTTTACTAGATTTTTTTTTTTAATTTTTTTTTTTAATGCTAAAAATTTGTAGCTGTAAAAAGTATCACATCTGAAAATACACAACAACTTCAAACTGGGAATATGGGGAGTCTGAGAGGGTTCCTGGATTCTGAGATCTCTTATGGAAGAGATTCATGGAGTTTGCTTCTTCTGGCTGTGAGACATATTTTCCAGTACTCACACTTTCCCAGATTCTGAAACCTCAAAGCATAACACAATGTTAACCGTACTATGATTAGGATAGTCCACCATGTCCATTCAGAAGGATAAAAACAAGAGTTTGTGGTAGTCATTCTTTTTATCTATACTGCTCTGACAAGGCAACAGTTACACTGTGTTCATTCACTCTCATGAGAAAATATACCTGTTCATTAGCATTTCCTCCTTTTCACAGAAATACATCATGCTATCAGACGACACAATCAGACAAAATTATTATTTTGTAGATTAAATTTCTCAGTAAAACCATTTACTCTGATGTATTGATTTTGTTTCTAACAAGATGCATGCATCTGTATTAAAGCTGTTCCTTGGGTTTTTAAATAAAATACGAAAGATTAATGAGATAAAAAAAAAAAAAAGAGTTTTGAAAGGGCAGCAGCAACTTGTTGCGTAAATGTTTTAAAGGAAGAAAGGACTCAGGAACTTACAATTGAATAGAAAGGAACTTAACATTTACTACTATTACAGCTAGTCTTAGTCATGTTTTTAGCTATTCACCCAGGACTGTCATGGAATATAGTCTCATATAGAAATTTCCTAACCACAACCTTGAAGTGATAGAAAAAAAATGTAGAAACCAAGACTAAACACAGTATTTCAGAAAAGCACACACCACTCATTTGTATAATAGCATCAACATATTTATTGTTTTTCACCTCTCTTTTTGTAATGGTGTGCAAATACAACAATACCTTTTCCCCATTGCCACTGCAGGTTGGGTGGTGAGTCGACATTTGTACTGACTCTTTATAGGTATTCCCAGGATGTCTCCATGGTATATTTGGAACATAATGCTAGATGGAAGTGGTTCAAAACCTGTGTATTGCTTTGAAACTAAACATTTGTACCAAATAGCAGCTGCTATTGCATTCATTTTCACCAAACTTCATGCCCATTATGCCTTATTACAAATTGAAGTGTTATGCTTGCCATTTGGAAAATCAAAGGTGAGTCACACAGCTGTGAACTCTCTGTGTCATAAAAGGGTAAAAACAAATCAGACAGCAAGCAATTCAGTCCTCTCAGACAATGGTTGTAAATATGAGCAGCAGTTGAAAGATGAACTCGGCAGAGAAAGTTCAGCCGCACGGAAGCCCATTACAGACAAGAATTCCACTTTGTTTCATAATGGCTTGAGCCTACAGAACATCAGTGTGATCCAGAATGATTGAAATGTGCAGCTTATTATTTTGACAGCAGCAGAGACTGGCATGAGCAAAGAAGCAATACTGGTGGTAGAGATGATGACCTAACACTAATCAAAGAGCAGCATTTATAGTCTTCTCACTTGTCCATATTTATGAATATGAAAAAAATATAATGTATATAATGTAATATAAGATACAAAAATCATGTTTTAACTAACTTCTCACTTCTATTTATTAAAAAAATAAAATCTTAGCCCAGCTAAATTTTTTGACATTTCCTGCAAATACACTGGAGATCTCAGGCACTTAAGGGACTTCACTTTCTGTTCTCATGCAACCATACTACCCTACTGTGATTTAGTTATATGTGTTAAGAGAATTACCTGTAGCACTGGAACCTGGAGCCCAGTCCACCACTGCTTTACTCTCATAGCAAGAGTATAAAATGTGACTAATGCATGACTGATTCATTTCCAACCTTCATACTTCTGAAGTTCCTTCAGAGAATGCCAAAGCTAATTCTGGAATACGGAAAGAAAAATGAAGGACATTACTATGGAAATTATCATTTTATCAAAACATCATGAGTATGACTCTCAGATAACCAGTTACCACATTAGATGGAAACAATAATGATAGGGAAATGGAAGAGAGAAAGAAAGAGAAACAACAATTTAAAAAACAAAACTGCCTCCTCCAACTCTTATTGGTTTCCCCCCCCTTGTTTTTTCTTTTTTTGTTGTAATACTCTATTCCTTGTCATTAACAGGTCTGTAGGAAACAGTTCTTTACCTTGTTTTTCATTAGTGTTTCATGCTCAGCTTTACGAAGGATGGGGCTGGTAACTGTTTTTACATGTGGTTGTAAAGGGATAAAATGGAACCCAACAACCAAATTGTTGACTGTAAATTTCAATAGAGAGAGTTTTACTTTATCAACTTAAATATTCACTTCAAAGTAAACTTTCATTTTCTGGTACCAGAAAATATTTATATTGAACAATGCCTACTGTACAGCTACTCCTGTACAGCTACTCTATTCTGTACTGACAGTACCAGTTGCATAGTGCTCTCAAGAGCTCTTGCACTTTTACACTTGTTTGATTTACGACTTTCTTTGACGCAGAAGAGAACACTTGCTTGAGGTAACATCTGGGCCATCATTCAAATTCATTCATAGAATTTACTTGGAAGTTTGGTACAAAAAATAAGCACATCGCCTCTCATTCAATAACAAATACCTAGCTTCCACTTGACAGCTTTGGCAAAGGATAACGTTTTCTTGGATTGTCATCTCTACAGTGGTTTATCATCATGTTCAAAAGCAGTGAGTGAGAGATTTGTGCAGATTCTATTGGCAGGTGGGCAGGTTGTTGCTAATAGCCAGTGCTTGGGTTTGGGGCCTTTTGGGGGGGGGGGGGGGGGGGGGGGGGGTGGCGGGGCGGGGGGGATGTGAGGAAAGTGGCATTTTGCTAATATTGATAACAGCTTGCATGGCTTGTGATGCTGCTATAGTTGAAAAGCATCCCTGAATTTTAAATGACGAAGCAGACTGCTCTGCATTAGAAGAGACTCATTAGCTATACACAACGACACTGTGAGGGGGATTGTTGAGGATTGTGTCAAGGGCTATGTAGAAAGGAATTATAATTTTGCTTTCTCTTGTAACTCCCTTTCCAGTAATATCTGAGCACCACAATACCTTTATATACGTTCTTAACCTTTCCTTGAAATAAATGGTAAAGACGAGGAAGTAAAGTAGAACATGACATGATCCTAATTTGTTCACGTGCTCAGATGTACCTTTGGACATCTGAGATGACGTACTTCACCCAAGGTCACATCGAAGGCCTTTGGGAAAGCAAGAGATTGAAGCTGGTTATCATGAATCCAGCTTTACCTTCCAACAGTCTGTCATCTCTCTGAAAATAAAACCCTCCAGAAAACAAGGATTCCATATTAGAAATTTGCTTTGTCATTCCAGAGACTTAGCAGCAGCAAGCAAAGTACATTTAGCTCCTAACACCTGTGTTCTAAACACACGTGTCCAGGTGTCACACAAGATGGGAAGAAATTCCTATTAACTTAAATGACAGAACAGAAATCCTTAAAACTGCAAAGGCTCAATCTTAGACTGCAATCAAGTATTTAAATGCATAATTCAGGGGTCAGAAGTGTACAGCTAACCACAGGATCTAGACGTAAGAACTGCTCAGTGGAACTACCCTGCAACATATTTTAATCTTATTACTCACTTAACTACAAAGGTATTTTTGCAAACAGAAAAAGGAAAACACATTACAAAAGCATAGACAACTCATTCTCCCCTAACACAGGACAGACATTTAACTCAGTTATTCAAAAGCTCCCAGTACTATCACTTGGATACTATAGTAAAAAGAAATGGAAGCTGTTACTTTCTATATTGAAACTCTCATATTTATTTAATGACATTTTAAATTAATTTGCAATAATCAGAAAAGAGAAAAAGTATTTTGACTTCAGACAAACTGAAATAAACCAGGAAAAATACCTCTTAGCATGTTAAAGAACCAATAATGTGGTTCTACGTGGGCTCTCAGGCTTATTTAGACACTCTTCTATTGACAGCTATAGGCTGTTGTAAGAGCCAGTTATTATTTTGCTACATGGCCCAATAGCATGGGTAAGATAATGCAAAATAATCTACTATTCACACATTAAGACAGTTATCTAGGGTATGTGAGAGAAATCATAGTTCGGTCTAACTTTCTATTTCCATTGGTTAAAGAGAAATCTAGAGGACTCAAATGAGTAGATGACTTCATTTAGGAAGAATTAAAGCAAGGCTCTTGTTGATCATACCAGTGGGGATGTTCATAGTTTCAGTTTATCACAAATAGGTAGCACTCCCAAACTAACAAGGCAAATGGCTTCCACAGGTTTTCACACAAGTAAATAAATAAATAAGATCCATCGCCACAACCAAACAAAGCAAAACCAGGTTTGGTTAGTAAAGAAACTGAATAACATAAAGAGATACATAAAGGAAATATTTATATATAATGCATTATATAATAATACATATATATATATATGAAATATATATATATGTTAACTTATGAAAGGTTAACACAAAACTCTGTTATTTCATACAGCCACTGCTATTTCTCTCCTTCTATTGAATATTCTACAGGCATGCTATGAACAACACAATTGAAAATTCTGAATGTAAATAGACTTATAGCCAGACAAAGAAGGTTACTACATCTGCATCAAATTGCGTGTCTATTTATTTTCTGGTTGGCACAGCCATAGCAAACACTAGTCTAAATTATTTAAGGCAATCTCTCAGTGAGTCATGAACATTTAAAACTTATTAGTATGTATTAGAACTTAAAATCAATGCAAAGTTTGCATATCTGCTTCCCACATAAATTAGTCTTTAAAGAATATTTTGTTCTGTGCTCTTTTAGATGAAATTCGCCTCGTTTTCTAAATGAGTGCCTCCAGCTCTCACTTATTTTAGATGCCAAAGACTTTATTTGAATAAATGATAAGCGTGGAATAGAAATTAATTTGAACCTGCCTACCACATACATTCTGTTATAGTCCTTGGCCTTCTCTTGTCTTCCTGCTATTGCTGTAAAACAGTGTTTTAGAACTTCAATGTGGTCAGTTCTTCATGAAACGCCCCTTTCAGAGACACCCCTTACTCAGAGATGTGCACCCTATTCAGCGAGAAGTACAGCATGAAAATAGCTGTCAAGAGATTTTTCATTCTTGTGTTGGCCTTGGGAAAGCCAACCAGCCCCAATATCCCCAACCACATAACACATATGTAACTACCATGAAAAGTACTTTCAGTTGTACCAAAGAAAAACTACTATATCAGAATGAACATGAGCATTTGTCACTCCTTGGAGAGTAAGGAAAGAGCCTTACTCTCTGTTGGCACCATTTTGATAGTGGGCTGCAGAGGATATAACAGTGGGATAATACTATGCAAGATTCAGGCTAGAAAGGGCTACGATGCTGGACAGCAGAACATTGCTCTTCACTTGATTGAATGACTTTTTTAAAAAAAGAATTATATTGTTATAATTTGCCGTCATTGATTTAATGCACTTCCCTTAGAAGTAAATTCCATTTAACAGCAAAAGTACTATTCCTTTTCCAGACATATAAGGCATAAGCACTGAGCACAGCCTATAGACAGCAGCAGTAGGGTTAAGGATTCCTGCCTAGTTCCTTGCAGGCAAGTTTTAATTCTTCTTACTGAGCATCTGAGTAATAGCAGCAACAGATTTTAATAATTTACGTGTTTGTGTGCAGTTCCATGCAACCTTGTTTTAGCTCAGTTCTTTGCTCCTAAAGATATGCCGTTGTCTCCTGCTTAGTATTTGACTCATCCCCTGCCATGATTTTGTTTATTTTTGTCCTGAAAAAATAGTGTTTTTCTTTTCTTTTTTTTTTTCTTTAATGAATTCCTTTTGAACTTTGCTCTTTCAGAAACATAATCTGACAGGAGAGTTTTGTACATCTGTATCATGCTCATCTTTTAGTTCTCCAGACTCATTATTTGACAGCTGGATCATTCTTATCCACAGAAATACTCTGAACATGCAGACACTGTCTGGCGCCAGGTGCACTGCGGTTACTGAATGCCAGAATCACTCGGATGGCACGCAGGACCTTCAATTATTCTAGTGTGATCTCTTGCTGTTCTTGGATTCATACCGGTTGGAAAAGTCTAGCCGGCTTGCTTGACCAATGCTCACACACTAATTTCTTACTCAAGGATCCTTCTTTTTCCTGAAGTTTGAAATAAGCTGGAAGAGTACATCACATCTGATTATTAACAATTAAGAATATAGAATGGAATTCTAGGCTTTTGACCTGCATCACAAGAAATGACATTTTGAGTTTGAATATCCTCAAAGTTGCAGTACAGAATAACAGACCATGTCACCAGCTGCTAACCAGGGTGTCTTGTCCTTGCTAGTTTACTTGCACTGTGCTGTCTGGCTAAACGTATTGGCAAAAGTGGTTCCTTTTATCTCTTAGGCACCTTAGCTACTTATTTACTGCGAACACCAGAAAGGGGTTGTCTATCAAAATCCAACTAGTTCTTAATGGGAGCCATCATGCTTTTGGGTTTATCAGATACTTGGAATTCAGCTTTCTAAAAGGAAGGTACAAGTAAAGTATGTTCCGCTGAATGCTTGTTCCTTCTGGCATTCTCCAAACTGTTGGCTCATGCCTGTTGAAAAATCAGTGTACATCACCAGATAGCCTTTATAAATATATCCTATTCCATAGGCTTCTGTGAAATAGACATTATAATTCATGTAGGTAGAAAGCTCAAATGTCAGAAAAGTTTGATCTACATTTGTGATCTCTATTTCTCAGGTAAACAAAAGCTGTTCACTTTTATTGTTGCAAAATTCAGTAGACTAGCATGCCAGGTGGTGACCTCTGTGCATCTTCAGAAATCAGCTATCTAAAAAAGTCTACACAAAAACATTCCAGACCTATGGTACCAGAAGAGTCTGGGTTCTCATTCAGATCTCACCCTGTTTAGTTCTGGAGTTGTTCACAATGGCACACACAAGATGAAAATTAAGAGGCCCATTCTTACAATGAGAAAAAGTAATTAATTTTCTAGATTTGAAATGGAAATTATAACTGACGTTAATACGTAGGGAGAAATCACTGACTTGCTGAAAAACAATTCCACAAATCAAGGTTGCTATTTCATGCAAGAGCATGGCAGCTCTTGCCCCACAGACTTCAGCATTCTTATTGTCCTAGAGTGATATAGCTATAGCTAGGGAAGGGGCTAGTAGGAAGCTCTCATCCTGGACTGAATGTGGTAAACCAGAAGGTAATTTGGGCCATAGAATTTTTGCAAACAGATTATTTCCTTCTGTCATAAACTCTATTTGCTTCTCTTTGCTTAAAGAAAACAAAAGCAGATGAAATAAAAATAAATTACAACTTCTGCTATTTTTGGCACGTGTATGAACTTAGAAATACGCAGTTGGTAACCCAGGAGAGAGCAGACATCTGTTAAATTCATGCAGTCGATATAAGGTAAGTAGTGACAACTTATGCTCCTTACACAACCCCACAGAACTACGTTCCAGGCCCTTACAGGGAGCCCTTCAGTCCTCACCCCCCTTCACCACCATGTACAACAAAATCAACCAGCTGGGTAGACTCTGGGGTGCTGACTGCCACGCAAAGAGCAGGGACCGATCCCAACCTGGTTTCACAGCAGGACCGAACGTCCATCAGAAGGCACGGCTTTGTGGCTGGAATTCCATAAAAGCCCATACTCAAAAGGGTCCTAACTCAGCTGCTCATTGCCAAAGATTCTTGTTAGTTGATTGCTTAGTCGAGAAAACAAATTTGTTAAAATTAATTGCCGATTTGTTTGTTTCAGCTTTTTAATAGGAACAGGCTTTTCTTCCGAGAGACTGTGAAGTGCATGCAAACGTCTGGAAAATTCAGCTTTTGCCCTGAAAATGATTCAGAACAGCTATGCAGCTGTTCTCCTGGAATATTTTCAAATGTGTTCAATAAACCTTAAAGATTTGTTACAGAGTGGTGACAGAATTATTTTGCTTGACTAACTTCACATTTTCATGAACTGTGAAAGCTTAAACTTTGAGAGAAGATAGCTTGTACTGATTTGGATGATTAATAGGCAAGAAGTTTTAAATGAAGAGCACCACCAGGATTCTAAGACACTGACACCACCACTCTCTTAGTTATTCCGGCCTCAAGAAGCTTGCTTTCCAAGGACAGCTGCATAACGCTCTCCGTCCTCAGGACCTGTACATTTTCTATCTCATAGTTGCAAAATTCAGCTGCTTTTTTTTTCTATAGCTGTTCATGACACATGAGAAAAGGTAAAGAAAAAAGCCTGAATTAGCACACATTTTCATGATTTTAAATCAATCCTTATTAGTTTAAGCTCATCTTCCTGATTTTCAGTCATTGCTCCCAAAACACTTTCTAGATGTTTTCAATGAATTTATACTTGCTTCAGCTGTTTCCTCTTGCTAAGCATGGCCCTAATTCAAGCGACCATTTAATTGTTTTTTTTTTTTGTTTGTTTTTTTTTTGTTTGTTTTTTTAATTTAAACATGTCGTTAAGCTTTGTGAACATTAATTTGTCACAGAGGTAACATTAACAGCCCCAATTCAGAAATGGACATAACCCCTTGTTGAAAGATGGCCCTCACTAGGATGCCTTCCTCAGTCAGTACTTCCATGTTATGGTGTGAGATTTTCAAGGGCACTCAAATTAATTTAGCAGACCAAATGTTGTTCACTTGCAGGTTGGCATTTTTGAAAAATTATGCTGTTGCTGAACAAGGCTGGATTTGGAGATGGTTTTGAAAAGCTTTGCTGAATTGCAGCCTTATTCTGTTCATCTATTTCAGCATAGAAATGTATAGTCCAAGCTTCCAATTTATTTCTGGCTCTCATATTTCTTCTCTCACATTTCTATTGGTAACCACCACAAGCCATCTGCTTCCACCTGCTTCATCCTCTCCTTCTATAACATAAACTTCCAGTGTATCCCTGAAGGATATCGTCTAGCAGGGGATAAAACAAAGTAGCATTTCTTTTAAACATTCCTTTAACTTGATGTCTTGGGACTGGATTTCATCCTAACTGCTGAACAACGCAGCCTCCCACAGATTGTGTCCTTCCTGTCATGAAGCAGCCAAAAGCAGTTCTGATAAGCACACACCACCGCAAAGTGCTGCCTTCTCTGTCCTGTAGTCTGCATCTCTGACCAGTATAATTCAATAAACCGTATTCTCATCTTCCCTTTATCTCCCTTTCTACTGATAGTTCTGTGAACAAATCAAATATGTTCATTTTTTTCTACAACAAATGGCATTCTCTTCCAGGTCAGAGTTGGTGATTACTGTTCCTCATGTCCATCACTTTTACCTTCTCAAACATCTCTCTCCTCTTACAAACACTTTAATTTTGTGCTACTTTTCTTGCCTCGGATGCATCTAGCTGCTAAGACTCGGTCAGAAGGCTACCTCCTGTTTTCACCCCTGGATATCTGCTTACTGAGCCTTCTGCATCCCTAGCCTGCAAACTCCATCAGAAATATGCAGCCAATGAAAGATGAGTAGTGAGATGGAAGCATTCAAACTGCTCCTTTAGCTCCGGAGAGAACAGTTTTGACATTCCTGCACTTTTATCACCATGGGCTTAAACTTCATATAAGCATCTATAACCTTTCCTAACTGAAAGACACAGAGAAAATCCAGGCACAACTCACTGGTGACTATGCACGTTATATGCCCTACTCTTATGCCAGTCTGATGAGTCTCCTGCAGATTATTTCCACAAGCAACCTTAATTGCAGAAACATCTTTTAACAGCATGCATTTGACTTCCAAGTTATCTAACTAATAATTTACACGCTGTAAAACATGACCACTATTACTCAATCAGAGACTGGAAAATGATTTCATGAGATGCAGATAACCAAAGAACGGGAATTTTAATGACAAAATGCATCTGCTTCGAAGAGTTTAGAGCCTGAAAAATGTTCACAGAAAAGTACTAGAGAACACACAGGTATCTACAGCTTAAAACCGGACCACAGATAGGTCCCACTAATCTCATCACTCATCCCAAAAATATGATGAACAGTATCTCATTTGTGATTTTTCCCTTAAAACTCAATTGCTACTTCTGTTCTGCAACATCCTGTAAAGTCTCCACTATGGAGATGGAAGATGGAATAGTTCTGGAAAACAAAGCAGACCAAAATATTCTGGATGGTTACTTGATCAAAACCATTCACCATTTTGCAATGTATTTAATCCAAAAATTAAATTGATTAGGAAAACATTAACACTGGAATACTTAGATTATCTGTCAAATAATATTTTGCATTCAAATGTATTTGATTATCTAAATGTAATTAGAATATTTAAATTTTAAAACATCACAATTCTAAATTACATGACTTAATTTTTGGATATGAAAAATGTTTCATTTCATCTCCCAAAAAACCTTTATATTTCATTTCACTGCAATGACTTAAGGCTAGGATGAATTGCCCTCTACATGTTCCCATTTCTTCCCTGGTCTTTGAGCAGATGAATCTAATTATCTAATTTAGATGAGATTTCAAGTTTCATACGTAACATTAATAAGAGGAGAATTAAAAAAATGAAGCAAACCTATTTGCTCTTTCACAGTTCTCATTTCTCTAAATGGGAATACAGTCTTGTTTCCCTATGGCCGAACAGCAAGTTCTTGGCACAGGATTCAGTCACATTGTTTGAAAGCTTTGTGGTTAAACAAGCTTTCATCTGGCAATGGAGCAAGGCTTACTCTGAACACTGAGACTTAGTTCTAGTGTGATCCTATCATGAAATAAGAACTCCCAAAACAAAGAGCTGAACATTTGGGAAAGCAATTTTTCAGCTATCAGAAGCTGGAATCTCCAGATGACATATTACTGACCGCTGAGTGGCAGTGTAAGGAAAACAATGGCAAAAACAAAGTGAAAATCCATGCAGTCTGTTGCTGAATTCATAACGTCACAGAAACTACACGAGCATTCCAACAAAATATCCCCATTTGGAAAGACATGTTTTATCAGAGAACACGTGCCATACTGTGTCCTAGCCATGTTAGCTGTTTACAGTATTCCATATACAAAGGATTTAGTAAGGAATCTGCATCTGTATCTTAAATACATACCGTGTTTAAGAGAAGATTAGAAAACCTTTAGCTTCTTTAAGAAAATTCGTAGAAAGTTTGTGGCTGTCTGTTAGATTATATAGGACTTTGCCCAAAAAGCTGAAGGACCATAAATCAATGTGTCAGTAAGATGGATATTGTGAAAACAAACAAACAAAAAAAGAACAAAACCCAGCATTCAATACCAAGTGAATATATAAAAATAAATAAATAAATAAAACCTTCTTGAAGAAAGTTCTGGAGCTGAGGAATATCAGCAACACGTATTGTGTTTGTTATATACAGCTATAATAAAATAATTGCCCAAAACAGTAACCTTGAGCGTGGGTTTTTTTGAGCTTTCCAATAACACTGCAAAAACAGACAAAAAAAAAAACTTTCTGACACCAAGAACTATGAATTACCTCTATTAAATACCAGAAACACAGACCAAACTTCAGATACACAAGTTTAAAAAGTAAGTGAAGAGAAAACTTCAACCAAGCGAATAGATTAAGTAGTTGCACTAAGGTTTATTAATGAGAGCCCAAAATAGACATAATGGGCTACCATTCATAATCTAGTAACACCTATCCACCCACCTTCTGTGATCAACAGAAATCAGGAAGAATACAAAAACACATTGGGATGAAATATTAGTGTTACCAAAAAGGAATTCAAATACAATCTCACAGTTCTTCAGTTTGCACGCTTCCCTCTGATCGTTAAATACTCCACTGTATTAAGGATTATTGACTAAAACAGCACGAGAGGAAAATTTAAAAATTGAATGTGGAAACTGAGAAAATATGTCTTGTTTGCAAATAGTTAATTTAAAAAAAAAAAAAGTAAAATATGAACGCAAGGAAGAAGTTGCAGTGCATTGTATGCAGAAAAGTGGTAACAAATGGCTGGGTGCAAAAGTCCACAGGCTAGGAAGACAAAAGCATAACAGAAGTCTCTTTCAAGATACAGTATTTCTACACAAAAGATTAATCCTTCCTTCTTTTATGCTGCTGCCTAAGATGTGGGTTCATGTGCAACTTAAACGCATCTGAACCCACACTCACATCTGTACGTCCCTGCCCTTTTTTGTGTCACCACTAGAAATTGTTGGTACGTGGCAAGCCAGATCAAGTTGCTGATACAGCTGAAAGTTAATTTGTTTTCTTCCTTCTGATGCCTGCATGGCCACACAACTGCTAGTGCCACCAAGGAAAGCGGTGCACAATCATTCCTGGGTATGAGGAAAAGATGGGATTGCCCTTTTCAGCAGCAGCTACAGGCTCTTTGAGTGATTTATGATAGCAAACCTGGGAAAGTAAGATTGCAGAATAACCACATTTTTTCTAATCTTTCCTACTAGTCTGAATTATGAGAGGCCTGAAACACACAGTTAGAGAAGTTGCAATCAAGTAGGCCACAAGCTACCGAGCACCAGAAAGCAGTCTTCCAAGACAAGCAGCTCAGTGCATTCACAGACTTTCTGTGCAAGAAGTGTTGAATATATGCTGCCTGTCCCTCTTTGGAGTTATTTATTCTGAATGCAACAGACAGAACAGGACATGAATCATGATGCAGGAATTTATGTATACTGTGTTGTAAAACATGAAGCCAAATACACAATATCGATGTAATTAGGCAAAAATTAATACCACACAATTATCTTAGCACAGCCTCTGCAGGGAAATTAGAAAAGTATGCCATAAAAAGAAAAACCCCAATAATTCTCAGTCTGCCTGAGTGGGCAACGGCAGATTATCAAAATGGCCGACAGCTGGCGCTGTGCGCCAACAGCGCTGGCCTCCCTCTGACCGACCGATAGGCTCGTGGCCTCCTGCCACATTACCTCAGGCCATCATCTGTTCAGGTATTATATGCTAAAATGGATCAATGTGAGTAAATTTAGGATTATTTAACAGCAATTCATGATCTCACTCAGGAAAAAAACTCTGAAGACGATGCCACTGGCAACAATATGGGTTGGATCCTATGGACACACCACAAAAACAGGGCAATTAAATGAAGTATACCAAAGCCATCATCCAGTTTCCCACTTCTTCATAATGCAATTAAGGCCACAAGAAGCTGATTAGAGAAATTAAAAACAGCTGTGGAAAAGGACAGATGAAAACTATGCGTGACCTGTGCTGAGGGATACAGAATGCCCTTTGAATTTGTCCTGAGATGTTGACTTACGTCCGGGGAGTGTGACCAGACTGAAGGAACAAATTATATCCCAAACCCGAATGTGGTTTATACTGCATGACCCACTGGCTCAGCCAAACCCTCACTGTGGTTCAGGGAGGACTCACACACTTACCTGGGGAGGCCAAATGTCACCAACAGTGTTACAGGGGCATCTGTAATCCCCTGCAGAGGCCTTTCAAGCTTGAAGGGCAGCCTTTCCCTCACAGGCACCTGACAAAAAGCCCAGCCACCTTCTACCTCAGAAGTATCTGCAGTGTTACTCCTCACTAGGAAAGCATTTTTTTTTATATTTTTTTTTATTTTTTTTCACCTTAAAAGCTGCATTTCTCTCCCTGGCCATGTGGCACTTAGGGGAGCTCCCATCAGTGTGTTCTGGAAGATTCAGGCCCCATTTGGGCTGTCTTCCCCATCCCCCACATGCAGACACACCTGGAGCAAATCCTGCCCTTCATTCCTCCCTCCCTGCGGTTCAACAGAGCGACAGCTCTCCTGCCTCTGGAGAACCCCCTGCTCCCCAGTACTGACAGAGGCCCACCTCAGGTTGCCTCATCCTGACGGTCAGTGGCCCAGAAACTCCGTATGCCCTCCAAACCTTTTGAGTTTAGCATAGATTAATTTCTTTATGATTACCCATGCCAAATCTTCCCTGCTGCCTTTTATCCCAGTGTCGTGGGGGGCCAGAGGTATTTAGATATTTTGAAAAATCTTGGTAGCATCTGAGCACAGATTATCACGTTTGTTAACTCTCTTCTGTGGGTCACTGATGAAAATGGTACATACGACACCCATAATTCATCAAATTCCCTTCCCTAAATTTAAGTATCAACATATTGATTCTATATAACCTGCTTTCCCCTTGCCACCATGTTAAACCTAATGGCCATATGGTCACTACTACAGGGCCTCCCTCCCACTAATACCTTCTAAGATTGTTAATTATTTGTTATGAAGCATCCAAGTATGGCTTTCCTGAGACAAGGCCTGGGCAGGGTTTGGGAGGCAGTAGGCCCCAGATGATTCCAGCAGGCTATTTTTCACATAATTCCTGGCAATTAGTGACTGCATATAAACATCTCTAAATGCAGGACTGGCCAAGATAGCTTTCTGGTGTAGTGCTCGTAAGGATACTCATGAAATATCACCAAATAGACGTGAATTGACAATGCTTTATTGTTTTAGTCAGAAAACGCGTACTCCAATAGAAATAAATCAATGTACTAGACAACACTGAAAAGTGCACAGTGACAGCAAGATCATGACTGAAATGAAAATTTGTGAGAAACAAACTGCTAGGAAAACAAAATTTTAAAACTGCCACTTAGCCTCAAAGAACCATTTGCAGCTCAATATTTTCCAGAGATCATCATAATGATTGCTTTAAATCATTGGGTCAGGGTCAACAGGAGCCTTTTCTATACTCCTGCTTAGTAAGGGAGCTCTTCTCTTTTTTCCCCCATCACCTTCTCTCCTTTGGTTCTCTTCCTGAACAAGCACTTTTTTTGTCAGTCTTACCAATCTCTCTCATATATACTTTTGCACTTTGTTTTAAGCTGCTAAAGCAAAGGCACTGTTTATAATTTGATGAACAGTTTACCTCATACATGATGCCTTATTTTAGAAAATGACGGCATCCTCAGCAGTGTGCACATTGACTGGCTAAGCACTGGCTGGCTGACAACCCCCTGAAGAGGCCGTCCACAGGTGGCCATTACAGAAAAGTATTTCCAGTCAACTTTGGTGCTATTTGAAGCATCCTTGGTGATTTGATTGCAACTATCAAATCACAGTTTGTCAAATTTTCAGATTACAAAAGGACTGATGGGGTGATAGATAACAAGGGAGAAACAGTCAGTTGCACAGAAAAAAAATCAGATCACTTGAAGAATTAGACACGTGCAAACTCAATGCTGATGTAAAAGCCAAACAAAGTCAGATATCAAAGAACAACACATCAGGTTTTAATTAAGATGGGAGAGCCTATTTCAGGAAGTAGCAGCTAAAAACATAAGGGTCACAATAGACATGCAGCTAAAACATCAGTTTGCAAAGCAATGCCATAGAAAATGAAACAAAGAAGGAAAAAAAGCAAGGATAGTGTGTTCCTCACATAAATAACGAAGTGGGGAGATTTTTTTAATTATTTTTTATTATTTTAATTATTTTTAATTATTTTTAACCTGTCTGTAGACCACTGACTGCAAAACCAGCTTTAAGAGGAAGCAGTTTCTGGCATGTAGGCAGGAGATGGGCCTGTGCCTTCTTAGAAGATGGAGTTGCTTCATTCGAATGAGAGATTAGCTCAGCAACAGATGATCGAGTTGTGACTTGCTTACAATGCACATGCATTGAAAAACTTGAGAAGACAAAACTGAGTGCTACCTTGTTCTTTAATTCCAAAGAAGTTACAAGAACCACCAGTAGCTATCAGCTCAAGGTAGATCATGTTAGGTTGAGGAAAAAAAGTCTTAATTTCTCAGCAGTAATTGTTGTTGTTATGTGCAATTGGAACAACATATAATAAGAAACGATGAATGAGAAAACATTTATTGTCTTCCAACTAAGCATCATAGTCAAACAGAAGGGTTTTGAGTTGCTCAAGTGCAATGTTATGACCTTTGTTATAAAAACTATTATACTAAATGAGCTAACAGTTTCTTCTAGACTTAATGGCTGATTTTTTTTTCTGTTTCCATATGAGCACTGTGGAAAAAAAAAAAAAGTGGTCTTGAGAAAATCTTCCATCAACATCCCTTCCTTCATCAGCAAGGGCAGGCAGCACAGCTTTTAACAGCTTGCCAAAAACCCACATTTTTTCTTTGCATTGCTTAATGTGTATTGCAGATAACAATGCTCTGAGACCTCCTTGCTCTGCTTGTGCTCCAGAGACAGAGCAAACATCTGGCACAGAGACCTTGGGAGAGCCACAGGTGGCCAAGAGCTGCTTCATTTGCCTAGAATTTCTTGAATTAGGAACCACTGACATCTGAAAATCTGCTTTGAGTTTGACAGAACTCAGAGACGTGTGCTGGAGCTGTGTTTCTCAGTATTGCTTAGCAATTCCTATTAAGGGTGAAATTGGACTTTCGATCCAACTTAGCCTGCCAAGATATACAAAGGTTTTGTGACTTGAAGAACCCATCTCCGTAAATTGTAAATTCTGGTTTATTTGCATTCTCCTGGCTTTCTTCCTGCCATCTCACAACTCTTCAGCTAATAGAGGGAGTATCACCTCCATGTAAGCCTGGAGGCAACAATTTTATCCTGCTTTCTTGCAGAAGAGGATTAGAGCAAAGGGAGTTTCTCAAGAATTAATAAAAAACAATAATAATAAAAAATGTGAAATAATGTTTAAATTCCAGGAACTGACAGTATAAGAGAGGAACAATAAGGGCATGTTTTTGTACCAGGAGATACGGTTTCTGACTAAAAGCTGGATGCTGACTAAAAGAAAAGCTTTGCAGTTTGAAATAAAAGCTTTGATATGCAGATATCAGGACAACCCAAACACTCCAGCTTAAACTGAAAACAAGCAAATGAAAACAAATAAAACAAAACAAAACAACAAATAAAAAAACAACTGTTCATGACTGATGCTGGGAAGGAAAGTAAGGTCTAGAAATACCCTTAGGTTTTAGTTTGTTTTATCTATCTCTGTATTTCTTTTGTGTTATCCAAAATGAGGAGTAACTTTTTTTAGAAAACTCACGCAAAAGCTGCTTTCAGTACTGCATGTTCTACTGAGCTAACCATAAATCTAGAAGTACCTCTCAGGTGAAATCCTGGAACAGTTTTCGGAGAGTTCAGGAAGTTAGAAATTAGCTTTAGTCATGAGGACCTGTAGGCAGAAGGCTCCCATTTCCATTGCAGACCAATTTCAGCCGAGAAACATAGTCTAATGTGGATGGTGTTGGCCTATGCAGGTCAAGCGAGGCCCAAGACTTTAGATGGTGCTTTAGCATGAACAAGACTACTATGTAGAAAAGGGCCTTTTACTGACTATTTTAAAATCTCTGGGTAAAACAGGAAGCTGTGTGACAAGTAACATAGAAGCGTTCACCTTGGAAGACTGGCATAATGGAAAATAGAACTACAGCACTCAAATTGTAAGTTCGCTATCAGCTTCCTCATTGGTAAGAACAGAATGAGAGCAATTGTGCTTTGACTACTTATTTTCCTATTTAAAAAAAAAAAAAAAAGTGTTGGACATCTTTTTTCTTCTTTTCTACTCTAGAATAGAAATTTATAGCAAGCATCTACCATGTTTTTCCCTGAGAACAAAGTATCTGAAGTTCTATGGCAACACTCAGAAAGGAGCCCTGTGCAAATGACAGAAAAGTGAAATTCTCAGAACTCATTTATCTTTGTTTCCTTTTGACAGGAAAATCATGAAAGGGTAAGATCTTTATTAAATATATGACATCTGCCTAGTAAATGTAGGCGTGATCACTGCAAGATATAAGTAGGAGTGGATTTATAGGCAGATATAGTATCTTTAATGGGACTAATGGTATAGTCTAATAAAACAGACCAGCTTTCAGGACATGCAGGCTGAAGCTTCGATCCTCACAGTAAAACATAACTTGAAACTAGTGATTCAAGTTTAACTTTTGCAAGTTAACAAACTACACCATCAAAGAAGATTGTACCTGCAACTGAGGGGGGCAAATAACCCTAAAAAGCAAAAACTTGCAAAGTCATAAGTTCCTATTACAGAGGGGAATGTTGTGTTTTGTCACAAAAACTGAGGAATTGCTGAAGGCTCAGGAATATCAAAAATTATAAAATGGCACAGAACCAATATATTTATTGATCCTAAAATTGCTGTGTAGCAGAATCACTTCTGTCTCCTGCACTGTAATGAATAGTATAATCAAGTTTAAACAGGTCTTTATCTGCATTTAACTTTTAAAACTGGTGTTTGTATTTCAGTAGATAAGAAGCATGAAAAAAGTACCTGAAAGTTTGTCTGGTCTTTTGCAATTCAAGGTCTCATAACAGACATTACTTCTTCCCCTGGATTCAACAACATATAGATTCAATAAGAAAGTTCCAGAAGTAGAAAGGAAACAGAAACCTTTAAATCCATAATTAAAAAAATAACTAAGGAATAAGAAATAAGAAGAGGGCAAGACCTCTTGTGTGTCCTTCCCTTTTGCAAATTGAAAAGTTCCTTGATCCAGAAGACTAGTATTTTGAAATGGTTAGGAGCATCTTCTTATGCTCAAAGAGACACATATGGTTGCAAAATACATATTTAGGAGATCTTCCAAAGAGAAGAAGCTTTATTGGGGAAAAAAAAAAATTAAAACATCACTCATTTCAGCTTCTAATACAAAAGACACAACATCCTAGGAGAGGTTTCTCTCACTGGTGTCTATCTATCGCCCCTTATTTGACAACTAACAACTCGTTTCCACTTCTGTGGGTGATGGGAATACCAAGTAATGTAAGACATCAGACTCTCCAGACCTCTGCTTTCCAGCTTAGATTCAGCAGGAAGCTGGAGGTCATGGATCTCACACAAGAGGAATTTTCTGAATTACAACTATGGAGGTTTTTTTTTGTTTTTGTTTTTTGTTTTTCTTTTTTTAATGTCAGAGTGGTCACTGAAAATGAAGCTCTGAATAATATTCATTAATGGGGTAGAGTTAAAGATGTGAGAGGTACTAAAGTATATACTTTTAAAACAACAATAAGCAACTATTATTAAAATTCATATTTATTCTGAAACACTCTTGTGACAGTGCAAAGAACTTCAGGCTAAAACAAATTCTTTTTGAAGCACTGCTGATCCTTCTGAGAAGACAAATTAAACTAAGCTCACTGGAATTCAAAGCACCCATAATGGTTTTCCCAGAGTGAAGTAGAAGACCCAAGTAAAGTTGCATATGACAGGTAAAAAAAAAAAATGCAGGAAATCAATAGAATCTTAGAATTGTTTGGGTTTAAAGGAACCTTAAAGATCACCTAGTTCCAACCCCCCTGCCATGGGCAGGGACACCTCCCACCAGACCAGGTTGCCCAAAGCCCCATCCAACCTGGCCTTGAACAGGCATGTAAAAAGGTGTGTAAATTGCAAGCTTTGTACTGGTAGTGTTCCCTTGTGTATTTGTGTGTAACTACACAGACACAAGCTATAAAATTGGAAGACAAATGACAACTGTTTTGGATGTACAGAAGGAAACAATGAAAAAAAATCAGCAAGTCACCAACATAACAGTTTCTGGCAGAACTGGGATTTCAACTTAGGTGTTCTGGAAGCCAATTTAATACTCAAAACATCCTTTCCTTTTTTAAAGGGCTTTTTCCAATGGGGGTTTATTTATGCAAGTAGAACTTGGCAAACATTTTAATAGCCACAGCATCTGATGCCAGGCTGTGCTTTACCCAGGTAGCTTGATTACATGGAGGAGCTTGGTTTTGCTTTGTTCCATTTCTAAACAAGCCCTGATAGAATATTTAGCTCAGCAGGATCCATATCCTATTAATTCCCATGAATGATATGTAGTTAGTGTACCATAGTACGTTCAAATTTGTTCTAATGTACCTTCAGTTGGATGGCAGTCTGCTTTGTAGAAGCTTCAAAACAACTTATTTTAAACATTCCTGCAAAAAATGCTGCAGTTCTTCTCTGAAAGAATTCTCTGCAGGAAAATTGCAACCTGGAGAAAAAAGGGGACTGTGAGGGGGTTCATTTTAGCCAATGTGTGTTGCATATTTCTCATGACTATATCTACAAAGAATATTTCCTAAGGAAGAAGGTTTTGTTTGTGGTTGTTTTGTTTTTTTTTGGTAGGATTTCCATCTCATGGTCACCAGACATTCCCATGTGAGATAAACAGGAATGAATAAAGATCCTAAATTCCTTTAAGCATGCAGAATTAAAACCACTGTGAGGTTTATAAACTAACATGCTTTTGAAAATCACCATAAAGGAGCCAAACAGTCTAGCTTCCCCTTTGAATATCACTCTCAGCCTCAACGAGACACATTTTTTTGTTCAACTTTCTCACAACATTCACCTAACTGCACTTGCCAGCATGTTTTGCCAAAATAGGAAAACTTCTGCAGAAACCATCTGCTTGACATTGCTTACATATAATAAAGTATCATTCAATACAATGTATTGGAAATGTTTGGAGATCTTTACATGGGAACCAAAATCAGCAGTGCTGACTCAGGCAGATCTCCCCCCTGATGTCAGTGGGAACCGTACCTGACTGAGTACTGCTGGATCTGATACAGAGCTTGCTGCGTAGTGATTGCCGCTGAGTGACGTGAGAACATATGGTTATAGTTTAACAATACCAACTGTAAAGGAGATGAGAAGGAAATTTTATAGCATTTCTGGCATGCTGCTCTTTTATAACTAACAGAAACACCCAAATGATTCATAGAAATCTGCTTCTGTAACAGTTTTTCCCAGCTTCAAGTGAACACTGAGAAACTATTGCGAAGTTAGATCCTACCTCAACGGGAACAGTTTGAGTCAATCTGTTGAGATAAAAATGTGGAACACTAGAAAGACCACATGTAAAGTCTTAATTTAAGTTTTATGATTTCTCTCCAGATTGTATTATATTACCTCTGGATGAGAACGCAGACATTTCAGTATATTCTGCTTGGTCCAATCTGAAGTAGAAATAAATTCTTCACAGTACTGACGTTGTCAGGCTAGTGGTAGCAACATTCAGTTGCTATACGAAAGGATAGCAACTTCTCAAATTGCACCCCAAATTTAGGTATTACAAAATTACAGCTTTCATAAGTCTAAAAGTCAAGTGCTACAAAACATCACTGAGATTACAGCCCTTGTGAACTGCGATCACAAAAGCAATGCCTCTAGGTGGATAAGTTCATTCCCCTTCCCCACAACAGTTGTAAACTGATAAAGAAAGACAATGCTTGGAAAATAATGAAGAGAAGCTTACGAAGGTGTCCACAATCTTAACCACAGCTTTAAGGTAAAGGATTCTGCACCTTCAATACTTCAGAACTACAAAGGGGCTGTATAAAAGACCCAAAGCCCAACAGCAGGTGAAATTCTTCCTATTACAACACACTAATTATCATGTAACCATCACAAAGGACACAACTTGGTTACAGGTCCCATACACATGCCCTTTTTCTTTAAATTCCACAATAAAGATTCATGTGTTTTGCTCTAAATAGTTTCTATTAGTCTTGGCGTTATCAGCCATGGGAACACTTCCAGATCATGTCTCAAAAAGCTATACTCCTCTTGCACAGACAGGACATAAAAGCTGAAAATCCCTGCACCTACTGCCTATGTTTCTTTGTGTGATGAAAGCCAAAAGCGGTTGGAAATCCAAATACACAGATACAAGAGAGCTCTTACAGCAAATCTGGAAGTAGTACAGCATTACGATAAGCAATCATCCTCTCTGTTAGATATGCTGGAGGGTGGACTTCTTGGTAGGCACACTTAGCCTTCCAGGACAGAGAGACTAAGAAGTTTCAACTGCATTATAATTTAGTGTATGACCTCTGTTTAGGGTGAAAGCCAATGCATCATCACCTTATAAATTATTGCTCAAGTCACTCCTGAAGCAGACAGTAAACAATGTTTGCATTCCGGTAACGTGAGCCTTAAGAATGGAGCCTAGAAACACACCACCCAGGCTGGAATTCTGCAAGACAGAGAACACATGCTTTCCTGGTACTTTTTGTGGGCAAGTATTCCAACTGCTTGCTCAGCCTCTCTGCTTGGATCAGTCTTAGCAATGCAGACAGGCACTCTGGCTTCCCGATAGCCTTCTTGGAAGAGAATCTATTTGCAAAGGGGTGTTTAGCACAAACACTGAAGTATCGTTATTATTCTCCATAGTATATCCTCCTTCATAAGTTTTCTGTGGACAAAGAAAACTAAACCAAAAAGACTTTGGCCCCTCAAAACAGGGCCCTATGCCTACGTGAAAGGGTGTATCTACCATCCACAGAATCACAACAGCACATCCAGGGGACAGGAAAAGAATAAAGCTAGTACTCCTGGGTGACAGTTATGTTAGGAAAAAAACGTTTGAAAGTTAAAATAAAGACATTTGGTATAGAGGAATCACCATCACAGAAGAGATACCAACTGCAATTTCAATCCTATTGTAAAATAACTGGGTTAATTAACACAGAGAGGCACCATTCATTTGTCTCACGGTATCAGTTCCCACTTTACTGTCACATTAAAAAGCTGTTAGCCTGGGTCAATTAAGAGCAAAGGAGAAGACAACACTTCAACAGTTGTGTGTGTCACTGCTATTATTCAAAGGAACCTGAAGTCTAGTTATAGACACTACAACACTAATTTTGGAAAACGCTTACCTAAAATGGATTTCAGAGGAAGAAAATTAAGGTCTACCAGGATTACTATGCCATTCCTGAACAGCTGCTTGCCTGGTTTATGAAAGATCACCTGATACAGCTCTACTTTTCATTTTGGGTACGTTGTTATATCTCCTTCCTCCTACGTACCTAGCAAGACAAAAGGTTCAAATTAAACAAAGCAAATGGGAAAAGTAAGAAATCTAGACCACAGCTGTAACTTCTTCCCCTTTACAAGACTAAGGTATGGAATACAGCACGCACCCCTCACCCTAAGTGAAACATTTCCAGAAATAAGTTGGTGCTGAAACATGCATCAACTTGCATTGTTAAGCCCAGAGAGGCAAATCCTTGTTATTTCACTTTTGACATCCCTACATTACCTTGCCCTTGCTCCTCCCACTCTTGCTTATGTTGCTATAGCTTTTTAACCTCGTTTCTCTTTTCTGATTTAATCTGTTAATTCTGCTCGTTGACGTGACTGAGAGAAGGGCAACCATCGGCATATGTCAGCGTATGTGCCTGTATCACCCATGAATGGTGGTCAAATGTCAACTTACCTCAATCACGGAGTCTCAAAGTGCAATTTAGCACAAAGCTGAGGTGTTGTTTAGAGAAATCTGGCTAGAAATGTGTTAAAAGAAGAAGTCTTCAGTACAACTGTACGCAGAGGGAATGGGACACTACACTGCCTGCGATGTGATTGTCTTCACTCACACGTGAACGCAAAGCAGCAATTCCAAAATTGTGCTGGACAGAAACATTTACAAAGCTGCAGGAGGAACTAGCACTGCATACAGAGTTGAAGTTTATGTTATTTAACACTTCATCAAAGGAGACAAGTTTTATTTTGGACAGTAGACTTTATTAGAAATTTTCTCCTCATTCATCAGTAAATTCACATTAAAATATGCTGAAGGCAGCTCAGTCTAAACATTTGACATCCTGCCATAACAACAACTTCCAGTTTAAAAACTAGATAACTGATCGGGCAGATAACTTGAAACATGTAAGAAATGCAAATAAGAAAGCAGCATCTTAAAAACAGGATGAGCCTGAAAAATTAATACATTTCAGGTGGAGATGGGGAAAAAACAACAAAATCAGTAACCCCGAGATGGGTAACAGTTAAATGAGAACTCCACAGACTCTAAACAGATAAATAAACATTATAGCCACACATACATTAAAAAGAGAACCAAGTATTTAGAGTTCATACCACATAAAAATTATAAATTTATTCAAATAAAAAAGTGACAAGCTTTCTAAAATACAAATATCCTAAATTCTTGGGCTAGTGAGCACTTTGTTATAAACTGCAAAACTTTGGAGGGACTAGATTTGGTTTTGAAAACAATAGACTGCACTTCACTTACCATGTCCAAAAGTTGATCTTTCAGACACATATACCAGTTTTTCCTCTCATGTTTTTAAATCGCAAACTGTTCTAGACAATCTGCCTAGATTTTTTTTTTGAATGTCAGAACTTTTAGATATTATAGGCCTGATTATATTGAGTGCAGAGCACTCAAAGCTCTTCACAGCTCTGGGGATTTAAGGTCAGATTTAAGCATTTTCCAAAAGTTACTATTGAGATTTTTCCTTTGCTAACTTATTATATCTATTGGGGTGGGGTTTAGGAGAGACAAAGAAAAAAAAAATATATTATTGAAGAATGCTCTGTTCTGCATGACAGGAGACCTTGCAGGTCAGATTTTCTCTTGGCATTTCTCAGAGACATCAATGAAAAAACAATACATGACAGCTGAAGATAATGGCTTTCATGACTGTAAACATAACAGGCAACAGATAATACATGAATCTTGATCAAATCAATGTTTTCACATTCTTTAGTAGTCCCCCGCAGTGATCTGCTTCCACTGATTCAGAAAAAATATATATATTAAAAATTAAATAACACTTGAGTGTCCATCACGAAGATTTATATTTTGCTGTAAACAATTTTCTGCCATTTGCATTGATGTAGTCCAATGTGAGGCCAGAGGGTTCTAGACATCTTACTGATATTGTAAATAATTTTTCAGAGACAGAGGCAAAGGTAGAATTTCTATGTCATGCAGGCGGTCTCTGCCAAGAGCAAAACGAATTGATCTTCGGCACAAGTCCATTAAAGGCAGGGGTTCCGCTGCAGGAAAAAAAAAAAAAAAAAGAATTAATTTTTCAGCATCTTCAATTACACTCAGTGTTTTATTATTTACATAGATTCTGTGTTGTATTAAGCTGTCAAAAAGATAATAGCACTGGGAAAACCTGACAACCATGAGGCAACTAAGATGCTCAGTAGAAGCAAAGACAGAGTTCTGTGCTTGGATTTCACCCATTTCACTCATCATGAAGTTTCAGACGGAGCTTCCTTATCTGTAAGGCTTAAAATAATAACTCAGAACCGCACTTCAGACTTCTAAGGTTGCAGCTTAACAAGTTATTACATTTCCAGATTTCTAATAAGACAAAGAGCTTCTACACTGTAACACCACATTCTTCATGTTGTGTTAACATGAACTAAGCTGGCAATTTCTGACCCTCGCATACCAGTTCCTTCTGTACGTTAGGAACTGGAAATGGTACTCAAGGGTAACCAAACTTCTCAGCAAACACTACGTTTCCTGCGACACTCACTTAGCCTTTCTTTCTAGGAAGCTCATTGGAAGCAAAAACATAAATAAAACACCCTCGAAAACCTAGAGGAAATGCAACCTTTACCCCATGAATAAATGAGGAGGATTCAGCTGACTGGAAGCCACTGCGTATATGTTCTCAGACAGAAACAAACACTCCCAAAACACAAAAACCAACATCTGTAGCTGCTCTTAGTTTAATAGAAACGAGTTAAGTATCTGTCAGAAATGCCTGGTAGATAGCACTTAAGCTTGGAGGCCCAAACAGTGACCACAGCACCTCGAACCACCTAACCCCGATCTCCTATCCTGATCTGCACATCTCGTAGAACGGCAGGAACATCGCAGCATTTCTATTTGATTGTAACGTGAATGACCTGTGATTGTGGGGATCCACTGCAATGGAAATAATTTTGCAGCAGGAACGGGAATAAAGCTGTAAAGCCTCTAACCAGTTATGCCCCTCTTCCAGAACAACTTTAATCAGATGCGTCTGGTTGCACATGTTGCTATAAAAGGGTAAGAGCTTAAAAGAAAAGACTACAGGAAAATTTTATCTTTACAGGATAAAAACAGTAGTAGCCTTTAAAACCTTTTTTTTTTTTAAAAAAAAAAAAAAAAGTATTAATATACTTCCAAATGGGAGGAAAAAAAAATCTACCATGTGCCTATATTACAGCAAGAGCCTTTTATAAACTTTTTTTTTTTTTTTTAAACAAGCCCTCAAAATTGTTCAGCTCCCATGGGGTTTGTCAGGAGTTCTTGTATGTGCCACATATGTAGATCTACACATCTACATGTTACTCTACCAATCCTTCAGCTGATATAATTTTAAAATCTACTTGTAAGAAAATCATTACAAAGCACAAAATACCAGATTTAAGGATTGGTTTTATATACTAAAATTGACACACCACTAACTTCATGGATTTTCTGTCACTTATCCCAGCACCACATTTGATTTGTAGAGTCCACAGTTCATTATGCTGTTTCCCAAAATTGACCAGGGAAAAAGCTTACAAAGCATTCTGTGGTATGCTGAAAGACTAAAAAGCATATTTATCTTTAAAACCACTCCTTAAAATCCACTTCTAGTTCATGTAGAATTCGGTTATTAGAAGTTTTTTAAAAGAGTCCACATGTTCCAGTAATAAAGTAGAAACTTCTACACATTGGTGATCCGAGTTTTAATTTTTGCACACCAGAATGATGAATGTTAATTCTTAAGGGATGAAGCTGTAAAATTCATTAACCGGGATTAATAAGTAGGAACAAAAATAGCTCATAATTTCCAGGACACGGAGTACAATACATATCACAGGTCTTACACCATAAACAACAATCTTCCAAGTATCTTCCCTGAATCCCTGAGGTCTCATAAAGAACATATAAAATAAAGACTAACTGTTTTAAGCCATTAACTGATCACATGGTCTCCTTTTCTCCTAGACAAAGGAAAATGCAAAACATAGCCATCTGTGCAGCCAGACACAGAGTTAATTCTAAACTTTAGAACACAATTTAAGGAAAGGTTAAAATATTTTTCACGTTTGAAATGCTAAGTGAACGTCTCTTTTCTCACTTCTGCAGGGAATGTTCAAATGCTAAAGAAAATGTCCCGAAGTGTTTGCAACAGCTGCTAAATTGCAAATACTGAATGTGGTTTTGCAGCCTGAAAATTTAACTATATTCTCTTTATTCTCCTTTCTATCCAACAACACTTCAAACTGAAAAAAGAAAAAACAACACATACCCACACACACACAAAAACTATAACAGGCTTGTCCTACAATATTAAATAGACGTTATATTTTCTGGGGTGCTGGCTGTAACAACTCAAGAAAAAACTGTAACGATCGCATTGTAAATAAAAACTTCTTGCAGCTGTGAATAGTCCTAAATGATCAAAAAATAAATTCAGGAAAAGAAATCTTAGGTTTCAAAATAGTTTATATAATTGTAAAGCTTTTTAAAGACTGAAAATTTTCAGGCAGCCTATCTCAACAGAAGATTATTAAACGTTTGCTATGTGCCTCAGTACAAGCACTCTCCCATCTCACATTTTTATTACGTATTTTACAAATGAGGATCATTTGGAAGAAAGCTTGGGTTTGAAGACGCACAAGTTAGGTTCTGAGAACTGGGCAAATTCCAGGTGGTGCCATTTGTATTAATTTGTATTAATATGGTGAGAGGGCAGGAGAAGTTGTGTGTAAGGACTGTGCAAAGGTGTCTTTGACCCCGTGCCCCGCGGCAGCAGGGAGCCCCTTTCAGCTCTGGCGTCTGGCTGCGTCCCTCAGCAATATCCTGCCGGGCGCTGGGAGGGCATGCTCACAGCTGGGGACCCTTCTCCAGCACCCTGGGCTAGAAGGGTGCCACCAAGTCCCCCGCCTCGGAAACCGGCAGGGCAAAGGCACGCCGGCGTGCAGCTGCCCCGCAGGCCAGCTGTGACCACGCGGTAATTTCAGAGAGGCTTTAACATTCGGTGCTGGTGCCCAGCCCAGGCTCTGCCGTGGCCCACACCATGGTGCTGGTGATTCACCGGCTTTGACATGTCCTCTGCTGGAGCTGGGCGAGGGGGGACAGGGCCAACGACAGCACACAATGCTGGCCAGGAGCTGGATGGCTGCAAGGTTGCTCATCATCTGCTCTAACAGCAGAACTGCCTCTTTCACTCACATGCAAACACCAGAATCGCTTTGTGTTTTCACAGAAATTCAGTCAGGAACAAAACCATCGCGAGAAACTCAATCCCTTCGGAAAGGAAAAATTCAACCATCTTGAGCATGCCCTGCTGTGCACCCCCACCTAAAGCACACACAAAGACCTTGTGCATCCCAAACACTCAACAGTGCAAATGAGAAGAGGATATTGTAACACACGAGATCGCAATCTGGATATTCTGAAGCCACATGTCCATCTGTAAATTTGGCTACTGAAAAGACATTTTTCTTCTACAACACTAATTTTTTACCTTGAATATTTTTATTTTTTTTTTTAATACAGGGCTATTAACTGGTTGATGTCCATAGCAAGAGCAGAAAACGATAACTCAGAATATCACAGTATTTACTACACCTAGCATGCATTATATTTTATCCTTTTTCTAAAGAAATGTTGTATTTTTAGAATAGCCCACAACAGAAGGGAATTGGAGGGACTCAATCCCCCGAAAAGCACACGCCCAGCCATTTCACTTAAGTTATGTGGACTCCAGTAACGCTCTATCCATTAGAAAAAGGAGGAATGAATCACTAAGCTGAAATACAAAATTGCAAAAAAAACAAGATTCACAAGAATGGCTCTTTGTACTGAATTCCCAACCAGGCTAAGAAATTCGGAGTGAGATATTCCAGCGCAACGCAGCGAGCTTTGCACAGGAAACCCAACGTTTCCTTTCGGGCTCCAGCAGAACTGAGAGAAGAGCGAGCAGCCGCAGCTCAGCTGGTGACGTCCGGGACGGGGCCTCCTCCCAGGCTCCCGTCACGTTTCTGGATGGGTTTTCAGGAATCTTCTCTTTTACAGTTTATTATGAAACCTCTTTACCCAGAGGTACCTTCTCATGGCTGTGACATCACAGAAAACTGGTTTTTAACAGGAAAACAGAACGGTGAGAAAATAACACTGCTCAGTTTGTGTGGCAGAGGTGAGCTCCCATACCTCCCAATTTTGTACCAGCTTACAAAGAAGGCCCGTTTAAAATAAATAAATGAATAAATAAATAAATAAATTGACATTTGCTCGGGCAGGGCCACGATCCCCCCGAGCCCTCCACTGTGAGGAGCTGCGTGCGAGGTGCGCAGCTGCTCCTAGACGTACCCGTCCCGCTGGCCGCACTCATGGTTTAAGGACAAAGGGAAAGCCACGTCTGTAGCTATGAACAAGAAGCACTCGTGAGCATTTTGCCAATAAATACGCAGCCCTGATAGCAATTCGCACATCATTACCGGCTGAAAGTTCATTGAGTTTTGGCAACTTGTAGCTACTTAACAATCTGGCACTCCAACAAGAATGCCTCGTCTTTGTAAACAGGCTTTTATAGTCGAGATACTAAAGTCATTTAGCATCCAATAACGTTAAATGCTATTAACTGTGACATTACATAATGCTTGTACAAGAGAAGAGCTTTTAGCACAGGACAGTTATTTGCCAAATGACAATAATCATTTTTGAAACAAATTTTTAAAGCTAAAACAACCCATAATGTTCACGGCTTTCATTGATCTGTGAAGAACATTTTTATCTTATTTTATAAAATAAAAATAGTCTTAAGAAAAGCAAAATTAAAGCTGGTTGAAAAATGAAGTAAGGTTTGGTGAGAATCGTTGCCACAAAAAATTAGAAAGAATTACAAAGAATTTATTTAAAGCTTATTTTGGTGTCTACCAATTACACAAATTACTTATATTTGATATTTTTGGTCTTAAAATATTAATAAAAAGCACTTACACTCAGCAATTCACGTTAGTTTCCAACTCTGATAGGCAGCTTTAAAAGGCAAAGAAAAAAGAAAAAGTGCAGCATCACAAGACAAATGCAATCACACATCACGAAATGAGCAGATGGCATCTCCCTAGACCTAACTTTGCAGTGTGAACAGTAGTGCCACGAGTGAACAGTTCTCAGTAATGAGGCAACCGCTGCATCATCTTTCTTGTTCCCAAATACATGTCACTTTGCAAGAGGAATCGGGTGCAGACACACTGCCTCAAGGACACAGAAAGAAAATAGTCTCTGTGCAAAAGCCTGATGCGTAGAAGAATCTAGGAAACTGAGGAAATACATGATGCCTCCGTTCATATCTTAATTTAGGCATAATGTTTTCTATAAATGCTACGTACTTGGCGGACACTGCTGGACTCCCACTCCTGCCCTCTCCTCTCCACCAGGAATTCAGCACCACTCCGGTCCCAGCCCTGAAGTTCTTTTCCGCGCTCACTTCTCATCGCACACTTTGCATACTTCACTGCTGTCTGATGCCTGCCCGTTCTGATGGACAACCCCCCGCCCCATCAGGGCACCGGCGTTCCCACCATACTTTAGACCAAAGCACCCCTTTTTAATCTTTTTCTTGAATTTTCCCTCTTCCTCCAGATATGAAAACACCTGCCAAGGGGTAATGTGACCTAAGTATTTCCATTAGAGGGAATTAGAGTATATGAGAATTTATAACTACTCTTTAATTATCACGTACAATAAACATACAAATATATATAAGCCAGCAGTTTGCCTTCCAACCTTCCTGCCAGAGCTTAATTATTGTTTTAATTTTACACAGTACAGGCCAAATTCTTTCTCCCACATAATACGATACATAAATACACCCCCTTTGACATATTTATGACTTCCCTGATGCAACTGATGGAAAATTTGACTTATGTTCCTTAAATGGCACATTCTAGAGAAAGGAAATTGCAAATAATATTTTAAAGAACACAGGCTATGACCGGTCATAAAAAATACTAATAAATCTCCTAACAGCAATGAAAATTCAGTCAAAGCATAACAGGATTGAAAAAATCACTTATCTGTTTTTCCCACAGATGCCTATAAACTCTGCAGCCTAACCCAGCAAGTCGTACACATGGAATGCCTCGGAACATCGCATTTTAGTTACGGCTCAGGTGGGCCAGGGGAACAACCCCTCCCAAGAGTTCTGCTGGTGGAAAGGGAACACCAAAGAGCGTTGTCATCTTTCCCATGTTCCCACAAGGGCCTGCCCAAGAGCAGGGGTCCAGCAGACGGCTGGGGACAGAGCGAATGCACGCCCTCCTGCAGCCCCGCCGCCGTCACCTCACCCCCCGCAGCGCTTTCACATACAGCTGCAAGCTATCGCGCTCCTTCTTCAACAGCATAACGGGCAGCAGATGGTGAGATTTTGTTTTCAGTCAAGGCTGATAAGCAGCATCTCCAGCAGTTGTCTTCTAGGACAAATAAAGCCTTATGTAGCACCACATCAGCACCTTGCTTTTAGCAGACTGGGCAAAAAGAAGTAAATATACAAAAATAACATCAACAACCCCTGCATCTGAGCTAACCTCCAAAAATCTGGTACTTGAAATTAAGTATATTGAAGGGGGAAAGGAAGGTAAAGAAGACTGAAGAGAGAAATGACTCAGCGTTACGCTTCTGCCCCCCTTGTCTTATGTTGGGTGGGGGAATTGGTTTACAGACACCTTTTGCATCAAAGCGTAAAATACAGTTGTGCACTGCTTAAAGCTTCAATCAGGCATCAGTTAGCAGAATTAAGCTGAAAGAGCAGCAATGAACAAGCAGATATTCTGCAGTATCATTTGTTTTCAGTTAATCATCTCCAGCTGTGCTTTCTTGAGAAGAAAAGAGTTGAAAAGCAGAACAGAATGAAAATGAACCAAACAAAATTCCCCCAAACTAGTGGCTGCTTTTCGAGGTTTGATAAAGAATGTGTCATTTGAGCACAACTGTGAACCTCCTTGCAATTTCTTTTTCACATTTCGCTATCTGTAATCTGCTTTGAGGAAGATGAGACTATGGGTCCTGCCTCAGAAAGCACCACAGCACATGCCTAAATCCAAGCTTAAAAATTATTCATAATGATTTCAATTTAGTAGTCTTAAACATATGCCTGAAGCACATGGTTTACAGGAGTGCTTTCCCTAGAAAAGTAATTTGCCTGTCGGCAGTTGTAGGAGGGCTGTATGCTGAGAGTCACATCTACGCTCTGCAGCATCCCTCTTTTAGGAAGCTCAGTGTACTCTACAAGTACTAACTTAGTGTTGGTCCCTGCAAGTAGAAAGCAGAATCTGTCAACACTTAATTTTACTAATGAAAGGACAGTGATAAACAGTGGGTTAATGTCTTGTCCAGAGAGTCCACAGGAAATTTGCAGCAGGACTTTAAACTGCTGCTCCCGAGGCGAGCCCTGCGGAGCTGAGAGGGCCCAGGAGCGTACCTGTCCATCACCCCAGGGAGCTCCGTAATCAGAGCTGGTGCTCTTTTGTCCTCCCTTTCCCTCCCCCTAAAACAAAGAAAAACAAATGCCTTGGCCCAGGGACTGATCTCCTTCCCAGCCTGAACTGGGAGCAGTGGGAGTTAAAGACAGGACTGCAAACTGAGATGAAGCGATTTGCTGCGGGACTTCACCCAAAAGGCTTGCTACCCACTTCGTAGATGTAAAAATGACTGCTCCAACACAACAATGCTGACAGGTCTACGACAAATCAAAATACACCAACACAAACACCTTGCAGATGTAAGGAGAGAGGTATGAGACAGCCTGTGGATTACTAGCACTAGTTGTCAGGGCAGGTCATAGTAGCTCCAACATAACTGGGCTGCTGCCATCTCTCTCACAACCCGATGAGACACCCCTGACGACTGGCAGCACTGGTTTGTGTGAGTGCACTGGTTATCATAAACTCTTCCGGAGCAGACATGTCCGTGGAGCTGCTGGATCTTCATCTGAATTTTTAGTATTATTACACTGCTTCAAAAACAAGTGTTCAGCCATGCCTCAAGGGCCTTTTTAGCTCATCATCATGACTTCAGTGTCTGTCTGAACAGCAGTTAAGCACAGTTCTTTGCCTCCAGGTGGGCCTACGATTCACCTTAAAAAGCTCTAGATGAAGCACATTTACAGCATGGGGCAATACCAAGTCTGGCCCTGGGCCCAAACCTGGACCAAATCTACAAACAGATGCACTGTGACAACAAAGTGGAAACTCTCCTGAAAACCTTCATTTTCTGAATTAGGGAAGCTAATTTAAATGCACATGTGCATTATAATAATTCCATTTACAGTAATAAAAATCACTGCTCTGATTTGTATTTGAAAACATTTTAACACACTATTCATCCAACTTACAGATTATTAGCACTGCACTGTTATTCAGAAGCTGCAAAATAGATCCAGATAATAATGAATTTTACCAGCAAATGAATGGAGCAAAACCCTGTAATAAGCGGTTTTTGTTACAGCTCGATAGATTTGCATGCTCTGAGAAAAAGAGAAAGAGAGAGAACACCATGGCCACTTCTCTTCTGAAAGAGGAAGCGCATCTATGATTTCATTCCCTGTGGGTATCAGGAAAACATAAATAGTAAGGATGGAAAAGATTTTGCTTTCTGATCTTGATTTGTTTGTTCTTCTCCTGCCCTCAAATACTTCCATAAAAGAACTCTTCAATTGGCTCTCGAACACAATATGAAGGTAAATTGAGACAGTTAACTCCAGTGATCTAAATATTTTCTAGTAGAAAAGACACCTAACATAAATACACGCTGTTTTAAAACCAACAACAAAAAGAAGTACTTGATACTAGAGATGAGCCTAAGCTACAAGCTGGGCTCCTCAGCTCCTCCCAGTTCAAGCTTACACGAGTTTAGCATGTTGGGAATGAGGATTTGGCTTGGATTAATCTCTAATGCACACTTTATAGCTTTTACTCTCAAGAAGCACATTTATCACCATTAAATTCAGCTTGTGTATGCCAGGCCATAAAGATGGAACTTAAAACATATCGAGGTGCGAGAAGATTAAAGCTTGGATGAGAATTTCACCGAGTAGATGCACTGGAGTTCAAAGACAATGTTGTTCAGGGGGTTATGGACAGATTTATAGGCAAAGTAATAACTGAGAAAGTTGAAGGAAAGTTCAGGTTTCAAGGATGAACCACTACAGACAACTCCTGCAACAGGAATTCACACAGTGCAAATAATACACAATGTGATGACTGAAATAGTCTGAAAATTTCTTGCATTTTTATCTCTTCATGAAAAGTTATTCATAAATGAGCATATAACATACCCCTGCACAAGTACCCACCTACAGCAACTTTTATGGTTGTGAACAAGTTTTAATGCTCTTGGAAAAAAATTGTCAGTTTTTGGGCAAATCTTTGCCTATCCCTCAATTCACTGGCACATTCCTGCCCTAACAGTATTACAGCGGAAGACAAGATTTCTTGATGAGAAACCTGATCACACTGATTAGAATATTCTAATATTCAACACTGTTAAGTTTTCATAGTTTTTCTTAAGTAGATTCTGTACTTTGGGTTAAGCCAATCACAGAATCACAGAATCATCTAGGTTAGAAGAGACCTCCAAGATCATCTAGTCCAACCTCTGCCCTAACACTAACAAGTCCCCCACTAAACCATATCACTAAGCTCTACATCTAAACGTCTTTTAAAGACCTCCAGGGATGGTGACTCAACCACTTCCCTGGGCAGCCCATTCCAATGGCCATCCAGTTGCCCTTCTTCCCCATCTCCCACTGGCCTACTCCATCTACCTGTAGTATTTTATACGACCTACTCGTTGTGTGGGACATCCTGTCATCTTTTCCTGCACTGTGCCCTGCATGCTGGAACCTCATGAGAATTTCTAAATGCTACCACAATAAAACAATGCGTGTTCATTCAAGATTTCCATTGCTTACAGCTCAACTGTTCTCAGCAGGAACCTATCACTATAGTTTTTTTGTATGGGTTTTTAGTATTATACTGAAAAATAAAGTTATTTACTCTAGCTAGCAATTAAATGCAATTCAAGATATCTTATGTATCACACTGCCACTTTCTTCATAGTTTTGCCATAATTAACTGGGTGACAGAATTGACGACTATCCTGCTTAAATTTACACAAACTGTGCTGAGCTGTTTAGAGACAATGAAATTTGACTACACTCCTTGTACCGTTGTTACATGACATCTTCTCAACTGCTTCAATTTCAATTACCCGGAGGCTCCAACGTATGCAGATTTCCTCAAACCAAGTGAAAAACTGGCAGCAGTGTACCGTTTAAATTTTAATGCAATTGTATACACGCTAATGATCTCTAGGGGAGATCCGCAAACAACAGACCTGATTTGTCACTTTGTTACTCTAGTTTTGATATTAATAGAATTATATTGAAATAAATCTGGAGTAATGAAGTTGCAAATTAGGCTCAATATATCAGTTTGATCCTGTTATTTCAATACTATTTATATTTCCATTTCTTGAAATGGATTTTTTTCCTTAAATACGATAATCTTCTTCAGCACAAAATGGGTACTAGAGACAATCTGAATGATTTTCATATCGAATTTAGGATTTGTCATTGTTCCTTGCATGCAAACACAGCTGATGCTCTCTGAAGACAGTTCTAAAGCATTCATTCTGAAGACAAACACACTCTCACAGACCATGTAGAGCACACAGGGCTGCCTTCACTCACCATTGCTCAGCTCTTCTCCTCACAAGGTCCTGTTACCATGTTCCAACCCTGGGAAAGCTCTGCCTGAAATTTCACACTGCTGTGCCACTGCCTACAACGCCAGTATTAAAAACGGTCACTTTGTGAGAAATAAGAGTGTGAAGAGCCGATTTCCATATTATGCATTCCTACAACTGCTCTAGGTTTTGTTACCACACCCTGAGCCTTTGAAGAACCAGCACAAAATTTGCTGAGGGTAAAGGATGGGTGAGCAGCACACCAGCCATGGCCCCTTCCCTGTCGTCCTCCAGGTCACCAGGTCCAGCTCACGCAGTTTCTTTGGACCTCTCAAACTACACATAAGGACTCTTCCCCTAGTAGTGCTGGCTTGCTGTTCAAGAAAATTAAGACACAAACAGAAGGACAGCAAAACGTGAACACTGACTTCTGTTTGGGTCATCTCCTCCACACACATCTCTCAGCTTCACATTTGGTCCTGTCCTTCTGTCCCCGTGCTTTGTTATCCACCCATGGTTTTATGATCACCATCTGCACAGGGCATAATTGATGTCAAACAAGATGAGGAGAAAAACAAGTACTGCTGACCTACCGAGCAGCGTGGCTGCGCTCTGGAAGCAACTATAAACCAGCACAAAGGGTCTGCCTTTATTGCTTCTTACTGATTCATCACCAAATACGCTTCATCCGCAAACGGCCTTTTCCAGCTCCCTCCACCCCTCGCTGCCATCTGGCTGATGCAGTTGCACAGGTGAGCATCATTTGGCCTGCAGAGAAGCTATAATGAACAGAGATTTATCTAGATTTTCAGATCCCAAAGTCAGTTTGTAAGGCTGGCAATTAAGAAAAGTGTTGCATCTGGGAACAACAAAGCAAAGTGAGCAATTCACACACCTCTTTATGTACTTGCACACCTCTCATTTCTGTGGGAAGGAGCATGCCATCATCCCTCTAACAAATACAAAAATAGAAGGAAAGAAATAGCGTATCTACTAGAATTCTTAAAATAATTTCTATGCTGGTGTTTTCACAGCTTCCAAAAGAGATTTAAGAAGTAGTTTGAGGCACTCAGCTTACCACTCTGTGTGTGTGTGCATATATACAATATATATTTATATGTATGACATACATACACGCACATTTCCAAGAACATAAGCAGAGATGAACACCAGAGAAACATCTGAAAAACCCTCTCCTTCCTACATATATTGTTTATTTATTTTTATGTGCTGGAATTAAGCTACTTATGGTAAGGAAAGTGCTTTGATTCACAGCACAGAAAAAAAAATTCTAGCATTCTATAGAGTAATTTCTCAATACAAAAGTATCAACTAATTTCAGCATGGTTTTAGCTACAAGAGCATACATTTTCTTATCTGGGAATTAGCAAATGTGAAGGTTAAGGTTTTCAAGAATAAGTCTGTTTGTGTAAGCCAATGCTTGGATACCTGAGTGCAGGATTTCATTCACCACAGTGTCAAGCAAGGAGCAGAGCTTAGTGAAGACAAAAAAGCTATTTCCATCCCAAACAAAGGGATGGCCTTTTATTGTTGTTGTTTACTGGTCATCTTTTTCTTTGATATTTATTTACAGTTTGGTATAGAAATATTTCAAAATCACAACTTGATCTAAAATTTCAAACTTACAACTAAATGGGAAGAGTGGGAGTGTGTGTTTGATTAGTGGAATATCACTTTGCTGCTTAATTCCCATTACGTTTTATTACGCTTAATTCCCATTATGTTCTGGACATAGGTCCCTTTACTACCGGCCTCAAATTCTGAACACTAATTTTCATCTTTTTCTTCACGTGGTTTAAAAAAAACAAAAAAAAAAGTGAGAAAAATATCAATCTCATTTACACCTGTCGCATGTTTAAACATATATACATATATAATAATAAATTCCACCATGACTGTTTTTTCAACCAAATTTCCTGACCTAAGAAACCATTTAACTCTGTCTTATTTTTTCCTCTTATCAGCTGTCTCCTTCCCTTTCTTCTGTGCTCCTGTTCTCATAGCAAACTGTCATTTAGGAAACTTGGGTTTAACAGTAAAATACCTTTATGCCTATGGGTACATCAGGCATAGTGGTATATTTTGCTTTTTTTTTGTTCTAAAATCTGTACGATGATGGTGCAACAGATGAAATGCTAAGTTATCAAAACAAATTCTTTAACTCAGTACTTAATCCAGACTACAAAACCCCAAAATATTAAAAACACATTCAGAATTACACACAGCCCAAAAGAATGCTTTCCACTAAATTCCTGCTGCTTTGTGTTGACTCAGCCTTTTTCACTCCATCAGCATTGTCAGCAAAGCCAGAGGGAATTTTGCCAGGGTAAATACTGCTAAATGGGGTCCCCTATCCACAGATATTTGGCCTTCTCCCCTGTTGCCAAGTCCTTTCTGCTGTCAGTCTGCCCGTAAAATGAAATGGATATACTTTTTTCCCCCCTAAGTACTCACAGTTTTGAGATAAACACTGACCCCTCGGGCATAAGAATATGCCCTTGCCATTGTGATGTCACAGATATTTCTAAACTAATTAAGTTAATCACATAAACTGAGTAAAAAGTTACACACAGCTTTCCAAAATCGTTCTCTTCAGGAGTAGGAACAGCCACCCAGACCAGACTTTCCGGGAAGTGTTCAATTCAACCTGTTCTCTAAACCCACCGCGCTAGTGAGTAACTATACTTTGGTCATGCTTCTACTCCCTTCTCTGGGAGGAGAGATCAAGACCTTGTGCTTGTTTTTAGTCCTTTTCAACCACAGTCAAAACCCCCAAGCCCAAAGAAACCTAGAGTCAAGACAACTTAGGAGCATAGGGTAACCTGACCCACTTATAACCATCTCCCAAAGTGCTGATACTTGTCGTTTTGCATCTCCTTCTTGTCCTTTCAATATTTATCAGAAAAAGTTCTTCAAAGATCGTAATTCATTAGCATGGGAAGATGTTTCCCTTTAGAGTCGAAACAATACCAAAGCAGAGATGTACAGATCTGGGCCACTGCCGCCGTGAGCAGCAGACTGACTTTATCCTTCCAAAGCAGCTTCCAGCTCGAGCAGCAACGAGGAGAGAGGGTAGCAAGCACCTGGCGTCCTTCCCAGGAACTCAGGACAGCCCCCACACATGCTGCTTGGTACAACCATGCCCCTAGCCATGGAGCGTGTACCTGGGACCCGTCCCCATGCCCTGCACCTCCTAGTTTCCTTTGCGGAAGCTCCCGGGGCTGCAGGCCGGGGGAAGGCAGGCTGTGCTCCCCCTCGTCCTGCTGGGAAAACGGGGAGATCTGGACTGGGGAGGCTAAGCACAATGTTACTAGCTGACAGGAGACAAAAGCTGCCTGGGAGCAGTAAGCACTACACCAAGACCCGAGAAAAAAGTCAGTGAGCAAAGGAGGAAGAAAAGTAAAGGCTTCTTTCATTTCTCTGTGCTATGCTTTAGCGCATCATTGTCAACACAAACTATAAACATCTTCTCTGGAATTAATGACTGAAATTCATCTGTTGATGTCATGCCTATAATACCGTGATTTTTTCTTTTTTTTTTTTTAATATATAATATGTGCTTGAATTTTATTTACAGATGCAGAATTCTGGGGTTTGTCCATTTGGGATCCTGGTACAGATTGAAATATGCATGTCACAGTCTCTAAGGTAACTTCCCGCTTAATCAAAACAGGCAATGTTTTCGTATGGTTTGCCTTATTGATGTGCCTTCCAAAGACAAAAGCAGGACTATACATTATTCATCACTGCCTTTTACTTGTTTGGTAACATCAATTAAGACTGGGCTTCCAGGACACTCCTCCCTTTAAAACATCAAAGCCAAGTGACAACTGTTTAAAGCATTTGGACCACTCTCTCTGCCATGCAGCCTTGAACAAGAAGCTGTACACTTGAGCAAAAGCAAACTTCATAGAAAGAAACTTGCATCATTGCTTGAAGACCTTCATAAAAGAGCACAATGTGAAGACAATAAAAAGGCTTCATCTACTTGTTTCTTAGATGCATCACATCTTTAAAAAGCTAGTTGTGCATAATATTTCTTATTTCATCAAATTCATGCTTGGGATGATCCATATGGATTTAGCAATTACTATTGACAGAAAAGGTCACACAATTTTGCTTGTTCCAAAACTTGTCTGTTCCACTTCTGTGCTCAGCAGTCACAGCAGGACTGAATCCTTGCTTTCAAATATGTAGAGCTCAATTCATTTTATGTGCATTTTTCCTCAGGGATTTTGTCCAGTTCCAATGAAAGATTCAGCTCGGTCCATTCAAAGATGGATGTCTCACAAAAATTGCCTTGCATTGAAGCTATTTAGAATTCCTGAAGGAAATCTCTCTTACATGAAATAGCTTCCTTTTGGGAAGTGCTTTATGGAGATACCCTGGTTACAGAATTTTATTAGTTAGAAAACCACTTTCGAGAAGTCCTGAAATGAGAACATGTTCCCAAATAATAATGTATGGGCTAAAAAAAAAAAAATACAGGAAATTCAAAAGGTTCAGCTGTCTGTTAGTCATGCAACAACAAACATAGAACAGACCAAAGTTGTCTTCACATACAGTTGCCATTTTCTGGTGACTATAACATCTTCTTTAAAAACTTGCTCTGAAAATTTGGTTCTGCACGTACCATTTCTAAAAGGTATTTGACTAACACTTTATCTTACTTTAAAGTTCTTTGCTCTGTAATAGCAAGATGCTTCCAATTGTTCACACTGAAGATACAGCTCTGTGTGGGTGCTTTCCTCTTTTCAGGTTTCGGTGTACCCCCGGCCAGCAGTGACGCAGCTCTTCCCCAAGCTACCCGAGTTAAACCCCACCGCTGCCCACAGAAGTTCCGACCAAGCCTGGGGCTCAAGGTTCCTCCTAAAACAAATGCACAGGAGGGGGAAGGAAAGGGGCAGTAAGGGATTTAACAAGCCATCAGAGAAAAGGACTTGAGAATGAGCCTGCACACATTTCTGTCCTCAGTCAGTTCCCAGTGCTCAGTGGCCTGTGGGTGCAGACAGCTCCCAACAGACTTCTGCCTTTCAGTGCTGTTCTTCCAAGTAGCTGCTGGCTGCCTCATTCCTGAAACCCCACTTCAAGTCCAAGTTCTCACTTTCTGCATTTGTTTTCCATTGCCTCTCCTAGAAAAAGCTGAGTGTCAAAGATTGTCACATAGAAAGTCCCAAAAGAAAAATGCCAAATTTATTTGGGGTTCAAAGTCAGCCGTATCTGCCATGCTTTTGATTTTCCTATTTTTCTATGCATGCATCTTGTGCAAAATGGCACATAAGGCACACAATAGTTACAACAAGGGCTACAAATACACTGCTACTCTACAGCTAAATCCATTGCCATACATATCAAGCATCTGTAATAAATTTACAGGCCATCACTGAAAATGTTACCATTGATGTCCAATCTAATTACATTTGTACACAAGAAGTAATCTAGAGCCCACAAAGAAGGGAAGTTGAAGGAATGACACAGAATACAAAAAAGTAAGCAAACCCCTAAATCTCCGATGCCTCTGACTCTTTTTGGGATCCCCAAAAGCCGCCCCTTGCTTTGTGCAGGTCGCCCTGCAGGCATAGTGCAGTGTGTGGTCTTAATCCTGTGGAGTCTCAGCGTAGCTCTATGTGCCACAGCATTAAACAAGTTTTTGGAAACTCTCCTCAAAAGAAAGTAACACCCATTATGCTGGAAATTTGGTATTTTTGGAAAGTGTAACAACTATGATGCCACCTCAGCATCTACCATTTGCTAAAATTTAAAATATCACTTCAGAAACCTGATATTCATCTGATAAGAACAAAACAGCACTTTGTTCATGCAATGCCAGAATACTTTAAGGTTTACGTAGGCCTTTAATCTTTGCTTTCAGAAAGAAGAAGGTAGGTTTATGGTTGCACCTACGTGACTCCATTCTCTCCAGTGGAAAAAGACAATTTATTATGGCTCAGCTACGAGCTTTCTGCAGTGCGGATGAGGGAGCAGCGGTCGGGCTGCAATGCCAGCCGCCTTTGTTCAACAGCTGTGGCTCTGCTCCCAAGATCACCAGCCGAGTCCAGCAGGTTAAGAGTGCATGCTACGTTTTTCACAGGGATGTGGTCTGTGATGTAAATGCGGTTGGTCTCTAAACTTGCCTTCAGAAAGCACTCTCAGGAACTCGGATCAGCCATTTCCTCCTTGAAATCTCTCATTCCCAAAAGGAAAGGGGAAAAAACCAAACCAAACCAAACCAAAACAAACAAACAAAAAAACAAAACACCAAAGCTTCCCTAGCAGTAAGCTTCTGCCAAGAAATTTTAAGTGTTCCCATCCAAACCCTCCTCCCCTTTCTTAAGCTTTCCATTTCTTGCTGCATTATAAATCACTCTGGGGAAATACCATAGACTCTGAACATTTAAGATATATTCCTAAGTGGTGAACCATCAAGTATTACTAGCCTTTTAAAAATAAAATGGTGTGGGTTATCTGCAGAAGCAAATTACATGTTGCTTTTTCTATATTAATTATTTGTTAGAGGGATTGAAGGCCATAGTAACAGGAAGTTAAATTAGCTCTTATTTTGGAAAACTGCTTTATCTGAAACAGAATAAATATCACAAGGACTGAACCACGCTTTGTGGGATACATCAAAATGCTATACAAGGATTATTTCACTTGGCTGCAAAATGGCTTGTCAAATAACATCAAACTTAGAATTTTTTATATTTGAATATAAGAAGAGCTGACCTGCGGCCACACAACAGGCAGTACCTTTAAAAATGCTGGAGCCCCAGTACAAGACAGCAAGTATGCTCATTGTCCTTCAAGAGCTTCTCCTACGCACGCATCCTCCAATTTTGGTTTGTGAATATTTCCGCATAAACAACTCTTAATCAAACCTTTTGTTCCAGGAAGGTCACTGTAGGTTAAGAATAATGCATTAAAATGCTTTTGAAGTATTTATAGAAAGACGTTATAGAAAAGAAGGAATAGTTTAAGCACGATGGCAAGGCTGTATCGCTAACGGAAGTTTCTGCAGAGGTTGAGCTCAGGACACAGGCCCAGGAGCCAAGTTCATAACCATTACAGCAGAGACACAAACAGAGCGGCTCCGGCCAACAGCGAGCGCCTTCACCCAGCAGCCACTGATGGACTGGTTTCAGTACCACCAAGGGGTGACTTACACATCCAAGGGGCATTTCAGTCTCCTCTAAGTGGTGACATAAATTAGGGAAATAGCATGAAAGGCACAGGGCAGAGCCATGCTCACTCTGATCCAGAGACTGCTTTGTTTACACTTCAGCAAACTTTTAGATACTTATCTTTGGGAATTACATGGATAGTGAAAGAGCACTGAGAAGTTATTGCTTACATCTGTAAAGAGAACAAAATAAAGCGTCATCAACTTAAAACTACACATCTAACTAATAAATTCAACACTGGAGTTGAAAGTCAACAAACTAGCGTAAACACTTAGCAGGATTGGTTAGCCAGTGCCTACAAAATGCTAAAAAATTAAAAAAACAAAAACAAAAACATTTTTTCAACACTATTAAAAGAACCACAGTGCTTTTTGGGAATCTGGAGGCTTTGTGAATACTGAAGCACAGCAGATGTGAAAACATGGCAATCACAAAGGTCACGTTGCTGCCTCTGACGCGTTTCCTACACGATGTTGATCAAATCGCTCAGGTCAGCGTAACCATGCAAGCACTACGCACGCACTGAGCCAGGCCTTGTCCGTCACGCTGCAGGGCAACAAGCAGCCACTTCTGAACTGCATACTTGTTTTGCACTTAGATTTGACATGTGCCTCAGCGGACTCTGTTCAGGAATTTTGAGGAGCTCTACATCAGCTGCGCTCTGTCTTTGCCATGTCTCTTTGTAAGAGAATCTTGGAGGGCCCAGGAATTGAAATGATTTTATTTTACCTATCTAGATGCAGGCTTCACTGCTAAAGCAGCAGAGATCCATCTCACATGGCTGATACCACTGCAGTGTTCGTCCTGCTACTGCCCACACTGAGAACAAAGGGAAAGTGCTGGACATGACACAACAGAATCTGGTAGACCCCGGCCAAATATTGCGATACGGGTTTGATTAACTGGGAAATCCCTGTGTGGATGAAAGGCCATATTTATGTATTACCATAATAAACTCAACTGATATGAAGTATGTCCAGAGTTGTGTCCTAAATACAGCACCCTCACAGAGCTCTGGGAGGACCTTGGCTGATCTGCCCATCACATGCTCCTGAGGCCACTCGAGTCCAGACAGAGTCGTCATTTCCCTCTGGCAATGGCAACCTGTTTGGTATAGGCAAGTCACCGCCACTTGCAAAGGAAGCAAGGCTGCTCCACCTCTCAGGGGCTCTGCAGGGCTCCTGTGGTGCCAAATTGCAACAGTGAAGGACGGAGAAATGACAACAAGAAAGCTGTACTGGTCTTTATACCCTCCAACCCCCTCATGCACACACTTTGTTTTTGCTTTAATACAATTTTTGCTTCACAAAGCCACATTTAAAAAGAAAAAAAAGATCTTGTACTTTCAATTTTGGGGGGATTTTTGCAGAAAATGCATACTGTGGTACAGCAATATAGTCTAACAGATACTGACAGCAGAATATATAGCTCAGAGCAGACCTCTGCTAGGAACATTTGAAAATGCATCATCATTATCTGCCTTCCTCACTGGAAAAAAAAAAAATCATTTCCTTTCCAAAGCACATACGTTAAAGTCCAATATCCGAAGAATTTTAGGTTTTCCTATTGCTATTACTGAGAAAGGGAAGCAAAAAGCAAGTCATTAAAAGGAGGTGACCTTTCTGCCACACTGGCTTCCATTCCAGCAGCTTTCACACAGTGAGAAAATCTCTGAAGGTATTAACAGAGTGGGCATTTGCAGAGTCTTCAACATGAAACAAAGTTTGTGCAGTTAAAAAACAGCACCAGGGAAAGAAGTTCTGAAAAGGAGCCAGCTGTGCCCCTCAGGAGGAAAGCGGAGGGAAGCACTTTATGCATTAAGACCACATGCTTGTTTATTTCTTTTACAGACAAAAATGAGTGATGGAGACCCAAATGCTTCTTTATTTCTCAAGAATACACAGGAATATGCTAGGATATCTAAGCTGGACAAATGAACTGTAACATCTGATTGCCTCTGGAAGAGCTGCAGAGTTTAGGTTGTTCATCCTGTGAGGCTGCTCGTATGGATGACATACGACACACACTGCTGCCCAACAAGTGCGATGACCGCAGTGACCGTGCTGCCGAATGGCCTTGCTCTGTACCAACGGAGTGCAGGCACCATTTGGCAACTCGCCCTGCCTACCCCGCTGCAGAGCAGCTCCAAACCACCGCAGCTAGGCTCACTGCAAGCCTCTCTAGTCTAAAATACAGCTTCACCTTCATTATATTCAATCCCTTCTCATGAATACCCTATTCGCATTTTGCCTTTTAAAGAGACAGTGGAACCCTGTCCTGAATTATTTACCAACAATGCTCCATTGCTCTGTCAGCATCCCTGTCTTTGAATCACAACCAGAAGAAAAAAAAAAAGATGAAAAAAGTAAGGGGACTTGGGAACATATTTCTGAAGTAGATTAGATTAAAATACGAAGGCTCACCTCAGTGTCTGCAGTTGCTGCAAATAAGCCCAGAGATGAGGTTACTCACTTGCCAACACCAAGAGCTAGCCTGAGTATTGCTGGCAAAATTTGTAGTGTTAAGTTAGTAGCAAAACTGCCTGTCATATTAATTATCCATGATGAATACTCTCTTCTCAGTTTAGTTTATCATGACAAGTTGGAAAGAATCACAGTGGCTCTTCTTGGCAAGAATGGTATCGGAGCTCCGGCTAGGATGCGCCCAGCCTAATTCCATGACTGAACTCCTCGTCTCAAGGAGTGAAGCTGGACGTCAGTCATTCCATTTAGTCATACTTACGAGCCTGAAAAAAAGCTCTTCCTTCAGCAGCTTTCAGCACATTTGAACAAAATGACTGTGAAATATACTCAGAACACAACAGATGGCTTATTCTGAAAATGGGCAGCAAAACGCATCAAGGGGATGGACCCAGCAAGTTTCTTTCAGCAGTGAATTAAGGGGCACGTGTCAAAGGCAAATGCTCAATCACTCCTTCAACTCCTTCCAGTTTGTAGCAAAAGTTAACAAAAAGCACACTTCAATTTCTCAGATTTGATGCAAATTAAATACCTAATCCAGTTTCCTATTACAGAATCATTCAATTATACTATATAGTAAATGAGCAGACTGCATTAGTGCAATTCTAATGTTTCTAACATTCTGATGCACTAATTCAACATTTAAGCCCAATTTAAGATTGACTGGATTTAGCTTGGAAGAATAGATTAGAAGAACTCACACTACAGGACTTGTTAGAATGAAAGCAGTAGCGGGGAGATAGGCCAGACGATAATCAAAGGCAGTAACAGTGTAAAGAGAAACTGCTTAGAAAGCCATACAACTTCAGAAATAAAAGTAGTTTAGGATGAGTATCAGAAATGAGCTATGGAATAACCTCCCAAATCAGAGTATAGAAGTTTAACTGATTGAGCCGTATTATTAACTGGTTGAGCCGCCTAAGCTTTATCTCATCTACAGCAAAGAGTTGCTCTGCATTTCTGCAGTATGCTGCTGTTGGCTTCTGCTCGAAGTCCATTTAAATAACTGGACACTTAAACCATTTTTGCCTGCTCTCTGGGACTGCAAACTGATGCTGCCATCCCACCAAGCAGCACCATCAGCAGTGCACACAAGACTGCAGCTGGCAGGATGAGAAAATGGCACTGCACTGCCCAGATGTAGGAAGGCCACTATTAGACTTTTTCTCCGTCTGGAAGTCTTTTATGCAGCAAAAAAACAAAGATGAAAAAGCCCTTGTCTTCTATAGGCACACAGCAACACACGTGTGCATGCTCAGAGTCAACTGTAGTGGCTGAAGGAACTGGTAATTACAGTGGTTCAGAAATGGCTTGATTTCAAGTTGATAATGTGCGTATAACTATTAGCTTCTTCTATTACCAGATGGGATGTATAATGTGAAAAATAAATGACAAAACACTTCCCAGGGTTGCTCAAATGACTGATTTGTAGCTGCAGGCATCTAGCAAGTTGTGAATGAACACTGATGTAAAAAAGCATCTCTAGCTGAGACCACAGTAATTAGTCTTTACGAAATTCATTGGAACATTGTCAGGGAGAAGAACAAGAAATGTAAGTAATTTATGCACAATAATTTTAAACAATTGGTAGAACTATAAAAAATTTAAACCAGATATACAGCATATAGCATGCAGCACCTGTGGATTTCTAATCTTTTCTAACAATACCACTTTCCTTGAAAAAATGTTGATTAGCATAGGCACAACAAACAACACATAATTTTGTCAGCCTAAATTATTGCTTCTGCCACCACCAAATATCTATCTCTGATGTTCTTCCTGCAGTACAAAATAACGTAAAAGGCATCCCTTTCTGATTTCACCTATGACATTGCCTTACTAAAGTGGAATTTCCAAGGAATGACCACCTATGAACTATTAAATTAGTTGATGCCATAATTTATTGCAATTTACATGCTTTTAGCATAACAGTGATGAATATTATAAAGTGACTGAATTATGGCCAACGTGCAATATCATATTTAGAATCTAATACATTGGACGGTTTTGTTAATACAGCATCCCTAATGTCTACTCATCCCATCCAGTGCTCTTACTAAAAACCAGCGTGTGCTCCTGATGTTACGTGGTCTTTCTGCATGAGCAATGTCTATAAATACCTCTCGACTTGAGAGCAAACAGTGGAAGAGAGTGATTTGATCCTGGATGTAACAGAAACATGGCAGCAGAAGGGACGGCAGTAGCAATGCAAGTAGAACAATTTATTAGCATGAGAACTATTCAGACAGACTAGATGCAACAGAGAGAGTCTGACTACATGGCGTGGAATTCTTAGTTTTATTGCCTCAGTTTTTGTTGCAACATGATCAAGCCAAAGTTACACTGTTCCACACCAGCAGAGAAGCCAGCCCTCCATCTCGTGCCTGCCAATAATAGTAATAATGATAAATGGATGCAATATAGTATATAATGAATAAAAACTAAGATCCAGCACTGAGCTGTTAGCATGTTATCATAGCAATATATCTCACCTATTCTCAACTATTTTAAGGCTGTACGTAAATGTCACTAGATACTACAAAAGAATTTTAATGTTCCCGATTCTCCAGTCCAGCTACAGCTTGTCATGATGAATCAAAAATCATTTTGTTAGGGTTCAGTTATTCTTTATGGGGGTCAGCAAATCAAGTTAACTAGCTGAAAAATTGTTGAATATAGCACCTTGAGAAAAAGCACAAGGTGTCACGACCTGGTTCTACCTCCTGCTTTCTAGATAGGCTTAGGCTTACTCAGCTATCATCACACACTTGATATAGCCTGCCAACCAAAGTATTTTCTTTTAAAACAAACATTTGAATTACAGATTATAAAGAGCAGTCTGTTTAAGCAGGTGCACTGTCAATCGCTGCCATTCTCAAATTTTGCCTTACCTACTCAAAGTCAAGAGAATATCTTGCTAAAATTAACAGCGCATGCCAAAAATCTCTCCACAGCTGTGCAGGATAAAGTGGAGAAGAACAGATTTAAGCTTTAATTAAAACATTCAAAATGATATTCAATCAGGAAAAAACAGGACAGAAATGCAAGCCTCTGTTCCTTTGCCATCCAAGGAAGGGTACATCAGTGTTTCAACACCATCTTTGGACCCACTCAGGAATGATAACAAACATACGACTTGCAATTTTTTTTTTCTTTAGCCTCAGAAGAGGCATGGAAAGACACGAAAAGAAAAAGCACTGTAAATGGCAACTCTCTTCCTGAGACAGGGAATACAGGGGGTGTGAGAGGCACACAATAGCTCTAAAGACAAAATTATCTGAATATTAGGAATATTAGTACACCAACAATGTCCATGGCACAAGAGAGACTTTTAGTAAGTCTAGGAAGACAAATCTGCAGAAGAATTTCAAAAGTGGATCTGCTTTACCTATATAATGTAATTGTCTCCTATATTCACCAGCATTTGTAGACTTGTGGTTAACTCTTTCCCTTCAAACAGGATGGCAGATAAGTAATAATAAGAGGGAAAAAAAAACCTTGCAGGTCAGAAGAATTAACTGGTGTCTTGCTGAAGCTAGCAAGGGCATGCAGTATTCATGCATGGAGGACAGAAGTACACTCATCAGCTTACAGTGCTACGGGGAACTCCCCATCTGAAACTCTCACCATTTGTAGCCATTAAAAAGGCTGCACTATTTTATCTGAAAGCAACTGACAGGTTAACTGCTGCATTTCTCACAGAGCCCCATGTAGGCAAAAGGGTGGCTTACAGTTCTTGCAGACACCGTGGGAGCTCCTGCTGCTGCTAACACACAGGACTGGGCTGTTCTCCCCTAAGCACAGGGGAACACTGAGAAATACTTAAGCCAACTGATATTCCTGAATGGAAGAAAGAATTATGTTACTATCATATGGCTATAGATACTATACTGCATACTTTCATGGACCCTAATGAAGCCTTTACCGTTTAATGTTGGCTAATACACGATCTTTTAAATTAATGAAAATATAGAAAATAGCTACTTTGTATTAAAAGTAGACCCTTTCAATTGAACTATTTACGTCTACCAAGAAGTGCTAGGCCAAACTAATACTGCATGTTTGCAACCTTCTTTCTAAAAATACACCTTTATAGTGTATTTATTTCTACTAGCTATTATTTCTCTACAGCATAATCACGGAAACTGCATGACTGCACTACTTCTAGCCCACACGTGTTAAATAAGTGAGCTCATTTTGTAGAAACTTTCACACCCAGGTCTGAAATCTGTCTGTTATAATACAGTATTTACTTTTCACCTGGGTTGTAAACTATTAAAACCACAAAGCCAAATCTTGCAGACAAAACTCACATTCACTAAAATCCTAATTGAAAACTTCACAATTTTGAGCAATGCTATTCATGGGGAAGACACCAGTGGCGAAGAAGGGAAGGAGAACCACTACGAATTATTTCATGTTTGTCCACAGGATCTCTTTAAGGGATAGCCTTCCCCTAAAATAGGATTTGCAAGCTTTCTACCCTCAATTTCTACTTTTCCCTTATTCTTTTATGTATACTGATATCAGCTGTTACATGACATGCATTAGTTAAAATATGGAACATGAACAATGACTCCAGTAAAATGCCTGTGTGTTAAACAACCACATCTCACAAGCTGAGTCTTCAGATCTGATGAACTATTGATCCTTTTTCTCCTTCTTCCATTCTACCAGTCTAATGAACTATTGATTCTTTCCTCCTTTGCCCATTTTCTGCTTTGGTTATGCATGCCCCTCCTCCACTTTCTGAATACCCTTGTCTATATAGCCTTCGGCAGGGCACAAGCTCACCCTTCCTCCCCAGTTCAGCCATGCCCTTCTGTACCCGAACAGCTGCTGGTCTGTCCCCATGGTGGGTACCTGACAGAAAAACTCGGCGTCAGAAATACAGGATACAGCATTGATCTGTTCTCTGCAATGGAAAGAGCATTGCAAAGGATGTGGTTCTCCCTCCCAGCGCCTACTGCATGCTGGCACTGCTGTCCCCTCCTGCCCTCCACTAGGCGTGATCCTACAGCCCCGAATCTTCCTTGCCCCTACAACCGTCCATCACAAAAGGACCCTCCCTGCTTTCTGAGGGGGTTTGCACAACCTAGTTGCAGGGGAAAAACTGCTCTCAGCCCTTGCTTGGTTTGTTTGTCAACAGTAGTATTTATTACGCTCTGCAACTACATTCTGACTGATTTCTCTCATTCTTTAAAAACCCCAAACTATGAGCACAATTCCTTTCAGACAGATGAGGAAAATACCTAAGCCTCCCTGAGACTGCACAAGCCTCTGCCTGTTTGTTTTTCTACAAGCAACAGCTCCCTCCTCCTTCCTGCGAAGGCTGGCAGGGCACTGCCTGTTTCAACAGCTCTAGTCCCACGAGCCACTCCGCAATGTGCTTCCAAGCCAACAAGGCATAAGGCAGCCAGCGACCACCCTGGCGTCCTGCATCCCAGGCTGGGTCATGGTTTTAGCCTCCAGAACCTCATGGCAAAACCACTAAGATTTGCAATTTCACCGTTCACAAGCAATCTCTCTGGCCTTTCCCTCACTGAAGCCTTTCCTTTACTGAACTGACACTGCTGCAGGTAGTGCAAGTGCCCGCACTGCATGGCGGCAGGCCAGGGGAAGCCATTGGTGCCCTTGGTGGTTCCACACAGACCTGCTGGAGTAGAAGTTTAACCAAGATATAAAAGTAAAGAGTTAGTTCTCAAGTAAAATGTTTCTATTATTCTGTACATGTTCAGAAAAGCTACACTTAACAGCTGCTATACATCATTTCAGCCAAGAGATTTCCCCCAAAATCCTCCCTTTGCTGGCGGCCAGACGGATGAATTACTGCCTCACTACAGCACCGCCACAGACCTTTCAGATCTCCTTCCCATTTCCCTGTGCAGCCTACTTTGCCTTCACAAATCCCTACCCTCCTCTCTGGAGGACACAAATGCTAAATCCGATGACAAAGCTCTACTTTGAGCTTTCAAACTCATTAGCGAGTGTGACCTCAGTCAAACACCATACTTGCAATTTCTTCTGCAATAGTCAACCATAACCCAGCTGAAGCCAACCAATTTGTTACATACACATGCCTGTTCTGCAGATCTCTCATAATCTGGAGTAAATCCTTTATCTCTCATGTATTACTCGATATATGAAACCAAGTTTAAATATGAAACAAAAAGCTGCTGATGTGGGTGGTACTTACAAAACCATTATTTTCCCAATTGGATTCTAGTTTTTAAAAAATTACTTGTTCCTTAATACTTGGTGATTAAGGATCAGTTAGGAAAAAATATTATCTGAGTAATACCTAATACCCAAATATTTTGAAAAAGTTTGAAAAATTTATCTATTTTTGGAGGACTGAAAACAGTAACTGGTTCCTCATTAGCAGCTTTCTCCCCCAAAATCACTACTGTCATAAAAACAGAAGTGTGAACACTAGTCATTCCTAAATTTTGTTTGTTGCTTATTGTGAAATACTTTTAAGACCTTTTTTATTTTATATATATATATATTTTTTTTTTTTTTTCTGGAAGTACAGTGCCAATTGCTTCGAAAGGGGCAGCGTGGGATTCCTCCCAGCAACCCTCCCACTGGTAAGCATGCTCCATCAACCTTGCTGCAACAAGTGATACTGCTATCACATGATAAATAATGTGTTAGCACGGTCCTAGAGAGTAGATAATGGCGACGAAGAAGAAGGTAAAATCAACCACTGCTGTCATCTTTGCCTCAGGGTAAAACTTAGTGGCTCTCATATCTTCATGCTGAAATCTGATTATTTTTTCTTCTCTTGGACAGCTGTTCTAGTGCAAGCCAATGCAGTATTAAAGGAGTGGATTTTAAACGGAGTGGCAATATACAGGACTAGCTCACATGGAAAGTTTATTTTACACTACTATTTAGAAAAAAAAATACTGGAATGTTCTTCAATTTATCACAGGGAAAAGAAAAAAAAAAAAAAAAAAGCATTTGCACTACCCAAAATCCTGGGTTGTATGAGAACACAGTAAAATAGTCAGCATGTGAAAAAGAAAAAAGTTTTATAAAAACAAACAAATGACCAAATAAGAGGACAATTCATGGTCCCAAGTTAACTCCCATGGAGCTTAACAGTATTAGAATTTCATCCAGGCATTTTTCAGACAAAAAACAGAAATACTTGCTTTGTTAGAAACATTAATTGCAAAACTAAATGGGCAAAACCCTTGGTCAGTTTATTCAAATAGGGGCGGTCATCCCCAGAAGAGGATGTGCAACTCAGCAAGTATGCTGGGAAAAATCTTCCTGAACCTTTTCCCTAAAGCAGGCACCCTCCAAAATACCACAGAAAATCTCAAAGCTTCATTTCATCACAACAAACTGGAACAAGATAATAATAAATAAAGGAATCCAGCTCATAGGTAAAATGACACCAAGCTGTGTGGTAGGGCCGACCCGCTGAAGGGAAGGGATGCCACTCAGAGGGACCTGGGCAGGCCTGAGGCCTGTGCGAACCTCATGGGGGTCAACAAGGCCCTGGGTCAGGGCAACCCCAAGCACAAACACGGCTGGGCAGAGAACGGGTGGAGAGCAGCCCTGAGGAGAAGGACCTGGGGGTGCTGGTGGATGAGAAGCTCGACACGAGCCAGCAATGCGTGCTTGTGGCCCAGAAAGCCACCCGTACCCTGGGCTGCACCAACAGCAGCGCAGCCAGCAGGGCGGGGAGGGGATTCTCCCCTCTGCTCTGCTCTTGTGGGGCCCCACCCGCAGTGCTGCGTTCAGCTCTGGGGTCCCCAGCACAAGGAGAACATGGACCCGTTGGAGCGGGCCCAGAGGAGGCTGAGAGGATGATCAGAGGGCTGGGGCACCTCTCCTATGGAGACATACTGAGGGAGTTGGGGTTGTTCTGCCTGAAGGAAAGAAGGCTCTGGGGAGATCTTACAGCGGTCTGCCAGTGCCTAAAGGGGGCTGAAGGAGAGCTGGGGAAGGACTCTGTGTCAGGGAGAGTAGTGACAAGACAAGGGGTAATGGCTTTAAACTAAAAAGAGGGTAGGTTTAGAGTAGATAAAAAGAAGAAATTCTTTACTGTGAGGGTGAGGCATTGCCCAGAACTTAAGTTAAAAGGCCTGTAAAGAAGCTTCTTTCCCCCCTGCCATGGCCTGGCAGCGCAGGTCCTTTCCTTCTGGCTTGCTTTGAGCTAATCAACTCAGCCATTCTCTGGGTCAAGACAAATTAAACCCGGCACATCCATGGAGAAACTATTTCTTCCATCCCTTCAGGGACGCAGACCCTTGGCCATGTGTCAGCTTCCTGCTCCTCCCGACAGCCGTTCAAGTCCTGCTGCGCTCAGGCTTGCTTCTGGCCTTGTCTCTCTCTAGAAAAATCCTTCCAAAAATCCCCCTTGGCCAAGCACACAGAGCTGCTTTCTAGGAAGGAACCATCATCAATCCTTTCCTCCCCAGGGTCTCATGTGATGGCAGGGTGCAACCCCAAGATCAGGCAAAATAGTCCTCACACTGGCTGCCCAGTCACTCCCTTTTTTAAAAACAAAACAAAACATCTGTTAACATTCAGGAAATTGTGAATAAATGCATTATGCAGTGTTATCGCTCATCATACCTTCTCAACTTCTGGTAGAATTTGCTCAGCCTTCATCATAAAAACACTACTTCTTTGTCTTTTCCAACTTTGTTAATCATATTTAGATGGAGAATTTTTACTGATTGCTTAGCAGCTGAATTCATGTAGAGTAAGTTTTGACATGCATGCAGAGGTCCCCGATCTCCATCATTGCATATTTGCATGCCTTATAGTGTACTCGCCTTCCACTGTAAGATCTGGGGGAAATAAATAGATAAATTGCCCACCTAACAAAACAGAAAAGCAGGTACCATCACAGCTTTGGACCCTGTCTGCAATCAGCAACAGGCTGGCAGCAAACACACAGAGGCTTCTAATGGATTTCTTTTGTGTCTTGCCTTCTGATACCTACAGATGCTACACTCTTCTGGCTAAGCAGAAGGAATGAATCTGACTGCACAGCACAGTTACGGGATATGGTAATACCACCAGTATATAAACATTAACAACAACAAGCAATAACCCTGACATGGAGAGTTTGTATTTCCAGATTACCTCCCCTCCTCCAGTTCTGTGAAAGCTGTAATAGCTCATGTTACTATAAATCATCAGTTCCACATATTATTTCCCAGCTGGAATAGCATTTGACTTATTATTCTTGTAAATTCATGTGAGTGCTTCAGACCTATTACTACTAAATAATTGAATCAGCAAATGTCTCCAAACCTGGCTGCAGGAGCAGACTAAGTTAGCTAACTGAAGGCAAAAACCATTATTTGAATCATAAGCTACCAGAGATCAAAGTCAGAAAGAGTTTCACTGCATCACCTGTATTTCTCCAACTCATAGAGGAGAACTCAATAACACAAACAGCTCCAGGAAACCGTTTAATTTCCATTTTGAAAAAATTGCTCACATTTTCCTCACCAGGCAATGTATCGCTGCATCAACAGCATCAACCAAAGGATGATGGGAAGCATGCTAACAGTAATGACCTATTACCCAAAACTAACTTTCACACAGCATCCTCCTCTTCCAAAATACTCACTGCAACAAAAGCCTCATTGTTGTGGCTCCATCCCAACATGCACAGATGCTCAACAGATGCTGCCAGACTGGGAAGCGAGGCAGAAACGGGTGCCACAGCTGCTAGGAACACGGCAGGGCTCGATCTGCTGCTACTGAAGTCAGCAGAACTCCACTGAATTTCCTGACAGTAGACACTGAAAAAGGCTTATCCTCTGCAAACATAGACCCAGGATGCCCGCAAAACAGCTGTATGAAAAGTGGCCTCATCTTTCTATTGCTTCTCAGGCTCGGGAGGTGCATCCACCCCCTTACCTGTCCAACAAGAAAAGTCCTCTCTGTCAAGGCCACACTGAAGGCAGGGTGTGCTGGGCACATCTCACAGGGTGAGATGCACAGATCACTCCCAAGAGACTGAATTTCTGTTCAAAGATGGTTTTTTTTTGAAAGTCTCGTACATTTGTCTGTGTATTACCACCATAAGCATTTAGAAATCTTGAATAAAATTTCAACAGCAACACAGACAATGGAAATGGTTTACTCCCTTATTCCTATTTAAAAAAATAAATAAATGTTGGTAACGTTAGTTTTCTCCTTCCTCCCACAACATTGCCAACTCTTCAAAAGGGCTTTCACAGACAACCATTTCTTTTGGAAGTCTCAAGACGAAGATGATGCTAGATCTTTTTCCATACGCTGAAACAACAGAGTCTTTCCTATTGGTTCTGACCAGAAGTACACCACTTTCTGAACTATGAATCTTATTTTTTCCTGGTATAATCTGAGCATTGCCTATGATTATTCATCTATGCACATTCCAAAGTTTGTTGTTTCAATCACTGTTTAGGTCTGATGGTACTGTGATTTATGATTCATCCTGAAAAACTGACAAATATACATCCTGAATTACAGGAACACTGAGGTTCACCCAACTTCCACATGAGAATTTCCATCCAACTTAGACTGAAGAAATTACGTATTTATTTCAACAGTATACATCCTGCTTATGCTTCAGAGTAATCACTCATGTTGGATGAAAGAACCCCCGTAGAAAACAGTCTTCATCTCAAGAAACATTAATGGTGGAGATTATTACAAAGTGTAGAGCACTTTGCTCTGTAAGGACAAAACACGTCCTTGGGTATACACTTTGGCTCATGTTTTACAAAAACAGGAGTCATCTGAGCTGGCTTCAATGAAGTTCCAGTGTGGAAGGAAATAGTTCAACGTGGAATAATCACAACATTCATTCCTGATGTCTGGTTATAAATATTAGCTTTTGCTAAATAATGGCAGAAAACCACTTGTACTGCTAAAAAGATAAGTATTGTACATACCACTATCCACACAAACGCCATGATCCGTCTTAACAAGACACACATTGTGACAGTCGAGGAAACAAGGGAAGAATAAGAATTTTCCCCCTTTGGCTTCTGTAATGACCAACTATCCCAGTGCTTGGTGCAGAAAGCATCCAGAGAGCCCGACCCCACAGAGCCCCAGCCAATGCCCCGAGCGCTGACCGCCCCGCAGACACACAAAGGGAAGCCGAGAACGAAAGAGAATCGCACTCGGCTGCTTCAGCAACAACAGTACCGGACTGCTGCTGGCACTTTACCCTGCGCGGTTTTTTCATCGATTCCAAAAAATGTCCCAGCTCCTCTCCAGGTACAGGAAATGGTGATTCAGCACCAGCGAGCTGGCAGCTCTGCTGCATGCAAAGTGCCTCAACAACCAACATCACCAACGCACAATCCTCCTCCAAGCCCTACAACATCTGCAAGTCAAGCTCGTCGCAAGAAACATAACCAGGAGAAGATGACAGTTGACAACACGGGTGAAGTGTGTTTATTTCTGTTGCTGCTATGTATTCCTTATCTATCTAAATAGCATTTATGCATTTTTATTTAAGGTGCCTGACACTTGGTAACAACTTGGTTGCCTGACACACCAAATCACTGAACAGACGGCAGATAATCCCATTTTTAAAGCAATGCAGGGAATTTAGACATGCATCAATTTTAAATTGTGCTCTGAAAAACCAATTTGCCATGCTGCACAACCTAGCAAGATTTCTTTTGACAGTTTCCAAATAAAACCCAACAAATAAATGAGGCATAATAAGAAAACTCATACAACTGGTATTAAATCCCTGAAAATACTGTAATTACATTTTATGCCATAAGCATATTCAATGTCTTTACAAACTCAGAAAGCTGACCCACCTTCCACTGGGCTATCAGGATTTATCAACTTATTAGGGTTGGCAATGTTCAGTGCCTGGCCCCACAGCTAAGTGCTCTGCAGGCGCTGCCCAGCAGTCCAATACAAGCACCTGCCAGGGGATTTTCCACGCTTGCTTGAGCTTCACAAACAATATCTTAGTGTCGTCCGTCCTCCCCTCCCCCCAAAAGCCAGAAACAAAAAGAATTAAAAGAATTGCCTTTTGTATTTTAAACAGAAAAAATATGAGGCATGGGTAGATGCTTGTTCATCTGAAGAGATGGTTGTGTGCTACAGCTCATCATCATGTAACAGTCCACACTTGTTCTCCTCTTTTCTCCCTCCCAACTTCCAAGAAACACTGTGATAAATGTAGATAAAGAACGCGATTTCTCATATATTGAAGAGATATCCACATTTTTTTAAAAAAAATAACCCCCCCAAAAAACAAAACAAAAAAACACAGAAAACAGCATTCACAACAAAACAAAGCAAAGCAAAACACATACTCCCCCTCATGTCATCTGTGGCTTTAAAGGTAGCATCCCATAAGTATAGCTTCCCGCAGGTGGCAAAGTTATGGCTCCTGAGAAACCCAGGCAAACTGGCAGCAGAGACCGGCAGCCTTTTGCATGTTGGCCATTTTCCACTCTGTGACATTTTAATAATCAAACTCAAGAAAGAAATATATACATTCATTCACTCCAAAACACATATTTGTGGTCCTCTGGAGAGGTCGGAAGGGAAAGGCAGAAGCAGGCAGAGCCCAGCCCAGGAAAACCCCGCATGGGCTGAGGGCAGGTGCCCCTTGCTGACGGCTGATGTTGCCTCTTGAAGTGGGCCCAGGAACTCCTGCTGAGCTGCAACAAGGAGCCTTCTGTACCTTTCCATTTGTCAGTCCACCCAGCGCAAGTGCCACTTGTGTTTATCACGGGAAGCAGATCAGCGAGTCCACACACCGGGTCTTAAACACGTGGCACTAACAGCAGGGCCCGGAGAGCTGATACCGCTGGTCCTAAGCAGCAGCTGCTCCAGGATTATTGCTTCCATGAACAGCAACAGGTGCTAACTCGAAAAAAAAACGCCAGATTTATTCTCTGAGCCCATCTTGCTGAGGACCGTTCATCCACAGATACAAGTGTGACCTGGACTGGACTGCTGCTGCTCACTCTCTTATTCCCAGGATTTTAAGATAAAAAAGCAACCATACAGCAGTGGGCTTCCACCACCTTAGACTGCAATTACACTGGATGTAGGGTAGTCACAAAGAACATTGCTCTCCACAAACCAACACGCCTTGTCTGCACAGACTGCATCTGCTTCTTCACCTGTTGCATTTTGCTGCCTTTGTTTGTTTCTCCAAACTTGCCACAAAGGTATCCTGAATTTTTATCAGACTACATTGATAAATCTGATGTGATACATTTGAATAGAAAAAAGCAAGATGCAAATTTTGCAGGAAGTCTATCACTCCGTATCATGTAACTATACAAACTCATTTTGTAGCGCACAGCTCTACTGTTGAAGCAAACATCATTTTGCAACACTGAAAGATCCAAATCCAATATAAATATATACCAACTGTGTTGTATACATGATTGCACACTGACATCACAAATTAAATACCAAACAGTTTAAAACAGACTGTCTAGTCATAAATTTAAAAACCCACGACAATTAAATGCAAACAAACAGGTATCAATATAAGTGTTACAGTGCTAACCTGGTTTTTAATAAAGAAGAAAAAAAGCAGAAAGAAACGTTTCAAAAAATATCCTCTAAATCCATATGTGACATTTACATTAACTCTAAGGGATTGATATAAATTGAAAAAAGATAAATTTGCACATTTGCATGTGATACGATTCTAAGTTTCTCAATGCATTTCCTGGGATTTCGGAAGGATGATGGCTATCCACAGCTACAGCAACACACCGGGGAGCTAGAGTATATCCCCGGCCCCTGGTACTCCAACACAGCAACCTACAACACATCAGCTGAACCTAACAGGTCCAGGGGTTGGAAACATTAAGCAAAAGGGCAATGTGTTCCCAAGGAAGAAGAAATGCCAGGCCCAGAGCTGGTGGAGTAATTAATGAAAGCAGCACTGAAACACGTCTGCGGCACTTGCTCCACATCCTGCTGACATCAAGGAGAGCAGGATTACCTCCTGAATTAAACCACCAGGAAACAAAACCACACAAGTTTTGCTGTGCTTCTGACTGTAACTCATACATGGGTTTTTAAAACAAGTAGACCACAGCAGTGTAAAACAGTCATCTCAGTCCAGAAAAATAAGAATGGAATGTCTCAAATTTCATATAATTGTTTGAAATAACTTTTTGCATATTCTCAAGCATGTCCAAGCTGTTTCCAGAATAGAACTGGGCATCAATACAGGACTACTGGCTGCCAGCAGCCAAGCGAAACGCACAGGCCATGGTAACACGGTGCCCGCAGCTCCAGCTGATGCACGGGTTACTGGAAAACACACACACCACTGAGCTCTTGATCACCATCCAGTTATGACCTTTCCCAGCAGTAACATTTGCCACGTGCCCCACTGAAATTTCCTAATTACAAGCACATGAAATACACTTTCTGTTGTCCGTAGATTCACTGAAGTCTTGCTCGGCTGTTTCGGGCAGGGGTCAGGCATTTCGTTTGTCTGCTTTTACATGAAAAGAGACTATGACTCTCCCAAAATTATTCTACACTGGCTTCACTGACTCCAACCCATAAACATTGCATTAATTCATTCAGGACAGTTACCAAAGACACAGCTATCTCTGCACCAGCGAGTGAGAACACTATCAGCTTGTTCTGAATCAGCAGAGACGCTGGCAGCCTTTCAGGTCGTCAGAAAAAAAAAAATAGGTAGCTGCAGAGAGAATAAATTTCAAAGTGCCAGTCGAGAATTCCCTCTGGGAAACAGCATTCATTTCTCACACGCTAATTCCAACAATTAACTGGTCAGTGCTGCTTATTTATAAACTTCTAAATAAATTGTAGAGGGCAAATAGCAAAATTCATGTTAAATTCTCAGCTATTAGAGAAGGATACCATGGTTATGCCATACTGCACCAAAAAGTATGTTCACTTCTTTTCAGCTCCATTCAAGTGCAAGGGATCCTTGAGAGGATGATTCAGCAATTAACCCACATCTTTCAATATTAAACTTGTGAACCTATTTCCTGAGACCACACACAGCCAGCACCCTCCTCTTGCTATTAAATTTTTAATGCCTGAAAAATACTGTTATGAGTCCAAGGAGGAAACTTTTCATTATTTGCACTTTATGTATGCCAGAGGACTGATGCTCTGGCAGGTTCGAGTCCTGCTCTTTATTAACAGCACTGTTTGTGTAACTCGTCTTGTTGGCTGCAGTCACTCATAGTTTGTCCCCAGCACCAGCACTTACATCAGGGGCACTCCAGAGCTGCTCCTGCTTCAAGCAGGGCTGTGGCACACATCCCACCACACCACTAAAATACCTAAAATTACCTTTTACAATAGTAGGTTCAAAAAATTTAGAAGTGAACAAGGAAACACATACACGTATATGCAGCAGCACCAGTTAACTAACATATGCTCCCATATAGACACCAATTATTTCCATGGCATTAATCATCTCAAAACCCCACTCTAGTATCCTCAGTTTCCTGCCTGCCTTGACTCGTGTTTACCACGTGGGGCCTGATCCAGAGTCCCTAACCATTTGTCTCTTCACACCACATTCCGGGGCTTTTAAAGGCATGGAAGCCTTGTGAGCCACACATCAGGCAGGATTTTAAGCTACCCACCTCCGGACCTGCGTGTGTGGGTCCTACTGTGCCTACATTTGTTGTGAACGTTTTAAACATTTGTTTAGCAGAGTCACAGACTTCATGTTTATTTGAGAAGTTTTTGACAGACTTAACTACGCTTTGAACACGGACTAGGTACAAGTAGGCTGAAAGGAAAAAGTAAGGGGCTGGAGGTTTTGTTATTTTAATGCCTCACATTTTATTCCTGCCTCCTGCAGCAGCACTAGCAAGACTATCACAGACCCATGTAAAAGCAACATCTTTGTTTTGCAACCAATTTCCATTTCAAAGCAGCAAATCTAGACATCACTGTTTGAATTATTTCTTAAATCTCATTTCCATATGCCAGGCAGAGAGGCAACCTGCCTCTTCTGTTCTGCACCATGAAAGCTTCCAACCTACGGGTTCATTTGATAAAGACACGCAAACAAAGTATACATGTGCTCCCTGGGGCTTTTTGCTAAAGAGTTGATTTGCATGAGGCATTACAAATTAGCCTTTTTCAAATGAATTCAACATCTCTAATTTACACTGTGAACATATTAAACAGATTAAGAAATTCAAAATATTGGATTAAAGAAAATATATCATTTTTAACTGCTGTTTTGGACAGGGTTATTATGGAATGAGCCCAACCATACTAACAGGTTTAGAAAGAAAAAAGAGCTTTAGTCAACACCCAAACTGCTAAAATCCTATTCTGAAGGAAAACTACAGCTGGCCATGGGTATACTGACAGTATTATCATCTCTTCCTCATTCACCCTTCCACATGCATTTGTTGGCTATTGTGCAACCATGCAGAAAACAACATCAAACCTTCAGGCTATTCCTTACTTTTGGTAATGTTTCCTGATCTGCTTTTGGAGGCAGCTTTACTGCTTTAACGCCTTTGTAGATTTCAGTACAAATAAACAAATGCAAGGTATGCAGGGCAAACTGCTTCACTTCACACACTTCACATTTATTTCAAAGTTCATACGGAGACATGTAATTTGTAATTACAAATATACAGATATACAAAGGCCATACTCATGAAAATTAAATACGCATCCATCGCAGCCACATTCTTCTCGAATTTGTCTGCAAGCTAAACTCAAGATTTCACCTCAAGTTGTCTACAGCTATGAAATGTATTGTGAGAAACTCATTTCCCTTGCCACAAGTTTATCCCCAAGCACAGAAGCGCCTGTACTCTCATGTTCAGATTTTGTGTTGTTTTAGGATTTTTAAATTATTATTTGTAAGTTAGCTGGATTATACTGGAAGATATTAGCCCCAGAGCAATAGTCTGCAAGTTAATTGTTTCCACTGTTGTGGAAGGCAATGAACAACACCACAAAAAATGCACATTCTAAACAACAAACATTTTGCTTTGCTCTTTCAGCAACATTAATCCCTTTCTCTCGCCCCAAGGTTGGTGGTTTTTTTTTTTTTTCAGCAAGAAAGGCTGCAAGTTATGCTTCATGATGTCAATGGTTATTTTGTGCTGATTACTGGAACCAAATCTCCAGACAGGATATATTTACAACTGTCTACACTGTCTTAGAATAAGCTGATGGATGACTCATCCTTTTTTCCCCTTCAGCTGAAATCACTAAAAGCAACAGAGCCACGGTGACAGTCCGAGGGATCAGGGTAGCCATCCAACCTGCGCCTGATCCCTTCTCCTGCAGCAGAAGACGACTCACAAGGAGAGGTGAGCCTACAAAGACTGTGCTCAGTGTTTAAAATACATCAGAACATAAGTCCTTATCAGTGTATATGATGATAAAAAAAAAAATCCCAGAAAATGTATTATTTAAGATTTCAGCGTATGCAAGCCCACCAATAAATAGGTATTTAAGTAAATGTAATAATACCACAGTGTGCTTGCAAAGGCAAATAACCCAATGTAACAAGCACACTTCTCCTTGTCATCCAAGTTAAATAGAGTTAAAGAAATTCAAAATCAATGATCAGAAACTATACATAACATAGCAGGATGAAGTATCAGTACGAACAAAAGTACTATCAAAACCAGACTTTTTACATCAGCTATCTGGATGCTGCAGATTTGTCAGTTGAATGAAATGAAAAAATGATGGGCTGGTAGCACAGACAGAGTGACAGAGCCAGACTGTTAACTCAGCTAGTCTGCAGTGCTCTTTGTGTCAGTGGGGAAGGATGTGAGTTTTTATTATCAATGACAAATTTAAAAAAGAGTAAGTGTATTCATAGCACGCCTGCCTTTCATTTCTGTCAACATGAGCAAAATGCTATTTGATGAAAGACTGAAAAGAGTCTGTGGGGGATTTCTTTTGTTTGTTTATTTGTTTTTTAAACCAAATGAGCTGTTCTATAATCACAGCTGATTATTTTAATGTACTATGTACTAACAGAAGAGTAAATCTCTCATAAGCTTAGTCGGTACTAATGAATCAGCTGTCTTGGTAAGATGTGCACATAACCAATTTCTGCCACTGGGAAACTGGTCTCTTTTGTATAGATTGAGACTTCCTGGTGCCTGGCCCTCAAGTACATTTATGCATTTGCCTACATGCCACTGACTTCAAAAGAACTTAGGCACACATTTGAAAATTTGCTAAATAGAAATGATTTACTAAACTAGGACTGGTGCTCAACACACAACCATGGCATTGCCACTCTCAGCTTTTCTCACTTATCCAGACTTGCCTTAGCTGAACTAAACACAAGGACACTGAAGTTTGATTTCTGTACTATACCAGTGCCTGTAAGAATTGGATGAATAGTTTCTGGGTAAACACTGAAGTTGTTTCTGTATGATTCTTCTTGAGCAATACGAGGAAGCACCAGAGTGGTTTGTAGCGTAGCATGGAACTAGAATCTATCGGACAGAATAAAAGAAAATACAGTATTGTGTGCTCTATAAAAGGCATCCGCTGCATGAGTATTGATTGCATTGTTCTTCAGTTGTAAAGTTTGCTTGTTTATGGTTTAAGCTTTTGTCTGAAGTCAAAATAGAGCTGCTAAGCTATTCCATCAAGACAAAAGATTTAGCCTACCAAAAAAAACTCTCTTGAAATGAATAATATATGTGGGTTTTTTTTCAGCACCAGAATGGTTTTCCTCATTTCTTAGTTCCTCAATTGACAGTTCAAGGAATTACTCAGAAACCACTAGAAAACAACATGTAAAAGAATTCTCTCTTAACTTCATCACCTTCTTGCCTTATAAAACAAAGAAAGAAGCAAGGTATTTAATCAGGAAACGTTACCTGGAACATCTCTTGCATCAACAAAACAGGAGCTTACACCAATTTATCTGTCTTTTCCTCTTTTATATGCTCCACAATGACCTGCTGGGTAGGAACAACATGCTTGAATTTTTTTCCAACTAATCATCCCCTTGGCCTTGTGTTCTGCTGGGCATAGCCACACTCATCTCTCATCAGCTGTGGGAACCTTACAGTCTGATGGGTGCAGATCTGAGCAATGAAAATCGCCAGAGTCAGCCTGGAATCATAAAATGAAAGAAGCTTTCACAAACATCATTTTCCTTCGAAGTGTAAGGAACTGAAGTGTCAAGGAAAAAAAAAAAAAGTTTAATCTTGAGTCTAAGAAAATGAAAATGTGTTTCTTTTAATATCACATAAATTGAAAAGAACAAGTGTCCAAAGGACTTCTCTTTAGCAGTTTTAGGGGAAGACCACGCCTATAAATCATTATCCTTTATATAAAGATGACTATGCAATTTATGTTAGGAATATCAACACACAAAGCACTCTCTATTAAAACTATGGATTAACAGTAACTGTAATAACACTTTCGGAGTTTTTGCTACAGAGGAATATTGCATGTCAAACGTAAAGCTTCCAGTACCACGCGGATGAGAAAAAGCTTCATTTAAAGATCTTTTTCTCATTAAAAAAAAAGTAATTACATGTTAAAAAAACAGTTCTTCATACATCATCTCCCCAAACACAGGTTTGCTACAAATACTTGAATATACATTTATAGTGTTTTTAAAAAAAAATCCAGTTACAGATATAAACATGTCAATAATGTTATTTCAATACTTAACACCCAGGGTAAACAAAACCAAGCAGGTTCTTCTTGCTTATCTACACAATACAAATGTTCCCAGAGCTTTCTGCAGCACTGTGGAACCACCAGACGCTCTTTAAGATGCTCCTGACCTGGATCACTCCTCCTAAGTCACGGTATTTCCTTGTCACCTGCAGAGCGCAGGCAGGCTGAACACAACTCCTCCCTTCAGAAGGCAGCTTGGAGGACTCCACTGATCCTCTGAGAGGACACAGCAAACTTGGCACCAGCAAACAAAAGTGCTGATTTTCTCTGACTGAAGGGGAACAGACACGGAAATAGCACAAGCAAGAATCAACATTTCTCACAAGCTACCCCATGGAGAAAAAACAACAACAACAACAAAGGAAAAAGCAAACACAAAAACTGGTTTTCGAATACAACAAAATACTGATATTGAGCTCAGCAATACAACCAATATACTCCTATGCACTAACCTGCCGCCATAGTACAACTTGCTTTTGCTCCAGGGAATACTGATTTCATTGCATGGCTATAACTTCAGGAGTAACCCAAAGTAGTTACAAAATTTTGCTATTAGCCTCCTTGCTTCCAGTTGCAACTTCAAGGTCACGACTAGAACTTACATCAGAACTGGAGTTCCTAAAAGAAATCTCTTACTGCCTAGAGTTAAGGTATCTTTCCACTTCCCTCCCCAAACAAAAGGAATCAATTCTTCATGTGGCCCATACTGCATTATTGATGTGGAGATGACGTAAAATATCCATAATCCCATTAGCTGCCATCTAAAAGAAATGTTAGTAAGTACAGGATATTTAATGGCAAAAAGAAAAGAATCCTGTGGTGCCTCTCTCGGAGAGGAGCCCGGTCAGAGCAGTCAGCCCCTCGTCTTGACAAGGAGTCTATTAAGCTGCTGTCAGCCAGCCAGCCATGCATTATTCAAGGGCCTCGTAGGCTATGCAGACCAAAAAACCGTCACATCTTCGGTGCATTATCCAGTTGGCCATGTAAATCTCCAAGTACTATAGGTTACTGTGTCACACAGATTCCTGAAAACATTCAACTTCCAGATCTTACGTGAAGGGAAAGACTAGAGGACGCCTCACTATTCCTGAGGGCAGAGGGAAAACCAGCCTGCTCTGCTCTTCCTTTTCTGAGACGGAGCATGTTGCTTGTCAAAGCTACAAACCTGCTCTGAGTAGCAACAGGTGAGTAACCTCTGCTGCCACAGCTACAGAACCAGACAAGTGACTACGGGTGGCATTTCCAAAGGCACTCAGTTGTGCTTTTGGAAAACCAGGAGCAGAGCAGCCCCTGATTGTAGGGGAACAAAACTAAACCAGCGTTTTGGTTAAGACTGAATGAATCTCAGCTTCTCACGTTCAGCCAGAAGAATCAAACCAGCCAGCATTAATCCTGCCGAGTGACAGCCATACGATGTCACCCTGCAATCCCGCCATCAGATCCAATAAATGGAATACATTTTTATCACAGCAGCTGAACCCAAATGAAAAAAACCCTGAAGCTAAGGGAATTTATGTCTCCTGGTGAGGCCTTCCAAAGGATTAGAAATTACCCTCACTATTAAAACTTGCAACTTACCTCCAGTTCATATTTTCCTTCTAACCAGAGGATCCTTCTGGGGCCCGTGCATGTTAACTGAAAGAGTTCTTTATCATCAGCTTTCTCCTGGAATACCAACTCCCAACCGTGGTACAGTTTCTAGCTGAAGGAGGTAGGAGCAGTGAACCACGCAGGGTGAGGGAGCTGACCGCTGCTTTACAACGAGCAGCCTGCTCTCTGACAGGCAAAGACAGAAGGTAGCTCTTCCAAGCTTAAGAATTTCCTGGATTATTCATTTAAATCAATGTAGATATGTAGATGTACACACACACAGGAAAGTCTGATTCAGGAGTTGATGTGGAATTTTCTGAATAAAAATGTTTCTAAACATTTCTAAACAAAATCAAGCAAACAAAAATAAAAAAGTGGTTTTAAGAAAAATACTTCAGTAATTTCAGTAAGTTTCAATGGAGGTTTTCAGTATACCAATTGAATTGGTATACGGAATTCAAACATACTTGTAAAATCTTATATTGAAAGCATACATTTAAACTGTAGTGGAAAAATGTGAAGGCACACCCATGTATTTTCAAAATTTCCTCTCATGGAAAACGATAATCACTCATCTCCAGGAATTTTTTTTGTCAGGGGATATGCAGTAAAATTTCTCTTTAAAAAGTCGAAGAACAGAAATTTTATCTCTCCCCAGATACGCTCCACGTAGTTGCTGTATACAGTAACGGGAGCAATTCTGCTTGCAAGCGGACCCTGAGCAACAATACGTCCAAGTAGCACTGCAACCAAGGAACCCAGCAGCTGAAAAGATGCAAATCATAAACCAAAGAGGTACTGGTGTTTAGTTTGGCCTCATCCCAACACAAGCTCTCCAGCTAAAAAAAGTGCCAAACCCTTTTCCCTTGCCTTAGAAGCCTTTGAGCAGCACATGGCCACGTTAACTCCACAGTAATCGCAGCTCCCTGAAGCAAGACAGACGGAACCATTTTCTCCACAAAACGTTCCTTTGTAATAAAGCAATGTCAAGGAGGAAGTGAAATAATAGAGTGTATGTTCCTAATACAGTTGTACTCTAGTAAAAAGATTTTTGTAATAAAGCTTAACAGCAAATAAAACTTTGCACTAAGAGCTTATGCAACAAACAAATGCTTCAAAAATTAAAAAAGTACATGAATGCACACCAATGAAAATGGGCGTCTGATAAAACAAATCCCTACACAAGAAGCTCTTACATCCCTTTTCCATGTTTCTTACAGAACATTTAAAAATGTGCTGATGTTCATTTGAATACAAGGCAATCCCAACCTAAAGATCAAATAATTTCTCCTTAATAAAATCAAATTTAATAAGCCTATCCTTCAAACCATCCTATACCCAAAACTGCTTATCCTATCAAGTTACCCTCTTCTCTTTTCAGCCCAGGATTCAGAACAGGTTCAATAAAATATTCCACATTACACTACCTAGAGACATTAGGACAAGAGCTTTCTAGATAAGAACCATCCTGTGAGGTTTCACATGCTCTTCTTCCCCCATGAAACTTAACTTGAGATGCTCAACCCAGCATCAGCAGCTGAACCTAGCTCTATCCTCTGTAAGTACTCCAGTCAAACAGGGAACGTCACTGGACAATACTGGCCCAGCATGTCTCTTCTTGTTTTGCTACTGCAAGGTTTGCTAACTTTCAATATTTTCCTTATCCCAAGGGAAAGCAAATGTTATGCTTGTGAAGCATAAAAACCATAAACTAGAATGGCTGGAATACCAAAACTGACCCCGAAGTACATGTCACGCAAATGAGGGCTGAAGGGGGGGAAAGAGGGAAAAAGAGCAGTATCATCATACTGCACCTCTGCTGTGCTAAGGTGCCCTGGGCTGGTTACAGGTGACTGTCTTCTTCAGATTCAACCCTCATCAATCCTAGGCTAATCAACCCAGACTACTAATGACATGATTTCTAAAAAGACAGACAATAAACCCAAAACATTAACATCAAAAAGGAAAACATTTTCCGTATCCAAGTCCCTCGTGTGATATGCACAACAGGTTACAAATTCCCTTCCTCAGTATTTTTGGCATCTTACTGGGACCTTAATGTCAGGAAAGAACATTAAACATTTTAAAGCTGGAACACCACCACAGTGCTGTTAAGCTGCAAAGTTTGAAGACATTGATTTCTCTTAATAAAGCAGGGGCTGGGAGCGTAGCAAGAGGACTATGCAGACAGCATTGTCAAGTTATGTCCTGTATTTAAAATAACACTTGAAAGAAAAGAGCATTTATGAGACAAAAATAATAAAATAAAAAACTACTGAGTTCAGGTAGTTCCCTTTAGAAGAACACAATTAGCTCCAAAATAGATCTTAATAGCGAAAGCTAAGATTTATGAGTTTAACTAAAGGAGTGGAAAGGCCAGAAGGGTGAACCAGATACCAAGCAGAATTTATCTTTATGTCCTAGCCTGTGCAACACTACACAAATGTGAGCAAACAGAAAAACTAGTCAGACAGACAGCTGGCCAAATTCTCACCTAGCGTAGAGGCTGGCTTAGTGCACTCATTTCAGAGGCCTCACGCTGATTTACAGCAATCGAGAGGGTTGCCCGCTGCATCTGCATCTCGGAAGCAGAAAAAAAGTGCTAGAGTTGAAAGTGAACAGAAAACTGAATTTGAAAAATAAAATAAAATAAAATAGCAACCTTCCAGTATGGTTTTAAAGCATTGCACAGAAGCTACTGCATTTTTTTCCACTCAATGAATTTAAGAGCCAATTTGATTTGTTTCAGAACTTACTGCTACATGCCAACGACAAAACAGCCCTGGTTCACTTATTCTCTCACAGAAAATTAAACATTAAAAACGCACACAACTTTCATGTGTCACTAAAAAGAAATCGATTTTAGAGGAAAATTAAATGCCTTAATGCTTTTTTTTTTTTTTTTTTTTTAATAGGTCAACTGCTGACCTTCCCTACACTCCTGTGCAATTGCCCGACACTATATAGCCACATGAGGTTTGCAGAAAACATCAGCTTGTTGGCCTTCTGGTACTCCTGAAGGATACAACATGGAAGAAACAAGGCAGGGGGTGGTGGTGGCATTCTGGGCTACAAGACGACTTGGGTTACCTTACGTAAGACCTTGCCAAAGTTGAGCAGTCTGTGATGTTGAGCTCCAAGTCAGGGAATAATGAGAAAGTGACCTTCTTTCACAGACTGGATCAATGCACGTCAAATAGATTAAGCTTGCTGGCAGATAAGTCAATCTGCAATTGAACTACTCCAAGGTTGTTCAATGATTCAATGTATCCGTACCTAATTTTTTTCCTAAAAACTATCTTTTCCAATAAACTCCTTAGGGTTAGAAAGATAAAGTAGAAAATGCATGCCTTTTTCTTCTTATAATCCACCTTGTTATAAAGCAGCAGTGTTGCTAATTGGCAGCTTGTCTGGGACACTATTTTGGTGACACGTTTTTTATTGATGTTCTGGGGGAAGTGAATATTTGCAATAGAGTTGCATCAACCTCGCTGACTGCCAAAAAGGTATCCTGATTCTTTACCGCCTGCTTGTAGCAATTGTATTCCATAGCCAGCCCACCAAGACCAAACTTGCACTGGTGCTCACACTAATAGTGCACAACAACACAAGGTAAGAGGCAGCTTTTGTCACATGCTGCATAGTGCTAAAAGGATGTATTATAGAGCACTGTTCTCCAAATATATGCAGAAATGTGACAGAGCAGGCTACTATCATTTACCAAATGTATAGGATATAAATACATGATCATTAAAAGGATCGATCCAGACATACAACGGAAGCAAACCAGGAAGGGCAAGTTTGCTGGGAGCTTGGACAAACCCACTTACAAAGGAAACCATTTCAAGAGCACGTATCAGCAAACTCACTTTTTACCCATTTTGAGAATGTAACTTCTATTTTTGATACTGCACCAAATAGTTACTTGATCAGCGCTAACCTGATAACGTACCTTTCATAAAGTTGTCTTTAATCAGATAGAAAATTTGTCAGGAGGAAGTATTTTCTGATGCACTGGCGGTCGGTTTGAGTAACAGCTGGATTTTACGTCAGCTCTAGTAAGGTACTTCATTCTAAATGGTACATTTCCTTCTCCTCAGCTTGGGCTCTATCTGCTTTCTGTAGAGATATAGAATGTGAAATAGTTGCTGTTTTTCCTCAAAAGGGAGGTTTTGTATATACAATATATTTGTGATGAACAGTTCTGAATGAAGCATTAACTGTCTCTAAGGATACCTGCAAACACATGGAGCTTACTTTTAGGTTTAAAGGTTATCTACATTTGAATAGATACCCATATTCAGCTCAAGAAAAAGGTGGAATTAACTCCACTATCGAGCAACAGCAGGAACTTTGTCATGGTCTAATCTTTAATGAGGGCAGTTTTTAGGCTTAACTACAATAATCCATTTTTAAGCTATTTCCAATTTAAGTTGCTGAAAGTATTTTACAAACTGACAAAAACGTGTTTTTAGTCTCCTGGAACTATTTTAAGCATTTAGTTGGTAATGGAAAACACATGTGAGTAACAAAATATCAAATAATTCTAACATCAGTATTCCCATACTTTACTTTAATCTTATTCATAGAGGCAAAATGGAAATGGAATTCACCTTATATGACCAGACAAACCAATCCTGTAATCCCCTCTGTAACTCACAGAAGAGTTTCAGTGCTCTTTAAAATTACTTGACATTTTAGTAAATACAAGTACAGTACTAAATATGAGCTTTCTCCTATCATGGATCGTTACATGTAGAGCCACAACTTCCCTCCTTCCTTCCGGCATTTTAATTTTAGTAAACGTAGCTAAATCACGTATTTATTTTAAAGTGTAAGAAAGCACCATATGAAATTTCAACTTTCTATGAGCAGATAATTTTATTACAGTTCACTTAAAATTATTTTGTTTTCCATTTTCTGACCACCAGCAATGTAAAGGTTTCCTGTTGTTAAAGATGCAACTGGACAGCCATGTTCATCCAACACCAATGGGTCCATAATAATCCCCTTTTAAATGTATTTATACCTTTTGTTTCCACATAATCTTATTGCAGTGGTTCATATGACAGACTTTTTCAACATATGAAATTTACTTTTTAAATAAGGCACCTGATATTTCATTTGAACACCTCGGTTTTCAGATTTCGACAAAAGATCTTCCATAGTCTTTTCTTCCTATATCATTTATAAATGCATAGATTTTTTTTGGATATTCCCTGCAGGAATTTCTTTTAGAGGCTGAAGAGTTTAGCCAAAACAAACCAAAGGAGGTGGTTTGTCACATAACACGTTTGTAAACTGCCACAACATGCTCTGGATGCAAAAGGCTTACACAGCTCCACAAAAAGAGACTAGGGAGTTCAGGAAATTAACCATCGAGAGTTACTAAACAAATATATATGTGGCTAAGTAAGTCACTGAAATCAGCATGGTTAGAGGTTATGGGCTGAAATATCCCTTATGCTCACCAGTTCCCATACTCTCCCTTAGCCAACTATTAATTGTAATTACTGGACATTGAGCTGTGTAGACCTTTGGTCAGACCCAATACAGATGCTTTTACAGGTTTTTATTTATTCTTTCCTTGTGCAGAAGCCATTTTTTCCTTCTTATCCAGCCTATTAAGTTTTAGTATTTATTTAGTTTAGAATATATTTAAATATTTTTACAGTTCCATTGAAGGGGAAGAAAAGAAAAGGACAGGGATGAGCCACAAGAGCACGTAATACTCAAGATATAAGCTGGCCAGAATAACATAACCAAGCTTCCTGGTTTGTTCCAGTTCACGATAACATGTTCACCCTTTGGATCACTCCTCATTACTGGTATTTCCATAATATTACGGGCAATGCCCCCAAGATCTCTTCCCAGGTAGCAATGGTTCATTATGCTCAAGAACCCTTGTACATACAATGTACAGACACATTTGTTTCCTTCACTACGCATTGCTGGGCACATAACATCACTGACTTACTTTCACCTATAACTTTATTATCCAGTTGCTAAGTACTGCAGGACTCTTACAACTCTTCTTGGAGTCAAATTTAGATTAGTCTACCTTGAAAAATTTTGTATAAATTATTACTTCACATTCTCTTTCAGTTCATTATTAACGTAGTGAGCAGACTAGATCACAGCAGAAACCCTACTAATAATCTTCCATCTTAAAATCCAACCATTTGCTTCTATCTTTTGTTTCCTGTCTTTTTAACAGTTCTCTAAAGGACCAAGCTGCCCAACTTTAATGGTGTACAAGTCTTTTGGAAGGAAACCTTTCGTAAAGTTCTCTGAAGTATCTGGATTTTCAAAACTTAGAGGGCTGCCATCATTCCCACATGCATTGCCACCTTCAGAGAGCCCTGAAAAGCATTACATTAACTCTCCTCCATGAAACGACTGCAGTTATCATCATATATATTCTCTTCCCCAATAATTCTATTCTTTATTACAGTCTCTAATAACAGAAGCCCAAATTCTTAAATTTTTAATTTAATCTTAATCTGAACACTAAATCTCCTGCCTGATTCAATGACAGAAAAACTACGTAAATTCTCCTCTGTAATGGAATCTGTTGTTCATAATACTAACTAGATAATTGAAAATATACTTGTTTTCTCAACTGGAACATCTGGATAAATTGAAAAGCATTGCAGAAGTAGGCCCGAGGCCTCAACGGGAGTAACATGAAAGTGTCTGTGCTCTAAGCACAAAACTCCCAGCAGAAGTGCTGCAGTCACCACTCCATGATGAAGTTCTAGTTTTATGGACTCTCAAATTCACAGTGGCTGAAAAGGCCCTCTGTGTGACCAGCCTAAATAACCATCCATCAAGAACACCATTGCCGCCAGTTATTTTTGTTCAAAACTGTCATTTGAATACAAATTTTAGCAGTAAATACACAATAAAAATAACCCCCTGGTCTCCAAAGAGCCAAAAGGAGGTCAATGTAACACCGCTTTCAGGACCAACCATACACTGCTGCTAAAGCCTCACGCTGTAAAGCCGGTTAGAGCTCTGGGCCGCACTCTTACTGCTTTTCTGCAGCTGCACCAAGGTCAGGGGCTCGGGCTGGCTGCATTGGAGCAGAGAGGGGAGCAGCGAGGGCACCCCAGCCCATGCAGCAGCACACTGGGGACTTTGCCAGGGCTGCCCCAGCTCAAAACCGGAGCAACAGCCCACAGCAGGCAGCACCGACCACCCGAGAGATGTCATTTTAGTGCAAGGCTGAGTCAAAAGAGAGGCATGCATGCCCTCACAGCCGGCTGAACAGCAAACCTCCGGGTACAAGCAACTGTAAGGGACACCCAGGAAATGCCTATAGGGACACCACACTTAATGAGCGCACCTTCCAGTGTACTTCAGGGCACGCATCTTTGTCAAGCTAATTAAAACCAGAAATCATTTACTGTTTGTCTCTTTTCCTGTGAGGCAGCAAACAACAGGAGACAGACAGCAGAAGTGCCCTAGAGGGCACTGAATTCCCTACTACGATTACCTAGCAAAAAGGATAGTACCATCTTTAGAGACTGCTGTCTGCACCACACAACTGTGTGTTTAATGAAGCAGTTGCTTACTTTCTCAAAGAGTTGAACATGTTTTATGAGAATTTCATGATAAGCCCTAAAATGGGTAAAAATTAATTTTATACATATATCCATTCATCCATCATGGATGGCCCTTACGGGGTACGGATACTTTGGTTTTGTTTGCAGAGGCTTATTTGCAAAATTATAATGTAGCCAAATGTGGAAATCAATACCTAACAAAACAAAACAAAACAAACAAACACATAAAGATCTCGAAAAAATTACAAACCTGATCCTGCTTAACCCAGAACATCTCATTCTTTGAAAATATCGTGTAACAGCAAACATCAGGCCTTCTATAAAAATGCTCCATTTCCTTGCCGATTTATTGCACTCTGAGCAAAACAGAAGAAAAGCAAGCTATGCAGGCTCTGCCAAACAAAGTCAAAGAGCCCTTAAGAAATCCTGTGACTGAGACCAACTTTGACAGCGAGAGAGAAGCAAAACAGCCACCTCTCAGTGCTGGCAGGAGGAAGGTCCAGCAGGGCATTCAGTCAGCGCCTCCCCCACCTTTGGGCTGAAAATCCATCCCTCTTTGGCTTCTTCTTCATCTGCACGGTTAAGTGAGTGCTTAACAACCGAATTGGTTTTATTGTGATTTTCAACACTAAACAAAACTAATGACTTCTTGACAGAAAAAGAAAACTCTATTTGTAAGAAACAGAAATTATAAAGCTTATCCAACCCAGGAATGAATTCAAAATTAAATGCATTCAAAAAATATCTGCATTTTTGTGACTCATTTGGCTTACCCCAAATTCTTCAAAGTCTGTCTCTCTTTCACACACACACAAAGCCTATTTTTCAGTACTGTTTCTGCAAAACAATTGGCTGAATCAGCTGAACAGAGACCATTTTTCAAATCTGTAGGAACAGAGATAGTACCATCCACAGATTAAGGAGAAAAAAAATAAAAATGAAAGCACAGATGACGACTTGTAACCCTCCACTCAGAAAAGGACAACATAGCCCTCTTTCTCCCTTCCTCCAGCAAGCCCTGTATTCTATAATGCTCACTACAGACAAAACTGGGAGACAGCATTAGCTATACCTGCATGCTAGCGGGGCTGCTAGTGCAGCACGAGCTAGAACAACAGAGAAGACTTTGCACAGGGAGATGCCCCTTTGCGCAGGGAGATGCCCCTTTACCAGCAGCCTGTGGATGTCAGACAAACATGCAGCACTACTGAGCTCCACAGAGGATCAGGACATTACTGTCAGATTAGCATTGGGAAATGCACGTACCATCTGCTTCTTTGGCTTGAAATCCTAATCCTAAAAGCTTGCAAAATAAGTTTTTATCCACTTAATGTGCGTTCTTGTATTGGTTATGGAAATGTATATGGTTTTCTTCATCAGCAGCTGTATTGTTTAGTACTGAACAACTTCCCAAAGAGAACCTTTGATTGCCATTTTCACCTGCTGTACGAGCAGGTCAGCTCCCCTCAAATACCCACTTCCTTGTATTTCTTCAAATGTTAGCCATGTAGAGTTATCCAAAAGCTCCAGTTTAAAAGCCTAATCTCTTCTGCAAAAATTCAATACTGAAAAGGCAGTTGGGCACTGAGGAAAGAATGTATCCAGATGTTAAAAAATAGTGGGGATTGAATCTATAGCTTATTCTGTTTATAAGGGCGACTAAACATACAAAAGGGCAAACCGGCAAATATCTGTTCTCTTCAGATTGTATGAAAGAAAACTGCCCCCTTTACCAGATACAGAATTTTGTTACTTACCACCTGGAAAAGCAAAACTTTTCCCTATGTAATGTAACATGCTTAATACAGTAGTTTATTAAGATGATTTACAAATTAGAACTGGTACACAATATGAATTTGTTAAACAACAACTGCAATAATTCAGAATTATGGGGAGCAAGTCATTTAGTAAACTACGCTAAAAGTGACATTTAGATTTTATGCCCATTCATGTTTCATAAATCAAGCGTTCCTTTCTGATGCTGACATTTGAAGTAGGTTTCTGTCAACAGGGAAATCTGGGGAACAGAAAACAGCAGTGGTTCCAGCCACCCATCTGATGAGAAGCTACTGGTAGCTCTGGGAATCGTTGGTCAGCATGTTCAAGCGGGTTGCTGAGAAACTCCTCCTCCACGAGTGTCGCGGGTTTTCCTGCTCAGAATCTAGCCCTGTACACAGAATGATGGGCCACAGACACGCTTGTGTACTCACCAATAACAAATCTCTAATGACAGCAGCAAAACATTGCAGGGAAGGTCTCTCTAAACGGAAAACCTCCCCCCCAACAAAAATAGACATGCTTTTTTAGACTGTTATGAGAACAGGCAGTCTCTAGACATTTCTACTGCAACTCCTTTTAGCTGTGAACTTTCGGGCACTAACTATTCATGTGAGCATCATCTCCAATATACCCTCACAACCAGCTAAATTCTCGAATCTCGCATCTCCATACCTCACTAGACTCTGTACGGCCAGAAAACCAGAGAAACAGTAAATGGATGAAAAGTAAAAGTGCTCAACTGCTGCTGCTTCCCAACCAGAGAAACTCCTACAGGGCACGGCCCTATTTGGTACAAAGCCAAATGTTTGGATGTATTTCATCTCCAGTCTGCTTTAAAGACAAACTTGTTTTCGTTAACATTTTAAGATTACAGTACATATATTTACACATATTAAGCATGTAAAGCTATTGGGGAAAAAATGGGCCAGAGGAAACCTGAAAGTTCCTTTGCAAAAGTGACTTAGGAAAAAAATCGCATTTTGAGGGAACTGTTTGCACATATGTGCAGGCATTGTTCATATCACAATTTAGAAGAGTTTCATTTCAGAAATGTTGCCCAGGATGATGATAAGAGGCATCTTATCTCCTGTATTTGAAGTACATCAAGTTACATGCTGGATTTTGGAAATGTTTGTGTCACGGACAATTTAGCTTCTGCATTCTTCTCTGTCAATGAAATTATAAAAACTCTTAAACTTCTTACTGGTCATCTGGTATACACGGAAGTTCATAAAATTCTTTTTGAGGATAGAAGATGTGTTACACAGAAAAAAACAGGTTTTAAATTTTAGTAAGTCTTCAGAAAATTAATAAAAAAGAACTTTAGAAATAAAAGCTTGTAATAAAATAAGAATATTTCAAGTCAGAAAAATCTGCAGGGTTAATTCATCCTCTCAGAGCCAGAGATATTAATAGTTCATTCATTCCTATTCAAACTGAAAAGTTGAGTTGTAAAGACATGAATGACAAAAGACCCAGTTACATGCCAACAGCATCACAGAGATTCCTGAGAAGTGTGTACTGAAAACCACAGCAAACATTTGTCAAGTTCTTTGACTTTTACAGGCTTAGTTCGACTCACAAAACCAAGCAGCTATCAGCGGTCAGGAAAGCCCAGCAAGCCTGTGCTTAATACCAGGAGAACCCAGGTGAATTTTCACTCCCTCCCATAAAGCTGGGGTTGCAATATGAGCTCCTGACAGAAAAACTGATGAAGAAAGTAAAGTAGGGCTGTTCAGAACTTGGATAGCCCTACTCTGACTTTCTTTTCTGTGTGCTGTTTGGCTGCATCAAGGCTTACTTCTTCCGTCAAAATCTCCCCATCTTTGCTCTTTTTATCCACGCCATACTTCTCCATCTTCTCTCTTTCTTTCAAGCATCAGTGCCGTCTTCACATTTCCTCTTTCAAGTATCTCTTCCTAGATCTTGCTGGCACTTGTCACTTTCTCTACCTTGACACACATTTCTTTGAAGCACGTGGCTCATCTGTCTCTTGTGTTATTGTTCATTCTTTGTACACCGTAGGCCCTCCTTCCAACTGCCTGTCTCCCCAGCTTTAACATTCAAATCTCTAAATGAAAAGCAAAGCACATTAGCATTACTTCTGACTCAAGAAAACGCCACTGAAAGCTGGTTTCTTAATGTAACACCAATAAAGCTGCATCACTTGACAAAGCTGACATCTTTCAAGGAATCTACAGATGGGAAAGTCCCACATCAAAGAGAGTATCTGTACTTAGATCTCTAATTAAGCTGGTAGCAGTGCTGTCCAGAGGCTATGGAAGTACCCAAAAGTACCTTCAGAAAAAAAAAAAAAAAGATTTTGAAAGCCCTCTTTCTGTTCTGCTTATTCATACAGCATTATTTATTCTACAAGCCTACAGTGTAAAGTTAGGCACAGGAAAAAAAAATCAACCAAAACCACCTTTGGAACTCAAGGATAGAGAAACTGAATGGAAATCAAGAAACTGAAAGAACTTTGTGACTCATTAGCAAAATACTTTCAATTTGCTAGCAGGATCAGAGGGTTTCTCAAGCTGGGAACTGTAAGAGTTTTGATGCTGACACAGCAATGCAGTCTTCTTTACTGTCCCTTAAAAGGATAATCCAAAGCAACCCCTTAGTAAAGGCAATCAAAGTTTATTACAACATTATCAGGCAAAAACGTGAGTGTCAGAACTACTAAATCTCACAAATAGTTAATGCTTTGGATTATTTTTGCCCTTTGTGCAACTATTTCCAATACTCACAACCATGTCCAACAAATGCCAGGCCATCAGAGCTACATGCTGGGTGTCTGAAGAGAGCGGACCAAGTTAGAAATAACTTAACCAGCCCTGAAGACAGGCCACCACCTGAAACAATTTGATGAAGACCAACACAAAGCTTAGCAGACCAGCAGTGCCAAGCACTCCACCTAAGCTAACCTACCTATTTTTTTCTGTTTTATTAATTATTGCCTGTCCATAGCTTCAGAGGTATAGAAATCATTAGAATAAGACAGAATTAAACAAAGGGCCAAAACAAAATGTACATGGAAATACAAATTGATGTAAGGCCTCTAAGCATGTGCAAGTCCCAGGCTTGGGCTTCAGCCCTCTTATCCTCAGAATGAGGACAGACACTCTACAGCTCCTGTAGCCACAGAAATACTGTTCCGTGCACATACATTGCTGAACAGCACTCGGACAATGAAGCTCCTTTAAGCAAAGCAGAAGGAGACGTTCCCAGAAGTACCCATGCATCAGATGAAGCTATCTTGCTTTCCCAAATGCGTTATGAACAAATTACTTGGAAGCACAAAAGAATGGCTGTAACCAAATACTAATGTACACTTAATGGACTGCAGGTTTTGCAGGATGTTTAAAGTTCCCCCTCTGATCTCTCTGAACTTTGGCCTTCATTTGTTTATACAGGCAGAGGCCAATAGGTCATACCACTAAAATCAGCAAATTGTTTACACATATGGCAAGCACACATCAAGCAGAAATGCAGTCAACGCTACAACCATACAAAGCACATTAAAGCAATTACTTTAGTTAAAATAACAAACATACAGTGAGTCCATATGTGATCAGGAGACCTTGCAGTGCAGTGAAAATCAGGATGAAGCAAGAAATTAATTGCCATTTCTTCAGAAGCCAAAACACATGTTCCATCCAGCCTAACCCAAGGCACTCGCCAACAACAGTGGTGCTTTTTCATAAAAAGTGGGAGTCTTTGATATCACCAGTGTCAAGTTTTTATAAATTTTTAAGTTCTTTAGTCAATTGAAATGCATTATTCTCTCAGTAATTTACGCTAGCTTTAAATCTCTAATTTATTAATTAAAAATAATTAAATGTTTTAAATACTCCTTAATTTCTAAGCCTTTAAAATTATTTTAACCTCTATAGGGAAAGATCTTTTAAAAAGCCTCTTCAAATAGCATATTTCACATAATAGGAATGATTTGGAATTCAGAAACATGAAGCCCTTGAATTTTAGAAGTGTGAACTGAGTATTAATATAACTCTATGCTTTGTTTTGTTTTAGTGGACAGAGGAATGTATTTTTTGAGAGCAGTTACATGCTCTCTGCTTAAGAGAAAGCCAAAAAAAGTAAAATGCAATAACTACAAGAAAAGAGGAAAAGCACCGGCATCTGAAAGAAACTAATCACTTTGTCTTAGTTAAATACACTTTAGCTGTCGAGTTTGCTGAAACCAGAGGAGGGGAAAAAAATTATCTTCAAGATGTTGTATGAAGGCTTTAAAGAAAAATCAGTGACATACCCAGTAATGATTTTTAAGTATTTACAGTTGCTTTTTATTGCAAACCAGAAACTATCTTCTTTAAATTTCATGTCCACACTACGCATGCAGACACAAACATCCATATGCATAGGAGATGCACTGTGCTCTTCTGTAAAATTGCCCATTCTGAGAAAAGATAACTGTGAACCTCAAAGAAAAATTATCCTTTTTTAACGTTACCTATTTCTGTGCTCAGAACACATTTTGGTTTCATACAAATTGTTTTTGCAGAACAAGATCATTTGGTTTGCCAGTCAATGATACAGCCAAACAAGTGAGAAATTGCTCTACAGAGCATTTAGATCCTGAAAATATCAATGCCCAGGCTGAAGGATGTAAACTGCAAATACAGCAGGACTACTCAAGTCAAGTCCTTCTGAATAGGATTAGTGTCTTACTAGAGTCTTCGGTAAAATCTGCTGTATTACATGCTTAATGGCAGCTGTGCCTGTTGGGATACAGCCAAAAAATGTAAAATTAAAATCTGTGTGCAAACTAACTTCCCTCAACAGATAAGTTTGTCATACATACAACATTCCTACGTTGCTGCTTAGAGACACAGTTACATTTTCATTCACTGGTAGGACGTGCACAACTGTTTCCAGGAAGCTGACATTGGAAGTGCATCTGTAGCCTTGGACATCAAACCAACTTGTGTTGTTCAGAAAACAAACATAAAACTACGAAGAAAATCATCCAGTGAGGCAAAGAAATTGGCAGACAGAGAGCTAATAAATAATCTTCTCTTTAAGAAAAGACACCCTGAAGATATGCCAGGTCTGGAAATTCATTACTTCTAGAAAGTAATATTCACATAAGGCATAGAAATATTCTTACATTATTCATCACGAGTTTGACAAGTTTATGGAATTTGTGTTTTTTTTAGGCATGTCTGCATGAAAATATAGGTATAGCTTTGACTAGCTGATATGAAGTAACACTGCACACCCGCCTCACTTAATTACTTCTTTGTTAAGTCCACTCCGAATGAGAATTACCAAAAACATTTTATCCAATGTTCCTAGTGAGTAATGCTCCCATTGCAACAGAGAACCAGTGGCACCAATGCTGAAGATGTGTAACTCAAAACCAGCGCTACAGAACACTGGCCAATACTCAGAATACCAAATAAAATCCTGGAACGAGCATCAGCATTTTATCTTCTTTATTTCACCACCAACTAACATTAAAAAATAATGTTTAAGCTGAAAGAACCCTCATAGTTCTGTAGATGAAGTGCAGCTGTGTCAGTAATTTCTCAAGTAGCATCTCCACTGCTTTAACCCTGAATTTCGGCGCTGATGATTGAAATGTCTCATTTCACACTTTTTGTGTTGGAGGTTTTTCAAATAAATTGAACACCGTTTTGATAACAGGCCTGAAGACAGATCTGATTAATCAGTCCCACCCCAAAACAGTTGAAAGTGAAAGGCTAAAGTTATTTACATTCTCTGCATATACAAGAATCAAACAAGGCAAGGGGGAGCTTTGATCCAGTCCTGTCACCATTAACAGGGCTTTTCATCTTTCTTCAAAAGACAACTGCGAACTGAACCCGAACACAGGGCCCGTGCTCTGCCAGGGCTTTGCCTGGTGGCTGTCCCCTGGAAACCACAAGATGCACCACTGCTTGCAGCCACGGAGCACTGGGGAGAAGAGATTCAAGGACAAAGTACTGGGAGAAATGGAACACAAAACAATGACTTTACCACCAGCAGACCTTACGACCTTTTACAGAGTGAAACACCACCCTGGATAAAGGAAATCAGGTTGCTATCTGCCTCTCCTCAGCTACGCTGCCTTTAGGAGAAAAAAAATGAAGCCATCTGCACATGGAGCTTGTGATAAGAGAGGGGAAGAAACTTCCAAGGCTGTAGACACACACAAAGTAATATTTTAAGGAGATATATAGTTCATGAGGAAATTCATATGAAATCATAGTCAACATCGACAAAGCACACACATTTTTGGCAACAAAATAAATATATCAAAGGATAATCTATTGCCCAGCATAATTATTTGTACTGAAGCTTGGATTTATGCTGTACTGTGCCTGACAGCAATACAGATAGAGCAAATCTGAAAATAAACATCCTTTCGACTTCTCATACAAACCTGTGAGAATCAGTTCACATTGCTGAGCAATTCCAGCATTGTAGCTCCAGCAAATTCAGTAAAGGATTAAGCAAGGCTTTGAAGTTTTAATTTCTATTTTAGAGTAATAAATACAATATTCAAAGTGTATCTTTAGATTACAACATTCACTTCAATGTTGAGAACAGAGATGCAGTAGCTGTTTTTCAAGGTTCTTATTCCTTAAAAACAAGATACACAGGGAAATCAGCAGAAATGTGAATACAGCACACTAGCACGATTTTCCTTTTTTCCTTGAAACTTTAAGATTTGACAGTTGCCATGCTACCTTTATGAGCGACAATGGGAAGAAACAGCACAGGTAGTCGGGGAGCTACTGAACTTAAAATTATGCCAACACCTTCACATGGTTCAGGTCAATGACAACTGCATTCCCTGCTAAATAAATAGACTAGACTAGACCGCAAAGTGGAAAACCCTGTTACTTGTAAAGCTAATGAGTGCCTTAGATTGCCTGGGGAGTCTCTATCACTGTAGGTCTTACTAGGTCAAAGCTGCATAAAACACGACGTGGCTAATCTTACAAGAGTAGGAGCTTGAGACAGTCTTTGCATCTACATGCATTGATCAACTGTTTACAACCAACTTCAGGTAATCTGGGGATTTTCTGCATTATTACAATTAATTTATACAAGTAAAAAAATATATATAAATATTCAACATTCACCCAAACAGACCATTTCAAAGACCATTCACCATCACTACTGAAGTCAAGCACTTAAATCTGACATTTCCATCCTTTGGAAGAGTGATGCTGCACCTGATGTCCCACAGTTATTAATAAAGCAGCCTGCCTGAAGTTATGAACAACAGCAAAGTTAGTTAAGAATTAATTCTTAACAGGAGCGCAATAACAACAGAAGAGACAAATTTATCTGGGGAAGGGACAAAAGAAGCTGGAGGACTGAAAAACACCAGAAGAGCTCGGAGAGAGATGGACGGGGCAGGAGGCGACTGGGGCAGAAGGCCAATTAACGGAGTGGCATATTCGAGTGACAATGCAGTGGTTTCAAGCTGCTGAGAAAAGGCTGTGAGTCAATTAGAAAACATCAACAAACTAGGATTAGAGGACAAGAAACGTGCTTAACCCCAGGAAAGGGGTGGGTATGCCAAGGAAAACAAAGAGCCCCAACAATGAGGTACCTGATTCCTAAAGCAGGAACTGAAAATGCTTTTTCCCATTAAATTATCTTGGAAACTGAAGATTGCTTCTTCACAGCATTAGCTGCTTAATTACTACCACTTCATCCTCTGATTGCATGTCTGCAGGGGAAATTCTCCAAAAGATCTAGCAATACTGCATCTTCAGAGTACATTATTTCCACCGCAACCTCCAGAGTAATAAATTATTTAAATAACATATAAAACAAACAGGTTTATCTAAACAAAAGAACATATTCATTTAAAAATTTTAATTGAAAACCATCTGGGGGAAAACCCAGCACATCTAGCACATCTGATGAGAAACTGTATATTTCTCCTGACAGTTAATTCTGCAGTTCTGACTTACATTTCTTTGTAATAAAAGGGCCTCTGTGGCGAAGAGTCCATATTTATAATTACCATTTGTCATATGTTACAGACAAACCAGTGTGAGTTAAAATAATAGGAAAGAAGAGCCCAGAGCTCCAAAGTTGTTATTTCAGCTGAGATGCATAGTCCCCTGTTTCACAAAGCATAATGTAAACACACAAGCCAAGGTCTGGAAAGCACTCAAGGGTTAAGTCATGGTCTTCTGTGAGCCTAGGAGCACGAGGTTTGAACAGATCCCATGCCCCAAAACCTCTGCAACTTTACCAGCAGCAGCAGGGAAGTGCCCTGAGCCATCTCCTCCCTTGCTACCCCTGCGGCACCAAAGGGGTCAGGGAACCCCAGGTGCCTCGCCCTGGCGGGCTGAGTGGTGAGCAGCCCAGCTGCAGAGAGGCAGAGCCAAAGGTACCAGGACCACATCTTCCCCAGGCAGCCCAGGGGATGAGAGGAAGCGCAGAACCCAGAACCTTGAATTGCTGCTGCTAAGCCTACACAGAAACTGATCTGCACCCTGAAGCTCAGCACACCTCCTACAGACAGCCTCAATTTTACATGTCCTCCTCCCAGCCAGGGAGCCTGGGGACCTCAGGCCCTCCTCACAGGACTGTCCTCCTGCCCTCCTGCCACCTTGTTGCCTTCCTCTGGATGCTCTCAAGAGCCTCAACATCCTTTTTATGTCGTGGAGCCCAGAACTGCCCATGATATTCAAGGTGGGGCCGCACCAACACTAAAGGTAGCAGGAAAGTCACCTCTTTGATGTATGTGTTTGAAGCACATACTTTGAATAATACTTCTGTTTCATCCAGGGATACAAATAGTTAGAGATACTTTTTTAAAAGTGACGCAATAGGTTGCAGGCTAATGGAGAGTAACGACTTAGAGGAAGCCTTGGCACTTTCGTCAAGCACTGATCACTACAAGGACCTGTAGGTTAACAACACCTGAACTTGTACACACAAATGCTTTCTGTAACTTAGCATTACACTTGTAGGCAAAGTCTTTTTCTTTTCTGAGCTGTAAATGCTTCCATCTCCCTGAACTCCAGATAGGCTTGTTTTCAAAATTGCGTAATGGCTACACAAGAACTGCAATGGGCCATCAAGCTTCAGAAGCACTCTTCCACACCGAAACAGCACAAAGAACTGTAAATACTGCACAAAAGAAAATTAGCTGTCTGCTATAACATATTTCAAAGTAATTATACTATTATATAAGGCAAAGTCAAAGTTACTGTTTTGAAATCACAATTCCTAATTTTAGAAGCAAGAGATTTAGGCATAAAAAGCAGCCAATATCCCAAATGTCTCATAAATGTAATTCTTGGATCTATGAAAACATCAGTTTAAGACAAGATGGCTAAATTCTGAACAGATGAGAAGAAGGAAGTTATTAGGATACTATTGTTTCTATTATAAAGTCTTACAGTCTATTTTCAATCTAAACATGAGTTATTCTTTTTGGAACTTCAAAAGACCAAATAATTCTAGGAGTAAAAGCGTGGCTCTGCTGAACTTCAGACACTACTACCAGACAGCTGGCTGGGCAATTAGCCCCAAATCTTGCCAAATCACAAGAAATAATAGTTTAAGGATTTATAATTAGAAATATACAAATTGGGGGGGGGGGGGGGGGGGGAGGGTGGAATTTTGATCTTCAGTTCTTATAGTTTACTCAATATGTTGTAATAAAAATTTCAGGATTCTTTCCTTCCACATGCAATTTCGAGACTTCTAAAGCTCATTTAAACATGAGCTTATCCTTCCTTATTGCAACCACGCAACAATCGAGAGTTCAGGCATACATGTGACATGCTGAAGCTTTCTTTAAAATTGTCTGGATCACATGGAGAATGTGCCTCTAATTCGGACACATCCCATGGTGCATCCCAAGCAGAGAGCACCCTCCAAAGCAGCAGCTGCAGCAGCCTGCACTACGCGTCCAGGGGAAGCGTGCTCTGCAGGAGGAAGAAATCTGAAAGTGACACCAGAAAGTCTTTTGAGACGTGGCCAGAAGGCCAGCACAGATGCACATCCACAGCTGTTTCTCCACGGCACCCATGGGCACGCTGTGCTGACGTGGGCACACAGCTGCTCCCAGGACCAGCGCTGCTCCACCACCCACCCTGCCAGCTCTCACCCACAGGGATCACACAGTTTTGTTTCAACCAGTTCTGCATTGCACAGCGATGGCTGGAAAACCTTTCTGCAGCCTCTCTGCATTCGCTCTGCCTAGGAAGACATTCAATTCTCAATTTTGTACCTATTAGTCTCATAATTCAACTCCGTATGCATAGCTTGTGTATTATTGCTAACGCAGACAGACTGCGTTCTGGATGTTCCTCCACACCAACACAGAACAGGGCACAGCCAGACCTGTAACACGTACTGCTGAAACCCAAACTAAAAAAACAACAACACTGTTCTGTTGGGTAGTTTTAAGGATCAGAATAAATCACTGTGCTCAATTCATTTACTCAATGAGCAGGTTTCCCAGCACAGCACTGTTAGGTTGTCCTCCCGCCGCTTTGTTTAAACACACAAGTATTAATGTGTCGGTCATGATCTGCAGTGCACAAAGCGTTTCTGTATTTTTGGATTCCAGTCTATAAACAGTCTTCAGGACTCCTCATCAGACAACAGACATAAATAGCCTAGCTGGTTTTTAAACACACACGTACCCTGATGAAAAAAGCATCTGAAAAACAGCATATACTGCCTTTGCTGTGCAATTGTGCTGGTTTTTTTTTGATTATTGCAATAAGCAACGAGTCAGAAATCCGATATAAAATTGACACTGAGGAAACAACAGCATGATAAATACTGATAGCATTTGATAAAAGAAGTTTGACCAGGGAAGAACTGAACATGGTTATGACGAGCGCTCTCCATCCTGCCCAGCTCCCTTCCCTTCCAAACCCTGACACACATTTGCAGCTCTAGGTCTCTCAAACAGGAGTGAAAGACTGTCTTGTGAAAGTCACAGCCTGCCACTACGTGATGCTCAAAGTAGCTTCTGAAGCTTGTGGAAGGCTTTAAATCAGAACTTTCAAAATTGCTTTTTTAAATCACACATATTGTTCAAATCCTTTAGTAATTCCAAATGGTCAGATGGACTTTCAAATACTATTGTTTCATATCAAGTGCAACTCTTGGCTTGAACTTCAGCCTTGAAAAGATAAAAAAAAAAAAAAAAAACAAAAAAAAAAAACAGTAGGACTTCATTCTTCACTGCTGGAACTATCAAGGAGACAATCCCCATGCACACAAAACTTACCACTCCAGCTCCGTATCACTTAACCCTCTCCTCTCCTCTGCTTTACCTTCTGCATTTTACAGCTGCCCAACCACCCCTTCCACACGAGCAGCAGCTCAGTTAGCTTTCCACCACCCCTTTACCCGTTCTCAATTCTCTGTTCACTGTTCCCTACCCGGGCATCACAGCCACCTCTGTCCCAGGGCCATCTCACTGCCACAGCCGACATCGATGACTGCCCTGGGGCAGCCTCCTTACTGCAGCTCCAGGCTCGCAACTTTTTAAAAACAAAACCAACACTTCTTTCTACACCCCAAAACTGCCTGAAGAAAGGAGTTCACTGAAACACTAATCCATTCCTGAATTTATTTTAGGTTCAGATGATTCCCCACAGACTAGTAAGACTCCTTAGGAAGTGTGTTTCTGCACAGAAACAGGTACATTACAGACATTCAAACTATATAAGACTTCTACTTGTCCACTCCTCATTAAAACAAACAAAACAAAAAAAAAATGATGTTCAGTTCTTTAGTTAGTTTTGCTCTTTATGAAAGTAGCAGTTTTACCACACAGGAGCAGTACTGACAGTCAAAATAAAAATATTATCTGATACCCATTTAAGTTACCACAGAAGTGATTGCATACAGATACAAAAATATTTTTCTACCTGTGAAATACAGCACTCAGAAGGTACCAATGTTTCTTGCCAGCCAACAAAAAAGGGAGGCTGCCTCCAAAATTTGTCAGAAAAGCAGGATAAAGGTCAAACTGAAAACTGAAGATCTTTAATAAGATTTGGGTACACCTCCTTTCACTTCATGTTTATTGAAGGAAAAGTAATATTGCTCACCTCCTGAACAATTTCTTATGCCCAACACACACAAACTGTTCAGAAAGAAAAGCAGAATTCCTCACCAGCCCTCTAGAGACCCTACGATAACCACTATGGTATGCTATGCAGGACTTCTTACAGCTATGCTTCTAAAATAAAAAAAAATAAAAAAAAAAATAAAAAAACAAGCAATGTAGAGTCTTTAGAAATATTTTACTTTAGATAAAATATTTTGAAAAACTCTGATCAAGAAGAAGCAGCATCTCAGGTATGTTTTCTATTTACCAATCAGCCATCAGAATACGCTGCATCAACATCTTCAAAATTACACAACAGGTACAAGACAAAATTCTGTATTCTGAACTTGTGTAGTCTAAAATACATATTAACAGAGCATCTCTTATATTTTCACTGAATTGCTTTCTGAAAACAAGGTGAAATGCAAAGTTTACAAGCACAACCCTGCAATACCTTTAAGAATTAACCTTGAGGCCTTTAAGTATTGAGAGGTCTTCTGTTTAATTAGCAAGTACTGAAAACGCTCAAAACCCCTGCAGCCGAGGTGTCCATTTGCTCTGTAAGACACCACACAAACAGCCACCGCAAGCTGCGATGTGCGCCTTGAGCAGTGTCAATCAGCCATTAAATAGCAAGCTACGAGTCACCGTTGGACAGCACAATTTCAAGAACAGCTAACTTGCTACTGCCAGATCTACCAGAAGCGGCAATCAGCAGCATATACTTATATATATATATACATATATACATATACTTGCAGGAAAAATTGAGAATCCATAAGGTTAAAAAGCGGGCAAGCAACAACAACAACAAACTCCACGCATACATATGCTTGGCTGGATAGAAACGCTTTTAGCAGAGAAGAGAAGGTGTTTGTTTCAGAGCACCAGCGAGACAAGCTACTCTGGTTTCTTGAATGCTGTTTTTGTTGCAGGACGGTAAGGGATCAGTGAACATGTGATAACAAATGACGTGACTCCAGGATGTCAAAGTGCCTCACGGCAAAGTGGCTTTACACTTCCTCTTCACATGATCAGGTCAGCATTCAGGCTGACATAAAAGCTTAGTTTACAAGTTTACTCTTAGCCATGGGTTCATGCTTGAGCCCGACTGTTCTGTCTTCCTCTGGGATCATCTAAGGAAGCTATCCTGCCTTTTCCAGCAAAACTATCCCACAAGAGACCGGATGGGAATTTTTCTCTCAGCTGTCTCACAGACCACAGCTATGCTTCCCTACTTAGCCCCTTTTATTTTATAATTTCTACCAAACTCATTCACATCCTCGTCCCTTGTTTTCATCTTTCTAGGGCTCCCTCGAGCAGCCCTGCAGAGGGTACAAAAGGAAGGCAGAACGACTCCTTCTGAGGACATGGTGGACCGAGCTGAGCAATACTTTGCTTAGCTTGGCAGATATTCCCAGCATTATGAAAACTGCTTTCGCACACAAATATTCAGTTTGCAAAAGCATCCCTCCCCCACCAGCCTCCAAAAAAAGTCTGTAGCAAGCAGTCAACACACAACTCTGCAACATCTGAGTAATTGCAAAATACTTACGATCCTCTGATATTCTCTTATATGAAAGCACTCAAGAAGCTATTTAGCATTTGACTATAATAACCTGCAGGGCTTCTGTGGATAAAGATTCTTCCCCCCAGTGCCTATTACAGATGCTTATGAAAAAGCAATCTTAAACAGGGTCAAGTTCTTTAATTATGTTTCTACTCTGCATGTCAGATGCAAGGCTAATGAGCAGAGAATTAATTTGATGGGAAAAAAATAGACCATCCCAACCTAATTGAAAAGAATTGTAAATTCCTTTAAATATCACTAATTGAAAGGCTGAGGTGTTGTACACTTGCTATCAGATTATTCCCTTTTTGCACGAACAAGTTCCATTCATAAAGTCCAAAAAACAAGAAAATTTAGTTCAGCCATGTGCTTCTGCTAAATCTATATATTTACATTCACAGTTCATCCTATGGATCAGATAACACAGTATTAGCAAGAACAAGGTTCCACTTACTGCTACCTTGTTCAGCCTTCCATTCCACAATTCCCAGCAGCAGATAAGCTGCGTGTAGGTAACTGGGCACAACCCAACGTGCGCTGTGCTGCAGGTGGATCTGGCAGAGCACACTTCTTCCCAAACAATGAGAAGAACTGGACAAAACCCAGTTCCGCAGCGCATGTTCTGGTGGGCTACTTTAGGGACACAGCAGCAACATGCTGCTCCTTACTACCTAAGGTATTTGATTTGTCCCTTTATATCAAAAATAGCTAAAACTTACCCAATAAACTGTGTTTCTGAAGAAGAAAATACCCTGAGAGAACACCTTCTGAAATGAACCAAGGAGAAGGGCTCAATTTCAGAAAAACTGCTGAAAACAGTATTTGATCTGAGTTCCCAGATTCTTGGGGATCCACCACTGCTTCTGAGGGCCCTGGGAAGACAACTGCAGAAAGAAAGCCCACTGGTCTGAATTCAAGTATGTTTGCACAAGTTCCCAATATCACCATAAATTTTTATAGGATTCACAAATCCTATTTGAAAACCATAGATTTAAAACACATCCTTCAGTAAACAAGAGTTTTACTGTTAAATACACTCTGGAAGTTTCTCAAGATTTTTTCTTCCCCTCAGTCTGTTCACTTTCTTTGGACACAGATTTCCTGCCACTAGGCTCGCTGAAACAAAAAATTCTTACAACAGAAAATATTTTGATACAATCCATACCGTTGTTAGTTGTGTGCAGTAACCACGGATTGCAATTTACTCACAGTGGAGAGTCCTCCTCCAGTACACTCAGTTCACAATGAAAAGATAAAGAAAATAAATCCTACATGAGAAGAGTTGAAAGATAGTGCAATGAAGAAATACGTTAACACTTACGGTCAAGTCCATTGATGTATCTCATTGTAATTTCACAGTGCCCCCAAACTGCACTGACTATGGGGTAAAGTTTTTTCCCTTTTAGTCCTCTGAAGGCCACTCCAAGATACTGTCCATCTACCATGAAGCTGAGCGTCCCTTCATCCATATCCAACACCACCAGTAAGGAGTCTGGGAGTACAAAAGACTCATCCGGTTCCAAAAAGACTGGATACGTGACCCCAGGCTGGTTTTTACAATTGTGATAGAGTTTGTTGCGTCCCAAATCCCAGCCCCACGATTCGCTATTGCTACCAACCAATGACGTGTACCCCACCGAGTGCAGCGGAGCTTCGGCTGTGGAGACGCCCACCACAGCGTGAGTTCCCCGTTGCCTCGTGGGCCAGTGGATTTGCCAGACGTGGAGGCCTCTCGTGTAGCCGACTTTGCCCCGGATGCAATCTGTGCTTTGGGCAACTGGGTGTCTGTGAAAAGTCAGTTTATCGTCTTCCTTTACAAATATATTTAAAGAGCGATCTTCATTGTTCCAAGCATGTTTATATTGGACCTCCAGCTTGGCAGGGGGCATGTCCAACAACATGTCCAGCCGGGCGGGCTTGCAAAAATCCGGGCCTCTCAGCTCTCGTTTAACAGGTCTATAAGGGGGCTCCCTCACATCCACAGACTTTATGCTCCCTGAGATTTTCTGGCCCATTGCTTGGCTGCAGATTTACAAAGGAGAAAGAAAAGTTGACTTTGGCCCAACGTTACCTCATGAAAGCACTTTTACACTGAGCCAGTGACCTGACAAGCTGACTGGATTTACTTCTCCTGTTTGGAGCTTTTTAGCAGCAATGTTTTCAGAGAAAAAATGTTCCTGAAAAAAAGCAGAAAGTTTCCAGTTAGTTTAAGAAAGCCAATAGAAAACCCACGACATATTTTTAAAGAACAACTTCTTGTAACCCTGGTAGTTATTTTAAACACAAAAGCTCACGAGTCACCACTTTTTGTTCAGTATCCTACAACGCTAAGCAGACTGCCAGCAGCGTACTCCGAGCCCACCAGTGCACAGAGCACAGACAGTCATTTCCTCCAATTCATAATCGGATACAGACATTCCCCACCTTCTGCCCTTCCACCCATTTTGTCTGGCCAGGTTTGCAGCAGTCTTGAAAAAGGCATACAGTATTCCGCAGCAACAGCAATAAACTTTACGTTCAGCTGTAGCTTCACTTTCACTTACGCCTTTTGTTTCACACTCTCAGAAATTGTCTCCTTCCATTTCCAGCAGTTCTCTTCCCCAGACCCTTGCAACACAGGGCTTCAGCATCTGCGCTGCCATCGCAAGAAATGCAGCCAACAGCAAATGGCAAAAACAGCAAAATTTAAAATGTTTATTTTAGTGTATGCTGTCCTTAAGTAATTTTAAATATATATTTCTTTTTAATAATAGAGATTAAAAAAGAGGAGAAATGAGAGAATAGGAGGCATGGAAGGACAAATGAAGAAGGGCAATTTCAGTTCTCTGGCAGACATTTCTAATGGGCAACTGCTGCCAGAGCAGAGATTCCTCGTACTACTGGAGAGCAAGCTAATCTACATTTTCTATATTGCAGTGTTAGGCTGATAAGAAGGACTGGAAGACAGTAAGACACATTAAAGGGAACAGACAATTTTGAAATGTAGTATTTCTGTGCTTCCACAAACAACATGGTAATTCAGCTGGAAGTTGTCAAAAGCACCCAGAAGAGATGTTTCTGAAGCTGTGTACGACTCTTTGCAGCCAGGCGAAGTGCCAAGTCCTGGCATGCCCACCTATGGCTGAGGAGCCCCCCTGTTGCTTTTTACTGACGGAGCGATGAAGTGTTTTAAGAAGCAGCAAAAAAATCACCAAACTTGCAAAAGCCTGAACAATCTCAGTGACAGCTGCTTCTCATAAAGCACCAAAACCAAGCAGGGGCATGAATGTCTTGCAAAAAAAACGTCCTGCAAGACTGTACTTGGTAAGCCACAGGTCCACAGTTTTGTTTGTTTTCTTTTAAGAAATTTTACCCCAGATGCACTGTCTCACTGTGAAGATCATTTCTGAAAGAATACAAGCAAGAAACATGTACTGACAGTGGAAGGAAAAAAAATACATGCCTATGAAAAGAACACCTGTAAAATTTACCATCCATTCTGCCATGTTTTAGAATTGAGCAAAGCCTTTAAATTATTTACAATGGCCAATACTAAAGAAAGTGTTTTCTGCGTATATTAAAAACAGAAGTTATCTTACTGAAAAATTCCAAGGTACACTCTTCCAGGTTGATGAATATCTATAAGCTTCTCATACATGGCTGGCATACAAATAACAGTCTTTCAATGTAACTTGTAAAAACAGTAAAAATGTCTGTAAAATTGGGTTAACTTGTAGGCATGTATCAAGTTTTCTTAAGAACTAAGCTGTGGTGCTGAGAAAAGCATGCTAAAATACAGCCTTTTCCCCCCAGCCCACTAAAACTGGACACAGAAGACGTGAAGCTGGTGTTATACCCATGCTCATTCACTCATCTGAAAGACACAGGAACTTAGCGAAGCGTGCAAGCGTCTCTGACAGAGAGGAATCTTACCTCTATCACTTTGAAAAGGGGTATAGGGCAAGTGGGAAGAGTAAGTGAATCAGTGACTGTGTTATGTGAAAGTTTCCTTTCCAAAACAAAGTAAAAATTTATTTTTAAACCCATGTAACAGTTAAGGTACCATATAAAGATGTTACTTGTAGCTGTTGGAAAGTCAGTCCCACACACGTGTATTTGTACAAGTGCATAAAGCAAAAAGCTTCATTGCACCTAATATTAATCAAAAAACTATTTCAATAATTTAAAATCAAAATTAAACATAAGCACCCAAACCCCTCATATCTTGCTTGCAGGAGGATTCAGGATGTCTCCCAGGAGCTTCTTCTCACTGAAACAGGGCCACAACTTGAAAATTACCCCACCTGAAATTAGCTTGAAAGACCCCTCCCTTCTTTCCAAACCAAGTAAAAAGAATCTGAAAGTCCAAACAGTAACTACATTTAACTTGACATTTGCCATTGTGCTACTGCAGAAGCACTCATAGGTCGTTTCACGGGGTATGATGGCAAATGTGGCCCACTGAAGCAAGGTCAATACTTTATTCCACACTAATTATTCAGGGGGCAATGAAATACTGACACTAATAAACACACAGGGAAGTGACAGGGGGTAAATACCATTAGATAATCAGATTTTCCTAGGAGGACAATGATCAGTAATTGGGTAGCTCCTTGTAAAAAGGATGTTTGATTATTTGAGCTTGAAGGAAGAATATGAAGGCAAAAATGTCAGATGTTCAAAGGGAACCCCAGTGATTCCTGTATGAGACTGAGCTCTACGTGCCTTTGAAAATATCATCTTCAGAGCATGAGACAATCGCCACATTCCTGTTAGCGTGCTGAGGGGAGATAGCCGGGGAAGTCCTGAGTGCATCCTCATGTTTCACTTCCTGATCACATAAGAAACTGATCTTGGCACTGAGATTTACCTGGCAAACTACCAAGAGATTAATAAACTCCAAAGGAAGTGACTTGGCAAGCCACAGACAAACACTGCTCCTAATATGCCCCAAGCTGTAACAGAAATAGGTTGCTAATAAGTAGATCAGTAATTCAGAAGAGCAAAATGCACCTTGATACAAGCACAATTGTGTCTTTTCTCTTTTTTTGGTTTGAAACTGTATCTTACAATGTAAGTTCAGAGAGATGAATGCCTGTGTTTGTATACAGACATTACCAAACAATTTAATTACATACTGCAACATTTTGCCCAATAGCTTTGTATGGACATAGGATTGAACAATAATGTAATATCTTACCGTTTCTGATGCATTAAAGATAAGACAGCTTCTTAGTGCTCAAAAGCTGCCTTTCATCAAAAACTTTCTCCCGCTCACTGTAACATATGACACTCTTTTCCATTCTAGTTGTGCATGCCTAGTAGCTGCTCTCAGCTTCTGCCAGGCGGCCAACTACAACCACAGCTGTATCCTTCAGCTATCGCAGGGCTTGAGCAAGAACATGCAAAAATAAAGCCAACACTTAATCTTTTCTACTACTACAGCAATACAGGTGTAACCCCATTCTAGCTGTTCCCTAACAGCTCTGGTCACTGGTGTTTAGTGGGAGCTGATGTGAAAACTTCTTTATATGAGGTGGCAGTGAGGGCTTGCAATGCATGCCTTCTGCTCACAACCCATGCACCATTAACCTGAGCTCCGCAGGGAGCGACTCATGCAGACAGTCCTCTTGGCAGCTCACAACGGTCCCTTTGGTTGCTTGCAGGACCATCCTGTCTCAAAGCCAAGACCGTCTAATCTCTTTCCTTGTCTGCATCCTGTCCGTTTAACACCAAACAGATGGCAGAGACCAGCTCTGAAGCAAGAATGGCAGCAGAAGCATCACCTTGTCCTTCATCCCTGTCAGAAGCTGCTGTCAAAGGAGTGAAGCCTTCTGGGGTCCAGCCCTGGGAGGACACCTGGCTGCTCTCTCCAGCAACAAACATCCCCTCCCTACTTCCCTTCCACACCTCCAACGCAGAAGCCCTGGAAATGCCCTACTCACCGCTACTGTCAGCATCTCCCCACAGAGATATGCAATTATTGCTCACCAGAGCTTGAAAGCCAAGCACAAAGCTCAAAAGGGGAAGAGGATTTACTAACAATTCTTCTGGCAAAGGTAGCACAAAATTGGCTTTTTCTCTGCAGGACTGAAGGCTAAACAACACAGGATTAGTATAAATTGTGGGTCAATCAGTAGGATGGAAGATTATTCCTTTCAGATTAAGTTCTGCTCAACACACTTACAGAAATACTTGGTCATAAAGCCTTCTCGCCATCCCCTGAACTGACAAAAACTTGCTGAAGCACAGCACCATCATTCAACTCCCACAACTCATACTACCTTACTTAGAGAAACTTACGTCCTTGCCTGCATCTTCTCGCAGTTAAAAATCAGTATCAGGAACAACATATACAGACATATAAGTATTCTAAAAGTAGAAGAACATGAATTTTCATTGCATAGTTTTGTTTTGAATGCAAATTAAATGTCAATTCCAATTTTGAAAACACTGCTTTCCCAGAGCTTCACTCCTCTAGCATTTTTAAACCATCACAGCACTTAGGAAATAGGAAAATATTTCAGTTTGGCATAATATACACAACCTCTCAGCATATCTGTTTAGAGACTAAATTTCATCAGTCATCCACGTGACAAAAGATATTGTGGAAAAAAAGTATTATTTTCATGGAAACAGGAAACAAACCGCACTAGTACAGTCCTGTAGCAACTGGGAAGCCCTGGCTGAGAAGACTACTAATTTGTGTGACCTAAATGATTTCTGTCTCACAGTTTCACATTCATGCCACGCTTTGTCAGGATATGATGATTAGATTAAGCGTACTGTACAAGAACAAGCCAACTCCAAACAGGAAAAGTGCATCAACGTCGCTTAGCTGTGTTCTCATGCAGACTGCCAAAATATTTAGGGAAATTATTCACAATAAAAACACAAATTATACTTACCAGAGAAAGGATTGCTGGGATATCACTTCACTGTAATTAAATACAGTGCATTTTTAGCAATTCAGTATGTTGGCATCAGTAGAACATAACTGCTGATAAAAGAAACATGCTTTCTGCAAAGTCAGCTTTCAGCATCCATGGTTATATCTCCCTGTGGATTACTAGGAACCAGACACGCAGAAAACTTGAAAAACACAGATGAGAAATGATACCAGAGAAACAATTCAAACCTACAGGAAGAACATGCTAAGGCTTATGCTAATTCTAATAAAGTGACACCAAAAAGTGAAAGGAAGCTAGGTGATTCCCTACAAATGATACTTTAATCATCTATCCAAAAAAGCCATGAAGGTGACCCCTCTGTCTATGAGCATTTCAAACAGATAGTTCTGACGCTTTATGCTATCGACTCTGGTCATGTTTTTTTTCTCCCCTCATGCACCCAGGCCTTGCTGCCACCTTCCTGGTTGGCATGGGCTTTGCTACCAGCAAGGACTCCTGAACAGCAAGTAGGAGTTGCCGCAGAAGCCTCTTCTCAGTGGGCAGGAAAATTGTTCATTCTCCAGATGCCTGAACAGAACAGACACCCTAAATGTTCAAGCACTCTGAATCTAACCCTAGTCCTGCCCTCTCTTCAGGAGGGATAGGAAGAAGAGAAATGCTTGCGCTGGACAAGTCAGTGAAAAGCATTTCACACGTTTATGAACAAGGACTTTCAACTCCACACAGAAAACGTAAAGGCACAAGGCCCAGTGTCTAGGGCCTATGTTCGCAGTGCACAAACAGCCGTGAAATCATGACAACACTGTTCTGAGGGCGACAATGAGTTAAGCACATTCCTGGCACCCTAAAAAGATTGGCCAGCTTGGTTTCAACTATAAGTCTTGGTATCCAACATTGTTGATTTATTGTGTATCTTGAACAATGTTGGCTTTCTCTGTCAAATGGAATACACAGCAAGAATGCAATCAGCCAGAAATGCTTGGATACCCTATACAATCCTGTGCTATGGATAAAACTTTATGCTGCATGCGCACTTATCAAACAACATTTCACATATCAAACATTTCACATGTGGGATGAACACTGCAGCAGTAAATCATAACTTCAATTCCTAAAAGGAATGCAAATCATGGAAATCCCAAGGACATTCATCCATAAAGGGTGACTTGTTTTGTAATGTTACAAAAATGTAATTGTTTCAAAACTCAAGATAAGCTTGTTGTTAAAATAGACTGTGCATTTAGCTGCTTGTAATTAGAATAATCTGAAATACCACACCATCTGTACCGCCAGAGTTAGAAGCAGTTTAGTAAGATCATGAAGAATTCAGAAAGAATCTTGAGTAGCTCTGAATACAGTGGAATGTATATTTTTAAATACTTCCATCTACTGTACTTTGGAACTGAGCTGTTTTGAAGTTATGGTTTGTTTTTAAGCCTTCCATATCTCTGCAGGTTTCTGGAACATGCCTCTCTGGTACTGAAAGCTGGTCTCAGACACAAAGATTAATTTTCCAAAGAAACATTAAAGATGACAAAAACAGTTCTATTCTGTAAATGTTTTTTGCATAATGACTTCTAAGAATACAGCAATGTAATTTGAAAAACAAATATAGTAACACAATTCATTTTTTTATTATTATTTTTGCTATGCAAGTCCTACTTAGAACAGCAACATTCCACTAGAAAATTACTGAAAGAAAACATGCTTTTGTTTCAGGGTATTTAACAGGAATACACGTGATTCCATAATTACCATAAACTCACTCATGTTCAAGCTGCCACTTTTCCACCACCTCTACCCATTCGTTCTTCCCCTTTTGTCTTGCAGCCACCTGCATTCTAATGCCCCTTTGAGATGGATTGGCCTCAGAAAACTAAAGTGGGCAAAATCTACTATTTCATATTGCCGGGTTATTTTCAGGTGTAGGAGCCCTCTGATCTGGCATATCAGACAGTCATGTAAACACTTGCTCTGGCATAGCAAAAGGGGGAGGAAAAAAAAATCTGAAATGCAGAACCATTTATTTAAGCAGCAGCCCAAAACGGTGGAGTGAATTTCCACAGTAACTTCAAGCTGCCCCAAGGGGCACAGCTGAACTTTACGTCTAAATTCAAGTCATGAGCTTTCAGCTTCCTCACTTTTCTGACAAGAAATCATGCATCTTTCATCCTGCAGCTACCCTTCCATTATGGTAAATACCTTCCTCTCCCTCCTGAATGGCTGAAGTAGTCATTTTGAATGTTCAAGTGTCAGGCTTATATTAAAAAGCAAATTAACACATGAATAAGGCTTAACACCAAATTGAGAATTATGTTTTCTGCTCCATTTTGCATTATACGGGATCATTTGCCACTTTACATTTCTACTCAGCCATGCTTCACCAAGTAAATAAGTAATACCAATAAGTGTCAGAAAATGAGAGATTTAAAGCCCAAAGAATAATTAAGTTTTAATATCTCAATTTCTTTCCAGTCATTGCTACTTTTAACCATCCTAACACATTTTTGGCAATTTATTTTACATGTTAGCTCTACAGCTTTGTATAGGATCAAAACCCTTATGAGCTCTGGTTTCAAAACTGAAAAAAAATATGACCATGGATGTGGCCGAATACGTTCCAACTCCCTGCATTTCTGTTGCTGTAAGGTACAGTAGAATCAGCTGGCCTTCAAAATGGAAGAAAAGTTAGAAAGTCAGAGATGAGAAGAAGGCCACTGGAAAGCATCATTCCAGTTGTGTAGCTGGCTACAAATCATAGGGGGTGAGCCAAAACCGGTCCCCAAGCAGACTGAGGGGACGACCAAGGATGGCAGAATGTGACAATCAGCCAAACGAGAGCTCCCCTAGCTCAATACAGCTTTTCACCAGAACTTTATTGCAATCGCAGGAAGCACACTAACATGCTCCAGTGAAAATCCAGCCCCTTAGCTCAAGGGCCAGTCACTGTGTGCGTCAGTGTTTTCCGAGCCTGGTGAGTCTTTGTAAACTGGGATGAAGCTGAGGCCTACAGCTGGTTTTTGAGGGGCAGCGCCGTGATAAAAGATGGGACTAAGGAAGAACACCCACTAACAGCAGCTCTTCTTTTTTAATCTCAAAGCTGCTGCAGACTTAGCACTCTAAAAGAAACTTCTCCAGCCTCACAATGCCTATATATATGTTTTATAGTTACTGGGCAAGCCAAGCTCTTAGTCTCTGTACCACTTATTAAAAGAAATTCACTGATGGCTTAAAAGTTGCAATGCTCCTGGAACAACCAGACTACTTTTGTCTGCTTGTTTTGTTTTGAAGCCTTTTGCTGCTTAATCCTCGTAGGAATTGCAGCAGCAGCGCACGAACAATACCTGTCAGATGCTCTCACCGTTGGTGGGCCAGAGGCGAACACGTCTGACACTCCAGCTGAAGCGGCCCATAGGAGGCAGCTCCTGATCTGACCTGGATGGCTTTAATGCTTCCAACAGAGCTGCCAAACTCCAGCAACAAAAACATATTGTGCCTCTGGCCAAGCACAACAGCCGAGAGCCACGGATATTGCCCCCCGCAGCGAGCTGCCCGACGTGGCGGTGCCGGACAGGCTGTGGTGAGTGAGGCCTTAGGAAGCCACAGCCACAGCCAGGCCCGGACTGCGGCCGGAGGGCAGCAGCCATTGTGCTCGCACAGACACGGAGGGGATGAGCGCACAGAACAAGTTTGATCCCAAACAAAAGCGTATTCTTTTGTTTAATAGGAAAATAGGCTTACACAATCGCACCATCTGCATCCCTCCTAACCCTTCCCCCTTAACTCTTTCAGCCAGCAGTTACCCTCGGCCAGACTTGACAGAACAGTAGCGGGCTCAAAGATGACTGTGTTCCTACTGAAGAGGCAGCTGGGGAGAGGACATTGATCTTGGAAGCAACCACATGGAAGATCTGGTTGGACTGCAAGCCCACATCTTATAAGGAACACAGAAGAAAATGCGCTTACTAAAAAGCCCTAATTGCAGGCAAAGCATCCTACAGACCTGAAGTCTAGTCTGCCACAAGACCTGAAGGGAGCAGGAAGCAACGCTTCATTAGTCCTGCAGTCTCTAGACTTCTTTTAAAGAACAGAAGTGAAGTAAACAGACTTTACACATCTTAAGAAAGCACCATCAGAAGTTCAGAACATGAACTGATTTATGCTGATTTGGTATTTCCCAGGTGAGGTTACAAATGAAGTTACACGAAGCTTTTGAGCTCTAACAAAGAGACAAAACAACTTCCTAGTACGTAAACAAGTATTTTCTCAAACAAACACACAAAAAATCCCAACACATTTCTTTAAGCTACAGCAGTGAACTTCATCTGTTTTAAACACGCCTCTGCTAGAGCCCATCTGTCAGTAAAGAACAATTGCACAGACAAATGGAAATGAAGAAGAAAGTAATAACAGAAACAAACTGCCTGAGCTCCAAGCAACAAAATTGATTTTCCTTATACACATAAACGCTTCCTTATTTTACAGGGTAATATTTTGTTTGTATTTGCTATTAATTAAGGAAATAGGGCATTTAGTAATGCAGGGGAAGCTGGGAAAGGACACAGGGATTTAAAGAGTTAAAGATGCAGTGCCAGTGATGTCCCCAAGACAAGAATCTGGCTCCTCCTGAAGACACATGGGATACCTGTGTGTGGAGCCAGAACACGTCTTGCAGTTGTAGAGGCTAATAGGGTGTTATTTTCTTTATGGATCTTTCATTTCACTAGAGCCAGATGAAGAAGAAACGCTGTCTTTTCAAACAAGTAATGCTTTTCAGAGGAGAAAACATCCACGTTACTCAGCCTGTTTCCAGTGATAAAATCAGAGAGGGCCTCCAACTAGGAATAGACATGGTGAAAGAAGTTGTCACTTTGAGTAGCATTTACACTGCTTTATTACTGACCTAACAGTACACATCCAAAAAGAATGTCATGCTACAATTGCCAACAATTCCAGATATTTCTAACCACAGGGAAGTACTTAAAAAAAAAAAAAAGGGACTTCTTAATAAAGGTACGGATGGAAATAAATCAGCTTTGTGCATACCTTCAGGAGTCCCAACACAGAAACTGGTCCATAAGTTCAAATGCAAGGCCTGCGTTTCTCAAAATAACTTCACACCTAAGTTCCTGCTGCATAGTAGCCTTCTGCAGAGAATTTTCTTTTGAGCACCATTTTACTGTTGATTATATTTCACCCTTGAATGTATTGGGGGAAAAGGAAGGAAAGGAAAAAAAATGCAAATTATTTGGAAAAAAGCTCTACCAGAATCCAATTTCTGACAGGAATAAAAAGGTATCAGTCCTCAGTGTCTAGATATACTGTCAATGAAGTAAAATAATTAGCATCATAGTCCAAAAGTCTTGCCAAAGCTATACAAAAATGAGGATGCCCCAATAACTTTGCATGAAAACACACATTTGAAATGATTGTAGAGAATCTTCAAACCATCATCTAAATTTGGCAGACAGCAGTTCTCCAATAACTCAGGCAGGCCTCTGTTTTGCCCTGGAGAGAATACGTTCAGTCTAAATTTGGATCAGCAGCACTATATACAAGGAGAAAGCACAGTAAACACAAGCTGAACTCTAGCAACAGGTGCAATATATAAAAAACAAAACAAAACACCCCACACCACACTTTCAGTTTTTAATTCTGGAAAAATCAGTGAAACCCTAGATTGCAATACGATATACAGACACCTTGATTTCAAGTATAACAAAGAACAACAGCGACATTTAGGAATATCTTTAAAAATATGAGACTACCTACAGAAAAACAAAACAAAACAAACAAACAAAAAACCTATAGAACCATAATGCACTCAATACGGCCTACATTCCCAAACAAATACTGAGAAATTTATTCTTTCAACTTTATCAGAGCTGGACTTGGTTTATTTTACCATGTTCAAGAACAGCACAGATAGGAGGGAACTGAGTTTGTTACTATGACTGTTATTCCAGAATCATTTGACATCCAGCCCAGGTATTCATGCCAGCAAAACTAAAATTTGCTTTTATCGAGCAAACTGTGATTTACTACTCCTACAGACTTGGAAGTCACTTAAAAACCACCCAGCTGCTGAATGTAAAGCTGTGTCGGGTACTGTACAAACAGTACAAATTGCTTCACAGTAAAGGAAAGCTAGCCCTTGGCCAACGTGTTAAGAAAAAAGGGTATCTTTTTAGGTACTAGAAATCTGAGGAGTTTAGGTTTCAAGCACTCTTTCAAAAGGCAAATTGTCATATACCTTGCCCTAAAACATCGAGCAGGCACTGAAACTGCTGCTAGAATCACTGGATCAAAAGTGGTTGGGAATTTTTGTATTTATCATTACCTCTCAAACTGTTACAGTTCACAACAAAGATGAAGATTTACCCAGTATGAAAGTTAAATGCAGTGTTAAAATCCAGAAGTTTACAAATACTTCCAATTACCTAAGGAATTTTTCTCGTGAACAGGTATCTTCCCCTATGCCGAGGGACAGAATGAAAAATGGGTACTTTCAATTCCACTGCATATCATCTTCATCACAGATTTATGGCAGAGGGCCCTTCCATTACAATCCTTGTCTTTCCACAGTCCCCCTCTCCTTTCTATCCTTCTCCTGAGGGCTCTGGGAAGTCACACATGGCTTGCTTACTCACGCAGCCTTCCTGATGGACTTTATTCTGCTCTTGTATTAGGACTCAACTAGTCACAAAAAGCTGAATTATCCCCAAAATAATTACAACTAAACAAGAGAGTTTATAAAAACTAACCAGCTTTCACTAGCCACTGAGACACAAGATTCTACACCAAACTCATCCCAGCGGTGTAACAGAGGGAAAGACCTTCTCTGTGTGTTACTGTTTTTACTGTCGGGAATTTTTCTTAAGAACTACAGCTTTGCTCCCCGTGCCCACATCTCTGTATGAGCCTTCTTGACCTCCCTTCACACACTTCATCATCTCAGTCAATCACCAGACGATGCTGCTTCTATTTTTCTCCACTGGCACTGGCCCACTTCAGTTCCTGAAAGAGCATTTGTTTCCAAATGATAAAGCCAGCTGTAAATACTAACCTGACCCACAGGTGGGATTCACCTGACAAAATTTAGAATCTCTGATGTGGATGAGCTCATCATTGGGATAAAATCAAGGCCTGTACAGGTCCATTTCCGAATGAACAAAAAGTGAATCTTCTCCAAAATTAGAAGGGAAAGAAGAGGAATTCATCTCATACAGCTCCAGAACCAACACACCAACTCATTTAATGTTCTCCTCATAATCAACATAGAGGAAGGGGAAGACAATGGTGCATATGAAGACCACCAGACGTCTTTCTTATTTTTTAGTGTCATTTTAAGACGTTTACCTCCAACTCCACAGCATAGGTTTTTACGGCTAGTGCAGCCCACCTGGCACGACTGTAAAGAGAGATCACAGAACCACACTCACCCACCAACCTTTCATTAGGTATCAGATACCTGACCTGGTTCGATGTAAATATATAGGCTCACCAGTAACTAGCAATACTTTATGTCAAGGCTTTTGGTTAGCACTATATAATACAGAGGAGTAGAAAGGCTACAATAGTGTCAGTATGTTCTCTGAAATTATTTTCAGAAAAATATTTTATAAACACAGATCCCAATTTCCAAAGCTACTACTTGGGTTTAATGGCAACCTCTGTAAGAAATCACAACATCTAATACTGCAAAAATACTTGCATTTATTCAGAAAACTGTTCAAAATAATCTGTGGCCCCATATTAGTGGAACTGAGGGCATATTCCTGCTGAGAGGACAAGCCAGCACTAGATGGAAAGACCTATAATTAGGAAATCAACAATTTGTTATGCCAGCAGCTGAAAAGAGGAGAAATTAGCCACACTGAGCTCCACACTACCAATGCCCACAAGTCAGTCCTAGCTTGATGCTGCAATAGTTTCTAACAGGTAGGTTCCCTAGTACCTTCAGGGTCTGTAGGATACACAGAAATTGGTTCCATCTGAGGCTGTTTCTCTGTGCTCTGAGAAGTAGAGGATACTACAGCATACTCTGACATAGCCACCACCCTTACTAGAAAGGGAAAAGACATCCTCAGGAAAAGCACAGAGAGGTGGAACCCTGTGCTACCATCTAACATCCCCAACCCAATTCCCTACCTGACGCTAAGAAAATAAAGACTGGGTAGGAAAGAGGACGCACCAGGTTACCTGGAAAGTACACTGGTGGTGCAACTATATATCTTAGGTATTGTCCCAAAATGGTTGCTGAGATTCCCTCATTTGGGAACCACTGCCCTGAAACAGGGGTCGGAAGAACAAAAGAGCAGGCAGGCAATGGGCTGGCAAGTGTAGGAGGAAAAATATCTGCTGAACTATGCCACAGCTGCAGCCAACACAGACAATCCAAGAGCAATGAGAACACACAGCTTCAAATGCTATAGCTGGAAGACAGCACAAAACGTTCTTGAACAAAGAAGCCCATGTCCAAAATCTTCTCAGACAATGCTTTGGCGAGGCTCTGCCACAGAGATACACTGACAAATCAGCTCAGGTACCAGAGGATGGCATTTGGAGCTAATCTTGCCCTGCAAAACACATCTCTGAAGCTGAGCAAAAGGCAAAGGAAAAAAACAGCACATTCTTTTCTGAGGAAGAATTAATAGTGATGTAAGCAGAGTGAACTTTCAATATTAATAAAATAGGGTAGTCAGTCTCCATTCAACTGCACTGTGCAGAAATCACTATGATTTATGACTTCTGCCTAGATCCAATTGCAGAGGAAAATAAGCCTGTGTGTGCCTCTCATACTAAGCATACGGTGTCTCATGTCTGTGCAACCCACTGAAGCAACCAAGGCTGCGTGCTTTATACAGACAAAATATTAGAGGAATTAATTCCTAAGGCGGGGGGAAATACTACATGGGAGAACTTCCAACCCCCACATTCTGCTCATTTAAGCTAAGCTGCTTAATCAGGTTAATTGAAGGAATTAAAAAAGCACCAAATTCACCAACTATTCTCTAGCCATTCCTGATCTTGTGTTACTCTTCCTGGGCGCAAGCTCCCCTGCTGGCACAGCACAATCTATCATCAGCCATTAGGCTGATTACTATCTATTAGTTTTGCTAAGTACAGACATGAAATTTAAACCTACTTGTGTTATTTATTTACAAGCTATTCATGTACTGTATATGAAGCAACTATATAATGCTTTGTGTTAACAAGAGAAGTGTAGCTGAATGTTAGAGTTAGACATTAAAAATAACCAATGAAAGTAATAATTTCCTCACACATACAAAAAGAAATAATATTTGTTTGGGAGGATGAGCAGAACAGAAACTTACAATCTTTAAAAATACAGCTGCTTAGTATATGGTGAGGAACAGGTAGGAAGCCACAAGAACGACAATTATCAGTACCATAAATATAAAATTCAATTAAAATGTCATTCTAGAAAACACTGAGAACAGAGCTGAAAGTCTTACAAAACAATATTTTTTCTCCTCCTGCTATTAAGGCAGAGTGATTAAACTGAAAGATAATCCCCTTCATTTCAAAAGCTAATTATTACATACAATAAAAAATATCTTCTTGCACTATAAGAGACCTAAATGCAAGAACTGAATTCTACTAAGCTCATCAACCCACACATCTTTTCTGTCATACAGCAACTGCTTGAATTTTCCCTTACAATTGTATTTCTACAACAGACCATCAGGCTCAGCTTTGATTCTGGCATACCACATTTCTTACCACTTTGGTGTGGAATAATTGCTGGAGGTGACTTATTGAGACTAACGATATGTCCACATCTTAAGAGAAGGTTCAAGGCTGAGGAAACTTCCAGGGTGAGGTGCAGCAGATATGCAAGGAATGTGTTCCATGATAGTCCCCTTGGCAACATAACCTGCAACCTTAGGTGCTGGCAACACCAGGGGAGGTTGGTGTGTTGGGTTTCAGAGAATAGCATGGAGGGTGGAGCGGAGTGAAGACCCCGTGGCCAGGCTCTGTGGTATCTCCACAGGGATGGGGAACCTGATGGTACTATGGGACTGATAGGCTGCATGGCCAGCCCTGAGCCAAACTGATAAACAAAACATGACCTCTGGGTGAACTTTGCTCATTATAATCTCATTATGATGCCAAACAAACCTCCATCCCAAAGGCTACCCACCTCCAAGATGCAACCAACCCTTGCTGAGCATTCACTCTGTATTTCTCTGAGCCTATACCTTTAAAGCAAAACCAAGAAAATTTTACACCAATCATAACGAAGATACGTATGACTACAGTCACTCAAGCTTCACCTAGAAGTAAGAAAATAGCATAAAAACGGCTCAAGAGAGAAAAAATGTTAGGGAAGATACCATTGCAGACAAGTCGGAAGGACACGGCTGACTTCTGGGATCAGCCAAACGGCTGAACCTCGCTTCCCCCACAGGGACGCCTCTTGGGTGAGATCCAAACCCTCAGTTATACTGAGCGCTTCCCCAGGAAACCTGTCTCTGTAGAGTTGTTTCATCAGTTAACTTACATGTAGTTGGTTGCATTAGTCATATTCGTGGTATTTGCATGTGCTTTGCAGAAAGTGTATTTATCACCGACACCCCAAAAGAACCTGTACCCCTGTTGCTTTGACAAACTATACCAGTCATTAATCTACTAGACTAAAGGTGTATTGCTCTACTGTGCAGCCATGATCATGGTAATTCAATATATTGAATGCTTTACAGCTGAACTGGGCATCACTCAGAATCTAAGCCCAGGCACCCCAGACGCTCTGATATCTGAGGACAAGGGGGAATGCAAGGGGGTTTAGGTCCCGCCAAACTGCTTTATCCTTCAATGCAATATTTTGAAACAAAATAGAAAACAGCTGTGGAAGCAAAAATGACCACACACAAATATTCAGCTCAAAAAAGGAAAAAAGAACAAGCAGAGCATCCCTTGTGAGGGCCACTTATGTGGGAACTCTGTGATGAAAGTAATACTAGATGTCAGTCACGCCTTGGTCTAAGAATCTCCAGAGGAAGCATCCCTCCCGCATTTTTCATAATGGGTGTAAACAGAAGCCTGCTCTGCACAGTTTGGATGCCTACACAGTAAGTACCCAAGTTGTCTATACTGCCATCAGTGCTCCTGGCAAACTGAGCTACTTGCTACACTCACTACTATGGTTCCTGCATTACTAATTCAGACATCTACATTTATATGCCAGACCTAGGCAGCATACTTCCCACACTTTCTAACACCCAACATTAATACCTATGTGTGTATATATACATATATACACACACACTTCTGCATTAATTCACTATCTTCATTTGCAGAAGCAGGAGTAGACAGACCTCCACGCACTGTAAGAGCACACTGTAGTATGCTACACCAACAGTCAATCAATCTCAGCAATCTCTAGCTGCAGGGAAAGAGAAATAGTCTCTCCTCATCTCCCGAATAATTACACATCAGTCTGCGCTCACTACTAAGTGACATTTCTTACCCACCTTGGGCACAGCTCCCCTGAGTTCCAAGCTATTTCACCATGAGAAAAAATAAAATCTAAAAATAAATGGAGCAAAGGGAATGGGTTGGCTTCTGTCTTCATTAGGACTTCCTGCTCCAGCCTCCTCAATTAGCAGAATGTAGATGGAGTACAGAAGTAAAAGCTAGATCAGTCAGTCTCACGTCCCTGGAGTGTCAATACAGTTCAGCTTGAATTTCCCTTTGGTGTTTTCTTCCAGCAGTCGAACTGTGATGTCCTGGCATGTATGGATTTCTTCTTCTCTTGCACTTTCATTCAACTTTGCTAAAACGAGGTGAGTACGAGTGAGTAACTGTTAATTCTTGTTACAGAGTCTAAGGGTAGGGCAGAAGAGCCAATTATCAATGGTGTAGATGGCTCGCTGGGAAAAAAAAAAAAAAAAAAAACAAAGAAACAAAAAAAAAAAAAAACACTGTAAAATCAAAGACCACTCTACCCCTAGACAAGAATTCAAGGCAGCAATCTCAGGCACCTTCTCTCTTCCCAACGCTCCAGCAGGTAAGGGAAGGCACGCTGCCACGCCACTGCTGAGCCTCACGGGATGGAGTTCGAGCATCACACAAGTATCCCGCAGCAACTGATAATTTCACGCGTGTGCCTTGCCCCTGAGATCTGTTTTCATTCCCCATTTCATTTTTAAATACTGATGAATAGTACAGCTTAGTACCTACTGAAGGTGAATTAATCGCCTTTTCTCTAGATGCGCATCCAAGAACTTGTGCTGTTGATGGTTCCTCTCCCTTCCCTCCTGCTATTGCCACACTTCACTCCAAAGCTGCTGAGAGACTGGTTGCACAGGCAGCTCCTCTCCCCTTCCTTCTCGCCACCCACACGCTTTGCTTCAAATACTATTAATATGAACGTTAAGAAACTTAGGAATAACCAGTATGTATTCCAGGTCTCATGCTCATGCTTGTTTAATATATCTTGTTATATTTAAGCCTCAAAGGATAAGATATGATACATGTTGTAACAAATCCTTCCTGAGCACATTCTCACATCTTCGGTAGATGATCACTGCGCTTACAACACTGAATCTTAATCTACACAAGTCATCAATGAACTACACACGAGATTTTTTAGACTACTGGAAACAGTTATGCCAGCACTGACCAAAGTACAAAGAAATTCTTGTTTTGATATTTTGATCATTTTAAATAATCAGCAGCTTCAACGCATTATTTGCTTTTGAATAGGAAAGATGATAGAAAACACACCCTTTTTATCTTGCAACTTCAAAAACAAGGACTATATAAATATTTAGTGACTGATCAGTACACCCTGAATTAGAAGCGAGACTATCACAATTAATATTACCCAGATGTCAGCAGCGCCAGAAACCAATAATACTGAAAGCCAAGGAAATGGCAATAGCAAAGTCCAAGCCAAATGTCCTCATTACAACCCTTTTTCACAGACTTAAGACAGAAAAGTTTCAGGCTTTCTAGTGCACCTAGCTGCTGAGAAAGCTCAGCAGGTACCCTACAAAGGAAGTTTCAGAAGACAGAGCTAGAACAGTCCGGACCCTGGTTACATCCCAGGACATGGACCTATCATAAAGGTGGTGAATCTCCCAAAATCCCTTTGGGGAGATCTTCCTTGGGAATTGTGAACATGGAAAGGGACTACCCAGCCTGACAGCACACAAGTGCATTCGAGACTTTGGTGATAAACAGGAAAGTTGGTGTTAGCTAGTTGGAACTAGCTTTTGGAAATGCACAAGAAAAAAAACAACTTCAGAACGTGCTGTATGGCTCTGAAAGAATTAGCTTGCAGTCAGCTCAAAGATGGATTTCATACACTGCCCCATTCTGTGCTGTACACCAGAGCCAACTTGTCACTTCAGCCGCTGACAAATCCTCAAAGATAAAGTTGCTAAGTCACCCTCGCTTTGTAGCGCGACAGTCATACCCCGTCATCTGCCACCAATAGTGAACAGGATTAGCCTATGGTGTCCGACCCAAAGATATGCAAAATAAGCAGAGAGAAGGAAATACAGCTGCACAAGATGTTGTTCAGCGCTAGTTTAAATTCAAGTGACTTCACTGTGAACAGATTTAGGTCAAAGCTGAGCACCCATGCTTAGGCTAGGCACCCTACCTCTTACTAAGGAAGAGAGCAGGTAGGGTGCACTGCGTTCACCTCTGAGGCAAAGATGACATCCCTTAAAAAAAAAAAAAAAGGCACATACACCCATGTATATTACACATATATATAAATAGATATCTATGTACATATACACATATATACACACACAAATTTAAGTAGGACAAATTTAAATCTGTCACTTCTCCATCTGTGGTCCAAAAGCAGCCAAAGGAAGGAAAGAACTGACCTCTTCCCAACCCTGTCGAAGGGCAGGCCCAGTCTTTAGTAGGGCAGAGGTAGCTAAAGTATAGCCATTAGCTTTAAAGCAAATATTGCCAATCAAATTCCAACAGCAGTTCTTAGCCCGAAGTCACGTGCTCTGTTACACAGCACTGCCACATCAAATGCATTTCTTCTTGTCCTGTCTAATGTAGTTTTCCACGCTGCTGGGACATCCCTGTTTTCTTTAAACTTTGCTTTAAAATAAAGACTCTTAAGGGCAAGGATATTTCCTTGATAGCTAATAGAAACTACTGATTATCTGTCAGCTTTCCATAAAAAAAAAAGAAAAACAATTTTATCACCGTGCAATCTAAAGGACTGTGGGCTATGAAGCAGTACAAATAGCTAAAGCAAAACAAAGGCATTTCCTGACATCATGCTGGACATCAGCTCAAAACAGAATTCAAAGAGCACCTACCATTCCAACTACATGTACGGTGGAGAGCGTGCAGGTCATGCACACAGCTGTCTGCTTTCAGCAGTAGCTTGAACAGTGTAATAGGAAAAGCTTTCTCAAAGTAAATGACAACAGTTGATTGTTAGTTATTACGAAACTCTGAATTCATGCAGAATGTAGGCGAGTGCACCCTAGTGTGTTTGCAGGACCTGGTCTACCAACTACATCAGCGAACCACAGGCAACTTTGCAAAGCAGATAAGCAAAACATCCCAAACAAACAACTCCCACAAAAACATAAGCTGAGTGAAGTAAAAAAGCTTAAAGGCATGAACAACTCTTCCAAAAAGTGCATGATACCTTAACATCTTATCCTACAGCATACTGTACATTAGCCAGAGTTCTCAGTAACCTAAACTGTATTTTGGAAAAGCCATACCTGAAGGATGTGCGTGTTGCAGGGAGCAATGCACGTTCACCAGCATGTACACAATCCCATGAAAAATACATGTGGGCGAGGTAGCTATCTGGTCTGGCAAGTTTCAGTCCATAGCACGTTTATTTTCAAACAGTAAGTCCAACAACAGTAATTTCCAGAATTATCAGCAAATATTTAGCTACACAGAGCAACTTCACATTGAGTTTTGACTTAAAAAATTGTGGTTAGCTATTCAATGGGCAGCCTCAAACATTGCTTTCATCACAGAAAACGGATCTATACTGGCTTAATAAATACTTTAAGACCCCAGGACAACACGTGTGGCCTACATTTCCATTAGCCTCGAGTTGTGCACTGTATTACCACAGCCCAGTGAGAATAAATAAAATTAGCTGCGCCACTCTGAACAGAGCTCCTCCAGCACGGAGCCCTTCGCAGCTCGAGACACGAGGCCAGCCCTGCCCACCAGGAGGGCACGCACCGCTGCAGTACCAGCCAGCGCTCCTCTCCACCACCTTTGGCCTTCAGCCAGGCCTTACGAAGTCCAGCAACATTTACATCAAACCTCCATCCTGGTGAACCCGCTAAAATGAAAATCCATCTCGATATCCTTTATGTGTATATTCTATTAAGAGTGCATTTATCCTCGCTGGCTAAGGGAAGAAATGGAAGTGAATAGCAACGTTGCCATACATTACCGTCATTCAAGCTGGGATGTACAGCGCCCGGAAGCACTCTGAAAGCCTCAAATTTGCACTGCAGCAATGTTGCCACAGCGCAAAAAGATGCGAGTAAAGGATGTCAGTGAGCAGTAGTGAACAGCCAAAACGCAACCTGACTTACAGACCTTTAGCCCAGTAAAGGCATCCCTCCAGCTTCTTTCCACTCTCTTCTTGGCCAGGAAGAATTATGAGGGTAGGACAGCTGGGTATGTAACACACTGCTGCTCATCACTTTAATCAAGTATTTTTAATAAAAAACGTCTCAGAAAACCACATTCTGCTTTCCTCTTCAATTGCTGCCATTATGCCTCAAACGCATAAGCAAAAAGGCTCCCCAGAGGATAAGTCTCTGAACATCTGAACTAAAACAACAACAACCCCCCACATGCACAAAGTAACCATCGCACATTGCTCTGGAATATGGCACTGAGTTCCACTGGGAAAAGTATTTTCCTTCCCCCCAGAAAGAGGACAGTGACCTATCCACAGACAAGGGGCAAATGGTGATTGTAAAGGAAAACGAGACAAAAATAGCTTGCTCGATTTTTCTTGGTACATGGAAAATCCATTACAGACGTTTACACAGCAACAACGAAGCCTGACAAGTTAATGAGCTGCTGCATGGGGAGTCACAGGAGAGACGGCCCATCGCTCAGAAATTCCTATGCTGCACAAAAAACGAGTCATAAAGGTGACTGTAATTTGGCCAAACCAAAAATCACCAGTTCCATTTCTTTTAAGAATCAAGATATTTCAATAGCACTTCACTGTTTTTTTGTTTGGTCGTTTTTTGGTGCCTCTACACAACAACAAAAGAACACCACAACCAAACAGGCAAAACCCTCACAACTCTGAAGCGCTACTTGCAAAAAGGCAGCATCACTTGATTATACCAAAGCCCCAAGGCTTTATATATTCAAAGCCTGTTGAATATAAAGCCTGGTGTTTCTAAGCTGGCTTAGACGGCACTTGCAAAGTCAAACAGAAGCCCAGTGAGCATGCTGGGGCCAGAGGTGGGATCACTGTGAGCCCAGGGCTCTCCAGCCCAGCGGTGCCACTCCGCACTCGTAGAGCCATGGGAGGGCCTCAGCAGGACCCAGAGCTGTAAAGGTCTGTCCTCTTGTGAGGCAGGGATGTGGCAGAGCCCTGGCAGACACTGAGGCACAGGACGGTCGCCCAAGGTCATCCCCAGACAGCAGCAGGACACTGAGGCATATTAGCTACCAGGAAACCCACGCTTCTCTTCCCAATGCCAATTATAAAACTTCCCACTTGTTGTAAAGAGAACGTATGGCATCTGGCATTATTCTGTCAGCAGCCCCAAATAATGTAACAGCAATTTGATATTCACGCCCCTGACGGGCTGTTTTACTTACAGAAACAACATTAAAAATGTAGCATCCCTTGAAACAGCTCTGCAAGCTAGGCAGGTTTCAGCCGCAAGCATGAAGAGCAACTCTCCGGGGCTGGTTTCTCCCTGGGGGATAAGGTCTCTCCAAGGAGAAGACAGCTTATCAGGGATTGTTTCTGTCACCGAAGGCAAACGGAACGCTGTGAAAATATCAGCTACAACTTCAGCACGGAAGGGATGTAGCCAACGTCCAGCCAGTGACCGAAGCGACGGCCGGCCGTCTCCGCACACAGGACGCTTTCCCCCGTAGCACTCTGCGCTGCGAGTCCCGAACACAAAGAGGAGGAGAGGACTCGCTGGCAGCATGGAGGAGCCCCAGCAGCCTCCCCCGACACCCCAGCGCTCTCCGGAGGAACGAATGGGGCGAGCACAGCGCAGCCCCGCGGCCCGGGCACCGCTGCGGGGAGCCGCGCAGCCGGCAGCCTCGCCGGGAGTTTGCAGAAGTGAGATGAGGGCAAACCCGGGCAATGCCCTCCTTTATTGAAGCTCGAACCTCACGCACAAACTCAGGGCTGGCTCCTAGCTTTGCTGAGAAGCTAGCTTTGTATTTCGGATCCGTCCGAGCGGCTGCACCGAGGGCTGCTTTCTGCTGCCCCACAAAGCCCTGAGCAAGCCCTGCAAACACCAGCCTGCGGCGTCCTCGGGCGGGAGGGCTCGCGTTCAGCAGCGCAAAGACAAATAAACTCAGTTTATAGGAGACGTAAGTCTTTAGCTAATCCAGCGTCTAGCAATAATTCTCCTTCACGGCTCAGGAAAGTAATCTTTCTCAAAATGTTACGCCAGAAAACACTTCGGAAAGGCACTTCTCCGCCCAGCAGCACGGCTGGGAGAAGCACCCCATCCCCGGGCGCTCTCCGTGCCCCGAACCGCGGAACCGCCGCGCCCGGGAGGCCCCAAACTTACCGCCAGACACATCGGGGGCACGGCGAGGGAGGGCGAGCCCGGCGAGCACGGCACGGCACAGCGGGAGCGGAGCGCAGAAAGGGGAAGCGCCGCCGGGAGGCGGGGAGGGACGGGGCCGGGCGGGGGGGGACCGGGCACAGCCGGGCCGGGCGCTGCCGGAGCCGCGGCCCCGGCACGGAGGCGCCCCGGGGATTGGAGCCGGGGCTCGGCTCTGCTCCGCAGGGCCGGGCCGGGCCGCCCGGGAGCCCCGCCCGGTGCCCGGTGCCCGGGGAGGCGGCTGTCGGCCGCTACCGGCCCCCGAGCGCCGCCCGCCCGGCCGGCGGCAGCCTGAGGCGGCGCAGCCGGGGCGCGCCGTGCCCCCCCGCCACAGGCGACGCCGCCGAGCTCATGGCGGCGCCGGGCCGCGACTCCAAAGGGCCGGGGGAGCCGCCAAGGGAGGCGACGCCCCTTCCCCGGCCCGGCCCGGCCCCCGGGGCTGGCGGAGGGCCGGGGCCGGGGCCGAGTCGGCACCGGGCGCTGTCTTCGCCGTCCCGGGGCTGACGAGCCGCCGCCGGGGCTCCCGCTCCGCTGCCGGCTGCCAAGAGCCGAGGCGGGCTCGCAGGTGAGCTCCGAGCCCCAGGCACGGCCGGCGCTTCCATCCCTGCTCGGTAAGGGCGGCAGTGCTAACCTGGGACCCAGCGCTTTCTAATCCTGGTCAGCTCTGCTTCTGCAGCCTCCGGCGCCGGGAACGGCATGGCAGGTTCACAGGGATGCTGCGTTTTCCCTCGCACACCCAGCACCGGGTTCGGCGCCCCAGCCCTCTCCTTCAACCGCTGCCTCTCCTCGTGCCATCCCGCCCCAAAACGAGATTAATCACGGGGAGGGAAGCTGCGAAGATTAACCTCTCACAGAGACTTTACAGCGCTCCTTAAAGGTGACATAAAATAGCTGTCTTGTGTGGGATGAGACAGTAAAAGCTTACAGAGCTAAAGAACTTAGTTTTTCCCCATTCGTATTTCTCCTCAAGTTCTAGTACTCTGTCTATGCTCTGTACTTAACGAGGATGCAGAGGGCAAGAATATTTTACCCCAGCTTTCATGGTGATACTTACTTCTACGCTATTTTTGATTTACTTGAAGTCTTCAGACTTTAACAAGTTCAAGAAACTTGACAGGACAGGAGAAACACCCATGCCTACACCATAAAAAATGCTGAGGAGATTCTCTCAGTCCTTAGAGCTGCAAATTCTGTGAGCCTTCAGTCAAGATCCCCTCAGTGGAAGCTGTAGGTAAAATAACCATGTGCTTCACACGAGCGCCAGGGGCAGGAAAAGCACCGACAGGATGTGTTGGGATAACACCAACACATCCTGTATAACACCAACACATATATGTTGGTGTTGGATAACACCAACACATCCTGTATAACACCAACACATATATGTTGGTGTTGGATAACACCAACACATCCTGTACCTTAAACAGAAAAGAAGGGATGGACATGACTTTTCTGTATGTTCCAAAGTTCCTTAAGCCTAGGAAAGGCTTTCTACTGCTTCACATACCCTCAGGCAGTCGTGCTTTGGTTTACATACATGCGGTTGGAAATCTTGGAACATGTAGTCTTCGCTCTTCTTTCCTAGTGGTCAAGTTACTGAATTTAAATCCCACGCTTCTCTTGGATTTGAGCTAACAGCTACGCCATGGCTATCACATGGGAGAGAAGCCCGAGAACGGGCTATGTTTGTAAGGGGGGCAAGCCTGTGCCTTGACGAATGTTTTGCTTTCTTCTCCTCAGATTTTTACAGACTTATTTCTCTTAAACACTTCCTCAGTGCAGCAGTGTCTCCTAACACTTTTTTTGGCAGTTAGCAGTAAGTTTTTCAGCGTAAGATGGGATGCGGTCCTTCGCGTCTGTGCCAAGCTCAATGCAAAAAGCAAATTTGGAAAGTCTTTCTACATAGTTTGGAATACTAATTCTACAAAAGGAGATTAAAGAAATCACATTAGAAGTCAACCTTTGTATCTTTCCAGCTAGCTTTAGACACCTAGGTCTGAAAATTGAACAATGTAAAGATCAATCGGGCAGAACCGAGTTTGGGAACACACTTCATGTGCAAATGTGAAAACAATTGAGGGTGGAGAAAGTGTCATTTTGATTAATGAAGGCTAGAATGTGCTACTCGTATACAGACAAGAATGTATATATACACCTCTCTACAAGGTTCATTAAAACAATAGGAAATAATCACATTTTAAAATACTAACATGATTTTAAAAGCGTTAGAACACAGTATAGGCATGGCAGGTTCTTTTGAGCTGATCTCATACAGTAATGGGGAGGAGAAGAAGAGGCACAGGTTTGTATTAACAGCATTATGAACCTTCCAAGATAAACTCTGTGAAGCATAAAATCAACAAAATCAACCCTTTTGTGCAGTTCCTGGAGCTGTGCGGCACAAAGGACAGGATCCAGAGTGTGCCATAAACATCGTGCCTTACTGACATTACCCACACCTTCCACTTGTTTGATTTACCTCACAAAATAAAAATCACAGTCAGAAAGAAAAGCATAAGAATAATATACATGGCTGATTAAAGCTTAAGAATAATATGCATGATTTCCCAGAATGTCTGGAAACAGCACTGTGAGGTGGTGAGGTGCCGGTGAGGAACCTTTTGCCTCTCCTGTCTGCTTGGAATTGCTGGGCAGGCATTTCAGAGTAAAAGCTGGCCACTGCTGCCCAGGAATGAGTAAGTGCAGTTAATAAAAAAATAAAGTCCATTTAGATGAGAGAAAGCAACATTTTGCTTTCTCTTTATATCATACACGAGAATCACAATTTGAAGGTGTATCTTGGCATTGGAGCTTGGCATACAGACCACAAAGAGTGAACTGCCCAACTTTGCTCTTCCCATACACGCTTACCTTCATGTTGAGTTCCACTCCTACAGCATGGTTCACCATGCTTCATCCACCCTCAACTTCACCCAAAAATAATTAGGAAACATTTCCTACACACATATAATAACCACTGAGTCCTGACCCTACAATCTCACGAAATAACAAGCTGATTTACTGTGATTTTCTGGGTATTGCTACACTTGGGATGACAATGGCTGCTCCAGGTGCTGGCTCTGCCAACAGCCCAGCTCGCAGGTCAGGGCGGCCTTGCAGCACAGGCAGAGTGAGCTACAACAAAGGCACTGCTCCGTGTCACACATTTCAATATCCAAGTAGTTTTTCCTGTTTGGATGCAGGCCTAAATGCAGGTCAGGGTTTTAGGCAACCTCCAGAGAAGGGAAGAAGGGAGAGCTGAGCAAGGCCACACACACAGCGTTACCAGCAGAAGGAACAGCATGGGCAAAGGCCCTCTCTGAGTCCACAAGACAGCAAAAAGCACAGACCTGAGATTTATGAATTACAAAAACTGTTTCATTGCATCACATTTGCCATTTAAGATGCTTAAACAACCCATGATATTTCTAACAGCTCCTTAGGTATGGCAATACTAGAATCATCATTCTTACAATGGAGCAAAAGTTGAGAATTATGATGAATAACTGTTTTCACAGATTTTAGATATCCACATGAAAAGATGTTAGTCTGAGATCTGCACTCCTAGGTCATTGGGCAGAAGTTAGAATTTACTTCTCAGAGTACAACCTGGTACAACTACAACGATGAAAACCCACAGAGATTAGGAAATCAACACTTACATAAATGTATCTTTAGTTCAAAGATTCTAAATAGAGGATGAAGATTCTAAACAGAGGATAAAGATCCTGCATGCCCCATCTGAGAAATAAGGGTAACATTTAGAAACCCTTAACATTGCAAAAGTAGCTTATTTTAAAATGTCAAAAGTCAGTCTATCCAAAAGCAGAGCCACCTGTGCTCTCAAATGTATTTTCATAGATAACTGTATACCTCATATAGTCAAGTCTCTTTCCCAAACTCATCAGATTTAAAAAAAAAAAAAAAAAAAACCCTACTCTTAGACTACACAAGCATAATACTTGCAGGTAATAAGAAAGCAGCTTAATCCCCCCTCCCCCCCCCCCCCCTTTTTTTTTGTTCATGTATTATCTTCAGAGCTCATAGTCTCAAGGACTGTCTGAAGTAACTGATTTCTCTGCGGAGTTGGTATTCAAGTCTTTACATCATGTAAAATTTAGTTGGACATAGGCAGCCATAAGTTTCCATCAAAACAGAAGCAAGACAGTCAAAAGGAAGGTTTTTTCTTAAACAGTGATGACTACTTGTCCTGTGCCAGCTGTAAACAAGGTAGACACATTTCAGAAGACACAAAAGAATCAAGTGATAAACAATGGCAGTAGTTACAATAATGAGAACAATCCAAAATTCATTCTACTTACTTATTCCGGGTTGTGCAAGACCAAAAGGGCAAATTGCAGTGGTTAAATTCCAATGCAGAAGCAGCCTCTGAGAAGGATCTCTGAGGAGGCAGTTCCTGTTTGGGACATCGAGAGCCCACCTCCACCAGCTGCTGCAGGCCAGTACAAAGAGGTGGGTTCCTTGAACTTGCTTTGAAACTACATTGAACCCTTTAAAGTCATTGCAATGTCACAAACCCCAACTGAAACTGACTAGCAGCTAGTTTGCATCACTAAACTCTGGCACTGTAGTCTAAGCTTTGAAATCTACTAGTGCATGCAATCATATTTTGCACTAATTTTCAAGTGGTATTGCTGTATAGCACTTTCCAGAGTACGTTACAGCAAACACATGCAGCTATTAAAAAGTCCATTTGAAATCAAGCACAAAAATTTCAGTAGAAGAGATGGATATGGAGTCTGGGACAGTGGCTGTCACAGGAACATCTAAAACCAAGTTAGTATACAAGACTGCTGATGTTGCAGTACATAATGTGTTGTGTGTTTTGGTTTTTGCAAACGGATGAACTGAGGTCCAAGGGGCTCCTCAGTAGAGTCTCATCACTGCATCAGTATCATTTTAGCTTGATTTAAGCTGAATCATGACTGATCCAAACTCCCTGAGTTACTCCGTCACTGTGTATATGTTCTGCTACATCAGCAACTACATATGCAAAGGAAACTCAGCTCAGATGTTATTGATGCTTTTGATAATAGCTGTACTTGTCCGCTGAACCAGTCAAGTGAGAAAATAGGTCTATGGTCTCCTATGGGAAAAGCTTTGACCTTACAGTTAGCAAGAAGTAGCTGCGGTGATCTTTCTCTCCTATCTTTTAATGTTAATACAACATCCCGAAATAATTACTTATGGAAAACCAAAAGATGCATACTTTGGATCACAGGGAACTATAGAGTGCAGATCCATAGCATATTAGATATTATCTCAAATATTCACATATCTGTCATGAGGAGCTGATATAGGTAGATGTGTCACCCACATTTCCACATGATGCATGTCAGAAAATCTTGTATCTGTATCTCACACAATAACCACTTTTTCTAAAAACTTTCCACATTTAGTAACCACATTTTCTAAAACTTCTGGAAGCTATACCATATCAAAGACAGATTTATTCACATCTACCCTATATAAATACATTACTACTGTTACCCAGTATATTCTAGACATTCAACTTTGTTATATATTGCTAATATTCGTGAAATATTAGATGTATCTACAAGTTCTACTGTTTCTAAGTTGAAAAAAAAATCCTGTGTCAATTGCTACTTCCACAAAAACAACAGTTGTCTTGTTAGAAAAGTATCATGTTTTAGCAATGTGCCTCAGAGCTAGAAAATATTAACATTTATATATTTTTTCATCTTTTTTTTTTTTTTTTTTTAAATAGGCTACTGAACCCTTTGTCTTCCCAGCCCTGGAATACTTATTCAAAGATATCACTTAAGCTTGATTAATATCCATTTGGACTCTCTTTCTGCTCAGACTGATTACCAACATCTGAAACTCCAGGAAGCTCCATCTGAAACTCTTAGAATATGTCACATATTTCAGTTCCCTGACTTGAAGGGCAGAGGGGAGGGGAGAGAGCCTCAAAGGTTTTCAGCTATTGCAAATTTCTGGGAATACTCTTGCAACTGTGAAGTCTTTGTCTTGAAAGCATTTCATTTCAGTAAAATTACATCGCTAAGCATTCCAGGCATCACATATGGCCTGTGTGAATTCAAAACACACAGGCAAAAAGTCTGAGTTAATTGCTTAGGTGCAATAATTTAGACAACAGGATTTAAGAGAGATTCTGCTAATTATACCTTACTTTCTGGGTTTTGGTTTTTAACTTTGCTCTGCTTGTTTTCTCAGCAAACCCACTAAGCAGTTGTAATTTATTCAGCTTGTCCCCCACCCCCTTCGAGATTTACAATGATACATATCTTTGGCAGTTTTCCCCAGGAGATCTTTTGTTTCTTCAACTTGAAAACATCCATTCACATCAAAAGCAAAGTCAGTACAGTTTATTATCCATTAGACAATTTGAATATGATTCTTCTACTAAAGGCTGTGACTGCAGGCAACCATCTGGGGTCTGGACACACAAAAGGCTGTTCGTAAGGGTGCACGCACAAAAGCGCCATGGGGATATGGAAGTGTGTACCACACAAAGACACCCAGTTGTCTTTGGTTTCATGCTTTTTTGAGGGTTCCATAAGCATCTAATCAGAGAATTAAGCATCAGGGAGGCAGCCCTCAGATGGCGGACGTCAGCTCCAGCAAGGACAGATGGCGAACAAAGGTGAAAAGCACACAATGCGCACGGGCCAGTTTATAAAAGCAACCAGTTCCACTCCGCAGCGACAACGTGGTACAGATCTTGTGGCAGCGCATGTCGTGAAGTGAGAGTGTGTCCTTTTCTTTATGGCACTCTCACAGCTACAGGCCCACTTTCTAGTAACCCACGGTACACACAGACTCACCATTGATCTTCCCCCTGAAGCATTACCTATGCTAACCAGGACCACGCGCGGGTCCCTGCATAGGAAATCAACGCCTACTGCCATAGAGATACCAGCACGGCGTAATCGTCGGTCGGGGATGCACATCCCACTGGCTGCCTTTTAGAACAGAAACTCAAGGTCTGAGCAGACAAAGAAAATGACTTCATAACTTAACTCACACAAGATATACCTGAAAACCATTATTCACTTATTTTTCCATCTAATAAGTTACAATTGTTTTAAAAATAGGACGCATGAAGAAACAAGTTACTCTTGGACAGAGGTTTTCTGTATGGCAGTGTATACACAGTTTACGTGATACCAGATATACTATGGCATACATCCCACTGCTAACAAAACTCTGAAAGATTAAATGTACTTTTAGCTCATCTTGCACTTTTCCAAAGTTTCTGAAAAGAGGAGATAAGATAGTTTTATATTGCATTTAAACAGCAAAGATATAGTGACTCTCCTGGCAACAAAGCCCAAATATTTAAATAAAAAGCAGGATACCAGTAGAAAAACTGAAAAATAGCAAATTATAGGTTAATACAGACAAGCTTCAGTCTTCTGATATGGACACAATCCTTGCTGAATTTGTAAAACACTTTCACTACTGCAGTTGCTGTTGTCTAAGAAAAGAGTCCTTCCTTTTTCTGTTTGTAATATTTTCTCTTTAAAATAGAATGAAATTTAAAAATTCAGAGACTTGCATAAAGGTGTGTACAAAATAATCTTCTAATTTAAAAAAAAAAAAATCCATGGTCTGTCGTCCTGTTCCTGTTTGTATATAGACACACAAATGTGCACGCACACACTTAAATATATTTACATTCTTGAAAGACTTCTCTGGTTTTGCAGAACATTGCCCAGGCATGGACATGTTCAGCATCTTTGGGAAGGCTGTCAGTTGTTCACTTCAGACTCTCTGAAAACTGATCCATGAACAAATACTGGCTCTTTGAGGATTAGTCCATCTGCCTTCCAGATGGGGGAAAAGGTAGTGCAGTAGTAACAGCTGCTCAGACAAGTACAGCAGGTCACAGAGCAATAAGGAGGAAGGATAAAGCCAGGAGAGCTAATATTGAAGAAGCATGTGAATTATTTGCAGTTAGACTGAGATGAGCAAATCTAGAAACATCCCACTGCTGTATCAGTGCAGAGAAGACAATGCATATTTAGAGATGTAAAAATGTAATCAATCTAACCTATGTAATTTTATTTAGGAAAAGAGGGACAAGCTGTTCAGGACTAATATATAGTCCCATTTGTTACAACAAACAAAGCCATTTTGACGTAAAAAACTCTATACCTTGAGGCCCAACATTTCTTTTATATCTCTGTCACAGTACTCCAATCCTCAAAATTGAAAACGAACATGTGCACACAGCTGGAGGTGTGCTCTTTTTATTTTTTTCCTCCCATTTCCTTTCTCCAATTTTGGATAACATGAAGTCATAAGCTACATATTACTGTTCATACTGATGTAGATGAGAGCTAGGCAGGATCTCCTCTCCACCTATTTTACTTAGGAGTTATTACTAGTGTATATGTTGTCTCTCAGGTGAGCTCACTTCCCAAATTTTAGCGGGCATTTAGCTTGAGAGAAACACCATCATGCTTCAAACACCATCCTGCAAGCTGATTAATAGCCTGAGTTTCTTTGAATTCACTAGAGCTAAGGACATTTAATGTAGACTGAGGAGAGAGGAAAAAATAACATTTTTCTGTGCTGGACATTTAACAATGACTTCGTAAGCTCTAATTTTCTTAATTTTTGCCAGCTAATTAGATCAACACATGGTAACACAGCATTCCTACCTCCACGTGATTTCACCTCTAATTGATTTCTTCCTGGATGCCATGATCCAAACATTTTAACACAAGAACTGCTTGTTTGGAAAAAGTGCTGTCACACACCAAGGTCAGTGACACCAGGAAGCATGGCCAGTACATGCAATTGGAAATGCCAAGACCTCCTTTCCTTTGGAAGATTATCTATTTCATGTATAAAATTATAATTGAATGGTATTCTGGTAGTTGGTACCTTTCAGCTGTTATGTTTGTTTTTGGAGGAAGACATCTTCTTCAGCTATGAAAAGACTTCAGTGGAAACAAATTAGTTACTGTTGAGCTTTGTAAATGAACTATACCCCAAGCATATACTCCAAAATACATTATGAAATGGTTTTTTACTTTTTAATCTTATGCATTCCATATATTATGAGATGCAACATTTAATATCTTCATTTGCAGATTGTTCTGTTAAGAAACATGGTTATGTTTGAACAGAAACTTCTTCCCAGTTCTATCATATGACAGAACTGGGCTTTAGACAAGAAAGAAAAAATGAAAATGTAAGAGAAAACTTGTGGTTTTAATTGTCTGAGTTCAGAAAGCTAACTGATAATAACAGCTTATTCAAACCATCGCCCATGACTGTAGCTTGCCAGAACAATAAAACCTTTCTTGAAGACATGCAGAATACTAAAACTCGTCAGAATCTCCTTCTAAAAACAAAACAAACAAAAAAAAAAGCAAACAAGCTCACTTGGCAACATATTTGTGGATAATTGAGATAATTGATACTACTTACAGGCTCCCTCTCTGTTTTATTAGAAACCTATATGGTACCATATACAAAAAACCTCAGCACAAAAGTGCTACTATACTCCCAAAGGTTCATTTCATTCCATCTAAGCAGAGCAAGTTACAATTCAGTGCTAACTGGTTCTGTCCAGTACTGCCCAGGTCCGACAGGCCCCTCTCAGCCACCAAGGCCACGCTCGTCTCTCACGGTAGCTACACATCGAGCTGTAAAACAGCTGTAAGGCTGTAAAATAAACCAGCAGACCTTTCAAAGCACATATGTACATCATTGACGGTCTTTAAATATATATATATATATGTATATTTAAATATATCCCAGCACACACACACAAAAATGCACTTTCCTGTGTTAAGCCCAATTTCTAGAACATTTTTGCCAGAAGGATGTTTTCATATCCCCTCTGTACAGGCAGTTGCTTTCCTCACAAACTAAAAGATGCAAACTATTTCAGACATAAAAAAGCACGACTGAACATTTGATGAGAAAAGACAAGGGACCTAAAAGGCTTATTATGAAACACATGTTAAAAATATCCTCTTCATTCAGGAAAATGGAAGGAAAGATTGTCACCTTGTCACCTCTCCTTGTTTTCACAGTAGATAGAACACCATCAGCATCAGCCAAATCAAAATTACACATCCAGTATGTTACTGGAGATCATACGCTTAACTACTTTTGTCAGATTTTTCACAGAGCAGAGAGCATTAAAGATAACTATTTCATTAGTGGGTTAGGAAACTAAATCTTAGCCCTAAATTAGCACTTAACTTCTGACATCTTCTACTGCAAGAGCTTTCTTTCGTTTAAAGGCAAGGGTCAGGAATCTATCCTATGTGAAATTTCTTCCGAATCTTCGTGTTAAGCACCTATATTCTGTTAATGGCAACGTGTAGCTTTGAGAATGACATACCGAGGGAGCCAGAATCCCTTTGTTTCTACTCTGTTCTGAGGGAGGAAGCCCATTCTGAACACAACCTCTGAAAGGAGGGTTCAAACAAATTTTTTCCCTCTCATATCCTGTAGCAACCAGTCCAATCCCAAAATACAAAATTAGAGAATCTCTGTAAATTCTAAATCTCAGGTGATGTTCAGTGGTTTACTACATAGCTACATTATCCAAAAAAAAAAAATCAGCTCATGTTTATGACTTGAAATAGCCACGCTCGGCAGCATAGCAGTAGATACAGAGACAGCTTGAGGGATTGTCCCAGCAGCACGTCCTGGAAACCCTCAGGGTTTCCTGGGCCCAAGCTCACCAGAACCTCAAGATACCTCCAGCAGGAGCTGGCACACCTGGATGCAGACACCCTGCTTCAGCGAGACACTAACCCCTGCAGGGCTTCAGCAACTCAGCGCAGCTCCTCAGTTCCACTGGCCCAGCGACAGCAGAGCAGGAAGGAGAACCAGCCCTGCCAGACTTGCCGCAAGTGCTGCGTTGTTCAGGCAGGTGAGAGGAGCATGGGGCTGCACTCGCCAGCACCTTTTCCTACAGACAAGGAATGAGTAACGTCATTGCTTTCCACCTGCATAACACAGAGAAAGGGTAAGCTGGGTCTTCAGCATGCAAAGGAGGAAATGGCGCAGGGCAGGTGGGGATACAGGAAGACTCCTCTGTTGCTGTCAGTTTTAGCCCATCAGTGTTCCCTGTTACAACCTGATATAACAGAGAAGGAGCAGAGTATTCCATCCTTCCCTCCAGAAATAGCTGAGGAACACAGGCCTCCCTCTCCCTTGGGATGCTGAGGTGAACCATGAGCACAGAGCGTCAGCCACGGCTGGGGCGGTCGGCCATGGAGGCCCCTCACAAGGGAGCTGAGATGAGGAGCGGGCTGCTCGGGAAGCTTTGTAATTGCATGTTAGTTAACTTGCAAGTCAGCAGCTATATCATTAAACTAATAATATTACTACAATGCAGAAAGCTCGATTCAGAGATGGAGTTAAATAGTATGTTGCCAAAATAACATTCGCATTGGCAAATAAATGAAGTTTAATTTGAACTTCCCTTAATCATACCACAATATTACCATAAGCTTTACAAGAAGCTTTTTTTTTTTTTTTTAGTTATTTAATGGACAAGATAACAGGCTTTTAGAAGCTATATACATTCAGATAAGTATTTATTATATAGCTCTGATCTGCCATCCATATAAATTACTAACACACTTCAGAAAGCTTTTAACGCAAGCCCTTTAGATCAACACAAAGAAGTCAACTTTGACAAGATCCTTTACAATTTTCTTAGGTTAAAAAAGAGTCTCACGTACAAGATGCATAGGGATGTTTTTTTGTTGTTGGTTGTTTTTTTGTCAAAACCATATATCATACTGTCAAAATGTATTCAAAATCTAGAAGATGAAAGGAGGATGCTACAGAAAAACTAAAACAACAAAAAGCATGTTCAGTAAAAGAGGTACTCACCAAAGGACATCTATTTAAAGCAAACACTATAAACATAACTATATTTTTTCAACAGGTGAGCTTTTACTTAAGCAAACTCTTAAGGCAGTAATTCATTTTCTTCCAAACAGCAGGTTTCTGAATTTGGTTTTTTTTTTGCAGGGTTTTCTTAGATTTTCTTTGCTTAGGATTTTTAAGGAGCAGGTGTCTGCTTTATTATTTATATAATTGTGGGTTGTTGGCTTTCTTTTTTTTTTTTTTTTTTCTTTTGGAACATTTGAAATCTTGCTATTGAGACATGGTTCTGTGTGAATGCTTTTCTCTCTGAACTGCTAGGTAGTTTCACTCAACTTTGAATAAAGAACTTTTGAGAATGTTCTCAGTTCTTTTCTGATAGTGGATCCAAATGATTGAAAAACTTAAATACAGTTCAACCAATGTTTCTAAATGTTAAAAAAATACATATATTGACAGATTTTCACTACAGGAAGAAAAAAAAATTGCTGACATTTCTCCTCATACAAAATATATGTATATAGGTCTTCAGAACAAAAAAATAACACCCTGTAAAATTCTAGCTAAAGGATGATGCCAAATTCAAACAGACTGTTTGCCAAGAAAGTAACAGATACTTTTTGATTCCTCAGTAAAAGAAAATCTCCTTATGAAGTTACTAAAATGAAGATGTTAAACACAGCTATCAAAATTTGAATTAAACAATTTTAAGATCCTATTTATTAATAAGATCTGAATTATATAACATTGAGACCATGAGACATGTAGCTTGCAATGCTGATGGGAAATAATTAAAAAACATTATATGTATAACTCATAACCAATTTCAGACATGAAAAATAGAAAAAAAGCTAAACTACATACATAAAATCTTCACTATCATTTAACCAAATAAGTCATCAACTTTATTTTCATTACATCACAGCAAAATGCAGTCTCTAGAAAATTACTACCTAGAGGAAGACTGACTGATAACATTAATTCATGCTGCCAACAAATGAACTAAAAATTTGAAGTAGTGTTACTTTGAGAACACAAAAATCTGAAAAGCAAGATTCACTCCAGATACGTAGAAGATGTTACAAAGATGATTTACAGCTCCATTTTCAGGTCCCTTTAGGCCTTTTCAGTTCAATGGTGGACTTTTCAAACCTAGCAGAACTACACAGACAGATACATTCAGCGTGACCTTGCTATAAAGGTATAGCTCAGGGACAGATGCTTTTGAAAGTGAGCTAGTATGGAAATTCTATTATTGTTTTTTAAAGTGATTAATACCTGCAAATTGCATTAGTAAACAGCAATACTGCAATGATAGGATTATCTAATCTTCAAGACAATGTACTTTTAAAATATATATATATATAAAAAGCAATTAATACCTGCAAATTGCATTAGTAAACAGCAATAATACAATGACAGGATTATCTAATCTTCAAGACAATGTACTTAAGTCTTATTTAATGTAAAACTCCAGTAGAAATAAGGTTGGCAAATACTGAAGGACAGCTTTAATAGATGTGTAGTTCAGGCTTCTATCTCCCTCCCTTCCATTAACGTGTGTCAGCCATCACTACTGCAGCTCTAGCTCCAGCCAAAATACCTCTGCAAGGTCAGCAAAGGAGTGGAGAGATGAGAAAGAAATCTTTGGGGAGCATAAGGAACTTATGCAGTCCCCCGTTCTAGAAACTATGAATCTAGTGAAAATTTAGCTGAGGTAGAATGCTGCTCCTCCACACTTTCAAGGACAAAAACCTTTTTAAGGACCAGTTCCAAGGGCAACAGACAACAAAGACATTTCAAGAAATGCGTTCTCGTTTCTGCTGTGCTTCAAGTGAGCCAGGAAAGTCACTGGCTGACCTCAAGCCAACAGAGATGAATAAGTCTTATAAGGGAAAAAACATCTTACCAAAACAACTCAGAGGAAGCTCTCCCAGTTTCCTTTATAGACTGTCCCTCCAGCCTCTTCTATAACTTCTGCAAAAGTAAAGTTCTGCTCTAAATAAGGAAATTGTTCAAGCGCACAATTAGGTTCTCTCTGCAATAAAGCAATTCTTAATGTATCAGTTAACTGCAACTCTTTAACCACGTACACTTCCTTATAGCACAGCAAAAAGGACCAATTAAAACTATTCAATGCTCTAGTGAACCCACCTTGAAACACACTTTGAAACAAATTATTTTTAGTAATACACAGGAAAACCTCCTTGGATTAGGATCTGTTATTTTAAGATTTGTTTCTAAATTTAAAAAATTAGACTCCCATGAATTTTCATGAATCTGTCCCACAACCCTACATTGATGCCCAGTCAAGTTTCCCCTATAAAATTTTCTCAAATTTTGATAAAACTTTATACAATTAATGCTATCTGTCAGGCAAGGTATTTTTAAAACAGTTTCCTTAATTATACCTGCACTTGTTTTATAAGCAGGCTCACTTTGAAATGAGTGGCAAGTTTGCCATGAGGAACATTTTTACTGACAGAGATTGTTCTTTAAACATGATTTAATGTCATTTAACATGCCCTACACAAAGCACAATATTTACAGTATTTATTCCAGACATTTAACTTTACGTACCTAAGTTAGGAGTCTCCTCTCCTTACTGCCCCACCCCAAGACATATGTAGGGTGTCTCCGATATGGACACAGGCACAATCCCTCAGAGAACTGAGTTCATTTATAATTACAGCTATGCTAAAAACCACCTGCTGGAGTTACCTATGTCTGTCTTTTAGTTACACAGGAATTCTTAGAGCCCAAAGTAGAAGGCTAAAGATAGAAACTATGTACAACAGCATGAATACAGCATAATTTCTCCCTCAACCTATGGAACATTCATTTCCCCAAATAAATCAGTCCTCAGAAACTGTCCCAAAATGCACGAACTCCTTTGCAGATACTAAGGAACAGAAATCCATAACCCAGAGAGCTCACTGCTCCTTAATGGTTTTCACAGACACTGGTTACACTGGAATACTCAAAAATAGAACTATTTCCTGAGAAGCTGAAAAGACTGAAGTGACTACATGAAAGCTTTCAAGTATTTACATAGCTTCCCAATATGGTAAAATCATCCAGCTACTGTACTACATGACATTGCACAACTGAGAAAAACATGCCAAATGGCTGTAATCCACGCTTAACAATTTGGGAAGTTCTTGTCCGAACTGCTGCCAGTTTTAGATTATTTACACATGATCAGGAATTTGGTTTGCTTTTTACTCCTTCCTGGTTAAAAAAAACTCCACATTCTTATTGTCCAACCATCACTATAGCAACCACACAGCTGTCACCTTATATTTCTAAATTAACCACTAATAAGAACAGAAACTTGTGAATCAAAAGGTCATTGCAACAGTGGTTCACAATATACCTTGAACTTTCAGAAAAGAAAGCAAAAGGAAAACAAGCTATATATAAGCATGGTGCTTTTTAGCTAATCCTTTTTTACTTTATTCTTGTAAAAATATCCAAATATATAAAGATATAAGGTAACAAAAAGATACAACTTGGTCTATAGCATATATATTGATAACATAGCTTGGTGGTAAGTGGACATCTATGGTAAACACTCTGTTTATTAACATGCTTTTCCCAGACGTCCTACATTTGTTTCAGCTCATTTGAAGTACGAGAACCATGCCAAACAAATGCCTTTTTTTCGATCAAATTAAATGTCATAACTCTGTCCTGGTCCTTTTTACCCTATGCAGATTATGATCTTTATCACCTCCTTTATCACTTCACCTGTTAAGTCCTAAAACTGCAAATGTGTGATGAGTGCAACTTTCATTGTGTTGTCAAGGTAATAAATTGTAATGTCCATGCTCACATTCATGCACAGGATCAGTGGAACCAGGACAGCATCTAGGACATTTTACTGATTAAAAGTTTTCACTGAGCAAAGAAACGCTCTCCGATGTTGTGACGAAATCCACAAGAGCCAACAGGCGGGATTTTGTGCATATACCCCAATCCACACGCATTACTTCACTGGCATGGGGCAGTAACAGAGTGGGAAGCAGCAGGCTCCTCTCCTGGAACAACTCAAGCATGTCTCCTATCTGACCCTGAGCCGGAGTGCTCAGCAGGCACTGGAGCCTGCTTATCCACATGCTCCACCATATGTGTCTCAAGCGCAGCAAAACAAAGCTCTTTCGTTATGCTGGCAATACGCTGAATTTGAGCTGTGTATGATCAAAACACAAGCCTTTAACCCAGAACTTCTTGTCAGACCAAACGGTACAGGTGAGTGAAATCTAAACCCCCTCAAAATCTCTACTCTTTGCCTGCTGCCAATGCTTTCTCTCTCCATCACCACTGATGCCTTCTAAGAAGATTTTTAAAGGATTTTTCTCTCCTTTAAAAAAGTTACATTACTGCCAAAAAATATGACAAAATGTTTTTGCTTATCCACACAATCGCAGAGTCATCTAGGTTGGAAGAGACCTCCAAGATCACCGAGTCTGACCTCTGACCTAACACTAACAAGTCCCCCACTAAACCATATCACTAAGCTCTACATCTAAACATCTTTTAAAGACCCGCAAGGATGGTGACTGAACCACTCCCCTGGGCAGCCCATTGCAGTGCCTAACAACCCTTTCAGTAAAGAAGTTCTTCCTAACATCCAACCTAAACCTTCCCTGGTGCAACTTTAGCCCATTCCCCCTCATCCTGTCACCAGGCACGTGGGAGAATAGACCAACCCCCACCTGTCTACAGCCTCCTTTAAGGTACCTGTAGAGTGCGATAAGGTCACACCTGAGCCTCCTCTTTTCCAGGCTGAACAATCCCAGCTCCCTCAGCCACTCTATCACTCCTGCAAGGGGGAAAAAAATAATAATAATAATAATAAAAAAAAACTGTCCTACTGTTTCCACAGACTTTCCATACATTTTCCTCTCATAATTTGAGAGGTTCCAAAATCCTTTTAGATCTTTCAGAAAATCTGATAAATACAATCTTGGAACACATATTTGAATGCCTTACTCATACGTGTATATTTATTGCATGTCACCTCTGCAGAAGAGCTGGAGATTTGTTGGGTGTCTCATTCACATGCTGCCCTAGTACTTATGACAGTGGGACATTCTTTGAAATTCCTTTAACTCTACATTCACTGTGCTTAGAAAAGCAGATTGCTAATGATAAGGCTACTGCATAAGATATTGATACACATTCTCGGTTAGGGTTTCATCTGGGAGACAAGGCAAGTAAGTCTTCTGGACTGAGTTTAGAAATTTGCACCTGAAATCTGCTCAATTGAACTCAGCATTTCAAATCTGCGTTTCTTTTTTCTACAAAAACTGTTTTCATTTATTTATTTTAGGAGGAGCGCTCAATTTACTTAGAACAAAGACATCTGTGTTGCTGTGCTTCTAAAGCAAAGTTTGACTTACAAAACGTCATTAAAATTTCCAAATGCTAAGAACTAGCCTTTGCATTTAAACTTTATCATGCTTTTGTTAAGATAGTCTGATACAAACACTAGATTGCTGGTTTTCTTTTAAAACCCTCTTATGTATAAACCACCAGGGAGATTTTATTTTATTTTTTCCCAGAAAGATGACAAGAAGAGATATCGTAAAGGAAAGAGAAAGTGCTTTAAGAAAATGAAATCAAAATGCATAATATATCAGGAAGATTAATTGCGGGTGTGTGGGTGGGGTTATTTATTTATCTGCATTTAGTAAGTGAAAATGGAATTCAGTCTCAGTAAGTCTAAAGACACATTTCCAGTCCACTTCAATTGTACTAATCACACAGATCTGAACTTCTAGATCAATCTAAGACCATGCACTGTTATTAGGGGGTAAACCATTATCAAGATTCATATGTACAGTGAAAGCCCAAACCCAAACACTCTGAGCACCAGCATGTACTAACATGCCCACAAACAGGACTGTCATCTCGGGAGGGGGAAGAGAAAGAAAAAACAATTCTGAAGTAGCCCCCAAATATTCCCAATTTTATTTGCCTGGAATTGAAACTGTTCTGCCACAGTATTTGTAGTGCAACCCTGAAGAAGTACAGTACTACCAGATTTGGGGTTGACTTTTGTTTCCTCTCTCTCCTTCCCATCTTTGCATGTGAAAGACTTTCTATGCTTGAGAAAGCTTCAATGCCCAAATGTAGACAGTTACGGTACAGGTCAAAGTAAGACCATGTTCATAGCTATCCTTTTTTGACCAAAAAGATCACAGAAACAATTACTGATTCTCACTTTTTGAGGTTCACTTTCATTGGAAGAAAAGTCTGAGACCACATAATTTAAAAATAGAAAAGAAATTAGCTTGGGCTAGTGCTGTTTTATAGTGGCTGTTTCTACTTCTATTCTTTGGTATATCCCATCTATACAGATTTTTCATCTCAGATCCACACAGTGCCAGATAATGTTTCCTACCTTCTCCACTCAATGTTGGAAATTAGTTTTTGCATCAATAAACGCTGTAATCAAAGGTCATCCCAGGAATGCTACCTAATGTTATTTTCTACACATTGTTGTCCCTTCTCCTGCCTCCTCTCTCACTTGCCCCAATCCTGCTGTCTTGATGGCTTTGTAAATTGGACAGTTTACAACACTGGGTTTGCAGAAAGTACCTCAGTCCTGAAAAGCTGCTAAGCTTTTGTCTGTCACAAACAGTATGAGAGGTACCAATAAAAGTGTATATTAGTGCAAGTTTTTCCTCATATACTTTAGACAGAACCAACCTTGGAAAAAATACGCAGCCAGCTGTGCTCAGCATTCCCCGTGCCCCCTCTTTCCACACTGTAATTAAAAGGAAACATGCCAACATATTCCCACAAAACCAACTTACACGTTAGAGTAGCCCAATACTGTGTACCTTACTGCTTCTTTGCAAGTCTGTATTTTCATCCGCAAAAATAAACTAAGAATGGGAAAACTCTCCCACGAACTTATCTCGGATCAGCAAGACCCCTTCCTCCCCTTCCCTTCTTCTGCGCGAGGGGGTTCAATGCAAGCCCCACCCTGGCAGCCAGACAATAAAGCTGCAAATAACTTATTCTGATCAAAGCCCCATCTGCTTGGCAGCAGCAATTCAACTGCACTTGTGGTTTTTGTATGGCTGCAGCTTCTGAATTGAATGATCCTTTCATTTAGATGGAAGTTTAAACAAAATATGGTAATTAGCATCAACCACTGTGGCTTTCATGGCTACTGTCTACAAAGACATCTCTAATAAAAGGACTTTCCTGCTTTCCCATCTAATTACACAACATTGTTGAACAATACAATTTAAATTTAAATCAGCCAGTTCTTTTTCTTCTGAGTCAGTTAACAGACTTCCTGCCTTGAACTACCTGTCAGATGGCAGAGACTACATCTAAAAAGAGGAATTCCACCTCAAAACAATCTCCCTGAATTTTGTTTCATCTTCCCCTGTGGAATGTGGCTGAGGTTGGTAACGTTTAGCACTAATATCCCAAGTATAAAACTACTTATCTACCTTTCGAAAGGAAAGTAAGATTTAGCTTTATACCACATTATGATGAAAAAAATCAAACATCATGTAGCACTGCAGTTTTATTACATAATAAAGATGGCAATGTGCAATGACGGATGTTTTTAATGAGACAACGGCAGTGCTCTAGTCAATAAAAATCTTGATAGACACAATCCCGAACGATATAAACCAGACAAAAATGAGTTTATTTAAGCCAATACCAGCTTGTGTTTAGGTACTACAATCCCTCGTTACAATAAAAATCAATAGTGGAAAATTCAGTCTTACCGAACCCGAGCACCTCTGGACATTGTATTTTATACAGACAATCATATGCCAGGCTGAACGTTCCTGACGTTGCAGCTGAGCAGAGCGGGGCCTGCCTAGGGCTTGGATTGCAAGGGCAACCCCTGGGGTGTAGCAGCAGGTGCTGAAGAAAAAAGCCAGTGGCTCACTGTCAAACACTTAGTAAACATTATCCCTCAAAAACAGATTGAATAGAAAGACTTAATCTGGCCACATCATTGCTTATGAGCTGATAGGCAGGAATAAAATAGTGGTAAAGCTGCTGGCTGGGACAGGGGTTTGGCCACCTGAATTTCTTTCGGCTGCTCTGACAACTCCAATCTAAAGACTTATCCTAAAACATTTTTTTTTACCACCTTCTATCTGCCAAGTGAAACAAATAGGGCAGACAGATGAAATATAACTGAGGGAGCCAGATATTCTAGTTGTATGAGTTGTAAGTTCAGGGAACAGTTTTTACTGTGTATATAATATGTCTGAAATGTTTGTAAAACTCATTTTTAGAAATATAATTGGAAGTGAAAGCTCCAGACCAGTAAGTGGCATTCTACATTAGTTCCAAAATAACAAGAGTAACACAAGGTACTAAAAGGAGGAAAACTTTCTATTTAAGTAACACCATCTACTGTATGTTCCCCAAACAGCTAAATTGTGAACAGATTGGGAACTGGAATACATACAGACAGCATTCCTCACTTACATCTTGTTATATAATTGAACAGTAAAACAGAGCAAGTTAAAATAGAAACACCGTTAAACCCAGCTCGACAGTCCCAGCTTCTAAGGAAGCGGTCTCCCACCCAAACACCTTGGCCGGGCCAATGTGGAAGCCCCTCTTGTCCCATGCTGCATTAGAGCTACGCTCACCAGTTATTTCCTCCTCTTCTAGCCCTGAGCTATGAGTGTGTCCCATGCCCCTAACACATCCCAACCGAGATCAGGAGGCTCGGACTTCATCTTTGTCACCCAGGAAGACGGCGTGTGGACTTTCATCACATGCCATATAACGAGCAGCTCATCTACCAACTCACCTAACCTAGCAATGAAACACAACAACACACACGCGCTTTTCTCCTTTCCGCTAAAAAGCAAAAAAAAAACCCAAAACATACCGACTATTTGGGAGATTAATGGAAAAAAAGAACGGAAACTGAAAATACTACCTGTCAGGAAAATGCCTGAGAGACATTCAGCTGTCCCTTCAACAAGGAGAGCTTACAGCAATCTTAAAACCTGCATGAGAAAAGAAAAGAAAAAAAAAAAAAAAAAAAGAAATTCCCTCCATAAATTACTGACTTCAGAATTATTTTGCCTGAGTCTTCCTGGTAATAAATTAAGGTACATTTAGAAACAGTCAATAAAAGTTTCATGAATAATTAATAAGCTTTTATATTATGTGATACAGATGGTAATCTCCACATTAGGGGGAAAATATTTTACATAAGGTACAATAAGATGTCCCATACCCAATAAAGCTCTAAAACAATGACTTTTCAATTCACTTTCAACAGCCGTGAAAATTCTGCGATTTCTGTGTTATCTGCTTCCTTCACGTAACAGAACCTACTGCATGGTACCCTTGGATTGACAGGAATAAGCTGAAAGTTTGTGTCTGTGTTTTGTCTATGTTTCCACAGGTAGGTTATAAAGATATCGTTTTGTTTAACTTGTGATCCAAACATATTTTTTTAATTGTAAAGAAACCGTGAAAAAGCAATCTCCTAAGGTTCTATTCAATTGGAGGAATGCTGCCAAATACCGTGCATTTAATTGCTGCAAGTAGGAAACTGCATTAAATTGAAAATTGTGTGTCATGCACATTACCAAAGAATGACCTTCTGTACACAGGAAACCATTTGCCCATTCCACAGCTACCGTTATGCCCGTAAACCATAGGGGGTTTCATCATGATATAGCAATTTGGTTTGGAATTTAGCTTGAATCTTTTAGCAAATATTTACTAAACTGAAAATATTAATTTTAAGTAAAACTGAAATATCTCCAGAAAGAAAAACAAACAAAACCCACGCTTCCAGGGCTACAGCCACACAGGTCCAGAGCTCCCGTAGGAACAGAGGTGCACGTGCACACTGCGTCGTGGCTTCCACAAGGGCAGTAAGCCTGAAGCATCCCCAGTACGAGCCTCATGCGGTGTGACTGGAACCACTGGTGCAGTTTCTGCACATCACCACAACCTGCACGTGTGCAGCAGGCACTGCCTGCACATTTCAGCTGCTGATTCAGGTCACTGGGGCTGTTCTGCTGACTTTTTCCTAGAGAGCTTGAGGATTATCAGAGACAGACTGCTTTTAATACACATCATTTGCTAATCGTGTTCCTCTGTAATTCTTTTTTTTTTTTTTCCCTTATATGAGAGCAAATGTGAAACATGGAAGATAGTAAGTTACTCTCTGAACTAGTAAGCTGCTTCAAGAGCCCCTGAAATAACTTCACAGGCATCTTTGTAGAAAATGGCAACAATGCAGCATGGAGGGGGGCCGCTCTTCATCACACTAAAAGCGTTACAATTAAGAACCCTCAGTTCCAACAATGACAGCCTTAATAAATGCTATTTGATATTCCTGTCATTAGCAATGCAGAGAAATAATTTGCAGCTTTAACAGTAAAATTTTAAACACTAAAAAGTCATCAGAAGGGGACTGAATTGCACCATGTTAAAAATAAATATTTCCCTTCCATAAAAAGAGAAATCAAAACTTCTGTTTACACCTTGAAATGTACTTGGAAAAAAAATGAAATAGAAAAAAAAAAGTTGTGGAATGGAGGTTTTTATGGAAAGTGACCCACAAAAACAAGATACAAATGGAGCCTGAAAGCTCACATTAGCAGGTGTGGGACTGAGGAACAAGTCCTCAAGGCCTACAGGTTAATGATCTGTAGTACTAAATCCTCTTGAAAAGACTTCTGAAATCAAGGGAGTATGCCAGCTGCTTAGCAACATCAGCTCCTGTTCTTTGCATCATCAGAAAAATGAGCTTCTGAGCCTTAGAAAAAGATTCTTGTGCAACCAAGTTTCTGCTGACAAGCAGCTGGGTGGATGTCTGCCCGCTACAGGTATATGCACATACTCAAGCTTCTTTCAGACAGAGCAAGCTTTACTTTACAATTACTATTTCTGAAACATGTTTCCCCCACCCTAGATTAAGATAGCAGCCTCTCTAATGCAATCGCCTATTAGCAGACCAATTACTGTCGCCTTTAACACGTTCCCATCTACAACCATCTGTGAGGTAACTTAACAGAAATGGTAAGCAACAGCTCTCAAGGGGAAGGATGAATACACACAGTAATATGACTGCACGTAAGATATTTGTCTAGGATACAATGTTTACATGAAAAGTTGTTGCAGTTATGCACAGTCATTGTTATGATTATTTTTTCCTGATAATTGTCATTACTTGACATAACTGAAGATCTTATTCCAGTACATACAGGAACACAGACACGGGAATACCTTCCCCTACCCTTCTCTATCAGTGCAGTCATTGATCAGCACACCTCCAGTCCAGCTCTCAGTCAGACTTACCAAAACTCCCCACTTTGTGCTTATACAGAGATGACTGCACCCACCAGCTCATAGACAGAGAGCAGACCTATCTGGAACTGGATGGTTACTGCACACTTTTTGCATTTATATTAACTATTCCATCCCTGCTTCCTGTTTGTCTCTTCTGCAGTATTTCATCTTCGGATGCTAGACCAGACAACCTCCAGAAGGTCCCTCCAACATAAATCACTCCATGATTCCGTGAACTTTGTATTGCAGGTTCTCTAGGGAAAAAGCTCTTTGTACAGAGACCAAAACAACGCCAGTTTTGATTTCACACTATAAAAATAATAATTCTGGGTATGGCTATGAATCTGTAGAATTATTAGGGGAAATGTTGAGAGTTTTCTGAATACGTAGGTGTTCACAAGCACACACGAAAAGCCAGCTGTCACCTTCCATACAGAAAAGCACTCTCAAACTCAGTTTGCCTTCATTTGCATTAACATACACATGATCACCATCCACCAGGTCTCCTTTGCTTGTTTTAAATGTTGTATTAAGCTTGACAGGGCCAAAATGGATTAGCACAGGTAGCAGGAACAGGCAGGATTTTAATTTGATTAAGGGATAATAAATTTGTTTCTTGTAAACTGTCATTACAGCATCTAACAGGAAGATCCATTATCTATGCTGAAACATAACATCATATCACAGCCATCCTCATCTCTAGCCAATGTCAGTGTCACATTATCATCTGCAAGACTCATTTAAAAGTGCATACCCTGTGTGGTCTTCTCACCTTCTAAATGTCTGCTTAGCACTGGCAGAAAGATCCTAGCCACGAACTGAAAGGATTGCTACAGTCTTTCCGCCACTGAAGTCACTTGCCTTTGGCCTCATGCCTCTACAATACACCATGGCATACAATAATCCTTCAGAAAAGCATTGCCTGTCATGTCTTAATATTTAAATATTGAAAGGCAGGTAGGTGTCCCACTTAAAAGAGAGCTCTTAATCTGAAAACACTTCAAAGGGATCTCTAATGACTTGGCTTTAACTCATCTTTCTTCCATTTAACTGTAGCTTTGATGTTCTCCCTAATCTTCACCTAACTCTCAGCTCACGAGCACATAATCACACAAGATTTTTTTAGAACATAACATGTACGACTGACATATTGAATAAAAGGCACAAGTAAGTTAGATCTGGCAATCTAATTTACTTGAGAACTCAATGAGGCCTCTGTGAGACACATTTACTGCTGACAAATACTCCTCACACATAAGACTGATACCATATCACCACAAAAAGAGGAGAAAACAAAGCAGTTTCACAGTATTTGGCCACACCTAGTGATGCTAACATAACCTGTAGGCACGGGACATATTTGCAGACACTATTTACAAATGTTTCACCTTCACGATCATGACTTTGTGAACTCGGAACATGCTGGAATTTGTTTCCTCAAAAATTTACCCATGTTACTCTACTGAGAGAGTTGAAAAATCAAGAGGCATACGCAAATAATGGGCATTCCTCATGAGCTAAAGTTGTTTTTGTTTGTTTGTTTTGTTTTTAAGGCAAAGCCAACCCCCAATAAGCTAATTTCCGTAATATCAAGACAGACATAGAAAGATAATTGCTTTTAATCCCGAAGTATTTTTTATAACCTGATGCTACTGCAATGCTATGTGGAACAGGAAATTAGTCACTTTATTACTCCCCAGAGCAGCTACTCATCAGTTGTAATAAATGTTATTTCTGGACATGTATTAAGCATCCATACCATAAAAATGGCACACACACACTAGAAGTGTAAGACTATTACTAACTATTCAGATGTAACAACAGGATGAAATTCTGAAACATTAACATGATGATTTATCTTAAGGAAAAAAAAGAATCATATTTGCAAGCAGCTGTGAGTTTCAGAGATTTGGTGGCTGCTCCATCTGAACAGATGAGTCTAAAGGGCAACAACGGAGTTCCTGCCTTCCCTCTGATAGTGATCTTCCCATGAATCATACATACTATTTAACAATCTATGCAAGTGCTGCCAATCCTCGTTTCTCAAATGTTTAGAAAGTGTAAGACTCTTTGCAGAGGCATTAACCAATTTCTTTTTCCAGCCACTTAGTCTTAAACAACTTTTTCAGTCCTCAGAAATGTAAACATTTTCTTAGTATGCATGCAAACTGCCCTAGCAGTTACACCCCAGATAAGAGCGAGAAACCTGGAGTGGCTTTGTAAGAGAAGATACTGAACAGAGGATATCTTACCACTGGTTAGTTCAGAAATGCAAACACAGGATTTAGCTCTACAACAACCCGAGCAGTAAAACAAATAGCACGCCAGCTCTGCACAGCATAACCAAAGTGCAGTTAAAATCAAGTTACACATCTGCCTACATACTGAAAACATATTGTCAGTAGAATACTGTATATTGACTGATCTCTGAGTATAGAATGGAAAAGTATAGACTTGTGTAATTTTTCTTTTACATTTGATGTTTCACGTATAACCAAAGTGCCCTATGTCAAGTCCAACTGCAGTATAACACTGATTCCTTCCTACCATCCCCAGTGGGAGGATTATAATGCTTCCCAGTAATTTAAGAGGCTTTGTGTAGGTCACTTCTTTATTCCTCAGGAATTCAGATGTTTCTTAAAGTGGTAGCAATAAATTAGTAGGAGGAAAAAAAAAGCTACATCTTAATTATACCTTCTGCAAAGAAAGGGAAAAAATAAAAACAACCAGAATTTCAATCATATTTATCTGCCTATAAAGTGAAAGATACTCCTCTGCTTCATGCAAGCAGATTACAAATCAAAACATAAAATGCAATTTCCTTAAAAAGGCAAAGAAAACTGATCATGTGCCCAATTTGCTATAGAAAAAAAAAAAATTTGATTATAAGCAGGCTACAAAACACATTGTAGTGCCTGTTAAGGCTCCATCAAGCTCTTTCCCTCACCATCACACCCCGAATACGCAGCATTCGCTAGGCAATACAGAGCACACCTATTAGGTCGGAACACCTGCAGTGCCAGCTGCCCCTCTCTTCGCAGACACACTCAGTAAAATCCATGCCACAGTGACGTAAAACATTCCCTTGCAATTTCCAAATAGAAAATGATCAAAAAAGAGTTGTGATGACATTTCTACATTTTCATTTGTATAGTTTATTTCTGCAGTTTATAAATAGCCTACAATTCCAAAATAGTTCAGACTGTAAGTTAATGAGAATAATACACAGGAAAAATTGTTGCATTGTTTCCTGTTCTCTAACAACTCCTGTCTCCAATTTTGTACTGGCTACTTGAAGTACAGTTCTTTCGAAAAGGTACAAGTTACATAAAGACCATGCAACATATATCAAAGTATACCTCCATCCTGACAGTTTTGAGATGCTCATTTGTTTCTACTCCCACTTCACTCTATGACTCCTGAATTTCACATAAGAGCATGAAACTAAATGAGACCCTACGCAGACTGCAGAACAGAATCCCAAACTACCATAAAATGAATAACAAATTTTCACAGCAAAGGACTCAAATGACCTGCCAGCCAGAAATGATTTGCTGAAATAACATGTGAATAGCAAACAAGCAGAAGACAAAACAAGAAACTGTCTACACTTTGTTTGAAAACAACAAGTCCAAAGAAAGATGAAAAAGCATGCAACTCTTTCAATTAATTTACAACTAGCTATTTCTTCACTGGGTTACAATGGTATTTTAGTCTGAAAAACAAATACTGGTGGTTTCCATCTCGTAGATCTCAAATATAGTAGTCCAAGCAGATGGCTGTAGGAGTTTGGATCATGTTGTTGTTTACTTCAAGTTGTTTGTTGTTTTTAAAAATTTGGACCAAGTAAAGGATTTTCAGTTGTATATTTGCAGACTGTGCTAGTTGCATCTCCTAATAACATTGCATATAATTAAGTAACAAAGTAATTGGCATAAGCCTGAAAATAAACATTACAATTTGTTTCGAAGTCATGTATACTCTGTGTTATGCCAGACCTGGCATTCCTGTAAATCGCGAGTTCCTGTAAAACCTAAAGACAGATTTTTAATTCTTAACAGAAAAAAGTTAAGCAATCTCTTGATCAAATTAGTGCCTTGAAGGTCAGTTAATAAGATGGTCTAAGCCCACAACTAAACAGGGTGCAAAACCTTCCTACAAGAGACAAAGTTCTCACATTGGGCAGCAGGGCTGGTTACCCACAATGACAGTGGTGGCAGCAGCTCCTGATTCTGTGCTGGGCCGCAGGGATGTGCTGGGCAGCAGCACCTCCGGTCAGCTCGCATGGAGCAAGGTGTGCCCGGCAGCTCTGGATTCGCACCTTGCTCTGGCAGGGCCAGAAGCGTGCAGCTACATGGGAATGCTAAAAATAACTCTTATTGCTTTCAACAAATTAAGAAATCCAAATGAGGACTTCTCTGTGAACATTATCTCTGACTGCCTACAGGATGGGAAAAACCTTAAACAATTGCTTACTTCCTTGGTCATTCTTTAGACATGTAAAATTCTGCAAAATTTATCAAGTCAGGTTTGTGGTGTTGACTACCTGTGAATATCTACAAACTTTGGGTGAAAATCCATTTCTTTGTAATTACAGTTTAAGACTCTGCTTGGTGATCTATAATTCATCCATTTTATATATCACTGAACATGGCTCTGGATATCAGAATCACCTTGTGCAAGCTCTAAAGGTGAAAAAACCACAAAGGGAAGCAAAACAGTTCTGTCAGCACCAGGGTACAATCAATAGCATCCCAGATTAGACAATCAGTGCCACTGTATATCATTCACAATATTAAAAAAAATCATTTTAGATTTAATTCTAAATTATTTAAAGATATCTACAGCATATAAAAAAAGTGGCCATTAAGGAAATGCTTCACAAGAGACCCACAACTTTCATCACCTTCAGCTGAACTGAGTTGAACTGAACCTACACTTTTAACATTTGTATAAACAAATTAAAAGTCCATGGCATAAAAGCAAAGATTTACAAGATTCCTTTAAAAATGTTTTAAATGACTAAATGATGTCATGTTACTACAACATACCCACAATATTTAAGTTCACCATGCACTGTTTAAAAAAAAAAAAAAAAAGAAAGAAAGAAAAAAATGAGGTGTTGGCACAATTGCTGACTGCAGTTAATTTCTTTTTTCCACTTTGATCTAATCTTTCACACACTAACATTACCTGAGCAATTCTACAGAAATGAATTTCCAGGGTCCGGGGGGGCTCAAGTACATAGATATTTACAGGAACCTTACTTTCTGCTAATATTAGTTAAAATTGTGGCTGAAATAACAAGTTATTGTGTTACTTTCACTAAAAGGCAAGAAAGACGTTAAATACTAAATGAATTAAAAGGACAAGCAGTCCATGAATCTCAAACATAGATAACTTTGAATTCATCAGTAGAAAACCCTGGAGAAGTGTATGATATCAAAACTGAACAAAAATAAAGTAGATTTATGTATTACTTCAAAACTATCCTATAGAAAATATTAGGATTCTGTAGTGTGGATGCATTTTATTTGGAAAAGTTTAAAACGTCTAGGAGAGAACAGCATTGCTTCTAAATTCATCAGGAATTCCTACTAAATTCCAACCCCATTATAATGCTTTCATTCAATAAGACAACCTCTATAGCACTTTTCTGAAAGAAACCTGCCTGAAGATTAGTCTTCCATGGCAGAACTCATCCCCTAACACACAGTCAGTCAGCCCCTGAAGATAAAGGAATTAGAAAGGAGCCTGCAAGCATGTATATCACTCAAGTACAAACATGAGGAGTACAGAAATTCATACTGTACGATGGACATAGTAGTAGTTTCAGTATTTCAAACATTATTTAATTTTGTGGCATTTCCTGTTAACAGTCACTGGAAGAAAAAGATCATTGTAACATCATATGATTACTATAAAATATGTTCTCAAGTCCTCTCAGAAAGCAACATATCCAGAGTTTGCACCAACTATAAATAATTATACACTTTTACATGCATAAAGGAATGCAGCATGTGGCCATTTTCTTTCTCAGAGTCCCTTTAAATGTACTGTCAATCAGTTGTAGATTGCACCGCCAACTGCAATTGTGTTTTCACAGCAATTCTGAGTTCCCAAGTGATTTAACATGAAGAGTTAAAACTCTTTCAGGAAGAATTTGCATTTATTCTTGATGCTTGCAAATGCATTCTTGAAAGCAATCTTAAAGTTAGATTTGTTCCTTGCATTTATTTCTCACTTAATACCTGGTTCCTAGGCACGAAAGGCTATTAAAGGCAGGTTCAAAAAAGAAGAAAAACAATGTTTTCTCTGAGTTCCTTCTGCAAGGAAAATTCTGCAAACAGACCAATGCTGAGTAACCCAGGAGGCACAGCTGGAGTCAGTCCACACCCCGCTTTAGTAACAGAAAAATTACTGAAGTAATTTGGATCTTTTTGGAGATAAACTTCTGAACAAACTGGTCAGTGAAATTAATTTGGAAGTTGCTATTTACTACTACAGACACTACATTGTTCAACAGAGAAAGGCATTGTAACTAAGCAAAAAGCTATGTGGCATGTCTTATCTGACTGCTAGGCTGGTGTTAATAATCACCAAAACATGCACCTGGGCAGTCGAGGAGCATATGAAAATACACAGCTACTTACAACCTCAGATTTCTACCTAGCCAGTAAGATTTCAGCTGCAAGGGTGCACTGTGGCTGTTTCATTTCTTACCAACATCTTCAGTATCTCAATCCCTGCAACATGTCACTGACAAGCTTCTTATAAAACTGCTTGTTACAAAGCAAACAGCAATAAAACAAAATAAAGAGTTTGTACACACACAATTTTCTTCCTTACTCTAAGAATTCCTACCTTCCCCTCACCTATTCCTTCATTTTCTTTCTTTGGTTTAATATATGCTATGACTTAAACTGCAAATAACTTTCTGGGAAGAAACCACGAGATTGAAAGCCTCCTTATATATTATTAAGGCAAAACTCTGTAGCTCTGAAAACTTTCCATTAAACACATTTTCCTACAGTACATAACCAGTCTGTGGTTGTATTCCTTCCATGATGAGCACACAGCCAAACACAGTGGCACATAGACAGCCAATTTGCTAAATCATCACACTGCAGCCCTCAGCAGCAGCAATCTGCAGGTGTATCATTCTGAAAAAGGGATGAGCAATTAAGACAATTTGCTTTAATTACAGATGGTTACATTTCTGTGTCTTCTACTTTGGAATCATTGAAAGAGCATAATAAAGAAATACCAGCTAACAAGCTTTGCCCTAGCACATGCCAAAAGTGCAAAAGACTAAACCATTCTCTTACCTGAATCTGTTCCATTACATTAATCTACGTTTTTTTCTTAATAATTTTGCAGATGCTTGCCTTAGAACGCTGACGAATATCAGTGTTGTACCCAGCCACAGAACAAAATGAATTTTTGTCAGAAGATAAAGATATCCATGGGCATGACCGACTGCAGGGTAAAACTGCTCCTAAATCCTTAGGCGCTCTCAAACTAGAGCAGTCAATAAGAATTAATCTGTACTTTACAGGAATTTAATTGTTGCTCTTGACTGTATCTGAGTTCAGTGAAAGTTCCTACAGATGCTAGCTAATGTGGTTAAGCCTACTGCACATCCGAATATTCAGGGTAAAAAGCTAGGGGGGAGAAAGTCTCTACTTGCTCTCCTTTTCAAAAAAGCTTTTGAAAAAACACTTTGTTATCTTTGGATTTGCTGGCAAGTGTTGGAGGTTGCAGTACCACCAAACCCAAATGTTCGAAGATGATGAGTCAGGGCACATATTCCATGAGATCTTAAAAAGTATTCAGATTTTAAAAAGAAACAGCCAAGTCGAATTTTTTTTTTTTTAACTTTTATTTTGTATCATCTGTTGTCAACAGCACAGAAGTAGGAAGGCAGATTTTTTTTTTTACTGTTTTCATTTATTTTTTATTATTGTTAAGGTCCATAGACTCTTATGAGCCTGGAGCTATTTTGTTATTATTATTTTTTAAAAAAAGAAAGATTTAAATTCATGAGGTTTGCAAGCAAACAAACATGACCTGAATCACCAATTCTGATTTAAGGGGAAGTTACTGTCAAGACTATGCTGATATAAAAAAATAAAGATACTATAAGCATAGGTTAGTTTAACTCCTAGAATGTAATGAGAAGGACCAAAAGGAACAGGAATTCTATCTGATTTCAAGTTCCAAGTTTGCTTTTGGTGTATAGTTAAAGGTGAAAATGCTATTGGCTCAGTTTTTAACAGATTTATTAACAAAAAGACTCCTCCCACCAAAAACAAAATCCACATAAAAACACCTTTTGTACGCATACAGAATATCTTAGAAGTGTTTTTGTTTTGTTTTTTTACTGGGGGCACATTAAAGAATATCTGAATGTGTTGCTCAGAAGTAATGACTTCTACAGTATATTTTAAAAAAAAGAAGATAAACCAACATGTCATCCATGGGTGTTTTCTTAAAATGCAGGGGACAACACTAATTAGTTCTGCGACACACAGTTCTTGTTTGTCCAAGGCAAAATCTGCTCTCTCATAGTGAGTTCTATAAAGGATCAAAATTTAAGTTACTTCAAATGAACCTGATAACATTACTACTAATGCCAATCTATCTACCAAGCTGAGGATCTGTGTTTTACATGAATCGCACCATGCTTACATGAATTTGTCAGAATGAGATACCTCGGTTAGCACAGTAACAAAATAAGCTCTTTCAAATGGGACTGAAAGAAATCAATTCACCACTGAGCTTTTAGGGAACTCACCGATCTGCCCTGCGCTCATTAACCATGGAAGTGGTAAAGAAAGCCATTTACTAATGTATGTTACGGTGCCTGTTTAAAAAGGATGAAATGAGAGAAGACACAAGAATGTACCTAAATTCAGCCTGAGAAGGGATTCAGCACTGGTGAATAACAGGAAGAATTTCCATCGTGTATTGATGGGGCTAGCAAATTCTGATATAATTAAAATGAGAAATAGCTGCAGTGTACCGCTGGCATTTACTGGTGTCCATATTGCTTAATGGGCCATCACCACCACTGTGTTTGTTTGTGTTTTTGGTTTTGTTTGTTCTGTTTTTCTTTTTGTTTGGTTTAGTTGGTCAGTTTTTGTTTGTTTTCAAGCAAGACAACAGTGCTGGAAAATAAAATACCCTTAAAACGCAATTACATAAATATGCAACAGAAGAGAAGCTCTTCCATTAGGGTTCCTTGATTTAGGAGCAGAGGATAAAGAGCAACATAGGCAGATTTCTAGACAAATGGTGACACTAAACTGACCATCTAGCAAATCCCGTGACAGGTTATTAAGGAGAAAAGGGGAAAATGTAATTAAGCCATACTACAGGTAATAGCTTCACACTGTAATGCCATCTCTGAAAAACTCGCTAAAGGAGCTATTCATACGGTCTGACATAGTACATATAAAAACACTTTAATAGCAAGAAATTAAAACAAGTGAATACAAGAGGAAAAAATGTATTAATTAAATGTAACTTGGATTTAGCACAGAAAGGTCTCCGATTCAGGCTAGACTGAGTAGACTTCATCAAAAAGAGTAAAAGTTGCTTAGCAGTTCAAGTACCCTGGTCAATAGTTCAACATTGTTTTAGCTCCTTTGCTGAAAAAAGCAACATAAAGAAGCTAAAACAGGCTAATATGTGCACAGAATTCAAAACCAAATAAATAAAACCCACACCGCACAAACCTCAAACCCAGCTCTTCCCATTTACCCTTAGAAATGCAAATTAGCACTGTCCTTGTTAACAGGTGCTAAGTAGCGAGGAACCACGCTGCTTTCCCTGTGTTACCGAGGAGCAGATGCCTTCATGTATTTCTAGTAATAGCCTTAGGGAAAGGGCCACTGAAAGAGAGAGATCAAACACTCCTCAAATCTGACCGTAAGATTTCAAAATAAATCCAGTGATGAGTTTGAGAGGCAACAATGGCACCAGTGAAACAGGACACTGCTATTGTGATAATTTCCACGGCTCTGCCTGTGAGTTAACTGTATGAGAGCTTGTATACCTACACAACTTTAATTTTCAAGACTCTTTTCAGCAGTATGAGATTTACCTGCTATTTTCAATCGACACTTCATTATTCTACTGTGTTGACTGGGAAATAGCTTTGGCAAAGCAAAGGGCCAACAAGTGACCCTTACGCTGGTATAGATATTCTAAACTTCTGTCTGTTGTGGGCACCTTACACTCCCTGTCACCAGGTACCTCACAATCACCATAACAAGGCATGAAAAAGCTATTTGAGTTTTACAGGTGGGAGAGCTATTTGGATAAAACCAAAATCCAGCAGAATGGGGAACAACCCCCCCCCCCCCAAATGTCTAAGTTCAGGGACTTAATGTATGTAAGTATCTGTGGGTACCTACAAGGATTAACAAGGAGCTGTGCATATAGGTGCCAGTATGTATGACCTGATGTAAGTGATGTAAGATCCTTTATTAACCTCGTCATACTGAGTTTCCCAATACTGCACAAAACCTACCTGCATCGTGATCTAAAGAGCAGTACAAAGACACATAGGCTACAAGTATTGTGCAAAACAAAGCAGCACAGTCACATCAGCAAAGTATAGTAGGTCACACACACCACCCCTGAGGGCTCCGTTGTCTTTCAAAGGATGAAAAGCCTTGTGGCCTTTGTGTGGCCACTCATCTGGGCAAACCTAAGGGGTGCTCACAGCCAGTTCAATCCTTTTCATAACACTGTGTACAGTACAATATATAGAAAGGATCATCAAAAGTATCTGATGGATCACTGGATTAGGTTTGCAGATGTCAAACTCCAGGCGAGTTCTCTGAGCAGAAGTTTCTCCATTCCTTCAGGCCATAAATACATCAGCTACTTCTGTAGTCCAGGTGAATGAAACTATGCTTGGCAGCGTAAATTAATATTTTACTTAACATTTTGTCTGAGACTCCACAAAATGAAATCAGTCCTATCCTGGGGCAAAGAACTAGATTAGATGACCTCTCTAAGTCCTGTACAGCCCTGTTCTCCATGATTCTGCTATGGCTCAGGATTACTGCCTACTCTGTTCCCAACCTGCCCTGGTGGCATCCACATGACATCCTCATCTTTGTGCATTAACCAGCTTTAAATTTTTTAAGCTGCTCAATTTTCTTTCAAAAATAGTTACTAATATGGAGTATATCAATCATGGACATAGTGTGTGTGAAATTAAGTTAAAACATATTTTACATAAACACTGGCATTTTGTCACTTGCTGTTGCAAAACTTCCAGGAAGGAAATACACAAAAGTGGGACCCGTACCCCAGTTTAGTTTGGGACCTTTCCATAGCTTGGTTTAGTTAAGAAGGCCCGTCTCACACAGTCTGCTTGCATTAGCGTAAAGAACCTCAATGGGATGGTGCTTGGCAGAAAAACAGATTCATTTGCAGGATACTGAAATAGAAGCCCAAGCCAAACATACCTGTTTGATTCAGATTGGAAAGATTAGGCCTTCAAACAGATCTTCCTCATATGTTCTGAGACCTTCAATATGCTCCTTATTCTGTCAGCCAGTGGAGTTATTGAATCATTCTCTATTCTGGAAATTCATTATCCACAACTCAGTTCTAACAGGACTCAGATAATTCATCTCTTGACAGTGAAAGAAACATAGGAAGTGAAGGAAAGTTACCCCAAGGTCAAATTTTGCTTCCTGTTCATGATTCACACACGATACACACATGGTACTGCTGCTGTCTACATTCATTGGCTTGATTCAAGAGAGATGACTAAATCTAGGGAAATTTTTTCAAATTAACACACTAATTTAAGCTTTAAATGATCTGAGAACTGTGCAATTGGAGAGCTGACATTTTAAAAGGTTATTGATTGTATAATTAACATAATCAATAAAATTTACCTAACATTTACCTAGACATTAAATTGAGTATGGAAGCTGAATGTGAACATCTGACAAATATTTCCACAAGGAATCTAATGACACATTTGAAAAGAAGTGCTTTCCTTCAATCCAAAAATATCTAATAAATCTGAAGAAAAAATTCTGCTAGACCCATTCAGTAAACTGATCTTTCTGCAAACTGTTTTTATGTGCTAATAAAATCCTTAGACACCACCCAAAGCAAGCACAAATCCAGCCTCACAGCATGGATTTGCCATTAATCATGTTCATAAGCAACTGCCTTTCCTCTAGAAAGGCCAGTTGCCGTATTGCTCAGCTCACAGTACTTCACCTCTTTGCAGTGCAGGAGAAACAGCAAAAAAAGTACTCAGCGGGCATTAGTGACAGGCGTTAGGAATATTCAAAAAAATGTCTATTAGTTAGAAAATACTGTTGGGGGTTGGAGTAGAAGGAGAAAGAACTTTTTACTTGGAACGTACCCACCTTAAGAAGGTTCTGTGGGAGAGACTCTTCAATGAGGGGGCTCTGTTCTCCCATCAGAGCAGCCAGCAGGTGAGTAGTTAGAGATTGCAGACATGAATTGAGCAGAAAGTCTAATCACTGGTTACTGGGTATTTTGGACTATGTAATTTCTTTGCTGGCAAGTTTGTTTTTAAGTGCTGGTAAGGTCTGTTTCACTTCTGAGGCAGAAAAGGAAACTTCACATTTTGCAGAAGAGAATCTGGATTTCTAATTAGCCTGTAATTGCATTCTTTCCTCTCGTACCTCACCCAGACTCGAGGTGGGCTGTTTTGCAGACCACCCAACTGTGAGACCCCTCAGATTTCCAACACCTCTCCAGAGGCTTTCTGTGAAACAGCTGAGTTCGTGAGTATCAAAGTGTTCATACCCTCTGCTTCCTCGCACTTTCAAGAAAGGTAAATAAGTTTATTCAGCTCTTCCCTGTAATGAATGAGATGAAGAGCAAGCTGAAAAGTGAAAAATGAATTTGGATAAAAACAACAGCAGGCAATCCAGACATTCGGAGAACAGTAAGGAAAAAGCTCATCATAAAAAGATTAGTCTGGGGGTATGTTACCTGTAGATCTAATTAAATTAAGCAATAGTAGAAACCATAAGTGCCACGAGTGATAACAAGAAATTCATTTTGTAACTGTATTTTTCAGTATATTCCAAGTTTTCACAAAACAAACTAAACCCAGCAAGTTTGTTCTGTGTTATTTATAAATCGCTTATTTGAAAAAAGCAACCTCAGCAGAACCAAAATAGCCACGCTGAAGAGTAAGGATGATTCTTAGTAAGAAGTAGATGGGTAGAGCATGTGCACTGCCAAGCGATCAGAAGGAGGGATAATTCCCCCGAAGGAAACACTATTTCTTTAACAAACCAAAACTTGAATGACACAAAACCTATTTCTGCTCTAACAAATATATAGCGAAATGTATATATACACGGAAGTAAAAAACAAAGAAAGTGCTAACATTCAGGCAATCACTTTGCTACATGTCCTAACTGTTCAAAATTAGTTTGAACTGTCAAACACTAGATATCTAAAAATCAAAACACAGCACTTATTTTCCATATGAATTCTCCGTATAAAAGCTACATTTTTCCTCTTGGCAAAGCAGTTTGTAAAGGTTTACAGCTATCATGGCAGCAAACTCTCTAATCACAGTGATTCTGAAGAAGCAAATTCCATCTCCTGTTGAAAAATATCTCATCCACACTGTAAAACTGAAATATGACACTGAGATGAATGAAGGCAGGAAGATGAAAGAACTTGGCAGCAGTGGAGTGATTCTTCACAGTTCCCCATGCTTCTTCACTCTGCTAGCATTCCTGATGCCAGCAGCTTACCGAGCACTGGGCTCAGAGACCCTCACGACTACATGAAGGCAGCTGCCCAAATCATTACAGGGTTTGAGAAAAGTTTCTCCAAAACTACAGGTATTAAGAATGAGTAAAATTCTGCTAACAGGTACCACCAACATGTACTGGGCTTAAAAGAGGTGATTGCCTTTTTAACCTACCAATTCAATTTAATTCTCTGTGATCAAACATACATTTCTTCTAAGCACTCTTAATGATTTGCCTGCTTCCAGTGATGATCACATCTGAGAGGAAAAAATATGATTATAATTGCAGAAAGCAGAACATGGCAACAATGAGCAACAAACATTAATGTAAATATCTGCAACAGAAACATTAAGATTGGACTGAATGAAGAATGAATGGAAACATCTGTATGGAAAAGCACCAGAAGAAACACCAGGAGTCAGAACAGCAGCAGGTACCGATAACCTGACCATCAGCAATTGAACTGGGAAACACCAGAGCACGATGACTGCATCAAGATCAGGCAGCCTCTGTCATTTCTTTTTCTGCTTCCCCAGCAGCAGGGCACGCCGCAGCCATAAAGCTACAACAAACTAGAGAAACCAAGAAAATGGGCAGCTCAAGACGTATGCAGGATAAAGTGAGATTAAGGCAAATTTCACACCATAATGGCTGACACCTAAAGGACATAAAAGACCTGTCAAAACTCACTTCATCACCACTACCCAAAGGAATACAAAAGCCATAGTGAGGACCTAACACCCAACACCCTTGCCCTGCATGCTGCATGCAAGGATCCTGGTCAGACCCTTGGGCATGCATGGTTTGGTGTTGGTGGTCTCTCGATATCTGAGAATGGAGGTTGAAAGCAAAACACACCATGAGAAAGATTGTATGGTTATTCCCAGAGCCCATGGACCAGCTTTTCTCTGGGCACAAGTTGTCACAGCAGTTAAATTTATTTGCCTCTGCCCTCCTCAGGAAGTCCCTTCAAAAGTACCGGCAGATCATCACAGAAATTTCACTTCTTGATGTGTGTTTACCTCCTGCTAGCTTAAGCCCTCTATTTGATGCCAGCACATAACTATGAATTATAATCAGAAAGTTACTGCAGCTTAATTTTTCTGTAACTATTGTTCTGCATGCTTCCCAATAGACAGGAACAAAGAGCTTTTTATCTCCTAGAAATGCAGATCACAAATACAACAATGTCATTCTGATATTTCCTTGTCAGCTGTTATGTAACACAAAATCAAAACAACAACAAAAAAAGAAAACACCCTTCCCTATAGAGGAAGAAAATGAAGGAAAATACACATTATTATCAGAATTAATACTTTTTCTATGCCATACCAATTAAAGATAGTTTTGGGACATTTTCTCTAATTATTCACCAAAACCGGTCCTTTATATTTCAGCCAGGATTATCCAGAGAATAACACACTTTTATCCCTTTCTTTAAAACACACTTGTGCCCCAGGAAATTTAACTGCCACTGCCTAATCCCATGAAAGTCCTTTCTGAATCACTTGGGGATTGACCTCATGAATTTTTCATTGTTATTTCTTGGTGGGACTGTCAATCAGACATGAAAAAGAGGAAAACAAAACACAGAGTGAAGTAGTTTGCTAGAAACGCCACCTCAGCCAGCGCTAAAATTACACCAAACGGCATAAAGACGAGTCACTTTGAAGAAGCAAAATAGAAAAAAAGTCTCCATTCTGCAACCTTTTCTCTCTGTCTTCTCAGGATTAATAGTTTATTTCCCTTTTGTGTTCTTCAGGCACACTCAGTGTTGCATCCTGTGTTTCCTAAAGAACACTGTGGACAGCTCAGGGAAGTTTATAAGAAAAATCCAGCATAATTGTGCTTTAATCATGTTCTATCAAATTATCCTCAAATCAAACAGCGCAAAGCTTTTTTTCTTCACACTTCTATGTAATTACAACCACAGTAGTGACAAATATGTAAGGTGTGGCTCAAATCCCACAAGATGTCTAATCACTACTGACAAGTTAAACCATGTTTACCATGTTTTTAGCATAAAGAATGTTCTCTCACAAGCAAAGCAGAAATAATCTTTGTACATCAATCCACACACCAAGCCCAGAAGCTTGGTATGTCATAATAAGCCTAGATCGAGTATTATCTATGTGTCCCAGTCATACAACATTAAGACCCCACAGGTGCTTGGCAAACACAGATTAGAAAGGCTGATCTTTCCCTGAAGACCAAATAGAAATCACTTACACAGAAAGGCAGAGGTGATGAAGCAGTCGTAAAACTTTTGTAGACCTTTTCAATTGGCCTTGAGATAACTCTATAAAGAGTTCTCCAGTTACTCAAACTTTCTATATAAAGTATGTTATTTTATGTTGAATGCTTCAAAAAAACAAATACTTCAGCCTAAGAAAGGCAAAACAAAAGGATCGTGAAAGAAACCCACCAAAATAAGTGCTCATAACAGAGAAACGGAAAGCACAGCATGATTCTCACCCCTGAAAGTTAGAACAAAACACGAGGCACAGGATCTGACACATTCAGGTGAACACAGGTAACAACATTAATATGAAGAACTGGATCTATTCTTCCCACACGTTGGAAGACAATTCAGATACATCTGCTTTCTGTATTTTCATTAATATAGCTTAGTGAGGCCTTCACATCTTCAAAACGGAAGAGTAAGTTCCATCTAAGCTGAAAGATGTTGAGATGTCAAATATGGCTATATATTAGTGATATCCCGTATATTTTCAGAAACGCGGGGATCTGAACTCTGTTTCGTCCAACAAGTACATTCCCTTTCCATACTATTGACATTGCTTCATTTTAAAATCATTAACTGTGTGTTGTGATTGTTTTCAACAGAGCTCCAATCCATTTGAATACCTGCTTTCTTCAAAGCTGGTTCTTCAATCCAACAAGTCTCAGCTCCTTATGTACAGAACTAGTACATACTGTAGAGTACTCTGCAGCTGCATCGACTAGGGAGCCGCTACAATATATATCCCACCACGCTTAGTGTTGGCGCAGCCTCCCCCTGAATATTGTGGGCAGTTCTGGGCTCCATGACATCAAAAGGATGTCGAGGTTCTTGAGAGCATACAGAGGAGGACAGCAAAGCTGGCAGGAGGACACGTCCTGTGAGGAGAGGCTGAGGCCCCCAGGCCCCTGGCTGGAGGCAAACAGGCCGAGGGGCGGCCTCGCTGCTCCCTCAGCTCCCTGAGGAGGGGAGGCGGAGGCAGGTGCAGAGGATGGCCCAGAACTGCCCCAGGGGAGTCTGGGGCTGGACTCTGGGGGAAATCCTTTCACTGTGAGGGCAGCTGGACATCAGGACAGGCTTCCCAGAGAGGTGCTTGGTGCCCCGGGCCTGTCGGTGTTGGAGAGGTGCTGGGATGGTGCCCGCACTGACAGACGTCAGCTTCTGGGGAGCCCTGTGGTGATCAGGCAGGTGGCTGGTGGGCCCCTTCCAACCAAACGGTTCTGTTCTATTCTAAACTTACCTACAGTGAATGAACAGGTAAATTAAAGCAATCACCCAATTCTTTTGCCCTGTTCTGCAGAACTGGCATATAGAAAGGGCCTATACTTGCTGGAGATTGCCTATTTCAACACAGTTCCAGCACATCAGAGAGCCTCCTTCTCCCAGCTGTTCACATGAACATTTTATTCCGGTAAAAGGGCACTTTATTCTGACAAAACAAGGAAATTTTCATTTGGGAACAATTACTCTGCTGAGAGAGTAGATCAATTAGTCCACAATAAAGGGTCAAACATGGGGAGGGGCTGAAACAAGCTGTGACACAACAGCCATGTCAGCCTGCCTCCCTGAGAAAAACAGTCATGTAACTGTGCGACCAGGCTTCAGATTTCCTTTTGCTGGCTACCAAGGTTTTTCTACAGTGTACTTAGCAACATGACTGACCCCAAGCCATGGGCGTCTCAGTCTGCTCAGCAATTAAAGAGAGGTCAGAACATCCTTACACATGCACGTGAGAGGAGGGGCAGGATTTTCTTGAAACAAAGGCTTACTTCATGTAAGAATAAATAATTTAAAGCATATATAGCTCACACAACAGATTCTACTTGGAGGTGCCAACACTGTTTGAGGATTATTCATGGTGCAACAGCAAAAAAGATTTCTTATTAGGACAAACTTTGAGTTTGGGGTTATATATATAAATATGTAGTGCTAACAAAGTTAAACAAGAGATTTCGGAGACAGGAAGGGGGACAGGTTTCCTCCAGTATTATTCCCTGTGCAGCGAGCATTCTTGCAAGTCAGAGGCCAAGCCTCCATGGAGCCTTCTCATTACCATTGCAGCTGCTCTGGGTCAAAAGAGCACTAAGAAACACAGTTTTGTTTTTAAGTGGTCTTCTTTTTTGTTTGGATACTTGGTTTTGTGTTGACTGTTGGAGAACTCTTTGTTTTCAAGCTTTTTTTTTTTTTTAATTGGAAAAAGAAGTTGTCAAGTGTGCACTGCAAACAAATGGCCTTGGGAGCCGTAATCACCACGCTTATTTTCCCCCTCATCTTCTTTTCTACTGCTAAATGTACTTGCTTCCCCTACATTGTAGATTGTAGAAAAGTTCAGAAACAGGATTTCTCACAGCAGCATCCCTTAGCTCAGCTCTCCCAGTAGCAGCAGAGCCAGAACAATGAAACAAGTAGCCTGTAGGATCTTGCTGTAAAATAATGACTGGAGACATGTAATGCCTAAAATAACACTGACCACCCAAAACCCTTGAAACAAACCTTACTGATGAGTAAACTATAATTTATTGCAGTTGTTTCATTTGGTAAGTGAAAGCAATAACAATAAGAAATACTGTTCACAGGATGAATTTCATTTTGATACCCTTTCAGGGGAAAATATATATTCATTATATATACACACACACACTTTATAAATATATGTATATATATACACATACACACACACTCATATTCATTAGCTAAAGACTTTGTATCCCTGTACCCAGGAGTGAGAGCTGAAAAATCCACAGATACAGTTTAAGCCTCTTTTGATGTCATTATCCTACTTTTCCAAAAGGTTCTTTGGCAGATTCCTATGGAGATTTTTTTTTTTTAATTAAATTTCCTAAATTTTAAAAGGAAAGTAAGAATCTATTTAAAACACTTCAAAACTTGATCACATTATAAAGGAAGAAATGTTATGGCTACATTTATTTTTTTTCTCGTCAGTTGAAATTTAAAGCTCAGATAAATTTCTCTGAACTTTTCTTAAGTAATTTAAATCACAAACCAGACTTCAAAAAGAAATAATACAGCAATTATACTAAAAAGTATAATCATCTGGGGAAGAGGAAAAGTCATCAGACTAACAGACAAAGGATTGAACAGAGTTCTAGTTTAGAGGAAGAAAGGGGTCTGCAGGAATAAAACAGAAATCATTTCCAAGCAAGCCAAGAAGTGCAAAGCTTTGAGAATTAGAATTGAACCCTTCTACACTAATAAGGCTGCATCCTTCCTAGTAAAGAGATGATCTTCAGTTTCACTTTACTTCCTTTCCTGTTCTGTAATCATCCTATCAGGCAATTATATCTCTCATCCTCCTCCTGGAGTTTGGTAATTCTTTCCTTACTGGTTGCACAGGTCACTAATGGAGGCAAACAGGGTACTGTTTTGTTATCGGTTGGCCTCTGTATAAAATAATACACGTCCAAGGTATAAGAACTTGAAGTGTTGTCTCTGTTCACATTTATAATGCTAAGCAATTGCATGCAGCTACAAAAGTAATACATTTTACCAGGAACAGTCTCCCTCTCCTCCCCCTTCAATGTTTCGGAATCTGCTCAGAGCCCCAGTTAATGCATGCAATTTGTTAACTTTCACGCTTTGAGCCTCACTTCTTGGTCCCCACTTCACACTCCCTCGTGTTGGTGCCCACACCATATGTGGCTGCAGCATGACACTGCTGCCTCTTTTCTTCTAGACCCCCAGTGCCAGAAGCAGCAGACTGGCAGATCTGTGCAACAGACCTGGGAAAGGGGAAGGAGAAAAGATGTAAGAGAGCAAAGAAGAAGCTGCTTGAGGACAGCTGCAGTTCTGTCCTGCAGCATGTCACTCAGCACACCAGGTTATGCTTGATTGTACAATATCTGTTGCCTTCCAACACTACCAGAAGCCCCAAGCGTTTAGGGATTGTATATAGGATATAGCCATTGTGTGGCAATTTAAGTGGTCTGTACACACTTAAATCCATCCTCATTCAGCTTGTTTAGCCCTAAATGAGAATAGAGAACATTCCTTAAAAGTGCATGCCTGAGTAGGTCCTATATCAATAAACATAGTAGCTCACTCCACAAACAGATGTCAAACCTCTCTGCTGTTAAAATTCTACATTCTTTTACCTCAAACAGACTTCTACAGACATTCACAGAAAAAAAAGAATCCGGCTTAAACGTGTAAATTTAATTTGTCAGGCATATCCCAGAATATATATCCCAGAATATATATTTAACATACTCACACAACAAGAAAGGAGCCTTAAGCTGCAATACGCTGTCAAATAGCAACTGATTTTGAGATGGGTGCTTCCACATCTGGTAAAGAAAGCAAGAAAAGAGAAATAAGACAACTGTCTTTAAGGCAGAAAAAGCAGAAAAGCTTCTGAGAGTGGATGGCAGTAGAGGGAAGAAAGTGCCTGCTAGACATATTTTCTACAATTTCTACAATTTTAACTGCCAATTCTAATAAAATGCCTCAGGTACACCATTGTTTTCAGCAATTTTAAATTTCAGACGAAGTGTTTCATACATAACATGTACATATCCCTTACATATAAAAAAAGGGTGATTTTGCATGTTTGACAGAGCAAGTGGATGACTTGTCAGAGAATGAGAATGCTGGAAGGGACCATAGGAAGTCTCTAGTCCAAACTCCTGACCAAACCTTGGTCAGCTGTGAGGTCAGATCAGGTTACTTAAGGTTTATGAAATCAGACCTTGAAACCCTCAAAGGATGGAGACTGTATAAACCCTCTAGGCAACCTGTGCAACAGCTTCACTGTCCTCATGGTTAAAAATAAATAAATAAAACTTTTATCTAATTTAAATCTCCTTTGTTTCAGTTTACGGTCATTATTTTTCATCCTTTCACTCTGTGCCATTGTGAAAATCCTGGTGCCTCGTAAGAAATGGCATACTATTTTTCCTGGAAGTTTGTGAATGGTTAGTAAAACACAGGACAGGTTTCCAGGAGAGGTCTTCAACTTAGAATAGGAACTATGGATAAAATCCACAGCATTTATAAAAGAATTATCTCAAAGAGTTCACCATAAAATGCGTTTGCCTTTCAGAAGGGCCAATTTCTCATTACTTAAGAGTAAGTATAAACATTTTAGAAAAGTGGAAAATATTAATTAGCTAAAAAACAGAGTAAAAAGGTTTCGATTTCAGACAAAAAAAGCGAAACATGTTGATTATGGAAATTCCATGATCAAAATTAGGCAGTGTAGCTGGTTGGTTGTGACATAAACCACAATTTTCCAATCACTGCCTAAGGCAAAAATGTCAGAGCTGAGCCAAATCGCCTAGATTAGGATGTTTAACTTGACATGTTTATTCTAGCTGAAAGCCAAACAAACCCTTCCAACTTTCTAGAGTTTTCTCCATCCATTTCCTTTTTTAAAACAGCTAGCCAGCTATTTTTGTTAGTAATTCTTCTATATAAAAAAAGCAAACAAGGAAAAACACACAACTGTATACATACAAATATATATACACACACAAATACGCATACAAAAGTCCACAAAATGTAATGATTATGTGTATATATGTACACATATAAAACCCATCAGATTTTTAACTTTGGAATGGTAGACAAAAGGTTTCATTTGTTGTCAGATAACTTATACTGGTCACCTTTAATAGTTACAGGTAAATGCACTTTGGACAGCTCGAGATGATCCTAAATTCCTCGTACAGCTTGGCAAAAGTCAAGCCTCCACAACAAGCATCTGTAAAGCTGGCTGCTGGGGATCAGCTGCCCTGTGTTGCCATTGCAGCTAGGTAGAGAATCAGACTAAAGGTGGGAAGAACCAGAGAGAAATGGGCTTTCAGAAAGCTGAAGCTCAACAAATGCTTGGGTATGTTATCCTTTCTACACAAGGCTGCGCACGTCACAGCAGCGTACAACCGCACCATTAGAGAGCAGGAAGAGCAAATCTCTGTGCAAATGCAATTAGCCTTTCTCCAGTACCTACGTAGCCAATTTAGAGCTACTTTGATCATCCCTGGTTTACACTGTAATACCGACATTTTAAAAAGAGTAAGTATCCTAACCCCATACCCAGCACAGGAGGAACTGCTTTTTGCCTTCATATACTGACTAATTTCAGTATTAGAAAAAAATCAGCAGAAACCCAGAAGAAAATAATACAAAAAGCAAAACAAACAAACAAACAAGCCTACCTGTACAATAGTTAAATGAAATGATTTCTGGGAGTGAAGATAGTAGCATACCAACTCAGACATGACTGAAGCTTGTTCTCTCCCATTCAGCCAAGGAGACAGCGCAGCTGACGTGAGCCTCCATTGCTGGGGCTTAATTTCTGTGGTTCTCTGACAGTAAAATGCCTCATCCAGGACACAATAATATACTGCAGCGAGGGATTGATCGAATGAAAAAAGCTGTCCTCATGTGTGAACGAGCAAAACAATAAATATTCTCCATCTCTTAGGATTTTTATTAATAGACAATAGTGGGATCCAGGCACTATGTTCAGCATGTCTCCTCTTCACCCGAGAGATCCCTTAAATATAGGCAGGCAGCCACTGCTAAGACAATGTACCATGGAGCAAAGGAGCCAGAATCAGACGAAGGCCAGAGAAGTCACACACAGACATTTTGTTTTTAAAAAAAAACATATGTCCCCTCATGCCACTAGGATTTATGATTTAGGGATTAGAACGTATTTTGGGGAAATAATATTCAAAAATCAGAATGCTGCTTCCATGATCTCCTCCTAGAAACAATTCTATTGAAATGGACAATCTATTCCCACCTATGTCTTTGGTCCAAACATACTTTAAAAAAAAAAAAATGTTTAGCTAAATGTGGAGCTCTATATGCAAGTAGAGCTTCATATTATTTACCCTCTATACTAAGCTTTATCATTTTTCATTTACTTCTTTCTAGTAGTATTGAAAAATACTAACCACTAAATGTTCATTGCTCCATGTCCTAGAGCCACAAGAATAAGACTAAGTGCTTCAAACTGGACTGTAAATATCATGGGTTCTATTTTCAGCTTGACATTGTTCATCCTGTTGTTTCAATTTAATTATATTTAGCCTTCAATCCATCCACAGAAACCCTAATATTTCACTTTTTGCTAGTTTGCCTGTTTTATTCTGCCTAGTGACTTACAAAAATAACTACACTTCAAAACATCACTTCGTAAAATTAACCCTAAAGCAGTGTTTACAACCCATCAACACTTCTGTGTAGAAGAAAAAATATCATAAGCACTCAGTTGACAACAGTAGTTGCTGAAAGCAACAGAAAAAAAAAGTGAAAACTGAGGAAAAAAACGTACAGATTTAAATTCTGAACTGTTTAATAGCCCTGAATATTAATTTGATAGCAAATACTGTAGTTTAGTTACTTTATTATAACCTAGATTAATGTGCTTATAACTTTCTATTAAAATATGCCCTTTCCAGATGTTTCTCTGCCAAATCTTAGGTCAAAGACAGTACTTTTCTTTTACATATTTTCAGCAAAATCAGTTGAAAGAAGACTTGGAACTGTAAATGTATTTAAGATATTTTAAGAAAATGTTTCAAAGACACATCAGGTGTCCTCACCAAATAATGACCTTTTCGCTGCTTTAGATTTTTAGAAATTAAACATTAGAGATTTTTTCCTCCAAATTGCTTTATTTTTTATAATTTCAATTTTAAAGTTACATTAATTTTCCTTGGATCGTGGAACAATGCAATCAAACATATATTTTGTGCAGGTAGCTTACATTTGAATTGCATCTGTGCGGTAAAAATGACTAATATAAAACAGTCACTTGATAAATATACTTCTCTAAAATCTACAGGTTTTGCAATGTTCACTAACCTATTTCCTATGTTATAAACCTCCCAATGAATACACACATTTATTTAAACAGTATTGACTTAAATGTTTAATACTCATTATTTATGTACAAGCAACTGTCTGTACCAGGACTGGGCATCATACCGTTAGAAGGCCCCAGTGCATATAAACATCTCCAAAATCCCATTTTGCCTGGAAGCAGAACACAGACCAGCCTTGGCAGTTCCTCTTATTGTACTCCATGAGAGCTAGCGGGCCTTCCCTCCGGTGGGGCTTTTGCCTGAGTCCCAGTGGCAGCACACCTCTTTGGCCAGGAGCTGGAACGCCCTGGTGTGAACAAATGATGCCTCAGCGCTCCTTACTGGACTGCACCATTTAACTAGCAAATGGGGATCCTACAGCTTAGGACAGAATCTAAATATGCCTTCCTTCTTGAATTTAAGTGACCAGCCCAAACATAAAATAGTAGGTTCAACACCCCAAGACACGAATTATTGGTGCTTTGTTTCTCTTTGCGGGTGGTAGGGGTTTGTTTGTTTCTTAAAACATGTCAAAAGTTTCTTATTTTCTCCAAACCTATCAACAAACATGAAAGAACGCCACTATAAAATATGAATGACTCAATATTACGCTAGTGGAAGTGACAGTTCTGTTTTGTTTTCTCAGATGAATGTGAAAATCCTTTTCTGCCACTCCTAAAGGTGATGCTTGGCAGGATTAGAATTGCAGGACAGTAAGCACAAGACCTACTCTGACATAAGTCTTATGGGCTTTGTTTTTGTTTTTTATCTTTCATAATTGCTTGGAAATATTTCTTTCAAAGTGACAAAGTTGTCTTTGAGGTACAGCAAGATGATTTGTCAGAATCGTCTTTCAAACAAGTTAGTCCAGCTCAAAGCACTGACAGAAATTCCTTTGCACTAGTAAACATCTTTCAAAGATGAGCAGTAGGAAATAGCATCTGATTAGGTTTTGGATGTGTAAAAAGTAGAACTTAACAAAAAAAGTAGATATTGAGAGTGCAGCTGAGATGTAACCTGCTACATTTCCCTCAAATCCAGCTTTATCATCACCTCCTATTGCTGAGTTCGGCTCCGCATCTTGCCCTTGGGTGTTGAATGACACCCTCAGGGTCCTGCTGGAAAAGAATAAAAGCTTTTTCTGTCAGCTAACCAATAAAGAGCAAGTCAGCTGCACTCCAGGAACACCTATTAAAGCCTAACAGAGCCTCATAAAAACAGTTACTTAAATATTAAAGCCATTTCGTTAGTAGTGGCTGGAACATAAGAAAGCAGGCATTTCAACTGGTTCAAGCCTTTATCAAAGTTTAAAAAGAAAATTTGCTATTTATAGGCATATGCATAGAAGCAGTGTGCTTGCCAGTCCATTTTATTGTTAACTTCAAAGAAAATTCATCTTTAAGCCACTTATTTCTTAAATCCTGCAATTGAAACTGGTGTCTGAGCTCCCTACATCAGGGCTACCGTAAGCAGCCATTTAAAGGGCAAATCGTCCAAAACAAATCACCAGCAATCAGACCCATTAGCATCAGCTTTGGGGTCAGAGTTTATACATTCCCTCAGGTCATTAAAAACATCAGAACCACCATTTGTGTTTAGACAGATGTGAAGGCACAACAGATTTTAGACTTACAAGGCTTAGCAGAAACCAAGGGTGCAAAAGGAAGGGAAAGGAAAATAAGTACAAATAAGAGACCTTAGAGTCCTCGTCACTGAATTCAAGATGAAAATAGAACTATTCCTAAAATAAGCTTGTCCTATCTTTTCAATGTTTATTTTCCTTGAAGCAGAATTCTAACCATCACTCAAGTCAAAGTTCATTTTACCCTTCCCTTGCCTCCTGTTACATACCATTTCCACCCTATAAACTAGCAGCGTACATTGTTTCAGTTCAGAGACATTTTAGTTGTGAAAGTCTCAGCTTCACTGCAGCAGCTGTGGGTTAGAGAGGAAGAAGTGCTCATTGCACTGGGAGTTTGGGCAGCTCCCAGGTAGAAACCTGCCACAAATGGATTGATTTTAGACTGCCTGTGGGTGTCCTCACTGGCTGCTCTCATTTAAAAAAAAATGAGTTAAGTCTCGACCAAATGTGAAAAAATCTTACATATAGTTTAAGAATTGTTTGCTGTGTAACAAATAATTGAAACTTTCATGTATTCTAAGGATCTTCAACAGAGAGATGGAGGAAACGTGCAAATGAAAGCCCAGGAGTATGACAGCAATGCCCATCTGTCAAAGGCACCGTACTCGTCATAGATCATCCCGTTCCCTTCTGCAGGCAAACCGCAATTAGATGGTCAAAGAAAGAACGGAACAAAACGAGCTATGATACAGAATGGAGAAGCAGCAGCTTTGCCCACTCAGCATCCTGAGCAGCAACTTGCTAGAGCTCAACAGAGGAAATGTAAAATAGAGCCATCCATCTCATTTACTCTCTTATACCAAAGTAAGACCAACTACATTATGCAACTCATATTACATTTTCCTCCTAATGATTTTTATAGAGGCTACTGAAATAATACTGTGAGTTAATATACTGAAAGGGTTTTACTATTGAACAGAGATGGCAGATTATCTTTGCTAAAAAGCCAAAAGGTCACCTTGGTAACATAATTGGATTCCACTCAGAGTTAAGTTCTCATCATTAGTTTATCTTTCTGCTTAAAGACTGCTCCTTAATAGATTTCTTTTGAAGAACTGATTTTAAAGTGTACGACAATCCAAAACTCTGAATAAATGTACTACTACTCTCCCACAAACTGTTCTACCCTCTCTGATTTCCTAAGAGGTACCACCAAGAGGTATGAGACAGAAGAAATTATAACTAAAATAAGCACTGTTGTTTGACTTCGCCTTCCGTGCAGTGGTCTCTGAAGCTGAAAGAGCCTGCAAGACAGAAGTAGTAGATTTCCTTGAAGAGTAAAAAAGAAAGCAATCATTAAAATGTGCCCATAGTTTCTTGATATTACACATATATAATAATTTTGGGAATAAAAATACTAAGCTCGACATCTGGAAATATTCCTTTTGCTGGAGGAAGAAGGAAGTAGCTTTATCTTAAGAGCAATATGATTTTTTCCACGAATGCTTCATATTGCATTATCACAGACTTGCAGTGTGTCTCCTCTCAGCACTACACTTGATATGCTAACATATACTCAGCACCTTGACCACACTACCAATTTACCTGCTCACCGTGCCCCATTTTGGTAATACAGAAGACACGTTTCTTTACTGACCATAAGAGAGTCAGATCCTAGCATTGTGCAGAAAAGGAAATCATTCCTTAACTTAAGGGGAACGGTCTTTAAAACCACATATTCAAAGTGGCCATTAGTTTCTTCTATTTCTGAGCAGGTACCAAATAGGCAGGTACCAAACTCTGCTCTCACAGACAGAAAGCTTGTGCCAGCAGGCAAGTGCGCTTGTTTCTCCCTGCCTGGTTAGGAACTGGTATTGCCAGCTCCCAGTAACTGCAGGGGTCTCATTATATTATGTGCCTTTCTAGGAGGGCATGATGCAGAAATTAAGCATTTACATGACCCAGTTTTTAAAGTGGGGCCTCTAGCTCTCATGACTGGAGAGATATGCTTTAAAATAGTCCCTGTGGCTCACAAAATAAAGGACAACTCAAAATAACAAAGAGCTTCTCCTCTTATGATTTTTAGGTGAGCATCCTGTTCTTTGGATACCTGGTTATTTCAACACTGATACTGTCAAGTTTAACAGCCTACACTGCACAAATGACCTTCCTCTGTATAATGTTATAATGTTATATAATGTTATATATGTTATATATGTTCTGTTATAATGTTCTGTATAATGTTATAAATGTTATAAACATTTCAAAAAAGATGCTTCTGATTTATTTATTTACTTATGAGCAGTGGGATACATATAGCATGAAGAATTACTTTAGTACTACTTCAAAATCAGAACTTAAAACTTATTTTTCAATCTTTGCAGCAGAGCTGGAATGAAAAATAAACTTGAGAAAGCTGTCCACTTAAAATACACACTTCATAGCTCAGCCTGATAGCTCCTTTCTCCTGAGTCAGCAGGGAAGTGAAGGAGACAAGACAGCTTCCCTCTAATAGCTTCAAGAGACTAACTTGCCTAATTTGATATCCTACCAGTTCCCAAGAATGGAGCAAAGAAAGTCAAGGCTTGGCAGGAGATCAACATTTTCTAATTTAAATGCTAACATTTCCAGGCTTTTCAACCCTTATTTTAGCAAGCTGATGGATTTGTTTGATCCTTTTCACTCTGTCAGTGGATCTTTTATAAACAATCCCATTTGACATTGGGATTGAGGTGAATGTGTGCATCAGGCAGCTTGAACACATTGCCTAAGGAACAGAAACACAAAAAACAACAACTCAAGACAGACCTTGAGAAGTAAACTTCAGAAATAAAAACACAGGGCATATCCTAAGAACACAGCAGTGCTTTGCTCTAAATGGGAATGCAATATTTGAACTTCAAAAAGGGTTTTTAATATATAGTGCTTATTTTTCTACAAAGAAAAGAAATTAATCTTCATAAAAATAGAAAGCACTTATGAACTGCCATGCTGTAATGATCATGAACAAAGTTACATGCAAACAGGGACTAACCATTGCCCTAATCCTACAAGTGATCTAGATGCCATAAACAATTCAATACATTTACTAATCATAAAGCAACATTACACAGTGACTGCACACAACATATTCATACCAATGTTTCATTCATTTCTTAAGATATGAATGACAAAACCTTTAAAATTGTTTCATTTGTTTTCACAAAGCCATTGCTTTGTGAAACAAAGCATTAACAATGCATTAACAATGCATTTAAAAATAAAAAAAAATAAAAATCCTGCTGGAATGGTGTTGATGATCCAGAGACAGAGAGTACCAGAAAGCAGCTAACTACACAGTTTAGACTATGTTTCATACACTTTTCTTTACTCTAATCATTATTTTACCATTTACTACTTAATGGCCTTTCCTTAAATACACCCTAAGTGACTGGAAGTTTCAATGAGAAAAGAACTAGGAATGGAGACTCAAATGTGTGTATTACAGCCAGAAAAAGCAAAGCTGCTACTGCCATATGTTAGAGACATTGGTACATGTCACTTCAGATTTGAATTTAACTTCCTCAGTATCTGCCATTTCACTTTAAAAAGTGCGGGATGATATAAGAAGACATTTTAATATAAATTTCAGTACTTTTATAATATTGCCTGAACAATGATTTTACTGCAAACAAGCAACTCCACTCATAAGAGATAAATTTTATGTATTTATGCTTAAATAAAAAGGCAAGATCAACAGAAGCTCAACAATATAAGCTCAAGAATAAAAACAACACTATGTTATAGGACAAAACGGGGGGGGGGGGGGGGGGGGGGGGGGCAGAAAAGTATGGGGAACAAACATGGAAGAAGAAAAGCAGCAATTAAAAACCACTGCAGAAATCAACAAAAGATACTACAAAGTCTCCAGAAGGGGGAAAAACTACCAAGTGGCAGAATTTCACGCAGTATTCTAAAAACCTCTGATACCAGTTTATATCAAGCTAGAGACAAAACAGTGGGTAGAATTTGCATAAAATATAGTTTACTGACCCTTATATAGCCCTCATTTTAGTTTTTTATGTTGTTACTTAGGAGAACACACTTACATGTGTGAATAGGAGCAATGGTCTGCCATTGAAAATACTTCTTCAGCTGTTCCTATCAAGAAACCATAGCGGCGTTCTACACGCTTTGCTAGCAGAAAGAACATCATTCATATTCTCCATTAATTTTCTGATTGCTGAAAGAATAAATGAAATGTAAGACAAAAAAAAAAAAAAACAAAAAAAAACATTTAATGATGCTTCAAATACTCAACCACAAGTTCTGTTACCAGTGATCAGCAATTACAATCATGCAAGGTAATTCCATGTAGCACTAGAGCACACATCAAAATAGTAGTGTGAAACCCAAGAAGTTACAGAAACTCCATCAACTGGGCCATGGCTTTTATGTCCCATATGAAATCCAGAAGGATCACAGGCCATTTCTTTCAGTCTCTGAAATATCTTTTTTAGTCATGAAGGCCAGAACTGGAAGTTATTTTCAGTTATTTTGTACAGCTGTCTGTAGACAAGAAGCACAGGAATTCTGGAACTGCTGGGAAAAAAAAATAAAAATGACTGGCTGCTTTGTGCCTTTAACAAGAGCTACAACGTGACTCGAGACTGAAAACAGGAGGAAACAGTGTTTTGTTTCCCCAGAATCAATCACTATGGAGTGCCTGACAAAAATTTTCAGGCACTTGCACAGAAGACAATAAAAAAGATCTATTAACAAGCCTAGGAAGTGCAGCTGCAGTATACCATTTTTCTCATAGAGGAAAAAGTTCTGCAAATCCTTTTCCTGTAAGGTGTGAGAGGCTCAGAGAACATCACAGACCTCCAGAAAAAATGAGGTAGGAGGTAAAGCGAAAGTGGTTAATAGAATACAGAATAAAAGACTACCTTGTACTAATTCCTGTCAATTGGTAGGATGGGAAATATAAAAGGACCTCACATATGTTCTAAATTGCCACCAGAAACAGACCAAAAAGATACACTTAACATAGTGCTATTATAGCTTTTGTGGGAATTTACAAAGATTTTATTTCATCTAGGTAGAAGAACATCATTAAAATAGGGAGTTTAAATTGTAATAATAAAACGAGATAAAAGATGCACCTGGACCTGCCAGGCAATAGAATACTGAAGCACCTCCAGTTTAGTTGGTGCAGGCTGGTAGACTTCTCCCATCGCTCTCCATAATCAGCAATACGAAGCACAACAGACACTTCTAACATTGTTCTTCTCCTCTTCCCTGCGTTGCAGGCAACGTATGTTGAGCTACATGCTACAGAAATGCTGTCTGGCATGCTATTCCTCGCCTGCTGGAGATAAGCAACCTTGACAAATGAGGTGGTAGGAGCTAGAAATTAAAGCTACCTTTCCCAGAGAAAAATTAAATAGAAAGTCAAGTTATGGCTGTTTCTGAACTGAATGTTCACCTAATAATAAAAATTCCACTAAAATTCCCACTGAAACAGTTACCTCATGCTGACTTTAGTGCCAGATTCTGCCTTGCAAATAAAAAAGAAAAAAGACGAGGTCTGTTGTGCATAATTAAGACTGTCTTCTGAAAAGAAGATGAGGGAAGGAAACACCTTGAAGAAACTGCCAAATCTGGGCATCAAAGCACACATGTTATTTCCATGCCAAAAGTACTGGAAAAAGGCTCACAAAGTAATTTGATAGGTCTACAACAGAGATAGATGTAACATAAAAACAAAAAAATGTGCACACACACAACAGCTGGAATTCACTGGTAGGCATTTACTATACCTTAACAAGTTATCAAACATCAGTGAAGCTGAGGAAACATTTTTTGATCATGGGAATCCAAAAACAGAAAATGCATTAGCTTAAATATCCAAGTGCTACCTCACATTTTCCTCTGTCATCTTTCAGTCCTTCCCAAATGACTATGCCCTCCCATCATCAAACCCTTAACGAGAAGGTCCTGTAGAACATTTGTTTTTGCAGACCATTTGCAATGGCCTTGCAGTCTGCAGACCAGGGTTTTATAACCTTGGGCCTAGAAGCAGCATGTGATCACTGATTAAAATAATTCCGTAAAGTAATTTCAATAAGCCACATGGTGAAAGAACAAGAACAAAACATTAAATCCATTTTAGTTAAAACCTAAGAGCAATATCTTAAGAAAAAAAAAAAAGAGAGGGAGAGAGAGAGAGAAAATTACCAACACAGAATAACCTAGTAATGGTCAGTGTCTCCTGGGATTTAATGTTTTGGAAAACTTAAAGACATAAAACTATACCAGGGTAAGATGAAGAAAAATGAAAAAGAAAAAGGAGTTACTAATAAAAGAAGATTTACTAACACACATTGACAACGTCCTAATACAGTGGCACACCTGGGATATTAATCCAGTTTCTTTTCTTAGGATGTTTGGAGACTCATGAGTTAGATGTGTGTACAATGGTATGGACATGTGAAGTCTTACATAAAGGCATGAAATTATTATTAACCAGTGATGACATGTTACATCAAGTTTTCATCACACTGTATGCATCCACTGCCACTGTGTTTCCATTATCCTCTATATATTGAAATATACAATTACATTAATCTTCAATAGTGTAATTACCCCTGGTGGTAGTTAGTAACAGCTGTGACATTCAGACTGGAGTTCTGTAAGCAATAAAACTTCTCCCCAAATTTAATAAGCAGAGTCTTTTTGTAGCTTTATGTTGTGTTCATGAAACTCTAAAAGAAACTTTAGGTGTTGGAATACAATCTCTCCTCCATCTCCCTTCTACAAAATTAAGGCTCTGGTAATTCTACAGCATATGTTCTATGAATGCTATTTTCTGTGCAGTCCCAGTTCTCTCCCACAGACTGTCATAAGTCTCTCAGTATGTGCAGTGAGCAGCCTACAAGCTGTAAACTGCAGAATCCAAGGCTGCTCCTACAGCCTTTTTGACTACGAGCAACAGCTAAAAATGCAAGCTTCCCACCGGGCACACAGAACGTCTCAAACAGAAACTATCATAAAGAAACTATTTATTTAAATTTAAGAGTTGATTTCAAAGCTCAGATGACAACTGCTTGAATGTAACATGACTAATTTCATGATTACATAGTACAAGCAAATCCATTCAATTAACTAAGCTCTTCCACAGTTCCACCCATCTTCTTTAATCTTCCATGTGGCAATGGATCCACTGGATTCTATTCTACTGTCAAAACACATTTTCTGTCCTCTAACAATTTCTGGAAGAAACCTATATACTTTTAGTATTAATTTTTCACTTTTCTGAATGTAATTTAGTACAGCACAGTTTTTCACTTTCCACTTTAAAAGATGTTTTTATATATTTATTTCATTTTCCATTTGAGAAAGAAATCAAAGAGCAATTACTTTTCTGTTAAAATTATTAACCTGAATCAGCTGGGGAAAGAAACAAAAAATAAAAAAATAAAAAAAAGGCTGCATTTGTTTGGCAAAATCTATGTTTTCTAGCTATGGAATATAGTTGAAATTGAGGGAGGAAAATACAAGACAATATAAATATTACACTATATTATATAAGCTTTATAGATCAAAAAGTGTGCACCAAGTGGAGCCTGACAATGGAATGATGTAAATCCATCTCAGCTGTAACTGCCACAAATGTACGCTAAATACTCCTATAGACAGTAAAATATGCAACATCATTCTGCATCTTTCTTACCAGTTCAATGAAAATTCTCATATTGGGTTGGGGACAGGATTCAGGAATATCTGTGCCTTTGTTGAATTATTTATGTATTTATATTAATCTCAAGACTTCCCAGATTAAAAAAAAAAAAAAAAAAAAAAAGTTCAAGTTTCCTTTGCTTAGGAAGCATGGAGGCTCAATTCACTAAACTCCTAATCTGGAAAAAGCAGAATACTATTAAGCTGTATGTTAGTAAAATCAGATCTCAATAGGGAGCTCTTCAAGAATTCTTCTAAGTGCTAACCTAGCTCAAGAAGACTCCTATGCAAAATTTTAATCATAGCAATGCAGTATCTTTCTAGCAATACAACAAGCAGTTTTCTGCTAATACCAGAAAATTCACAGAGGAACAGCTATTCACATCATTCACATGGGATTCAATTCTACAAAATGTATTGACTGACTTACTCTTTTAAATTGTGTAAAGTTTCCAGTCTGCAAAAAAATTACCCATCTCTCAGCCTTTTTGTATAACGTGCAAAAAAGCCTCATAACCCATTTGTATTTTTAAACTATTTATAAAAAGCTGTGTTTTAAAATTTCCAGACTAACTATAAACAAAATGTTATTCCTAATTGAAGCCTGTGTATGCCTACTTAGGAGTAGAAGAGAACACAATTAAGCAGCATGAATTTTCGTTGTGTGACAGAGGCAAGACATGGAGAGAAAACAGCAAACAATTACAAACGTCATAAATGAGGTATCAAAAACACCTCATCAAGAACTGACACATAAGATCACAAGTCTCAATCTCAGCCTTTTCATCTCCTCAGGCATCCCTACAATAAAAAAGGCCAGCAGCACTGCATGCATATTCATAATCATCCACTTACTTTGCATTTTGCATCGTTCAAATTCACTATACTGAAATCAAAGCCAAATCCCCAGATTTTATGCTCACTTAGAGAACTAAAAAAAAAAAAAAAAAAAAAAAAAAGACTTCAGGAGGCATTATGAGCAGTTCACAGATACTGTGTTTATGAGGATTATCAAATAATTCAGATTTACCATTGTAGAGTGTATCACACACAAAGAGATGAAGATGTAAAAGACCAAAACCTCTCCACTGATCTTTCCAGAATTTTCTCAGGTCACTGCCTCCTCCAAGCCCATCACATCCTGGATTTGTTCCTCAGCCTGGACACCAAAACTGAGCACATGCCTATCCAGCCATCGCCTTGGAAAAGCTTATGTTCATTAAACGAATTGTCTGATCAATTTATTTCTATACTTGATACCCAAAATATGCTTTCTAATGGGAATGGGGGTTGCAGTCAGTCTGTAGCACTTCGTCTCCACTGCTCCTTCATGGTCACTCTCTGCCACTGCTCAATGTGGGGTCCCTCTCACGGGTTGCCGTCCTTCCCAAACTGATCCTGCATGGGCTTCCCACAGGCAGCAGTTCCTTAAGAACTGCTCCAGATATGGGTCTGTACCATGGGGTCCATCCATCAGGAGCACACTGCTCCAACTTGGGTCCCCCACGGGCAGTAGCTCTTGTCAGGTCACCTGCTCCTGCGTGGTCTCCTCTCCACGGGCCTCAGGTCCAGCCCGGAATCTGCTCCAGTAGGGGTTCTCCACGGGCCACAGCCTCCTTCAGGGCAGATCCACCTGCTCCACCATTGTCTCCTCCATGGGCTGCAGCGTGGAGATCTGCTCCACCGTGGTACACCATGGGCTGCAGGAGGACAGCCTGCTTCACCATGGTCCTCTCCACAGGCTACAGGAGGACATCCTCTCCAGCGACTGGAGCACCTCCTTCTCCTTCTTCTTCACTGACCTTGTTGTCTGCAAGGCTGTTTCTCACTCCTCTCTCTCTCAGCTGCTGTTTCCCAGCACTTTTTTTTTTTTTTTTAAACACTTTCTTAAATATACTCTCACAGAGGCGCAAACAATATCGCTTATTGGCTGGGCTCTGACCAGTGGCAGGGCCCTTATCTAACATGCGGCAGCTTCTGGATTCTTCTTGCAGAAGCCACCCCTATGGCCCCCTGCTACATCACATTCACACGTGCCATGTAAACCCACTAAACAGGGTTTATGGAAACACACTGTAGTTCATTCCTGTGGAGTACATTTCCCTTTCTGTGACTATTAGATATCTATATGCAGCCAATTTTGAACTCAAGTGCCAGTAATAAGCAGCTAGTGCTATTTACTCTTCATGATACATAACCTACCTATCAGTATCCACTGATAAGAAAAGATGCATACTGAGCTCTTGTGGTGATTAAAAAAAAATTTGCAAACAACCCATAGCAAAACATGAGTTTAGGAAATGCAAGTATAAAAAAAAAAAAAGATCTTGTGATTTTCAGGCTACCCTTGCAAGGTTAACACTTGGGTTTGAAGCTACTGCTGAGGAGAAATTGTTGACTTTACATGTAGTAAGTGGCAAAAATTATAAAGCTTAAAATCACCTATCAGTCATTAGGCTCCCTGGCTTCAGTTTTCTTTTTATTTAATATTCTTTCCATGATTGCATGGCCAAAGAGCTTGTTGCAAACTGCCTTAATAAAATTACCCAAATACAGACTCTGCCTGTATTATAAAACCCCCAAACCCAGGAATTAATAATGGAAACACTGACAGAAATTGAACTATCCATCGTAAACATAGTGTAATTACTCTGTGTGTAGGTAGCAGAAGTGCTTACTCATCTGCGGGCTGCTGAACCCCATAATAGCTATGAACACCTCAGGATGCATGTTTCACACTCCTGTACCACTTCCTTTGCTGTTTGCCTGCCACCGCTTTCCCTGTCTTTACTCCACACCTGAAAAAGGACAAAACCCACAAAAACAACCACCAATGCAAAGCAAATAAACTTTGCAAAAAACTCAAGCCACAAATCTCCAATCCATTTGTATGTATGTATCCATCAAAAAGCAGATCCAACCCAGATCTCAACTTACATGACCAACTCAGAACTCAGATACAATAAGTATCCAGATGTCAGACAAAGGAGCCATGCTCCTTGTAAACCAGCCCAAATTGGATTTAAGAGACTGAACAGTGATATTTAATTACTTCAGTGTGGACATGGGTCTAATTTGCTACAGGTAAAGAAGAGAGCCAATGGTAAAAAAAAGCTCTTCACAAAAAGGAAGTGCTCTCTGTACAAAGCCCCATTTCTCCAGTGCTGAATTCCACAGCTGAGAAGACACTATCCCTTTTATTCACAACCTAGTTGTTTCTCTTAAGGAAATACCAACTTCTCAGAGAAATAAACCATTGGAAACACATATCGTGGGCCTGAACTACAACCTGAATACTGTTTAACTGGGCTGCATGCTGAAAATCAGCAAGACAGCACTTCAACTTTTGCCATTTGTAGAAAAAGTAGAGTCTAGATCTTATTCTAACCACGTAAACTAAGCACCTACGCTCTTGAAACTCCACACACACACATTCTTTTTTCACAATCTACTTTTTTTTTTCTAAAATGTTTCAGAGATCACACTGAAAACTGTCTTTATATCATGCTTTATTGAAGTAAATCAAATATCAATGCTTCAGCTTAATTAAAACACACACCATTTAGGTTTAGTTTCTCTTCCATGTTAAAATTCCTCTTCTCTAAAGAGAAGAGATCAATGATCATTCTCAAATTCTATGTTCCATAAAATATGCAACAAAACATGGACTACCTGAAGTCAGTTTTAACTTTGTTTTTATAAAATGCACTTTTTCAGATTTACAGAAATATGGAGGCAGTGAGGGAAGGAATTATCCTCTAAATTCTCCTCTAAAGTTATAGAAGAAACAAGAAAACAAAACTATTATTTTATCCTGTGTGACAACATACAATTTCAGGTCTGTGATGCCAGAACCCTGCAAATAAGTTCACCATTGCTGATATTTTTGAAAGACTGAGGTTTCTAATGTATTTCTGTCTTGATACTCCAAGAAGAACAAAGTTGTATAATATGATGTATATTTACGATTAACATTTGATTGAAAATGACAGACACAGAGGGGAAAACAAACACAAGAAAAACCACACAACTGCCAGATGACAGTAGTCTTTCTTCTGGTAAAAAGCCAAGCCGAGATTTGCCAAAGTCTGCCAATTGAATTCATGGTATTGCAAGAAGTATTTAGTAATACAGTTGTCAAGGGGTAAGAGAATGAAGAAGAACTACGTACAGCAACCAAAACTTTTTCTCTATCAATGACCAGTACCAACCATTCCCAGTCTGGCCTATTTTTGCCATTACATCAAAATAAACAAACAACAACAAGAAACACACACACAAACAAACAAGCAAAGTAAAAAGGAACTAGAGCAAAATAGGTCCCAAACTTTATTCATTACGTTAGCTTTAATTTGCTCTCCCAGCTGCTGGTGGCAGTTAGTTCTCTATCACAAAAGAGAGTAGACTTGTCTCCATCCTCAGGAGAACACAAATTTCTTCCTCCCAGTAAAGGCCTGCTATGTTCTACAGCAACATGCTGTAATACAAATGAGACACATAAATTACCATTTGTAAATGCTAGTTATTAAATTTTTCAGTGTTTTTTTTTTTCTACACACACAAAAAAAAGAATCCTATGATACCTCTTTGACATTATTCAACATCATTAAAGTGCTTTACCTAACTCAGCACAAGCTTCGCCTAAAAGTTTAGCACATGCAGATAAACACACAAGAACATAACGGGAGACTGAAAAGTCACAAGTAGTTTGCTTTAAGGGTTTCCAGGCCTCAGGGTTCAAGATCCTAGCACTATTAGCAGTGAACAAGTCAGCCTTCTGCCCTGCTGGTGCTACGGCTCCTACCAAGAGTGCTGGGCTCTTGCCTTCGAGCCTATCTTCCTGCCAGTGGTGCCAGTTTCACCATCGGACCTCTGCCTAGCCACACCACTACAAAACCCAGTAAGAATAACTAAGATGACTATATGGTAGGTAGGCAAAACCCAGCTGGACATAGCAAACGCTTTTTAGATCTAAGGCCTGGTGAAAGACCACAGACTGAACAGAAAAAATGAAGACACAGAAAACAGGAAAATATTAACATACTAATCCGAAACACTGACAAAGGAGAAATTTCTAAAATAAAGTAGTCAAAATCATTAGCAATACTTAAAATTATCCAATTATTTTAGTAAGATTTAGTTTAATAACATTAAAAATGAATAAGCGTGGTTACAAAATTGAATTACTGTGAAATTAAGCTCCTTTGAAAAAAGTCAGATAAAATAAAACTATTGTTTTCTAAAATTGGTTTTCTTATTCCAAAGTGAATTCATTATAAGATACAAATATATTAGACATAAAAGCAATATAGTTATTCACATAGTGACAACGTTGTTATTCATGGAAGAAAAGCATTTAAGACAGCTGTTACCTGTACTAAACTTAAAATTGATTGTTATATTGGGAACATCTGAAGCAAGGCAGACAAAAAAGCACAACTACATACATGCATGACTTTAAATTATCTTGCTATTAAAGTGCATCTTAAGCCACTGCTACTCCAGGAAACCAACAAGAAGTTTGTTGCAGGTGGAGAACCCTGTCCCAGTGCATGACGAGTGACACATCAGCATGGTAGCTTCTTTACAGCCTGATTTTCAATATTGGCATGATTTTGGTGGGCTTGATCAAATCCTTGCATTTCGAGATGAACATGTCATGCCCTGTATTCTGCATTTGAGGCACCACGGGATAACACCACCAGCTGCTAACCCTTGCACTTCCCAAGGCCATAGATGCCGAAATTATATTGAGATTCATGCGTATGGAAAAATTACACAAAGTTGTACACCATTTATATACCACGGAAAGGTTAAGACTCCCCTCACCAAGAGAGCTATGGTGTTCATTTTAGCACCTGACAGTTTACTAGTATCACACATTAACCTGATCACTGACTCATTTTATAGGGCTGCCATTGAAACTGAACCATTTTACTCCTAACCTAATTATTATTACTAAATTATACTTGGTACGGGGAGTCACACAGAACCATTAATTATCGGATAATGCAGAACATAAAGATTTTAATGGGAGCCACTACACCTGAGGTTATTTCCTCCTCTTTTGACTCTTGCTCAGGAATGATGCAACGTTTTCTCGATTACACACCCACATAATCTTCATTCCCTTTCAAACAAATGTCAACTTAAAGCTATTACTTTTCTGACAAGCTTTTTATAACGCTTGGCACCTACCAGTGAGATAAAACCCATACTTGGATGTTTACTCTTCGTGAATGTAGCAGCTGAGGTACAGCCCAGAATACAATAACAAAGAGAGTGGTGAAGAGTTACGGAGTGCCAGGCTCCCTTGCGGAGCTACAATGGGCTGAGTTGCTCAAAGGTGCTGCTAATGCTCACTGAAGCTGGGATGCTTTTTGAAAAACAACGTCGGGCCTCATGAAAAGAGGACCTTATGTACTTTATTAGCATGCCATAACTTAAAGACTCCTGCTTCTAAAGAAATGAAGGTACTGACTAAGCAGTGATTTATTCCAGCTCCTATTTTTTGTTGTCAGCTACAGAGATTTCAAGTGTCCTTTAAGATGGATACATACAGCCATGAAAACAACGAGCAAGGCAATTGTGACTTTCAGAGAATTTTCTACAAGCATTATTTCTGTTTTGTTTTAATCCACAGCAGCATTAGCATCTGTATCATAGCAATCTTAATCAGAAAATGCAACACTTAATCCCCGCAGTATTCAGAATTCTCTCTCCTAGAAACTCTTTTGTGTTCAGGAATCTTGGTACTTGTAATTTAGTGGTCAACTGGCTGCAATTAATCAAGTCCTGATGTAATAAAAACACATGCATGTTTCCATTCAGAGCATTCAAACAGTAAGTATATACTTAGCCAAGGAATCAAAATCTGCTTAGAAATGTTTACAGACCCCACTTAACTTACTGACATTTTCAAATGCCACACATCCTGCAAATTTATGCAGGCAGAGGCAATGAATATTCTTGCATATAAAACACCCTGAAGCCACACTGTTGTGAACGCTGAGGACCCATAGTAACAACAACTACCTTCAAAATTGTTCTTATTTAGAAAACATGTTGGCTAGGATTCACGATGGTTAAAAATGTTAGAAATATGGACACTAGTCTATTCAATAAGAATAAACTCTGCAGGGTGTTAGAGCATCATCCCACAACTGTATGGTTTTGCCTGGTCCTCCTATATTAACCCAAACAGGCAGCTGCAGCCCTCCATCAGCTGACAGGCACCGACTGCCTCACATTACAGCAGCTGGTTAGGAGAGCACAGCTGCAAACTAAAATGAACCATAGGCACATCTTCAGCTTAAAATATAGACATGCTCTTTCACACGGCCTGTCTTGAAGCGCCTAACTAACATGGCTGAACATCAATTACAGAGAGGGATCTAGAGCAACCAAATGCTGAACCAGCTTCTGAAAGCATCTCTCTTCAGTGCCCAGAACAACTAAGATTTTAATTTAGACAGTAGTTAGTTATGTAAAATTAGTTACAAATAGCAGTGATTCAAATTACCCAAAATTAATTTCCTAATCCAACAAAGGCCGGGCTTGTGCAAGAATCGTTTTGCCAGTATGACAGTACTGTTTTATTTTTGTTTGTTTGTTTGTTTAATTCTGCCAAAGAAATATTTCTTATTGGCAACACCATTGCTAGCAGAGTGCATGTACTACCTCTCTCTAACAAAATAAGCAGTATTGGCAAAAGACCGACGTTGGCTAGAGCAATTACCACTACATCCAATGCTTCTGCATGCACAGTCATGATAGTCAGGGTCGAAAAATCCTTCCCTCAACCACTACAACTTTGAAAGAAAAGCCCTGTAGCAAAGAGTTCACATTCAGTATTTAGGAAATTAAACAGTTCTTCATGTTACTGGTTGTTTCTGCCAGCAAAGCTGACAGATATTGGTCTATAATATTTATTTTTTATAACTAACTAAGGTGTGGTGGAGGGAGGGAAATTAACTGAGGATTTCTAGCCCCCACAGCACCATGTTCATGTTTGTTGCTTTTTGTGGAACTTTATTATCATTTGTCCGTATGCCAACCTCTGCATGGTGCATAGTTGTTTTCAGTTTAATGTCTTTTATAAGCTTTACTAGCAATCCATTTTCTCCTTCCAGGTAAGTCACAAGACAGTTCATAAATCCACACCTAACAATGGTCCCCAAGGTACCATTCCTACCTCCCTAAAGTTCAATATTTTTGTTGTTATCATCACTCTTTTTTTCTGGTCAGACTACTTGTACAGTCATTCAGTAGCAATGCAGCCACGTCGCCCTGAAGGGTACGAGCAAATGGTTCTGAGGGGAACACAGACCTACAGAAAGAACAATATCACAAGTCTCAAAGTATTTCTTCAGTCTCTGTAGCCCCGATGTTTCACTTACCTAGCCTGGTTGTGGCCTGAGTTTTACACTGACTTGAGAGTAAAGCCAGGATTAAAAAAAAAAAAAAAAAAAGAGGAATTAAGCTCTTGGTGAAGCACACAGAAAATAACACGAATACAACAAAAATGCATTTTCATTAGGGTATATAACCCATATCTTCTTCTATCACCAAAAATCACCAGTTCAGCTGTTCCAGATATCCCAAATACCTTCATGCATCTCTGAACACGTAAAGGTTAAGCAACCAGTGGTTATTTTCTGCCGGAATTATGAGCACAAGCATCATATGCTTCCTAACAGAGAGGAAGTCTGATGTAAGGTGACACTGCACACATCTAGAAGGGAAACAAAAAAGGTAATTAAATTTTTGGCCATCAGCCCAGATAACATTTACTCCAGGGAAGAAGGAAAAAAATGGTTCACAAGATTACACCTGGCCTAAAAAGCAGAAACATCTGCTGAACTCGTAAACTATTGGATTAGTTCTGCCCCAGGAAGCCAACCTGCCAGACGTACCCTCTACAGACAAGCTTAACTGTGCACAGTCAGAAACAGAAAAAAAAGTTGTGCTGATTAGTTTCCCATTTGAAACAAGGAGCAGGGAGGGAAGCACGCTTAAATGCTGAGTGCAGGCTCCTTCCGCAAACTGCTGCAGTCTGTGTTTGAGGCCACACTTCTCTGCAGCAAAGGGCAAGCTGCAAGGAGAGCTCAGAGACAGTTCTGTAAACTCTTCTGCTCCATTCCAAAGGCAGCCAAGGATTGTATTCTCCATTCCTGTAAGCACCACGAGGGGCTTCCGAAATTGTTTGGGAATTTGAAGATATACTGTTTTAATCCATGAATGGATTCCCAGAATTACTCCTAGCAGTGGCATATAGAAGAGGAGACAGTATAAATCGGCTCTGTTCAGTTTTCTTGAACTACTAAGTAGTCTCATGGAGTTGTCCTCTCTCAGGTGAGCATCTTTTTCCAAACCAGGGGGAGATAACAGTGGTGGGTACAGTAAAGCTACCTGTTGGAAATGCCTTTAAGTCAGTATTTTGCTGTGCTCTGAAGGCAAAACTGACCGAGTATTTTTGTTTGAAATATTGCTTCTTTATCAGGTCTGACTCCTCATTAGATTTAAAAAAAAAAAAAAAAAAAAACCCACCGCTCTCTGCATCAGATCAACCTCTACCAAACAAGTAAACAGTGCAGGAAACAATTCATTTGCTTTGGCAAACTCAATTAACTTCTCTGACAGAGTTAGAGCTGGATGTCATGGGCCAATCCAACAGGACTGCTCTGGTTTCCTTCTTTTGGGTGTTAGTTAGGGAAGAAGCCATCTTTAATTTAAGCCTCACATATTAATAACATTTAAACAGACTGGTATTGCTACCTGGTTTACTTTGAAGAGTGACATTTCCAGACAAATTGTAATTAGTGATGAATATATCATTTTTATTTATTACCACAACTGAAGGTAGGTGAAATTGTAATTGATCCTTTGAAAGCTGAGACAGGAGAAGTCACAGATCAAATGTTCTGTAGGTATTAACGTCATCACCAACATGCTCAGGGTGAAAGCCACATTATGTCACAATGTGAACAATCTCTGGACTAATTCCAAGGTTACATCTTTCACAGCTGTGAACAAGCAAAGGGCAACACAAAAATGCACAAAGTCCACAGCAAAGCAGAATTTGAGATGCATCAACCAAGGTACAAAGGGACCTTATCTTGAGGCTAGCCAGTAATAATTACAGAGCAGCTGATAGACACCAAGTGTGATGAAAATTGTTCCAGTTAAATGCTCATGAACACTGAGTATTTGCAGAGAAAAGAAATCTTCAGAAAGCTGTAACACTGACAAAGCTATCTATCCCCTACACAGGAAACTAGGTAGCGCTGCTTTTCTTACCTGCCTAAATTAATACAGGCAGACAGCACAAAGACAACTTCAGACGTTTATCCTTTAAGGATATTTTAACTTCTCTCCCCTGGCTTAGAAGATGATTATTTTTTAATATGTCATTCATAGCCCACCTTAGAGGATGAACATTTCCCTATGAATTTCTCCTGAACTATAATATTACAAAAGAGGATGCAGTACCCTGAAAAGGATTGGTCCTACCACTACAGTCAGAAAGCCTCCTTCCAGCTTCAGGCCCACTAGTGTCATACAGGGAAGCTGCAGCTTGTCTAACTACGATTACTTCCACTCCAGCACATAAGAGAAGTCAAATCATTCTTCTCTTGCACTGACACCATGGTCTTCATTTAAAGGTCATCTATAAATTCCCAAGTTTCCAAACCAGTAGGCCTATCTAAATAAGTCCTACTCGAGAATAAAGACATACTTCAGATACTGTCCAGAGGACGCCTTCAAGTTGTCAGTTTCCAGTTCAGCTGAGGTAAATAATGTATTGGAAACAGGCTGGATTTTCACTCTGACAAAGGTGTAAATCACTACATCGAGGCTTTGTTTTTGTTTTTGCAGATATTTGGTATCTGCTGGCTAAGCCCACCACCCACCAACACAGTTACACCTTTTGTTGCTCTTCCATGTAGGAGCCAGTTTTGCCTTGAAACTTTGATCACACCTGAGCTAATCATATTGCTGTTTGCTACAGAGAATTAAATGCTTTGTGGACTGGTAAATATGCAAAGAGAAAACCCAAACAAGCCCTGAGCAACGCACACATCTATCATAAAATAGCAGTTTCTCCTTGGTGCAGGACTTTGTGACTCATCGTACAGGGACAACAGAGCAGAACCCCACTTAAGACCAGAGGAAGCTTCCTTGTTGAGAAGGCAGCCACATATCATGTCACTGCGATCAGACGATGCCCAGAAATTGCTGCGTTGCTGATAGCCCCAGAGGATAAGGGAAAAAACACAGCCAATTACCTTCTGAAAAACCTCACAAGCACACATTGACCTGGACTTGAGGAATTGCCTCCATTTCTGCGGGTGTAATTTTGTGCCCACAACTATTTGCAAGTGTAAATTATGGGCCCAATCCAATACCTACTGAAGTCAACTGAAAAAGGTCCTATTGATTTCAGCAGGGTTGAGATAAGGCCTATATATCAAAGTGCAGCTGCAAAAAAACCCCAACAATTTCCTGGATAAATGCTGTTTGCACCTGCAAATAATTGCAGATACAATTCCAAGCCCTTGAAATAAGAGGGAAAATTGTCTGATATCTAAAATCAGGATCAAATAGTTGTCAGTCCAGTGGGTTGACAGCACTTTATTACTGCTGTGGACAAAACTGATTTTGAGCTTAATTATTTACATAATTACATAATTACATAATTACATAATACATAATTTTTACAATCATTTTTGCAACCCACCTTGTGTTTTCATGACCACATTAAATAATGTCAACAAAATGAGAAAAAGGAAGACAGGATGGATATTTCATGTCTTAATGATGTGTGTAGTGGATGTCTTGGATGCATCGATTTTACTGGAAATACTGGGAATTTTTATGGGACAATCACAATGATTTTCACACAAATATAGCTGAGAGCTTCAGCTAGCAGACAAGTACAGCTCAGTATCTTTACCTCCTTGTTAAGGAATCATAAAGATATCTTAATTTCCTTCATAAATGGAAGTGACAGTTTGGAAGTGATAAAGATTCATATTTTAGCATAGCTTACTTAAATTTTGATGGAACTAAATTAGCCTAATGATTTTTCAGGATAACAATTCATTATTAAGAAGCGAAAATAAATTCACAAATGAGAAGATTACATCAAATAACAGCCCATATTTATGCTGAACATGAGGGGAAAATAATTTTAAAGTGAAAGAACAGTATTTTCACTACCGAAAGTCTTGCAATGTCAGGCAGGCACTAGAATACTAATGGCTGAGGACATATTTGAAAACTGAACTGCTTTTCTTCTACCACATTTATGTTATGCCACTGTTTATCTACCACAGGGATTTTTCTTGCTTTGGTATAATAAATGCATATGTAGTAAGCAAAATGAAAAAAAGACACCGATGTAGAAACAGATTTTTTTTTATTGTTTCAAATGGAATAGAAGGAAATACAGGAGAACCGATGGAAGAGTCTACAAAACAAAACAGTAACTTCTATAATGCTTCTGTTAATAGATGCATAACTTTATAAAGCCTGTAATATTTGGGGCCATTGTATATAGTCTTTCCACACCCAACTGCAAATACCCATCCTCAAGTCCTCTCCCATGTACTTGGGTTAACCCCAAACTCGCAATACAATTTTTAAAACTGACTAAAAAGACCCACAAGAAAGAAACAGGCCAGACCCCATAGAAGCTATCATATACACCCTAGAAAAGGAAAGACCAAAATCAGCACTTGGTTTTTAATACTCTGAGCAAAGTCCCCTCACCCGCTATTCTTCAAAGTCACTAGATAACAGATGAACAAGAATGACACAGTAACAAAGAACCAGCAGCATACGGAACACAATTTTGGGAAAAGATGGTTGAACAAAACTTTTAAAGATGAAAGTAGTCTGAGGCAGGTAGCCAAGAAAAAGGAACTAATACAGCATGCTCCATGAACACATTCATTTTCTGCCCTAATACACATATGTAAGAACTCACCACAGTTACTGCTGTCTTAATATCACCACATTCACAGCAAAGCATTAACAGCACATCTGTTTCATTAAAAATAAATGATTGAATATATAGACTGTAAAACCTTATAGTTCTGTGAAAATAACCTTTATTTTTAAAATGCATCTCAAGAAAACAGAAACTCGCCATATGCACTGACCTTCTTTTCCACCGTGGAGCATGAACGGTTACTAAAAATTTGCTAGATGAACAACCTGAAATGGAGCTAGCTTTAATTTCACTGACTCACTCATCTCCAATAAACACACTTTGGTTTTCCTAAGGACATTACTGTTTTTCTGATAAAATAATACGTTTGATATTTGTTTTAAAAATGAATAATGACGTCTTTTTTCAGCTCTGGGCCGCAAACAGCTCAGAATTATTATGTATTTGATTCCCTTACTTTTGCTGAATGAACTTAACTGAACGAACTGCATGAACTCAAGATGAACTCCCACAACAGTCTCACCACAGTCCGCAGACAAGATTACTTATCTCTTTCAGACTACTTAACGGAACCAGGCTCACCAGCAGCCATCGCAACGCCTAGCGTATGAGGTTCTGTCAGCTCGTTAGGAATGTCCAGTTTAAGATGCTTATCGGAAGACAAAGATAAGGAAGCTTCATGAGGAACAAGAGAACATGACCAAAAAAGTAATAATTATATAAACTCCTTTCTCTTTTCCTTCTGCTACAAAACCCCCCAAAGCCACTGAACACTGGTGACTTTAAAGGCATCCATGGTCCAATGCATGGCATCCATGGCATCCAAGGCATCCATCCATGCATGGTCCAACCCTAGACAGCTCTGAAGCAAAGACACGCAAAGACAACAGAGTTTACTTTGTTCATTTTATACTTTTTTTTTTTCTAGGAACGTACAAATGATTTTAGAGTCCACAGCTGATAAAATTAATTCTGGTTTCACAACTCTGTGCCAAAACCGCTTTAAAGGTTATACAAGCACGTTCAGCAATCTGCATTCCAGATGTTCCAGGCTCCTAAGTGCCATTTTCAGAAGTAACGTTGGTACTTTATCCCCAAGCCCCCCTGATTTCCAGAACACTTTAGGGTGTTTTTGGAAGTGTTTCAAAGTTAACCACAAATCATGACTGTTGCAATTACTGTCTCTTCACTTTTCCTTCTTGTTCAAAAGAATACCTTGAACAAAGACTTGGCTTTTAGACTGTCTTGCAAGATTTAAATAGAATAATTTTAAAATATATTCATTTACAAATTAGCTGTACTGGAACTTCCTTTGGAGAAGCAAAATAAATGCATTCCCGGAATATTTGTTTCAGTACACTTTGTTGTCAATCTAGATGTTATGAGAAGAAAAAAACAAAGATGACATCATCCAACAACCTCTCAAAATACACAAAACTGTGATTAAACATCTTACTCACTGTGCCTGAAGTGCATACATTGAACTGAATTAATTTTAAAGAAGTGGGAATAAGTAATCTTTGATGTAGATCAGCCTTAAAACCAAACAGTGTTGTGCAGAAGTAGGAAGAGGTCAGGAACTGCAGCAAGCAGGTGCTAACCTGTCCCTCTATTCACCCCACTGACAAGAGTGTATTCTTTGGTATTGACAACCTGTAATTGAGCTGACAAGCAAAGAAAAGAGATCAGGTAAGACTAATGTCTCTATTTAATACCAGTCTAAAGTAGCACTTGCATCTGAAACCGGGCACTTTTTCCAGACAAAATTAAGATAATTGCATACTTTTAAAGAGTAAAATTAATCTTATTAAAAATAATTTTAAGAGGCAGTGGTAAGAAACAGAGCCAAAACCAGGGTGAGATACTGAGTATATCCAAAGTATTCAACTGTTTCACATGATGAAATTATGTGTTCAAAAAAAAAAACAAAAACAAAAAAAAACAGTAATGTACTTTTCCAGCTCTCATCCTAGGCCACCAGCAGAGACCCCACAAGATGCTTGCAGGACAGCCTCACCTTTATGATATAACCTTTTTAGTCAAAGCCAAACATATTTGGTATGCCAAAATATAATGCTATCTGCTTATGTCAAATAATCACAGTCCAATGTTAACCAGCAGACATCAAGCTGCAAAGTCTGCAACAAAAAGGTCTTCAAACTATATCCTATCTGTAGAACTATGAATATTTCGTGAGGTACAGTTTTCAGAAGTGAATGTTTTACTTTCATTAACTTTTTCTATATTATGTTTTTGAAAGGTCCTTTCAATCTGAATGCTCAGCTATTTCTGGAATAAATACACACATTTGTAGTTGTCTAAATGCATCATCAGGTAATTTGCTGGAACTCCAAAATCTTCACATATTTTAATCTGTGAATATTAACTCAGAATTCTTGCATCCCTCACACTTAACAGACAAGACTTTAGCAGCTTTTTTCACGTACTGTAATATCTTGGTGCACAAATAGCTTATTTTGCAGGTAGTCCCCCTGCCATAAATGGATGTATGGTATTACTACTATCTTCATTACTACAAAATTTATACCTGCTTAACTCCACACTCACATGCTCTGACAATCACTTGTGGATAAAGACACCAGAGCCACTCCGGCATCTCACTGGGCATAAATGCAAGCACATGCAGATTCCTGAGGAACCAAACTTCTAAGAGCAGTGACAATAGTATTGGAATGCCTCAGGAAGTGGCGCTATCGCACAGAAACACGTTTTGCAGACATACCCTCTGAGAACAAGTGACAGATTTTGAAAGCTTCTATATAATAAATGTTATGTAGGCTGTGTGGGCATGCACGCACATAGAGACATATTTCTATCTAAATAAAGGAGACACAGATGGGTATATCCATGTCTAATTAAATGTCTGTCCCACCCCCCCCCAAAAAAAAAAAAAAACAAACTGTACTAACAGAATAAAACAAACAATTTTAAGAAATTGCAGGTTGAAAGGTGCACATGCAATCCACTGACCACACAGTTTGCTGCAGGCAAAAGTTTCACTTGCTTACATAGTCACAAGTAGCCAGCACCATGTGAAGGAAAACACCTGAAACGTGAGAATTCCCAGGCAGTTTTTTTCTTCCACACATTTAGGTAGAGATACGTGCACCAAGGGTTGAATATTAACCAAAATATTAAAATCAGATATGGGTATTTAGTCTTTGACTTAACTTCTTATTCTCATTTATTATTAAAAACCACCACCAGCAGCACCACAACAAAACCCACCCACCTGCATAAAATGTCACAGGAACTAAAAAAAGATAATGGCATTTCTCTGTGATGAAAGTGCATCCAGCTAATTTTCTTCTGCAGGTGTCACCTCTGCTTTCAACAGAGCAAACAACTGGATAAAGCATGCACTCTGTTTCAGCTGCCTAGGTGAGATATGGGAAAGGAAGAGAAAACTGTGAAATTACTCAGGAAGAGTCAATAGCACGTTATTTGACTTTACAGGCAGAAGTAAACATCATTACAGCTGTAATTTCATAATGTGGAATTTTGAAGAGACACAATTTGCACAGCATTTTCTGTCATAGGAAACTCTGCCCCCAGTGTAAAACCCCTGACTGTATTTCTGAACTGACGGTCAGGCTCCCTGCGAGCAAACACAACAGCCGAATTCCTTAGCCCATCAACTTTCATGCACATTTTCTGGGAACTAAGCAAATGTTCAGGTACACGTATACCAAAAAGTGAGGTTATAACAGATCTTAAGGTAAGGACAAATATATCTGTGCCATTTGCATGAATGGAAGAAGCAATAAGCTCTGATCAAACTAAGCCAGTTAAGAAGCAGAAAGCCTTGTTAATAGAATAGACATAGGATTGACTTATTAACTTATTAATTAAAAAACAGTAACAGTAAGAAAGGTCAGAGGGATAAGGAACAATAAGCCTCATGAGTACACAATTGGAAAATGAATCTTTCCCATCTTTCCAGCCTTCATTCTTCCAGGAGCAGCAATTACATACAAGTAGACAGCTTATACTGAATTAACCACCTTTTAAATGCATTCTCCATTTGTCAGGAGGTATTCAGCTGTTTCTAGAGTGGATATTCTTCTCAGCCAACAAAAGAAAAATGATGGGTATCAGTTAAGCACAACTTGACCTCACCTTCAGATTGCAGGTTATCATCTTTCCCTCTGCAGGGCCTTGATCCCTTGAGAATGCTTTATAGCCTCTTGGCTCTCCAGGGATCATCATTTTAGCATCTAATTATCATTGTGACCAGCCACTGTAAACATTAGCAAACTTCAACAAAGCTTCCAAAGGGCAATATGCAACACAGCACAGACGGTTTATATTAAGGTTAATTGGTCTTTCAGGAACTCACAGCATTTGTTAGAATAGATGATAACTGTAGTCCAATAAAGTGATTTTGATCCTTTGTCTGAAAACTGAAAGACTAAAAAAAAGATAGCTTCCTTCAAGGGCAAAAAGGCAATATCTAGGGCATATTTGGCTGTAACTGATGAGTTCCATACTTCTTTTGTCCAACAGATGTTTAAAATGCATTTGAAGACTATAAAGCTGATTATTCACTAGTACTCTGTGACTAGACCATTTCTCAGCAGAGTTTTAAAGGGCAGTTTTATAAATAGACAATAGAAGACTCTTACCAAAAAATTGCACTTTTGAGTGTAGGAGGCATATAATAGAGCATGCCAAAAAAGTCAAGAGAGATACAACACTACAAGACTACTGAAAGGCACCAGAACAGGCATCTAGAATAATCTGTGAAGAGTCTACTGTAATCTTTGTTCCTTGCTGCAGCTTAATGCAATGGCCACACTAAACAAAACCTTGAAAGTGAAAGGTGTACAAATTACATTAAGACTTACCAACTTACTGGGTTTAAGGTTGTTTGAGAACAAGGACTCTTTACATTGGACTAGTATGCTCGGGAAGACCACAGTGGGTATTTGCTGTTACTTTATTAATGAGATCACAGCACCAAAGCATACCCTGGATACTTCACAGTAACCAAAGAAAGCCAGCTCGCCTGCTTTCCGAAGGGAAAGCCGCAGGCATACACCATGCTTAACTGTATCACACACACAGTTGTATCTGCATACATCTTAACAGAGCCTGCCTCACAGAAAAGGGACCTACCGCAGAAATTCTCTTAAGAATTCAGTTAAGTGAAGATCAAATGTAATTTCACTCAAAAAAAACAAAATTCACATGATTATTACAAGACAAATATGAAAGAAACAAGAATCATGCCCAGCAAAACATTTGAAAACAGGGCCTTGAACAGAAGCAGTACTTGTCTCAGGAAGCAAAACCATTGTGTGTGTATGTACTGAAACCAAGTATGTACTTACACCAAGAGCCAAATCACATTGCCCCTGTTCCAAGTAAAATCAAATGCTCTTTACACTTAGTATTGCCTAAATAATTCTGTGTTACAGCTGTTTAACAGATGGCCAACAAGCAAGCTTCAAGACAGGAACTTTGGGGAAGTTGCTAAAAGCTTTATCAGTTTTAACAGGTGTCAGCCTTTTCATCACCAGAACACGCAGACTTGTCTAGGTAGACAAACTTACGACGTTTCTAATTAGGTAAATACATAAAACGGTGAGTTTGTTAAATCCCTATGTGTATACCATCAAGTGGATTTAAAGTTGTTTGTACTTTTAAAATTAATATAAACCCGGGGAACACCACTCTAAATTAGACTGATTAAGAGGGAATTTAAAGTGATTCAGCCAAACCATCTAAAACCCCAGGATCGATGCATCTCGTTGGGAGTTGATTCCTCCTGGACACAGGCTCTGATCTCCTGGAGATCCCTCTCACCTGCTTCACAGCATCTGGAATGGGCATCCAAAACTACTCATAAAGGTTGTCTGTGGAGATTAAAAAATTTTATTGGTCTAAAATCTGGGATTACAGACATAATGATGAAAAAGCCTCTAAGATAAATGGATGTAGCACTGATATTTTAAAAGTTCATAACTCATGAATGTTCAAAGATAGACCCAAATGCTTTATTTTGACTGAAAGCTAAAATATTGTGCTTTACACTGGTTTAATGCATAAATTTAAGTCACTTAATGAGCAATTGCTAAACTCACACAATAAAATAAGCCTACATAATAAACCTTATGTATAATAAGACTTGTAAACCAAACCAAAGAATACAAGGAAAAGAAAAACAGTTGTCAAAATAGAGTTTTATGACCTGGTGCCTTCCAACCTGTCACAGTTAGAAACACTTTGATCTGTTGCTTTAAATACTTCTAGGACCAGTAAACAGTTAAAAAACAAAACAAAACAAAACAAAACAAACAGTGTCCTAGGCTTGGGTCTGGAAAACAAATTCTTCTTACCTTATTGAATTTTCTAACTATCTTCATGAAACTGACAGCAGCAAGAAAGTAGAATTTGCAACCTCCTGAAAAAAAAAAAAAAAAGCTAGAAATTAGGAGTATAAAACAGTGCTTTTTTTTCCACTTTATTTCATTTTTTTAAACTGTTGTACAAGTATGTAATTGTTTAAGTGGAAACATTCTAACATTCTAACAGAAACAGAATGAATGTTAGAATGAAAACATTCTAACAGAACACCAACAGAATTCCTGTCTGCTTCTCTACTGCTTTGTTCTTTCCAGAAAAAATTGTCATCATCGCTAGATCAATGCAAAAAACCCTTCCCCTCATACACAGGACAGAGGGGGAAGACTCTGGAATGGATATATTTAGGAGCACAGAAGGGGCCAGAATCTTGTAGGAAATTCTTAAGGTCAGTTCATGTGGAAAAAAAAAAATCAAGATCACTATAATATGCACATCAAATGCAAAGAGACCCAAACATCACTATGGAAATGCCACACACACTTAATGTAAGTAGTTGCATACTTCCTATATGCTGTTATGAACCTGCATAAATTATTCCTAATTTTTAGTAGAAATAAGCACTCCCAGTCTGCATTCCAGCTGTTATAAAAAAAGTACTTTTTACAAAAGTGCAAGCAGTCCATGCCTATGTAGATACACCTATGCAAGCCTGCCTAAGGCACCTGGTGAGAGCCACGTGCAGTGTAACTACAAAGTGCGGGGGTGTAGCGCTCACTCATCCAGCCTTCCTGCTAAGGCAATGGAAAGGAAGAAGGACCTTCGGAGGGTAATTCACGTGGTGTATTCTACCAGAATAAATTATTTAAAAAAACATGTCTACTTACATTAAGAAAGAGAGGCCTTCAAGTATCATAAATGAGTAAGTATATGCATAATTCTGCCTATTGTTCAAATAATTAGGCACTCTGGCATAAGAGTAATAATCAAAAGTAATAGTAAGCACCTCAAAAAAAGTTATAAAGGCTTTGTGTGATGAATAGTGTAACTGAGCATTATATTCTCTGTAAGAAAACATAATTTAGAGAATAGAAAGAGATCTGTATACTTTCTACATATGCAAAATGCATCTGGTCTTACATTAACCTAGGCTTAATAGGAGATGAGACAGATTTGGGGGTGGGAAGGAAGAGTAACAAAATCTTGCAAAACCAATTTGTTTCACTGAAAATGAATAGAAATAATAGTCCTGCAATAACAATAACAATTTTTCTTCAGAAAGAGTAATAACCTGTTCAATTTCCCAGTTCTAGAAAATGCTTATGCGTCACTGTAGTTTCTGCACAAAATCAAAACAAATAAATACAATTTTACATTTAGCGCAATATAACTTTGCGACATTAAAGATACAATAAACATTATCTTGAACCTAAGAAAAGTTTTGTTATTAGCAAACCTTAACCTTTAAAGTAGCGATAAGCCTTCTCACAAACTATACCACTGTTTGTTACTGCTTTTGCATAATAAATCTATTACAACTTCTTCGTTACTTACTTAGTAAATGGGAAAGATTAGGAGGCCAGACCAGGCGATCCACCGCAACACACATGTTTTGTCCAAGTTATTAAATGTTTAGGAGAGCCTTATGAAGTCAATTCTGGTGGTGTTACTTGATCGTTAGTCTTGATTTACACAATCATCACTAAAAATTAAGTTTATGCATGAGGTGAAAAACTGAAATATGTTCGTAAAGTAACATTAAGGATGATTTTGCGATGTTAATGAATCATTCTTAGAAAAGGCTAATACTTATCCAGCACTAAAAACTACTTCAAGCAAATAAAGTGTTTTAATGAAATAAAAAGAAACTAAAAACATGGTAAATAAGTAGGAAAAGGCCTTCTATAAAATGGTTTTGTTTTTACAAATCTCTGACAGCCAAACTCTTTGTACATTTTAAGTGTAGCAGGAAGTAGCTCATATTCCTACATTTTCTGTGCTTTGCAGCAGTCATACATATTCTTAGTCAGTAAATCCCACTAAAAAAAAAACAAAACACTATGTACAATTTATCTCGATAACCTTGTCTTATACTTACGACTTCTAAGCATACATTAACACGTTTCTTCTACTGACATCTATTTTATTACTACTATTAACAGCAAAGCAGGTAGAGATGTCTTTTAAACGTTTATAAGTGGAAGTCTTTGAAATCTTTACTTGAATATAACTTACAAAAAAATTCTAAGACAGCTGTAAATCCTTATGGGACTTTGAAACCTAGATAAAAATGTAACCCCCAGTAAATTTAAAGGAATAGCTTTTTAATTTTCAGCTACATAGCTCCAACCTCATTTATTATGTCATATTTAAACCTGATGAGGTAAATTTTGTTTGGTGCCAAGTTTCCTGTTTGGTGCCAAACAAATTTGAATTTACTGCCAAATCATATACACTATTTTGTCGTGAGTGATTAGCGTTTACACAAAACATGTATCTAGCTGAACTGAGAAAATAAACATTAGTCAATGAGCATTTGAGTGAATGAAGTTTTACTGTCTTTTTGATTTAGCAACTACTTTGTGATTACACAAATCTTACCTTGCAGATCTTGACTTGCACACAATCAATGTGTATTTCCACTTAACATCCAAGAAAAGGCAGTCTTTTGCATAGTTTGCCAAAACCAATAAGTCACTACTGTTAGTACCATATTGGGGAGCATTCACACTTTGTCATTTGAATGGATTAATCTTCCAGATACCACAGATGTCTGTAAAAAAAAAAAAATAATAATAATATAATTCAGTGTATTCAATAGGAATATTTTCTCAAAAATGTTGACTTTAGCAGAGGAGTTCAAGTTAGATTTCAAAAAGACAGTTAATCCACTACTTTATATTGTTCCTATTATTTTACTTTATTTTGTGGTAATTTCCTGTTCATGCTGTCTTTGAATACAAATACAAAATAAATCTTACTGTCAAAACCATGAACACAAATCAGAATATGAAATGTCAGGACCTATAAGTGTTCCTATTATGCCTGTATGCTACTGGAGATAAGTTTGGTGCTGCTGAACATGCAAATATTTTAAAGGAATTTGGAAATGAAGTGAAGACAGCTTGCAATGGCAAATTGCCTATTAAAAGTTCATCCTCTCTCTGACAGTGCAGCATTTTACCAGTGGGTAAGAACGATCGCTGCCTTTGAAGTCAGCCACAGTGCAGCTCTGCCAATTTAGATTGCAATGCGATATGCACATCCTGAGTTGTCAGTGAACGATCATTAAAAACATTGTGAAATAACGAAATGTTTAATGAATATGCAAATGTCAGGAAGATAACTCATATTTTCATTCCCCGGTTTAAGTAAAAGAATAAATTACTGAAAATAGAGGCAGCAGATAACTACCTGTAATTTCACTTAGAAAGGAGAAAGTAGGAGATCAAGTTTTCTGCTCGCTAACTCGTTACAGGACATACAGCCCAGGCACCTTACCTGCAGCCAAAGCTATTCCTTTAGCTATAAGAGAACCTGTGTCCTAGCTGTGAAGGGAAAATAGTTCAGCTCTGTGTTCTTCCACAGAACATTTTGTGGGTTCAAAGATCTCTCAGGACTGAAGCTGCAAGGCAGGTAGGCTAGGGAGTGGGGAGGCTGAAGGCTTTCAATCCCACAGGATGATTTTGGGCTTGGCTGCATTGTATCTTGTATTGTACAAGATTCTAAGGAGAGCTTGAAATGTCCTTCATCCACGTCATAGATAAAGGACACCTGACAGTGAATACTTGTAAAACCATACTAGATTTAATCAATGTAGACCAGCACAAACTACAGACCTATGCACACCTACGAATACCCCCACTACTGAAGCCTGGACAGCTATTACCATCATGGCTAACTTAAGTAAACCTTTAGTTGGTTTTTCTGCTGTATGGATTCTCCCTTTATCTGGATGAGGCTTGAGACTATTTTGGGGTTGTTGATGGAGACGCAGTGACCTGGAAGAAGCCAGGTCACAGAAGCAGGAAGGCAAACACCATCCCTCTGGAATTAGTGCTGCAGGGCAATGGTCAGTCCCCATCTTCCCCTAATCACAAGATACAGACACAGGCTTCCCTACGAAGAAACTGGTCAGAAAAGTTTCCCTCTTACCTTACGGTGGATTTTTCTGCAGGACCAGAAATCAAGACATCATTTTTACTGTATCCTCTTATGGTCAGTAGTCCTGTGGAGTTCAATGAGTATTCAAACTCAGTAAAGAGAGAAGGATCAGAGCAAGGAAGTCCCACACCGATCCCACCACACAGTGCTGTAATGGCAGCAACAAGGGAGTCACCAGGAAGGATGAATGAGTTCAGCCAGTCCAGCCCTCTGACAAAATAAGAGAATGCAAAACATGTATTTTTTTTCTTCTGATATTACATACTCTTAATTAGTTCCTAGATTAAGAACAGAATAAAATTAAGTGGCTTAGCAGCCACCTTTACTCTTTTTTTTTTTTTTTTTTTTTGTGAGGAAGCACCAAGAACAGAGTTTGACTCTGCTGGAATGGAAGAACACAACAGCCTGAGGGCTCACGCTGAGATGTTTCACTAGGAAATTTGAAACAGATCCTGCCATGGAAAGTGATTTAATTATCTTGATGTCATTATGCAACACAATCACAAATTAAGCCAAATCTGAAAATAACAAAGCGACGGCGATGGAACAATCAGGTATAAACTGAAGATGAGTTTCCAAACATCCTGTAACCTAGATTATCTGAATGGAAAGTAAAGTCTCTGTGGTAATCATCACTGGGTTATAACAAAATGGCATAAAATCTAAGAATTTGGGCTATATATTTTACACACTAATGTGTGTGCTTCTCCCACAACATGGTTCAACTCTAGTTGGAGTAAACTGCACATTAAAAAAATAATGCATAGCAATTAGGTTAATATATGTCAAACTGCAATTTTTCGACTCACATGAAAAACAACTGAGCCCTCCAATTCAACAGGTATATCTCTTGTCTACCTTGCTGACCTATACTTTTTTCCAAATTCCATTGCTTGCCAAATAAATAATCAAGAGTAAATATGACCAGATGCATTTTAGAACAGTCCAAATCAGGCTAATAACTGTAATCGGCAGTAGTAGGAAAAGATGGATTATTGTCATGAATAAATAGCAAGCAAATGCCAATGCAATATTGCAGTGCTAACATAGTAGGTAGAAATATAACTTGTCACACCTTTGTTATATTCTTGATTTCCACATATCATAGTAGTAAGCCCAGCATTCAAAATAAAATCAAGCCCAGCTGAAATACATTATATCTCTTTTGCACAACTAAGAAAAGCAAAACTAGCAATCAAAATCAAAATGTATAACTTGGAAACAACTTTGTATCATGAAATACTAGTGCAATCAGAATTTACAAATAAGCTATTGAGATAATGTTCCTTCATATCATGAAAAACACTGTTTTTTCTGGGATAGAATTTTATGAGAGGAATAAAAGTTATGAAAACTAGATGGTATAATTGGAAAAAAACAAACAAACAAACAAAAACAACAAAAACATGGGAACAGAACAGTCTACTGACAAAGCAGTAGGCTGGGAAGTACACACCAGAGAAATGTTTGGATCATGGACCAATAACACCAACAGGATCTCAGCCACACAACTGCCTATCCTCAGGAAATGAAATTAAGAAAAGTGATTTGCTGAAATGTATAGTTAATAAAATACCTGATACCCCCTAGTGAAACCTTCTAGTAGATTCTTCAGAGTAACAGAATCAGCTGACTTCTATTTTTCTCTTGTAAGTAGAATCATTCAGGTTATAAATATTAATTTAAAATTAGGATAAAATAATAGCACATTTTGAATATCTTGTGAATGACTCAATCTTTAATATTAACAGTAAAATTTGAATGCTTAACTATTAATTGTACTTTCTCTACCAACCTGCAGCATTTCGGCCATATGGTTTCAACAGTTTGGACCAGTAGAGGTAGCTATATGCAACAAATGACATGCACGTTTAGTGCCTCGCAGTGAGGCATGCTCAAATTATATTCATTTTCCTTCCCAAATATTTTTCAAAAATTAGATTCTAACTATAAACTTTCATCTGAAGCTTGGCTTGTAAAGTATCTTAACAGATAAATGTATTTTTTTAACGGTTCTAAAAAATGCCCACTGTGAAAATTAAAAAATTTAAACACACAAGGAAGCAATTTACTATAATGTAGTGTTTTCTAAAACTTTTCACTTCCAATATTTCAAAATTCAGTTTAAATATCTACATTTACTTTTAAAATGAAATCCACTCTTGGATCATTTCCAATACAGCAAGTTAAGTTACAGAAAATATGAAGACATGAGAAATATTCTAACAAATTCGACTGAACTTACAACTTAACCAGTTTGTAGCAGTTTTGAAAAATGCAACAGACGTTCACACTGGCAGGACCAGCAATCAACTATATTGATGAATAAGTATACATCTCACCTGCTTTTCAGACCTGAAGGGAAGTGGTCCATTATTTTTTTTCCTCCTTCAAATCAATGGAGAAAACTGAAAAGCTCAAAAATAATTCTTTCCTACTGTGTAAGTGCTAAATTTGGAAGTACACATCATCCTGAGAAGCAGAGAAACATAATTTAATGATAGCTCTTTGAAGAGAAGTTTTTTAATGAGGAAGTGAGCACAGAAACTAAGATGCTGCTTGAATTGTAAGTGAAATACTATATTTAATTTTTATTGTATATCTTCTTTATTGATGGCTGTCCACAACCAGGTGCTGACTTCCACTTTTCTAATCTCAGCACAGCAGGAGAAAATAATCATAACCCTGCCGTAATTTCTTTCTTTACTAAGCTGTCAGTCAAGGAAAAAAAAAATCTGTCACTCAATTTCTTTGGTGAAGCTAATAAAACAGAGATTTTTACTTTCTTGGGCAGTACAGAAGATCAGAAAGAGACCAACAATAGAGAAAATGCCCTCAGCAAAATGGGTCTGGAGAAATTCTATTCAAAATTGCTGACAAACTCTGCATTAAATTTTTTCTTTTGTTCCAAAATCCCCCGAAGTATTTTTCGGTACTTAATTTGTAAGCTGTTAACTAAAAAAAATAAAAAATAAATAGAAAAGTGTAAATGGACAAGACATATGGAATGATAAAAAATTCATGATTTTTAAATGAGTTTTCATTAATTTCATAAATTTTCTATTAGGGTTTTGCCCTATGGGGGCTTTTTTTTTTTTTTTTTTTTTTCTGAATTGATCTTTTGCAAGCAACCTTGTGTGGGAAGATGCTTTGAATGGCACTTGGTTGTTATGATAGCTTTCAGTAGATTGCTAGCTTAATGCAGAAATTGGTTTCCACATTGCTAGCTAGTCTAACAATTGTCCCCCTGGAAATCTTATTTTTCAGGTTCTGGGGGTAATCCTGCACCGGCCAATAGGCATGGGGCACAAAGCAACTGACTCCAGTCGTAAGATTCTGTGATATCTCACAGGGTCTGTCTGGAAAAGTAGTAGCTCCCTGTGAAAGCAGGTAGCCTCATTTACATACCATTTTGATGGTTCTGCAGCCTACCATGCACCTGGTGGGACCAGATCCTTCACAAACTATTTTAAAATGTATTACATGGATGTTAACAAGCACTTGATATAGGTAATTATTTCTGCTCTATCTTCAGAAGGTAACTATAGGCTCTGTAGCAGTGCTGTCCCCAGTTATTAATATGAGCGTGATAAAGATGATTTCAGAGACATCTTCCCTTTTATTTTGAACTCCCTATTTGATCTCTATTTTGTTAAATACAACCTTTGATTACACAGAAAAGTAATCATCAGAAGTGTCACAGGCATGCTGAAAATAATTTCCCAGCACACAATAGATGGGTAGGTAGGTTAATTTGCCTTTTCAAGATCTCTCCTGCTTTCTTGGGGCTTTTTCATCCTGAGTGCATAGCTACTTAATTTGAAATGCACGTTTCCTTCTCTTCCATTTTAGGTTTCACCTGAAAAATTGTGCCATGGTTGCATTCATAATAAAGACAGACAAGAACCTTTTTACATCTTTAATGAGCTCTCCCTCTAAAGTCAGTTGGTTAAAAAGAAGTATGAGGAAAACCTGAACAGGTCCTGGTCTGAGTTTGGCTGAACAGCAGCAGTGCTTTTAGAGTGACAAGAGTTTCACCCTGTGTCAGCTCAGCTGAGTTGTAAATGATTCACATACCCGTAGTCATTCCCACTGATACTCTTCAAATGCTGCATTGGATCTGGCTGCTTTGGTTTTACTTTTTTCCAACATAAGCACTCACTGCTAACCTCATGGTGCATGCCAGAAGTATACCTATCAGGGAAGTGACATAAGACTACTACATTCCTACTGCATTAAAACAAATTAACCAATTGAAGCATGCTGGGAAAACTAGCTCAATTCTAAAAATGTCCAAAAAATCTCCAGTGTTAGGATTTATCATAAAAAGTATAAAAATTAAACAATGTTATATAGCTCTTCTGTAAATCTTCAGTGTACTTACATTTTGAATATTTTATATACCTCTGTTGTTGCAATTTGCAAAACATCACAGTATAATGCTCCCTGTTCTGTCTCTTTTCTCAGGTGAAAAGTAATGGGCCATGAGAAGGAAGGGTCTGAAGCTGTGCCAGGGGAAGTTTAAGTTGAGCATTAGGAAGAATTTCTTCATGTAGAAGATGATCAAGCATTGAAACGGGCTGCCCAAGACAGTGGTGAAGTCCCCATCTCTGGAGGTATTCAAGAGACATGGACATGGCACTAAGGTACACGGTACTAAGGACATGGTGTAGTGATGGGACTTGACAATGTTAGTTTGATGGTTGGACTTGATGATCTTGAAGGTCTTTTCCAGACGATGATTCTATGATTAACAAATGCGAAGATGCTAAAAGGCAAATGCTAAAACAGTAGCAGCAAAAGAAAATCCCCAAACAGCTTAGATATAACTATCAGCCGAGGTGCTTGTCCAGCTCTACTGGGTGTCTGCTCTGATGGAAGTCGGAAGCCCAAGAAGTTTTCCTAAAGACTTGGAACAGATGGCTGCAGCAAGCAGTATGGCGTGGCCATTGCTACAGTGCTCTTCATACACTCCTGGTGGGCATTTCTCACTTCATACCCTTGCATCTGGCTGCAGCACCTGCCCGAAGTCAGGATGAAAGTATAACATGAAAAGAGAAAATATATTAGTTCATGATTTGGGCAAGGAATCATAACACAAATTCTTAGAGGTCAGCAAAAGCATGGCAAACCTAGAGAAGTGTGCAACTCTGGTTATATATGTAACACTGTAGCACAGAAAACTCTGAGTCAACTTTAAATGAGCTATATAAATGGCTTTGGGTCCTGTTACGAGTTTTAAGGTAAGAAGGCTTAAAATTAAAGCTTTAGGCACCCGTTGTATATTCTCCAAGCCATTGTTTTCAGTTTCATCAAGTACAGAAAAATATTAATGCACACCAGATGAGTGGAATGCTAGTGTTAAGTCAATCAAAAGATAGCTACAGAGGCAAAGTGGATAAATCCATGGTGCTATTCTCAACTTCAGCTGAGATGGCTCATATAATCTTGGTCTCCAACAAGCTTGTCATGCTGTTTCCCACAAATATTGGGTCTTGAAGTGAATCCAAACAATACCACAGCCAAACCAGAACTCTCTTTATTATGGCTTCTTCCAAAATCCCTAACTGGCAGCATGGTTACTCAAATGCACTATTAACCCTCCCCTCCCTAGATTCTTTAATCTGGTGTGAACCATCTGAAATGTTGTAGATCTTTGATCAAAAAAACACAAACCAATGTTGAGCTATGTGTAGTAATGATGTGAAAGTCTTCTGCAGAGGTGATAAATAGTCCCAAGATAGCAAATTTTGCAGAGACATAGTAGCTATACAAGTAAACAGAAAACAATTTAGGTAGGCTTACTGTAAATGTCTCAAAGAGAAACTATTGTTACTATTCAGGAAATTTTTCAGAATAACTCCAAGTTTACTTTCATATTTGCAAGTAAAATGAAACAAATCATAAAGCTGGTGACACCACTGTCTTCAGGCACTTGTATTATAATAAATGCATGGCATACTGCCATATTCAAATCTGTCTCTCTAAACATGCTCTCTACACGTAAAGCACACAAATGTCCATAAGGCTGTTAGGTATTTTCAAAATGTCATCCTTAGTGACTCCTTTAGTGAATATTAACAGTTGAAGTGTCTTTGTGGTTGTTATAGTTCTATGTCATTACACAGAATTCTTCACAGAAACTAAAGATGTGTGTTTATCTGAAGAAATTAGTAAGCGAGAACAGAAAACAAAGGATGTATCTCTAGTGTCCACCCAACCACTAGACCAGAAACAAAGCAATATTTTTAAGGTGTTCCCTGACTGCAAGTTTTGAGCATTCACTTCACTAAAAATCTCTGGTTTGGCTGTCTGTACATAACCTGGCATTATTTATCATCACATCTGTCTCAGGAGAGTCTCAACATCTTCTTACCATATCTCAGCTGCAACGTGATGCCACTAGAAGACATTGCAAGTTACGTGATGGACTTCCATGGGCAGGCACAGCTGTGATTTGCCCAGTCCACTTCAACAGGGGATAAATGGAAAAGGTTAACACATACTTAATATTTCTCATTCACAAATTCCACTAAGCCACAGCCTATGTCTGTGCATCAATATTTGTCTAAATCATATGGACATGAAGTAAGCTGGGGTATCAATATGGTCACAGGCTTAACATCAGAAGGCTGTTTAATTGTGAGCAGCTCTTACAGCTCATGAAGCAGCTGCACAACTGACCATATTCATGGATTCCAAAATTCTCACATGGTTATTTCCCTATTATTTTCGCTACTTACTGCAAAACTTTAGAGAAAAAAAAAAAGATAGTAATTATTAATGAAGACATTTACTAAATAAGCATAATTTAAAAAGAAAGTGTAATCGTAACAGCTGACTACAACAAGACTTATGCAGCTCCCCCCTAGGCAACTTGTAGGGTTTACTTGGCTAATTGTATCACACAGTTTGGCTCTATTTGTAGATCTCACGCTTCAAGAGATGGGGGACACATTAAATGCATTTGCTCATAAAATTTTAAGTACCATTTCAAAAAAATTGGACAGTGCTCTAAGGGTATCATAAAAGAAAGCTCCTAAAGTGAAGTGGCTGTTGCTGAACAGTTTTCAGAACAAGAAAAGCTGCTGCTTCTGTTATTTGGATTCTTATAGAGCACAGCACACTGCTTTAGTTCTTGAATGCCAACAAGAGGAAAACCAAAAATATTATATAAAAGCCTGCAGAGTGGATACACACGATCATTAAAGTGTTTAGTTTTTTCAAAGAAGGACTTTTTAAAGAGGCCAATTTAAGAAACTGAATCCAGCAACCTGTTATTGCACAGAGCACTGAAACGGAACAGGGAGGAACTGAAGCATGAATGAAAGGGCTGCTGAAGGTGACCTTAAGAAAAGCTGGCAAGGACTGAATTGCTATGCAGGGAATCTCGTTATCATTGCATTTCTTTATGCTGTGCCTGGCACGTTTTGAACAGACTACTGAACAAGACCACCACAGGAAAATTATGGTAGAGAAACACACAATTACTTGGTAAATAACCACACTTTCTAAGTAATCATGCTGGTGGCAATACCATGAACACAGTTGGCTCGTTGGGCAATTGACCTATTTATTTCTTAAAGAGGAATAGGAGATGCTAACACTTCAGTGACGGAGAGGCAAAGTCACTTTCTAAGACAGTGGAAGAAGAAACAGGGACATGTTTATGTAACAACATTATTTTCTGTTTGTTCTGCTTTTCTGTGCTGTCATCTGACAGCACAAATTGTCTGACAGTATTTGAGCAAAGCAGAATTTCAGAAAATGAAGCAAATTTTGAGTTGCATCAGACCAGACAGTCTATGGCTGTTCTGTTGGGTGACAAAGCATCTCCTCTCTCAAATATTTGTGTTAGGTAACATCCAAGCCCAGGCTTCATCTTCAAATTTATTCTGCCACTGACATTAGAATTTTCAAAGGAACAAGCACTTCTCTCATCATACACTTTCAATTGCTTGCTATTTGGGATTACCATTTGCAGTAGGGACAGCTTAAAAGGCTGTAAAGATATAAAGATGCCTTCAAGTTGAAAAATACTATGTTACAACATTTTAAATTTCCCTTTATATCATAAAAAAGGAATAATGTTACTCAGCATTAATATTTCCCCATTAAGAAAATTTCTTTTATGAGACAGGATCTCTCATCATCATTTCATACATTTTAAAAATCATTTAAGGAGGAAGTGAGAAGACAGAAAAATCCCAGCAGACTGAGCTCTTCAGGAGCCAGGCTTTCTGCTTATTCCTTCGGTCACCAACTAAATGGAAACTCAATCATTGTCATGATGTAAGTTATAATAGCTACTGTAGAAAGATAAAATAGTACTCATTCTCTGGTTTGAGCCCTGTCTTACTATATATTGTCAGGAATACCTCTTTCATCACCGAAGTCCTAACGTCTACTTTATTATCGCTATATATACTAAAATGCTGAGCCCACACCTAGTATGACTAGTATAAATCTATGAATGATTTTGTAGACAGATGGACTACACTCTCACCTTCATTTTAGCATAAAACCAATGAGGTTGTAAGAACTTATGCATGAGTCATGCAGACATCAGGAATCAGAATTCAGAATCCCTCATAACAGCTGTAATCACGATGATGGAGTTGTTCTGACCACACTATTTGCATGTTCATTATGTGCTACTGCTTTCTATTCGTATGTACCTTTCTGTTGTGTGAAAGGACTATGTTTTAATGAATCTAGATGGAAACACCTTAAGAGGTATTTAGCCATCCATGTGTTATTGTTGAGGAAATTAGAGGGCAGTCTCTTGTCTCTTGCTTATGCAATTGAGAAGGGGATTACCTCAGAAAAGTTCTTAGAAGTAAACTCAGTTATGTTCAGGCAGACCCCAAAAAACTACAAGCATGCATATTTGTAAGGACTGTTGTAGTACTGTTTCTATATGGTGTTATTTTCTTAATAGCAATTTTGATTCTGGGATAATATTCTTTAAAACATGCATACAAAGGTATTTAAACTCCTTCTAAACAATAGCATGGTTGCCTTTCAGACTGAAGCAGAGTATTGTTGATGGAACATTATCTTACCTGTGAGTCTTATGAAAACAGGTGTAATAGTGCTAAATTTACAATCCAAAACTGATACATGACAGATTCAGCCACAGGCATCAGGTTTCTTCTTTTCTCCTCGAAAACATGTGCAGGGCTTCTGTTTTCAGATTAGCACAGCTATTTTGTTTCCATGAGCTTGCAAAAGCTCTCTCATTTTCAACTACGGGAACTGAAGCAAAGAGCTGCACTTGTCAGTTGTTTGCAGGTTTTTGCATAATAAGTGCTTTCTACGTTATTTCAGCCCTTACTCAAGATTAATCATTGTTAAACCAGTTGAACATTTAGAGAAATTTTCCTTTAGTCTAACACAATGAAGATGGGCAGAAATTAAAGAGGAAAAAAAGCATATTGAAAATCTCCATTCACACACCTTTTCTAAGTGCTCAAAAAGCAGTTAAGAAATCAAGTTACCTTTCTGTGACCATTACAGCCTATAATGTCCAACCTTGGACTACAACATTACTTGTGGCAAAAGACATCATGCTAACAGAATCATCTTGCATACGCATTTAATTAATGTAACATTCAGCTCCATGGAATAGCTACTGGAGAAATGAGTCTTAGGTCCTTAAACATACAGAGCTACAGTGCTATATACCTCGCCAGACTTCAGAATGATGTAAGCTTTTTTGTCAGCAGTAGAGCTAATGAAGTTTACTTTCCTGCACATTCACCTCACGACTGAGAACTTTAACTGAAGTTTTGCCTGAGATCTCACTCTTTGGTGGCTTCTCTGGTGCCTAGTAATGCACGACCTCAAGCTGTTGTGTTCCCTTCCATAAGGGCACTTGACGGGGATTCTTCCCTCAAACACCACCTCTTCTGAAGAAACTTGTTTGACCATTTTTATTTATTTTTTACTGCTGCCTCTGACAAATTTGACAGAAATTAGCCAACAGGAGAGAAACAGACGGGATAGGTAATTTAAGAGATACAGACAAAAACTGTTGTGGATAATGGGAATTCATTAGTCTTCTTTCCTTCAGAAGACAGGCTAAAACCATCAGAAAGCAGAACAATTCCTCTAGCATAATGGACAACAATATCTAACATGCCCTATTTCATTTCCTTTTCATTTGCACTCAGCAACATACTGTCAGCTTGACTGCGTAAGTCAATTCTATGACAAAATGAGCACTGACATCCAGATATAAGCCAGTGGCTACATACAACAAAATCCCATGCTCTCTAAAATACCCCTTGAAATGTTAAATACTATTAAAACACACACTTTTCCAGTTATCTGTAGGATTAAAACAGTCTGCCTCTGTTCAGACAAGAACATAGGTGGTTTTTATCATCACTTCCCTGACATAATTGCTATTCAGGCCCATGCAATGTACATTGACGCAGTCTGTACTCCTCCTTTCTGAGGTCATGATCTACTTCATGTTTGTCAGCTGAAAACAACAACAAAAAAAACCATCCTGTGGAGGGACCATGCAGTTCACATGCTACAAAGAAGTACGGCTATATCACTCCTCACGGATCTTAGGAGCCGGGCCTAGAAGCAATACGGCCAGCTGTCACAGTTCTTAAACGTTTGGTTTAATGTTTAAACTGTTAGTTGTCAACCTATGGAGACCAGAGATCGCATCCTAGTCTGCAATGAGCATATGAAATAAAGCAAAATCTTACTCCTTATAGCTTGACACCATCCCTAAATTTGGGGGAGAGAATAATCCAGTAAAACTAGAGTTCTTAACCATGCTTTCGCAGAAAAAGAGTAGCCCTAACCAAGAGTAGCCCTAACCAAACTCCAGACATAAAACTAAGAATAAAGTTGGGCCTACAGGGACACCACCTTTGTCATACAGCGCATAATATGTGTCATGTATTTTTATGTTGTGCAACTGCAATCACAACAACAAAAAGCCAGCTAATATCAGTGGAAAAGCTAAGTGAAAGCTACGGGTGCATGCTGGTAGAAGACACGTCTTTGAGGCACAGAATGGAATGCAAGCTACAAGTTTTCAGTCCTTTTCTGAACACTCATTTTAAGCCCCAGCTTTAAACCTATCCTGGACATGTTTTCCCTAAAGAATGTACACAGAATGGTAACATTGACATCTTCCTTGCAAGAATGTTCTCTGCATGACACACTGTCATTCCAAAGACATAGCTCTCATTCAGAAGGAGTTTTTCATCTGCACAAATATATTTTTCTTGGCTAAGACAATAAATGAGCTATGTAATTGCAAATGAACGTAATTCTGAAGAGTAAGATAGCTACAGTTGTCGTAACAAAAATAACTTGAAAATGGTCCCAAACTGCTCAATCCCTGGAAATCCAGAGAATATATATATTATGTTAACTAGATAACATATGTCCTTCATTTTAACATAATCCTCTTTCATCACCATCCACTGCAGTGTTGTCCAACAAAATAGTTTTAAAGTAATACCATCTGTGTTATCAGCAGGGAAAAAACCATTTGCAAGTTTTCACAGCCCCTTCACTCTGCTCCTGACCTTGACGTATTAGTCTACGCCACCATCCTAAACTTGGCTCACATCAGTTTTGGATTATACTTCAAATTGCATGCAGTTGAATAGAGGCTCAAGTGCGTTATCTTTCAGTTTTAAGTTATTGTGTTTCAGTGCATCAAGATATATCAGATCATGATAGCTTGATACTTGCATGAAGAGAATGATGGCTTTCAGCCACATGAATTATGAATTTCAGAAATTCAGCCAAAAGCAGAAGAAAAATACCTAAAATAAAATCTATATATCTCTTAATGATTATATATTTCTGCTCTACTACTGAAATATCTCTGCATGTTAGAATCAAAAACTTTCTTGTCAGATCGTTGTTTCTGTGGTAAACAATACTCAGCATTATAAAACAAACAATCCAATCCCACCTTGAGGGCATAGTCAAAGACAGGTAAAAATGAGCGAGAAAGCAGAAGTCCATTGGTAACAGCTTTACTGACTTTTACCAGCCTTTCAAATCTGTCCTTCCAAGCTTCCATTAGCTTCAGCAGGGGACTGACATGCCTGGAGAACTTGGATGAAACACTGTAAGGTATCGGGTGAAGAAAGCAGCACCTCTAGTGCACTGTAGATTTGTAAATAACTTACTTCACACCTTCTCTTTAGCCAAACCTTGGTGAGGGGGTGGTCCTGAGTTTGTATATTGTTTGAACTATGATGGTAGCTCTCACATACTGTGCATATTTAGAAAATGAAATAACAAATGGAAAAAATATCAGATACAGTTGGGACTTCAGGTTCATAGTAACAGTATGAACATCTCTATTCTTACCACTGTGCTTTGCTTCAACAGCACTGCATCTTTTACTGTGCTTAATTCAACCACACCTCGTGTTCCACCTCTAAGCTTCAGTTCCCATTCTGCCACAGACTTGCTATGGGACTTTAAGCAATCCCATTTCTATAGCCCTCCAGCATAATAAAGACATAATAGAGAAATATGGAAAACATGGTCCTGTATGTAAAATAGAAGTTACTTTTTCTGAAGTAATGTGAAGTACCATCTTATCTGAGATGCAGATGCTATTTCTGTAGTGATGTAACAGCAAATTTTTAGTGCTAAACTAATTCACAGCCATGACATGATACGCGTAACTATGGTTGCCCAGAGAAAGCAGTGAATTTGGAGGTACTAGTCTTAAATTTAGTAAATCTAAATAAGATTCCAGCATGGACTTGTGTTCAATGAGATTAAAATCACTGATTTGATATGTCTCATTTCATGGAATCATTTAGGTTGGAAAAGACATCTAAGATCATCAAGTCCAACCATTAATCTAGCACTGCCAAGTTTATCACCAAATCATGTCCCTAAGCACCACATCATGTCCCTAAGCACCACATCTACACAGCTTTTGAATACCTCCAGGGATGGTGACTGATTTCCTGGTTTTATAACACATATAAAGTATTTCACGTCCCTCTCTCACATTTATATTTTGTACCTGTAAAAGTCTCACTTAGTGCCTTACAGTTCCCTTTTCAGAGTGTAAGTGCCTTGCATTACTTCTTAGTCTCAACCAATCTGCTTGTTGACACAAATAATGAGAGAATCTTGTGGTTCTCCCCACCCCACGGACCCTGGCCTGGGGAGCAGGGACACTGCACCAGCCTGCTGTGGTGCCACAGAAGTGGACAATTCACAGACAAATTGATTTTATACTTCCAGTGTTCACATAACTTATTGCTGACCCTTCTCTCACCATGTATTCATGTATTTACTTGTGACACCAGCTATGCCCCTTTGCAAAAACAGTAGTGGATGCCCAGTGCCCTTTCTGTTAGGCTCTGAAGCACCTGGCACACAGCAGTGCAAGGCTTAAGCATGTTTTACGAGGGACTTATTTAATACATGCCTTTCACCAAGCATAGAAGAGGGAACAAGTATATGCTGTACAAGTCTTCCTTAACACCTCTGCTTGGCACAAGTAAACAAAGTAAAACAGAAAGCTGCCTGAAGAAAGGACTAATTAGAGACCAGAGAACAAACTGTCTGCATAGGTGTCTTCTTAATGAGCACAGCTTCCTTGCAAACCTTTGCACAGGAGAACTAAGCAATACTGTGTATCTTCACAAGAGGGAATGCCTATACATGTTAACAGGACTAAAAGGGGAGACCGGTACCTGCGCTAACTTGATCTTGATACCACAGGAATTTCAGCAGGGGGCCCCACGCTGTGATCATGAGCCAGTTGGTGCCTACAGACAATGGACGGCCCATGACACTGGATCTCTTCCTAGTTCCCAGCTGTTATTCTACACTGAGAAGAGCTGAAAAACAGGCAACACTTTTCCATGCAATCCATTGCAGCGGAGCAGACTGACTCAGAGGTTTCAACAGGAAAATATCTTACAATGCAAGCCACACTATTAAACAATGTGCCAGTGTAGGCAGTTACAAAAACTGAGGTTCTCATTACTAACTACCTGGTTATAAATGACATGGACAGCAGATAAATTCACTTTTAAGTACAGCATGCATGGTATGTAACCTGGATGTGAATTGTCATATCTGGCAAATACTACAGCACAGATTATAAACAAAAGGTATCAAGAGTAAGAAAGGTTTTGGTGCAAAGCCTACAGCTATTTTTGCCTTACACTGTCTTTGAAGGCTACACCACAGAGACACTTGGCAATACAGAAAACCAAGAGAAGAGAAGTCTGATGTATTGCTTATAGCACATTTAACGAACAGGAAAACACCCTCCCCTCCCCAAACATTAGTAATATTTACCTGATAACATGCTTATTAAGAACCTTTCCTTGAAAGGTTATACTATAATTTGGATTTTTTTTATAGCATATAATCAACACTTGGCTGCATTTTACATGAAACCATGCAATTTGCAAGATTAAATTCTTGTAGTTTTCTGCAATTATTTCTCAACTTCTTTTTAAAGTACGTTTACTTTTATTTTCCCCATTTTCAAATTGTTTTCTCCTATACCGATAGCGTATGGGAGTAGTCCAAAAAAATAGGACTAGCAATAAACTCCACAAGCCAATTTCTGAGCTAGATCAAACATTAAAGAACTGAATTTATAAGATAACTCAATATGTTCACCCATTTACTTGGTTCTCACCTAGGAGAAAACAAGAGATTTTAAAATGCCATGAGTGTCTGAGCCTGACCTGGAAGGCTGCTTTATGCTGCGCATGTCCATATTTATTGTCAGCTCTCTAATGGTGTGAGTTTTTGCCCTTAAGAATTAGTATGCATGGAGACAATCTAGGGAGCATGCTGTCCTTGCAGTTAGGATGCAGGCAGACAGATGGGATGCAGTTATGTAGTAAAGTGAATGGAAGATGGATTGTCATTCTTCATTACAAATTTAGATTCTCTTGTCAGTTTAAATCACAACTCCGTCTGGGGAGTGTGTTCACAGCAGCTTATCAGGGGTACAGTTGTGTGAGTACTACTCACACTGATAGGAAACGCCTTGTTATATTCGTAGCTACTTTTGAACAGTTACTGACCCAGATGATGGGTTCCAGAGCGGAGACAGCATCACTGAGCCATATGGTGGTACTGCTCAGAATATTATTTCATTAGTCACCACCCAGGAAGGAGCACCAGCTCGGAGAAACAGATGCTACAAGCTGCAATAGTGGTGACAATACAATGCCAGGCACTGCGTAAGTCACCAGAAGTGGGAGAATGTGCCTCATAGGCACATTTCTATATCTGCATCTTGTCTTGTCTGTCCTCACCCTTATTTCTTCTTAGCACAAGCTAAGTTATTTGAGCTGCAGCAGGAGAGTCTTGGGACAGCAAACAGGACAGCGCTGCCTCAAGACTCATTTTACTGCAGCTCCTCTAAAAATGGCTTTTAGTCTTATTTAAGCCTTTTGAAGGGTGGTTAAATAGGCACTTGTGGCACAGTGCACAGAACTTATAATATTTACTGTACTTTCAACTTATTCACCAACTTCTCTTAGATATTGACAAGACCACTGTGATGGACAGTTTGTCCTGGAGATGCAGAGGAAGATGGCAGTTATGAACTCTGACAAGTGACCAGAAAGGACCCAAAGTGAATTTGTCTCATCTTTTGCATATACTAGGTTGCTGTCCTCTCTTCTCAGGTTATACTTTCAGTGTTTTTAATGAGTACATCCCCACGCCCATGCCAACATGGGTACAGAGGATACAATAGCCTTCATGGGCCAAAGTTCCCCATTGCTTAGTTGTACAAGTCACCCCAGTTTCCACAAGTTTCATTAAGACAAAAACTCACACAAAACCTCATGACACCAGGAAGTTAATTGGAAGCACATCTATGCAAGCACTGATAATCACTCCTGACAAGATGCCCATACTTAGATGCCTGCAGAACCAAGGTCAAAGATGGCAAATTAGAATTATATATGCAGAAGCTCAGTCATCTCAAAGCAGCTAAACATTTCCACCACTTGGAATATTATTATTTATTTTTGCTATTAAGAAGCCTGTTTAGTTCCAGCTGGGCCTATCGCTCAGGATGCTATGTATGAAGATGTAAGAACCTAAGTTCAAGACCCCAGGTCTGTGCCTCCCTGCCAAGAGGCTTTGAGAATGACTGAGGTCTGTACTCAGGCTACCAAACACAAGCTCCTCTCCTGGGTGCTATGACTGGTTTTGTAGTGCCCCTAAGGAGCCAGAATTCAACAGGCTTGGGCAAAGTGCATCCAAATTGCCATCATGGCACCAGTTTTGAGGCCTGAGAAAGGCACAAAGCAGGTGGTATGTATACAGCCTTTAAGATTGTCCACGATATATAGTTTCATATAAAAGTTAATTCAACATTTAAATGTCTGTAACTCTAGTTGTCTTCTATTTGCACTGTAACAAACCCCAAAAGAGTATCCACATTGGAGGCCAAGCACTTTTATGAAGATGATTTTACAAATTCTACACAAAATCAAACATATTGTGTAAATGTATTGTTCAGAAGCCACAAAACAGGGGTAAATCCAAAACCTAACGAACCCTATTGAAAACCTATTCTTGCCTTTCATTAGGACAGGGAATATCAGATTGAGCTAAACCCAGGCCATACCACTGGACTACTAAAATGTTAAATCAGCCAAGACCTGAAGGCATCTCCCTGTCTAAAAGAAAGAAGAAAAAAAAGTCAGTCTTTTCTCTCCTATCCCTAGTGAAATTCTAGCGTTTACAGGACTCTCTCATGCATACATTTGCTGAAATACATCACCTAAATCCAGGCTCCTAGCATACCTTTGCCAACTTCTGTTTTCATAATCGTTAACCACCCCCCAACTCTCCCTTAGTTCCCTTTTCTGGGATAGCTTTAAAGACATTTATTTCCACAGCCTGTTTTCTGTTTCATTAAGTTTAGCCAGTGAGGATGCAGCTATGACGGATTTGAGCTATCTCAGGGTACAATAGTTTAATGCCTCAATTATCTCTCCGACTGACCAGTTCCATTTGCTAAGATCGTCAAGATCACTATGGAGACATGAGCAAAAGCTCTGCCAAAGAGCTGGCAGATTGATTATTTACACATTTTTAGAGATGCATTTGTCATGAGACCTCAGTTTGAAGATCTCAAACTTAGCCCAAGGGGACCTCCTGCTGGCTTTACATCTCCACAAAACAAATAGAAACACTTCATATTTGTGGAAACAGCTCTATTTCAATAAATTCCAGTCTGCTTTAGCTAGAGTACGGTATTACTTTCAAATGGTACTTGCAAGCTGTCTCTGAACTAAGCATACGTAAGAGAGCTACCCATTCCGATGACAACTGAGATCTCCCGTCTTCCCACTAGGCGATCTGCCCCAATTTACAGCTACTACCCTGTTGTGCCCTGTTGCTGTTGACATATAGCACAAGAGGCATGCAAACACATTGCCTCACACACACTGGTCTCATCTGTGATCTCCTTACATCCTATAAGCTTAACACCGGGGCTAGTCAGTAACTGGATCCAAGAATCACAAGACAAATCCAGTTGGCAGTGATAGTTACAGCTGGGAATTCAGTCAGGAAGGGTTTCTTGCACTCTTTCACAGAATGGCTTGGCTCACAAGCTTTACCATATTGCCTCGTGGGGTACATGTCAGTCCTATACCCAATCAAGAACCATGCAACAAATGATTGCACAGGAATAAATACCACAAGCAAACTAAGTCACTAGTGGTATTTGATCCAATAAATATTCTGCCTACTTTGAGAGAAGCATAATTTATCACTGAAAGAACTGGAACAGAAGGAATAGTGCTATTTACTAAACTAAAAACACTGACTGTAACATCCTGGGTTTTCCTTCTCAGCCTCTGAACCACACTGAAATGTGCTTTGTTTGCAAGACCTGATGAAATCATAGCTCCAGATGGGATAGCTCAGAGTTGCTGTATCCAATACAGAAGCTTGTACTAAAAGTGCTTATTTCTGAATCCTGCAACAAAGAGACGTAAATATTTGTTTTTGTGTGAATTTGTGCTATGAAGACTTCCCCAGGGGAATCCCACCTGCACTGACATAAACAACAAGTTTCTCACTGACTGAAGTGGGCAGAATATCAATCTTTACTTTGCAATGGCATACAGAAAAACCACTCTGAGTTCGTAGGGTTGGTACTGTGGTGTGTTTTTTATTACTTGCTTTACTCTGATGTCTGAACACCTCTGAACTATACCTGAATTTCAGGGTGTCTTGACACATTTTTGAGCCAAGAAATGACCTTTTACAGATGACAGTCAAAAAGAAAATGTTACAGGTTCTGTAATGGTTTGCAACAGCAGTAAATTAAGGCACATCTTTGGCAACCTAGTACTCATTTTATTTTTTATCACTACATTTAAGTCTTGCAGAGATGAGGAATCACACATTCATTTTGGTTTCCGGATTCTCACATATTATAAAAATATTTTAGTATCTTTTGTTTGAAAAGTATAAATCCAATAAAGAATGTATTTACTTCTGGATTCAGCTGCAGAGATAAAACGTCATTTTTCAAATTTGCTGAGGAAGAAAGGAAACAATTTCACAAAAGCAAATTTAGTGCAAATCAAACAAAACTCAAGCAGAAAAATAATTTATCAGCTTATCCTCATAATGAAAAAAGAAGGAAAAAAGATGGAAATGCACATTTTTGGCAGCGTAACAGCATTAGCTAGAGTCCATCAAATAATCAGTTGGCAGTAGCAAGCCTTTGATTCAACTTCTTCACTATGAACGAGTTTTGCATTGCAAAGCAGGCTTGTATTGTGTAACAATGTTTTCACTCCATTTTTTTCTGAAATATCTCAAAATGAGCTGGGCTTGCTGGACTAAAATGCTGATGGAGAAGGGCAAAATAAAAGGGGAGACTTTCAAAGGCACAAATCGAAGTTAAGCATCCAGCTCCTTACTTTCAGGATGACTTTCAATAGGAACCAAATATTTGGCTACTAGTCACATAGGAGAAAGAATTTGTAACAGAGTAAAGCATAGCTAAAAGTTATCTTCTTGCAGTTGTGGTAGCTCTTGCCATGTACATCAGGAGGTGGTCTGGTCATGCTGTTTTGGTTGGACAGTGAGATTATTCTAAATTCCTTCTCAGCTACTTGCCCTGTCCCTTGCTGTTGCTGCAGAATGACACCCCATGAAATCACACCTTAATGTTTTCCTGACAAAATGAGCCACTTAAAAAACCCACACCATCAAAAACATTTCTGTCAATACAATTATACTGGAAGATTTATGTTTGATAGCAGCATCATGTAGGTGTGCTGGCATCTGCATCTAAGAGGAAAAATGCCTCCAGCAGGGAATGTTAATAAGCAGACAAACCACGTTGGAGAATAAATTCTTCAAGCTGGCCCGAGAAAAAGCACACCCAAATACAGTTTTATGGCCACACAGCTGCTCCCAGGCCAGCAGAAAGTTCCAGAAACTTCCATTCCAGACCAGAATGCAGTCAGAGCTGTGTGCAAAGAAGTCAAACAGTCTCCAAGTCCAAAAAGAGAGCTGGAAAACTTCAGACACTCAGGTAAGAAAATAAAAAAAAAATCCCCCTTTCTTTCAATCATTCATTAGAGAGTTCATTCATTACTACAAAGGACAACTCCTACAACAAGATATTATCAAAGCTGAATTCATAGCTCCCCTTCAGAACAGCATGCTTGATGAAACAAAATGTATGCTTTTCTGTATTTATCTGGATCTACTTATATTTTCATTTTAGAACCATTTGATTTTTGTGTGGTGACTTTAAAAAAAAGCCTGCTTTTCATTTTTGATTGTGGTGACAATAGTTCATGTTATGACACAAACTAAAAACCTTTCAAAAAAGTTCTATTAATAAAAATCCTTACCAGTAATAAAGCAGATAACCACTAAAATTTAGAAAGAAAGCCAACTTTCCAGCAAAGATTTGGAAGCAAGCCAGTAAGCAGTGTAAATACCAGCACATTTAGCTGTTTCCCCTGTCCCTCAAAGTCCATCCCATGAAGCCGCCCTATCTCAAGACCAGGTACAATGTCTTGCAAATACCGATTGCTTCTCACTCTTAAGTATCTCAATCCACACCCCTTCATCTTCCTGCAAGCACATGTTTTTAAAAGAGAATGTCTGACCTACAGAAGCCTGACGGGGAGGTGCTCAGAGCTAACTACATGGATTACTTGAGCCAAATGCCAAATCTACTTTGAAATGTATTTCAGTGCTCCCCTTGGTTTGAGAAAGCACTTGCAAAGATTATGAGATGTTTCTGTTGTATTCCCTTATCACAGGCCCTGAAACACAATTCCTGGTTATATCAAAATATCCCTCTTTGTCTCTTAGAATAGGGGCAAAAATGCAAATGTTTTCATCTGCAAAATATCTCAACTGGATTATAAAAAAGGAAAATCCTTACAGAAAACAATCCAGCACTAGAAACAGAAAATCTGTCATTTGACTTATGTTCTTTTTCAATGATGAATTAACTTCATATCACGAAAATGAAGATAAACTTGAAGTATGAATATAGCAATTAAATTTCAAAGTGAAAAAGTTTGTAAACTGCTAAACATCAAGCGATTCACCTCAGTTTCACAGAATTCACAAAATCCTCATAATGATAATCTTAACAAAAAACTAATAATAAAGGAAAATTAACTATGAATTGACTCATTTAATTCTATAATGTTAGTGACATACATTAGTAATGTTTTTTCCCCACTATGTCATGTTAGGTTAATAGTTTTGGTTATGCAAAAATAAAAATGATGCAAGTTATTTGAGCACAGCCCAGATTTCAGAGATCATAGTTGGATTTCTTCATCCTTTACACCTATTTTACTAATACTTACCAAAAATCAGCATGCCCAGCCTACTAAAGAAAATATTAAAAACTAGCGCAAGAAATAAGGGAATAAGAAGCTTACACTGAGAATGCAGTAAGAGTGGCTAAAAGAGTCAAGGAGGGGCTTGTGTGGCGAAAGGAAAGGAAGACAGATTCTAGCCAAGCTCACAGCCCTCAACTCAAGGCACTTGGCTCAGAGCAGTCACAGAAGAGCCCTGACCTGCTCCGGCTGAGCTCCACAGAAAATCCCTCCAGCACTTCTGCTCGGGTCCCACCTGCCACAGACAGCAGCAGCCACTGCATTTTCTATTTCCCCAGAATGCAGAGCATATCAGCTCTCCTCCTGGCCACGCTGAAGGATACATATTGCTTCGTTCACCATCTCATTCACAACGCATACAAAAGCAGGTGTGGCTCCAAGTGGTCCTAACCATTGTCTGCGCTGCAGCAAGGAAAAGCCTCAGCAAAACCTGCAGCCATTAGGTGTGTCAGCAGGGAGAATGCAGGCTTAGTAAACGGATCAAGAACAGCATACTGCAGTGCCTTAACATTTACTTTTTTTGTCTTATCAGTGCTAGGATTTAAGGTTGAACAAAAGTATCCTATATCAGGTCACAAAACAAGAGCCTGGGAGACAGAGGAAGCCAGCATAAATTAAGTTTAAATCAGAGCCACCTAAGCTAAAGACTTTTTGAGCCTAACAGGTACAATCCCCTTTGAACCTAACAAATTTTCATCTAGTGATTTATAGTCTAGTATTTACAGAAAGCCCTTCTGAAATTAATAGAAAGCTATTCCTGCCAAAGGGGTAAGAGACAGCTTTTTACGTGGTCCACTAAAATATCTGTAAATCTTTCTCTTCAGAAACAAGAGCAATAAAGACAGATTGTGCATGCTTTTTTTTTTTTTAAAAAAAAAAAACAGGTAATTTAAATCTCCACAGGAAGGTGGTTTTCCACCCACCCCCCCCCCCCCCCCAAAAAAAGAAGGCTCTTTCTACTGGCATTAGCTTCTTCAATCAATACAAACACATCACCTGTTCTATAAATAATGTAGTTCACAGCAGCAAGTAATGGGAAAGGAACAAAAATTTCTCAGGAAACAAATGAGAGGATAAAAGCTAGCTTTTCGATAACAGTGACGGAATTTGTAATACAGACTGGTTGTCACTGAACTCTTGCTTTCAGACTCATCGGCTGAATCCACGTCATTTTAAACGTATATTGATAATTACTTCTGCTTCCTGTCAGTATACGACTAATTTCTACCGAGCTGGAAACACGATTTACCAGTCTGACACTGATGCACATGGCACAGTTCCAGCCAGGAATGGACGCACTTGCTCTCTCGTGACTTCTTAGCAACAGAACCAACCTGGTCTTGAAGGTCAGACGGACACTGTGCCATGCCGTTAGGACAGCAGCTTCCCCAAGCACTGCAGAAGCATTTGCAAGCATACAACAACAAGGAAGGAGAGCTAAAAATACACTGGTGTGTTTGATGCTCACTTCAGGGTAGCCTTATACCATCTTACCAAAAAATGCAAGAGATACTGTACAAGGGTAGGCTGGTGTTAACACCTCACCCAGTGGGGTTCCTGAATCAAACGTGTTCAAATGAATGAGATTTACCCAGGCAAGTTGGGATAGCAGAATCAGGCCCATTTAAGGATGAAAGTAGAATTATTACAAGGTTATTTTTCAATGGTATTATCATTTCATGTGTAACCAAATGGAAATTTAGTGTCTCTATATTAATAGAAAAGCTCCTACAAAATGTATGCGTCACTCTGCAAACCGGCAATTTTGACTGAAGATACAGCAAAAATGACCCAAGAGTCTGTCTGAAATAACTGCTGAAGACGCATCAAAGCTGAGCCAGCTGTGCTATTTGTTAACTACAAAATACAACAGCAGACTCATTATTCTGATTGCTTATAGAAATATGAAGAATATTTTTTTTAAATAATAAAAAAAGCATTATTACTATGCATATCAAAGAACATGAAAACCTAAGTCACTTTTCCATACGTAAGATGCTTCCCCAAGCTACTCGAAAGCAAAATAAACCCAAGTAAAAAAAATTATGGAAACCACTTTTCTCAGATATAAGCACTATATGACAAAAGTGACTCTTTAGAGGGCTGTCTGCACTTACTTTTATTGCTTATATTGAGTTATATGGACTACTGTTAGGACAGTAAATTAGAGCACCTTTTTTACCCCCCAAAAAAGTGAGGTTTTGAGGCAACCTCCCAGTAGAACAAGTAAACCTAATTAGTTTAAAAATGAAATATGATAAATTTATGAATGGTATTACATGTCACAAGTTCCCCTAACAAGAGGAACCTGGATTTAATCACAGCAGAATCTCCTTTTGATCCTGCATCGCTAAGCAAGCGGGGACTTATTTCTCATCATGTCTGCAGAGCACCACAGATGCTACTCAGTACTTCCCATGTCATAGAAAATAGTAATAATGCTGGTTTACTGCAGGCTAACAGAATGGTAAACCTCTTCTGGAGAGCTGGGTGAGGGTGTTTCTGGACTGCACAAACTATTCACCTTTTCAGTGGTCTTTCCTAAGTTTTTACTAGATAGTCTACAGTCACCACTCTCAGGCTGGTTTTCAACCATAAAGCCTGAAAATCACACTGATTCTTGTAAGCAATATTATGCTTACACATAGGTAATTTCAGAAAGTTTTATAAATCCTTTGGAGATTATGATCTATATAAACATCAGTGCCACAGGACAGCATGACAGGGTGTTAGTTGGCTTAGTATTGTAAGCAACTTCTTGACTCACTGGAATCTACTAGGCTTGCCAGCTACAGAAATTCTCACTATTATCAAACAACCGCAAAATGTCTACAATGAATGTTTAGTGAAGTGTGACAGAAAATTCAAATTCTTCTCTTCTGCACCTGTATCAATGTTCCTATTAGAGATTTTTGTTTTCCAACTCATATGTCCAGCTCCAACTAATTATCAGTCATACTGTAAAAAAAAAAAGGCACTAAAAGGATGACACACATCTTCATCCACTGATGGAGTCAAACTATATTCAGGCTATTCAAGCAAATGTATAATACCATACTGTTTTGATACTTCAGCTCCACTGAGACCTGGGTCTTAGCTTTGTTGTTTTTAGTTAAAATTCCCAGTCTGGAACACGCTTACATATTGAATAGCTACATTAAACAACTTACCTCTTTTTAGAGGCTTAAGCCTTAAACTTCCCCACTCTCCAGAGATGAGGGCAAACACTTCTGCAAATCAATTTAGCAGCAAGGAGGGGAGATAGTTCACTTGATTTGTTAATTGCGAATCTTACTGTTTAAAAACAAACAAAAAAACCTTTGACACTAAATTAAATGAAGTAGGATGGGTCAAGCCTTTTGTGACTGTCAACCTAATCAGAAACTGTGAATATAGAATGAACCCTCTAACTTAACATGCTAAGTGAATAGATAAAATCCAACCCTACAAATATGAACTTTGATTTATATGTAAAATTCTTTACTATCAGTCATCCTAAATTCCCATAATGTTTCACATACTCAGGTAAAATATGAGAAAGCTCAAACATTTTCAGTTCTATGAGACAGGAAAGATGTTATTTGTGTATGTGAATTTGTGGTACCTCTGTTACAACATATTCATTATTTATTGTTTGGTGACCCTACCTGTGCTGCAGGTAACTATGGTTGCAAAGAATTGCAATTGTCTTTCACCTTCCAAGGGCTTTCTTAAAAAGTTGTGTGCTATTCATCCCCTTGAATACCTTATAATCATGATAGGAGATCTTTGATTGCCTATAAACAAGGAAATAGAGTGAATTAATCTCTTAGGCTTTCTTTTCAAACAATTTTCCCTCTATTAATGCCATCTAACTGACTTCTTAGTAACCTGGAAAACTTTTAGTGGGGGTGTGGTTTTTTGGGGGGGGGGGGGGGGGGGGTGAGAGGGAGGGGGGTGTGTGGAAATACTGCTTAGAGAACAATGACTGGAATCACTTTACCTGGTATGCAATTCCCATAAGACCATACTACTGTTTCTGCACAAAAATTCTTATGACTAGAAAAACAATGGGGTAAACCATGTTTCTGTATAAAAAGCTACTTCTGATATAAGGGGGATAAGATTTCTCCATGAAAAGAGAGATCTGCGCCTGAACAAATTCACCATTTTGCCCAGAGGGAGAACTTCAGTCATTTACACCATGAATAAGAGTGTTGGCTGGCAGAAAGAGCAAACTGTACACTGGATCAAATTTTCACATACTTGCAAAACTATCAGCTTTCATATTAAGTGAAAATTGGTAGTTTTATATAGCTCTGTTTTCAATATTCTCAATCACCATCAGGCCAGGGACTAGAAATCCCAAGGTCAAGAATAAGCCTAAGTTTCAGAGTCAAAAGTTCAGAATGACCTTTTACAAAAATAGTCATCTTTTCACTAGTCCCTCTAGGTCTCCTGGAGTTACACTATTTTTTCAGAGTGAACCACTTTAACACTTCAGATTAAGAGGTCATATAACAGCTCTGTTAAATAAAATTAGCCGTTACAGGTGGAAATGCTTTTCTTCGCACTAAGTCTCCTAAATCTTTGAAAACTAAACCAAGAGGAAGCTAAAGCAAGAATATAACTACACCATTTATCTGACTTAAGAGTTTGCTAAAAATTAATTTGCATCTATTCCTAGTAACCTAAAACATTCTGCATTAATTGTGGCCTGCTTATAAAGCAACTGACACATTCCTCTTGAAAGATGTGTGTCTAGGCCTTACACAGAGATCCTGATCCGTGACTAGGACTCCTCAATATTAGGACAACAGTATTCATCATAATACAAATACCCTCAACTCAACAAAAGACTCTAGCTGACTGAGTTTAAATCATTTCATGTTATGGTCACCTCCATCAGTACAGTTTGTAGGACAAAAGAAATACGGAGTTGAACAACCAACATTGACTTTAGCAAGCCTTCAGTAAGACTCTCATAGGTTACAAAATACCTCATTTTGAGCTGTATTTTTTTTTTTATTTGATTTGTGTTCATCTGAAAGTGTTATCTGTTAACAGTTGTGTTTTTGAACTACAGCAATAATGATTTTTTTTTGACCAGTGATTGTTTGAGGCTTTTCTCTTTGGGTATACCTAGTAATTATTTCTTTATAGAGGCTGAAAGAGATGCAATTGCACCCCTGCATGCTGCAGTAATTTCTACCACAAAAGTCAATCCATAACACCAGGAAGAGAGTAAATGAAGGTCTGCATAAGATAAAAGTACATGTCATTCTTATTATAACCTCCTTGTTTATCCTACATGTTTCCTTCTGTCATGTACTAGCTTTTTAAGCTCCATCAGCACATTCTTAATATGTGCTTACAGGTAGCCATAGCAAAATAGAATTGAACTACTGTTCAACTGGGGTGTTTTCCCACAGCAATAACATTTTTTTCTCTGCGGAGACCCCTTTAGTTGGTGTTTTCACATACTCTAGTTGAAGTTTATCACCATCAATACCTGCAAAAATAGTTAAGAACACAATACAAAGAACCAAACACAATATGTAGCCAACTCTTTACCTCCCTTCACTTTACTCCTTTCCCTCAAAATAAAATAATGAAAAAATAATATTGAGATCAAACTCTTCTTGACAGATCATTACCACTTGACCAAAAAGTTAGCAGAAGAACAAACTAATAACATCTGGCACAGTACAGGACTTTGATACCTAGAAATTAGTTTGCTACTTTGCTGGTTTCCCGTCCTGAGAAAGGACTGTGAATTCTAAGTGAAGCTGCCAAATGCCCAGGTAGTCAGAGCACAGGCATGAGCAGTGCAAGAGTTCACAGTTCAAACATAGACTAAAAGACACCAAAATTCTGAATATTCAAATACATCTGTCTAGAGTAAGGGAAGAGCAAATACTGAGACAAGATCTTAACCTCTAAACCTTAGTGCTCTCTGCATCAAAGGTCTCCTATTTGTCCAGAAGACAACAGCAAAGAACTCATCTGGGAGACTGGACACAGTTTCTTTCAAAGAGCCCCAAGCAAGGCAGATTGTTTCTGGGCCACAGGAAATGTCATAGCAAATCCAAGGCTCTCCTTCAGTAAAGGAAATTCAAATGCATATAAGCCCATTTATTCTTGGGAGAGACAGTCTTAACTTCCAGTGCTGAAGTGGATTTCTTGTGCAGAAAACAAATACAAAAATTTTTGTAGAATGGAAGTCAAAGAATCTACACAAGAAAAATAAATTTCATGGCAAAAGGCAAATTGCTCTTTTGAAGCAAAGCCATGATTCTGTTCCTTGTTCTCCATTTTAGCTAGTGACCTGAGAAAAAAGGCAAGAACCAGCCAGCACAATACCTCTATCTCCCTCCCTTCTCTTCTCCAAGTTTCCTGAATACTTTACAGTTGTGATGCATGCTGAAAAGAGAAGCAGGAAATGTTTATCTGAGCCAGGAACAGCCTGTCTCACACTTCTGAAAGACAAGAATCTTCTAGACAGAAAAGGAGTTTGAATCTGGGTCCCCTTTCTCTTCCCTGAGCACTCTTACCTTTGTTACTTGTAAAGCAAAATAAACAAACAACAAACTGGAATGACACCACCTATACTGCTAAAGAAAGCGGCAATCATTCCTTGTATTTTTAGTTCATAAATTTTCCCAGGACGATCTCCTTAAGGAAGCTGTAGAAGTGAATGCTGAGTTCCAGGATCTCAACCGAGCTTAGGGCTGAGCTGCACGTTCCTGTCCCACTGAGGCATTTGTGGATATGAGCAAAGAACAATTTCCAGATGCTTGGCAAAATAAAATGCTTGGGCATTCCAACAGTTCATCTACCCTCAAGAAGGAGCAGCAAGGGGTCTTAGGCAAAACATTAAATGCCTAAGTCTCACACTCAAGTCCCTTTTAGCATATATCATCAAATGTCCAGATAGATATTCTTCATCCCTAAATTTTAAGATCCAATAGAAGGGGGGTTAACTGTAGAACTGAAGGTCACTGCCTACTGACTTTTGCTATTTTACCTGTTCTACAGCATAAGGAGGTGTCCTGGTTCCAGTTAGGACAGAGTTAATTTTCCCTCATAGTAGCTGGTAGGGTGCTATGTTTTGGATTAGGATGAGAAGAGCGCTGATAACATGCTGATGTTTTAATTGTTGCAGAGCAGTGCTTACAACAGGCCAAGGACTTTTCGGCTTCTTGCTCTGTCCTGCCAGCGAGCAGGCTGGGGGTGCAGCAGGAGCTGGGAGGGGACAGACCCAGGACAGCTGACCCAAACTGGCCAAAGGGGTATTCCATACCATCTGGCGTCATGCTAAACAATATATAGGGGTGGCTGGCCGGGGTGGGGGGGCAGCTGCTCGGGGATAGGCTGGGCATCGGTCAGCGGGTGGTGAGCAATTGCATTGTGCATCACTTGTTTTCTTACACATTATTATTATTAATACTATTATCATTATCACTATTATTATTGTTATTATTATATTCCTGTCTTAATAAACTGTCTTTATCTCAACTCACCGGCTTCACTTTCCCGTTTCTCTCCCCCATCCCAGAGAGGGAGGGGGGAGGGTGAGCGAACGGCTGTGTGGTGTTTAGCTGCCAGCCGGGTTAAACCACAACAGGAGGTAACTCAATTTTTGCACAGCTGCACTGTTGTTATGATGGTTTCTACTTGTGTTAAATGAGGTGCTGATAGCAACAACTTGTAGAGTACATAAAACTCTTCAAAGGTGTTTGTTAGCAAAGTTTCAGCTTTGGTTACAGCCCTGGGCGTTTAGCCATCTGAAATCCATCAGCTACACCAGCTTAATGCTTTTTTGTAACTATCTTCTCTCTGGTCTGTAATACTTGGAAATATTTTAACTTCAATGTTTATGCTGCAAAAGGAAGGTTTCCATTTTCCCATTCAATCAGGGCTGACACGCTTCTTTGAGAAACTCTTTCCAACAGCACCAGAACATCAAGGTGAGGCTCCTCCACCTTTTGTATCTTTTTCCATCAGCGAAGAGGGAACCTGAGCAAGCAGATTACATAGAGCTACCTTAACTGAATTCTTCTTTTTGATGTAAAATGAAAGGATAGTAGATTCTTCTCAAATCAACCCTTAAAAGCTGCACTTTGATGTATCATTTTGATTTAGTACAAGCAACTTCAGACATGGAGAGAAGAAAGCGAGTGAAGTTTCTCATTTGCGGTATTACAGGAAAGAAATGCTGTATCATGACAACTTCATGGCGTATCAGCACATTATGTTGCTGTATCACAAAGATTGTAACACCATGCTGGAGGTCTAGTACATGCTGAAGCCTGAATGCAAACATCCATCACAGCCAGAGAAATAGCACAACGTGTGTCTGTCTATGCAGTGATGCCTTCATCCAAACAGTCCAGTACAGAGCTAACGTTGACACACTGCTTACGAAAAAGGTCTTGCCTGCAAGTCAGGATCTATTGTACAAAACAACATTCTCATTTTAGTGGAAATTTGCCAAATAAACGACTTTATCCCTAAATCTACTTAGACAGAATAGACCATTTTGAGAATAGCACTATTAAAATGCTCTGTGCTCTAGAGTCATCTAGGACAGGTTTTGCTTATTCAAAGCTTCACTGTGACTAACACCTCAAGTTTAGTTTTTATTTTTGTCCTGTCCTTAATATCACATAAATGACTGAATGAACCAGGTTTACTATGAAAATCATTCAGCCTTCTATTTACACATAGCACACCTTGGTTTTCCCTGGTGACACTGCTGACACCCTGCTCTGACTTCTGCCTTTAGCAGACTTCTTGCTTATAAGAATACTATTTAGTCTGTTAGCTCAGTATGTTTGTAGATATTACCGAATGTTAAAAGCATTTTTTGCAATGCTGACCTTAGTTTTCTTGTAGAAAAACAGACATACTTCTCAGATAATGAGGTATCCATTAACACTTTTAGCATCAGAAGTCTGCAATTCAAGAACTGTACTACTGGACACTAGAGAACAAGTACCCAATAAATGGATGCAAAGACAAATGAGGAGAACTAGGCAGAAAAGTTTTTGTTCCTTGTTAAGAGCTGAAATCCATCACCTTTTCCCAGCTTTTGTATCTAGCTTCAGCAAAGAGGAGGTACACTGGGTGTACAAACAGGGAGTTGTTTGTAATTGCTACAGCTTTATTTCATCTCCCTTCAAAGTTGCATTCTGACATAACGCTAAGGAGAAACCACATACTGGAAAAGCTCCCTACAGATTCCCCAGGACACACAGACTAGAAAGACTGTATAAAATTGAGTAAGATGCATTCAGTATATATATAACTGAATACAGATTTCAGTTCTCATAGCCTCAATTTATCCTATCGGCTCGGATAAGCCGCTCAAAATCATAACAACTTCATTTTTTCTCCAGATAACATCTCTTCACCCGTACCCTTCTTTAGGAAGGCATTTACAGCACTGAAACCCAATGTTATCTCATCTTTGGGAAGAAACAGGAAGCTTGGCAGATACTACCACCACATATCACCAACTCTCTCCATTTGAATAATGAGAAGTATCTTTTCATAGCTAGGAAAGAATGAAATGCTAAGTTTCTCCAAGATTTTTCTTTCTTGACATATTTGGAGGGCTCTCTTTATGCCTTTTGGTCTTTTCCAGTGAACTAATACTCCATGCTTTCTACTTATTTTTCAGCGTCTTTTCAGGCGTATCATCTCTAAATATCCCATGCCTCCAAAGTTAATTCAGCATCCCTTTTCAGGGATGGGGCATTTTTCCTACATGAAAAGCTCAGATCCTGAGAATTACCAGAACACTGTCCCACAGAAACAGCAGAATGTGAGGAGTGCCCCGTGTCCCTGTCTTGCTCTAAGGAAACAATATCTTACCTTGGGAAAGAGGGTGATGGGAAGAGAGTATAGTTCTGGCTGAACTGTACTATGAGGAAACCGCAAGAGAATCTGAAAGCTCAAACTGGTTCACCCCTGTATGGTTAGGGTACTTCAGTGTGTGTGGTTTCAACAGCTCTGAGCTGCTGTTGCTCGAGAGGTAATATTCCATTTACATCCAAGCTATAAAGAGTTGGCAATAATCCCCTCAGTTACAACAGTTAGGGACTTTGGCAGATATTCTTCCATCTAATGCAGAAAGATCAATATTTTTGTACTGGTTTTGTGATTTTTAGTATTGCAAAGAAAGCATTTTAAATGTCTGTCTATTGCCCAAGTGAATTAGGGAATAATACTGGACCACCCTACAAGTGTAGCTAGATAGTTGTCATTTTTCAGTATTTTCCCTCAACTAGTCTCTTAGGAAAATGTGTGAATGATAATAGATCATTTTTGTTGCAAGTAATTCAAACCATATTCACAAGCCTTAATTTAAACATATCCAGCATGAATCCAGCTGGAGCTCCCCAAAGCAACTTACAAGTCATTCAACCACTGTGAAGTCCAGGAAACATTTGTAGTGGCAGACAAATATAATAGAAACTCTGTAAACTTTTACTGATAGCTAAGTTTCAGAAGAGACGGAAGTGAAAGAAGCACACCTTAAGGAATGACAGAATGAAGGCACCTGGTAAGATCCGTCATGAAAACCTACCAATTTAGGAAAAAAATTCTGCTTGCCTGCCTTTAGCAGATGAAGGTGTAAAAAGAAAATATATATTTGCACATCAGTAAGAATTATACCTTGTAAGAAATAGTACTTGCAGACTGTGAAAGGAGAGTTAACAGTAAGATACCTATTTCCAGAGGATGAGGAAGGAACCCCCTATTTTATTTTATTTTTTTTTTACCCAAAGACCATGCTCTTGGACACAGCTGAAAACAGGGAACACCTAGAGTAATCCATTGTGATTTCCCACTGAATTCCTTGCAGAGTTGTCCCATCTCTGGAAGGAGACTCACACTTGATACAGTTTCTCGGCAAGAACAGTTGGGGTTTTCTCATCATTCATTTCCTTTTCCTATCCAAAGGTTAAACCAGAGAAATGAGGGCACATTTTCCTCCCAAGAGAAGTTCTTTCCCTTCAGTATCTGTTATCACAAGGCTCCCACTAATTTTAGCTAGCCTACTCTGAGTGTCTATTGAGTAGTCCTATAGGAACCGGTCTTTTCTCTTGAGAGGCAGGCCACCTCAGTCCACAGAAACATTTCTATAGGACATTCTTCTGGAGATGCTGCTGAGGAGCTAGTGACAGCAAGAAGCCAGATGTAGCCCCAAGAAGTATTCATAATGTTACATTCTACAGGAAAACTCCTTGCCCAGCCCAATCAATAGAAGAACATAGCACAGCAAAATTGGAATGGAAATTCTGCAGAATTGTACTTGTAGAGCATTGTTCCCTTATGTGGGAATTGCTGGCAAAGGAGACCATATTTCACATGTTTTTCTGAAGTACTGTTATATATCTAGCCTCAGATCATTAAAACAGGAATAAAAGTACATCCAATCACATTTCCCTCTGATCTATTTTTTCACTTTTCTTCTTGTTATGGCAAGGACAAAACTTACTTTTACTCTGAGATGTATCAAAGTCACATGCAACTTCTGATGCTTTCCAGGGAAATTCTTAACCTATAAGCTGGAAAAGACAAACTTCTCAGCACCAAGTTCCCTTGACACCCTTACAGCACTCCCAGTCACTCCCCATTCAGTATTCCCAAAGCCTTGCTTAATGCAGAAATTTGCCCTCAATACATAAATATTGCTTACAGGGTGAGTTAGGTGTCACTTTGGAAGTGATGGATTTTCATTCCTGTATCTGTTGTTACACCACTCCCTCATTTCACCTTTAGCCAAAGTCTACCCTTAGTGAACACAGCATGATTACATGGGACTCTTGCCACGTCATCTTTAGAAACAGTCATCCCATGGTCAGGAGATCCAGCATGTTTATCACCACAATTCACTTTAGATCTACAAATTCCTTTCCCAGGGAGACTGGAGGGAAGCAGCTGTATGCAAGAGCAACAAAGCAAGCTGAACCAGCCCAGAAGGAAGCTCCTTGTAATACCTACCCTAAGTCAAAACAGTAGCTAATATTAAGTGAAAAGTGGAGAGACTGATAGTTAGGGGATTTGTATTTAACTGAATAGTTCAGAATATACTGTACGATCTCACTAAACTGAAGTAGGGACCTGGAACCAATACAGCTAGATGTAGCAGGAGCAAAATAACAAACAAAGATACAATTATTCATATTAGCATAAGAATTAGCAGATTTCAGTCCCAGCCTAAATCAACTAAATAGTTTTACACCAGGAATTTCTTCGTCTCCTTGCACGCTCAGTGAAAAGGTATTCCTTCCTAACAGCAAACAACGTCATCCCTTAGACACTGTCAAAATGCAAGACTTGCAGGAAAGCAACATGTGGTAAAAGAAAAATTCAGATCAACTGAACATCATGTATTTTCTTGCTAAGAGAATCTGTCTTTTAAGCTTATCTGTCTCTAAGCTTCAGCTGCTTAAAGACAGATACATGAAGGGAATGTTAAAAAGACAAGTTCTTGGGCTTTGTTGATTCTAAGAAAGGACAGAGGAAAACAGTAAAATGAGCCCTAATTCATCTTTTCTGTAAATCCTCCTAAAAGACACGTGCACGCCCCAAGCACAGGGTGATTAACTCCATCATAAACAGAGCACCTAACTCAAACTAAACACACAGAGGAGACCATCTAGGTTAGTAAATCCAGCCCCATGCTATCAAAAGATGACCACATCATGCATCTCTTCCATGTGCTGTTCAGGCACTCAAGTGCCTACCTCCTTCCTGCTCTCAGGACTACTTAGGATTGTTTTCCATTGATTATTACGTAGGATGTAATAACAGCCAACAAATAGCCCTTCATTTTGTAGCACTGGGCTTTATAACTTAACATTGGCGGTAAAATCACAGAATCACAGAATGGTTTCAGTTGGAATACATCTTAATAACCATCTAATTCCAACCCCTCTGCCATGGGCAGGGACACCTTCCACCAGACCAGGCTGCTCAAATCACCATATCCCTTTTCAGATTCTGTCAGTTATGTTGACAGGATATGCATACTTCTTTCCCCAATTACTTTTGTTAAACTTCCTTTTCTAGCTGTGATGAACTAGAGCTGAGTATAGTATCCCAAGTCAGGGCAGCTCGACATTCATATATAAAAGTGCTGTTCCTTTAGCATTCTAGAACGATATTTTTATTTAAAAATATATTTAAAATATTTTAAATATATAAATAAAATTTTATTTAAAACAGTCATCATTATTGAACTGACTGTACTTTGTCCTTTCCAGCTTAGGAAGCAACACACACAGCCTACAGCAGCTTATAACTGACTGAATATGCATTTTGCACTAATATTTAATCTTATTTTGCTAGTCAAGACAATCTACTTTTCTTTTGTCGTGTTCAACACTTACCGTGTACTGCTAATTCTTTCAAATTGATTACCCACAAATTATTCTTCTGCCAGAAGCATTGACATACATACTAAATACAATACCAAGTACAGTTCTTGCAGAAGTCTTCTTGAGCCCTCCTTAAGTACTTGTACTATTCATCACTAATCCAGCAGTTCCTACTACAAAACATTTCCTCTTTGGCCAAGATCTTACCCATGTTGGAATAATCTAGAGATTTCCTTTGTGGCTCCACATCAGATACTTCCACAAAAATCATATGGATTGGATTTCCTGCATTTTCTTCATCTAAAATGCACATTATCGCAAACAATCATCAGTTTATTTCAAAGTGATCAACTCTTACTTACTGTCCATTTACCTTTACGTCCAACATTCTGCAGAAGAGATTTGCTTAGAGCTCTGTTTGGTACAGATGCATAAACCTGCAGTTTCCTCATTTTAATTGCTTTCCCTCTTAAATACCGGTAGTACATTACCTAGTCCCTAATTACGTAGCAACAGTCCTAAATTATAAGAATTCTTAAAATCTTTTCCGCAGACTTGCACTTTACCATGCCTATTTTCAGAATTTCAGATGGATGCTGAAGTCCCAAAACAGACTGCTTTGAATTTTGTTTACACTCCAGAGGCAGTAATTTCAGCGGTTAAAGCCTCAGTCCCATCCTAAGTGTCTGCTGCAGGAGCAAGATTAGGAAAAGCTACCGACTTCTGAACAACCACAGTTAAGGGAAGAAACGCTCCCTTAGGTATAAATCCACCCAGAAGCAGGACTAAGATTCATCATCTGGAGCTTGTCTTTAGAGGCTTCTAGTTAACTTCACACAAATCTATCAGTAACAAGTAGGCCTGCATTAGTGAAACCAGTCAATATTGCATCCCTTGCAATATCCCATTTAAAATATGAAAGTTTCTTCTCTCCGGTATATCTTCCTCAGTTAAACACACTGTTTTGTTTGCACCAATTAGTTCATGAGAACTAGATTCCTGTACTGGCATCCCCTGCATCTGACAGAAGCTGTGCAAGAAAAAAATCACGTTCTGAGTCAGCAAAAAGCACACTCACTGGCACCAATGCCTAGAAGATGTGAGGAGTATTTGTCTTTGGAATTACCTCATTTTAAGTGCATTACCAAATTTAAGGGCCTTCTTTTGTGAGAGATCTTTATTAAGCTTCACATGCTTTTCAGCTGCATCTGTGTCAGACCACCAGTGCGTTAATGCCAAAATGCAACTCAATTCGGACCTCGCATTCCTTCACTTTACATACATGCTTTTTGTCCAGGGCAAGCTTAATACAACCCCTCCAGCAGAAGTGAAGTAGCATAAACGTCAAAACATCCCCAAGCACTTAACCTGAGTTCTGCCCTGCCAATTTGCCTCTCTGAGAACCTGACTGAAAGATCAATTGCAGACAATTACAATTATGCCAGTTAGAGGCATAATTTCAGATGTGTCAGGGATAAGCACACTGCTTGCCTGCACTAATTCCAGAAGACTGACCACCTCTAAAACTTGGCTGACCTTGATGCTAGGAAGTCTCGGAAGCAGAGAAGGGTTGGTCAATTCAAATTAACACCTACTATAAGAAAATAAAGAAATGAAAGTTATCACAGATATGCCGTTTTAATGCCAGTTTTGAAATACTTCTGAACATCTGAAAGAATGAAATTGGAGACATCAAACCTGGCTCCATATCAAAAGCTGCTAAGGATTCAGTTCCAGAACACACCAAGTTGGAGGGGGGGGGAAGGAAATGCAGCATAAACAACCCCAAACAAAACCCACGTATGTTTTTGCAGAATGATTTGTGAGGAAGTTCTCAGGACAGACTTCAGATCAAATGCCTACTGTTAAAAAGAAATTGTATCTAATACCACTTCAGATTCAAGGACTTGTTTATAACTGCATTTGTAATGAAGTCTAAAACAGTTTAAGGAATTACTGCCCTTCATTTTTGCAAACAGTAGCTTGTGCTAGATGGCACTTTAAATGGATACGAACTTTCTGAACACCAGTTACTGAATCTCAGTTGAGAAACAGTAACAAGAGTATCCAAATTCAACTGCAAGAACAGACTGTAACATAAAGCACCCATGAAGCCCAACAAAAAAAAAAATCATATTATAGGTACAACACAGATCCATTATGTGCAGTTTTTATAAAAAGACACAAGATAAAATGATTCACCACGGTCTCCTACTAAATTGCTCATTTTTAATCACAACTGTCCAGGCACTAGTATATATCAAAAATAAAAAATCAAAAAGGTTCAAAGTAGTGTACAGTTTAGCACAGAAGGCAACATTTGAGTAGAAGCACATCATTTTAATTTGCTTTGAAGTTTAAAGCAATCCAAACAAAAGAGTTAACTATATAAATACAGAGTAAATGCACATAGTTTACAGCCAACTACATGTATGCAAGAATAATAGCAAACCTCACAGGAGCATGAAAGTATTCTGGAACTGTCATTTGTGAGTGTTTAGCTATGACTCCTAGGGCATAATTAAGTTCACATATGCAGGGTAGGCAGACTCTCTTAAATAGAAGAACTGAAAACTTACTTAACTAAATCTTTACAGACAAAAGTTGAAAAAGGAGTACATTTACCTAGGCACACTTCAGTGTTCAGCTTGTTTTCTGAATTCAAACAGTTTAAACAGGAAGCAACATTTAGAGAGGCTCTCCAGTATTTTCGATCTGGAAGTATTCTTTTCAAATGCTACAGTCTGAGGAATGTTACAAATGTAATTACAAGAACAAAAACATAACAGCAGAAGCTGTCATTAACAAACATCTCAATTAGAAAGGAAATAAATGGAGTGCATTATGTAAACAGGGAACTAGATAGGTGCAATGTCAACATACTAGTGGACAGGCTGATGTTTCAGTTACAATTAAAATAAACAAAAACTCCATAAAACCCTAGTGTAAAACTACTTAGAACAACAGTCTAGCAGATAAGTAATTCAGACAAACAGCAGATCTATCAGTCATTTTAAAGGCTGGGCTCAGCCCCCTGCAACACACCACAACTCACCTGTCAGCACACAGCACTACAGGGACTGTAGGGCAATTAGAAGGGCAGTGAAATGTGATGGCACTCGCCGAAATCGATTTTTTCTGGCTTTCCAAACTCGGGCCACCCTTGCCACGTCACCCCCAGGATGCTACAGCAGCTGGGTGACAAGCTGCACAGTCACACAGGCAGCCAGGCAGCCCCTTTTTCCTCTGAGCAATGCAGGCTCCACTGCCATCTTTGGGCTGGTTCCACAAAGTGCAGGCTCAGTGCTTCCCAAATCTAACCTTTTGCTGAGTCAAAACTAGTAGCTTGTAAGGGTTTATCTAGGCAAGGGAAATTGCGGAGAGAAACTAGTTACTGAGGCTTGTTTTAAACATCCAAAAAACAATTTGCCTCTTTAGCAGGGGGGAAAAAAAGTGACATAAATAAGCTACATTCAAATAGAAATTAAGATGACCATTTAAGTTACAAGAAAGTTTAAATGCACTCCTTTTGGTTCTGTAGTTAAGGACATTACTGAGTGTAGCATCTTCTTATTCCCTTTGAGCTTTTGGAATAAATATCAGGAAAACTACATAAATAATTTAAAGATCTTTGGGAAATATTTCAGAGGTAACTTTGTATGTACTGTACTTTAACGAAAAAGCTAAGAAACTTTGGGTTTATATAATATAAAGCAAGCCAAAAAACAAGATCACCCCTGAAGGCAAAAACATCGCTTAAACCCCCATGAAAAAGGTGGAACCATAAGCTGATTGTCTAGTTTTAGCCGTTATCTCCCATACTCAACTGGCCTTGTCAACATTCTCTACTTCAACTTTTGTTTTGAAAGCAACTCCAGGGATCGGATCTCACCCAGAGAAGGCACACAGGAGGTACCCAGTGAATTAATGGAAGAGATGTACGTGTAATCAAGGGAGACTGTTTCCAATAAGCAAAGGAGAGCAACTTGCATGAAGCCTAGGCTAATACAAGGCTTAATGTCAGCTATATTCACAAACTCCACAGCTGAATGTTGTCTTGCCAAGTTAAAATTTGTCTGTGACCAAATAACTTGGATAGCCTGAAGAGTAATCCACTTTCTACAGATTTAAAGCTACAATAAGCAGCTATTCCTGCATTTAGTTTAGTTATCCGAATAATGGCATCACAGCAAGACTTCATTCAGAGTCATAATACTCCAGATTTTTCCTAAAAATCACTAGAAAAAGGTGCATTTTAGAGCACACATTTAAGCACTCCCTTCACTTCTTTAAATCAACCAAGTTCACCTCTGCAGACATATCACAGACCACAGTATTTGTCTTTAAAAAGGTTAAAACATGATTTTCCAAGGACAAAGAAGCCAGTACAGCCAAGCTTCCGCTGCAAGGTCACTGTGTGTGCTATAGGTGGCAATTAGTAGTTACATGAAGTATTCAAAATTTTGGCAGCATGGAGAACATGACAAGGATCAAAATAAAGGAAAGGGAATGAAAAAAACCAGACTGATTGCTCTGTAAGCTTCAAGTTTTCACATACAGCCTACAGAACTACTACAACAGAGATCCTACAGACCTACAGCATAAAACGCTTTATAGTTATATGGAAATCAAACCACATGCTTTGTTTAAAACCAAACAGCATGTACTAACCACAGCTTGACTACAGATAATCGATAAGAGGAAGGAAAGTCACAAGCCAGAAGGCCACAAAGTGCATAAGGAGTCATTTATAAGAAAACCATTGCACACAATGCACAGTTTAAGTATACTGAAGCACCACACTGGAAGAGTTGATAGCACAGTTCTGTCATACCGGTGTAGTGGCATTTATATGTAGAAAGCTATCGCCCCCAAATTACAATGGCCATCTTCTTCATAAGGATCACGGATGCATATTGATAAATATTCTAGGTGCAGATAGAAGATTTGTTTGGAAACCTACACAGGTTCTTGTAACAGTAAACTTCTGGTTTTGACATTCCGACTGTGATTTTGGAAAATGCTGTAAGTTATGACAGAATTAACTAGCTAAGCCTTGCTGCTGAATGCAGCTCATGGTTTTGCAGCTGGTTTATAGAACAAAAAACAATTCCTGAAAATTCAAACAATCTGGAGGACAAGGTTATCCTGTCAACTGCTCTTCTGCACCCAGGCTCAAGTTGGAAGAAGTGATACAGCAATTATCAAGGGGAATGCTTACCAAAAAAAAAATAAATCTCATTTACTCTTTTCTCCATCATTCTGTACAGAGGCTGTCTGCACTGAAGAGATTTATCTCAGCTTCAACATTTTCTGCTTTCTGGTCACCCTAACCATGGTGATGCATGTTCTTCCCCTCTACACCAATACAGATACTGGTAAGCTAGGTCAGGCTTTGCCTGAAGTTTTAGGATAAAACAGCTTCTTCTTAGGTAGCATTGAGCTATTTGAATAAATCCTGTCTTCACAAATGGTAGGCTGGACTAGGCAAGATTTCCCATCACAGTAAGTATCCTTTAAAAGGCTAAGTAGCAGCATTCAGCTACTACCATAGCTGTGCAAGTGACCTGACAAGCTGGCAAGGAAAACTGATGATATAGAAGAGTGTTTCATAGGTCTCTTTCTTCTAAAAATGAGGGAAATTTTCAGAAATTAAAAACAATGATGCAGCAGAACTAGAAATCCACATACACCAATATTAAGAGATTGATAACCTGAAGAGTTCAGCAATCAGATCCTCTCTCACTAACCTAGAACACTGCTCAAACTTTTATTAAAAAAAAAAAAAGCCAACAAGCATCACCTTTTTGAAGTGAAGAAATAATTCAATTCTGGGTCCCTGCGCCATATCCTATCTCGAGGTAGCAACACTGAAAACTTTACACACTGACTACTACCTCAGTCTCTATATGAAACTTCAGAGCAACCAAATGGAAATTTCAGGTACGGAAAGGTATGAAAGTATCATCTTCCCCATTCTTCCAACAGGTTACCGTGCAGTAAAACAGAACAAAAAAGGATGTAGTTGAGAGCAATCACTAAGTGGGAATAAGGCTGCCCAAGAATGTTTTACACCCCCTCTCTCACTCATCAGGTCTCTGAAGACTGAATAGCATTGTCTAGATTAACAGATGAAAAGAAAGTAGCAATTTGGAATTAAGAGATGTATAAATGCATTCCCTAAGGGGCAGCTCCCATTTGCCACATTTCTGAGACCATACAATAAGGCAGCAAAATTATTCAGTTGCCCACAACCTTCTATTTTGTCCATAGCTGCATGTTCCTGATATAACTTTCCTTTTGCCCACCGCATTTGGCATTGACATTCAATGGTCCACTTCAGTCTTTCAGTCTTCCAGCTTCCTCTAGAAAGCCTTGACATGCTGCTATCCATCAAGCAAGTAGACTACCACTTCATAGGTTGACATCATGATAGCTGTGTTTGGAATCTGTCTGATCAGATGTGTAGTTAAACCTCGGTAGAGGGATCCATACCCTTCTTCTCGCACAAGCAAAGATAGCGTCTGGAAGAAAGATCTATATTTTGTTCCCTCTTCTCTTAGTCTTGTTCGTACAACCTCTGTATAAAGAAAACCACATGTGATTATGTTTGCCACTTATCTTTCTCAGCAACCAACAAGTAATTTTACATTAAAAGGCAACCATTCCCCTTCCTCAGGTTCTTAGGAACAGAAAAACTCTAAAAAAAATAACAGAGAAGCAAAGCAGGTCCACGTAAGAGGAAAAGAAGTTAAATGTTTACGTATTGTCTGATATATCGCTAAGCAAGAAGAGTTAATTTGCTCAGTTAAAATCCAGAAGAGAACTGTTTGGGCTTATGTTTTAACTTCGAAGTTGCCATGAATGAAGCACTCAATCTATGAAGCTTAATGTATACACAACTACTTTGTTGGAAAAATCAAATGCCACTGAAGACCAAATTAGGCTGCCTATTTTCTTACAAGCCAGAAAGTTCTTCTGTCTGCACTGGGTTGACACAGTCTTATCTCAACCCATGAGCTTCTTCCATTGTATTTTCTCCATGTCCTGAGTGGGGAGGAGTAAGACGGCAGTGTGGTGGTGGTTAGCTACCTTACTGGTGGTAAACCACCACAGTCCACTATCGAGTTATGTGAAATTGCTGGCTATGTAGATTCCAAGTGAGAAAGTACCTTCTCCCAAAGTACTTTGGGCCACAGCCTGGCAATTCCCTTGGAAAAATAAACATTGACAAAAAAATAGTCATGATAGATACCCATTTTAAAATATTTTCATTTCTGAATACTACACTCATTTTGACTAGCTGAATGTGAAAAGCATTAGATAAAGAAACAGTTATTGAGCAAGCAAGCCAAAGTCTGCTACAAACCACTGGAAAAACTCCATTTGATCACGCTGATTCAGGATCTCAGCTACACAAGCCCCACTTACCATGGGGATATGCTATTGATGTTGCACAAGTTTTGGAAGTGGCAGCAGCCATCATCATTCCAACAAAGTCCGAAGCTTCTTTTGCCGATTCATCCTCATTGTCCATGGCAGAAGCAGTCTTATACTCCAGTAGTTTTCTCTTAATACTCTCATAAATAACAAAATGAATTACAGTCTCAGATATGCCTGCATAGGATGCTGACATTCCTCTGTAAAAGCCTTTAATACCATCTGATCGATAAACTTTTCGGACACATTCAAATGCACTCATTCGTTTTTCTCCACGATTCCTAAGAAGAAAACAAAACAGACATCAAGACAGTGCAAGTTGAGATTAGAAAATAATTAAGCAGTTTTTCTTGAGTGACAAGAGGACTTAGGAAACATTTCACACTGATGCTAAGGGTCCCCAATTCAAATACTTACAGGAACACGGAATTTGGAAGTCAATGTCCTAAATACCTTCAGCACTGAACACAAGTAAAGTACTACATTGATTCCAAGCCAAACTTTTTATAGTATGATTAAAGAAAAATATTATAGAGACAAATCAACCAGCTCTAGGCCTCCCAGTGTCTTATGGAACAAAAGACTAAATTGGCTAAAAACAGACTCCCAAACTGTATAAGTTAAGGGCTTGTGGAAAAAAAATAATACAATTTTCTTCTGCATAATGAGTGGATTCTCCCCTAAATTCTGCCTCAAATGAACAGCTCCTACAGCAATTATCCACCCCATTCCAGAAGTGCATGTCTTGCAGTACAGCCTTTAGGATGAATTGGGTGAGAGGCACATAAACATGAAAAGAATAGACAGGAGCTAGGGTTCCAACAGGCCTCAGAGCACCAGAGGTATCAGCAAACAGCTGGGACATCTAAAGAGGGCATGCCAACCAACACAACATAGGCAGCTTTTATTTGATTCAACTAAGCCACAGCTGATGTCAAGGCATATGCTGATTGCAATATGCACACTGGACTTGAAGGACATCAAAATACTTGTCCTCAGACTCTTGCTATTTATTTTCTGATGTCAGAACGAACATCAAAAACCCAAGCCAAATTACATTAGACATTATCAACAAATATTTAGGTAAAGAAAATCTAATTCCCATTTTTAGCTTACTTACTGAATTGTGTTCTGCACACTGAAAGATTTAACACACTGTACACAACTATGCACGACCCTTATGACACTACATAAAATATGCTTCATTGCAGCAGGGAGCACAGGCACTTGAAACATATGGATTCTGCCAGCAGAGGTCTCCTGAGTGAGCAAATTGCACAGATTAAAACAGCAAATAAGCTTTTAAGAAGTAACGATAAGTCATATGCATACTGTCAAATCAAGACAGACAGTATGCAAGTAGAATAAGGCATCACTAGATGGCAGAATTTCAATCCTGATGGCTTGAATCTGCAGTACCAAACACTGAAGCAAGGTACCAGACACTATTTTAAGTGGTCCATGTGTACACATAGCTGTGAATCAGAACTTGACTGAGCTAGGTGGCAGATGCTGTGGAGTGGTGGGCAGTGCTGCTGGTGGGACAGGAGAACAGAGATGAAGAACAATTAGCCAGAGGAACAGGTGGACCTAGAAGCTGCAACTCCAAGAGCAGCCCAATCTGTATGTCTCCTGTACACCTGAACAGGTAAACCTGTCTTACCTTTCTTACAGAACTGCTGCAAGAAATTGTTCTGATGTGCAAGAGCCCTAGCATTGCCTCAAAGCCTAAAACAATTTCACTCTGGAAACAAAACATGCCTTCTCCCAATTTTTACTGGGACCAGGGGGAGTTTTAAAGAGAACCTCAGCATAAACAAGACCAGGTGAGTATAATCACAGAATCAATCAGGTTGGAAAAGACCTCCAAGATCATCTAGTCCAACCTTTAAATAATCATACAGGCCAAGTGTTTTATGCCTCTAAAAACTGAATTAAAAGAGATGAAAATGCAGTGTGTGTTAGATTAGCCCGTACAACTGCAGTTTTCTACACTTAAAGACAGATTTCCTTCTTCTCGAAGAAAGCTCCAGAAATACAGAAATATACAGAATATACAGAAATAACGTGCACTAGTTTAGTTTGAAAGCAATACAAAAACATGCTAAGGTTTGAACTGCAGGCTCTACAGTAAGAAGAGCCCACAATAAGCTATTTTGTTTTAATGACATTTTGATGCCCAGATACTCCTTAGGATACACATTGTCATGACTGAGATTCAGGAGAACACCACTGCACTAAAATAGTTACAAGATCTGCACATCTAAGGTTGTTACAAGTAGATCAGAAATTACCACTTGTCACAGACACCTATCCCCCAAAACAAATGCTATCACACAGTATGCTGACAGAGACTATAGGAGAAGCACTTTAAAAGAACAATCAAGGTTATAGTTTTAAACCATTTATTAGGGCTTAGGGTTGGTGTATTTCAACCCTCTTTACATTAATTAGTACATTCTGCCCCAGCAACCTTCAGAGGTTTTTTGGTTTTGTTTCTTTGTTTTTTAAGGAAGGAATTAAGCTTATTTCACTGTGCTGGTATTTAGTTTTTTAATTCTATTAATTATTCTTAGTAAACTCTTAAAGAAACGTATATGTTGCCTATGCTTGAAAGTTACAATTCTTCCCCACAAATGGATCTCATTTGACAATGTCACTCAGAACTGACAATGTCAGTTTGGTAGGTTGTTTTGGTTTTGTTTTTCCTTTGAAAATTATCATAGAGCAATGTTATTTTCTGAAGCGATATTTTCACACTTTACAACCAGAAACAGATAAGCCACAAAGTTTTGTGTCTCATTAATGGATTTAGTATGGCTGAAAAAAGAATTGGATATCGCACTCTTTTACAGAACGTCTATAAAATGAACAGGATGGTTGTATTTAGACATTTGCATCTCGTCAGTCTCTCCCTAGTTTTAAATAGATGACAATAGAGGTTGGTCTTCCTCTCCATTTGCATAAGGTTCTACTTCATTAGAAGTACTGTACTAATAAAACACTTTGTGTAATCAATTTTTGTAATAAATTCAGACAACGTCTATTGACATTAGGGCAATTCCTGTGTTTGGATCAATGAAAGCAGGCTTCTGCTTTTTATAGACTAGAGCTCACTATATGTGAAAATCTAAGAGCAGAATGGGGTTCCCGTCATTTTACTAAACTTTCACTAAAATACTTAAATCCTGATTTAAAACACTTAAATTCTTATTTCAGGAACTTTTAGCTCACAAACTAACAACAAAAAGACTGCATTACTGAGGGGAAATGTCAGCACGTGTTGGTAGAATATAAGACTGTTAACCCTGTAATTCATTCCAAATTTGTTGGCCAGCGTACTACAGTGCCTCAAGCATGCCTTAGAGCAGAGAGATTAATAAAGAAAAACGATTATAACGACAAGTGTAACTTGTAGATAGAGCAGCAACAACTTCCTAATTCAAAGTTTTGGATATTGGAAGAGTCGATCCAGATACTTTGGTTCAGAACACCTACGCAAAGTTTAAATCTAACAGCAGTGAGATTTCCATTTGTCACCAGTAGATTCTTACCTTGCATCAAGCTGTAATCGTGTCTTTACTAGCCAAATGGGATTGGTTGTTGTGATTGCAGTAAAACCTAATATTTAAAAAAGAAAAAGTTAGATGTGATAATATCACAAAGGCAACTGCAGCTAAGTTTGAAACACACTCAGAAAGGTAAGATGCAAAAACTCGGACTATACTGATTTTTAGAAAGTACCCATTGTAGCCTTTTACTGACATTTTATGCACCCATACAGCTAATAATGATCTAGCTTTTTTTATTTCACATTAAGATTTTAAGTTTACTCTTAGCAAGAGATTCCCCATATATAAAATAAGCCCAATTATGTACACTTCTCTCTATATAACCATACCAACCCTTCTTTTTGACAGCACAGATAAACAAAGCTAGCTAGACTAATATTAGCCAATCAATTTGGAAAATATTTCAGTATGAACAGGTTGCAGATACAGCTACAGCAATTTGACATAACAAACCATTGTGTCAGTTTAATTTGCTACCTGAAATACAATCCGAGTTTAAAAGCATGCAAACTGAATAAATACTACTTTTGGTGCAGTTAAAAGGCGTGTGTTACTGTCAGTTAAGAGAACTTTAATACTGAACTAGAAAGAGCAGTTAAATTTAACAGCTAATATTTTACTTAGTATTCAAAGCAGAGATTGTTGGTTGGCCCAGGAATACTTTTACAAGCGTATGAGTGTTTAAATTGTTAAAGTAAATAGTATGACTTCTAACTATCCAGACAGACAGCAACTATTCAGGCTTGCATCAGGACTATGGGTTAAAGCTTTGATTTTCAGTCCACTGAAGAAAAAGAAAAGGAAGAGAAAGAAGGAAACAAATTAAAAAAAAAAAAAGGAAGAAAGAAAGAAAAGAAGTAAGAATCATTCTTACTTCTGCACAACCGTGGAGAGAAAAAGAGCAGAGTGAAAGGCAGCTCTGAAAAAAATCAAAATAAAAAAACATCTCGAGTCGTAATACCACACGTGCACCATTAATGAGGTGACATGTCTGCAGGAGAGGAAAGGAAAAGGGAAGAGCTGGAACATGGCCAGGCAAAAGATGATAAATTTAGACACTTGCTATCTAAGTGACACACATCACTGGTATATCACTACAGAGACATGCTGCCCTCCTGCGAGGGAAGGGACGGGGCTTGCAGGAAAGCAACGAGGAGTTATCTCGTTCAGTGCATATCTGGTGCACAATACTTATACAACAAACAGGCTATTGATAAGCTTGTTTATGGAGATCATTAACAGCTTACATAAATATATATATTTAGTAGAACTGCTTGCGTACCAGTTACTTCTGTTTAATCATAATCTATGTTTACATTGCACACAAATGACTGCAATACTCTGAGAAATGCCAGGGGATCTTAACTGTTGTAAGGTTTGTTCTGCCCTTCCCACCCCCAAGTCTTAAATAGGTCATTAGGATTTTCAGTTACGGTTCTCCAGACAAACTGAGGTTTAGCAGGTACTAGGATTTAGCTATACTTCTGTGCCAAAATAGCAAGAACACCTTAGGGATTTCAGTTTAATCTTCTGATTAAATAGATTTTTAAACTGACTCAAACCTCTTAACTAAAAAAACTTCCTGTGAATTCATTGGGTAGATCATAAAGTTTTGGGGTTGCTTTTTGATACACTACTTATTTTTTCTATGTCTAGGTAAATAAATAGCTCTTCATATGATGGAGTGAAATCCTAACAAGCCAGAAGTGTTTTTATACCTGCATTTCACATAGTCAAATTATTATGTAAAAAACTCAAAGCATCAGGGACCTACTCTGCCTTAACAAGGCACTGGATGTTTTTAAAACATATCTGCAAAAAAGGTTCTGCAATTCAACTAGCCTGAGCCCTTCTGACCTGTCTAACACTTTATGGTATAGGAATTCCACTGAACTAAATTGAACTTGTACACTTTATATTCTTCTATACTAGCACTAGCAAAGCTTTAATTTTCTTACCTTAAAATCAGAATCTTTCCACATCTACAGTGCATGAAAGGCACTAGAAATGAACATGATTGAAACAAAGGCTTTGAAATAAGGTGGCAAAAAAATATCTCAGTTCCCCTACAAACACACATATTCCAGAAGAGGCTTCTCTCAAAAAAGACAAGATCGGTTCTAAAGTGCCTCCTCGCTCTTAGAGAGGGTTTAATGAGTCAAACAAGATCAAAATGTTTTTGCTTCCTATTTATCTAGAGTTACATGCTCTGAAATTTTCTTACTGCTAGCCTGTACTCAGCAGCATTATCTGCTGGGCCCTTTCTCTTTCCTATCCAAGTCGGAGAACTGGTCTCTGAAGATGCTAAATCCGTAACAGGAAACAGAGGTGAAATCAGAGGCATTGTCCAAGAGGCAAAATTTGCTCACAGCAGCAGCCTGATACTTCTGTGAAGAATATATTGGAAACTGCCAGCAAACAGTGGTTGGCATAGGTTGGCCTATTCTGTCCAAGCTTCCTCTCCCTAGGTTGCTCTAAGCATTATTTAAGCATAGCACTCCTAACCGTAGGCTCAGACAGACACTTAGCAACAGGCATTCTTTCCCCCAGGGCTGCCATAAGCCTTAGTAGCACGACAGTTTGTATCAAAGCTTTCAAATCAAAGAGCCTTCAATAATTCAGGTTTCAACGACTACAGCTCAATTCTTACAGGTAATGTAGTAAATAGCCAGTGCAAGAAGAAAAATAAAGAGTTGAGTGATGCTGTCCTCAAGGAAGAGGCTCCATAACAAGAAATATCCGTAATTCGGGGATCTTTGATAAGATAAGCTTTTCTTTTTAAATACAGTAAGTCTATAGTAAAAGTACTAGTTAAAACAAAGGTGGAGGGCTTTCAACAACTATTAAGCTCTATCAATTGTTTCCTTTTTATTCCTCCTTTCTTCTTCTTTTTTTTTGAAGTCTTAAAACTAAACTTCATAATGCTTTACAATGCTTATCAAAGTGTTGTGTCCTCAAGAGATTAAGATTCCAGATTCATTTTAAGATCAATCTGACAATACAAGAAATTCCTGTATTGTCCGTGTTTTAGTTTGTCCTATGAAATTATACCCAAACTTCAGACAGAAAATATCACAATCTACTTTTTGAGCTATATGAGCTAATGACAGGTAAGATCCCAGGTATTCCTATTATGCATCATATTTCAGAAGTTAAAGTTTTTTTTGATCCGTAAGCCAATGTGATTGATAGACGCATGTGAATATGGAATGCTGAATTGGAAATCCAAAGTGATAAAATAAAAACAAAAGAGAAAAGAGAAAGAGACAGAAAGGAGATTGTATACATATTAAAAACAAATAAAAAGAAAAAGAAAAAAAGAGGTATTTGAAATAACATGACAACAAAGAATATCAGCTGCAGCATTTTAAAGGCAGCTCTGGGACACCAAAAAAAAAAAACAAAACAAAAAATTTGTTTAACTCAGCAAGGGACTTGGAATTAGCCAACAGAGCTAGGTAAAAGTAGCAGCCATCAGTGAAAGGTATTTTCCACCTTTCCCTGAACTGCATAGACAAAGTTAACTCTTAACAGAGTTCAGGAGACGTGATGTCTTTCCACAATGCACATAATGTGAACTCAAGATAATGAAAGTGAATTCCCCTTATTTTGTTTATTTAATAGATATTACAAACCCAATGTGTGGTTCTTACACTAGAGGCTGCAAGAGACGCTCAGTTCAGTACTCACGAGGTTTAAGTTAGTCCATATTTCTGCAGGAAGTGACCTGCGGATGGGGAGCATGAGATGACACGATCTCACTCTTTTCACGGGAGAAATGTACAGTAAATGCCTAAAATAGACACAGGCTTTTCTGTATCATAACAACAAGCAGTGACCTCATCAGACACATGTGTACAAATCGAATCCCATTGGAAGGATTTGTGAATTAGTTATTGTGAGATCTAACTTTTTTCAGGTAAAAGTTTAGGAAAAAAGCAAGAAAAATAATCAGAACAGGCCACAGATATTAAAATAGTTGTGTAAAATGCACTGAGTACTGAAATTTCTGCTCATTTGCAGCAGTTCAATTTTACATCTCCAAATACTTACCCATATATGAGATTTACAAGTGAGCCCTCCTCCTTTCCCACTCCCTCCCAAATATCTTTAAAAAAAAAGTAAAGTCATCTTAGGACTGAAAAAAAATAGATGCCTTATGAAATCAAGCTTTCTAATGTCAATAATCAATGAATTAAATGTGCATTCTACTTGGTATTTAAGTAACTGTGTATACGCTAAAAGGCTACAAAAAGTATGTTACCTTTATAGGTAATAAAGTGGTCCCAAATTAAAAAAAAAAAAAAGCTACACTTGGGTTGGTTTGACAGTAGAGTTCCAAAACCAGCAGCAATAGTATACTATGCAAAGTAGTTTTGCAGCAGATTTGCATCTGCATTGTCCGAATGATACTATAAATCATTAAAAATGCAATTCAGAAAGCCAAACAGGAAATCACCATCTCATTCAGTTCTCTACGTAAGTTTTTATTCTCTGTTGTGGTAGGAGAGGTTGAGTAGGTACAATGAGAAGGCAGAGTTTGCAGTGAATCTGAGAACTTAGCCTAAGTTTGGAATGTACAGAGAAACCATCTTCACACAAGCAAACACTCATTCTTGTAGTATGCTTTGAATCTATTCACTGTGCAAGCGTGCAAGAATCGTGTGATAAACCAGGTGGTAAGCAAAAAGGATTGCTGAGTATTCCTTCATGGGGAAATACAGGTATTTTAGGAATTATGGTGATGTGAATTATATGCTGGAAGCTAGCACACAGCAAAAGGAACACAATTTCTAATTGCATAAGGCATCAGTTTATTAATATGTAGCATAATTCGTCCTCCTTTGGATAAAACAAACTTACTAAAGAAGTGTTAATAAAACTAAAAATGTATGTTTTATCTTGAGAAGGAAGAATCAGGCCTAAAAACCAAAAAGGCTTAAAATACCGTACCTCAGCTTCTTGCACCCAAAAATGCCATGTGCATAAATAAATCCTTATCTAATATAGCATCAGTCTAGCCTGGGATACTTATGTATTAACCTATGATACATGTAAACAGTATTTAAAGTTGTCTGAAGTTCACTATTTAGAGTACTTTCATATATTCATGAGATAAAGCCACGGATAACTTAGTGCTTTTTTTTTTTTTAATTACATTTTTCCATCACTGTTTTGCAACCTACACGAAAAACTTCATAAATGCAAACATCATCTCATGCTCATTAGGTATCAGAAGCCTTTATGTGAGAGGAAGGTCTATCCAAACAAACAAAAAAATCCCTTATTTAACACTCAGGTACTCAATTCCTTACTGAACCCATGGCAGCTGCAAAAGAAAAAACCAATACTGATTATTTTTGCTACTTGTTGCAAGTTTATGCACCTTGCCAATTTTGAAATCTTGATATCCAAAACATGTTATGGTGATTTTGTGTTAACCTGTTTAAGTCAACCAATTAAGAATTCCCATTTCATCTTGCCCCTGTTCTTTCGCCATTTCCTTGAGATGTTTTGCATCACAGAGCAATACAAACCTTGCAGGTAAAACTTAATGGCTGCTTTAAGTGCATTTTCTGAAATATATTAGAATTACAAAAACATGGTTAGCATCTTCCCAAGAAAGCACTGTTAACTACAGTCCATGTATATCAGAATACTGCCAGTGCTGAATATAAAGAAATTGTTTGTCAAGGAACCTTCTTCTACAGGTCTTCCAGAGAATGCCTGGAATATACAGTGCCAAGCTGGTCACAAAAAAAGCAAACAAAAAAAAAAATCCATGATCTGTAATGTGAAACTACACTGTGCCCTCAGTTTCATCAGCTACATGGTTTAGCAATACAACTGCAGAACTAGGTAAGTGTGAGAAAAGTAACAGTCACTGAAGTGTTCAATATGAAAGCTGGTATAGAAATGTAAACAAGGCAAACAGCAGTTAAGGTAAAATAGATTTACCCCAGTCTCCAGAAGTTGTAAGTGCAAATGCGTAATACCAACCTTCTGAAAGGGAAGCAAGTCAGTAAGCAGATACAGAACTCCTGGACAAGCTACAGTCTGCATCTGCAAGTGCTTGGGAAAAGCCACTACGTCATATCTCCATAAAAGTTATTTTTATGATGGAATCAGGACAGTAACTTGAAAAATAAGCAACACTCTGAAACTTCACTTGTCTGCAGCAACGCACAAGTTATACAATTTGTCTTCAATTGAGGATACACTTAATTTTTTCCCTATTGCCCATACATTCCCCCTCCCCCCCAAATTTCATTTTTATGTTTTCTCCTATTGACAAACAGCTGAAGACAAAAAAATGAATTATATAATTAGGGTTTCTGAAGAGATTAGCTGATCAGGATGAACTTTTCATGAAACCCCTTCCAGCTCATTCCCCGTGCTGCTCACCTACAAACAGAACACACACTGACAGGTGATAAAAATACCGTTTCTTTGAGCACCCTGATTTGCCCATTTAAGATAAAATAGCTGTCCTTATGTCTGTAACTCGGAAGGTTAAATACAGCCATCACATTTCTCATGTGATGGAGATAAGCATTAGTGTGTTATTTAACTAAAAAGCTAATGTCACTTAAATTTACTATGCTATATAACAATTTCTTTGTACCAGATTATTAGCAAGTATTCAACAGAAAAGTTACCCTACTCATCTCTCTGACATCACCTTTGACAGTCCATTCTAGATTGATTGCAAAATTTGACATGAATTATAAGGTTCAAGAGGCTATCATAATGTCAGAATTCATCTGTGAAACATCTATGGCCTATACCAAAAAAATTAAAACTTTAAAAGATTTGTTTCTATGTACGAAAGACAGGCAACAAATTGTTGGCAGCTCATTTTGGTTTTCCCAGGACAAGTCCTTTATCAGAAACCAGCTCAGTTGCCTTTAACTCCCCTTGTTAACAATCCCAAAGCACAGAACACACAAATAAAGCAACAAACAGTCGCAATTGCTGAAATATAACAAAGTTACACTGCAGATTAAAGCAGGAATTCATTTCCAGACTTGAAAATATATGAATATGATGGAAATCTGCTCCTCTATGGCACTTGAGTGGTTGAGCAAACTTCATGTAGACCAGTGTGAGCAAAGGATTTGGGGGGGGGGGGGGGAGGAGGGGGCTGTTACACAGTTACACAAATATCTGCAGGTATATCTCAGAAAGGCAAAAACAAGTCAGACATACAAAGCTGTAACAGAAAAAGTGAGGGTAAAAAAATAGATACCAAACTATTTAGCCAGAGTTCAGTGCACACTGTGTTGTTTATAGCTTGCAGAGCAGATAGTTACTGTGTTTAAAGCACTCATTTTTCATTTCACAAATTTAGAACTGAGGAAGCAGGCATGCAAGTTTTCCTGGAAAATGCTATTCACACACACAGTTACAGACTTTAATTAACACCAAGTGCAAAGTTTCATGCACACAGTCTCCAGGTGGCTTGTTTAACCAGAGGCCAAAAAAGGTAACCATTGCAGAAAGAAGTCATTCAACCACTGAACACTTTGTTTTATTTTTTCCACATTTACTGCCACCTCTCATTCGTCAGCAGGGTTTAGAATAAAGAAGCTAAAAAGCTACAGATCCTTACCTGCCACACCAGCTGAAATCATGTGTACCTGGGTAGAATCTGGATTGAAAATATTGTTCAACTTTTCCTTGCAGTTTGAGTAAGCAGCAAAATATATCGCTCTAAAATTAGAACAAGATCTGAGTTATGCTATGTTTTATGCATTGATGCCCTTACTAGCAGTGCCACTAACTTCACGAACAAGATTATCTTCTTTCAAGCCTTATTCCTTAAGTAAAAAAAAAACACTCAAGGTATAATTCCTGCAAAGCATTGGGACTGTTTTAGAAATGAAGAAAATGAGCACACTTTACAATGTTATTTCTTACATAACAGCTCCAGTTTAACACACAGTGAGGGGAAGAATATATAATTATAAATACAGCAACAGTTTCTGTGACACTAGGAAGTGTAGCCCAGAAAGCAAAACACTGTTAACTGAGAACTCAAGTTACATTGTTTGGTATTTCTTTAACAGACTTTGTTCTAACAGCATAAACTCCTTTCAACAACATTACAATGTGAGGAGAAATAGAAAATACATAGGACTTGTTTATTTTAAAAAAACATTAAATATTTATAACTACATTTATATTTTAAAAGCTTCAGCAACTGTGAAGATGGGAACACATTTTCTTTCTATAGTTCTGTACTTTGAATGGGCACTTTGTATGTTTTTTCCCCCCCTGAATACACTACATAGAAAATATTTCTAAACTTGTACTACATTCAAGTTTGTAATCTGGTATCAAGACAAAGCTAGGCAAAAAAAGTTAGCATGTCAATGCAATATTATGAAGATACTTGTTTTCATTGATTAGAGCCATAACATTGATTTTAAGTCCACCAAAAAATTACATTTTGAATTTGTAACTCTTTTTTCAACAACTTAGATACCTCTCTACAAAAGGGAAAAAAATCCAAGTTCTCATGAACAGACCATTAACCTCATTAGCTGCACAAACATGTTTTCCTTTATTATAAAAAATGATAAAGTGTTTGCTCAATGGCTGTAATTTCTAAAATGGAATCTGAACCCAGTTAAGTATACTGGATGTGTTATGAAACATGCTTCTCTACAGCTTATTTAAACAAACACCTGCTGTTAAGTCCACTTAGCTAGTACCAAATTGAAATGAAGTACAGGATGAAAACAGTGTGCCAGAGGGCAAGGGAGATGTGCTTATTTATACGGCATTACAGCAAGTAGACATTTTTAGTATGAACACTGGAAAAAAACTAACTATTTTATGTGAGGGAAGATGGGAAAGGAAACTAAACAAAATTTACTGAAAAGAAATTTACTGAAAAGTCTGTTTGATTGATGGGTTGTTGTTGGTTTGTTTTTTTCTGCAATTGAGGATTTTTTCATTGAGGGTAATCACTTACAAAATGGAATTCAGTGGTGCATAAGAATGATCATGAGTTAAGAATGATTGTTGCAATGAATCTTTTAAGTCTCTTGACAAAGGAAAAAGAAAAGTTAACATGTTTACGGAAAAAAACAAAACCAAGTGCTAAGTTCCAAGAACTTACTTTCCCTGAATGATGATGCAGAGATCAACGGGCCTTTATGGGTTGATAAATTACATGTAAAAATTGCTTTTTTTGTGCAGAAGGATAAAGTGAGAGCTGGCAGAACAAGACTCTGGTCCACACGTGGTATGCATCTGCATGCTTTTAGTGCAGGGTGAATAAAGCTGCAGGTACTAAAGATATAAACTGCAATCATACATTGCTTTATTATAGAAGGAGAACACAGAACATAAGGGACAGGAAGACAGAACTTCCTAGCAATGGCAACAGTTGGAATCAGAGAAAGCATCCATAATGACCATTTAGAATCAGACTGGACTACCAAGCAGAAGTGCGCTCTTCAGTTTAGGAACTATCTGGATTAGAAAGTGTGAAAATAATCCCTTACCTATGACCTATGTTTTTTGTTGGTGGTTCCTGGCTTTGAAATACAAGTAGTATCGCATTTGGCAAAGTCTTCAAATGCTAATTTCCCACCAGCAGATTAAGAGAACACGACCCTAGATTTTCCTTACGCTCATTTCCTTTTTGATGGGATTATATTCAGAATGATGACATATTATATGCTGATATCCCACAGGTGTCAAGAACACAGCTACTAGAATTATTTCAGATTCTCCACATGTCAATGCTAAGTTAATGATCAGAAAATACCTCAAGTATTCCTAATATTTCAAAAAAATCTGCTAAAATAAAAGTACTCCAATTGCTGAATTATGCTTCTCTTCATACAGGGGACCTACATAGCAACACCTTATCTGTCAGATTCAAGTATAAGACAGAGTAATGCCGAATAGAAAACATAGTTGAATAATATTTTCCAGAAGCATCCAAGAACCTTGAACCACTATCATTAAAGTATTCCCCAACTGGGCATGCAGGAAGAAGGAATAATATCTTCAGACCAAAAAATAAAGGGAAGCAGTGCACTAAGTCAAGGGAGGAATAAAGCCATTGTGAATATATATTCCTGCTGCAAAAAGACATTTCCCTTAAAAACAGAAGAGAAAGGAACAGAAATAGGCCAAAAGACAGCTAGCCTCATCAGGACTAAGTAGTTATACTTAGTTTTACACATCTTTGCCTCCATACTCTTCCTTAGGTATTCTATTTTTGGAATGAACTTCAGCTAATACTTGTACGCAAAAGGATCAATTCAAACTTGGGCATAATTGAGGTCTGAATAAACCTCACTCTGCTAACAGCAGCAGTGGAGTAACTAGAGCATTTAGGCTGAGGCAGGGCAACTGACTGCCACAATACCACCACCAATTGGACCAGATTTACATTCTGGTTTGCTGCATTCTCTGACACTGCCCCACTACTTTTTGGAGTCCAGCCCACTGCTGGATCAGCTTCATCTGTGACAGCTGTGTCTCATCCTACCCATTCTCGCTCTTTTTTGAAACAGGCTTCCCACTGCAGTAGGCCTGTGGTCTGTGCTTCACCAGAATTCAGGAGGGGAGAAAGACCCAGTGTTTTGAAGCTGGTCACACAACTGCTTCCTGAAGATGATGGATTAACTGAAGGCTAAATCTACCTGTGCATAAGGTACAAACCTCTGTTTACATGTGCAACTCCTTAAATATTTTCCTTCTTAACTGGAAGAAGCTCAATAACAAATAGCATTCAGAAAGAGGCGTTAGTAAATGGTCAGGTAGCTGGTGCAGGGATGTGGGACTAGAGCTGTGCAGCACGAGTGACTCATTATTTCAGACAAACTAACCCAGAAACATTTTTTTTCTATTTACTAGATATTTACTATTAAGTATTTATACTACAGATGCAATAACACACTTGAAATAAACCCTAAATCGCTTAAAAAATATACAGCAACCAAAATTTCACTGAAATTATTTCACTTACTGAACGTCTGTTTGTATTTACCTGGAAGGAGCAACGCCTACCAAATTAGGACCCAGCCCTCTAAACAGAGAACGAGGACCTTCTTTTTGCAAGATCATCCTAGAAAACAAAAGTGACATATTTTAATATTCACATCAAAATTAAGGAATGCACTAACAACCATTACAAAATCATTTTAAGCTCTAGTCTGTGTGTATACATTCACTGATAACTTTGACAATGCAGCGTTGACCACAAAAGATACCCTATACATGATTTAAATCAGCACGTTTCAAAACGTGCTGTGTCATTCACATGATTTTGAAAGATTTACCTTTGCACTGCAAGATTCAAACTACAATACACGTGACCTCTAGTGGTATGTGAACTGCTTCAGTGTCGAGGAGCCTTCTACAGCCCCCTACCCCTTGCCCGGCCCTCCCTATTCCCCCACAGGGCTTCCTCTTACACTGGGCACTGCTTCACAAAGCTACAGGCATCCGTGTCAGTTGCAGCACCACAATGCAGCTCCTTCTATGCAAGAAGTGCTCAAACAATGTCTTTGAGATCTTTTTTCTAGTGATTAGGAAAAAAATTGGTGGTAATCAGGGTATATAAGATACTCTACAAAGTGTTCCACTAGAAACCATTCTTAGCTTTACTGTTTCTGTAAGTTAGAGTGATTGTTTTGACTTAGATGTCTGCTTAAATACAAGGAAATGGAACGCCCCCAACGTGAGAAGCGGCCCTCCCTTGAGGCTAGGAGGTATTCCCTCCTCCATCCATCCATCAGCAACTGCTTATCAATTCTGAGCCACTGCCTGCGTGCTCCTGGCCAAGCACTGCTGCTGGCCATGCAACAAGTGGGTTTTCTTTAACTCATTCCTGAAAAGACAATCCCCACCTCCGCATGTAAGGCAACTCACTGCAACAAAGTTTGAGCCTAACTGAGAAAGAAATGTAGCCCATGCAAAAAGTCACAGTACTGTCCTGATCTCAGAGAACCATGTCCACTCTGAGCACAGCTCTGTAAAGGCTGCTCAGGTGGCAGGGGGTGCGTGACCTCCCATCTTTGTGGGACTTACAGAGAACAGAGGGGTAACAAGTAGTCAATTGAGACATCAAGTGAGGCGTTACTAGTACGTCAGTGTTTGGAATACCTTTCCCACAAAACTATGGTTTTTAAAGAGAGATCAGGTTGAAGACCATTATGCAACAAGTTATCTTGGTACATTAAGAGGATACCCATTAATATCCAGTTTCAGTGAAGCCAATCTGTCCAACAAACTAGATGCTAATGAGATACAGTATTTTAAAAAGTACAGCAGGATATGGGAGACGGAAGGAGGAGAAACAAGGACTATCTGCATCCCTATCACTGCAAACTGCTCTAGCAATTGAGTTAGGCCCAGATTTTAAGTTATGAATTAACTACTTCACTGGATGTTGCAACATAAAACTCAGTGCTTATTTATTTAGAAACACTGGCCAATACACACAAATATTTCTTCTTCAAAGAGACATGCAGGTTAATGACAAGTCAATTACTCAATAAAGCAAACTACCATTGTATAAATGGCCATTTTGTTTGCAATTTACTATCAGAACAAACAGATGAAAGTCATCCACAGCACTGAAAGAGATTCCAAATCTATTCTGATTTCCAGCAGCTGAAATTGTCTATTTTATCACAGTTTTGCTGTCAAATCAAAACACAAGTTTACAAAGCTTGTTCACAGTAATCAAAAATAAAGTAGTGGTTGTGAACTGCTGCATCAGTGTGAAATAGTCACCATGACTGTTTAGGAAAATCAGCATATAACGTGTCCAGCAATGCCATAGCTTCATATCCATAACAGTTAGTATGAATCCACTGAGTGAGTAAAGTTGCTTCACAGCAGTAATTGGAGTATTCAAAAACACTTCGGAAATCCTCATTACTTAGACAAGTGTGTTATCCTAATAGCAATTCTGACACTTTTGGAAAGAACTGTTTGAGATAATCTTAGCATATTCCATAAAGCTCAGCATGCTCAGAGCATCAGATCATAGCAAAGCTGTACCCAATTAACATGTGATCTGTGCCCACATAAAGCACTACTACTTTAACATCACCTAACACCACAATATGAAGTGTTGCAGATATGTGTAAGTATGCACAAATATGAATGCATACAAAGCAGCAGGAGCCTCAGTGTCTCAGAGAAATTTATGAGTAAAGTCTCTTTTTTTTTCCTCTGGATCTACAGTGTCCCAAGACTTGCCGGAGTAACTAAGAATTCAAGAGAAGTCACAGCAAAATTTCCCTCAATAGCAGGCAGGAAGGACTGTAATGGTTGTGGTTATTGATGCTCTTCTGCATTCCCAGACATCAGCTGCAGGAGTTAAATTCTACTCCAAAAATAAGACACAAACTTTTTGCATTAAAGATCAGATCCCAGAGCCTGCACTGTTTAGTGAAATCAGAGAATGCACATCCACAGTTGGGAGAGCAGCACAAATGTTCCATACGGCCTCAACTGACCTGCCACTGTTATGTGGGGAAGTCCGCATTGCAAGGTCAGTCAGATTTCCATTATCAAGACCTCTGGTTTAAACTCAGTCGAGGTTAGATATAAGAGGCATCACCAACATGATATGCCCAACAGATATTTAGGAATAAGGGAATTCGCTTCTGTTGCCAGAGAATGTAGTCACCTGCACTAGCTCTTCTCAGTTTGTTTCCTGGCACAGATGCCTTTTAAATCACCTCTGTTGACACTAAGGATGCAGAAGTGACTCCACAACAGTTAGCTCACTGAAATTCTGACAGCGTTTCCCTAATTCAACTTACTTTTAGACAGAGTACTTTAAGCTCACTCATGAGCCTTGGAACACTGCACTGAATTCGGTGTGAGAAAAGACAACCAAACCCAAATCTACAAATCAGAAAATATCAAATATCGATAAAGGCATAAGTGACGGAGGTCCAGATTGAGTTCCCCACTAAATCCACTGAGATCCCTAGTATCTTAAAGCAGCAGAGGCCTAAAATAATTATGTTCTGCACCTACATATTTTTACAGACACAGCACATTGCCGTGTCATCTGGGATTTTTTTTTCATATTTGTTGTATTCAAAGAACTTGAAACCTACAGAAGTTACTCAGCATTTCAGTAATTTGATACTTACAAGGAATAAAACACATCTACAAGGATCAAGAATTAACATGTGTAAGTAGCAAAGATCAAGAATTAACATGTGTAAGTAGCATTTTTTTTTAAAAACAAAAAGCAAGCCCTAGCAATGAAGTTCATCATGAACTACCTCTACCTCAGTCTGAATTTGTTTCCTGAAAAGACAGATAGAAAACCAACCTATTTTAGGCTTTTTAGGGCTTCTATCAGAGGAGCATATGAAAAACATCTGACCAACCTGCAATTCATTTGGACACATTTCTAAATAGAAGGCAAAAAATCCAGAACATTCAGGAAAGAAGCTTAATTGCTCAACTTCCACCATGAGAAAGTTAGTAAGGAAAGCCAGTGTTTTGGATGGAGCTCTCCTTCCTTGTCACAATCTGAGCCCTACCCACTCACATACTTGTTCCCAAATTGTTCACCCATCAGACACCTACCTGCAAAAAAAACAACCAAAAAACTCTCAATCAAAACTTCTGGACTAAGAAAAACCTTCTGTCCAACATACTATTTGGGTACAAGCTCCATTTAAATAAATGCTACACTCTAACCTGATAAACCCTTAAATCCTACACTGCAACTGCCAGAAGGGGTTGCCTACAAACTACTTCTCACTGATTAATTATAGATAACAGTAGCTTCTTACACTTATCTGAGCCTTACCTAAGTCTGCCTAATGCAACAAGCAGCAGCATGTCCTTCCTGGAAGAAAATTTTCCTCCTATACCCAAATGCTGAAGCTACCTTCCCCTCACTGGCAAGATGGAGTCCCCCAGAGTGAAGGGAATCTTGCCCCTGCTCTGCAGACATTAAGAAAAATGTCTTCATCGTGAGCGTGGTCAAACACTGGAAAAGGCTTCCTAGTAAGGGGGTTAATGGCCCATGCCTGTCAGTGTTCACAAGGCATTTAGGTAACGACCTCAATAACATGCTTTAACTTTTGGTTAGCCCTGTAGTGGTCAGGGAGTTGGACCTGATGATTCTGTAGGTCTCTTCCAAATGAACTATTCTAATTTTAAGCATTACATTGCTCCCAGTGAGTTTTGAGGATATAGTTTGGGTCCGTGAGTCCTACAGGTATGTATGTTCTGGCTAATTCAAGGTGCAAACTGACACATGAAAGATATTTGGAAAAATAGAATGTGAAACCGTTAAACAGCAAAATATGCAGTCATCTCATAGTAACATCATAATAGACATGAGAGTCTGAATCTTTTACATGGATTTGTCCATCACCCCTCCCCAAAAGCCCAACCAAAAACCTACTCCCATGCACACTCACTTCAAACAATGGAGAGGTCCAGGAGAAACTCTAGTTACTCGATTGACACTGGGACCATTCACAGTGTTGAGATGGACTTCGGAGATGTATAGAGTCACAGAGGAGGATTGCAACCGTGTTTTCACAACTTCCAGTGGACATGTCAGAATTGCACCAACTGTACCTCCACATCTGCAAAGAGAAAGAGGATCATCGCATTCTAAACTGAAAAAAAAAGAATACAATAATATATAATTAATGTTATACTGAACACAGTTGAATTGCAAAAACGTGAAGAAATAACTGGAATGTGCATGGTAACTGTGGTTACTTGCCCTTGAAAGCAAGCACACTTAAGTCAGTTTGTTAATCCTTTAATGCGTAGTGAAAATTTGAACAGACAAAAAGAGTTTCTGAAGTAGTGAAGGTGCACAGTCTTCATCACATGCTGTTCAAATCACTTCGGGAAACTAGCTCAGCATCTCAAATGTTTAACTTCCTGTGGTAAATTTTAACTTCTTTTGAATGTTCAGCATGCTCCTGACCACAACAGAGGTGCCAAAAATCCTTAAGGGTAGAACAGATTTATGCACCACACACACAAGGCTACATGCATCAGTCTTTGGAAAGCTGCTAAAAACTGTAACGTGGCAATTTTATACAACTGAAATTAACAAACTCCCTTCGTATTTTTGGACATGGTGCCACGACAGCAATGATTCTGAGTGTTTCCTGAGCCCTGCCCCGTACAGCAAGGCACACTAGGTTCCAAGAACAGCACACTGTAGAGCTGAATCTGGGAAGACAGAAGTCTGCCGCTCACTTCTGTAAGAAAGCCACGGGAAGCTGTGAGTGCCTTACACTAACAGTGGCATTATTCCCATTCTGCTCGAGCAGAATACAGCCAGGAACACGCTGCCTTTTAGCAGCTTTTTTCAGAGGGCTTCTCTGGTGCTTGTTCATAGGCTAATTAATAATTACCTACACTCCTGTTTAACTATGACCACATCAGCCTCTGAGGGAAAAAAATCAAATCCACAAATTTTGATTCCAAAGATAACCCCAAATTCTTGGACTTCACTGTTACGAGAAGAAATGCTTCCCTTGAACCTTTTCCCATACCAGTGTTCTCTCGACTTAGCCAAATACGCTTCTTAAAATTATGACCAAGATACGGTATGCACACACTGGGTTTTCTGTTTTGTTTTTTGAACAACAGATTTAAATTAGGGTGATCATTTATGTTACAGCTCAGTCTGAAATCCACTAACAATCACAGAAATATCGTTTCCACTAAACTCAAAGGGCTGAGTATTCACTCCTCTGAAGCAGTAACAAGAGCTGGTGTTTGACCCTGAGAAGCACTGAGAATAAGATAACTATCAGCTAGTTTGTTGAAACAAACTTTCAAATGCTGCAAGATTTGTTCAACAGTATTTTTTAAACAATGTCTTCCTAGATGTAAAGGAGAGTTCAGTACAAATTAGCAGTAATAGCTGGGACTCAAGAACTCCTGCAAGCTTTCATGGAAAAGGAGCTTTCAGAGTCTGTCAAGTACAGCTCTTTTCTGCTGCAAACAATACCAGAAATGGCAGTTGCTAGTACAGCGTTACATCCTAAAAGGCTAATGTTTGTATGAATTGAATTGATAGTACCAAACAGCTGCAAAGAATTATGTTTGATGATGTTCACTTAATGCTCTGTTTGAATTAGCAACCTAGAGAGCCTACTACTAGAGCATGAAGGCATCTTGTCCCACCCCTAACTCCAACATTAGACTGAAGTTTGCAGTCTTTCAAGGTCTGAGGAAAGAAATTAAGTTTGTAAGTCTGAAAAAGTGCATTCTCACAGGAGGATGGAAGTCAGGTCCTGGCATGCCGCACACATGCAGTAACAGACTGACACAGCTTTTAGAGTAGTATCTTTAAAGCATCTCTGAACGAGCATTTCACTTGCCTGCTCTCCTAATGTTAAGCTACAAATATATTTTGTAAACAGGAGTTGTAGGAATACTCCGACTAGGTGAGCAAAATATATTTTAGCCAGTGTTTCAAGCAGTAGAAACCCCTAACACATTACGGTTGATGACACGCGATACCGTATGAGAGCCACCGGTAGGCCAGCCCTCGATACAGCTTGACAGAGCTTTTATAGTCTGAAGCGTGTCTTCAAGACAGAACAAGTTACTGCGCTTCCTGCGATTCCACAGCAGCCAGTGCTGCCTGGTAATTGTGTGTGCAGGCAATGCAGGCAGCCAGCTTCAGGGTTTATTTCCTTTCTTGCAACCCCTCTGTTTCTGATCCCCCGGAGCCTGCTGCCACTAAGATCTTTCCACATTTGATTTCAGGCAGGTTACGTGAGGACTTGTTTTCAAGCAACCGCAAGCGAAAGCACGTGGTAGGGTTTATATTTGTGTGATGATAAATACTACGGAAGGGGAAAGAAATGAGCAGGAGAAAACTCGGCCGCCATTCAGCAACAGGGCCTGGAATTTGGAGCCTTTAATGCCTCTGGCTCCGGCTACTCCGCACTGGAAAATTTTTCCGAAGTTGAAGATTAACACTGAGCTGGAGCTTGCAACCTGCACGCTCCCCTGCACCACATCCAACCCACCCCGAGGGCCGGCTGACTGCAGCAGTGCTTGTCAGGCACTCACTGCAGCTGGGTTACAAGCAGGCCCCCGGCAACGGATTATGAGACTGGCAGGGAAGAGGGCAGACATGCAGCTACTCCATGCTTGCTCTTCTCAAGTCTGCCTTCCGAAGCATTGCTCCGTGACAAGGAGCCACTTACACCCAGGGAAGAGGAGCAGCCGACCACTTGCCTCCTTTGGAGAGCTGGGCGCCCGCTGCCTGCCCCGCTTTCTGCCGTTCACATCATGATTTCCGATGATCGGCACTCTGGGCACTGTTTCTTACTGAGGGGTTGGTTTTCCTTCTTTAAACAATATAAAATGTGTCAGCTGAACTTGTCAGTAGTGGTAGTCTGGATTAAAATTCTCCTCCCTAACCATTTCAAGATCTCAAATTGCAACTTACAAATGAAGAAAGCAGAGAAGTTCTACGAAGAACTGCATGGATCCGTATCACTTACATGTCTTTGCAAAGCCCCAAATCTCCACTCCTGTCAAAATGCGATACCTCACTTCCCCAGCCCTCAAAAACCCTCATGCAATAGAGACAGCACCTGAAGTCTAAGAAATGAAAGAAACCTCGCCAGATGTTGAGGAACCAGGCCTTGCTTAGTAGTACCAAGATCCAAGTTAGAACTGAACCACTAAGTGCAAGGATAATCCAGGAACCACACCGATTTATATAGCTCACTTGAATTTTAAGGTAAATACTGCAAGGCTTGGCAAAATAATCTGTTCATGAGAAACCTCAGTGAGCAGTTTGTAGATAAACAAAGAGAGACAACTCAATAACTGTGTGACCCATAAAAATAAGCAACTGTTGAGGAACATGCCAGGTGTTCTGCCACCAGCAGTATTTTACTTAAAAATATGTTTCAAGCTTTGCTTATTTAACATACTAATGGAAGTACTGTGAAAGAGACAGCTATGTCTTTGTGCTCCTGACCCTGGCACACCAGGAACAGGCAGCCTCCAGCTCCAGCTTAGGAGTGCTCTATAAATTGCCAGCAGATTGCCACTATCGCCCCTGCTGCCCTCCTCTCAGGCTCAAATCTAGTTTTTTTGCTTGGTTGGTTTGGGCTTTTTTTTTTTTTTTTTTTTTTTTTTTAAATTTGTGGTTTAACACAAATTAGGGAGTAGCACAGTTCAGAAAAACGTTTCTCAAAAATTAGAAAATAGTGACATCTATTTTTCTTCTGAATACCACACTTGGGATTTTGTAAACTACTTCAGAAATCTGTATTACCTAAGAATACCCGGGTGTTCAGCATCTCCAGTGCTGGGCCCTACAAACTGTGACTTGTAAAAACAGTTACAAATATGTGACTTTTTTTCTCCAAGATTAGCTGAGTTTCACCAGAGAAAGTGGGTAAGCAAATACTCTCCTGCTGACAGAGCATAAACTGCAAGTGGAAAGGGCAGAGCGTGAGATGCCCCTGCCAGAAGGTGCCTAGCAGGCAAGCGAGAGTCACCTGAAGTTCTGCACAGTGCTGACTCCTGAAGTAAGACAAGGCACTTTGCTAACGTGTAAGCCAGGACACAGACCCAGCCCTTAATTCCAAACCTTCCCAGCTGAAAAAAAAAATATCATTTTGCAAATACTAATTTCTAATGAATGTCATGAAAGACCCCAGTTATCTTACCTATCCCAAATTTGACATATGCCTCTAATCAATGTTCACTACAAGCCTTTGTGAGCTTTGCCAAGTGCTTATAAGAAAGCTGAATTTCATCAGAAACACCTAATTGTATAAGGGCATGATAATCCACCTGTAGGCGCTAATTTACTTAAAGTAAATCTACAAAAAAAAAAAACGTGGGGAAAAAAGGAAGATTAAAAGATCACTACTAACCCAGACAAGTCAGAAAATTAAATATTCAGCTTGAACTGTACAAGAGCCAATGCACTCAACGAAACAGGTAAATATGCGGCTACCAAACAAACTCAAAACAGATTAACAATAAAACCAAGAACAGTTGTCTCTACTTGATATCTCTTGGACAGAAGAACTTAGGAAGACTGCAACACAAGCCTAACCCAGAGAGCACCCATGGAAAACAAACAAACAAACAAAAAAAAAACCACAGTTGATTCCAAATGCACATTTAGAAGTCCATCACCTCACTTGATTAATGTATTTGGACGTATTTTGGCTTTACACTCTGCTAGTACTTCAGCACAGATCCTCAGAACAGTCAACCCCTTGTACCAGATAAATCTCTGTTATTGTGACGATATGCAAGGGAAGGAATACGCATATGCTCCAAAAGCTAATCCTGTCCAGCATTCAAATCACGGGATTTATTTCCAGGGACAGCTGGATGGGAAAACCTTCTTTTAGTGTTTCAGGTTGAGAGTACCTGCTTAGGAGTCGCTGCCCTTGTGCAGAATTGTGGGCTGCTGTGTGTGGACACCCCTGCAGTAAAAGCAGGCACAGCTCTAGCATGGATGAGGGTCTCAGCACTTCAGCCACTGGACTGTCTGCTAATGCTCCCAAGAGGATTAATACTCCCAGTACCGCTGGTATAGCTGACCTATAATTGTAACTACTGCTGTTTAAGAACCACCAGCTTTTCTTCCTTTACCTAATTACTTATTTTACACAAGCCCATGATGAGGCTGCATAGCACTTACCTTAGATTCACCTTTCACTGTATTTGTAACTGCGGCCTCAAAGACTCGGAGATAACCCTTGACCCTGTTATCTTGGGTCTACATTCATTCATGTATTTTACCTGCTGCTTCTCTTTCCTCTATGAAAGAGTTCCCTGCAAATACTGACTGACAAGATAAACAGTGAGAAAACCGATCTCAAAAAGCTGTCAGGAAAACACGGAGCCACTTGCAAGCAGAACGCCTTCTAATCTCTTTACCACTTACCACAAATTCAGGTCCCCAAACTGTCAGCAATTTCACAGACCCGTCTTACAGCACAAGAGTAACTGGTGTTCACATCGACAGGTAACTTGCAGGTCTGAATATCAAACCTACAGCATCCCTCTTTTGAGAGGGAATTTAAGGCCTTTGGGAAGTAAAATTTTCAGAAACAGCAAGAATCCATCTCACTAATCTGGAAGTTTCAGGGTTTTCCTATTGTTATACTGCTAAACTTGTACATTACACATCTTTCCATCTTTCTCATTAATATACTGGCTAGTAGTACTAGCAGCTAGTAGCCCACAGCCCCCTTATTCACAGATTATTCTTTTTGCTGAAGTTTTAAAAAATAACAAATTTAAGCTAAATTCCTTAAACTAAGAAATATTAATCAAGCCTGTTTCTAATTAACAATGTAAAAATGAAATTCCCCTGATGTGCTGACATACAAAAACGTACAAGTGAAAACTGGAAAAAATAACACAAGGGGAACAAGCATCACTGCTTTCCATTATCCAGAACAAACACTAACATGGAGAGCGTAGCTCCAATTAGGACCGAGGGCAAATAAATACTTACAACGTGACATTTGTATCAAGTAAAACAGCTTGACAGCTGAAAACATCAGTCAACTAGAAGGAAATATGAGAAACATTAGCTTCACAATTCTTCAGACACAGCTATTGTCATGCAATTTGGTCACCTCACAGAGCAAAACCCAAGCTACTCAATGCTTCAAGAAAGAATTGCTTTTTTTTTTCCCCCCCCTGCAGTAGGGTACCTAAACACAAAATTAACCTAAAGTTGAGGCAGAAAGGCACTAGCCTTCTCCTATGCCTCACAACAGGAAGAACTGGTTCTCAAAGACATTCAGGGTTATGCCAGGAATGTATTTTAAGGAAGGAGGGAGTCCAGGTGCTTGGTAACTCAATTACAGGTCAAGTGCCTATTTTCTGACAGGCAGCTAGAGAAAAAAAAAACGAACACCACCAATCACCATCCTACACTCTAAGTTATTAACTAATATCTTCCTAACTGAAATAAAGAAAAATCCAAGAGTCTTTCACATGTACGGTATCTGATGTTTCTAAAGAATTCAAACTATCTTAAGTGCATTATTTGAGTTTTGACTATTTCAACCACTACAGGGATTCTGGAATAAAAGCACCTGAGTTTACCTGGCCAACACGTTGTCTGCAGTGACAACAGTGGTTATCTGACTACCAAATGGAAAAACAGACAACATAAATACAATCAATAGCTGGACTCCTGAAAAGGATGAGTTCTGAGCGATGCAACCGAGTACCTCAGAGGAAAGTTGAGCTCCACGTGAAATATGATTTTGTATCGGGACCCAACATTACAGGCATTCCAGCTATGGTCACACAAGGACGAGATACGATTAGCAGATGGAGCTGGGTGGTAGCTACACAGTTTGTGGAAGGAGATCCTGACAAATAGGTTTATCAGGACAAAATATGAGCTAAGTAAGCGGCTGCAAATGTGTCACAGCATGAAACTGAACTCCAGGTCCACTGCTGATCCGTTCTGGAAGGCTCCCTGCAATCACTCTACAGTATGAAGGAGTGCACGATGGTGGTTTTGCAAACAGCCTAAAAAACTATGTTTAAATGTCCTAAGACGATAGCAAAGTTATTGCATGGAACTAATTGCTTACAAATTGTAGCAGTTACAACTGCTTTTCTGTAAGGAACATGTTCTTAAAAGGCTGTAACACTTTTTCTTTTATTAACATGGAATTCTTATTTTTCCACCTTATTTCCAACAAGAGTGATGTTCTTCCCATGCTATGCGTTTTCTGCTTCTGAATGGGACTGCTGTTATGCTTACATGTACACCTTCAGAGAATCTATTTAAAGTCAAGAAGGTCTAAGAAGTGCATTGGGTGGGGACTGCACGTAAAAATAGTACTTTGTTGGTGTATTGGCTGATGCATGAACCAGTCCAGCAAAATCACTTAGAAGAGCTTTCTTTCAAAAAAAAAAAAAGCGCCATTTCAATTCATTGATGGTGCTAGACTTCATATGCCCGCCATTCCAAAATAAGTACTGACTTGTTTATTTTTAAACACGGAACTAGTATTTCTGTTATACGATATCGGTCACATTTACAACTGACATGCAGTTATGAGGCAGAGAGATGAAATTCTCAAAAAAATGAAACTAACAGAGTAAAATTACTTTCAAGAGATCAAAGCAGATAGAAATTGCTGAGCAATTTTCTTCCACTACTGTACCCCTGCCCAGTACTGCTAAAACGGTCAATCAAACCTGTTGGGTGGGGATAAGGATACAGAGAGATATAGAAAAGGAGGGAGGAAGGATCATTAGAAATAAAATGTCAACTTCCACATGAACTGGTAATTGCCCAGAAGTACTGCTGTTTGACAGCTGTTGTTGGATTGTCATGAAACAAACTGGGCAGCTACTGAAAAATCCTAGAATAGCCCCACCTACGTTGCTAAAACAGCAATGTCATCACTTAGAGTTTCAGTAACGAAAACGGGAATTAAAGACTTAACGTAGACCTTACAAAAAGAGTCAGCAGATTAAGACATCCGCACTGTTTGCATACAGTCTCCACTGAAACCCAAAGGGAAACAAAGCTTCCTTCCTTTTAAAGTCTCCCCGAGGACTGAGGAGCGCTCCAGCGATCTGCAGCCCACCACGCTAGCAAAGAAGCCACGCGATGACCTAGAATAACTTTCCTACTGCTAAACATGACCAAACGCACGCTGCTAGCTTCGCTGCGCTAAGGTAACAGGAAACGTGCGGCTGGTACAGGAGGAAAAGTCTGTCGGCCCTTTCCTCACAACACAACCCCTGACCCCACTGACTGGCACCTACCTGTTGACCAGACTCTTCTGGAAAAAGAGCTAGCTCGTTGAGCTCAGCGACCCTCATTCGGTCTGAAGTTTACAGGTTTGCGCCTGGTCTAAATTACCGCGTATGACTTCCTACGAACCTGCCCCCCCGCAGACAGGAGTTAAAGCGCCGCACCGAGCCCTCTTCCCGCTGCTGTGTGAGCGCCGACAAGGATGCGAACCCAAGGAGCAGCGCACGCCACGCGCCAGGCCCGCAGCCGCGCAGCCCCACCTCCCAGAAGCCCGAGGTCAGCGGGTGCCGGCGGGGAGGCACCCGCAGAGCACCGGCCGAGGCGGGGGGTGCCGCAAACCAAAGCGCGACCCCCGGCGCTGCCCCAGCTCCCTGCCGCCTCCGCGGGCCCCGTTACCGCCCCCAGCCCCGACCGCCCCCAGCCCCGACCGCCCGCAGCCCCGCGGCCGGGCCCCGTGGCGGCCCGAGGCCCCCCGGGCGCCCCCCCCCGCGCGGCACGCACCCGCCGGCGAAGAGGTGCACCAGGGTGTCCCGCTGGCTCATCCTCGGCAACGGCCGCTTCCGCCCCGCCAGCCCGCGCCCGCCGCTGCGCCGCTTCCGGCGCGGACGGGGGACGGGGATGGGGCGGGGCCCGGCCTCTGGCTCCGCCCCCTCCCGGCCCGCTACGGCGCGGCGAGGGGGCGGAGGTAAACAGAGGCGGCTATTGGCTGGGGGGTGACGTCACCGCCGCGCTCCGCCTTATATAAGCGGGGCCGTTACGGCCCTGTTTGTGTAGCGTTCACAGGGTTCGGTCCGTCGCGTTCGGGGTTCTCCGAGTTTGTGGTGCCCCGAGCCCCAGGTGAACGCCGGGGTTTGGGCTCCTCGCCCAGCTCCCTCGCAGCATCCTCGGCCCGAGCTGCTTGGGCTTGGTTTTCGTGTTACAGCTCGTGGCCTCGGCTGCTGAGGGAGCGCCTCTGGAGGAGGCTCCCCGGTGCTGCATCCTTGGGGTTTTTCCGGATTGAGCGTTGTGAATCATCAGCTCGGTTCCGCACTGCTTTTCTTCAAAAGCAGGCGTTATGTTGTAAAACATGAAAAATGGTGCCCCACGGGGAAGTTATTAACACGGCACATAAAGATGTCTGAGTCAATGTTCTCAGTGCCCAAACACCTCCAAGCAGATAAATGGCTGCCTACAGTCTTCATGAATGCGGTGCTATCTAAAGAATTAACGTAAATTTATATCTTTCTAAGTATGAGGGTTTTATTACTACTTTGTAGAAATGCAACAATTTTTTAGCTCAAAAAACAAAAGTGCACTCTAAAGCAGCTATTTCTTAACCTAAAAATCTATCAGAAGGTGAATTGAGGTGAAAGAAACTAATAAGCTAGAAATGTAATCCAGAGTTTTGCAAGAGGAGGAGGTTGGGTGGGAGAACGGCTGGAGGAATGTGTGAGATGTGGAGGTGCTGAGGCAGGGGGACGTAGTTAATGGTGAACTGAGACAAGTAGGGCGATGATTTCAGTCAGCATTTTGCTTTGGTACCCCCCACACAGCATGTTGTTGAAGCTAGTGAACCAATGAGCGAGACTTGAAATAGTTCATTAAAAACAAACTATTCCAAAATAGCAGCACACACTTTACTAATCTGTAGTATACATATGTGAGATGTATGAAACTTATTCAAAAATCTACCAATTCTTCTACCTGAACTTGAGCAAAGTCTTTGATATGGTCCCTCACCACATTCTTCTCTCTAAATTGGAGAGGTATGGATCTGAAGGATAGACTGTTAGGTGGATAAAGAATTGGTTGGCTGGTCACAGCCAAAGGGTTGTGGTCAATGGCTCTATGTCTGGGTGGAGGCCAGTCACAAGTGGTGTCCCTCAGGGGTCGGTCTTGGGACCGGTGCTCTTCAACATCTTTATCAATGACATAGACAGAATCACGTGCACCCTCAGCAAGCTTGCAGACGACACCAAGCTGAGCGGTGCAGTCAATACAATAGAGGGAAGGGATGTCATCCGGAGGGACCTGGAGAGGCTGGAGAAGTGGGCCTATCAGAACCTAATGAGGTTCAACAAGGCCAAGTGCAAGGAACTTGAGAGCAGCCCTGCAGAGAAGGACTTGGGGGTCCTGATGGACGAGAAGCTGGACATGAACCAGCAGTGCGAACTTGCAGCCCGGAAGGCCAACTATGTCCTGGGCTGCATTAAAAAAGGGGTGGCCAGCGGGGAGAGGGAGGTGATTGTCCCCCTCTACTCTGCTCTTGTGAGGCCCCACCTGGAATACTGTGTGCAGGCCTGGGGCCCCCAGCACTAGAAGGATGTGGAGCTCTTGGAACGGGTCCAGAGGAGGGCCACTAAGATGATCAGAGGGCTGGTGCACCTCTCCTATGCAGAAAGGTTGAGGGAACTGGGCTTGTGTAGCTTGGAGAAGAGAAGGCTCTGGTGAAACTTCATTGCGGCCTTCCAGTACTTGAAGGGAGCATATAAACAGGAGGGGGAAGACCTGTTTATATGTATTGATAGTGATATAACAAGGGGGAATGGTTTTAAACTGAGACAGGGGAGATTTAGGTTAGAAATTAGGAGAAAGTTTTTGACTCAGAGAGTGGTGAGGCACTGGGACAGGTTGCCCAGAGAGGTTGTAGATGCCCCATCCCTGAAGGCATTCAAGGACAGGCTGGATGCAGCTCTGGGCAGCCTGCTCTAGTGGTTGGCAACCCTGCCCAGAGCAGGGGGGTTGAAACTAGATGATCTTTAAGGTCCTTCTCAACCCAGGCCATTCTATGATTCTATGAAAAAGTGAGAAAGGATCATATGCAGCTTGGCAAAAGATGTCGCACAGGCAAGTGAATATATTTAGCTTAATTAGAAGAGTTAATTTAAGAGTACTTGAAAACTCTACAAATGATTTTATTCAATGATGCATGAAAGATGAAGGGTCTTACGCCAAATAGTTGGAAGCCACAAGTCCCATTTTTTTTCAGTTCCCTCTGTAGCTTAAGAGGGAACAGAAGATGAGTTTTCTGCAGACAATACGATGCCTTCCAGTGAGCACATGTCCCAGTAAACTTGAAAGCAAGTTAAATATGAGGAGAGTTTGACAAAGTCTCCGCTTTATTCCATCTTTGTGGGTGAACTCCTAACCTGGGAGCTATTAACTTCATTTTGCACTTACGGTTTACACTGTGACAAATGAAAAGCTGTAAATTGATTTTTATGAATGTTTATTGAATAGTAAGTATAAGTACACCTATCAAAACATTTGATATCCATTATTAGATGCTTTCAAAGGGTTTTTAAGTCTATCTTTTTATAGAAACTTAATGCTATTCCACTGATTAAAAAGGCCCAGTCTGAAATATGTTCAATTTTTAATAATAGTCTGAAGCACTCTAATTCCAAATGATGTTGCAGCATTTCTTGGGGGCTGTCTTTAATATTACTTTTTCTTCTCTTCTACTTGCCAGGCTGAGTTTTCTGCTAGTACTACATCTCCAGTGACTGATGGATATGAGTTCTTACACTGCATTTCCCGCATCCCAGCGGGCAGAGGTAAGTGTCAAGTGGAATTGCCACATGGGATCACTTTTGAGAGCTCCGTTACACAAATAAAAGCTTTCAAATCTCATATCCCACTTTCAAAAGATGTTATTTGGGTCTTGTAAGATTCTGGTTTTTTCATAATTTTTTTTTGCAAAATCTGAGTAACTCTCCTATTGAACCCTCTGCTTTTACTTCTTGATTCTTCAGAAATTAAAAAAGTGTTCTGCTGGGCTTCAGACTTACTTTTCGTATCTGCTGGGTGTAACTCAGGCATGTGATAGGACTCAATAGAGTTTCAGTGGGAAAAACCCATGCCAAAATTTAAGACCATGTTTCTACATTTGCTAGCTCTGACTTTTTTTTTTTTTTTGCAGTTTGCCTTCCATATACAATGTTCTTCACTTTTCCTCATGGTGCCTTAATTTTCATTGATAACTTTCTGTGGTAAAAGAGTAATAAAAAAAAGCTATCTTTTCTGATAACACCTATTTTTTCCTGCTCTCTTGTGACAGCCTAAGGTGCGATAATGTGTTTTTTTTTTCCCCACTCTATGGAATTTCTGCTGCTGACTTTCAATTGGGTTTCTAAAAATTGCATTTGCCTTTCTATTCTGAACTACCGTGTTGGACTCCTGCTCTTATGGCTCAGATTATGACTCCCTATTTCTCTAATATTTTTATGACCACATTACACAAGTTGAAAACATACCGGAAATAAAGAACACCTGAAGACAAAACTGCAGACAGGAGATACTGATTTAGTGTAGATAAGGCTTTGCCTTTCAGTATTCTTTAAATAAGCACTTGCTGTCTTTTGCCAGTGACAAGGTTAGGCCTCATAAAACAATATAATACAAATTCCCTGTGAAATATTTGTACCAAATAACCTATTAAAAATATTTTACGTTCTTATGTGCTCTGTTAGGTATATTATTCCATCTCCTGACCACGCAATATATTTACTCACTTCAAAAAACGTGAAAACAAGGTATATTCACTTGGAAATCTTGATTATGAAGTTTTAATCAATTTTTTTCTTTCCATGAAATTCTCCTGCTGTTGGGATAAAATTATTTATTGATATCAGGTTAATGATTTGTATCCATTACACGCTGATGTGGAGAGAGGGAACCTTGTATCCTAATGTTTTAAGAGACATCAAAAGTAGATGGAATCCTTCAGTCAAATTCTTTAAGTTGCTGCCAAAGAAAAAAAAAATACCTTTTCATGTTGGTGGGTGGAGAACTAAGTTTGAAGAGCAGAAGGCAGCTAACCCATGACCCTGGCTTGCAAAATCTCTTCCCTGCCTGTGATCTGGAGGTAGAGGCCCGCTGTGCTCTTAAGGGCTCATGAAGCACAAAGTTTGTTATCAACCTGCTGGCCCTGAGCTGCTGGGTAATGAGATGGAAGAAACTCATTTCTCTGTGACCAAGGCAGTCTTCACAGGTGTGACTCAAAATGCAACAAGAGCTGTTGTTATGGTATGCTGTATTTATTCGTTATTTATCCTCAGAAAGTACTGTTTCCTAATCTTTTATTCCTCCAAATTTTAGTTTCAGTGAGTCGTAGTATTTCTGGGCCCAACGTTATTCTCCTTCATTTGCCATAACATACCAGCAGGCATATCCCAAAGGTATTTGCCAGCACGTTACTTAGCTATTTGTTTCCTCCAACTATTCTTTAGATCAGCTAGTCAAAGCAAAATGCATGTATCGGTAAGAACTAGGATGGGTTAGAAGGTTTATATTACATTCAAGTCTCATTTTGCTACACTGTTGGCTTGTTGTACAACCTTTGTGTAGCTTGGGAGCTGACTTTTTCAACCTAGTCGGTTTCCAATGAACCCTTCAGCTGATGGGGTCCCTTCATGCTTGCATATTAACAGCTGCCAATTCCCAGTTGTCAATTCCCAGTGTCAATTCCCAATTAAACCAACTAGCAGTTTGCTGTGAGGTGAAGAACTGCAAAGCACATAGTAAAGATTACAGGATAAACTAACTACAGGCACAAGATGGAAGATAGATACGAAATGTGTTCAGGTGTTTTCTATTGAGGTCTTTTGAGCAGTATGCTTGCTTTTTGTTTGTTTGTTTGTTTGGTTTTTTAATCATCTTCTATAAAGGCTTTATCAGTTTTGTATCAGAACAAATTAAGCAGCTCCTTGGTGGAAGAAGGGTCTAGGTTAAACTAAGTGTAAACTTTGAGTGTGTAAGTCCTAGATCAAAGAGAAGAGGAAGATGTGGGAGACAGTTTAACAGGTTTGTATAGGGGGGCAGATACTGTAGGCGGTCCTGTGTGATGAAATGCTAAACAGCAGGCATTACTTCGAGGCGAACTAGGGAACTGGTGGGAGGAATGGTAGGAGGTGAGTAAGGTTAAAGGTAGCTGATACTGTAGGGTCAGCTGCAGCTCAGATGACGTCAAGCCCAGTAAGTGGGATATGGCCCTAGGATTTAGCAGCAACAATGTGTGAGTGGGGTGTTACTCCAGGGTGGAAAACAGTGAGTTGCTCTTACAAGCATGTTGGAAAGGAGACTTCCAACTTATGTGCTTTGGAAAAGGAGTACTATGTGACTAAAGATTCCTAGTTTCTTTTGTTTTCTATAAAGTGCATTTTTTTTAAAAGTCATTTGATTCGTCATTTGTGAGGAGATGATGTACAGCTCATTAAACAGCCAGCATTAATTTCCCCGTATGTCTGCCTGAGAAATGAGGTTTGACCCAGTGTTAATGACACTGAAGAATTGAACTGCTTTGTTACTGCTAATGAAGACTTGACAGAAGGGTTAAATTTAGATGTAAGCCTCTAGGAAGAAAGTGTCTGGGCTTCTTTAATACATAGCATATTAAATAAAGAGAGGATTTTTTTTTTTAAATACTGTGGGGTTTTTTTTTTTTGTTTGTTTTGCTGTTTTGCCTAGCTTGCTTCCATAGGCTGTTTAAAACCGGGGGAGATGACTGTTGTGATTTCATATATACCTTCCTAATGAAGGGGAAAAAAAAACATTAGACTTAAACATCAAAATCTTGGGGTTGGCCCATAAATAGCCATTGTTTTCTGACTTGTGCACATTAGACTTTTGCGACAAATACCCCCATGACAAAGGACTGGCTTAGGTTTTTGTGGCTATAAGTTGGGTGTATTTTCATTTGCAGATCTGGAATCATAGCAAGGCCATTACAAGGAATGTTTTTTTTTGCTTGTCAAGTGTAATAATTATGGAAATGAGTATGCTTTTGTTGTTCTTTTGACATGGCACTAGTGAATTTGTGTGTAATGGTGTAAAGTACGATAGTTGGAAGACCCCTATCCAATCAAAAAGCTGTCTAATTAACTCTGAGAAAAAATAAATACTGTGGTTTAATTAATATTCTTCTATCGGTCTGTATAAAAATATATATAACGACATTTCACAAATAACGAAGTAGAATGAGACAAGTCAGATGTTTAGCTGGAGCCATTGAACAGATCATTGATAGATTTAGAAGTAACCTTTTGACCAAGAAAGCTAGCAGGGAGACTGCGGCAAACAAGTTTCTCTATGTATTTAGTAGGCTTTATTTTTCTTGTTCCTTGAGGGAACTGGTTTGTAGCTTACAGAATCTCTTAGGAGATACCCAGAAGATATAGTAGAAGAGAACAGTGGAGAAGGATAGTAAGTAGGGAATGAAGAAAAGCAGCTTTTTTTTTTTTTTTTAAATAAGGTCAGAGGTCAGTAGAGTGAAAAATGAGGATGAGGACAGTGGTATATGTAACGCTGAGGAAGAACAGAAGGCAGGATGGCTTGCAGATAGAAATGAGAATGAAGACAGGGTCGGTCATATCGACACCTGGGGTGCTTGTTAGTAGTATAAGGCCTACTTGTTGAAAATTGGATTTCAGAGTTGCGAACTCTCATATATTTAACGGAGAGAGGGGAAAGTAGTTAATTCTGTGGCCTTTTTGAGAACTGCAGAGAACACTTTTCATGACTTAGGCTGTCAGTTTTCAAGAAAGGTGTGTTCAAACTCTATCAGTTGTACAGAAGAGCCACCCAGGTTATCTGGAAAACAGATAGCTTATCCTATCAGGGAACACTTAAAAGATTTTGTTTAGACTGGGTAGATAAGACAAGTTACGATTGCTGCTTACTAATGTGTCAAGGGAATAAACCACAGAGACCAGGAAAGTAAAACACTATTTAAGCTTAAGGTCGATATTAGCAGAGGGACTGTGAGTAAGTTCAAGGTGAAGAAAAAGTGAGGGGAAAAAAAGAAGTGAAAAGAAAGTGATTCTGGTGTGATTTTCTGCAGTACCTGGAGCCTGGAATGGAATATTGAAGTCCTGAATGCACCCTGCTCTCAGATGGGTGTCTCAAATGTGAATCCATCATGCAGTTCTGTTTCAGGCAATCTCTAAAGCCTGGACTTTTGTCCTTAGCTTACTTTGAGAGCTGTGGCTAAACAAAATATCCCAAGGATCATAAATGAGTTTCCTGATGTGAAAATTTTAAAGGATTTCAGCAGTTTATTCACTCCTTAATGAAACAGAACCTCTTTGCAATTTTTTCATCAAAAGGCAGAAAGAAGAGTGACTCATTTAGAAAAGGTGAATGTGTGACTGTGTTGGTTTTGCACAGCTGGAGTAAGCAAAAACAGAGCTTGAGATTGCTGTCAGCTGCAGCTAGTTACTGCACCTCAGTGTTGTTTTTTGGAAGACACTTGGGAATAAATGAGGGGAGGGATCACAGCAACACATACTGGTCTGTGGTGGCCTGGGCTTTCAGATTTAACGTAAGCAGCCTAATTTGGACAACTGAGCAAATCCAGACATCTTAGATGTCCATGAGGACTACAGAAGTGCTCTCAGGCCACTAGCAGTTGCCTAGGAAGTCAGCCACCTTGCTGTTCTCACTTGATAAATGTGGCTTAATAATTAATTTCCATCTGGAGGAGATGTTACTTCTCTAGGTTGTCTAAGCCTAGACAAAGAATTTGCTGACTCAGGTGTACATTAGGGAGCTAAGTTTCATTACTGCTAATGAAGCAATTAAGGGAGTATAGAAAGAAAGCTTTGCTTTTTTTCAAGCAATAATACACGAAATTTTGATACCTAGCAGTATGGTATAGTTCTTGTTTCCTGGATTGTACCTTGGATGTTACATATGTGACAATGCTCAGCCTCAATTTTGAAATGTAACAGCCGTAACTAAAATGGAAGCTGTTGGATAAGCTGCTGCCATGAGTGGAAGATGTCAAGCATTAATAGGTTGTTTATCCTAACAAGGCAAACACTTCAAATTTTATTTTAAATCTATCAAGTCTTTGATTACTTTTAGTAGGCTGTGGAAACAGCTTATTATGTTCCAGATTCTTCTGGCAGTCTCTTCCATTACTTTCAGAAATGGGGTTAAAAAAAAAAAAAAGTTGGTATTTTTTTAAGGGCTGTAAAAATGATAGTTGACTTCTCCCCCTATCCTAAGAACTACCTTTGCCTAGAAATATTATAAGAAATGGAGTGCACCTACCTGAAGTGTAAGTAATGCCAGTTTGAAAGGTGGTTAACAATGGGAGAATGGAAAATTACAAGTTAATCTGCTTAGGTAAATAAGACTTTGGAATACTGATTAAGTTAACTTTTGGCAACATCTTAAGAAGACTATGGTGAGCAATTAATGGTAGCTATGTGACAGATCATCAAGTCAAACAGATGAAATCTCAAGCTGTTGTGGAGTTTATATAGTACACACAAGCTCATGAGAGTTCTGAGGCTATATCACAGCCCCAAGTACAGAGCTCCAATAACTCTTTCCTGGGTGGTTGATTCCTCTCCTGTGCAGCACAAACTCACTTTCTTTAGCCTGTTGTCTAATTAAATGCAATCCAATTTAATGGGTTATCTTCCCTTAGTTCTTTGAATATACTCTGGAAAATCTTTTGCACATTTTCTGTAAGCTTAGGCACAATGAACGTCAAGGATTCGTATCATGCTGTAAGTCACCTTAGCCTTGGTGAAGTTGCTGCTTGGATTAGTTTGATCTTATCAGCCCTTTGGAAACAGCAGTGGGTTTTGATGTGGTTATGGGTGAGAGCTGATGGAGATAGTTTTGAAAAATTCTTTCTTTGGAAGTTAGATTGTTAGTAACTGATGGGAAGAGCTATATTTAATTTTTTATCTGATGTAAAATGAGATTTCACTGATAATCTTGATTTTGTGATGAAACATATGTCTAACAAGCTGTATTTCTCCCTGTGAATGTACAGAAATTCTGTAACCAGTATGACTGGTGACCTACATTTCAAAAACATTATTTTAATCATACTATAAAATTTTCCCTCTCTTCTTAAATTTTTTTTAAGATTTTTTAAAAAAGACTCTTGAATTTCCATCTTTTAAAAAAAACAAGGATTTCTGACTAACATATTCTTAATTCTTTCCCACAATTTTCTTCCAGTTACATTTGAATCTCAATTTTAGTTTGTCATGTGAGCCAAGCAGCAGTCTATTACGTGTTCACAAAGGCAAATCTGTGTGGTTATGCAAGTTGCATGTGCTTTAAATATCTCCAAATAAAAATCACATGTTCTTAAATCCAGTTGTGCTCTACAGTACTGACTTTGTTTCCTGTTGTCCTTCAAGCTCTGAGTACGGAACAGTAGAAGCTGAATTACGTGTCTGTTCCTGTGTTTTATGTAGACTAGGGCGCAAGGCTAAAGTTCTGAGATGTCTGGCCACATTTTTACATGAAATGGAGTCTGCTGGAAGGTTTGTGTAACTTGAGGTTTATCTCTTGCTTCTGTTAGGGTAGATGCTTTTGAATTATTTTTGATAAGGAACAGTTATTATGAATTAAGCCCTAGTTACTAGCCACCACCTGTCATTGCAAAGAAAAAAAGGGACAGCCATAGCTCAGTAACAGTGCAGAGGTAACTGAGAGAGTGAGAAGAGCCTCTCTATTGCAACTTTTCCTTTGAAGGTGGGAGAGAATGTCAGGGTAAAGGCTGAAGCTGTGGAGAATCCAGTATGAGTTCGAGTTTTCAACATTAGGTTCTGGAAGAGGTGGCATGGATTTGCGTATAAGGTGTATCTGAGACTAATCATTCCTAGAATGAGATAGCATATGGGAGTACTACAGTAGTACATGATATCAAGATTTTAAAAACAGGTACTGCTGCTGTGTTACAGTGAACAACAGTACAGAGGTACTTGTCTTTCTTCTTACAAAACTGAATTCATAGTGTTTAGAAGAAAACTTGCTGTCCATTCTGCAAAAGCTGTTTGCAGAGCAATAAGCTAATGGTGAGTTGGATCTAAGTTTGTGGCGCCTGCTGCTTCCTTAAGGTAAACATGTACTTAATTTAAGAGTGTATTCTTCTCAGAGCTTGGTAAGTAACTAGGATTTATCACATTATGACTGTTGACTGCCTCTCATTTAAAAACAACAACAAAAAACGACATAACCAACTAACCTCTAGGTTATAATCTAACTCCCATATGATTATTGGGCTGAAACCCTGCAAAAGAACTAAACCTCATAAAGAGTATGTCTGAGCCACTTTTTGAAATATTTGTGGACAGCAGTTCAGAATACGCTAGTAAGAATTAAAAGGAAGAAAAGGTAGGTGGCATTTACAGGAAACAGCTATTCTATTTTATACAAGAAACCAATTGCAGTGATGCACTTAAACTGTTTGGGTGGGGGAGGTAGAGGGGTGTAAGGTGGGAGGAATCCTGAAATCTGAACATATGTTAAGTGTTAGAAGTGAGACTTCCAATTTCATTTATATTTAGTGCAAACAGATGGGATTTTTGTTTCCTAATTCTGTGAGTTGCCTTTCAAAATTTCACCCTAGAGTGTGCCCAAGACACTTTGTGGTTTTTTTTTTTTTGTTTGTTTTCCTGTGGCTAGTTGCATGTTAAAAAGGACTGGAGATTCAAGGACATTCTGATAATTTCTTCCTTCAGAAATTTCATCAAAGAGCAAATAGGTTATCAGCTATGCATGTGGAACCTAATTCTATAAACAGAATGAAAAAGGTTAGAAAATAATGAAGACTGCTGGATTACCCATGAATGATGAAAAGAGACTTGTGTTTCTTTTGAAAGACAGCAAATAGAGGAACTAACAAAGTGTTATGTCATATCAAATATTAACAAGTACCTTTTGAAAACCATTCTCTTCTGCATTTTCTGTGTTCTCCTGCTTTTAGTTATTAGTGAGAATTCTGAAAGGAGGACCTGTGTTTTCAAAATCAGATGATAAATGTAGCCTGAAACTTCCATATGTGAATAATTTTCCAGCACTGCCTGATGCTGATGTCATTTAAGAGTCATGCTAAATTTTTTGTGATACCAGAATAGGTTGCTTTGGAAGTTAGTTTTTAATCTCAGTCTAGTTCTGGAAACAAATAATAGCTTAAAACAAGATTGAATTTTTCTCCATTTACGTCACTACTTAGAAGAAAGTTTTTTCTTTTTTTTCTTTTTTTGGCTAAGCAATATGTTGCTTGCATACATTTAAGCAACTCTGTATAATGCCTCAAAGAAGTATGTACTATGATGGCAACGATAGGCAGTGTAAAAAAAATAATATAAAAAAAAATTGGTGACCAAGTGACAGGTTTGCTTCACATGATCAGATAAATATGTCTACCATTGTGATTACAGTTTGAGAACTTTAGTAGTTGGGATTTGGGCTGCAATCTCAGTAGAGGCTTGACTTAATTGACTTTAATGGTCTTTGGCCAGGCACTAAACATCACAGATTTAGACTACACCAAGCGACTTCTCAAATTTGTAGTGAATGTAATCAGTTAAGAGTTCAGTGTTGGCTAATCTTCAACTGAAATCAATAAATCAGCCTAGACAAGGAGAGATTAGGAAAGTCAGAAACATTTACTGTGATGTTTGCTTTTGTAGTCTTTTTGAGAGGTCAGATAATAGAGACATCAATTAAAAGCAGGATAAATATCAGACGTCTTCCAGTGCAACAGCCTTTTCCTTTCTTAAAAGGGAGTGTGCATTTAGCTTTAGAGTCAGCTGCCAAATCATTGGGTATGTTTCTATCTAATATCACAGATGTGGCCAGTGAAAACGTCAGCATTCAAACTTGTTTAATAGAAACCAGAGTGTAGATTTTGCGTGAAAACATCCATGTCCAAACCTGCTTTACAGAAAGTAGGGCTTTTACAAACTCCATTTCCAGTTTTTGTTCTAATTATCAGGGAGTCTACAACGTTCAGAATGAAAGTTGGTTGCAATGCATGTGGATGTGCGTGACGGAAATAATTGCTTGAATAAAACTGAGCAATTGTCCAAGGAACTTGAATTGTCACACCGTTTGACTCTAAATCAAACTCAAGTGTGCTATCACCTAAATGTCTGTGCCAACAATGGTAACTTCTGTGGGGTGAAAATACCATATTTATCCACTTTTATTATCCAGGTTGTTTCATGCAAATATCCTTTCCCCCCACCACCTGCAGTTCTGTGGCCTTGGTAGATACCATGGTTTCATCCTCCTCAGATGTGATTTTGCTATGTGGTGGTCTTTGTTTCTGTTTGTTTGTTTGTTTTCAGGGAAGGGGGATATTTTGTTTTGCACAGCCTTGTTTTATAGGCCCCAAATAATGATGCCTCCAGTAGTCAGGTGCAATCAATGAGGTTGTTTTTAAACAGGTACAGTGTCTGCTGAGTCAGGATGTCTGAGATGGGAAGTGGTTTGGCAGTGTTTGTCCACGAAACTAGAAAGTAAGTTGGCTGTTCTGATTCCAATGGCCTGTGGTCTTGGGCTTGTGGAGGAGAGAGAGGTACGTGAGGGGTTTGATGGGGTTGTGTTCTGCTTCATAACACATGAAGTCATTTGCTTGTGGCTCAGAACATTTACAGGCAATTGATCAGAAAAGTGAGCCAAAATACAGCACTGTGGTAGTTGATGGTGATTTTTTACATTGCTTTTGACACTGTGCAATTAGCATGCAGGAAGGTATAGCCAGCTGTGAGACAGATGGAGCTGCATATGTTTCCACACCCAAGAGGGAGGCTTGCATACAGAAGTACAATCAGGAATAAGGCTGAGTGAATGATGCAAAAGGGTATTCATACCGAGATGCCTGAACCTGTAGAAAAATTCACTTTGGTATGGGTGATGATTGTTTTTGTGTTAACTTTCCGACTATAATAATTTCTTGCACTGAAGTCCATAGAACAGTAAAGACTGGAGAAGTACTAGGAAGTGATGACAGTCAGCAATCCAAATTAAAGAATGTTGTATTCCTTGTGCATCCAAATCTGGGGATGGCTGGACCTTCCATCTCCCAAAAACCAGTGGCACCTTGCCACCACTAACTAAAAAGGTCTGGTGAGAAGAGCAATGCCACATTCTTTTACTTTCTCACTTGCTGTAGCACTGAAAATGTCTGCAAAATGAGGTCAGAGCTGCTGCTGTGCCAAGTGTTCAGGACTGGCTGAATGTGAAGATGAATTGTTGATTTTGGGGGCTACCTTTTCTCCCATCGATCAGTAAGCCAGAGCATGGAAGAGCTCCAGAGGCAGGAAAACAGAACTCCAGCCAGGCACCTGCCTGTTGCTCTACCCTCATGTAGAGGGAAGAAACTTTATTCAAGTGTTTTGACCTCAAGTCAGCAACAGCCCTTGGCACTAGTCAGGGCTATATGCAGGCAGATATACCCAACAGGTATAAAAGGAGTGCTGTCTTCAGTGTGAGGTCAAAAAAAAGTTTGAGTAAGGATTCAGATTTTTTTATGCTCTGTTATCACTTCCTCCTTTAATCTTTTCTTTCGGAGATAATAGGACTTTTTTTAAAAAAAAAAGTCCATGTTTCAGCCTTATTAACAGCCTATTATGGCAGCATAAAATCAGAACAATGATATAGAGGGCGAAGCTCCCAGTGCACATACACTTGAACTGTGGAGAACCAAATGAATGCACCAAAGGTAGCTTGCAGAGAAAGATCTGGATCTTCCTAACAAATCCCCCTTTCCTCTCGCAGTCAGTCAAAGGTGTACTGGACAGCCATTTCTTCCTTTTTTAATTAAGAAAAATGACCATTGGCATTAAAGTAAGCATAAAGAACTTCAGACAAGTGAGAAGACAGTTAAGGTTACAAAGCCAAATGTTGTCAGTAATCATACATGTGAAGCTTCCATTCCTATGATTTGGGGTAGGACATGAAGATCAGCACATGTAGCCTTTTATGGAGTCACTGTTTAAAAAAAAATAAATAAAAATGGGGGGACAATTCAGGAAGATGAATTAGGTAATGATGTCCCAGTTTACTTGTGTGTTTCCTTGCAGCCATAGCTGTATTAGAAACAACAACCCAAGAGTGAATACGAGAACACAGTTTCTGCTATGTGATGTTACACTGGGTATTGGATGACTTGGGAGGTGTAGAAATCCTGCCTCCTACTGCGGGGTTGTCCTAGATAACCAGACTTGTTTGTTTGTTTGTTTCTGCTGTGTCCTGTAAAATGGTTTATTAACAAATTCTGAGGATGAGACCGGACTTAATGGTTCAGTGGGTATCACAAGCCCAGCGTTACTTCTACAGTAGATTAACTCACTTGGTTTCTGATCAGAATCTGTCAAGTACTGTTTAAATTACTGAATATTAGATAGGAATGTTACTACAAGTTCTCTGGGTACATGAAGTTCTGCCTACTTCAGGAAGAGCAGGTAAAAGCTGCTCACCTGAAATATGTGATTCCCTTTATTCCAGTTTGTAACGGGAAAACGGTAGTGGGATCAACATCTGATATTTTGGCACCTGTGTTCTTGCTTTCTACCCTTTGAGCTTCATTTCTGTTACTGCTCTTGCAGTGACAACAGGAGCTAGAAGACTTGCCCTCTGTTCCTGCTTGGCCTTCCTGGTAGCTGTGCTGAGGAGCTCTCACATCAGAAGCCTCCCTGCTGCTACCCTGCCCAGAAGGAAGGGAAAGGCAGAGTAACTAGAGCTACCAGATGCACAATAACATCTTCAAAATACCAAACAACATATTTCAGCTTAACTGTGTTCCAATAGATTTGCTCCAATGTCCTAGGAGCTTTTAACTGAGTTTAAGGACATAGTTGAATTCAAGCAACTTGGAGATTTCCAATCAGCAGTTATACCAGAATACCATCTGTGATATTCTTTGAGTGATTCAGCAGAAATGGATTCAACAGAACCATACTTTGAAGGCCAACTAAGTGATCAAACTTCTTGAAGGTAGTGTGAGAATCTAGTTCTTTACTTTGGTGATTAGTCTGTCCTTTTTGTGTGTAGACACTGACAACAAAGAATGCCAGTAACACAATGTCATATTCTCCTCAACTCTCTGCAGACTGGCTGTTTGGTTTGTCACCACCCACAGTTTCCAATACGTGCACTCTCACCCCACTCTGACCTGCAGCTCTTCAGTTTTTGATTACAGATAACTAGGGCAAAGCCCAGAACAAAAATGAGCTTTTGCAGTCTTCATGTTATATACAGAGGGAAGGAGGCACTGTGATAGTACACTCTAGTAGCTGTGAGAACACTGCTGTTCTTGTTAGAGCTGTCAGTAAACCAAAAAATATACTTTAATCTGCACTGAACTGAACCTTAGCCAACTTGCTGCGCTGCCTATGCAAGTGTGTGCTGGTGAGATGCTGAACCATCTAGATTGAGTTAGTGACCTACGTGAAACTTGGCATTGCCACAAAGATCTTGCTCTGCAGTTTAACTACAGGGTCTCTGAAAACAGGAGTGTCATTGGTCAAGTCTGATGGCACTTACCATGACTAGTAAAGTCAGTGACACCATTGGGGCAAAGCGCTGAAGGCTGAGAGGCTTTCAAATCACCACTAGAATGCCCAGTTATTTATCTTCAGTTACTGAGGGTATGTTCAAGAAACGAGACCCAAACTGCTTTTTTGTGATACTATGGTAGCAGTTCATTGTGGGCATCAGGGAACGCCCACACAGGTAAAGCTGCTAGAGATGCTTCAGACCAGCAGGTTAGAGTAGTATTGTTAATGCTATTGAATATTTAATATTAACATCAGAAGGAAATGACCAGTAACCTTTGGAATAATTCACTTATCACCCAAAAATGAATTTGGCCTTTGTATATGAAATATATAATTTGCCACATGTATATACAACAGCATACTGGGGGCTGGCTGAGCTGTCCACCACAAGATTGTTTCGCTGGGCAAGATTTTGTGTTTGCTGGTCTGGTATTGCTGAAAGTTTCTTGGTCCTATTGGAAATGCAGTGTAGGAAATTGCAAATCTATAGCTGGTTCAAGACAGACTGCAGTGGCTGGCTGCCATAACCATTTCATATCATTCTCACAAAGTTATAACAACAACAACAAAAAAAACATACTGACGACTTGATATTGTGCTAGGAGCCTAACCAGCTAAAGTTCCGCTTTTGCCATATAGAAGAGCAAAGAAGTTACTACATATATTATATGAGAAGAATGACAGTTTTTTAAGAGGTTCTATGTTTACAAAAAAAAAATCAGCTAAGTTCAGGCCTGGCACTGCCTGTCCTCCTTTCATGTCATTTGTTTTCAAATAAGCTGTCCTGGTTCCAGTTAGGACAGAGTTAATTTTTCGGGCCAGTCCGAACAGGACCAGATGTAAAGAATGTGCTCTACACCGCAGCCAGAGAGAATGGTCCCACCTGGAGCCTCTGGCAGAAAGAACCTGGGGAAACTCGAGGTCGACCCCTGGGGTTTTGGAGTCGGGGATACAGAGGATCTGAAGCCCGCTATACTCCAACTGAAAAGGAGATATTGGCAGCATATGAAGGAGTTCGATCTGCTTCGGAAGTGGTCGGTACTGAAGCGCAGCTCCTTCTGGCACCCCGACTGCCGGTACTAGGCTGGATGTTCAAAGGAAGGGTCCCCTCTACACATCATGCAACTGATGCTACATGGAGCAAGTGGGTTGCACTGATTACTCAGCGGGCTCGAATAGGAAACCCCAGTCGCCCAGGAATCTTGGAGGTGATTATGGACTGGCCAGAAGGCAAATACTTTGGGATATCATCAGAGGAGGAGGTGGTTCGTGCTGAAGAAGCCCCACTGTACAACAAACTACCGGAAAATGAGAAGAAATATGCCTTGTTCACTGACGGGTCCTGTCGTATTGTGGGAAAGCATCGGAGATGGAAAGCTGCTGTATGGAGTCCTACACGACGAGTTGCAGAAGCTGCTGAGGGAGAAGGTGAATCGAGTCAGTTTGCAGAAGTAAAAGCCATTCAGCTGGCTTTAGATATTGCTGAACGAGAAAAGTGGCCAGTTCTCTATCTCTATACTGATTCATGGATGGTAGCAAATGCCCTGTGGGGGTGGTTACAGCAATGGAAGCAGAACAACTGGCAGCGTAGGGGCAAGCCCATCTGGGCTGTGGCATTGTGGCAAGATATTGCTGCCCGGGTAGAGAACCTGGTTGTAAAGGTACGCCATGTAGATGCTCATGTGCCCAAGAATCGGGCTACTGAAGAACATCAAAACAACCAGCAGGTGGATCAGGCTGCTAAGATTGAAGTGGCTCAGGTAGACCTGGACTGGCAACATAAAGGTGAATTATTTATAGCCCGATGGGCCCATGACACCTCAGGCCGTCAAGGTAGAGATGCAACCTACAGATGGGCTCGTGATCGAGGGGTGGACCTGACCATGGACACTATAGCACAGGTTATTCATGACTGTGAAACATGTGCTGCAATCAAGCAAGCCAAACGGTCAAAACCTCTTTGGTATGGAGGACGATGGCTGAAATATAAATATGGAGAGGCCTGGCAGATTGATTACATCACACTCCCTCAAACCCGCAACGGCAAGCGCCACGTACTTACAATGGTGGAAGCAACCACCGGATGGCTGGAAACATATCCTGTGCCCCATGCCACCGCCAGGAACACTATCCTGGGCCTTGAAAAGCAAGTCCTATGGCGACATGGCACCCCAGAGAGAATTGAGTCAGACAACGGGACTCATTTCCGAAACAACCTTATAGACACTTGGGCCAAAGAACATGGTATTGAGTGGGTGTATCACATCCCCTATCATGCACCAGCCTCTGGAAAAGTTGAACGATACAATGGACTGTTGAAGACTACACTGAAAGCAATGGGTGCTGGGACATTCAAAAATTGGGATACACATTTGGCAAAGGCCACCTGGTTAGTCAATACCAGCGGATCTGCCAACCGAGCTGGACCTGCCCAATCAAACCTGTTACGCGCTGTAGAAGGGGATAAAGTTCCTGTAGTGCACGTAAGAAACATGCTGGGTAAAACAGTCTGGGCTACTCCTGCCTCAGGAAAAGGCAAACCCATTCGTGGAATTGCTTTTGCTCAGGGACCTGGATGCACTTGGTGGGTAATGCAAAAGAATGGGGAAGTCCGGTGTGTACCTCAAGGGGATTTGATACTGGGTGAGAATAGCCCATGAGTTGAATTGTAGTATGTTAATTATTATATAATAATGTATGTCATCACTACCATGATTGCTATATATCATAGATCAAAATGGTGATTAATTAGAATGTATTGGACAGAGTGTAACCTGAGCATGACATAAATGGTATGGAATAAGGGGTGGATATCTGTCCTGGTTCCAGTTAGGACAGAGTTAATTTTCCCTCATAGTAGCTGGTAGGGTGCTATGTTTTGGATTAGGATGAGAAGAGTGCTGATAACATGCTGATGTTTTAATTGTTGCAGAGCAGTGCTTACACCAGGCCAAGGACTTTTCGGCTTCTCGCTCTGTCCTGCCAGCGAGCAGGCTGGGGGTGCAGCAGGAGCTGGGAGGGGACAGACCCAGGACAGCTGACCCAAACTGGCCAAAGGGGTATTCCATACCATCTGACGTCATGCTAAACAATATATAGGGGTGGCTGGCCGGGGTGGGGGGCCGGCTGCTCGGGGATAGGCTGGGCATCGGTCAGCGGGTGGTGAGCAATTGCATTGTGCATCACTTGTTTTCTTACACATTATTATTATTAATACTATTATTATTATTATTGTTATTATTATATTCCTGTCTTAATAAACTGTCTTTATCTCAACTCACAGGCTTCACTTTCCCGTTTCTCTCCCCCATCCCAGAGAGGGAGGGGGGAGGGTAAGCGAACGGCTGTGTGGTGTTTAGCTGCCAGCCGGTTAAACCACAACATAAGCCCATCTGGATTCAAAGAGTGGTTCAGTGCTGAGTGCTTCCATTGACCTGGAACTGGAGCAGTTATATTTCACAACAGTTCTGTTCCTCCTGTTTGCCTTGATAAGCAAAATCCTTTTCCTTTCAAAGATGTTTTCTGTGTATCTAGGTATGTTGTTCTTATCAGTGTCAATATCACTGTCAATATCAGTGGTTGATTCTCTGTTGGAGCCCTTTGGACTCTGCACCACTCCTCATTCACAGGATGCTCTTGCATTCCTCCTGGAGGCAAAAACACATGTTCATGCTGCTAGAGAGTGGAAACGTCCTGCCTGTGCAGAGGTAGCAGTAGCTCTTCTTCCCATCTTCTGGCAGGAGCAAAGAAGCTTTGTTTTATTAGTAGTAAGCTGATAAAAGCTTTTCTATCTCCACACCGATGTTTCTTTGTCCATTCCTCCAAACTCACACCAAGTATGCAAAGAAAGAAGATTTCTTGTTCCTATGTCTAATCGGTGGTGCTGAGGAAAGGTTTGGAGCAAATGGAGTCCTACTGCAATAGCATTTCTGTCAGAGCCTTGTAACTGGAACTGCCTACAGCAAGTGTGCAGATTACATTTAATGTCTGACACATACATTTATATTAACATATTATGGCAGAAGATGGAACTGTTCCTGAGGAAAAGCCTCCAAATGAACTACCAGTGCAAGCTGGCTTTCTAGTCTTAAGAGCTCTGTCCACGCTCCATGTTTCAACTCTATCTTAGCTGCAACCAAGACTATGGAGAAAATCTCAGTGAAACTTGGAAATGGTTCTTCTCTTATTGTTCCTCATTCAATCACTGCATGAGTTGTTTTTTTTTTGTTGTTGTTTTTGTTTTGTTTTTTAATTATAATATTTTTTTGCTTAAGCTATTTTCTGTAGTGGAAGTAGAAACTTGCATATTGCGAAAGCAGTATCAATGTGTGGCTATATTGGAAGAGAACAGCAAAGATAATTATTCCCATTTTTAATTTTTAAAACGTTCCTGTTAGTAAACTTGAAGAAAGTGGTTCAAACTCACCTGCTGACCCCAAAGCCATTGCTATTCCCCATTGCTTTTGGGGAAGGTTCGGTGAGGTATTTCTGAAGATTTAGAGCAGAAGCAGCAAGTTTGTACCTTCCCTGAGATGTGCTGTGGGCACTGACATGGTCATGCATGTCTCCAGACTTTCAGCTAAATATCCAAGACTAGCTTTTCAACTGGGTTGTGATAAACCTTTATTTTTGCAGGCATGCATTTGCATCCAGTATGCCTGAATTTGTGATATATATATATATATATATTTTATAAACCAAGCAGAACAAATCCTTAGTGATCTATAATCATGCTATTGAAACTGCTAGTCTGATACTTGGACATTTAAATCTAAAAGCAGGTATTCTTATGATGGTTGCTATAGGATTATAAAAAATATTAAAAAGCTAAATCTAAGTTTGTACTTCGATTTACTGTATTTAGTAGTGCAGTACTGAATGTAAATACACTGTCAACAAATCTCTGATGGGTATGAGTGCTGAGAGGGGAGGATTACTGTTATACCATTGTGTTGAGGTGTACTTCAAAGACTTAAGAAGGTGAAAAACTATTCTTACCAGCAAAATACAAGAGGCTTAGGTTCGATTTAAAAATCCTACTTTCCCCTAAAATATTTAAAATTCTTAAAGAAGCAGTCCAGCTTCTACTTCCAGGAAGATAAGATGAGAGAGATGAGGTGAGACTTTTCTCCTCCCTGTTGCCTTGTTCTCCTACGTGGCTGCTGACTGGCCGTGCTGTGACTCACCAGCCATCCTCCATGGCGAGCGTTTGAGCAGGAAGGGAGCAAGGGCAGGTGGGTGGTGAGTGACTGTCCCCACACTTGCCAGACAGTTTCTTCCTGGCTTTGGGGGGAAGAGTGTGCAGCAACACAGGATCAGACTCTGCATTGTTCCGCTGGACAAGTAGTTATGGTTTAGCCCTATATTTATTCAGAGAAAGAAGGCACCAAACTTGCTAGTTTTTCACCAAGACATGGACAAAAGATTAGTTCTTCTGTATTTATTTTCCCTCCCCTTGCCACTTTACCCTCTTTTAGCGATGCACAGTCATTGCCTTGATGTCACAGCAGATTTATTACAAGCTGCCTGCGCTACCTCACTTTTCAAAAAGGCAGTTTTTCCAGGCAAGTTCTGCCTCCACTGAGAGGCCTGAACTTTTCTCGCTCAGAGTCACTTGTAATAAACACATGATAAGGAAGATGCTAGCTTGGCTAAACTTAAGTAGCCTCTGCAACGCAGAAAGGGAGAGAGAAAATGTCAAGTAGTGGATGGGTGGAAGGCCAGACAGCTTGAAATCCAAAATGCTGTTTTCTTGTTGCTGTTGTTGTTCATGAGCATTGTCTTCCAGTAGTTTAGTTTTGTTGGCAAATGATTTTTGCACTGTTTGCCTTTTGTGAGATACAAAGTATTTTTATGGGAATCAATGGGAGAAGTTAAATATATATATATATATTTAAATTGTTTTATGTAGCTATGGCTAATATGAGAGATTACATATTGAAGTACTTTTCTTAGCTAAAAATTCCAAGAAAAGTAAAATTCAGAAAATGGAGAACTCTCCAGTGCAGTGAGTGGCTGGGGGCTTTGTTCTGGTTAGCTTGCCTGATTTCAGCAATGAACAGGAATTAATGGAGAACTATAATGCTATAGAGACAGTTATGTGGATTTGCTAATACTAACAGCCTGCTGGTTATCTTGAGAGGAAAATCCTTGGTAGCAGTGCAAAATGAGCCCAGTGTGTTCTTCTGGGTTGGCAAAAGCTGTTCTGAAAACATCACTGCTGTGAATAGAAGAGGAGAGGGAAAGTTAGCGTGATCTGCCTAGAAGAAAAGCAGATGAAGGAAGCAGTGTTCTGAGTCTGATATGGATGAAGCTGAGGGTAAGACTGAGCACTTGGATTTAATTGCCCTGTGGTGTGGTAATGAGTTCCCGTAAGAGTCTGATTGCTTCTCTGGGGAAAGCTCGTGTTTTATGGTGAAGTTAGACTGTACGTTTCTCAGCAGGGGATATAACTTTGACCTTATGTAGGAAAAGCACATAGAAGTTGTGGAGAAACAGCCCTTCAAAAAATTGCTGAATGGGAATCTCAAAGTTCTGGGCTAGGCCAGAATTAATATTAGCCATAATGTAGGCTTCCTCTCCTTTTAACACACAGCAGAATTTGGATGTGGCCTTTATGATCTGCCTTCTATCTGACGTGCTACAGCTCGGAGGAAGTTGTTGTGTCGACAACTCATGATAAGGCAAAGGGGAACTTGTACTGAAAATGTTCCCTTTTCCAGCCAGTTATCAAAGTCCTTGCAGCTTCCCGTCAAAGCAAGCAAATCCACAACAACATGTATTGAACATGGTCGTTAACGTGCAGTAGTCCTCAATGCTTAAAAAGCAATCAGCATAAAGACATCCTAATCTCTTTGGCTGGCGCTATTATGTAATTGCTATGTACATTTCCCACCCTCACCTCTTTCATTTTCTCGTCTCCCATCTCTCAAGCTGCTACCTGCCACGTTTTGATCTGTGCTTACCAACTCCCTTTGAATCCAGCTTCAGCTGGAAGCAGCCCCAGCCTGGGGTAGGAAGGGCCTACGACTGATTTGTTGTAGCAGCTACACATAGGAGCAGAAGCAGACAAGGATGTGCTTTATGAAGTGTTAGGCTTTCATGCTGCTTTCCAGCAAGGCAGAGCTGAGAACTGGAGCCCTTTTAAAAGCAGTAATGCAATTACAAGTCATTTAGTGAAAAACAGGTCTTTTACTAGCAGCAGTGTAGGGGAAGGCAGTGTAAAAGCACAATGTCCTCAGCAACTCAGTGTGTGAAGCACCGCCACCACTGAGATCGGTGCGTAAGGCACCTACTGGGCAGGTATCTGCCAAAGCTCTCTAACAGTACTTTCTAAGCTTCCGTCTTTGCTTCAGCTAAGGTACCTTTGAAACAGCTTAAACTCTGCTCTCGGAAGTCCGTCTGGAGCCCATGTAGTTGACAGTATTATTTCTGCTGCCTTCATGGAGCTTTGGTGTAACAGCAGATATGAAATGGAGTTTGTGTATTTATAAGCTTTAGACAGAATTAGCTCTACAAGGAATTTGAAAAAGTATGTACCCTCTATTAGTCTAGTCTAAATGATTGTTTATATAAAGATGAAAACAGGCAGTTTTTTTTTTTAAATAATGCCACAGTTCATTTCTAATATTAGTAACAACTTATACAACCCTGTTGTGTGAGTCATAAAGAAATCTGGGCCAGAGTTGTCATTTTCCAAATAATGACTGTTTAGAAAGCTTCCATTCACATGCTGCCCATATTTTTCTACAGATTTTTTCTCAGTGTTAACTTAATGTCAGAATAATCAGATGTCGTGGAGTTTCAAACATCCACTAGATTCAATAATGGTTAAGATGGGATGAAATATGTTTTGGCAAGGAAAAAAAAAAAGACAATGGAGTGATGTGCAGCTTTATGGACGATTTTTCTGAAGCCTAGGCCTGGTTCATATTTCCAGGATTTGAATTGCTTCACCTATTTGGGTCCCAACCAACTCATTGCACTGTTTGACTTGTCTTTATCCAGCGCAGCAGAGAGCAGGACAACAGCAGCATGATCACTGTGTGCTAATGGTGAGGTGTGTTGGCACGGGGCTCTGATACTGCCTGCCAGGGTGCCAAATCCACAGTCACCCAAACAGTTGTAGTTGTACTCACTCACCTTCTGTTTAATTAAACTACGGTTTCTGGAGTGCTTCATGAATGGAAGAGGTTTTTTGTTTTTTAAATGTTCAGTTCATAAGCTAGTGAGACAAATACAGATTTTTATGCTGTATGTATAAGGTTTCTAGTTTGCTTGATTCTTTACCTCTGCAGCTGAAATGTCTCAAATATCTCTGTGTGATGTGGAACATGCAGACAAAAATTGATCGGTAGCACTGAGCGTAACCTTAATGGCTTTTCTGTTCTCTTCCTTTAGCACTTCATCTTATTTGAAAAGATAATATGATAATGAACGAACTTGTTTGAACATGAAACGTAGGTGAAAGGGACTAGGTCTTGTGTTGCACCCAATGCAGTCGTGTTCAGCTTATCATGAGAACATTCCAGTTAGCTGCAATAAATAAGTATGCACTTCTAAAATCTAGATCTAAGAGAGCTTTCATCAACATCAAACACGAAGCATTTTCATTAGAGATGGTAGTTCATAGTCTGTTTTAAAACCGATCATGGAGAACAGAATCATTTTACAATAGGATCTGGGATGCAGATGAGTCTCTGGAAAATGTGGACTGAGCAGAAATTCCTGTGACAGCATTCTGAAGAAGCCAACATTAATGATATAGTTGTTTGCTGCATCTCTGGAGATGGAGATAGGATTGAGGCTCATTGGGCTCCATCACCAGGGAGGGCTGCACGTACACTGGATGAAGTACATGAAATAGAGAAATGCATGTGTCATGGCCTGGGCTACCTCATGGTACAGCTTTACAGTACTCTGCGTGATACTATATCACAGGTCAGCCATGGTCACAGTTAAATGGACCAAAAATACTTTGGTATTAAATTATAAGACTAAGCTGTATCTATTTGTTCAGCCTGTTATAGAGGATAAATGCAACTGTCTGTAACAAATTACTCCGAACTGATTACAAGAACTTAGCTTTGACCCTCCCCTTTCTGCAAAACAGGACAGTCTAGAAGCATCATTTGAAATAATTTATATTCATAGACCTTATATTTACAAATTTCTGACTCAAAACATGCCTCACAGCATGAAAGTCTTCAAACATCTGAAAACATAAAGCAAAACTACATAAACAAATTGTTTGCCTTCTCTAGGGTTAATGCCAGCATTTACAAGACAGGTGTTCCTGCAGGTGTTTAACTGAAGGTATGGGAACCAAGGCAGACTCAAACACTTCCCTTGACTCAGATCTGACTTGCTTAGATCTTGGAACAAGTTAATAGCAGGCAAGGTAAAATAAATAAATAAATAAATCCATTTTGGTGATTCAGAGATCAGCAGTTGTTGCTATTTTCCTTCTGTTCTAGGAGGAATAAGCAAAGAGGGATAGGTAGCTAATGTTGATCTATGTAGGCAGTGAAAATGTCCCAAGTGTATATGGTAGTGCTCTTTGATGGAAAACAGAGGGAAATGTACCAGTGTAGCTGGCTGTGAGCGTTGACAGAAAAACACTGGTGCTTCATTGATAGCCAGGGGCACCTGTTTCTCTGACAACAGCAGTTCTGCATCCCGGTGTAATCTACTCTCCTTGCTACATAGTCTTATTCATGTCACAAAAGTACTTTCTGCATAAAATGTGCTACTGTAATGATGTTACCTAGCCACCAGATTGGAAAGAAAGCAACCTCTGATAGAAAGTATGTATGGAGAGAAAGGTACTTTTTCAGTCGTATTTTTTGTCTTTTTTTTTTTCTTTTCACTTTAATTGCTTGCTCAGTAACACTAGAAATCAGTGTGCTTAGTTTTGGAGACAAGTTCTGTTTTCACTTGCTCTGATTAACAAGTCTCATTCCAGAGTAGATACAGTGGCATAAACAACATGAATGAAAACAACCACCAGACTTCGGACAAATAAGATGTGTGCAACCTCTGAACTTTCTTGATTTGCAAGTTTTCACTGTTCCCAGATGCTGAGTGTGGGATGTTCTGCTACCACGCTGAAATTGATTTCAGAGTACTGCTAATTAGATTTTTTTTTTTAATTTTCTGTTGAGAAACTGAGGAAAAAAAATGAAGGTAGTCTATGCTATCCTTTTGGATAAGTGTATATAGCAGCTCTTGGCAGATAGCAGTGCTACCTGGGAGCAAGTCAGTTTGGGTATCAAAAGCAGTGAAGTCCTGTTAGCACAGAGTTCTGGCTCACTGGATTAGTGCTGAATACTACACCAGAGTAGCCGAGCAGCCAGTGTCCGTTTAGCACTCTCTGCAGTGATGCTCATTGAAGTTATTGCTTAACTGAGGTGTGGTGCCCAGTTCTTTGTACGGAAACAGCTTCATCTCAAAGGCCACTGTTGAACCTCTTTGCATAATGAGGAGAAAGAGCAAGGAAGCTAGCTAACATGGGGGGGAAAAAAAAAAAAAACCTGTGAGCTATTTTCAGCTGTTGCAGATCTCCCCTAACTTTCAAAGAGTGATGCCCAATTCACAGTGGTGAATTTGGCGTACTTATTTAACACATTAGTTGTACACATGAATTTGGGTACTGTTGAACAAACAACTTAAAAGTGAGATCACTGGAATTAATCCAGTTAGGAGGATGAATATTCAAAAAGGCAGGATAATTTCATGACTAATGCTATTGGGCCTGCAAGCTCAGGATAATCAGATTTCATGTCTCACTTCTTGCACCTGAGCTGTTGCCTAAGGGACAGCAGAATTTCCTCTGTTGTTCATAAATCCAGTCCTGGCTGGAGAATCTCTGGACAACTCACATGACAGCTTTCCAACATTTTGTTTTCGTGCTGCATTGGTACAATCCTCAAAACTTTAGATCATTTATTGTAGCCATCACTTCTGCCTGAAGAAAGTCAGTTGCATCACCTTCAGAAGCAACCAGGCCTATCGTGGATCTCAGAAAATTTCTTGTAATTTCTTGTAGTGAAATAGATTTTTAAGAAAGGTTGGAACTTCAGCAAAACCATTCCCTTCTTTGAAAATATTCATCAGTGAAGGGTTCGTGCCAACTCTGAGAAAAGCCATATTTCTTGTGTGCAGTATGGAAGAATGCGAACAGCAGCTGGCAGTGATGCAAGCGTGAGGCACTGGGAAGGCCTTGCAACTGTCTCAGATGTATCTAGGCAATATCCAATTCTGCGCTGGTAAATCTTCTGCTGTATTGAATTTCCAGACTCTGATCCAGGAAGGAAAAAATCTAAAGACCGAGGACTAAAGGATGTCATTCTGGTATTTTCAAATGCTACATATTTTGAATGTTTCACAGCGCTAGGAAGTGTGATAAACCAACACTCCTGTCACTGTTGTTTAACTGTAACTGTAACAAAACACTTAAAAACATAGGAGAATGCCCTACTTGGTCAGACTAAAAGTCTGTGTAGCCCAGTATTTTCCGTCTCACTGTGGAGCAAAGAGATCCTTTTTAGGGAGACCACACCAGCCTGTCCACTTTCTGCAAGCCATGCCCTTGTATGCTTTCAGCAGCCACAGTTGCTTCATTGGGGATATCGGTGCATACATCCCTGCCTACTCCCTTAAAAATCTGACCCCTAGCAATATCTAGTTTCCTTTTTCTTTCCTTTTTCTTAATTTGTATGTCTTTGAGATGCAGACATCAGAACTACAATATTGTACTTAAGATGTGGGCAAAACAAGGATTCATGTAGCAGCAAAATGATACTTTTTAGGTGGTTCTCTTATAAACAAAATACTTTGTACCTTATCTCCCTTTATATTCCATTTCAAAATCAGTCCTAGAAAAGCAGTTATTTGCACAGCTTTTTTTCTTTGCTTCAGATACAGGAAGTAAAAACGCACTTCAGATGCAGTAATGATTTACTCAGATTGAATTAGACAGCAGTTATGCCTCTTGTATCATAGCCCCTTACATCAGTAATTGGCAGGAGGAGATGAAATAGCAGCTGTTCTTGAAGTGTCTGACTCCTTGTGAGTGATAGTGGTGAGACATCTGTCTCACTATTTGCCTTCAAGACATGCATCTGACAAGGTGTCTGAAAAATAATAGGTGCTGTTTGGTGAAAGTATCCCACGTAAACAGGAAATCTACATTTATGGCTGTTTTGTGGTGCTGAAGTAGCCTCCAGCTCTTGGGGCAAAGAACTGGACTCTGGACAATTAAAGCTGTAAGTCATCCCTGTTTGCACAGTTTGTCTTGATTGAGGTGCGGATCAATTATCTCTCCGATCAAGGTATAAATAAGATACTAGAAAGGGCTTGTTGCCCTCAGTTACTGAGAAATCTGTCTGAATTATAAAAACAAAACAAAACAACAAAAATGTTTAATTAAAAGATTTATTCAATCTCATAGCCAGAGAAGTTTGAAGCAGGCTATCTGAATGAGTGAAAGCCTGTTAAGACCAGTTTGTTCAGAGTACCACTCACAAAAGCACTGGTAGGGATTATTTTGGGAACTGCTTTTTAAAGAGGAAAAAAAAATCCCATTTAGTCTTATTAATGCAGGACCTGTTGTTTAACAGCTTCTGAAAAATGTTTAACCCTTTCACTGGGGTAACATATGTCTTATTGTCACAGTTGTGTTTTATTTTTCCTTTACCATTACTGAAGGAAAGCAATTTAAATGGAAAACTTTACTAAGTAGGATTAAATAGGACTTCATCTCAATCCAGTCATCCTTCTATATATATTGCCCATGCCTAAAACTTCATTCTAATTCATCAGCAGTCCCTAGGTTTATTCTGGAGCTCCACAATCTCTAGAGTCCGATTTCCTCATCATTAGATGCTAGAGTAAAATCAGGCTTGTTTATGCCAGTCTTATGTGAAATATCCTTCCCATGTCGTCTTCAAGCAGAAAAAAAAAAAAATTCTTAATTTGAAGTTTTGTGATTTTTCTTATCCTGAGCCATTGACATAAGCTTGTTTGTCTTGTCATAATCTTGATTTCTCAGGGAAGTAACTTTTTGTTGGGCTTATACTTTAATCTTTCTCAAGATCTCAGTGTGGTATCTTCTGTCTGCAGCACAGTTCTGTCTGCTCAGCCAGCACCAGCTTTGGGACAGCAGTTCCTTTCGATGTTCACATGAGGCCTAAATGGAAGGACTTGGTATAATGCACAAAGTCTTTATGTTCTGATTCTTTGAACATCTTTGTATTCCCTCTCTGCCTCAATTTCACAGTCTTTAAGACTAAGGATCTTAAAACTTCATGCTAATTCATAACTAATACATCTTCTGCCAGGCACGCTCATTGCAAACTTTGGACTTTAACACCAATAGGTGGGCTGTGTGATGGAGAATCTTTTATAACCAAAACAGGGAAAATACCCCTTTTGTACTCGAGGAATACAAAACCTGCACTAGAAACCAACACCATTGAGAAAAAGAGATTGTCTGCACAGGAGAATAAATTTTGTCCTCCAGACTTTGAATTATATTAGACACATCCACTTTATGCTTTAAAGACTTAAAGAAGTGACTCACGGCCAAACTTATGAACATGTAGAGCCAACCCTGTCTTATTCAATGGTCTGGAAGGCTATGACAGCACAGAACAACAAATATGTTTCTACCTTCTCTTGCCATCATTCAGGAAGGCTTCTGCTCCTCTTCCGTTCCTTGATCCATCACAGCATCCTGGCATGCTCACGTCATTACCCCTAGCACAAGGCATCCTTCCTTTCTGCTCCCCCTGCAGTCATGTAGAAAAATTCCTGGTACATTTAAAAACCTAGACAAATTCTCAGCCTCAAAGGGTCTAGTATAATAAGTTCCTGCAATAAGCAGAAAGACATTTGTTTTTCTCATCAAAGTGCTGTATTTTTTAGATATTTGATTGACTTTGGCATTGGTGTGGCCAAAAAGGTGCTACTTCATATTCACTAATCCTTTGACTACTCTCCTGCTTTCCCTTCCAGAAAACCTAGGTCGTACTTATTGTGAGCCTTCTTATTACTTTCCATCTTCCACCTAATGGCTGTGTTTGAACACACTTTTTACTTTATTCTAGCCTTTTTCAGGGTTCTCCTTATCTTTTAGGCTTTATTCTGTATTCCTTCTGTGATATCTGTCCCTTTCACCTTTAAGAGTAGATGTTTTCTGAATTCTTTTTTTTTTGCCTGAACTCTCACCAGTCCATACTCCCCTGCTACACAAGTTGCCTGCCCAGTGAAGACATGAGGGAGTGTCTGTATCAGTTCCAGGCTACTTTCTGGTGAGCAGAGATCAGGGCATATCTCTATTAAATAAAGTCTGGATTCACTTCCTAATTTTTGATGCTAATCCAGAAGATTGATCATTGTTTCTCTTCCTACTTTCCAAAGATCCAGGTTCCACATGATGATGTTAATCACAGCTATCTTAGTTTCTCAGGGTTTAAGGTATGTCTCCATTCTGTCTACACAGATTCCAGTTATGATTCCACAATTACAGATCAGTGATTCACTGCGATTTTTCTGCAGCAACATTTTCTTTGAAAGGATGTTCAAAATTTTGCTTGAAAAAACAGTGATACAGCCTGGCTGTATAAATCTGTAGATATTTCATTATCTTTGGTCCTACAATAGTCCTTCCAATGACTACTGTACACAGGGTGTTTTTTTCTGTTACGTGTTTACAATTCTAACTTTTTTTCTGATGCTATTTATTTATTCAAGTTGGAACTCCTCCTGCTGTGTTTTCCCCAGCTTGTAGGACTGAGCATACTGAGAATAGAGAAAGATCATACTCAATTTACAGCTCTGGATCTAGTTTTATATATTCAAAGTCTATGTGGAACTTCATGTAGGGAGATGAGAAATCAAAAGTTTAAGATAGGAAATTCAGAGTAATAACTAAAATTGCCATATTGTTTTTACACTAATCAGAGAAAAGAAATTAAGAAACTACTCACTGAGAACCCAAGCGTTAAGACCACAAAAAGTATTTTAAGGCAGCACTGGATGAAAAATTTCCAGGGTAGGTGGAAACTGAGGTGGTATTAAGTTACTAACTGTGCCACTGACTTAACACTATTTCACTTCTGTACATAAGTAATTACTGTAGTGTCTTCACCTTGGAACAACTCTTTTTGAGGCAAAAATCCAGAAGAATTCCCGTGTCCATTCAAGCATTTGTCTATCTTTTGATACTGCCAAAATGTCACACAGTAATGCAGTGGGGATGATTTGTCTCCTGAAAATTGGGTTGAGAACGTAAATGAGTTTATCCAGGTCTCAGCATCAGTTCCACATTTCATAACTCTGATTTTCAGTATTATTTGAAAATATTATTGTAATTGTTTTAGTTCTCTCTTTCCTATCACAGTGGTAGAAAATTTGTGAAAGAATGGACCCTTTAAATATCTCAAGATATACACAAGAACACTAATTTTAATTAATGCAGCAACCTTTTCTTGAAGTAGCCGAATGCTTAACAAGCCCTGAAAAGGCCCACTGCCTTGCTGTGATGCATGGTAGAACCTGCCTTATAGACTGGTGAACTCAAGTATGACAAGTTAAACAAACCAACGCCAAAGTAAGCCACAGCCATAAATAAACCAAAGCCAGAAAACAAGTTACTTTCAGATTGTGAAAACAAATTCTAGAAATGTGGACTCACAATCTGTCTGTATGGTAATTATTTGTAACGTGCTTCTTTTTACTGCATTAGGCTCCTTCAATAGCAATATTTGCAGCAGTGATTTGAGTTGGTGTGAATTCACTCCAGTCCAGCAGAATTAAAAGCAAAAAGTGCGCTTCTTGGAGGTACAGTGCCTCATGGTGACTTCAGCCTACTTACGTGGTTCGTGTGCACTGGCCTGGAAAGGTTTGTGCCTTTTGGGATATGTCATGAGAAGAGCTCCTGCTATTCTCTTTGTATTCTGAGTTACCTACAAAATGATTGAGAACATTGTGGCCTTTGGCATCAGGTGTTGTCTGAATATTATTTACTGCATGCACCTTTTACGGTTTAAAGCTTGTTTGTTGTGGTTGTTGGTTTTTTTGCTGTTTTTTTTACAACTATGATGAAGTGTGCAGTATGCCTTCTTATATGTGTGTAGCCAGTAGGTGGCTATAGAGTGTAGCAACAAGGTGTTGCATGCTTCTTTCCTCTTGCAAAAAACTTGCACTGAGGAGGTGTGCTTCCTTGTCACCAGTGATGTGTGCATACAGATTACAGGAAGAAGGCAGCCTTATAAAAGGTGTTTTGAGTTTGTGGAGATGCATTTGCACATGAAACATTTGAAATCACTACTCTGTCTGTTCCACATCTAATTGTCTCATTTTCTGTATCAGTTTATTTTAATTAGGTTATCCAAACTTTTTAACTATAAAAGGTTTGCAAGATTTTGACATATTTGAATCTATAAATCTGTGTGTGTGTTTGAGGCTTCTGTTACATGAATTCGTAAAGCAAACCTGTCTGAAAAACAATGATGTTTGCAATAATTTCTTCTGCCTTCTGGTGTTATTACTGAACAAATGAAATAATCTTTCTTACTCTGCATTGTGGTAGATATCTCTGACTCTTAAAAGTACACTGGATCCAAGATGACTTGTTAGGTAACTAACGAGTTAGATAATGAACGTTTTTATCACCTTGATGGAAGAGAGATAGCAAGGCTGACGAGTGTTTTGGCTGTGGTATCCTCATGCATCGTTCCTCCTGCAGTTATCACTGATCTTCAGAGCTCTTTGCCAAGCTCTCAGCTCCACTGTTAATTTCAGGAAAATGCTGTCACAGGTCACTGAATGTCAAGGCAGGAAAAACATTCTTTCCGCTCCTTGTTTCTATTTATGTCTTTCCTTGTCATTCCTCCAAGACAGTGTCTGCTCCCAGTTGCACCATCTATCCTAATGGTATAGCTCATCCTATGTAGAAAGTCTATATGATTTGTTTTTCTACAGGCTAGACAAATGGGGTAAGGAGCATGTGCTCGTATTTTAACTAGGTCCTCGAGCACTTTTGCAGAATACTGAAGTGTTCCCTTGGTTTTACTTCTTTACTACACAGATTATAAACTGTTTTTGAGGGTGGCACTTCTAACTTTTCTAATTTATTTTGGATTGTTTTATGTGAGGATTCCCCCCTTGATCCTTATATTTTGCATTACTTCTCAGTCTTCTTTCTCATTTTCTGCTTCAGAATTCAGGTTAACACGTGTAAATTTAGGTGAAATATATAAACAAATGATAGGAACTAACTGTTTTGCTTTTAGATAAAGCAGACTCTTTAGCTAGAAGGTAGATTAACCACTGAGTCTTGTCAGTATTGTTAAGTGTTTCAGATCTCCCTGTTCTACTGCAGATCTCAGACTGTGCTCCTGGCTATAATCTCTATAGCCCTGTCATCCTGGGCCTAGAATGACAATTTCTAGGAAATTATGATAAAAACCTCCTAGAAAGAGAAATATTGTAATTTTTTTTTTATCAAAACCAAACTCAAAACTAGTCAGCGCTGGAGGTAATGCAATGCAAAATTCCCGTTTCACTGTTTTCCTGTTAAATTGCAGAAGAGCTGTCAATCATAGAATGGCTTGGGTTGGAAGGGACCTTAAAGATCATCTGACTCCAACCAAGAATGATATTGCTGCATAAGCAAATGTTTCTTTGGTTTGAAAGAGTCTTGCAACAATTCTGATTGCCAGCTGGTATTTACCTAAAATGTTATGAAATAGGTAGCAGTTTTCCCCAGGAACTGTATGTATGATTAATTCTCAAAAATGAGATGTTAATCCTTTATAAAATTTCTATCCGGGAAAGATCATCAAGCAAGAGGAAGGCTTATCTAACAACAGACTGCATCCCACAGTGCTAACTGTGCCTCTTGGCTTCACATTGCACTTTGGGCTTGAGGGGCCTTTGGACCTGTGTGTGACAGTCCTACTGCTTGTTGTTCCTCTGGGGGTCTGCTGGAAGAGTGCTTTAACTGCAGTTTGAAATGCCAATCCACTCAAAAATCATTTCTGAGAAAGATTGAAAGTGGCTTTTCTAATGACGTTTGTGCCTCACAGAAGTAGCTGGCTGATAACTCCTACATGGACAAGCCTGCACTATATTATAGAATAAGCAAAGTGCAGTACAGGTCCATCAAATTGTGTCCAAATATCAAAACCAATGTGACATTCATTAAGTGTTAGAACCCCAAAGTGCTTGTTCAGGGGACAGATGTTCTCAGACTGCAGCGGAAGAGAATCCTTGAAGTTGAAGCTTGGTAAAAGTCAGGTTATCCACAAACTTGGAGGGAAAAAAAAAAAACCACACAACATTCTTCATTTAGCTTGGCCTTTGAGCAAAAACCTGATTAAAAAAACATTGAGGGGAAAAATTCTCCTTACATTTCTGCAAACCTGATTTAGACTCATTACTCTGCACTTACAGGTAGGGGATGGTGCATAGAGATCTCTATATTCATGATCTATTTAAATTTGGTCATTAATTCATTGGCAAAGAACAATAGAGTATATTAAACTCTTTTCCTGGATTTCAGACACAAAAATACATCCCATGGTACACTGTTATTTAGCCATAGGTTAGAACAATTTTGTCAAACTAGAGTTTGATAACTCTGGAATCAATGAAAAATGCAGCTTGTAGGATCACAGGCTAAAGAGGTTATATGCTTTCCCAAGATCATTACCTTTTCCGTTTTAGATTTTCTTCTTTTTTCTTTTTTTTTTCTGTGCCACTACAATTTATTTAGTTTTGTCTAAGTTCCAGAGGATATATTTATCCTTTCCTTCTCTTATTTGTGTAATCTTCTTGTTTTTAGGAAAGTTTATATACTTCTAAAATTAACGTTTTGGATGCATTTTTTTTTGTTAGTCTTTTGTCAAGCAGTTACATGGGAACATCTTGCCCTCTAGCGGTGAAGGAAAGCAAGACTAGATTCAGACTGCAAAATCTGATTAAAAAAAAGATTTAAAACCAATCTGCAGTATTTACACAGTGAAAAATCAACTGCATAGAGCATCACCCTGGATGCGAGCTATGCTTCAAGGGTCAGTGAGCCAACAGAATTAATGAGTTTGAAAATGTTCTTATATACAAGTGATTATTTCATGCACATAATGAAAAGTGCTCTAAACAAGCTAAGTGTTTGAATATTAATAATAATTTGGGTAAAGTCTTCTTTGTTGTAAAACAAAGAGGCTAATCATAACAAATGCCCTTTAACCTATTCTGGAAAGCCAGCAAGCATACTACATCACTATTATAATCAGGCTTTAGACTGGAAAAAGAAAAGTTTAAAAAATTCTAGCCAAGAGACTTAGAGAGTAGGGCTTTTCAAAAGCACCTTTTATGAGATTGATGTGTTCAATACAAATGTTTTTAATTCTGTTGGTCAAATTCAGGGTTCAGCTGGTTTGTGCTACAATCAGACTTATTTCTTGGCATTTTTCTTTTTGCAATCAGAGAGGCTGTAGAGAAGCTCCAGGATTGCTGACATGTTGGTTTGCCACTGATGACGCTTTTGGCTTCCATGGCGCACGACATTCCCTTTTGCTTATTCCAAAATATTTTCAGGCTCAAACAAGTCAGAGAAATGGGTTGCAGAGCTGCTGGTCAGCTGTCCCCCACCCAAGCCCTCCACACGGCCATGTCAGCACGGGGAGAGGTGGCTGTGTTTGTGCACAGCTGAGCACTAGCAAAGGTGTAAAGGTGCTGGGGGCTCCTGAGCCCCACCGAGGGTGAAGGTGGGCCCTGGCCATGGGGCAGCAGGGCTTGCTTCAGGTCCCTGGGGAAGGTTCTCAAGATGCTGGGTGTTTCTGGGCTTAAAGCCACTAATGGGTGCCCCTGCTTTGGTTAACGGCATATTTTGCTTGTGCGTTTAAGAAAGACACTGGAAAAAGGTATAAGCAAGTCATCAGAGAACTGTGGTCACCAAAAGCGTGCGATGGGTTGGGTTGCTTTGTCTTTTTACGTGTAGTTGAGAAGTAGCTGGTGTGCAAAGGAAATGACAGCTGAGACGGTGGTGCTGTGCTCTGTGGCTTTCGGAAGACCACAGAAGAATTCACATTCAGTACTTTCCATGCCACAACCTTCAATAAGGCATTTAAAATTTACGTGCAAGGAGAGCCAGTCACAAAGGGAGCTGGAGGGTGGGGGGAGTTCCTCCCTCTTTTTGTTTTTTGTTGAAACTGACTGCTCAGTAGGCTTGGAGCAAACAGCAAGACCATCTCCCCATGTCACATAAACACCAACTGTTTTTAGGAATTACAGTTTACTGAGCTTTGCCTTAGATTAATTATAGTCCTTGTGTTTCCCATTTTAAGTTGATTGCAGGCCAAGATTGCAACACATTCCTCTCATGACACTACATCAGGTGCCATGTTTATAATAAATATAGTAAATAGTCATTTTAAGACTTTCCATGCTGCATCATTTTATTCTAGAAATGCTTCTTTGCAGCTACTTTTGCTTAAGGCATTGAGCATAAAATTTTGTTTTGTGGATAGCATTTTTCTTTGACTACAATGAAAGCACTGAGGACCTCAGTTTATTCTCACCTTTCCTTGTCTGACAGCCATGAATCCTGTTAGGTGCCTGTAGTACCTAACCATTAAATGTACCAACCCATTAAAAAAAAAAAGGCAAACTGTTTTTCTTCTTCAGAGAAATGAAATGGTGAGGAAAATAGACAGTTCCAATTCTTAATTCCTTTTCCAGGTTCCTAGCTATGCAAACTGGTCTCATTTAGGAAGAGATTGGCCTACTACATTCCCCTTTCATCCAGCTCTTTGTGGAGTATTCAGAGGGCAGATAACAAATATAACAAATAATGAGATAGATCTCAATTTCTTTCAATCGTGTTCATTTCTAAGGTGCCACAGGGATCTAAGAAACCCAGATAGTATTAGAATTATAAGGACCCCCAGATGATCTTCTAAAGGAATGGTGTCAAGTCTTGTTCGGGTCCAAGGAACCACAAGAAACACCAATTAATTGCAGCCTGCTCTCTTGTTACAGTGCAGCCTGCACTAGGCGCCATATCCAGTAAGCTATGATTTCTTTGTAAATATCCATCTTTAAGGGATTAATTGAAATGGCTCCCTGAGTAACTGCTTAAGACAATTCTTTGCAACAGCAAACTACTGCTCACTTGTGATCGATTTACCATGCAGAGAGATGAGGATCTAAATGCTCTGAGTTGTTTTTAATCATATACATGCACTTTAAATAACAGCAGTAGCCTTGACAATAGCCATTGCATTCCTAAACTTCATAACATCCTATAATTTCATCAGCTTTTTCTAAGCTTTCTGGAGCAGGAAAAAGCACTGTGTATATAATCTTTTAAACAGACTGCACCTTGTTGCAGTGAGACATTCATTATGTGGAAGTTATCACTTTGTCTGTTCCTTTTCCTCAAAGGAAAAGGACAATTGTGACTTTGTACTCTTTTTTTCTTAAAATTAAAAAAGTATCAGTATGCCCCCATCTAATTTATTCCGACATCTTTTATACACGTGATACATCTCGTGTAGAAATGGGATATTTCTACATCTGTCTTGCAGAGCCAGTTTATTCACAAAGACCCTGCTCCCTCCTTCATCTGGTCTTGAGAAAAAATGTTACTTATGTTCTCATCTGTCTGAGAAACTTTCTTCTTGGTTGAAACTGAAAACACAGCAGAGTGGTTTCCACTCTAGAGATGAGGTTGTCAGACTGTGCAATTTACCACGTTAACAGTTTAAAGCACTAGCCAAGAAGCTGGCAGTGTAGGGTGGTAGGAGATTGCCTCCTCTGCCTCTGCTGAAGGAGACTGAAGTGACTGAAGAGACAATCCTTGCCTGTGCTGAGGGAGAGGGGACTTGGGGAAGTGGGCAGGTGTCTTCCTCCTAGCATGATTTCTTTAGACTTCTGCAAAGCCTGCAGATGTGACAGCTCTCATCTGAAACCTCACTGACTCTTCTGTTCACAGCAGACCTAAGGCTTCTCCCAAGATTGCAAATGACTCCTTGCAGCACCTTTCCTCTTAAACCCTACCAACCATTTCTGTTCCACAAAGTACCATTGGCCTTGTCTCTCTGTCACCCCAAACCTGCATTGAGGTTTTGCTGCTTGAAAGGTTTCTGGGCCAGCAAAATTTAACCCAATCTGTACTTCTGGGGAGCTCTGAACCCCCTCTGAACAGTCAGAACCAAAGTGGGCACCACATTGTCTCTTGGAACAACACAGCTTTTGTTTTTAAACAAAAAAGGGGTCATCACATGATGAAACATTATCTGCATTTATATACAGCACCATGTTTCATGCAGAATTCCTGTGCATATTTCCCATACTCTACTCCATGCTTTGCATTTCTATGCTGGAAGCTCTGGTTCATGTTTTTCCCCATCAGTGGTGTAGAAGGGAAGGAGGAGTCTATGTGATCTGTCCACCAGTGCACGTTACTAGAAATGTGTCATGTTTGTGGGCCCTTACTCTCTCAAAGAAAGACATGACAAACAAGCCAAGGAACTTCACGGGGGGTTTTCCGCTTCACTTTCCACCCCCCTGCTTGCAGAGAAGTTCTGCTTTAGAAGAATAATTTGGTCAAATTTTGAGTTCCTGTTTTCTATTCTGTATGTCCTCTGAGGGGCTTCGGCATAACACAGCTGTCATTTATGCTCATTTCCTGCTCGTCGTACTAAGACCTTTCTGGTTCAATATTCACATTTGCCTAAAGTCATTACTGTATTTGCTAAGTAGTGAATAATGAGGTTGCCAATAGAGCAGCACTTTATTCATTTCATGAGGAAAATATGTACCGACACTTAGCTAGGAGACTATTTTGAAATTTTCTGACTATTGATCCATATTCTGAAGTGCACCTCAGACCTTCTGTCTCTTGACTTGATCATAATTTTTAGTCCTTCATTTACTGTGAATTAAAGGATCGTTTCCAGTAAAACCAAGTAGACCTCTGGAATGTAGCCTAATTTGCTGGAGAGTACTGTAACTGCTGTTTTCAGAAAGACATTTAGACATATATCCTTAAAAGAGGCTTAGGGCCAAATTCTGACTTGGTTTACACCACAGTAAGTTTAAAGTAGTTATTGTGCTTGTAGGGGAACCTTTTTCTTTCACCATCCACTTCCCGTTTTTGATTTGCTGAACATTTGTCAGGAACAGTAACAACTTCCCATGAAAACGTCTCCAGGAAATGGTCAGTGAGTGGCAAATCTCATGTGATTTCCCTAGACTGGTTAATGAAAAATCACGTAAGATAATGCTTGGCCTCTGCTATCCCATGGCCCAAGATCTATGCTAGTGTAGCATCTCTCAAAAACAAGGGGAATATTTTCTGGAGCCTACCTTACTCCACTTTCAGCAAAGAGGCTTTTTCCTCATCCTCTCTCATTAGATTCTTATTTCTAAGAAAGAAAATATCTGCTGAGAGAATGGGAGGAAAAGAGAGAGTTGCAGATATACGGCCAGATATCACAAAGCACTGAGCCTCAGCCGTACCGTGATGACTTAGCACAGATCCTTAGCTATATTTGCAAGTGAGAGGTAAATGACTTTGAGAAGGGAAATGGGGTGCCAGTGCAGAGGGCACTGAGAAGTCAATGCACACATTAGAATTCAAAACACTCCAGTGTGCTTTCTGTCCCTCTGAGACGAGGTCACAGATGGCTTGCAAAATGTACCTCAGCCTTTTGAATGTGAACTTGGAGCTGCCAGCTGCTGCCCCATTTTGCGCTGCTGGTTGTGGAGGCTGGCTGGTGGAGGTCAGACAATCAGACAATATTGCAACGTAAATTGCCTGATAGCCTCCACCACAGGCATGCTCTGAAAAAAAATAAAAATAAATAAATAAACAAACACCAAACCAACCTCAAAAGCTCTGATATAAAAGTGCAATCACATATTCCTTAAACTAAATCGCATTAACTATGTGATTTATGAATGTGAATATTAGTAAGGGAAACCAACTTCTAGGATTCTGTTTTCCTTTTACAAATGCTATTTTAATTACATCTCCCATGTCCGAGCAGCACCTAGAGTAATGACTTTAAACAAACATGCCAATTGGGAGTGTAAAAGACTAATGCATACGGGTCCATTTTGGCTTGCTTTCGGGCTGTTAAGCATAGGATTTGCTCTGACAGGGTTTCCAAGTTTTTCTCCAAATGCATGAAAGCTTGAAAAGTTTATAAATGCATCACCTAGCCCAGAAGTTTGGAGGCCCCAGGAACCAGGAAGTCATCAGCTTAAATTCACAACACTGCCCACAGATGAAATAGTCATCACCTTTCTGATACAGCTTGCAGAATCAGACATAGAAATTCAGTCTCCCTCATAAAAAGAGGGAGAAAGAGAAAGAAATGGGATGGCAAGTATAAAACAGAGGAAAACAGGCTATGTATATATGACATGACAGTGGGCTGAGGGAAGGGGTTTGCTCTAAGAGGGGAGCTATGTTGATGGGGAAAGAAGTATCCAGAGCTCCAGAAGAGCTTTCATTACACCCATCTGTAAAGGAGCCAACGTAGCCAAACACCAGTCTGTCTTCTGTAGTCCTTGCAACAGCACAGAGGTAGAAGGATAAAGCTGCCTTAAATGTAGCTCTGTTGTAGCTTATTTAAATTTGAAGCAGAAACAAAACCAGTGAGTTGCAATCTCTGTGTGTATACAGACCAAGCAGGCTGTCAAGAGGATAGATTTATGAGTTGAAAAGCATTTTGCAGAACACGGACAAAAAGAGGCAGAAAAAATCCTGATTTTCTTTCTATAGGCAATAAAATGGGCCACACAAAGCTGCCTATTTCCTCTGCGGGCCTTGCACTGGCCCTGAGCAGTGTCTATCTGCATCAGAGGCCTGGCACTGCCCGGTCCCCCAGATACCTCCCAGATGCTCCCGTCAGTCTGAAACCCCCGGAGTGCCTCACAGGGAGTGCGAGCTACTGTCTGCTCGCTTGGTAGGGAAGGGCAGTTGTGTCCTGTCCAAACAGGCGATATTCTTTGGGTTTGGTTCAAGCTTTAAGAGCAATTTTTGAAAATGTTGAAAAACTGCTGAGCTGGAGTTGTGTAAGGGAACAGGAAGGAGGCTATGTCAAGAGAGTACAAAGAAAGCAACTGAACTTCGGCATTTGCTTTTATCAGACAAAACGACTGGGAGGCAGGCATTTAAAAACTCCCAGACCTACAAACAAACTGTGTTTGTTAGAAATTACTGATAATTTTGAGATCCGTAGTTTTAAGGTCATCACTGTGTGTGGATCCAGGTACAAATGCCCTTCTCTTCAACCTTGGCTGTTTAAAGCCTCTGTTCTGTACAATCACAGCCCTCGCGCTTTCTTTCTTTGATATTTCCTCTCCCTACAGTCTTTCTTCCACCCCCTGCCGCACAAAGGCATGCAGAATCCCGGTTGAAATGAGGAGTAAAACAGAGGTAGGGAGTCATTTTTAGTTGGGCTGTCACCGTATTGTGGTGTGGATTCCAAGAGGATTAAGATGACGCAGCTCGAGCCTACGCTTGCTGCAGTTAGTGAGGTTTAAACCAAACTAGACAGGCAGGCCTGAATAGGCTGAGCCACATAAGCAGATTTTCACCATCTTTGTTATTTTTCTTGTAGAAGTAAAATGAAGGCAATTTGGGAAGACAAAACTAAATAGCTGCATCTGGCAATCATGAGAATTAGAGGTATGGTGGAGGGTCTGAAAGAAAGTCAGTTGGATGGTCATATTCTTTACTGCTTTCATTATGTTGCTGCTATGGAGATGAGAGCACAGTTGTGCTTAGCGCTTGTTTACCAACTCAGATCCAGCTGGGAAAATGCAATCAGTGCTTCCGTGAATAAGAGATAAAGTTTTTGCTTTTGATACACATTCTGTTCGCAGAGTGCTGAAACACTCCCAGAGGTATTTTCTGCTTTTCAGGTGAATTATGCTGAAGAATTCTGACATCCTTTTGAAGGCTTCCTGCAGGAAAGATGACATTTCAAACCTGTATGTTACCTGAACCTTCATCACATCTTGTCTGCTACCGAAATATATGACCCAAAAGTGCTGCATTATGAATTAGGCACTCATCATGCATTTTGACCTCCTTGGAGAAAATTATACAGGCCTCTGAGTTGCCTGCATGAGTTATCTTTTATTCATTAGAATCCTAAATGTTATTGAAATGTATTCTTAATTATTCCCTGCTGAAAACAGTAGTGTTCCTGAACAAGTATTTTGCATTTGTTATATCCTGCTGCTAGCATAGTTGATAATGTATATAATAATAAAATAAGAAACTATCAGTGTAGAATAATAGAACTTATTAATAGGATTCAATTTAAGAAAATTGTTACTTCTGGCTTTTGTGGCCTATGAACAACATTGTCTGAATATTTCAAGTATGCAGAATCTCTGCTGTAGGTCTAGTATAGAAATAACATTGCTGAAAGAGAAGCTGGAAAGACATCACCTGCTATCCCTATATTCATACCCTCTAAAATCATTTACTGCAGCAGTACTTTACTTAGTGGAACTGACATTGCTTAAAAACTTTCAAAAGCAATCTTTGGATATATTTCTGGAATTAATGGCTTTTTATCCAAACAGAAAATAACACCCTCTAAAATTATGTTTTCTTCTGTGGTGTTTCCCCTGTCTTTTTCCATTGCTCTCCCTCTGTGCACACACATTTTTCATTTGCTGCTCTCTGTATGGGAAATGAAAAGGTTTCCAGAAACACAAAAGCTGGTTCTGAAAAACTGTGCAATATTCATGGTGTCTCTCTTGGTAGGAGATCTAGAAATGTCAAAAGAGTCACTAAAAATTACAGCCTTTTGTTGAGTAGTATTTCTTGCGCAGCTGCATCATACCCCTTTGACTCACCACACAGTGCCTGTGATTTGCCAGCCTGTCCAGATCTTTTTCCTTAGTCATTTCCAGCTGGCTGCAAGTCCTTAAATACATGGCTTTGCATGCTGTGCAATTAAATATAACCGAGCTTCTGTGCTGTCACCCCAAAGATCTTTCATTGCATTCTGTAGGTTATTTCAGTCCTCTCTGATTATTGGTAACAGTGCCTGTCTTTGACAAATATTACCTCCCACATCTTTTTAATGGCACTGGCAAAACTAAGTATTAAAGAGACAAGTAGTCCCAATTGCAGGCCTTGAAAAGACCAGCAAAGATCCAATTTTCAGCCTTCTTTTTTTTTTGGCACAAATTATCAGTTCCTTAGTTTCATCAGATCCCTAGTTGGGTTATACTTATTTCACTAAATGTTTTCCTCAGACTGAAAAACTTTCAACATAAAGTGCTATTTAAAAACAGCAGGTCTCAACTACCAAGAATTTCTTATCAAAGAAGATACTAGGATGATCTGAAAGACTTGCTGCTGATAATCTGATATGGGATATTATTTCAGTGTCCATTCATCATTTGGTCTTCTGTATTTCTTGCCTTTAAGATGCGTCCAGAAGTTTTTCAATCTGTTGAAGACAGACCCTCCTCTTCTCAGCAGTGGTGAGGCCACATCTGTACCACTTTGTCCCGTTCTGGGTTCCCCAGTACAAGAAAGACCTGGACATACTGGAAAGAGTCCAGCAGAGGGCCATCAAGGTAAACAAGGGCCTGGAGCAACTCTGCTGTAAGGAGAGGCTGAGAGAGCTGGGACTGCTCAGCCTGGAGGAGAGGAGGCTCGGGGGGATCTCATCAGTGTCTGTAAATACCTGAAGGGAGGGTGGAAAGGGAACGGAGCCGGGCTCTTTTCAGTGGTGCTCAGTGCCAGGACAAGAGGCAGTGGGCACAAATCGGAACACAGGAGGTTCTGTCTGAACAATCAGGTAGCATTTCTTCCTTGTGTGGGTGGCTGAGCACTGGACCAGGTTGCTCAGAGGGAGCCTCCCTCCTTGGAGATCTTCAAAATCTGTCTAGATATGGTCCTGAGCAACCTGCTTGAGGTGTCCCTGCTTGAGCAGGGAGGTTGGACCAGATGACTTCCAGAGGTCCCTTCCAGCCTTAAATGTTCTGTGATTCTGTGACCAACAGGTTTGTAGTTGCTCAGATGGCTTTTCGGCGTGTTATTCTCCAGACATATACAGGTTAGCTGTCAGCAGCTCCCTGTAGCATTTCTTTCTATATCTAGGAATAATAGCATCATGGAATAATTTGGGTTGGATGGGACCTCCAGAGGTCATCTAGTCCAACTCCCTGTTCAAAGCAGGTGTAATGAGGTCAGATTGTGCCTGTGCTTGTCCAGTCGAGTCTTAAATACCTCCAAGGAGGGAGATCCCACAACCTCCTGGGCAGCCTGCTCCAGCATTTGATCACTCCTATGATAAAAACTTTTTCTTTACATCTAAACAGTATTTCCTGTGTTCCAACTTGTGTCTGTTGTCTGTCATCCTACCATTGTGCACCTCTGAGAAGAATCTGGCTCCATCTTCTCTCTATCGTCTGATCAGGCAGCTGTAGAGAGAATTAAGGACTCCCCTCAAGGCTTTTCTAGTGGTCTTTTCTGCCTTAAGTCTTTCCTGCCTTCAGTCTTTCTCTGCCTTAAGGCAGGCCCACTTTTCTCTGCCTCTCCTCGTACATTGTGTTTGCCAGCCCCCGACCATCTTGGTGGCTGTCCACTGGACTCACTTCAGTATGTCAATATCTTTCTTGTACTGGAGAGCCCGATACTGGATACAGTATTCCAGAGAGGTTTCACAAGTGCCAAATAGAGGGAATGATGACTTCACTTGACCTGCTGGCTACACAGATACAGCCCAGGATGCAGCTAGCATTCTTTGATCCCAGGGCACCCTGCTGATTTGTATGAACATGTTTACATGGGTCTTCAGATCTTATTCTGCAGAGCTTCTTCCCAGACAGTTGGCCCCAGCCCATCTGGGCTGCATGGGTTCGTTCCATCCCAGCTGTAGGAATTTGCATTTGCTTTTGTCATTCTCCATGAAGTTCCTGTCAGTCCATTTCTCTAGCTCATTCAGGTCCCTCTGAAGAGCAGCCCTGACATCCAGCATGTTGACTGCTCTTCCCAATTCTGTGTTGTCTGCAAATTTGTTGATAGTGCACTCTGTCCCATCATACAAATCATTAATGAAGACATTAAGCAGTACTGATCCTAGCAATGATCCCTGAGGAACACCAGTAGTTACTGACTGCCAGGTATACTTTGCATAAATAGATACTATCAAAGCCCTGCATGTGGTTTGAGCAATTTGAGTTTTGGTCCTGCCTCAAATGTGTAAACTGGCAGTTACCAGAGAGGCCTTCTAATTGATCTTATCTTTTCCTCTGTGTCCTTTATTATAGAAATTATTTAAAGCTGAGGTGATATTCACGTGTATTTTTTTCCAAATGATTTTCAAATATCCAAAGCATTTGGTTTGTGTTTTGGCAAATCTAGTTCACGACAGTATTCAGTACGTAGGGGCTGTTTGTACTGGGTTATTTCTCTCTGCACCTACTCTCAGAGCGTAATAAAGCACTGCAGTGATGACAGTGTGTTTGCTATATCCGTGATAACTTTAATTTAGCTAGCAGCAGTAAGAAGGCAGCAGAGGTTTGGTGGTATTCTCTCCAGCATAGAACAGCAGCTTGCTATTCTCAGAGCTGGCTGCCACATCTTCATGGCAGGCATTAGCAAAGCCAGAAAGGTAAGTGCCAGTGTACCCTATTTTGCTGTGTAGACATAGCTTGGCTGCTTCTGTCTTGATGTTAAACAGTTCAACTTCAGCCAGCTGATGCATGTCTGATTTTAAGGGGCTTTACGTTGTATTTTGCCACTTTTGGGAAGTAGGACACAGGAGTTCCTTTATTGTTCTCAGAACTAATAAAACAAATGGCTACTGAAACCTGACAGCTGCTGATTAAGTTACCTGCTTTTCTGGCACAATTGAACTTCTTGCATCAAATTGTGAGTAGATCTTCTGTCACTTATTTATATCATAAAACTGTCTGTTTTGTTACCTCAGGTGTTACTCAGTTGTTATGATTTCTCTCAACATGCCAGAAACCAGCAAACCTGAGAGGGATTCAAGTATCTTATTCAGACGTGTAATGAGATCACTTTTAATGAGTGGTCAAGACACAGTTTGCAAAAAAGAAAAAAGAAAAAAAAAGTACTAACAATTTCCCAGTGGATCTAGTTGGAATACAAAGTTCTGGGAACACCATTCAGGTTATACAACACAATCTAAGTTTTTCCAAGTGTATTTCCAACAATTGGAAGCAGTGGCTAAGACTGAAGAACTTAACACTGAAGAACTTAACTCCCTGTACTGAGCTGTTACTAGCAATACCAGTGTCACTACCTCGTTTCTGGAGAACATACATCTTTCACCATGACCTGCGTTTGGCATATCACTTACTAGTCCTGATTGTCTTGCATTCTCTTTCCATTCCCTCTGCTTACTTCAAGAAGAAGCATATTTAGTGCCATGAAGGTTTTGCCATTTTGAAGGAATGACCTGCAAGCAGCATGGGCAGTTACAGTCATCAAGGAGCTAATGCTATTCATGGTAGCACATCATATCACTGTTTACATGACAGTCAACCCTTGGATTTCAATAAAATCATTATAGTTTCCTACACTTCACTGTGAGGAGGCTCTCTTATTCCCTGTATTTCACTGTAGGACATGGATGTTTTTTATTTCCGAAGTCAGCTTGCTGCCCATTTTTGTGAATGTGCAACACAGTTTTTGATGCTTAAGAAATACTTTAGCCTCTGAGCAATCTTTGTGGGATGTGTCTGGGCTCAGCTGGTATTACCTGTAGTGGTACTAATACAAAAACTGAAGCATTCTGTACTCTCACTGTTAGATGTGTAGTGATAACTGTATAGACAGCAAACTTGGCAAAACGTTGAAGGGTGGGCATTACAGCATCATGAAGAGATGTTAGTGGAAGTCCCAGGAGGAAATTTGCTGCCCAAGTAAGATACTCTGCCCAGGCTAGTGATCTAGGACAGTTTTAGTAGTCACTGCACTGAATAAAAAAAATAAACCTACAACTTAGTTAATTTAATGTTTTAAGCAACATGATGCTATTGACTCTATATGAAGGCTCCGTTTCTGTAAATATTTGAATTGTATAGACTACTACTGAAACTAGATGAAGAAAATCCAAAGCAGAGAGGACAATCGTTGCTAAAGCTCCAGGAAAATCTTTATACCGGGAAAAAATAAAATAGGTCACCACCAAATTATGTTGTTCTCTGCTAACAGTAAATTCAGTTCTTTGAGGGGGGAACAGTTTTACACTTACTTGATTGGGCACATAATCCACTCCACAAAGTTAGAAGAAAGGAGGTATTTTAACAGGAACTTTAATATGTGGAAAACAAAACAAACAAAAAAACAGGACAGTTAAATATGAAGTGTTATATTAGAGTGAAAAAAATCTCAGGAAGAAAAAGATACAGAACTCTTTCCAATAATGATTTCTCATACTCCACACATTTATGTTTTTTAAACCGTGTGTACAATTGAAAACATTTTAACAGAATCCATCTGGAGATAATTGAAAAGGCTATCAAAATAAAATGCAGCAGTGGACTGAAAACAAAATATTTTTCTAATCAGTAATAATAATTGAATCTTTAAACCACTGTCTCATGAAGGAAAACAAAAGACAAAAAGTAAGAAGTAAAACTGAAAGCAGAGAATTTTACACCATTGCGAACACTTAAGGAACTTTTAAGAGTTATTCTCACAGCCAGAATAACTGGCTGATGCTGAAATATTTGCTTGCCAGAGTAACAAGAATCACTAGCCTGAAAGAAAAAAAAAATAATTTACACTGCATTTTAATATAAGCATTATTGTGTATGGGACCTCTGTTCTGTCAGTAGTTTTAGCAAAGAAGAGGAAGCAATTATTACATCTGAAGTTTGCCATCACTTGTATATGAAAAGCATCAAGTTAAAAGTCTGTATTGCACCAGGCAAAGTAATGTGTTAAAAGTTAAAGTTTGAAAAATGAAGGAAATGACAGAGTTCAATTCTTTTCTTATACAACTCTTTAACCTAAAGCAGTCAAATTGGTCCATATCTGATGTTGAGTGGCATTTCTGCTCTTTATCTCGTCAACAATTACCTGAAGATAAAGCTCTGCAAGAGGACATAGATATGGGGAGTTTGCTAACCCCATAGGCTTCTGATTAACATAAAAATTTCTCAGCTATACATGTAACCTATATCAAAAGAAAGAAACATGCAATAAGGAACTGAAATAATTAGAGGTAAGGCTGAGATACTAAGTGCAGTCTTTTGTTACACTGCTTTTTTTGAGAGAAAATTTGTTGGGCGTGTTTCAGAAGTATTACCTGGGATCATACAACATAAGGCAATAACCTTGTGGGCAGATCTGTCTGACCTGAGCATTTTCAGGCTTTTTACAGCTGACAGGCAATGAAGCTGTCTCTTCATCTTCAGGGAAGAAATTCCTCAATATACAACAACTCTTGTAGCTTATTTGAGCTTGAGGTGTCATCCCTGTTTTATCAGGGTGCTCACTAATGAATTCCTTTGTGTCTACATTCAGTTGACTTCAGGGGCAAGAACAGTACAAATCACACCCGACATATGGACTGCAATTCTAACAGGGGCTGTTCCTGTAATAACAATGAGACACTGAGGAAAAGCAGAGGAGTCACATTTCAGATTCTTTTTATTTGGTGGATTGAAGCCTGATTTTTCTTCCACATTTCTTAGGATTTATTTTTTTTCTTTTGGAGGGGTGGGGGTTGTAAAACACTGGTTTACACTAAATTGTGCAACTTTAAACCCACTTTGCCAGATGCTATTCTAGTCTTTATGCACTGCTCTCAATTGACACATAGCAAAGTCTTTCAGGGGATGAGATTAAATACACCATGAGTCTTCATTTCTAATGAAAGCTCCATGGGAACGCCCCTGGGATCCCTGCTACTTTGCTACAGTCAAACTTGTGTGAGCCCATGTGCCATCCCTTTGTGCATTACGGAGACACCGGTATCATAGATACAATGCAGAGTATTCTGCTTTTGATCTTTGGGACATTCATTGCGAAGAATAGCGATGTTTTCCTCCTGTCCTCAAAGGCACTTGTTTACCCACCTCCTTTTGTTCAGAACTGAAATGTTTAGCTTTAAACTAAACTACAAGAGAGGAAAACTGTCATTTTGCATTTCTCAGCTGCAGGAAAACGACATGAAATTGCTTGTCTCTTTTAATAAGCTTATTTGTTTAAGCATCCAGAGTGTTAAATTAGCTTTCTTGTCTATATGTGCTTTAATACCCCACCCATCAATTGGCTGAGAACAAAACAGGCCTTACTGCAGTAACGCCTGCTGTGTTGTGATAAGTTAGATTTTAAACCATTACATTATCAGAGCCAGTATCACAAGGCTGTAAAGTCCACCAAACCTTATGCTGACTGGACTATGAACTGCATATTTGTTATAAGAGTAAGTAATTATGTACATGAGAGAGGGGAAAAAGTATGCCCAAGACTGCTGGTTGTAGATTTTTACAGAAATTATATATATTTTACTGATTCTTCTACCTAGTTACCATCTTCAGCGAGACAGCCATTAGGAGGCTGAAGGTGACTACATTTAATCAGCAAATTATTCACTGTAAGAGTTTGAAGGCTTACTAAAAGTCTGCAATCAAATATTTTCTCCTCTGCAGGAGATTTCTGATTTGACAGAGTAGAAAAATCCAAGAGAAAAAGTACTTTCAATGCATTATAAATAGGGGCCTTTAAGGATTAGAAATAGTACCCTTAGAGAAACACAGGTTGTCCTATAATCTGTTAAGGAACAAGCATTTTCTCCTCGTGCAAAATATTCAATAAACTAGCACATACAAACAGTATAGTCTCCACTTATTCACAGAATGTTTAACCCATAAGCCTGTCTGAGACCTGTGCACTGGTTTTACTTTTTAAATTACAGGCAGCCAGGAAAAGAAAAATCATTTGTGTTTCATACCACATCCTGTGTAGGTCTGGTTTTAGTTGTCCTTTTTCCCAGTTGCACACGATTACCCCCTAAAGGGTCATAAAGCCTTAACAGGATTTACCTGAGTAACCTGACATGGTCGGCCTGTCTGTTTGCAGTTGTTCCTTTGGGATACCTCAGCTCATCTTCATAATTCCCATTTGGCGTGGTTTTACTTCTCGTGCATGGAGGTGGAGTAAATCTGACACCAGTGTAGCTGAGAGCAGAACTGAAGAGCCTGCGTGCTTTGTATCTGTGCCAATTTAGAGGAAATTTGTTTTGTAAATAGTCTTTGAACACGTACCTAACATTAGCAGCAGTACAGTGGAAATCAAGTATGTATTAAATGTAAGAATGCTTTCCTCATTCAGAACTTGCGCTTGGCTCTGGGATGCATTCCTTGCTATCTGACGTCTAAAAAGGGGTAATTCCCTTCTGCTGATGTAAACCCGAAATAAACCCACTGAGGTCACTGGAGAGATGGCAGAGTACTTGCTGTAAGCCTGAAAAATAAGCACAACCAATATATGGTACTTCAAACGCCCTGAGAATCTACTAAGACTGTCATAGCATACAGGGAAAAAAATGACTTAAATGGCATTTCAATTTCAATTTCAAATTCAATTTTAGAACATCAGTTTTTGACAAAAAAAATGAAGGACAAATTTCAGAAGCTGATACTATTTTCAAGCTTTTGGAGAGGAATATCAAACTATTGGAAATGGGCAAGGGTAATCAAAGTCTCAAAATGGAAAACTCAATTCACTGGAAGGCTCTCAGGAAAATAGCCCCCTGGTTTCCTGCAGCTGTAAAAGCCCTGAGAAGTCTCTTTAATGGCTGTCAGTAAGAGAGAAGCAAGTTGCTCTATTTTCTCTGTGCTCAAGCTGCAGCTCACAATGTGTATAAATGTTTGGTGCCAGGATACAGATCCGAATCCCAGTTCTGCCACAGCACAGACGCGGAGAGGAGGTTCTGAGTTTGGAGATGTTTGTAGACCTTTGAACAAGTGATGACAGAGTGAGAGCACCATGCTCTGCCTGGCTGGCTGGTTGGTAAGTCCCATGGCACGTATTCTGTGGAGAGCTACACATACAGCAGCAGTCTGGGGGATCCCTCAGGCCTTGATGCCTAGGCAGGACCTGCGATCCTTCAGGTATGATTCCTAACTCACATTTAAGGAGGCCTGCAGCTTTCTCCAGATGACTGCAGTAACATTATTGCTGTCTCTCCTTTATCTGAAGATGAAGCTATTAAGGCTGCTGCAGCTGGGTCACTCTTCATTTGGGACTGAGGGATTAATCAGTTTGTTACTGACAGCTCCATTCATATGAATGTTTGCTTTCAGACACGTACTTGAGCTAATAGGCATTTGAGCCGTAGCTTGGTTGGTTCTTTTCATTATTTGCAATACGATGCTCATGCATACAATTTGTATTATTTGGCTGTTTTCTGTGGTGACTATTATCAAATGGTCTTTTTTTATCATCAGACAGCACACAACTCATTTGTCTCTCTTGCATTCCTATCTCAGTACCCTCCCATCTTTTCTTGATCTTGTCCTGTCCTTGAAACATGCCAGTTAGCTGTATGCAAAAACTAACAAGACAAAGAAGTCACATTTTTTCTGAAAATATATGAGTTCCCAGAGTGACAACGACAAATGATTTATACGGACAGTCACTCTTCATGAGCACTAAATGCTGACACACTCAGTATTCATGCTAGATATCGCTGACCTCTAGGACCATTATTTGGCCTGTTATTCATTCTTTTAACCTAAAAAAAAATATGCTGCCTTTAGTATACTAAAAATGAAAGTATTACATTTCCCCTTATGATATATGCAACAAAGGGTAATCTCCAAGTGGCCTTTTTAGCATCTATCATTTTACAGAGCACTTCAAAACTTACAGGTTTTATCAAGCATTCCTCAGACACACTGAAGTAGATTTTATTGCCACCCCATTACATATACTGGATCCTCAGCTGTGGGAAGATGTTCTTGTGACACATTAGAGCATTTCAGCACACTATTCTGACCTTTTAAGTTTGCCATTCTTCATGCATATCTGAACTAAAGGTGGAAATCTCCTAAGAGCTGATTGTTGAGAGCCAGCAATGCTATTTGTAGAATATGTAAAGAACTGATTAATACAGAGCCCTATTCACTGAGGAAGGTACCACTGGACATGGCTGTAGACAAGGGACATTTCCAGAAATTCATATGGGAAGGAAGTATGTGTTAGGGCCCTGAGGCCACTAACAGACCTTAATGATCCTGACCAGCCTCACCTGGTGTCCCCACCCAAGCGTAAGACCTGCCTCCTTAACATGAGGGTTTGGGCTGTTATTCCAACCTGGTCCTCATCTTTGGGTCTGTGCTTCTCCCATTGCTCAGGTACTCTGGGGATGCTCCTGGCTGTTACTGCTCCCTGCCCAGCAGCATGCACCTGCACTTTAGCAGCAGGATGAATGGGGCATGCACCAAATAAAGTTGTCAGTATCAGAGGTACCTGACTCCAGCATTTTAAAAGTGTAGGATAAGTTTGATATTTATATAGCTTCAAATCTTCAATAACTCTACTGAAGGTAGTGGAACTAACCCCCTCCCACCCATCTAAGAAGTGCTACCGAATCATATTTTCAGAGGGTCCCCCTTCATAGTTTCACAGACGTTGCGAGCTGCCTGCATAGTGCAGATCACTCTGGTCTAAGTAAGTAAGCTTATTGTGTGATCTAGAAATTCTTTGCTAGAAGTTCATGCACATGTGCATGGTTATTTTCAACTGTTATTTATTTCACAATTTCTGTTCTGTTTCAATTATATTATCAATTATATTATCAAAACCTAATTCTGATGAAGCTCTGGCTTCAATCACTGAAGCTTCAGCTGTGTATTATCTGAGAACTGTATGCAGAAAAGCAAAACACTCTGGTCCCTGGGGAGGGAAAAGGCAAGGGAAGGATTAGAAATTGTTTGGCTTAAAGAGTCTGTAGGTAAGGAAGAGAATGTTTTTTGTGGGGTTGTTCTTTTGTTTTCTTTCCAAAGTGTACCAGGTGAAGATCTGTAAGAACGGGAGATGCTTGAATGACCTGAAAGGAATGAGGCAGTGTTGCAATTGCAATTTCCTTACCTAGATCTCAGAATACAGTCTTTTGCCTGTTTATCATTGTTCACAGGGGGCTGTGTAACCTGTAATCCAGGTTGAATCAAACACTAAAATATAGTGTTTCTTCATCCAAAAGCAAGTTCTCCTAGGGTTGGAGCTACTCTTGAGGTTAATACTGGTTTTGTTCACTTGGCAAACTTAAAGTAGTGAGGAGAAAATGAATACTTGAAATGCTCGTGCTATATGCAAATAGAAATGGAGAAGCCTAGCTTAGCCGTGCTGACTGTTTTTCCTCTGCCACTCAGAGACAACACTACACAAGTCACTCACTTCCTACATTCTGTCCAATTTCTTATTTACTCCTACAACACTGGGGAACTGTCTTCTATACATTAATAGCAAAGGAGACTCTAGCATAAATGTGTATGATCTGTCTGCAGAATTGAGCCCTAAAAATGAGGTATATTCCTGACATGAATGTTAATTACAGTTAGAAATAAATTATATTGAAGCAACTGGCTTTATATCTGCTTAGTGCGTTACTATTCCTGCCTTGGAGCAATTGTATGTGTTCCTACTGGAAGCTCGTATGATACAGTAGTATGTGCATGTATTGTGTGGGAGAAGCCTTCTGCTGATTCAAAATATATCAGTCAGTGTTAATTTTAAGATGCAAGGATTAACAGTTTGGAAAGGTGGGCCTTACAGTACTGTTTATCTTTACTTAAACAAGGAGACAGGTCCAGGCTATACATGTCTTTCTTGCATTCTCAGCCAATTGACTCGCTCACAGAAATACGAAGATAAGCTACTCAATTTTCAAAATTATTAGGTTCATATTTAATGTAATAATGTCTTAATATTTTTATTTTCATGTTGTTTTAACTACACCCATCCCTACTAGCTGAATTTCTATATACATTCTTTCCTGATGGAGCACCAGGTCAGTATGCCAAACGCAGCTGTACCTGCTGGCTTTAAAGCAGACCAGTGTTACTGGTTACAGGCTGAGGACACTAATGCGTCCTGTTAGGTATGAATTTTTTGCCTCCATGGTGAAAAAGAGTACAGTATGAATAAAATTTGTATGTCATGATGAGCTTGTGGACGTGTATCCATTCCATGGCATTTCCTGTTTTTTTTCCTAGTAGGAAAAAACAAAACAAACAAACAAAATAACATCAACAAAACAGTAATATGGGACGTAGATATTTACTATTTGGTCACTCCTGGGGTTGGTTTTAACAGGAAAATGACTTGGCACAGCCATCCCTTCTCACTCCTGGGTGGGGCCCCTCATGAGCAGATTTGAAGCCTGTGAGTGAATAGGGTAATAGGGAAGTTGATAATTTCAATGCAGAGGGCTTTTTTTTTTTTCCCTGGGCAGACTTCCCTAATTAGACTTTTAAAGTTGGCAATTTCCCTGTGAACTAAATACAACGAAGAAATAATATAATATGCTTAAAATTCACCTGGCTTTGTGGATTAATTCTTTAGTTCTGCGTACCAGAAGTGTCAGAAATCTTCACCAACAAGGTATTTGGGAGTTCCTCAGGCACGGGAAAGCATTCAGATACTTAAAAAACAGTTTTGCTGGCATCTGGTCCCAACTCACCCAGCAGCAGAAGGCTAAAAGCTGTCACTCTGAATAACTTTACTGCTCACCACTTTGGCAAGTCGAGTCTGAATTTAGCTAAAATCACATCTTGCAGCAAGAATATTTATGAACCAGGAAACCCTCCCGTGAGCGTGTAAGGGCAATTTTACATATATTCCACTCCCAGCCCTTCCTCCTATCTCCATGTAAACAGCGCGTGGATGCGGCCACCCCGGTTGCCTAGGAAGCCGATTGCTGCTCCTAAGGGATCTGTTTAAAATTCCAATCCAGATTCTAGTCAGGTTTGTGAGACCCTGGGAATGGAGCTCTTGAAGTGGTGTGTGCTTTCCTTTTTTCTTCTTTTTTTTCCCCTTCTCGTGTCCCCCCCCCAGCTCCTCTGGACTGAGAGAAGGCAGCTGTGCTGCTTTGCTAGACAGAGCAGCTGGACTTGGTTACCCACAGAACCAATTAAGTGCTGTAATAATGGCTTGCCTTATTCCAGAGAGACAGAAGGAGCTGTTTGGGATCAGAAATGACACTGGAGAGTAGTTGTGTATGTATGCAGTTATTTTAGGGGTTGTTTTTTGAGGCCTTTGCTTTATCTATGCACCTGCTGCCTTTTTGGGCATTTGTACTTTCATCTGAGCTGTTTGAAATGCAAATAAAACCAATGATACATATTCAGACAATCTGAGACCTGTGTTCTGGAGAACTATTCTAAGCTCTTTGTAGGGTTTCTTTTCAGAAGCTAATCCTGGTGGAAAATTACCAAATGGAGCTTTAAATAGGTGAAATGATGAGCCAACCAAATAGCAGACGTACCAGAGTGGCAGAGGTGGGTGCTGTCTCCGAGGCTCCTTCTGTCTCACAGCCTTACATTGCTGGCTACTAATCCACGAGGCAGAGCAGAGTGATTTAAGAGCAAAGGTTCTTAACATTTGATTTTGCTTTAAAGCTGTTCTGCAAGAAGTTGTCTGTCAAGTCTCATGATAGGGGATATTCAAATTTAAATGGGTATTCAGAATAACAGAAATCTATTAAAAGAATAACTGGTTATCATTGTAATCAATACTTATTAAAGAGATTTTAGATTATAACAAAAACTAGAGTCTGTGTCACTTGTTTTTGCTCTCAAACGAGTGTAAGATCTTATTTAAAACTACTTCAAAACGAATCATGAACAGGAGCTCTTTGATCTGAACTGATGTATGATGTCATAAGATATTATGCCCAAAACAAAACAACACCAAAAAAACAAACCAAAAACCCAACAACAAAAGTCATTTTAGCTTTCTTTCTAGTGGCACTGAGTGAAATGAGATCTGTGGTTCTCATGCTGTGTCTTTCGCTAACATGTCAGTGCTGAAGCAATTTGGCTACAAAGATTGCCGAACCTCTGCAAAGTGGAAACAGGTGTTTGGTTTTGGGGGGAGAAATCAGCAATGCATAATGCGTGTGTTTTCTTAATGTACTTACAGTCTATTTATATTGTGCACATTCTTCCATGAGTGTGGTCCCATGAGAACTTCCTCTTCTAAAAAGTTCAGCCCCAAATACAAGTTGTGGTTTCTGCTGCTTGCAGAATTTTCTTCATAAAGAAATGACAAGAAACTTTTTTCTTCAAAATGTGACACTATGTTTTCACACTTAGAAAAAGCACAATTGGGATATGATGTGCAATATTGCCATTTGGTGATACTTATCCCATGAGCACTAAAACTATCTCTGGTAGGTAGCTGACTGTATCGTTGTGAAAAGAGTTGATTAAATGGTCAATGTTACTTTGACATGCCCTGACAAACTCTTGTGACCACATAGGGTCCTACTGAGATAAGATGCAAACCTGCTGGGACAAAATGCTTGTATTTTAATCCCATGATTGGTACGTGCCCAGCTGCATGACAGTGGGGCATAGAAAAGGAAGGAAGAGTAATGTAATGAGCCAAAATAACTGTTGAAGTTGTATTTGTTCAGAGGTCCTGATCTATTTTTGAAAATCCTGCAACTAAGTCATCTGGACTAAATCCACTTAGTCATTTGCTAGTATATATTATGTGTATGTTTATACTCCAGGAGGTTAGAGCCATGTGCAAACAGCAGACTTCCATTCACTCTGAAAGATAATAAAAAATGCTTTCTTTGTGAGGCTATCCAGAGGAAAGGAGAATACTGTCAAGTACAGCCAGATAAGGAATCTTCTGCTGCGTCTGTTTAACACCACCTAGAAACAATGTAGAATTTGTAATTATTATTTGGGGTTTAGTCAGCCAGTTAAAGACTACAAGAAAAAGTAATGCTATACATGGTAATATTGATAGTATGTACTGTAATTTCTGATTGCTTGATTACTGATGAAACTGATGAGGCTGAGTGTGATGTTTTTTATCAGGAAGTTAAGCCTGAGAGTAAGAGATGAAAACATTACATTTAACATGAGCACAATATACTGCCAAACGGCATGTTTGAGGGCTGAATTGAGTGACCCCCTGCAAAGATAATTTACATGCTGTAAAGCCATATATGTAGAAATGCTGAGGAATAAGACAATAGGCAGTCTCTAAAGAAAACCAAAGCTGCTGTAATGCAATAGAGCAGTTACAGAAATGTGGGTGAGTCACTTTGGCACTGTATCCAGACCAATGGTTATGACATGATTAAAAGATTCCTAAAGATCTGATGAGACTCAGGCTGAGGTAATTTAATGGGTAAGAATGCTGGCATCCCCGGGAGGTTATAGAAATAAAATGTCAAAATATACATGAGTCATCAAGGCATCCAGAACTGTAAAACGAGGGATAAGTTTGTTCAGGCATGGGGTAGATATGTCACGTGGCACTTGGAATGATGCAGAAACACGCACAAAGAAACTGAAAGAGATGACATCAGATTTCAGATATGTGGTGGCAAAAAGCAGGCATAAATAACTGTTTTCAAATGGTTTTCTTCCCAGAACTACCAGCAGTTTCTTAAAATACTTAAAAGCAGTAGGAATGAGACACAAGGCATCTCAGTCTGTAATTAGCAAACTGAGAATTGTACTTCCTTAAAGAACTGGGTATTGTCAGAAGTGACCTTTTGCTAGATGGAGAGTAAGGACTTTGTGAAGTATTCAGGAATGTAGCTGAGAAATGCAACCACAGCCATAGTCAAACAATGGAAGTGAAGGAAAGATTCAGACTGCTGAAACTCTCATTTTTGTTCATTTTATTTCTTTTTAAAGTATAGAGCCTCAAACTACTACAGTGCAGAAGTAAAACTAGAATTGAAATACCCTATTCAAATATTACTTCAGATAAAATATTCTCTCACAGTTCAAATGTACCGTAGTTTAGAAGTGGCAGAAACCATCTTTTATGAGCAAAACTGACTGTAAACTTGTCTGTAGAGTGGAGGCATGCCTCTCTCTCTTCCCACTCATCTGCACTTCGGTACTATCAGGATGTGAGACCAAAACTGAAGTTTTAACACACTCTGCCTCTGGTAGATGTTACTGGCTGAATTCAGTCCTAGCAGATCTCTGAGTGAAGGTACCATATGAAACAGTATGGTAGGGGGCACAAACACAGGATACAAGCTGAACTCCTGTTACAATCACATGAATGTGAAAAGCAATAGCATGCCAGCAGTGTCTAGGTGGGAAGAATGGGGATAGCTGTAACAGGGAGGATTCTGGTTCCAAGAAGGAATGAAAGCTTTCCTGGGGTTTTTTAAAGATTCTATCCCAACAAATTTCATGTATGAATGGTAATTTAATGATAAGTCAGAAATGCCCAGGAATGAATGAAGGCAGAGGTGATCAATGGTTTAAAAAACAAAAAGGCAAAACAACAAAACCAAACACAAGCTATAAAGCTCATAATCCTGTAAGACTTAAAGTATTTTGCTTTGAAGCTTGTTGCTAGAACAAACAATGTTGGCATATGAGGAACATTTTTTCTCCATTTCTTTCTTTCTAAGTTTACCTGGTTTCTGTATTAGAAATAAATATTGGATATTCATAAGCTTCATCTCAGGTTTCTTGCTAATCATTATCAAGGGGCGCTACTAAACTGTGCCTGCATCACAGACCTAAAGTGAGTGACACACAGAATGAAAGCTTAGGACAAGTACAATTGCTTGAGTGATTTCTAAGAACAAACCAACTTCCTGTTTGTGATTTTAATTAGATCAGTGCCATGAATCAGTCATTTCTCATTAAACTTTGTTATTTAATTTGCAGTGTTCTTTGCATCATGCTAGGAAACCTAAAACACAAATCTTGGATATGAGGTACATCAGAAAAAATTTCCTATCTGGTATGCTTTAAACACGCAGTTATGGTAAAATGATTCTGAGATGAGTATCACTTATGTTTACACTTTCCTTTTTAAATAGCATGAAATTCAATGTTGCGCTTTTAAAATGTCACTTATTTATATACTGCCAAATTTCGAGTGTACTGTGATCACCCCGTCTTAATGTGCTAAAATGTTATCTGTGGAGGCATCTTTCCTAAGGACAGCTAAGATGATGAAGCTATAGGGATAGATTTCTAGCTGAGATGCAGCCATTAGCTTTCTCTTCGTCTATTTTTTGGATATCCACTGAAAATCAGCACTGTAATACAGAAAGTTTACCAGAGTAGGAATTCTCATGCTTATCTCCTCTTCTGAAGCCCTTGCTAAAAGACCAAAGAGGTATTTTTCAACAGAGTTCTTTGTGAATTGTGTCTTGGGAAGAGGCTGGAAACACCTCTAATCAGTGTAAAAAAGCCTGATAATCCTATTTGGGGTGGGTGGGGAAGGGGTGCTTTTTCTAACCTCTCAACAGACTTCCTTTTAATTTTTGTATGCATTGCTAAATTCTTTATATGCAATGCCTTGTTCACAATTGTATTTGTATCTGTGGAAAAGGGGTCTGTTTTTCCATGCCTGTTTCTAATCCTCGTCTCTGGTGGTAACATGGACAAAGAGAAGCTCACGAAATAGAGAATAAGGGGACATGGGCCATAGGCAAACAAAATAGTTGGAATATACTTAATCCTGCAGTATTTTAGGAGAATTAGGATCAGGAGCTTTAAAATTTAAGTAAACCATAAAATTAGTACTGTTCCCCTTAGATGATGGGGCTGCGTTTCACTGTGACCTATCTTCTGTAATTCAGGCTGTCAATTTACCTCTCGGGGTTGAGGTCAGAGAGTGCCACTGCCATGTTTTGACCACATGCAGCTGTGGATGTTAGCGAGCTCACAGTTTGTGTCCATACATGCTCACAGCTGCAGTTTGGTTAATGCACTTTTTTTTTTTTGTTGTTAATTCATAGTTAATTCACTCTACTGTAAGGGGGTACCTTAAGATCTTTGCAAAAGAGCAAATTCTGATGATATGAAATAGTATTCACACTATTCAAAGACATGGATTTATAATAGTATGTATAGAGAAAGTAGATCCAGTAGACCAGATTATCAGGTGAAGTGATATGGCAGGACTGTGCATAACTCCAAGCCTACTCCAAAGATAGCAGTTGCAGTTGCTCTGTCCTGTGAGTATTCAGTTTCTCCTCTACTTTCATCCCCATAAAATCCAAGTGTACAGCACTTCTGCAGAGAAACTTTCAAGATATTAGCAACTTTGAGTACATATAGTCTTTTATATGATAAATAACATAATATCTGGCAAAGTTAATTTATTTTGTATATGCAGACAACTGTATTTTATTCTCCAAAGCAAAAATGTTCTGTGAAGAAAATGAAATCCTTTTGTTGCAAGAAAAACAGATTGACAGTTTCTAAATTTCAAATCCTTTGTGAATTGCACTTTGTTCTGGGTGGTGGTGGAAACACAACTGTAGTGGCAAGCATTTGCTGTCATCGTAAATCATTGTTTCCATATGGAGATGATTTTTCTGTGAAGCATGTACTCTGCTTTCTGGGTAAAAAAGGCCAAATTTCTTTGTGGTAATATTGGGCATTTTGCAATCCTGCAATGCCCTAAAGTGATCTAGTGAATGGTAGTTGGAAATCTCATTACTCTGCATCCAGGGTCCCATATTTTCTCTCCTACTCCTCTGTGAAACAGTTTTGTTCAGATGGTTGGCACTTGTTTTATTCAAATAATTAAAAAAAAAAAAGCCGTGATGATGGATTAGCTCTCAGCTGATGCGATGCTGCTAGCTGGAAAGAACAGCAGCTTCTGTGTATGTGCTGAGCAGCTGCTGGTTGGCAGGCCACTGCTGTGCTGCTGCGCATCTCTGGGTTTGGTTTATAAAGGGCAGCCGCAGGTAAAGGCTGTGGTCTTGTGGCCGTCCAGCTGCAGGTCAGTTCCTGCAACGCTGTGCAGTCTGTCGGTCAGAACTGCCTGAATTCCTACATCCTTTCCTAGAAGGCAGGAAGGTGGAGAACCTTGGAGCACGGCCAGCTGCAGTCACACCAGCCAGGCAGATGCACTAGTCCAGCTGGAAAAAACGTGCCCAGTCTCCTTGTTAGGCACGTTGACTGTAGGTGTGTGGTATCAAAGAGCAAATCTGGCTTCGTGCCTGTGTGGACAGGGCCGTGACAGCAGGTCACCGTGACCCAGGAGCAGAGGCCTGGTGGATAAGCGGTGGGGAGCTGGCGGTGGTACCTCGGGGGCACTGTGGACCGCAGCAGCGTGTGGCCCACCTGCTCGCTGTGCTGGCCTCCGGACACGACAAAAAGCCCAGCAACGTGGTTCCGCATATATGTGTCGGGGGGTAGCATAAAGGGAATTCGGGCATTCCCTGCATCTGTACCATTCGTTTCAGAATCTGTTGTAGGGACAGATGAAAAATTGGTGTATTGCAAAGACGGTCAGCCTGTAGGATTAAATGAGTGCCCCTCCTGGCGGACAATCTGTGTCTGGGAGGGGAAAGACTGATTAGCTGGGAGCTGTCTTCGCTGGCAGTAAATCCTGGCGAGCACTTGGTGAGTTCTGAAAAGCCTTCCCTGGCTCTAACTACAGCACGGCACTCGTTTATCTCCTTACTGGCATCCACACAACTCTCCTGTGACAGGGACGCGGGGCCACGCCGCCTTCAGCAGCCATTTCGCTCGCCTGCCTCAGGCTCCGCGCCGCGGGACCACCTCCTCGGGCCCCGGCCGGGGGGCGCCCCTCAGCGCCGGGCCTGCCAGGGAGAGGCCTGGCGGGGCCGGGCCGGGCCGGGCCGGCTCCTCGTGTCGGGGCCGCCCCGGCGGGGGAGGGACGGGGCGGGGGCAGCCCCACGGAGGGCGGTGCTCGGCGGAGCCGGGGCGCTGGGCGGGCTGCCCAGCCCGAACCGTGGCGTGGCGGCGGGCAGCGGGCCCGGCCCCGGGACGAGGAGGAGGAAGAGGAGGCGGCGGCACCGCGGGCAGGTCAGGGGTGGCTGTGGGACGGGTGGCCCGGGCGGCTCCGCTGTCCCGGGAAGGGGAGGGGGGCGAGCAACTTGTGTGGGTTTCTCTCTCTCTCTCTTTATTTTTTTTAATTTCCCACGCTGGTTGTGTTCAGCGTGTTCGATAGCGAGCCTTGTCCTCGGACGTGCCTTAACCCAGGTGACTGCACAGCCCTGGGCAGGCTTCGTGGCGTGCTCCTGCGTTGCAGGCTGCCCAGGAGCAGCCCCGAGCCCTGGGGCACGAACGGGCTCCTGCGTGCATGGGTTACTCCTCGTTTTGTCGTGTTCCCGCACGGGGGGCTCCTTGGCCCTCCCGCAAAAAAAAATATATATGTGTGAAAGGGTTTTGTTGAAAGTGATAGGAAGTAAGTGGTTAAGCAACATATTCTGTAAATCCTGTGACCTGAATTTCTGGTCCGATCGCTCTAGGTGAAGGCTGGGACAGCAGCAGTGACAGGGTAGGAAGCGTGTGTGCAATGCCCTGATCAGACTTCGTTTTGTCTGGCGTTAGGGCCTGCGACGAGCATCGCATCTCGCTCAGCTCTTACTTTTACTCTTTTACACGTTCAGCAAATACACTTCTGTGTGGATGAAGAAACTCCTGAGTAAGAGGATCCATCCCTGACTAACTGCAAAAGCCGTCACGTATAATAAGTTATTGTGCCAGTATTACGATAATAATGGGATATTAAACCAACGCGTTTTGGCAATAAGTCGCTGTAATACTTATGCCCTGTTTTGACGTCTGTAGCAGGAGGATTTGCTCAGACAGACTTTGTAGTGGGAGGGTGTGAGTGGGATGAAAGCAAAGCTGCTTAATTTTAATCTCCTCAGAAAGGTAACTAAAAGTAGCACGCATAGTTAAAACACATATGTTCCTCTCACTAGTGGCTTTTAATTGTAGTCTTTTAAATATTTTATGTAAACTTAGCAGAGCTGAAACATGAATTTTTATAAGATTCAGTATGCACTAAAACAGCTCCCTGTTCAGCAAGAGCCTGCCCTCATGTGAGGGGCTGACAGCGGTGGCCATAAAGACCTTTGTGCAGCGGTCTCCATCCTGCTTAGACTTTTTGCACTTAGTTATGTTGTTTCAGCTTTATAGTTATGACCTTGCCTTTCAGTAACCACAATCTTATTTCTGTCATGCTTTTATTAGCTTAAAAAGTGGGCATCTTGGAACGAGCAAACACACAACCAGTGCTTCAAGGTGTGCAAAATTACTGACTCCCATAAAGTTTGCTTTCTCCAGTGGCTTTGCACTGGGGTGTGTGTTCTTTCTGCTTCTCCCTCGTGACCTCCTTAGACAAAGGAAACCATGAGCATCCTGTGAGATTTCTTATGTAGGTCTTTGTTCCTTTTCATAACCTGGTATGAGAGCTTTGAAATTAGGTTGACTTCTTTGGGATGCTTTTCCTGCTGAAGTTGCAGATTTTGTTGTTGTAATTAAAAGGCTTTTTTTTTAATTTATAAAAGGCTTGTGTCTTAAGCGTATCTGCATTTTATTGCTCAGTAGATGAATGACAGATTCATGTAGTACTAAGACTGGCTTTTATCTGGATTTATGTTCAGGTCTGGTTGCATATTCTCTTCCCAAGGTTTTTATTCTAAGTAATACAAAAAATACTTGCAGTTAGCATGCAAGAAACCACCACTGTGAGATGCATGTTGCTGACAAACATGCATCTCACAAGTATAGGAATGAAATGCTAAGCCATCTACTAACATGTGCTTCGTGATTTAGGTGTGATTTGACTTAGGATTTGTATCAGATGCTACAAAGGAGGTGGTGGTACCTTGGTTGTTCAAAAGGGTTGGGAGGAGCCTGGAAGCTCAGCTGTGTTGGCAGGGTCTTGACCAGCACAGACAAATGCTGCAAGACGGCAGTCTCAAAGGTGAGGAAGGATTTGTTTAAAGAGAATGTCAGGGGTTCAGATGCTGAACAAACAGTGGGGTTTGGTTCAAAACTGTTTAGGCAGGAGGTTAGATTGGATCAGTGTTTGAACGTAGCCTGTAGTCTTGACTCGCTGTGGGAAGAGTCACTAAGTGAGCAATGCATTGTTTCATGCTTAGAAGGTTGTATTTAGAAATAAGCTAGCTTGAGCGGAAAATTGCATTCAAAAATAAAAGCTTAAATTGTGTAGAAAAATGAGACGGAATGACAAATGTCTGGGAGGAGGCTAGAAATGTAAATTCCATGCAAGATTTCTACTTGCATGATTTTTAGGTTTGTGGTAATTTTACTGGAATTGTACTAAAATAATGTTGTACAAAGATTGTGCTGTAAAACACACTTTCTCTTTGAAATGATTTTCAGAATTCCTTCTATGATAAATGCAGACTCTAGTATGGTATAAATTGCACAGAAGTATAAATATAAATGGAAACAGTTGATTGTAAAGCTACACATTGGATGATGATGGCTGAAGGTTTATGTAGGAACTTCCCAGAAAGATATCAGAAATGTGATACAGACTGTGACATGCTTCATGTTCTGTTAAATTCAGGCTGTGCTTTGATGAAATCTGAATGGAGTCCTCTTAAGCAAGCGTTTGGTTTTGTAAATCATTCAGGGCAGAAAGTTTTTAATTTTTTAACAATAAAATTTCCTAGTGAAAGATATATATGGGTTTTATATCTATACGGGAACATGTGAGCTTTGACCACGTAGCTTGCTTTGTGGCATTGGGTTTATTTTAGCATTCAAATTAAATGCACTTGTTTGTCTGGAAGGTACTAGGGGGTCTCTGGTTACAGCTGGGTGAGGTTTTCTCATTGAAGAAACAGAGTGGGAAAGGGTGCTGTTAGAATCACCATTTCTGTATGATTTTTTTTTTTAAATCAGATAACATCATTTTTACTGTTCCCAGTCAACGCCTGAGTCATAAAATGTAATGGTTGGTCCTAAACAGCCAAAAAAAAAAAAAAAGGCATTGTTGTATTGTGCAGTGCTATAATGAAATAGGAGTCTTTGTCAGGAGGGCTACAAAGGTGGGTGATAAATGTATGATTATCACTGAATGGTGCTGATGATGGGGAACAGCTTCAGAGCAAGATTGACAGGCTACTTCGTATTGATTAAAAAGAGAGAAACTGGGCATTGAAAAGCTACAGAACTGATGTATTTCTTGAACATACCAGATTTTTGGAAGCTGAAATAATTAGGCTTATTTTTTCTCGCTGCTTGATAAAAACTTGCTCATAAATGCTGTTCAGACATAGTATTCAGTAAGTGTTCTCCAGCTGTTTCATCCATAGTTCTTACGACACCATCAGACTTTTTGTGTGACAAGAATGAAGTCAGTTTCCCCCAGAAAGCTGTCAAATGATAAATGTCTTCCGTTGAGGGGAAAAAACAAAACACCATAACTTTTGTCTCCACATCCCCTATAATAAATTCCACACTTATGCAGTGGAATAAACTGTACTGTTTTCTTTGGTTGATACTCTCAGGTGATTTAAAAAAAAGAGATCCTGTGAACATCATGTATATTGCGTTGTCAATGGTTATTTTAAAAGGACGAGCAATATTAACAGTCTACCTTGTGTTTTTCCATATTTTTTTATGCTTTGTTCATCTTCCTCACATCTCTGGCTGTTGTGTTGGCGAGCTAATTGTTCTGGAGTTAGCACAGGCAGGCATTTCTGCCTGTGAAGACGTTGGGTTACCTTCGTGAGAAGCTTCTGATGGGCCAATAAATTCAGAAATAAACTTCCTGGAGCTAAGCAACAGAAATGTTTGCGATAAGACTTCCAAATGAAATGCTGGGACATAGCGTTTAACACCAGCACTGTTTACCTAAATCTATTTTTATGTTTCCTCTTGAAGAAATAACCAGCCTGCCCACACCATTGTGCTAAGGTTGTCTCTAACTGTAAGATGACGTGGTCTCGAGGTTAATTTGTGCTGCTGCCATGAGGACTGGGGAAAGAGCAGGCGTCCTGTCCCGCCTTGCAAAGCAGCACGGCAGCGCTCCCAGGATGATGCCTGCGTTATTCCTCATTCATCTATTCAGCACCCAGGCGAGCTGGCGGTTGTATGAAGTGTCGTGGGGAAGAAGAGGAGCAGGAAATACTGACTGTCCACTAGCGCATGTCTGATAACCATTCTGGGGTTAGGTTGCAGGAAAATGACTAAATTGCTGAATAAAGTCTTAGTCCTTTTCTATCAGTATGAGCTGAAACAGACCCAGCTCAAAACCAGACCCAGTATAAGATCATCTGGAATTAAAAGAATAAGGGGAGACTTGGGAGCTCAGGTCTTATCCTCAGATCTGTCTAACTTGAGCAGAAGGGCAGATACGCAGATGAAGGTACTTTCCTTCATACTAATATCATCTCGAATGTGGGGTAGGGTGAATCAGACCTGGTGTGTCAACATAAACTCTTTCCTCCGCTTATGAGCTTCCCAATCTAAATCTCTTATCTGATCTATTTATTCAACCTGACCTCACTGGTTGATTGCAATTAGTATTGAAGTGTATCCCCACGATGTTTTCTTTCAAAGTTAGGGCCGGGAAGAGGTTTTTGCAGCAGCTTACAACCCCTGCCAGGGGGAGGTGTGTTTGTGTCCAGAGCGTTTGATGGTTCATATTGGAAATGCATGCAGAGGGCAGCATTACAGTAGGCAGGAGAGTTGCTCAAACAATTAAAACTGTAAACTATAAAATCTTAACTTAAAAAAATAAAAATAAAATGTATAACAATTCAAGTATGCTAACTGCTTTGCCTTTGTGTGCTTTTTGGAGCTGTAGTGTTATCTGATCAGCCACTGGCTGTGATCTGTGTCTGATTAGGATCTATGCTTACACAATTATGAGCATATGGTATACCATTTTAAAATTATAAGCTTAAAATCATTAAATTCTGGTGCTATTTTTTAAGACTTATTTAATTGTGTGTGTTCTGGAATGGTTTTGCTGCCAATTAGGATTCAGTTCTGGCTTGGAGCCATCAAAAATCGTAAGGTTTCTTTCAAGTTTTATAATAATGTTGAAAAAGAGTTGCTCGGTTTCCTTTAAGGAAGCACAAGCACTTCCTTTGTTTTTGTTTTTACTTTCCCTGCAGTTCAGGGAAGCAGAAGTGCATGACCTATCGCTGGGTGGGAAAAGGAGTAGGGATGTGGTGATATTGCTGAAGAGGTTGACTAAGAGTTGGGCTTATGACAGATTTTCCTAGGTATTAAAATTTTGTTAAGTGGTAGGACAGTGCTTAGTTTCCAGCCAAAAAGAGCTAGTCAAGGCCAGGTCAAAGCATGTATAGAGAAGTTTGCCTGAATGGAAGGATCTCTCCAACTAAGGTTTTAAATGGATCAGAAAAAAAAAAAAAAGTCAAGGACACCTCATCCTTGAAATATTTCATGCTCTCATATATTTGCTTTTGAAACAAGGAAACCAAATGAGACCTAATGGAAAACCAAAGTGAGGAAACTCAACAGTTCCTGAAAGGAATGTGAAAATGAGAGAAGAGATGTTAAGCTAGCAGAGGAATTGATGTAGTCTTTTAATTACTTATGATTTGGGTGAGATATCAAGTCTGATTTTTACAAGGATGAATGGTTTATGTTCCTAAGTTATTTAAATACTGTTTAATGCTTTTTAATTTGGCAGATTTGGTTTTAGACTGGATTATATAGATAGATTTTTAACACAACAGTGAGGCTTCTCTGCTTTGAAAGAAAGTAGCCCGTGCTATATATCACGTTCAAAATGTAGCTTAAAATTTGCATCCTAAATGCAAAATCATATCCATCTTCATGTTATCTCCCGCGTTCTGAGCGATGTGGAAGATAGAGGTGGTTTTTCCTGTTGAATGAAGTGATCTTTCTCTGCCATCATTTTGGCAATCAAAAATATGTAGATTCCTGAGAACTGGGGGCTTCGTGTTTTGTTGTTGTTTGGTTTTTGTTTTGTTGGTTTTTATTATTATTAATCATTTGGACAGGTTTGTAGCTGGCACAGCTTAAAAATGGATAGTCCTGATAACTGGAGGAAAAGAGGGTTTGGGAACAGAATGCAAGAGAAATTTTGGTTCTTTGAAGTGTTTAGAAAAGAAATGCAGATGGCAGCAGCATGTGTTTGTTTTAATGCCATTAATAGGAGAATGTTTTTTTCCTTATGGTTTGATGCAAAGAATATGTTCTGAAAATCTTTTATCTATAGCAGAGAATCAGTCTGCTACAAATATGTTTCTTTATAAAGCCTGTCGTCAAAGCAGTGGTCCAGGGAAGACTAGTGTGACTTGGAGAATGTGAATTTTTTTACTGGTGTGCAGTTCCTCTGTACAGTTGGAAAGAAAACAGTTTGTTTTCTGAATGTTCCTGATTTGCTATGGAAGGGTATGTCATTAATGAGCTTTCTGTGATGCTTTTTCCTGTTATTTGGTAGGCTTTGTTCTTTATTTTACCTGATAGGAGTATAGCAAATCTTTATTTTGTGTTCATAATTGTAACAAGCTAACAGATATGTCCTGTTTAGTTCAGTTGTGTGGTTTTTTTTCTATTCAAGCGCATAGGTGTTAAAGCCTAAGGGAGTATGATTTTTTTTCTCATGTTAGTAGAAATTGATAATACAGCCATTACAACTTCAAAAACAAAAACACAGGAGTGCAACTGGATTGTAACAAGGGCTGTAATGAGGGCATGTTTGGCTTTAGCCTGATCTTTGTAAACTGTGAAGCAGAAATAAAAATGGTAGCAATCTTCTCCAGCATGTTTTCATCCCTGTGTTTTGGTGTCTGCCTTGGTAGTGGACTGGTTTAGAAAGAAGCCCAGCCATATAACGTAGATACGTTGTGTGGCATCATAGCATCTGTCCCTATTTAAAGCTTGGATCGTACTTAGTGCTCGCAAACAGTGACACAAGGACTACCGTAAATAAAAATATTGTGCTGACCACAAGAGTGTAAGTAATCTCTTGGGATCTGTTTCCAAATTTTACACCTACATTTATTTTTTTTTTGGCAAATAACCAAGAAAAGAGAAATGCTGTGCAAGAAGTGTTATATATGCCTTTGGTACAGGAACGTGTTGTATATATGAACCATGGTAGGTGGTCTCTTGAATATACACATACTGACAGACCTGAGGTCGCTGAAAGCCAACTAGCGAGGGTGAAAAAGTAATCAGTCGGGTGGGACTTGGAAATACCTAGCAGTCCAGGCGTTGTAAAAGGGACCAGATTAAAGGGAGCAGAACTGGGTTGCAGTGGTGCATGACAGAATGAGGGCCTCTGGAAGACAGCACCGATGGGAAGAACTGCGTGGCACCAAGTAAAAGCCAAGGCATACTTCTGCACACCTGATGAAAAATGTGATCAATGTGACAGCTGTAGAGGGGCAGACAGTGATCACTGGAGAAGTCAGTGCTTGGTCACTGTCCAAGTGTGTGCATCTCTGCTGAAGGACCGGAGTGCAGGAGCTCCTGGGGGTGCCGTGTCCCCGCTACCTGCCAGCTCCCCTTCGTGCGGAGCTCGACAGCAAAATCATGCTGGCTCTCAGCGCCCTGGAGGGAGGTGGTAGGGCTGAGCATCAGGGACTAACACGAGTAACTAAAAGTACTCATGAAAAATGGGAAAAAAAATGAGCTGGCAAGCATGAATTTTGATGGTGACCATTGCTTCATTCTCTGATCTATGCGGATGTCTAAATCTGGCACAAAGTAAGGAGACATAAAGGAGCCTACAGACAGAAACACTTACGGAATGTGTAATGCACCCTACGCGCAATCCTGTTTTTCTCATTTGTTTACTGCCAGAGCTAATTTAGACTCTAATAAGTTCCTCCAGGCATGTGCACGTCGTCTCTGTGTCACGGCTGATGGGAGCAAGTGATGTTCTTTATAGAGAGAGTAGCGAAGCTGGTGGGAGGAAAAGCCCCTGCTGTCAGTATGCTGCTAGGGCCAGGGCACAAAGGCAGCGAGCTGTCTCTGTGTTGGGTTGTTACAAGGGGAAGTGGTCTGTAAAGAGGGGAAAGGAGACTAACTAAATATATATATATATATATATATATATATATGTATATTTTAAGGGGAGAATATGTAGAGATGACATCTCAATTGCAGCTCTTCAGAATTTCTTTGATATATTTAGTGAGCATTTTAGGAATAGCAGAGATATTGGAGGAGGAAAAGATTATATTTTGGCACTCTACTTCCCTTCATCTTTAGGTTAGCTCATGTGTTTACTTGTTTTCTTGTAGTAATAGTGCTAGTGATTACGCAGAAGTAATTGCAGTGCTGATATTCTTTAATGACCTCATGTCAGAAATGGTTGTGTTAGGTCTTACAAAACACCGTTTGAGTGTTTTAAGGTGCAGTTTTGAAGCATCGCTGAATAGAAGGGTTGTATTTACAAGTCATGCAGATTACATTTCTTCAAAAATGTATTGTTTAGATTGTCAGAGGCATTTACTTTTAGAAATGATCCCTTGGAAGATGGGTAGTGGTCAGAGTATAGGGGAGGTAAATTGATACATCTAAACTGTTCTGCGGAAGTGTGAAAAAGATAAAAGAATCAGATACTTAATGATCTTTTCATGCCCTTTAACAGTTCTCGCACATTTTTCAGTTAAACTTTGTTCAAGAAAACGTGGGCATGATTTCATCAGAAAGCTGATAGAAGTCTAAGCCTCCAGAAACAAGGAGATCCCTGTCTGCGAAATAAGTCAACTTCCAATGCTGGGGAACCCATAAAAGATAGTTGTTCTCTTAGAGCGTTACATTAGCTGCAACATTTATGTGCTAAACAGAACTTGAATGTAGATGTCTCTGCGTGGCTGTGTTTATGTTCAGTTTTAAAATTTTCATAAACTTGGAGGTTCAATTTTAAATAAAACAAATGAATTCTAAAGGACTTGGACCATCAGAAATTAAATGCAAAGTTAAACTGTATGGAAAACTTGTCCTGCTTGCACCTGTAGGCAACTCACACTGGTGATTTGAGTAGGACGGAATTGAAAGGCTGGAAACCACCCTTTCAAGGATATACTCTGGCTGTGACCTGAAAAGTGCGTTCCCAGGATTTGCACCAGAAAACTGTATGACAGTCCTCCTAATATCTGAAAGTTTTGAGAAAGTTTTGGAGAAGATGCTTTATAAAATGTTCATTGTTACCTGCTTGTGTACCTTGGGGTTTAAAAGCTAAGATCTGAGAGTCCAGTGGACCTTTTGTTTTGAGAGCTGGGGATTATCTTCAAGGTGTAATCAAATTTCAGTACGAGCAGTGGTCCCTTCGTCACTTTGAATGCAAAGCAACTCTTCTGGATTATAAAATCCAGTGACACACAGGGTGTTTTTGAAGTCTCTCTGACTTTCTGCTTTTTTTTTTTTTTTTGACATAAACAGCTTTTTGGAATATGCTTTTCTGTCTAACAAACTATCCTTTAGGCTGGCACTGTACCAACAATGAGTTAGTTATGTTTATGTGGTTCTGTGGCTTCATAAAAATATTAAGATACTTGATGATAAGTGCTTCTGTGGAAACCAGAACTGCTGAAACCTGGCTGCCTACAGATTGATGTCTGGTGTTGCTCCATCACTAGTTGGGATATTGTAACACTATGTCTGGTGAACTTTCTGAAATGTACAACAGAAGTTAGTTTTATGTCTCTTTCACTTCTTAGCCAGCCCTGTTACTGCATCTTTTTTTTTCCCCCAATCCAGCTTTTTTTTCCATTTTTTTTTAATATAACCTGAGTGTTCTATTGAGGAAAAACAAAAAACAACAAAAAAACCCTTGGTATTTGAAGTTGGTATTGGTTTAACTTGAATGTTCAGTTCTCAGAGTTACTGGCTAAATGGGTGTTATTTTGAAGGGGAAGAATTTGCAGCGTAGGAAATCAGCCAAAAAATATATATGTTTTTTCTTTAAAGAAAGAAATCTATTTTCTTCCCACTTTTTCGTCCTGCATCCCACTCCCCAGCCACTTGTTTCTATCTTCCAGCCCCAGCTGAAAGGAATGGAGAATCCAGCTGTTGTGGTGAGTGACTTTGTTCTCAGCCCCAGCTCTGCCAGCGGGTTTACCCTGAAACAGAAAACCCTGAGGGAGAAGGTTCTGAGGAGCAGCTTTGGGGTGACTTTAGACAGACAAACATCACGTTCATGTAGGATCATACGGAGCACAGTCTCTCCGTGCTTCATTAGCCTACAGTTTCTTTTTGACTTGAGACAGCCTGGGGTTTCCTGGGATATTTCTTTATGGTGATGATGGATTGTCTTTAAATTACTTATTGTTCCATCCTTTCTTCTCTCCTTCCCCACTTTTTCTAATGCTAAAAAAAATGCACACAGTAGCCAAATTATTATTTTTCTAAACAAATTTGTGCACGAAGATGACTGTATCTCTCGTCAACCAGTTAAAGTGATTTCTTCCCCTCAGAAAAGCATCATTCTTCTCCCTTCCCCTCACCCCTCAAGTTTTCCCTCTAACTCGTTAATATCAGTTGAACTACTGAGAGAGAGGCCTTCAAAGCTGTATTTTCAGCCTCATCAAATGTAGTTATTGTGGCAGTCCCAGCCTTCTTCAGTCTTTCAACCTTTGGAGCTGAGCAGTGGAAGTAGTTTACCACACCTAGGATTTTGAAGATTTGAAATCTCAATTCCTTGGGCTGACCTTCTACCACCTGCTTCTCATTTTAAGATGCTTGCTACTGCTCTGTTAGTTCAAAATCTCTTCCAGCTGAGCTTTAAGGTGCTTGCAGTGATGGAGTTTTTCAGTGGACCACCTGTATCTCGGCTCTCTATAGCAAAGGGAAGGCTTTGAAACTTACATGATTTACTTACACAGTGAAAATAATAAGCTCTGTATAGAGGGACAAAACTTATTAGAGTAAGAGCTCTGTTTGATCCTTTTGCTTTAATGAAGTGAGAGCTTGTGTTGGCTGCTCTGACAGACTGGGCAGTACTGCTGGGCCATTTTCGATAGCTTTTGAATGTCTCACGACCAGATGTGTCAGCATGAGAATTTTAGAACTGAATAGTTAAGGAAGACACTTGGAATAGGAGAAAAGAGAACTTTAGATGTAGATATTGTAATGTTCTAAATACCAGAAAAGGTTAAACTTGAGTAACTGAAACAGTAACTAAAATGTTAAGCAACTCAAAAATAAAATCTTGAAAACATTTTATAGGTAACAATTACTGTGTACATATTAAAATGTAGCTGTGTTCAATACACTCCTTTCTGTTTTGGAGTGGTACATGTTGCTTTTTTGGTCCTGTCTTTCCTTATCTTTTATTTTCTATTAGGGCTCAACAGGCTGCTGACCTGTTTGTACTCTCAGGCAAGTTCTGTGTTTTCTGCGGTTGCTTACTTCCAGCTTAAGTCATGAGGTGGGCTAACATGAGTAACATTACCAAGCAGGTTTTACTTGATTTTATTAATGATGACAAATGATGTGACCGATTTCTCATAAATGCTTTTAAAAAATTGAATAATTGTTTTCTTGTTGTTGGTTTTTCCTGGTAGGAAACGAAGAATTATGATTAACAATATTGCAGGTGCTAGCTTTGTTCCTTCATGATGCTATGCAAAATGCAACGTCAGTGGTGCAGGAATAGTAAGTCCAGTTTAAATTGCTGAAGTTACAGTCAACTGCAGGGATTTTGTGAGGGTTTCCTCAGCGTGACCATTACAAGCACAAGAAGCTAAGCAGGTTGTGCTGACCTCAGCATTGGTTCTGCTGAGTGTCCTGTTCCTTCCCTTCTCTATTGCTTTTCCTAGATATTTGTAGCAGTGGTGGATTTGGTCATAACCACAAGATACCAGCCACTGTTTTTCATTCCTACAGGACAAAACGCAAAATCAAAAGCAATAGCAACAGAAAATAGTCCTTTGAATCACCAAAGAGAAGGTTTGGCTTGTGCCGCTTGCTTACACAGATATTTTTTGCAGCTTCTTTTTTAAGAGCATGAAGTTCTTCAGCTGTCTGAATGAACCAGAAGTCCAATGTTCAGGCAATTAGTAGATGGCAAATATACTGCCTGGTGGTCAGCTGCCAAATGACTGGGGAATAATTGATGGAACATCACTCATTAACGTGAAAGTAAAGGCAGGAGTCTTCATTATAATTGCATCTGGTGCTGTCACCTTCATTTTAGATTCCTTCAAAACAGGGCTTGTGTTGGAAAATAAACTGCAGATGTAGAAGAAAGATGAAAGATGCATTAAAAACAATTACAATAAAAAAAACTCTCAAGTTGGTTGTTGTCTTCTGCAGTATAGAGACATCATACTATTAAGTGGGTCCCTGTGTTCTTTCATGAATTTTTCTGAAGCTATCTATGAATGTTACTCCAAATCAGTTTTTTAATGTCTGTAGGCTTTTTGCTCTCCCTGGTAGGCTGTATAAGTGTGCAACAAAATACACTTGTATCTGTCTTCGGTGTATAGTTAGGTTCAGACTTAGTGACCTCAGAAAAGGAAGATAGCATTATTTCTCTTTGCTGTTTCATTGTGACCACTTTTGCTTGCTTGTATTTCAATGGTGTGTCATTTTGATGTGCCATATCACATAAATAAAGTGATTCTATTGAGGCAGACTTTGAAGAGTACTATTGATTATTTATGGAGACATGCTATTTTAATCAAATCAATTTTTTAAGCTGTCATTGTGATTCAGTGTAATAATGTGCTTGCACTTCATGCCATGTAGTAGGTTTGCATTCTAGATGGATACAGATAATTTAGAGGACATAACAGTATCACTACATTGGTATAGGAGTTCAGGAGCAGTGGTTTAGTGTCACATCAGACTTAGTATGAGCGTTGAAAGCATTGATCTTGTAAGTATTTTCAGAGCCTGACCAAAAATAATCAAAGGAGAGAACTTGGCTAATTAACCCTGCAAAAAAAGTCTCTCTACTTTGCAGCCAAGGAGGTGCCGGGGCGGGAGGTTGCAAGTGGAGCACTACGGGGCAGCGCCCTGCCGGTGCTGAGCTAAGTGGGATGGGTACGGCAGCTGCTGGACTGGGGAGCTGCGGGTTAGTCGAGGCCTGGCCTTTAAGTGTAAGGCTGTTTTTGCCCTTGTTTGAGCATGCAGAAGCTAGAACCTTACATTAGAACAGGTTTGGCATAGTCTTGTGAAAGTAGGTAAGGGTTGAGGGTGCTGTAAACACTGTGAGTCATTCTGGCGTGTTGTGGTAAATTGAGACTTTTGGAATAAGTTGAAAAGCGAAGAAAGTTCTGCAGGTAGGTAGTTTTACTGCAAAAGGGGCCTCAGAAGTAGCAATTACCTGCATTTAGTTTTCTGAACAACTATTCTTCAGAATATCTAGGCTGCTTATGTACGTCATGCTTACAATTAGCATTGTCTAAATAAGCTCTGGGTTCTGTAGGACTTCTTTATCCAGACCTGCATTCTCTCTTGAGCAAAAGATCCTCACCAGAGGTGAACATAAATCAATGCCTTCCTGGCACGCTGCAGAAGCTACTGCCAGGGTAGTCCTCCAGGTGCAGGACTCTGCCGGTTGCAGCAGCGTGGTGCAGTCACCCCTGAAAGCAGCAGCTGCTTGCTTAGCTCTGCCGAAAAGAGCCACAGCCCGTACCTGGGAGCAGGAACGCGGAGTTGTCAGATGTTGATAAAACTGACCTTTGAGTACTGAGATCTTACAAGGGGACATGGCGAGACTAGGGCATGACCTGCACTCTGGCCTGTGTGCAGAGTAAATAGATCAATGTTTTCCAAATGTCATGTTAGCAGCAGATGCTCTGCAACACACAAGCCCCTGGTTATGTGGTAGTATATTCTGTGAAGACCCAAAATGTGTTCTGCTATGTGGCTTGTTTTGTGATCAGTCTGCGTAGGAAAAGAGGTTTTATGGGGAGGTAAGGTTGGTTCTTTTTTTCTTCCCTTCAGGCTTTATTTTATTTTATTTTATTTTATTTTTTTTTAATATTAGCTCCCCTCTTATGATATGCTTCTAAATGCTCCCATCACTGGGTGCAATGCCTACCGTGCTGTCTTCACGTAGCATTTGCTGTCCTGTTTTACCTGGGAGCTCCTTGGGTGCCAGCACTGAGGAGCAGAGGCTTCAGGTCTCAGTCTTACGTACGCTCACCTTATTCCTGGCAGTTTGATATCAAGTGACAGCTGATGACAAGTTGTATTGACAGGCTCTTATTTAACAGTCACTCAACAGCAACTGTTCCTTTTCCTAATGAATTGTAACACAGCATCTTCTAACTTAGCAGGCCAAATATATTTAAAGGAAAATCTTTCTACCTTGTTAATAATGTCTTAACTATTGCATTTAAAACTAAATGTTTTGAAACTTCTGATCTTGCAACTAGGTTGAAAACTAATTTAAACTATTTTGGCAATTTGAGGTGTTACCCCTTTTCCTCCTGTTTTGTGATCTTCCCCTTTTATGGAACTTCTGTTTGTGCAGCGACTGTGTTCCTGCGCGTGGACTGTGCACAAGAGCCCTTGTTCGTGAGAGCTTTTTAATGTTTTACCTTCTCCTCCTGTCTAAGTCTAATTTTGCTTTTTCCCGTGGTTCCCCTTCTGTTCTTCCATCTGTTTGGTTTAACTGCTTCATTCTCTCCTAGTGTTTTGTATTCACCAAGCCTTATACCTTCCACCCTTCACAGCTTTGTTTAGTTTCAGTGGCTTAGTTCAGTTTAGATTCAGCATACCTTTCACTGAGATGTTCCCGGATGAGCTATGATTTAGGGAAACTGACACTGTTAAAGTCATTCCTTCTGTCTCTTTTTTGACTTTTTTTTTTTTGCTTTTATTACGGCTTGCACATGCCAATTATGGCGCTCTTGGCATTTTGGAAAAGTACTGTAATAGATCTGGTTTCTTACTTCTCAAAACCTCCAGTTCTTTCAGTTTTTCCAGTTTCCAAAAGCTGTGAAGATAGCTCTCCAAGTATAATGAGACAGAGAGACCTCAATCCAGCAAAATGTACATGTATGTAACATTTCACCACTAGCCCCCACTTCCTTCATTTCTGAAAGATCACTGCTTACACTCTGGGTCCCATTGCTTAATACTAAGGTAATGATAATTGCTTAATACTAAGGTATTGCTTTGGCTCAATGCATAGATCAATAATTCTTCTTAGGACTAACCACAACAGATAAAAACAAGAAATTCAGTGATTCATGAGACGTTTTCAAATACTAATGAGAAAAATCTTTGGAATAAAGTACTGGAATTTTGACATTGTGATTGTACCAAGATCTTGATCTCAGTCTCTGAGCACTGATAAAGCCAAGTCTAATGACAGTCTCAAAACTCCATCCTGGTAGGATGGGTAGTTTTTCAAGTACAGAAGGGTTTTGATAAAGAGAGATGCATTAATCTCATGTGTGCATTCTCAAAAGCAGGAAAGAAGCAAGAGAAGTTTCTGCTGATTTCCATCAGCAAATAAATTCTGGGGCAAGAAGAAACATTGGTGGCAGAAAAGGTTATTTTCTGTCAACATATTTGGATGTGCTGTCATAAACAACTAGATTCAGAGGATCGGAGAATCTCAGATTGTTGCCAGTGTTCTGGTATGAGCATTAACCCTGTGTTAGCAAGAGAAAATAATTTGATGGGAAAAGGCAGAGTTCTTTTATTTACTTGAAAGTTCTGCATTATGGAAATGTAATCTCATAACTGGGTCAAGACAACTTCTTGATACTGTTGTTCACAGTTCGAATCAGCTTATGTGTTTGCCTTTAAGAAGTAACTTGACACTGTCAAAAGGATATTTGAATTTGCTTTGATTTAACTGATACTCCCACATCTGAAATATATTTGCCAATGTTTTGTTGTTTGTTGTTTGCAGAAATTGTTGACACATGAAGATGAAACCATGAAGAGAAAGCAGAACGAATAATAATGCTTTTCCGAAACCGTTTTCTGTTCTTGCTGGCTTTGGCAGCCTTACTAGCCTTTTTGAGCCTCAGTCTACAGTTCTGTAAGTGTGTCCTCATTGTCTTGTCTGCATCTCTCTATGGATATGTTTAAAAAGTAGCCATGTTTACATGTCATTTAAGCATTCTTTGTGTATTTAAATACTTGTTTTCAAAAATAGGAAAGCAAATGTAAGAATTAAAACAGTTTTGTGTGCCATGTAGGGATCCATACAATCTAGAATATTTTCAAATAAGGCTATTTCAGAAATTCTTAGTTCTGTAGTGCAATTAATTAATTGAAAGTGTCTTAGTCCTTCCATGAAATAAAACCAAACACATTTGGGGTAAAACCTGCTGCAATTTGTATTTTACATTGCATCAGCCTAGACAGGATTGAGAAAACTGCTGTGAAAGAGGTTGGAACTTCTCCTTATTTGTGCCCTCACATTAGGAAACTTTTAACAGTTGAATTGGCTTATCCTTAGGTTTATTTAAGAAAAGATAAATCATGGTCTGCTTCACATCAATTAATCATAGATCAATCCAGAGGGTGGTCATTTACTGATCCGAGGGCTGGGGCACCTCTCCTATGGAGACAGGCTGAGGGAGTTGGGGTTGTTCGGCCTGGAGGAGGGAAGGCTCCAAGGAGACCTTACAGCGGCCTTCCCGTACCTAAAGGGGACTACAGGAGAGCTAGGGAGGGAGTGCAGTGTTAGTACAAGGGGGAATGGCTTTAAACTAAGAGAGGGTAGGTTTAGATTAGATGTTGGGAGGAAATTCTTCCCTCAGAGGGTGGTGAGGCCCTGGCCCAGGCTGCCCCATCCCTGGCAGTGCCCAAGGCCAGGCTGGATGGGGCTGGGGGCAGCCTGGGCTGGTGGGAGGTGTCCCTGCCCAGGACAGGGGGTTGGAACGAGATGATCTTTAATGTCCTTTCTAATCCAGACCAGTTTATGGCTAAATTATATGATTTTAATGTAAGAATATTTTAAAGCTCTGTGAGCCTTCTGCCGGTCTATATATAGATGTATATATTTTTTTCAGTTTGCATAGAGTGAGTAATTTCCTGGCTTGTGGCTAAAAAAAAAAAAAAAGAGATTACTTTGGATTTAGTTTCTTCTATGTATATTGAACAGTTTCTTCGTATTTAAAAAAAAAAAAAAGGAACAAAACAACAACAGAAAAACACTTTGATTTTGTTAGTATCTTTTTTGTCTTTAAACTCGTTTGCATGTAATACAGAAACCTATGGCTCCAAATGGCTTTTTCAGCCTCCTGTGAGTACATGCCTTTGGGTCTGAGTGTAGCTTGTTTTGCTGCAATCAGTTTAGGCTCTTTATGGCTAAAGCCTGATATTGTATGCTTGGATAAGAATTGTGTGTAGGGTGAAGGTCTTGGAGGAACCTCAGCTGAAGTATGAAACTGATTTTTTCACAAAAATGAGCTGTATTTAGAGAAGGTAGGTATACAGAGAAGTAAATTACTTTTTATCAAAAGAGCAAGTTAATTTTCCAATTAATTTGGAGATAATATTTGTGCAAGAGGGATTCCAGGAGCTAAAGAAGTTTGAGGAGTGCTTTAAAAAGCACTTAAGCTACAGCAAGCAGCCCTTGTGAAGCTTAGAGCCAATACCAAAATGCATATAGAAATTTTTACAGAATGAGAGCTGCAGAGCAGGCCAGCAGGGACCAGGTAGTTTAAGTAGCCTAATATTTTAACTCCTGCCAGCTTCAGGTTGTAGAGAGGTTAATTTAAACTTGTCACAAAGGCCATCTCCAAAGCCAAGGCAAAATTCTCTTCTATCACAACAACCAACAAAATTGGTCAGATTCTGTGAGTTCATCGTGATCTGCTTTCAAATAAATGATAGCTGTAAATTTTTATACTCCTCTAATTTATTATTCCTATGTGGTTTAGTATTAAACTAAGGAGATCCTTGATTCTGAACTTGAGCTTTTGATGAAACAGACACAAGTATTTCCTTAAATATTTGCATAATACATTGTCAATGGAAGCATAGTTTCAGTTCTGTCTTACAGCAGAAGTCAGTATGACTGATACCAATATGTAAAACTGATGCTTTGATAAAAGTGACCCAAGTACTAGAACATAACCCACGTTCTGACTCAACAAAGCAGTAATCCCTACCTGAGAAATTCCAGAACATTGTTAAGAAAACTTACTGCTGCTTTAAATTCCAACTATTTGTTGTGTTACTACATACTTAGTAGATCTGTATTTACTATTTTTCTCCTTTTTAGCTATTGCGAGGTCCTTCCTATTGAACATCTTCCCTTGCACTGAATCTGTTACCCTAAGATAACACATTTCAGAGGTTTGTTGATTCTCACTGTTACACAGTGTGGTAGTAATGTAGTCTTGTTTCATGTATAAAGTTTTTTTCTGAAAGCACTATGCTTATTTTCTTTTTCATCAGACTGTAGAATTTAGCTTCCAAATTCTGATCCCCTCCAAGCTTCCTGATGCAAATTTTGGTTATGTTGCTTCATAATTTGAGTCAGATCATGGAATGAAAATGAATCATCATAGAATCATAGAATGGCTATGATATGTGTATGTAATATATAGATATGTATATGTAATATACACTTAATTTTCATTATATACATATCATTTTCATATGCATATAATATGAAAATGAGAGTTAATACATTTAGACTTCGGAAAATACCCCACCCATGGACGATGGGAGCTGTCTCCTGAAGCATTTGGTGTGGGAATGAATGTTCTAGGCTGTTGTGAGATTGTGATTCTCTGTTAGCAAGCAGGGTGCAGTTTTGAGGAAGAGGGCTGGTCATCTTAAAACATGCTACTGCTTTTCTAAGCAATGAATGTTGAAAGGGTTTCTTCCTCCAGGTCATAACTTTGTTTAGAAAAGCGAAACAGTAACATAAATGCATGATTGCATAAGTGGGACATATCTTCCTTTTTTTTTTTTTTTTAACCTTCTGCTGTAGGGCAGAGCCTAGTTCCTGTAGAAGCGTGATACCTTTTCCTTCTTGTCCTTGAGCTGAAGCGATTTGAAGCCAGACCTGTGATTTGTGGCTGATTCTGCAGTGAAGCAAGCAGGGAAGACCCAAGTTCAGAGGGTTTTCCATAGGTTCCCAATCAGTGTCACAAACAGAGCACACGGGGATGGCTGACAAGATTACTACCCGCTTGAGCTGAAAGGGTTCAGGCATTGCTTGCGGCAGTTGGCAGCCCAGTACTTCAGGTCAGGCGGAAATTGATGCTGGTTTACTTTAATGGACTGTGTTGTGGAAGGTCTGGAGCTGCTTCATAAGCAGCGATTTCTGCAGCCACGATGAAGTGGAGATGATGGGTGTCATACGTGTCAGGAGTCCTAATGCAAGTCCATCCGTTCTTGTAAGAACAAGTCCCAAGGCAGTTGTTTGAGGGCTAACAGTTGTCACATCTGAAGTTTATACAGAAGGAAGAAAAACAGCGGGGAAAACAACTGATACTGGCTGTCAGAGTCTTCAATACTGGTAGGCTGGGGCAGACCCAGGTCACTTTGCTTCCTGTTTTGATGTTTGTTCTTAGACCCTTTCTTTTCTACAGTGGTTTCTGATTTCTGGTCTAAACTAATCTCCTTTCCTGTGGTTTTCCCATGGCTGGTGCTCTATGCAGTTAGAGCATACTCTCTACTAGTGCTTAACTTACAGGGTAGACCATTGAGAAAATTTCCCCCAAATCTGTTTTGAGAGTAACCAACAGTTCTGAGTGCTGTCAATGTTTTGCCCCTGCAATAGTTGCAGTGGATTGACACGAACCAGTTGTCAGTGCCCACTCTTACCAGAGCAGAAGCTGTCTTCTGCTTTGTGTCTGGGATACGGTGGTACGAGTGGTGTGGAAGGCAGCTCTGTGGAGCAGGCAGCTCACGTTTGTCAAACATATGCTGGATTGGCTTGCTGGATCGAATGCCATTCCATCGGGTGCTGGAATATTGCTCTCCTAACGTCCTGGTGGTACAACTAAAAACTTACCTGTTTTGCTTTGTCAGTGAAACTGCAGAATGGAGAAATGACCTGTCCTAGATAGTGGACTGTTCTTTTTGTCTCTCTAAATTGTGGTTGTAATCAAGTTGACCAGCACTGCGTATTTTATTTCCATACAAACAGAGTGAATGCAAGTTGTGATGCTTTGTGCTTTTTTTTTTTCACTAGAGGAGAAGGTTGCAGTGATTTAAGTCTTCATTCCTACTTTGTGCTTGGTAAAACAACAAGAGCAGTGCAAAGAGACTGTAAACACAGTGGCTGGGGGAGTTCCTACAGTACTGAAACAGGATGGCAGCTCAGCTAGATTCGAGTTTGATGTTAGGGTTGTGTCAGCCAGGCTGTGGTCATGCAGCCTCACAGGGGGGAAAGGCATACATTAGGACCCTGTCAACATCAATTATGTTGGTTAGAGCTCAGATCAGCACAGAAACAGGAGATTATCTTTCTTTTTTCACCCCTTAAGATTGGTGTAGTACATAAGGACCCAATTACTGGGCATGCACAAACCTTCCAGTAAATTAAAACATCTGTGACTGCAGAAGCCTGAAGGTGGGTCTCTACAGGATATTTCAATAAGTTACATATATTTGAAATTACCTTGAATAAACCAAACTAAAAGGAAATTTAAAAGTTAGCTGTTACGATGCAGTATGTGATCTATGTAAAGCTTACTTGACAATTACTATGGATTTTAATTTTTTAGTCAAATGCTTGTAAATATATTTTTTAATAAAACAAGTGTATTTAAAGAAAAATAGTCAATACAAAAGGACTAAAACTACACTGGGAAAGCATCTCTTTCTACTAACTCTTTACCCTTGTGGAGGCCATAAATTATAGACTTTCCTTTGAGCCTGCTTCAGGCAGTTGTGGAATTGTTAAGGCTCTGGCACTCAGGCAGATCCTGCATATACGAATTCTCTACTTACGTGAAGCTTGTTACCCTCAGTACCATGATACTTTGGTCAGTCTCAGGCCTGTCTTTCTATAGAAAAGCATTTTGGTATTTGCCACTGCTTTCTAAAATGTCAGCAGCTGTCAGGCTTGAGCGTCATTGTTTTCAGCCCATCTGGATGTGACTTTTTTTTTTCCCAATAAATTTTATTTCACTGTACTTTCTGTTGCCTGGTTTGGCACTTGAGATTTTGATTGTATATATGAGTTATATGAAACAGAAGACAGGATTCTCCACCAGGAAAGGTAGTGAGGTTTTTTTTATTGGCCCAAGTGCTACGGGCTGCTCATATTTTCTGAGGACCAGTAAGAGCACCATATGCAATCCCATCAGGCTGTTGTCTGTAGGAGATGATTGCTGTGCTGCTGCACAGCCCCTTTTGGAAGCTAGTTCACTTTAATAATCCCAACCCTTCTGGCGTGGCTGCTGCTGTGTGCATCCCTGCTTTGTGGCCAGATACATCTGTGCAAGATCAGGTGGAAGCAGTTGGAGTTCAGCTCAGCATCCTTGCCTCTGCTCACTCCAGCTCCTGCTGCAGGGAGGCTGCAGTGCGGTGGACGCTCTCCTGGTCTGAGAAAGGGGGCCCCAGCAGGGACTGGCAGATGAGAATAGATTTGGAAGCCGAGGGGCGTAGTGCCCCTGTCGAGCCTTTCCACTGGCAAAGCAGGATGTGCTTCCTCAGCTCGGGAAGCTGGAGCCGCGTTGCAGTTTGGACCTATTGTAAATACATAACATGTTCAATGTAAGAAAAGAAAGTGTCACGTTCTTCTTATTTATTACAATGAACCATATCTAAAAAGTTGCAACTTTGGAAGTCTTGAAGCAGACAACTGGTTTCTGGCATGTGCTGCCAGCATACTGAATTAAAAAGAGACCAGTATCTCCCTTCCTGAATTTTGCCTTCAAGCTCAGAAGCATGACAGATTGTCCACTAATAAGACGGGTGGTTTTTTTTTAAAGTACTAATTTATATTTAAGATCAAAGGGAAAAACAACTCACAAATAATATATCCAAGGCTGTGTACGTTTTAGTAGTGAATGAAGAAAACTACTCATAAACATGTTTTTTTGTTAAAGATAGTTGTAACTGGATATTTAAATGAAGAGTAGCTGTTCTTTTGTGATTCTTAAAAAGTTCTGTAATGTGTTGTTCAGGAATCAGGGTGCATGTTTGCATTTTGCAGTAGTTCTGACTTATAGGGGGATGAGACACGATGAATACATCAGAATGATACTATGGGACAGTCTTATTTTCTCCCACAAAAACTGAGAAATCATTTTAAAATATCAGCTTTAAGTATAGGTGAGGTTAAGTTGCTTCAGATGGGATTTGACCAGTAGAAGTTACTTGGCAGGCTACGGAACTTCATAAATCTTTATTAAATACATGTTTTGGCTCCATCCATTGTTAGTTCACAGTTAGTTGAGCCGTATTTACACAAATTAATATGAGCCATTAAAGTGTATGGTTGAAGGCTCTTGTAAATAAAGCCGAATACTTTAAATAAAATAAATAAATAAATAATAATAAATAATAAAATAAATTATTTTAAATAAAATAAAGCCCAAGAACTAACTGCAAGTCAATACTTAGGCATCTGCAAATCCTTACTACAGTAATGGGTTAAATACTACAGGGAAGGAAATAAGACTGGAAAATAATAAAACCATCTAGCATCTTTTTTCTCAAAATCCAACTTGAATCCTGGTTCCAATATCTGCAAGAAAGTTTAAAAACATTGAAATCTGTGAAATTAAATATTTTAATAATTATTAAACATTGCAATTTTTTTTTTTTTTTATTTTTACTATGAAATTAAAGAAATTTAAGGACAGTCTCAAAAGTATGTTCCTGTGCTCAGTTGTTTGAATTTCACAGGAATGGTAAAACAACGAAGGAAAATGGACTTTAATAATAGGAAGGGAATAAGTTTATTCTTTAGTGAACCAGGCTCCTTTTTTTTTTTTTTTAATCTGTGTAGTGCCAATGTAAATGCTGCAAGCTCTGTTGCCCCTGAAGCCTTAGACCAAATGCTGAAGCAGCCCTCTGCACAGCTACTTCCCATGTACACTTCTGTGTGGAGGTGTAGTAGACTTTTGGGAAAGCAGGGAGGGGACGACAGCACAGTGCTTTCTTCTGGTGACTCGCAGTTTTCTTTGCCATGCCTCTTTGGGTATGTAATTGTTTACAGTTCTGTGAGCTTGTATGCGTTGTATTAGTCTGTTCTGAATTTGGTAGGGGTTTGGGGAATCGCTGCGTGGGGCTGTAATGGCATCACTGCAGTTGCAGACAATTTGAGATAGGGTACATAGAATAAGTAGCTCAGGCAGTACACAGAATAAGTAGCTCAGATTTTCTGCAGTGCTTTAAGAAGTACTGGCTGTTCTTTTTTATTTTTTATATATATGGGGTGTATTTCTTGTTCTTATGCTATTTGTTTTTTTTAACTTTCATCTACAGGCCAGTAGTTTGTCTTTGTAACTGACTTGTATATTTTTTCTGACGAGGGCAATTTGTATTTTAATTTGTATCAGTTTGATGAAGGCTAATTTGAACTAAGATGTGGGACAGCAAAGAAATTGGAACTTTTTTCTTTTACAGGTTGCTTGGTCATAACCAGGCCTTAGGGATGTCTGTCTACTATCGTTCCCAGTGGCAGGCGGTTTTAGCCCACCGGGTAACTTTTGAGCTGTTTCTAGCTGAACTTGACTGGGCAATGCCCTGTGCAGCCAGATTTGATTTAGCCCTACTTTGAGTGAACCAGTTGACCTGCAGAGGTCCCTTAAAACCTAAAATATTAGTAGCAGTAGATCAGATTTTTTTTTTTTTTTTTTGCATGAATACCTCGTTTCTTTGTTGTTTATAATTTCAGGAGCATTACCCTGATCAACTGAAGGAAACACTCACTTGCCAGTGCAGTTCTCTGTTCTTCATTCCTTATGGTCTTTGATTCTGAGTTGTGGGGCCTTACTGATAAATAGCGCGGGATTGTTTTGTTTCCATTTGCAGCTGTTAAATTCTTTACGTTTGGTTTGGTGTTTCAGGTTTAGTTCAAGTAGGTGAAGTCTGCTTTTATATAAGCCCTTACTTCTCATAGGAATATGGCCCCCTCTGTGCAGAGTTTGTATTCTAGCTCTGCCTTGGTATTTTCAAGATTTTGGATTTCAGTGTTGTGGTGGCAGCTGCGTGGATGCAACCCCCACGCCGCTGCCTGCTCCAGGCTGCCTGGGAGATGCGCTTTGTGCAGCTTTGGTCTTTGCTCGCCTGTGGGCAAGCTGGGAACGGCAGAGATTGCCAGCACCTGGTCGTGCCACTCTTCTTCCATCCCTGGTGAGCTTTTCTGTTCTGCTGGCTAGGCAACGGAAAGCGATTCTCATCCCTGACGGCTTTTTATTTTCCAGGTACAGTTTGTCAGCTGTTCGTTCCCTTGCTGTATGCTGCCTTCCTTTGTACATTTGTTTTTAATCATGTTTTACAAAGATGATGTGATCAAAGCAAAACCTGAGTGTCTTAAGCTATAACATTACACTTAAGGTAATGACAGCCTTGTCACGCTGCTTTGTTTTAGTACAAGCCCTCTGTTAATTTCTGCTGACCACTGTAATGTGAGATCAGTTTTCTGAGAGTTCACAATCAAATCAGTTGCACTAACGTTAGCCCTCTTACTTGCTTTTATCAGAGCTTTTATTAAAATGCTATCAATTGTGGGCAGATTCTTCATACAATAACTGCTCACTGCCCTTTGTTTGAGATACACTTAAAGTTCTTCAGATGTTAATGTTCTTCAGATAGTTGTTCATGTTTCTTCTTAGGCCTCTTAATTTTCCTCTTGCAATTTATCTGCTGGTGGTTTTGGCCTTTCATCTCTGTTTTTGCTGGGCTTTCATTTTTGAATGATAGAGTGGCTTTTTTGATCCAAAGTGTCTCTTCATTTGACCATGAAGATTTTTGAAAAGCATGTAATTTCTGTTCCCAAAGTTACTTTGTTTGTAAGTTTTTGAAGCTCACTGGGAGAAGAGCAGTGCTTACACATACTAAATGGCATTGTGGTTTGTTTGCTAATGAGGTGGGGTGTTTACAAGGCTGAGGCTTTTGTGGACTTGCTACAGGGAAATATGAAATCTTGGAAAATATAAGTGATCTCCCTTTATGATTTTTGGGAGATGGTTGGATTAAAAGAGATGGAAGCCCTAGGTCCATGGTGTAATTTGGGTTTACCAACTGTGCACATTAATACTGGATGAAGACAAGAAATATGATTCACCAGCTTCCTCCAACCTGGTTTACAGCTACAGACATCGATAATTCTGTTCCAGAGGGAGCTGTTCTGAGTTTGTAAGACTGATGACTGCGTCTTTCATTACAAGTTTCCCCAGCACAAAAATCTATCAGGCACTACTGCGTTAAATACGCTGTTGTGGGGTTTCCTGCTAGCCAGTCTGTGGCAGCTCGCTGGACAAACAAGTGAGCTGGCTTGGCGTGGATCTGCAGTGGCATATGGTGTTGAGATCACTTCCTCGAGCAGGTCGGTTCGTGGACAGAAAACAGTTGGGATTAGATGTGAAACAGAAAGGTGCTAATTTAATGCGGTAGTTAAAATATTGATTTGAATTTGTAAGGCTTTGTGTCTTTGAAGGACACCGATGTAGGGAAGCACCAGATGTCTGTGGATTGTGTTTGACTGATGACATTAACATATTAAACAGTTTGCATCCTGAGCCTTTGCAAAGGCTGTGGCTGAACCGCAGGCTTTCTGTTTTATCTTGACTTTTGGGCGGTAGTCCTTTGGGAGAAAGAGAGATTACTGTAACTGCCGCAGGTGTGAAGAAACGGAGATGCTGCTGAGAACCACAGCAAGCAGCTCTGTTGGGAGGTGACAAAATGCTTGGCCTGGTGAGCTGATGTACAGTACTCGTTGCAGCCACAAAAGCTGCTGATGTGCTGGCTCAAACTGAGGGAATGATGCTTGTAAGGGTGTAGTGGGCAGGCAAAGCTGCGCTTTGAAGTCCTTTTATTTCTGTTTGTTTTACTTACATATTTTTGCTTTTCTGTTTCAGTATCTAGATGTTCTAGTATATGCTTTAATAAAAGTTGACTCAAGAAGTCATTCTGAGTTTTTGGGATGGCATTTAAGGAGAGTGCTAAGGAAAAGAGGCAGCCACCTGCTCTTGAAGCTCTAAATTACTCTCTGCTCCTATCGCTTGGTCTTCAAAGGGAGGGGAAAAACATTTTATCTAGGATGACAGAGAGCAATACTGCACACTTCCAGTTCTTATCCATTCGAAGAATGTGAGCTTAGTAGCAAGAGTTAGCGAATTCCGTAGAGAATAAGCCAGAGGGTATGCATGTTTCAACAGCAGAGAGACCCTGCCAAAATTGTAAAGCATTAGCGATGTACTGCAGGTAAGAGAACAGGAGCAGCTGCTGAACTGACATGAACTCTTCTGTATGGGCCATATGTTGTGTAATTTTCAGCTGCTGTAGATGAAAAGAACGCTGAAGACACAGGGTTTGCAGTCCACGTTCTTGAGAAAATACATATTTTCTTCTGCTGTGCTGAATACTTTGTGTAGTTGGCCTCTGTGCTCAGTTCTCATGCAAAATCTGCCAAGAATCTTTTTTTTTTCCAGTCATTATGTAATCGGTGCTGCACAGCTTCCTGCTCCAGTTTTAGTCAGATCCATTAAATATACAGGAGAAAAAGAAACGAGTGTCTTTAACTTAAAATAAAGGTCACCACCCACAGGCGAATTATGGCAGTGGTGTTCAGTGTTTTGTGTCCTGGAGCTACCTTTTCATGTTGACCTTTATTTTGAGACAATAGTATGAAAATGGGAACAGCTGATAACAATCTCTGAATACAGCTGATAGAAGCTGTTTTGAAAATCTGTTCCAGGATAATTCAACTAGATTAGTTAATTTACCAGTTGCTGAGTTCTGTAGACAGAAGCAGGACAGAGCTTTAAAATCTTATTGTTGTGCTCATGAATCTTTTTAGATAAGTAATAATGGCTGCATCCGCTGTATTTATAAAGCCGTGCTTTCAGTCTGTAAAACCTCTTTAGCCTTTGTTTACTTAAACCAGTGGTCTTCAGGACACAGATTTGATCGAGTGATCCCAGCCTGGTGAGACGCGGCAGCTATGCAGATGTGTTGGTAGGAATTACTTCATTTTAGCATCGTGTTTATGCAACCCTTCTCGTGTGTGTCCTGAACAAGCCTGTGGTGTGCTGGGGACTAACAGAACAGTTTAATCATAAGCAGTGGTGGGGCTTTTTTTATCATGTCACTAAATAACCTGGAGCATGAGCAGTATCTGACTTGAGTGAAATGTTTAAAGGGCAGGAAATCTGTCTAGCTTGTCTAGATGTCTAGCAGGAACCTCCTCCCACTCTCCTTCAATTGGGCTGGGAAGCCAAGCAGTGAGGTAATTAGTGAGAAGTTTGCAAGGAGAAGCTTTATTTCGCATATATATATATATATATATATATATATATACACACACATATACAAGAAAAGAGGGCATGTAATTGATGGAAATATAAATCTTTTCCATGTTAAAAACTTCAGTGTTTCAGCGTAGTAGGAAAATAAAATATACGGGGTAGGTTTTCACTTTGGTAGGAGAAGTGGAAAATGACTGTCGTCTCTGGAATTTGAAAAGGCTAGAGCTTGCAGTCAGCAGGGCTGCATTATTGCTGTCAAGCTGAAAATCCTGGATGCTGTTTAAGCAATGCCATATGCCCTCCTGAATTGTCAATTGAAAAACAAATTGGGGTGGGGGGAACTGAAACTGTAAAGCTCTTTTCAGAACCCCATCTGGACGGAATAAAAACGCAAGCGCCCATTGTGAAATTTAATGTCTGATTGAATTTGGCCTCAAAAACATAACACTAGTAGGTCTGCCATGTTTTGTTTTGGTGCAAGATTGATTTTCTTAGCATATTTATTTTCTTTGTGCAAGTCAGATAGGGACCCTGTGTGAAAAATCAGCAAAACATGCAACTAATGTGGGTAGAAATAAGAAACGTTATATCAACAATACTGGTGCGAGTTGTTTCAGGCTGGTAAAGCTGCCACGTGTGCTGGTTGTGTGTAGCTGTTTGGTTTTGATCATGAATACGTGGACAAGGCACTCTGGCCTTTTCCACTGAGTCTAAAGAGGAATAAGGCCCAGAGTCAGCGTCTGCCTGACGATGGCTCCATGGGCAGAAGGCTGATTTTTGGCAATTGTCCTGAGACGAGAAAGTTTTAAGGAAGTTCCTAACCTGTGATCCAGAAAATAGGCAGTTAAATAGACTTTGATCCATTCCTGGAAAGAAACAGGTAATTCGGACTATTTCTGAGCAAGTCTGTGAAAAGCAGCAAAGAAAACAGCCAATTTACAGTAGTTATAAATTGTCCATATGGAGATTTGTACCTCCAGTGGAAAACTTGAGGGCTCTGAAAACCAAGGAGGCTGAAAACTCATCAGGAATTAGACTGAAAAATAAGCTTTCAGTTCCATTGCACGCAGTGAAATTACATGAATAGTGATTAGTAAAGATACAAGTTGTAGCCACAATCATGTTAGTACTGTTATAGGCGAAAGAGACGAGGCTGAGTTGTGAAAGCTCGTACCGGGGCATGTGATAGATTTCCATTTTGTTCAGCTGAAATTTAGCTTTCCTTATGTTTGAGTTTATGCATGGTGGGAGACTTTGGTGAGGTTTCTAGTTTGTTTGTTTGTTTGTTTGTTTGTTCGTTTTTCTCCTTGTATGCTTGTATGAATAAGGCTTTCTTAGAAATGCTCGCATTAAAAAACCCTTTCCAGCTCCCGCTCGTTCCCCCTCGGTCAGGTCTGACTGCCCCGGATCAGTTAAGGTACAGCTGCAGCCTACCAGCCCTGCTAAGTGTCCATTTCCTGCGAGTAAGCATCTGATATGCGGGATGCTTCTGAAAAGTGATCTTTCCTCCACTTTAAAAAGAGAAGCAGCTTTTTTATTTACTTATATAATTATAAGTGGTTTAGGTCTCTAAGGAGAAAATTACCTAGACAAGTTATTGAAAAAAAAAAAATAATCAAAGCTTCAGGAACCATGAAATAAAAAGGAAAACAATACCTTTAGGTAGCATTTTGTTAGATTTAATGTTTCCAGTGGATATGTTCATCTCAGCCTTCAGCAGGTGGTATTCTTCAAGTTACATGGGATGTCAGAGAAAGTGTAGGAGGGAAACCAAGAAGTGTTGGTGGTGTCTGGCCGTGGCTGAGCTCTGCAGGTGGAGAGAGGGCAGGAAGGGAGTGGATGCTTCTGGCTCTGTGGTGTCTGGGCCTGCAAAAGGAAACGGACATCCACCTCATCTTTATTAAATCATAAGTAATTTGGGAAGAAAAAGGGAAACTTCTGTGTTGTCACTTGGAAGCAGAAGATGCAGTTTGAGGAACACGAGGAAATTCAAGCGCAGCAGTGGAAAACAGGTTTTAAAAAGCAGTGCATTTCTAATATTCATTCATACAAGAACCAGTGCATCAAAATTAGGGGGGGGGAGGGGGCAGAGTTTGTGAGGTTAATAATTATTAGTAAGAATTGCGAATATGATTTTCTATTTCACATGTCTGCTGTAGCATTCCTCATTGCCTTCAAAACCAAAAATTGATATTTCCCTGTGGGAAGGGGTATGTGTGTGTTTACCTGATTGGATCAATAGAACTATTTTAGTAGGTCAAAATAGGGTGTAGTGAAGGCTATTGCAGAAATCTGTGTTTCTGCAGAACAAAATGCATGTATTCAAGGTTGCCATAGCAAAGATTTTTTCAGCACTTTTGATTAGAGGCACTGACTTGAAAAGAATGTTTATTCAATGATACCTCAGTAGCTACTACTTGGTAGCTGCACTTCTAAATACCTTTACTGAATATTTTTGACTTAGTCTTTCTTTGAACATGAAATGTAGGTTGCTGGCAATAAGGTTGTGCTGTAAATCAACAGACTGCATGAAAATCGCCTAAATTACCGTGATCTCTCTTACAGTAGGAGGAAAAGCAGCAGCAATCCAGAAACTGAATGTATGTCAAGTAGGTGTATGTGTCTGGGCACATCTCAGTCCAAAATTAGCTCTCTACTAGTGCTGAATGTTTGCAAATTCTTGGAAACTTGGAAGAAAAGATCCGTAGTCTCTGTTCACTGTTTGCTCCCATTTGACTGTTCTGTGGATACCATGAGGTTAGAAATTCTTGCCTGCATCTGTGATGAGGTTGAGGGGTTTGTACTGGTGGGTCATCCACTTTCAGACCTTTTTGTTTTCACAGCCTTTTTCAGTGTATTAGAAGGGAAGTGCTTATCTCTGCCGCCCAGCTACTCTCGCAATCTGAAAGCTGTGCTTGTGTGACATAGAAAAATATACTATTGCTAGGTGGAATTATTGGGGATAAATTACACTCCAGGTAACCTCCTTTAGCTTGTCAGGAATTTGTCACAGAAGAGCTATTTGTTGTTGCTGTTCTAGGTTGAATTTAGATTTCTCCCCACCTCCCCTGCTGTTCTTTCTGCTGCCCACCTCCCCCATAGCTCCCTTCCCTCTTTTTGCTTTGGAGGGGTGCACAGAGGCATTAGCAGCACTGTAGGAAGAAAGCCTTGAAGCTCGGAGCCCACGCTACGATAGAAAGGGCAGCGGTTTCATAGGGGGCTTTCTGCAGAGAAAACATCTGTGCTTTGGGGGCCCTCTGCTCCACGTGCTCCTGAACGGGCAGAAGGCAGCAGAAACAGAAAATGAGAGGATAACTGCTGGAGGAAGCAGAGATGTGGAAAAATAAATAAGTTCAGATGGGGATAGTTAATGGGCAGATCCTGAAGACACTCTCTTCTTCAGAGGACAGATAATATGTTATTTTCTGCTTCTAGGCTGTGTGTTCGCAGCCTTAACAAGCCTTTTTAGAGATATTTATGCTTCTTTCTCTTAATAGTACTTGATAGTATGACCACTGTGTGGCTAAGAAGCCTTTCTTGTTGGTGTGATTAGCCATTCAAATGCAGCACATCGGTGTTTGTGCCCTTGTACCCTGTGGATAAAGATGCTGACTGTTAACGCAGATCTAATGTTAGAGAGGTGCAAAACCTGTATTTACTGTACAAAGGGATAAGATGAGACGGGTGGGTTGTGTGTCACACACGTGTATTTGACCTTCATTGATGTTCAAACGTGTTTGTAGCCAAAACCTGTGCAAGTGGCCGTGGGGATGTGCTCCCCAGGCACGAGGGCAGGTGTCAGGAACCAGTCCCAGGGGGCAGCACGCTGCAGCTCAGCCGGGAGTCCGCTGCCACGTGCCTTGGGTCGTGCACTGCGAGCTCTTCAGCCCATGAGCATCTAAGCTATTTTGCCAGATCGTTTTTGTCGCTGTACACGTCTTCACCTTTTCTCCCCATCTCGTTTCTTTCGGAGCATTCCTACCTTTTCTGGTTGTTCTCTACTGCAGCTGAAAGAAACGTCTCCGTCCATCACCAGAATCTCAGGAGCCGGAGCATGTTCGTTCTCCTCTCTGCTGGGCCTTGCCAGTGCCCTGGTAGGAGCGGAACGGGGAGGGGAGGGGAAGGTAGAAGAGGAATAAATAACTTTTTGTATTCTCCGTCATGCACATTTGCTTTTCCTTACCCGTTAGCATAAGGTTACCCATAGTGGGTAGTTTTTGCATTTCTGCCGCGTGGCTTCATTTTCATGTGACTGTTTTAAATAGTATGTTTGCATGGACCTGAAAGAGCCTTCTGTCTTAAAACAGATGAAAACTTCAAGTCCCTGTTTAGTCAGGGAAAACTTGAGGCTAAGATGGCTGCTTGTGGTGCTGCTTCTCAGACTGCTTGGAGTTATAAAGGAAAACAGAAGTGGAGAATGATTTTATTCCCTATCTTTCTGATATTAGGTAAATGTTAACGTGATTTTTTTTTTCTTCTTCATGGATGAATTTGTTCTGGATAAACAGTGGTGATATCTTTTGTGCCTTTCAAACTGAAACTAGGGCTGAAGGAGGGAGAGAAGCTGGTAATGGAGTGATTTAGCATTTAATTTGGTGTTTCTTCTATGTGAATTGTACTTTGGTTTGTGTGTGTTTTTCTGCTGTACTAAATTCTATCAAATTCGTGTCAGCTTTGTAGCCCTAACTCACATCAGACTGGCTCCCTGCTTGGTCCTCTGAATACAACAGTTGATTTGATAAACTTGACATTCTTCCACAGGGGACTAGCTGCTACGTAGGGATTGTTCTGCTCATTATACTGAAATTACCTTTGAATGATTCTCTTAGTTGTTTAGCAACAACTTTTCCAATATTTGCATTTTTTGATGTATTTTCTGGCATTCAGAAATTGGAGTGGGTGTCTGGAAATAGACAAATTAGCTGCTTACTCTTAAAATAGGTCATACTTAATGTACATTGAAAATAAAACCATACATTGTAATTTTTTGATGCTACTGGTTTTGTTCATGAATACGTTTCTTAGTCAAACAGTTAACTTTGTTTAAAATTTTATTTTCATTTTCAGGCTCTGTAGGGTAACTAATTTGATTTAAAAATAAATTACTGGACATTTTCTGTTTAATTATACTGTGCATTCTTAATAAATTAGGAGAGAGAAAAATTAAGACCAACTTATTTAAAGACTGGTTGCGCCATTGACTTCATATCAAAGTTTAGATTTCATTTCCTTTTAATTTTAACTTTAAAAAAGAAAACTGTATTTGAATTCGGAGATGTACAGATTCCTGAAGGAGAGATTCTACAGCAGTACATCGCTATTCTGCCGTGTGAGCAGTGCCCGTCTGTCTCTCACAGGACTGAATTTGCAGTTTGTTTTGTCAAGCCTTACTTGTGTCTGATACCAGTCAATGTGTTTAATTTATTTCATGTTTTAAACAATTTTAACTTGGTACACCAGAGTTGCGTTGAGGTCTTTTTTATTGTTTCTGCGAGCCTTTTTGCTTTTTCTCCTAGACACAGCTTTTTCAAATGTAATGTTTCAAAGTAGCTTTTGTGTAGCTTCTTTAGTTTTTTTAAAATCAGCTTATTGGGTAATAAAATACATTTTCTTTCCCTTTTTGTTGTCAAACTACCTCTATAAAAACATGTACATATTCTTTATAGCTTCAGTGTTGGCAAAGCTTCCAGATAGATGATTGGATGTGTTTCAGATGTATTTCATTAACTACCCTGGGTGTGGGAAATGCACATAGATCAAAATCATCTGTTTAATCTCTGTTTTACATTGTTGCATTCCTGTTACAGTAAAACATGAATTTTGAAAGGCAGAGCAGCGTAAAGATCTTGTTCAAAAGCTCCCTTAATCAAAGATTTAAGTATGATTATATATACATCAGCAGACTTCTGTTTTGAGCAAGTGCATGTTGAGCTAATAGAACAAGTCATATAAAATAGTGCTAAGTTATAAAAAGTCGTGTGAAAGCTATGTAACTGAATACTGATCTTATAATGATTTACAGCTGGAAGAACAGAGCTTGGAAAAAAGATGAATTTCAGACCCAAAGGAGTGGCATTTTTTTCCTACCCTGAGTTGTGTCAGTCCAATGTTACTTGGAGGTGTGTAGGTGTGTTGGTTAGGCAGGGACCAGAGCCCCCGCTAGGGAGACAAAGGTGGGACTGACACAGCAGAGGAGGACTGTCAGTAAGGAGATACTGGGATACAGGGAAGACCCTCTCGTCTTCCAGGAGCTTTACATAAATGCTCCATGTGGTGTAAGGGCTACCAGAACAAGAGCACAAACCGAGCTTCCAGTGCAATAGGGAGCTGGAGACAGGCGTGCAAAGAAGAATTTGGCAGCTAGGAGATAAACGAAGACAGCAAGGGAGCATGAGGCCCAAGTACCTGAAACGAAAATGGAGGGAGAAAGGAGAAGACATCATAAATACAAGAGATGCTAACAAGGTCCAGGGAATAGTGAAAGGTGAGAAAACAAGATGCATCTGAGACGTTAGCTATCAGGATGGCAGCAATACCTCTGTCGGTATTTGGAACAAGCAGAAGTACAAATTGGGGCTCTGTTACTTGGGGCCCTCCTTCCAAAGCACTGAGGCTACAGGATGGTTAGAGCTTGTGAGGAGCTAATTTAACAAGGTGAAATGAGGACCAGTCTTGCCGGGTGGGCTCTTTGGGGTCACCATGCTAAAACTGAGCCGACAGAAAGCAGCTTTCCAATTAGAATTCATCTCCTTGGGCTTGTTTTTTCCTCCCTTCTGAAATAATAGCTATTTTTATATGGATACATTTGGTGGAGATTTCCAGCGGACTGCATAGATTGGTGCCCAGATTTTGAGATATTTTTTGTGTTTAACATTGTTAAATTTAACAGTTAAATAGAAGACCCAGGTATTTGCAGGTAGTCTGGTTGATTTCTTCCATTATATGTTATGCCACATCTGTTAAAAGTAAATACTACACGCAATGGAAGTGCTTGTTTACGTGTCTCGAGCTTTTTGGCTCCAGAGATTTTTTTTTTTGATAATTTTCTTTGAGCAACCTATAAATAACTTGAATCATTTAAGTCAAGAATGTTCAGAAAGGAAGACCACATGGTTGTGCCGCAGGTAGGTTCAAAGTTAGAAGCTCCTTTGGCCCGCTCCCTGTGTCAGGTACTTGGAAGTGGACAGAGTGGTAGCACTTTGGGTTGCAAATCCTGTGTCCCTTCTTACTCCCTGGTATAATCCAAGCTTATTCTCTAAGCAATAAGGGCAATATTTACCACATACTATGAAGTAATTATTAAATGCAGTTTATTAATTAAATGTTATTTTTAATTAAATTTTATTTTACTTTTAAATTAAATTTTATTTTACTTTTAAATTAAATTTTATTTTACTTTTAAATTAAATTTTATTTTATTAATTAATTAAATTATTAAGTGCTGCAGTAGCAGCATTTAGAAATTTAGGGGTAGTTGTTATTTTTTTTCTGACTAATTACACGAACTGTTGTTGCTCCTAATCTCTAAGACCATTTCCAGTCCACGCGATAGTGTTAATGTTGCACCTCAAATGTCTGTGTTGACTTCAGAGCGTCCTTTTAGGATGTTTTGTCAGTGGGTTTTGTAAACTAAAAATATGTCGTGATATTCGTGTAGGTGCTATTTTAAATTTTACTTTTAATGTTTTGAGTAGTTTCTTTTCTGTTAGATTCAGTGCTTGTTGTTCTTAAATTTGTCTGGCAGTGTTAAAGTATTTCTTTGACTAGGTTGATTAGAAATGAGACTTGCTATCTGTAAATAAAATATTCTGTGGCATCAATCCTAGGCAGTTGATCTTAATAAGAAAATATGTACATCTGTGCTGTAGTTAATAGCTTATAAGAAAAAGTGTGGTCTGCTCTGTTATTTGTATTTGTCTTTGATCAAAAATTAAGTTCCTTATTTTGCTTTTAAATCTCCGAACTAAATTTTAGCCCTAGAGTTCCAAGCTATTGCTATTGGGCTATGTTTTTTTTGTGTCTTCTGAAACAATCTTGGGTCAAAGCTGAGCTATATTAAGCCCATGGGCGCTAAAGCCAGCTCCATGTTTTTGTGACATTAAGTGAGCAGTAGCAATGTTGTGGGTTGCTATTGAGAAAATTGTTAACACAAAGCTGAAAGTTCTTGCTTCTAACCTTTTCTGGCTAGGAAACTTGACCAATACAACATAACTGCTGTAATTTAATTCCCCATTTATACTCTTTAGGCAATGTATTGTAATGCTGTCTATTTGCAGAGGCCAGCAGCTGTTGTAACACATTCTTAGGTTTGGGATTTATATTCCAAATACAAATTTGCTGCAAGCACCCTTCAAGCCTCAGTCATCAACCTCTAATGGCTATTGCCAAGGTTCTGTGTTGCTACTAGAGTTTCTTTCATCAGGGGTTTGCAATGACTTGCAATAATTTACACCAGTCTTAGTGTGGGAGGAGCTAAAAAAAAAAAATGAATCTGATAAATAAATGAATGTTGGAATGACAGCTGAGCCCTACAGCTCAATGTCCAAAGTCAAAACTGCAGCTTAATATTCTTGCCAAGCACAGTCCTATAGGCAATTATATGCAAAATGTGGAACAGCTGAAGGAAAAGTTTCAAGTCACTGTGCTTGTGGGTATTAGCCATGTCAACAACACTAGTAAGGGTATGGAAAAATGCTTGAATTCTGGTTTTGGCAGGCAAAGAGAAATCACATTAAACTAGCATATTGTAGTGTAAGAATGAAGAGTCTGTGTTACATTAACAGCTACGTGCTCTTAAATTTGTATGTATTTCACTCCAGTTTACTGCTGGTTTTGGTTTTCTTTGTGCACGCAACTCTACTGTAGAACAAATTCACCTCTAGAATAAGGACTGGGAATCAAAATGCAACTGAGAAACTGAGCCAGAAGAATTAGTAAAATTCTGCTTTGAAATTTGTTCTCTTGTCTTTTCTTTCTTTCCTTTTTTTTTTTTTTAATTTTTCCTCTCCCCAAAGAAGATGAATAGTGGTTAAAAAAGAAAAAAAGTTTCCCTCATTTTCACCTATAAATCTAGCTGTGTTCAAATACCAGAAAATGGTGGTAGTAAGAGGGGAAAAAAAAAAGGGAGGGGATGGGGGCAGGGGCGTGCTCATTATTACAAGTATAATCTTGAAAGGCTTGTAAATTAACTAATGCTTTCACATCAGAACAATTTAAAGAGGCTATGTCAATAAAACTCCAAACTTATGTTCAGATATTATAGAAGCGTGCTTCTACACGTCTGAATGCTAGCAGTGGTATTGCTGTTAATTTCCCTGCTTTGTCTGAGCAGTAACTGCGTTTCTTTCTAATTAAATTTGTTATGGTAGTTTCAGTTGCATTTTAATAAATACATTTCTTTAGATAAGTCAGGCTACTTAAGACTGGCGAGGGTAGCCAGATGAGGGGGAGGAATCGGTAGAGAAAATGATAGGCAATTTAGTCCCTTTGATCTCATAGTCACAGAATCTCCATTACTTTGTTTTCCAAATGGTTTGCAGTCATCATCGTAACTGTGCAGTGTCTTTTGCATGATGTCCTTTAAATCAGTTTTTAAGTGAAAATGATGAAGGACAGTGCAAATGTGAAAATGATGGGCCTGTTATTGTGCTTTTCTTTCCATCATTCTCCTAGTGCTTAGTGAGAGACTGACTGAAAAAGCATCTTCACGAGTGCAAAAGGTGGAGTTTTTCTGCAGCAAGATGGATTTCTGTGGTCTTAACCAAGATTGAAGTTGCTGAAGAGCTCTCTGGGGTTGCCTTCTTGATTATGTAAAAACATGAAAAATTCAAAACAAAATATCTATATTTTAGGGTGGAATCCTTTCATAGAAACCATAGGCATTGTGAATAATTACTTTTCTTTTTTTTTTTTGGTCTTTTAAAGGCATAGTTCTATATGTCCTTAAGGGTAAATTGTGCGTGTTTTGTGTCTTTCAGTGCATTTAATCCCAGTCAACCCGATCAAGGAAGATGGGTTGAATCCTAAGAGCCGAAAAAGAATAATGCCTGACTTGCTAACTGAACCTCCTGCAATAGATCCTGTTTACGAAGCTCGTGTTTACTGCAATATTCCTACCATTGCTGAACGCAGCATGGAAGGTAAGCTTTCTGCGTGCAAATGATAATTTAGTGGAAATGATGACTTTGTGCATTGTCAGTTTTTCAGTGCTTGAAGCAAGGTACAGCAAACGCCAGCCGGTCGATGAATTATGTTAACACATTCAAAATGCACTGTCTTTTTTTTAATATCCCCTTTGATAACTTGATTTTTGGAAGTGGTTTCTGTTTCCAGTCAATGGTCAACTGGAATCCTAAAGTTGGAAGGGCTGGGAGTGATACAGATATTTAATGTTTGAACTATAATGTTTATTACACGTGAGCTGCATTGCAAATTTTATTATTAATGTCTGAAAAACAATTAACTTAAAATTCTAAAAAAAAAAAAAAGACAAAACCAACCAAACAAAAATCCCAAACAAACAAACAAAAAGAATCAATTCATGTTGGAACTCCAAACCATTAGACATAGTCAACTTGAAGATATGTGTGTTCTTCACTTTATAGTGGTTGCAGCATGAATTCCCTCATGTACATATCCCACTAACATAAAATCACAAACTAATATATCAAAAAGCTTCAAATTAAGTGTGCTGCAAAATGCATCGTTACAATTAGGGGTCTGGAAAGAGGCATCATAAAAGTGGAGTAGCCTTACTATGTTGGCTGAGACCAGCGCTTGAATAATTTCTTGTATGGCTTTGGGACTTTGGATGTACTATGGAGAATGTGCTGAGTACCTAAGTCTTGTATAATCTTTCCTGTGACAAGAACTCATCATCCCTTCTGGGGTTTTTCTTTCATCGTAACATTAATTATACCTATGTTTTTGCTTAAATCTTTTTTTTGCTTTAGGTCATGCACCTCATTATTTTAAACTAGTATCAGTTCAAGTGTTGATTCGACATGGAGATAGGTATCCACTATACGCCATTCCCAAGACAAAAAGACCAGATATTGACTGTACATTGCAGCCTAGCAGGTAAAATTTCTGGCTTATACCATTACTTAATGCATGTGTTGCTTGATAATTATTTTGTTTATCTTCAAGAAACAATTTCTGCAGCTTAAAGTATGGTGTGGCTTCTGATGTTTGTGTATTGTGGTGGATGAAAGTTGGCGCAGGGAGGGGAGTTGTATGACTGGTGTACAGTACTTCCTCTGAAACAGGAGCTGTTAATTATTACCAGGTCAGATCAGAATAAATTCCGTATACTTCTATAAAAAAGCCAAAGCTACTTAATTAAGTATTTAGGTTACCATTCTTCTTAGATAAGCTTCTAGACACTTCCAAAATGTTATTGCAGTGTTTGAAAATATCCCTTCCGTTTCAGCTGTGTGTGTTTCCTTTCGTGTGAACACAAAAATGTCTGGGTCACTACCACAGGAAAATTGATATTTATGTTTTCTGATAAGTAAAAGAAAAAATAATATAAATGCAGGTTTTCAGAGTTTCCTCTTAAATTAATGATTTGTCTCAAACTTCCCCCGAGAAGTGTGAAACAAATAAATTTAATGATAAAAATGCAAGCTAAACAAAGTAAACTGTTTGCTACTTGAAAACTACGCGTATACTGTAGTTAACATTCACTCACACTGTCAAACATCTGATACTTGTGTCTGTCATTAAAATGTCACCTTTCTGTTTCAGTGTATCATGCTTCTGTCCAATGTCATGTCTTTGTAGTTTGCTGATGCTTGTCTTGCCACCTGAATCAGTTTGAGCTTCTTCTAGAAGAACATCTCTTTCTTGTTTAGAGCTTTTCATTGGTAAAGATGAAGTATATTGCAGAGCAGTAGAAATAAACAGGATGATTCAAGTCACCAGTCTTGGTCCTAGCTTGCTTGATTACATGTGTTTTTTTTAAATAGGATATGTGGTATTTTTATTATTTTTTACCCAGTAGAGGGCTATCCAGTGAACCTAGTGAATGTTTACAGTTGAAGGAAAAACTATCAGACATTAATAAAATCTCTTGGCAACTTTATACTGCTACCCACTCACCAGCATCAGGTGTGCAGCTTTCTGTGACTGGGAGTTGCAACCAATTTGTGTATCTGCATGCACTACTAAGGGAGAGCATAGTGGGCCTCCTGATCTACTGGTATACAAAGCAGTGCTGATATTACCATAAATACCTTTTTTCCCAGAATAGCATGGAATCTCTTCCTTTAAAGAAAGATGATGTTCTTGCTTTTCTGTTGTAGAATTATTCAGAAGTAGCTTTGCTCTGTCATGCTGAAAATGTAATGGCATGCTGAAAGTGCTTTTCCGAGTATTAGATATATCAAACATGTGCTTCTTGTCTGGATAAATTAATGGGCCATTTTCCACAGAATGTTAGTAGCCTCCTATCATCGAGAGCGCTTGTGATTTTATCTTTAAAAAGGTAAAGATAAAAGAAATTGCCCTTGTGAATAGATATCCTGAAATTTGCAAGGCTTGCAGTGCTGTCTTCAGTTGTTGTCAGTGTTCTAATGTTCTCCTGGCACAAGTAATTGAAAAATAGCCATATTGCTGACCGAGCTACTGTTGTGGCGGGGGGGTGACCATACAAAAGCTTGAAAGCGTGAGCAGTTTTAACTCGTCTGTGTATGTGCGCACATGTGCAAAATTTCAGTACCACCTGAATTGTAATATTCTTTTCTCCATTCTAATAGTGAAATTAAGCCTCTATTGAAGATCTGTGCTTTTAAAGAAAAAAATCTTACATGTTTTATGTTTGTTCTTAGTCTTATACAATATTCCATAAATATACACTTTTGTATATAATATATACAAATAAATACTTTTTAAGACTAAAATGAAATGGAAAAGTAGACAGGAGAAATCTGCTTTTTATAGCAAACATGGCACCGGAATTTAGAAGATAAAAATAGCTTCTAATTTTCTTATTTTTAGAGTGTATATATGTGCTCATATCTTAGCTACTGCTTAAAGCAAGTATCAAAATCTTTTGAAAAGATACTACTTTTCCAATGCCTGTCATGAACACAAATCTAAATATGTTTTTTTTACTGTTATTGAAAAAGTTTTTACATGTTACAAGTGACTTGGGTCTTTATACGTAGTTCAGTTTTTTAAAGACCTTTCACTTACTTTTATGTTGACTCTTCTTCTTTATTCGTACTTCAACTTCCACCAAATGTTTGTTCTGTCAAGAAGTGGCATTCTCAAACATCCTCCAAGAGAAGTTTGAATTGTTCTGAGAGGTGCCCAACCCCAGCAGTGCTCTGCACCCGCTGCAAGCTAGCTGCCTGCCTGAGATTCAGCATGCCACACCGAGTTTCCAGACAGACATCTCTGCCATAGAGTCGTGTGCCCAATTAATTTATTTAACAAGATGGAAAATGAACAATTTGTTAATAGCTGTGATAACATTTTTAATGATCTGCCTCTAAGGGGTGAGATTATTTTTAGAATAAAGTACAAAGTTAAGCAGTATGATCCAGGTTCCTTTTGGAGTTCTTAAAGGCTCTGATCCTCTGATCTTACTCGGTATCTGTAATGTTAGAATGTATGTGAGAAATCTTTATTGCAGAGATGTGTCAATGTTGGATGAGTTGCTGTGGTTCTCAGTATTACAGTGCCACATGAGACCTTGGTTTTGTTTTTGTTAGAAAAGCTTTTACAGGTATTTCTGCAGTTTCAGGCAAGGAATACAACAATGTGGAAGCCATGCAATCAGGACAACTATCCACAAAGGGCAAGGCAGTAGTGCAACTTTCGCCACTGCCAACAAGAGTGACCAAGTAACGCAGTTAAGAGGGCACAACCTCAGGATGTGAGGAGGCCAGCAGTATAGATGCCCCTGGCTGTTACTGATTTATGAAGCATGAGAAGATCAATGTACAAATCATATACCCGCTACCGTTCACCACCGGTAAAAATGAGTAGAGAACAAAAAGACTTTGTCTCCTTGAGAACAAAGTTTATGAATCTCCTGGCTGACTTTGAAAGGACAGCAGAAAGATTAAAGGAGTTGGCTCTGTACCATTGTTTCCTGATGGGTTAAAGCTGACCTTTCTGAATAAAGCTAGAATTGTTAAGGTTTCTGTCATTATTTTTATGGAATATTTATTATTTTAACATCAGGAAACTATTTGCTGTGTTTGGCTGTCAGGCTTATATTCCTTTATGATGTAAATTTGGTGCTTCATTGTAAATGTATTTATATTGAGAGTATTACGAGGTATATAATTGCTACCTTTGAACTGGAGGTTTCTTTATAATTACGTTGAGATGTCTGATTAAAAGTCTGGCTTGTTTAAGCTTTCTCTATGTTAGTTTTAGATAACATACTGAATACGAGCAGCATACTTCTTTATTCGACTTAGCATTCAGCTGATGGAATTCATTAATTAAGCAGATTATGCTACAGCCCCATGGACTTTTAATGGATATGCAGAATAGCCTTGAGGTCACACTTGGGTTTTGCAAATTATGGATTGTGCCATATAAGAGTGGAATGAATATAAGCAAATGGATTAAATGCTTTGGAGATTCCTTCCACCTAAAACTTCGATTAATATTATTTCCATTGTTCTCGATGTAAATTTCCAAGGGGAACTGAATAATACATATATTCTCCCCACCCTCCAAGAAAACTATTAGAACGATGTTAGTGAAGATCTGTTCATTGTGGTGTTTGCTTTTGAGGGAATAAATTAACCTCCCACTTCCCTTCCCTTTGTACCTTACTTGTTGAGTGTTAGAAATAACAGGTACACAATGTGTCTTCTTTGAGTTTTTATCTGAGATAGAGAAGAAATGTTTTCCTGAAAATGCTGAAAAGATTTCAGAGGACTGCTATAACTTAATAGTACGCTGGGTTAATTGTCACGTGCTTCGAGTTTTAGTAACAAATATTTGAATTTTAGGTTCAATATGAACATGTCTTGAAACTGCCAATAAATGAAAGAGGAAAGTATGAGAGAGCGGAGTAGTATATTGTGAGCTAAAGCAGGTGTGGATTTTACTTGGAGTGAGGTCAAAGCATGAACCAGACCACAGTTAGGTGAAGAAAGATCTCAGGGCCTCTTCTGACTTCTCTAAAGACTCAGAAGAGGAGTGAAGTAGACTGGATCACTGGACAGTTTGTTATAAAAATGTACAAGCTGCAAGACTTTTATGAACAAACACCCCCCCACAAATACTAACGCTGTCTTTAGGATCTCTTCTGTAGACTACTGTAATCCGTTGTTAGTTTTAGTGGCTCTTCTCATTCACTTGCATTCTAAAAGAGAAACAGTATAGTCCTTTGACTAAGACTTATTTTGGCTACTTGAACTTCACAGAAGGCACAGAAAACTTCACAGAAAACTTTTGTTTGGAGTTATAAAAATATATATTTTTTGCCTTTTAAGTGAAAGAGCAAATGGATTTGCTTTTGATGCAGTTAGCAGACACGATCTGGTGTGACACAGCTACAGAGAGGTGATGTTCATTTGTCAGAAGTTTTGTGTGTCCCTGGCATGGTCACGTTTACTTGCCCAGTGATGGACACACTGAGGTTTCTGCAGCTCCTTGTCAGAAGATTGGTCCTCTTGGCTCTTGCAAATTCTGTGTTTGCTTTAAAAAAGTGACGTTTGCATGGATAAACGGGATTTTTTGGGGAAAAAAACCTCTCTCTATTGTATTCATGTCCACGTCAACAAGTTCTTTGCCGAGGCATGTAGATCTCCTGCAGAGTTCCAGAGTGCAGTGCTGTCAGAGGACAGCACTGTGCAGTAACAGAGAAATAAAGTTTACCTCTCCTCAATTTTGCTAAGCATCTGTAATCTGCTAACTGGTAATTTTCTGTTGGATTAACTACTCGGTTTCAGCTTTTAAATAAATGACTGCTTAGTAATTGGTCTCAATAATTAGTCTTTATTGCAATCTCTCTTTTAATCATAACCTTGACCAATGTATTTTGTCTATCTGTAGCATCTTATAAGGTGGTGAGGTTATATTATCTGTGCCCCTCTTCAATTTTTGTGAACATGGAAATTGTTAAAAAATAAATTGTAGTTGCATGTACTCTTGTCAAGATAATATCTATCCACATCTGTTTCTTAAACACTGTACTTCATCTTAATTAGATTAACCTTGCAATTTTCATAGATTTGTAGCCTCAAATTTGTAGGTGGTTCAAAGGAATATTAAGTTTAATGAGTCAGAGGACAGATTGAATGCTGTGGTTTGCTGAACATCACGTTTGAAACAAGGCTTAAACTGTACTTCATTATACACAGTAGAAATAAGGCTGTGGTTTAGTGCTCCAATAGCTTTGGTAGGAAAGAATGTTAAAGGATTACAATGGATGAAAATCTTTCACAAATAGACAATATAAATCATTGGTAATATATTTCTGAGTGGTCTGGGGACAAATAGCCCTGAGAAGCACGGACGGTTTTCTTTTTGCTCAGTGAGTTAACTCTAGTCTGGCATGGGTGATGGAAAATCAGACATTTATCTTCATGATGATTTTTTTTAAATTATTTTTTAAATTGTACTTATTTATTTATTAAACAAAGATAACCTTGCTTGGAGAGATGGTTCTACCAAAAAAGGCTTCCATGCACTCACAGTCCGAGCACCACTTTATCTAGGGGCAGAAAATCCCACTGGCTCCTGTAGCAGTTTCTAAAGAGTGACACTGGAGTCTTCAATGGGGCTGGAGGAGGGCAAAAGTATCCTGTAACAAAGCTTCTCTGCTGCTGTACAAGCAATCAGCTCTGTAGTATGTTTGAACTTACAGTATGCTGAGCTGCAGGAGTTCTGTGTCAGACCTCTGCACATATGTAATGGATGCAATAAATGCGTTTGTATGTTTCTGAGATGCTTATTTTGTGCTGTGATGGTGGAGTCATACAAAATCCCGTAGCAGAATTTCTGAGGTGTCATGCACACATGCTCACTCTGGTACTGTATTTCTGGCTTTGCTATGCTAATTCAGAGCAACCAGCAAGTCAGTGTTTGCTTCTCGTGGGGAAAAAAAAGAAATAAGTCTCTTTTTGTATCTGAACTTCTCAAGGAAAAAGGAATTTCTCAGTGAAGGATGTCAGCTCAGTTGCTGGCAGAAATACATATGTACTTCAAATAGTTGCACAGTATGATTTCTTTTCACTTACATGGGCTCCAGCGTAGCAATAAGGAGATGTCATATTTCAGTATTAAAGCTTTTTAAGACCTTTACAAAATAAGATACTTAAATGTTGAATAAGGGTTTAAATATTGGTCCATATTAATGCTAGTGTATGAAAACTACACTGTTAAATCTGGGATCTACTTTCCCAATGTTTACTTGGAAAAAAAAAAGGACAAGGTGAATTTAATATTCAAGCAAAAAATAACATCCTCAGTTCTGTTACAGATAAGCATTTTATTATGCAACAGTAAAGTAAAAGGCAAATTAATATTTGTGAAAAATAGGAAATAAAAGTTCAAAAACAGGAAAACTTATGGCTATTACTAGTGATGTTAAATAAAAAGACGTTCCCTGTTCTGACAAAATTTGAAATACTTACTGTATTCATACATTCCCAAGTGCAGAAATTTGCCATCATACTGTCCAGCAAATTACAGTAGATGTCTTTTTAGTCCACTTTTATTTTCTGATAACTTTTATGGGAATACAATTTTAAGGATATTTCAGTCTTTTCAACTACACAACTGAGTAATTTTCTTTGCTTGCAGCTCAGACGGTCCCAGCAGTCTGAGCTGTGTTGCCTAGATACTCCATCTCCTGCGGCTTCGGTAAATTGGCCAGTGCAACAGCGGGATTCGTATTCTGGATAAAGGGGAAATCTTGGGGTGGGGATGGGGAGTCATTTGTTAGCTAGCAGTCTGAGTGGTGCAGCAAAAAAAAAAAAAAAAAAAAAAGAACTTATTTTTCTTAACAGCGAAAATTGTTCTGTTTTATGCAGTTAATCAGGAGAATTGCTGGTGTATTCAGAATTGTGGTGCAGATGTGACAATGACATTAGGAACACAAGCGCATTACAGCCTGAGATGTCTGTCCCATTCAGGCAGAATGGCTCGTACTTCTGTTGTCTGATTTTTTTTTTTCCATGAAATATATTTAACAAGTAGTAGGCTTTCATTTTATGTTCAGAAATGTGTCTAACCGTCACGTTTTTTAATTTGTTTCTGCAAGCATGTGTTTAACTTGTGCTCACTTAAATAAATAAATAAAAGCTAAAGTTAAGCAACTTGCATCTACATACATATATCAAAAGCTATATTAATACATTGGAATGTAAATTTTATCAAGTCCTGGATGCTAGTTGGTCTCGTCTGACACTTTTTAGACTTTTTGCACTGCACTGATAAATGATTTTCTTCCTTCTTTTTGTTCTTCCTTCCCACAAGTGAGTGCTGACTTTCATCGGTCTAGGTCTGGTTCCAGCAGAATGCAGGTTTTTGTAACCTAAGCAGCAAAAGAAGCAGAATGATGGATAGTGCAGTTTTTTGTTTTGTTTTGTTTTCTGATACATGTATTTGCAGAACTTGCTAATTAGGTAACAATCTTTGAGGAAAGTTGGTTGACATTTTGCCCATGTTTAGAGCCATATGATGTGCAAAGTTTAAAAAAAACTAAACTTTTCTGTTGTTCAGCCACAGATGTGCTACATCTGTAATAAGCCTAAAAAGCCATTTGTTAATGGCTTTTATTTAATATTCTCAACTTAATTCTTCCATTTTGCACTGCTGGGCTGAAAAATAGCAAAATGTACAAAAAGTTCTTTTTGAAATACACATCTGGAACTGGATTAAGCTTTGTACAATAGGAAGCCTCAACTGATGCAGAAGGCAACAAATCCTTTTACATGGCTCTGCTTCTCAAGTATTAATCTTCTTTTGAGTTATTAAAATCATACTCCACAGAAGCAGCTGTGAATTTAAGATATAATTTGACTGGTTTTTCTTTTGATTTGAAGTTTTTTTTAAAAAAAGGATTTAAAGAAATGTTTTGTATGTTTTCCTCTCATTTTGCTCATTTAACCCTTGTCTTACTGGCAGTTGTACCATAATTTAGAATAACGTTTTCTTTGCAAGAAGTTTGTAAGTGTGTTAGTCGTCTTTTTTTTTTTTTTCCTCTCTCCTGAAGGTAAATTAAATACTGGCAAATTCGAGTTTTATAAAATGGTAAGACAATGTAATTTCAAAGGCCTACCTTTCTGTTGAATGAAGGACTGTTTCGTGAGATGTCCTGTATATACTTGCTGTGGGCGTAGCTCTGTAGTAGGTGCTTTCTCATTTAAGAGTTTCTCTGTTGGCTCCTCTATGTAAGCATGGAATCAAAATTCACCAGGACAAAGATATTCAGACACTTACTTATACTTCAGTAGTTCTGTTGCTCCCTCTTGTGGTTTCTGTAGTTCAGGAAGATTTTTTAGATCTGAGTTTTTTGTATCAAAGCAGAACATTTTTCTAGCGAATTGTGAATGTGAACAATAAATATACAGCCCAGACTGCTGTAAAAGTTCTTTGACAACATTTATCTTTTTTTTCCAAATTATTTAATTTATAATTTTCTTGTAAGCAACATCAAAAAAAAAAAAAAAACAGATCACTGTTCAGGATGAAAGTCCAATTAAAACGGCAACCATCTGGGGCAAAAATGGATTGCTGAACTGTTTCTGATTTAGTTCTGCACAAGAGTAAGGAGGTGGCTTTGTACCTCTGCCTGTGTGTGGATAACAAAGAACATTTCTTCACAGAGGAGAGATGAAAAAGGAATAATATAATGTTTAACTGGGGTGGGGAAAGATAGCCTTGAAGTACAATCTTATATGTATTGTTGTCTGGGGACTTAAGTCATGCATTTTCAATAATTTGTAAAATGTAAGTTTTAGTCCTTCTAGTTTTAAGTCCTTCTAACAAAGGAAACACTGTTTATGTGAAGTTCTGTTGTGACAGTGGGCTCAGATTTTTTATTATGATGATTATTTTCAGTTTAAATCCCTTTTGATTGCATTGCTTGGAGCATTTTTTGTGTATGCCATTTTAAGCACAACCATACACCAACGAACTGGAGTCTATCTTGTATTTGAAGTCCGCAAAACAGTTCAGGAGGTCTTAAACATTCTTTCATTGGCTTGGATTCTATTTCAGTGAGTTAACCTGGGCTTTTTGCTTATATCCTTTTTTCCAATTGTATTGTTTCCTTGCATTGTGGAGGTATTTACAGTCAGTTGTTGTTATTACTTTTGCATTAAAATCAATAAACTCAAATACGGGGGTGAAAATCTAGCTTTCTCAGGGCAAGACTATGGAGCTCTGCAATAGCCTTTTCTTCCCAGTCTCTATCAAGCTGGGTTGGGCAAGCCACCTTTCTGCAATGATTATCTGTGCGTGTGCAAGAAGGGGCAAAGTGGTCACATTGCTGCGTTGTCCTGCCAGGATTGTGCCGATGACATGCCACGCTCTCTGGGGCACTGGCAAGGTACAGAGGTTTCTGGGTACTCTCTGTTCCCAGGTTCTTTGGGTCATTGCTGAAGTGTCAAATTAGCAAAGGCTTTAACTACTGTTTTTTTTTGTTGTTGTTGTGTTTTTTTAAGGTGTGAAGGAAGCACTTTTAAAGAGGCAAATATTTTTTCTCATAATATTCTTTTAGCAAATATTGTGTTTGAGGAACAATGCAGAAATGCAGTTGTTATGTGCTAAGACGGTGCAGAGGGGTGCTTCTGCCTAAGCTGTGCTTTGCTCAGAGGCAGCATTGGCAGCAGAGGAAACCTGATGGATGTTTATGGAGTGTTTGCACAGGGACATGCAGCGTACTTTGATTTGAAAAGTTCTGTTGCCATTAATGAGATGGTATTCACGTTTGTAGTCAGAAGTTTGAGTTACATTTGTAGAATGCGGTTTGATCATGTGGGCCATTTTAGTTACTGCTTCTGAAATAGTATGTAGTCAACAAGGTTGAATAAAATTGACAATTTTGTATTGCTATTTCATCAGATTCATCTCTGTTTATCTCTAATTTTCTATAATGTTTTATCAACCATATAGCTAATTCATGCAGGCTCTTAAGTATGGCATAAATATTTTTTTCTTATCCTAGGACATAGTTTGATTTAATCTTATCTATTTAAGGTGTCCAGCAGTGCTGGACTCTTTCTTCTTGGATAATAGTACAACACCCAAAACAGTGGGCTCTGTTTTCAGTTGGTGCCACTGGACACTGCTTTGCAGGTATCGTGTGATTGAGGCTACATGCTTTTCGATTTGAAGCCTGGAAAAATTTGAAGTCTGAGATTGCAGTCAGCATTGTATGTTACAAAACTTGAGAATTCCCACAGGATCATCTACTTACAGTACTGGTTAGTTGAACCCCTTTAAATTGTTAGTGCTTTTGGCTGTGTTGTTAAAGTGCAGTAGGACTTCAGAAACTGGAGAGATGTTTGTTCTTTTTTTTTTCCCCAAGGATTTAAATTTAAAAAAATCACAAAAGTATTACTTCATTAAAAAAAAAAAAGGAAATTATTTTCTGAAAGGTATCGTAATTTTAACATGCCAAGACATGTGTCTCCCTGTAGCTCTTTGGTATGAAGTGGTTAGATTTCTTCTGCATGCTTGCAAAAGTCTTGAGTAAGAGCAGATGTTGTCTCAGTGGGAAATAACATCTCACCATGAAATTTCTGAGCTGACATTCTTGGAATATTTAACTCTTTGAGCTGCTTTTCCATATGCTTTTGGAAGTTTTCACATTTCGGTTTACCTCTTCAGGAAACCCTCTCATCCTCAGCTGGAAGCTTTCATCAAACACATGTCCAAAGGGTCTGCAGCCCAAATGGATGGTACCCTCAGCAGCCTGCCTCGTTACCCTAGCCATTCCTTTTGCGAGATGGGAGAGCTTACGCAGACGGGTAAGTTTCCACAGCAGCTTTACATTTCCCTCTGCTCTTTTAATACAGTCTGCTTGAAACAGTATCTCTTATTTTTCTTTATATTGAGATAATTGCTTTTCTGTGGGAAGCTCCTAATACTGGTCATAACCTAGGTTTTTTCGGGGTATGAATGAAGTATTAAACTCTACCACAAAAGTAGTGGCAGCTCTAGAAACTGGGCATTGTCATGTAGCCTGCCTGCGTTCTGTTACAGATTGATCACCCTTGACATCTCTTCTAACTTTATTTTTAACAAGTTAGAGCAACTTCCATTGATGTTGCCCCCCACCACAAAATTGCTTTGTCACCCTTGTGAAAAATGACATTGCTCGATCCCTCCTGAGGAAGACCTGTTTATCTCCTGCTGATTAGTTAGTGAGTCAGAAGGGCCCTGAAACATTTGGTTGCCAGTTTTCACTTGTGATATAACTGTGTCCACTGCAAGAGATTCAGATGTAACAGACAAATTTGGTGCTTTTTGCCTTTTTTTTTTCCCCTCCTTAGCTTTAAACAAAGTTTCAAGAGCATTAAGGAAGCTGGGCTGATATTTGTTGGGCTGCTGGTTTCTGGCCTCTTTATGTATATTTTTACCACAAGAAAATGGAGTTTTCCACATATATCTGTCATTCCTGTTGAGCTTAGTTACTGGGAGAAAGGGTAGAAATGCCAGCACTTAAAGCTTTGAGACTTCCTTGGTACTGCTGAGAGGGAGGCTGCTGACCTCTGCTAGTGAATGTATACTTCATGCAGTCTATCCACACCGAGAGAGCAGGGAGATGGGAGGTTGCTGGAAGTGCTGCAGTCAGGGAGAGGAGTGCGTAGAAGGAAGCACGTGGAGAGCTTGGGGTATTGTGGTGCTGGGCTGTTGGGAGTAGTGACAGGGACAAGGGGGCTGGGACTGGAGCGGCAAACTGGAAGCAGTGCTGGATCAGGGCTGTGATAAAAGGGGCATTTGGGAAGGGTCTGGGACTGCTGTCAGCAGGTGATAGAAAATATGAGGGGAACAAAAGGTAAGAAGGAGAGAGGTATAGAAATAACTTTGTAAGAAACGAATTTTCAGAGGTTACACAGCTCAGAGTTGTTCGTATTTTCTACCCAGAATAACCAGCTAAACTGATAGAAGTCAAAGTCAGTGTATTTGGTTGCTGCTGTTCTTTTTCTGCATGTGTTCATATCAGTGCTTCAGAAATAACAAGTGCTTGCCCACAAACATGAAGAAATAAAACTCTTACACAACTGGACGGAAATGTGATTGTGAAAAGGGTTAATCATATGTTGATTTTTTTCTCTTCTTTTCCTTTATTTATTTTGAAACTTTGCATTAATGGTACTTTTATCCCGCATCTTTTCAGTTTTAACATTGGTCTGTTCCGTTTGATCCCACACCTTGCTTTTAACTGTTATTCTTTTTTCCTAAGTACCAATGACTGAAGGAGCATATTGCAATGGATCTGGGTAGTCAACAGATTTAGAGACTGACCAGACAGAATGAAATCAGTGTTGAAGATTTTGGGGGTTACTGCCATTTCCCTCTTGCTAATTGTTTTTCAGAGATTCCCCTATATTTTTGAGTCCAAAATTGCCTGTCAAATCCTCATGTTCTCTTGCCCCACCAGAAGAAATAGGGAAATACTTGTTAGGCATCAGTGTCAAGTCTTGCAAAGTGACCTCAGGAGGCAGCTTGTCAGATTACTAAGGAACTCCTACTGACACAGCAGGTTGCAGGTGAAACTGGGTTCATCACTGCACACAGCTTGTGACTGAGGTAGTATTTGGGACTCCTATTGCCTGCAGCAAGTTATACAAATGTCCTGGTGCGTAAAGGGCTCATATGTGTTTGTTGGCTGCTGTGAGAGGATAATACAAGCAAGGTGGATTCTGGAGTAAGGGTTTTGGTGTGGGAGAAGGATATGTGCCCTCCTCCATTCCAGCTGGGTAAAGCCAAAGCATTAATATAAGAACTACCAAGCAATTTGCGTACTTCCTGAAGGAAGATGGGGAAGTCTGATGCCATTGCCACACCTCACCATACTGTTTTATGAGTTTGTACGCTGGTTTACATTCTGTGTATTCATTTCCTGCCTGCTGGTACTTCCACTGCCTGACATAAATGTGCAGGGAGCACAGCATTCAGTGCCTGTCTGGAAAGCTGACTCAGGTGCAGTCTGGATCTACTGTCATAACCGTCCTATTTTTATAGTCATGTTACACGCATTTAGTCCTGTGTTTCGAGTCCAAAGAGCAAATATTAAACTGCTAAGGTTTTAAACTAATTTTATGGAACTAGCTTTTTCTATCTGCATGTCAGTTTAGCTCCTAGAATCCAAGAGATACTGAAAGAATAGCAAGTATTTCATTTCCTGTGGTTTTCATAGTAGTCAAGCACAGGTGAAGTCCAGTTCCTAACTTTTTAACTAACTGTGCATTTAACAGTAGGACAATAGCTGTATTTTATTTCCTCTAAAACTAAGAAGAATCTAATTGTGTTTTAACTTATTTAAAATAAATAGTAAATATGAAAATTCTCTTTCAGGTGTTGTACAGCACTTGCGAAATGGACAACTATTACGAGAAATTTATATAAACAAACATAAACTGCTTCTGAGTGACTGGACAGCAAAACAGCTCTACTTGGAGACAACAGGAAAGAGTCGAACCCTGCAGAGTGCGCTGGCGCTGCTCTACAGTTTTTTGCCAGATTTTGACTGGAAGAAAATTTACATGAGGCATCAGTGGAGCACCATTTTTTGTTCTGGAAGCTGTGACTGTCCTATGCGAAACCACTACCTAGAAGAGGAACAGCGCAGACAGTACAGTTTACGGGTGAAGAACAATGATTTGGAGAAGATATATGTGGATATGGCAAAGATAGTTGGCATTCCCACGAGGCAGCTGAGAGCTTCTAACCCAATAGATTCTCTCTTGTGCTATTTTTGCCACAATGTCAGTTTTCCCTGTACCAAAACTGGCTGCATTGGTATGGAACACTTCAAAGTAATCAAAAGACATCAGTTGGAGGATGAGAGAGAAAGACAGGAAAAGAAACTTTATTTCCTGTATGCACTATTGGCCACTCATCCTCTCCTCAACCAGACTGTTAATCGGCTGCAGCGTATTGCAGAAGGCAAGAAAGAAGAAGTATTTGTCCTTTACTCTGCACATGATGTCACCTTGTCACCTGTTCTTAGTGCCTTGGGCATTACAGAGGCCAGATTTCCACGATTCGCTGCCAGATTAGTTTTTGAGCTGTGGCAGGATGGGAAGAGACCCAAAGAACACTTTATCCGCATCCTGTACAATGGTGCTGATGTCACATTCCAGACCTCATTTTGCAAGGATTATTATAAACGTTCCAGCAAGCCAATGTGCCCACTAGAAAAATTTGTTAGCTTTGTCAAGAGGGATATGTTTTTAGTTTTTAACAGCACTAGTTATTATGATGCATGTCGTAGAAGACCACTGTAGGGAAGGAAAGTGAAAATATTTAACTTCTGTTTCAATGAAAGTCTGTATTTTGGTCGAGGCACAGTTCAGTCTTGTTGTTTCTTGTACCTGTAAGTACAAAAGGATATTGCTTGAAACCTCCTTCAAATAGTTTTATTTTCATTCAAACTGTAGATGGTCTTCAGTAGAAGAACAAATATTGAGGGAGTGTTATGTCTGTGTATGCTCACATATGCTGTGTTAACTGTCATGAACTGATAAACCTCATGAGTTACTGTAGCCTTGGACTTTCTCTGATAGACTGACAGAGCATAGACTGATTTTCTCTATACTCCAGAGCAATACTTGGATACCATGAATTTAAAAACAAGAACAATCATTTTTTTTACCATCAACTTTCAATCATTTTAAGCAGCTGTATCAAGATATTTATAAAATTCCAGGCATCTGTGTTAAACCCCTCGTAAGATATTCTTAAAGCTCCCTACTCAGATAGAAGCATTTTAATATTTAGGGACAGGTCTTTAAAGTAAACTGTTTACCTTTACCTGTGCTTACATACTTGAGCATGTACAAATAAGTGTGTGCCTTTTTGACCTCACAGACCTACAAATACTAGACTTTTGTTACCTGTATCAGAGAAGGGTGTACTGGAAAATGTGTGCAAAACTCTATTCTTTGATTGCACTTTCAGCACTTTGAATAGTTCAAACACAATCTAGAAATATGTAACGGTCTTGTGACATTGAAGTAGATAGCAAACACTAACATTACTGCTAAATCTGAGTGGGAAATTAGCATTATAAATCAGTCTTACAGGGAAGTGTTGGGCTCTTTCCCATTGTGAACATGCTCAAGCTGCTGTGCTATAAACAAAACAGTTTTAGGAATTTGATATAGTGGCTGCTTGAGACAGCTTGGCTAAACACTAAGAATTTTGTAGTTGACTTAGTATTTTTATGGACTAGGAAGCTCTTATTTTGTACGATCAGACTTGTACATATTGCACTGTGTGTATTTATAACACAGTAGATCTTTCTTACTACTTCAGTTTGTAAAGAGCTGTGAAAAGCTGACTTTTAGATGTTTTTTTCCCTTGATCAGGATGTGCAGACTTAAGTATAAACTGTCTTTTATGGGTAATTTGAGCAATGAGTATGTATGAAAACTTGTATTCAAACCAATTTCATCTCTTTAGGAGTAGTAAATTGAGAACCATTTTTTAATAGAGGCTATAGAAATTTTATAATTCTGGAGGTTTTTTACACATCTAGAAATAATTTAGTCTGTGACTTGTGATTCAGTGGTGCTAGTTTATCAAAGGAAGTGTAATTAAGCATAGGTTCTCTAACTGTTGGTATTCCACTCTGTTTTCAATGCTGTATTTGAACATGTTTCTTTAAATAAAAATTTGGGGACTCTTTGTATACTTGTGTGATCCATTTATTCTGACTTCCTCAGCTGTTAGGAATAACAAGCTTAAGTGTATTTTGTTAAGCCGCTTGTTGTGCCAATAACTTCTGCATTGGCTCACTGTAGCACTTCATATGTTCCGGTTCCCAGTCTGAGGAGAAGCAGGTAAATACTTCATCAATATCAAATTAGAAATCACAATAGCAAATTTGAGTCTGCTTTATCTCATTAAAATGTGTAACTTCTGAAAAGGTTTTCTTTTTGTCTACGGGACTGACTGTTAATAATCATATGTGATTGTGTGCTGGACGGCAAACAGGAAGAGAAAATACTAAAGTTGAGCTCACTTTTGTATAAATTGTGAACTAGACCATTTGTCTAAAATAAACGCCAAATGCTCCAAAGAATTTTTGAGCTGTCTGCAAAAGGCAGCTCTAGCTCTTCAGAGTGTTACCTGTTGGAACTCTGATGCTCTTTGGTGACCATTTACAGGAATGATGCTGAAGTGCAGAAAATGTTACCACAGGCATGCTATGCATGCTATTGGTGTTTCACATCTGTTCTTTAGCAGTTTTGAATCCTTAACAGCTTCTGCAAATGCCAGTTTTGGTACCTTGGTACCTGAGGTAGGAGTAGCATCACTTTTCATCGTCTGAAGATGGACCATAGAAGTGCTTTATTTTTATTTCCCTGTGCAGAAAGATTCCCTTTGTCTGTTATAGGGATTTTGAGATGCAGCCGTAAGCTGGAGTGTACCTGAGTTTGGATGGATTTCTTACTTGTTGAGCTCAAAGAAGTCCTGAGATGCTGGATATTGATGGATACTGCAGCTGTTCCCCATACTGAACTTTTCTGCAGAACAGCAAAAATGCACTGATTGCCATGCTCTAGCCAGAGTTCTCTTTATCCTTGGAGGATAATGGGAACTGGTATTTCATTTCTCATTTTTGTCTTTCTCAGCTTTGCTTCTTTGTTACGTGCAAACTTCTGCTGTGTTTAAGGAGGTGGAATTTTTCAGTGCAGTGCTGATATGCAGTCCTGTATTTTGCCTTCTGTTTCAGTTCTGGTAGTTATGAAAGCTTTAGTTTTAAATATCCATTGAACATTGGGAATGCCAAATTACTTGCTTTGAGCTGTCATATTTTGTATTTTTATTTAGGAGAGTCTGAGAAGGCATCTAAATGCAGAATATTTGGGTGCAAAGTAACACAGAAAGAAAGCTCTCTGAAAATGCTGTTGGAGAGATTTGATGAAAGAAAGAGACAGGGTGCCCTCTCGTGGAGTTTTTGTTACGCAAAAATGGTTTCATGTGAATTAACCAAGGAAAAAAAACATGCATTTCCACAGTGTTGCAATTTCAGGGCAAAAGTAGAGTTAACAACAGGTAAGCTGCAGATGGCTTTCATACTGCAGACTGAAAAAGAGGCCTCATTTTTCCACTCTTTAAGTGGGCAGTTATTTATAGAAGATGCTCAAAACCTTGTGGGGTGAAGTGGGGATAATAACGATAACTGTGACAGCTATTTTAAGTAGGTCATGTTGCTGAACCTAAGTGTATTCTTCAGGTCAGTACAGCTTTGCTGCCCTGTGTGTTCCATTCAGTCCTACTCTTTTCAGCAGAGTGAGTTTTGAAGTTAATAAAGCTGATAGTGTATGGGATTATAAAGCAGAATGTTTCCCTGACAGTTTGCTGTTTTGGTCTCTGGTGGTTTGCTTGCCTTGTGGTTTGATTTCTTTCCCTTTTCTACATGAAAGGAGCCATGCCACGTGTGTGTGCTGTGTCATTTTTCAAGTAGTTGAGATATGACAGGCTTTGAACTGCACAGTCAATATCAGTTCCACTACTGCCTTGGAAGCACAACTGGTCTTGACAGTATTTGGACTCTTCCTGCAGAGAACTTCAGTTTAAAACAATTGAAAGAAAGAGAAAGAAAGACCCAGCTAGATTCTCTCTGATCTTTTATGACCTAACAGTAATGCGGATTTATGGCATCTTATTTATTTATCTTATTTATGGCATAAATATGTAATGAGACACAGCAATTCAGAACATATATCTCAAGTAAATAAATTGTACTCTTTTTTTTAATTTCCAAGGTGGTAAACTGAGGCACAAAACTGTTTAATGACTTAGTATACTGAGGGACAGAACTTTTTGACTGTTTCTTCCATGTAGTCTAACTGTTCTAACAGAAGCTAGCATGTAGTCAATGCCCCATTTCCCCCTCTCCTTCTCACCATCGCAACTAACATTATAATCTTTAAAGCATGAGGACAAATCAAAACTACGTGGCCTTTATCTCTCTGTGGTAAGCTTGAAGGTATCATACAACTGAAATGCAGTCTGCTGTGCATGTGAGCAATGGATCGCTGTGTTTCTTACTGGGATTTTCTGTCTTTCTCTTGTTGATTCCACTGTCACCAGCACTGCAATATAAGTATTGCTCGTACTTTTGATGAGATGTTTTTAGTTAGCATTCCATTCCATGGAGCAGGATGAATGTGAATGCTTTACCTATCGGTGGTATCTTTCCCTTGACACATTGCAATTAGTTTGTATTTGTGTATTCCTCGTTAGAGACCACCCATAGATATATTGATGGCAGTGTGCTTCAGCTCCTTACTTTCCCTTTAGCCTCACTTTCTCCTTGGGTAATTAGGGAACAGCCATCCTTTCTTCCTCCCCAACCCCTCCAATTTCTGAGAAATTTGTGACTAGTGTCACAATACAGTAGAAAGATTGGCATCCATAGGGTATCATGCATCAGGCCCAGCACATTGTGTCTACGCAGTAAGGCTTGTCCTGTGCTGGCCCACAGCCTGACTTCTGAAGCCAGAAGAGGCAGCTACTGCTGCAGAGAAGAGAAGGGGGAAAGAAGAGAGAAAATCCTTCTCTCAACCTTCTGCTAGGCTGTAACCAGTGCAGGTTGCACTGCTGAGCCATTTCCAGGCAGGTGTTGACTTCTGAAGAAACACCCCCTCTGAGGTTCTTAATAACACTGACTGAAAACCACATATATTAAAACTGACATTTAAACAACTGGCTAGCCTCTCTTACTTGGCTCTTATTAGAGGTTGTACAGTATATCGAGGCACACTTCTTACCATTGACCTTAGATAATTTCTGTAAAGTCCACTTCTAGCATAAGAATCCCGTTTCTCTCTTGCAAGGGCTTTTTGTTCACCCAGGGCTTCATTCACAGCACAGGAACTGAAAGGACTGCTTGGGATATTGTTCCTTCAAACTGAACACAAATACCATTAGGCCTGTTCTTTCCAAAAGTCCTGGACAGCCATTTTCAAAAGTGATTTAGCTCTATGTTTAAGCTATTCATTTGGGATGCCCTGGGGGGGGGGAGGTGTGTGTGGGGGAAATCATTGTCAAAAGCTCTTCATATACTTCTACTAAAAAAAAAAAAAAAAGTAAAAGTGATGTCATTTGAAATCTAAGACAGTCCAGATTTCATTCTCAGAATAGTTGTTATTTTAGAGGGGGGGGGGGGGGGGGGGGGGGGGGGAACAAAAATAAATCTTTGTGTCAGTCTTTTAAGACGTCATTGAAAATGGTTATTGGGGAATGTGGGGGTGGAGGGGAGTTTAAGGGCTGAAGCTGTTGCTGCTGAAGGCCCTTCCACAACAGGACAAACATGATAAAAGTAGAAATAGCAGAAAGAGAAGATAGTCTCTCTTGTTATACTCACATGAATCTGCCCTGGAGCAGGTACAACAGGAGGCTGTTTTAAGCATACCAAAACCTCATCTCAGTACAAGGCCAGCTTAAATATTGCTTTTACTGATCCTCAGTGTTTACATCAACATTGCTAAAGAAGCAAAGCCTTTCAATGAATAGAGAGAGGAAAGGGAATGGAGGAGACAACAGGTGGATTTCAAGTTACAGATTCCAGATGTTCATCTCAATCTTGAGCCAAGATCCTCTTGATCCAATCCCCTTTTCACTGCAGTCAAGATATTTATTAGGTGATGTGATAAAGGGCTCATCTCTGTGAACACACAGGAGTACAGAACAACAAGAAGTGAGGAACCCCAACTCATGGAACACCACACTGTTTACTGATTACTCCCACGTTGGGCACAGCAGAGGGATTAGCCCCACTGTCCAGATGTGAAACCATGAAGTCAACAGACAAGGCTCTGCGGAGCACCTCACCTGAGGGTTGTCACTGCCTACTTGGGGTACAGGGATGCAGGGGAAGAGCATCTTTGGATTGTACAAGGCTTGTTGTGGGATGTATAGGGCAGGAACAAAAGCTATGGAAAAGGAGGAATCAAGGTTATTTGAGGAGGAATAAGCAAGAGAAAATAGAGGAGGGGATAAAGGAACAAAAAGGGTTAGTTGCCTGAAAAGAGTTTGCTGGTCAGTATGCTTGTTTGGTTGTGCCCCGTGCCTGATCACTGCAGTATATCCTGTCATCATATTAAGCTCCAATTCTAACCATTTTTTTCTTGATGAGGGGACTCTACTCTGTGTGCATGCGAGGCCTACGCAGTCCAGGCAACTGGTTTGAGGACCAGAAGTCGTAGGAGCCTGCGTGCCTGAGGTGTCATCACCTGACGAGAGCCGAGTTCTGTGTGTGGGCACAAGTACACGTGGGTGTGAGGTGACTGGAACGTTAAAGGGCCCAGGGCCGGCAACTGGACAAACGGAGTGCGTGCTGTCTCGCTTCTCTAGGACTACTGGATCTGGCAAGTCCAAACCTTCAAATTTTGGAATCAGAGTGTTCTAAAAATGGATTCTGCAGGTTTAGAAAAGGGGAGGGATGGCAGTAATAGCGATAAAATTGTTTCTTCCCTGAGAAAGTCTGTCTGCCTCAAAAGTGGTGAGCAACAGAGAGGCAGCCAGGCCTAGTTTCTGACGAACTAATATCAGTCCGCTGGTTTCTAACTTCACTCTCCATTTTGAACTGGTCACATATTTAATATTCTCCTTTGACAATGCTAGTTATAACAGGCTTTTGACCAATTCAATGTCTCCTCAATTTTTAAAAAGAAAACAAAACCCCTTAGTAATTACAGGCCTCAGTGTACCATTTCTGCTACATTCCTACAAGCATAATTCAGGCATCAGAAGGATAATTAATGTCCGCTGACATTACTGGCTGTCAAGTGGGCCCCAATAATGTCTTGAGTGTGTTCTTATTCCAATTCCAAGCACCAGAGAGGTATCTTTTTGCTGAAACCTCTTTTGTAGGTATTTAAATGATGGCTATTACACAGTAATAGAGCTGGTGTGAGATGACACTTGTCAGCAATTACTGTGCTCTCAGTTGTGTTCCCAACACTTCAGACGCGAACCCACAGTTAAGTAGGTTTATGGAAAGTTTTACCTGTTAATTATTAACTTCTCCTTCCGTCTGCCATGTGGTAATTGGGTTTTTGGTAAGGAATAACATTAAAATGCATCAGCTTGCAGAAGAGCGATAAAAATATTTTGCATTTGATAAGGGAATGGAACCAGCCAGTCGTTCACGCTGAAGTGGTTGTTGTAAGGAGGAAGGCAGCTAGCTTAAATACACACAGACAGACAGGCCTCATTAATTGCAAGGGCTTATTGTGCCTCTGTGGTACTTCTGACAGTGCTCGGGAGTTCTGACCGGCAGGGAACGGGAGTTAATTGTTGTTGCAGTACCTATGTGTCCTGCTGTTTCTGTGAAACCATGGGATAGGATTGAAACTTTCCTCTCCATGAAGGACTGACTGCTTGTCACCCTTAATTTTTGTAAAACTTTTGGCTGTTGGGCCTGCACTTTTTCCCAGGGGCAGCATGGGGCCTGCGCTGTGAGGGGCCTCTGGTGACTGAAGGCTGCTGGCGTGAGCCCCACCCCGCGGCGCCATTTCCAACAGCCGGGGGGTGGCTGGTTCCCAGTGCCTTGGGGTGACAGTCACCCGAACGGAGGAGCCGCAGGGCGCGTGGGGAGCTGCCAAAATTTGAGAGAGTGAAGGAGGAGCTGGCCTTGGGCTGGACTGCAAGACCCCAATGGGCCGCCAGGTGATGGCAGGCTGAGGGGGTCCAGACCTGCCCACCCCTCTGCCAGGGCTTGCAGCATCACTGTATCCCTGCAGAGACTGACACAGTCTTGTCAAAAAGCATAATTGGCAAAAAAAAAAAAAAAAAAAAAGCTACAATCAAACAGGTTTTAATTTTCATGTGTGAAATGCATAGTAAAAGAATGTCTTAATTGAGCACATGACAAAGTTAACAGTATTTAAGTTGTGAAAGTAACAAAATTGAGGATTCACAAAGGGAGTTTGTGTGTTTGTTTGCTCACTGAGCATAAGCAAAACCTTAGCAGCTAAGCACCTATAATTTGTGGTAAAAAGTATGATTTTTTTTTTTCCTGGACAGAGAGGATCTCTTATCCCAGAGAAGAGATACCTCCCCAGAAGATATTTCCTCTTTGCAACTTGACTGCCAATCCAATCTAATTTTTTCTTCCTCAAAAAAATCTGGGTGCAAGTTGAGTTCATGTCCTGTGTTGATGTTGCACCCCCACTGATTTTTGATCAGCTGAGAGTTTTTCTTATGTATCTGTAGAGAGCATAAACCAGCACTGGCACACTGTGACAGAATGTCATCAGCTTCTGTAAAAATTTACGTTTCCTTATAAATATGGATATATATTTCATCTGACTTTGACAATCATGAAGGTACTTTGGTAGCTGTGTGGAGGACTTTGGAAACAGAAATATTATCATTAGCATGTGAATGAAACGAGAGATACGAAATGTCAAATATGGGAACTGGAAACAGCAGGTGCAGGGAACACTTTGTATGAAAGCTCAGAAATGAAATATGTCATGAAAGCCATTTGAATACTTCTGGATGTTACACTTGAAATTTAAAAAAGAAGTTGGTTTGTGGTCAATTTGTGGATGTTTCCAACCACAAATGCGGTGGTGGGCTTCGTTAATAAATGGTTTGTTGTGAATACTTTCAGCTCTAAGTGCAATATGAATCATTTTCTTACTGCTCTGGAATGGGAGATGTACTGTTGCTTTAGTATGTTTTTAAAATTACATTCTGTTTCATCAGTACAGAATCCAGGTCAGGTTTTCCCACTCCTCTGTGCTTTTAGATGATGAATATAGGTAGGATGAAACATAGCCATAACTTTATCCTAATTCTCTTAAGCTTTCAATTTACCATGGAAACAGTCAAAATTTCTCTTCACTCCTCAAGCTCTTGAGCACATTTAAATGTGTTATCAATATGAAGTGGTGTTAAAAGAGGAAATCAAAATAACTGGTGTAATCTTTGAAGATTTCTCTCGTATCTACATTTTTTAGAAGTGACTCTAAGGATAATTTAAAGAGTAAGTGCTATGCAGGTTATACCAACTAAAACAAAATGTAAATATTTAGCAATAAAAACAACAAACAGTCCCCAGTAACTGCTCAAGGTTAAGTGGGCAGCTAATGAATAAATACCTGTGCTTTGATTTCTATGTGATTGTTCCACTTTCCATGTCAAGGGAATGTTTTCGAACTGATGAAACAAGGCAGGTGAAACAGAATCTCACCCCCCCCAAATATTGTTTTAAATAAAAAGTCTAGGCCATTGGTCTTTTGGTGAATTTCATTAATATGGGGGACTCCAGAAACTCTCTTATAGCCTTCCCCTCAAGATTTTCTGCTCAAAGTGTGTTCCTTTTTGAGTTGTGGTATAACAGGGTAGCTCCTTCTGCTGTTTTTCCAAATTGTGTGCTTAGGATGACTGGCTGACTCCTTCTGGGAGAAGGGAATGGCTGGGGTTAGGCCTTCAGGGCCCTGAGAGGTGTGTAAAGGAAATCCTTGTCTCTACATTGGACATGCATGGATTTGACAGATGGACCACTCAGTGGGGAAGGAATTGGCTGCGTGGTTGCACTCAAATTGTTGCAGTCAGTGGCTCAGTGTCCTAGTGGAGATCTGTAATGAGTGGTTTTCCTCAGGGGTCGGTATTGGGACCAGCGCTGTTTAACATGTCGGTGACATGGACAGTGGGATTGCACCCTTAGCAAGTCTGCAGATAACACCAAGCTGTGTGGTGAGGCCAACCCACTGGAGGGAAGGGATGCCACCCAGGTGTCCTGGGCAGGCCTGAGGCCTGTGCGAACCTCATGGGGGTCAACAAGGCCCTGGGTCAGGGCAACCCCAAGCACAAACACGGGCTGGGCAGAGAATGGGTGGAGAGCACCCCTGAGAAGAAGGGCCTAGGGGTGCTAGTGGATGAGAAGCTCGACACGAGCCAGCAACGTGTGCTTGTGGCCCAGAAAGCCACCCGTACCCTGGGCTGCACCAACAGCAGTGTGGCCAGCAGGGCAAATGAAGGGGATTGCCCCCCTCTGCTCTGCTCTGATGGGGCTCCACCTGTGGTGCTGCGTTCAGCTCTGGGGCCCCCAGCATAAGGAGAACATGGACCTGTTGGAGGGAGTCCAGAGGAGGCCACAAGGACAGGCAGGAAGCTGGGGCACCTCTCCTACGGAGACAGGCTGAGGGAGTTGTTCAGCCTGGAGGAGAGAAGGCCCCAGAGAGACCTCACAGCGGCCTGCCAGTGTCTAAAGGGGGCTACAGGAAGGCTGGGGAGGGACTCCCTGTTAGTGAGTGTAGTGATAGAACAAGGGTGAATGGTGTTAAACTGAAAAAGGGCAGATTTAGGTTAGATACTAAGAAGAAATTCTTTACTATGAGAGTGGTGAGGCCCTGGCTCAGGCTGCCCAGAGAAGCTGTGGATGATGCCTCATCCATGGCAGTGCCCAAGGCCAGGCTGGATGGGGCTTTGGGCAGCCTGGGCTGGTGGGACGTGTTCCTGCCCAGGGCAGGGCTGTTGGAATTAGATGACCTTCAAGGTCCCTTCTAACCCAAACCATTCCATGATTCTATGAAAGGGAACCAGAGCCAAGTGATATTAGAGTCTGTGGACCGCAGGAGAGAGTCATGAGGGAGGAAATGATGGTATGCTAAAGAAAAGGTATCGGCTACGAAATGCGTGGAGTAATCCTTTCACTTTTCTCAGCATCGGTAACATATTATCTCAAGTAGCACGTTCAGTTTTGGAGTTGCAACCTCAAAAACAATGGGAATGCTCGAAAATATGATTGAACAACCTGGAGTGAGATAGACTTCAGAAGAGGAAGTTAACAGGCAAAAAATGGTAACCCTGAAAATGAAGGAAATAATCTTTTCCTTATGGTGAGGACAAGATGTAATTGTAACAAAATAAGACTGAAATTGGGCATTTAAGAAAAAAATTGCAGGAGAAGGCCTAGCAAAATGGTGGAATGGATTGGTGGAATGGGGATGGTGAAGTCACAGACCTTCAGTGTTTTCAGGAACAGGGGATACAAATATGTCCCTGGCAGCATCAGTTGATTTTGATTTGCAACTAGGAGATAAATAGGTGATTTTGAGTCTCTTTCATCCTTTCATTTTTCTTTGATTCTATGAAAATATGTTCTTAAGATTCACTGCATAAAATACTGCTGACATATTGTGGTAGTTTCCTGGCAAACTACTTGGGAATTCGGAAGTTGTACACTTCTTCAAAGTCTTCAGGTCATGTACAGCTATATGATGGCTTCTCATCCATCAAAACGAGCCACAGAATTTGGCAGGGCAGGGGTTTCTCTCAGTTCCCACAGGAGTGTGCAAATGTAGATTTCTTTCCAGGGTTCCTGCCAAAAACCTCCTCAGGGGAAAAAAAAAATCTATGCTGTCTTAACCTGCTACCTTTCATTACTTCTTTTTTTTTTTTTCCCTCTATTTTCTCCCTTTCTAAAGAAGTTGAAATATTTTTCTGTTAAATCACTGACAGCTCAGGTAATTTCAAAATATTGGCCTATGTATGGGGTCTTCTTTTCTAGACACAGAATTTAGTATGGCTTATTGCATTTCTGATCCACCGTTTTTAGAAATTGTTATTTTTAATTTCTTATTTAAATGGGTTGCAAATTTGATTTTCCTAGAATCCAAATGCTACCTGTGAGTTCATGCACGTTTGTTTATGGGTCTGTATATAAATATGATTTTTTGTAGGGAATTCTCATAAATATGTACATAGGGGAAAAAAAAAAAAAGCTTTATATCCAGTTCCTAAATCTGTCAAAGCAGATTCATGCTTGAATAGTGCACTTTGCTCTGCATGTACTGCTCTCTTTGCTGAAGCCCTCCTAAATGTGAATTTTCAAAATTTCTTTATGCATTTTTCCAGCAAAGTTTCCTGTAGGGAAAGTAGTTTTTGTAATGAAACACCTCCCCGCAAGAGGAGGTTACAGTCTGTCCTGTTAAATATTGATCTAAAATTTCAAGCTGTTGCAGCTTTCATCTTTTCAGCTCCCATCGGAACTCCCGGGAGGTGTATAGTTTATCTGCACAAAGCTAGACAGAGACACTGCTCGTTAACTTCTTGAGATGTTAGGAAAGGAAAATGAATTTGCCAGGAGAGGCGAATTAGGTGCCTTTTATCAAACACTTTCAGCAGCTGTCTTTCCTATTGAAGAGTTTTCCTCAGCCTGGTTAAATGCCAATGTGCTGCTGTTACCCTGGCAGACCAGCTCCGCAAATCATCTGTTTACTGGCTAGGTGGAAGAAAAGAACATAAAGTTTTCGTACTTTAATCTGGTGCTTGACTGAATCTGGTCTGTTGGTAGCATTTTAACCCAGAAGTGAAATTTTTGGAATCATACTCTGCAATAGTCTGGGGAGAGATCTCCTCTTGGTGACTTCTGAATCTGGCTTGATTTCAGCAACATTTGACAGGAAGGTCGAAGTCTCCAAGTTTCTATGAATTCTTGGAAAATATGTGACCAGGTGGAGGAAAGAGATTGTTTCATCTCTAGCCAAAGTTAGAGCATGTTCTGAAGACACCGAAATTGATCACAGATGAGATTACAAAAAACAAACAAACAAACAAAAAACCACAGATACCAGGCTTCTTAAATCCCAGAGCTACTTGTTTCTTTCTTGTTCTCCATCAATGGACATTTATCCATAAAGGCAGTGCAATGAAGCATTTCCAGATTTGTGTCCATACTGTCAGATTGCTGATCTGCTCTGCAGGGTGTGGGCAGACAGGTAAGTTCCAAATGAATTTTTGGCATGAGACTCTGCTTCGTTGGTGTCAAGAGAAGAAGCAGTTTCACACGAATCTTTGTGGAAGCACCAGCAGGGTATTTACATTAAGAAATGATACATGCCATCCACATGGTGGCCACTAACAAGGGAGGTAAATGAGCAGGGCCCCTTCGCAACTGTGAACAGACCCTTGAAAAGGCTCACCTGCACCTCGATTAGAAGCCCTGAGCTTATTGCAACATGCAGTGTCTGTCGGGAAGCTCAAACTGGGAATTAAATTCCTCTGTGACCTTACTGCCTGCTGAAATTGCCAGATGAGTGAAGAAATGTCAATTAAAACGAAGAGTGGCTAAAGGGAAAGCTTGTATTAATTCAAGTTCTACGGACTGTTACAAGAAGTAGGGAAAAGAATTTTAACCCCGGTGTTCTGATGAAATTCCAGAGTCTGTAATTACATTAGCTCTGAAGTCCACCTTCAGTTTTAATATAAAAACCTGTTCTGCTTTGAGCTGTAGCCTGCCATGCAGTTATACTGCTCAGTGTCAAACAGGTGCTAGAGTTCATCAGAGAGGTAAAAGGTAATATCACGTATATAGTTTATGCAAATTTTGGTGCCTTTTTCAAAGCCCCTTCAAGATTCTTCAGCATATAATAAATAATAAGCAGAATAATAGCATATAATAAATAATCAGAATAAAAAGCATATAATAAATAATCAGCAGAAATGAGGCACTATTTGAGGAGTGACTTTTTATCAACGTGGTTGATGAGTTAATTTTTGGGAGATGCTAAATCCTTATGGTTACTTGTGTGTTTTGGTAAAGCTTAGAATAAAAATACACCGTACATCTGAAAAGGATATCAGACCAGTGTCCAGGAACTTAGGTCAACTGTTCTGAGAAAAGATCATCAATAATTCAATCGCATATTAAATGAATTGAAAATCTCAGTTCTAATCATGTTAGAGTGATTTTTGAATTCTGTTGCTAGACTGATCAGACATGCGTGAGCTCTGAAAGATTGTGTTCCCATTGTACCGTTACCTTGAATAAAAGGGTTTTAATCATCTATATTGAGAAAAGGCAGCAAAAACCAGGTAATCTGCAGCTGGGTGATGTCAAGTGCGTGCCATCTCTCTGTAGTATACACAAAGGGTATTTTTGTAAATGCAGGCATTACCCAGTATCTCTCTGTAGGTCGTGATGTAAGAAGGCTGCTCTGCGTGGTGGGCTGCTGCTGACACTCTCTTCAGGTTTTCATAAGGAATTTTTTTTCACGGAGCCAGTTTATGATTTATGGTGTAGAAGATTTAAGAGATTTGGATTGCTTTCTTTTTAAATAAGTCTTCACTATTCTGCGGATGATGATTTACAAATTGAACACTACCCTTAATGCAGCAGTGTACAGGGCTTCCGACATCTGCAGCCTGATTTTTGGCTGTAATGCTGGATGGGTAATGTTACAGACTGCAGTAACTCCTTGCATCTAACTCAGAAATTGTGCTACTGCCCTCACCTGATAGTGGTTTGTTCTGTTGGTTCTTCTCCATTCATGCAAATCACATGATGGTCAGGATGATAATTTGAGTTCCCTGCTTATGATCGCCTTTTAAAGTAAGTATTTGCACTTTTAGTCATGAGGCTACCAGGTGAGATTAGATTCTGCTGCCATAATGCCAGTGTGTTTAGTTGGTGAGAGATGGCCCTTTCACCAAAATTAGACGAAGTGCTTCAACTAGACAGTCACAGAAAGAAGTCTTGGCTGCTGGTCCTCAGCAGAACCTCAGCTGCTTTCCTAGTGCCAGTCTGCACCTACAAACGGTGCAGTACAGGATCATCCACCTCAGAGGTGGTTGTATTTAACTTGCATCTCACCTCTCTGAGCCTCGCGCCAGCAGGATCAGCTCATTAAGCTCCATTCTGACTGTTTGTAGCCCCAACCATTCATTCTTAGCTTAGGCCAAGGAAATGCTGAGAACATTTTTATAAACCCCAAACTGCAACTGAATGTAGAACTGTTTGAAGCGACTGGAAGGCAACTGCTGAATTTAATCAGGCCTTTAATGTAGGTTATACATTCATTAACTTTCACTCTTTCCTTAGATTTAGTGTTCGTTCCTTCTGTAAGAAACCATTGTGTGCATTGTGGTGAGGGACAGTGGCTGAGTAGAACTACAGACACCCCAAGATGCTACTCAGTGGGAAACAACAGGTTCAGCATGCATGCAGCTATTAAATGTTCAAATAACCTGAGACAGGGAACATTTCCCAGTTTGCCTTGGGCAGTGAGAACCTTTGTGTTTAATGCAACTTAGAAATTTTCTCTGCAGGTTTCATAAGGGCTACAAGGACTGCTTAGGAGCTGCAGTGCCATGCCCTTGCTGTTCATTCCTACCTTGAGGTAAACAGTGACAGAACACTGCTCAAGCCGTGAGGAATCATCCCCCTTTGATCAGACACAGTCTGGGCAGTGTGCTACTGCTCGGTGCCTCTGCTGACTGTTTGTACTTTGGGCTGCAAACTGAGGTACCTTTATTAAAAATATGTCATAGCACAGGAAGGCTGCGGTAAGAAGTTCTCCAAATGAGAAATGTATATTGCTAATGTCAAATTAAATTCACAAATTCACATCAGAAACCACTCTGAGCTGTGACTCTTCTCATTCCTTCCATTCTTTTTTTTTTTTTTTTTTTTCCCATGGTGACACCTAATTAAGATACAAATCAGCAGTGTCCAGGTGAGAAACTTCCCTGAGAGCCATCCGTCTTTCTGCATACAACATCCCAGGTAGCCATCCCAGCGCATACAACGAATTCTGTAGGTGTTTGCTCCACAGTACTGTAAGATCTTGCTGCCAATGGAAGTGTGCCATGTTGGAGGCCAGGCTGCTCACCTGGGAGCCCGGTGCTGTAGATTTATTTCATTTCTGAATGGTGTAATCAGTCAGGCTCTTACATTCTGTTGCACGCAGGCCTGGTTATTGGCACCACAAATCCCTGCTCTATTTGTCTTCTTTTAAAAGGTGATTCATCCACAGGGCAGTAGCATATTAATTATTATTTTCAGGTTGCCTCTTACATCCATCCCTTTAAGATTTGCAAACTTTTATAAATTTTACATATGACTTTCCAAAAATATAAAAGTATCAACGAGATGATCATAATCCATAAAGGCTTGTACTCATGTCATCTTAAAGAAGCGAGAAGAGGAAATGTCTAGGAGTCAGACTTCTAGCCAAGTAAAATGACCCTATATTTCTGTCTGACCTATTTTATTCTTTAGCTTGGGGAGCTAACCAGCTGACAGGTGATGCTGTAAGGTTCCAAGTGACCTAGCTTGAAATGCAGGGAGTTGGACAACCAGTGGGATCTTTCTTGTGGAAAATCTCACTTTGAGTCTATTCATTTCATGACTGATCTAGAGAGTCTTCGCTTCTGCTGTAGTAATTCTAATATAGCCTAGCTCTCTCTCCCCCCCTCCTTCCCCTCTTCCCCTCACTCTCTCTCTCAGTGTGAATGAGTGATTTTCTGAAGCCTAGTGTATCTAACTTTGTTTTTGCCAAACCTGGGAAGAATCACAGGTATCAAAGGGAAAAATGCCAATCTATTTTCATTATATCAAGATTTGTGTGGCTGTTTGGCTTCGTGCACCAGGAATATCACGTTTCCTATTCGCAGACTGAAGGAGCAGGGAAAGTGTGTCTTTTTCTCCAGGAGAGGGTGTCCCATCACTGCTGGCCAGAAAGATCTTACACTCAGGGCTTATACATTCTTTGGTCTGCTTTTCCTAATGTTATGTTGCAGCAAAAAACAGCTTGGAGAAATGCAAAGACAGCAAATCTGAGTGAAAGAATGTATTTGAAAAGGTAGATAAAATATTGTATGTATAGCTGTTTCACTTAACTTTCATGACTATCCAAACTTACAGAGCCTGTTAATGAACATAGGATCTAGCTTGAATGCACTGTACGTATCACGATTCTTTTTCTATTTATGTAACAGTCTGATGTATTTCATTAATTCCTTCCTGAAATCTAACACCTGATTTGTGGGCCATGTCTGATTTTGTTTTCAGAAGCAAGATGTGCTCTGTATGGCAACTGCTATGTTATACAGGCACACACAGTAAAGTACCTTTATTTAATTTTACCTTCCTCTACAACATGAAAGCAACGTGCCTTTTCTACTACTCTTTTAAAACAGTGTCTCATTATTCAAATGCACGGCAGTTTTAATGACAATTTGCATAAGGTTGTAGAGTCAGTCTAGCTGATGGCTGTGAAACAAATGTTTGCAAAATTTATTTGGGGCTTCAATTTCTTCGTTATAGCTTGTTGTTATTGCTCTTCCCAAATCCTGGCAGCTGAAGAATGAGAAAAAAAAAAAAGCAGAGAGAATCGATAGTAAGAAAATAAACTTCTAATATAAAATGACAGCTTGACAGCGAACATATCTGGCATGAATTGCAAATGCAGCAAAGAGTGGGAACCATAATCTGATTTCTTCTGGTTCTATATCATTCTTTTATAGAATGTCTTTTTTTTATACTAACACCATTTGTGTCATAGGAGCCTTAATATAATCAATATTATATTGCAAAAAAATTCTCAGGATAGTCACAAGTGTTTTATGCCTCCTTATAGACATTTACAATTATTTTTTATGATAGTAAATGTTAATTTTAGAGGAATTCACACTGGTTCTAAATCAAGGAAGTCTTCTGTACTGAACTGAGTCCCTTAAAAAGAACAGATAATCTCAAGATTTCTGTTCTTTGGTGCTGAGGTGTCATGGAAATAACTGAAGTTGGTATTATTGGACTGAATCTAAGCTCTAGCCCTGACTTGGCTCATGAATTGTAGCTACAATCAAATCAAGACCCAGATCTTCAAATCTTTTGATTTAAAGGGATAGCTGATGGCATGATATGTATCATGTACAATTTCTACATTATTGTACTTGGCAATTGTTTCAGTTGCTTCTCCAAATGTTATATGTAGTTTTGGGATTTTTTTCTCCAGTTAATTCTAGCTCTGTTTGCTAGAGCTGATCTTTGCCCTTCCTGTCTCCTGAAATAGCCAACACACCTTGCATCATGTGTGAGCTTGAGTGTAGCTCCTCATGGACTTTTCTTTTGTGCTTTTTTTCCCAGCCTTTGCTGTGCAACAGTCCCAAAGGACCCCATGCAGAATATTTTTTCTAAGATTCCTACAAAACAGCTATTAATTCTTTCAGCTCTTTCCCACAAGTGCAGGGCATTCATTTAAACCAAATGAACTTTATTAAAATTAGAGAGATGTTTAGTTTAGAAGCAATAAAAAGGTAATTGTCTTACCTGAAAAACTAAAATTAGATGCATTTTTATAGCATGAGCCTGTAATATACCTGAAGTTTAACATTTAATAGAATGCATGGCTGAGAGACTCACTGTCTGTGGTATCAAACTCATCCCTATGCTTGTGTGTGTCCACTGGAAAAGATGGCCTCAAGGAAACAAATATTTGGCTCTGCTCACTGAAATTTCCTGGTGGGTCTCTGCAGCAGTTTTCTGAGAATGTCTTTGACTTCAAAATGCTATGTATTGCAGTGACTCAGATCTTCGTTCACAGCTAAACACAAACCCATTGATTATAATGTTGTATCTCAAGAAAACTGGCCATTCTCCTTGCTCTTGTTTGACTCTTCATATGGATCACAGTTCCTGTACTTGTACTGACTCATCTTCATTTCTTTGACACGTGGAACTAAAGATCATCAGCCGACTCATAAGGAGAACTGTGATGCTGTCTCTTCCAGAGGTTCATTAGGACTCACTCAGCAAGGTTCCCTGGCTATGCCTGTACTCTTTGGAAGCAGCAACCAGATTGCATTTAGGTGTGCAGTAAGTGTCTGTCAGCAACATGTCAGTCTTTAACAATTGATTCATCCATATAAAAAAAAAAAAAAAAAGAGTAAGAAATTCCTTTTCTGCTTTATGTCACCCACACGTTATGGCACTAACAGCACTTGTTCCACATAAGGACTGTACATAGGCTCTTCTACTTGCTTATACAGCCTGAAATAAGATGGTGTTAGTGTGCTTGCTTGCTTCGAAAATTATGCTGGTTATTGTGCCAAGTTAAGACATGAATGTCAAGCCATTCCACAAGCCTAGAAAGAATAATAAAAATATTTATGAATGTTACAGTTTTAACTGTTACATTTTTTAAGACCTCCACAGCTTGGACTGATTTATGTCTGTTCAGCTCTTTTTTGAAAATAAAAAAAAAAATACATACAAAAGAAATTAAGGAAGCCAGAAGCTATGCATACAAAGAACTATCTAAAAATAAGAGGTAAAGCTATAAACTTTAATATCCCACTGAGCGAAGAAGAAGGTTTTTCTTGTCTGGCTACAGGAGTGTGTGCAGTTTTGCTGAAATGTAGTTCTCATTTTGCCTCATACAGTCTCTGTGGTGGTGACTGCTATTTTTACTTTAGATGTGGGCTTTTAAATTTCCTTATTTATGTTTTTATTCTCATCATAAGAGATGTATTATAACCGTTCACTGCATTCTACACGTTTAATTCCAAACTCTGACATGCAACAGCCTTTGGTTGAGCTGTGGCAGCTGGAAATTCAGCACAAACGACATGCAGTCCCCGAGTCTGAAAAGGAAGTTGAGTCACAAAAATACAAATTTCACAACAGAATAAATGAAAAAAAACACAACATTCTTAGAGACCAGCTGGTGGTGTATTATATCCACATTGTGACCATGCCTCATCATAGTCTGTCTGCTTGGTACTTTTAAAAATAATTTTGGCTTTATGTTTTCAGCTGGCGTGCCAAGGATTTGATGTTACAGCAGAGGTGTCCAGTTGTGAAAGAATGTCTGATCATGGTCATACAGCGTAGATGTGTAGTACTGTCCTTCAGAAATGAAAGAAGCATGTGACTTGCACCCTTTTAGTAGTGTAACAGAATGATCACGCTATGAGATGTATTCTGGAAGTCAGCTAGAAGAGTAAAGAAATAAAGTGAGAAGCTTGTTCTTCCCTTCAAACAGTCCATGTTTTTGCTGATTTTCCTGAAGAAGTTCACATCTTGGAAATAGTTTTTTTCCTATTCCATTAAAAGTCTCTACCAGTAGTGTGAGAAAAACTGATGAAAGTTTTGTTTCTTTTCAGAAACGTACAGTCAAACACTCCCTGTTTTATTTGCCATGCTGATAGTCGTGTAAGCAGTGGCCTGTATGAGGAGAGATGTGAATTTTAATGTTAGCGTTCTTGGATGAGGAGTGTAGAAAGCAAAAGATGATTTTGGCTGGCCAAGATATTTTAACTCTTTCAAGAAGTCCAACTTCCAGATAATACCAGCCGTCTTCTGAAGAACAAAAAAAAAATAAGTTTGTTAGCTGCCACTGAAAATTAAAGTTGTCAGATGCACCGAACAGTACGTGCACCACTTAAGATTTAAATTAAGGATCTCAGTCCAGTAGTTCTAGCCTAATGTGAGTTAAATAACATAAATATATATTTTGAAATACTGTATTGAGAACTTGTAGGTGATAAATGATTCTGATCATCCACTGAAAAGTTAGCTCTCAGAAAATATCCACACTTTGTTGTTGTTGTTGTTCCTTCTTCCCAAGGCAATATGAGTTGCCTCAAACAAGTTATTTGCTAAACAGAGCCTAAGATCTGGATAGATTTATGTCGCTGATATGCCTGCTTAGCTATGCAGAGTGACAGCAGCATGATAGTTTGCGAATCGTCTCCTGAAACCACTTGGAAGCTCTTTTTGTCACTGCCTGATTTCAGTCATTGATCAGGGAAGATGATAGGAAGCAGGGGCTTAAAACACCAGACTCCCATTAAATCTGTTGAAGTTTTATTTCTAGCGTTGTTTTGTATTTGCTATGTGTTCCAGGAAGCACCCAGGTCTCTTGAAGAGAGATGCAAGCAATGCTCTGCACACCCTGAACAATTGTTGACTTTTCAGAAGCACTGGTCAGACTCCACATCGGGAGCACTTCCATGTCCAAGGTGGGCACGGGTAAATAAACAGGTGTACCTTAAAAAAATGCTGTGGAAATGACATACTTGATATGCTGAGGGACCGCAGTAGTAAATCCTATATAAAAGCTGTGTGTGTAACTAGGAAAGAGCACAGGGTGATATATAGAGTTGCTGCTTTAAGGTATTTCCAAAAGCTAACTACATTTCATGTTCTCATTAGTCAAAACTTCCAAGGCGTCCTTTCATCTCTGTTATTCTATCTGTCACATGAAGCAACAGAAATCTGAGACTGGTTTTCAAACATAATTCCAGAAAACTGTCTTCCCTTTAGCCTCTGCCATGAAATATAGCACAAACGAGCATTTTTAATGAGACATCATTTATAGAATATCTGCAAAAAAACGAAATGCCATAGACTTTGTGGAGTGGGCTTGCAGGCATCTGTTAGCATTGTAAAGGGAAGTGACAGGATCCCAAGTTGGCAAGAGCTTTAGGAGAAACATGCCAGATCCTTCTCTTGTAAACTCCTCTTCCCAAAGCAAAACAAAGACTTTAGGCTAATAACACACAAACAAATTCTGTTACAACATAAGCTAGGATACTTAACTTTTTAAATAAACAAAATTCATAGTGTCCAAGACAGAATATAAATAAAGGACTTATAGGACTTTTTTTTTTTTTTTTTAACAGTCCCCCCCACCATGTGGTGTTGCAAGTAAATTCTTGCTTCTGTGTTTAGTTTAACTCATTTCAATGGTTTTGTGAAGTGCAAAAAGTCCTCTAGCAGTCCCCCTGGGTCCCTCAGAAAGGTGGTAGTTTTTTTTTTGTTTTTGTTGTGTCCCCCTCCAATTTCTTTCAGCATGCAGGTGTTTGCTGCCTATTTGAACGTAACCTTTCCAGCTGTGTGCTGTGCCTCTGACTGCGAGGTACAGAAGGACAGCCTCCGCTACGTGGCTGTTGTGCTGTCTGTATGGTGAATCGGAGCTGGAGTGCTGGTGGAGAAGCGCCTCCCACCTCACAGGCCTCGTACTGCTTTCGCCTGGCGATGTGGTAGGGCTCAGCAGCACTGGAGGGATGGGTCTGAGTAACTCCACTCGTTTCTTCTTTAGAAGCCTGTTCATAGCTCTAGTTATGCCCACCACTGTCATTGCAAAACTTCTATTCCTGGTTATTGCATAGGGTAATCAGAACATAACTGAGCTTTTCACAATAAAAGTTAATGGTAACTGATGCAGTTTGTAATATCTTTAGTATTTCTATGTCTACTATTCATTAGCCAGCCTCAGGTTTGTTTTCTTAAACCCTCATGCACACCGAACAGAGGTTGATACACAGGGGATTGTTTTGTTTTGCTTGTTTGTTTGTTTTTTCCTTACTGTGTGGTTACAGTAAACTTAAAACCCAGACATCTCATAGAATCATAGAAGGGCTTGGGTTGGAAGGGACCTTAAACACCACCCAGTTCCAACCCCCTGCCATAGGCAGGGGCGCCACCCACTAGATCAGGTTTGCCAGGGCCCCATCCAGCCTGGCCTTGAACGCTTCCAGGGAAGGGGCATCCGCAGCTTCTCTGGGCAAAAGCTCAAGGAGCCAACATCTCTTTTGTTCAAATGTAGAAGTGCATTAGGCAAATCCATGCTTCCAGAACATTCGGTCCAGAACAGTACCCCCCAGAAATGTAAACGGCACCCTTAGTCCCCTTCTCCCCCCTCCTTAGGAACCATTGGTAGTCTCCTCTGGAAAGGCAACAAGATCAAAACCATATGAATGCTCTGGAGAGAGGAAAGGCACTCAGCCCCTCAGAACTGAATCTGAAGCGTCATTATGGGCTATTCGAACTGCTGATTATCAGTGAAAGCTGAGCCTTGTACCAACTTGCCAAGGGTACTTTTAACCCATTAACACATCATCATAGTTCTGCAGTAATCTGAAAGGGAGAAAATAAACCACAAAAAATAGTTTTCCTTGACTGTAACTTGATCTGGTAAATGACAATATGTTCTGAATACTGTTTGTGTAGCTCTCATTATGATTGTGGCCTTAGATAATTAGTTAATTAACAAGGCTATGGTAAAGTTAGTGTCACTGCTTTCATCATGAACTGCAAGTACTTCAGAGGTCAAGAGTGAATAGCAGAGTCAATGAGGTCTCTTTGAACTCATTTGCCTCTTACTGCTTCGGTGATCTTTAAATCTGCATTCCATTACCTCCAAAACATTTCCTCAACATGACTGCTTCTCAGTTAAGACTCCTATTTCTGGGTTCAAATAACCTCTATTGCCCTCTTTTCCTCTCTCATTGGCCTCCACTGGGTTCCACTTCAATGCATTTCAAGCTCTCCAAGATGTGTTAGCTATTTGTGGAAGCAAAATCATGCTATTTCTTCTTCTGTGATAATGGCTGGCTCCTTGAGCATTTTCTGGCAGATCTTTGAGTCTGTCTGCAGTCTTGATTTTGCTCATTTAGTTTTCCTTGTATTCGTTCATTTCTTTTTTTTATTATTTATATGGATTAACCACTGTAATTTCATTCTTTTGTCTCACCAAATTTTGCTCAACTCAGTGAAATTATTGGTGTGAATAAAATGGAAGAAGAAAGAGAACCTCTGCACAATGTTATGGTCAGTGTTTGGAATTTGATCTGCAATGTCCATTTACCATACTCTTGTCTTAACCTGATGGTAAGTGACTGTGTAGTGTTAACATTCCCTCTAGATCTCTCTCTCTTTTTTTTTTTTTTTCCCTGACCGCATGGTATTTTCCATGTTTGTTTGTTGCTTGTTTGAGAAATAAGAGATCTTTTGGTCTTCTTTTCTAAATTTGGGAATTGGAACTAAATGGATTCTCAGACTCTCTCTCGTGTTGTCCTTTGGTCATTCTTAGGCTAAGACTGTGTTGTGCTTTCAAAGTCTCAGTCCTCCTCCTGCCTGTTGTTACCCAATGGGTGCAGGCACTCTGTTCTTCTCCTTGGATTTCCATTTGCCATCAGTCCCATTTGTGCCATATCGCCTGACTGTTCTTTTCTTGCATTCCTGCTACATCTCTAGTTGCCCCTTCACAAGATCTTTCTTTCTCCAACTGTCTGTGAGTTTGAAACACAAAATCCTGCCTTTCCTTGGCACCTCCTCACTGAGTAATCTTGTCCCTGGTTAATTTTATTGGTACATCTGGATTTCAGCGACCTGCTGAAGACTGTTAGACTGGCCGATTTCATTCATTCATTCCTTTGGTCCAAATTAAAGCTTCATCTGGTCTGTTAGATCTTGTGGATGCCTTGTCCATCAAATCAGCTCCAAGAGCTCTTCTCCCCACCTGCAGAGCACAGCTAATCTGCCTCACCTTTTCCTGCCTTGTGTGGCTGCTAACAGAGCAAGGCCCGTGCACATAACTGAAGTTGTCCGCGTTTGTTTTTCCATTGTTTCTATGGATTCACACATTTGTTGCAAGCACTGTTTCTGCCTGTTAGTTCCATTAGTGAGGGTGCTTGTGTGTGAACCTCGAGAGGGGTCCCTGGGGAGTGAACTGTATTTGTACTGGATTTTGTACAAATTTTTAATATGTTTTTCTCATGTCTTTCATACTCAGCGAGACATATCCCATTGTATTACGGTCTCTGGGACTAAATAATATGAGCTCAGGGAGTGTTTCTTTATGACACTTCTGCTAAGAAAACAACGATCCTCCAATTTTCCAGGGCCTTTCATTCTCAAAAGATCAGTTGCTGGATTTTGACTTATCCAACTTCCTTTTTAGCCCTTTAATACTGATGTTATTGGTAGAAAATAGAGTTCTTTTTAATCTTTCTTAAACTAATTTTACACCTGTGTATCCCCACTGGCATTGCCTTAATTTACTGTGATGTGAATGAAATCAGAATCAGGACCTCTGAATGTAGAAACCATACTTGAACTTACAGGTATGATTAGCTGTGAAATGTTTCGTGGTAATTTCGAGTGCAGGCTGGTATACAATGACACACTGTTTGATGCTTTGGGAGAACCATGGCTGCAGAGCACACAGGAGACTGGCAGGAGAGCTCTGCAAAAATGAGAAGGGTGACAGAACAGTGAGCAAGAAGAGGAGAGAGAGAGAGAACGTGAGAACAGATAGAAGGATGTGTAAATGGCCTGATGAATGATGAGAGAATGTGCAGCTGAATTAAAGAATGTGTCAGCTGATAGATGGGGGATTGGGCAAGCAAACAGCAGAACCAATTAAATTTGGATTATTATAACAAACAGTTTCACAGTGCTGTAAGGGGGAAAGAGAGAGGGAGGATACCAAGGTTAAAGTGGTCAAAAGACAAAGGCATTCACAACTAGGCTGGTAAACATTACAGTAAGCTGACCTTTCCAGGAGAATGTTATACAGCAGCTAAGGAAAGGAGAAAGACAGGAATGGCTTTTATGAGAAGGTTTGAAGGAAGCTTATAAGAGAAACCAATGTGACAGGACAGGCAAATCTACTGTAACTTTAAATCATCCTTTAGAGAAGCTGGCTTTTCTTCTGGGACTGACTGGGGTGGTTTTTCAGGCCATATGTTTTCTCTATCCTGTGCATGTTAACACTCATATGAATGTGTGTGCATGTTCCTCCCAACTCTTATTTGGGACCTGAGTTATGACTATACCTGTCCTACATAGGTGCCAAATCTCCAGAGCTTCTTTGAAGTGCATATGTATTCATGTCCCCTGAAATACCTTTGGAGGTTTAATCAACAGTTTAGGGAATTTAAGCTCTGAACTCTGGCACTGGGATCAGTTACCTTAAATTAGACAATGTAAGCTCCTCAGGTCATGACATGCGGCATCCTCAGAGCGGGGAGCTGGAAGTGATCTCTTCCATACAGCTTTAGGGAGATTGCTCAGATTCTGCGCAGGGCACCAGGACCACTGTAATGAACAGTGAGAATCAACATAGTTTCTTTTTTTCTTTCTTTCTTCCCATTCCTTACCTACATCGTTCTCTCTAGAAAGCCTTAGCTCAAGAGAAATGCTTGTAAAGAACTGTCTATGTCTTCTTTATAAGTGTTGGCTAGGAGAATACTAAGGCTGTCATTTCATACGTGTTCTTAGCTGGAATTTACTAGTAAAAACTATCTGGGTTACAATTAACTGCTATTTTTGACTGGTCAATTTTTATTCTGCATCTGTTATCCAGTCCATTTTGCCATGGTGCTGTACAAGTGTTCTTGCTGGGAAGAGAAATGGGGTGGTGAAGGACAGGAAGAAGCAGCTGTTGTGCAGGACTGCTTTTTGGGAGGGCAGTGCTGCCTTAAAGTGCATGTAAAACTATAGCCAGAGATTCTCCTTGCTTACACTGTTTTTTCTTATTGATGTTATTATAACAGAGTCCACCACTAGGGAAGAGAAGAGGGCTGGACTCTTGTCTTGGACTGCCATCATGCAGCCTCTCCTGTATGACAGTATAAAACAGCAAGGACAAGGGCTGGATGCTGGTGAGTGACTGCTGTATGGCTTCATTATCTTTTGCTATGAGACGGGTGCAGGATATATTTCATTCTTACTGTTTGATCCCAAAAGGGAGAATGTTACTGTATTAAATCAAAGTGGAAGAAATTCACTGTAACACAAGGCATCCACAATACATTAAGATTTGCAATCAATGTACATTTATTTCTCTTTATAATTTATGAGCATTGTATTTTGCCAGAGTAAATGATCTTTCTGAAGCCATTCTATATGATTGTTCAAACCAATCAGTATCATTAAAAACATAAACATATGACAGTGAACATCCATAAAGGCCTATTTCCTGCAGGTATTGTCCTAGTACGTAGCAGAGCTGTAAAGGTCCACGTTTGTAAAGTAGATGTGGGGTGAATATAAAAGGAGCAATAAATTCAAACCCTACTGTGAAAATTCTCTTCTGAAATTATGGTTTTTGAAATATACTACTAAAAATTCTGCTTATCCATGTTATGTGAACATGTTATCTGTATTGTAAGAACTTCATGAAACAGGACTACTACTACTTTTGTGCACCAGTACACACATCCACATACTCAGTCCTAGGGGAGTGACTATGCTATTAAATGTGTCTATTAAAGACTCAGCGAAGTTTTCTGAGCTTGTTTTTCCATAAGGTGAGATGATATTTTAGTCTACTGCGATTTTACTGGATTGATTCTCTCCAAAAGGACCCATGTCAAAAAAAAAAAAAAAAAAAGTACAAATTGAAGTATTTCATTAAAGTTTTCTCACTGTCTGGATGTATAGTTGTTTTTGATCATTTCATCTAGGAAGTTGAAGCTGGCAATCAACAAATGTATGATCTTGGTTCTGAACAAGAATGGTAAACAAATGGTGCTGCAGGTTGATGCGTGAGTAGAATTATGGAAGTGTAGTAGAGGTCAGACATTAGATACTTTAGTGAAGGTGATTTGTTTTGATACAGATCTTAATACTAGGTTCAATTCTAAGTAGAAAGTGTAAATCTTTTATTTCAAAAACTCTCAGACTTCTTTCCAGCTCAAAAGAAAAAGCTAAGAAACTAAAACCCCTGATATTGTGACACCTTCTGTGACTTCTGAAAAATGTATGTAAAACAGCCAAAGTGAATTAGAAAAAATTGATGCCAACTGGTTGTCCTCACTGATTTGATGGGGAAAAAAGACCTCAGAGGTGCCCTGACTAATAAACTGTACATCTTCACTAATCATGCAAACCTCTCTTGTTATGAAAGATGAAAGATCCTGGCAAAGTTAATAATGGTCTCAGGACCTCACACAGTTTTTATCCAATCTGTAGACTGAGAAGGATGTGTAAGGGTTACACTGACAAAATTATAAGTCATTATGGTACTGAACTTTAGAGTTAAATGATTGGGAAAAGCAGCATAAACTCTCCAAGCCTTTATATCTGTTTCTTTTCTCAAAGAGAGAAGCCAGTGCTGTCTGTTGGACCTGGTTTAAGATTTTATACAAAATCAAATGGCAGAGATGGATGGATGTTTTATTGTTTATTCCTGTTAATTCTTTTCTAAATATTTCAGTGTTATACTTTGACTGGGGCTGGCCTTTTATGCTTAGCAGTATGAGTTACTGAGAACTCTAGAATGGCCTGATGAGACTTTCACCCCTTTTCTGATTACTTAACACTGGGTAAGCTGCCCCTCAATCCAGAGTTACAAGTTTTTATAGTGGGATGTCTTGTGAAATGCTTCAGAGAAGACCACTGTATAATTATCTGAGAAGCGCTTTCCATGTCCTAAGTACAAAAAATGCTCTGATGCTACTATTTCAGGGCAAAACTCTGCAAAGCTAAGCAATTTTGCAGGTCATAGGATAACCCAAGGAAACCAGTGCCTCAAGGCTGATCATGCTGCATATTCTAACTTTCACATTGTATCTGTACTGTATTTGTACTTGTACTTTGTACAAGGCAAAGCAAGAAGCAAATATTAGAAGCTACAGTCAGAATAGTCACTGAGAAGGAAATGGGAAAGGCTCGATGCTAATTAGGACATTGCTTAGAGTGCTGTGCAGCTGGGAACAGCAAACTCAGCAGGCATCCTTGTTTTCAGAGGCTGTGGTAGGCTCATCAGTAATCTTTACATCCACCATCTCCAGCCTTGCTCTCCAGGACATTACATTCAGGACTGTGCCGTCCTGGCCCTGTACACTACAGGACTCTATTCGCTGTTCTTTCTCTCTTCTACCCTTGCCCCCTGCAGCTGTAAGAACGCAGCCTTGCGCCCTTGGGGCAGATAGAATTTTCCTGTATTTGCTAAGAATCCTTGAGTCAGTTCTAAAAGCGGGGTAATTAGTCAGAGCACAGCACCATGTTGACACAGACAGACTGCTGCTGGGAGCGAAAATGAAATCTTTGCATTGCACTACTGATACATGAGCCCTCTTAGAAGTAGGAAGCGTGTCCCTGAGGTGGAGTAGCATTGTGCTGTGCTATTATTCCCTACCAGGCACTGTGCTTGAGCTTTGGGTTAGCACAATTCCAGCCAGAAAACAGTTAAAGTCAATTATCATGAAAACAGCTTTATTCTCTTCTGGATGTGTTTCTCTTCTGGACTCTGTGCAATTCTATGGTTATCTTTGTTATGTTTGATTTTGCCAATAAGGCTTCCTTTAAGCTGACATTAAAGACTAGCTGTACTGCTCCCCACCAAGATAGATGTAAAACCAGCTCATTTGCTAGGCCTGTGTTTCATCTACACACCTGCAAAGCAGGGCAGTAGTCAGTAGCTAAAAAAAAAAATTATGATGGATAGCAGCAATTATAAACCAATAATATACGGGAAACAGAAAAGATTGCAAAGAATTTCCTGCCATATGCATTTAGGAGGCATCTGGACTACATCTGGGAAAGCACACACTCGGGGAACTGCAGCTTGCTGGAGGTGCATGTCTGTGCTATCAAGAATAATGATAAAATGGTGCAATTCATGTTTACTTCTTTGTGCATTAAGGGGAGGGAAGGGATACTCAATATGAAACATTTCTCCAAACAGATGGAGTACAATACAACGTTAATTGACTGAGAAGTAGGGGAGATCACCTTGTGAGCTGTTTGCTCGCTTTATTGCTTAATCATATTCAAGATGATCGATAACTTTCCTTAAAGAGCATGGTGCTGGGATTGCTATTAGCATAAGTGGTGACATGTAAATATGACCAACCTTAACATTTACATTTTGGCTTATTGGCCATAGGGACGAGCTCATGTGTAGGAATGCATTTTGCTAATGAGTCATTAAAAACAGGAGGAATGGAACCCATCTGAAAGGTGTGCCTGCTGATACACAAGAGCAGAGTAATTTCTAAAATAGATTTGGTTGTCTGCTGGGAAAATTGCAGAAGGAAGGAAAATCTGATTTCTTACAGAGTATTTGCTGGTGTGTGGAAAGTTGTGTGTGTTTTCCCCCCACATCCCAGTGAAATGCAAGCTGTTCCTTACTGTTACCGAGATGGTTTTATTAAGGGCTACTGAAAGGTTTGGGTCAACTGGTCTGTTTAGTTTATATGCCCATTCACATAAAGACTGAAACAACTAATAGTTGTCTGGGAAGCTATTATTTAAGAGAAAAAAAAGGAAAAAAAATGCTGAGGATCCTAATCCTACTGAAGTGATTGCAGACTAGCTGCTTTCCACTAATGGACAATGCCATTTTATCCTGACCTACTTGTACTGTCTGTCAAAGAGGAAGCTTGAAATTCACTTGAAGCTAAACAGCCAATAAGATTTTCAAAAACTTCTGTGCATCTGACTTCTGGTTGCCTTGAGGGTCATGATAACATACTTCTCTTAGGGACTTTAAAGTTCTAACCTTCAGCTAATAAACTTGACTTCAAGCTTGTAGTAGGGGGACAATCATGACTTGGCTTGTATCTTTTATAAAGGCCCCAGGCTGTTTCTTTGTTCCATCAAAAGCTTACCTCTTCTGGAGGTTACTGTAAAATACATTACTGTTTGATCTTCCAAGGCTTGCTGTTACCCTCGTATTTCCTTTTGTGTGTATAACCGCGTGACTGATACATGCAAAAAAAGAAAATGCTTGTTTCAAAGCAGATTTGTTTTATTGGAGATGAGCAATAGTATGTACCTGATGGATGTGTGCTATTTGATGGATTATTCCAGAGCTTCAGTCATAGAAACTGCCCCCGCTTTAGACCTTGTGGGGGTCTAAAATCCATGTACGAGACTGAGGGCAAAATTCTGTGTGCTGCAGTTAATCCATAACTGTCAAGCAACAGCAGTAACCACATAGTGCAGGTCAACTGCTGGATCCTTTAATAACTGAGGTGTTACATCAACAGTAATTAAATCAAATCCTTTCTACTTTGCGAGTGTCCACCCTGGAAGGATCTTAGAATAATTATGGACCCAAGAATCATTTTGGAACTGAAATTGGAAGATGTTTTCTACTATAAGAACGATTTGTTTTGACTAGATCTCTCAGGAAAAAAAAATCTTTTACATCTGAAATCTTTCTTTCAGGGTTTAGAAGACTAAGTTACCAGTTTTTTTCTTGCCAAACTAGTCCCTAAACAAAACTGGTTTTTAGTCAAGTGTCAGGCTTGATACTGCTTTTCAACTGTAGCCTGCCTGTTGCAGGTAGTCTTGAAGTTGAAGTGGACCAGTAGACCTGCTTTAATACAAAACTGTATGCTTTGGAGGAAAAGGTAATATGTTTAAAAGCTCTTTTTTTGTTGTTGTTGTTCCTTGTTTTTCTGTCTGTTGTTCCCATTTGGTAGAGTGCAGGATTCTGTAGCCAGTTCCTCTTGAGTGCTTGACTGCACATGGATTTATGCCAGTGGAGCAGGGCCGCGTTCACCTCTCCTGCCTCCACAAAGGGGTAGCTGGGCAAAATTTTTCTTTTCTCACTCTTCTGTTGGGGAGAAAGAGCTTGAAAGCCTGATCAAGTAGCAGAGGTGTTAGAGGTACCTGGAGATTTACATGATGAGCATGGGCTAGTTATTCTAGGTCTGCTCCCTACTGACTTGACACTGTCCATTTCTGGAGACTAATCTTGCAGTTGGTGACTGCAGGTGACACAAGTCTCTCTGGTGCTTTCCAGTTCCCAGACGGCTTTTCTGGTTTTGAGGGACTGGGGGGAGTGAAGTGGCGTCTGGCAGGGACTCTTTTAGGGATGTGGGTCTCTGTGATGGAGAGGTAACGTTCAGTTTTAGGTGCAGCATTAATAAATCAATACAAGCCCAGTGCCTCAGGGAAGAGGACAGAACAACTTCATTTGCAACAGCATTCAATGTGTCTCACTCTTCAAGTTAAATAGCCATTGGGAAGTCCTGAGATCACATAATCTTGGAGTACTTCATGGCCGCGTTCCATAAAACAAAGCAAATCCCAGTAGTGGTTGCCTCGAATATGGGGCTAGTGACAATTTATTACATCTGGTATTAGCCAGGTGGAAAACATGAGCTTTTAATTTTTTGCTCCACTTTTCTATTCGCTTTTTACTCCCATCTGCCTGCTTTTATGCCTTTCTTTCCCATTGATGAGAGCAGTATTGCAGAGGAAGTAGTGTGCTCAGAACTTTGTGCGATTTTTCTCCTGTTCACTGAAGGAAGTACCTGATAATTGCTATTGTGGGGCATTATCTGTTTTTATTAAAAGGTATTTTGCCTAATTTTTCTTAAAATAGGATGCTGTTTAATCTGAAAGATTCTGGCCCTCAGTAATACCACTGTGACTTTTGTTTCGATGGTATTTGTTTTTAAGCATTTTTTCCTTCATAAAATGCTTTATATTTGTGAAGTTTCGAACTAAACTAGTTTAACTAGCTTTAACTAGAGAATAATTTCTGACTAATTGAAGTTTGTTTATTATCATAGTTATAATAAACAGTGTAATTATTTATGTAATTATTTCTCTACAGAACTGGTACTCTTGTGCCATTGTTTCAACATTTTTAGTCTGCTGATAATTTTCCCCTGTGACTGTTCTTTTTTTGTTTGCTTTGAAATGGCTGCATGGAGTACGTGGAGCCTAAATAGGAGTGAGACACAATGAATCCTATTGTACTGAGGGCTTCCACTTATGATGGCAATAACTCATCTTCTCTCTAGGTAGCTTTGCATATCCTGTTGTGCTGATAATTTTAATCAGAAAGCTTTATTTTTTAATAATACTAGTGGTTATTTTTAACAGTGATTCCTCTTGTTTTATGTAATCCTCTGGGCCCTATGGAAGGACTTTATAAATAGAAGTGTTAGAGGGCACGATGTACCCCCTGAGATGTGTGTTAAATATGACCAGCCACCTTCTTCTTTGTGGGCAAGGGGAGCTGGTTGTGTTTGTGGGAGGATCCTTTTTTCCCATAGAATCTGCAGGTGACCCTGCAGGGATTCGGGGTTTTGAACACAGTGAAAAAGATAAAGACAGCAGGGGATATACTGGGGAAAGCACAGGGAGACAGGGAAGGGTGGGCAGAGAACAGGCCTTGTACTCTTCTCTCCTGTAACAAAAAAATTCCCCAGAAATCAGTCTGAGTCAAAGCAGGTAAAACTAAAGGAGGTCTCACCTCCGTCTTTGTTGATGGGCAAATGCATATGAACAAGAAATGTATGGGACAAGTTGTGTTCTCCTGTGGGGCCTCCTAGCTACAAATTCTGCCAAAGGAGCCTTGTGGAGACATCTCCCACTGTGCTTTTCATGACTGCTGGTGCCCTGTGGAACTGTGCAGATGTTCTGGTGAAAAATGGTACAGTTACTGCTATTTCAGCATCTGTCACTTACAGTGCTATTGGGAAAAGGAGGGCTGTGTCTGAATGTTCTTTACCTCCTTTGCTCCCAATTAAGATTTCTGTCCTGTAGGGCAATAGCTAGGAGAAATGGACCTGCTTGCAAGAAGGGAATAGGTGCTCTTGTGTGGTGATCTGTCAAAAGGAAGAGAGGTGTTAAAAATCTAGTGCCCAGGGATGGTGAGATTAAAGGATGTCACAACACAAAGCTGGGAACCTGTTGCTTGGGCAGCATCTCCTGACAGGAGTGGGGAACAGACTGTCAGGCAGCAGAGGTGATGGCAGGAACTGCATATACAGCAGCAAGCTGCGTAGGATTTGCTTCAATTCAGTTACTAAGTCACCTGCTATGACCTAGAAAACAGGGGCAGAGGGGGCATGGAGAAGGATGTGTATGAAATATTTTTTTATTTCATCCATGCCACTTTGAGTTCATAATAATAATAATAAAATTTTAATTTTATTCTAGCGTAATTTAACTTTGGAGTTAAAAATTATTTTCAGTTTCTTTGTGGAGCTTTTCTGTTACAACAAGACTGTCCAACTGCATTCCTTTATAGAAGATCTACAGAGGTTACTGGAAATCTCATCAATTCCTTTCTCCTTCCCCTGCTCAGGATGTGTTGGTGTATACTTAAACAGTTGGCATCAGTCAAATGCAGAGATGTCCTGCAAAATCCTGCCCTCATTTTCAACTATATAATACTAATGACTACAACTGAGGACAGACCTTCCTCTACAGTCTTAACATTTGTTGCCATTAAAGCATTTAATAGGTTTGTTCAAAAGACAAGCCAAGGAGGGAATTCACAGTATGGGCCACTGGTATTCTCGTGTTGCCTTTTTCCAAGGTCACAAATTGTTGTTTGTGGCAGGCCCATAGGCCCTGTGTGTCTCAGGCCACAGGCCAGCATTGTGTCTCACTAAGAACAACTTTCCTGAAATATTTGGTATAAACCTGTTTTTAAATGCATTTTGTATTGATGCCTTCATTCTCCAGGAGGAATTAATGAACATTTTCTTCTCCTCAAGATCATCAGAAGGATTGCAGTAGCCAGGAACATTAAGGCTTAGATTTCTTTGCTGGCTTTATGTCCCATACTCACAAATCTTTCTAATCACTAGACAGAATAAAAACCTTCTGATTCTTTTGTACTAGGGAGATGGACTCTTTACAGGCTTGCTTTCAAGTGAAATAAAACAAAAAGAAAGAAAGAAAGGATGATGATGTTTTGTTATTTCCTTTCAAGACTTTTCTAATTATTTATTTTTATTTTTATATTTTCTTTTTTTTTTTTTGACTGCATTTTGGTGTCTTTCAGCTGTTGACCAGATACAAGAGCAGGTGTAATTGATTAGTGAATCTTCTCCTGGTGTCTGAGTTCACTCTATGTACATCCCATATATTGCTATATGCAAGACTTGGCATATAATAAGTGGTACTGCTATCACATGGGCTGAAAAACTGGAAATTACTCATGGAGGATCTCACATGTAAAGTAGTTCTTCTTGTATTAATATCCATATCTTGCTGGCTAGAAAGGAGATGAAATATGTAGTTTGATCTAAGAGTGAGACTTAAGGATGATGTATGTAATTATTGTTGTTTAAATAAGCTCTAAAAAAGAACTGAGACTCTTCCGTAAGTGAATTTCTTTCCTTTCCCTCTTCAGTCTTGGGGGATTAGCTCCCAAAGGGCAAGATTCAGAGACACTAAATGTGAGACCACTGGAACAAAGGAGCGCAAATGCAAGACAGTCTCTTCTCTTGACCTGTGAAAAGGTATCTTCAAACGATACAGCACTGACTTGTACTTTAAGCAAACAACAAAAGCATGTCAGACAGGACACTGGCAAGAAAGTTTTTAGCCCAAAACTAGATGTGGAAACGGATGTGCAAATGAAATAGAAGTATGGGAGGTGGTAGGAAGGCCTAACTGTAGCCATGGATACACTGCTTTTGCTATCTAAGACAAAAAGAAAAGAATATGAAAGCCAAAATCTGATTACCTTTCATAAGTGTTATTAGCTGATCTGCAGATGACAGTATAACTTTAGGAGACACAGTGGCTGGGACTACCTCTCCCTGTGTTTTCACATTTTATATTGTTTTCACATTTTATATTGGTTTGAAGTTTATTTATTTATTAATTATCGTGAGCTGTATGTGGCTTATAGGCATTTTTTTACATTGTACAGAGGATTTCTATTTGCTCTACTGCTTGAGCATGCTGTAATTTTCTGGTGATACTTCCTTTGCAATGTTGAGTTCCTTGTCATTTTCCTCTATCACCCAGAAATGGCTTAGCCTTTGGATTCTATGTTGTCAGCCACAAAAAAAGTCAAAAGGAAAGAAGAGCAATCTTGCTCCATAATCATTGGGGCACTCAGCTCTGTGTGCATAGGAAGAACAGGCCAAACGGAGACTAAGGCTGGGTACCCACCACTGGGTAACCACTTGGATGAAACTGCGCAAGGGAAAAGCTGAGGGCAGTCGGCAGCCGTGCTTACTGCAGGAAGGGTGTCAGGTGAAGAAAAGCCAAGTGTGCAGATGGGCACATCCCCCACAAATGCTTCAGGTGGTCTATCTCATTTTAGTTTTTCTCTTTCTTTCTTTTAAGACACCCCCCACCCAATTCATTCTCAGAGCATAAAAAAAAGGCAATAAAAAGTAAACCTTCCATATTCTTCAGTCATTAAGTTACCATGGCCTGTCACAAAAAGCTGGTAGAATTTGAACAGTCCAAGTGACATGAAAAATTGTGAAATGTTTAATATGTTGTTTAAAAGGGTGGAGAAGTGGTGGAACAGTATTTAAGAAGATTTAATATGTTACTTTTAAAAAATACATCTTTGAAGGATCCAAAAGAGGAAAAAAGTGGTGGTTTTTTTGTTGTTTGATTTTTGTTATTAAAAGCTCATTCCATGTATTTTCAGCCATCTTCCCACCCATGAAATAGAATTACACTGTTGTTAAAATATATCCCTGGAGCACAAGGAATGGGAATAGACAGGCAACTTATTTTTGGTTTTGCTCAGTTTGATGACTTCAAGCAAATCACATTTCCTTCTCTCTGTTCTAGGCTTTAATTTTTCTCCTCCCTCTCCACCCCCCTCTCCCTCTCCTTCTTCCCTCCCTGTTTAAGTTATGCAGGGGCTGTTTCACCTGATGTTTATAGGTGTTAGTATATTGAGTAACAGAATGGCTTTCTGATTAGGTTTGGGATCTCTAGATGCACTTTAATTCCAGTAATGACATCCCAGTCGCATTGATTTTTTTTTCCCCCAAGTCAGTATTAGGAGGTTCTTAAGGCCTTTTATTACCTGATCTTCCATAAAAGATTACTGTCAGACTAGGCACAGTTGAATTTTATTCTCTATCAGATTTCAGCCCTAGCAATAAGATATGCATACTGTATACTCTAGTTTTTCCAAATAAAAAGCTAAATTCCAAAGTTAAAATAGGTATTTTGTTACAATTTAATTTCACAAAAGTTTAAAGCATCAAAACCTGTCACAGCAGTGATTTTTTCCATCTTTTGGTTAGCTCTGCCTTTAACTGCGGTGGTGCTACAAATGCAAACCTGTGTAGTGATAACTGAGCTGCAGTGTCTATCTAGGAATTATCAAATAAATCTTTCATCGTAAGTGGAAGATTGTTTGGTGTTCTCACAGGCATAGCTTGTTTCTTGGTGATTTCCCAGTTCCAGGTGCAGTGCTGTGTTACAGGCTGGCCGAGGACAGAGTCCTTTCTGGTAGATGCAAGCCTCCAGGTGCTTTTTAAGCAGAAGGTGCTTCTCACCTACATTTGTCCTGCTGCAGCTCTCTTTCAGGTGCTAATTTCTACTCATGTTTTGCCCAATTATTACTTTTTAGATATTGCAGATGTGATTCACCCTCCTGCCACTGCTCCTTGTTGGACAAGTGGCTAGGTCAAAACAATCCAGTGCTACAACTAGGCTGGTAGGAAGCCTTGATTGCTGTGTAGGATGGAGGACAATGGAAATCCACCATCCTTCTAGAAATGGCAACCCATCATTAAAGGAAAAGAGTACAGAGCAAACCTGTTCCCTTTCAGTACCTCATAGCAGCATTGCTATACCAGCACACCACATGAGTGTTCTCAGATACAACACATTTCTCATTCCTATTGCTATTCTCAACACCATCCCCTCCATTCTGCAGGAATATTTTCCTGGTGTGGGTTTTCTGTGGCTTTATTTTTTTTTTTCTTTAGGAAGGGGCCATTTCTGCTGAGTTGTGTGACATGCTGTGAGAAGCCCTGCCCTAACCTAAAGAGTACAGTAACTCCAGTAAGCAAACCTAGCAATGTTTTCAGGTTAGGAAGGATGTATGATACACTGTTATACTACATTTTCTGAAAGCTGCTACTATTAGATCTTCTATGGTATTGATTTGCTATAGTATCTCATTTTAAATTGATGAACAAAAGTAATGCTGTCCATGAAAGCCTGGCCTTCTTGAAGTCAGGGAAAAAGCCCTGTGGAATCAGCCATTCACCTTATTTTTTATTTGGAATGTTATTGGAATGGGCGTTCAGAAAACATGTATTTTGCCATCCTGTTTTGTATGGTCGGTGTTGCAGTCCCGACAGTCCTATTTGCTGGTATGAGAAGGAGCCCTTTTGAGAACTGGGTTGGGTTCCCTGGCCTCAGCGTGATGATACCAGCCACACCTTCCGGCAGCGCAGCCAGCGGAGCAGGCTGGAGCTGTTAGGCATTTTTAAAAGAATGTGTAAACAGAACCAGCGGGTAGCTCTGCAGTGCTTTTTGTGGTCTGTCATGAAGTCATAAAGAGCTCTACTGCTTTGCCCTGACCCCGCAAAATCTCAGAGCCTGGGCCAAGAAGCTGTCCAAAGCTTTGGTTAATGTGGTAACATAAGGGTTTAAAACAAAACAAAGCTAAAGATATGATCAGTGGAGAATGTACAGAGTGGAGAGTGGCTTGCAAGTGATGAGATCAAAAAGGGCCTGGTGTCCCTCTCTTCTTTTTAAAAAAAACTTTTTTAGCAAATAACATACCCTTCAAACAGGTGTTGCTGTGCAGCAAACACGAGAAATGTCATGATTTTATAACTTTAAAACTACTTCTTTCTTCAAAAGCTCTACTAAAATTATTTATGTTGGCTTCTGAAATATACACTGAAGCAGAATTGCACTGTTCTGTTTTCTTTTGAGGCTCTGGTTTTGATTGTTTCCCTAAAGCCAAAATGTATAGTGGAAAAGCTGCCTGTTGATACGCTGTTTGGTTTAGCCTAAACTTTTGTCAATTTCCCTGCATGGAGAGGCCTCAGTGCAGGGCTCTCTCTGTTCATTGTTCTTGCAGATTGCTGATTGAATTGCTTCCTGAGCTCCTTTAACTTGGGTCTGTCGCTTCAGAAGGCATTGCCCTGAAGCAGCAGTTGCAAGCTCAAACATTTTTCAAAATGCATTTGAATATGAAGGTGGTTCAGGTAGCCACCTATCTCGCTGTTCTCTGGGCCATCTGAGACTGTGTAGATTGTTTTAGGAGAAGCCTCTGCTGTGTGGTTCAACTACTGTGTACACCAAAGTCTGCTTCCCACAGTTTGAGTTCTGCTGTGCTTTTCTTGGTTTTGCTGTAAAGTCAACGGGTGTTTGCTCTGTTGCTAAGATTTTCTTTCAAACACAGAAAAAGAAAAAGAAATAGAAAAAAAATGTGGACATCTGCAAGCTTTATATGATTTTTTTTTTCCCCCATATGTAAGGCCACTCCAGCAGAGCTGGTTGTTTTGTTTGTTAAGAAACATATGGTTTCACCACAATCATCTGTTATGCCATGCTTTTAGTAAGTAGGTCTGGTATGAGCACTCATGCTGTTTACTTCTGCCCGCTCCCAGACATGCTCCATCTCAACCAGCGGATCATTTTTTGGTGTCTGCTTGCTAAGATTCAAATTGTTTTTGTAGATTAGACATTAGAGAGCAATCAAGCCCATGTGGAGCACTGAAGCTGATTCTAGTTAGGAATCCCTTTCTGGAGGCCTTTGCAAGCAATGCTGCTGGAATAGCTCGTGACAGGCTGTCTTTCCAGCATTGGAAGGAGGGAGAGCCCAGAAGCTGTAACGCGTGGGTGAGGCAGAAGGGATGAGTGCTCAATGTTTAAGGTTCCTGAAATGTTCAGTTGGGTTTTGTTGCTGTAAGGCAAAATCTGCCGCTACATGGAAGTCCTTGATTTGAAGAATCAGTATTTTGATCTGCAAAATATTATTTTGCTATTCATTTCCCACCTAATTGTCTTCTCCTTTTGCACTGCTATGGTAATACATCGAAATACCTGCATCACACTGGACTAATGCAATCCTAGCGGAACTACAGGCTCAGTTCCATTGTGCTTTTGCACTGGATTTAAAATACTGTAAATCCTTTGTTATATCAAATCCTCCCGTGTTGCTCCTTATTTGGATTCCTAGATAGAGTTCACACAATTTTGCATAATTGGCTGCCTGGAACGAAGCACAGCCAGGAGACACACCGAGAGCACAATATTGTGAAGTGTTTCATAGCACTGCTTGAGGGCGGGAGCAGGTGTTGAGTGTGATCTCCTACATCAGTCTGATATGCAGGTGACTTCACTCACCTTGGCTGGATCGTGCTGATACACATTCCCACTGCAAGCGATCAGAATGAAGCTGGAGTCGTCTGTGCCTCTCAGTGGGAGACTGCCAGGATCTCCTCAGGTGGCAATGACTTCATGTGCTGTGTCAGCAGCTCGGACACTTCCCAGACTCTGGTCTTGTGCACGTGTCAGGTGATGCAGAGTTTTCCAGCCAGTTATGGGATTGAAATATACAGAGCTTTTGTTGTTATTTTGTCTATTTATTTTTATTTTTTTATTTGTTTTGAATCTGCCAGAGGCAAGGCCCCAGATCTGAAGTGGAGAGTGTCCAGGAATTGCCTGGGCAGTAAAGGATTGATTCTGAAATCACCGAAGAGGGTTTTCTCTAGAGGCATGATATCACCAGTCAGCTGGTCAGCAGTGCCTTATATCTACAGGTTTTCCCCATCATAAATATATTATGATTAGCAGTGAACTTCCTTTAATCCCCAGCCATGTCAGACATATTAATTTCTGATATCTGTATGTGCCTCAATTTGTGTCACACTGGCCTGAAATCAGCCTGGGATGCTTCTCACAGGACATCATCTGCTAAGAACACCTGACTCAGAAGAGTTTTCCGTGCTCTGTGCTACTTGTCAGTAGGCTGGATTTGAAGAAGTGAATGTTGACTTTCAGGGGGTATTTTGCTGCTGCTCATAATGATGACAGTGGTAAGAAAAAACCTCAGAAGTTGCAGCTGAATTTGTAAGCCTATGTAATCATAGTATTCCGGTCCCAACCAAATTACTCAATATTTTCCAACTTGCTTGAAATAGTTATAATATAAGGAAATAAAGGGCAATAAAAATACAAAGTATGCAACAGAAATTATGTAATGTACGCTAGTGCCCTTAAGCATAGGCTCCATATATTTTGACTTCTAGATTAGAATACTGAAAGAGTGAAAATATATCGTGATTTTTAGGAATTGGCAGAAATGTAATATTTATAGCAAATTTCAGCTGACATTACATGACGTTCATTTTTGGAGAACACATAAGACAAATATTATTCCTCTCTCACTGTCTTCCCATGTTTTGTTCTCTCCTGCTTTCATTTTTTCTTTTTCCAGTTCTAGATTGAGAGTTTGGTAGATTCTGGCCAGAATTTGGGAATGAATCGTAGTACTTAAGCTTAAATTCCAGTTTCTGATATAGTACTATCAGACAATTAAAAATAAAAATAAATACTTAAAGGGGCAGGGCAAGGTTTTTGGCACCGCCACATCTGCTGAAAGTGAAGAGAGAGCAGTAAGATAAATATATCCTTTTTCTACCTGATAAGAGAATTCTAGCAGAGGATAGACTTTTCCACATTTATTGATTTTTTGTGTAGAAAATTTGATTAGAACTTTGCATATATCCCAAATCTTTTTCTGCTAGATGAAAGGTGCTTGCAGATTTGTTTTTCCTGTCAAGATGCCTTTCTTCTTTGTTTATTTGATAGTTTTTCCCTGGTCCAACTGAATTATGAGGGATTCTTCTCAGTGAATTCAGTAAAAATAAGGTTTCCTGTGAGTTCCATAAATGTGAAGAAATAAACGGCTCTTTTGCATTTTTTTCTCCCAAGAACACTAATCCTCTCTCTCCTAATTCCAGATGTTTTTGATATAATTTTATGAAATTAATATTATTTAGATTCTTTTTTTGTCAAAGTGTAAACTGGCCAGTAAGTTCAGCACTTACTATTGGAGAGCCAGGTAAACAGGTAGATCTAGAATAGGATCACAGAAACCTTATTTCTTGAGGAAATCAGGCTGAGAATCATTTGTGCTTTGAATGAAACCAAACTGTTCGATGAAGGAAAATGTGCAGAGAGATCTGCTTTGGATGTCATTATGAAGGAATGTGTCAGGTAGAGGCAGAAATACATAATCTGAAAATGGAAAAGAGACCCATACCTTACTGAATGCAGCTAGCGGTTCCACAAAGGCAGCAATTTTTTCTCATGTTTGTATGTTGTATTGTTACAAAGAGCACAATTATATGGAAGGTGATTTGAAATTAAACTTGTTTTTCTGAGTTGCCTGCAAGGGAGGCACAACTGCAGGGCACTTTTCTCCAGGGTAAATGGATGATTGCTTCTTGGGTTGGTTTATGTTTTTGCAGGGTACTGAGCTGTGGCAATCAGACTCAGTTTAAGGATATTATGTTTCTGGAAGTAGCTTAGAAGCATGTTTTCAAACACTTCCATAATTTTACCAGTGTTCATCCTGTCTATTAGGCTTGGGGAAGTTTTTATATATACATATATGTGTATATAAAAACCTTTTTATGCCATTCATAGCAAATGAAAATCTAATATTGTTTTAAAAACCTTTCATGGCAGAAAACACCTTCAAGTGAATTAATTTTATCAGTGAGTACAAGCTCACTGCAGACACCAAAGACATTACACTAACATGGCAATACAGCTACAAAATGTTCAAATATTTTGGTTGAAGAGGACCGTTTATTTCCCCTATCATCCAAACAAATGGTAATAAAGTAAGACTGAAGTGATCCCTTTGCATTTGTGTGTGTGTTTTCAACACTGTGTGGTATGTTTCTGAAATTCCCACACAAACAGCCAAATGAAATTGTTAATGTTGGCCAAGCCTGTGCGTCTTCTGTGCAAGTTGATTCAATTCTAGGAGGTCGAAAATGTGATTTTTTTTGGTATGGTTTTCTCTCTCTTTTTTTTTTTTTTTTCTATGGTAGTTTCTAAGATCCTTTGTGTTATTTCTGAGGTTTGTTTGTTTAAGAAAGGTTTCTGCAATGGTAACAGAAACTCTGCCAATTTCACTGCGTTAGTATTTGCTTTAAGCTGCATGCTGACCATGCTGTCTGTGAGTGATGTTCTTACTCCTAGGGTTTTAATTCTAATCTAATCCTAACACATGCCTAAACAGCGCTTCTTTGGGTAATATCTGCTCCCTGCTTTCTCCCACCTGATTCTCTTTTGCTTGCATCTTAATTTTCAATTAACTATTTTTTTAGAGGATAAAGCCCTGGACTAAAGCCAGCTTAAAGCCATTGCAAGTCTTTTCATTGACTGCAGTGGGCTTTGGACCAGACTTTAAATGTGTTAAGAAACATTTATTAGTAGGTTGTATTTATAGTACAGCCATCCAACACAATAAAAATCTAACAAGAAAAAAAAAAAAAGCCTCCTATTCCAGATGAGACCAAAGTCTGCATTACTAACCAAAGGGAAACTCAGTTGGTTCCAGCAGATACTTCTGCTTTTGTGGTATATTCTTGTGAACAGGAGCAGCTTTTCTCGTTGACATCAGCAGAGTGTGGTAAATATCAAAATGTTATATTGGTGGTTTAATTGCCTTGGCACAACAGAACCTTTATCCACAAGCGCCCATCACAGGAATGTACCTATTGAGAGGAGGCACTTGTGCCTGCATCAAACCATTTGCTATAATACGTTGGTGGGTAACACTTAAATTACTACCTGTCACATGATGAAACCTGTTAAACTGCTTGTAAATCAAATAGTAAATTACAATAATAGGTTTAGCTGTTTAGGAAAAATATACATTAATCTGCAACATGATGGAACCTTTTATTTGTAGGTTTTATGAAAGAACAAATGTATAAGCACTAAAGATTTTAAAGAAATCACGGTGGTGACTAGCTTTTCTGGTGTCTCCAGCTGTTTGAGCAGAAGCATGTTGTTTTGCCACCGCCTCACTAGATGGCAGGACAAGATCACCCTGCTCAGATAGGTAGTAACGGAATACAGTAATTTCCAGGGAGTGAAACAAAACCTGGAGTTACAGTGAAATTAAACAATTTGGGATAGGAAGAATAAGAAAGTGAAAGAGAGACAGAAATTTTATTTCCTCTTGATTAAAAAAAATAATAATAGAATTAACAAATTTAGATTCTTAAACTGCCATTCCAAGAAGTACAATACAGTAATGGCTAAATTGCAGATGCCAGAGTGTGGAAAAGTGGAGTCTTTATTTCCAAGAGACAATGGAGCACATTATAAAGCAAATAACTTGACAGTAATTTCTCCTTGTCTGTTTTCAGTGAAGACCCTTATGTTTGAATAAAAACTTTCTTCTTTGTCTCTAGCAGCTTTTTTTTTTTCTTCTTCTCCAGATAACTCACTGTATTCATAACCTTAAAGCGCTGTCGCAAGAAAATAGTTCATGAGAAAGAGAGATGGAAATGGCCCTTGGGGCCATATTTTCATCTCAGCAACACTGGTGTTAATCCAAAGTAAGTGCAAGCAGAATCTACCCTATTATGTAATACACTTCATTCCCTTGTCAATAGAGGATCATTTCCTGTAGTGAATTTTCTAGCTGTTTCTCTAGCATAGCTTTACATGTCACTAAACAACTAGCTTTCTGGTGCTTCCTCTAGAAGCCTAGACTCCAGACAAAGAAAGTGTCTGTGACATTTGTGACTCTAGGACCAAGTACTAGCAAAACATGCTTTCTGCAAAATATGTTTTTTCCCTTCGGTCTGTGTACATAGCACTGCAACTGTAACCCACTATTCACCTTGATATCAGAATTGCTGAGAGGAGCACAACTGTCTAAACAGCAAACAACTTAATTGTGTTAGGGCTGCAAAACGTACCAGTGCGCATACCTCTGACTCAAATCATGGTATTAGACTGGGAGTGTCTTTTTGAAATTGAAAAATTAACCACTTCATGAGATTTCCACAGAAATCCTGAATAAGTTTTATTCTGTACTTATTGTGACAAAGCTGTGATCTGCTGCAGTCCAGTCTGATCCCAGATAAGACAGGTAGGTAGAAAAGATGGATTTTCTCTCATAAAGTCTTAAAATAGTACAGCTGAGATAGAAGAGACCAGTTGTACACAGCTATGAAGCTATACCTGTCAAACTGCTTTTATGTACTGTGAAATTCTTGGGCCAATAACCTACATTCAGCAGCTTTTGTGTCCCAGGAGCATCTATGTGTAAGGTAGAATTTGTGAAGCTGCATAAGAGATTTGAGTTCTTGATTCCCACAAACATGAAAGATAAGTCAGGTGTTACCATTCTTTACTAAATACTTCAAAAAATTGTCTTTAATGATGAGTTTCACCCTATTTTTGAATGCTTCTATTCTAGTCATGTGATATTTATAATTCAGAGTTATCTATTTTTACAAGTAAATAATATAGGAAGAAAGGAAAAAAATCCTAATTTCCAAGTAGATTTTATCTGCATATAGCTATAGAATATTGTTTTGTTTATGAAAATCTCCTTTGTCTTCATACACCAATACTATCACATAATATACAGGGGAAAAGCAGGAGATTTGCATATAAATTGCTGTTTTTCATAATATACTCAATTATTCTGGGCCATATGTAGACTGAGATTTAGACTGTAGGTAGGAAAGCAAGTGCTTCAAAGACAAAAATTCTACGTTCTGAAAAGACAATGTGATTTTAAAATAATAATAAAACTAAATAATGTTGGAGACATTTTCCTAAAAAACTGTCTTGTACCTGTTCTTGTAGTTAAAGCTGTTTTGTGTGAATCCCTACAAGACCAAGCTACACACAGGATTATAGGCTCAGGAACATAGCTGCAGTCTCCCACTGTCTAAAATAGGCTTTTCCATCCTAGTAATTCATGGGTATACTCAGTTTGCATTAGCAAATAATTGCATTCAGTATATGTCCTTAATATCTTGCAGACCTGCTAATTTAGGAGAGGTAGCCTTGTAAAGGGTGCAGATCTGTTTTCTATGTTGTAAACACTGAATGAAGAACTTTTTATTAAACTAAATATGGGAAAACTCAGATTTTTTTTATCACGTTAGGAATACGTGAATGGCATTCTGGAGTAAAGACAAACTATTTATGACATCTCCCCCCAGCTCACAAAGCAAATTGGATTCTGAACTACCCGTGTGTGCTGAGCAGCAAACATGAGTAATATCTCATGTGTGACTGCACAAAGATGGCCAAGAAGATTGTCATAGCAGGAAAATCCTCAATATTTATGGATAGCCACAGCTATAGTTTTTGTTTGGCTATCAAATGCATGTAGAAAATGCTATAGACTTCATAAAGACCCCCAGAGCAATCGTTTTGTGAGCTAAACAATCTTTTTTTTTTAGTCATTTGAAGCAATTTGATGAGGGAATGGCAGTCCATCAAAGACTGCCATGGAGGTAGCAAGGGATTTGTAATCTTCCTGGGAATCTGGTGTTGCACTGGGTGCACTGTGTGTGGGGTGGTTGGACTTTGCATGCCTGCTCTCCTGCTAAGTAAATAATGTAAAATTTGTGGAGGGGTTGAAGCAGAAAAGAAAAAATAGAACATCTCTGAAGTGAAAACTTTGCAATTCCCACTTGAACTTCAAATACCAAGATTTCCTTAACACACAGGCTTAATGGCCCAAGAAATGTGTGTCTCGTTGGAAGGAAAAGAGAGTTTCTCATCTACATGTATTTTATATTTAGTTATAGTCAAATGGTTAAGGGGAAGTCAGAGTTCAGAATATTGACCTTGGATGAATAGTTATTATTTCTGAATCAACAGTTGCTTCTATTTCTCTTGTGTACATGGATCTGAAAACTGTTTTGGTAACTTCATCTTTGATAGGAGAGCATACTGTATCATTTCTAATATAAAATAATACTTAATATACCCTTGCTTTAATTCATGAATAATTATATAGTGTACTGTCATCCTTTTTTGTCGTCTTGTTTTTGATGTTGTTTCTGGATACATATACACCTCAGAATGAGATATATTAATGTTAATATTTGGCATGTTTCAGCTAGTTATTCCATTTATTTAGAAATGTAGCTTCAAGGGCAGTGGGCAATTTTAACAGAGTTATTAGACAACGGTCAGAAGTACTAAAAATATCTCCAGTGCTGTGATGGGAACAATTTTGCTGTCCAATAATTCACAGGAGCTATAGAATCATATAGGAGAAACTATATGAAGTATTTGTTACAAAATGCACCATTATGTAAGACCGTGTGTTAAATTACATTGGCGTTTGGAAGTAGTTTTTTTTTTTGATAGCAGTTCTGAAGATAACTGAATAAAACCTGTGAAAAGTTAGTAGGAGGTTGTCTTGTAACTACAAAAAAAAAAAAAGGTAAAAGAATTTAAATTATATTTCTTTGGAAATTTCTAATCTGATCAATTATCTATTTTCATTTGATGAATTAGTTGTTTTATGATAATGAAATAACAAACCAGAAACCCAGTTAACAGCCACTATTTTTACTGCTACGTGGATTTTAGTATGCTTTGAAAATCAGTTCAGAACTAAAATTTTAATGTTTTTGTCTTTCTTCTCTAAGTTCCATCTGCTGCCATATCTGGCAGTGTCTTTGTTTGAATGGTGGGACTAATCCGGTTCCAATTCTGCCCTATCTGGGACCAGTCTCAAGATCTATGGGAATGTAATTGCCTTTGAAACAACTTTTGCATGCCTTTTCTGTATTTGCTTTAAATTAGCTAGCCAATTCAAAGATTTTGTGATAGACAGACAGCACAATCACACAAGTCCTATATTGGTAAGAAGTCAGACTCAAAAAAAGCTAGCAAACTGACTCATAACAGTTTAAGGACATAACAAATAACAACAATGACAAAACAGCTTTAAAGGCTTTAAAGTTAGTTGTTTTAAAATCTTAATCCATTTCGCTTGTTCTATTTATCCAGCTTTTTTCCTAACAGAACTTCCGTGTAGCTTGCCCTGGAGACTAATAAAATGTTCTCTCTCCTGGGATGTATTTGGCAACATGATTTAGCAGGAACACAAAATATCTGGCTCCAACTCTCCCTCTGCTATGAGAGAGTCCCTTTACCTCATTTTCTCCACTTGTAAAGTGGTGACAATGGTTTTGACCTCCCTTGTAAATATTTTATATGTGAGTAGTCCTCCATAAGAATCAAATATTACTGTATTGTTCCTAGAGAAGACTCTGGAGCTCCATCCAACAGTAGCTATTGTTTTTGAGTTGTTGAGGGACATGTTGTATGACGATGGGCACTGAAGCTCCTTCTAAATGTCTATGCATGATTTTGTGATTTGATGGGGGGGAAAAAATGTAGCTGGCAACTGAGAGCAAATCTGATAATGCAAACAGCTGGCAAGCTGGGGTTGGTGGGGTCAGATTCTCTTGTTTTATCTGGTTAAGGTATTAATTGCCTTATTTTTTCAGTCTTAAAGTTCCAGAAAACCACAATCCACAGGTGTGATGCCCAAGAGCTCATAAAAAAGAAAGAATACAACTGCTGAAATGGCTTTCTTCGTCATCTTATACATTGCATTTGCTCACATTTTGGTGATTGGTTTCCTGTTTCCCCACCAGGGAAACTTCACAGCTTAGGACTCCCTTAGACACACTGGCCTCCAGGTGGGGAAAGAAGTAGGACACTGACTATTTCCATCTTTTCTACCCTTCAGTAATTTCTGATACCGTTTTTGTTCACTCTCTAGGAGGTCACACGGTTGGAAAGAGAGAAGGGGAGTTTGCTTCACAGCTCTGTTTAGACCTCAGCCTGGGTAGTAGAAATAGCATTCCTCACAGTTGCGGGATAATGTAACATCATAAATAGAGCTATCAAGATTGTCAGGCAGCCTTTGTGGTTGTCAGAGCAGTGATGTTAAAAGAAAGGTTTTTTTTTTTTTTCCTTTTTTTTTTTTCTCCCTCTCCTAAATAGCTTCCCTCAAACTGTCAGGAGAGCACCTGGTGAAATGAAGCCTTGCTTTTGCTGTGTAGCTTTTGTTCTCAGAGATTGTTTAAGTAATAAATATGATGAAATAATTACATAGAAAAATAACAACTTCATTTCCATCAGAACACTAAGGGGAGGTTGTGATTCTTCAAAATGTCTTGAATACTTGAGGAAATAATTACAGCTGGGCTACAGCTGAAATATTCTATGCAGCATCCCAGTGTCTGTGGGTAGTAGAGGCTGCATACTACCTGAAAAAGCAAGGAGGGTAAGGGTTTGATGCTTACACTAATTCCTCTGGATATGGCTGATAAAGAATCACCTCTCATCTCTTTAGCATTCAGTGGCACAACTGCTGGATGAAAAAGAAACAAACACTTGGAACTGCAAGGAGAGGCAAAAAGGGCCAGTTTTTCTGTTGAAGAAAATCAGGGTGGTTTTACAAGGAATTCACTGGAACTTAGAATGATTTATGCCTGCTGAGGACCTGGCCTTAAGGAAGCAGCTGGAACAAAAGTTAGCTCTTAAGGGGCCTGTGAGGTCTCTCTGGAATCTCTGCAAAACCTACCAGTGGGTTTCTGGCTCCAGGGGTCTGCCCACATTTGTGTGTAATTTATCATTAAATAGATCATTCGGTTTTCTACAAATGTGATGGAAGGAGGGCTGTAAGACTCTTCATCATTTGCTGTGGACTTTAGTGTTAAGTGCCCAGTCCTAACTGCAGAGATATTTGTTTTCAGTTCTCCCCATGGGAGGTGGTTTTGGCTAAAGAAACAGCAAAGGTAGAAACAAGGTTCTTAATATGATCACTAATTGCAGTTATTTTGTGCTTTATTATCTCTACCACATGTTTTACATTTCAAGAGCATGACTCACCTTTCCACCTTTTGAATCATCTCCTTCATGGTGGCCCCAGGATGTCATGTGAGCAGAAAGCTGTCATGGTGAGTGGGAAATTCAAGACTGATGTTAGAGCTTCTGTAATACCTCTGGACTAAAGGCACAGAAAATATTGTGATGTGTCTGTGTTTTTTTTGTAATGCAGTCACCTGCTGGTAAAGCAGATTTCTCTACAGTGCAGTTGCCAGCTGGTAAAGTAGGTTCTCAATACTAGGTACCTCTTTGCCTTCTTCCCCTTCTATATATACCGAGAGGAGGGGAAAAGGGTGTAGTTTTGTGGCTGGAGCTTCTGCCTGTAGGATTGTGGAAGCCCTCTTAGCATGACCTGCTGATCTTAGGTAAAGTTTGGTGTGACCCAAAGAGTTTGTATTATGTCAGAAGCAAGAGAAATCTCAACTTTTTTAAAACAAACAAAACAAAACAACAAAAAAAAACAGTATTAAGGAGTATTCCTCTTTTTTTTTTTTTTTTTAACTGGACTGACTCAGCAGTGAAGCCCTCTGGAAGTATGCTTTGGGTGACTTGGAGTAGCTTTCTTGTTCCCTAACAACTATTTTTTCTCAATACCCTAAAGACTAAGAACATTTGTGGATATTGCATGCCATAGAGTGTTGCTGTTGGCATAAGACAGAGCAGGGGAGTAAATCTGGTTTATAGCATAAAATCTTGCAGCAAAGGACATATAAGTAAAGTAGATCTCATTACTGTCACAGAAGAAGTCTCTGCAAAATTTGTGGTGGAAAAGGTCTTGTTAGGCAAATATGTATTGCTTATTACAGTAGGGTAAGACAATGAATGTTTATGAATGTTTTCTTGCTGGAGAGTGAGGTATGATATTTTTGTGTGCTTCTGGAAGAACGTTCTCATTTTTTGAGTTCCAGATAGTTTGTGTGGCTAACAGAGGAGAGACAGTTCTGCTCTCTTACAAGTCAGCTATGAAAAAGACTTGAACAGCTCATATTCTCAGGGCTCAAATATACCTTATAAACCAGGCAGTAGCCTCTAAGGAGGGTAGTAGCCAACAAACTGATGCGTTACAAGATAGGTAAAGCCTTGCACTTTAGACAGCTAATGTGGAGCCCAAATGTTGTTTCTGTATTCATATTTTTTTTTGTTAAAAAAAAAAAGACTTGTTTGCTGTCCCATTCCACAAAGTCAGTCCTTCTTTTCTTGAAAACTTGTAGCTAGTACAGCTAAGTATTAGAGACTCGTGGAGTTAGTATCATTGCTGGAGACTAATGCAAAGATGTCAGCAATAACAGACTGGTTCATGATATGATGCCTAGGACAAACACGAAGACCATTGGAATGTGCAGCAAGTCTATTGACAGAGAAGCAGCATCTTGTATTCCAAACCCCTGTTTTTTTCCTTTTCTCCCTCTCCCCTGTGGCTGCATGCAACATCTACTGATTCTTTAAGCACCACAGGGGAAATGATGAACTGTGGGTATAGAATTCACATTGGATTTATGCTGGGTAATGGAATAGGAGAATGGTAGTGCTGTGAAGAATAAGACATCGGGGTGAAAACAGGGAGATCAAAAGGGATTGGTGGTCTTTTGAGGATACACAGAAGGTGTGTTCTCTAATCTTTAAGTTACCTCAGTTTTTTTTAGGTACTGTTTTCTCATAGAGAGGACAACTGTTTCAGCTGTGGAAGGCAAAGTAGGGGGCTGAGTGCTGAATTAGCAAATTGGTGTCTGGTCAGTAGGCTGGGTCTGGTCTAGTCAGCAGATTCCAAGTTAATAAGGTAAATATGCACATGTTCTTTTCCTGCTATGGTTATCTGTAACAGAGGGAATCAGTTCCTGTCACCCACTTGCAATTGCATTCCAAATGTTTTGTAAAGTATGTAATTTTTTACCTTTTTTTTTAAAAAATGTGTTGTGATTGAAACTGCAAAGATACTTGCAAAATTACGATATTTTTCTTTCTGTGTAGAAAACTAGAAACACTTGAAACGTTTCACAACTTGAGTCACTTTGTAACAACTCCGTATTCGTTTCTTGTAGTTTTTGCTGAGCTTGTCAAACATAAAGAAATATTTAAAACCTTAATGGTGAAGCAGCTGGAAATTGCTAGGCAGCAGAGTAGTTTCAAACATACAGTGTCACATCACTCTAATGACTTTCTTATCTGAAATCTCTTTTGAGAGTTCACCAAACCAATTTTTGAGTTCCAAATGCAAATTAAAATTTGGCAAAGCCATCTTATTTTTCTGCAATTCCAAAGAATACTTATTTCTGTTTGTTTCATGTTGGTAGTACGTATAATCCGTGAATGTGTTACTGGGTATTCCTCCCCCCCAGTTTTTCCACTAAAATGATGAAATAAGTGTCTCTCCTTTTGATAGTTATATATATTTTACTTTGTTTGTTTTTGGGAGGGAGGAGGAGAGTGCTAATAAAACATTGGGGTCCATAAATTTGATGTGAGAGAATAGAAACTAGGCACTGAATGTAGCAAATTTTATGCTGCACTTGTAGAAACATTTAATGACTCTTGAGAAGGATGTGAAACGAAGCATGGTCGGATGGTTAGCTCAAAGGACTGAGTCAGGACTCTTTAGCCTTGACTTCAGAGTGGCAGTGACTTTCTCTCTGACCTTGGCCACTTGCTTGGGTACATGAAATTGGGTACTCAGACACTGCTTCAAGTTCACACACATTTACTAATTCCTGAAGTCACACGGAGCCCCACAAAGGTCAGTCCTCATGGCATGAATGTGAAGAAAGGTGTGTGTTTTGTCGTGCTTCTTACTGCATGACAAACTGCTATGACTCAGGGCTATCCATCTCCACGTTATGCTTCCAGTAACAGGCAGTCAAATAAGCAGAGAGCATCACAAAGAAAGGGTAGAAAGCATTAGTACAGAACTATAATATGTTCAATGTCTTAAAATTTACATACTTATAAATCTGTTTTATATATCATTTGTGTTCTGCAGTTTGAGTTGGACTCAAAACCACTGGACTGAATTTGGAAGACAAAATTTCTCTCAGCTTTGGAAAGTTTCACACAGATGACACCATTTATAGCTGTGTGTCTGATCTGGTTTTTGTTTGTTTGGTTTGGTTTTGTTGTTAAAACAGTTCAATCATTCCATTAGTTTCAGTGAGGGCAGCTGAAACTCCATATGCAGGCTGGGATGGATCCTGCGCAGATGAAACAACCTCAAGCTTCTGGATCCGGGTCTTGTTTCACCGTTAGCTTAAATCTTGTAGACCCATCTGTGTGGGAGGAAATGATGCAGCACTACTAAACTGACATCTCTGACTTCATGAACTCCATATTTTGTAGCAGTGGATTCCAAGCTAAAAGTTGTACCTGGTATTTCAGAGAATAGGGAAGTATGAGAAATAGGCCAGAGGTAGTTGCTAAGTCATGGTGTAGAATGACTACAGATTACCTCCTGAAAACATACTCTCAGCCCTACAATTTAATACATTGAAGATATTGGCATTATTTTTATGCCTAATTACCAAGATACGCTCTGTATGTGCTGGGGAAGTAATATGGAAGAACGGGAGAGAAGAGACTGCTGAGAATTGTTATTTCAGAGGAGGTACTGCATTTTCATCCTCTTTATAGGGCATTTGGAAATGAGGTCAAAGCCCAGCAAAGATTGACAAGTATTGACAATAACTTGCAACACCACCACCACCAAGCTTTCAGCTCTGACTTGAATGTTTTCATCACTGAATCGTAAGAAATGTGTGAAGTATATGCACAGAAGGCCAGCATTTGAAAACATACAAAGAGCACCGTAATTGTCAGAGAATAAACTGCCAGCTATTGCCAGTGATGGAGAATTTTAAGTATACTGAATTCCTGAAGTGACAAGCCTAGGTTGCAGATCCCATTTACATGAGCATGAATTCTGAATGACTGTCTCCTGTCCAAGCTGACACATCCATAATTTTATTATTTCAGAAATGTGTTGTAAGGGCCTCTGGGAAGGAATGTGATTAAACTTTGTACTGGGATGAAATATGAAACATTATCATTTCTTCTTTAAAAGGTTTCACTAATCTCAAGACTTTAGCATGGAGTTAAATTTAGAATGTCTGGATACCAGTGAAGGCAGTTCATTTTTTTCTATAGGCAGTGACAAACAGTATATTCTCAATCACTCACTCAGGTCAGAGTTCAGCTTTCATCCTCACTCCTCCGGTCAGAGGCTGGATGACATCCTGAACAACTGACTCCATGTGGTTTATGATGCCAAGTGACAGTGGAATAGTTTATAATATGATCTACAGCCTTTAATTGTCTGGAGAGACATGGAGTTGACAACATTTGATAAGCCATTCATGATAAAAGAATAAGTGCTGCAGAGAAACAGAACTGGAGAGGTGGTAACGTAGGATCCCAGTAGATGCTGTGTTTATTCTGGAGTGCTCTGTTTAACTCTGACCTGGAGGCACATGGTGTAAAGAATGAAAAAAATAGCAACATTACCACCACAGTATAGGTCTATATCAAAAGGAAACAGCTTTTCTGGACTTTTAGGAAAAAGCATTGTGCTGACATTAAATATGTAGATATTTTATGGATTAAGTTTTTTACTGTGAACAAGCATACATATATATAAGTCAATAAAGAGAATCAGTATTTGCATAGTATATAACAACTACAAGCTAAATGACTTCATAAAGTGAAAACTAAAGGCACAGATGCTGTATGTCTACTTGTTTACACTAAAGTCAAGTTCCTGTCCCAGGAGTACTGATGTCAAAACTAGTGCCAAACAACTTGTTTTCAGTCTACTTTATAGTGTACTTGACTTGCTTTTCATTCAGTTTGCCCTCTTTATAGTAAGAGGCTACTCTGACTGCTCAGGAGACAAACTAAACATACACAGACCAGCAAGGAGCTTGCATGAATTGTAACAACAGCCACAGCAGTCCCTGAAATGCTTTTGCTTCATTTGACACAAACTGAACTTCAGCTGTACCAAAACCGAGACTTTTCATCGTTTGTTTGGTAAGCTCAGAGGGCAAGTATTTAAGCAGAAGGACTTTTACTATCGAGGAAAGAATGTGTTTTCAGATTTTATTGTGTTTTAGGTTAAATCTTCAGTTTTGTACAGGAATTCTAAAAATATTATTTAAAGATCATATGCTACCTGTAAAATTAAAATATCCCTGTAAGCGGACAAATGAATGTGAGGATGGAAAGCCATGTCTGTGTTCTTCTACTGCTTGAGAACAGTTGGATTTTCACTGGTAAGGATATTAATTCTTAATTGTGAATCCTCCACTGGTGGATCAGAGATGCCTTTCCCCACTACTAGGAATTATCCAATGGCTCTCACCCTTCACAGGAAGATCTGGATACAAAGCAGAGAGATGTGGAATGGGATCTGGCTGGTAGTGCTTCTGATTTATGGCTTGTCCACAGCAACTGTGCTTTAGGCAGGCAGAGTTGTAAAAGAAGAAAGAGAATGCTGACATTCAGTGCAAGTACTACTGAAGAATATCTTGGAGAAGACTTTTTGCAATGACGTCCTGTGTCAGAACAACAAGTCTTAAAGGAATGTCATTGCCAAACATGACCCTGAATGTGGTTTCTTTTAAATGAGTGCTTATCATTGCCTTGAGTTGAATGAAAATGATTATGCAAAGGAGTAGGTAAGCAGAAAGGAGTATTTGTGATTGAAGCTGTTTAGTGGGAGTAAGATTTCTGCTACGTTAGCTTCTACTTCAGCATGACATGGATTTAATTACACTGTGCAATATCAGCGAAGAAGGGTAAAATCCTTACTTTCTTCCGCTAATGCTCTGAAGACACTCAGAATGAGCTATATCCTTTCATCTAGAGTGGAACTCCCACTGAAACCTGGGGAACAAAAATGCAGAATATATGGACCAAAATAAATAAGTGGTGATGAAACCAGATCTTAAATTCTGTGCTCGTACATTTGGGTGCTTGCTCGACTTATGAACACAGTGCTTGCTGTACATTTGAATGGAGACCAAAAGTCAAAGATTTTTGAAGTAGTAAGTGGTGTGGAACAAGGGAAATCATCACCTAAATGTTGTCATAACTGGTGAGAAAGAAAGGCTCTGTAAATTTCAGACCTGCTCAAGCTCTTGTGCAGGTGCTGCAGAAAGTAACATAGCTGTGTGCCAAGAGCTGCCTTGCCTTGCTCAAGGCAGGTATGGGGAGAGAGACTTCAAAAAATGCAACACCACAGCAGTAGTGCCGGGATTCTGTGAATTCCTCCTTTCCTGAACATCCAGAAGAGGCTCTTTTAACTCAAGGCTGCAAGAGTCTCTCCAGCTTCTCAACCAACATCAACCAGCAGCCAATTCTAAAGCATACGTCTGCACAATCGCCTCCAAACAGATGCAAGCTTTCTGTGCCAAGAAGCAGTTATACAATAACTGCATCAGCCTGGGCCTGATCTCAAGCTAATGAGAGAGACTGCTGAGAGGTAGCTTTATTAGTGAGAGATGTAGTGGAACAGCACTTCATAACTTTCATCAGGCTTAGAGGTGGGCAAAACACCTTTGCCTCTGTCTTATAAAGCTGTCTGTGTACTTTTTCTGGGCAACAAACTGACCTGTCTCTTACTTATGTCTGAAAAGTGTATCTGCTGATCAGCTGGTGTGTCTGTCCTGAGTGTTTTCTCTGTTTATGTAGTGTCGAACCTGGGGGCTGAAATTAGATGATCTTAAGGTCCCTTCCAACCTAAACCATTCTGTGATTCCATGATTCCGTGACCTTCAGATCCTGAATTGTTGCTATGAGGAAATCTCAGATGAAGGATACTCCATGTTTGGAAGGGCTACTTTTTAGGAACATTTTTAGCCTATATGAGTGAACCTAACACTTAAAGTACAAGTTGCACTCCTTCCCATGTGGGAGAAGTATTTTACAAAGCAAAATATTTTTCCTACTTCGAGCCTGTATAAGTTGGTGGAGAGAGTTGAGGGCTGATGTTTTTCATATTTAGATGACCAATGGAAGATCTCCAGTGGGAGCTGTAGACACTCAGCATCTTCTCAGATTGTTTCAGGTGATGTTCAAGCCAAAGACTGGTACCTTGCTTGGGCATGAGAATGGTTCTTCAGTGCTTGATAAATATTCGGTGAAAAAGTTTTCTTGAAGTTTTGCCATTCCAATTCAACCAGCTTCTTCAGTAAGCTTTGTTCCTTTCCTAGCAATGGTGAAGTATTGCCATTTTTGGACTTACAAAGGCCTTGTATGCCAAAAGACTTAAAGCCAGTAAAATGCTTACATTAATGCTTACATTAATGAAAATCACCTGGTAGCAATTAAAACAATACTTTCTAAGCAGAATAGCTGAACATGCCACTGATTTAATGATCCTTGGCAGTGACTGTTTAGCTGGATTTACAGGAAGCTTCACATGACATTTCATTAGTATCACAGTGAATTAACTTTATAGTGGCGTAGTACTTAATCCAATTTAGGCTTGGTATTATTAATGATACTGCTAGGGAAATAGTTTTTAAGGCAATTAAACAGCAGTATGTAATGTTGCCAAGCATCACTGCTGATATCCAATGGCATCACAAAATAACACATTTTTAAAGCGAATTGAAAACGGAAAGATAGCACTTCCTGGTGATTTAATCTTTTGCACTTGGAAGGCTACCAAGCCACATAAAATCCATTCTAGAAGATCTACTTTTGAGAGACTAAGTGAATACATTCATCCTTCTGCTTGCTAGCAGCTTGAGCCACATGCAGTACATGTGTTAACTCCAGCAAATGTTTCTTTATTTAAAAAGGGGAAAAACTGTATTTTTGACTCCAGCATCAAATATAATGGTAGATGAGGAAAAACAAAAGTTGTACAAACTGATATTTTAAATTATTAGAACACCTAGGCTCAAGTTCACTCTGGTGTAGAATACTGTCATCTCACAATGACTGCATGACTATAATGACTGCATATCTGTAGATATCTCAAGCCCCAAAATGATTCAGTGCAGGGAGGAGTAAAGCCTCATCAGCAAAGTGTATAGAGTGTGTAAGGCTGTGACTCGCATTTTCTATGCTCACCTGGCAAGAATTTCAGAGGTTACTGCTTATAGCTTTATGTCCCTCCTCTCTCATGAGGTTTGCTCTCTCCACAGAAAACGTAGTAATAAGGATTTGGTCTTTGTTCAGCCTGTGCAGTTCGTTGCGTGTATTAAGATGAGCTGAACTGATGCTGATTTCAGTTGACAGGCTAAGCAGTGAACTTCAGTAGATGAGGAAGCTGGCACATTTTGCTGTCACTTCTTCAACAATGGCAATAACTGAAAGCAGATGGGTTGGGCAAGAGTTAGGACCAAGAGCTTGGTCTTAAGACCAAGAGCTTAAGACCAAAAGCACCCCATATGAACCAAGTACTTACGGCCACAGTTTTATTGCTCCCTCCTCCCCTTGTTTTCGAACTTCTCAGTCCTTCTTTTTCCAACTGATTCAACAATATGACTATATCAAATCAGCGTACTGAGCAGCCAAAGCATTGAAATGTCAACAGTTTCCCTATGTAAAATATGTCCATAATCTTTATTTTTCCCCCTCCCATCCTCCAGTTTTGTCAATACCAGTAACTCTACAAATCTCTTTTAAACTTGGAAGTAGTGACCCCAGATTTCAGAAGAACATCTTTAGAATAATAAAAAAAGTTTTTACTTGCATCTATTATCTTAGCTAAGTAGAAGGTGCATGTATAAGGGTCTAGTGCAAAACTTCCTGAAACTAATGGAAAACCTTGCTGCTGATGTGGCTTCTGTGGAATCAGGAACAGAAAAAGACATTTAATTTTTTGTTTGCCTTTTTTTTTTCTTTTAAATAATTCTAGCATTGATTTACATGAGGTAAAACAGGACATGAAACTATAGAGTTCTTTTGATCAGAATACCTGCTCGCATCAATTGCAATTTGTCCTGATATAGGACAGCACCCATAATTACCCACAGCAGTAAGGAACAATGAATTGGACCAACTGAAGTGACAAGTGAATTTTAAGTGATCGTAAAATTCCCATTTCCAGGCATCATTGTGTTAATGCTGCGTGACAAATAACCCACATTGCCATATACAAAAGCATTATTAAACTATAATTTACAAGGTGAACTAAATTATATCGGGGCTAGCTAAGAGCCCCTTCATTTGTATGTTGTTCTAGTTGTGGTTTTAAGTTTTGCTTACTTCCTGAGGATATTTTATTGATGTTCAAAAATGAAAACAAACAAACAACAAGCAAATGACAACAAGAGCAACAAAAACAACCCAACCCTAAAATGTGGTGGGTATATGCACAAGACACTTTAATGTCAGTTTTAAGCAAGAGGCTGTTGGTTCTCTTGAGATCTTTTATGGTCTTGCTGGATATAGGTTTGATTCAAATCCTGTTCTCTGTTACTGTCTGGCATACAGCATGCTACAGATGTGTTTAAATAAGTGATGCATTAGTTCCAAAGATGATTCTTATGCTAATCCCATTGCTTGTTTCTCTCCTTGCTATTTATAGTTATGACAAAGTACCTTTCATCTTATTTTATGGTATCAAAATGCAATAGGGGAAGGAAATAACATTTCTACAGCCTTTATGCTGTAGTGTTTTACTGCCTACACTGCTGTGCCAAGGGCACATACTGTACTGTATCACATAACTTTATCATTTCATTTTATATCCAGACAGTGATTTTTCCATATCACAAGTGTGCATGCCCTTCTGCTTGTTTGATTTTGTGTAGGCATACTGTTTGTTTGTTTTTTAATTAAGAAGCACAAGCTTCTTTTACCATTCAACATCAGTATGCCCAAATAGATTGCTTCCTGTGCTGTGCTTAAGCCTAGCTGCTGATGCTGACAGGAACTTTTATAACCTAAGTAAGTTCAAAACAAACAGCAAGGCATAGTTATTCACATAATGTGATGTTGAACTGTGGCACTCTCTACTGGAAGATTCTGTGGCTACTGAAGCCTTACATGGTTAAAAAAGTAGTGACTACATCCATGAAAGAAATAATTTTCAAGAGCAACAAAATGCAAACAAATTTTCTCTGACTGGAAGGTCCTTGCTGTGAGAATGTTAGAGGACATTTCAAACAGATGTCTTCCTTTTTCTGTTGTGTTTAATAGGCATCTATTGTATTTTGGACTGCCCAATCTGTCAGCTCATATGCTCTTATTACAGTTTTTATGATGTAGCTAGACTGAGGAGGGAAAATGTGTGAAATGTGTTTAAACCAAAATGAACGAAATTTACTGCTGGAGGCTAATGAATGACAATTCTTTCCCTTCACAGTTCCAAGGACCTCTAAAATCTGGTACGGGCTTTTGTTACCCATGTTATCTCCACCATTGTGCAGGCAAATATGAAAAGTTATCTGAGGATTTCTGTGATCTTTGTTCACTTGCACTAATGTAATTGGTGACATAATTTCCTCTGGGCTTCATTACTAATGTCTGGAGCTTAATTGAAGTACTTTGTTTGGAGTTTCTGCTCATGAAATATTATTAAGTGGAGTGGAATTATGTACAGACTCCCAGGGAGGGGATTCTAGGAGGGCCTAATTCAACTCTGGGCACTACACTTCTACCACTACCGTACAGAGTTTGTTGTGGAGGGGTTAGTTTGGAAAGAGAATAGGGCAAATAAGTAACCTAACAAAACCCTGTACCAAAAACATCTTAAGAGCTCATGAGCTGTGCTAAACTACCTGCTCTTACTCATTAGGGTTTAGGGTAGCCTTCTGCATAAAGAGGGAGATTTTTTTTTTTTTTTTAACACCCCTTTACTTGGATGAGGAAAACTCTATGTAGCCAAAGTATTAATCTTAGGGGTGATCACAGTTCCATAATGATGTGTTAAATGTCTTGATTTCCTTTGTATCTCTGAAAATACAGCTTTTATTATCATGAAAGTAATCATAAAACAAGTTGAATCCTTGAGCGAGTTAAGTAAACGTATTGTTAATAATAGTTAGTATATTAGTGGAGCACAATAACTTTATCAATTCTGTATCACTCAAAGAAACACCACTCTGGTTCTTTGTAATTCTTTGCAAGTCAGAACTTTCACACTGAAGGGAGCAGTGACCAACTTGCTGAACCTAACTATGCTATTACACCCCACATATATGCATTGACTTCACTGGAGGTATATGGGATGTTTGGGTAAAATATGGTCATCAACCTTGGACTTGGCAAATTATCCTCCTGTTAGTTTAGTTTTCAGGTACACTGATTCCCCATTACTTTTCCCCGTGGAGGTCTGTGGTCTGTAGATGATTTAAGGGTGGGAAATTTTTGCAGTCTGTTGCCAATTTGGCCAAGGAATTTATGAATCTGGAATCCCTAAACAGTTACAGAATTCTAGAAATTACAGATGGAAGGGGACTATGATGTATCATTCAAATACACCTGCCAAAGCAGGATTGTTTTGTGTAGTTAATTCTCCAGTGTTTTGTCCAGACATATTTTGAAAAGCTGTTATGTGGTGTTCACAGTCAGTGCTAGGGAGTATTGTATTCCTTCATACTTAAGTGCATACTTGTTGAAATGTGTGAAAAGTCATGCACTCACATTATGCATGCATTCATCATGTGGATGAACCATTTTTCATGGCTCTTCAGATAAAATAATTCCATGAGTGACTGATTAGAAAATCACTTTTCAATACTAACGAACTTCTCCCGGGCACCATTTGCAGGCTGTGGAAGTTAAATGATATTTGAAACTGGAAGCTTTGCAATGTATTAATACTCAAATGATCATTTTCATAGAGTATTTTAAAGTCTATTGCAGAATTTGAGATTATGAGAAGCAAACCCTTTCTCCTTCAAAATTTCTTGCAGAGTTGAGAACTAGGAAATGGATTACAGAAAATTCACGTTGGGGAAAAAGAGATATCTGGGCTATGTCTCCTTTTCCATAGCCTTTGCCCACGTTTCATGTAGTGGTAGTGCAGTGGAAGCGGATGTTTTGTAAAGGATCCTTTTTGGGAGTGGGAATAAAATTTCAGTGGAATACTCTTGCAAATGTGATTCTGTTTGAACCTTGTTTATCTCTGCAAGCTTTGTATGCCTAAATGGTAGTTTATTTAACACTATAATTAATAGCTCTGAAGTTGATCGTGTCAAATTCACTAGTTTTGCTTTTGGTACAAAGACCAGGAAATTCTTTCACCTAGAGAATATTGCACTTGTACTATCAATCAAAAGCAGGAGCTGTGACATTTTTCCAGGAATATGTGTATTCCTTGTCTGTTAGCTTATTCAAAGAAGTGATAAAAGTCTGATTTTAAACTTCGTGACTGAGTTACAGACTTGAAACTGTCTTGTTACAATAGAACTCATAAGGTAAAATACTTTGTATAGTAGCAGAAACATCTTTTTAATTCTCTACTTTCCTAAAACCAAATCTTAGTGCTCAAATGTTGATCATTTTCATAGGCAGGACAGTAATGAGCTTCTGCTTCATATGAGTTTGTCTAGTCTCTCTAGCTGTTCAGTTAATACAGAAAACACTGGAAGATGTAGGTTCTATACAAAGAATGAGTAAACGAATGTGAAATGCAGTTTTAACTCATTAAATTCCATTGTCTTCTACTAGATTTTAGTTGGCTAATGGATAAATGAACACATGGCCGAACTCAACTATTTAATCTGGTAATATTGGTAAAGTCAGTCCTATGAAATAAGTATTGCATTTCTGCATTGGTCCATGGAATACCTGAATTACTGACCTGTGTGATTTCAACTAGACTTGCGGTATGTAAGCCAGACATATTTTTATTGTATCAGGAGGTATTTTAATGGAAATGTGGCCTTCCTAATGAAGCTTTCAGTTTGTGAATATCTCAGTGGATGAATTTGGTAGAAAAAGTCATATATTAAATAGCTGCAATAATGTGACATACATCTTTGCACAATATAGGAGTGCATAAAAATAGATCTGAGACAAATGGAACTTGGCAGACTATTTCATGTGTTTCTTGTAGTGACAGCCTGATTTGCACGTGCTACTTCTGCCTCTTGCTATTGACTACTGTACATTTAAAGAAGACCCCAGAATAGCTATGGGGGAGCTTGTTCCTTTAATATTTGAAAGGTTGTCTATATTGTTATATATTATATATATTGCTATATAATATATATATTAATATCTCAAATATTAAAAAAAATATTTGAAAGTGTAAAGGATTTAAGGAAACATTATTCACTTGGTAAGAAAGGTCTTTCTTTGAAGGACTTTGAGACAGAAAATACCACAAAATAGACTGTGCCTTTTTTGATCATATCAGGCTCTTTTCTGAGTTAGGCTGATTTAAGAGGGATTAAGGTAGTGATTAGGTTCTTGCAGGCTTTTACTAGGAAGAGGCTACTACTCAGTCCTTTGAGAAAATTTAAAGAGGATGAGCAAACTTGAGCTCCTGAGGCAAGCGAACGCTTGAGAATAGTGAGCCTGAAAAGAGGAGAACTGGTAGGAGTGTTTGTATTAGGGAGGTCCTGAAGTGGACATGCCAAGAGCACGAAGAAAACATTAAAGCCTGTATAAGGACACTGAGTTCCTGACCTAAATGGAGAACACTTAATTCAGCTGTTCCACTGGCCTCTAGAAATCCCAGAGCATGGGAAAGAAAAGATATGATGAAAAAGACTTGCAATAATTTCCAGGAGAGGTGGAACTTGTGTTGCAGTCTCTAGGGCATCTGTCATGTCCCAGGAACCATGGGACAAATGGAGTGTGAGCATGTAGGATCATCCCTGGGTGTGATATGGCCAAAGGCAGCATTTATTCCTGGGAAGGCATCCAAATATATATCGAATAAGAAGGGAATGGTTTAGGTACATATTGAGTTGCATCATGTAAAAGAAACTTGATTTCTCAACCCTTAATTGCTTGCCAGCCTACTTGTTATTCAGAAAGGTTATTCAGAAAGTAAATTTCTGAGGCAAAATCCCCCATGAGCTTTCCACAGTATAGGATTATTTTCCCTAAGACTCAAACCTTTTACATGAAGGTAGAACTAAAATATGAGTTATATCTTGCAGACATGCTAGTCTCCTTGGATTGAGTAAGCTTCAGTTTGGAGAGAAGCTCTCAAAACTGATAAGTGTCCCCTTACATCTCACGTATCAAACTCTCCTTGAAACAGCAGGAACTAGACTGAGCCTGACTGTAAGCATATACAGTCCATACAGGTTCTGAGATCACCCCAAACTGTAAGCTATAATGACTTACCCATGAGGCCTGATGAATAGTGTGGAGAAAGAGAGGAGTTTCAGAATTATACTGTTTTACTTCTATGCTTTTTTTTTTTTTAATGCTGAATTGTTACTCATTAAATGCATTGAGCTCTGTGAAAAACCCATTGAAGAAGCTAATTGCCTATAAAGATAAGGGCTTCTGTATTTCTTTTTTCATTAGGGACAGATCACTTGTTAGAAAAACGCCATCATTTAGAAGTGTGAATAGATCATTACTGTGGCTAAGGACTAAGCAAAAGAAAATGGAAGGTCAGTTTTTACCCCTTTCTTGGGGGGAATGGGCTGAAGGGTGACTTCTGATAAAGATGTTTTTGGATGATAACACAGTATGATGCCAGAACTCAACAAAAGTCATTGTAGGCTTTTTTCACCACCTAAGTTAAGTACTTTTGTCTGAGAAAAATCAGAGCTTACTTCCCACTCAGACCTGTGGAACACGGGATTGTTTAGGAATCACTCTTGCTCTCTTGTATTTGCTGTGAGATATGATGTAACTATCGGAATGCTTTGGATACTTGTGTAGACCAAGGATTTTCTCCAGTAAATTACATTTGTGCTAATTTATTTATTTACTTTGGTGTATGTGTGTGTAACAAAAACTCTGCCTGGTTAACTGTGCTGAACAAACCATGTTTTATATCTTAGTCCCTTTCAATTTCATGCTTCTCCGTTTTCTGGCTTCTGTCAGTAAAATAGATTTTTAGTTGAGTTAACTTGAAGTGGAGGTTGGCTAAAATGAAGCTGTGGATTTTGAGTGTCCCACAAAGGTCCTAGAGCACAGAGATGTCCTAGGAAAAGAACAATTTTACATCCTACTTTGTGATGCCTTGATGTTAGATCTAACATTTCTTCAGCTTGCTGGAGGTCACTGGAGAATATTTCATGTTACTTGAAGAATCATGGAAAAGATATTCCTCTTGGAAGAGTTTGGTATATCTGCCTTTTCAGTGGACTATAGTTCATCCAAGTTCCTACACACTGTATCAGTTGCTTATTGATTAAGGTCTTCATACAGCTTAAAGAGAAAAAGAAACAAAGCAGAAACATTTCTAGTTTCTATTCTCCTGGGAAGTCACTGTGATTTACAGGAGAGAAGTACAGTTAATTACTGTTTGCAGGCTAACTAGCACGAACCCCACAGAAGCTTCCCAGAGACTGGAAAGAAAATGCTGGCCTTGATGTAATCAATGGCAGCACTCCCACTGAGGTCAGTGGGGCCAGTAGTTTATCCAAAGAAAGCATAAAATACTCAAGAGTATTGCCAGAGACTGAAAGAGAGGTGAGAAAATTAGAATTCAAACACTCCCTGTTCAGGTGCCCAAACGCTAATTATATATTTGTCAAAACAAGCAAAAAAAAAAACCAACAAGCAAACAAAAAAAAATCACACAAAGAAAGGAGCAATACAAAACATTGCTTCTAGTTATTAAAAGAACCTTTCTATTCAGGGGATTTGCTAGGCAACAGTTTCACAATACTAACTTTCAAGCACATTTCTCCCAGGCTTACAAAAACAATGTTAAATTAAAAACAAATTAAAATTTGTCTCAATTTAATCTCAAATTAAAAACAAAACAAAATAAAACCAACCAACCAAAAAAAAAAAGCCAAACCTAAAGTAATAATAATTAAAAATATTTATATAGGCCTGGGTAGAAGCAATAGTGTGAGAGATATGGTCTTGCCAGAAACTGGAGAATACCCCATATACAGATAGCAAATCTGAGAATCATTTAGTGTACTTCTGTTAAGTTCATGAGAACGAAAATTTCCTGAATTCCTGAAGAGAGGTTAATTAAGTGCTTCCTAGTAGGCTGGCTAGTTCTCAAAAAATTCAGTGTCAAAATTTACACTGAGTTGAACAACGCAATTCTAAATTCTTTGAGATTACTGTTATTTAAAAGAGAACTGAAAATTTCTTACTTTGCAAGACCTAAGTTTGGGGCCTCACACACCTCTGATTTGCCTGGAATAGCTGGTGACACAACTAACACCTGAAGTAGCCCTGATCTGCATCCCACCAAGCGCTTCAGGTGTTAGTGAAGTCATCAAATACAACAACCAACACAAAGTCCCTCTAGTTCAACTTTGGCAGGTAAGCAAAGGAGGCAGAGGATTTTGAGCCTTTCAGGCTGTCAGCCTTGCCCCCCTTCCTGTACCCACTCTCTTTTTACTTCAAACAATACATATTTTCTGTTAAAGACGTGAGGTCTTGGCAGCCTGTTTAGCATTCCTCATTAACTTGCAGGCAACCCAGAAGTGCTCATGACGATATAAAGGCAAATAAAAATGAGGTATCATCACAGGAAGGGTTTTGAAGCAAGTTTTTGGAATCTGATGATGATATTTCAGCTTGTAAGCCCAAGTTTGTGACAGAAAGAGGTGCAGAGTGTAAGTACTTGGGAATGTTTTGGCAGAAGTGCTCCTGGCAATTCTACAGACAGGACCATGGAACCTGAAGGTTCCAAAAAAAAAAAAAAAAACCAACCACCAAAAAAAAACAAAACAAAAACCCACACACAAAACAAAACAAACAAAAAAACCCCGCCAAATAAACAATAACAAAATGAAAAACCATCCTGATATCTTTTCTTTCTCCCCCTTTCTTCCCCCCAAGAAAATTCATTTTGGTTCACAGCTAATCTTGCTACCTGATATGGAGAAACCCAGGGAATACTAGCAATGTGTTCTTTGGATCCTTCATGTGAAAAGCTTAAATCTGAAAGATGCTGGAAAGAGAGGACAGTGCATTAGCTGTCACATCCATCTGCAAATAAAACACCAGATACATAGAAGCTAAATCCTTCTTTCAGCATGTCAATTCTAGGAACAGCTTGCGCATTCCACTGGTCTAGCCACAAAGACTGGAATACTGAGGAGCCCACATGCAGTCACTGGCTTATACTCGTTGGCAGAGCCTCCAGTTTTGCTGCAGATGGAAGAAGGAAATGGAAAACACTTTGTCTCTAACAGAGGCATTTTATTTTAATATGCGACTGGTGGTGAAACTAAGCTCTACTTAGAGTAAGTTCCTTTAGGAAGACAGGTCTAAATTTTTTATTTTTTATTTTTTTTTAGTTATTAGAGTTTGTAGTACTTTAGTAAGGTTTTAGAAGTCCTGCAGGAAGGTCAAGCACCCAGTTTATCTAATCTGTTTCAGTGACTGGTTGAAGTCTTTTTAATTATCAAGAAATGACTGATCTTGCAAAATACCTTCTGGCCAAGAAGGGAAATTACGAAAACAGCTGCATTTTGTGTTTCATTTGGATTTCTCTACTGCAAAACCCTATTTTTTTTTCCTGTACTGTTTCTAGACTAACGTGCAAAAGCCTTAGAGGGAAATTAAAGATACCCCTTTTCATCTGTTTCTAGAAGACTAATATCTTACCCTGGTAATTTCTCTGGCTGCCATCCAATATGAATTCTGCTCTCTTCATTGCTCTAGGTAGTACTTCTGTTTTGATTGGTGCCGTCTGTACTTGGCATTTCCAAGAACTGAGTGCATCCCAGGCCCTTTGCTTTGGCTTGCATGAGTTAGCCCAGTACCTCACCTGGAAAGCATTAACGTTGTCAGGACTTAAATGAGAGATAGACTGATGGAAACCGCTTCTTTGTGACCAACTGGTCTTTCTGTATGCCTTTTAGGCAGAATCCATTCTAAAAGATGCCAGTCAGGAAAGGATCCTGGCCACAGACCTTAGCTCCAAATACGACTGATTCCTTTTCTTCCAGCATTAAACCTCGGAACATTGTTTCATGAGGACCCTGAAAGTACTGTAAGCAACGGAGTAAAAGAGGGAAAAATGATAAGTATTTGAACTGTTCTGTATGACCAACGTGATGAAAAAGGATTGAGAGCAGTTTGTTTAATCTGAAATGGAGCTATAGATGAATGGCCAGCAATCATAATTATTAGGAGCATTTTTGAAGCTTATGATTCCCTTTCAGTCAACCAATGTTTCACTATGAAAGTGGAAATATCTGTAGATTTTTGTACTCTTAACCTTACCAATAAGCTCAGTTTTGTTTTATGTTTCTGTTCTTCTGGTGTGCACTGCCAAAGTGGTGAGGGAATATTTTTATCCTTTGTGTCAGAAGTGACAGGGTATGCTGACACCTTGTTTCTTCCATGTGTTATAAACTGTAACTTGTGGCCGAAGTTCTCCCACACTGGATTCTGTTCTTTCATGAACTGAATTCCTAGAGTGAGCTGCAATTCTGTACTGAAGTTTAAAAAATACGCGCAGTGCTTGAATGTTACCAACTTTTCTTGATTTACTGCCTATAATAAGTATGCAATAATTAGTAATAATATTTTATCTCTCTACTATTGATTTCAAAGTGCTTCTGCAAAAAAATAAGCAAATTTTACATGAGTTAAAACTTGGCAAAAGCTGCAGTAGAGATAGGTAAATACAGGCATTTTTCAAGCCTTTGCTAATCTCAGGGAGTTACGTTTCAAGATCTCAGTTTCTGTTGTCCACATGAACCTCATTAGATAGAGTACTTGAAAGGGGCACAGCCATTGGTGCTGGCCAGTCTGTTATTTTTTTTTTTTCTTCAGGAGTTTTATAGCAAGGCTTAGAGGACAGGTGCTATTTACTCTTTATTGTAAATTACAAGATTAGGCTCTGATTGCTGGCTAATCTCTAATATTTGCTGAACAAAGCAAAGGAATTGCCTCCAGAATGCACTTCAGGGATAAGAAGATTATTTAATTTTTCTGAGCTGGCCTCCAAAAAACCTGGTGTTTTTCTCTCGAGTGCACAGTGAAGCACCTTGCCTAACCTGGCTTCCTAAAACATTTGTCTGAAAGCACATAATTGAATACCACTATCCCACACAATGATAGATTTGGGATAAAGCTCAGGCTACATCCCATCTCCCAACTTTTACCACCAGAAAGAGAGCTGCATTGAGGTCTACTTTACTACAGTTCAGGGCTACCAAAGTGTCAGCAATTGTGTTTTCTGTTTCTTTGGCCATCCTCTTTTCCTCTTTGCTGTTATGTCTGTGGGTGGAGTAAGACAGATGGTAGATTCGTGACTACCTAAAATTACTTTTGCTTGCTGCAAATCCTATAAAAACTGTTTTTTGAGTTTCCTGTCCAGCATAACTGGTCATTAGTCACAAATACACACATGTGCATGCACACACAGAGGAATTTATGTATGACTCTGTACTATAGAGATTTTTCAAAGTAAGGTAGAAAACACATCTATAGTTTTTGATAAGTTAGTTGTTTTCAAAGCAACAGCTTTTTGTGAACATCTGCAATCATATCATGTCAGCTGATTGAGTCACTGAAGAGGAGAATAGCTTTGGTTTAACTGGCAGCAGCAGGCCTCCAGATAACATTAATAACATCTGGAACAAATACAATCAATGTTTCCACTGTGATGAGGTTTGGTGGGTTTTTGTTAATCACAATCTGATGCTTGCTAAGCCTAAATATGGTGCTTGGAGAGCTTTTATGTTTGTGACCTTGCCATTTGATAAATTACACTAATTTAGTCAACCTAAGCACTTTGATTTGAAGAGTTCTGATAATTCTGAAGAGAAACGTAGGTGCCTGGATCCTAAATAACCTATTGTGCTCTTTTTCTAACGGTTGTATGCATGTGTGCCACCTGCTTGGGCAAACCCTTTGAACAATTCAGTAGCTACCATGTCTATGGTATGCTCTGACCTTGCCCATAGGAAACGGGTGTCTTCAGACAGCAAGGGCATACAAAAAGAATGGTATTATGAGTATTGTACTTGGGCTCTCTGAACACAGTACATTTTAGCACAATCCAACTGAAGGGGGAGAATTAGGGAAATTAGACAAGTAGAAATTAACGCAAAAGGAAAATAAACTGCTGTAGGCTTCCCTAAAGCAAGAAGTTTGATTGCCATATTAAGATGGGAAATGAGGAAATGTCAGATTTCCTTGGTTTGTGTGGCAAAAATGGAGCAGATCACAAGGGCTAGAGCTGTTTTTATTGGCTGGCTGCAAATTTGGGCAAGCTTTATTATGCTGTTTAACGCTAACTTCCAAGAAGCAGGTGGGAGAATTGCATTTTCCTTGAAACCTACTCCTCACACTTCACCTTTGTGATTACATCTGCCTGTTAAAGAATATCTTCTGAAAAGTGGACTAAAATCACTAACTAAAGGAAGAGTTTTTGTTCAATGCTGATCATTACCATAAAGTGTAAAGGAAAAAAACCAGCAGTGATAGCTTGCTTTTATTTATTTATTTTATGATTACTTCGAATTTATTCACTGAGTGTTTTTTATGTTACTGTCCTCTGGGTTTAGTGAAACTGGCTTTCAGACTTTCCCTGTGTTCCTGAAATATACTTGGCTTCTTGCAGAAATGCTTATGAGGGATAAAGATGCTATTAGAAATGCCTTCACAGGGGTTCATTGCCATGATGATTTTATCCTCCTTTGCTTGTCATAGATGTGGTGAGCTTTTACTTTTTAAAAGCTAAGCCATTACAGGCCTAGATCATACCTTTTATGTACAGTCAGAGAATCCTCAATAGTTAATTCATTATTCCAGCTTGGGAATCTTGCCCTCAACAAACATTTAATACACATAACAATGTCTCTTGGCTGTGTGCACTTATGGTCCATCTGTTTGAGTGGCATGGTGCCTGCTCCTTAGGGCACAGGTTCTAAGCGATGATGGGTTTAATTTGGCATGGTACATGAACAACATAAATACCATCACCTCTTCAAGAGGTACTTTCTGTGAGCTATATCATCTCATCAGGTCATTGAAGCCACTTTAAAAGTTGTTATACATTTTGATACCTCATTCAGACTCTTGTAATATGACTAGGAGACAGAATTCAAAGCCATTTATTTAGGTTGGTGGCAATAGAGCTTATTTTTCTAGATGTCAGTCAAATTAAATCCTCAGAGAATATGAAAATGCTAGGCAGTCAATGTGACAAAAACATCAACATGTGATAATGATCGCATGGGGTAAGACTGCCCTGGAGAAATCCAGCAATCTTCTCCATCACAAAACACATTATGTACTTGCCAGTTACAGCCATAACTTACTGACTGAATTGACTTCTTTTGAGTTCTCAGCACAAGAGTGTGTGTTATACCTGTCTGTATTTTGAAAGTACACAGAATATACTTGATATTACCAAGTATGATCTCTGAAGGCTACATCGAGGAACAGTAGTCAACCATGTGGATTTCCACAGCTGAGAATTCAAGCTAGCATTCTGTAGATGAAGATGCCACTGTTTCAGTAGTTATGTCCTTTTCTGATTATTTCATTATAGAAATGAAGTTTCAGCTAATGTGTTGCTAAAAGCATGAATAATGTCCCACATAGTTGGTGTCAGTATTTAGGAGGTGTTAGATACAGGCTCAGGAATGGAACTGCTGGAAACTGGAATTGCTGGTATGTGTATCCACATAAGAAGTCTGAAACAGAAGCAAAGTGTGACTTCAGCTATGTCACTGGTGAGATTTAGGCACATGAAACATAGCCTTTCTGATTTAGCCATTGTGCATTGGGTTGTCGTCTGTAATAAAGGGACAATAACACATCCTTTGTGGCAGTAGGCTATTCTGTCCCACGCTCATGACCACTAAGTATATCAGATTGCGTCCAATGTCCTACATAAATAAAATAGGCAGGGTTACCCAGTTTCCTGTACCCAAGTAATATGTATAGCTGCTATGAACTAGAGTCAGAGTACAGAGTCAGATGCATATTTGACCTTTTTGTCCCATCAAATCATCCTCATACATTAGTTTAGGCATTAGGTGTTTTCCTCCCCCACACAAATGTTTTGTGATACTAATAGTTTTACTGTTTTTCTCAGTATTCAGTATGTGAAACATCTCAAAAGTGATAAAATCTTTTAAATAAGTGATAAAAATTTCAATTGTAAGAACTTCAATTCATTTGGAGTGTACATTCTCATATTACACAGAAAATTGTGAACTCACTGCTATGTTGTTGTTGGCTTTGTTTTGTTTTTGAATAAATGTTTTTGAAAAAGTTAATGAGAATCTTCAGAAAGAACAACTGATCTGCAGGTAAGGAAATCATGGGTGAGATTTAAAAAATGTAGATAATATATTGGTTGAATATGAATTAGTGATTGAGCAACATGGTAGCATTCCTACCTTCCCAGTATACTTTAATGAGTCTCAGAAAACTGATAACATTTTAATATCATTTTGACTGTCTTATTCTGGAGTTCAGTCTAATAGTGCATTACATGATGCCAAATTACTTTTCTCACAGCTCGTGGATATAATTAAAAGTACAAGCACTCTGCTTTTGATGAAAGGAGCTGAAAAGAGTTAGTTTTCTTACTAAGAAAAATCAAGTTTCATAGAAATAATTTTGGGGCTTAGTTATGCTATTGCTTAACCTCTTCTTTGCCATTAAACTACTTGTGCATGACTGCTTGGAATCAAAAGGTATCAGCAGACCAGATACACATGCTGGTTCATCTGGGGACCTCTTCTGATATCTTTCCTAGGAAATATATCATGATCCAAGGTCGAGTGAATTTTGTAGGATTCAACTGGTGAAACAAGTCATCTGGAGACTCTACAAAGCCTTTGCTGCTTGTCTCTCTCAGAGTTCAGCAATTAATTCATTGTTCCTACCCATAGTAATGCAGTAGTTTTACACAATTAAGATTGTGCTGAAATATACTGACAGATAGAGGAACAGGAAGCTTGAGTATTCCTGCAAGGATACATTCCCCCAACAGTCAAGACTTGTTCTATTCATTTTTTAAATTATTATTTTTTTCCTGTTTTTTTTTCAGAAAGCAGAGGCAGAGTCCTCCTCTCCCAAGCCTCCAACTTCTCAAGTACTGATAGTTAGCACCTCTGCCATGTGCTATGGTCCTAGCCCTTCGAGTGTGTGATTGCAGGAGAATCTCAGCTTTCAGTTAAAAAGTAAAATAAAGGGAAAATCTTTTTAGCTGATGCTGCCAGATAGGAAATGGAGCTTGAAATGTGATCCAAGTAGCTTAAGTGCACACAGGGAAATAACAGGAACTCCATACTATTTTTATTTTTTAAAATTCATGGTTCTTAAACCATGTTTAGAATTCCTAGGGATCTGGCTCATGATTTGTGAATGTGTCAAGCTGGCAGTACTGTGCTGTTTTAAGTTACCCAGATCGCACTTATTCACAGAATGTAGCTGCATGTCACAGCTGTTTTCCTGTTCTGTTTTCTCTTCTTCTGAGTTCTGAGCTGGAGCTGGATTAACCTAATACTTTCTGCACTGTTTTTGGCTGGGATAGAGATAATGTTCTGCCTAGGAGCTCATATGGTGCTGTGTTTTGTGTTTAGGATGAGAATAATGCTGATAACACACCAATGTTTTAGCTGTTGCAGAGCAGTGCAACAAGTCAAGGGCTTCAGCAAGTGAAGTCAAGGACTTTCTGGCTTCTCGTGCTGTCCTGCCAGCGAGGAGGCTGGGGGTGCACAAGAAGTTGTGAGGGGACACAGCCAGGACAGTGGACCCAAACTGCCCAAAGGGATGTACTATAGCATACGGCATCATGCTGAACAATAAAACTGGAAGGGGGTTGGACAGGGAAGGGCAGCTGCTGCTGGGGACAGGCTGAGCATCAGTCAGTGGTTTGTGAAATTGCACTGTGCGTCACTTATTTTATATATTCTTTTATCACTATTATTATTACTATTATTATTATCCTTTTCTGTCCTATTAAGCTCTCTTTATATCAACCCAAAATTTTTTACTTTTCTTCTTTTTTTCCCCATTCTTTCCCACATCCCAATGCATGGTGGGTGAGTGAGCAAACAGCTGTGTGGTGCCTAGCTGCCTGCTGGGCTAAACCACATGATTTTCCAGTGAAATAAGCACTCTATATCTTGGGGTAGAAAACTTATTATGGAGTGAAAAACTTATGACTTAGGGACATTTAAAATGAAAAAAAAAAGGGGGGGGGCTAAATTTTCTATCTGTATATATTTATTATGTGTGAATGATAAAACTACTTACAATGCCATGGCATACAACATCCTATGTCACAAGTTGGCGTATAAGCAATTTACTGGTTAGAATAACATTTATAATTACAGCAGATATTTGAACTGCTTTGCATCAATTTCCTTGTAGCAGTGCGTTTGATTCAGGAACATTGGGATGAGGCTATCGGGCTCAATATTTTCTCCTCTCACTGATAATCCTTTTCCCATGTAACTGAGATATTCCTTGCCATTAAGCAGCAATTGTTCAGACCAGCCTGGAGAAGCTCTGATTTCTTCTGTGCACACAAGGGGTGCTGCTTCTGCCAGCAAGGAGGGTGGGTGGATGGATGCCATGGACACAGCAGCTCTGCGTGTTTGTTAGTCTCTTAGCACATGGGGCATGTTAAACTGCCAAGCAGTAGGAAATGAATTAGGTCAGCCAACATCTCTGCACTGTGGTTTGAAGGTTAAAAAAAGACTTTAGAACACTTTCCTGGGTGTAGAAATCGTATAGTCTGTTTTGCTGCTGAAGTAGGTTTGGAGGAGAGCCAAAAAAAATCCCTGTGGCTATAGATTGTTCAGAAGAGAGATCCCTTGTTCTTGTGGACTGACAGGTATTTTCAATTTTTTACAGCATGATTGCATTACTCAAAGTTACCCAGATTTATTTCCTTCTGCTGGAGACACTTACTGGGCACAGGGGTAGATTTAATTTTAATAGAGGTTTGGACCTGGCTGTAGTTATAGTACTATTAGTCTGGGGTGGAGAAGGGAAATCAGACTCGGATTGTTGATTTGCCTCTTGGCTGAGAGCTTATCAAGAGGGAAATAAATTTACAGTAATAAAAGTTGCTCTTGACATTCCCTTATGCAGAGGAGGCAAAGGTGATGATTAAATGGAGGTTACACATTGAAACTTCATAGCCACTGGAGGGGAGAATGGGACAGATCGGCATCCTACTCTGTCCTTTGTGTGCGCGGAGCTGCTGGGCTTTGGCTTTATTATGGGCAGAATATAAGGTGCCAATTTAAATTATTTATGGTTTATGATGACTAGTTCAGATACAAGTTTATGAGGATATCCATGGTTAGCCGTTACACTCCTATTTGGATTTCTTTCCAGTCTGGTTAAACAAGACAGTAGGGTCAGATAAAAATGTGTGCTTGCACTGAGTGGATTTTCCACTCATTCTTGTGCTGAAGGTAAGAAGGTTTTCTGAGAAAATTTTGAAATTTTTAATTTACATTCAAAATCTCTCTCATTTTTTTCTTCCCCCCCCCCCCCCCCCCCCCCCCCAAAGTTCTGTAGGATAATGAATGCAAACCTAGACTGGTTTAAATGGAAAATCACAGGTAATGACTGTGTTTATGCACACATAATTAGTAGTTTTGTTCTCATGAAGACTACCACAATTGTTTTAATGCAAAATGACCCTTATTAGTGTCATCCTGTGTAGAGTTACATTTGGGTATCAGTAGTGTGACATTAAAGGCCATTCGACTGCATTGTGTCTGCTGCCTGAATCAGGCCATGATAAGCTTGTGTAGAAGCTGGTGATGAACATGCGGTATGGTTGGTAGCCTGCACTGTCCCGTTAGAGCAGGTGGTACACACCCAAGGTACAACCGGCCTGAAAAGGGAGCAACTGGAACTCCTGTTGCAGTAGTGCCCCTGACGGGGAGAACAAGGTTACCGTCTTTCACACTGAAGGGTGAATTTGTGAACGCAGAAATGCAGCCCTTGGACTTCTTGTCTGCACAGAGGTATTCTGTGTCTTTTCTTTTACATGGCTGAATTTCTGTGCTTTTTTTCACTTCCAAGTTCTTTGTGCTGTGTTGTCCATTAAACATAAATTGGTTAGGGCTACTTCTTGCTTCAAAGTTGCATGACTTATGCAGGAGTATTGCTTAAAAGATGGGATTTTAGGAATTCACAGAGCCCAAGGAGGTGCCAGTTGAACTGTGTACTACTTCAGTTGTTTGTTTAACCTATCTTTAAAGATTACCTGTGACGGAGACTCCATAACTTCTGAAGCAATGTGCTGCTCTCTCCCTATGTTTAGAAATATTTGCCTTGTGTCTAATCCTTTTACTTACTGTTTTATACACAAAACACATGGAAAGTAGTGTATTCCCTTCTGTTTGCTCATCCTTTTGTATACTTGGAGGTTATCATCACAAAGCCCCATCACAGTCTCATCTGGAATAAACAGTTCTGGTCTTTCAATCATCCCTTGCAAGTCACGTTTTCTAGAAGTTAGAGATAATGTACTATATTGATGGGCCACATGGGAGGACAAGGCTGCTCAGTGAAATTCTGTGAGAAATTATTCATGCTGCAAGACATGCTAATGAAATTTTTCATAACTTCATTAATATGAATTTAAGAGTGGTGTCATTTAAATTCATGAAAGTTTGCATTCCTTCTGTGTGGTGGTTAATGGAGTTGTTAGCTTTACTGCGAATGTGTTATAGCATAAAATAAAAGAAATAGACAGAACGTGTATGCACTAGATGTAGCCGCAACTGTGCCAGCAAAACAACAGCCCATGTGGCAATGGCTTGGTGTTAGCAGGGTGCCTTGGTCAGCGAGCTGTATAATGTCGAGGTTCCCACTCACGTCAGAAACATCAGTCTCTCCTTTTGTCATAATCTCGCTTCAAAGCCTGTCTTTCTCATTACACCCCTGATGATGCCACAGGTGATGCGAGGTTTTAAGGTTTTAGGTGTTAGGTTAACTGTCACTTTAAAAGGCAAATGTGACTACTTGAAATTCTCTGATAGAAGTATTTAGAAGTTTCTACTATTTTTGTATTAACATCTCGACTCAGATGTGTTGGTCTCCCATCCTCACAAGCTTTTTTCCATTGTTGTATTATCAGTTACATTAATGACGCAACATATGTATACATTCTTTTTTGTTCTTGCCTCAGGATAATAGAACAAGATTGAGATTTTCCAGTGTAACATGAAAATAAATAGTGCTCTCTTTATTTCAATCTACTCCTCTTTCTTCTTAGTGCTTCCTTACACTCTTTCTTTCATTTTCCTTGTTCGTATTTATTTTCCTATTTCTTTTCTTAACTACTCATAATTATTACTGTACAAGCACTGGGGAGTGCCCTGGATTTTAGAGGGAATTCAGAGCCTTTTCATTATGAGACCTGCCAGAGGACAGGTTTGGACACTTTTTGAGGACACTTTTTCACCGCTGGAGACAGACAGAAGGACCAAGAGGAATAACATTTGATCTCTCGTTAGAGAAATGAAAGTGGATGAGCCATTCCTGTATGAAGCTTCTTCCCTTTACTTCTTTCTGTTTCCTCATCCCATGTGCCATATGTAGCTGGTTGGTAGAGCAAGACCTCAGTACTTTCTCAGCCAAGAAGCAGCTGTCTCTGTAATTTATTTCATAACTTCTTTGATGCTCCCACAGGAGGAATGGAAGGTCTGGGAGAGGCATGAAGACATTCTCTTCTGATAAAAATTAACGGAAGAGGAAGTGCTCACTGTTGTGCTCTTTAAGTGCTGGGCCAAAATGCCGCCAGCCTGTTAGCAAATGCTTATCAGATGCATGCTGATTTCTTCATTCCTCAGGGTATGGGACTCTGTATTAACATACCGTGTCTCTGTGGCTGGTATGTCTGGCAGGAGCCTGAAAAGCTAGCTTCACAGACAGACTCTAATGTCTGAATTCTCTCTTACCCCTCTTTATCATATGGTCTGCACCTATTCTGCATAACAAAAATACCTTTATTGCTTTTTTCTGACAGAGTTGAACAGTCTGGTTTCATTTTAGAAAGGGCTTTGCTGTACTGTCTGAAGGCTCTTAGTCTAATTGTGGCTGTGAAATGTAGGGCTGGCCAGAATGCTCTGGTACTGTACTGGGTGCAGGTTTCTTCCACGTAGTGGTGATGTACGTGGCCAATCCAACCATCCCATATGGAGAAGCCTGAAGCTGTGTTTCAGACTTACTGCTTACTGCTGTCACTTGCACAAAGTGATGGGTTTGACTTTTACCTCACACAAGAGAAAAGAGAATTTAGAGTAAGAAAAATGGTCCAAACTATTTGAATCTTGTTCCCAGTGGGATATATTGTTCTATGTTAATTCCTATTAAACTATCTGCAGGCAATAGACAAAAGAATTAGAAACATATAAGGAGATTGATATAGAGCTATGTAGCTGTTCCTGTTATAATTGATTTAGAATAATTGAATCATTTTCCTTTAGAAATCTCTTCTTCCACAGAACACTATAATATTCTGCAATACCTTTTGTTCCTTTAGCTAATAGAGCTATATAGCAAATGTATATCTCCACTGGCAAATGCAGACCATTTGAACTCTAAAATATTAATTTTAAAAGTACCTATGGCTATTTTTAATAGTAATTTAAAATGATCCTAAAAAGCACATGTTGAGATAATGAGATCCATAAATATTGGTTGGCATTATTGATTCACATGGATTGCTTCCGTAGATGACTTCCATTTTCCACATTTCTTTTCATGTCTACACTAATCAGGGCGTTGGATTTTAAAGGTATTTATTTATATGGTGTCTTGCATAAATACAATGAAATAAAATTCTCCAGTGGGAGCAGAATTAAACCAGGATTTACCACTGTGGAAAAATTCAATCCTTAATTTTGTTAAAGATTAAGGGGAAGTATTTAACTTATTATATAAGCAGGGAAGGAATAACTTTCCCTTTTCCAAAAAAACATGGGGGAGCATTCCCTCTTCCTGCAGTCTCAGCAGAAGAATCTCTGGGGAACGGAGAAGTAGACGGAGTTTTGTAGGAATGAAAATTCATTTTCAGTGTAAACAAAGCAAACTGATGCAGGCTTGTCCAAGATGATGTTTCTCTGAGCTTCTGTGAGTGAGTAGCAGCTCCTATACCAGCTATGGCCTATGATCAGGACACAGGAATTACTCTTATTGTGTTTCAGTGTAAATTCTGCTTTCTGTCCCTCCTGAATTCTTATGTAATTTATCCAAGAAAACTGAGGCTTTACAAAATCAAGAAAAGAAACGTGAACCTGATCTGCCTTGTGAACCTGAAGTGGTTCAATTATATGCATTCATATTTCTGTGGGATGCTCATTTTCATGCCAGGATTTTTTTAGTTACATATGAACCTTTCCTAAAATGATTTTGAGGTAATCAAAATAAGCCATATCAAAAGATTGCTCAGACAAGTGCCAACTTTGAAGCGTAAGTTGCCTGTGGCAGCTGTCCTGCATTAACAAAGTGCATCCTTGTTAGGAAAAGTATGTTCTCACCACATAACTGCTACTAACTAGTCACGTACCACTGGATAAGTACTAGTGAAGAGCTTTTAGGTTGTACAGGGGTTTAGAATTATAGTCTTTACCGGATTTAAGTGCTGTCATTTGAAGTGCCACCACACTTGCTGTCACTCGTTCTGCAGAATAGCATTGCAGGCAGACCAGGGGTAGGAGAAATCAACACCTTCCAACACTTCTCATCATTATTTTTCAAAAGCAAACCTGGGCTGTATGGGTAGCCGATTAGGTTAAATTCTGAAGGAAACTTTAATATCCAAAAGTGTATTCACCTCCTACCAGTTTTACATTCTCTCATTTCGCTTCTGCTAGAATTGTTTTAGAATGTATGACTCAGATAAAGAGCGCTTTTATTTTTAAAGAAGAGATTTAGCTTGTGGTGCTTTGAGATTCCTAAAATTCATATTTTAAAAAATGTTAGTTCTGTTTCTGCATTATGGTGCAAATACAGTATTGAGTCTGAATTCAAAGCCAATGCAGTTTATGCACTTTTTTGTATCATTCAGGGTTTTTTTTTCTTCTATACACTTATCATATGGACCATGATCTCCACCCAGTTAAAAGTGACTTACAAAGATGGGACTAATATGATGAGCAATGGGATGTATTGTTTGCATTGAACCCCTGCCTGTCAGAGTTTAAATTTTTAATGTAATGGGAGTAGTTTTTATATGGAACTAGTCTTCTTTGTGTTTGCTGTCTCTTTTGAGACTGGCAGGTTGAGATACTTGCAGTGCATGTTTTCCATTCATAAACTTTCTTCTCAACAAGGTAGAAGAAAAACATAGTGACAAATCTTATGTGGAAGAGATGGCGTCAGCATTTTATTTTATTGGACATTGACAATACAGTATATCACTAAAAGCAGTTTTAGAGCCTAGGAAACAGCACTATTGATCTCCTGGAGTCTTGTTGCCAGAAATTGTATTAAAAAGCTTAACACTATGATGTGTAGCCTCATGGTTGCAATGTAGCCAAGAATGGCCTTTCTCAGAGATGAACAAGCTAAGAGTTCCCGTGGTATGGTGAATTTACTGATGGAGGTCTGTTGCCTATTTGCTGCTCTTATATAAACTAAATCATTGAGTATCAAGAGGAAAACTTATACTTTCAGATTTTTAGTGTTTTCAAAGAAATTATCCAGAGGTAAAACGTTTTATGCACTGTTGCCTGCCTCTCCTTACCCCTCTCCCAGTTTTAAACTATGCAAAATATAAATTATATTTTTATCATTTATTTATGATTTATCATCTACTTAAAAAAAAAAACTCAGCTATAGAAGGTGAATGAAAATGTATGCTACGATATCAACTAAATGATGGTTGAATTGTCTGTATCAGAAAGAAACAGGTTATTGTACTTTAGTAGTATTACAAGTTACTTGGCAAAATGTGCTGTTACGTGGCTAGAGATGCAAAATTAATATATACCAGTGAAATGAGTTGTTCTAGATTCATACTTGTTATTTGAAATCAAAACTTGAACCTCTAGTAAAAGGGGCTAAATAACGCTTATTTAAAAATGGCTTTTTATTAAGTTTGAGTTTGAAAAGAAATATTGCACTCGCTATATAATTTAAATACAAGTTTAAATCATGTAATACTGTATAAGATTTTAAATCTTTACATAATCCATAATACTTTTAGTGTTGAAGCAAGTCCACGAAGAAATAATGCATAAATGCATACAGGTTTGGAAGAGTATGAATAACTTTATAATTCCAGCATTGGTTTAAAAAATGGATGAGAAGCTTACTTAGCTTCCTAAAAACCTTTCTTCATTTGTTTCTAAATGGACTTGGAGTTTCTTTGTAATTTAGGGACAGATTTTCAGTATGCCATTACCTGGAGAGGGGAAAAAAAAAAAGGTAGGGTATTCAGAAGTTCCTTGTTTCATGCTTCTGATCATAGGTATTTAACTTGAACTGCCCCTCAACATATCTATTCGTATTATTAGGCAGAAGGGTCTGTCAGTAGTGTTTTTGTAAACCTTATTTTTAGGTACTTTTAAAAACATTGCCCAGTGTCTGTTTTAGAGATTCTACCTGTGCAAGCTATTAAATTTATTTTCAAGTAACCTTTTTACAGTCTAAGCTATATAAAACAAAGTAGGAAGTGCTTATATATATATATATATAAATATAAAAATATTTTTGAAGTGTCACGAATATAGCTATGCTTTGTTCCTATACCGCTTCAGTGAAAGGGAACTGTTGCTATTTCTCGTGTCCTTGCCCATGGATGAATGTGTTTTGGTAACAATTAGAGATGGGTAGTTCCCTCATGCTAAATACCTAAAAGGTCCTTTGTTTCTACTTGGAACTTGGAAAAGGAACAGGTACAAGAAGCAAAAGACTATGAGAAAAAAAAAAAAAAAGTTAATAAAATCTGTTCCAGTTTCTCAATTAAAGCCTTAGACAAATACAAAAGGTTTTAGTGATTTTTTTTTCTCCCCCTGTGATTTTTCCTTTTCTGTGCCCCTCTAATAAGAACGTGTAATTGTTTTCACACAAATGTGTGCTTTCATACAGCACTTCAAAAGCCATTCTGATTTATTAGGCAGACCTCTTAAGAATTGTGACTCTTCTTTCCCATGTGCTTGCACATCCCTTTCTAAGCTACAACATAACTGGAAAGCATCTGAATTAAAAAAAAAAAAAAAAAGGCTTTATTCCCAATAACCACTATGATTTGTATTCATAAGTCATTGACTAAAGCTAGAATTACTGCTCTATAGATTTCAGCACTTCATCTTTTTAGCTTTCATTTCATTCTACATTGATTAGGAAAAAAAGTATTTCTACTCAGAAAACAAAAACCTCCCCATCCACAATTCAGATCTACTTCTAATCATTGGAGAAGTGGAAACACTGATGCATGTTGGTGCCATTAATAATATTTGAATGTGCTCCAGGACTTTGTCAGCAGTGATCTGTTTTATGCAGATGGCTGAGTACATGTTTTAACCAGGTATTCAGCATGTTTTTATTAGCTATTGCCCAGAAAACAGAATGTAAAACAACCGTAAGAAAATTGCTTTTCTTAAAAACCTCAAGAAAGTAACAAAAAAACACCCCAAAACCAACATCCCCACCCCCCAAAGTCCTTTCAGTATAAGATATATTCATGAAGTGCAGGGAGCTGGTATTCCAGCTTTTCATACAGAATATGCATCTTCGTATTTCTACTTACACCCTTCCATCTATTCTCTTCCCTGTCTCTTCAACTGTCATACAACCTCTGGAATTTGTATTTTCAGGTTATTGTTTCTGCTGTAACTGTTTCTCCTCAGTTGAAGTGCAATGGTAGATTGTGCCATGAGGAGTCTAAATCCTTAGGTAGGGAGACTTTACCCATATGGAACACAGACTCGGCCTTTCATTTCTGTCAGTGTAATCAAGGCTGTAGCATGGGAAGAGAACAGCCATGGGGTAGACACAGCCATAGCTGTGCTCTGTATTCATGCTGTGTTCTATATCCTCCTCTGTCTGTCCTACAAACTGGAAACATGTGGTAATCATGTCTGTGGATTTTGTTATTGCTGTATCCTCTAATTCTCTTTTATTTGTAATTTTTTATATGGACTCAAAGCTTTAGACCCAGATTTACAGCAACATGGTGTGCTGTTGATTTCTCACAAAGAAGTCATCAAAAACACAGCTCTGAGAAGCTTCTGCACTGAAAGAAATGACGTGTTTGCAGCTCAGAAGCTAAGGAAGCTGCCAAAAACCATAAGGTAATTTTTTAAATGAAAACACACTATTCTCTTTCTGAAGCATGGTTGTATGTTGGGCAGACTCTCAGTAAGAAAGCTTAGGGGAGAGTGTGTTTCCCCTATAGGGAAAAGACAGCTACTAACTCAGAGCATTTTTGTCCAGATAAAGTCAACAGTTTTCTTCTTTAAACCCATTTATAACTTGGAGAGTGGAGAGTGTTTTTTCTGTTCTGCTCAAGGGGTGGGAAAACAGTGGAAAGAGTTCAAAGAATCGCTAAATTCCTTGAAGAAGTTTAATAGAATTGAAAGTATTCCTAGGAGATGGGATGTATACACGGAGAACTAGAAGGGAGAGCTGTAGCTCTGTCTGCAGTCACCAGAGGAACAGGGAGGGATGACTGCAGAGTACCAGCTACCATATGGACACACAGATCTCTTCTAAACTGGAAGTGGGACTGAGAAACACCCAGTTTCACTGTGCTCTGAAGGCAGTATGCACTGTAGCTCTGTTTAGAAAGCTTCAGCTTAGGCCTTTTGTTAGAAAAGGTGAAAGAAAGTAATAAGAAGTATCAGTAGTATTCCTTCAGCCATAAGTGTGTGTGGAGAAAGGAGACTATGTACCAATGCAAGCTCTTGCTGTTAAAGAGAGATGTCTTTTATGCACTTAGTGCAGGAAGATGCAGGAAAATTATCTTGGTGTGCTGGGTCTGTTTCACAGGTCAGTGGGACAGGAAGGTGAGGCTGTGGCCACCTCTCTAGCCCAAGTTACTCTGTGGTCTGTGCAGTCTTAGCAGCACGTGGAAGCATTTCATCAGAACCCCACATCTGTTGGTTCCTCTGCTTGCATAGCTCCTTCCTAACATGGTTTTAGCAGGGCGATTAGGGTTAACACATACTCATCTGGTAGCAGGGCCTTTTGCTCTATGACATGAGAAGGTGTCCAGCTCTGTTGAGGAGCTTCACACCGACTACAGTAGGCAAAGAGCAGCTACCTCTTCATCCAACCTAGGCACAGTCATAACAGTACTTCTGGCTAAGAGAGTAGTCAGAAAAGTATTTGAGACTGTTGTCTTAACCAGAGTCACTTTTAATAGAGACCTGATTTTGAAAGGTTTGGGGCATCCTTCAGAGGAAGTTTAAGATGTAACAGCCATGGGTAGTCGCTGTCTTTATGGAGTTAAGGGATTAACATGGAGATAGTAATGTTACAAAGAATTAAAAATAATTGTTTGTAATGATTAAAAGGACATTTGTTTGTCAGTCTCCCCTAAAATTGTCTATGTGATTACCCATTTTACAGATGCAATTTCTGGTCTAACATTTTTGCTATCACAATCAACTGACTGCAATTAGTGAGGAAGCATGAGAGTTATTTAGACCACACAAGTAAGGCAGTTAGCTTGATGGCCACTAAGATTAGTCCTTGAAAAACGGCATGAATACAAACATGAGGGTACAAATATTTTTGTTGCCTCTTTACTCTGTTTTCTTTTTCCTTCTCTTTCCTCCCTCCTTCTTCCAAGACAGAAACGTAGATGTAAGCCTTGGCTGAGGCACAGCTGAAGTTAAAAAACAAACAACAACAACAACAAAAACACAAAGCAACATCAAAAAGACGAACAAAACAAACAAAAAACAACTCTGCTGCTTAATTCATTGCAGCCTTTGTGCATAACCAAGATGTTATGTTTCATGTTACACGGTACAATCACTGATCCCTGAGGAGTTCACACCTTGTGTGTTCTTCCCTTTCAAGCTGTTAACATTTTAGCAATCCCAAGTGAATACATAAATCTCTGGGACGTTTCGAGGGTAGTACCATTTTTTAGACTTTGCCAATGATTGGGCTGAGCAAAACTGTAGTCTTCCTTATTCACAGGGCCACACACATTCTCGTTTTGAAAACAATTTCAATGTGTAATGGAAACATTAAGATTTGATTCAAAATGGAATAGTCTTGTTATCTCCATATAGTAGCTCCATGTTCCTCACATCACCTCGAAGTTCTGTCACTTGCTATGTGACAGAACTGTGGCCTTGCTTTGTGAGGGCAGGATTAATTGCTGTTTTGTTAAATGCCCCAATGCTATGCACTTTTCATTGTTTTTAATAACTGTTGAACAGTGAGGAGAAGGTACTCTACAGGAAAAGAAAGCTAAGGAGGGAGACACTTAAATCAAAGTTCCCCAAGAATATAGTGTCTTTTCCTAGCAAGAAAATAGCAAATGTATGAAAATGTAGAAAATTTGTGAAAATGTAGGAAATATCTTTTGGAAACTCATTTGGAATTAAGATTTTCTTACTGAGATGTTTAAATTAAAATGTTCAGATTCATAGTTCCGTATGTTTATGTGATTTAAGGACTGGGAAGATGCTATCAGCGTCTTTACTTTCTATGACCAATAGTTCAGGAGGAAAAATGAATCAGTTAATTGAAATGTGTATGTTGCTATTATTGAATCCTGTTCTGTTTTAGGAATCAAATTACACAGATCTTAACATTGAACAATAGATCTGCTGTATAAACAAGCCAGCTACAGCGACTTCCTTGGCTATTTCACATAGTATTATAGGACAGAGCTGTTGTGTTTTTATTCACTCCAGTCTTCAGATTCTATTTAGTCCTTATATCTTTTCCTGAAGTTCATAATTTTCTTTGATGCTTCTTTATTTCCTTCCACACTTTCTTTACATTTTCATGCTGGAGTTGTTTCCATCTCTTTCTCTTTGGTCTTATAGAAATAGACAAAATGTCTGTATTCTCATCTTACAGCCATTTTATATCTGTATAGTACTTTTAACTTCAGTTTAATTATTCCTGATTTACACTAATGCAAAAGTGATTGGAGCTAGGCTCCAAAAAAAAAACCAAAAACAAATAAACAAACAAACAAACAAAAAACACGATTATATTGTAGCTGTGGTAATATAACTGTAAGTAAAGAAACTTGCTGGTTGTGTGTATTTGAAACAGTTCTTTTTCCTGCCAAAATCTTCAACTGTTGTCAAGGTCTATAAAGAAGTACTATCAAATAAGCAAACTTTATTTGGGGCAATTTGAATGCATGTGAAAACCTTCCCCAACTCACCTTGATTTGGGCACCCAAAATCAATGGATGGTTTTAGCAGCTCTCTCTTTTAGCAGATCTATCTTAGACTGTCTAAAAAACATGCAACACTCAACTCATACAAGTATATTGCTGAATACTTGTTCAAGTGCCCCTTGTGAAGACACGTCAGCAATCCGGTGAAGTGCTGGTGTTTTGGGGAAGTGTGTTCTGCTGAAGGGTGCTGTGAACTTTGCTTTCAGCAGCCAAAGCAAAGCAGTCCGATTTCCATCCAACAGGTTCCTTTTTTTTTTTTTTTTTTTAATAGTTGTTTCTTATAGTGCCAAGTCTCCTGTGTCTCATGCCTCTAGAAGCACCAGAAGTTTAGGCAGAAATAAAATCAGACACCATACTGTGTCTCTCAGTTATTGTGCAAAAGATCTCATTTTAAATCTCTTTAATCTCTTAACCTTCTTAATAAACAAAACAAAAACAGTTGCCATAGATTTGAGAGTAGACAGCAAGAATTTCAAATTTATAAACAAAGAACAAATATATCTTAAAGGACCTTATTTAATTTCAAAATAATATTTTTTTTTTTGGGGGGGGGGGGTTGATTCCTTTTTCATCAGTAATTCTCAAAGCACTTTTTAAAGGAGTTTGGCATTACTCTACCGTCTTTACAGTGGGAAAACATATGGATACCATAATATCTTGCACCAAGATCGCTTAATAGCTGGGTAGCAATTCTAGAGCCTAGAACCCTCTTCAAATTTGAAATACTTTTCTTCTTTTTCTTCTCTCGGTAGCTTTGGGTTGCCAATGTATGTCTTTAGGAGCTCGTAACCCAACTTCACTGATATTATGGTTTCAAATGCTCAGGGAAGGACAGAATGTTCTGCCTGGAGTGCTTGTATTTTGAGATGGTGAAGGCTTTTCCAAGCCAAAGTGTTCATCTGACCATTTAACCACAAATGTGGTTTTATGCAGCATTGTGAAAATTAACCACATTACTTTTGTGAGCTGTAGCTGCTTATTGCTGCCTCCTAAAGAGCTAGCTTATTTTTGAGCATCTGAGGCATTCTGAAGGGAACTGTGCTTTAGAAAATTTGATCTGGCATAATAAATATTTGAGTATTAAGGATGGGAGTGAGGAAACTGATAGAGGTAGATCTATCATAATTGATTTCATAAAATATGGAGAAAAGCAGTCCTTTTAATTATTTACTCAGTAGATGGTATCTCTAATTGTTTAGAAAATTTTTCAAGTCATTAAAAGGCTTAACTAATTCCAAAATATATTTTGACTTAGGCTGAACTCCCTTATGTCTGGGTAAAATACCTTCCTGTTGTCAATAAGAGCTCTCCTAATTTAATCATTTCTAGAATTCTGAAGGAAAAAAAAAAGAAAAGGTAAATGTGGTTCTCTTTACCATGGTGTTTTTACTGTGTTGTTCACTTTGTGCTGCTTCTATGAACATCTGAAAACTTTATGAGGAAACCAAATGCTGAAAATTCAGTAGCATATATAGAGAGCAGCTTTGAGTCCTAACAGTCCTTCTTTTGGTTAAAAGTTATTTCCACAGGCTGCAAATGATCATACTCTATTACTGCTAATAAAATGCATTTATCAGGATAGTGACTTGGGCACGAATAATTAACTCCTCACTTACCTCAAGATTCTTTATGCATACAAAAGTAGCCTTTGATAGCAGTAGGCTATGGGCTGATTCTTCAAATATGTCAGACTCAGTGTACTTTTGAGCAAAACCAGTCTTGTAGTGCTTGATGATGCTGAGATCACCCTCAGGACTGCCTTAAATTGCTCCAGCTAGTAGCTTAATTGTTTCCATATAGAACAATTCCTAGTATCAAAGGAATTCTGAATTAGGGTAAATTTGTTGTGTGATAGAATAACAGATTTAATGATAAGGGAGTTCTGCTGCATATTTATATAAAGACAAACATTTATCCTAGAATTGAGCTTGGATTGTGTTTTTCCCATGTTATCAGACATTTAGATTGTTCCAGATTTGACCTGTTAAAATTGTGGCGCTCTGGCAAGTTTTGGCTAGAAGATTTGAGCTGTAGAGTTACCCATCTGTGCTTCAAGAATGTTAGTGCCCAGAGGTCTGGTTCAGGGCTGTTGCTGTTTAGGTGTGCTAGATAAAGTGCAGAAGATGCATCTGCGCTGAAGTGAGGGGACTACTAAGCAGCAGCATTTTGCAACGACTCAGACAACTGCAACTACTTGAAACTGCTTTTTAGGATTCTACACTAAGAAAATAGTTTGATTAATTAATTCTCCCTGCCCCTATATTTTTATCTTTTTAACATGGAACCTGCATGTGGGTTGACAGGTTTTATTCCAAGTTTAACCCCAGGTGACTGAAAAAGAGCTGAGATATAAAACCCTAGTGACTGATCTTACAATGGACAGGACCTTAGGTCTTATATAGTGGTACTTGAAGAGTGCTGCTATAACTGGTTTTACTATATGAAAGAGAATGATCAAATTCTGATTATAAGAGAATGTGTTGTGAAAACATAATTCCTACATTTACTATATAGCAGCTTAATGTTGTTACTTTTTATATATGCAATCTCTAGCAGTGAGAGATTTGACAAATTCATGCATCTCATTAATCAGGAGATAGTTAAGAGCATTGAATAAAAGGAAAAAATTCTGACACTAGGTGCTTCTTTACTTATAAAAAAAATAGATAAAATGAAAGCTGGGAGCTGAAGTGAGCCAGGCTTCCCTAGAAATAAAACATTTTTCTTTTTAAATTAGCAGCTGAGAAAAACAGACACTGAAACCATTCTCCTAGTGCTGAGGTGGTGCTTATCTTGTCATTGAGAGAGTTTACATATATTTTTAATGTCATGTTTATGAAACGATTAGTGGAACAGGCATAATATTTATTTGAAAGGTCTTACTCTGCAGTGAGTGCAGAGGACTTGTGGACCTGTGCTTTGCAGTGGGTCTGGGACATGCAAGTTGTATGTTGTATAGAGGGTTCGTACTAAACAACAGCTGTCTTGAATTTAGATGTTGAAGAAAACTGCTGCCATACACCAGAGTTCTTTAATCTCTGAATGATGTGCTGAAAAGAATAAAGCAAATTTAGAAAATAAAACTCTGAATAGAAAAACTGAAAAGTTAGAAGCTTCATCAGATCTGTAGAAAATACAACTTTGATTTTAATTTATAAGTATTATTGGCCAGCAAAAATAAGGTAGAGTAACTTCTGACCACATGAGATTCTTAAGTAGCTAAAATCTGCAATATATTTTGCTAAATTTGGTAGAGTAGACTAGATATGAAACTGCATGGGAGACATCTGAATACTGTTACGTGTATTTGACATGGGCTGATGTCTCTTTAAACAGAATTTAAAAAGGAAAAACAAAAAAAGACCTCTCTAACTAGACCGTGTTGGTAGACTTTGACTGGGAAAAGAGAGAGTTCAGTCAAAACCGGAGTGTGTGATACTGAGAGAGTTGCTCAGCTAACTTAATGAAAGACTCATTAAAAAATGTTTGTTTTGTATGCTGTATTAGTCATTAGTCATTTGTTGTTCACCCCACCCCCCAACTGTGCTCACACGGTACTTCACTCAGAGATTACAATGACATATCCCACTAATTTTATGAGTCACAAAAGTCACGAAACACTTAACAGTAGCTATAACTTCTCAGCATATAATGAATTTTCTTATCCATATTTTGTTCTCATCAAGAGAAGACAGGTTGGACCAAGAAATGAAGCTATAAAGCTGTGTTGGCTGACATTATATATTAATCTTCAATTGTTTTTCTTTTGCACCCCTTATAACATTTTTGTTTGTCTTTTTTCCCATGATTTTGCTTAGGGATTATGTCGATCTGAATCATATTATTATTTGCTCATTCTCCATTAATTTACATTTGCAAACTGTTGTTTGGTTGCTTGCTTCCCCTCCTTCCCTTTTCTTTCATGTTCTCATCTTACCAAAATTTCCAAATTTAAGAATAACCTGTGGAAGTCTAAACCATTATTGTTTTATTTTTCTTCTGAGGGGGAATTGTCCGATTCTGTGGAGTTAAGAACACTGGTAGTGGTTAACTCTAAAATATCAGTTAAATACCTTTCCTATTCACCAGCAAAATGGAAAGCATTGCTTAGACACAGAATTAGGAGTATACCGTCTTGGGTTTGTCCTTTTACTAATAAAAAGTTTTGCCTTTTGGGGTTTTTCTACACCAGTATCAGATTGCTAGCAGTGATAATGAGGAAGATACTCAATACAGAAAACCAGGAAATTTTGGAAACATTTGTCATGCGATGGATGCTTGTCTGCATAAGAGACTGATTTTGGTATTGTTTCCAAACCTGAAGACCAGATCTGACATCACTGACAATCGCATTATTCAAGGGTAAAAAGAGCATTCAAAATTGAGCCCAAATCAAATGACAGTCACATAACAAACAATGAATGGTTGAAGCATTCTAACTTTAAGTGAAAATCATAATTACCATATGTGTATTATTTTTAACAGAGCTTAAAACTATAAACTGTGAGAACTGGGGTTTCAGATTTCACTGTGTCTAACAACTGGTTAAAATTCTTGGACTGACACACAAAATCATCCTTGATAAAGTGTAAACTGAAGCAACGTATAATCAACTTAAATTTTTCTGTTACTTATAAGGAGCCTTATATGTGTTATAAGTAATGGGTGGTGTATTATCCGATAGTGAGTGATGGATGTGTAGGTATTAGAGCTTTTAGGAACTTCTGTTTTCTTTTTAGGATAAAGAGGTTCCTCAAGGCCTTTCAGGCAGCTATCATTCACATAATCCTTGCTGTCTTTAAATTATGATAACATTCCCTCTTGTCACATCACACAGATCATAATTAAAGGGAAAGATTAACCACCTGCTTACCAAGGTCCGTGTACTACTAAATGCTAATAACTGCAAATCAACGTGAATGGCATTGTGCACTTTAGCGTGGTACATTACAATTACTTCACTTAACAGATAATGCCCATTATCACCTTAATCCTCAGAAGAGTGTGAGCATGAGAAAACTTGTTCAATCCAGAGTTAAGCACTAATGATGGTTACTGTAGTTTCTCATTGCAGTAGATACGTTTTCATTAACATTTTAGATCAAGTTTTTTTCATTCTGCCTACTCTTGTTTGATTGACACCACCTTTGTAGGTTCTCAGAAGAGGGGTTTTATCTAAGCAATCAATTTAGCTCTTCAAATGGTTTTTTTTTTTTTTTTAAATACAAATGTTTGAAAGCTGATGTTTCTTCTCTACAGTGTTTTCTGAGACTTAGAGCTTTAAGACCAATGATATTATTACATCATTCACTTGCCAGCAGGAAGGTCTCTTAAAAAAGGGGGAAAAAAAGCAATCTATAATCCACCTTGACTAATGTTTGTCAGGCCAAAGAAAAGGAAAATTTAGCAAATAGAATTTTTGAGGAAGGGGGATAAGGGGGATATTTAATAAAGATCAGGAAATTCAGAAGAGCTTGGAAAAGTTTTTTTTTTCTTTTTTTTTTTTTTTTTCTCCCCAGATGTTATAACGTGAGGAGGCCACATGGTAAGTTTATTTGCAGAAATTCCTCTCTCACTGATTTTTGTGTTTTGGTATTTGTTTCCATGAACATCTTGATTTAAATATTTCACATATATTAACTGCAAATGTGTTGAAACAAGAATAAAGTAGATGCCGTTATGAAAAGTCTGAATGTTGTATTAGACATGGCATGTTTCCTTCTCTTCTGTCCTCTTGTAAAAGTGGGCAGATGCTCTTGAAGGCTCTGGTCTTGGTTGGGGTGTTGTGGGTAAAACGAAACGAGGGATTGAGTCTCAAGGTGAATCTTTTCAGGAGCTGCAGGGAGCAAAGGAGACCATTCCCTCTTGTGGTGTGGAATGCAGGAGTAGCGTTACCCACCCTGGCCTGCTGCGGGGGCTCGGCATCAGTAGCAGCATGTAAGGGGACGGGGGTAGAGAGAGAAAGACCAGACCTTGCAGGGACCCAGGGATTGAAAAGACTTGGGGTGGTCTTAAGGCTCTTCAATTTGGCGGCTCAGTTTTTACTGGGATTTAGAGACTCTTGGAATCATCTGCTCTAAGAGTCCCCTCAGAAACTGTCTGTAGGAAACGGATGAGAGGTGTGTGCTGTGGATCTGGGTATGGAACAGAACGACAAAAGACTTATGGGCAGTCCTGCCAGACAGGCCTGACTTGCACAGTCTGTATGGTCTGTGTAAGTTATGCCTAGGATTTTCTCTGCAGTGCTGTGCCTGCTCCCTACACACCTTCTGGTGCACAATCATCAGGCATGAAGCATCTTGCCTCAGATCAAGAAATAGAAAATTCCACAGATGACTTGCAGTAAAAATGTTGTTGTATTGTAAAACATTATGACATGGCAGAATTAAACAAAAGATAATATAATCACCATTAAAAAAAAAATAAGTTACATACACTTGTTTGTATTTTTCTATGTCCTGTATTTTTACATCACTTTCATTGTCATAATAGTCCAGAATATGTTTAAGTTAATCATTTTACGTGATAAGATCTTTTTTTTCTCAAAGGTATTTATTTTAATAATTTAATTAACAGTCATATGGAGAATCTATTTTCACCTGGCAGCAGAGTCACCTTCATTTGAATTTCAGAACTAACTTACCTGGTGACTGTCAAAAGGCTGCAAATTTTCACCCTTACACCTTTCTGTTATGTTTAAGAAGCTGCAGGTAAAAGCAGATCTGTGTTGTTTTTATTTCAACAACTCTAATGAATTCTGTTTGTCTGGAATAAGTAGCATAGTTCTGAGCAGTAGACACTATGCTTTTATCTAAGGACATATAAAAATGTAGGCTGTGTTGTTTTATTTGAAGAATAGTGTGTGTAATTATGGAAATAAAATGTTAGAACAGATGAGGCAGTGTCACATGTATGTGCTCAGCCTTTGTTTTCTAAGAAATTGTCTGGGTTTCTTAGAGCATAAATTCTTTGCATACAAAATTTTAAGGCTTTTTCAAAAAGATTCTTTTTTTTTTTTTTTTCCTAAGAAAATATAAAAATGGAGAAAACTTCCCTATGAGGTGGGTTTTCCAGCATGTTCAATAGTACATACGTTACAATTTTTCTTTCTGGCCTTTATACGCTTCTGCAATGATCTCAGTTCTGTACTGATAGAGCAAAGGAAGTGCTAAATTGTCATTATTCCCCTGCTCCCCTGCCAATGGAATTCTTGTTTTCTAGCCAGGCCAATTCCCCAATTACTCTCCCACTGAGAGATTCAGTAACTTGTCAAAGGTCTGTTGTATAGGCAGGAACTGAGCCAAGTTCTGTGTGCCAATGCAATGTATTATATCCACAGCAATTTCTCCTCTGTTCCTGTTTGTCTTTCACTGTGCTCTGTAGTGTCTGATCATCTAAGGTGCAACATATTATCCATATGCTCTAAAATACGAAGTAAACCTTTTAAATTAAGAATGTTCATTTATAACATTATTGTAAGATTATTTTTCTACAAGTACATCAACATAAAATCCTAGCATTGTTGTACAACTGTTAATTCCATGCACTTCAATGAAATTAATATGTTCCTGAAAGCCCATAATGCATTTCCGTATTAGTACATTTGCATTACCTAGATATAGTACCGAACTTGTTCTCCGGAACGAATCTAGTCGTATATAAATGGGAGACAGGGCTTAAACTACTCCCATCTTGTCAATACTCAGTAGAATTTCTACTGTCATTGTTTGCTCTTTTTTAATAAGAAACCTTCCTAAATCCTAAGACTTGAATAAATGAATATTTAATTCCTAAGTAGAATGGTAAACTATCCAAGAATTTGTGTATGCCTGGAGTTATCCACTGGTTACTACATCTCTGAAAGTTCACTGTGAAGCACAGCTTAAGCTAGGAAGCATTTGTTTAAATGCTATGGCCTGCCATATAGACTCATCAGGCAGCTGAGGGCTAGATTTAGACATCCTTAGCTTCTGCTTAGAAACACGGTGCAAATCTTGATAGTGATTCTTTGTTGGAGTGATAGCTATGAAGCCTTGGAATCTGTGTGTTTAACCAGAAATGGATCATACACACATCACTTCCAATTCTTCTCCAACGTACGCTTGCCTGATGTGATCACTGTTAGCAGTGCAATAGCTCAGCTTCTTGTTACTCTGAAAGCAGGACATATAATCCAGGACTATTATCTCAGTCAATACGATTGTTGGGCAGAGACATTTCTTTGGGAGAGATGTAGGATGAGGACATGCTGCGCTTTAGTTCCTCCATGCAAGTGATTACAGGCTTCTGTTGTTCTGTAGTAGGCTTTCCAAAAGGGTGCCAAAAACTGCATCACCGATTCCTTCACCGGGCCTGCCAAACAGAAGAGATGTAAAGAGGAGAGAGAGAGGAACCTGTGCATAGAGGTAGAGAATATTACTCTTCGTAGAAGGGGCCACGCTGACAAAATTTTTAATACTTTACAGCTTGCTTCTGGAAGGGTAAAATAGCAGGCTGCCTCTGGGGACAGGTGTGGTAACACCACGATTGCTTTGGAATTGAAATGCAGCTGCTGCTAGTTTCTTCTAATTACTCAGGCAAAAGCAGTCAGTAAATACAGATTACGTAGTGGAAAACTCAGTTTGGAATTACTGGAGGCATTTGGTCATGGAAAAAAAAAAAAGTAAGTTGCATTTAGCTAACCCCTCAGAATGTCTTCCATAAGCCAAGTTTTAAATAAGTTTTTCTTAGACTTAGACATTGTATTAGTATGTCTTTCTAACAATCCACTGCTTGTGTAGTGCCTTTTTCTCTGTGTTTATTTCTTATTATGACACAATATATAAAGACAAGAGTGATGTTATACATTTTACCTTTTCAGCTTGTCAACATGAATTTTAAGGTTTTTTTTTTCAGTTAAAATATTACTTCATTTTTTAAAAAAAAAACAATGTTCTTGGAGGGATTTAGATAATGCGTCTTCAAAAATAGACAAATATTACTTTGTTTTTGGTAACTGAGATCTTTCAAAAAATTTCTTCTCAAAGCATCAGTATTCTTCGAAAAATGTTTAGAAGAAAATAAGTGAATAATATCTATTTTCTGACAGTGTTAATGCACTTCTGCACCATTACTTGGAGACATCTCAGATGCAGAGGAACTGTTGATTTTTAGTAATGTGTATTTCAAATGCTTACGTTTATAAATTGATAAGGGATTATTATTTTCCTCAATATGCATTTCATGTGGTGTCATTTGCTCTGCCAAAGGTAGAGGTGATGTACAATATGGGCCCAGATTTGATTGTAGTTTTTAATCCTAAACTAAGGATAATTATTATTTTTTTGTGTGTGTATACTCAGTTTGCCCATGTAATTTAAGACATTAAATATCACACCAAAGTTTGCCTCTTTCTGTGAATTTGGTTTTGGCATTGTGCAAGTAATACGAACCCATCTTGTGGGGGATTAAATAATGCTTTTTTGTTCATATGACAAATATTACATGCAACCTTTATAGAAGAGAGAGGAAAACACATGTTTAGTTGCTGAATGGATCTTTTGTGGTTTCTGTTCACCATCCAAATTAGTATAATTACACCCCCACCTATTTTCTGACTAAGCGGGAATAATTCACTTAATTCAAATGTGATGTTTGTTGTTTCTCAAAATTTTATTTTGTCTTCTTTTAATTTATTTAACCTATTACTGAAACACCATTAAAAAAAATCCAGTGTGTTTGTTTTGAAATCATTTGCACTGAGATTGTCAAATTAAAAAAAAAAAAAAGTTTATTTGAATTTCTTAGTATTGGCACTGATTTTCTAATTGTTTAGGTTTCCTGAAGTTCTTTTTCAGCAAATTTATTATTAATAGCAAGTGAAAACATGCCTGTTTTTCCCCAGATGAATTGGCAGAATGTCTAAATTCTGCAAAGCATATAGTCTTAAATGGTACATTATTAGTTTAATTTTGAATTTTAAGGCCCTTCATCCTGTGAAAGATGTACAACTCCTTTGTACTGCTTCGAATGGGGGAACTAGAATAAAGCTCAAGACTCTGGCAGTAAGAAAGCTTTGTCCCTGATTTTATTTATATATATATATATGTATGTATGTATACTTAAACTTAATAATGTCATTTGGTTCAGAAACCTTTCAGTTCTACTCCTCAATCTCTGCCAATCAGGTGGTGTGATTAAAGTTTCTACTCTGATTTTGTTTTGTTGTATGTGAAGCAAGGGTGGCACAGAAGCCCTGTAAGCAGCAGAACCTGGCTGGGAGGTAAATCTCCTTCAAGGACTGGTGTCTGCGCTGTCGCTGCTTCTTGGTCAGATTACAGGAGAATGATGTTTTGGATGATCAGTCAACCTTGACAGGTGTGTGGTAGAGCTGGTTACAGAATCTATTTCAGAATGTGAGCATTTCTCTTTAATTCTAAACATGAAGACAAACCAGAGACAGTCTATCTGAAACTTAATTTTGACTCGTTATGGTTTCATGCACATGTCAATATTCTCTGCTCTGTAATGGTAATCAATAGCTTAAAAAAAAAAAAAAGGGTAAATTTATATGAAAAATTATTTATCAAAATGTTTATTCTCACAAACTGATCTTTCCCTGGCTTGCATCATCAAATTATATTTCTCAGTTTTAATTGGATATGATTTCATGCTGCATCCTATGCAGAGTATTTTTGTTCTATCTCCCTCTGTATTTGCTTTTCAGATTGAATTTTCAATACCACAGAGAGCGAGTAGGCTACTTAACACAATGATATTTATTCCAAATACTGATTATATAGCATTCTCCTCTCTCCCCCCCTTTGAGACACTTGATTCCCTGACAAACTAAAAAAAGAAATAAAAATTGTAAAATGTACCAGTACTAGACAGCTGATTGGTTTCATATATGGAAAAATGTCTTCTTTCAAGTTATTTCATTATGATTAAGATAGAAATGAGAGTTGAAGCCAATAAACCTTAGGGTTGTTTTTTCCCTTTTTCTTTTCTTTTACAAAATGCCTCCTTACATGACTTGATTCAGTTATTTTATCACTATAAATAAAATGCATTTCTTGCTGTAAATAGCTTATTAATTGATGTTAATGGGGAGTAACTGTATTGCAAATAGTTCACATTATGGTACTAAATTAACATCTACCCTCCAGCTACAACATTTGTTGGTGTGTTATTACACACTCAAATGTTAGTTGTTACTTCCATTGCAAACACTGAAATGGGGATGAAAGAGTGTGCGGGTTTTTTCATTCCCTGCTTCTCTAAGCAAAATTCTTCTCTAACTATAGTAACCATTTAACATCACCAGGAAATGCTGTTAAAAAGTAGGATGATTGCAGAAAGTGTAATTTCCCACTTATGCTGACATTGTGCTTTACAGTGGACAGTGCCACGGGAGAGTAAGATTCACTCAACTGTGTCTAACAGCTAGCCCAATGCTATCTAAAAATCCAGCCAAAACGCTCTAGGCCTTTTCCTACGGGGGGGAAACAAACAAACAGCAAAGCCTTTCTAGTCCTCTACTATAGGGTGTTATTGGAAAGTTTGGTTCCTTCTGGCTTTTTCACAGGTATGCAATGGGAGAAATTACGTAAAGATCTCATCAGCTTGTAGCCAGTTTATTACTCTGGCAGAACTACAAGTTGCACATCCGTGTTTCCTGGAAGGAGTATGTGGTCCATTGCAATGATTTCGGAGAGGGTAGAGCTGGAATTTCACTATAGCCTCCTCCAACAGGGATGACAGGCCTGAAACTGAATAAAAGTCTGCTGTTGACCAGCTAAGGCCCTCTTACTCTCTGGAGAGAGATCCCACTGTATCTGCAATTCCCCCAGCTCCATACAGCTATATGCTTCATTTTTCTGGGTTGCTCCAAGGAATTTACTGTTTGACAGACAGTGGCTGTTTAAATCTGTTTCAAGGAGAAACTGAGCCATGGGGGAACTCCAGGATATGCTCTACAAGAAAATAATGGCCTGCTCTGGCAGGCATTTGCCCACTGAAGGCAGTATTAAGTGCTTCTTGAGATGAGTTGTGTTGGTGAAGGAAAGGTATCTCCTTCCAGTACTCACCCGTGTCCATCTAGATGCACAGCAGTGAATTCTGGAAGCAAAATTGTGTAATTTGAGAAGTTTTCCCTACTTTATTCTGTTGCTCTGTGCTATGGAAAGTGCTAATTCCAGTCCTATTAGCAGAACGCTGCGAGAGTACAGTTTTTTGGTACAGTCATATGGTTACAAAGTAGGTTGTAGCTGAACATCCAATACCTTTGTTTTTACTTAGGTCAAATTCGTTTGGCAATAGAATCTCATTTACACTATCAAAGACTCTGTTTATATGCATACTATTAGCCTAGAACTTAATGTTGCTTTATGTCATTCTGTATTTCCTGGTGCTGGTATAATGCATGGATTCAGTATGGTTCTAACAGGGAAGATAACTATTATTTTATGAACTCTTTTAGAATTACTACGTGTTTATTTTTTAATAGTTTTCTGGATAGAGTAGCCCTGTTTTTTTCTTGTGAACTTGTATGTAAATCTTGTGAAGTATGATGAAAACAAAGTAGCAGGATTTCAAATTTTGGCCTTTATCCCTAATTACAGTGTATATTGTTTGGTTTTGAGCTCTCCTTGTTATGGAGGGAATAGAACAGTTGGGGAAAGCTGGTGCAAAATGCACTTAGTTTTCAGCTGTTGTCCTCAGATTCTGATGCGCATTTTTGTTCTGCTGTCTCATTATAGCACTACAAAAAGTGTACAGTATGTTGCATGCTATCTGTCTGCAGTACAGCAGTGAGTACTTTGCCATAGTAGCTTGATGATGAAGAAAGAGGAGATCTGTTTTACTTTCTAAGTAAAACAAAATATCTCCATTGTATGTTGTCATAGAAAAGGATCTAAAGTCTCTTACAATACTTGACAAGGAACTTTAAAACGAGGGCACAGTTTAATCTTGGTTATAGTTTCTCAGTACAGAGTTGCAACATAGTCTTGTATAGTGTTTCTTCTAGATGCAGATTTATAAAAATAGTACACACATCCTCATGCACTACCGTATCGTACCTTAGAGACAAGCACTATTTTTTCTTTCTGTTAGATTTTGAGTAACAAATCCATGAACACACTGAAGTGCCTGTACTGAAGACACATTTCACAGCTTCTCCACCATTGTCTTTGTGATTAATAGATACAACCCAAGGAGAAAATATGACAGGAAGGATGTTTGAAAGACAAATGTCAAATACTCTTTGTAACTGTTTAGTTTACTCTACAGCTATTGGTAAAATGGAGGGAGGAAATTTGAAATAAGCTGGAACCTAAAGGAAGATTTGAACACAGGTCTCCCCTGCTAAAGGTCATGTAATAATGAGTTTAGACAGAAGCATCTTGTTTAATACAAAATGTATCTATCCAAACTAATCCATGTGGGTAACACATTTAGGATTCTCACTGACAGAAGGTCATGTGCCATCTGTATTTGATTGAATAATATTGTATCAAAGTCAACATGCACAGGGCCTACCAGAAGTTATCAGAATTATCATTTCAATTAAACAGATGGCTGAGGAATCAAATGAAGAGCCTTTGAGTGATGGCTACAGAATCAATAATGTCTTTCTGAGCTTTATTGATTTATCTTTGTCCAGGCAGTAGAATTGATTTATGTCTCCAGCTTTATTTTGATAAGTCAATGATAGCTCAACTATTCCTCAATTAATGTCTTCTTTTGTGGGGCTCATATATATATATATATATTTTTTTTTTCCTCCTGGTGAAGAGAGGAGATTTTACATCAAGCCAAACTGATTTTGCTAAGTAATTCTTCGGCTATCAGGATATCATAAATCAAGCAGAAGGATGGTCTCTCTAGTTTCACATGGAATGGATGACTTAGAATTGTGGGAAAGGCATTTATTTATTTAACCAGTCAGATGGTATTGCATTTCTCCTCTCTGTGTTAGAAGACCAGTTGACATTTGTAAGCAGACAGGATTCCTGATGTGTGGAATGCAGTAGTGTGAGGATTGTAATGTCTTTCCACAAATAACGTTTGAAGAAGAAGAAGGAAATGTGTCTGTGTGAGAGATGAGGAGAAGAAAAGGGCAGTCCAACTCCACAAATAAGCTTATTCTGCCATATGGTGCATTCCAATTGTATGTGAAAAGGCCTAGCATGAGGAAATCATAGTCTTGTGTGTTGTGGTTAACCGAGAATGATGTGGTACTAGCTTGCTTGTTACAAACCTAGATCCTGATTTTGCCAGCAGTTGGTTTTGCTGCTGTTAAAACTGTCCATATTAGTAAAAACAATTTTGTTTTCCAGTTCATTGGAATGTTGGTAATAGCTTTACAACATAAAGAATGTTCACAGATGCTTGATTTTTTTTTTTCTTATTAAATATATGCCCTTTAAAGTTCCTAGGAATAGTTAAGTTTTTCTTCTTTTAAAATACATATAAATGAGGAATAATAACAATAACTAACCCCTCCTCCACCATGATCTCATCTGCCATTTTCCGGTACCAAACACACAAAGATTGCTCATTAAAATCTGAATAAATTGAACCTGTGGCCAGATATGATGGTAAATGAACCTAGGAGCTACTGAGGCAACAAGGAATTATGAATGAGTTTGATTTTTATTAGTCTAATAGCTAGATTGTAGTAGCTCTTCCAGGGCCTAGCCAAGCTATAAACTCCCTCTTATCTTGATGTTACCTTTTACAATTTCATATATCATGTATACTCTCCCTCATAATATATCCTTCTGGGAATCTTCAAATATCAAGCAGAACATGGTCGCAAGTTTCTTTAACTATTTTAATCCATATATATATATTTCAGAAATTGAGAGGGAAAAAAAGCTATTGAAATGTACTGTTTGGAAGGAATGTTGTGAGACCTGGACTGTAATTCTAGCACTGGTTGAGTACAATACATGGGTAAATGACTTCATTTTGCTCGTCTTCATCAGTGATTAAAAGGATAAGTAAATTTAGAATTGCCAACTCCTGCCTGCTTTGTGATTAAAAGGATAAGTAAGTGCAGAAATGCAGACTCCTGCCTGTTTTTTGTTTGTTTGTTTTGTTTTGTAAATCCCTTTATTTCTGGTGACAGTTTGGTGTCTGGATTTCATTGAGCATACAGGTCCACATCTTTAATTACCTTTTTCTAGGAGGGTTTTGCAGTGTAATTTTTTTTTTTTTTTTTTTTTTGTGGTCATAGATTGAAGACACTACTGTTAGGTAGCATAGAACTTTTAGGGTAAAGAAATCAACTTTTGAAAAGGGAGAAAATTAATTATATCAAAGCATAATAAAAGAGCAATAAATGAAAAAAATGTAGAAGAAAAGATTTCTTGAAATCTGGATATTTGAAAAAGCACCTTTTCAACCAAAATGCAAGGTTATTCCTCAAAGTCAAACTACCATATCTTTTGATTGCTTTCTCATTATAATTGTCATCAGTAAGCGGCATTTGAGAACTGTGTAACTCGATATTCCAGATTAGTTTTTCTATGAAATCATACACAGGTAAATCTAATCAGAAGCATCTAAAGTCAACATAAACACTGTAGATCAACCTACATTTCTCTTGAGCGTGTAGTGCTCTGTTATTACTTGAATGTTTATATACTGGATGCATAATTTCTTTGCTGTTTGGGACAATAAACAAACGTATATACACATACCAGAATGTCTTCAAGTTTTGATGTTAAGACTAAATTAACGATAGTACAAAGATTATTTAAAGGCAGACATTACCTAAGGGGGGGACCGATCTTTCTAGTTATTTGTTTTTAGCTGTATTTTCTTGTATTTACTGCCCAGTCAGGTCCATGATCTGAAGATAATGACTTCTTTTGGTGTCTCATTATACTAAGTAATAAATGGCATTTAAACCTCATTTTGAAAAAAAAGAGGTCCCCTTGGGGGTTTTGAAAAGATGTATTAAAGAGTTTACATGCAAGTAGATCAGTTGTGTAAATCCACTTCTTTATTACAGCACTATGGAATGGTCAGTCAGTGTTAAGTAAGGTAGTAAAGTTAGGCAGAAACGCAGTAAGAAAATGAGATAATAGCATTCCAACTGTCACTCCAATATTATCACTTCAATCACATTTCAAGCACAATGTAAATGTGCTGAACTATGGTTCAGCATGTCAAGCCATTGTCTGGTATTAGCATCTGCATAGCTGCTATTGTTTTACTGAAGCAGCTGCCATTCAAACCTGTGATGGAGTAGGAGGCAGGCATTCCATAGTTACAGGTGCATTGTGCTACACAAAAGAGACCTATTGGGATAACTCCCCCCACTTTTTCTTTTTTTTTTTTTTTTTTAATCTTTGGATGACTTTAATACAAGAAATCTTTTATGTGAAATATTGGACAGGCTGATAAGCAGGATCCTAGAAATGAAAATTATAATACATAAATGTCTATAGGTAAAAAGTAAAAAGTTTTGTGTGACAAAGTATAGATATACAATGTGTACTTCTTGTCATTTCTGCTGGTGGGTGGATGTAAGCCATATTAACTGGAAGTCTCCTCTGGTTCTTTCTAGAAATATTTCATTCATATGTAAGAGTTGGATTATGCATGAAGGAAATTAAATTTGTTCACCTAGAGAGAGAAAGAATATGCTTTTATAATCTTCTGTATGTAGACTATCAGAGAGAAAGACAGTACAGATAGTTCAAAAGGTGGCAGGTGTAGGTCTGAATCACTCTGAATGACCAGTGATAAGCAGTTAGCATGTGGTTGCTAATGGAAAATAAGTTCAATTTATTTAGTCTCAACTGTATCCTTAAATCTTTGCGGCTTTAATTATGATGTTCGTTAGGAGTAAACAGAAAATCTAGAGAGAAGAGGAGGAAAGAACAGTGGGTCAACTTCCCTCCTGAATCTCTCTACCAGCAAGTACGGGGCTTCTGTATCAGGACTAAGGTTACTGAACCACACATCACTGAAGGTTTCCGATTCTTCTGCTGCACACAGTTGTTGACAGCAGCATGTGTGATGAAGAATGAGTGGTGGTGTGAACAGTTCTGCTAAAACTTCTTAGAGAATTTCAGAGAATGATTGAGACAAGTTTTCTATCTGTCTTAGTATGAAGTTGGAGAGAAATCCAGCCTACCAAGAAAGGCATCTACATCTCTAGGATGCATCCGTGCCTCTACAGAGTCTTCCTAAAGTACCTGACAGGCCACCTTGTCTTAGGACAAGTCTTAGGAGAAACTGCCATACTTGTGATGGCTCTTCAACTTGTCATTTGTCTTGAGTGACAGTCAACGTGAACCTAGGTAAGCCTGTGTTGCTCAGGTGGCCTTCAATAATCCTTATTACCCCTTTCCTGTAAGGAGGATAGATACTGAAAGGACATAAACTTGGTCCTGCATGAGGAAGAATTTCATGCCATGGACGTGATTCAAGGCATGACATGGTTTCAAAATCAGTAATACTACTCTTGCCAGACCCAGCGTGGTTTGGGCATCCTTCTTCCTACAAATAGCCATGCACAGGCTAGGACTATGGAACCAAGGTTCTGTTTTGCAGTACTCTGGAGGTAAAGGGGTCCATCTTAATTTTTTTCAGTTCATTTGCACCAAATATTTTTAAGGTGTAAACAAAAACTTGCAAGACAGTCTTTTTTTTATTCAGGCCACTGGAAGGCACGTTACTCTTCTGTGTCTTCTGAATAAATCTTCTGCAGAAATGTAGCTAGAACAGAATATTACCAATGACTGTGAGACACTGAAAGTGTATACAGAAGTGATTCTCTAGACCAACTTTTGCAAAAGGCAGAAGCTTCAAGGATTTTCACCTTGTAAAGTAAATGTTGCAGTGCATTTCAAGTTGAGGTTCAGGCGTTGCAAGTGCATTCTTAGAGCAGTTCTTGATGAAAATGCTAATAATTTGAAAGATAGGGCAATATCTCTCTCGCAAAAAATATTGCCTGTCATTATGGGATTTCTGTCTGGGTTGGTGTCTTCAGATAGTTCAAATACTGGATAAATTGGCATTTTAACGTATAGCTGCAACTATGTGCTTGATTAATAGGCAACAAGGGGCCTATTGAATCAGCAGTAGATTTTTTAGTGAATTCTGTTTGGTTTGGATCATCTGAAGTCAATGAAAGGTAGACAGGGGAGATATCAATATGCTTAAACCTTGTTATTAAAGTTAAAATGAGATAAATGGAATACTGAAATTTTCATTTCCAGCATTCTCCGTCCTGCTTTCTGAAAGGAGAAGGTGCATGTAGCTTAAATTTAAAAACTTAATGGAAAAACCAGTGAGCAGTGCAGAAATTCTGGCATCAAGTGCTTGACTTTACCATGAGCAAAAGAAACAGAATAAGACAAAACACATTAAACAAGTTGTTGCCAAACCAGTTGAATTCAGTGGGAATAGGATCCTGAGTTGCTGGATGTTATCCACACAAGGTGAGAAGTGACGGGAGCAACAACTAACATGCTATTATCTATGGGGCTGTACTAGTGAAGTATATTGCTGCTGTAGGACCCCTTGTGCCACTTCATAATTCTTGCAAATCATTCTGTTATGTTTGGGAACATTTTTGTGTTTATTAGTCCAAATGGGAACAGGTATATTTATTAATTTATTGTCCTCTTCTAGTGGTAGACTTGTCCTTTGGTTTCTGTTATTTTGTGCATTCTGAGCATTTCAACACTTCTAACGTGTTAGCTTGCTTGCTTTTGAGAGGTATCCTGGCAATGCAGAGATTTTTTTAAGGGTCTTCAGGCTAAGAAATGCCAATTTAGCCTGTTGCCATTTTGATAATATTGTCTCACTAGAGAATATTAGAAGGGTCAATTATGTCAGCTGTGATTGCTATTGTCATTTCAGCCTGGAGAGAGTGCACAAAGATGTGACGCATTGAAAAAATATTAGTGTTCACTGCAAGGAATTGTATTCCTCCATTTATGACACAGTCTTAATTTGAAAGGTCATATATTCTGTTAGCCTCTTGAAACACTCATACATGCGCGTACAGACAGAAGAGTGAGTAGGAGTGAGTTATAAACACGTATCGTTATGAATGCTGCAGATTCAGCACAGCATTTATAACGTGGGGATTTCTTTACTTATAGTGAGGTGCCACAAAGTCAGGGCTGGGGACTACTGCCCTATTCCAACGCACACGATTGTTTGGCAGACCAAATGATATGCACGCAAGAATACAGAACGTGTGCTGTGCATGCTGTTTGTTAGGCTGAAAGGCAGGCATTGAGCACACAAGGCACATGAGCTGCAGTTCTGTAATGTCATTGGTAATCTGAAAATTGATACAATCTGCTATTTACACAAATATCAGAAGAAAACAAAGGAAATTCAGAAAGCTTTAGTAAAAAAAAAAAAGTGAAGTGCTACTTCTACCTCAGTTTCGTTGGGAAAGTTAAAAATAAAAATGAAAAAAAAACAAACTACACCAGAACCCTTGGCAGTGAGATGTAATGTGGACTAATGCAGAAGAATGCATAAAAAGCATACAGTATTGAATTCAGTTTTAGCTTCATGTGTAAAAGACATAAGCATTTCTATGGAAAAGTAATTGTACTATAGGGACCATAAAAAAACAATAACATTCTAGGCTGGTATAAAAACATAAACTGGTGAAAAGAGCAGAAAATATGATGGCAGTATTTGTATGTCGCTGTACTATATCTTGCTTTGAACAATCTGCTCAGTGATGTATCCATTGCCAAGACCTCAAGATAGAAGGTGGAAAAACAAAAAAAAAATGAACTAAACAGAAATGAGAATGTCTTTACTGCTGCTGGATTTTCAGTTAGCTGATACTGTGCAGAGCAGGAACATGCTGAGCCCCTGGTGTTGTCCATCATCGTGTACTCACAGAGCCATTGCACAGCTGCATTACCCTTCCTGAGGTGTAGCTGTTCCCGAAACAGTCATAGAACTGGGTAGATGTCAGAGCATAGCAGGATGCAAGTCCTCCTAAAAGTGGTGGTAGAGCAAAGATAGGGAAGGAGAACGAGGGAAAACATGATAGAGAATTATATGAACAATCATGATCTTCTGGCATTTCATTTCACTATGATCTGTAGCAGACTAGTGGATGAATGAATACCTGCTGCAGTAAAAGGGCATGAAGGAACCAGCAGTACTTGCTCACACTTTGAAACATTGTGTATTTTTGAGAGAGTTCCAGGATTTATAACTATATCCATCGGAATCATTAGATTTTTTTGTGATTTAGCTGATGTTAGGAGGAACAATTCTGCAGCTTTCTTGCAATGGTGAGCTGAGTTCTTTCAGAAGCATTTGCAACAAACACCTGGGCCTGTAGTGCTTGAATGATTCATCTTCTGATGTAGCCAGTATTGTAATTCTGTGCATTACAAGTGAACTGATATGCTTTTCCCACACTGTGCCTGTATCTGGACATATAACCTGACAATACTGATGATGTTCATCCTAATCAGGTAGGAAAACCAGAAAAAAAAATGTAGAAGTATTTGTTAAAAGGATATTATCAAAGCAAGGCAGAAGGTAATCTTCCTTAAGCTGAGAGCTCCCTGTTGCTTCCCACCACCCACTTACTGTGTTGATGCAAGTCTCTTGGAAGCTAAATATGGAGCAAATCCAGGTACAGGGTTTTATAAACTTGCTGTTTGTAGCTAGCCTTTAGGTGACAAATGTAATACTGTAAAAAATTCGACTAGATTTTCATACCTTTTGGTTGCCTGAACCTTGATTAAACCCAGGCTCAGCCATTTATTCCAGTGCCTGAATTTGACATGCAGGGAGTATATCTATTTACTTCTTAGGAATTGTCTGGCTTTATAGAATGCAATCTGGCAGGTGTTTGGTGTGGCGATTTGAGGTTGGTACCCCTTTTTGATAACTACATTGTGATTTTATAAGTTATTCAGGTAGATTTGAAGACATCAGCTTTTACTTTTAACAGTGCATCCCATATTTTCAAAGGGTTAATACCAGCTGCTGATTTATTGCTGTAAGTGTATTTTTGGTGACTTGCAGGCAAGTAACTGCTTAGGGATTATACTTATTATCCCCTTGATTTAGTTAGAATAAAAGCACCAGTGACATTGCCAATGACCCAGATGTTTGAAAAAGCCACAGATTAAGCTGTTGAGGTCCTTACCTCCAAATCCCACAATATTACATTAGCACACATTCAGAAGCTGCAGAATTGGATTTAAATCCAGCTCTTGAACCCCTTTCATAATCTCATTTTGTACTTGGAGTGGTGAAAATAACAGTAATGCATCTCCTGCAAGAGTGACTCTGTGTACATTTTTGACATTAGAAAAGCTTTTAATAAAGTAAGTGCTTTGAGTGCAGAAGCATCTGTCCTTACTTTCTTTCAGCCTTGATAACAATGAAGAAAAAATTCAAAGAATTGTAACTCAGTGTGGCCTGGAAAGTGGTAGAAAAGGGATATGGTTCTCTGACTTGCAACGTAATACAATCTTCACATATTAAGACATCATTAAAGATTGATGTTTGCATCATTCATGATTACTTTCAATTTTTGTTGTGCATATGACTGTCAGATGACATTACAGATGAAGAGTGAGAGCAGTGATTACATCAATCTCAATTTTGATCCTAGATGCTTCCTTAAAAAAGTTGGGGAGCCAAATAGTAGCTACATGTATTTATAAAGGAATCCTGAATCAGGTGAGTAGATCATGTGTTGAAGTTCCTCAGCAAGGGTCATTAATAAATGTAAATGCAATGGCTTACCTCCAAGTCCATTTTGCTATGACGCAGGCTTGGCACAATTCTTGTAAAGATGACGAATAGGCACTGCTATAAGAGAATGGACACTTAGCAGTATGCGCTACGGGCATGCTACTGAAACATAAGCAAGTGTTAAATCGGGTGGCACCTCGTTGTGACTTACAGTGCTGATTTACCTCCTGGTGGTAGAATTAGAAAATAGGGGGGGGGGGTTCCAGTACAGGTGATCTTTTTCAATGCTAATTTACCATCTGCTAGGAACAGGTGGTGTTTCCCTTTGAGCATACTTTTATTGTAAGGAAATGAAATGACGAATTTCCATTCCAGGACATTTTTGTTCAAAGAAAAGTTGAGAATCTGCATAATTTTCAATGGGTATAGATACCTGCCAGAGAACTGCGACATAAGTGGAGAAATACCTCATTTACAAGAGCTGATTCACTCAGAGCATAGAGAATTAGCTTTGACAAACTGTAAAAGGAGTTTCCAGGTATTGCTGTTGATTTTCTCCCCTGCCCATGCTCCTGATGTGTTAGTTACAAAAGTTTTTGGAATTCTATAGCCTGAAATAAAATGCTGAGAACAGGACCATGATTTAGGATGTTATTCATCTGAATAAAGAGGCAGCCTTTTTACAGGCTGTTGTTTTACTTGTAGACAATATATGGAGGGCAAAGGTGGGGATTAAAGTTATAAAGTAACACAGGAAGGATTATCCATGAACTGTAGACAGCTAAGGCCAACTGCCCAAAGTCAAGTTTTTCTAAATTTTATTTAATTTTTTAAATAGATTGCCTTCTTAGCAGATTATGGCTATTATGAGTCACTTCAAACAGACACTGAAGGGACTAGTTTGTCTCCTCTGGAGGACACTGAAAAGAAGAAGAAAAACAAAGCAATATGCATTGCTGTGTTGACCTGTGCTTGATTCCCGAACACTTTGCTCTACTTGAAATAGGCTAATCTAGTATGATCAACAGAGATAAAGTAGAAAGAATTTGTATATATGCAGCAGCTAAATGAATCATAGAACCACAGACCAGCCCGTGTTGGAAGGGATCTCTAGGGATCAGCAGGTCCAACTTTTCTTGGGAAAAGGGAGCCTTGATGGGATGATCTAGCACCCTGGCTAATCATATTTTGAAAAGCTCCAGTGATAGGGATTGTACCGCATCCCTGGGGAGGTTGTTGAAATGAATGATTGTTCTCACTCTAAAAAAGTTATTTCCTTTTTCAATATGAAACATCTCCCAGTGCAACTTCTGCCTGTTGCCCCTTGTCTTCTCCAGGTGCCTCCTTGTGAAGAGAGAGCCTCTGTCCTCTTTGTAGCTACGCTGTGATTAGTTCTTCCCTGAGCTTTCTCTTCTCCAGGGTGAAAAGACCTAAGTCCTCAGTCTTTCCCCACAGGGCAGGTTCTCCAGCACTTAGATGACTTTTTTGGCCCTCCTTAGTACCCTCTCCTGTCTGTTCACATCGTTTTTGAATTTTGGGGACCAGAACTGGACACGGTTCTCCAGATGTGGTGTGATAAATGCTGAGTAGAGTGGTATGATCAAATCTCTATCTCTAGGTCTACTAGTAATCCACTCCAAGTACAGCCCAGGATCTGATTTGCCTTTTTTGCTACTGCAGTGCACAGCTGACTAAGTCTCAGCTACTCTTCCAGGACTCCCAGGTCGCTTTCAGCAAGGCTGCTCCTTAACTGCATGGATCCTAGCCTGTACTGGGCTCCTTGGTTATGTCATCCCAGGTGCAGGACCTTGCACTTGTCTTTGTTAAACTTCATACAGTTCTTGCTAGTGCACTCTTCAGCCGGTTGAGGTCTCTCTTCAAGATGTCTCTCCCTTCAGATGTGTCTGCCTTACCACCCAGTTTAATGTTATCAGAAAACGTGGTGAGGGTGCTTTCAATCCCATCATCCATATCATTTATGGTAATGTTGAAATGAAAGCTGCTTGCTTCCGCTGTGTTGGCATTTGGACACGTTGAGCAGAGGGTTGAAGTGTGTGACCAATCTGGATAGCATCAATGGAGTGTATGCATAGCTTAGTTGTCTTGCTTGGCTTTGCCCTATCCTAATGCTATTTTTTTTTTTCCTCTCCACGCATCTCTTCTCAATTGTTGAGTTGAAGCTACTGAGAGCATTCTCTAGCAAACAGCTGGTCTGAGGAGCTGCAAAGCTATCTGAGCAGCACAGCAGTATCTTTTGGCCATGCCCTCTTCCCTTCCAGAGGAGAGTAAGCAGGTGTTGCTTTCATGTTGAATCTGTGCCTTGGCAATTCATTCTTGAATTCACTTCCTTCTAACATGGATTTTCTCTTCAGTGAAAATGAAGATATGAATGGTCAGAAATGAAGATATGAATGACGAAAAAGCAAAGCTGGAAGTACAACTCTATTATTTCTATTTCATTTTGGATTATGTTTAATGTTTTGCTTGTGACTGTAGTATATTAATTATCTGTACTAAACAAAAGCTGTGAACTACTGGAAATTGTCTTAACTGAATCAGACTGACACAGGCACTTCCCTCTAAAGAAGGGTATACAAGAAATCTCTTAAAAGTTAGAGGTAGCAAAACTTACTTCCTTGATGTTTGTATCTTGGTCTATGCTGTCAGTGACCAGTTTAAGGCCTGAAAAAGGAAATGTTCCCTTCTGAGATTTTTTTTCTTAGTGTTGGCTATCATAACTGTCAATATTCATGATTAGGCATTAATGATCATTTAAGTGATATGAAGACTGGATAATTGTTTTAAGTAGTGTAGATAGATATGCATTAAACTTTAAAGTCTTCTACTGTTAGTTTGATAAATGCTGTTTTTCTTAAGAGATGTCCTCCCCAGCTCAGGAATGTTAAAATATGGAGTTTAAACTACTGAGGGAGAAAAATGGTAAGAAAACATTTAGATGTTAGAATATTATTTGAAAGAACACAGCTTTTTATTTTAATTTTCTTTGTGTCACCATTAAGGTTACACTAATAGTATCTGTGTCTAGTTTTGATTCAGCATTTCAGCTGCAGATAGTAGCTATTAGGGAAGTGTGTTTACAGGAGCACCAGAAGTCTAGCCCTTCTAAAAGCCCTTTCTTTCCCTTATACCACCAGTCAGTATGATCTAGAAGGTTTTTCCTAGTCTGCAAATTCTGTGGGCTCATATGAAGGGGCAATGGTTTTGGCACATATTATAATTCTGGCCTTCTCATTTTGGAAGAAACTAGCTTCAGAGCTTGTGCTGCTATGAAGGCAGGAACTGCAGACTCCTGCCAGAATGTGTAATGAGGGAGACTTGTGCCAACTACTCGAGGGCAAACAATCCAGTTCTGAAATAACAATACCCAGAAAGAAATCTCTGTTAATAAATTTGTCTAGGCATTTGAAGTCAAATTCTTATCTGAATTAAGGGAAACAGTCAAGGTTTACATTAGGCTTTTTTTTCCTTCTTATTAGGATTTTTTTCTTTAAGTAGAGGAGTCAGATGAGACTGACGTGGTTGGAAATTCTGTGTAGTGTGGCTTAGTTGTAAATGTTTAATTCTGTGTGTATGGGAGGGATTTGTTTTTAATAAAAATGTTACTGACTTTTACACTTTTCCTTCCCTTAATTTTTCTCAGTATTGCACGTGTTTTTACTATTGTATGCTGTTCAAGTTGATAATTAATTAAATCTTTAATAGGCTACCAAAATATATTGCTTGCTTTTAATTCTTTCAGTCTGGGTTTTTGTCCTGTACTACTGATCCAACTTTCCTTCATAAAGCATTTTCATTTATTTCATTCATTGGCAGAGAACTTAATTTGGTGTTTACATCAATTTATTAAATAAAATACCACATGATGATTAAAAATAATTTAACTGTTTCTTATATGAGTTGGAAAGAAGTATAAAAACCCACACTATTTGTGGGAAGTTCCAGATCACTTCAGATATATTTTACCACTGTTGTTGCTAATTCTTCAGAATGTATCGCAGTATTTGTGTAAGTATGTTATATCCCCTGAACACATACCATAATCCCAGGCAATGCTTTCAGGTTGAAGATGTCAGTCTCCTGTCATGATGGAGATATTTTAACTGTGCAAGCAGATCTAGTAATGTTATGTTATAGATGGTACATGAATTTCTTAAAAACCAGGAGTGTTGTAAACAAGAAGCTAGTCCTTTCTTCTTCACTCTGAAATCCATGATACTGTGAGTTTAAATAAATGATTAATTTTTAACATTTACTGAACTCTTTTAGGTAGTTACACTCTTTAGCATATTACAGAAAACTAGTAGTGAAGGAGTAAGCAACATTGCAAGTAGGAAAACTGAGGTTAAGTGACTTTTTCAAATGCATGTTATTCAGCTAGACTAGATGTTTTAATTGGTCATTGGACCATCAATGAAAGTAGTATGTGCTTTTTATTTTCAACTGGTATGTTGCTGCTTGTTTTTGCTTTGATTTGGCACTGTCAGAGGGGAAATGCTATTTTGAGAATCCATCTTGCAAAATTTCAAGTTGGATTTAAATCACAAAGCTGTCAAGAGTCAGAAAATCATCCCAAATTTGATGCGTCTACCCTTCAAAAATTAACTTTATTGATTATCCAAAAATACATCTGAAATGTATTGTTGTTGGGTGTAACTTATCTTAAAACAAACTGTTTCTTAACTGAGCTGCATTAACTATGTGCTCTGTCCATTTTGAAGGACAATATGGAAGTCCAAGCCATTGCTGAAAGAGTGAATGTGGAGCTACCACAATATAGCTGACAAACTGTGGCAATCTGATGGCATCTGTTTTTTCTTTGGGTAGATTACTTAATTGTTTCAATCCCTACTATACTATGACTTTTTTTCCCCTCCTGTTGGTTTCCATTTTCTGTTTTAATTAATAGGAAATAAAATGTGTTCCCCCTCCCCCACTTTTCAGGAGCAGGTATGTTTGTATGTATAGATGGAGAATGAGGGAGAAAGTTGGTATATGCAGAACATGTAGCATTAGAGGTTATTGTGATTTTCAGAAGGTGAACTTGAATATATGGCTTTCAGTTAAAGGCTTGACTATAGAAAATGCTGGGATTAGTTCAAAGAGTTTAAATGGAACACATGGAAAAGTCAGTCCCTTTCAAGCAAGTGGAGAGGTGAATAGAAAGGCACCAATTCCAGTCGGTTTTGGAGTTGTGTCTGAAAGTGGTACAATTTGTAATTGCTAGAGTGCATGTTACTGGTTAAACATATGACATGTTAATGATTAAATTATGAACCAATATTTTACGGTTTTGAATCCCAGAACTATTTTCTGAGCTGTAATTTCCAGTTACAGTATTGTCTCCGAATTTCTAGGTTTTGAGGAAATAGTTCTACATGTATGTTCCTAGAAGTGAGTAGAAAAAAACAGTGAAGGGAAGGATAGTCTGATTCCCCTGTAATTGACACCACCAAAGCAGAGGCAGCAGAAAATTGTGTAGGCTCTTTTGAGGTTTGTGGCTTAAAGAAAGGGGGGAAAAAAAACCCTGAGCAGAAGAGGTCTTTGGGGAGCACTGCATTTAGCATATGGGTTCAGATCTTTGCATAACAGATTAAATGATTTGAAAAGCCTGATCTTCCACAGTGATGGTGTGCTTTGTCTGTGATGTCCTACTTGGAGAAAATGTATTCCAGATATATCATGAATGGGACAACGGTAGAGGGAAGAATACTCAATTGCAGTTACTTCCCTGTTTTCTGTTCTTAGGTCAGGATGTCAAGATCCTGAGTCCAATGGGAAAAATGGGGAATCTAGGATGATCTTTCATCCTCTCTTGTGCTATAATCCACTACATACAACATTTCTGGGACTCACCATCTCTGTTTCCAAGCAGTAAAAACAGTTCTCTGTAGCAAAGCAGAAGCTAGAGCAGACTAAAATCTGGATTTTTAGATTTGCAGGAAGAGGACAGATTTGCAGGAAAGGCCTGAAAACTGGGTTTGGCCCAAATTGCTCTGGCAGCACTTTATACTAGCTCTTGATATCCCTTCACACTGAGTTGCACAGCCCTGGTGGAGCAGGTGGTGACGCTGGTATGGGATACAGCAAAGCTGTCACATCTTGTGTTGTAAGAGCCAGTGATTCTCCTCCATAAAACACTTTACACTGAGGAAAGTGAAATTAACAGACTGGCTAATTGCTCAGAGGGTATGACAACGGGGGGCACCAATCAAGGGGCAGCAATGCTGAACGTGCAGGCACTGGTGTACAATTAACAGAGCTCTTGTTACTGTAGAGCACATAAATTGGATACGGACAGAAGGTGAGGGAAAGAGAGGAGAAATGAGGAGGATATCTAGAAAATGGAAACTCAGAGTGAACACTAAGGAAAGCTGTGGGTTCCTAAATTCCTTAGAGTCTGATTTACATTGGTGGTTTTAGTCTTTATTTGTTAGGTCAGTTTCAAGGAAGCAACAACTTGCTCTTCTGTTAAGGCCGTATATAGAATCCTTTCTTCCTCTTGACCCTTCATCCCCTCATCACATGTAGTTTTTCTTTAACAAGATCAATTGATGTTTTCTTCTCAATGGAACTTTTCTTGACTTATGTATCTAAGAGCATCTTTGGTTAGAAATCTGATAAAAGCAATTTAATAGCCATATTAAGTTGAAGAAAAAAGTTTAGTCAGACCTATGAAATATCTTCACAGTGAATGAAACTTTAAATGAGTGATGAAATGAATGAACTAAAGAGAACTGAGGTAGAATGCTGGTTCCAAGCAAAAATTATTATTCCTAAACAGGTAAAAGTGACCACCAGCTCAAACTAGGAAGAACAGGAAAAAACAGGATAATCTATGTTCTTACTTCTTTTCCTGTCTTTACAGACCAATAATTTTCACTAAATTAGCTATCCTATAAATTAATATCTATTATCAGGATAATGGATTATTTTTTTTCATAATAATAATTTGACTATGGAAGTCAGCTGCCAGATGTTTAATGGATTGGTCGGACAGTAAGAGATGAATACATCGTATGTATTTGACTCATTCATGTTGTACAAGTTGCTTGCTCTATTCTTTTTTTTTTTTTCTGCATTAATATTATAAGTCTCTGCAGAAATAACAATCTTATCCAAAAAAAGGAAGTGAGGGAAAAGGAGGGGAAAAAAAAAACCACCCCCCCCCCCCAAAAAAAACAAAACAAAACAAAACACAAACATACACTAAATAACAGCATAATAACAGGTGTTTGAATACTTGGTATATCACTCTCATGACTGGAAACAAGGAGTCTGGGAAGCATGTATTACCTGAACCAATATCACTACTGACATAATGCATTGGCTTGTTTGCATTGAATTTCTTAAAGCTTGTTTAGCTGATTTATTGGTACTTCCTATTGGTAGTTGTTATTATCTAAAACCTTGGAGAAAGAAGTGACTTGCTCAGATAATGTCCAGTAAAGCTCCACAAGGAATATATATGCTGTTTTAAAGCTGGCTGAAAAAAAAATCTGATGGAAATTTGTCCTCCTCTTGGATTTGAATCTGTGACCTTCAGAACATGTAGTCAGTGAAAGTTGTGATAAAACAGCATTTTTGAGAGGCTGAGAGTTCAGAACTCGTGAAAGTTTTTGAGGCTACATGTCCATGTATCTAACAAAGGCAGGCAGCTGGGGATAATTCCTTTGTTTCTGTTTGCCAAGCTTCTGGTATAAAGGTTCACTGATTTTTATTATGACAAAGAAACTGTCTTTTTGGACAATAAGCACTTCAGGGGCTTTGATGTACTGAAGATGTTTCTGAAATACCCTAATGTATGAAGATGATAGCTTTCTCTACTGAAAAATTCTCCAAATGCAAAATATGTTAATCTAGTTGCATTAATCAACCAAAAGTTTAGTAGTGAATCAACTAAACAGTAAATCTGTGAATACATTTATATCACCGATAAATCCTTGATATATTTGTGTGTGTGTGTAAACATACTGTATATTTGCACTTACTAGTATGCTCTCCCAAGTTAATTTCCCTCCTCTTGTTCCAACATCAGTATTTCACTGATTGTTGAAAATGTTTGTCACTTTTTCATCCATGCCTTGTTGGATTTTGCTTATTTATTTATTTACTTACTTTTTAAATGTAAAAACTGCTAAAATGCTAACAGCGCTTGCATTGGATTGATGCGTTGTTTTCTAAACAGGAGTTTGGATTCTGTCCAGTAGCAAACTGGGGGAGCAGAAAAAAATTCTGAATAATCAGATATATACATCTGTATGAGGTCTAGAAACAGTGTTACGTAGCGATGGCAATACGCAACTGTAGTTATGATGAGCAGAGATTTGGGGAATGTGCCACTCAGCCTTAACTTCAAAGGGAGAGAGACATTAACTACCAAGGAGTGTTATGATCCAGAAGAGTTCATAACTGAAAACAGGATATTTTTGTGTCATTGCTTGAATTACCTGAAAAAAGAATTTGTAGATGCTTTTGAGATTTGGCATTAGTCCCAGATTAGTTGATTCCTCCATCCCCAGCTCTGTAGAGTAATGCCTCAGAAATTATGCCTTCTTGATCTGTTTTATTTTGGATTAGACACAAAAATTCTGTTCACTTGTGGCACGTAAAGTGACTTGTGCATGTTTTGCAGCACAAGCCAGGAGGTATTAGCATTAATACCAGGAGCTCAGAGAGGTAGAGTGCCATTGCAGCTGTGTTCCTCATGCTGAGGTGGCAGTATGTCAGGGTGAATTCCCTATCCAGTTGTCACGCACTTTCAAAGAGCCAGGTAAAATTTGGGACAGCCCCTTGGAAAGCCCTGTTCGGGGTTTATGAACTATTTTCTGTCCCTTCTCATTTATTTCTCTACATTTCTCAGTCCTATCTTGGTTTATAGGGAGTGCCTTTGTGTATTTGTGTCTATATGAAAAAAAGTGTGTGTATATATATATTATTTCCACATTAAAAATTTAATTATATTACTACAATCCCAATGAAGTGTTATAGGATTGCCAGAAAACGCAAGTAGAATAACAAAAGGAGGGGGAGAAACGAGAAAAGAAAGGCCAGGCAATGGGAGACAGTACAAGCTAAAGTTTAAGCAGTCTGAGGCTGCCTTATTCCTGAAGCTGATAGGAAATGAAGCTGCATCCAGTTAATAATGCTCCTAGAGGAATCTAACTTAATAATTTAGGGTGAAACAGTAGTCTACCTAATTAATTAATATTAATTAAGTGCTATACCACAATGTCAGACAGGCAAAGGGCTGGTCTATACTGTTACAGAGAGTCACACAATTTGAAATTTGCTTTGCATGCCTGCGTTATAGAGGAAAATTTTACCTAGATCATTCCTCGTAGATGCTGAGAAGTTGAGACAGGTTATGCACAAATCTGAGGGTAGAGAACGGGAGAACTTGCAGCATGGCTGAGCCAGTACCGGTTGCGATCTGCTTCATAGAATCCACAGGTGAGAAGACTGAGAAAAAGTAGAGATGCTCATGTAAGGCACAGATACTGCTTTACAGACACACAGAGCAGCAATACAGCTTGTGTATGGCCATACCCTGATAGCCTTCCTCTCTATAGAGAAAGCAGTATGTATGTATGTTGGCAGAAGTAGGCAAGGAACATGTCTCTGTATGATACCCCAAGGAAGCTACCTGCTTGCTTTGGATGTCGTTTCAGGGAAGATTAAACTGGCATCTCCCATGATCAGAAAAAGAACATTTGCTGGGAAACTAGGACCTGGGGGAATTTGCTACATGATAACGTCATCTTTCGTATGTGATTCTGCTGTCTTCAAGTCAAATTGTAGTCAGTTATTTGACAGATCTGAAAATAGAACATCCTCCTCCAAATGCATATGATTTGCCTTTGTAATATGGATGAGAATTATTCCATATCAATCAATGTTCCGCTCCGGCTTCCTTGCAGCTTACCTAGTTCTTCAGTGGGAAAGGCAGATGAAACACTTAAGTCCAGTAGAAAGCTGAAGTATTTTGTTACCCTTTCACTAGGGTAATAAACTGTAGTGGAAAAGAACAAATAGAGATAAGGCATTGTTAGCAACGTGTTTCAAAAAGAGCAAAACGTTGCCAATAAAACTTTAGCTTAAGCATTGTCCCTGGATATGATTTAAGTGAATTTCAGTGTGCGCTGCATCATTTCCTTTTACGAATTGCAGAGCAGAAACTCCTTTCACGTGGCACTAGTCAAACATTTTTTGATCTCATCGTCAGGATCCCAGCTGCGTTTATAGTGCTGTTGTTTGCTTTTGCCTTTTTTTTTTTGTAGCTGATCTGTGAACGAGGCTGGCAGCAGTGTTTTGTGAATGCTAGAGTTACTGATGGCACTGGGGTGTTATTGGATGCAGATGTCACAGTGAGAGGCCATTGGCATTAAGGAAATTCATGTATGTAAATGAAAGCAATTAAGAAGCCTAATCATAGGAATAAAATTTTCCTCCCTTACTCTAGTGATGAAAGACCTGTACTTATTTACAGCTCTCGTAACTCATAACGTGCCAGTCCTTTGGCCTGAGCACTAAAAGCTCTTATAGTCCAAGTATGAAGAAAGTTGCTCTTCTTTATATGGCTTTCACTTTAGTCCTTCCTCTGCTTCCAATGAATTTGTATGTCTCTCACATATTCCTTGAGCTGATCAGTTAAAGTATTTAAAACAATAGACTTGGAATGGTGTAATCTTGAATAAATATTGTCTTGAATACTGAATATAAATATTCAATCCATAATACTGAGGATAGAATGATAAGAAACATGCCATGTCATTGTATATGGCAATACAACAAATTGTTTGAAAAAGCAAGGCTGAAATATTCAATAAAAATTACGTGAGTAGCATAATTGAGTTGCTAAGAATCATCTTTTTTTTTTTTTTCCTCCTATTCACCTTGGTGGTAGATGGATTCTCAAGGATGAGAAGAAGAAAAAAAATGTGTGAGTTGTCTCTTGTCAGTTAAAGTGGGCTGACTCTATTTCTCATCGGCATTCTGCAGAGGCACCCAAGCCTGTTCATCTCGTTCTTTAACAAATGATTGATCTAGACCTGAGAACTGAGGAAAGCATGTAAAGTGCTAAAATAAACAAATGGAGGTAGAAGGATTGATTGTGCTCTGCTGCAGTGATTTTATGCAAGTGTTTTTTATCCTTAAGAGACTTCTAGCTTTTGAATTGAAAAGAGGCTTATAGAGGTTCAAATCATTAAAACCTTTATTTACTTTCAATTAGTGATGCACTGACCTGTTTGAGGAAAAGTTTGGAGGTGGAAAATCTTGGTGTATTTGCATATTGGCATGGTGCTAGCTGACTGTTTGCAAGGTTTTCAGTGGATTTTTTATGAAGACTGTGACCTTAACAGTTAGGTTTTCCAGGCAGGGAGTTTGAGTAGCATATGTGAAATGTGTGTTAATCCCTTTAGTGCTGATGAAAATCTAAACATAATGTCCTGCAGGTCATGGATGCCCTCACTGTAGCAACGTGTCCTGTTGCAATAATCTCTTATGCTTGGCTGCCAAGAGCAAAAGCTGCCATAGTTTTTAGACCCATTTGCATGAGTCGTTTTAGGAATTGTTGAAGTTGGAAGTTGCAGTGGACAACTGGTAGCAACCTATCTTCCGTTTCCTAATTCTGAGTTTTGGAAAGCCATATTGTCCTACAAAAGCTAGCCTACAGCTGTGGCCAAAATGGGCGGGGGAAAGAATGAGACAGAGCAGTCTTGTGAAAGATCTGGCATGGCTTTTGGGAGAATTACATTTATGTTACTCTAAGGAAGAGTCAAAAAACAAATTCTATACTTCTGTGTAAAGTTCAAAGGAAAATTTTTGGTTTTCCTTCTTCTGTAATAGAATGCTGTGTAGCATGTATGAGAAACTCCAAAAAACACATATGATAGTTGTAGTCAAACTGTCCAAAGATGAAATTAAGCCATGGATGGATAAAATTATCCTTACCTCAGCAAACTGAATTAGTCTTTCATTGTAGCCTGTGGAAATGCCTGACATTTTTTGAAAATTCTTTTTCAGTCTTTGTAATTTCTGACAGAGATTTCTGTGTTTGCAGACCTTACACAGTAATAGTTACTGAGTTCAACTGTGCATTTGAGCTTTACAGAAGTAAAGAGGAGAACATGAACTGAGGAAGTAAAAGGACAGCTCAGGTCTGAATACACATGACTCCTTTACTCTACAGGTGAATTATAGATCTGGAATTGGAGGGAGGGGAATATCCTGTTCTGTGGACAGAGCAACTTCTTGAAAATAGAGTTGCCTCCCATAGTTGCTGTTTGACTACAGAAATAACCTGCACTGCATAAAATCTGGTCAGTGGTTTCAGAGAGATAATGGAAGACAGAGAAGGAGAGGAGTTGTATTTAGCATATGTAAGAAAAGATAAAATCACATTAATAGAGTAAATGTAGAGGAAAATAAGGCAGGGTAAAGGTTAGCAAATGAGAGAATGCTGTGAACAAAGATACCAAATAAGCTTAGAGATTCAAAGTTACTTTTTTCCCCTGTGCTCTTAAAATGATTTCAACTACACATATAAAGTGCATTCTTTCAATATGCTATATAAATGCCAAAACTGTGAAATACACATCGACAACCACGGTAAAGCATCTGGTCTTATTTATGTGCAGCATAAGAGGAGTCCTTTCAATGTACTTGAACTGCAGGTTACACAAACTGTATGAAGTTGGGTACAAAAGCAGAAGCATTTTAGAGTTTTTAATCTTAAAAAGGAATGAAAATTCTGGAATACAGTGATCAACTGATTTGCTTGCCCAGTCCATTTGGTATCTTGATGTGTTGCAGGTAAGCACTTTCAATGATTAGTATTCATGGGTTGCACCCTGTAATGGAAAGCTCACAATTAAATTTTGAGTCTGATTCCTTCTGCTTTAAGAAAGGTTTGGAAAAAGTATTGCTCATGTCATGTCATGATCTCTTCATTACTAATCATTAATAATAAAGGGGCAAAATCAGTGTTGTCATCAGTTTAATGACTGCCACAATATTATCCAGTATCTTGTTGGCCTGTGGTGAATTTCAAGAATTAAGAATTACAAGTTAAACATATTTTACCCTAAACCTTCTTGTTAGTGCTTAACATATGTAAAAAGCAGCATAACAAGTAGCTGGTATCAAAACTTACTCTTGAAATTGAAAGTCATTTTTCTTCACTGTTAAACACCAGTCCAATCATCTTAGTCCACTTGAATGAGAGAAGTATTTTAAGACAAAATTTAACTATGGTTAGGAACATAAAAGTTGGCAGCAGGACAAGGCACTGAGTACAGAAGATGACTCAGTCTGAAGAGATCATTGAAGATGTTTTGTAATAATTAGAGTCGTGTTTTATAAAGTAGAGGATATTTTGGCAGACAGAAACTGGAACTTTAGAAACTGACAGTGTTTTCCAGTGAGGACAAGCAGAATTTATCATATGTCCACTGAACTAACTAGCAAAACAAACATACATAACTTTGCTGCTCAAGGTGTTATTCATCATCTGAATGACAGGGGAGTTGAATTCTATAGATACACATTTTTCATAAGAACTTTAATTCAGGGAATATTTTCCTCCAGCTGATATTCTCTCATAGAGAAACATCTAGCAGTCACATCAACTGCAAAAAAATTAAACTGACAACTGTCATTTTTTTACTTTTTTTTTTTTTTAATTTTGAAATAGCATTAAAACCAGATGAAATTAAAGCTTTTGTTTTATAAATTTATTTGCCAGGAAAAGCAAGAGGTAGACCCAAGAGATGTTTCCCAAGATGGTGGTCTTCAAATCTTTGTCCATGTAGGTCAGTGGCAAGAAGTAGCAATAAACACTGGCAACACATTTTGGTTCTTCTATTTCAAAACAAAACCACTTTGTTTCTTAAATTGGCTGCATCTTTACCTTCCTACAGTCTCAAAACATGTGTTTCCTTTTTCTGTTTAAATTTTTTCTGAAGACTTTCACAATCTTTAATAACACAAACCTCAGCACAGGTCTGTCGCTGTAATACCATTTCATTGAGAGAATTAAAGCATAGGATAAACACAAGATCAAAGTGAAAGCAAATTATTTTAGTTGTATTGCAAAGCTTTAATCTCTTGATATTCTTGAGTTTACTGTTTTCCTAATTACTTCCTAACCATTAAAAAAGATAAAAAGTTGCTACTATCAGCGCATTGTTTTCATTGCCAAGTTCTATTCCTGCTTCTCTTTTACTTGTTATGAACATGCTTTTCCTTTCAATTGCCAAGGCTATTGGCTGTTATAACAGCAAGTGTTATTCATTGTGCTGTAGTTTGCTCTCTGTTTTTGTAGCCTAAAATGTAGGCAGGCCTCTTTTAGACTTCACTTGCTCTGTTTTCAAAGCCCTTCAAAAAATAACAACTAAAATCTTCAAACAAATAATACACAGAATTCATTCACTTAATTTGTAATAACAGCAGCTCTGGTTATAAATGATGGATGAAACAATGAGAAAATTAATACTGACCTGCTGCTGGTCATGAAAGTAAAAGTCAGATTCATCATACAGTGATGAGCATATGAGGATTTTTAAGGGGTGTGTGTGTGTATCAGTAGAAGTATTTTAATATCATTTAATCAGTGAAGGAGTTTTATGTATTGTTTTCCGTTTGCATAGCCACTTTCAATTTTAGGCTGCTTACATGCCTTTCAAATAAGCAAAATATATTAATTCTAAAAGTAAATTTTTGAACCTCCAATAAGGAAAACTTTGTTAAACCTCTAGCAAAGGAAGGAAACTAATTTACTAGTTCCAGCAGTCCTAGAGGTTGTACTTCACTGTTCCTGTGACAAGACATAAGAAAACAAGTCTAATGATCAAAGTCATAAATACACATTCTGAAGCTAATTGAAAACCAATTCTAATCAGTTAGATCAGAAAGATCCCTGCAAATAAGAAGCTTAAATACAGACAATTAAATAAAAAATACAGATAAACTTCTAAGCTGAAAGGGGAGCAATAGATAAAAGGAAGAGCTACAATGTAGCTGGAGATTACAGCATAAAGGATTGAGAAAACCAAGGGATGAGAAGCTTCAAGCAATCCTGCCAATGCAAGATGATTGCTATTGCATAACTAAAATTTTTGTATTTGTAAATTAGTAAGGGTTCTGCGTGCTGTCAACAAGCCTCCTAGAAATAGTTACCACCTTCCTTCCTTTCTCTGTGGCATCTGAAGAATACTTTAAAACAAAACAAAGCATATGTAACATTAAATACTGTATTTTGTGTACAATTAAATTTAATACTTTATACATTTGTTTTATATAAACACATGCATCCTAGTAATTTTCTGGTTGTGCATCAATTCAGTAATGCAGATGGACGGTGTTATTCATGATCTAGTATGTGGCAAAAGCTATGGAAGAGGAGAATCCATAGTTGGCTGAAACTCAGTCCAGATGAAGTGAGGAGATATCTAGAAGCTGTGAAGAGGAGGGTGGTATTATTTTTTCCAAGCAGTGTTTTTTGAGATGAGCATCATCCAGTTGCTGTATATCAGGGTCTGGATGGTGTGTTATGTGGTATTTCCTGAAAAGTAGCAAAGTATTTTTAGCTGAGGTGGTTTTGCTTTGTCCAGTGTTTTATTGCCTGCTAGTGAGCTGTCCGCAGCATATTGCTTGTTTGATTGGAGCTACCAAACTATCTCTGCATAGCATTGCGTTTTTCTACACACAGTCTCTCTTCACTGCTTCTGAAATTGTCTTGCTCTGGAAATCGGTGCGTGTTGGTACATACTGAGGGAGTGGAGCTACACCAAACTACATCAGCAGAGATTCATTCTGTAGCACTTTAGTTTTCTGTATAGTATGAAATCACATCTTTTTAAGGCAGAATATTAATAAAAATGAAACATAATAAAAAACCAAAGCACAGTAATATGAAGTTATCCCCTAATTTGTGACTAAATAAACGTAAATGTTATCCATAAACAATATTTGAATCCTGTTCTGTATGACTAGACAGACTTGCTTATGCATGCACCAGTGTTGTTTCAGCTGTAGTCATCATGCAGTGTGCCCAGGTGGCCAAGAAGGCCAACAGCATCCTGGCTTGCATAAGAAGCAGTGTGGCCAGCAGGTCTAAGGAGGTGATTGTCCCCCTGTACTTGGCTCTGGTGAGGCCGCACCTCGAGTACTGTGTTCAGTTTTGGGCCCTTCGCTACAAGAAGGACATGGAGGTGCTCGAGAGAGTCCAGAGGAGGGCAACGAAGCTGGTGAGGGGTCTGGAGAACAAGTCTTACGAGGAGCGGCTGAGGGAGCTGGGGTTGTTTAGCCTGGAGAAGAGGAGGCTCAGGGGAGACCTCATCGCTCCTTTAGGTACCTTAAAGGAGGCTGTAGCGAGGTGGGGGTTGGTCTGTTCTCCCACGTGCCTGGTGACAGGACGAGGGGGAATGGGCTAAAGTTGCGCCAAGGGAGGTTTAGGTTGGATGTTAGGAAGAACTTCTTTACTGAAAGGGTTGTTAGGCATTGGAATGGGCTGCCCAGGGGGGTGGTTGAGTCGCCATCCCTGGAGGTCTTTAAAAGACGTTTAGATGTAGCCCTTAGTGATATGGTTTAGTGTAGGACTTGTTAGTGTTAGGGCAGAGGTTGGACTAGATGATCTTGGAGGTCTCTTCCAACCTAGATGATTCTGTGATTCTGTGATCTTTCCTGTGCACTTTTAAAATAAATGACTCTACAGATTTTGGAGCGGTTGCGATTTTAAGTCCCTACGATATTAGACGTGCATGTCAGTAAGTTGTTACTGACATGACAGAGCTGTTAAACAGCCAGAATGCCAAATTGCAGGACTGACAGAAATTTAGTTTGATCCCACTTTTTCTTTTATCAAAAGTAACAATACTGCTGTGATAAGTGGTTTCAGATTGCTTTAAGAACTTATTTCAAGGAGAAACACTAAGGAAGCGAGGTTTTGCAAACAAAATGTTAGGTATGTCCTGAAAATGCAGTTCCATTTCACATACTTCTATTAGACTATCTCAATAAAATTAGCAGAGTAGCTTTCTGGGTACAAGATTCACTTCTTCGGGTCACAGCCATGGTAAATACATGGGATCTCCTGACAAAAAGAGGCAGGTGCTCTCCTGAAGTTGTCTCAGGCAGCTACTCAGGCATATGCTTGCAATACTGTATGGCTCTGTTTCGGTTATTCATTATAGTTGTTCTTTGGGGTGAGTGGGTCAGGAATTTCAATCCTTTGGTTTGGATCAGGTTCAGGTCAGTGAAAACTTTAAGTGACCTGACCCAGCCATGAACCAAAGATAGTCCCAGAAGTTTCCCTTGAGGTGGAAACTGGACTCCTGATGATGTTTATCTACTGGTGACACAGTATGGGTTTCTAGATAACATATGACATTGTGGGGTGCTCATGATCACAAACCCTTGTCTGGATAACAAAAAAAAAAAATAGAAATGGACCTTTTGCTGAATTTGATAAAGTTGCTAGTCACATTGTCAGTTGCTTTTAGTTCACTTTAATGGGTCTGGGAACCTGTAATTTTAGCAATGTGTCCCAAGCCTTTTATCTTGACTTGATCTATTTTTAAATGTTTTTATTTTCACAGCTAATTTGCAGATTCTCAGAGTATAAACTTACCATCCAGGACCACAATACCACATGGCTTTATGGTTTCATTGATTAGTTTCACCTTATTATCTTTAATTTATTAGGAGAAAAAGGAAAGTTCTTATATGCCATAGGTCATATAATTGAGATCAAAACAACAAAGATAAGTGCTGCTGCAACATTATAAGGGGAACCAAGCCAAGGATTGTGTGTGCATTTAACTCTGTGCACTATTGTTAGTTCAGCTTAGCCTGAACAAAACCAGCTTTCTCTTATCTTCTTGCTTACTGTTGTTTTTATTTGCCTACCCAAATTCCTACCTGGGCACTAAGATTATCTTCAAGAATCTCCTGAAATATTTCACATACACTGTAAGACAAAAGGATGAGTGATTAAAAATACAGGTTGCATTATTCAAGACTGTAGACATCAAGAGACACTTGTAAAGATTCTCCTTGCCAAAGAGACCCAGGTACCTGAAAGGCTGAGAAACTTACCCTCCCCGTTATAACTTTGGCTATTGCTACCAAAATTATTAAGATAATGTGAAAACACTGCAAAATGTTTACCATTTTTCCCCCAATTAATCCCCAATCTTATTTTTAAAATTACCTATTACTAACAGCTGTAGGGCATCTGGTAGCATCTGTTGTGTATGGTGTTTGTTTGTAGCCAGTTAAGTTGGTTTACTAACAGAATTTGCCCTGTTGTCCGGGTAGTGCTGACCTGCAGATCTGTGCACTCCACAGAGCACTAAGTATCACTGGCAAACTTCGATGGAAGTCTTCTTTTATCTCCCACTGGAAAGGATATTGTGTTTCATCCCCCAAACATAGAAAATGAGCCTTCCTCCCCTTTGCACAATTTCCTCTTATTTTACGTGCCCACCAATCTGTGCATGCACAGTTGCCACTAGAACATTGGTGATTGAGGCTCCCCTGAAGTGGGGGACTTCTCCATCCCTTTTAATTCAAAACAGTGAAGAAGTAGATGTTACTATATAATTCACACTTCCTCTTCATTTGTGGCTTCAGAGAATGGCAAACACAACCTTCATCAATAGCCCACTGCAAAGAATCTGCACGATGAGAGCTGTAATTGCCTGTGGAGGAGAGAAATCAAGGTAAAACATGACAACAAACCTCTTCTGTGTTTAAAGAAATGAAGGGAAGCATGAGGGCATAAAGGGGTATGTTTTATTTCTTAAACCAGATTATTTTTTGCAAAGCTTGCGTTACCACAAAGACCAAAGATTGATAGGCCTTATCATGGTTAACCTAGTTTGTAACCTCTCCCTTTAAATTCGTCCAGATCAGACATTAATAATAAGCCTTCTAAGATAAATAGAGATGGATGTTTTATTAAGATAAATAAGATGGATGTTTCAGGGCATAGCACTGCAGAACAAGTTTCATTTTGGAATGCAGCCTAGTTTGAATCTGCTCTTTCAAATGGATGCTCTCTTCCGGTTATTGTTGGAGTGGTTTAGTAAGCATTAAATTACAGGTTGAAGACATTTTGGGTGATAAATAGGAAGAGCTGACGGTTCTGATGGGAGATATGTGAAATTGTATATCTTCTTATAATGTCTTTGGCCTATTAAATAATTGACAACCAAGTGAAACTAGTGTGCAAAGAAACACAAGAGGTGTTTTGAGAAATGTCCCTTCTTCCCCTTGAGGCCTAGCAGTAGTCTGCTAATAGGTTCTGCCAGTGATTATAACTAACAAATGAAACATAGAACTGTTGGATTCCTAACTTGATTTCAGGTCATTCACTTTGCAAAAAAACACCTCTGTGGAATGTGTATGTAAAAAACCTAGCTTTTTAGATATTTGATGAGATTAAGTGGATTTCCTTTACCATATTTCTTATTTCTGAGCAGCTGCAAGTATGAAACATACCTCTCTGTGTAGAGGGCAGTCTTTCTTGCTCTAGCACAAAGCTTGAACCAATTCACTGTGCAAATACTCTGTATATAGTCTGAGACCTCTCTGTCTGCTTGACCAGTACAGTTAATAGATTTTTTTTTAAGGCCCTACAAGAACTGATCATCAGGTATGTGCTGCACACTGATTGTTTTTATCCACTTAAGATACACTATAAATTTTGGTTGAAATGCACCTCTCAAAAGGAAATTCACATGGAAGACATCAAGCAACGGAGAATCTCTTGGTAGTTTTTCTACAAATTTAGGTGATGTAGATGATACTTTTCCACTAAAAGAAAAGCTTTTGTGAGCTTCCAGAGATTGTCCGTCATTATAATTTCACATATCATTTGCTGCAAGTCAACTCTATCTAGAAGAGTAATACTCTATATGCTCCTATTGTATCTGTTATCCAGTAATATTTCCACGTGCGCTGAATTAATTGTATAACATAGTTGTTGGGGCACTTTCCATACATATGGCTGGTTAGAAAATTTATTGTAATAGGAAATTACAAAGGGAGTTTTTGGTGTTTTATTTTGTTGAAGTAAGAACCTAACAGTGAAGGGACTTTTTTTGTGTGTGTGTGTGTGTGTTCTACATGCATTTTTTTTTTTTTAGTATTGTTGGAAGCCCTGAGTGCTTTTAGACTTAGGCCATTAAAAATGTAATTTCTTCAGCTAATTACAGTGACCTAAAACCTCTGTGTATAGAGTGCCTGAACTTGGCAGATGTCTTTCCCCCTGAAATTGGGCTTAGACTGTCTTGGATCCACAAAATTTAGGGGTCTCAAATTTAAGCTTTATAAAAGGGAATATTGAAAGTTACTGTCTTCTTGGTTATTCTCCATGATCAGTAAATACCTGGGACTTCATAAACCACTGGGATATGTTCTGGGTTGGATGAGAGTTAAATAAAATGACCCTGTTTTTGTAGATTGATTGACAGCTTCATCAGCATCCTGAATGTTATAAATTGAACATTTTAACACTAAATTCATTATCATTAGGTAATCCACCAAAAGAGGAAAAGTCAGGTTTGATACCACTTCCCTGGGGGCTTACTACAAAAGTCTCAGGGCAATAGACTATATTACATCATAGCTTGTTGTGCTGTAAGTGGGAGCCACAGTCCTAATTCCAAACTCAAACACAGGAATAAGTATTTCGTGTTTTGTTTTTGACATTATTCTTTGTCTTCAGTTTCCTGATCAGCTCTTAAGGGGGATGTTGTGGTATGCATTAATAAAATAATATTTGAGTTAAAGTCCTGTGGAGGGAAATGAAAAAAAAATCACTTCAACTTGGGTAAATTCTAGGTGAGGCCTGTTGTCCACAAAAGTAGAGGAGAAGAAAACTTAAATATATTTTATTGTAAAACAAATATGTAGAATATTCTTCCTTTAGCATTACAGAAGTTCAGGTTGCATAGATCTATCTGGCTATTTGACCAGTCAGTTGGAGAATCAATTAAACTGAGCATAATTTTAAATCTACGATTTTAATATGCGGATCTTCATCTGAGGTTTGCTTTCTAATTGATTTTTGTGACACTGACCTCCCAGATTCTGCAGACAGTTCTGTCAGTCTGTGTAACTTGTTGATGTTGCCTGCCTTTTTCAGTCCAATGGGCGTTGAGGACTGCTGAGTTAAGAAGGTAAATTAAAAACCCATACACCAAACACTGAGGATGTTAAAGGACTGAATTATGTGGAAACTGGGCACAGTAAGGGAATATGAATAATACACATCCATCCTAAAAGAATGCATAAATTATTTGTTTTGAATACTGCATCTTACGTGTTTGTAAAGAACCGTCAAAACTTCTGCCTTACCTTCTACATAAGAAAATGGAAAGTCTCCTCTTTAAGTGTCTGATCTTGGTGATCTGCAGGTGCTGAGAAGAATTAGTACAAATTTGAGCTGGATAGCATTTGCACCAATAAAACTCAATTTTGTAGTTTCGTATAATAAATTTGGCAACTCTAACTGCTTGTAAAAAAAATATATATTATTTATCTACTTTTAACATGGGTCAGGTGGCTTGTATTTTTTTAAGCAGTCCTTGAACAAATTTTTTTTAGTTTAGTAACACAACTTGGGATGAGCCATGAAGTTTCTTTAAAGAGGAAAATGGTTTATTTTCTTAATAATAAAAACCAGTTGTGTTATATATCAAAATGTTAAATATATGTGGAACCTGTTTGTCCCATTATTTATAATGTGGTTGGCCAGCTGAGTCATGGTTCTGCTCCTCCAGTGAGCTGTTTAAAATAGGAGTAGAAAGGGGAACATGATAAACGCTATAAGGGATACTTGAAAACCTAATGTAATTTAAAAAACCTATTTCCCCCTCTTGGCATGCAAAGACCTGTATTTTTTAAACAATGCATTCCTTGGAGTATTTGCAAGGAGGGAATTCATAAAAGAATTCTTGGATTTGGGGGGAAAAAAAAAAGGCAGGAGGGAGTCAAGAAAGAATCCTTAAACTTGATCAAGATGAACAATTGTAAATGTAAATAAATGTAAATATTTTGTGTACCATAGTAAAATATTTTTGTTAATCTTCCTATTCATTTTGTGGTGGAAGAAGTAATGTTGTAATATGGTTGCTTTAGTCCCAACTATGATGGTGTTGCATCTGTTTTATTTGACATATCTTCATTCCTTCACTATGCATTTTAAATGTGAGCTTAACTTTGTGTTTGTCACCATAACATGGTGGTTGCTCTCAAATTAAAGAAAGTGACCTCTGACCTTATGGATAACAAAATTAATGCAATGCCTTGGCATCCGGTTCACAGAGATGTGCTTTTGAACTGGTGGCTGCAGGTCAGGGTCATTGTGAGAAGGACTTGGCAGAAAACTGCTGGGCATAGTTATCTAAATAATGTGATCTCTATCCATAAGGCTGCAAACCAATCCCCACAGAGGGACTTTTATCAATGACGCACTCCCCTTGTCATGCAATTATTTTACATTCTCTTGATTATTTTCCTGGAAGATTGAAGTCCCTTAATTTTACTACAGAACCTTGTCTTCAATACCTTCAATCAAAGTCAGAATCTTAGTGAAGTGATATTGAGCAACAAATGTCATACATTTGGTTAACTTTTTTACAGCTCTACTTTTCCACTGACAAATATGAAGGAATAATACAGCACATACATGTTTCCAGAGTCTGGAATGCCTTATATGTAAATTATGAGACATATTATTGATTTGAAAGTGCTTCAAAAATACTGTTTTCTTGGCAATATTTTTTGTGGTATTTATAGTGAGTGTGGGTGTATAGAAACACTATTGGAACTCCTGAAATTCTGTGAGAACTTGCTTGTTCTTAGTATCCCCTCTATAATGCTCCAGCAGGAACAACGAAGATCCCACTTGGTTAGAGTCCATTCAGCAAGACATTGTGATAGGCAATACCACCAATAGAGACTGTTTTTTTGTTACGTTAGTGAGCCTGAAGTCGACAGAGTGTACTAGAATGATTCAATGATTTCATTCTATTGCTCTGCCAGAATCATTATAATGATGACTGTCAGTTCAAGGACAAAAGATGTCATGTGCTCTTAGATATTTCCAGTGCTATGTATAACTGATTCCAGCATAAATTGCTGTAGATTTAAGATTAAGATTGGCCTTCTGTTCTTAGCCATGTTCATTTCAACTTTGCTAGACTGGAAAAAAAATGGTCAGTAATAACCTGGGGGTGTTGTTTTCATGAAAGGAGCTGTACAAAGAATGTAAGATACGCATACTGTTTAAATATGGTATATGCCCATATGTACTTCAGCATAGATTCTGATTTGTGTTGGAAAATATTTATGTACTAGCAAAAAATATTTGCTGAAACTCATTTCCCTGCTTGAATTATGTATAAAATCTGTTTTTACAAATCAGCTACTGGGAACTACTGTAAGCAATATTTAGTTTATCATTGTATATAAGGCATAAGTGCCAATAAGAAAGTTTGCTGGTTCTGTAACATGGAGAAAAGTAGGGTAGTCTTGTGGTAAGACTAGAACTTGCACCTTTTTTGTTCTGAGTGTGCCATTTAAACATGTTTAACTTCAGTTCTTTTGGCTCTCAAGATCCTAAGCCTTTTGGAAAAAAGGCTATTTCTACTCTACCTGGTGCAGTGAAGCCCACTGTAGCTTCTAGATACTAGTGCAATATTACCAACTGAGAAGAGTCCAGAGCTCAAAAGTCAAAAGAAGATATTAAAATTAACCCGAAGCAGTGCTTGGTACAAAGACTATGGATTTCAGTTAAATGGCCGGGACTTTGTATTCCTACCTTTCTTTCTCATAGTCTGAACTAAGGGCTTCAGACGATGAACCAATGAAAAACTCAGTGACCTTTCGCCATGGAGGGCACTCACACGTTGTCTGGAATATTTGTCAAAACAAGCTCTCTGGTTATTGTAAAAGTAGGCTGACAATACTCAAGCATATGAATTTTAATGTATACCTGTTTGCTCCTATGTTGTGCTTTTTTTGTTCCTTTGTTATTTAGAAAAAAGTCTTTTTTTTATTTTTTTTTTAAATTTTTTTTATCCTGTACCATAGATACGAATTTGCCTTTTTAACATGCAGAAATACTGGAATGGCTGACAGCTGTGCAAGAAAGCCATAGATAGATCATGTGGTATAGGAAATAGCTTTTCATCTCTCAGACAAGGGGATGCATTTAGTTAACTAAATTCCTCCATGGCCAACTCAAAGTCTAAGCTGCCTGCCCATCAACATGAAGTAGTGGTGTAAAGGTTGTAAAATACTCCCATTACATGCAGATCAAACATATCCTTGTTCAGAGCATTCTAGATTTTTCTGACTCTTTTTCATTTCCCTCTAGTTTTAGACATAGATTTAGTATATTTGGTATAACTCCCCCCCGCCCTCCCCCCCCCAGATATTACTATATATACATATATGTATTTTTGCTTACTCTGAAGAAAATACATTTTTCCTTTAGAAAAAAATGCTTTTTGGTTTATAGTTTTGTCAGCTCACCAAGAAATGTATGTGCTTGTAGATATATATTGTAAAAGTATCTAGAAAATGTGTGAAATATTTACTGCTCATACAGAAATACTTCTTGTGCCTTCTAGTAAAACAAAAGCAGTTCTCAGTTTGCTGTCCTGCATGTGATGAAAAGTATGAGTTCATAAGAATATAGGACAAAAAACAAACAAACAAGCCAGCCTCTGTAGTGGAGAACATGTTTAGGATATATATATTGAGGTACAATTAATACAGAGGAAGTAAAGTATTTGAAGCTTGATCATAAATATTGCACCTGTATTGTGCATGGCAATCTTTTTGCAGTGCAATGTACACCTATTAATAATGTGTGAGTTATATGTAATTTCCTTTCTGGGGATTCCTCCTGGAATAGCTGGTGTTACTAACTTCTGCTTACTGGTGGGGGAGTTTGCAATGTTCATACAAAGCAGTTGTGAGACTCCAGAGCCTACGGGATTTGTTGTGTATTACTGCTCACTCCCGTGTAGGATTCACAATGATTTTTTCCCTGGGTCTTGCAATAGCATTATTATCAATGTGCAGTACAAAGGTCTCTCCAGAATTAATAGAAACGTAATCTATTTGCAGTAAGTTGAAAAAAGTGTGTTGTTTTTTTTTGTTGTTGTTGTTGTTATTCATAAACAGTGTTGACTGAATATGCTGTTGGTTATGTTTGTGGGTTTTTGATTTAGGGGGATTGAAAAAGTCTGACATGAATTATTTGAGTGATTTCTTTACTGAAAAATTGGATTTCTTTTAGTGGACACTTGTAATTCAGGAGGCTGACAAACTTCTTCCTTTAAAATGAAACTGCTTTCCATCTACTGTGAGACCCCTTTCTGCAATTTCAGAAGGGAGCTTTTTGCTGTTGGCGAGGTTTATGCATAGTTTGTGTGCAGACCTCCTTGTCTTCACAAGAAATCCTAAATGAGGCCAGAATCTAGGGTGCAGTAATAGTTCTGAGATTGTAAACTGTAGCTCCTAAAACAAATGTAAGGTTCTTACTAGGTCATGAAATCTCTCAGAAACCTCACAGCAGAGTCATGTAAGCTAATAGAATAAAGCCTTTAACCTACTGAACAACATTAGGCAGATATCATATTAGGTAACCTTGTCTAAATGGTGGTGAAGTACACTTAGGAGAAATGCTGTCAGAAATACATGTGCCGGAAATGGTTACATGATCTCATAAATGCTTTGAAAAGCTTGAACAACTACATTTCATTTACATTTTCTTTCATCGTCCTGAAATAAAAACCTCTTTTGTTAAGGCTGCTTTAAAAGAGAGTGGGGGAAGGAGCTGTTTTACTGCAAAGGAGAAGAGTTAATTCACTTTATATTTTATGTGTCCTGCTATGAAATGTTAATTCTACTGTCAAAATCCTTTAAGAACCCTGCACTGTGACAAAAACAAACAAACAACTAACCAAATAACCAAAAAACAACAACAACAAAAACCAACAACAAGAAAACCCACATGTTGATGTAAAAAACAAACAAACGTTAAATGAATTGGGACAACACAAATCCAATCAGTTAAATTTGATATCTGTAAGGACTGGGTGGGTAAAGTGACTTAGATCTAGCAGTGATTCATGCATGAGATCTTATAGAATGAATAATACTGGTCCTTCAGAAAAACAAACCTATTTGTTACTGAAAGGAAAATTGACCGGCTTTCAGTTGACACCATTGGACCAGGTATTGAACAAAGAGATAAAACAGTTGTTTCAGAAGAGAAGTTGAAAGTTACTCATTTGGGAAGATCCCTGTGCAGCCTGTGATACAAAACTATTTCCTTCTGCTTCATCTTTTCTGATATTGTTGCATGACCACTGTTGGTAGGGGCCTTCCACCAGAGGCAGGTTTGAGCTGTTTGTGCATATGTTGCCACAACCTTGATCACTAGTCAGTGTAATCCCTCCTGCTGGAAAGAGTCATTATGAAAATGATCTGTCCTTTATTTTGAATTCTTGAGACAATAGAGATCAAAAAAAATGAAGTTGGCTACGAGGTAGAAAACAACAATTCAGGAAAAGTCAATGTTGCTAAAACATGAAGGTGTAGCCTCTTTTGTGAGTGACATCACTTTTTGAAAAGCCTGGTTCTAAAGTTGGGCCTGAGGCTGTTATGTGCTTCACACAGCAGCCTGTCAACACTACGAGCATCTTCTACAATAGTGTGGAGTTGGTACCTTTGAATGTGCTAACAGTGAAATATTACCCCATCATCCCACAACAACCTTCTGCACTATGAAGCGGTTTTTTTGAATTGCAAGGCAGCAAGTGTTTACTTCCTTGCCTTTAACAGAATGTGGCAGGCTAGCATTGCAGCGATGTGAACCATTATTACTGCTCTCACTGAGGAGCTCCTTAGAGCAGTTCATCTCGTGTGTGGGAACCATGGGTTCTTGGGAAGGAGACCAGTTGTTGATTGCTTCCTCTGCCGAAGCAGAACACCCAGACTGCATTACAAAATCTAGAAATATAGAGGGTGTGAAACAGGAGAAAAAAACACTGAAAATGTGTTTGACTAGTATTACTACTTTTATATCTAGGGACATCTATGCTTTTATTACTTGCCTGTCTAGTGTTGCTAGTGACCAGGGTGCTGGTCCTGATGGGCAAGCATTTTGTTGTGCTAAATTTGTTAAATTTGCAAATGATTAGAGAGAATGACTTCGGAAAATGCATATAGTTTTCCGAATTATGGACTACATGTGGCAGTAACTGGCAATAAATTCAGAGCTTCAATAAATCTAGGCAATACATAATTTGCAATTAATAAGAACTGCTCTCATGAGATACTATTACAACACTTCCTTCAAAATACAGTGCTTCCTTCAAAACAGTGCTTCTTCCAAAATGATAAGTCTCACACATTTACTGTACTTTCATCCAAGTAGTTCCCAGGGGGTTTAACACAGTCTTTTGGTTAAGTTGTAAAGACAATAAGCTGGATTCTCGTCTCAAAATGTCAGATAAAAACTGGGAGGAGCTCCACCTAAAGTCAGGTAAAAGTTGGTGTGAAGGAAGAAGAGGTGCAAGTATAAACATAAATATACATTATTTGGGTTAGCACACAGAGTTTTACTAAATAAGAAACTACTGCCTTGGGACATGCAACCACATTGAGAGAAAAATGAGTTCTGATTTAATAGCTTTGGCAGAGTCATATGCAGTTGGGAACAGAGAAGTGCTAGAAACTATTACACTGAAAAATTAAAGTCAAATATATCTAAACATAGTAAAATTTTGTTGCCTTTTTCCAATTAAGTCAAAACTGAACTTGTTTGTATGACTACTCTCAGATAGGCCCATTTCTGCTGGGCACAATAAAATTTAGATGAATGAAATAGTTGATTTAAGTAATCCTTTGTCTTATGTATGTGTATAAATTAAAGCATGATGAAATCTTTTTGTAATTCATTCTAGCCACAAAAATATTTCTCTGGGTTTTTCTGGAGAGAGATAAGAAAACAGCTATTACACAGGAATAAAGATTTCATATTTGACTATACAATAAACTGAGAGCTCTATAAAAACAGATCCAACACGTAGGCCATTTTGCGTTTCCATGTAGGTATTAGACTTTTATTTCTCCCAATGAAATTGTACATGTGGAAAGTGTCCTTCGGACAGTTTGCTGATAGCTTAAACTCCTTTTTTTTGCACACCCCACATAGACAGTGCAAGTCACCTCCTGGACAACACCAATACAATGTTTTAAGAGCCAAGAATTCTTAATTTCATGAATAACAAATTAAAATATATGCAGATATTGTCCAATATTGATTAATCAAATTTCAATGTTGCCAGAAAACTTTCTGGCCATTTTAAATGAATGAATGAGTGTATTCATAATAGGAATAAATAAATTGGAATATTTTTTTCATCACTTTACCAGTGTTCATTTGTGGCAAGGTGACAAGTTGTCCATAGCTTTGTTTAGTTACTGAAAAGCAAAATAAAACAAGATTTAAAGCTTTTATTTTTAATTATTTTTTAGATTATTTTTGCTTTTTATTGATTTTTTTTCCAAGTTAGTTGAAATCTTTTAAAACTATTTTTGGTTTCAACAGCCACAAAACAAATAAATTTCTTCATCTAGTTCTGATGCTGCAATTGTTCTATATTCTCTTTCTGACTTGAGCTGACAAACCAGTTCTTCACTTTGAGCAAGAGTTTTTCCAATAGATCACCAATATCCGTTGTTCCTGCCTTTGTTTCTAGCTAGTCTGCAGCATGAGTACGTGTCTGACTTGCCAAACACACATAAATCATGTCTTAAGGTCATCTTTATTACTTTCTTCTGCTTACTTAGGAAGTGCACCATCAATCAGCACTTGTGAGCCTGCATCCCTGTCATCCATTGTGGCTGGCTTGTGTGACTAGTGTTAATGCTATAAGCAGAGAATGAGTGAGCCTGGATTTAGAAAGGCAAAGGGTAAATCCATGAAGGAGAACTGGTGCAGGTTCTGCTGATGGAGTGGAAAGAAACTTAAGCAAGTTGCAGGCGTGTTGTCAGATCAGTGATGTCCTTGCAATTTTTCCACAGTCTCTCTGTTAAAGATATTGTACTAGAAATAAGCCCCAGGCAAAGTGATAGTGGTGCTGAGGAAGTATACTCTGCTGATGGACATTTTGCATTGCTTTTCTTTGTCCTTTCTTTGTCCCTGTGTTTTTTTCATTTGTTTGTTTGTGGGGTTATTTGTTTGTCTTGTTTTATTTATTTAATTTATTTTTTGTATGTTATAAGCTGACTGCTAAATATTTTTAAATGCTGATATACTGCATTTTAATACTGCTTTTTAACATGGGACGGGTGATAACCAGCATGTGAACATTATGTCCACAGTTACTTGTTAAATTGCTCAAAGGCCAATGAGATATACAGAGTTTTGATTCCTTTTTGCTTTTGGACCTAAACAATCTGTGGGAGCATCGTTGTCGTAAAGAGACCTAACAGCACAAGTCTTGCTCCTGGAGTGCAGGCCTGGTTTATGCAGGGGAGGTAACTGGCTGTATCTCATTGTATTAGGGATTGTCTTCCATCTCACTGAAATGAAAAGGTTCATAGATTCTTAGGAAATACTGTTTGCTTTTCAAAAACGTGCTAGTATGGATAGAGTTGCATTACTTGCCTTCCTCTCAGTCTGCTCTTGTATCACCTCACACTATATTCCATCAGATGTTATTAAGTCTACAGAAAATCGGGCTCAATGTTTGCATAAGAGGTGGTAAAAGAAAACTCAAAAGTGTAGGTGATTCAGAGAAAAATCTTTTAAATTTTATCTAACTTGTCTAAGATTCCTGGGCCCAATTATATTCTTACACTGTGGAAAAATCTTGTTAAGAAATTACTGAACTAGGTAGAAAATCTCAAGAGAGGAAGCTTCTCTAAGATACTTCTTTTAGATCTTGTTCCCAATCAAGCAGTATATACAATCTTTTCAAGGTATTTTGGCGCTTGGCTTGAAGATCTTTGCCAGAACCCAGAAGTGCATGAAAACGATTAACAAAAATAAACTGTGTTAATTGGACAAACAAGAGTTTTCACATCTGCCTGATTTAAGACTTCAGAAAATAATTCATTTTGTTTCTGGAGTTTCCCCTTTCTGTTTTGTGGCCTCTCCTACTCTTTTAAGATTTATTTACAGAGATGGCCTTAACTTTATCTGTCACAAGTAGCAGAATGATGTTGATTCAGTTGCCATGTATTTTGATAAATCAATTCCCTAATGCACATCAAATTGATTTAGCCCATCTTTAAGTGTCAAAAAGAATGCTTAGTGAGGTAGCACTTAGGGGTATATTGAGAGTGACTGACTCCCAAATATTGTTTGAATGATGACTTCTTGCTTCCCAATCTGCTAGCATCCACATTTTAGGCATGAAGAAAGGTGCCTGCAATCTCAATAAAGAGAGACTTCTGGCTGACGTTTCCCTCAAAGCTTATTCTACTTTGAGTTGCATTTTTGTGACTGCATTCAACATGGAAAGAGAAACATTGTAAGGCTTGATGTCACATCTTATTTACAGTCAGTTCAGGAGTACAGAGAAGGAATTCTGTAAATGCAGACATCTCAGTGTGTAGTTCCTACCAATAATAAAATAACTAAGGTAAAAGAAAACTGATACTGAGCAAAAATGTCAGACAGAAAATGAAAAGGCAAAAATCCACATTTCTGCATAAACAATGATGGGAAGTTAGTAGTCTTGTCCTAATTTTTGAAATTGCCATGAATTACTTACTACTCACTGGGATGGGTTAATTTTGGGGTCCATTCATTTTACCCAATAAAAATTTTGCTTAGGAAAAGATGAAGAAATTAGCTTGGAAAAAATACAAACTATGAGCAAGCTATTACTTATTCTACATTAGTTGTGCATATTCTGATCCCACATAAGGATGTTGAAACTAAGGAGCAATTTGCTTTAATAGTGTCAGTTTTATCTTAGCATTTTGATTAACTGCTTGTGGGATTGTTTGTAAAATAATGTTTTTTAACAAGTCTAAGTGAAATATTTCAAAATGATTATGTTGATTCAGTAACCCAGAATTAAGTATTATTGAAACTATGTTAAGCATTTGGGATTTTTGGTTTTTCATTTCAAAGAGGAGAGCTTGTGCCAGCAGAAAAGGAGTTTCTGTTCCTACCAGACTGTATTGCATTGAATATCATGTTGAATTTAGAGACAGCAGTTGGAAGCACTATTAAAGGCTCAGTTTTAATATCAGAATTAATGCTTAGATAGACAGATATGCTGCAAGATATGCTGAAGATATGCTCACTCTGTTCTGGATGTGCCAGGTAAAATGGACAGTACTCTTTATCCTAAAATGGTTTTGAAATCTTCCAATCTTCCAATCTTGCAGTATGAGTCTTTGAAAAATTTAAGTGTAAGTCTGTGCACAATCTTGGTGAAATTCTTTTCAAATATGGTTTGAAAAACTATTTCTTAACAAAATCCTGTTAAAAAGTATGTACCTTTTAGAAATGAAAGCTTAGTCTTGAAATAGACCTAATCTGTCATTGTTGTTTGTTTGCTTTTAAAAATTATCTTTTGATCAGATTTACTTCCTTTAGGAGGTAGAAAGGCAAGATAATGACCTACAGTAGGTCATGGAATTGTCACTGAATTTGACTATTTTCATTTTCAGCAGCTGAGCATTTTGATTTGTGTCCTCATCTCAGATTTAATGTCTGATTTAAGGATGTATAATTTCTTTGTTTCTGTGAGGTAGACTTGCACATAGCCATTAGCAACCTTTGGAAACGATGTCTTGGCATTTATTGCTCTCTGTGTTTTTGAGCACGTTGCCATTTTCATCTCTTTTTCAGTTAAGATCCCTTGACTTTCAGCAAGGGCTACAGACTGTTTGACCTTCCAAACTGAAGTTGCATACCAAGTTGTTAACTTAGCTGTTGCCCAAGTAATCCACATGCCTAGCCTCCACCACCCAGCAAGGATTTGTTGGGAGAAGGAAAGTATGCAGCTCACAACTCTGTCCTTATTGCAATTTCCATTTTAAACCTCAACCTTTTAAAAATCCTTTATCAAAGTTGTTTAGTCTCTTTCCAAATTTGTTCTTGGCCCTGGAAGCACTTAAGCACCTGAGCATTGTTATCATACAACTAGCACTGCTGACTCAACATGATTGAGGTGGGAGTGCTCAAAAGGACGAAGGAGCATATGTGTTCAACTGCAGACAGACTCATAATTTATAGAGCCAGCATTTATACTCAATATTGTAGAAAGGAACAGATGATAAGAACGTGAAGTCTGTTCAGTACCTACAGAGAGTATTGCATGTGCAGTGGTCACAGAGGTCTGACTCCTGTATAGGTCTCACAGAAGTATGTTTCCATCTTCAGACACTTTTCAAAATCTGACAGTCTCCTTGCTTTAAAGAGCTCAAACTGTCAAAGAGCGGGAAAGCGTCAGGCTAAGTAAAGCAATTGGGACAGAGTGCGTACGTGTAACTTTGAATACAAAGGTGATGAACTGCAGATGTTTAGATCTGACATCAGGGTAGTATTACAGCTGTCTTCATTCTTCTGAATCAGCCAGATGTTATAAGTCTCTCTGTTTTTCTCTCATCCCACAGCTTTGATTGGAGTGCTATTTGTGTCCTATTTGACAGTGATACTGTTTTCTGATTAGTGACAGTATTGTGATGTAGGCGGGGTGTTTTTGTTTTGTTTTGTTTTCCACATTGATTGCTACACATTGTACAAACCTGTAAGTGCAAATAATAATAATAAAAAAATTAGAAAGCAGGATCGTAACACACTGGAAATTTCAAGGACATCTCATCTTTTCTGACTTGTTCAGAGTAATTGAAGAGAACTTAACCTAGTAGAAAGTTATAGAATCTGTTGCACGCAGGTTGTTAGGAAAGCTTGCACATGCTAACAGAGGAGAAACTACTGTGAATGAGAGATTTGCATTATATATAACGTGAATGATAAAATCAGTAGCCTCACCCATGAAACTTTAAATAACGTTGGTTGATTTAGAAGAAAACTAAGCAAGGCTCATGTTATTCCAGCTTTTGATTGCAAGGTGGGAAGTGCTTAAGTTACTGTGTTCTAACAAGGTGCTACCGGAGAGGTTGGTCCAAATAATTAATCTGTACATGTGCTCTTAGCCAACCCTGTGGTAAATTAGGACATATTAGATTAAATGATCATAAATGTACTCTTACAAATTGTTTTTCTTTGTAAAGGGTGTGGATTAAGAGTACACTGGACTCATTGCTATGACTCAACTACAGATGGTAACTTGTTAAACTAGAGTAACTCAATCAATTTCATTTGTGTCTGCACACCCAATTCTTCTATAATGACATGGAAATAACACACGGAAATGCAAGATGGTCAGAACTGAATTTCTAGGTTTAGTTTGAAACTTTGATATACTTTTCAAGAAACCTAGGGAGGTGATTCATAATCACCACCAGCCGCCTTAGACATATTGACTATGTAGATTGTGAACACAGTTACTATATTCATTTTCATTTCCACCAGCATGCTTCTAAGCTATTTTCTCTCTTTAATATTTGTTAGGAATACATTTCACTGATTATGCTGTAGAAGCACTTACCTTGTATTTGTGTCCCAAATTATCCTGGATATTTTTCTCTCATCATCTTATTTATTGTTGGTGCCTTTCTCAAAACGTATTATTAAATCATATGTTCAGGATGCTTTATACCTGAGTATCCTATTTTATTACCTGAGTATCCGATTGACATCAATAGTCACCATTCTGGAATACTGTTGGAAAGGGTTCACATGGTGATGGACCTGTCTCAGAAGACATGATAAAAGGCTTGTTACTTTCGCAGAGGAAATTTTCCCACCGACTACTGCTGCTCCCAGTGGGCTCGTAATCAGATAGAGCAAAATGAGTAAAACTACATGAACAGGAAAATATTTCCGGACTTCTATGAAGGTAACAGAAACTGGCCCCAAGATTCAATGAGAATGTTAATATCCAGTTGTTTTTAAAGCTATGTTTTGTTTGTTTGTTTTGTTTGTTTGCTTGTTTGTTTTAATCCAGAATTTCTGAATTTTGGGCTAGTCGCATCAGTTAGCAGAGCAAAGTCAGCAGTTCCGCTGCATCCATAGTAAAAACAGAATTCTCTGCCATTGAGACTTTTTGTTAGCATGTCTCCATCCTTAAACTGGGAGACCACTTTACACATGGTTGGACAGACTCCTTATCATACCTGACAGTGCTAGTCCAGTGGAAACATTGCTATGGTTGATTTTTAAAATATTTTCTTAAAGGTGTTTCAGGTGTCACTGGAATGCAGTCATCTCATAGTTTTCCTGTATAACAGTAACAGTTCTGCAAATGTATAACTGCTTTTTCCCAGAATATTTTTCAATCTTAAAGCATACATTTGATATTCTTTATAGTAGATATGTATGTGATGTAATAAACTCTGTTTATTGTCTGCGTTTCACCTCCTTTCCCGAAATCCGTTTGAAAGCACACAGTGATACAAGAGGATATTTCAAATCAGTGGTTGGTTTCTAAAATATTTTTTTCTTTAGGTTTTGAAATATAACTAATTGCTTGAAAAGATCTGAATCTTGCATAAAGTATGTTTTAGACTTGAGAGTAAAGCCACTTTGGATTTCTAAGGCCTCCCACTTACTTCATACATAACTCTCACAAAATTGCTGTTGATGCTTTTTTGTCTTTTCATTTCTTCTGGAGGGAAAAAAAAAAAAGGTTTGTAATGAAAAAAACAGATTATTATTATTATTATTATTATTAATCTTTATTTTGAATTAGAAGGAAGACTTCCCACTGTGTACAGCAGTGGTATTACTGTCTTATTGGATCCTAAAGTTCTTTGAAGTCTAGCACGCTAGGAGAAATGAAAGCTATGTGGATGAACAAGAAATGTAGGGGAGTAGAAAAATAATGTTTTCAAGCTCTGGTTTTGGTAGTAACTTAAAAAGCAAATAGCATCAGCTAAGAGCCGCTGCTGCCAGTCTGAAGCTGCATTGAAGACAGGCCCAGAGGAACATTCAGACCGACTTAAACTTTGTAGCTAAGGTTTACATTTTCTTTAAAGTGAGATTCCCATTCCCATCTCAAGGTTATCTTACTGATAGCTTTTGAAACAGTCAGACCACTTTCCAATGGATGGATGTTCAGAAGTTTGACAGTCTGTGCATTGATCCTACTCTTGCATGAAAATGGCTTTATCAAGCCTATAATTAGAAATGAAATAGTCTTAAATGGTTTCCACACAGCTTGACTTTCAAAGAGGTTCCAGTTTCACATAACTTCATATAAACAGAGAATCAGAAGATATAACCAGATACCACAGTTCCTGCTTACTAATTGCCATAAAGCAGAGCCATCTGCTTTATACAAAGTCTAGGTCAGGTAATCCTTCTAAACTGTGACCTCTGGGGCTCCATGGAGCTTGTTCTTGATTAAATAAAACCTTCTTAGGAAGTTATGGGGAAACTTGGTGCAACTTCAGTCTGAGCAGAGAATGTAACTGACTGGATTTCTGTATAATTTTAAGCAGACATTCTGAGCTGATAGCCTATCTTTTGAACTTTTCTTAACGGCGTTAGTCTTTCATAGCAATTCAAGGTACAAGTGAATTATTTTCAGTCTTTAAAATTATTCCTCATAAAAATAAATTAGATAACAAATGATTTAAACATAAATTCATAGCAATTAAAGACAAAGTGAAGTGACTGAATGTTTCACCAACCTAAACAAAAATCAGAATCCATTCTGGGGAAAATGGCATGTATCCCCAATTATGTGCAGTTGTCTAACATTTTTTTAGAGATCATGGCCCACAGTTGTAGTAGGGTGGTAAATATGAATGGAATACAACTAAAAATATCTGCAGCCTAGCAAATATAGTAAAGCACTTTTAATTCATCACAACTGCTTTATTACTATCATGCATGCTTTCAATGTCTGTCTCTTTACCATCGTACACTTTATTTAAACATTTGATCCATTAAATGAAAATAGTTACTATGATTAAATAATCAGTTCTTCTGCTCTATTTTTTTTTTCTTGGCATTGGTGACTATTATTTTTGGCTCTCTGTCCTTGGCAGGCAATTGCCAATTATTCACTGCCAGATTAAAAATAGAAGTATTATTGCCAAAGCAAATAATACATTATTTTGCAGATACACAAAGCTTTCCAGCTAAGGATCACAACATATCTTGTAACCACTAATGAATTTAGCCACTTACCCCCCACTGAACATTAGTGTTCTTCTTGCCTTTGGGGTGAGAAAGATAAGTTATATACTGCAGTAGGACATGATGTACCTTTTACAAGAGCCAATATATGTTAACATTTATGTAAGACACTAGAATGCACCACTCGTTAGGAGAAATGGGTCTTGTATGAATTCAGAGAACCCCACCTACCAGTCCAGGCAAAAGCTGGAGTTGCCCTGTCTGGCGCATGACATCGTGCTTTATATGAGACGAAGAAAAGCTGACCTGTGACTGCATTTCTTCTGAAATAAAATGTGTCCATTCACAGTGTGTTCCATTAATGAAATGGATTAATTTTTTAAGACTAAATGTATTTTGATAGTTCTGTTCTGATTTTGTGGAAGATCAGGGAAGAAGTTGGGCATGGTAGATGACTCAGTTACCTGAATTGTTTAAACTTCGTTATGCTGTTACAGTTCCTCCTAACAGCTGCAGACAGATGTCCTCATATTGGCTGTGGTCCGTATAGCTACTTTGCATCCTTTTTCTTTGCTAAAGGAATTTTGTGAAGAAGTCTGCAGTGGAGAAGGTTTTCTTACTGAACTAGGTGATCCCCTCATGTCTGAGGACTGCTGTCTTCTAGTTTTAACACATTTATATGAAAATGTCAAATAAGTTTTGACATTTTTGATCATTTGAACATTATTCCCAAAGTTTGTTTTCACACCTTTAAAAATGTTCTTTAGAAATATGCTGGCTGAAAAGTCTAATTCTGCACTCCACATTTCTGTTCAGGTGATGGTTTTTACTTTCCACCTGATGTGTGTGATAGGGCACCTACAAACCCTGAAGGAAAATCTGTATTTAGGGAAATGTGACTCTGGTTCTAGGTTTTGTTCCGAATTTGTAGTCCAGTATAAAGTTCTCAGTTGCTGCAGGGGCTGATATGATTTGTGGTATAACAGTCTTTTCTTGGTTGTGAAGTGCAAAGTTCTTCATCTCCTGGAAGAGCAAACCTGTCCTACTGCTGCCTCTGTTCCTTGCATGTCCCTGTGACAAAACCTGAGGTGGTCTCAGGAAACTCAAGATAGTTCCAGGAAATTTGGAGCTTATGCTTAGGGCAAGAGTGAGAACCAGTAGTTGTCCATGATATTTCATATAGATAGTGAGGTATCTCCTTCTGTCTTATCATTATCTAAGCTTACCAATAGAATGGCTAGCAGTAATTACATAAACTAATAGCATCAGATGAGGGCTTGGATTCTGCTGTCTTACTTCAGTACATTTTTCAAATTGCAGAGACTCTTTTTACTGTGGAAATTGTCTCATATATAAGCTAATCCTGATCACTTGTATAAAACACTGAATATCCTAAGTGGCTATTAAGTCCAGAACTTTGTTGGACTGGATTGTCATATTCTTAAAAAAGGAGCCATCTGAAATCTGATATCTAATATATTCTGTGATCAGAGCAGCAGATGGGGACAAGCAGAGGCAATTTTCCTTGAAATTCAAAGTGCAGTAGCTCAAAGACCACCACCTGTATGTATTTAGGGAATCTGAAATTACCTGAATGCCTGCCTTTTTTTTTTTAAACTCAGAAATTAATTATGATATTTCACAGAGATCTCTATGCCTCTCATTCCTACTTTGATAAACCTACTAAAAGTCTATTGCCTACTTTATTTCTTGCTGGGAATTAAAAAAAAAAAATTAAAAAAAAATCCTCAAACCAAAAAACAACTCCCCCCAAAAAAGAAGCGAGGAGAGGTGAGGAACAGTAGCTTTGAAAGGTCTTATTGGAAAGTGCCTGTGTGTGAAAAATTTATTGTTCTGTTACTGTGATCAAAAATAGGTAAAGTCACAGAAAAGTTTGGAAGAAATGGCAGTGCCAGATTATAGTTTTAGCTTAGAGAAAGCAGCTGCTTCTCTCTGACACAGACTCAAAATGCTGGATATTCTGTAAGGTAGATCCACTCAGTCAGATCATTCCCTACAGTGGTATTTTCTTTGGGTATTGACTAGTGTAGCTATTTGAGAGTATTTATTTTAGACCGACAATCAATCTTTCTCCTAGGCAGTCATACAATTGCTAAATAACAATCAACTTTAACTCCCGAATGCTTATTTCCAAATATTCAGTATAGAGTGGAAAGAATGGTATGGGAACATGAACTTAATTTTATATTGATATGTTGATTTTTGAACTAAGAAGATGTAGAACACTAAATAACCAGTGAAAATCAATGCTAAACTTCACTTCTGCTTTGAAAATCTCTCTTTAGTTACAGAAATAAGACGAAGCTTATAGTATGTCACCAGAATAGTATCTTCAAATTTCAGAAATGGGAAAATCAGGTAAGTCCTGGTATTTGGATATCCCTGGCTCCCCCTGGTTTATTTTTTCTTCTGGCAACTACAGATGACTGGGATGATCCTCCTCAGTCCCTCCTGGATCTCAGTGTTGTAGGAGTCACAGCTGGTTTCTGCACAGATCCCTGCACTGGCATGTTCTGTCCTTGACAGACATATTTGTCAACATGAAAGCAATGGGTTTTCTTATTTAAAAGCAATCTATTGAATATAAATTCAATGTAATTTATTTTCTTTCTTGTGGTTTAGTTGTAGCTCTTGGTGACGGCAACAGTATCAATCTGTATCCCTTGTCAGCTATGGATGGTTTATGTAATTTTAAAAATAATTTTTGAATGAGAGCTGATTGTTGTGTCCGTATTCCTTGGGTTGGATGATATATTCATTTTTAACTTCTAGCAGTCCTGAAGAAGATGGTAAAATATTGTAGCTGGCTGAGGGTACAGTTGCAGACAGATTTCAGTCTCAGGGGTGTACCACATGGTTGCTTGACTTTTGCATTTGCAGTTAGATGACTTTTGAGACACATGCTTATATCTCTGTGCTACAGGTAATATACACAATGCAGTAACCGGCTTGTCTGGGGCTCTCATCCTGTGTTCTCTTGCTTACTGTAGGCAGACAGGGTCTGTGTTTCCACAACCCACAAGAGGCAGGATAGGCTGTGCTGCATGTGCAGAGACCGATCGCTGCTTAGCAAATCCCCATAGCTCACCCGGCCGGGCTCAGCAGGTGTTTGCTACTTGAATGCGTTGTTTTGTTTTGAGTGCAGGCTTTCTTTGCTCCAGGCAGAGGAACACCTAAGTAATTTTCAATAAGGGAGTTTTTGCAATTGCTACTTTGAAAAGATCAATTTGACCAGTTTGATCTAAATTCAAGCGTTTTGTGATTTGGCAGAGACAATGTTGGAAAGATTTTTGGTAACATTACACATTTGTGTTTCACAATATTTTTCTAGTAGGATGTGCTTAATATAGTTTCTCAAATGAAAAACGTGTATCTTTATTCTCCTTTTTCTTGTTTCCTCCTGCTTCCCGTTTCTGTTAAGAATCAGGGTTTGATGACTGTCAAGTTTGCCCCAGAGATAATTTTGATTGCAAGAGAAGAGATTTATTTGTGGGCAATTGTAATGACAGGAATCTAAGTACATCCATTAGTGTTTCATGCAATTTGATTCTCATTCTCGATTCTTTTAGTAATATTCTGTATTTTCCTGTGTACCTGGAATAGTAACTTTTTTTTCTTTTTTTTTTTTTTTCTGGTGTTGTTTTTGAAGAGGCACAAGATACTTTCCTGAATGGCTTTGTGATTATGTGGTTAGTTCTATGGTGACGTCCCAGATATGAGTCACATTTTGGAACTGCAGAAATTCTGCAGGTCAGCACAAGGTCTGCACTGCAGTGTACTCATTGGCAGTCCAATAAAAAGTATCAAAAAACAAATTTCTGAACTGGCTGCCCATGCTGAAGCCAATAAGTGATTTTTTTCCTGAATTCTGGGGGACCATTGTAGAAGTCCCAATCTGAGGGACCATTGTAGAAGTCCCAAAACTCAGTGAAATAGTTGCGAGAGGCACTTTCTATGCAGCAAAACAAGATTTATAAAAGGATGGTCCTGGCTTCTTTGAATTTTTAAAATATCATACCTTTCAAATACTGTATGTGTAGATATGTTTGCCTATCGTTAGAAGAAGAAAGAAAAAATAGGTTATTGAGCTAGCTCTGAAGCAAACAACTTTTATCAGTAGCATTGTGATTTTTGATGGAAAGACTTCAAATCCAAGTGTCACAGCTTCTTCCATTGTTAAGTTCTCATTGTTATGCTATTGTCTAGATGCCAGAGCCCAGTTTTCAAAGGAAACTTCTGTGGTTGAACCTTGTGTATCTTATTTTCTTATATAGACCCAGCAATTTTTGTCATCACAGGGGAAAAATGGGGAAAAAGATATCTTTCAAGGCTGTCTAGGTTGAAAATATCTTAGGTATTTTGTTCCATGTGAGTTCTCAGGTGTTCCCCTTGCATGCTAAAAACATAGTTACATGATGACAATATTTATTTCCTTGACCTGGCTTTCGTGTGCACATCCAAACTAATACTTAACGTGATGTACTGGTTGTATTCTAGGCAACATGTCAATCAAAAGTAATAGCAGTTATGAGGTGGTATAAATGAACAAACAACTTATGCTTAAATGAAAGGTGACACTGTTTTTATATTGACTGAAGAAAGCAATGGAGTAAACTGTGCCCTCTAGGCAACCTGGGACTCTTGGAGCAGTACCACAAGAGCAGTGCAGAACATACTGAGCAAGCCTGAATGACTGAAATAGTGAGTTCAGTATCCTGTATTGCATACAAATATTCTGCAACTTTAATCGACTCCAATATTGATTTGGCAAAACATTTAACTTAGCAAAGAAAACACCTATGTTACTTTGCGGAAGCTAATAGGAGAAATATGGTAATCTTACTGTATATCATCCTGTTTTATCACTGAATCCCATTGTTAAATTAAAGAACTTTGATAAGACCCCTAAGTAGAAACCTTTACCAAAGCCCGGAGCACTGTTACCCGTCTGTGATCTTTCAGCCAGTTCCATTTGACTTCAGAAGCTTTGTCTATTACCTGTGTGCCAGCTTTCTCACCTGTAAAATGTCTCTGCCCCTGCTGTTAATAAATGGCTCGTAGGAAGAGAATTCTTTCTAATGACTATTGGAGACTTTTTGGAGGTTAGTGCTACAGCTTTATTTGTTCTAATTATATCTGACATTTCACAAGCTGCATGTTTGTTATTTGATGGGCAAAACATCAAAAATAATTAGGCCAAATGATCACACAAGCCCCAACAGAAAGCATATTCGGAGCATGTTAGCTGCTTTTTATTAATAATTATCCTAATTAAACTTTACCAAACTATTTTATAATCTCATTTCCTGGTCATCATGACTGAACTCCTAAAATCAAGTGAGCATTTGAATTTTCTTATGAGATAAATAGTGCTTAAATTAAAAACAAAAACAAAAACAAATTGATCAAATACAACTCGTTCCTTTATACCAACCGCTATTGTTTCTGATAGAAAATAGCTACAGATTTTTCTCTTTGCCAGGAGAGGTCACTCTTTCCCCTTTGTCGCTGAGGTTCAGTCTATGCAACCATAAGGAATCCTCTTTCCTTACTACAGTAGACTGTTTTCCTTCAAGTACTGTTTGAATGCTGTCAGATATGCATGAACAGCTCTGTACTGGAAGGATTAGTAACATTTGCTTGATATCAATATGGGAAAATCTTAAAGATTTTTGTAGCAAATGATAATGTATCTCCAAATTTCCATAAACCATCTGGCATAATTCTAACAAAAGCCCGTAATTCTCTCAAGTTCTATTATAGAATTATAAATGGAGGTTTTAGAAAGCATAAACTAGAGAAGATATCACTTAATTAAATTGAACAACTTCTAAAGGAATTTTGGAAAAAAGCAAAAACAGCAACGTTTTAAATTCATGTACAAATTCATGTCCATCACTGGAATAACACTACATCTCAGTAGAAATTGATAAGAATTGTTTGACCAAAGCAGCTGGAGCAAATCTAAGCCAAAACTATTGTGAGGACTAGAAAACTCTTAGGATATGGTTTTTGATTAACAAACAGAGCAGGTATGGAAAAGAGAATACAGTGATAATATTGATTTCAAACATTTCTTTCATTTCTACGTAAAATAAATTTCAGAGTTTTGGATAAAATAAGATCATAAACATGCACTCATGCTTCAATTCAAATTTAATATGAACTAGTGTCAGAGGTTAAAAAGTGATTTCTTGTCTTTCCTTGTCTTTTTTTCCCCCCATTTCTGCACTTCTCTGCACTTCTACATCCCCAGTGATGTAGAACTGGAAAAACAAAAACAAAAACAAAAAAACTCCAACCAAACCCTAGAAAAAATTAGTCAAACAATATCATATGATTTCTGCTGGATTGGCAATCTCCCCAAACCAGGCTGTCTCATGAGGTTACTTGTTCTGTTTTGCAGACTCAGGAAATCTGTCTTCATACAAATGGTAGAGTTTTAGTTAAACTTACGCGAATGCATGAGATATGTGTCTCCTATTCCATTTTTATATTGTCTACACAGTAAAAGACGGAAAGAACAGCAACAGAATCCAGTGCAAACATCTCTGTATTGGTGTTCAAATGTTTCTTTGCCTTCTTTTTACCTAAAAATTTAGGATTCCAAAATAAATAGAAAAGTTAATTTTATTCATAAATTAGATTTTTTCTAAAGGACTTGCTCCTTTTTTTTAATTATTATTATTTTTAATTGTTGTTTCTCAACATCATCATCTTTCATACCATGATGTTTTCTGGCACCAACTGGATCCTCATGGCTGTGAAACCTGATAGTAATGCATTCAATAACAACCACAGAACACCTCTGTGGCATGAATTTCTGTGTATCTGCCTGAAAGGTTCGTGCCTGACAGAACAAAATGAAGTGTTGGTTAAAATGCTGGAAAAGGAAAAAGACTTAAAGGCATTGGAAGTGTGTATGGATTCATACTTGAATTTGAATCATTTGCAGGAAAAAAAGATTTTTTTGTTTAGTTGTTTGCACTTCTGAATAAGGTAAGAGCTAAGCTCTTTTAAGTGCCTCCAAATACGATGACAAAGGTAAATAACAGCAAGGGCATTCTCCTTTTTCCCTGCCACCATTTTGTTATTGAGGGAGAACATTCAAAAGAAGACCAAAAGTATACTCCAAATCAAGATCCTAACAAACTGGAGCTGTAGCAAGCTGTCTCACTGCCAGAGGTGTGAACAACAAGAACATGTCCCTTTGAACACATAAACCATCTGTTCTGTACTCAACAGGCAGGATCCATATCATAAAAGTAGAAGTGCCTATATTGTTATATCCCTTGCTCTCTGTGGGAATATATAAATATCCAGCTGGAGTGTCAGAATAATTCCGCACAGAGAATTCATGTTTGAAACTTTTTGATGACCTTTAACATTTGCTTCTGCGCTACCTATCCATGAGAAACAGAGATAACTGTGTCATGGCCAGGTCTATCTACTATCATCAGTATCTGCTTTATGAGACACAAGAACATGTTGGGGTTTCAGTTAGAGTGGAATGCTGGCAAGGAACAATATTACCAGAGAAGTAACTATTTTTTGATACATTTCATTGTATTCTCTAAAAAAACCCACCTTGCAATTGCTATATAGAATTCATGAAAATATCTTACTTTTTCTGTTTTAATATCTGTTAGAATTGCACCTTGTCTTTACTAATTTTATTACTGAAGCCTGTCAAGCTTCCTCTTTACTATATGTATTTCTTTGTTACTTCAAGAAATTTTGCTAAGAGAGTCATTCCAGCATTGGATAAACTGATATTCTAATTCCTGTGGTACATTGTTCTGTTTATGTATTTAACTTATATTATTATACAATACAATTTTTGATGATTTGATAAAAAAAAATGTAAGAAATTATGGTCTATCTAGATTCCATTCCCAAAGCAATATCAAGTTTATGAGCTCCAAGAAAAAAGCTAGCCTTCATTTGTGCTTTGCATCAATATAAGACATTAATGTATTTTTAAAGATAGCTTGTAAATGAAATGCCAAATTTTCAGAACTGTTATTCTTCACACCTTTTCTCTACTAAATTTCATCAAGTTACAAATCAAAAAAAGGAATTATATCCATTTTGTGTGATACAGATTTGATAGCAATTCATAAAGGAATATTTAAATATCAATATCTGTAATGACAAAACTAAAAATGTATTTTTAAAAAGTTATTTGACTAGAGAAAGTATTTACATGGCCATAGAACCAATATTATGTATCTTTAAAAGCCCGAAGTACTTTTGTGACTATAGTCCAGAGCACACAACTTCTTAAATAAAACCTCTGCAGATTTAAATAACACTACAACAGGGTGGTCTTTCACAATTTGATTTCCCTCTTCTTTTGCTTCCCAGAGAATTTCATTTAAAGAGTATTTAATTGAGGACATTTTCTTTTACTGCATTTTTCCTTTTCTTTTTTGAAGGTTTAGAGCTTTGTTCTAAGTGTTTTAGCATGTAATCACGAAATGTGTCAAGTCTGTTGCCAATTAGTGTAGCTGATGTGAAAATTGATTGGGTCCTGGGAAAGATGGCTAAGTCTTACAAAACAACAAAACAGTGTGTAAAAGACGGCTTAGGCAAGGAGTAACAAAAAGAAAAATATTAAGAAGAGTGAAAAGAGAGCAAAGAAACAAGATTGTTGTACTTAGTAAAGATTAATCAGCTATATCAGTTTATTATAAGGAGTTAAAAATAAGTATCCTGAGCTAGATTGGGGCAAGTTTTTTTCCCTATGAAAAAAATGTTTTGTACATCCACACTCTGAAGTCTGGTTTATGCTGTAGAATATCCCTTTGTGTTGGCTGAGAATAAGAATTTGCAGAAACTTCAGTGAGTACACAGCTATGCCACGTGAAGAAAAGTTTTCTTCTGTTTTCATCATAATGTCAAATTTTTATTTATTTATTTATAATTTTTTGGTCTGGAGAGGGATGTGGCTATGCTGGTATACAAGCATACACCTTTACGCAAGGTGTCTTCGTGAAGTAACAAAAGAGACAGAAGTTCTTTAGGGTAGTTGATATTTTAAAGTTAGGAGAAAAGTTCTCAGGCAGAAGCAGGTAATAACTATAAGAAATCCAGGGAAAATTCAAACAGAAAATAAAATCATTTATGAGACTTGTATATGCTGTAGATATACACTATAGAGGGTTATTCCTTCACATAGAACGAAATAAGAACAGTAAACTAGCAAGGAAGTTTGCTGTGAATGTGGTGCGGAATGTCAGCATGAGACTTTGAGCTGTCAGATGTGTCATCAGTTCGATGAAACGTGTGAGGACTTTTGACCATGGATGATGCAGAAAGCCTTATGGAAACATTTGAAAGAACACAGTGTGCAAAAGCAGTAGGTTCAGGCCTACGTATTCCCATCCCTGTGTTACTGTCTATCTTCAGTAAATCTAATTTACTGCATCTCGTTGGTTTCCTGCAAATGTAGGAGTTCCTGTAATAGTTCAAACAAAAACCGTAGCTAGCTCAGTGCTCTGTCATCACAGAAGACAACAGGATGACACCAGGAGTGTCAGACTTCGTTAAAATGGTGCTTTTTTTCCAAAGAGAAGTTATCAGTTGCATTAAAATGCAACCTGCTCCTTTTGTTTTCAAAAAGGAGCTTGGGCTAAAGTAGTGAGATTGATTCCCTGATGAAGCTGATTCCCTTCCTACACAAAGCTTTCTTTGTGCACTGTGAAAGCTGTTTTAATGTACCCCCTTCTACTTGTCTGAAATACATGAATCATGCTACCATGTTATTTACTGTTAGCTTTGTATATGGTTGTTAATATAATTGCCAACAAGTCTGTTCCAAATGCTTGCTTAAATCAGTGAATCTGTGGGTAGATGGTAAGGGTCCTCAGAAGATACTCTGAACTTGTGAATAACTGGTGAATGAGTGGTTGTTTTTTTTTTTTGTCTGCTTTCCAGAATTGAATATTATAGCAAACAAAGCTTTATTTATCATAGCTTTTCTTAAAGTAAAGCTGTGCAGTGTCAGCTCTGAGCTTTCATAGAAAAGGTTGAAAGGTGAGGTAGCACCTCACTGCAGGGATATTTCATTTTTGGGAAGCTTCTGAACGTAACGAACATTTGTTTGATTTGGAAATAGTTTGTGGCAGATGAGTTTTAAGTGTCCTTAATTCCCATTATTCTCTTTAGGCTGGGCTTTTGGGTAGGACATCATTTTCCTCTGGACACCATGGTGCTGAATTTTAGTAAAGGGAGTATAGTCATGGTTGTTATATCACGTTTGTTCCTCACAGGAAAATTGTCTAGGCAGGTAGATCAGAGACCAGAATCAGACAAATGCAAATAACGCTTTACCACACTTTGCTTTAAAATGTTTAATAGTTATGCATAGGGGGAGTGAGAATTTGGGCAACCAGAGAAGAAGTTCATACAGCCAAGACAAAACTAGGCTTCAACTGCTTACCAGCTTTCATTAGGTGTACACTTGAGAATTTGCCTAATAGTTTGGTGGTAGAAGAAATGAGATTTCTCTGCTGAAATCTGTTTTATCATGTTCAAGCTATTTTTAATAGATTTTATGAAAGAATTTTAGTGAGAAATACATGAAATACTCCACTATAAATCAGCTACACCAATTCTTTTGAACCATTGTTAAGCAGTTTTCATACAAACAAAAAATACAACAAACATACGTTTGTCTGTTTGGTAGTTTTTACTGCTTTTGTTTATTTTTGCTCTTCCATTATTGTCTACTAGCAGAAGCTGATCTTTTTCACATTGGCTTAGATAATTTTAAGAGTGAGACAGAAGAACAGGCAATGTAAGAAGCATTTTTTCATAGCAATATTATCAAAGACCGAAAGATTTGATTGTGGAACAATTTCTTACAAGTTAAACACTACTTTAAGGAATCATTTTGAGTAAGATATTCTTATTAAAAGGTTGAGCAATACAAAATTAAAAGGCTTTTTTTATTATTTATATGAACATCATTAGGAGTATCTTGGTCAGAGAAAATATATATTTAAAATCTAAATTAAGTTTCATGCCTGGCAGACATCGTTCTCAGGATAGTATATTTCCACATTTAGCCATTATTAATTACAGCTTTTGAAAATGGTAACAAAAATGATTTAACATCAGAAGGAATTGCATCTCTTTTCTAGAACTGTTTTTTTTTTTTTTTCCCCTTTTTCATTTGCCTCTGATGAAATGTTTCAAATGAAACTCATTTTGTGAGGAGAGGTGACAGACTCAGATATTGGGATCATTTTGGAATATTTTGATATGCAACGTAGCATAAATATGAAAACGAGTTGTGAATGAAAGATTATATGAAACACGAAAGGCAGAAATATATGCTGCAATTATAAATATGGACAGAAAGTAGGGATACAGGCAATTAAGAGAATGGAATCTTAAATGCAGAAAGTAATGCAGCGGGGGGTAAGACCTGTATTTGTTGCGTGGTTGGTTTCAGTTGTCTTCCTACTGTTCTGATGAGATCAACTGTGAAAATTCATTGTGTTCAAGATAAGTAAGAAACTCTTATTTCTTTAGGTCTGTAATGCAAATGGCTTTTTTTTTTTTTTTTAACCACAGCTGGGATAAATGGTTTATTGCAGAAGGTAAAAAGCCAAGCTCCATTTTGCTTTGTGTTACAGGAAAATAAAATTATATTTCCAATTCATTTCCACATTGTTTTTTCACCTGTTTAATATTTGTTGTCTGCTGCACAGTTTCAAGTGAATAGAACAGACCAACCTTAACCTATACTTGAATGTTTTCCTTGTTATTTTACTGTACGTTGACTCACAGTTGTTGCTTATGATTTTTTGAAATGTTTTCCTCTGTTTTCTTCAGCTGCAACTTTGTGTTACTGAATGTTAATGTTAGATGTATTTCATAAGAACAAACTGGTGACTTAACATAGTTCAGAGAACACAGATTTTTGGGTTAACGTCGTCCCAGGTGTCAAAAATGACGGTTAATGGTCAATCACACTATATTATCATTTTAAAAACACATGAAATTATAGAATATATATGTATATAATTAATCACTGATAATTATACCATTGTCATTATAACAGACGATATTTCATATAAAATTATATATACAGAATCCAATAATATAATACATAATAATGATATTTACCTTTGGATTTGTCCCACTTACCAAGGCTTAGATCCTGGTTGCATTTTGCACTGCCCACTCACTTGAACAAAAGTCTTGATTATATTTGACAGTGTTTGAAGGAATCTATGTTAGAACTTGGGAAATTCTCTTTTTGTGATAAAGTTAAAATCGTATATGATTACAAAATCACGTGGTGTGCAGCATCAAGGTATGTGATACTCACTTTGTCAGATGAAATCAAGCACCTTCTGTCTTAAGCTTTCTGCAAAATGTAAGCAGGAAAAACTATATAATTTATGTTGTGGTCTGTAAAGTTCTACATATGGAGTGCTATAATTAGGCCACCATTGAAATTAATAGTTTAAATAGAAATGGTATTTTGGATCAAGACAGGATGCCTTTTTGAAAGGTATTGTGTAATCAACTTTTGAGGCTCATTAAGGATATAAAAATGTCTGTTCTTTGTTATAAGTGATCAGGCATGATGAGTTTAGTGGTTCTTTCTCTTCTTGTAATGTGTGTGATGTAATGTTCTTGTAATGTATGTGATCAACCTTCTGAGGTGCATCTTTTTCCCAGGTTAAGCATTCTTTTTATGAAACTGATTGTTGGTTACTACCTCTATTTTTATTTTTTATTTTTGCCAAGTGACAAAGTGGGTTTGCCAACTAGTACAAACTTTGATTAAAAATTACATCTTTGAATTTAGAAGGGTTACTGTACACTTTTAGTTGACTAGCAGAATTAGATGAATATAAAAGAGCCTGTGACTTGGTAATTATACCGTCTCCACGCACTTACACTGGATAGATCTTAATGTGACTGAAGGCACCATTGAAGTCAGTGGCATAAAATAATTGGCCTACCCAGGGTAAGTAAAAATGGCAAAAACTGGCCTCGATGGGGACATTTCCCTGCAGAGTTTGTACAAGATAGAAAGAGACATTTATTGAAGAGAAAAAGGAGAATATTTCTCTAAATCATTCTTGTGTCATCTCAGTGAAGTGCATTTAGCCTTTGAAAGCGCAGCATGTTTTTTGTAAGCAAGTTTGTAACTCACCACAAAGGGAAAGCAAAACATCGGGGCAAATTCTCCTTACCATTACGCAATGCTCCACATACAGTCAGCACTCAGGATGCAAAGGATCCTTATGCTGAGGGAAGGTGGGCCCGGCTGGTCCTTGTCAGGTGGCTTGTGAAAACAGTGTCAAAATACTGTTGATGGAACAAACTACTGAGAATTGGTACAACTGAAAACTTCTGGCTGTCTTTTGTTCTCCATCACCTCAATGTGAACCCCAAGTCCCTCCCTAAAGTGCAGTAGTGATGGAAGTTAACTTCAACCGTCAGAAAAGAATAGGAAAATAGAAATACTTGTGACTGGATTTAGACTTTACTAGCCAGTGATGCTGGGATGGGAACATGTGGTGTAGCTGAATCAGACTAAGAAAAGTGAGACGGAATTGGGAATTTGGGTAGAATTAGCCCTGGAGCCTTCCAAGGCTCCATGGAGGAACAGCAGCCCAACTAGCCCTGCAAATGATGCAGTTTAAGTGTGCTTTGGGAAACTGGTCTTGAGTTCTCAGACTTGCTTGGGGAAGCTGACTGGGTGTTAGCCAGCACCAGCAGCTGCCCCATTGCTCTGCCTTCCAGGTGTCTGCAGCAGAGTCAGCAAGACCTGCAGTGACCTGTTCAGCATTGCTGCTTCTGACCCCCATCTGTGGATCCCAGGGAAGCACTGCTCTTCAAAGGGTACTTTCCTGTTCTCTCTTCTACTTCTATGTGCATTTTTTTTTCTTGAAAATCAACTCCCCTTCTTGGCTCAGTAAGTGTGTTCAGCATTTGAAGGCGAGATTCATAAAGTGAGATGGGTATAACAAGATGAAGGAAAACAGCATAGGAAAAAATGAAATCCTGTATACCATTCACCCCAAAACAGGGAGAAGTTGTTCATTCTGAGAGCAGATGAGTTCATGAAACCTAACTCATTGTATATTGTGCATAACAGTTGATGTTTCTAGTGTTGGTTGAAATGAGTTATTGCGCTCTAAACTTAGAGAGAATAGGAGGATTGAACAGACCTGCAGAAAGACAGAGACACACTTAAGCACATGCTGTGATCATGTCTGAAACTATAAAAGGAATTAAACTCCAGAGGAATGGGGTGGAAGACAAGGGAGAATTAACTTTGATCTTTCCAGCTGCATAAAAGAAATCTCTCTTCCACCAGGACTATCTGAATATATAAGAGACATGATTGTTCTCTCAGTCATGGTCCCCTACATGAAATAGAGGTGGTGGAAAGTTCACCTGCCAGGATCATCTCTCTTTCTCCACCCTCTTGTCAAAGGTAGCAGATAATCCTCCTGGCTTCCAAACAAACAGGTTTTTCTGTATCTGCTAGTCTTCCACCATCGCAAGCTGAGATATACTCTGCCTTTTCTAACCTGTGGTATTTTTAGCTGTGTTGCAAGAAGTACATAAATCCCCTGCTCTGGAGGAGTGACACGGATAGCAATGACATGGATAACTTCAGCTTTATGTCTTGGAAAGGAAGTATCAAAGAACCACCTCCTGCAAGCTGCCTCCTTCCTGCTCCTAGTGATTGAGAGAGGTCTTGTGGGCCGAATGATTTTTGGCAATGATTTCTCTGCTGGCAGCACTTCAGCTCAGGTGTCATCTTGAAGTCAAAAATATTGAGGTGTTAGCATGTAAGTCTTGTTGTCAAAGCAACAGAATTGAAGAGAATGCTTAGATCTTGGCTGGGGAGCATGCCCTGGCGTTGCCACAAATAGGGAAGGAAATGCTACCATTTTATTCTCTTTCGTAGGGTTGGTCTTGAGCTACAAGGAACATGACAAAATTTAGGACTATGCAGTCAGTTGTATAAATGAACTTCTCTCTTCAATTTTTGACATTGCATAATCCCTTTCAATAGCTTCAGCAAATATCAGGGGTTAAAGAGATGTAAAGACTCATTTGGTATAAAACTCAGATAAATAACTTGCTTGACTTCCTATCCAGCTGATGTTAAAATGCCATCAAATTCAGCAGCACAAACTTAGCTGTAAATAATGATGTACACTGGGATGGTAGAGAAATCTGCTGTCCCAGTGAGGGGAAGGAAGGGAGAAACACAGAAGGATTATAAATATTTAAAGTGCAGGAGGCAAATGGATGGGGCCAGGCTCTTTCGGTAAAACAGAATTGTACTGAAGGAATTGATTTTGGATTGCAAATCTGAACTACTCATTTCGGTCTCTTTCTCTTCTATGGTGAACAGAGAGGCCCAGATCTCAAAATATTTCCAGAAGAAATTAAATTGAAATTGATACGACTGCAAAATATTTTGTTGTGATAGAACTGTGCACTTTAACAAAAATACACTTAAATATGCTGCTAGCTGGAGTGCGTTTTCATAAAGAATTGGTTTCTAACTGCTGAATTTACTATTGATTTGGTGATAGTTTAGAGGAGAGTATCTGACATAATCGTAATATTTTTCATTTTTGTTTATGTTCATAAGTTGTTCAAACATATATATTAACTATTCATGGTTAATATTTACATTGTATTGCTAAATAAATTATTGATGTCTTAAAATAATATTTTTTCCACTTTAATGATTAGAAATATCTTGATGTGGGTTTTTTTATTCATTTTGGTTGGTTGGTTGGTTTTGTTTTTAATTATGCTGATTTTATTCTTAATTCTTCATCTTGGACTGTGATACTAAATTGGTCAGGAAATACTGGATGATATTCTGATCTCCCAAAGGGATTTGCAGTCGCCCAGCTTCACCATCTTTAGTGGAGTTTTCTTGCTATGGTTGAGATGAATCTTACCTACTGAACCTAGCCTTTTCTTGAAGGTTGATTTGTGTTATTTATATGAGGCTGTTGTGTATATTAAAAAAAAAAAACACCGGGGGGTAGTTAATGGTGGAATGGAATTGACTTATTCTAATTAATCATATCTTAAGTCCTGACAGTCTTATATTCCTTCTATTCATTTTAGATTATATTTGAAAAGGCCTAATTGTTATACTTAAATCTAGCTGAGACCCTTTCAAGGTTAGTGGATATGTTCAGAGCAATGTTACCTCAGCAAGTTTGAAAGCGTCAGTTTGAAAACAGCTTAGAATCACCCTCTGCAACTCTTAGTCCTAGAACGTAGTGTTTTACTTTATGATTTATTCCATTTTATGTAAATAATGGTGACAAAATTGCCACCACAGTACAGCACATGAATATATATTTAAAATTGAAGCAAGAAGTGCAGAATGCTTCTAGTATTTGAGGATTTTAAACATTCAAAACAAAATTTCATGAAACACAGAATTTACTGTGTAAAGTAAGTCTTGTTCCTACTAAAAGTGACAACATAAAATAGACATAAAATCCGGAGTAAAACTATCTTAAAAGACTAGTATTATTGACATTCACTTTCAGCTCCTCTCAGCAGACCTGCTTGGCTAATCTATCTGGTGGCATCGTTTGTGACACTTATCCATAGGGCATAAAATAGCGGTTTGCCACCCACCTTGAGCAGTTTTTATTATTTTTTTTTGAAGTGTTTGAAGGCAAAACAAAAAAGTACCCTGCCATTAGTAGCAAGCTGGAATTTTATATCCACTTGTTTTTGACAGTTATAGTTGAAGCTGTCACTTACTATTTTTTTCAGAGCCTTTAAAATGGATCTTTTTACATGTTAACATGAATACATTAAAGTGGAAAAAATCCCTGCAGCTTTACTGGGTGCTAGTTGACACATGAAGACCTCTGTATTCAATGAGCACACAGAACACATGTGATTAAGACTGCAATTACAGCTCTGTGTTAAGCATTTGAAAGCATAAATTAAAGGGGATTGGTAATCCTTTATATCCCTAGCATTTCCCATTTCCACACATTCCAGCCCAGGATCTACGTAATCTTAAATTGAAACATTAAAGAAAACGAGGTAGCAAATATTGTACAGCTGTTTTTGTGATGAAAGGCACCGCATGTTTTTAACATGCATCATGCTAAAATGAATAGTCTCCAAACCAGATGCTTAAATATATATATACATACATATATATATGCATATATGTATTTCAAATGCCCTTTTGTTAATCAAGGGACTGGACAATCTCTTATATTAGAAGAAGCTGAGATAGCTGGCATAGTTTAGCCTGGAGAAGAGGAGGGGAGGAAATCTCACCTTTTTTGTAGATATCTGATGGAAGAGTGTGTAGAATATGGAGCAAGACTCTTCTCAGTGGTGACCAGTGACAAGTAAAGAGGCAATGGGCAGAAACTGAAGATAAAAACAACAACAGCAACACCAAAATACACCAAAAACATTTTTATTGTTGGGGTGATTGCACACTGGAACAAGTTGCTAAGAGAGGTAGTGTAATCTCCATCCTCTGTAGTATTCAAAACAGAACTGAACAAGGTGCAAACTGCTGTAGCTGGCCCTGCTTGAGTAGGGGGTCTGCACCTTGATTATCTCTAGAGGTCCCTTCCAAATGCAGCTCTTCTGTGACTGTGCAATGTGGACAGGGTACTCGGATTCTGTAGCTAGCTTTGAAAAATTGCCTGCATGGTTTCTTAGATATCTGGGACAGGAGGGTATTTCCTGAGTCATCAGAAGTATTAATTCTGCTGCTAACACTGACTTTGTATCATGAAATTCTGTTTATAAATGTGCATCATGACCCCCATTTCACAAAACATTGCTTTATATAGAGGGAGACCTTTTGGCTACTACATGCTACTACTACATACTGCTACATGTTCCCTCTAGTGAACTCTTTTTGTGTTTGTATTTTCTTGAAGTTCCATGCATGCATGAAAGTCAGTTGTGTTTTGCTCCCTTGCTGAGCTGTGGATGAGCAATAAAGGTAGGCTGACTTGTGCTGGTAGCCGTAGACTTGATCAAGTGGACTCCTCTGAAGGAGAAGGGGGATGTTTTATTCGTAGGAGCTAGAGAGGAGTGAGGAATAAGCCAACAGGAAGACTAGAGCTTTGCTAAGAATAGCAATGAGTTAGCCTCAGTTCTGATGGTCTTGGATTTGTAGAGTTTTTAGTGTGGATTATTGTGACCCAGAAAATTACCAGAAGTTACAGGATTAGAAGACAAATCAAGGGGAGTGTGACACATTAGTCCAGGAGCAGATCAAAACCAAAGATTTTTCAAACCTTGTTTTCCCTCTGGAAAGCTTGTTCTAGCGTGTTCAAATAAGTTTCACCTTCAAAACCCCAAAATATTTTTCGTTTTGTGACTTTAATAAAGAGGCGGAGGGCTTCTGTTGTAGCCAATGTCATAGTCCTCAAGTTGTTTTTGACTGTATAGAGCAAGGCTGTATTCATATATCTTAGACCACATGAGTCTATAGCTTAAGTCTCTAAGTCTGTTGCTTGATTCTTACTGTTGTCTCCTCCTTTTCTATCTACTTTCATTTGTAGCCTCATGTAACCACACAAGCCAAACATCAGTTTCCTCTTTTGGTACCTACTTCCTGTGCAGACTTTGGAATGCAGTGTGCATTGTAAAACTCCAGGGATCTGGGTATATAACTGCAATAAAGTAAGAAGAAGAATACACAAGAACAAGCTTTAAGATTTTTTAAAACATGGCTAAAACAAGGCATGTCAAAACCCTAAAGAGCAACTTCAGCAATCAAAAAATACTTGAGCCTTCATCTTAGGTTTGGATAAAGAACATCTTTTAACCCTCGTTTTTACTGGTTGCCTTTTGTTAAATCATATAAACAGTCCTTTGTTGGAATTCTGTAACAGAAAATGAAAAGGGAAGCTTTTTTAATTATGGCATGGTTAGCAGATGCTAATGGCTCTGTTGCGTTTCGGGTACAATTTTCAAATGTACTTGGCACTGGTTTCTGCTTGATCTGAAAACAGTGAACCTACCATGTACTTTTTGAGCAGTATCTGTCATTACAATGGCCTTCAGGAAACAGCTATGCCCTACATTCTATGTATTTCTACTTATACAACAACTGCTATGTAGAACTTTCCAATTTTCCACTTCCAATTAAATTCTAATACTGTGTTCATTTTGCTTAGTCTAGGTAATAACCTTGGAGTAGTGTGAATACGGCAGCAATGTTATTTGGCTACAAAGGTAATTGAAAAGTGTTTTTCATGAAAATACTATTCTTCCTAATTTCCTTTGGTTATCTTATGTGAAATCTCTTAAATACAGTGAAGAAGGAACTCCTCACTCTTGCTGGTCATTATAGCCTCCGGTCTGAAAACTGGTCAGAGAAAACTGCAGTGCTGTGAATAACTGCAAGGCGAAATTCCAGCTCTCTTTGAAACAATTTTTTCTCTACATACAATGGACTATTGCATTTTTATGGGAACGTTTAGGAGATTTCCTAATTAACTTTGCAACACCTGCTCAGTTATTACATTAACGATTCTTCATTTTTCACAGACAAGCTTATCATTATTTCTTTCTATTGAAATGCAGCTTCTTGTCCTTACAGAGAGAATTTCCAAACACATGTGCAATTACTACTGTGTTTACTCTGAGTTTTTAAATTATTTTTCTTTCTTCTTTCTTCTCAGTTTCAACATTTCTGTCCTTACTATTATATGCAGTTAAATCTGCTGAGATACAAGCATAGTCCCCAAATAGACCAGTTTGAGAATAATTTCCCGAATAGCAGTCTCATGGTTTAGCTATAAAACTGAATGACTATGCTTCCTTCAGTTTGTGTCAGGACTGTATATTGTGAATTCCCTTTTAAGCTAGAATATAAACCTGTAGAAGAAATAAGTTTACTCATATGAAAGGGGTATGCTAAGAAGTCTTCACTATTAGTTTACCCAGTGAAAGATTTTAACTCATGCAGTGGGAAGGAGTCACTAGATCTTTTGCTGATTCTATCTTGCATTTTGGAAGATAGCAGAAATAAATATATTTTTATTCATTTATGGGAGCAGTTTTAACAACAAATACCTGAGAAACTTCTAATTTCTTTTAGTAGGCTTTTTCAGGAACAGATACACTGATACACTGATACTGTGCTTAGGAAACAGTATCAGGCAGAAAGAGTGAATGGTTAGAGGACAACAAGACGCTAAGTAGTGGGGAAGAGAAGGCAGTTATTATTTGAAAGAGGATGCTTATGTAACTCACTTCTCCACTGCCACTTTCATGTAATTATTTAGCAGATGGGAAAGGGCTAAATTTTGTTGCAACTATTTTGTGCAACATTATTTGGTATCCATCAATTTCCTACTTTTTGCTCAAAAAGGCAACCCTGAGATCTGTGTAATCTAGAATGGCTAGTTCTTGAGTTATACATAAATAACTAAGGGTTTATTTCCTTCCAGAAAAGACAAGTAATGACGTTACTGGATGTGGTGACCTCTGTGTGTGTGTGTGTGCGTGTAGGGAGGAGAGTTGGAATGACTCAACAGGAAATACTTGAAAATGCTGTGAAATGCTGCAGATCATTGCTGACCGAATCAGGACAGTATATATGAGAATGGAGTGGCTGGGCCTTGAGACAAAAACTAAGACCAAGCGGATGGTAATTAACTTGTGTTGTCTGGTGCTAGCTGAAATTTTCTGTGGTGTCTGGGGAGGTAACTTGTTGGTTATGTGTGTGGATATCGGTTTTGCTTTCCTGTTCTACATTAATGACTGCAAATGGTGTATTGAATTTCTTTTGAGCATGCTTTTTTGTGGCACTTCAAATATTTGAAGACTGAGAGTGCCCACAAAATGAGTTTCTACATAGATTCTCGAGTATTGTAGGAACTGGAGAAGAAACAGCATTGTTGAAGCTGAAGTTGGTCTGGTAGTGCCTTGGAGATTCCCCATTTTGGAAGCCTATCTGAGAAGAATGTCTCAAATGTATGTCAGAGGTTTAGAGCACATAGGTATCTATAACATTAAGAGTTTCAGCTGTGCTATATTGAAACTAGTTTTAGGAAATTGGCTGTGGATTTTAGATGTGGATTTTAGACATGGTCTGAGAATCCTTGTGTACCTACTGAGGCTATCCAAAAAATAATAAAAAAAAAAAAAAAAAAAATTAAACACTCCTCAAATGCTAGCTTAAAAGTCAGTATAAACAAAGATTTTTCTTCCTTTTGAAATAACGCTGATATTAATGAAGGAACCATTAGGAAAAGGCTACTGCAGTATGATGATCAAAGCTCTGCATGACTTGATTGTTAAAAGTCATATTTTATTACTGTTTCTTCAGTTCAGCTTGTTGAGATATGCTACACTTCTTCTGATGAGATTTTGATTATTTTTCAAAATTACTCTTGTACTCCAAGAAACAAGACCTACTGAGTCTTGGTTTAAGAAGACAATTTCTTACAACAGGTTACCTGTAATAGCTGTAATTTGGGTAGTATTTATTTCAACACCATTTCAGCAGTTTAAGGGCATCTGAACTTCCGGCCTTCTTTCTTGGGGGATCTGAGACAGCAGTTTGCTTTTCATCCTATAGACACAGACACAATTTGGTAGAAAAACTAGGCACAAAATGATGCTGTTAAACTGGAAGAGGGTCTGCAATAAGAGGGACAGCTACTTGAGCACTTGTAATGGAGATGAAATGCACTGCTCTAACCTGATGCATTGCTGAAATTCCTGAAGATATTATGCTTGCAAATTTAAAGTAGTCTCTATTTTCAAAATTATCTAGATGTCTGCTCACCTTTCATACTGTGAAATTTTGCATTTAGTCTATGAGTTTGTGCATTGTCCCCCATTAGGGCAGTATTCCACTTTCAACAAATAACTAATATTTAAAGAAACAAAAATATTGAAAAAATAATGAGAGAGACGAAGATGTAGGTCTAGTTTGTAAGTCAGAACATGAGTCCACATACAGCCTTCCCTCAGAAAAAAAAGTGCATAAAGATACATACATCTGCTGATCTTCACAATCAATTTGACTGAACTCAGCCTAAAGCTGCTTAATCCAAACTCATCTGGCCTGAGGCATAGAAGTACCACCAAAAGCTTATTGAAGCCAGAAGAAAGATCATTTCTATTTCTAAATAGTTCTATACAGAAATGTATACATTTTGCAGAGATAATGGAGAAAATATCATATTCTTAATTTTGACAAAATATTTATTAATTTAATAAATAATATGCAAAATGTGTTTTGGAGGAAGTGGAAAATGTTGAGTAGATTTAATTTAGCTGTAACTATTTCATACATGAATAGCTATTCATAAATGTCCTACTGTAAAATGTCAGAATTAAGTAATCATTCTTGGAACCAATATAATTTGAGGAGATTACCTTTTTGAACTGTGCAAAGATAATTAACCCCAGGAAAAAATAATATTTTTGTTGCCCTTGTCTCTGTATCCTGGTTGTCCATGTTATCACTCTTTATAATCTATACTTGTACCACTATGTTTATAGAGGTGTATTGATTTGTAGATTTTGTTTGACTGTATTGGATGAAAGTATAATAAAAGAGCAGTTTGGTGTATGATTCAAAGCCACCTAAGATCCATGTGAATCTTTCTATTGACTTCAGTGTGCTTTGAATCTTCTTAAAAACACGGTGATATAAAAAGTTTTGTTTCAGAGTGTCTTCACAGACAGACTTTCAGCATATTCTCTGATAATGTGTTATTTTCAAAAGTGCCAAGGTTGCTTTTCTGCTGGAGTTGACCATCACAAAGCTCCTTTGTTCATTTCAGATGTTAGATTAGAGCCCCATACCCCTGCAAAGTGATTGAAAATGGGGCCAGCATGAAAAATCTACTTGAAATTATTTCTCATTTCAAATCATACTCCAGAAAGCTAAGAGGTGAACAGAACTAGATGTAAAGACAAATGAAATCCTATTTCTCAACTCTGAAATAATAAGTAAATACGAAATGATTTTTGACCCATTCCTAAAGGAAAGTATAAACTTTCCAGCTTCATCAGGCCAAAGATCCATGTGGATCATCTTCTGATGCCTCAAAAAAGCCTTAAAACTGTATACTGGGCAAGTATTCAATAATATCATTTCCTAACCTTGGGCATACAGCGGCAGGCATTCTTCTTTTAGGTATGGAGGCTGATGTTATAATCTTTTAAATTATTTTTCTAGATAGTTTAATCACAGACATCTTTTAATCCTGCCAACTTTACTGTCTCTGGGATAGTTTGTGACATTGAGGAATACTATCAATTTACATGCAACTTGAATGCAAGATTAGGAAGAAATGGAGGAGGTTACTACAAAGACAAATCTCTTTGCCGCAGTAAGATTTTTCTTGTGTGAAGGCTAAATAGTTATGAGCTAATGAAGTGAAAAGAAAGTGACTATTCAGACTTTTGTTTGTTATTATTGTATATTAATAGGTGCTTGCTTGTCTGATCCCTGATTTAAAAAGACTGAATTTTTATCAAGGTATTCAGTTATGTAACAAAGTTGGAAACACTCCAGTTGGTAAGTCTGAAAAATTTACTGGCATACCAAAAAAAGCCAGAGAAAATCTAAGATATTTAAGGGCTTCATTAGTTCACTCTGTGTTGACAATGTAAAGCAGGAGTATTATCACAGACAGTTAACAGAGCTTTGAACTGGTCAATTCTACTGCAGCTCCAATAAGGTTTTAAAATTCAGGGAGAATTCTGTATCTATTGTAGGATTTGCTTTTGGGTGATTAATATGGGCCGTTAGCTTTCAAGTCAGTAGTCAATTTTTGTTTCTTAAATATTTACATTTACCCTTTCCCCCTGAAATTAGACTAGTGTTTGTGATACATAGCTGATGCAAATCAACATAGTTGCATTGCTTTCTGTGGTGACTTTAACCAATTTGTTTTAATAATGATTGGGGTCAAGGACAAAATTTGAAATATCATAAAAATATCTTCATTTTCCTTGCCTTTAAACCCCTGAAGACTCCTTTACATAAGGGGGTTCCCATTGAAATGTAATTTACAGGACACTCTGATACAGCTCATTAGTGAAGAAAACAGTGCAAAGGAAAGAATGCATGTTTTAGACCATATAATACACTGACATATGCAAGATTTTATTTTATTTTATTTTATTTTTATTTTATTTTATTTTATTTTATTTTATTGTATTTTATTTTATTTTATTTTTTGCATTTGTTACTCTAGAAGGGCACAAAACTTTTTGTGTTTGTTTTCTTAAATAAAGCTTTTTTGTTGATTTGGTGCTTTCAAAAATCTGAGCCAACAGGAGTTAGAGACACAAGTGCTATTTAACTTTCAGTAAGATGGCTGGCCTCTTTAATCTCAAATAAAATATCAGGAAACAGAGAATTTTGTAGTAGAGTACAAAAATGGTACAAATAACAGTGTGCAGTTCTGAATATTGTTTATGGAAATGAAGCTTCAGGAGATGAACACTAGAAATAAGCAACGTGGACGACTTCACGGGGAGAGGATTCTTTACCACACTGGGCTGGTGTAGCCACCTGCCTGTCTGAAGTGGTCTCATACTGCTGTGAAATACATCCAAGAATTGTTGATTATTGCTAAAGGATGTGAACAAATAAAATAACTAGAAACACAGTTTCTGGGAGATCCACACAAATTTAAATTTTATAGACGTAAATACATACAGAAAACCTTCACAGGCACTTACTTTATTTATGTTTCCAGCTGATGCCCAAAGGCAACCCATATAAACTGCTGAATCTCAGTAGCTGCTGAAAATAGAATTTGCAAATGCAGCTGAAGAACATTTTGACTATTTTACTCCTGATATAAATATAAAACAATTTCAATGATTTTTTGTGTAGTTTCATATCATGTTGGCTTCAGTCCACTATTTTACTAATAAAGGCCCAGCATCACCACATCTTCAAAAAAAACAAAAAACAACTGTACCTGTGTCTACAATGATGGTACACTGATGTATTTATATGCATATCTCACCCAAGCATCAAATCTAAGAAAACATTTAGTCAACATAGATGGGAAGCTCAACACCTCCTCACATTTTCTGCAGGATTCCATGAGGATCCCAAAACTTTATATTAATTCTGTTGCTTGTCTAAATATTTTAATTCCCACCACTATTTCTCCCTCCCTGTAGATTCTCATACGGTATAAATCAGTATCGTACTACTGTTTTTAATGGTTATACTAAGCAACTTCTGCTTAGTATCTGCTCCTTGATGTTTTCTGTGTTCAGATGTTTTTAGTCCTGTTGGCCAAGTTCTGATGATATTTGAGTGCTGTGCTGTTATTGCATGCCATTTATTATTATATAATCTGACAAGCTGAATATTCAGCATGCATACTTAAAATAAAAAGTGGATACAGAAAAATTATGGGGGGGGCAAGGAAAATATGTTCTATTAATGATTAAAATTCATTGTTATTACTAACTTAAAATCTCATTTTTACAATTCAAACTGGATGTTTTTCAGAATTTGGTAAAGTTCAATACTTGTGATATGGAGTGATTTGAGCCCTCCTAGCTCTACAGTAGGATTCCTGCATTTAGCTTATGTTCAATATTGTACAGTATTGTATCAACATGCATGAAGATTTAACAAAAAAAAAAACAAACACTTGCTACTCTTGATTTCTCTTTTACTGGACTCTCTGTGCAGCACCGTTCCCAGTTTCATAAAGATTTTGTTTGCTTTTGGTTTACTATTTTCTATCCATAGCCCAGGGAGGATGTACACTTTCTAGGGAGGCAAAGAAACCTTTTACCTTTGATAACACTGAACATTTCCATATATGATTAAGGAGACGTAAGAAAGAAGCACCACCAGGTGGCTTTGCGTAGAATAGCTTAGGTGGATGAAACACCAAGTAAGTGAGGGAGAAAGAAACATACTTTTAGGAAAGGAAAGAAAATCAACATAGGAATGTTTCTCAATGACAGTCTGTTTCCCAAGACCTCATTTGTGGCAGGGAGATGGGCACTGATTTTCTTCACAGCTCGCCAATGTGTATACACATCTTGTATTAATGGCAACCGGAGGAAGTAGGAATTGGTCATAAATGATGGACTAGTTTTGTTCCAATAAGGTAAAGAAAACTGCAGGGTGTGAGCTGATTGTCTGTCTCACTGTAGTACTGAACACAAGGATCCATGAGCCAGAGACTGGACAACACAGAGGTTAACACAAGAAATAAATTCTCCAGAAATTTTCTGTCAGCTTCCCAGTAACCAATAAAATTTATACATAACTTCAGATAAGTGATCTTCAATTTCAGTTTTATGGACCATAGCAGATCATGGACTAGTTCTGAATGATCTGAAAATGATAACTGAGACAAGAAAATCTATGGCTATTTAAAGTGAGTTTTGTATACAGGAATTACTACTGCTGGAAAATGTTTTAGGATAAACAGCTCAAAGAAGTCGTAGGATGCTACATTAGCTTTGTTTGCTCTCACTGGCCTCAGAATGGGAAGGTGCATTACGGACCCATTTAAACAAACAAACAAGCAAACAAACAAAAAAACACTAATAATTTTTGGCTTCCTGTTATGAGTGATACTGTGTACCAGAAGGGAAAAAAAAGAAAAAAAAAAAAAAAAAAAAGGAAAACAAAACACACCAATCCAAAACAGTAACAGTGATTGAATTTCTATTACTAGAGTTCATCCCCTATTCCCCTTTCTTTACTCAGGATGTGAAAGCTTTAGTGTTTTAGCGGTCAAAATTTCAGGAATAGTACATTATTAGAACATGGACTCACTTATTACCGTAGAAGGTACTGAGAAAGTAAAGGTGAAGAAATGAGAATCACAGAGTTGAAATCTGAGAACGCAGTGTTTCAGTTCCAGTATCATTTTTCTCAGTGGTCTACCAGTGAGGTTTGTACTTGAATTCTTATTTTATCACACAGAAACATTCCACAGAGCTGCAGTTTTGGAGAAAAAGAAGCCTGTCAGTAGTATGAAGTTAGCCCTCGGGCACTAAATATTTGGCAGTTTAATAGCTGAGAAGTTTATCTCTTAGCAACTTTTATTCTCTGTTTACTGTCAATCCCATGCCAAAGATACAGTGCTGGGGGCTTGAAGAATTTGCTGTTGGAGTTCATTGTACACCCTTCCTCAGTGAAGATGGTTGTAAAACAGGAAAAAGAGATACTCTTTGTGTACAAAAAATAATGCTTGACTAGTTAATATGTGATTCTAGTTAACTAGTTACTATGTGAGTCATTAGAAATTGGCCGTTTTATGTGGGTCTTGCTGCAGGGACCACGTTGGGAAACCAGTTTAGTATGGAATATTTCTCAGGAATGCCTCTGTTTGTTTCACTCCTCTAGCACTTGGGTGATAGACTGGAACCTGTCCAGCATATGTGTATTTTATTTTAATGAGGCAGTTCTGGTTAATTCTAGAGGAATGCAGCAATGCTGGCTTCAGATACCTCAGGTTGACAATACAGTGAGAAGAGTCTGTTCTATGGTCTCTACTCGTGAGCATGGAATATCTCAATGCACAGAACATAGGTTAAATGTGATCGTGAGAATACTCTTCCCTGTCTGCCTCTAGTACTGTTCCTGAGGCAGATTACCCTCGTTGGCCTTCATCTGTCCACAACATAATCCTTTGGCTCAGAAAGCCAATATGACAAAATCTATTACAGTTTCTTGAGAAAATGCATTACCTTCTCTGGAATTTCACAGCACTGAACTGGGAAGGATGAAATCTGCCAACTCTATCTACATAGTAGTGGACTTGGTAGTGTTAGGTTGATGATTGGACTTGATGATCTTAAGGGTCTTTTCCAGCCTAAGTGACTCTCTGATTTTACATACATTAGTTTCACAACTGAACTCACTATCTTCTATTGTTGCTTTATCCAAGGACCACCAGAAAATGATTTTGTTGCTTTCTCTTCTTTCTTCTCCCCAGTTTAAAATGAGATAATGTTTTTCCAGTGACTGAAATTCCACATATTTTTTTTCTGGCTGTTTAAGGTGTCAAGTGATTCACATCAAAAAAACATTGCATGGGTAATGAGGGTTTCACAAAGGTAGACTTCCCAATTAGGTATTCCAAAGTCTTTTCTATGTATGTAGTGTGTTTGAGGAAATGGAGGAAAAACAACCTCCTTAAAACTCTTTAAAATATTTTTGGAAGTTCACATTTAAAAACAAATCTCCCTCTTTTCAAGATTTTGATGAGGTTTTCTCTGTGTAGGGGTGTTTCTTATTTGTTGTTGTTTTTGTTAGCAAATAAAACTTATTTTCATAAGCTTTCTAGCTGACTGTCATTTTCTGACTTAAAGTTGTGGCACAGCAGTGCATGCATGCCACCAGAGAAACATATTTCTTCCTAAATATATTGGAACAACAAGCCATATTACTTCGTATTATGTTTAGGATGAGTTTTGTTGGCTATAAATCAGTACTCTTAAGCTCTGGGAATATTGATTATAAAGTTCTTTGCCCTGGAATGATACAATCCTGCACCAGAGAGTATTTTACATTGGGATGGTAAAATGATGAATTTTATTTATAGGCAGCTACTGCAGACCTTTACATTTTATCAGTCATTCAGAAAAAGAAGAAAAAAACAGAATGAGAGAAAGAAGACTGAGACATAGTATGCAAGAAGAATAAATCATGAGATATTGTACTGTCAGCCCTGTGTAATCATGAAAAAAATCATGAAGCTGGCTTGAAAAACATTGGATATTTCTTTAAAAAAAAAAAAAGGTTGGGGGAGGAAGGGCTCTACTTTTTTTTTATCTGTTTTGTTTTTTTGTTTGTTTGTTTCTCTCTTTTTAGAGAGATGATGATGCAAACAAGGTTTCTTTGGAAAGGAATTCTTGCACACCATTCCTGTTTATCTCAGGCAATACACAAAGGTTATTTCGACAATAGGAGCTAGAACAAAAGGTAAACTTACTATCCTCAATCTGTCTCGGGACATGATTTTCTCTTTCTGTTGACTACAGAGACAGACAATTGAGACTCACTTTGTTAAAATAAAAGTAGGCTGTGGGAACGTAACATACAATTAGTTTGATGAAATCTCAGATTCTCAAGTCATCACTTGACTAGAGGTTGAAATTCACAGAAAAACTTCAGTTACAGTGATGAAGCTAATACTAAAACCATAATACACAATTAAAGAATATATTCATCTTTAATTCTTTAAACAAGTAATCTAGAAGTGGTGTCCAGTTTACAAAGTCCCTCAACTATTTGCTGCCAAATATGGGAGAATATACACTATATTGTCTTAATCTTTTGCATTTCTCTGATTTGATTATCCATTATGGGAGATTTGACAGTGTGGCCTGGATAGGCTTTGGTCTAAAAAACGTGGGAATATTGTTTGATTCTTATGGTACAGCAATAGTGTTAGTAGCCTGAAGGGGCTAATCAAAACATCTGGTCAAGAAAAAGTATTGTACAGCAGAACCAAGGATTGGTACTGACAGTCACCCAGCCAGACTGAAATCTGTATGTTGGCCTCTGTAGAGGGATATTGTGTTTTGTAAAGATGCTTTCTGAAATGCCTGTTAAGTTTCTTTAACACAGTAGAAGGTAAAGAAAGCTGAAGTCCTACCGTTTTCAAAAGTTTTGATAACTTCTGAAATTTTAGATAATTGCTGCCATAAAAAAAACATTTGTGCCAAGAACTAGATCTTCTGCTTATTTTGAAATCATCTTGAAAGTGATGGATAGACTTAGGTTAGAAAAGCAGCCACTGTAAATGCATAGGAATTATTTCCCTCTGCAAGAGCTGTTTTTGAAAATTTAGTATTATGGTTCTATAATTCACATGTCCATGCTATAAGTCCATACTACTGCTCATAAATATATACTCGATATACTATTCATTCATGGTTCTGATAAATGGAATTGTTACAATTTTTGCATGCATGCATATATATTAAGAATAATACCCAAAAAATCCACGTGAAGTAGCTCCGTATTATAAAAACACAATATGAAAGGCTACCTTTAAAGGGCACATACGTAGTGTTTTTGAAATCTTACAGTGAAAGCTGGGGATTTATATACAGAATTATATATACAGAAGAGGATACTGTTTTTACAAATCTACTATGGCTAAATCTCATCTTGTTATGATTATGTATTAGTAGTAATCCAGCTCAGGTCAGTGGTTTAACTCTGGAGTTCTACTGGCAGAGCATCAAGACAATCCTATCAGCTGAAGTATACAGTAGCCTATTTATTACAGTCGGTGTAAATGAGAGAAGAATCAGACCCATGGTCTACATAACGTAATTTTAAACCACCAAAACATGTCATAGTGATGGATTGAGCTCTTCTCTTATTGTTATTTTACTATACTTCAATTCTGAAATGAAATCAACCATCGCTTTCTTCATCGTGAGCAAAATCAAGCCTGGTGTTACCCACCATCTTGTAATGTAAGCTCAAGGACTCACTTTTGCTTTATACTGGTTTTATAAAATGATTTTACTGCATGTGCAGATAATACAACTGAGGTCAAATTCTGCTAACTTAAATGCCTCCTTATTTCTTGGAGGAGAGAAAGTGTTTGTCACCAAATACTGTCACGGTTACCTATTTTTGAAACAATATAGATGCTTTAATAAGTATTAAATGGATAACTTGAGAGTCCTCAAGTTTAGGTATTTGCTAAAAAGTTTTCAAAGGCCTGAATCAGCTGTCCTCCTATGTTTTGTGTAGCAAACATATATCAGCAAAGCAGTATACATGCCTTAGTTCTGATTTTGCTGTGTATTTGTACTCTTTTCACATCTCTTTGAATGACTGAAGAAGATCTCAGGCAAATTATGGGTTGCATTTTTGTCCTATGTGAAAACTAAAAAATCCTTAAGCTGTTAAAAAATAACTATGCCTGTGCTAAGCATAGAAATTTGCACAGAAGTGAAGGCACTAATGTTTTCTCTGGGTGGTGATGAAATTGTTGAGGTGAGGGGACAAGGCAGAAAGAGACGAACCTGAGTATGTACGCGTCAAAAAGTACACATTGATACAACTAGAGCTAAACTCATTTGAGTAGTACAAGCAACAGTATAGTGCTTTAGCTGAATGGAAGATCCTGATTTCTTAAGGATTACTATGTGAAAAGCTTTGATATCGCTGTATGATATTCTGCAATCATCTTGGAAGATTCATCATGTCTGGAAGTCCCTTTATCAGTGTTTCCTGATTGTAGTATACTATATGGTTTTCTTCGTCTTTTAGCTCATATATAGGAATAATGCAAGGTGTTTGACAAAAAAAAAAAAAAGGGTCTTTTGGGGACCCTCTTGCTGACACTCTTTGCTTGCAAAAGGGACAGTTTCCACATATAGACCATCTTTCTGGGATTTGCTGCTCTGGCTATCTGACAGAATTGAAGATTGCAGCTCTGAAGGTCATTCCAGAGTCTCCTGTTTCATTTCATTTTTTTTTTATTTTATTTAGTGGGCTTGGATGTTGTGAAAGCAATTTTTATGTGCTGAGGATTTTTCTGAGTTTCATTACCTGACAGGGTCTTGGTTTCATTTCTTCGAACACTTGTACTATTATACTCTAAATCCGTGCCTCAGCCCTGATGGCGGTGGGGGCGCTCAGGCCTCTCCATGCTTTGTCACATTGCTATACAGGGGCATGCATCTTTGTGCTGAAACCAGATAGGGGGAAATGCACCATGGGACAGGTATGCTGCCAAATGGGTTGAAACATACTGTCCCAGGCTCTGCACAGGGCTGCAGGTTGGCTCTCCTGGAACTGCTGCAGGACACTACATTCAGGTGCCGTGGGGAAAGCTGATGAGTCTGTACTTGGACCTGGTGGGTTTTTGTGAAATAGCTCAGCTGGTTCCAGTAATTTCTACAAGGATTGCGTTGACTGATCTGGCCCTTTATATATATGACTTCAGGGCTGCTGTAAGTTGGAACTGTTTATATAGAAACTTTGGGGTTCCACTTTGCATATAACACAATAGACCTTTGCTGCCTTTATGGAAACAGGATGGTATGTGGAACTTGCCTCCATATGTGGGAAACATCGATAAAGTAAGTTGCAAGGCTATGAAATAAATAGTGCCCTTTTCTTCCTAGTTCTGTGTTAAGAACACTCACAAGCCATGTGGGAAGCCAAAGTTCAGGTTTTTTTCTTTCTGATGGGTGTGAAACTTATTTTCACATCTTCTCTATTTAGGTCAAAATTAAAGTTGAGCTTGGATGAACAGTAACCTAGTGAACAGAATGCAGGACTTTGTTGTCTCTTCTGCCAGTGATGTAAATCTAAGTCTTTGTTGCCCATATATAAATATATACACACATACACATACACATATTTATCAGAATCTGCAACGTAAATTCCAGGTGAATCTCTGGATAAATTTCAAGTTGACCAAAATGGCATTTTTTAGCAATCTTGGGAAATGAAAATGATCTTTCTCTACTTTGCATTTTATCTGCCCTATTTTTAGGGGAAGATCAATTCCCAAAACAATCATACTTTGTTACGCTTTTTTTTTCCCCATTATTTTCTCATAATGCAATCTCTGGCAACATATTGTCTTTAAAGGAGTGGATTTGAATTAACTATAAAGTTTGAAATATTTTGGGGAATGCAAATAATAGAATTCAGACTTCAGTTTAAAGTCATTTACGATTAGCTGGACTACAGGAAACAGTTCTACACCCATAAACAACTGCTTGTGCTTTCTAGCAGGTCAATCTCTTTTTCACAATGGATGTCTCTATGAATAAGCAGTGATTAGAGAAAGTAATTCATGTTATTAGAGCTGATCCAGCAATCCAGTACTTGGTCCTATTTACAATTGCATACTCAGCTGAATTTGCAGCTGAGCACAGTGCTGAGGCAGTATGAAACTCCCATTTCTGACTCGTCCTTGCAGGTATGAAGAGGAAGCCCAACAAAAAGGAATTGCTGTTATTTTTGTTACTGTTATTTTTTCCTTTTTCCTCCAATTTTCTGTCATTCCTTCTCCCCACCGCATATAGGTATGTTTTACTTAGTGTGGGGTAGGTAAAGCTACTGTGTAGCTTTTCCCTTCCTGGAAATGAAGGCAGAGGAAGCAACTTACCTTCTTTTCTGAAAAGTAATAATTGATATAAATTCCTCTTGTATTCAGGATGGAGTGGATAATCAGAAGTCTGTGAATGGACTTGAATCATGCTGTGCAATAAGAGTGATTGATCGTCCTTCTCTCTGGTGTTTCAGAAACAGTCTAAAACCTTCCAGGTTGATTTGTAACTGATCTCAATAATTGACACAGGCGTACAGCATTCTTAGTCTTGGGGGGCTAATTTTGATTCACCTGTAACAACAGTGACCCCCTCTCTCATTTAAAGCTGTCAAGATACAGTCCCTGAAATGCCCCATTGTATAGAATTGCAACAACACCAGCAGAGTCAGTGATCTTCTGGAGCTGCACGAACTGGAGCTGATAGCTACACTAGGAATGTCTGCTAAATAAAAAGACCAGACAAATACATGTACTCAGGCTGCCTGGGGCATGAAATTAGGAGCTTTACTTTGCAGAATGAAATACAGCCTTATATGATCCACTGTGGATAAAAAGAAACAAAGCATTTTCTTTTCTGGTAGTTCTCTAATTATGCTAATTGGAAAAGGAAGAGGCTGTTGTGAAGGATAACAAACACCTGAGAGTGCACTTAAACACAAGTAGTGCTGAAAAGATGCCAACTCATTCTCAAGTGTACACTTGTTGTTCTCTGAATAGAAGTTAGCCTTGAAATTTGCATAGCAAAAGGTTCAGAGTGAGTGCCAGCACGAGAGTGGAATACATTTAATTAAAGACAACAGCAAAAGTAAATGATACTTTTTTTTTTTTCTTGTTTAGGAAGTACTTGTTTTGTGATCAGGTGAACAGAGCAGGACTGGTTGTTTAGGGCCTAAAAGGAGGAAGGGATCAGAGCTTGAGGACATTCAGAATAACAGCAGGATTTCCCCAAGCTACTGTCTGCATTGTAACCCATGTCTTGGAGATATGCACATCCTCATGACACCACTTCAAGAATGCAAAACTGTTTGCCACAATGGCTGATATTCACTCTAAAAATAGAGCCATGTAAGAAGTCTCAAGGAAATTCTCCTGTAATTAAAAAGGATTCAAATTTAAATTAAATGATGCTAGTGAAAACTTGCTTTGAATATTAAGCCTGGATTTACCAGTGGGTGGCTTTTGGTTTGCTGCCAGTCTCCACCCTCTCTTCCTCACCTGAAATGTATGAGCTTGATGTCCTCATTCCCACTTCTATTGTTCTTAATACCATTTCATATGAGAAAGTGTTCAAAACTTGATGCTTATGGGAGAATAGGAAGGAGATTTATAGCAGAGTACATGTATGAATAGCTGCTAATAAAGATGCCTTAAAATTCCCACTGATTCCTAGTGATGGTCATTATTTGGCTGGAATTTAAAAAATACCTGTATTAAATTGAGTAAAATTGGCTTTATGTCTTCAGGACCTAATATTTTAAAACAACCTTTATCGAGGTATAGAGGTGTGTGGAGCTTCTAAAATTCAGTCTCACTGAGTTTGTCTAGGAAAGCTACCATATTCCATTTTTAAAGATATTTGATTCTTTTCTCTGCAGTGATTATAGCCATATATACTTCTAAGTTCTGTGCTGTTTCCTTTAATATACAGTAGAGCTGAATTTTCACAGAAAGCTGGTGTTGCTTGCCTCAAATCCTGTAATCAGTGTGGTCAGTAAGATAGAGTTAAAATACTTTAAGAATGTAGAAGTCAGCCTTTGAGATTTCTAAAGGTAAATAATGAATATGTGTGAAATATCGCACTGCTTTTGTTCTTTAAGGAATGCAGTTTGACAGAGTTCCTGAGAACTTTTGACACAGACTTCAAAAAGTTTCACAAAACGGTTGCAAATCCTCTTGGGGTTAAATGGGGTAGCCCGGACTGTCGGTTTCAGTCAGGATTCTGTAAAAAGCACCAGGAAATTCAGGATTGCTGATCCTTTTCTTGTCAGTATTAAAATGAATAAATGAAGACTAGAACTAGAGAGAGAGTGTGTGAGAGAGAGAAAGCTTAGTTAAGTCTTCTGTCAGTCCTGCTGAATTACTAAACTGCCATGTCACTAAAACACTCTAACAAATAACGGTCTAGGAAATTCTCATTTCTGCCTGGCTCTGTCTCCTTCATCCCTGGCCTGAGAGTGTCTCCCAGTGGTACTGGCACAGAAGATCTCCTGTCACGTGTCCTTGTCTATCTTCAACGTATGTGAACGTGATTTTATTTTTTTTCCCCAGTGATAAATAAATAGAAGAAGGCTGGTGCTCCACGTGACATATTTCAGCATAGCTCTGTTTGGCAGAGTACAAAGTAAATGAACTGCATTTTGTTTTTCTCCTACAGAAAAAATATTGAAAAAAAAATCCTCCTTTATATGAAACAGAGAATTATTATTATTGTTATTATTATTATTATTATTATTACAAATATATAAGGATCTTGTTGCTGGTGATGGCTTCACTGCTTTTTCTTGAGTTCTGATTTTCAGCTGTAGATGAACTTCTGACTGAACATTCTTTAAGGGTATGTGAACTCCATTAATATTTGCACTTGCTCCAGTCTCCATAGCCTCATGAGAGAGCTTGCCAAGTTCCTCTGGCCTGCACACTCTGCTCTTGTGATCTTGCAGTACTTTCTGGAAAAACCCTGGAGGGTTAACACATCATTTGGAGATGCAAGCTCATAACGTTTTGTTTCAGAATCCGTGGAAAAAAAAAAAAAAAAAAAAAGGTAAAGAAATGAGCTCTGCTTGGGAGGGAAAATCCTGATGTGATTTATAAATCCATGTGGATTAGTCCATCAAATTCTGATTCATGAAATATATTATGTTTACCAACTATATTACTTTACTGCTGAAAAAGTCTTGAAATTCCCACGAAAGACAGCAATCCATCATATCATTAAATTATGTGTCAGTGATGCATAGCCATCTCTCTCCATTTTTTTTATTGTTTGTTGTTTCTACTAGTAAAATTCATATTGCCTACTATACTTCTTAGAAATAAATGTTAATACAAATATATGTGATGAACAGAATATGCATCTAACTTCCTGGGCTTTTCCTTGGTGCATATAAGGTTTACAAAGCTTTGAATTCTTCAGTCTGAAACAACTGTCTATTTGCTTAAGAAATTTCTGTTTTAAAGATGTCCATCTTTGATCACTCATATTTTTATAATTGTTTTAAAACCAGTGAACCTATTTCTAAAAGTGGAAGTAGTTGTTCTTGCTAGCAACTGTCAGAATACAGGATCAAAAGTTCAAGCAGATGTTGAGGCTTGAACATCAGCCATTATGTGGGTTCCCTGCAAATGCTGCAGAGGTATCAAAAGTGGAGTTTTGGCATGAGGGCATTGTGTTGCCATCTTCTTCAAATAGAAACGGTTATTTTGGGTATAACAGTACAATTAATGTTTTTGGAAAAGGCCTTTCTTGTACAAGCAAGAGATCCCCCTTTTTGACCTGGTGCTTAGGGATGTGGTTTAGTGGGTGACATTGGTAGTAGGGTGATGGTTGGACCTGGTGATCTTGAAAGTCTTTTTCAATCTTAATGATCCTATGATAACTTAAACTATTTCAATACTGAGTGTGCCTCTTCATAGTGAATCTTTTAGGTATTATTACATCTTTGTCATATTTGAAGGGACTAGATGGGAAGAGATGCTCCTGGTAATTCTTGTGGATGCCCCATCCCTGGAAGTGTTTAAAGCCAGGCTGGATGGGGCTTTGGGCAACCTGGTCTGGTGGGAGGTGTCCCTGCCCATGGCAAGGGGTTGGAGCTACAGATAAATGGTTGGAAGGGACCTTAAAGACCCAAACAGTTCTATGATTCTCTGATTTGATGATGGTATGAAACAACTCCAGTGTATCAGTCCTCCCAGATGTAAGGCTTTTCCCGGTGAGTCGTAATGTTTCTCTGGGTTCTTTTTACTACCGCACACTTTAATAACTGAAGGTAATTCATTTCCTGGTCCCAATCCTGAGCCATTCCATTCTGCTATGAATAAGTGTTTATACGATGCCTATCACTGTGATAAATGAGTGTCCGTCACTTTTATATTTGTAATGTGGAAGTAGATGTTGTTGAAACTAAATCTACAGTGCACAGAATCTCCCTGAAATGTCACTGGGTCAGGATTAATTGGATCCTATATTTACAAATTGAATCAGCAATGTGAATCAGCAGCCTTTATTCTTATTTTATTACATTACTGTTATTTTATTACATCAACATCTATTCATCTACAATTGACATCGCAGTTCCAGTGTGGTAGATATATAGTGTGAGATAGTGTCTGGGCCCAGAGAAAATATTGGCTACAGAAAGAGTAGAAGAAGAAACAGACGTGTAGAAACTACTACAATGATATCCAATGTATCCTTCTCAAAGTTAGAATAGTTGAGAATCTCTTTCAGTACATTTTATAGATGAAATATACATGTATGCATGATATGCTTGCAGGTTGGAAAAAAAATAGCATACAAATGAGGAAATGATTTTCCTTAATGATAGTTGTTACATGCAAACCCTGTTTCAGTACAAGTCTAGGTGTACCCGGATGAATCAAGGTGTAACTAAACCCAATACCAGTTCTCTTAGTTTTCTGATGTTCCTACATAAGCACATGGTAATTCATGAAAGAGTTGAATATCACAGAGAAAAGCATAGAAATCATTTGCTTGACCAACAGTCTGGAAAGTAAGGGAAACATTTAGACCAACAGAAGTGGCATAGGAAATTACATATTTACACCCTTACATCTTTAGCAAAATAATAATATATATATGGATTAGATTTCCTTTTAATGGCAGAGTAATGGGAATTCTGTCACTTCATTCACTCATTATCTAGAAATAGAAAGAATAAAGCAGATCAAATTATTAAGAAAGCAGAATTACTTGATTAAGTTCTGTATTTTAATAACTTGTGGTCTTAAGGCTCATTGCAAAGGTCACTGAAGTCAGAAGAATCCTATTGAATTTAGAACAGGCTCTTGCACTTTATATTAATGTTGTCTATTCTTTTACCTATGGACTCTAAATTGTCATTTAGTTCTGCCTTTTAACTGGTTGGTTCACCCAGGCATTCTCTATATCGTCTACAAATTAAAATCTGGCAGCTGAATTTGTACTGTACTTTTAAGGATCAGGCCCTAAATCAGTATGCATTTAGCATACACTGCTGGCTGACTCAAAGAAGCAATGTATGGCAGTCTTACTCTGCAGCTGTATGCTGTTTACTGACACTAGATTCACAGTACAGCTTTCTGTGATGAGATTTTTTTTTTCTCTCTCCTTTTGTAGATGACTCAATTCTTCCTTTAAAAAAGTCTAAGACCACTTACAATAAGGTTCAGGCCAAATCGTCTTGAAACAGCTCCTGTTTTTTCAGCGACAGCAGGAATAAGTTAAAATTAGCAATGCAATTTTTGCCTTACATATCTGTATAATCCTTCACATGGTGCGTAATCCACTGCTTGAGTAAAGATACCTGCACCTCCTTATATCTGTGGTGAATTCATTTCCTTTTGGTATGCATGAATACACAATGACATAGGAGTAGATATATGTTTTATATAGATGATATTGCTCCATTGTTACACTCCTTATGCATAGGACTCATGATGGTAATGGTATAGGACTCCTTTCTATAGCTCTAAGTGTGATCCCAAGTAATCTGTTCACTATGACAATCAGTAATAATGTTAAATTGATTGTGTTGGCACGGAGGTTCTGTGAATGTTTGGGTTGGTCATGAAACACCTCTTGTGTGTGCCACGTTTTGTTAAATCCCAAATGTGGTATGTACATCTTGTAGGAAAAAAAAATCTGAATAGTTTCGGCTGCATCACAGTGTTGTTGGGAACAAAGATAGTTCTCAGTGCATCAGCAAGATATCTTACTGACCACTGCTTTAAAATTGTGTAGGTATTGGGGAATAAAAAGTGAATTTAATGGCAAGGATGTGACCTCCAAATCCCCTAAACAGGCAGCTGATGGAACAGGCAGCTCATGAGGGACCCAAGCCTCATTTAGGAAAAGTGGTGTATATGCAGCAGGCATGTGGGTGAGGGAGGCCATATGGTGGGAGATGGAGGAAGAATAGCATTCAGAAGTAAATCAGACTCTCATCCCACAAAATGCTCCTCTTCTGTTGATTGCATTGGACCATTTTTGTTTCAAGAATCTCATGAGTTCTAGCACAACAGTCTAGCAATGCTTCCGTTGATATCTTGCTCAGTTCTTGCCTGAGTAGCAGGAACTCTGATTTAACTTTCTTAGCATACATAAAGACATAAAGAAACCAAAACCCAGATATCATTACCAGAGCACCATTATAATTAAAGATTTTAGGGGTGTGTTGATACAAGATCAGGGTAACAGATTAAAGAGGAAAAATACAGAGCTGTTACTTGCAGACCTTTCTCTTCTAGAATGAAGTTAAACAAAAGGCAAAACATGCAGTCCTATTGGCAATGACTAGAGGAATGCAACTATTCTTAAACACTGTCATATGTATGTGTTTCAATATACATAATCAGACTGTCAAAGCAGCATCAACTTTAGCACTACATTGATATTTCTGAAATCACACACATAGATTTGGTATTACTTCAGTTTGATTGGCAAACACTGAGTGAGGTTTTCTTTTTCTAGGTGGTATGCTCATGTTTTAACTTCATTGGTGCCTTCCTATGTTCTTAATTATAGTTTGAATAATTAAAAGGCCTTATCAGTACTGAAAGTTACACAAAAAGTACACATGGGTTTCATTAGAAGTATCAATGATACATCGTAAGGTATAATAAGCCAGTATTTTATCCTTACATACTTTCATATACGTGCAGTTCCAGCACGCACAGCCAGATCAGAAATTCTGTTTGTGTAACCCCAGCAATTACAAATCTGGGGCCACTTACAAAGGGAGATCAGGATCCCTGAGTCAGTTTTGAAAAATTCTCAAACAACACATGTTCTAAGAATTTTAGCTTCCAAAATAAACAAATCAGAGCTTCCTTTTTTATTTTATTTTTTTGCTCCTAACTATTCTTCACTGATATGTCATATTTTGAAAGTCACAACTATTAAGCAGGGTGTAAAAGAACCATGTTAACTGCTTGTCAGTGTCCAGTGTTTGTGGGTGTCAGCAAAAGTTCGAATTTGTACCCTTCAGAGGTAATTTCTGTTCCCTGCTGGTGTTTGAGACTGAGCAGAGCCATTAGCAAAAATAGAGGGATAGTGTGATTCACGGGCCCAGCTGTCTAATGCACTCACCTGTTTCCAAGGTCTAAAAGGCTGAGTTTTTATTCTCCCCTAGCTCTCCAAAATGAGGATCATATAACGGATTGTGAAAGCTAAAATGGTAGTGTGGGTCTTTTAATTGCTTTGCTTGTTATTTTTTTTTTTTAAAGCTCACTTTGCAGGAATCCATAAAGCCTGATGGGCAGTGCTTGAAACTCATCTGTTGTATAGTTGCTACAGTGATCATAGCCTTGCACCTCCCAGCTGGGCATTGAGCTGTTCAACAAAATAAGTTTAAATATGACCTTCCTGAAATTAACACATCAACTGAATTATGCTTCAAAGAGAGACAAGGAAGTACAATTTTTGACCATCTTTGTGGTCAGGAGGAGGGCTTTGTTCTCTTCTATATTGAGCTAGTATCATTTTATCCACAGCCAAGTGGTGTAAATAAAGCTGGAATGAAGAAAGAAGCCAGCCCTTCACCTGTGTCTTTAGAGCAGGAAGGAACAAAGTGAAATTAATTTCACAAGAAAATTCCACTTTGTAGCTGAGAAGTCACAGCATTTCTACTGTCTTCAAACAAAATGGTCTCATTCTTCACCAGGAGGTGCTGTGTGAGGTTGTATACTCACAAGTGTGAATTCAAGAAGCAGAGAGAGGAGATGGTGGCTGAGCCTCTTAAAAAACAAAACAAAACAAACAAAAAATCCACTGCAGCCCAATTTGGTTCACAAGCTGAACCAATGCATGGCCGTGGAAATAATACAACACTCAGATGAATGAATGTTAACCAAATTGTGCCATCATACTCTGAGCACTGCTAAGGGATGAATAATCAGCCCATGGGAACAGGAAATTCCTAGAAGTGATGTTATGATCATTTGGGAGTGAAGTGAGGTTAGAAGATCACAGTGAAATTTCAAGTGCACAGGTAGTACTGTTCTCTGGGATTTCAGGATTTATCATCAAAATGATTGTCTGTGAAAATATATTTTTAAGAATAATGACATCATTGTTAATTTGCGTTCTTTAGGCAAGGTTCCCAAGAAAGCTGAGTTATGAAAGAGAAATTACTCTTTTTCTGAAGTTACTATCCAGTAACAGATTGCATACAGTGAGTTGTAGCTGATCTTGTATACAAATACATGGATATTTTACATTGTATGTATAAATGATCCTGTAAAAATGTAAATGACCTTTTATTGATGGCTATTAGAAATTATAGTGTGTGGCACCTCTCCAAGATGTGGCACCTCTCAAAGATCAAGCCTGTTTGTCAGTGTACACACTGTGATGGACATTTTTGTGTATACATTAAACTACATGCTTTGTCTTTGAGAAATACTACATTTTAAAGCTTTTGTTGATTCTACCTATCACACTGACTCTTTCATTGCTGATATTCTTGAGCATATCAATACCATCCATCAAACTGAAACAAGCATAACAGCAAATAACAAAATGTTGTAAATTTCTGAGAATATCCAGCAAAAGGCCTTTTCAAGTTACCTTCTCTAAAGGATAATAGAATGAAATTATATGGGGGAAAAGTAGCATATGAGGTTTATAAGACAAATAACTTCTGAGGGCGATGTATATTTGATGCTGTATACTGAAAGATGAGCATATGTCTACAGCAATTTCACTGACTTGCTGGGAGGTGCTGGTGAAAGAGTATAGTAGACTTTTCATAAATCTTTGGAGAAAAGACTACTCTTCCACCTTGTCACAATGTGGTAAGTTGTTCAACTTCCTTTTTTTTTTTTTTAACCAGGCAGAGAAACTCCTCTCATTTGTGTAAGGGCTCCTTAAACTGAGCATAAGACACATCTATATTCCATGTACTCTCATGTTACTCTTTGAGAGCTCCATAAGGGCCTTATTGAAAATGAAGATCAAAGCCACATAAGCCTTGAGTATCCCTTTTATTAAAGTCATCTCAAGTCACTGTGGTTTCAAATACGTTTTCTGGTATACAAAAGATCTTGTGCTAAATAATTGGGCTATGTAACATGTCAGTTCTTTTGGAGGAATCATGAGCTTAGAGATATCAGAATAATACAGAGGTGTGTATATGACTATTAAACTGTCATGAATAAGATTGAATAACCTCCGTAACTGCTGTAGAAACCAATTCTCTACTCCAAACGTCTCTAGATATATAGGTTGGGCACTAGAAGTTAAACTCAGAAGGTTTTGCTGTCAAGTAAAATAAACAGACTGCAAAGTTGAGAGGCTGGGTGTGAGAGGATTTATCAGCTGCTCAGGGCAAGGAGGAAGTTAACTTGGGTAGTTACCAAGAACTGAAAATTTAGTAAAAGCTCAGGATAAAAGGTTAGGTACTTTGGACATGGGAATAAAGTGCTTGAACCTTAGGGAACAGGAAAAAGGGAATTAAAACTTGGAAAAAAATGGTGGTTGGAAGTAGATTGAATAGGCTTCAACAAATCAGTTGCCTTTCTATGCCTGGAGGAAGAGCAGGAGAAGAGAGTGATTCTAGTAGATATGTTTCCGTACTGCATAAGGACTTGGCTATGCAGACTGTAACTGCATACCAAATCTGCCTGAGAACAGAGGATTTAGGAGAGGTGGTTTTGGAACCTAATTCCTACATGTCTTGCAGAATCCAGTATGAAGCCTTTGAAGTTCTCATGCTCTGCTATAGTGACGACAGTGAAAATTGATCCAGTGCATTCTAGCAGCCCTTGTGTGCAATTTGCATTTTAATTAGTTTGCATTTAACTTCCTTATGTAGTCCTTTTCCCAGTCTGCCATATCCATAGAGCAGGGGTTCTTGGAGGAGTCCATACTGGACAGTTAGCTCTAGCTTCTTCCTAGGGTATGACAGTCTTTTTGAAAACTTTTTTTTCTTCCTTTTTTTTTTTTTATTTTTTTCTGGAGAACTCTGTGTTTCTTTGTGAGGTCCTGAAGAAACAAAACTCCAATGTACCGTGTTCCTCAGCAGATAATCTCATCTCTGGCAGACCTGTAGTGGAAATGGCAGGTATTAAGTTTGCTGTTTCTGCTCTCAGCTTTGATGTACTGGTGTGTTTCCTCTTTTGTTTTGTCAAGAGTGGGAAGAGGTCCACTCCCCATTTCTGCAGCTTGTTTCCTGGGTTGGGACAAGTGTGAATTACTACAGTGGAACCTGAGCTCCTGCTGCAAGGCAGGGAGGAAGGGGGTCTTGCTGAGAAGGACTTCACCTACTGAATTTATTAATATTATAACAGCATTTAGAGCCTTCTTACCTGTGTCCAGTCAGGTGTTTCATATTCAGATGGTAAAGAGATAGGCCAGCTTCCCAAGTGGTTGCAAATGCTAAATACAGAGGATGTGGCGGCTCCGTGGGTTGGCCTGAGGAACACCAAGGAAACCAACAAGGTGTTTTTTGTTAAGAGTAATATGAAGTGGTTGCAGAACAGCAGCTGCCAGACTCAGTGCTGCTGTTCTGTAGTGACCAAGAGTGATGGAGGCTGGAGATGGCAAATGAGAGGAAGGGAGCAAGGGGTTACCCTTTGTTCCTGCTTCCTGCAGCGGCTCTCAGGAGCTATTGCAATATGGCTGGTACGGCATAGTCATCGCTAATAAGAGCTGGGAAACACTATTCCTTAGCTTTTATCCCATTTCCCAGTTTTTATGCTTTAAGGGCAGCTCTGCTTCACCTCAGGGAGTAACTCCAGTTCTTTGGCATGGGAAGTATCTTACAGTTCAATAAATAAAGCCAGGTTACTGTAGCACTCTCTTATCTGAGGTTCTCCAGACGTCTTACAAATACCCATTAATGCTCCTGACAGCCCTGCAAAATAGAGTAACTAAACTAATTTTACAGGTGGAGAAAATGAGGCCCAAGGAGACTGATGGTCTGATTTTTCAGCAGTACTGGGATGGGTGCCTGGCATTGCTGAGAATCCGACAATAAGTGATTGCTCCAAGGCCACACAGCAAGTTGGTGGCAGTGGGGAGAAGAAATTCAATTCTGGCTCTCGGGCTTTTGAGCAAACCACCAGATGACACTTAAAAACCACTTTTGGGGATGAAAATACTATATAATTATTCCTTCCAATATAAATATTTTCCTCTTAAAGTAAAGCTTTTATTTTTTATTACCGCTGACTTTATTAAGCCCATGTGATCGTCTTTGTTTAAGCTGTTACAGTGCAGATCATTGAAACCATGTAAAACATTTGGGCTCTGCATGCAAAATGTGTGTAGTTAAAATATATTATTCGCTCTTGTGAAACGTTTTCTTTTAAAAATATTGTCTCTGCAATTCACATACACTTAAACAAACAAATCAAAACACACACACACACACAAAAGCATTTTAAAATTACCTGCTCAAGCATGAGCATCTCCCAGAAATGAAAACTGATGTGGCTTACATTGTGACAGATGAATCTTGGACAATGTCATGCCCAATTCTAATCTCGGTATCTCCTTATATAGCTTTTTTATTGCAGAAATTTAAACACAGCCTGAAGTGAAATATTACTGGCTTCCTCCTTTAGGCCAACTTCTATAACGGGTGCCAGTTTATGCCAGTAAAGTGTTGGCGCATTGTTTGCACCTGTGGACTTTTGCTACTGAACATGGCATATGGTAGGATCAGGCAAGAGGGCAAACTGATAGGCAGAGCATGAAATCAGTACATCAGGGGAAATCCCTTAATAATCCAGATGTGAAACAGAAAGCAAGAGCAGAGGTAACAGCTAACAGTAGAAAAGCTGAAAGCAGATGGTCAAGAAATCTTTAGCTTCTGGTCATAAAGCAGTACTGTCGGTATGTTATTTGTAACTATTAAGAGTATGGCAAGGTGATCCTGCAAATGCCAGGAAATGCAATGAGCCTGAAGTTCAGTTGTCATCATTTTAACTGTTCATGTGACACACATATATACTTTTTGTTACTAGAAAAATCAGTGAAGTACTATTTATACAATGGTAAAATATTAGCAGATGAGATCACTGTAAAAGTAGAGTAGGGTGTTGCCTTACTCTCACCCCCAAAAATCTTAATAACCTTTATTGGGATAAATTAGTTCACTGGTTTGATTGATATCAGATCTTGGCTTAGTTCCAGGCAAGTGAATCCTGAAAAGGAAAAAAGTACAGCGACAAAAGAAGAAAACAGATGTGTCAGAGTTGCGTACAGAAGCCAATCATTCGCTCCGTTCTTATCAACAGGGGGCAGTGTCACAAGGAGCAGATTCTGCAGGGAAAGAGTAAGCATAACCCCAGAGACAAATGGTTTCAGGGTAGTCTTTGCTGAATTGCGTTCACACCTGCTGATGCCTTATTGCCAAGCATGGATTATACTTATATTATTTTCCTTTGATGAAAAGTCTTACAGCTGTAAAATATGTCCCACTGTATTCTCTTCAGCATGTAGTTTTAACTGTATGAGGTCCCTTTGGAGCACAGGGTAAGCAAATTGCATAAATTTTAAATGACAGCACTTTGTTTCAGTTTTCAAGCATTGTGGTTGGCCAAAAGAGATGCTCTGACACTGTTAAAGTTCTCTTGTCTTTGTTTTCAAACTAACCAGTTTTCCAATGAATTTTTTTACAGGATCCAGGTTACTTGTGGCTGATTTCTTTTAAATGACTCTGTATTTTGCATGAGTGTGCGTGATAATCTGCAATATGCTACAAGAGGAAGGACCATGGTGTAAAAATGTATAAAGGATGATTCCAATCACAGCTTTGTGAAAACTATCCCTTTGACTTCTGAAAAGCATAGTTTACTGCAAAATATAATTTTGAGTATTGCTTTGCTGATCATCAGTCATGTGGCATTCAGGAAATGGAATCATTCAGGAAAGAACACAACAATCTTTTTTTAAATTCAAATAGAAATTTACCTGAAATTCAGTAAATGCTCACAATTATTTTTTTAAAAGACGACAACACTCAGTGTAGACAAAAGCATCTACATCATTACAGTGTTCATGCAGGCAATTTTTTTCACGTGAAAAAGCACACAATTCCATATATCCCAATGCTGCATATGTACTGTATTTTGGAATATTTTTACCTTATTTTAAAAAGGGAGACAAAAAAAAAAAAATCAAATGCTTTCTCCATTTTTCACTCACTCTAAGCTTTCAGTCAGGTAGGTTTGTGACCTGAATATCTTCTTTCACTTTCTGTGTGGTCTTACAAGTTTTATTGTTATTTGCTTTTGAGGATGTGATGATTTAGGATTTGTCTGCTGTGCCACTTCTGCATGAATATGACTTGCTTATCTGAAATATGCATTATTGCTTGTTTGCTAGGCCATATAAAGTATATTTTTGAGAATACTGGAGGTCTTTGACTTAAATAATTGTTTCTACTTTGAGCAGGAAGACCTCTGTTTTCATGGCTATTTGTTTGAAACAGGAAGAAGCCATTTATATAACAAATATACATATATAATAATAAATAAATAAGCAAATAAAAATTAAAAAAATAATAACAATAACAGCAATCTATTTGAGAAAATTAATTCTCATCTCATATCAATTTTTACCCACTTGAAATCAAGTTTTATGTTGAATATCACCCCCCATTTGGTTGTATTTTTGTAAACTATGAGTACAGGCTTTCAGCATCCATGTAATACTGTCTCTTTAAATAAAAACAGCAGAAAATGCCAGTACTCTCAGTAACAGAAACAAAAGGGCTGTTATTTCTATTGCTGGCAATGCTGTTTCTATCTCAGTCCATTTCACCCATGGAGTACTTGAACTTTCTCAGTCTACTAATTTGTATATTGAGTAGCTTTGTGATTTTTTGTTTGTTTGTTTTCCTTTTTTAAGGAAAATTCTGTGTAGCCAAGTTTCCATTACCTGGGGTAATGGAAGCTGGGAAACAATAGATAGTGAGAAAGATTGAATAAAAAACATCGAAGAAGGCTCTCAGGAATGCTCTCCAGGGCTGCCCGCACAACACTGCATAGAATCAGGGGCTCTTAAATTCAGTTCAGACCCTGCTGCCTCCTCTTTGGTTCCTGTAGGGACAGTGGAGTTTATTCTCATTCTTACAGTATTCTAGCTCATAAGAATGCTTAAAAATGCAGGTGCCACTGCAGCTGGAACAAATATAATATCCTCTCCAGCTACTTTGGTACAATCAGGTGCTTCTGTACTGTTTACCAATACTCTGGCTCCCAGGAAGGCACTTACAAATTGGCTCTACACAAACCTACAGCATCTGTACTGGCACCTTTTGATTTCAGTTGACCTACATGGAAATCAAGCTACATTCATGTGACACTCTGCCTTGCTTCGAAAACCTTGTTCAGAACTGAATCTCCACAGAGATAGTGCAGCTCTCTGACATGGCCAACGTGCAACCAGGTCAACTGTCCATCGATTGCTGAGTTAACTGCCTGAGCTGGTGAAAGGTACCTAGGCAGACAGCTATAAAATATCTCTTAAAATATTGCCATGCTGAAATGTGGTGAGCCATAATTCGTGGTGTTTTTATAAAGAAGGCTTTGAAATCTACCTCATAGTGTACTCTGAAATCTTTAATCTTGGGCATGATTATGATGAGACTGACTAGTTTGGATGGTGTCAGAGTTCTCAAATACATTTCTCCTATAACGTTTTTCTTACTGAATCAAGATAAGGGAGGGCAGCAAGAAGACATTTTGGCCTGAATGAAAAATAAAGAAGCAATCACAGCAAATGACTGGGAGAGAAGGGTTGACTTTCAGGGGCTGAAATATTTTGATCACTATTTTTTTTGTTGTTTGTTTTGAATTCTGTTCTTTTCCATCCTTGACAGAGTTGCTTTTTCAAATATTTTGGAAGAAAGAGGACATAGCAGAGCTCACCAGAGAACCAGAAAATACAGAGAGAGAGAGAGAGAGAGGTAAGTTTATGAACAGATAAAGAAATTCCTTGGTATTAATTTTGAGCATCTGCACCACTCATACATTTGTGCCCAGCTGACACTCCTTGCTTTATTTGGTGTCATTGGGCAGGTACTGCATGTTTGTGAACTGTACTTTCAGTACAGTTTTTAAAAAGTATCAGAAGTACTACTAAAACAAGTACAGAAGTTATCCTTCTTTAATTCCATTTTACTTATATCACTACACCTGTACATTTTTAGGAAAAAAGATAGAAAAGACTTCAAGCTAGGTGTTCTCAGATGTGAAAAGACACTGATTGTATTGATAATTTTATATATTGCACTCATGCTGGATGAACTACTTCAGGCACAGTGACTTTAGATGAAATAATTATTTTTCTGCCAAAACTAAGATAAAAAGTGGATGTAGATATTCTGGAGAGCCAATGAGGTGTACCTGACCAACATTTTGAGAATGAGAACCTTGTCCATGAGGCTACAATTTAAAGCGAGTCATGTTCCTATGTTGCTTATATTCACGAATGTCGTGTGCACCCCAGATCTTAATGATACATTTTAAAGATATCCAGACTCTATACAAAGAATATTAGAGGTGTGGAGATGGAAAGATTATCAATTTTTTGTTGTGTTTTTAGTTTTCCTATTGCTCTCAGAGGAATGAAATTATAAGAATTCTTCTTGTGGATAGCCTTTAAATCAGTTTATGTTCTTTCCTAAGTGGAATGAATGCGTTATTCTCTGTTTCCAATGAATTCTTTTGATCATAACTGTTGAGTTGAAGTTTATACAATGCAACTTCTATGTAAGCAATATTTCCTATTGATCTTTTAATGATCCTATTAGTTTCTTTCATTCCCTTAATAGAAATTTTAGCAGTAATAAAAGATAGAATCAGGCAGTAATTAGAACGGTGATTAGTTATAACATGTTTCTTTACCAAAGCAAAAACCCAATAAAATGTAAATTAAAATAATGGAACTATGTCTAGCTATCTTGAATTATATTAGAACATTCACTTTCTCTCCCTTCTAAGGATTAATATACGCTCTAAAAAGCAAATGCTTTTATTATGCAAATTCAAATCACAGCACAATAAGTGTATTACTTTGCAAATTGCTCTTCCTTCCCCCCAAACAATACAAAAAAAAAAAGAAAAAAGGAAAAGAAATGGCTGTAGGAGAGGATGTGGTTATTTGTGCTCTCAGGTCTTGAGCCCACAAATGTTTATGTCAATAACCCTTGCTAATTAAAGTGGTCACATGGGTTTCCGTGACTCCATCTATGTGTAAAACAAATATGATACACGAATACGGATTTGCATAGGCAAGCTTGGATTTTCTAATTGTGTAATGGGATCTACTTTTTGGTGCCTATCCAAAACAATCTCAAAGCTCTCATCTCTGCAGAGGTCTCTGCACATTATGCTAGGTGATTGCTGGCACCACTGGATCTCAGTTCTGAGAAATTTAACAGCATCATGTGAGATCTTATTCATGATCATCAAGTCATGCACAGAGGTATTATTGGTGCCTATGTTACATGACCAGACCAGGCCTCTTCTTCATTTGATACAGCTATCCAGAGAAAACAGAAAGCTTTCCAGAACTGAAAGCAGTTGAAAACAGCAGATACAGTTTTTTCCATAGGTCTCTTCGCAGCTGTTCTTAGTCATCGTTTCCTGGCTCTTCTGATTAGAGTAGCTGTCACCAAAAAGCAGCTAGCCAGGACAAGGTTTGACTGTGCTAGATATTGATCATATTCAAACACAGTCTCTTCAGTTTATTCTTTTTTGGTTTAGAAAAGTGCTTGGGGTTCAGGAGTTGGGATGATTATGCGCAAAGGTGGGACTAATACAGAGACACGTTAGGCTTTGTTTTCCAGCTAGGTTCCTCTGGACAGAAGTGACAGACCCAGTTATGGCATAGTACGTGGTCTCTCTGCTGCTTTTATAGCCCACAAGGCACTTAGGTAATTAGCTGTCTGCATCTGGGAGATCTCAGCATAGGGGAAATCTCATTCCACCATGCTGGAAAATGAGTCAAGCTTGTCTGGAAGAGAGGAAGGAACTAATTTGTGTGGATATCTCAGTTTGTAAAAATGCTTCTAAAGCTACCAGAACAGCCCTGCCAGCTCATTCACAAAGTGTAAAATAAGAGAGAAAGGGGTTTGGGGAAAGAAGATAGGAAGGATGGTCAGCCCATCTTCTCTTCCCCCTCACCCCAGTAACTGTTGGGTCAGATGTGTTAGGAGACCCACTGCATTCATGGGTGATAGCTTCTGCGCTGTCAGCCAGAGTATCCTGTTCTGTGCTTACAGAAAATAGAATTTAATTTTTCAGGCTGTACAGCCACATAGTTAGGTGAGGGTATACAGTCAATCTCTTTAACTTTGTCTTTCTTAGACAGTGGAAATGTCAGCATTATCATAACTTAATAGCACAGTTTGGGCAGGCAGATTGTTGGATTTGTGCCTGCATTCATCAGTAAACCCTCAGCATAGTATTTTACAGCATAGTGTTGTTAAAATCTCTTGTTAAAATCAATTATTTTTGCAATAACTGACCACAGTGTCCTTCCCATGCGCATGTAAAAGTCTGCCTCAATTGCTGTGAGCAGAAGGTCTCTGATTTTTGCCCTTGGCTAGGCTGTGAGCTGCTGCTGCTCTGACCTTTTTTCTCTTCTAGTTAAGTGCCTGAGTGCTTGTAATGTTGCTGAATATTGTGGAAAGCAGTGCTGAAATATGGCATGTACTCTAATAGTACATACAGGTATATATATAAATATTGTCATGTATAAATACCTGAGTGAAACTGGAATAATTTTTTTTTTCCCTCCCCGTATAACACTGATGAATTTCTGTATATTAGAAAGGTGCAGTCTGGTTAGGGCCTTTTTTTTTTTTTTTTTTTGTGTAAAACTATGTAAAAGAAAACAGATGTCCTGTGGTCTGGCTGTACTTTCATTGAAGTCTTAACTTCTGTTGGGTTCACTACTGTTTGGATGGGAGGTAACAGGGGAGCCAGGGGGTGGTTTAAACTAATTAGTTTCCTTGCACTCTCAGGCCCTCAGCCAGATTCCTGTAAGTTTGAGCATAAAGTTTTATGACATATGTTTTGCTCTTTATGGGAAGAAACACCATGGGGAGCTGCACTTCAAAGAATCAAGGTCCCCTTTATGCCCTTTGAAATGAACTGGTAAGCCTTCAGACAGGTCATGGTGTGACCGCTGCTTAGGAGCTCTCCTTGAATTGCTGTCTTTCGCTCTGGTTCTTCAAGGGACCTGTATGTGCTTGGGATAAAATTGAGAACAGAAATAAAGACCTCATTAGAAGTTGTGAATTCCTCTAGATGCACGTGAACAAGATGCAGCTCACTGCCCCAAGCAATGTGCTGCTCATTACTCACAAGTATGTCTCATGTACCTGCTCTTCTGAAGGAGTTTTGAAGGGCACTGCTGCATTCTCTCTTCAGCCCAAATTCTGAGTGACGGTGGTAGGAATATGAACGAAGGCCAGGGTATGTCATCAGGGGAGGACTCCTGGGTTTGGCTTGAGATATTCACATAGGTCAAAGTGTGTGTTTAGGAAGATGGCATTGTACTACTGTATTAGAACATATATTTTCTGATAAATATATACAATGGGTAAGATAATTGTGCACATATCTGGGCTTGTGGACCAATTAATAAAGTAGAATTCATGAACTGTCCTATTGCATGCATGTTATAATTCATCAACCTAATACCTACTCGTTTACTAATGGGAAAAATACCCATTGATTTTACCCAGAGATGTGCTGTGGGAAGAATAATGCAAAGATCAAAATGGAATGTAATGCCCAACCTGCAAATGGTATGCCTGCATTAAGAAACTTAATGATACTGTTGGTTCCCCAAAGGAAAATGCTAGGTTTAGAAACTCTGCAGCAAGGCCAAGACACTGTGAACAAATGCTGTGTAGTTATCAGCAACCTCCGCAAGAACGTGGTTTCTGTAGGGAAGCATTAACTGCATTGCAGCTTGCATTTGCTTCTCTGACTGGCTTGCACCTCAACTCTTCTACTCATTTATTCCAGGTCCATTCTGAGCTCCCCACTGCATGGTCAGCCAGGGAAAATCAACATCTGAAGTGATGTTTTTCAGTAGCTCTCACATGAATTAAGAAGGGGCATCCTACTAACATTAAGGGGATAATAATTAGCCTAATTCATTTTATGTGCTTCTAAATATACATCCTTAGCTGGCTACTTAGTTGAAAATAATTAAGAGAGCTGTTAGAGCTGTTAATTTTGTCAGTTTTAAAAATCCTACTGCTATCTTATGTGCTTAGTAAATTAAAAATAATTAAGTTTAGTTGTTTTCAAAAATCCCTTTGCTATCTGTGCAACATAGGTCAGGCCATTGCTATCAAAGTTATGAATTAACCATCACCTATTAAAATGTATGTTTTTTTTTTTTTCTCCATCAAGCAAGCTGCTTTCTGAGATGGGAGTTGTGAGACATTCTAGAGAAATGCTAGTTAGAAATTCTGTGTTAGTGACATATTTTAAGTATATCAAATTCAACAGATGTTTTTGTGTGTGTGTGCTTTGTTTTCCTATGATGTAGCAGGAAAATGTTTTCTTTATCCAAGTGTACAGGTGTTTCTTTGACTCCTTTTTCTGTTCAGGAGCTACCTGTTTGATGTGGATAGTTTGCCTGGGGCTTGTAAAATATGTGAAAAATGACCAAAGGAAGGTATACAGGGCTAAAGAAATAAAAGAATTAAGGAAGTTATAAAGTATATTTTAACATGCCTTTTCCAGAACCTTGGTTGCTGAATCTAGCCCTCTTGGTATTCATAAATTATTTCAACATAGAGCAGTAGTGGCCATTATGTGTGTTATAGGTGTGTACTTCTTCCAGCTTAGGCTGTTTCTGAACTAAAGATGCCAAGCCGATGCTGAACACCATTGCTGGTTTTGATGTATTAGGTTACAAAAGTTGTTCTACCAGTTACTGTTTGTACCCATCAGAATAGATTTGTATTGTTTTGGATAAATAGAATTTTTCCTTTTTTTTTTTTTTTTTGTCTTTCTTCCCCAAAGGGGAGTTTCAGTTACTTCAACTTACTGCATCAATCTGCATTTAGTTTAAATGCACACAAACTGATTTGGGAAAGCAGACTGGCCTAGTACAGAAGTAGTGGGGAAAGGGATGGGAAGTGAGGGAGTGATCTGGAGAGATTCCTTAATCCCTTCTGTTACTGGTTTTCATAGTTGGATATAATGAATGCAAGCCCAAGGCGAAATGGTCTGACTGACATGATCAGATTCTTAACAGAAAATTTCTCTGTTTTATGACTTTCCAGGACTTGCAGTGTGAATGGTGGGAAATCAAGACACTGAGCAGGAGAAAGGCCTTACATTTGATACCTAAATACAACAGTTAGAAATCTTTATGAGGAGAAAAAGGGAAAGAGAAATAATTAAGCTTCTTTGTACAGTTTGTTTCTCAAATGGCAACTCCTTTACACACCCATACGCTTCTGTTCATGCAGAAATGTAAGTTATTCAATTTCTTTTGAGCCCAAAGGATTTTTTCAGATGGATTATCTCATATCCTGGAATGACACTGAATAATATATCATGATACAATGTGTTGTGCACCAAATTTCTTTAAGTATAAAATAGCACCAGGTGATGTGGCAAAGGTTTCGATGTAACTTCTCTTGGCCTAGTGTGACAAGAATATCCATTAAGCAATTAAATAAACAGCTTCTTGAAAAAGCTGTGTCCTTATGAGCAATTTGCATTTCCTGAAAGTAATGACCAGGTATCTAAACTCTGCCAGGAATATGAATTGTTTCCTTGCCTGATGATTTGCAGATACGATCTTACCCATCAGGTTACTTACGCTATGGCACTGGGACACATGATGATCCTGTAAAGTAACAAAGCTGGAAAAAACATCTAGAAATCCCATGGAGAATGTCCCCCCCCCCCCCCCCCCTCGTTTTTTCAGTGGCTTTCCCCAAACAATTAGTTTTTTTTCTCCTTACTTGAGAATGGTCTGTGATGATAAGCACAGCAAAGGAGGTGAAATTGTTCTCTTACCAGCAGACTGTAATTTCATTGGACTGCTAATTGCAAAAATTCATTTGTCAGTTCTTAATTGGTAATTGATATTAGAGACGGTTTAATGTTTCACATGGTTGACAGATTTTGTCACACGTTGTTTTAATAGTGTGAGAGCCAATGAGCAGCTCCTCTCTCCTCAGCTGTATCCCAGACACTGCAAAAATTTTCTCCCAAAGTGCCATTCAGAATTTTGCTTTCACCACTGAATATATTGACAAAAGAAGGTTCTGGAGATAGTGATCAATGTTGTATGGATTAGTGCTTAATAACTGGAGTCTTGTACCTGTCAAACTTCAAGAAGTTGACAGAAACAGGTTTCACACAAGTTGTGTCTCTCTTCCCCCTACCATCTCAGAAACAGACCTGAAGGGTCAAATGACCCTCTGAAATTTACAAACCACAGTCTCTAACAGCTTCTCCATTGCCACATTTCAAGCTCTCACCTTTTTGTAATGCAGAAACCATGGGCATGAACTTGGTTTGGGTCAGATGTATTAAAAGACTCATAAAAAATCAAGAACAGTGAAATATGTCCTGTTCCTGCTATGTCTGAGAAGCCTCAAGCTATGATCTTTCCATGTGACACAGTGTCTTCCTTTTGTTCTTGATAGGAGATCTAGGCATGCAGGGAGCTAGTAACGAAGAAGCTCAGTTTAAATGTCACATTTTTTAACTTCACCACTGGTAGCTGGACAGCAGTCTATTTCTACCTCAGGTACTATCATACTGTAAACAAAAGCACTGCCCTTTCTGTGCAATGTGCTGCTTGAGGATCCCTCAGAGCCAGAATCCCTGTTCAGTGGTGTACTGCATGCAATAAAACCAATTCTGGTTGGCTCTTGGAAGATCTTAAGGCAGTTTCCATCTGGAAGTCAAGCATCTTCATTCATATGTGGGTATCTAAACAATCTTTCTTTCAAGAGGATCTGAACATCTACTGCTCTCATTAGATTCAGTGGGTACCCAGCACGTCTGAAAATCATGTAGCTTTATTATTTATGTATCTAGCTCGGGATTTAAATACGTAACTTCAGGGTTGGAAAAACTGTAATAACTGTTTTCTTCAAGTAGTGAGGTATGCTACAGAAAAATGTTCTCTTATAGGAGTCAGGCTGTCTGCAGGTAAGCATTAGGGTATTTGAACTCAAAGCCTTTAGCTTCACTATTGATTGACAGCTTAAAAAAATCTATCTTGTCTTCCATGGAATTTAGGCATAGGCTTAGCTTTATGCCTGTGCTGAGGTGCTTCATCAGACATGGATGTAATACTGAATCCAGGTCTTAAATAGGCAGATAGTCCTAAAGCTTCATTCCTCCCACCTGCTGAGCATTTTCTGCAACATCCTAGATGCAATTTCCTCTCCAGTGCATTTGATTTAGTGCTTTTATTTTCTTCTAACCCTTCATACATTAGCGTTCCTACAAAACTAAAACTCAAGCCACCAAATCCAGAGGTGTAATTATTTTCCCGGTTTTGTACTCATGACTTTCTTCTTCTGCGTGTGTTAAGTTGCCTTGAAAACCATTTAAGTTCGGACTCCTTCAATATTGCACATTCTTTGGACAAAGCCATCCAGAGGCATAGCACCTTAGAGATCAGCGTGATTTGTAGGCAGGTGTTAGAAACTTGTTTTTTTGTGGGTGTTTTTAGAATGCTGTGTGGTTTGCAGTGATATAGAGACTGAGATATACTTAGATACTTCAGAGTAAAAAAATAAAATAAAAAAATATATATATATATATATAAATTAAACTTCCACTGAGAAAGATTGGCCAATAGATATTTTCTGTCAGTTTGTTTATAATCTTCCTGTTTTTATACAAACAGTTTCAATGACTTGCATGTAGGAAATTCTGAACCAATAGATAATCTGAATAATTTGCTTCAGCTGCCCTTTGGCTGATGCATTCTTTTTAGCTTGATTGGTCACAGTGCACTTTAGGTCTGCTTTCAGCTTTATAAATGTAAGGTAAACACTTCCCAGGTCTGTTTCATTAAGGGTTTACACTTGAGAGTGAATGTATGTGGAAATGATAGGTTGAATGATAAGGAATTGCATTTTCAAATCCCAAATATTAAGGTATAGTAACACTATTTCTGTCAGAATATGTTATGTGGATGGATGTGTGAAATTTCCAAACCTCAGTGAACCAAGCAACCTAGGGACTGACTGGTTTTAAGATTTGATTTATATGGCTTCAATTTGCACAAAGTTTCTGATCCTGAATGCACAGGGGAGGGCCTGGCTGCTGCAACGTATGGTTCAGTGGAAATAAAATTCTGTGGAACCTCCTGTGGAATTGTTTCCATTTGTTGTATCCTTTGAGACTGCAGGAAGGGTTTTGTCTGTTTGTTTGTTTTTTCCTGGAGTATTGACTCTGACAGAGAATCACAGTTTATTTCAGGATCCATTTCCATCTTGCCTCCTTTTTTTTTTTTTGTTTTTTTCCACACTCACTTGAGTACTGTAACAGTTCAGCACGACAAAGTAAATTTTGCTGTGAATGTTCAGACTTTTTTATCTGAAGTATTTTGACAAGAACAGCTTTGCAAATGATCACAGACTGTCTGAACCACCGCTGGCTTAAATGCTATACATGGAGGCCTCAACCATGCAGGCACTGCGGTTCCAGCACCCAGCACCAGCGCCATATGCTGCCTCCTTTACCGGCAGGGACAACCTCAAAGGCACGGCAGTGCGCTGAGCAGGCGTGGCGCCCCTGGGCCTGCTGTCCTGCTCTGTTCTGCCCTGCGCTGCGCTGGGGCTGCCTCGCCTCGAGCACTGTGTGCAGCTTTGGGCACTGCAGCATAAACAAGACACAAAACTATGACATAGCATCCACAGGAGGGCTACAAAGATGGTGAAGGACCTGGAGGGTAAGACCAATGAGGAGCGGCTGAGGTCCCTTGGTTTGTTCAGCCCAGAGCAGAGCAGGCTGAGGGGAGGCCTCATGGCGGCCTGCAGCTCCCTTCAGAGGGGAGCGGAGGGGCAGGCGCTGAGCTCTGCTCTCTGGGGACAGCGACAGGACCCGAGAGAACGGCATGGAGCTGGGACAGGGGAGGGTCAGGCTGGGTGTTAGGAAAAGGTTCTGCACCCAGAGGGTGGTTGGGCACTGGCACAGGCTCCCCTGGGCAGTGGTCATGGCACCGAGCCTGCCGGAGTTTAAGGAGTGTTTGGACAGCGCTCTCAGACACATGGTATGATATTTGGGTGGTCCTGTGTGGAGCCAGGAGTTGGACTCGATGAGCCTTGTGGGTCCCCTCCAACTGGGAATATTCTGTGATTCTGTGATTGTTTGGAATCTATTATGCTGTAAGGTGGGATCGTATCAATCATGTGGCAGGTTGTCCTAAACCAGCCATACACAAGGAACTGTAAGACCAGTACCAAAATATGAACGTGGCTGCTGTAGAGCAATAAGGCAGTAAAGAGATTCAGAGAAAAATGAAAGTTTTCTTAGTGTAGTCACTTTGCATTGATTACTGAGCTCTCTGAAATCTCATGTTTCCGTAGTTTTGGTGCAGTGGCAATGTTTATTGGGGCCTGATGCACACAGCAGTGTCAGGAATGACCAAGAAGATGAATGTTCTGTTGCAAATTGGAGTGATTTAACAAGAGATAATCTGTCAGGTGATAATGGGCCAAGCCTGGTGAGAAAGCTGAACCTAAAGGCATCCATCAGAGCTGATCTGTGTTACTGATCAAAGGTGAGATTCTTACGCCCTCTCCTGCTGCTTCGTGCTGAGAGGGCCCAAACAATGTCTGATTGCCAAAATAAAGAAGTTTTGTAGATGAACAGAAACTGGCAACAGAATTTGAGTGAACTAGCCTCAGAAATGCACTAGAAGATGGGGATTCTCTTCAGGATATTCCTTGGGAAGCATCATCATAGACATCTTGGAAAATAAGCATTTAGACCTTGAGAGAAGCCTTTACAAGTATCCAAAATAATACTCAAAAAAGAACGTGAGAAAAGTTTAATATGTAGAAATAATTAAATGACAAATATACCTGCATGTACACATCTCTGGTTAGGTCCCATATTGGTCTTATGGCATACAGTGTCATGGGATCTAAGCACTCCCCAAAATTAGGAAATGTTACTGTAAAGCTGTTCTCTCTCAGTAATGCCAAATGCCTCCCCTTCCTCCTCCAAGGCCTGTTGTTTTCCAGTCTGTCTGAACCAGCGAGTATTTCCTTTTCGTAAACTTAAACTGATTCAGGTTCGTGGGCTGGAAATGCAGTATTGATGGGATGTTGCCACAGTGGCTTTTGGTGTCCCAGAAGAGCTCTGAGGTTGATGTTCATACTAAAATTAGATTTTAATATCTGGAAATGAACTTAGATAAGTGAGGAGAAGGCTTGATAGAAAGAGTTGTCAGTACACTGATTAATTTGGCTGTTTAAAACTACAATTTCCTAGGCCTCTCAAAAGATGATAAAAGACAGTACCACCCCTGACTACTGAGAAAATAAATGTATGCATCAGCTGTTCTCAGTGTCTGAAAGGGTCTCTGTGTGTCTTGTCTCTAGGGGCACCTTTCTAATTGAGCTTCAATTCATCTTTCTGCTGAAGGGGAGGATCAAGGAGAATGGAGTCTGAGCTTATAATTGTTGTATAGAATGAGAATATATATAGTTTTCTGCATTATATTACAATGTACAGTGATTTTCCAGTGACGTTAGAAACTAATAAATAAATGAGGATTGGAAGTTTGGAAAGGTATCTTTCCAGTGCCTCCCCCTGTCAGACTTAATATCTGTTGACTATACTAATTTAAAATGTGACATTTCTGTTGCTTGAAAGATGAAGGAAATGAGAAAAAAAATCACTTTTTAAGGTAATTAATAATATAGGTATTTTTATATCTGCACAATAGATATTGGATATGATGTGAGAGTTATACTGAAGTGATACTTTAATACTTAAAGCAAAAAAGAAAAACTTGTTAAGGCACAATAGAGAACCACTTACATCCCGAACAATTTACTTTGCCTTGATTATTTTTTTTTTGAACAATATACATCAGTGTACTCTTCATGTTATTGTATGTTCTAAAACACTTCAATAACAATATTATTTTTATAGGTACATTATTATTAAAGCATACTCTTTTGCCTTATCTAAATGGCCAGTATCAAAACTATTGCAAGCTAGACTGCACACATTAGAATTTCAAAAGTAACTTTACTCTGTTCCCCAGTTAATGGGTCAAGAACCCTCTGTTAAAGTTGACTTCAAGACTGGACTTGGTAGATTTCAAGGTCTTCTACTTTTATTGAGATTAATGGAACAGCTTTGTGTGATGTTGTTTTCTCCTTTTCTTTCTGATGTTAGTCATTTAACAATGTGCTAGCATCTCTCCATTAATAGAATAATCAGTGTCTTTTTCAAATTTTAGCTTGGTGTGTTTTGCAAATTTTTTTAGGAGATGATATTTTTCCCTTCAAAGTCATAAACTGTGGAATGAGGAAGCAAACTGATTTTCTAACTGCTTTTATTGTCATTAAGATACACAGTCCCTCCCAGACAAAACACAAATATATTCACTGCATATCAACATTCAGTTCAGGTTCATAGCACAATCACCAGTGCTCATGCTCTTCTAAAAGATGTGGGCTCAGAATAATCTCCATTTAAATTTTGTAATATTATTGCTGAAAGGGTAAGCATGATGATGTGGAATTGATCTTAGAATATTTTTTGAACTGGCTTCTAGACCAGGTATTACAGAGGTGATTGTTGCTATTGCTGATCTTAGAGATCTTAAAGAGAAAAAAAAAAAAAAAAAAAAAGCTCCTGAGTGCAAATTCATTCTGATGGAGAGATTAGATTTTTTTTTTCTTTTCTTCTGATTGGTGTGAAGGCTGAGGATTTAGGGTGGAAGGTTGATTTTTGTCCTTGACACACACTTCCTGATTTTTGTCAAGTCTCTGTGTGCAAGTGGAAATACTAACACCTCCACATGAAAGGTGTGTGTTCTGTACCTCTATTTGAGAAGCAACTGGCTGAAGATTTGAAAATAACTACAAAACCACCTTAAATGATGGAGATGCCATGTTTACGTAATGAGGATGTCTTAAAATATCATTGAAGAGTACGATGACATTATGAATAGTTGTTTTATTACACTGGTTATTTGTAATGCATTTAATGATTTAAGAAAGTGACTAAACTCAGTTATCATTAATTTTATTTCTACAACTTTAAAATGGCTAGTCCTCCCCAGTTTAAAATATTGTACCTATGTTAGCTTTTATGTCAGGTTCCTGCCTTGGGCAAATTTTTATGGACAAGTTACAGATCTAGCACTACAGGGTTCACTGTGAAAATGCTGACACAAACTAAAGTGTTGTAGCAGTGGTGTAATAACCATTAATTCATTTGAAACATATTTCCCTGAGATGCATTATAAAAACAAAAATGTCTGAAAGCTGGTGTTTTAAATAGTCTTAAAAATAGCAAAAAGTCCCAATATGCTGTCTGTCACGATTATAGGTGCGCTATTGACAGCACTATTTCATTTTTATTTTAGTGTCTGAATGATTTGTTACCATTAATTTAAGCAGTTCTTTCTGCAGATGCTTTGCATACAGGATGTTTTTCCTTGCAAGTAAAAACAAAATGTGTAGATCAAGACACAGTTCTCAGCCTGCCCTTCTGTGAACTCTTGATGTACATCAGATTTGATTTTCCAACATGCAGCACAGTCAGTTTCATAAAGTATCCTGTGAATATGCTCTGAGTTTCTTCATTAAATTAAGTAGAGTTTATACAAGGTCCTGTATGTGTGCATTGAGTCCTGATAAACCATGATTTGCAAAGCTGGATAGTAGTATAAGGCCATATCCAAGGCCAAAAGTATAATTTGGGCAGAAACACCCAAAACCTGTTAACAAAAAAGAGTCTGGAAGCTGTATGTTCTATTAAACACCCATATTGGGTATTTTTAATGGCTTGTTTAAGAACAGACAGCCGTGATAAGGAGATAATTTTAATACTGTCTCTCTTTCTCAATATCATCAATGATACTGTGGTCATTGTCTGCTTTCCTCCTTTCCCTAGTGAGCTATAACCTTTTAGACATTCAAATAATTCTTCCCTTATAGCACCATTTTGTCCAGTATAGCTTGTCATATAGACCAGAACTGGTTCCAGTTGTTTAATGTGGTGGATTGCTCCCCAAGACCACATTTGCACAGAGACCGTGTGAAAAAGAAACAACATTGGAGACTTGTACAGTTGCTGTATTCTGGGGGAAAATAATCTAAAAAGCAAGTGAGCAGATTATCAGGGTGAAGTAATGCTTGACATGCAGGCAACACTTGCTATGAGTGGACTAAGGTTGGGATATTAGGGTAAATTTAGAACTCTCAGATAGACATGAGATTTTTTCCACAGTAGCAGCTTTGCTCTAGAGATTTATTTAGCATTTGCCTCGTGAACAGCTTGTGTCTATTTTTGAATGCAACCATCTGAGACTTTGTGTAGCCATAACCAAACTTCCTGAAGGTATGGAGCAGAGAATTTTTAATCCATGGTTTATAGCTCTTTTGTGAACTACTCACCTAAAACCAGGCTAACAGTTCTGACTTTTCATGGCATGTAATATTATTACAACTAGCTACATGTGTGCCTATCTGGTAGGAAGAAATCTGGGGTATCAGGGCAGTTGAATTCACTCTGCTGTAATAGATGGAGCTGTTATGTTTACAAGCAATGTGCCAAGTTCTGTAGAAAAATAAATGAAGCCCTTTGGATCTAATTCTGACTGGGTTTATATCTGTACAAATGGCAATTAAGTCCTCTGAAGTCAATGGAAACAAACCTGTTTATGCAATCTGTGTGAAATGGCAAACTTAAGAAAAGATGAGGTAAATGTCTGGATAATCTGGCAAAGTATAAAAACTTGTAGGCATTCAGTTCCTAGCAATACAACGGGGAACTGAAGTGGAATTCTATATGGAAAAAAAAAAGTCATTAAGTTATGTGGGTAATATTGTGATCACCTAGTGCTGTCCCTGCCTCCCTTCAAAGCAGGATCATCTGTGCCTGCTGCTGCTTTCACACTCTGTCAGACATCTTCACAATCTGTTCCCATGTTTCAGTTCAACCTGAGGTTTTATCAGTATAGATTAAATTTTGTCTGCTGTGGACATGGCAATCTCATTTGTATCACTTCTGTAATTGATAATGTAACCTGTTCTCTGCATAAATTGGCTCTTGCAGACCAGTCTTTCCTTTTGGATCATGTGGAGCATCTAGACACTGGAACACCAATCTTGTGTCCTTTTTTTTTTCTGTATTGCCTCTGTTCTACAGCCTGCTTCAAGTACAAGGACAACCTAGACAGAGTACTATATCTGAAACCTCAGAAAGGTGAGAAAAGGCTAGATAACATTATTTCAGCATGTTTCTGTTTATATATCCCAGTGCAACTGTCTGTGTTAAGTGCGATTCTCATTCCACTTTCTACAAGCCACGGCCCATTTTTTGTATTTGTCATACAGTTCTTCATCCTTCCCTTGTCCAGCTGACTATTCCTGCGTAAGCTCACAGCCTTACATCTGTTCTTATTATGGAAGTTCTTTAATTCCCTATGTACCTGCCCAGGATAAGGATATCATTTAGCCCTAATGACCACTTGTAAATATTTTCTTACATATTTCCCTTAATAGCAAAACAGTAAATCTTCAAAGTCCAATATGCTGGCACATCATGACCAGGAATTCCCTGGGAAATATTGCAACTTCTGTTGTGCCTGCTGTTCAGCCTTAGCAGTTTATGCGGGAAAAGAATGGCAGTAAAATGTGAAGGAGTACCTTCCTGCACATTTTCTTCGTAGTGGAAACAGTCAGAAGTCACACTGTAAAAAGTACGCCTTTTAGACCCAGTCATAGTCCTGTGCAAATTTCTCTATAATAACCTGATTCCTGTGAAGAATTAATTACTAAAATACGGAGGAGGAGTCCCAGTGTTTCAGAAGTAGGAGTTTTCTAAGACACATGTCCCCAGAAAAGATCTAGAGAGAATAACGTTTTATTAAATAATAAAAAGAACATTCTGTTGGTAGGCTGTCCTGTACTGGTGGTACTATTTTTACATAAAAGGTGCAAGATCAGAGAAGCAATAAAAACAAAGAATTTCCCTATGCTTCTATGTATCACAGTTTTAAAATAAAGGTATAGAAGTGAATATGTTCCACATGTGGTAACTGCACCTTTTAAATGCAGGCTCCCTCAATGTGTCCTCTCTACAGATCTATTCTTAGAAGATTATAAAATACTAGTTTAATACTATATTTCGTTTGGCTTTGTGTTACTTATTTTGTATTTTTTCATTCTATGTGGTTTGGATAGGGGCCTAATTGAAGAGTTACTTTTACTTTATCTAGATGGTAAGTACATTGGTAAGCAATGGATATGACATAGTAACTTACATTAACAGGACTACATAATTTCCTGATAACTCCAATTATCTTCTGTCATCCCTGTAATGTAATTAAAGTGTTTAATTGTTTTCTTTAGATAAGAAAAGGTTATAAAGGCTATAACAATTTGTGTGGACTTAATGATCAGCTGGCATTAATAGCCCAAAGCCTCTACTTATCAAACCTTTCAAGCAGTCATTGATTTCAAAGAAATGCCCTATGTCTGGAACATTCACATATTCTGTTGTACTTTAGCCATATTAGACCTCGCAGTCAATTGATCACACAAATAATACTGATACAATTTATTTAACCCTGACCGCAGTCTACCAGTGAAGATCTACAGTGTGAATCAGGTTATGTCATGTCATTGAGCACAATAATCTAATGTGACATGCTTCCATGGGATGAGTATAAGTGTACAGCCATGGTGTACAAATGTTGAATGTGTATTAATAAAATATAATGTGTAATAATATTAATGTTGAATGTGTATTAATGTGGAACAAACCACAAGAGAAAATGAGTACAGTACTACTCTTTAAGGAATTTCATCTCTCTTCTGATACATGTTTTTTTAGTGTCTTAAAACAGGTATTAGTATGGTGGGGGCAGCACTGCCAGTGAATGTGATTGCCCCTAGTTCCTGTCACAAGTGAGAAGCCAGTTACTTAAAACTTAGCTAAGTTTTATTTTTGTTAATTTAAACTTTTCATGCTTAATTCCATCCCCAGACTGAATTTTTATAATAAAGTCTTTGGAAAATAAATGTGAAATCTGGGCAAAGATCTGAACTGGACTAGCTATTGGAAAGTATTTATAGAGCTTTGCAAACTAAATCTGTGTTCTGTGTAGTATCATGTATGTCTTTTCAACACCCAGCTTATAATAATCAGCATAGTAGAGAAAGTTGACTAAATTAAAAATTATTGGGTCAAGAATAAACCTTTCAAATAAAGCAGTATTGGGGTATGGAATCTGCAATTATTTTGTCTTGCTATCTTCAGTCTTGTAGTTATTATATTCTTATTATATGCCAGTTTGGCCTTGATGTTTATTTGCTTACCTTTCACACTGATACTGTCTTCCACGTTTGCATGTCTTTTATGAGTTGTGGTTGCCTATAGATAAGAGTCCAAGGAATCGGTTGATTAAACTCTCCTGACAATAGTAGCAGGTCCAAGCTTATATGTATCTTCCATTTATGGTTATTTTACCAGTAAATTTACACCTGGTTAAAACGTCTTCAGTCATCTTCTAAGTACGTTGGAAAGTGATTGGTGTAGTAAAGATGACATGAATTGTTTTATGAATAGTATAAATCACCAGATGTTCTTTTTCTTTTTTGCAGTAACTTGCTTTGGAAAAAAAAAAAAAAAAAAGGTGTATAACACACTGATTTGCACTTTTAAAATCCTCAATCCTTCCTGCCACCTCTTAGATATTCTTAAAAAATATAACGTATTTCTGACATTCGTTAAAATAGATTACAAAATAGATTTAAAAAAAAAATAATTGCAAAATAGATTCAAAATTTCTTGTTTATCACCAGATGGAAAATGTAAAAAATATTAATTTTGCTAGCACTGCTAGCAATATCAATTTTTGACAACAGTTTCCTACAATGCACTGTAAAGAAAACACAAATCCTGCATTATGATGATGAAGCCTAAAAGCCGCAACTTGTTTAACAGCTTCATTGTTCAGAGAGTACTTCCAACACACTCTGAAAGACCCCATTCTAAAAGCATACAGTCCCAGTAGATCAGACAGATAAAGAGTCTGGCAAATGACAGGCTGCTTTATGGAGAAGAACAGCAGTGTTTTATGTCATTATTAAAAACTGAATGTGAGCAATCTAGTGACATTAAGTAGGAATCTCTTGGTTATATGTGTGAGCTGAAAGAATTTACTGGCAACTTTCATCCCTGCTCTGGAATTCTATAGTGGTGTTGGAAAATATGTGGGAAAAAATACAATTACCTCACAAATGTTGTGGGATTTTATTGTTTTTGTTTGTTTGGTTGGTTGGTTGATTGGTTGTTTTTATTTTTAGAAGCTATTGGTTCCATTCCTTTACAGTCCTACAAGATTCTTACAAAGAGAAAATTAGGTTCTCATGATTTACTGTGCTGTTCAAGCCTTTTGATGTAGCTATATTCTGCTAGTCAAATTGTCATTGTATAAATGTAGGGCTCTGTCCTATAATTAGATTCATGCTGGTGAACCCTTCTGCCCACTTGGAGCTGGGGTTAAGTCATGGAGCAGTTAGCAGTTCTGGCAGATCTCAGATTCCACTAGAGCTGTTGTATCAATAAGGTGCACAGTATAGATGCTGACTTCTGATGACAATGATTGAAGTAAGCCATGAAAAATAACATTTGTTCTGGGGCCTCATGCTGATGTTTCTCTACTAGCTTCTCATTACCTCAGTGTAAGTCATAATTTTATGGATGTCACCTACAATATTAAGTTCTATTTGTATGTGTCATGCTTACAGAAGGGGCCTACAGATGGAGAATCTGTGAAATCTTCTCTCTTATTTTTGAGTTCTCTGCAATTGCACCAGCTTGTCTGGTTAATTGAGATCCAGAGAGCAGCAGCTTATTTAAGTGGATGAAATTCCCAAACAGACAGGTGCTGGCAGAGGTCCAGGTCTATGCACTCTATTGTATTAAGCTGTCCCTGCAGAGAAATAACTCACTTTTCAAAATTGGGAAGTGTTGTTACACACATGCCTGTTCCTCTAACCTGGGTATTTGGTTTGCTTTGTGTATTAATATATACAGATTTTCCTTTGAACATTGCCAATTTGTTAGCTCAGCATCTACACGACATTCAAGAAGTCTAGGTGCCAGCTGATTTGCTCTGATGATTAATTAGTGATAGAAGGAAACATAGTCAATTTGAACTACATCATTTAAACAAACAAACCCCAACATTCTATCTGGAAGCACCAAACTAGAGAGCTACAAGAAGTGTTGTATTTTAAGGTAAACATGTATATTCCTCTCAACATGTCTAGTTGATGGCCTAGAGCTACAGACGGTAAGAAAGGAGAACCATTTCTTCCTCCGAGGCTGCCTTTCTGCCTGTGGCATCCCCAGCAGCCTCTGTCAGAGAGAGCAACTTGCAGATTTTCAGCTTCAAGGGGCTCTTGCTAGTGTCTCTGTTGGCTTTTAATGACTGATGGCCCAAGCCAGAAAGGGGAGATTTATTCTCTCCCACCATTGCCTGCCAGACATAAGGGTGGCTGATAGCTGAAATATGAACTCTCATGGAGTTGGAGCTCCAAAACTGTCACCTACAGTCTTGAAAAGATTGAATGGTTTTTCTGTAATGAAGGATAGAGTTCCTTTTTTTCTGTCTTAACCACCAAGTGATGAATCTAACTGAGAATCAGAAGTAGCTTCCAGAGAACATCTTGGCCCTACTGCTATCGTATAGTCTCACGAAAGAAAGCAGGACCCAGTGGATATTCAGCCTTACCTGTGTACTCAGATGTTGTCTTGGACATTTACTGTCCAGTCTGATGGGCCACTGGCAGTGGCTTTCCCTGAATCCTCTGTGATGATGTTTCCAGATAGCTGAGTTAGCTCCAGTGGTTGTGGTGCATGAGAGATTAACTTTGCAGTGACAACAGCAAAATCTGTCTGAACTCCACTTTGCAGAGAAATCCCTCCAGGAAGATGCAGTAATAGGATGCAGAACAACTCTGGGAAGCGGAAGAGTATAAATTACTTTTCAAACAGACATTGGAAATTATACAGGGCACAGCCAGCACGTTGCAGTGATCTAATAGACATTAAATGGTTTGGATAAGAGAGCTTAAAATGAAATAGACAGTGGTTTTGGAACTTGTGATTCACAGACTACCAATGAAGTTGAATCCTTGGATATCAAAAGTGGGAAATGTACTCTGTGTCGATAATATATTTACAAATACATACAGTAGTACTATCCCCACCCTACCCCTCCAGCAAAACCACATACATAGGCTTAATTTAATGTTAGGCTTTCAAAGATCAGGAATGAAGACTTTAGTGACTTTTAAATAAAATCAAAACCATCCAGAGCTCTCTGGATATCTACTGAATGCTGTGTATGTACCAGACTGAAATCCTGAATATGAACTTTACCTAGCTGAGTTCACTTTTTATCTTACTAGCTAATGGAATTCCTGTCTCTTCTTGCCATCTCTTCGTATTTCAAAGGCTGTGATTCCTTAATTTGCTTACAACACAAAATAATCCCTTTCATAGAACAGCTAAGCAAATATATTTCCAATACACATTTGCCTTGCTTATGTAACGAAAGAAAATTAGCCTGTGAAATTATCACATGTAAAGTATGCATGTATCTGCTGCTACCATGTGCCTCTTTGCTACGTGCAAATGATATGCATGATCATTAACAGCAGCAGTAACAGCAGTGTAGTTCGCAAAGACCTCATTAAGGAGTGAGCCCCGTTGTGCTATTGAGAGATACTATATAAACATATAGAAGCAGTCAGTCTGTACTGCGAAGCTCCTGAAGCTGAACAGCTAATTGTGCAGAAATGATAGTAAGGCATGCAAAAAGCAAGCAAAATGCAGTGTATGTACATGGTTTGAGATTAGAAACTTAAAATGCTACATGTTTTATCCATTTGCTAAACTAAGCTCTTGACATTACAGTCACTCAAAGCATTGCTTATGTTTTGTTGTTATGTTTTAGGAGTACAAAAATCTATAATTGTATATCATATTATAATTAAGGTTATATTTTCATTACTTTCGTGAGTGTATTTAGGTAATTGCATTATATTGTTCTATCACAGCATAGTATCAGATAAATATTGCTTCTTGAATTATAGGATACCTATAAATATTGTCTTATCTTTTTTGGGGGGGGGGGGGTAAGGAGAGGGAGGGGAGCATAAACTAGATTCCTGTATTTTTGTGTGGTATTTTAAAATATCTTAAGGGAGTCATGAATGATGGACGTTATAATATCCATGTGCCAGTTTATCTGCCTAATTTGTTTAGAAAAGCATCTATAGCAGACTGGGGCTGGCAAATCTCAAATTACTCTGCTTTAGGATTATACCCTATTATTTAGTTTAACCTAGTGAGACCCAAAATCTAAAACAGCATTGAAATATTCAAGAGAGTCCATTCAGAGTTAGATCTGTCAAGTTCCTTGTGATGATATGATGCTCACAATACAAGCAATGGAACTGAGATAGCAAAGGTAGGATTTAAAGGAAAAATCTCAAAAATGGAAAACTGAAACATTCTAGCTTTCAGTAGGGAGGGAAGTTATTATGAGAACATGAGCATTATTTCTGAGTGATATATTGTCCAAAAAATTCAGTTGGGAAGAAAAAAGTTGAAACTGGAAAATAAGATAAGGAAGACATGTTTGTGGATCTTTAAAAGCCAATTAAAGATTGGAGTACAGAATAGTTTCTTTTAGGGTGGGGAAGATAGGGATAAGCCATCCTGCAGCAAAGTGTCTTCTTTTCTTCAGCACTGTAATAAGTTGGTACAGAGCTTTTCCTTTTTGGTACATCATTATTTTGAAGGTCCCCTCCATCTCAAGTCATTCTTTGCTCTTAAGATGGAGGAAAATGTTGCAGACTTTTTGTAGTTCTACTCTTTTCTTGGCAGGTTAGGGCTTGTGAAGACTTACTTGGAAGGTCGTGTTATTGGCTTTTTATCAACCTTTTGCACATACGTCATATGCAAGGTTTACTGTGGCCATTACAGCAATAACATGCAAATGTCTCGTCATTTGAAAAAGGTATCTTGTTGAAATGTTCTTGGGTTTCAGCTGAGACTGTGGTTAAACACTTCATATCTGTGTGGAAAAGTTGTTCTTTACTGGTTCCAGGTGAATTCTTGCTCTTGTAAATGCTGCATTTCTCTTATCTAATCCCTTTGGAACAAAGAGGTGGGGAGGGAGAGAGTGCTTGAAAGTGATGTCCTGAAGACATGAAATATTGCTGTCAAGCATTGTTTGGGCCTGGGGAGTAGGTGTCTGGGGAGGAGAGTAGGAGAGAAGCAGGAGGGAGATAGGGAAGTGGATTGTTGATATTACAGAATAGGGTGATGGAAGAGAGTGCATGGCTTGAATCATAAAATAAAACATTTCCTGGGATGCCAGATTTCCAAAGTGCACATAATATTCACCTATAAATCATTTTAAAATATGTCTAACTGTCTAAACAAAGCTATGATAGATCTGATAAAAAAAAAGTCATGACTTTGCTTCAATAACAATGCCAGCATCATCCTCATTTTCCATAGAGCATTTTCCTTTATGTAGTTTTCTTATAGAAGTGGGAAAAGCTCTCAGTTCTTGCCAATAATGCCACTGCTCTGCCCTTAAACTGCCTCTTCAGGATGCACATTTTCTATAACGTGAAAAAAAGCAACATGACTGTGTCAGGGCAGGTGAACTGCTGTGATTATTGCTCCTGCTATTTCTTCAGCCTAACCTGTGTGCCTGTATCATCCACCTTCATCTGTGGTGGCTTCCAGGTGGTTTATCTTTTGGGAAAAGTGTATCTGTATTCAGCTGTCAGCCCAAGATCGCTCTAAATGTCACTTGTTTGCTTTTATTCCTTTGGTCTTGATGGATGTGTTTGAATTATTCTGAAGGCATGCTATTAGGTACTGTTCTTTATCTCATTTCCTAGTAGCATTATCTTCTCTGGGTGCATCACAAGTGGTGTGTCCTGAGACAAGAGGAGGGGATGGAGCAGGAGGAGGAGAGAATAAGGCAAGGACTCCTCTATTTATATGGCTGAGGACCGAGAGTGTGCGTTGTACGGCACAGATATTTTGGAGACGTTGCAGTCTGTCACAGAGACCCCTTTTACAACTGCAGCTGCTGCACTTTTCTGCTCTGTTGTTTTATTCAGCCCTAATTGCAGACAACAGAACCAAGCCTCACCACTGAACTTGCAAAACCTTTGTGAAGTTTAACCATCTCTAGCTTTTCTGACATTCAAAATAATGTCCTTATTTTTTTTTTCCCCCTTTTTACCTGACTATTGCTTCAAAAACAATTCTGCAGCTAGTGCCTTCATTAATATGCATACAGTGCAATGTAAATGGCTCTTGAGGCCTCCCCTTGGTGGATGATTTAATGTGGCAGTTATGAAAGCTGCTCAGACTGTGCTCGATTAGCATAATAATGAAGCTTCTGCAGCAGTGTTATCATCCTCAAAGGAAATAGCCTGAGTGGTCACAGCTCCTTTAACAAGTGCCACTTTAGGATAAAAAGCAAAGGGCTCTGTTTGAAATGGTAGATTGGAATATGCGAAGTGGGAGGGAGTTTGTTGTCTTTGCTGTGCAGGGAGAAGGGGGAAGAAGCAGCTCCATCCCCAGGCCGCCATGCCAGGCACCGCGTGCTCTGGTGCTGGGTATCCTGCCAGGACCGGAGACCTTCTCTGTGTTGTAGAAGTCAGGCTAATAAAGGAACTCGGCTCTTTTTTAATCCTTTGGTCTCCCATACTTGGCCTCTGACATGATAGTAATGAGGACTGGCTTATTTCCCGGTCTACGGGAACTTGGAAAACAAAAAATGTTGTGGTTCAAGGCTGTATGTTTAGGTTTTGAATTTTGCAGCTTGCTCACAGATTAGGGATGTATGACAAAAGTGAATAAAAAGCTTTTGGGTGGCTGAGAGAAGTCTTTCTCTATGACTGAAGTGGAAAGGTGACTTTACAGGTGAAATCATTAGCAGTACTGTCCGCAATAATACTATTCTTTAGTGTATTCTTGAATAAGAAAAATATGAAAATGCAGAGGTGAAATTTTAGATTTTTGTCAGATTGGAAAGAATGGGGACAGCTATCCATCGTATGGAGTAAAGCGGGCAAAGGGAAATGGTGTCTTACTGCTGGCAGAGGGAGTACCTCCCATGTTTGATGGGTGCAGAGCGGTCAGCGAGGAGGGCTGAAGCATTACTCAGCTGGCTCTCCCTGAGGCCTCTGCCACTGTGACAAGAATGTTTCAGCAAGTACAGTTTATAACTGAGCTTATTGAGCTACTAATTTAATTTGTTTCTGATGTGGTAAACCAAGCATACAGAGGTTGTTTTAAATCCTACCTAGCCATCCTTTGGGGGAGATCACAACTTCAAGGGAAAAGTCATCTTTGCTCTGCCATAACCTCATACTTGATGGGCCCAAACATGGTGGGTATGTGCACATTTACAACTGTGGTGTAGTCCAGGCAAGAAGTGGGGCCTGGCCTTGAGCTTAGTGGGGCCCCCAGAGCAATGGGCAGAGCGTGTGCAGGTGGAGACAGCACCACAGCTGAAGTTAAGCTCAAGGAAGTCAAAGCTAACTGCTCAAGTGATTCTCTCTTATTTGGATGCATTTTTTTCCCCTTGCTAGCTCCTGGAAAACGTGAAGTTTCTTGAAACTTACCTTTCTCAGTGAGCCTTGATTTTCATGAGTCCTGTGAAGGCATCTGGTCACTTTTTAACCATATACATTAGTTCTGTTTTCCTCTTTGACAAAGGTTTTTGATTTACTACAGAGAATAGTGCAGGAGAGAAGGGTTTTTCAGATATTATTCTTAGAATTTTTCTTTGCACTAGATTTCTGCAGAGGCTAAGATTTTCTAAAGAATTCCTTTTGATAGTTTTCAAGGACTCATTTCAAACAAAGGAAACATGCTTTGCAATATATTGTAATGAGTGGATATAGGGTAAACAAAACTTCATAATTCCAATAACTCTAGTTCACAAAGTAAATGCTATTAAATCTTTGTACAACAACAACAAAAAATACATAATAGTGTTCTTCAGATAGCTCATTGATGGCTAGGCAGAAATAAATAAGAAAGGAAAATAAATCAGTAAACATCCTGCTTGATTCTAATGTTGTTAGTATTATAAATGACTCCACATGATAAGTCCATGGTGCTCACATATATTGATAAATCATTTGCCTTGTTTCCAAGTCTGGGATTACTCTTCGTCCCAAAACTTGGTTTTACCAAATGCCTGTGAGGGACAGAAGTAATGCAGCCTTGGAAGAAGTAGGAATTTAGTCCCTGTCTTTCAAGAGATCTCTGAGTTATCCCCACGCAATGTTGCCTCTGGAAAGGGCAGTGTGCGAGTAAGATGATGGGAGGGGGGGGGAGCTTTGAATGTCCTTAGAATTTATCTTTGCATACCATATATACAAAATGTTGACATCAACTATTAATGATTGAAATCTAGTTGAAGGATTTTTGGATAAACTGTATGTATAAATTCTTCGTTGGCTGGAAATCCTATCACGTCACCTTCTTTATTCCAAAGGGCACATCTCATATCTTGTTGTTCTTCATAGTACTGCCCTGGGCATGCATTCTGGGTGATACAGACTCTCTATTTTTAATTTGCTGATACCACTCCTACACTGATTATGTTAATTACATGCACTTTTGTGACCTCTTGCTCTTTTTGCCTTCCTTCTTTTGCTTGCAAAGGTCCATTGGGAAGGCTTAGTCACAGTACTTTTTTCTTTTTGTTTGTTGTTTTGGCTGTTAAAAGAGCAATAAAGTACATTTTGACAGCTTAGGGAAATGACCTGTCCTATTCTTGGTTTCCAGGGAAATGTGTTTCATAGTGTGGTGGTATTGGCTGGCAACTATGACCTTGGGGCTCTGCTGGTTTAATCCTAGTGCAATTCCACTGTGCACAACAGTGTTAGTTTTAGTATGCGTAAGTACTCCTGGGTTGTGAATCAGATATTCTGTTTTCCTGGGCTTTAAGGTTGACTGCCTTCAGTTATTACACACCTTTATGGGAAGGGAGAAGGGAAAGATGTTGAGCCTGACCTAATCCATTCTTCCACAGGAGAGAAGGGACAGAGAAAAAAAAATGTTTTTCTTAAATTCTTTTTCTCTGCTCACCAAGGAGTCAGGTAACTGTCAGCTGTGACCTTTTGCCACTTGTGTTGTCCATTCACTCTATTGACTACAACACACTCAAAAACAATTTGGCAAATTAGTGGAATAAAAAAGCCATCAAGGTTATCAAAGACAGGTGGCAGTTTTGTCAGGTGCTCATAGAGAATCATGAGGAAGTACTGCCTGGTTTGCCTGCAGTTCTGCTCTGTGCCTAGAGACTGGCCCAGATGGACAGCTGCTGGGACTGCTCCTCTGCCTGCTACTGCAGGAGGGAGGTAAGCTGGAGGGAAGAATGGGGTGAGAAAGGGCATGGGAGGAAATCACTTTTTTCACTGTGTTTTCTGCTTTATTGGCAACTAAATTTGAAAATACACAGGTAATCTGGAGTACTGTAACCACTGCCTATCATGCTTCTTGAAGTAGTTTTGAACTTTATGAAGGGCTCAGTCTGTACTGCAGAAAGTTTTCTGGAGTCACTGTACTGTCAGACCCTTCTAGCAGAGGCACAGCATACACCAGTATATGGTGTTCAATGGAATGGCTCACGCCAGTTCTTTGACAGAGTAAGGATAAAGAACCAAAACCCACATAAGCAGGCATCAGTATGATTATAGTAAAAAAGCTTCAAGACTAGGCTTTCCCTCTGCTCTCATTATCTGCTTGGTGTTTTTATAATTTGTGCAATATTTAATTTGAAGTTACTTCTATTTTTTCTTAGGATTTGTAAAGCACTCATGTAAGATGGCTGGCTGTCTGCAAATACTAGGATAGGAGAGCTCTAGTAATGATGGGTGCCTGTGTTTTATTGCACAGATTAACGTGCGATGAAACATGTTTTTGTTAATTGTCTGACCGAGCCCTGCTCTGTGGAATGTGTTTGACATTAGTGCTGTGGGCTGGTGCCTCTACCTTCTGGGGGCTTTATAAAGTTGGGAAATGCTTTCTTATCCTCTGACTCCTCTACTCATCTGTACTCAGTCTAGGCGTTCATGTTGTATTGTATTATTGGCAATATTAGGGAAGAAGAGTTTTGCAACTTGTCTGAAATGAATTCTTCCACGTTAGGTGTAATGGGTGTGTTGTGCTCACTGAAAAGTCAACTCCTCTCAAGTGATAAGACCTGTCGTTTCAGCTGGAAGAGAAAATAGCTAAAATCATGAATGATATCTGATGGTTCTTGTCCCCACTCTTGCAAATAGAGATTAGGAGGGCTTCGTGCTAAACAAATGAAGTTATCATTGTCTTAGGGCTGAAGAAATTGGAGTAGATAATCCTGATGCAGGGACTCTTGTTGCTGCCATTGGTGGTGGACAGGTTCTCCTGAGAGTCTGCTCAACATCACTGCATTAAACTTAACAACGAGCATGTTCAAGAAGGTCTTTTGTAAGCTTTTTCATGTGATCAATGCATTGGACAAACAACAGAGTGTTGTGTATTGCTATGCACATAAACCTGTGTTGTTGCTTTATTTTATTGCCTTCTAATCTGTAAGATGATAGTATGACTTGCAGTGAGGTCACCTGCAGAGAAGAATCCCATGATCTGAAGTGTGTATTACCAAGAAAAAATAGTAGCACTAGTGTCTATATCTGTGATAGTTGCTCGTGTGAGAGAGACTATATATACACACACATAGGCTCAGCTGTGTAAAATCACTTACTGCTGGTCTTTAACTTAATAGGTTCAAGGCCGGGGGGGGGGGGGGTAAGAAGGGCTTTCTGTACTCGGGTTTGCAATGTTAGGGACTGCCTGGGTTATGATGGGCTTTTGTTTATGTTCCAGCTTCTAGTAAATAATTGGGATTTTTGTTTTTCTTCTGGCCCATTTAGGAAGAATGAGTAGAAGAAGATGTATTTTATGATACTCTTTTTTCTTTTTAATAGTAGACTTCAGCTGAAAAATATGTAGTCCTACTTAGCTTTGGTAATGCTTCATTTTTATTGAAAAGAAATATTACTGTGTGGACAGATCAGTGTTTGTTTATGCTGTTTAAAAGTGCTATGCAACTGTTTTATGTGTTTACAGGATATCAAACAGATGACTTTTCATGTTATGTGCAATAAAAAAAAGTGGGTTTGGACACTCCAGAAATGAAGTGCTACCAAGTATTCTTCTGTGCTTTTTGGGAGGGAGTACCTTGCCTCTAATGTGAAGCTAAAGAGGACTGCGAATATTAGAAAAGCAGCATGGCCAGCTAGAGTTAAACATTCAGGATGAGACATTAACTTAAACCACATGTGAAATGCAGCTGTTTCTGCTGAGGCTTTCATCAGTCTGTACTGGGAAGATTGGTGGGTTTTAATATGCGGTCTCAAGCAGAGCCAATAGAAATGTGTGGAAAATGTGTGTGAAATCAGTATGTATCCATGGGGGGTCCATGGGCTTTCGTGTAGCATTTTCTTTGTATTGGTGATAATACCTATTTCATCACAAAATGTTTATTTCCCAGGCATACATAAATAGAAGGAATTAATTAGTCATCAGATAAATAGATCAGGCCAATGACAGTAACCTGTGCCTGCATGGTAAATCATGTTCTGTTTTTGTGTTAGTTGATCGGAACAAGCAGAAAGATGAAACCCTGAACCAGAAGTTCTCCAAAGAAAAATATGAGACATATGAGACCTGCTGGTCACAAAGCCACTGAAGACTGATGTTTCTGACTGAGATTCTTAATGCTACTTAACATTTGGGTGCTGAGGATAACTTCGGTCAAAATGTTGCTGAATTGCAGATACTGGAAGAGATATAGCTGTGCCTATGTGCAGAGATGAGCAGATACTTGAAAGCTACTCCTTCACTTATGTTGTATAAATTCATCCAGAGGAAAGGTTAGGGGATGAGGAAAGTCTGCTTACTAAGCCATGATGAGATCGAAATGTTTCTCGGTACGGGAGCTGAGGGCACTGCTGAAAGTTAGTATGTTGTGCTTAAATCTCTTTCTGCCAGAATGGTGGCTGGACACTGCACAGATGTTGCATTGCCCTAATTAACTACATGTGCAGCCATTGCAAACACGAAGCTGGGGTCCTTGGGGCCTTGCAGGCAAAGCCTTCATAAAGGTGTGCTAAAGAAAAGCCTTCCATTGACTTTGCCAGGAGATGTGATAAGTCCTTCCCAGCAGGAAATCACTCCTATATATGCGTGTACAATGATAACATAGCAAATTCAGTAACAACAGTAGAGCAGACCTTGAACAGGAAGGGAAGAGATCCAGGTTCACTAAAGTTCTGCCTTTGTGCGTAGACATAATAGGATCTGGTAGACATAAAGGACAGCTTTAGAATAGCTTTTCACCTAATACAAAGACAGCTTGAGTAAAGGGAGAGAAATAGGGAACCAAAAGGAGGTGATAGTCTTATTAACTGTGAAACTTTTTTTAACCCCTGATAAGCAATAAAAGTAACTCAGACTTTATCAGCTCTCCGTAATTTTCAGAAGTGTGAAAGGAAGTAAAAGTAGCAAAGAGGCAAAGGTTCATTTGGTAATGACAGTCTTCAAGAGACTTATTTTTTTTGAACAGACTTATAACCAGAGACCAAGTGGAGAAGGGGTCAGGGAACAAACTCAGTTGACTCCATACAGGAAAAGTTGGAGGGAAGAACTGAAAGGTAAACACAGTTACAGCTTGAGCAGGAGGAAGTGTGGCTTACTGAAACAGGCAGGGGAATGGCAGCTTGGATTCCTGGCTCCTGCTTATGCCTCAGCAGATTGCAGGGGGCAAAACGCTGACATGCTATTATACAGCATAGGAAAGAATGGCATGCAAAGGTTCGTGTTAATGCTTAGTGAAGCACTGCATTATAGCGTCAAATTATTAATTTGTACATCGGGCGTACCCACACCCCTATTCATTGTAGACACTGGGGAAAACAAAAAGGGGGGGGAGGGAATGTCCTATTCTGCCTGTATTGCAGGGCAGGATTTGGGAGCAGATCTTGTCACACTTGTCATAACAGTACTTTCAAAAGGGGAAAAGATTTCATTTATGATTTTCAAATACAATCTAGAAATGCAGTTAAATCAATGTTAGCACAAGCATACACAATCACTTGTAGAAAGAGCAATTTCACCTACTAAAGATCCTCAAATGAGCATTTGATGTGTGAAACTTGTTCAGCCTTGACACGCACGCTTGCCTAAGGGGGTGTGCTGTAACACAGCAGCTAGAAACTTGGAACCCATATGAGATCTTCACTTTGGCAGCCTTTGAAAGTGGTGCACACAGACTGATGTTTCTTAACCTGAGAAAAGCAGCAGCTAGAGTGATGAACAGCATCAAACACAAGCCTTTCTTTCCACCAAACATGCTGTGAAAAGACTTAACAAGAACTAAAGAGCTTCCTGCGGGGGGCTGTCTAATTCCCATCAAAGTAACCTACTGAAGAGTAAAGGAAAATGAGGGAAGGCTTATTGCTAACTCTTTTTTTTTTCCTAATTTTTATTTGTTTTATTTGTGCTCAAATATAACACTTCTGGCAGAAAAGCAAGATTGATTCCAGTTCTCTCTGAACCTTACTACTAGCCTTCTTACCTGATACCTATAGTGCTAGACCATACAGGTTCTCATTTTGGCCTCGGTATGTAGCTCTTGCTTTTTTGCTCTCTGTGGACTAGTGCCATTTGCTTACGTGGGCCACAGGAGGAAAAAAAAATCTACATGCAAACTTCTTTTTGGATAAACTTTCTCCCCTTACTTCAAAACTTGCTACAGATGTATTTAAACTCAACTAGAATCATAAATGGGACTGGATAAATAACCTGACAAAATTAATCTATTGTGTGTTTTGTTTTTTTTAAATTCTCTTACAAATTGTTCTGGGAGTAGACTGATTGTACCTCAAATGTTTAAATGTGTCTGTTTGGAATCTTCAAGGAAACAATTTAATGCATTTGTCATAAATTCAGTACACAAATTTTCAAGTTTTCATTGTATGACTGAAATGTAGTGTATTTATGTTTTTCAGTTGAATGAACTTGTTTGTTTCAAATCATGTTTCCACTGCAAATACTAGCAATTGGCTTTTCAAATCTGTTCTGCAATAGTCACTTAAAGATGCTTGTTTCAGAAAGAATTTGTGCCAGATAAACTGCTTGCGAGAATATTTGTGGAAAACAAATATGGGGTGGAGAATGGGATTGGGCAGAAACAATCAAAGTTAGTTTAGTCAGAAACTCAGGAAAATGTTTACAGACTGTTATTCACTGTTCTGTGTGCAGAAAGTGTTTTTTTTTATTGTAAGTCATTAATGGCAGACATCAACTATTTTGTTCATTGGTAGAAATACCGTATAGAACCCCTTTGTGATTTGGGACACTTCAGAAATAGCAAGAAATATTGCAGAATAACACAAGTTTTCAGAGGGCTAGCATCACATATTGTGTGGTGATAACAGGATATTTGTTTGCTTACTTGCTTATTTGTATTCACAACTTTTTTCCAAAGTTATGGTAGAAATGTTCTTTTCTGATGAAAAGAATAGAGATGGTGGCAATCTCTATTCTAAGCTGGATATCACAAAACCAGGTAAATAACTTGCATTTCCTAAGACTGATGACAATAATGAGTTTCTACCGCAAACTATTGAAAGCTGTTTATACCTTCTGCATCCTTCTGACCCTGAGTCTGGTGGTATGCATGAAAAAAAAATAAATTACAACTCTAATTACAAACACAGGGAAGGAATGCATCTCAGACAACAGTAGTGTAGGGCATAGAATAATTCATGGGAATTCAAGGAGCAGTTCTAGGGTCATTTTAGAGACGCTTCTTACTAAAGCTCCCTAATCTTCCATCTTCTGTGAGTTAATGTAATGATGGTCTGATAGGATATTTTTATATATGTAAATGTTTTGCCTGTTCAAAACCTAAACATGTTCTTTGATTTCATATCTCAGTGCCAGCAGCAGACCTGCTGGGGTGCTCCCAAAAGGATAAATTGATAAAAGACCTAATAAGGGGGAACTGAACAGGAATGGGGGAAAAAAAAAAAAAAGAATTAGCTTGCTGAGACATGGCTAACATAATTGAGTTTATATATGTTTCATTAAACTGAGACTTGACAGCTTTATGAGGAAACAGTGGGGTTTGCAGTGTATGAAGAACCTGTAATACTGCCAAGGCTGATCAGGTCTTGTGCCATACAGCCTATTTAATAGACAAATATTTGCACAGTGAAAATGTCATTTTAAAATGACTGGTTTGATAATCCCTTAAACTTTTAAATGATCTGCAAAGTCTCGAAATTCTATCCTGGTTTAAAATATACCAGCACATTAGATAATCAAAGCAAACAAACAAAAAAGGGTTAAGATTTGCTCCTAAATTAGGGATTGTTGTTGTTGTTGTTGTTGACTCCTGCTTCTTTAATGCATCAGTTTTCTGCTCTGTTTGTTGAGGAACTTATCTGGAATTGGACTGAAGTTTGTTCTCCCTATTGCAGGTGCAATTTGTGGCCTACAACCGCATTCAGCTAATAGGACGTTTACTTGGATCTACATTTGTGCTTACACTGTAGGTCTACATTTTTTCATGTTCAAACTTGCCTGCCTGAGAAATGAATAATAACAATGAATAAAATCAAAGCTATTTTCATGGTTTTTATTTATTTATTATTATTATTTACTGCCACCTGCAATATGACAAACACTATTAGCTCATATTTATGCAGCAACAAGTTAGTCAATCCATCAGAATTGGTCAGTAAGTTATTTGGTTATTTGTGACCAGCAGAATGATGCACCAGGTTCTTGCAGTGTGCTTATGTTACTGCAACCCCACCATCTTGGTGGTTCAGTACAGAGAAACAAGGCTACATAAGATGCATCTGACTTTAACCAACATAGCAGTTAAAGGAGGTTAATGAAAGACCAAGTGTTATTGGACTGCATTTTAGAAGATGTAATCAGTTATAGATCGATCTCCCTTTATTTCACCTGCTGTATAGAACAAAACTTGAATTTTTCTTAACAAAATTGGGACTGAAGCCTTTGTTTCATCCTTGCCCTTTCAATCTTTACTTATTTGATCTGTGATTTTTATCTTGCTTTCTGCCACTCTTCTCCCCAGAAATCACTGGTTGCTTTGATCTTGTAAAAAAATAATAAAATAAAAATTACAACACAAGCGATCTATATCATATTGCTTAGCTGAGAATGCAGATTGGAAAAATCCAATAGCCAAATAGAGAAATAGGTGAGCAAAGGAAAAATATTCCAAGAAAGAAAAGGTTAAACACCTGACAAGACAGCAATAACACACACAAAAACAGTATCTATTTTGCTCTCCTATGTCTATATTTTATATAGCAGGTGATTTAGTAAATATAATAAAGATAAGCAGAATCTGTTGGTTACAAGGAGATTTAAATAACAGCAAAACTACATAGATTCTTATTAAAAAGTACCATGTGTCATTAAGTACCTGTTTTCCTTAAATAGTGTATGTATTAAAAACCACTAAATTTCAAAAATTCTCAAAACTAAATTTGCATAGGAAGAGCAATATATGACAATGTGAATGATCAGATTCATGGAAAGATGTCCTCAATGCCATTTTAACACTAATGGCAATGTAAAAAGACTGGGCAAAGAATTTACTATGGTGAGAAACAGGAAGGAAGGAAAAAATAATACAATGAAAATTGCATTAATGGGAACAGTAAGCAGGTGGCAATAACCAAATAGCTTTAATTGTCCTAGTAGCTCAGGGGAATCAATTTGCTGTGATTATTACCCACATGTTGTAAGGGAAGAAAATAGCAAATTAAATAGAATGACACAAATGGTAGTAATCTATACCATAGATTCCCATAGAGAGCTCTCAGCAGTTCTGTCCTCAAGGCCAGATTGATTTAGATAATTTTGTCCTGGAGAAAGATGAGTGGAGATGCCAGTCAGGAAATGAAATACAGTTATTAGTGCATGCATGTGGCCTGAAAGCCAGATATTTTGGTTTTGGGTGCACTAGAAAACTTCCAAATCCGCAGCACAGAGGATTGATTGCTCCTTTAGAACTTCCCTCAACATTATTTAATAGCTTACCCTGTAACAGAGCATTGCTATTAAATCTCCTTGTCTATACAAAGCCATACTAGAAGACCAATATAGACCACTTATCTGCAGATCTACTTGACCCAACAGATTGTTAGTCTCATGATTGTTTTCAGCATTTCAAAAAAATGTATTTTTTTAACTGATATTTAGCTGAGACTACAAGAATTTGAGAGAAGGCTCGCTCAGAACAGCTAGTATTCAACTTACTAACTCTAGTCATAGAGGACACAAGCAGTGCACCTTCAAGCTTCTGGCTTGCCTGATTCAGAGTTGCATGAGGAACAGGGTGGGATTTAGCTGACTAAATGCAGGCAGCTAGTGCTGTTGGAGATGCCTTAAACTCCCACATCTGACTTCCATTGCCATTCCCGATGGGCACAGGTCATCTTCTAGGTCTGCAAGTCTGTGTTGTATCTGCAGAAAACATGTCTTGGATACCAAAGTATTTGAAAAGGCACTATAGTCCCATATGTAGGCAACTGAATCCTGTGTCAAATTTATACATACCGTATGGATGCCCTGATAAAATATATCGTAGACTTTTCAATAGGCTACAGTTGCCTACAAAAGGCTAGGGATGAATCTATCCAAATGGTTACTATTGGCATAGTTCTACTTTGTACAAAAAATACCCTTTGATACAGGAAGGGTTGGCTTCCTGTACCAAAAGGTGAAGTATTTGCTGGGGTTCTGAAAGACAGGGATTTAAATTCCTAGTCTGAATCAGGCAGACCAGGTTTGAACCTGGATCTTCCACATCCTCAGGAAGTGCCGTAATCATTAGGCCCTCAGCTAATCAAAGACTCTGAGTTAATTCATGCCAGACCTTAATTATTTGAAAGTAATGCACTTCTGCAGAGAAGCTTTGATTTTTAAAGAAACGGCATTTCCAAAATGAAAAACTATTTTCAATGAAAGAACCCTAACTAATTAGAACATTGGTTACTATCGGTCTTAGGTGGGATATTCCCTCTTCTTTCAAAGTAGAATGTACAGAAATAAAGTACAGAGTTTCTCTGAAATAAAATAACATTAGTGATTGGATCTCTGTTTCTTGAGAGAAACTTCTTAAATGCTGTAGAATGGTCGGGGTGCCCAACACGAAAATCCCGTATTGCATAACCAGACTAATTCACAATTAAGCTTTGAGTAGTTAGCTATCTCACAGACCAGGCTTGCTGACCCTACATTGTTTATTTTTTAGTATTTCCCTCTGTACTTATCCACGCTTTCCATGAGGCAATAGCTAAATGTGTTCCAGTGAAGCATCTATACAATAACCTTCAGTGAGAGGACTCAAATGGTGATGGAAAATCTTCACAGCTGCTTTAAAACTAATCCTAGTTTATAACCATGAGGTTATTAATTGAAATCTGTACAATATGCATGTTATTTACCTTTTCTGCCATGCTGCCTGGTCTGGTAGACAAACTAAACACGTTAACACAAAACTCTAATTTTCAGAGAATGGAATCAAGCTACAGATTTGGCTCAGCATCTAGATTTTGGAAAACGTTTCAAATTATGCACTGGGAGAATATTTAGACAATATTATACAGTTTTGATTTAACAATTTTTAATTATAGCTATCACTTCTGGCAACTATCCATTGTTCCTTAGTAAGCTATAGCATATCATTTACACAGAATATACAGTAAAGAATTTAGAGAAGAACTTGAATCATATGCAGAATGCCTCGTTTTGTACACCTGTGCATTGTACACAGCATGACAGGTTACTCGGCACTTCCAAGCAGTAGGTAATATGCTAGCATATGCTAATAACAGCAGTAGGCACGAACAGCCTTGCCTTGTGTTTATGTCTAGAAATGCCTCTTGTGATAGCAATTTGGAATTGAATTAACTTTGTGTTTTTACAGTTGCCTATTCCGAAAATAGAACAGAATTTAGGGGTTAAAAATAAAAGATTGTCAGAACCTGCTGTTGAACTAGAACTTTTTAGACCCAAAGAACAGTGCATTTGGACATCAGTGGTTGGACTAGATGATCTTGGAGGTCTTTTCTAACCTTAATGATTCTATGATTTCCACATGTAGGAATTGCCTAGTAAAACAATGCCTAGTCCAGGGTAACACAACTTCTGAGGTACCAGCTAAGTTAAATGAGGATCTGTTTTTTTTTTTTTTCTTGATTAAACATTTGGTTTTAATTGTGCTTTGAGAGAGTGGTGGTGGATGGCTGTTAAATCATCAGAAGTTTATATATATATAAGAATGTGGATGTGGCAAATCTGTACCAGTCTAAAACTGAAATGTATTGATGTATGTCAGTAGGAGGCCAGTCAGTCCTCCATGACTAAGGCTGTAAAGTGCTTCTACTGCAATATAAATAAAAAGGGAGGGATTATTGATCACTCGCCTAATATTTTCTCTTATCTTCCTCCAACCTCGCAAAAAGCTGAAATAGTGCTTCATATCCAAAATACTGACCTACTCCCATCATTTTAATGGTAGAGGCCAGCATGAAAATTTCAGGGTCCAAAACAATAGTTAGTGCAAAACTGGGGAGGTGAGGTGCAGTGTTAATTTTGTGTATTTATTTTCCTTTAGGAAACAGTAGAAGCAATGAAATGTTCAGGCATTATTTTTAAAGAGACTTCCTACTTCTGGCTGAGGCAACATAGAGACGTAGAGGTTACGATCTCAGACATACCTGAGCATGTTCCTACTGCCTGTAATAAATGGAGAGACTAAACTTTCTGTATCTCAGCTCCACTTAGGTAGGAAGTAGGATGAGAACAAGGAGAACTGTCCATGAATATCTGCAGCTTCTTTTCTGAAATTCAGGTATCAGAAGGAAGCAGCTGTCCATCTCCAATTCACATACAATCAGCATCCTACTTACACAGAAGTTAGTGAGGTTAGATTTAAATCCATGTAAGAAGAGGGAAATAACTGTAGGGACAGCTTGAGCTGGGGCTGTCTGGGCAAAAAAAGTGGATTGAGATGAGCTGTAGTGTTCAGAACAGGATGCATGAGTACCTGAGCTTTGAAATATGTAAGCAAGAAAAATCGAGCTGCAGTGAGGTGGGAAAGGCAGGAAAGGGTTCTGCCAGGAGAGGCCTGCAGTGTCTCCATGATGAAAGTTTGCGTGATAACACATGTGCCTAACACAGGAATAGGTGAAACTTGCACTGGCCTCCCTACTGTTTCCAAGGTGGGAGTGCTTTCACTGTGGAAATTTAATGTATGAACACCATGAACGGATGTGTTTGTGTGCATGTGTTTCACAAATTATCACAGAAGCATCCAAGAATTACTTCTCAGTAATAAAGCTTTCTAATGCAGTCCTTTAAAAATGTCTCAGGCTTAACGTTCTCAGGAATGGTGTAGTAGCATTTGACAGGATTGACCTTTAGGAAATTAGTTAATTATTTTAAAACTAGTTATGTTTGTAAGCCCAAGCTTTAACCATCTTAAACAAAAGTAAAATGGCTTCATCCTTGCATCTGAAGCTGGCAGCAGATATTTTGTGCTATACGGTATTTGTTTAAAAGCATTAGCAGTACTGTATTTGTAAATATATATTTAAGCTTTTTGATTCTGCTTGGGAAAGGAAAACGGCTCTGTAGCATCTACAAAGCACAATTATTAAGTATTTCTAACAAATACAACATTTAATAGTGTCCTTTATGCTGTAAAAAGCACTTACAGTTTATATATGTGTATGTAGTCATAACAGTGATCACATGAATGTAAATAAAAAATAAAGTAATTCCATGCATGATAGGTAGTTGCAATTGAGACAAGTACCTTTTGATAAAGCAATGCAGGAAAATATCATCCAAGATAATCAGAAATACATCTTACATTAACTGACACCCTCATTGTTTTATGCAAAGTCAGTGAAAATGGATTTGCTTGATAGTGTTGAAATGGAATTGGCTTATGCAGCTGGAGTGCTTTGATGGCATATCTCAGTAACAGCTGAGCAGCACGCCACACAAGTCAAGCTGTGTGTGTGTAACATTATGGGATGAATGTCCAACCTCAGTCCTTTAATCCTGGTACAACTAGCTATGGGGATATTTAGTGCCCAATTAAAAAAAATTAACTGACTGCTCTGTGCCTTTATACACAAAATTGGTCTTCTTAGGGCTGTCAGTGTACTGCAGTGATGTTGAGCAAAGCAGTGTAGGATGCCTGAGAGAATTCAGTCTGAAGAATCTGAAAGCAGAATGTAAAATGAATTCGTTATTTTTCACAGATGTAATTCTGTTCATAAATAGCAAGGAGAAAATTAGAAATATTAAATCCTAACATGATATCAGAAGAAATTTTCATCTTTACATCTTTATTCTTTTCTGTCAGTAAAACTTGTTTGGAAATGCTTGGAAGAAAATTATAAATAGTTTACTCCTAATCACTGTGTTTATAGACTAACAAAAAATGTTTTTCTGTGATCTGTTCATCCCATTCATATGTCATATGGCTCTTGAAGAATCAAACATCCTCATAGAAATGATGCTAGTAGCTTGAACTTCTTTGTAGATCATCTTTGATTTGAATAAAGTCACATTTAGGAATTGTTTGGCTCATTATGACTGGAACACAGGTGTTTATCTTAAGAAAAGGCATGACAGAAGGAAGACGTGATTGGAGTCAGTAATAGAGTCCTCCAATCAGATGAGATGTTGTGCTCTACTTTCTGTGCATGTTTGCCTGAGGTATGTGTTCCTTCAAATCCACAAACTTAAAATATGTCATTTTAAAAATATTATGCCTTGGCTGCAGGAAGGCTGGCAAGCAGTGCTAGAAGTGAATTGAGACTAATTCTTCCCAGTGTATATATATAGATAACAAAGTTTCGTTCTGTAAAATGCATAGTAGCCTACTTCTCTAAGGTCTAAGCTTGATGTCATTGATGTCTGGTGTAACTTTGGAAAAAAAGTTGCATTAGGAAATTTGTTGTGGGAGGAAAAGTGTAAATGTTTAACACCTTGTTTCACACCCCTGCTTAACATCTTCTGGTTTTTGTTATGAATGAAAACACTTGCAAGCCTATCTCATAGGAGATAACCTGCTCCTGTTTATAATTTCAAGAAAAGAATAACAGTAACCTTCACTGTGTGATCACTTCCATTAGAGTTTGCTGAGGTATCACAAACAGCAGGCTTTCGAAATAAATGTTGGCACAGGTATTCAGAAATTCACACTCTATATGTGATACATACACACAAAGCCTGTGTTTATTCTTCTCTTTGAAAAGCCTGAAGATTTATCTTGAGGAAATCCTTGGCTGACTGGGAAAACTTCCAAAATGTTTTGCAAGGTACATCTGAATTCTTTGCCTACATCCAGTTCATGAAGCTTTGGGGATTAGGAATAGAAAATAAGCTCTTAGGAACAATCAAGATCAGTCAAGAAATACAGGGGAAAAAAACAACAGAACAGCCTTAGTATCTATATAAGACAAATATTTCAAAATATTAACAGTAATAGGGAGAAGTAGAAAAATGGCATAATTTCAAGAATTTTGAAATGCTGTGATAGCTTACTGCCAGGTTGGAATTCTCCCATTTTTGCTTGATGCAACAGTGAGCAGTGTGTAACAGAAATGGGTAGAGCGTGCTTATTGCCTAGGCTGACACTTATTATATACTCTCTGAAACATTTCCACAGAGTAACCTGAGCTTCAGTATAGTTTTCGTAGAAATGCATTACAGGAAGTGAAGGACAGATGTGTTCCCCAGTTCCTTCCAGGAACTGAGGTTAAAAGCGCTGAAACTACACATCCTTTGAAGGTGAAGGTAGCTGAAGGAGGTTTAAAGCAAAACATTTTGATTTATTTTGGAACCTGCACATTTGAATTTCAGTTAACTGTAATAATGCTTTAGGATTTGAAAACCAGTAGCTTTATAGAGGAAAGAAGCCCAGATTATTACCCAGTGAGAAGATATCAGAATTCAGCCATTTTATGTTTTGTTTAGCAGCAGTAAAGGACACCTGTAAGAAACGAAGTTTTGGTAGTTCTCTGCATGGAGAAAACTCTGTGCTGAGCTGAGAACTATTCTTCTACCAGTGTTCAGCTGTAGACGCATAACCTGAGCATAAAAGACTTAGAAGTGATTTTTCCAGTATTTTAGCACATTTTTCTTATTTTTGTGTGTATTTTTCTACTTTTACACTCTGATTTTAAATTCCCAAACTAGTCTACTTTTGAGCAAATATTAGACCAAGATATTTCACTTAAAGCTTTTAAAAGCTTTCAAAAGTTACTAATAAACAAATGACAGCTGAACGTAAAGGAAAAAAGGGGAATTAGATTCACTAATACTCTTTTCAATCTGGCTTAAAAATATCTTTATTACTGGCTAAAGAATTTGCATTCCATCTATACTATGTCTATTAGATATCTAGGAAGTAAACTATTTTACAAATATATTAACATTTTATTGGAACATTTACCTTCTTCAGTTATGTCTATAAAGCACTGTATGCTACAGCATTCCTGATCTTTTACAAAATACGTACTTGTGCTAAATGAAGTAAAGTGTGATTTCAGTGACTGTTTGCAACTAATAGAACAACTAATAGTAACCAACTTGATGTGCTGTAAAAGCTATTCATATCATTTTGGTATATGGTCTCTGAGGTTTTTAAACCTGTACGTATGGTAAATCTGCATTTCCTGTAAGGTTAGTTAAAATGTCAGTCCTTTAAAATCTTGCGTCTTTGAGGACTAGAAACAAATATTCTGAAAACCATTGGGACGCTGACAATGTTTAATGACTAGAAGGAAAGGCTCCCTCCCCTTTGTAGCTCTGCAGAGTGGCATAATACTGATTCTTAAACCCAGTGGTCAATCTTTTTGGTTAAAAAATTGGGGCCAGTGTAACTTGGGGAGGGAAATGCTGTAACAGAGGATGTTGGTGAGGAGGAGGAAACCTATTAAGGTGACAAAATAATCTTACAGCTCTTGGAGGTGTGTTGTGTTCAAAACACTTCTGGCAGAAATGGATTAGTAGGTAGAGTACAAAGTTAGAAGTGTGTGGTAAATACAATTCATTTCCTGCCTCTGAGTTTTATCACAGGGATAGCACTTCTGTGTATCTCTTTTGAGAGAACTGGAATCATGCAGTGCTGTCTACACTACCATCTTAAAGGATTTATTTTCCGAATCCCTTGTGATTCTTAGGGAAGGGACAGTGCAATATCCCTGTCTTTCGACCAGGTGTCCTACTAGCAGTCCTGCATGAATTCATGTAAGGTAATGTGGCTCACTTGTATAGGTTAGTACTGTGGTTCCCAAAGGAGTCAAAGCAGGACAAATAGCTTCAAACTCAAGCGTGCAGCAGGTTGTACTTTTCTGTCTTCCTACATTTTCATCCCTTTCTGCTTCTACAGTTGTGCTTACGTTTATCGCCATGATTTGCATTAGTTTTTAAATGTGCCTTGATATTCACTTTGTGTTTTCGTGACTTTGTTTCATTCCTCATTATGTCCATTGTGAACTACGGTGGATTGGTGATTCTTTAACAGTCATTGAAATAAAATGTTAGATTGAAATTTGTTTTAAAAAACAAACTAAAAAAAAAAACACACTACAAACACACAAAACAGAAACTAAATGATAAATATATCACAAAGCTAAACAACATATTTCAAGTCTGATCAAATGAAACGTTTTCTTCAATATTACTTTTGTTACTCACTTTGGTGAAAACATGCACAAAAGAAAACCCCAAATAGTTTCAGTAACACAACAAGGTTATTATTATTTTTTTTATGTTTTTGGCTTATCCAGCATGTCCCAAAATACTAATTATCTAGATCTATCACCAACCTTCTGTTTTCTGTCTGATGCCAGGGCTCAGTCCCTTTCCTAAAAAGCTCAATTTAACAGAAAAACAACCGAAGGAGAACAAATAGGCTGTCTCATCCATGAAGGGTGATTATAAGTCTTGGACTTGCTTTAAAAAAAAAAAAAAAGGCAAAGACAAATCTTCGTCACTCACTTCAGCCTGTGGCCCTTTTGAGTTATGGATCTTTCATAACCAGGGAAGGAGCTTAGCACTTGCCCTTCATGGGTGAAATAGCCTGTTCATATTCAGGAACAGGTAGCAAACAATTATAAATGGATTTAAAGAGATGCCAAGATTATAGTCAGGAAACATCAATTATTATAAACTGCATGTAGTTTCTTCCTTCCTTTCTCATTGTATTTCATATACAGGATCTAGCAACGATACCTATCTGCTTAATATTGAATACAGCCACAGAATCATTAACAAGGCTACAGAAATATAATTATTTTAAGGTATTTTAACAAATATATTTTTATTAAAAAAGAAAAAAATGTTTCCACAAGGATGAAGTGGACAAGTCACTGTGGTACGTTTTGGCAACGTTTTACTGGTGTCTGACCATGATCATGTTTGGCAGGACTACAGTTAGTGCAAGGCACCATACATTAGGCTGCCTGTGACTGAAAGAGAAATAAAGTACTTTTTGGTGTCTGAATTGCCATGAGTTACAGTGCTTTAATAGCACCATAGTTTCTGCTTGCCTGTAGATTTATTTTGTGTCTTAGTTATAGTAACGTGAGGATGGTGAGGCGAAGGTGTGTCCTTACTCAAAAATTGATTGTGAAAACATAGAATCATTTCTGTCATATCCTATCATGCCACTACGGACAACAGTGTCCTCTTGAAGCTTGATTTTTCCTGACAACTCCGACAGAGAAGACAACTCTTCTTTTTTCGCAAGTAAAAACTAGAAAATACAACCTAGATTCACCTGAATTAACATCACGCTCTTAACTGAGGCCTGCTCACAGTCACTGGAGAGACTCAAATAATCTGGTCATTCTGTTGATTAGGATCCTAGCCTAGATGTCTCTATTAGCTCTCTACAGTCACTAGGAATGATTCTCATTCTATGAAATTTGCCATCTTAAGTTCAAATTTAAATAATGGCCTGAAAGTAGGAAGTTTAGTTAGAGATAATTAATATTCAAATGGCACCTGCATGAAGTGGACTAGAGTCAACCTGTCATCTTTCTCAGCTGCTAGCCTAAGAGAACATCATTACTAGGGCACAAAGTAAAATAGCCTGAGGCTTCTTTAGGATATGATTTTGCAGGGGTATTGTGTAAGAATGAAAGCAGGTGGAAGTGAGTGGATGGTAGCTGTGCGAGGCAGTGATACTGTAGTTAATGCCTCAAGAAAAGAGAAAGCAAAGAACAAGAGTCCAGGATGAAAGGGAAGTTCCCAGGAGATGAAACAGTGGCAAAGGTATTCCTGCCAGTACATGCAAAGACACACCTGGAATAGCACTATTCTTACTTTTGCTAATTTACTGATAATATATTCTGAAAATAACATTCTGCTATATATTAGTAGTAAAAAATTCTATTTTTCCTGTTCTGTTTCCTCTTTCCTGCTATGGAATTGAACAAGCTAAGAGGAGTATCAGATGAAGAAGGCTGAGCAGCTGTTGCTTGACTCTCTGAAAAGCCTGCAGTGCAGAATGACCGTTCTTGCAAAAAACACAAATCGTTTTCTGACAACTCAAAGTGGAAAGAAAATAACCTTAAAAAAAGCAAGTTCTCTCTAAATATCTAGTTATATTAGCTGTAAAGTAAATCCATTTGTTTAAGCAGTATAATACCAGCACAGCAGAAGATTATCTTGACTACTTCTGAAGCTCTCTAGAAGTGAAGTTTGCATGACTCTCAGCAGGGAAGGAAGCTTGAAGGGTCTCTTACTTCAGCTGTTAACTTAAAGCATTAGAGAAGTAGCTGGTAGGCCCATGAGGTTCTTAATGACTGTTTTGCTTGATATTTCAAATGTTGTCTTTCATGTACGAAAAAAGCTTTTGGCTTACTTTATGAGGTAACTCTTTATATCCTATTGAAACAGTTCTATATATCTGCTGTGTGTCTTGAGGTTGCATCTGTGTGCCTTTATTATATATATTAGTGTGTATACATATATTTGTTTTTATATATGCATGTGCATATTTGCACATATGCATAAATACATATGCATATGTGCAAATATGCACATATGCATCCCATATCCTGGGGTGCCTCAAGCACGGCATTGCTAGTCAGTTGAGGGAAGCGATTGTCCCGCTCTGCTCTGTGCTGCTGCGGCCTCACCTCGAGTACTGTGGGCAGTTCTGGGCACCACAGTACAAAAAGGACATTAAACTGCTGGAGAGTGTCCAGAGGAGGGCAACGAAGATGGTGAAGGGCCTAGAGGGGAAGACATAGGATGAGTGGCTGAGGTCACTGGGCTTATTCGGCCTGAAGAGGAGTCTGAGGGGGGACTTCATCGCAGTCTACAACTTCCTCGTGAGGGGGAGTGGAGAGGCAGGTGACCTATTCTCCGTAATCACCAGTGATAGGACCCGTGGGAACGGTGTTAAGCTGAGGCAGGGGAAGTTTAGGCTGGACATCAGGAAGAGGTTCTTCACTGAGAGGGTGGTTGCACACTGGAGCAGGCTCCCCAGTGAAGCAGTCACTGCACCAAGCCTGTCTGAATTTAAGAAGCGATTGGACTGTGCTCTTAGTCACATGGGCTAAACTTTTGGGTAGACCTGTGCGGTGCCAGGAGTTGGACTTGGTGATCCTTATGGGTCCCTTCCAACTTGGGATATTCTATGGTTCTATATACACACACACACATCTGTGCATTTTAATGTATATAGGTACATCTGTAGTGATTTATTCAATTTTTCGTTTCAATTCATTTGCTTCTCTGTTTTCTGCATCATGAAGTAGACCACCTACATACGTGTTTGAAATGGCTTTGTCAGTTGCCACTATAGTATTGAGGTGGTAAATGTACACTACTTATTAATAGATTTCAGCAACTGTCTTTGTTATGCTCCTGGGTCTAATTCTTGGCAAGAGCAAATTGGTGAAGCTGTTAAAATTGTTACATTGACTTTCCTGAAGCATTTTACTTGCTCTGAGGGTTTTGGCACGAAAGGCTTGTAGCTGTAACCATGAACAAGAATGTACAAAAATCCGCAGAGCACGTCTGATAACTGAAACAACAGAAGGATGTTTTTTGGTCTTTTATGGTCTTTTACCCTCCTTTTTCAGGCAGTACTGTGTAAGCCTCTCAAAGCAGGTTCCTTGCGTGTACCTCTTCCCCATGGTGCAGGACAATGCTTAAGTCATGAAAATAAAGTGAGCTAACGCTGCAGGGGACACAGGTATGGTGTAGAAATAGTAGATGCTAGTTCAGTAACTGTAGTGGAAAAATCCAATGTTTTTTCTTTTCTTTTCTTTTTTTTTTTTTTTTAATAGGGAATACAGCAGGAGTCTTTCTGCAAGTAAGGAGATATCAAGGAAAAGAAACTTTTCCTTGCAGGTTGTAGGCTTTTTCATACTCTGTGAGCTCCAACCAAAGGTGGCACTAGGGGATCACAAGAAGCAGTCTGTAAATACACCACTGTGTTCTGCATTCTCTCCCTGTAGTTGCCTTCTCTCCTCAACTTCTTTTCTTCGATATGTTTTAAGTTGATATTTTCTTAAAACGGACAAGTCTTGTCAATTTGAAGCAGATTGGAAGTACAGAGAGAGGGATGGGGAAGGGGAGGTAAAGTAGAAGTCAATCTTCTTTTTACAGTTTTGTGCTTAATCCTGAAGGGAGATCAACTACCTATGTGTCTATCTGTGCAGGATGGTGTTAATTCTGGTTAGAGATATATCTCGATTAATTTAGGGTTCAAAAATCCTCCATGAGAGACGTGTAAAGATAGCAGTAAGTTCTTGTCTACATCATAGCTGACAGAAATTTCAGAAAACACTTCATTTTCACGAGGCACTTTGACAGCTGGCCGCTGCCTGTGTCTTTGGAAAGTCCTATCAGCTACTTTCTGCTTATCTGCCTTTTAGGTTGAGATTGAATCCTGGAGAACAGGGTACATGCTGCTGCTAGAAACACTTTGGGAGATACTGAATTACTAAACTTTGTGTAAAATTAACCTGGAAACTGCAGGTGATGCAGCAGTCTACTTAAATAGTGTGCTTCCTGTGGGATTTTAAGAAAATCACTCTCTCTCTGTTTTGTTTCCCTGTCTGAGGACTGATTCTTCCTCCTTCATGAGCTGTGAAGACACAAAATCAGTTCTCGTGCTTGCTGCAGGTCTAGGTGATATATAAGTATCTACATATTCTATTGTGTCTGCCCCACATCCTCATGGGGTTGTTGTCTTCTGTTATTCAGGGCATGTTGTGGTCTGATCAGTAAATGTTTAAGGTGGAATGATTGTGAGCAAAACCCCCAAACTGTTTCTGATCAGCTTCTCCCTGCATATCTCTGGGTGTGTCTGGCCTTCACAGATTCATAGGTTTTAATCCTGTCTTTGACACACATCTGAATGAAGTCATTGCCTCCAATTCTTAGAACTGTTCAATAGTTCAAAATACTTTTTTTTTTTTTTTTTTATTATTATTTTAAAAGGACCACTGAATTCAATGCATGTTATACGCCTTAGGGCTGTTGAAGATCCCAATGGAGAAATAGCATCTTTGGTAAGTGAATTTGATCCTGAATGCCTTTGCCTCATATTTCTTAGAAGTAAATGAGGAAATTTTATTTACCTATCTACAAGATGGTTGAATGCCATGACTAAATAATATATGTGAAATATTACTAATTTTAATCCATATGAAATGGGTTTTGTAGACCATCACCAAGTTAAGAGAATGTATGTACAAATTAGGTTGATTAAAGAACAGTCAGTTCTTAGTAAATAATATAAAATCATCTTCATATATGTCCCTCTCTTCCAGTGCCCTCTTTCGTTTTTACTTGTTCTTGACAGCAATGTAACAGGTGAGATGAGCGCTGCTTGCGTCAGAGCACAGCAGCCTGCCTTATGCTATGTACCAGTGAAGAGGTGAGAACACCAGGCTTTGCCCAGTATTTCTTTTGAGGTGCGTTTCATTGCATAACTCCATCATAACCAAAGCTGCATCACTAAATTTTTAGTGGGCAAGGCATCGTGTTGTCCATCCTAATGTGATATCTGTGCTCCCTGCCTCTGCTTGGGGTGTTTTATGTTACAGTACTTGCTTCTGTCAAGTATTCATAAGCACAAAGGGTTAATATTTTACAGTTGAAATGGTGACTGCTTCTCTTAAAATTATGAGATAATGTTCTCTGCCCCCAGTACATGTTCTCAGAGCTACTTGTGCATTGCCAAGATCTTCCTGAAATGTAGGCAGCGTGCCACCTCAGCGTTTGCAGTGTGAGAGGAATTTCTGATGAACTGGATAAGAGGAGACACTCCATCGTGTGTGTGTGGGGGGAAAGCCAGCCCTCCAAACAAGTGTGGGAAAGCATGGAAAATTTCAGTTTTGTATAGGTTTCTTCCCCTTTCCTCCCTCCCACCCTCCACAGCTCTTTATTTGTTTAAAGAATTTGTATGGTATGTGTGAACTATACAAGTAAATCCCTCCCCCCTGCCATGTGCTAATGACAGAGTGTAAATCACTACCATGTGCCATGTTCTCTGTTCTGTTTACCAGATCACAGTAAATTCATGCTAGTAATGTCAGGGGCCTGACAGAAACTCACAAAAGCAAAGGGGCTATTCAAACCTGGCCTTGAATCTTAACCTTGGTGTGATAGAGAGGCTGTTTGATGTCTGGGAGACACTGACTGTCAAAAGTGCTTGACAGTGTCTATTGGCAAAGTAACAACATTTCAAATGATCATGTATTTTTCTTCTGAGAGAAATACCATTTTTAAAGAGCTGAAGAGATCATTTTCTGATATAAATGGATGGGATCGTGTGTTCCCTAGCTGAGTTTCGTTTCCTGGGCCTTTACCAATAAAGGACCTGAACTTAGGCCCGTTGCAGGAAGAAAATGCAATTGTCACATAGTCATCAGTGCACAGTATTGGTGTAGTTCTGGTGTGTGAGAGCATAGTCCTGTTTTCAGAGTGATCACTGGGCTTTGGAGGGAAAGTGTGTGTGGGCCTGGTTTATGTCACAGGATTGGGCCATACAAAATTCAGATACTGCATGCGACTGTGTTTTCTGCCTCCCATTTGGGCAGATCTTGGAGTTAGGAATCCCATTTCTTAAAAAGAAAAAAGGATAAAACATGGTAAAGTTTTCTGAGGATTCATGTGGCTCTGTAGTTAGCAGGGAGATGAAATTAAAGCCAAACTTCCTTTGGTTTTCCTTTAAACTCAATTTTCAGAAAGTGTAAGTCATCCATCCCTCATATTTTTTTGGGCTACTAAATATTTAAAGAGCACGTATATATCATCTGGATACCTTCTATTACTTTCTGTGCAATTCTGATTCTTTTTGATATAGTGGCATAAGACAGACTTCTTCAGTTTCCTTTTAAGAGCTGTTGAAGAGTCAGACTTGCCAGGATTTTCTGATCCAAAGCCCTCTGAAGTTGATTAGTGACAACTTTCTTGTATCTCAGTGGTCTTGGCTAAGGCCCCAAGGTAGCAAAGGACAGATCTTTAGAGTGAGCTTGAGAATGTAGGTTTATGGTCCTATTAAGACGAAGCTGCTCTCCTTACAAAGCAGTCTTTAAAAAAAAAATGAGCTGCTTGTGTAGAGAATGTCCACTCACGTAAGACATATTCTGTGTTTGTAATGATACAAGGATTTTGTTGTTTTATGTCTGTCTGCTTTACATCCTGAGTTTTCTGAATCTCTTCAAGTACATAGTGCAAAGGTAGAGGTGGTAAGGAAGAAGTTTTGAGAAATATGGAAGACAATAAGGAAGTCAGAAGGAAACACTGATAATGAGATGGGCCATCAGAGCTGTTCCTTTATTTTCCAACCCACCAACGAATTGTGATTTTTACCATATGCCATAATGCTGATGATCTTCTAAACTTGTCAGCAATGTTTACCATGTTTCTTCAAAATTTTTGGTTACTACTGACTTGACAAAACGGATGCTTTAAATGTGGGTGATATGGTCAGCTGCTAGGTTAAAATGATGGACTTTCTGCTTTCTGACAGGATTAGAAGAAGAGTTCAGGACTTTAAATGAGTTAGACTATGGGTGAGGTAAGGAGAACATGAGCTAATTGGGGGAAGAAAATCAAAATGTAATCTTGACATCGATAAACTAAGATTAATTGGCTGTCTACCAATTTTGTCTTACCATACTCCAACCAATTCCATGTGCACTCTGGTACTGAAATGCTTCCAGGCTTGCTCTACAGAGCAAATGTATAGACTGTATGAATAATCTTGTTCATGCCTGAATACTTGGTCACATGTAGGGAGTTCCTCCCTACACATTGTACAGATGATACTCGTATGAATAGCTCCTAGAAAATCTAATGAAAAGGATTACAAAAACTACAAATATTAGAGATAAGTTTGAAGAACATTAATTAGTCTGTTTGTAAAATATTTTTTAGTAAAAAAACAACTGACCAACCCCCCCCCCCCCCCCCCCCCCCCCCCCCCCCCCCCAAAAAAAAACCAACACACAAAGAACATCAACAGCAACAGTACCCCTGAGTTTTAATGGGCACATGCTCAGCTGAATGAAATGCTCAGTATGAAAGGCTTTGAAGGTCCAAAAGTAGAAAGAAATGTATAGCAAATACTAATAAGACCACTGTAGAAAATCTGGCAAGTCAAGACATTCTTACAGATGGTCTTCAAAATCTCCCTTTTTAGTGTACAAAATTTGGCATTTGACCTTTTACAGGTTATGTGAGTCCCCTGATAAATAATGGGGGGCAGGGAGGGAATGGGGGGGGGGGGGGGGCTATTTTTTGTGGAGCTTTTTCAGTTAATGTAAATAATGTAACTGCAGAGGAGTCAGAGAGAAGCTAATTTTATATTCGGTTGCGAATCTTATTAGGCCTGTAGGTAGGATTCACTCCTTGCTCTTGTGAATTACTTGCTATTCAGGGAAGCGTTCCTGGGAATATCTCTGAGTCATTTCATTTTTATACCAAAATAGGACGAAAATATTTTTTTGAAATATCTGTGTTCTCACTAGTGTAAAACCTTTGCTTGATCAACTCTACCATCTAACAATTGGTTTTACTCTGACTCAAAACCAGATAAGAATTTTAAAAACAATCTGTATGAAACCACACTAGGCTATAATAAGATGCAGGCAGAATTTAATAAGAGATAATGCTCTGGGAAGCAGTAATTTTCTATTCTTTGGTATTTAAGGTAAAATTTTGAAATAATTATGTTGAGCTGTAGCTTTTTTTTTTTTAATGGAAATAAACAGTCCTTCTTTCCTCCTCTTTGCCCTCAGGCTTACATTCTTACTTTTGTCTCCTAGGGAGATGAAGGAGGAAAGGAAATCTTCTTGAGGATAACAACATTTTCCCTCAAGGATTTACTCTCTTGGTTTATGTAACATAATTTTACCCTATATTCTGTTGTCTTTGCATGGAGTGGCCTAGACTTGGAGTAGAGCAAACAATAACAGTCACCTGTGGTTCCTCTCTGTAGTTATATCACGTTTTATGTCTTGTTATATATTACCCAATGCTTTTGACCAATAAAAACACTTTAGACAGCCCACACAGTCTTTGTGATTAGGGCTTCAGAAGCATATAGGGATAAAAAAAAAAAAGTGTTTTACCTCTTGTTGCAATTTGATGTACAGATTGGTATGTAAACACAGAATGTTCTCAGCATGTGGCTTCTCACACTCTGAGACTCCCTGTTTTTCCTAACCTTGGGTCAGCTTCAATTTCTGGTTGCTTAAGAGAAGCTCAGGTTCCTGCCTGGAATTCAGATGATGGTGACATATTTAGATTGTTACACAATTTCATAGGCTATATTGTAAAACTTACACCTTCATATGATGACAAACAATGGCGAGCTCCCTCATCAATGTTCATTTCTGCAGACAGATCCCAGATGATTTTTTTGAGACAGGGTCTACAGATAAAACTATGAATAATGTTGTGGTCTTACATGCCAATGTTATACTATCAGAATTTTAATGCAGTTGAATACCTAACAAAAGTTAGGTAACTATTTCTACTCTCACTCTACAGATGAGAAAATGAATTAAAGGGATGATGTTTTATATCTTCAAAATGTGATAGGTGACTGATTTAAGTTAGTACCTTTAAGATTTTGTGAACTTTAAGGAAAGTGTATCCTCAAATTTCTTGGATGGTTACAAGAATGATTTGGGTTTTTTTGGTTGCCCTTACAATTATGGCTTTAAGAAGCACGCATTTCTACAGAGACCGAGAAGAGTGTAAATGTAAGTTGTTATTTATACTTCCAGGCAATTTTCTGTCCTTTAAGTTCAAGTATTTGTGTTTTCTTCCTTACAGAAATTACATCTGAATAGTCATGTTCAATTATTCCAATATGTGTTCATCTTAGTCTATTTTACTGCCTCTTTCAAAAGTAAGAAAGAATAAGGTTGTTTTTTCCGATGTTTGCAAAATATGCAACTTATTGTCTCTTTCAGACAACTGAAAATCACATTCAAGGTTAAACAATTGTTCAAAATATCTTAGAGTGCAATTTGGTAAGATGCTGATTGCCCTCAGTCTGTCCAATTCTCTAGAATGACTGATTTCCCAGCAATTTTATGGTATGTACAGGATCAGGACCAAAGTGGTTTTTTTTTTCATTTCCCAGTTGGATATATCTTAACCTAGCATCTTAATAAAAAGGAAAACACACACATGTCCACCCCCCCAGAAAAGAAAGGACAAAAAAACAACCAAACAAAAACCATCCACACTTATTTCTGGAGGTTTCAGTCTACGTGATGAAGAGACAATGGAATTCCATACTAACTTTTAGCATTTTGTTTTCGAGAGAGAAACAGGCAGACTACTACTGAGATGTTTGGAAAAGGTGCTTTGTTCAGACTGCAATGTGAAGAAGCTGCAGGTCTTTCAATTATGCAAGAATTGTGTGAATGGTCAGAATCTAAGAAAAAAAACATAAATCCATTAATCTGATCGGAACACACAGATGTTGCTTTTGAACAAGATGCAGATATCGTCTCATTTCTTTTCGAATCAGCACTGTTTGATGAGGTCTTGTGGAATTGCTGATTTTACAAGGTAAGCAGTAACACACACTAGTTCCTATGGGGGCAAAACCAAGCTTTGGAACCAGAGCATAAAAAAAAAAAATAAAATACAAGGTTAGTTATGGTAAAGAGATTTTCATTTGAAAGCTAGCCATGGTTCAGTAAAAGACTCATGCTGAACCTGAAATTTTGCCTGCTCTGTGTGTCACGACATTAAAGTTTATGTGAGCATGAAGGCTAAGCCTGTCTAAAATGATTTATTAGGTGTAAGTCAAGAGCACTAAAGATGATCGGAAAGACCAAAAGTCATGAGAATATTCACAAACATAGAACTACTGAGTTTGGCTGTTCCTTCTAGGAAAAATACAGTGGTAATTTCAGGAAAACCTAACATGCACGCAGGAGAAGAAATAAATATTATTCTTGCCTGTAAGTAACTTTCTGTTGTTTACACCTGCATGCTAATATCACGTATGTTATAAAAACAGTGCAACAAGGCTTAGGACAAGCCCTGGAATAGCAAGATATAAGAAGTGTGTTGTATGAATCACTTGTAGTTATTGCACAAAGAAGAAAACATGCCAAAGGGCACTTTGTCCTTTCTTCTCACTGCTTTCTTGAAGGCAGGGCTCTGAGGTGGGGATTATAGGATGTTTAATAGAGCTGCTGTATTCTGCTAAATGTATATTGTGTTAAATGCAAGTTTTCAGTCTGTCTTCTGTCTTATTTGGAAGCTAATGCAAGAATCCAGAATAAATAGCTGCATGTAAATTCAGCATCCTGGTCTCCTGGTTGTCCAAACCGGCAAGCCAAGGAGAGCTTACAAAGACTCCAGTATGACTTGCTTCCCTTCTAAAGGGGTTAGTTGTGCACTGCCCCCTGCCTCTTGGCATAGGCATAGCTTGTAACGTTTCTGCATTGTAAGTGGTTTAACAGCAACACTGTTAGAAGTAGGCCATTCTGTATGTGCTGTGGCCTTAATGTGATGAAAAGAAGTGAAGTGGAGATGAACAAGCAAGTGAGAAAATAGGAAGTGTATTTCTCCTTTCCCAAAGGAAATTCATGTGTTTTTAGTATCCTAGGTTAAGGAGGACAGTAAACAGAATCTGGAAAATTCTTGATAAGAGACTATAAAGCATGTGTCTTCTATGTAACGAGATAATCTTTCCTAAGGATAAAATGTTCGCTTCCATCTTGCACCTGGTTCAAATTCATTTGTACAGAAAAGTGTACTTTCAGGGAATAGTTGAATGACCTTTTTCCCCTTTTCAAAAGCATACGTCATGGCCACTGTGAAGTGGCATTGTAGTTCAGTATATCACAGAATCACAGAATGGTTTGGGTTGGAATGCACCTTAAAGATCATCTAATTCCGACCCCCCTGCCCTGGGCGAGGACACCTCCCACCGGACCTGGTTGTCCAAAGCCCCATCCAACCTGGTCTTAAATGCTTCTGGGGATGGGACATCCACAGCTTCTCTGGGCAGCCTGTGCCAGGGCCTCACCCCCCTCTGAGTGAAAAATTTCTTCCTTATATCTAATGTAAATCTACCGTCTCTTAGTTTAAAGCCATTCCCCCTTGTTCTATCGCTGCATTCCCTGATAAAGGGTCTTTCCCCAGCTCTCCTGCAGACCCCTTTAGGTACGGGAAGGCCGCTGTGAGGTCTCCCCGGAGCCTTCTCTTCTCCAGGCTGAACAGCCCCAACTCCCTCAGCCTGTCCTCATAGGAGAGGCACCAGCCCTTTGACCATCTTTGTGGCCCTTCTCTGGACCTGCTCCAACAGGTCCATGCCTTCCTTGTGCTGGGGACCCCAGAGCTAACGCAGTACTCTGGGTAGGGTCTCACCAGAGCAGAGTAGGTGGAGAGAATCATCTCCCTTCACCTTCTGGCCATACAATGATATATATCTGCTGTAGGTGACCTAGGACTTCTGTGCATGAGTGTGTCTAGTGACCAGCATTCTCAAATAGAAGCTAGTTTCTTGTGCTCAGGATCAGTTACTATTTTTATTATGCCATATTAGTTTGGATAGTAGTCTGCACTGCTAACAGTAAACCAAAAAATATAGCTGCATGAATGTTTCTCATTTGTCTAGAATTACGCGCTAGTCTTCAGCATCCTTTGGAAACAGGTAGTTGCCCTAGCCCTGAGACAATGCTGGCAGACTTGGAACTGACACAGAAAAGGCAGCTCACAGTTACTTACAAAGGCCATCTTGGCTGCTGGGACTTTCTGGAGCCTGCTTCTATAAATATATAACAATTCAATTTTGTAATTGCCCTTGCCCATGTGACTTCAATTTGTCTATATTTTTATCCTATAGCATTAGGTCTTAGAATCTTGAACTGGTATGGATTCTTTTAATGAATACCAATCTCTCCAGATATTGAGAAGCAGCAATTAAGTCATCAGAAGCAGATGGGGTATGGAATAAAGTGAAAAATGAAAGTTCTTTTCAGGAAACTTGCTTTGCTTTTAATTCAGTGTTGCTTGTGCTGAATAATTTCCTTTAATCACCTGATCCAATAAAATTAAATTAGAGATCTGATTTCAAGAACTTTTGAGTCAGACTGTTTGTGCTTCTTAAAAGTATCAGGGTGTTGTAACTGAAAATAGACTGCTATTGGGGGTGGATCTGGAAGGTTATTTCGTACTGCCTGACCATACATGCCCTGAACTGCACAAATCACTGAAAAAACTGGAAAGGGAGTCTAATCTTGCTCAGTCATTCTCCTCTCAAAAAGAGAATCAGATTTGAAAGGTATAGACTGGAGTGATTATGTAGTTTCTTTGAGCTGGACAGACACTACTGCCTTACTTTCAGTGAGCGGTGATTGTAATCCCAATATCGAAGTTAAAGCATTTAAAGCACAGGCTTGGTTCCAACTATCCTGATGCAAAACGTTCCGCAAAGTACCTTGGTGTGCATTGCCACCTTAAATACTTTGTATTATTAATAGTTGTTAGTAGCTTATACAAGATATCTCTTATGTTTCCTTTAATTCATATAGAATTGTTGTTGCATGCTCTGTTGACAGCTTTGCCTGTGTGCTTTGCTGGCAGGGGCAGGACAGGAAATACTATCCTAGCACTTCTCTGTGTGCACAGGAATAGCTAGATGGCATGTCTTCCAATGTGGGGTTTACGCAATTGGGGTTGCATAACAACCCCAAGCAGCGCTACAGGCTGGGAGATGAGTGGTTGGAAAGCTGCCTGGCCGAGAAGGACCTGGGAGTGTTGGTTGATAGTCGGCTGAATATGAGCCAGCAGTGTGCTCAGGTGGCCAAGAAGGCCAACAGCATCCTGGCTTGCATAAGAAGCAGTGTGGCCAGCAGGGCTAGGGAGGTGATTGTCCCCCTGTACTCGGCTCTGGTGAGGCCGCACCTCGAGTACTGTGTTCAGTTTTGGGCCCCTTGCTACAAGAAGGACACCGAGGTGCTCAAGAGAGTCCAGAGAAGGGCGACCAAGCTGGTGAGGGGTCTGGAGAACAAGTCTTACGAGGAGCGGCTGAGGGAGCTGGGGTTGTTCAGCCTGGAGAAGAGGAGGCTCAGGGGCGACCTTATCGCTCTCTACAGTTACCTTAAAGGAGGCTGTAGCGAGGTGGGGGTTGGTCTATTCTCCCACGTGCCTGGTGACTGGACGAGGGGGAATGGGCTAAAGTTGCGCCAGGGGAGGTTTACGTTGGATGTTAGGAAGAACTTCTTTACTGAAAGGGTTGTTAGGCATTGGAATGGACTGCCCAGGGAGGTGGTTGAGTCGCCATCCCTGGAGGTCTTTAAGAGACGTTTAGATGTAGCCCTTAGTGATATGGTTTAGTGTAGGACTTGTTAGTGTTAGGGCAGAGGTTGGACTAGATGATCTTGGAGGTCTCTTCCAACCTAGACGATTCTGTGATTCTGTGTGCATGATGGGAGGATCTGTGAGAAAAGGGCAGCACACATCGACATAATGCTCTATTGCATGGATTCTCCTACAGGCAAATTCCCTTTGAAAGACATTCACTGGTACATGTTGACCTAAGGAAGGGGAACAGTAGGGAAGTGTAAGGCCCAGACCCATTATTGTGTGTTAGATGTTCAGAATAAGCAATGAGGGATATTTTAGACTCCAGGGGTTGCAGTGTGTCAGCTCTGCAGCTGTCTTGTAGGCTGGATAAGGAAAGGAGTCTTCCCTGCTGTATTTATCAGTACCTCACCAGGCTGCCTGGATGCTTCAGCATTTGCCTTTGAGGGTAAGCTCTTTTATTCTGCAGACAAAAAATGCTTGAAACAATAGAGAATTCTACCGAAGCATTCTGTACAAGCATTACTCTTGTTCTGATTGATTTCTGTGGCAGTTTGACCTCATTTTGAAAGAACAAATCCTGACTTATATTCAGTTAATCTCTATTTCTTTTTTTCAGATGTATTTAGCAGAGTTTATAACTGTCTTCATATCTGTGCAGGATCATGTCCTTGGTCACTTTTCCATGTAGATACTTTCAGTGTTTCAAATATAATGAATACCTCAGTAAACAACCCTAGAAAAATGCACTCTTGCACATGCGTACACACCCAATCAAGAGTATACTTGATTGTGTCTGTATACACGCTTTGGCTGTGTGGCCAAATACTTAAGTGCAACTGCTATTTTAAATAAAGAGTAGATTCTGATAGTCTTAGACTAGCTGTGGTTCTTTGGATCATCATATTCACTCAATTGAATAACTATCAATTTTAATAGGACCAATAGTGAGAAGAAGACTTCTTAAAATCAGGGCATTAAATAGTCTGTCTTAGTTAAGTGTCATATTCTGTATGCCTAAAGAATGTAAAGGTGCTTCAGACTGAGAGGGTAGAAAAGTAATTCACCCCAAATTCAGTCCTTTGTTGAAGTTAGAACAAGTTAAAAGTAACAGCTTCAAATAGCTAGAGATTAATTTCTTTTCTCTCTCTCACAGCTTCATCTGTACAAGGGAGCATGATGTCCCCATTTTAGCTTTGATTCTTTAGTGTTCTAGGTTTTGGCATAGGTTTAGGCTTAGTGCTGCAGTAGCCTTTGGTAGATTGTGTGATGACACTGTGTGAAAGTGTATGTTAGTTTGAGTACTTTGTGTGATGCTTTGCAAGCACACTCTCGTTCTTTCCAAATGCCTCTAGACAGGGTATGAAGATAATGAAGTGTTGAATCCTCTCTCCTTTTCAGGATTTGTCAGTGAAATCTGCTTACATGAACTATTATCTTATGGTCCACAGTGCTGCTTTCAGTACCTCTCATATGTAATGCATTAAATTTTTTTTGGAGCTGATGGTGATCACAGTGATCTGTGCAGCTCAGCTTCATTGGAGCTATAATTAATCCTTTCTGTTAAAACCAAATGCTCTGAAAATAGTTTCCTTCATTTACTACACCAGCCAAGGGAAAGCTCCTGAAACCTTTAATGATGCAGGTAATCCTATTACTGTCAATGCAAATACTCCATTATAGAAAGGCTGCAGAACTATAACTAAAACTAGCTGATTTTTTTTTCCAGGAAGCGTGTCAACATGTGAATATTTTGTAGAAGTGTATTGTCCTCCTGGGCAAAGGTTAGATATTCTCTGGAGCAGGAAAGAGGTCAGTGTTCAGAACAGTCGGTAGCACAGATTAAAGCATTCTGACAGGGACTTGGAGATGCAGCTTCAGATATTTACTTCAGGGGGAAAAAAAATATATATATATATATATATATATACACACACATACATATCCATGGTAAATGGTATAAGCATTGGGCTTCTACCAGTTATGGGAAAGTCTGTTCACCTTTCCAGCCCCCCGCTCTCCAGACTGAAAGGTTTTATTTTCATTCTACCACAGAGTGAGGTATCAAGGTCATATTATAGAACAGAATTCTGGTTTCCAGTGAGATCAAATGACATCTTTGTCTTGATCTCAATATACTCTTTTCCCAGCTGACAAGATGTCAGTAGGTGCTTAAAATATTGCTGTGTAGGGACTTCCTTTGAAAAACCTAAGAAAATGCCATCAGCTTTATTCTGTGTTCACAAGGGAAGTCTGAATCCTGGAAAGTAAATGGAGACTGATTTTCATTTTTACACTTCAAAACCGTGTTCATTCATATCTGTTTGGTCTATTCCTGCTGTAGCTGATTTGAATGCTAAAGCGTGCTAGATATCTGTTTGTAAAGCTGTGACATTCATCTTCAATATAATCGTGTAATTTACTCTATTAATGCCAGCTGCTACATTTGGTACAGGTCACCTGGAGTGTTTGCAACACTATATTATTTTTTCCTTGAACCTATTAGCTTCCGTGGATTTTTGGAATCCAAGAAGTCAGAACACTCCGCCTTCACAGTTAGGGAAGGTTTATTTTTGTCCACACATCTGAATGCTTTCTTAATTTGACAGAAGAAAAAATTCAGTGGGAGACAGACTTTCATTTTGCTTGAATATATTTTTTTATTTTTTCCAGAATTTCTCTTGACAATCCCAGGGTGGCCACAGGTAATGCTTTTTAGAGGGAGTTAGGCATTGTGGTGGGGGATTTACTCTCACCTATGTATGCCTGAGAACATTAGATTTAACTGGGTCGTTGAAGCTTGGAAGCTAAACTTATGTCCAACTGTGCAGAAGCAGTATCAATCATAACTGAACCTGGCAGTACTGCTTTATTTTTTTTATTTTTTTACTGTTCTATTTTTTAATCCTGCCTGTTCCCTCTGAGGCTTTGTGATACATGGTTGATAACCACACCTTGAACTCAGATCCTTCTCACGACAGTCCCTTCACGTGTTCTCTATTGTACGGAAATGCTTGGTTATGTGGATATCTCTGCATCATCATTTTCTTGGAGTAACCCCTTAGATTTTGCAAAGCAGCTGCTGTCTTGAAGAGGACGCTTTTTACCTGGCTGATGCCTGCCACTTCTCTTTCTTGTATGGTGGGTTTTTACTCCTGAGGTAAGAGTTCAAAATGTTTTGTGGTTCGGTTCTCTGGCAAACTTGGCTTAAGACATGCTCCTCCACCCCATCTTACCTAATGCAGAGGCAAGAATTAGAGGTGCATAGAGGTTTGTACGAGTTAGGACTATTTCACTCTGAGACAGCAGCAGAAAACTAAATGGTAATAGGAGTGATGGCCTCAGGAAACAAAACAGTTGAAACATGGTGTGAAGCATCTTTTCTGGAGCTGTGATTTTATTTATGTTTTTGAGCCATGGACGGTGACATGCCTCCTTCCAATTACTTCAGTCTCCAGTTAATTTTTCGTAATCCACAGGAAAATGCACTGTTTTAGCTGCTGTCCAAAAGAAAATAAACTAGAAAATTAAGATAAATCACAATGTTTTAAAATGCAGGTTTTAATAGAAGGCTGTGCTTTAAATACCAAAAGAGCTTTCCCTAGCTGAGGAGTTTCCAGGAGGTACAGTAAGTGCAGGCCTCTGACAAGCATATTCAGACTAGATTATTACAGCTATAGAAGCACAATTCCTCATCTCAGGAAAAACAACAACAACAAAAAAAAACCACTGAAGCAAACAAAACAACAAACAAAACTATTTTCCCTTGATAAATATGTAACAGTTTTACAAAGATTGGACCATAATGTAAGACAATTTTGACTAGCCAGGCACATTATTCAGGGTGATAACATTTTTTTTATATAGGTGATAACAATTAGGCTGTAGATTTTCAGAGGTGATACAGTAGTTACAGTGAAAATGGTTTAATTTCTCCATCTGCATCAGTGAGGGAAGTTGTAATCTTGCTTCTTCTGATGAATCAGATTCACTATAGCCATTCAAACAAATATGCAACTAGTTAGCGGAGCGCTTCATCAGGATCACTTAATGTGTCCCACGAGAGCTCTTCTGAATACCATAGTTCTAGCTCACAGCATATCTCACTGAGCATTTTCCAAATGATCAGACTTCCACAACGAGTTGAATGAGTGTTCATGGTCCATAAAGATCCTGTATGATCAGCAGTGGTTCACTACTTTGGATCCAGTCCTCAAGGGGGATTAAGTTGAAATTGGTTTGTACTTCTAGGAAAACAGCACAATTCGTGTTCTCCAAATTAGTAGTCAACCAGCATTGCTACTTTAAATGTACAAATCCTTCTTAATAGATTAAGAAAAATCCTATTTAGTTTTGGATGTTAACAGTTGTCTTATCTCTAATGCACTACTGTGAGCAGATCCATAGCCAGAAGTTCACGATAATTAGAAAAGGATTTTGTGTGTATGTGTGTATTACTTTCAACTTTGTGTTTAACCTCCCTGGATGTCTCATTGTTCCTGTCAAAAAGGGGCTTTCTTTTAGGCTAAACCCTTGAAACTACTTACCCTAATATTTATCCTCGTGTTATAATGCACAAAATCCCATTCCTTTAGAAAATCATTAGTGTGAGGCTGTGTCACCAAACTCTGAGGCCTGTCACTGTTGCAACTGATTGTTAATTTAAAGCATGTTTTATTCCTCAAATGATCTCTCTTGAAAAGAATCTCTCTGCCAGAGTTGTGTACTGCTTTGTTTTCAAAGTAATCATCTACAGTCCAGATTTCCTTTGGGAGGAGAAAAACAAACAAACAAAAATGAAAAGCTGAAGTAAAGAGCTTGAGCCAAACCCTTTCAAATTAATGAGTTAAAGACTTCAAACTTTAGTATTATTAACTGATGTTCAGGCATTAAGCTGCCTCCCATGCTTTCTTCTCCCTTGTTTGTTAAAACCTCTCTTGTTTTTGGGATCAGTTTTTACAAGTCTGAGCTTTTTGTCTTCATCAGAAATAATATGTTAAAGCTATTAAGTCAGCAAGGGTTGAACAGGTTTTTAGGCTTTTTTCCCCTCCCAGCCCTATATCAAAAAAATAAAAAAAAGGAAGGCAATAAGCAAGCCATGATGCCCTTTTAAGGAAACAGTAATCTTTTTTCCAGTTCTAACAAATTTCAACCACATTTGAACAGAAAAGATCACATTTCTGTGCTGTAGGTAGATGGCTCCAGCATTATTCATATGATTCTTTGTATATGTCTGTAGCAGCCCTTTAACAAGAGCACTGAGCCAACTCTGAAATACAATAGCACTCAGGGCTAACCTTTTATGTTTGTTTACTCATTTTTATGAGCCTTCCTCAGTTGTTTGATTCACAGGGCTGAAGCATGCCAGAAGACAGCTAGAGAACTTCATTGGGCTTTTTAAAAGAGAGGCCTACTTTTTAGACCTTGCAGTAGTAGGATACCTGAGCCTTCTTATGGAACATAAAATGTTTTGGTTAGTTGCTTGCTTTTTTTTTACCACCTGGCTGGTTCTTTAAAAGATCTCAGCTGTTGTGAATACCAGCATATCTTCATTGATTTTAGTAGGTCTCCACTATCATAGACCTGTTGAATATCTGTCCCAGAGATCACAGTTATCCTGTCTTTTGCGTGTTTCAGGATAAGAAAACTGAGGCACAAGGAGCAAATGAAAAGGACAGCTAGTTACATCCTATTAAACAGAAGCAGAGGCATACAACATTATAGCAGGCGTGTCCTTATGGACTGTATAAGAAGTCACAGACATGGACGAGGTGAGGAAAATGGCTTCTGTGGTCTTTGCCTCTATCAGTAGCATACGGTATGGCAGACTACACAAAATATTGTTTTAAGCTTCCCAGTTGCATATTCCTCTTGGGACATGAGCTTGTAGCCTTTGCAAAGATACTGTGCCAGATGTTAAATAGTACATGGGTGAACCAAAATATAGTCTGTAAACAATAGCTAGACAAAAAAAATTCAATTTATGACTTAAAGATATTGCATGTGAAGGTCACATAGGGGCCAGTGGGTATCAAGCCTAGTTCTGCTGGTCATAGAAAAAAGATTTAATAGGGAGATGAATTAATCATTGGAACATTTTCTCCATTGTTTCATTTCATAACAACTGTCCTAAGAAAAGCTAAACATAACTAAGTGTTATAAACCTTACTAATGACTGTAGTCTTATTGCAGCAATTATGTAGCTGTAATTTTTTCACTTTGATTATAGAGAAGATCAGACAGGTACAATGTGATCTAGCTTGAATAACCCTAGATTTGGGCCTGTTTATATAGATGTTTAATTAGAAATATATATATATAAAGCCCTCTTCTCCATGAACATGTACACAGTAAAGTGAGTTTTAACACTTCAAACAGCTTTTTGAAGCTTTTAAATATTCAAAAAGGATGCTAAGCATAAAGAATGCTGTTAATGTAATTATCCTTTGGGTCTAGAACTTTCTTTTTATATGTGTATATAGTTCCATGAACAAAGGGGTTGAATAATCCAGGTGCCACTGTACTAGAAATAATTAATATTTAGATGGTGAGCATGGTTTGTCCTCTCATAAATCAATTTTTTTGTATCTTGATTGCCTGAAGTGGCTCACTTCAGCAACCTTGCAGAATTTGCAGTGGCTTTGATTTATTCTATAACATCCTTATATACTTTTAATCCTTACAGCTTTCACGCATATGGAATTAATTACAGATTTAATACCCTATTGATATCAGGGAAAATAATTACTTTTGTGACATCTTTAAAAGAGAGGAGATCAGAGTTTCAAGTATTTTCACCACTGGTAATTCTCATTTAAGTATCATTTTCACTGCAAAGGTAAATCTTGTGTGCTAAAGATATGACTGATCTAGAAAGTAGCAGATGATAAATATGCATATTGTAGTTGTAGTGAACATCTCTGTAAGCAAGGGGTAAGAGAATAGTTTTACATTGGTTTACAAGGGCCCGTTAACATGAGACCCTAAAACATTCAAATTGGAATGCACATTGAATGGTATGTTCTTGTTAACTTTTTTTTCTTATTTTAAGGACTTATAATTCAATTGTACTGCAGTAATGGCCTAACAGTATAGCTGCTATTGATGCTGGATTCTTCTAGTTATATCTTTAGGAGATATATTTTTAAGTATAAATATTCTAATATAGAAATATTAGAAACATTTTCAAATCAAAACAAAAAAACAGATTTGGAAACCCAGCCTCTGTGGAGTTTTACATAGCCTGACCTCTGAGGTGTACTGCATGAGAGGCGAAGGAGTTTCTATTAAGGATCCCTGTAGGAAATAGCAATCATCATTCATCCTGTTGAACAAGGCAAAGATTTATATTTTTAGTATAGATCTGTATGGATTTAAAAAGGAAAAAATAATTTACTAGGAGTTTCTGTCAAGACTTTCTTTGAAAAATCTTTTTTGTTAAAAAGACTAGATTGTGTTGTGGATCCATAGCTCTATCAAAGAAAATTCTTGAAGAAAATATTTCAAACATTTTGGGAAGATTTCTTGGTTTACTCTTTTTTTAATATCATTGTATTTGTAATGTTACATGACTGCATAAACGTAATCTATTTTGCAGGGTATTTTTTTAAAGTGCTCTGTTCTAGAAAAAAGATAAATTTTTAACCAGCTATTTATTGTTCAGAGAAAAAGGTCCATGACTCCTCCACTTTTAGATTAGAGTACTAAAGACAGGATAGCATTTTGTGATAAACTGGATATTGAAGGTAGTTCTGGTAGAACTAGCTGATATAACTAATGTCTTGAGGGCTTGCCCTGTCTTCTTGAAGGTAGACTCACTGATACACGTTGTTATATTGACATGTTTAAAATAAGTTGCTATGGATTCCGATGCTATGTAATGGAAATGAGATAAATATTGATGTAAAATTTTTTCCTTCATGTTAGTAGACTAATAACTAGAATAGATGATTGAGGCTGACAGCCACATCTTCATCAGTGAAATTCAAGGGAATTTTATTTGAGAAAGCGTTTCTGGGTGGGCTTGGACAGAACAATCAAACAAAGACTCCATTCTTGTTGAATTTAGTCTAATTCTGTAGTTGTATGAAACATGCAAAAGTTAATCTGCCTATATTCACTTAAATATTTCAGAAACCATGATCACTTCTGTATTGATTTCTCTGTAAAATTTGTTTTGAACAGACAGATTTTCTCTACCAGTTTTATTATTTTCTCTATTAAAACATTTTCTGCAAAGCAACATTTATTTTCTACATTAGTAGAATCAAGCAGAACATGCCAGCAGGTTGCTAGCTCTTCTGCACAGTGGTGCCTCCCAGCTAAGATAAACACAATGCTGTCTACAATATTATTACAATGTTTTCACCTTTAGCTTGTGTCTCTTAATTTCGGGGAAGAAAACAGTGTGTCCTAGCTGTTCTGATTTAGTTTCTGGGTCAGGTTTGTATCCCAACTAAATACGTAGTGGAATTTCCTAGCTTACAAAAATATATAGCTTCTCTTAGAATACCAGGCCATTCAATTAGATTTGAAGTGATCCTAGGGTATATGGAGTCTTAGAGAAAGTAACTTCAGTGCTGATAGTAGTTATTTTTCAAACTTACTATAGATTATAGAATCATAGAATCATAGAATATCCTGAGTTGGAAGGGACCCTTAAGGATCATCAAGTCCAACTCTTGATACCGCACAGGTCTACCCAAAAGTTCAGACCATTATGGATGAATTAATCAAAAATGAAAGAAGAAAAAAAAGACTAATTGGACACCTATCTTTTAAACAGAAAAGGGGGGAAATTCAGAGGAATATTAGAGCAATCAGTTTAATGGCAACTTTCTGAAACACACTAACACTACTAAACAGAATATTTGTATATTTTGTCAAAGCCAGCTTTCATTTAAGATTGTCAAATCCTTTTGTCAGGTATCATGCTGTATGAATAAGAAAGAAAAAAGTAGCTGTCATGTCTTGTATTTTGTGAGGTTTTTGTGTCTTGTGCTGTTGTCCTAAACAAGTCAAAGAACCAAAGTTCTGAGACACTGCTATGGAATTGATGCCAAATCACTTAGCCATTTTCTGTATGGCAACTATTGGTAGTTAACTGTCACAGTACTAATGGGGGTTTCGTAATGTTCTGTCTTATTTTCTGGGTCCATTTAATTTTTCTTTCATTGGTGGTTGAACAGATTAAAATGGCAGTTGAGTTGATTCTTTGAAATAATTATTCCAGTATTCCAAAGTGTACTTTAGAGGTCTTGAAAGGCTTCAAAGTGACCTTAATAAAAGCTAGACAAGTTTGTGAAGGCAGTGATACAAGTGTAGTGTGTTTGTGTTCTGCTTTTTCAAGTATTGTACTGATTGAAATGGCCTATAGAAAGCTGTCATTCTGTGCTTGTGTATACACTTGTATTCAGCCTATCCTATCACTGACAAACTGAGTGAGAGAGAAATCTTTACAGTCATCTGGAAATGGCCACAATGGTGAAATATGTTCCTGCTTGCTACAGACACCCAATGTGGGTGAAAGAAGTGGGCAATGAGCAGGGCATATTTTCCTGGAACAGTTCTGTGCATAGTTACAGAGAAGTGCATATGCCTTTAAAAAAAAAAGTAAGAGGAAACACTGCTTATACACTGAAATTTGGCACATGGAATGTTTTGTACAGTGCACTTCTGCACCGAGCTCTAGTTGTTCTGGTTCTGACTTGGAATGTAGGATACTCTCTCCTGCTATTTCCCAGATAGCCCACAGGCACTATAATCAGAAGTGGCCAACATGCAGGAAAACATACTCTAATTAGAAGCTGCTCTCTCTATTTCCACTCTGGATTTCAGTAAGAAAAATGTTAAAAATAAACTTCTTAGCAAAGCTGGATTTTTTTCTTTAAAAAATCCCCCCAACATCTCTAAAGATATAAACCTCGTTGGCAGTAGTAGTAGAGGCAGCTGTTCTTAATTGAAGAAGAACTCTCCTGATATTTTCTTCTAGAAGACACACTAAACGGAAGTCTGAATCTGCACACCTCTGAAACTTCATAGGTTCAGAGCTGGATCAGGCTGTGAACTTTGCATCTGGTCTATATCAATATAAGAAACCAATCTAAAAGAAAACATACAAACAAACAGAAAAACCACAACAAAGCCAATTTAGAAGCAATGTGTATGTTAAAGCTCCTTTCATTCCTACTCTCTGAAGGTTATGCATTCCTCCTTATTCCAAGAACCTAAGGTTGTGCAACTTGTGCTCTAAGAAGTGGAGTTAGCGTAAGCAGCCTTAAGTTGCAGGCTTTTTAGGGTTAGTTTTGTCATGGAGAGTATAGCCAAATGTCTCTGGATCGTATCCTTCAACTGTCTGTCCTTAACGAAATGATCTCAAGGGCCTCAGTATGTTTTTAATGATTTGCATTTTGTGGGCAACTTCAGCTCCCCATGTGTACCTGATTGTGCAGCTGAGTTTGTGAGGACAGCAGCCCTGGCCCCTTGCAGCAGGGAGTAAAGAGGAAGCAGAGACGGGCCAGTGTTTGTTGGCCATGATGGGGTGGTGCTGCATGTTCCACAGGAAGAAAATGGTGCAAGTCTGGAAAGAACTATGAGCATCAAGTCATATATACACATATTAAAACAACAACACATAAAATCCTCCCGGAATAATAAAAAGCTATCTTTCAAAATACCTCTCTGTTCAGCAGAACACTCAGTAAGCATACACAGTCATTTGGGACTTACTGCTGTTAAGTACATATGAACAATAGAACAGAGAACAGATCTAGTTATTAATGATGTTAAAAACAAAACAACAACAAACATAAAAACAACCCACATAGTTAAAGAAGCCATTGAGGTAGTGAGGGGGAGGTTACAAACATACCTCTATTAAACCTATGCTTGATTAATGTGAACTGTAGGCTAAACAAACTTTATTCTGCCTGTGCCTAATGTATACCAAGTATAGTAGAAGCCAGCTAAGAGGAAATGCAGGCTGTCATAAAGATTGGGTGGGGAGGGGAAGACAGGCTGTAATAAGATCTTTACAACCATTTCTACGAATCTTTGCATGAAGATAGAGCAAAATTGAAGAGCTCATCCATATATGAGCAACTAGAAGCAAAACCAACATAAACACTCTTGTACAACTAATCAATAAGCTAATATGTCTTCATTAGCAAGATAGCTTTGAAGCATTTTGTGTTATTGATATCAAAGATTTTCTTTTTATGTCAGGTTTGACAATTGTTACTGAAGAATAAAACCTGGTGGGTAGAAATTTTTAGTTTTTGAAAAATAGGATCCTTGTTGGATGATTTTATTTTTCTTGCATTGCTTCTAGCCACATCTCCTATTAAGCCATAAAATATTATGTATTATTTCACAAGTCTTAATTATGACTCATACTGGACACTGTATGTATGAGACAGTAGCAGAACAATGAAGCTATATTGGGGTATGTGTATCACTTAGGGTTATTTTAAGAATGGATTTTGACTTATGTCATTCATAGTTTAAATATGACTTGTTCAATAACATGTTCAGTTGTAATTAGATAATTTAATGTCTACTGACAGGTCTTTTGTGACTGAGACCCAATTTTAGCTCTGCATAGCAAGGAGCTTGCCAAGGAAAAGTAACCCTTTTTACTCAGTAAGGAGGGATAATGGATAACTTCTGGAATTAAGTAAAAAATTGAATCCAGCTTCCTGTGTGCACTTTAGGTCCCACACTGGGATTACAGAACTAGCTCTGAACTCTTTGGCTGCTGACAATAAAGATTTTATATATGTCATGTTGATTTTTTTAAAAAGTTCTTGAATCAAAAAGGCCATTTTTACATTATGTCTGGGCTGTTTATTTAGGAATTTAAGGGCTTTGCGCTGGCTTGTCTTCTCTGTGGGACTCAAGTTTGTGTAGCCATTTTGAAGAAAAATGGTAATATACAAGTTTAAGGAATGGGGAAAAAGAAAATAAGGTCATATGCAAACAGAATTTCAAAGTGTTAGCCTACTTTCCATCATTAAGAATTTATCTACTGTGGAGCTCTTATTGGCCAAGTGCTTTCTTGCCAATGAGTTCACTATAACAGGAATTTTATAAACATAACATGTTGTTACACTATTACAGATGAATATTTGTGTGTATATATGTGTATGTATACATATACATGCACATATAAGCTATGTTGAAATCAGTGTCTTTACCAGTGAAGGTGCTTCTGCCCTTCGCATGAGACAGCAAGTAAAAGTGAAGATGCTTTTCTATGCATTCTACGTTATAAAATATTTATATGCTGTCTTCTGTGGCACATAACCTATTGCATTATAGGTCATCTTGTCTGTAGAGTGTTTCATTCTGAGAATTGCTTGACTGTGCCATGCAGTCACAGGGGGAAGACACATGAGACAACCCTATGAAAACGATATACTGCCACGTCTAATCTGTGCGTATAAACGGATCATGCAGGATTAAAAACCTATATGAATATTTACTTAGAAAAAATTTAAAAATCTTTATTAAAACTTCTTCATTTTTACATAGCATGCTTCCACAGAGACTTTCTGTACTTCCCTGTTAACCAAGAAAGGCTTCGTTAATCAAGATATAGTCTGAATTTTTAAAAATATATTTAAATTAAATACAAGCCCTACTGGACCATATTTTCTAATATATTTAGCCAGAACTGTGTGAAGCTGTCAATCAAGAGACGATCAGTTGTTCTTAACGCAGACATGAAAATAGGGTGTCTTTAATTTTGCATTTTAAGCTCGTTTTTGTATAAGACAGATTTACAATCTTTCTATTCATAAAGGATTTATGTGTTTTATATAAAACTTCCGTGTATACTGATGGGAGAATATTTTCATTGAAATTCTGCTGTGTGAATTCCACAAGAAAATAACCAGGACGCCCTGTGATGTGATATTGTTACCAGACTCTCACTTAACTACTCATTTGTCTTTTAACTTGGTCGTGGGAACAGTAATTTACTAATCTAATTTAATGCATTTGTTGCCTTTAGAGATCAATCCTCTTCCCAGGGAAGTTTATAATAAAGCTTTACTGACTTTACTGGAACCAGATAAGTCCCTTTACACATGGGTAAGACCTTGTAACATTGTGGGGTTTTTTGCCTTTTTTTTTTTTTGTATAATTACTTAACTATTAACTAGTGGTTTTGTCCAGCAGAGATTCTGACATAATTTGTAGAAGGAAATTCAGAAGGCAGCTGACTTACCCAAAGAGCTGTAACAGGTCAAACATGCAGCCAGGACTTTCAGTCCACTGAACCCCAGTGAATAGGAGTGCTACACTAGAAACGTGTTGCATGAAGAAGTTACCAAATATATATTACTTCATAATTAGTGCTTCCAACTAGTGAAATGACAAATGTTTCATTCCTAGGCGTAGATAACAGCTGAACTTTCAGAAGAAATCAAATATATTGTAAAACAAGTAATTTTGTGAGGAAATCTATAATGCTCTCCATTTGTGCCAAGAAGTAGGAAATATTTTGCAGTCTATTATTGAGTTACCTGTACACGCAGATTCTTGTTTGAGTAGGTCCAATAAAGAAATGAGGGACTGAGTCTTTGTTCATAATGTCGATGCCATGTTGTTCCTGTTCGCTGGCTCTATATCGGTTGTAGGATTTGGAAACTAGCATAGAACTACTCTAAACCCTAACAGTTACGTATAAAAAGCATCTACTATTATTCAGGAGCTCGTGATCCTTAAAATTTAGACAGAAGGTTATATATAGAGGTATGCCACAGGCAGTGAGAAAACAGTTGGAGGATGTTAACTGAAATTCAAATAGATTAAGTTATATGGTGGATAGCCGGAGTTAATCACTTTTTAGGAATTGCCTAAAATCTCAACATACAGAACTGAAGAGAAAAAGAGTTTATCAGTAAAAACATTTTTTAATGTAAACTTTCCCTGATTGGATTGCAGAGAGAGGAAAACCTGGATATGGTAATTAAAAGCTTTTAACATAGAATGCACAAAAAACAGAGAAAATCTTGTAGTCTGGGAATCATATCAATGCAAATACATACAGAATATTTGTATACAACCTAGCAGCTTTTTTTCCGAACCGCCCCATCTCTGTATAAATGGCTGGACAATAATTCATAAGCCATTTTGAAGTTTCTGACCAGGGCTCTATAGAATGAAGGAACAAGGTACAACCCCTCAGGATCTTCAAACAACTCTAGGTTTAGTAAACTATAAGAACTATACCCACTAGAGGTCTTGTATGCTGTTTCAGTTGAATCAGGCTGTTTTAAAAACAAAATCAAACAAATAACCCCCCTGTCCGTGGTGAACATAAAGTTCTTTTGTGCTTTTTTTGGTTTGTCGTTGTTGTTTGAAGCAAATTCACAGCTCCCCTGTCTCCATATTTGTGTGCGCACAGGTAAACTGTTTGAAATTACTCTTTGATAGAAATTGATCAAACCCAGAAAAATCTTTGTTCTAAATAACGTTTAAAATGTTAAGACCTTGCTGATTTATAGCTAAATATTATAAGAATTCATCTATTAAGAACAGAACTACTAATTTCTTTACTAGAGAATCCTACAGCTTTATCATGTTGTGCTGTGTTACAGTAATGATGCATCAAGCTCCCTATTAGTTAGTGAGCAAGAACTCCTCAGGGCAATTGAAATGAAACAACTTAATGTACAGAGTACCTGGCAAAAAATTACACGGCTAGACAAGAGGAATGTTTCTACGCTGGAGGTCTGTAACCACAGTCTCTGGAAGCCATGAGTTGTTGCCATAAAAGAGCAGTTAGGGACAGTTCTTCCTTGCAGCAAAAAAGATCTTCTATTTAAAAACATGAGCTGTGGTACCTGAACAGCATAATGTATTTAGAATTTTATATTTGAAAGCATCTGTACAAGTCAGCTTTATTAACGTATCTGGATGTCCTTTGTGACAATTAAGGTTATACTTACAGAATTAGTATTTGACATGTAGAAAGCCTGCATGCTCAGTTATTTTCTGCTTGCCTTATTGCTTAAGCTTCTGCAGAGGGAGAAGTTGACCAACTATTGAAAATTACCCGAGAGTGGGAGACTGAAGTGGCAATTACTCATATGCCCTTGACTGGAGTTCTCTGTCATACTCCTTTGTAGCGATGATTATGTTTTGTTCATTGTTGATTTACAGCATGAAATTCACATGCTGAATCACCTTCAAGAGATTTTGTATTGTAATTTTGGAAGTGCAGTGTTTCTATGCCGATACATCAGTTATTTTAGTGTTAAATATTGAATAAAATTATTTTTATCAATATTACTTTCTTATATTCCCATCAGAGGCAATATTAATATTTGTATTAATGCAAATATTAATAAATATGCCTGAAATATGCTGTCAGACGTTGCCTAAGGCTATTTACCTCTTAAATCCCAGGGCCTGAAGTTCATAAATTGTTGTCTGTTAGCAGTAAATTTAAAAGTTTTGTCAATAGAGGTAGGACCTACCTGGTATGATATTCTCCTTCATGTGACCTTGAGTTTAAATCTGAATACCATTGAAATCAGAAGGAGTTGTCCTATGAGTGACAATGCGTAGGGACAATATGCTCTGATTGTGTAATCTTCTCTCTTAATGAGAGCTCTATAGCCAGTAATGAATTGGAGGAAGAAATGTAGGGATCAGAAAGTCTCTGAAGTCAGGTGTTTGTATAATTGCTGTTATTTTTGCCAGGGTCTGCGGTTTAGACACCAGTACAGTAACGTGTGTAACCATCTTTAAATGTTACAGCTTTGTTTATAATTTCACTTTGTTAACTTTTAATACTTTGAAGTGTATCATGTAAGTGCATGTGGCATAGCTATTGCTAGAATTACTTAAAAAGGATTTAAAGAACTTTTTCCTTAGCCATTTCCCCACAGGGAGCCTTTCCAATTCACTTTACTGACTCTAAACCATTTCAATTTCTACTTGTATAATTTTACAAGAAATATGACAAACGTAACTGTTTTCCCAATGTTTTATGTCCCTAATGAGGAGCAAAAGGTCAAGAACTTTGGGATTGAGGGGGAAGCCAATTACTCTTGCTACCGTGCTTTGGAGTACTGTTTGCAACTTGCACTCATTTTCTACCAGCAGGATTACAGGACAGTTAATTTCCTTAGAAAGTTTATGAGGCTCAAAGGATTTTTTTTTTTTGTATATGTTTTTAAACGTTTGTGGTTTTTGCTTGAGAGAGGCTTCACAATATTCCCTCTGTATACATGCGGAGCATATATCTATTAAAAAAAAGAGAGAAAAGGAGTAAAAGTTATTTTAGGATATTTAGAACCTGAGAGTTAGATTACTTCTAAGGTCATTAGATACTTTAAGCTGAAGATAGATGTCTGACAGACTTTCAAAAACACCTATGTGCCTACCTCGTTGATAGAGTTGACATGCTTAGCCTATGAGGTGTTTGTTAAAGTCCTAATTGCCTTAGGACCTTAGGCACCTTAATTAAAAATGTGGTTCTAAATGTCAGTAACAGCTAACAAGGAAGGCAGTCACTGGAAAATAAAGGCCAGAAAACAAAACAGGTCGCTACCATTCACAAACGTGATGTATTCTTCTTATGTTTGGCTTTGCGTAGCTGACTTGTAGGTTGGGTACTGAGAGAATAAAAGTGGATGTGAGATTTCTTTCTCTCTATAATAATAAGCTGAATTTTTCCACTCTAAGGAGAAAGGTGAGTAAGCAGAAACCTGCTTTTGGATATTTTAGCTCTGACTTCTGCTTAAGCAAGTATTACCAGCCCCTCTGCAGACACTGGGCAAGTCTATGTAGTAGGTGAAGATCATTTAAACTAGTTCAGTTCGTAATAACCCCAGACCTGGAAATACTGGGGCTTGAGGGGCATATAACAAAACTCCTGGCCAAATAGCCATGCTACCATAAATCCCAGTAGCTGTAAATCCTCAGATACACCCCATGTCCTTAGTAGCACCAAGGGAGAGATGGGGACAAGGACTGCTTCTCAGGCAACGGATGGTGCTGCTGCCCTATGGGTCCCACCACTGCAGTGCAGGCCAGGCCTCAGCGGGATTGTTTCTCCTCACAGTGGGGATTCAGGATACTGCTGCTGTTCCTGGGCTTTAACATCCAGATGGAAGTCATGCTTGAATTGCAAGTGAGCAGTATTCATGGGCTTCTGTAACATGCTCCATTGCATGCTTTAAACATGCCCTTATAGCCTAGGAGTCTGAGACTAACTTAGAGAGTTTTGAAGGTCATTTAGGATCAAATGTAATTAAGGGCTTTAGCCACATACCAAGCAGCCCTGTAATAGAATCCAGAACCTTCAACTGCAGTCCCTCTACATAGGTCCTAATGGCGATGGGAAAGAAAAGGGAAAGATTTGAAAGACTTAAATCTTTCTTCCCAAAATATGGCTATAGACTGCAGAGACAGACTGAGATCTGCACCCCTTACACTGTGTATACCCTGCAAGGGCATTACCATTCTCCTTTGGACTGAAGGTGAGGGTAGTGACCTTTGACCTATTCAGTTGCCCCTCTCTACAAGAAGGACATGGAGGTGCTCGAGAGAGTCCAGAGAAGGGCAACGAAGCTGGTGAGGGGTCTGGAGAACAAGGCTTACGAGGAGCGGCTGAGGGAGCTGGGGTTGTTCAGCCTGGAGAAGAGGAGGCTCAGGGGCGACTTCATCGCTCTCTATAGGTACCTTAAAGGAGGCTGTAGCGAGGTGGGGGTTGGTCTGTTCTCCCACGTGCCTGGTGACCGGACGAGGGGGAATGGGCTAAAGTTGCGCCAGGGGAGGTTTAGGTTGGATGTTAGGAAGAACCTCTTTACTGAAAGGGTTGTTAGGCATTGGAATGGACTGCCCAGGGAGGTGGTTGAGTCACCATCCCTGGAGGTCTTTAAAAGACGTTTAGATGTAGCCCTTAGTGATATGGTTTAGTGGAGGACTTGTTAGTGTTAGGGCAGAGGTTGGACTAGATGATCTTGGAGGTCTCTTCCAACCTAGACAATTCTGTGATTCTGTGATAAAATCTGGAGACCAAATCTTGCTTTACTAAGATTGAAAACATTTGATAGGTTGAGATGTTCTGAGAATATGTTGCAGAAGAGCAGATAGCTAGATTCTGGTTGGTTGCAGGATACCGAGGAATTCAGCCCACCAGTAAAGGACATCTTACTGTGCCAGGGAATAGGATGTGGCCTGCAAGGATGAATGATCTTTGAATGAATCCCTCTGCTAGTGGAAGTGCTTAGATTTGTGGACACTTGCGGTAAATAAACCCTATGAAACTACTTATCAAAATCATTTATTTCTAGAATTTATTTAATAGTGATGCAGGACATCACTATTTTTTCCACTTTTTTTTTTTACTCTATTGTTTCCTTAAGACTATGCATACAAATATGTTAGCCTTTCATTTTCCTTGTTTGATACCCTCTCATACTTACCTGATATGCCAGGTGGCCAGTAGAAACACGATTCCATCAGATTGTAACAGAGCTGCTTAACACACTAGTAATTCTTCTTTTCCACTGCTGATTTCTCTTCCTTCACCTATCAGATGTTATGTCTAAAGACTATGGCTTGTCTGAATTTTAATACACTTAGATGTCAAAGCTGTCTGAGGATTTACACAGTCCCTTTGTCCCTTGGGTTGTTTTGGATTTTGTCACTTGGTGCCTCTATGCCTAACTAAAATAGTACTTGCAGTCCTAGAAATAGCAATTAGTGGAGTAGTTTTTAATATGCACCTCCTTCGTCTGTTGGTTAACAAGCCCACAATTTTTATATGTGATTGATACAAATCTATTCTAAAGCTTTTAGTGTTCCTTGCTTACCTAACCTTTTTCTAACTTTAACAAAACCAAAAATAATTCAAGCATTTGAAAACAAGCATTTAAAGAAATCTCTAGGTGAGTGAGGCTATTTAAGTACCATACCAACCAATTCAGGCAAACAAGAGTGGTTTCATTCTGAAATAGCCTAGTACATTGGGTAGAAATTTTGTCTGCAGGGAGACCATTACATGGGATGCATGCTGTGGTAGAATAAAGCAAACTTCAAGCCGTGGTTCACTGACAGAACAGAAAATTGTATCCCCTAAGATCTAGAGTTAATACATAAAGAAGTCAGCTCTCTGATTAAAGACTGTGCAAGTATCCCTCTGTTGTATGACTAAGCTCAGTCATCAATGAATTTAATTCCTATGATCCAAAACCTTTGCTGATTTACTCTGGTGTAAATGAAGAGAAATTCCAGAGCAACTCTAGTTATGTTTCAGTGTGATGGAGAACATAAACTTCTGCAATGGCAGAACAATATGGCAGTTTTTTGACTGTCACTTGATTCCAAATACTGTTTTACTTGACCTTCAAATAGCACAGTCTCTTCCTTAACAGTGGTTGCATTGCTCTTACTGAGTTACAGTATTTTATTTTTGCATTTGATTGTGGAGATACTACACTGTAGAGGCTAGGAGATAAATGGATCAATAAATGGTAACTGATTATTTGAGTGGAGTTTAACTATCAGAATCTGTGTAAAGCGGTGGAGTGATAGGAATGTTTTTGCTCGGGTTTTTTTTTTTTGGTTTTACTGCCTGTGTAACAGATCAAAGTTTTCTTGTGAATGGGGGTGGGGAGGCAGAAGGATGGATTTGGGTTCTTTGTTTTGTTTTGATTTAATTAGATGGCTTAGGAGGATGCATTGTTTATTAGGCGCAGACCACCATCAAACAAACAAACAAACACAAAACTGCTGGCAACTGTTTCTGGACATTTTGAGTTTCTGGTTTTCTGATTTATTTATTTATTTATGTCTCTAAGAACATAACAGAATAATTCTGGTTTCAGTTTCTGCAGCCAAAAATTTGGAGCAGAATTGCAGTGGCTTTTTTGTATATAGGATAAATTCCAGCTTTCCTTTGCAAACCATGCCTAGTGAGACTGTGAGGAGGAATTCCGTGAGATGAGGAAGACACCCTTCCCCTTTCAAACACAGCTACAGGGTGTCCAGGCTAGGTACTGTCCACAGCATTGATTATGCCCCTTAGACCTGAGCAAAAAAAGTTTTCTTTTGCCTTCACTTACTCTCTCTGTCCATTGTCAGAGAATTCTGCTCTATTACTACTCCATATGGTCTGTCCTCACCTAAGGAATTGTGTCTAAGCAAGGAATTGCATCTTTCCTAGTATGGAAATTAAGGTGTGTGTGTATATTTACACAATATATGCACACACAAATACTGTATTTTCAAAAGGTACCATAAATATAGTATTAAAATTATAACCAAAATCTGTTATGTTCACATCTTTTTTCGCTACCTGGTTTTGGTGTTTGTCACAAGGTTATGCTTAGTAATGACATCTCTATGGAGGATGTCTGTCATGCAGCAGTTTGGCCTGTGATAAGAATGGCCAACTGCTTTTGCTCTCTTTTACAGCTGCAGCAGCCTGTAAGAACATACTGGAATGCCTGGTAAATTGACTTATAAAATATGAAGGAGTTCAGTGTATTACTGTCTTTCACAGACTACACTTGGCATTATATTTTTGATGTCTCATTCTAGTGACAGAGACTGTAAAAAGAAAGAGTACAACACCCTGTAAGTCCTCTGTGTGACATAATGAAAATGGGAAATGATGCAGTATAGAGCTAACTTAGTACAGTCTTTGGACTAAGATTCTTCAATAGAGTGATCCAGTGTTCTGCTGTCATAATTCAGACTAGCTGCTGTCTTGTAGTTTATGAGAATTCTCTGGGTAGCACTGGTGGTAGCTGGATAGGGCTGGCACATGTTGAGGGATTGTGTTTAGCAAAGAATGTCTTTGTTCTTTTCCAAAATACAGCTCCGTTTAATGGAAAAAAAAAAATAGAGAAAGGACCTGTTGCCACATTTAGAAATAATTCATCTTGCCAGAATGATATGTCCAGACAAGGAATCAAACATCTTTTTTTTTTCTTTTTCCTTCTTGCAGAGAAGATACTGACTCATTTTTCAAACAAGTGAAAGTAAAGAATCAAGAAACCATTGAGTTGTATTGGCTTGATCTAGGGTCCATTGGAGACTTTTTTTTTTCTGCATGTTCAGTTTTAGGTTTTCTGAGTAACTAACTGTTCTTATCCTCTGTTTTCCCAAGACTTTTCCAGCTCTTCTCTGGAGGAGAAACACATACTGTCTTAGTTCTGTCAGTAAGTTAGCCACTCATATACTCTCTCCTATAATACTGAGCCTACTGCTTGCATTTGCATCTGCTAGAAAATGAGTGCGTGAAGTTCGCTTAGCAGGTTAAGTCCCCATATGGCTTCCCTTTGTTCCTTCTACTAAATATCCTTCCTCCATTTCTTAATTTTATTGTTTCATGTTTGGACAGTAGACGAAGTTGGCCATGATGATACTATTGTGTCTTAAGAGTGTTTTTTTTTTTTTTGAGCTCAGGTAGCCGACAGCAAATTGACTATGCCTGTGGAACTGCCTAGCATGTTTCATTAGCATTTTCACGTGCCTTTCCCAAAAGTGGTACTCCAAATTTGTCTTGTCTTTTGTGGTTTTGTCTTCTAAATATCTTTATCTTTCATCTCTGCTGAAAATTTTAAGTTTAGCATGTTAGTTGGAGAGGAAGTAGAGCTAGTTGAGTAGAAAAGGAGGTCATGGAGATGAAGAAAACCAATTCAAGTGGACACAGTGGGTGGCAAAACCTCAACAGGTGCAGGATGTGTTACCCTAGGAAACAGCTTTATGTTACAAGCTGTGCAATATAATGCAATTCTTTCTGCTTTGACAACCTGTGCCTTTAGCTTCGTGCTTAATAAAGCACCTAGACCTATATTCTACTCCCTGTTGTGTCTTGCTGCTTAATTATACAGTATCTGTTTGATATTTGATCATATTTTTCTGCAGGAATAGTTTTGGAAATAATTACTCAACATGAGCATGGAATTATTTTAGGGTGGCTTACAGTGACGATTTCCTGACTGACATTTCTGTAGAAGGTGAGGCACAGTGAATTCTTGACTCATTAAGAAAGCTGTATTTGGAGAGGTTGTGTGGATGGATAGGAGAGTGTTTTCCGAGTACAAATTTGAGCTTTCTTCTTCAAAAAGCAGAGAAAAATGCCAGGAAAAAACAAAGTTTTACGGCTCAGAATCCTTATCTGAGGCTATTATTATTAGGCATGCAGAGCATTAACAAAGGTCAGATATCTGAGAAACTGGAGGGCTGACAAATGTATTTTGCTCCCTTTTTCTTGGTGCTGCTCCAGTTGTCACAGTGTCCAAAGAAGGCAGAGACCCATATGCTGTCTTCCACGGCAGAAGTGGATGCTCTCTGTAGATGGAAGAGCCTGCAGAAAGCCCCAAGGCCTGGTGCTTCCACCCTCTGGGCAGGGATGCTGAGGGCTGCTGCAATGTTTTCTTAGACCTAGCACTCACTTTGCCTGCTGCAGCTGCATTGTTTCCATTTCCTTTGGTCTCTTATTTGCCAGCATTGGAGCCAGTTTTAAACATTGCCACTAGATTGCAGAGCCTCTGCTTTTCTTTCATGGTTCTACTTGTTGGTTGTTTATTTTTATTTTAAAGTAAAGTAGGCAGAGTGCAAAAAGAGTGATAGTGTCAACACTGAGAGCTGTGAGAGTGATTCTAAATTCAGTGCTTATTTCTTCTAAGTAAGCCATTGGACACCTGTAAATAGTAGTAACAAAGCAATTGGAAAAATGCTATCTCTTTTCTCAAAACCACCAAGTAATCTGGTTATTTTAGTTCTAATTTTTTGTCCTTATCAGAAAGACAAACACCAAAAGTGTTTGTTCTCCCAGTTTGAGATTTTTTTTCTTTTTCAACTGAATACTAGAATTTCCCAAGAAATATATTTCTTAGGTTTTGTATATGTAAGTTTTTAAGCATGTTTTGCCTTACTGCAGCATTCAGTAATGAAAATATTGATCTTATTAACTGTGCTAATTAGAGCTGAACAAAATACCTCCAGGAACAGCTAGTGAATATGCAATGGAATAACAATTCTGCAATTGCTTTGCCAGTGTTTACAGGAGATGAATATTGTCAGGGATAAGTTTGCTATCAGGAACATTGTGTGAAGAGGGCATGGTAAATATTTGCACACTAAATTTTAAATTCATGTTTTGGTATTAGAAGTTTCTCTTGTAAAATCAAATAAAACTTTTTTTCAACTAATCTGCTTAGTAGAAGAAAGAGAATTAACCAGTCTTGCTGCACAAGTCAATTCAGAGTAATCCCCAGTTGCCATAGACGCAGAGTAGTATATTTACATACTTCTTAAAGAAGGAGGGTAAGCCTTGGATAGTTTGGAATTATAAAGTGGTGATATCTGTGAAGAAATTACTATTTGTTTTTTTCTGACAATGACCCTATGTACAGTATATGATTTTAAATGATGACCGTAAACTGAGTTTACCGAAAATGTTTTAGTATAAATTAAAATAGTTATTTTTTTGTATACAAGAAAAAATGATTGTATAAACTGTTATGTGGAAAGGCCAGAGAAGATTAATTTACTAATAGTGTGAGCTTCCATTGAGTTTTAAAATAATGTCACATCTACTTTTGAGTCAGAGTTATGCAATTTACTTGTCTTTTAGCAGGTTGCAAAAAATTCAGTGCAGTGAGATTCTGGATCCGTTCCTTTTAAATGTGTCCAGCAATGTCAGTGTTGAGAGCTCACTCTGAGATACTAAATTGTGTTCTACCATATTCTTATACGCTGCCAGTCTGGCATATGTTCCTGCAATAAAGCTAGCAGTTGCCACTGTTGGAATGCACTGTTCCTTTTACTAAAATATCGTTGCCATTTTAAGCAACATACATAGTATTCATATGATTAATTCATTAGTGTATTAATTAGTTATATTTAGTTCTAATTATTTAGTTAATGTTTGTAAAGTGTCTTCCAAATATAAAATGCTAAGTACTTATTAGGGATTTTCATTAATACTACAAGTCTCTGAAGTTTTTTTGTTTTGCATATGTAGAAGAGTTGGGTTTAGACCTGCTTCTAACTTATGAGGCCAGAATGAAAGATGTACCAAATTTATCATGCTGTAGTGGCCAAAAGCAGGCAGAATTGACTCCAAAGTCTGACATGTGCTCCTTAAAATGAGGCATTTTGCCATGTTTTTGTTGGAGAAGTACTAACTGTTGGGTAATGAAAATGAAACTTCTTAATTAATAACATCAACTCTTATGTGGTTCTTTTTTCAGAATAAAGAATTCACTAACACCCTTCCCCCCCCCCGCTTTTTTTTTTGAATGCTTAGTTCCTTCGCCCATGTTGTGCTGTGGATTTATGTTCTAGTATCTCTGTTCTTCATGTTCAATCCCAGTTCAGCAATTTAGAAATGGAGTTCATTCATGATGGTTTCACTTTAGGCACCAATTCCCACAGAGTCTCTGGCATATGGGAATGTTGATGGAATGAGTCACGTGCATAAAATTAAGCTTGTGTTTAAGTAATTGTAGGATCGCGGCTTTAGTCACTAGTGGAAACATATATTTGATTTCCTCCTGGAATTAGCATAACTGATGAGGAAGGATATATTTCTAATGGAAGAGATGGGGAGAGGGTCGTGGTCAAGCAATGTAAACAAGTCCCTGCCCCTCAAGTTTTCTGACAATTTTTTCTTGTGAAATGAGAGACTTCAGGGCTTTTTCTTTTGAGTGTTTGTTGTTGATAATTTTTGTTGTTGTTTTGCTTTTAGTATTTCTGATAATTTTAATGAGAGAAACACACAAAAAGTCACAGTAAAGTAGGATGGCTGGCTAAGATAGATCAAAAGCTTATGTTTCCTGGCAAGTTACCTCTCTCTTGCGTGATTCCTTCTACCATTTTTAAAGCTAATGACAGCAACAAAAGCTGCTGTGAGACTCAACTCTACTGTGCTTCTGCTTTTGGCATTGAAAGCAATAACAGTTGTACTTTCAAGTCTGAATTCTGAATGCTCCAAATTCTGTTTTCTTGGAATTTTATGTTCATACAAGTTGTTTTCATTATCGTACTATTCATAAGAGTACTCCTGTCATATAAGTTTCTTATATGCCAAGCTGGTGTTAGTTTTTTGCTACTCAGTATCTTCCCTGTATTTCTCCTATGTCCTCATGCCATGATCAGGTGTGACTTTATGTAAAGTAGACTTAATTGCTGCAATGTTTTTCTGCCCATTCCCTAGATGATTTTTTTATCTGCTTTATCTCCTATGTGGTTGTCTTGGTTGGGTGCTTGGGTCTTGTTATTTACCATTATGATTCAGACACTTCCCAGATGCCACATTGGCCCCTTCTGTTTATATTTTGTTAGTAAATTCAGAACACGTTTGTTCCAACTGCTCTATGATTGTGTATACTTCCCAAAGAGTGCACTAACCTGAAGAACAAGCGTATCATTTGTCCATGAGTACTTGGGGCTTGCAAGAGTTAAGCGAGCAAAGGTAGCTAGCAGAGAGGCAGCAGCTTGCAACCTTCTGGAGAGATCTTCAGGGAACATATCAGACATCCGTTGGCTCGGAGCTTATGGCTCCCTGCTGCCAGTAAGATTTGCTTCCAGGGGCTTTCTGTCAGCTTTTACAATGATCTGTTTTTGGCTCTTTCTTGATTAGGAATTGCTACAGCTATTGACTGACTAACTGCTGCTCGGGAAATGTCAAGCACCATTCAGCTGGCTATGTAAGAGCACATCTCCCAACCTGCAGCTAGCAGAGAGGTAACAGTTGTAGCTGCAGTTAGCAGGCTTGCAGGGTGGGCCAGAAATTATGTTCCCGGTAGCATGAGTCTTCTTGAAGCTGTGCAATAATAACATCAGTCTACCAAGGGTCATGATCTTTTGCACCAGCTGGAGTGACTTGGTAATTCAGAGGCCTCAGCCCACACAAGACTCCAGTAAGAGGGTGCTGCCATCCAGATCTTGAGCTACAGAGGGTGTCTGACACCTCTGTCAGACAGGTGATCAAACACTGGAACATACACCAAGAGGGTAGGATCCCCATACTTGGAGATGTTCAACAGTTGGCTAGACAAGAACATGAGCAAGCTGGTCTAGGTAGCCCTACTTTGAATGGGGGATTGAACTATAAAAGTCCTTCCTATGCTATATTATTTAGTACTTATATACTTTTAATAGAAATATGCTAGTTGCACAGAGCCTGTTAATATTGGCTTTGAGATTGTTTATATGTGACTACTTCAAATGAAAACCGATAGAACAATGCCTATGTGGGAGCTCCCAGCAAGGAGCTTCATTTACTGATCCCATTACTCAAAGCGGTGCTTTAGCATTTCTCTTCCCACCAATCAAAAGGCTTTTGAATTTCTCAGTTTAGCACATAAATTCAAGGTGATTCTCTGATCACTTTTCATGAAATGACCCTGTCAGGTTTGAATTGGTATTGATTTAAGTTTGTAGAGGGAGGGGGAGCATTACAATTCATCTGATGTGACAGCATCAATAGCCTCACAAGGATATGATTATAATTATCATTGCCTTTAAAAACTAATTAGTCCTGTTAATTAGTTAAACATTAGAATAAGCTTGTCTTGTTCTGTTGTGTTGTTTATTTATTTGTTTAGGGTGAATAGGGAAGGTAAATTAATCTTAGGAAAAATTAATATAGTTCCTCTCTGAAGAAAAGTAGCTCTTGATTCTCTTACTGCTTGTCTTTCTGTTTTATGATACCATACAACTTGCCTTGTAGAATAGCTGGAAAAGAGCAGTGGTTATGCACATCTCTTCTCCTGAGAAAGGTTCTTGATCTTTTACGATAGCTCTGCTCTATAACATAATTGTGGATCTGTGCCTGTTCAAGTCAATGGAGGGTTTGCTTTTGACTTCAGTGACAGCAGAAACAGGCCTCAAATGTCAGTAAAGTACTTCCCTGTCTCAGAAACAGAAGAAGTGACAGGTCTGGAATATGCTTACATTTTCTGATTCCCGTGCAGTGATTATGCTGAGGATTTTGCTGTGTATCATGTCAAGAAGCACTCTCAGTGAAACAGTTCTCTTGGCTCTTGAAGGGTGAGTTTGTAGAAATATTTAATTTCCCCGTATGGAGATGTGTGCTTTGAAAGCGTAGTTGGCAAGAGAGGATAATGACTCACGGTGCCCTGAATTTCCAGAATAGAGGAAAAGTGAACTGAGTAGCTTTACTTTGTAGCTATGAGTAAGAAATGGTAGGTGATTCTCTTGCTTTCAGTCTGGCAGTTTGGGGTACACAATTTTCAAAAATTCAGGCAAAAATCAGAGGTTTTTGAAGTTGTATGTGAATGACTCCAAGTAATTTTAGGGATGAAAACATGCAAACTTTCTCCTATGGAAACATGCATCCTGTACCGAAGACCAGGCTACCCATGGTAGGAATACCTCGGCTGAGTGTCTTGCTGGCATGCATACATATTCCTTGTTTTAAAGAGTTACTCAAAACAGGCCGGGGAAGGTCTATAATGCCTTTACAAAATAGTCACGTAGTTTCAGTTGAGTAGCTTTTCTCACTTATCTGTCATTTTATCCTGAAAAGGACATGAGTGTCTATGCTGAATAAAAGTTTTAGTCTGCCTCTGTGAAGCAGGATTCTCTCCTGGCTCTTGTAGGTACCTAATCTCAAGTATGGGCATCCTATAGGTTTACGGAGTGTCTGACATGTAAATACTAATGCCCAAAAGAGGGAAAAAAAAAAAAAGCATGATCATGTCTGTGCTATTGGAACAGCTAAAAGACTGTAGAAGGGGAAGAAATGTGCACTAATTAGGGGAAAATTGTGTCTTTTTGTAAATAAAGTGTCAAATATCACTGGGTATATAATTTCCAGAGTTTCTCTTTTAAAATATGTTTTTTGAAGTCCCTTTCCAATTTTAATTACTTAAGATTTGTTATTTGAACTTTATTTTTTCTCATTTGTACTGTAAACACATTTTATCCACTCAAGGTTTCCTCTCTCTTTTTCCAGGTCACTTGATCCTAAAAAATGCTCAGAATCCATTCTCATTCTCTGTTTTTAATTAAAATCTCTATTTGTTCATGTAAGTTTGGTTTTGCCTTTTTTTTAGACTGTACATGTTTAATGAGTTTCCAGACATCCAAGGCCAGCTTTTGAGTACATCAATTCTTTCTTTTTCTTTTACTTTACAAAATGGAGGTTCCCTGTCTTTATTATCATATTGCAATCAGATGTATAACAAACATCTAAAAATATATTGTAAAGGTTTTGATAAGCTACCATGTAGCACTGAGTAATAAATGATCAGAACATGTACATGGTAAATCAGTAGCTGTATGCATTTTATAGATATAATTAAAATGAACACTGCTACATCTCAGTTCTTATGAACTTATTTTAAGTTTGTTATTAAAAAGTAAAGGTTTTCTGAGCTAAAGGTTATTGTGAGAAAATGCTCCTGTGGGTCTTGCCACCCAGGACAGGGAAGAGTTTCTATGCTCTCAGTCATCCCAAGAGCTCCGTACATGGAAGGTCTTGTTAGCCTGCTAAGGAAGTCACTCCAGTAAAAGGTCCCAAGCTGTCTGGAGAAGGAATGTAAGACTGTTTGTTTCAGTCCTGCAGATATATTTTTTACTTGAAAGTAATGGTAGCTCATGAGTGGGAATGATACTAGCTTTGTCCAATTGGTGACATTGATGGTTGTCATCAAAAGCTGTGGAATAACTTGCCTATGTTCCAGAAGTGGGTTTCTTATACTCAGCTGCCTGCTGCAGGAAGCAAGCAATTGGTTCAGAGAAATGTTAAATCCGGACTGTGTTGTGCCCTGAAGAGTTTAAAGGCACTGTCTAACCCGGTCAGAAAGGATCGTCCTTAGTTGTTCTAGTGCCTGGTCAATAAGCTTCCTTTCCGGCTTACATGGAGGAGTAAGCCTTCATTAAGCAACTTCAGCCATTCAGTTATTCCAGTCTGCAAATCTTCTGACTTGGAGATCTGATTTCTGACTTAGAGTTGGAATATTCCAATTCTAAGTGGTACATCAGCAAGAACAGCAGTAGAAATGAAAGTAATGCTTTAATGATATTGCCTGTTTCATGTATATGTATCGTTACTGTTTCTTTTAATAGGATGTGCTGCTTCTTAACAAATTGCTGGAAAAAAAAATCCTAAAACACTGATTAGCTAAAAAAGAATGTTGAAGGAAAGCTTGAATTTTTACTTTCAGCCTCCGATTTACTCTGTGTTGTTCTTTCTGCTGAGATATTATTCCTTGTGTTCTTTACTGAGCGAACTCTATACAGTGTTAATCTATGTGCATCTTGTTTTTCGGTGTGGTTGGGAAGAGCCCATGAGATATATTCAAATATCACATACTCAAATCTCTCTTCCAGAATGGAGGTGGGATCTGATCCAAACAATCAATACTAAAATCTTGAGTTCAAACTTCTGTGTAATGTTCTGGACTTTACTGAAAGCTTTAGTGTGAAACATCTCCCTTTTCTGAAGAAGAAATCTGCTAAACACCATACCTAACCATTTTTACTGGAGCAAAACATGCTTTCTTTGATTCTGCCCCTTCCTCCCCCCCCCCCCCCCCCCCCCCCCCCCAGTCAAAAGAGTCAAAAATTAAGAGAGTAACTAAGTATAAAATATACTCTAGCAGGTTTTCCCCTGTGAGAAAGCTTGAGCTGCGTATGACAGATCCCAGTAACGTTGCTCTGTGTCATTGGGGCTGTTGTGATGGGTGTAGTCTCAGAGGCAAAATGCGATGGAATGCATAAGTACCGTTTGTGTTATTACTCTTGAAGACAGTGTGATGAGATGTGGGTAGAACGTTAGCTCTGTATGTCAGTGGTCTTGCTTTGGTTGCTTTATGTCATTATAATCCTAAGATTACATGAAAAACATTTTGGGGTGAATAGTGTTAATGTATTTTACAGCGTGATTGAGTTAGCAGAATGTACTGAAACACAGTCTGACTCTCAACAGCAGAAACTGAAACTAGAGAAGGGCATTTCATTTCCGGTAGACAAAAGCAGTGATTTCCAGGACTTGCTGAGTTCCTGCACCTTGATTTTTGTAATGTTTTGTTGATTTGACTGTGGGTTATGATTTGCAATTGCAAAATAGAGAAGTCCTGTAATGGCAAAATCATTAAGGGATAATTTCGGTTCCCACTGAAGCCTTTGACAAATGCTTTCTGCATGCTAGTGGGAACATTGGTGAAGTGTATACCTCTAATTTGAAGCATTGAAATTATGGACAAAGGCCTGTCTGAGCACTCTTTAAAGAAAAGAACTTTCAGCAATAAATACTTATTTCCGTTTCTGTCCCTATTGTCATCTGATCTGCTGGCGGAAAGGGATTATAACCTGTCTCCGGTAACTAAGGCCAGCTTTAAGCAGATTTTTCTTGGCCCTGCAGAGTACAGTCTGCTGGCTGGCTGGAGTCTGTGCTTTCAGGTGAGGGCTCTGTGGTAACTCACTCTTTACAGCTAGAAGTTAGTGCTATAGAAGAAAATAATTGTGAATTTGTTTTGGAGAAGAGAATAGTGAGTTTTCAGAGAGGAGGCTTTTGCGAGCACTGATTGAGTCAGAAATCTGGCTAGCTTTTCAGGCTTGCTGTGTACATGTTCCTTGTTTTTAATCTTGTGATACGCACTTCTTCGTTAATGAGATCAGATAAGGGCTGTAGCCTCCATAAACAAAGATAGTACTTCTGCCCTCATTTTATATCTTGGATGAAATGTCTTTACCTTTTTGTCCTCTCTTTTTTTCTCCATTGATTTTGTTTTCCTGTAATCCTGTTTTTTTATGCATCTTTTCATGCATTTTGCTTTTAGAAATCTCATCAAGCTTGCTAGATATGAAAATGATAATATCTTCTAGGTGTTCAGTATTTTTTGTGCTTTAATGGATAGCCACTTGCAAATCAACAAGGAACATAAGGCTATTGAAATCATCTTTATGTAATGATGGGGTAAATCATGAAGCTGGGAGTTTCCAAAGAGCCTAAAGGACTCCTTCAAAGATTAGGACAGTAGTTCCTAATAGAAGCAGTCATCTGGGTCCAAAACAATAAAAACAGAAAACATTCAAAGGTCAGCCTGTACTGGGGAGCCCTTGGAAGCCCTTATACTCATTTTCTAGTTCATTTTTTGATCTTAAAATTCCACTCAGTACCTCCTGTTCTGCTTTTTGGCATATTCAGAAGCATCCTGATCTGAGCAGTGTTTTCAGCAGATTCAAAAATGTATGCATGGCAAGGCTGATCCATCAGGAGGCTCCACTCAGACCATGGCTAATATATATCTTTAGATGTAGACTATTTCAGGAAAAATAAATGTGACTGCTATGAATGAGAGTAATTTCTTATATCAGGGCCTAGAGACTATACTACTTAACTACAACAAGTTAAACATAAAGAAAGAGAGAAAGAAAGAAAGGAAGAAAGAAAAACAAAACAAAAAAGCTTACTCCCCGAATTTGAGTGTTAAAAACATGTGTCCTTCCTCTGTGAACGCCCACAGAACTTCCTGGCTGGACAGGAAAGGGAGCAAGGATGGCTCCCATCTTTGTGGTCCCAAGTCATTGATTTAAAAAATAAGAAAAAAAATGTATTTTGACACCAAAAGAAGGCTCTAAATTGTGGATAGAGTGTTTTCTCCTTGTGACTTAGGAGTTAAGGGAAAAAGGTTAGAAATACTCTGGTAGTGAGTGTGCTGTACCTGATGGCTCATTGCTTAGCATGTCACTTCTGTGGGTTGCTCTTCTAAGATGCATCTTTGTGTCTAATGTGGGGCTTCCAGCCTGCTCCTTAGGAATGACGTGTCCCAGCTCCTTGTTTGTAGGCAGGAAAGTCATTTTTTAGCTCTGACCCTCTGTTCTCTACTTTCCTTTAAACCTCTTTGAAAATTCTGATCGTAGTAAAAAGAATATTCTCAGTAAAGAGAATAGTTTCATTGTCTTTTTATTTAGATAGAATAAAATTCCTAGCTGAAGGAGTTAACAACATTGCCTAGATGTCAATGAAAAGCAAGACAAAAAATTCACCAGCAAGCACCAAAATCAAATAGGTATCTCACAAATATACTGCCAGTGCATTGAAGTAAACTGCTATAAAGCTCTGTGCTCAGGATGGCAAGCTGAATGAGAAGTGAGACCACATGGAAACTTAAGATGAGCAGAAAACAGTTTGTGGATGGTCACTTGGCCCTGAGAGAAATTATTTTTTTGGGTATGACTAACCTTAAATCTCTTCAGAGAACTATATGATGATGAGCCACAGCACCTGAGAGCTAAGTCTTTCTGCCCTCTTGATCTTTCTCGTGCGAAATGAGAATTCAGTTCTTGATGACGAAGAAAAGAGTAAAAAAGGCCAGTCTCGGAGGGAATACTGTCAGGGTATTAGAGCAAACAATGCCTGTATCCTTACACCAATGACACAGACTGCTTCATCCACATGAGAGAGAAAAACAGAGCTTACCGTTTATGTATCTTTATTGAACAAAGCCTGTTTCCTGGGCCTTGTGGCTGTTTTGATGATTCAAACATAATTACAGAGTCCTCATGAAATTCGCTTTACTTACTACTTCTAGTAAACAAAATGGTTATGGTTTAGGACTGTCCAGAACAGTACTTTAAATTGTACATTTGAGTATGAGGGAAGAAAGCGGAGCAGGAAGGCAAGGCAGATTTTGGAGTCTTCATATTTCTACAGAGACAAGGAAGGTGAAGTGTGATTCTCATTTTAAATTGGCTCTGTGCTAGCATTTTTGTTCCAGGTGAATTTGAATGAGACTTTCACGGAGCTCATTTTTTCTAAATAGACTGTTAGTCATTTAGAGTTAGAGTTAGGTCTCAGCTTAGAATATTCTGCTGCCCCCTATGCATTTTGCCCCATGCATTCCTCCTTGGCCCAAGCTCTGGTTTCAGTTCTTACCATTCCTTGTGTTGCTGGGGCTGGCAGCCAGGCAGGAGGAGAAGGATGTCTTTTGTCAGATTTTTCTTTCCAGAACTTTTGTTAAAAATCTACTTTTATTTAAAGGTAACACTAGGTAGCAGTAGCCAATTTAAGAACATAACTCTGTGCAAAAGGCAGTTTTAGGGAAGAAAACTGGATAAACTAATTCCTCTGTTCCGTCTCTCTGAGAAGATTATGATGACTGGTCTAAAAACTATTTGTAATAAGTGTTTCCTTTACTCAGAAATAATGAACATTGTAAGTCATAGTAGTAGAAGTCAGGAGGGTACTAGTTTGCATCATGATTTAGTAGATCAGGGTTGATAGCATGGGCTTTAGTCATGTGGTCTGGAATACTGACATGTCTAAAGCAAAGAAACATCTCTATTGCTTGCATTTAGGATATATAAAAACAGAGAAAATAAGTGAGGTTTTGAGAGATTGTCCTGAGATAACTCCACCTATCTCATCTCTTGAAAATACTTTCCAAGCTCAGTTTTCAATATTTCTGAGAGAAACGATATAAAATCATTGGAAGTTTATTCCAGCATTTAACTTTTTGTAGAGTTGATGGTTTTTGCAGTGATTTGAGCCCATTTTTGCTTGTCCCATCTACCACAGATAGCGGTATTCTTTGCAGTAACTTTTGTTTTGAAGAATAGTCATGTGCTTCAGGCTTTGCTTCTGCAACTATAGCCCCAATTCTTTTCTCGTAGGTCATGTATTTAAGATCTCCTGTAATTTTTGTTTCCCTGGGGACATCTTTGGCTGGTCCATCTCATGAAACAGTGTCCAGAACTTGATTCACTACTCCCAGCTGAGGAATTAGTAATGTCCCGTTTTCAAGCTTTTCTTCATTCATCTTAAGTACACATGCCTAATCATACATGAGACTTACTTGTCTTCTAACAGAATGATTTGCTTTTACATAGGTCTTGTCTAGTCTTCAAAAGCTGGAGAACTTATTTTCTTACTTCTTAAATGTGAACTGTTATTAATTATTGCACCACATATTCAGTGATCCAATGTGAATTCTTGTATGCTTTTGGACGTGTACTTTTTATCTTCAGGTTTTGATGTCAGTGCCTTCTGTAACATGATGTGGAACGGAAAACAAACAGACAAAAAACATCTTTTTGGCTACATGTCCCACTTGTAAGTTTTTACCAAACACCATTTTATTATGATATAAGCAATGCCCCCAGTTTTTTCTGTACCATTCTTTACTTTTCTGTACTTCTTTCAGGCCTTCCCAAATTTGTTTGCATCCAGACAAAGCATGCCAGTTCTCCTTAGTTTCTCATCATGTTTGAAGCTTTCTCTTTTCATTCTTCTTTGAGTCCACTAGTTGGGCAATGTCCTTTAAAACTAGGTTGTCTATCACTACAGAGGTGTCCCCAGATGTAGCCAAAGCATTGATTAGCATTAGCATGCATCATGTTTCTGGAAATATGGGATGGAGAGATCTTTACATTCATCCCTGTAGAATATGATGCATACTGAAATGTTGGTCTTAGCCGCGAACACTGTCATCGTATTTTGAATAGCTTTTTTGTTATTTTAATTTATTTATATTTAATCCTCTCCTGTCTCTTTTCAAGCATTCTCCCTTGAAATGAATAGGTGAACATTATGAGCCTACTAAATTTTTAATTAGGTCTTATAGACTGGAAAAGTGTGTTCTTGAATTATTAAAAACTGAAACTTTTTTCTTGACTTCTGGAGCAACAATTATAAAAGAGGTGTTACCCAGGCAGCAATGTGCACTCTGAAATACAAGGCCAGTTACTTTCATTTTTTAATAACTCCTAGTCTGGACTGGGCCTCATCGTTTCATCGGTAGAAAGAACTCATATTGAACAGATCTGCCTGTATCCATGGTAAGGAGATGGTTCCTTCTGTGAGTCTAAGCCTTACTTGAAAATCTCTGTAGGTCAAGATATGAATACACAAAAAGAGATGGCTGTGACTGAGGTAGGCATGGGCATGATTCCCTGCTGTGCAGCATCTTGTTATTTGTTCCATCTGTTAATATTGTAGTTCAGTTTCTTACACACTTTGCAGGACTTGCTTTAGAGATTGGAGAGAAAAGAGTGGGTAGGTAGCAGAGGACACACTAAGTCCCTTATATATCACAGAGCTGTGCAGAACCCTTAAATCTGTGTAGATGGAATATCCTGATGGTAAATGTTGGCCGAAGTATCACACCTTTGTTTCGAGCACTGAATGGATATTTCCAAAGAAGGTGAGAAAAATAATTTCTGATGTAGTATTCTGGTTATTTATTCCTATACTGAGAGAATTCAGTATTTTGACATGACATTATTCTTTAGATGCACTGAAATTTCCAAATCAAAATTGTTGGGTGTTTTTTCTTAATATCTATCAGTAACTATTTCATTCCATCCCATTTCCAGGACAGATACTCTGTTTCCAGAATATCTCCACTTTTTGCAAAACAGTCAGGTCATTTTACTTCAGAGTCTGAGCATCTGTCTTTGGGTATCTTTTGACAGACCTTATGTATTCTTTATTCTTCTCCTGTGGTGTATGGCTTCACTGAAACCTTTACTGTTCCATGTGTCTGTTCATTGCAGTGGGATGGATAAAGAGCTGTCTTGAAGCTTGAAGTTTAAGAAGAGAATTAGATGAAGGCAGCCGCCTTGCCACTTCTAGATGTGCTGGCATGCAGAAAGAAGGGCCTGTCTCTGAGGCTGCCCCTCTTCTTTCTCCCATCTGGAGTGGATGACAGCTGGGGCAAGTGCTCTTGCCAAATGACACACTAAGTCCCTTATATATCACAATGCAGATTTCCCCTGATTTTAAGTCTTGTGTTACACGTTGTGAGCTGGATGGTGATTTTATGAAGTGCTCAGACATGTATTGCTTAATTCCTCTGATTTCATGAGACAGCTCTATGACTATAATTTCCACCAGTCCTCTCATTCAAACTCATGCATTTATCTGTCACTGGTAAAGCTACAGCTTACTAGTATAGCAAATTTTAACTTATTAAAGTTCATGTTGCCACAGAAACACTTTTGCTTTCAAAATTATTTATATTTCCTTTGGGGCAACTGACTTTTCTGTATTTTTCATCATGCCCCTTATTTCATTTTTAAATGAATTTCATAGCTAGGTACAGTACCCTGCTGCGCACAATTATTGCACTGTTGCAAGAAAATCAGCAGCACCCTCCCCCTTTTTTTTTGCCTTAAACTGGGTCATTTACCTGACATTTAAAATATTGCCCTTAATATTTCTTTCTACCTCATTAGAGAGTTAAATAATCCATGAAACAATGTGTATTAAAAATCAATTCAAAATATTAGAATATTGCTTTTAAAAAAGCCTCACAAATCTAACATGTTACACTCAGCTGATACCTCATATGTTGGTTAACAGCCAAATTAATGGAATATTCATCTTCAATCTCATAAAGCTAGCTCTTACAGTCTAATTAAAGGTAAAAATCAGGACAACCGGAGTTGTCTTTTGTAAATTAAAAGTCTTCTTTTATGTGTTGTGGAGGTGTCAGCTCTATTATAAGGACTAATTAGACTTTTTACAACATCCTGGTACCAGGGAGGAAGTGGTATTGTATGTAGTTTAAAGATTATTAAGTGTCTTTAGCACATTGGGGTTAGATTTTTAAGGATTCCTTTAGTGCTTACCTGCTGTTGGGAGAGGAAATACTTTATTGTCTCGTAAGAAGAAATTGGGCTTTTTGAAGAATTAAATGCTCGTCTGTAATGGCAAACTTGCACTTCAGAAAGCCACTAAAAAGAACCAGCAAATTGCTGTAAATGTGGTGGACTCCATCTGTTCATATCCACTTTACAAATCTCAGCAACACAGTGCAAATTTTAACTTACCTGTTGTCTGTAGAGGGCATTGCATCTCAGTTTACTCAATGAAATATATTCAAGAACTTCTGTTGCTCATCTCCTCTGCCCCAACATACATCCAGATAATTCTACGTTGTTTTCTTTAAAAAATGTAAATAGCACAAAGACTGTTTTAATGCTGCGTGCCTTTTCACAATAAAGTTAGAGTACCCTATTCATACATAGACTATGCTATACTTCATTTAAGATCTCATGGTTTACAATCCAGGCATACTTAGATTATATGGCAGGAAAGGTGGGAACCAACTTGTGATCGTATTTTTTTTTCATTCTTACACTGTTGTCAATAAGAACTTGCCTATAATCATAATCTTGTCCAATGTTTCAAATTTTGCTCTTTTATTTCACCTGTTTGTGTGTGCATTCATGTCCTGAGTGTGAAAGCCCTTGATTTTTTTAACACTTTAAATGCCTAACTAGAAGGAAAAAAAGCACACTCATTTTGTCTGTATCTTTAACGATAGAAAAATTATGATAATTATGTTAAAAGTGGCTCCTATTGTGCTTGTAAAACATTTAGGACTCTAAAGTAAGCATTGCCCTTTGTGAACAGAAAATTTGCAGTTAGATCATAGCTTTATCTGCAGGTTTTAGCATTTATGAGTAGATCTTTAGATGAGGCATTATAAATACTTTAATCGGTGCCAGTTCTACATCTTCATTTAAAAAATTTCATTACAATTGTGAAGTTGCAAAAATATATCTTGTGCTTACCTGTCTGGACTGAAACAGAAAGAGAAAGTTCGTTCTGTCTGATGAGTGTGAACGCAATGGCTGTTTAATAGACTAACAACTGTTTAAAAAAAAAATCTGACATCCAAACATAATGGCCACTTTTGAAACTAAATTTTCAACGTGGTGTTTAGGGATTTAACTACACAGTGCACATTAGTGTTAATGGGAAATTGTCCAGCCAAATCCCTACACATTACATTGCAAATGTACTTCTTAGTGTTTAAAGCTGGCCTGTTAACACTCATTATGAAACTACATTCTGGAAGGCAGGTTAAGAAATACGCTACCTGAACATGTATCACAAAGCAATGTAGGCCCCCATTTCCATCCTGCCCTACCCCCAACTACTCCCTTTGCTATTTGTTTATTTATTTATTTTTTAAATGAAATTCTGCAAGGGAGACTGTATCAGCCTTTTGTTGGTTAAGGAAAGGCATTTTCCCAGATCAAAAAATAACTGTGTTTCCTGGGGACCCAATTGAATTGCTGTTGGCATGAAACCTGTGAAGGGTTATAAATACAGCAGTAAACTTTTTCCTTTTCTCTTCCTTTTTCGCATCTCTTATTTTGTTCTTAAATAGCCTTCATGCCAATCCCAGCTATTCTAATACTGATTCTGGACTTGATTCAGCTCCAGCACAACTTAGAGGTGAGTGAAGGTAACATATGGGGGAAGGCTGGACACAAATTTGTCAATAATATTTTTTTTAATTAGAAAACACTGATTGGGCAAGCTGGACTTTGTATCAAAAGTTCATAAATTTAGCTAAAATTTTCCTACCCTACTGCTCAACTATTCAGTGATTAAACTTCTTTAACTAGCTGTATCCATGTTCAAGGTCTGATCTCTCCATGTTTTCCATTATTTATATATAAAGGAAGAATTTCAGTAGGAAAATTTGGAAGTTGGGGACTTCAGCATTATTGCCATGAGGACAGGGAATCCAGCATGTGGGCAAATGGCAAAGCAGGAACCTGAAGGTACTATGTCATTCCCTCGCTGGATGTCCCAGACATCTGGGAGTGTGTGAGGAGAAGGACTTTGTGATGTCTGTGGAATAACTGGAAAGATCTTTGTTTCAGCCCATGTCAGTGCAAACTCTTTTGAAATGTCAAACTTACTCATGGTAGGAAAGCTCCTCACGATGAGAATGTGTGGAACTGAGGACTGGGACCATCTCTGCAGGGAAAATGAAGAATAAAAACCACTGTGACATAGAGCAGCGTTTTCCAGGATGATCTTAGTCACAGAGGAGGGGCATTTAAAATTAAGGAATTTGTAATTTTGTTCAAGTTCTTGTGTTTTGTTTTGTTTTGATGTTCTTTGGGGGGGGGGGAAATGAAATGAAGTAGTGTACAATATGGTTGTCATGGCGTGACTCAGCAGAAAAACACAACCACAGCTCTTCCTTCTTTCGCAACCATTGAAATGGATGAAATATGGATAACTCGCTATTTGGGTTAATCTCTCTCCCTTCGAGAATTGTGAATCCTAGAACACAATTTCTTTTGGTTCCTACCACCCTTCTGAGAACTTGTGAAAGCAAAACTGAACTCAGGTCAAATGCACTGTTCTTTGGGGAACTAACACAAGATTTTGTATCTTTAATGATACTACAGTCCCATGATAAAAAATGCCATTTTATTTTTCCAGTTCACAATGGGCATTTTATTTTTACTGGTGCAGTGTGTGAGCTCTAGAATAAATATACTTTGCAGCTTTCCCAAACAGAATTCTCTTAAAATTGGCATGCAGATAAATAACATATGTTCAAGGTGCACATTAGTTATTTTCACTATTAGCGGAAAAATGCCACAGCTCATTCTAAGGAGTTATTAAGAGTATTTCTTTAGGAATGCAATCAGTTCTTTGCTCCGTATAGTTAGCCAAAGCCAGCCGAACTAGCTTAAAAAGTCCATTTAAGGATACTTTAGAGACGAGGAAAACCAGATTTGAAAGATTTACCACAAAAATGCTGTTGATCCACTGATGTGGCTGAGGCTCTGTTCTATGGTATTTAATTTTGTCTCTTTATAATACTTTTTTACAGGATTTTGAAAATTACATGCATGAGTTTCCCATGAGTTGCAGAAGTGGCTTATGACAATGTTTTACTCTTTCTGTATCTCTCTGTATTATATGCAGTGTTAAACTATCCCTGTTGAGTAAACATTTATTTAATGCCATTCTCTATACCTGTTCTTACCATACATTACAGCATTACTCCTGCAAAGCCGTGATTAGCTTCTGCCTTCATTTCAGGTTTTTTTAATTTCTGTGCAGGGTCCCATGTCTGTTTTCTGTTCTGACTGCAGCTCACAGTGCTGCCTCTCAGCTGGCTGGCTGGCCTGGGATCTGCTCATCTATGAGCAAGGCAGCACATGTTCAGTGTAGGTCCCTGTTTGAATAACTTTTTACAGAGCTCTTTACAGCTGTGCTACTAGCAGTAGTGGCTCAGTGCCGCTTGCCGTCTAGTCTTTTCACTTGATTGTCAACCATTACCTCAGCTCAGCTCCTCTCACATATCAAGTATAGTTGCAGAAACCTTGGTGGCCACCAATTCTACCTTGATACTGCATCCTTGGCTTTTTCTAATGCTTTCTCCAAATCCTGCTCCACCAAACTTCCTTCTGTAATGTGCGCAAAAAAAAAAAAAAAACTTTTATTTTCCTGCCTAAGTTAGTATCCTTTGCTCTGCTTATTTGGAATACTTCTGTTTTTAAGGTGTCTTGGCTTAGGGAGCAGCTGCTGACTGGGATTGCACTGTGACCAAGGAAGTGCTGAGCTACCCAAAAGGGAATGTTGGATTCAAGACCCTAAGAGCCTCCGGGAAGCCAGAAGGCTCCCATTATTCCTTCCCTAGGGCAACTACACAACGCCCTGTTGCCAAGAACAAATTCTTGCTCGTTTGGTAGAGAACATCTTACGCTATAGTATGATACAGGTATGGTATGGTACACGTATTAGGCTGATCATTCCACAGGTTCTTGCTGTCTAGTCAAGTGCTGCACACCAGCTAGCCAGCAGTAGTAGCTGCTGTATTGCACCCAGGACTACACTGGATTGCTGAAAGTAGAATGCCTCAGTACCTTAAGCTGGAGACAGGATGAGAAGCTCGGTGCAGCTCAGTTAATTCTAGCTGGGCAGAATGCATTTCCAGAATGCTGGAAACCATTTAAAGCCACTAAGATTGTATAAACTGTAAACTGACTAGACTGTTATAAACACTGATCTCTGATTAAAGGAACTCAAACCTCTAAGCAGGGAGGCTTTCTGAATTAAGATAAGTATGGTAGTTAGTCGCTGCGTATCCCACATCATCTTGATACATCAGCTTTTTGTCTTAACCACATGCAGCTTGTGGGAGAATACTTTTCCATCCATACTATGTTATCGTCAATTCAAAACTAACGATGAATCTTCTTGAACTTAACGCAGTTGCTGCTTTATCTTGTGCTAAAGTCCCCATAGACTTCAATAGGTGTGCTTTGTTTGACCTCTTTAATGAGATGCTGCTCTGAATTCTGTTTGTACACAATGGAATAACTGTATTCTGAGTGGCAAGCTCTGCCTATACACCAGCATAGGGGTAAGGGTCCTTGGTTTGTGTGCCTGTACTTCTGTTTAAACAGAATGACAGACTTGTGATTAAACAGACAGATAATTGAAATAACTGCTCAGGGAAATTCGTCCCTTCGGCCCCATGTAGGTACTCGGATTCTTTGTTTAAATAATAAATATTCCACATTTCAATTGTAGAAAACAGGCAACTGAAAAGGGTTATTCCAAATTTGTTTTATCTGCTGCTGGGTTTCAACTGCCAATAATCATTGCACAACTTCTTCTTACCTTACAGTTCTGAATTACGATTTTTTTTTTCATTTTAAATTTTAATATTGATATGACAACCTATTGGAATACTATTTGAAAATATCCAGATGTTTTTAAGAAAATATTTTTGGTTATAAATGCTGAGGGGATACCTGGCACAATATATCTTGCTTTTAGAAGACCAATTTGCATTTTTACAAGAGCAGCTAGTATGACAATAATTTAGGTACAACAGAATTTTGGGTGAAATCCAATTGCTAGCAAAGGTACTATTAGTAATGTGATGAAATCAGTACCATTTATCTTAAACCTTCTGGGCACAACTACTCTACAGACCTTGGGAAGAAACAGTGGTAATGTGTAAGCACTGTGGAGTCTGCTTTTATCTCTCTTTATTGTTCTTATTACCTCCAATCAGAAAACTGTACGTTAATTTGTAAAATTTTGTGACATATTGTAAAATATAACAATGCTGCATAGGAAGTGGCCAGTGGAGGGTAGTAGAGCTGGCAGGAGGGCAGGAGGACACGTCCTGTGAGGAGAGGCTGAGGCCCCCAGGCTCCCTGGCCAGGAGGTGAGGAGGCCGAGGGGCGGCCTCGCTGCTCCCTCAGCTCCCTGAGGAGGGGAGGCAGAGGATGGCCCAGCAGTGCCCCAGGGGAGGCTCAGGCAGACACTGATGGAAATCCCTTCACTGTGAGGGCGGCCAGACACGGGGACAGGCTTCCCAGAGAGGCGCTTGGTGCCCCGGGCTTGTTGGCGTTGGAGAGGCGCTGGGATGGTGCCCGCACTGACAGACGTCAGCTTCTGGGGATCCCTGCGGTGGTCAGGCAGGTGGCTGGGGGGCTGGGTGGGTCCCTTCCAACCAAACTGCTCTACACAGTTCCACACAAATTCCATGTTCATTGAGAGGCTAACATACCTTCTTGTATTGTTAGCTTTTAAACCTGTCTCAATACTTCTTTCTCCCCTCTTTCACCAGCCCTTCAATAAAAGATTCCAGGTGTTCTCCTTCACTATATTTCACTTGGATTTCTTTTCTCTTCATCAGTTGTCATTCAGTATTCAGAACACTGTAGCAGACCCATACAGTGGGAATATCTTTTTTACGAATTGGGGGTTAGCTGAGTTTCGTTAGAAAGCATGACTTGGAGATTAAGACTTGGAAAATAGGGAAAGTGATTGCAGAGATCAAGAAGAGAGTAAGCTAAAATCATAGCACTGCTGCTGTTACCATTCCCTCTCACTGGAGCCTCAGGGAGACTTTGTTAAACTGCTTTTGCAAGGCAAAGAAGAAATGTATTTCAGTCTCAACAGCATATGCATTTTTGTTCCTCAAAATTGCATTTCAAAGCCTCCTCCTATCATAATAAACAAGCACCACTAGGAGTTGAGATTATATGTTGACAAAAAATGTAACCTCCTTTCAGTGGTAGCTAGTAAATATTGTCATTTTGGTCTACTCTTACATAGTTTATTTCAGTGGGGTTCCTGTGTAGTTGTGATGGCATGACTCTGTAGTAATACCCATTTTGGATTTCCAAGCCAACAAACCAATGGGGAGGGGTGAAACTTAAAATTTTAACCTTCTGTTTTTCAGGCAAGCTGATCAGACTGCCCTTCGAGGAAGATAATTCCTATTTGTGCATCATTTATCTACTTTTTTCTGTATCATCTACACTTATTTGTAGTCTGCAAAGTCGCTGTTAGGTATTGTCATTATTTTCTATTACAGTCACTATTATCCATTACAGTAGCACCAACAGCATCTGGCTGATCTTTGCTATAGTTATGCCATCACAAAATACAAGAGCATGACAACATAAATTAACAAGACAGGCAAAGGGAGAGTGAAAAGTTAACCAGCTCACAGTAAGTCCATGCTATAGCTGGGAGAGAGCTACAATTGAGTTACTGAGCACAATTGCCTGTTACATGCAATTCCTTGGAAACCTCATTCACTTCTCACTGCAAGAAATCTTCACTGTGTACTTTAGTGGTGTAGGGATCTTCACTATGCCTCTTTACTGTTGCCAAACCCAATAGTGGTAAAGCATGGTGAAGTGCATTTAATGAGCGCAATTCATTTCAGCAGTGAAATACAACTCCTCAATGTTTTACTTAGCTTAAATATTACATGGAAGGAATGGAAGTCATGAGCAGAGCTGGCCAGGATCTTGCAGGGTTTTTTACAGTCAGAAGAATACTTATATTACTAAACCAAAACATTCTCTGTTCTAATAGAACTGTTGTTTGAGTTGTGCTAGCATCTGCAATGCATGAGGCTTTTCAATTTGAAAAGAGTAGTGCTTTTAATTGTTTGATTTTTGCAGGTGATGTTCCTCATTCAGTTTGTAGTGGAAGAGCAAAGGCTAAATAGTGGTGTTGGTGGATATGCCACAACATCAGCAAACACACATTTGAACAGAGAGCTGATAGCATTCTCAAAGCAGTTGACTGGGCAGCTACTTTGTCTCTTCAAGCCCTGTCATTCTAGAAGAATATTTACAGTTTGTATTAGGTGATGATTTAGCAACAACATATGATCTTGGAGAGCAGTGATTTCCCTTACCAGACAGTAAGACCTCACACTGATGGCCCCACACAGAATTCAGGAGGTTCTCCCACACTGATGGCTGACAGCATTTTTATTATGTCATTCCAAACAATCACTTTTCCTTTCTTGAAGAGTGGCCACTGGAGATGTGTGAACTTGCTGGAACTGCAGTGCGAAGAAACATGCTTGTGAGTAGTTCAGCAGGACTGAGATTGTCTGCAAACAGCATGACATAGTGACCACTAAAGACTTGTTTAGGTCATTTGTAAAGGGCAATCTAAAGGAGGCTTCCTTTGTCACAGCCTTCGTGGAAATCTGTAGAAAGTAAAAACCCAGAGGAATAAAGTTAAAGCTAGTGTCTTTTAGTAAATGCTATAAACAGACAATTGTGTATAGGAGTATCTGGGGAGAACATCAGCCATGACCATCCTATGCAGCTGGTCGTGAGATCACTAATTGGCTAGGTGGGATAGGTCAGCACTCACAGTAACTAAAAACATTGTGTGCCAAGGTTGAACCCGAGAGGTTCACGTTAAGCAGCCATATAAAAACATGCCCCAAAAGCTTCATTGGCAACCAGTCTTTCAGTCAAAAATCCTAATATGCCATATGAAATCAGTGTTTCTTTCTCGAAAGCCATCACTACCTTTCAAGCTAGCAGCTGGTGGAGTGTGCTGATGAACTGTGCTGACCTTAGCACACTTTGTGTGCTGAGAAGTTGGCTGAACCTTATCTGTAAGTAGTGAAGTAATGACAGCTCTTGATTTCCTGTTTTGTGCACTGAGCTCTGTATTTGCCATGATCTTGGATCATGCAACACCCCCAAGGATTTGGAAGATTATAAAATACCTCGCTTTAGGCATTTTGATTTCTTGCAAATGCAAGAGGGATGGGAAGCTCTGTTGTCAATTTTCAGTAGATGTAGTAAGGCTTCTGATAACATCTGAGAAATGTTTGTGTCCTCATGTAACCACCTGAAACATGTTTGGCTTTGCTTTTTCCTCTGTGGTGCTTACTGTTGTTTATTCTCTTTCTCTTGTTTAGCTGCTAATGTTGCTTTCCTACATGACAGGACTTTCTTGTGTTGCCTTCTTTCTGACATGTAACACAAATGATAAGATTGCTGTCATCACACCAAAGACACTGCTGGTGAGATTGCATGGTTTGTATTAGCATATGAAGGGCTGTGTCAGAGCTTTAAAGGATTCACCCCTGGAAAACTTCTGTCTCTAACAAATGTAGTTTAGAAAGGAATAAAATGTCTGACAGACTGATACTAGTATTATACATTCTTGCTTCTTCAGGAGTCCTGTTGAAAGCGTAACACTGTCTCTTGAGCTTTTGACCTCAACAGATAAAAGTTGGTTTACTTTTGGCTTATTTTCCAGGCTTGCCTAAAATACTTGCTACAGTCAGCATTGTCTTTAAAAACAATAAGGTTCCAGATCAAGTATTTGGTAGACTTGCATACTGAGTGCACAGATCATATAGTAGTCCCATTGTTTCTTTGAAGGGCCACGGGTACAATCCCACTGTGCAGTTATGTAACACTTGTACTGCTTTATATGGAAAGCAGCATTTGAAGAAGGTGAGCTGATCCAATTTCAGAGACAAAAGCTGATCTGCTCTGACAGTACAGATATGTTTTCTGCAGTTACTATCTGCAAACCTCTTTTGTGGAGGAAATAGGAATTGATTTGAAAGAATCTCTGGCATTGTAATGCTATCAAAGCAAAATTGCTTATTATCAATTTCCCATTCATTCTGAAAGTCTTTAAACCAGTTACAATTATTTTAATCCAGCACAATTATTGCATCTAAATTATGGATATGTAATCTTGTTTCAGTAACTTTTCAGTGGTTCTCTTAATTTTATATACAGTTCTAAATAATCTTTTTTTTAATGTGATTTGATACTCACAAAAAGTATCAGAAGATACAAACAATGGTTTTGTTTATAGAATAAATAAAGAAATACAAAAGTTTATTTAAATTACATCATCTGTGTCCTTCAAATATGGTGAAAGGAACCATCCCTGAGACAGAGGAAGAGTGGTCTTCCCGTCCATTCAAAGCTTCTGATCTTGCCATTTGCAGTAGGCATCTAAACAAAACCACTGTTTGCTAGGAAGCAGGCAGGAGTCAGCAAGTCATGTCACATGTCATTGAGCAGCAGTAGTAATGTAACCACCTTGTCAGATTCTTTTGTTTAGAGCACATCTTAAGCAAATGCTTTTCCTTTTCTTGCTTATTGCTGTATTGTTTTGACCTTAGTTTGATCAACAATATTTTTTCCTTCTTGTTTTCTCTTTCCTTGCCATGCTAAAGATGGATTTACAAGGCTCATTGAATTGGCAATGAGGTGTGAAAACTTCCACCTTTTGCGTTCAGTCCCAACTAGACTATAAGAAAAAATATTTTCATTTTAAATGAGAAGGGTCGGTGTTCTTAGCCTTGTTTTTGGCTTTAATAGACCCCATTCAATTTGCCCCACCTGAGGAAAACTGTAATTCGAGATGGAGACAAATGTTGGAATTTGCATTTGGAAATGAATTCAAAACAGTGTTCTCTCCCTTTCTGTGTCAATGAAGGTGTTCATTTGGGATTTTGCAATTTGGTTTGTGAACTGATGACATAGAGAACTTCCACTCTTATATCCATAGAAGTAGTTACTATTTATAAACAGATTATGTGATCTGATTCCTTTTGGTGTTGTTCTTGCTGTATTTTGTTAGTTTTGTTTTTGTTGTTTTGTTTTGTTCTTGTTCATTCTGAGTACGCAAAGCAAGTTAGACTTAATCTCAGATATATCTTGATATATTTAATGCAGGCAGAGAATGCTGCCATTAAAGACTAAATAAGCCTGCCTCTCTTTTCAGTATTTGAATTACACCTTTATTGCTCCAAACGCTTGTCTTTTTCTCAGATACCTGTCGGGGAATGCTCTCCAGAACAGCCCATCTCTTTTACAGAGCCTAGATCCCACAAAAGATGTTTCTAATATATTAGAAATAGAATCTAGTCCAACAGTTCTCTGTTTCAGAAACCTGGCTTTAAATGATTTCTCTCACTTGCTTAACTACATCTTTGGATTGGGAGAACATTTTAGGATTTTTGTCATCTACTATGTCCTTCTGCCATCAAAAAATATAAATTCTTGGACTTCTGTTTAATATATGCGTGTACCAAAAGCTCGTAACTTAGGCTGAATAAACCTTCCATAATAATACAAAGCAGATTATAAACATGTGAATGTATGATTTCAACCAAGTTTTTTTAACCAAATATTAATCTGAAAGAAACAGATAAATTATGTTTGTGTGCTGTGTCCTCCTTTTCCCTTTTCTTCGTAGCAACAACTATGGCTCTTATTTTAAAGAATATAAACCTGAATGGTAAATCCAGCTAATTGAAGGGCCTCCTTGTCTCAGTCTCTGTTCTCCTTTTTCTTTTCTTCCTTCTCTTCCACCTTTTACTGTTCTTATGTCCTTCCTTTTCAGGGTTAATTTGTACTTTCAGAACCTAATGGAATAAACTGCTGGCTGCAGCAACTTGTGTTAAGCAACAGAGACAGTTTGGGAACAATTATTGAGGGCTAGCTTGGAAGCAACCTTGCTTTCCTGGCTTTATGATCAGTGTCATTGGGGTAGTTGCTTAAAGACACATTCAGTTTTTCTGCAGGCTGTGCTACAGCCACGCAGCATAAGAAATTTGGGTTATCGCTTACAGTGCACAATAATCAAAATCTGAGAAAGTGTTGCTTTCTATTCAAAGTCTCACAAAAAACCTAGTGCGGGAGTTCATTGTCTCCCTTGCCTCTTCTCTCTCCTGCTGTTTAAATTTTATTTTTAGATGCCCTCCTGCGCTGAAAAGTGTTAAAATCAGGCTAGGTTAAAGTGAAAAGTGATCAGGGATGGATATTTATTTACAGACTATATTAATTTCTCAGGCTGTTTAGTTGAATTCTACCCCCAGAACCCCTAGCCCCAGGTCCTCCCTCTCTCTCTTTTTTTTTTTTAGCAACTTTTTCTTCCTTGTTCCAAGCTCTAGGTGAGGGTAAGACTGAAGCAGGGTCTTGTTGAAAACGAGCTGCTGGTGGAACCCTGCGGGGCTGGTTGCTGCCAGGGGCAGGAAATGGAACACATGCCTTTCACCAAGGCAAATTCCTTTTTCTAATCAGATCAGCAGTCATGCAGGGAGAAGTGGCACTGACAAAATGTCAAGAAATCAATCCACTCTTGCACATGGGTTCCAACTGCAGCTATGGATGGATATCTGACATAGAGGAAACATCCATGGTCAAAATTACGTTGTACATCATGATTAGAGCTGTAAGGAACAGTTCATTTAATCAAAATAGTGGCAGGTGTTAGATTGTGGGAACCTGACCCAAACTTCCTAATGGAAAGTTGAAGTGAACTTAATTATCAACTTCAGGTTGTTGTGTTTTTGTCATGCTGTATTACTGTTCTGAGGAAAACCTATTCTGCAAAGCTGTTGACGAAAGGCTGCTAAATTTTAAATAAATAAAATGTACTCATGTATAAGTTTTCAAATTTATTACTTTATCAAATATATATTATGCACATATATATTTCTCCCCACCTCAGCCCTGTTTGAAGTAATGGTTTCTGCCTTTTTTTTTTGTTTTTTTTTAAAGATAACTTTCCTCTTGGGGCTTAGCAATAGAGTGCACTGTTCATATGCTCTAGTGCAGAGAGAAAAGCAGAGATGCCTTTATAGCTGTCTTTGGCATGCGTTGCATGCAGCTCTGGCTGCTGCCGTGCTGTGGTTCTGTGGTCCTTTTCTTTATGCAAAGAACTTAACACCCTATTTCCTGGATTTCACAGTTTACGTATTTTACATAGAAGATGAACTACACTGGAATTTGTCCTAAATTGGCTCCCTGAAATGAGGAGGACTGGAAATATGTTCCTGTCCCTTTGAACCGTAAGAACTCTGGGATAAGAATTTCAGAGCAAAAGCACCACAGTGTCATAGCTGGGACTCAGTTCTGTTCTGTGAACCCATGCAGTAAGGCATAATTTCAGGTGCCAAGCAAAGAAGTGTAATTTGATTGGCTTTGATACTTTAGCATTTAACTTATATTAGCAAAATGTAGATATTTCCATGATGTAAAAACAAGTTACAAGAAAATTCTCTAAGAAAGAAAATATGTTTTAAATATTTAACTTTGAGGTTCAGGAGTAAATGATTAAAAATGTGAGGAGTTATGAAGCATCTCCCATACAAAGAAGGAAGGCTATGATGAAGACTGTTAAACAGGAGTTGTTGAAGTGATATCAACAGGACTGTATATCTACCTATGAAGGCATACAAAGTAAGTGTTACTAAGAAAACTTCTGTTTAATTCGCTCAAAATAGTGGTGTGTAAATGTAAAATGAAGTACATCTTAAATTAATTTGTGGAGCTCATTGCTGCAAGTTATGTTAAAGGCAAACCAATTTAATAGCTTATAAAAGGCTGAAACATTTCATCAGTGAACAATGATAATGTAGGTGAGAAGAAGGGCTTGAGATCTGTAACAAAACATATGCTGATGATGATTGAATTTGTTGTTTGAAGGACTGTTTTACAAATACCAGTTGTGTAGTTACTTGTATAGGCCTAATGTAAGACATATTGTTGCTTTCAGAGAGATGACACCATGCTGCCTGGTTCTAAGGAAGTTCCAAAAATACCTTCTTCTCTTCAGGTAAGGTGTCTGTGCTGGGTGAAAACAGCTACTTGTGTTGATATTTCAGAACATCTTTTGGAGGCCTTTAACATTGGCAAATATGAGTTTTGGAACTTTCTTTCAGAAGCAAAGCAAGTTTTTTTTTTTTTTTTTGTTGGTTGGTTGGTTTACTTGTTTTTTCTATAAATGTGTTAAGACTTAAGATATCACCATGCATAAGCATGTGTTGTTTGATATTCATAATCCTAACAGGTGCTAGCAAATATGGCTGCGAATAGGAAGTACAAAACTTTACATTTCTCTTCAGACCAAGTATAATCTTAACTAAATCTACAAAAGCATGGAAATTCTGGATTATAGCTGAGGGTACTTTCCCATGCATCTTAATGCTGCAGGTATAAAGAAAGACTGCTGGAATAGCTAGCTGTATACTTGACAGAATCCTATACGTGGGCTCTAATAGCTGAGATCAGTTTGGTAACTAATTATTTCCAGCACCACTGAAGGCTAAATCTAAAAATTATGTATTTTGCTGATTTTATCAGTACCATAATCGCTGAGAATACATCATATTGACAGCACATATTATTACCCTTTTTCTAAAATATATCCATGATGTATATCTAAAATATATCCATGACAATTGACTGTCTACCTCTTAATAGCTCCGTTTTGCATCACTGCAAAGAATGAACTTACTGTTGAGCAAGCAGGGGCACCCAAACAGTTATATTGTGGTATATCGAACAGTGATAGTGATGGTATATTCTGATCTATTGAAACATAACACGTACAGTATGTATAACTATTGATCTGCTCGTGATAAAAGCAGTATGCTAAAGTATGCTGCTATAGTACTTTCAGTCCTGACTAGCTCCTCAGCTTCTCCTGGTATCCTGAGTAGCTCCATAGAGTTCTGTAGAGATGGCCTTTAGGAGAATCCTGACTCTGTGATAGCGGATGTTTTTTGAATGTATGACCTTTAACATCAACTTCCCTGTTACATTTTTTTTTTTTTAATACTGTGAAGATTTGGGGGTCTGACATTTGCAAATATATATATTATGTTTTTTTGAAATATACAGTCAAGCCTCATACCTGATATCTGATGGCTTGGTGTAAGCCTATTAGTTTTGGAATAGGTATTTTTATAGGAATTCTTATTATTTACTTTCCTTCCTCTATCTTCAGGCAGAATAAATCTAAATTCAAATTTTAAAGAGGTTGGGGGTCAGACGAGAAAAAAGAGAGGCTAGCATTCAGCTCAGCATGCCAAGGTTCATGCTAAAGCAATTTTTACAGCTGCATTTTAAACTTAAGAAAAAAAATAGAAGAGGGTTTGTAATAGAGATTTGAGCCATCCCTTAACAATGGGAGAGCAGCTGGGTACTTCTAGAATATCAGAGGTTGCTGAGCATTGCAGTTTGAATGAAACTGTCTGCCCAACTTTAAAATATGTCAAGTGTAGACCCTCTCTCACTGGGGGAAGGAAAAAAAAAAAAAGCCTTATTGACACATTTAGCTGGTAAGAGATACAAATCAAACCAGGAGGATATTCTCCAGCATTCAAGTTAGATAAATGTCAAGAGCCGCAATTGATCTAGAGTTCACTGCAAATCTTCCTGGCCATATAATGGTATAGACTAGTGAATTCTACAAAAAGTAATGATATTCTATAGGGTGATTTTTGTCATGTTTTCTGTAAGAAACCACGCTTGTACAGTAAGCTGCTCCAAGGATGGGTGTTAAGGCATATGACACTAGTAAGAGCCAGCAGAATTGGACAGAATTCCTCAGGTTTTTTGAGATGTGAAAGAATCATCGTAGTTCTAATACAGGATTTGGCCAGTTGGATTCACTCATTTTTTACAAAACCAATACTTGTTGAAAAGTGTATCTTCAGTTAAAGGTAAAAAAGACAACTACAGTGAGCGGCTTTTTTCATGCAATCCGTTAACTGTGCTTTAACAAATAGTTATTGGCTTATCCTTCTTTCTAAAGGGAATGAAACAAATAACCCTTACCTCAGAGCTGCCTACACTGACATCTCCTAATTACCTGGGTAAGTTGTCTGCATGGCTAGAACTGTCCAGAAAAGAAAATCAGCCAATTTTGTATATACCAAAATGAAATACAGAGCTCCCTTTGGCTTGAGGCTTAGCTTGTATGGCTGAGTCCTGCTGAAAGTGATTTTACAGGTCACACAGAACTGAGCGGTGGCAGGATTCAAACCCTTTTGCAGTTTGAATGCAACAAATGTTCCCAACAAATGAGGCAGGCTGAAAAACATCTCAGGAATTTCACAAACTCGATATTATTGATAGCAATGTAAGGACTGTATTGATTACCATGCTAACATATTTGTTGATTTATTAAGACAGGCACTTCAGCATCCTGTACTGAAAATCCAAATTTTTGAATATGGATTTTACCAAAGTGCATCACAAAACCATCTCTGTACCATACTTGTACCCAATATTAAAAAAAAAAGGGAGTTTTACAAAGATACATTTAAAAAAAATGTTTTTGAAAACTAAAGATACCAGTAGTTAGAGCTAGTCCAGTCCACAAATACAGGTCAGTTTTCACATGCTCTGAATTATTCAAAATTAATTGTTCCCAAAGGTGTATTTTGTGCAATAAGGTCAGTAAAAAGGTGGCTATTTTTATATTCAAAGAATCCAAAAATATAAATTCAGAGTGTTTTCAATTTGAGATTGTATTTGCATAAATTTGATTTTATTTATAACAGAAAACTGGGTCAAGAATCATATGTCTCCATAATAACCTTTTCTTATTCTGCACTAAAAAAACCTCACCACCACAACCAACAACAAAAAACCATACACATGCAGTCAGCATCTATGGTACTGTGACCCAACAGCATAGAAAAATCTTCAGACAAGGTAAGAAGGCAAGAATAAGGTATGAAAAATAGACGTAGCAAGTGTCATGGGATTGGTATCACTTCTGCCTCTCCAGCTGCAGAAGTACGGCTGCTGCAGGTGGAGAGAAGGCATGCATGGAACTCATACCGTCTCCCGAGAACATGAGGCAGATGGAGTCTGCTGGTTCTTCCGTGGTCTGGTGGTTTGAGCAAACTGATCTAACCTGATCAGTTTGTTCCTAGCAAAACAGTGGGAATTTTGTGGCCGTGGCTGCAGGACAGGGAAAAAAAGAGAGACAAGAGGTAGCGCAAAGCTACATTATTTTTTAACTTATTCAACCTGGATATCAACGTGGAAAAAACTTGAGATCATGTATTTATGATATGCAATGAGAAGATAAGCTGACTGTGTTATCACATTAACTTTAGTGAAAACTGTATGAAATGCTGCTTCAAAGCTGGATTTTCAGTTGTTCCTGTATCAAACTGGACTTTGCAAACAACTCAGTAAACCAGGAGTAGGAAAGGAAAAGCTCTTAAATATTTTTGCATTGTACCTGTTTATTATTTTTGCTTTTGCAAAATGTCTTGGCTCTGGATGATGCAGTCCTATGTTTGACAAAATACTGGTAGCCATATAGAATAATTAACATTCTAATGAAAGAAGTGCAGATGTGAACAAGTTCTCTTTGGTAGCAGTGGAGGAAAAATGGTGGATTTGATGAATAGGCATCCACCAAAGAATTTCTGAGTGTTCACTTTTCCCAACATACTTTGAAGTATTCCTCAAAGTTTAGCCGAGTACAAGAAAACATCAGCATAAAGGAGCCTAGGGGTTTTGTCCAAACGTTCTCATCATGTCTGAATCATTACAACAATCATTTCTAGCACAGTGTCCTTCCTTTCCTCTGTCTGCTCATGGAGTGATAGCAAGCTGAGAATGATGTGAGCATGTGCTAGGCTCATCACATTCCCACCCACTTTGGTATCCTATTCAAAAATTGTTGTAAAACCATTTTGCTGCTTGAGGAAAAGGCTGTATTTAGAGGCACAAGACAGAACATGTTTTTTTTTTTTTAATGATGAATATGCAGTAATTACCTATGAACTCAAAGACTAAGGAAACTGTGCATTGCTCTAAATGGGGAAAAAATGCAAAATATTTACTAGTATATATATGTACTTATAAGAGATACATACAAAACCAATTAATGCTAATGTATGCTTGGAAGGGAGAATAAAATAACTTTGTGGACAAACAGTACTAGAGGGTCTTGAAAGTATCGCAAGTCTTCTAAAAGATATTATCCCACAGTGACTTACGTCATCCTTCATTCTTTGACTCCCTTCCTCCACTGAAGAAGTTTTTGATGAAACAAACAAATTAAATATCTAGTAAGAGTTGGAAGTATTAAACACTTTGATACCCCAAAGCAAGAGGAGCTCATTCTCATTCTGTTTAATCTTTTGAGGATGGAAAAGTCTTAAAGTGAAGTCCATAGCTCTGAGCACTTTCACGTCTTACTGGCAGCTGAACGCATTCGTATTGCTGACCCATATACAGATATTTGTTCTCAGCTTCAGAGTTTTCAACTTACTACCATTCCTCCTTCCAGTAAAATGGACAAATCTATCCGCAGCTTCTTTTTTAATATGATTTTTTAAAGGCACAGTAACAGCTCCAGTTGAATTATTTGTTATGAATGACACTGATCCTTTGTTCAGGGGCTCTAATCTATGAAATTGGTATGGGTGATATCTAGAAAATTTTAATTGGAACATTTTCTGTAGCGGAGTAATCATTTTGACTACATAGTATATGAATATGTTCAGACGACTGACTATACAATAATTTGTTCTGATGGCACTGGGGTATTAATCAGTCCCTAAACAAAACAACTATTCTTCTTAACCAAGTACAACAGTGCACACAGCAAGAGTAATGTCTTTTACTCCTTGTTTTCTAAAAGGAGTAAAGTGAGCATTAGATATATGGTCATTCTCACACCCTGCATTGGTGTTGCACTCAGTTTCCTAATAAGCAGTAGGTAAAAGATGACAACATTTCCTTAGCTTTAGGTAAAAACAATAATCTTTGTTACATCAGACTTTATTTATGGATCTCCAAAAACAAGCAAGGTTTTTGTGAAGATCCAGAAGAGTCTACACAGCAAGAACAGTTCAGCATCTGTGTGGGACTCCAGAAGCATTGGCACTGATGTATCTGCCAGTCCCAAGATATGTCACGTCCCTAGTCTGTTCTACATATATCACTGAAGAGTTAATATCCACTCCCAAAAGGGACTGCAATAAAATTCAGCTTCTGCAAAGTCTAAGAAAATGAGCTTTGTTTCATGAAAATCTGAGATTATAATGAGTAGCTGAGCAGTTATTTGCAAGCTGAATGGCTGCTAAATATAGCCATTCCATCAGAAGTTTCTCATATAGTGGATCTCTAGATAAGCGAACAACCTGTTTCTGCCATGAAAATGCCTTTATCTTTAAAATGCTATTATTTGAAATATTTTTACTCTTTAAAATAACTGCTAGTAGAATCACTGCCAGGCCAGACTGAGTGAAAGTTCCCTCTGAGACAGCACTCTGAGTTTAGACTTCTCTTTGCAGCAAATTCTTGCTCTAGCAATGCTGGTTTTGAGCTTTTTCTGACATTAATTGCTGTAGAATTGGAAAGAAAGGACTTAGGACTTGAAATTACAAATGTTTGCACTCCCCCTCTCCCCTCCCCAAAGTCACCAAGTCTGGTATTAAAGATCAGAGCAAACTTCTGTAATGATTCATGAGATACCACTACCCTCCCTCTCGAGCTCCCTGATTGCCTGATTCTGCATAGACATCAATGGGGGCTTTTATTGCTATTTAATAATAAATGGTATTTTGTTTGCCTACCTGACACTTTTATTAACTTCACTTTTTTGTGTATGCACACATGTTTCTCCAGGCATGATTTCTCCCCAACTCCCCCATATTATCCCCTTTTATTTGGGGGAGGGGAGGCTGAAGAAAAAGTGCAGCTTTATTTGAAGAGAATTTGTCCCTAATCTGTTGCAGCTGTAGGGGACCGTTTGGCCAATTAAAGAGAACAGACTTTGGCTCCTTCCCAAATGAGGTGACCACATGTTACACTTGGATTGGTCACCTCAGGGGAATGGTGGGTCACAGGGGCATCTGGTTGTCATTTCCTCTCTGATCAGCATGAAGCAAGCATAAAGCAGCAAAGAGGAAAATACATATGTTTTCTTTATCTCTTGTCTTGTCCTGCAGCATCGAAAGGTCCAGAAGCTTCTAGTCAGAATAGGAGCATCTCCTACAATGTGATGCAGTCTAGGATTTGGGAATGAAAGCTATATATGTGCTTTGCTTAGTTTTGAGGTGTCATTAACTTATTTCTGTCTCTGCTATGGTAGTGTAAATGTGAAGGATCTATTAATGTAAAGCAATTAGAGTAGCGTATACTGGTTTAACTGATTGCAGAGTTTCTCAAAGATAGGAAATATGCTCCCTTTTACAAGACAACAGCCTACTTCTGCTGTAGGTGAACAAAAAGGTAAAGAGCTGTTACTAGGCAATAGAGGTTTGATAATAAATAATATAAATAAGAAGACATTGTGATCTTTAGTGTCTCAAATGAGTGATGTAATCTTACACTCAGCACGGAATGTAAACTGGGAATTATGAACAATTTTATTAGTTGATCTGTAGCTTAATTGACTTCCAAACTGCACATACACCTAGGGCTGAAATACAGGCTACCAGAGCCATCACAGTGAGGTTGTCCTCAAAACATTAGAAACATCTGGTTTCAACTAAGCTCAGGTACTAATAAACTAATGCCCATCATGAAGGGGGAAGTGCTTCAATGAACTAGCCAGGTCAGTGAACTCATTTTCTTCTGAATGTGGCTGGCCCCCATTTTCAAACTGTTATGGTTACCATAGACTGGTTATTTAGCTTAGTAAATGAAGTAGTGTCAATGGTGAAAAGGTTGTCTTGATATGAAGCTTTGATCTTTTCAGTGCAATGAATTTCTAGTTGTAACATTTCCATTCCAAGGTACTGAGCAGTACAGTAGCTAAACATTCAAGAGCAAATTTCTGCATGGCAGCTGAGTTGATAAATGTGTTTTCTTAGCTAGCGTGAGGCTGTTGGTGTTAAAGGGGCTGTGAGGTCCACTCAAAATTGTTTGAGAGAAGGTGAGTGCACATGGAGCAGCTGATGAACCATGGTAACCTCCTTGTAAGTCTCTGCCTTGATCAGAGGTTAGAAAGGAAGCAATGGTATTGATCCCCACGTGGTGGAACACAGCAGATTGTGCCATGGCCTCAGGGTATGGATCAATACCAGACCTGGCAAAAGCTTTGCCAGAGAAGAATTCAAAAGTGAGGCATATGTTAAATTATGTATGTTATTTTCAAAGCAGGGACTTTGATCAGACATAGTTACTCTAGTCCCAGATTTAAACCTCTTAAATTTCTTTGTAGTGAAATAAGAAAGATCATGTTTTAATTTCCCTCTGGCTTCATTAACTCCCTTCTTATTTCTCCCCTAACAGAATTTAGTTTCATTTTTTTTGGAAACTGTCCTCATCTGAAACCTAAAACCGCGGGCCAGCCTGCCATCTCCTTAGTGATACGATCTTTCTCCAAATTTATCCATTCATACATCCCACTCCATTGTTGTATTCTACTTTTGTCACATACTTAATTTTCCAAACTATTTTGTGTATAACACATTTGTCCGACAAATCTTATGATTTTAGTTCTAGTATCCATGCATAATCTATTTACTTTTTGATTTGCTGTTTGTTGTTGTTTGGTTTTGTTTTTTATAACTCATTCTAAATGTCATGGAACACCTGTACAACAAAATTGAAAGTCTTATGTGGTTACTGGTTAATTCTTCTTTATTAAATGGCTCTAAATTTAAAAGGAAGAAGGGGTAAAATTTAGCTTTTGTCAGTATCTTTTATTTTTTCCTCTGGATCCCTTTTCCCAGTGGCCAACAGTAAAATATCAGATGCTGCATGGAATTCTATTTTGACACTTTTCAAGAAGACACAGAGAGCTGAGTTTCCAGGCTTTGTAAAATATAGTAGCTTCCCCCCCCCCCCCCCCCCCCCCGCCCCGTCAAACTGAAGCTGAGAATATCAGAAGCTTTCCTTTAAAGGCATTCAGTTTTTGAGATTATGTTAAGGCTGAAAAGCTCAGCCTCTGATTAAATTTCAAACATATTCAACTTAAAACTTAATCAGACCCCCTGGAGAGCTGACCACTTAGCAAAGATGACTGAATGGCGAGTTATTCTATTTTATAAAGCTTGGTCTGAGACTTTCATCCAAACCTGTAGAAGCAGTTGGTAACTTTAGCAAACATCTTGGTTACTAACTAAAGAAATATGACATGTAGCAAACTTTCAAGTCTTACTGTGCTTCGAAAAGGATGATTACTTTCGTTACAGGGATGAGGTTCTTGGTAAGACAGTTGCTAGCACTGTGTTCAGTGCCCAGTAACGTAACTCTTTCCTTAGAAATACACAACGAATTTCTAGAACATAGTAATTTATGAACGCATGATCTGTCTAGAATATGTGGCATAATAAAAACAAGTGACAAAATCCTGAACCTTAACAGCTCAGATTCAGATTTCTCTTGCATAGTCTAAAATTTTTCTACTGTATTTTGTGGTTAACAATGCGAATTCTAATGAATTTCCAAATTAGAGAAAGGACTGGGGCTAAAACTGAACTCTTTCTGCTTTTAAGATATGGACTTTTGAATTTTGAAACTTTAAGCTGATTTATAGATACATTTAATCAATTAAATACTAATAAAATAATAATAAAATAAATATTAAAAAAATAATGGCAGATACTAAATAATTGTAGGCATGTCTTTCAGATTCACAAATGCAATATTTGGAACATTAAAATACTAATCTGGAAATCCAGATAGCAGCTTTTCAGTCTCTGGACTGGTTAATATCAGAACTGAAGATAAACAAACTATGGTCCTCTAACCTGCAGAGTTTGACTGACATCATGTTGAACTAACATATTTTGACCCTAAGGAAATATAAAGAGAGCTTTTTCCAAGGTAGAAGGAAAACTGCAGGGCTTTTTGGCTAAGGTTATCTTCATCCTCCTTTGTTCTCCTTAGAAAACCTGATTTGTAACACCTTCCAGAAACACGAAGAAATAGCAGTTTTGTTTTGGATTAATAAAGAACAGCATCATTTGACCAGATGAAATATAAACTCTAGTACACATGATTGGCTTAAGTAGAAATATTTGAAGCTACTGGATTGGAGGTAGTTTGGGTAGGGGAGGACACATGGCTTTATCTGTGTAGATTAATCATACAGAGCACAGTTGACTCATCTTCTGTCTCCGTTTTATTGCCTCAGATCAGATGAGTATTATATCTTGCAAACTGAAGCATTTGTTACTAGTTGTTCAAAGTTCAAATGATGTCTAATTCCACAATTCATCACAAATGTCTTTAGCTTTTATGAAAATAAATTTCAACCCTTAAAATTAATTTTTCTCTTAACTTTCTCTTGAGAGCAGCAACGTTGCTCCTGCTGAAATAAAAACATTATGAAAATGTTATAATAATTCTATAGCCTTTGGGAACAGTTCTGTGAAATTGAATAATTCTATACCTTTTAGGGATCTGTACAGTTTACAGGACAACAAAGGAAATTATATCATTGCTGCAATAGTTCTGTGATTTTAGGAAATTTTTTTCATCCATCAACATGTGGAAAGACAGTTCATAATCCAATTTGATCGCATCTCTCTAAAATAAAATCCCTGATCCAATACAATTATGAACTACCCCTGAATTTCCAGCTTGTTTTGTCCAGGTCATTCTCCAATATTAAAGAATCCATAATACAGGAAAGAAAATATATGGGATGTGCTTTCTTTTTTCAGGCATTAAATAATAGAAACAAACAAAACTGAATCATAAAATAAATCCACAACCAACCACCAAATAAACAAGCAAACAAAAAACGAAGAAGATACCATGTGGCTATGCGGACAAAATTGATAGGTAGTCCAGTAAACTGAAATTGTTTCCATGATCCAGACCATTTTAGTCCTCTTCTTGAAGGAAAAAAAAAAATAAATCATGTATTAATATTATTGATTCAAGAAGTAACATGATATTTTATCCCATAAAACTACAGACTGTGATGGAAATTTTCAATATGGCTGAAAGCTGATTCAGTTCAAATATGTATCTTAGGCAAGTTTAAGGAGATGGACAAATGTGAAATCTGTAACACTGCTGTAATATTTATAGTTTGTTTGCACAAGACCTCTGGTGAGCATGCACTGTTTGTTTAGACAAGTGCTACTGGATTTCAGAACTGGCCCACAGGTCAGAGTCAACACGTCACAAGCACTGATGGAAAATGTTTCAGAAATGTTCTACCCAGGACTGCAAGTCAGGTTTTTCCATATTTGCCTAAGAATGTAACCCAGAAAAACAAAGATGTCACTGTTGTCATATTTTTTTTATGTATTGTATTTGAAATACAGCAGTAACTTCCCAACTTCTTTGTGTTTTACTTTGTGCAAAGTAAGGTGCGTCTGTGTTCTCTACAATACATATGAAAATGAATAAGTAGTCCTAAATTTGCATGTTAATAGTATCAGCAGCAAAGTCTCGTAGTCTTTTTGAATATTGCTTTCTGTTTTCTCTGCGTGGGACAGTAGTTTCAACAAGGGATAGAAGAGGAATGCTGATATTGAAGATACCTCTACTGTCTTGTACATGCAATTAAGTACTTGGTTTTTGGTCTTCATTCAGTTGATTTTAAAACTGAGATGTAAAGGAACTCTTGAGGGTATTTTAATTTAATTAAATTAATTTAGTTATTTAATTGTATGCAACTCCTTATGTTGGATTCATGCCTGTGACTATCATTGTTCATAGCTATATTCACAATAAGACAAGCTAAACAGGGAGTAATCATGAGGTGAAGTTCCATTTAGTGAGGAGATACACGAGCAACAATGGAATTAATTCAGAAGAAATGACTTCAAATAAAACTGGAAGCAAGTCATAGAGATATTTGAATGACATCTGAAATAATATTGTAGGAAATAATCCAGAAGAAAACATGGTTTGGTGACTTGGATGGATGACTTCCAGTCCTGCTTGGCTTTCATGTGCAGGACATGGGATTTAGATTATTTCAGCAAGAACTGTATGTGCATACCTTTAAGGAATTGTGAAGTTATTTAACTTGGACTAAAATGTTTTGATTTCACCACAATTATTCTGGCTGTGATCAAGGCATTCAGTGCAGATTTCTGGAGATATAGGAACATAACAGACACTGAAGATTGATCCCTCTCATGCAGCAAAAAACAAACAAATCCCACACCACACTACCAAAAAGATTTACTTTTTTCTAATCCTATTTTGATGCCCTTATATTCAAATTAAACCTTAATTACACAAGTAATCACTGACCTTTTAAATTCAGATTATTTCCAGAAATAGATAAGGTGCTTCCTTGTCATGTGAATTCCACAATTGTTGGCAGACTGAAAACTTTTTTAAGCTCGGTTTGAGTATCTAGGTTGACATATTTAATTTCAGTATATTTTAGATTCAATACCTCTCTTTTGTAATAGACATGTTCTCTCCTCAGGATCACATTTGCCTCTTATTGAATATACCCTCTTGTTTTCTGTAGAAGAAAGGAGCAGTAAAGTACCTAATGATCTGTACAGAAAGATTCACTTTAATTTCAGTAGAACCTGTAACAGCCCTTATGGAAATCTTGGTTGTTTTTCCAGAGTAATAGTGCACATTGCAAGACCCTGAAGAAACCACCACCATCACACCTTGCAGCTAACTGCAAGGAAAATCAATCAGATGCAAACTTGATCTGAATTTCTCTGAAGGTTTTTTACTTCCCTGGGAATCCCAAAGATTGAACTAAGCAAGAGACTTAGAACTGCAGCAGTATTAACAAGGCTGCTAGCATAACCCATTGTACTACTGATTCTAATTCCAGTTTGCACAGTACCAATATTGGATTATGAGTCCTTCTCTATGTAAAGGTATGCTTCATTGATATTCCTGTAACTTTTCATCAAAACTCTGTATGACAGAAACTTTTTGGTTTTCCTGCCTGTACTTCACTCATTTCTATTGCCATCCAAAACTTGTTCTTTGCTTTTCTTTTGGCTGAAGTTGAATCTTTATTTTCTGCATTTTAAGCATGTTACTATGCGTACTTTGAAACAAAGACAGACTATTCATTTCTCTTTGCATCAGACTTTCACATATTTGATGACTTATACTCATTGGCACTCTTCTCAGTCAAAACAAGCCTTTTTGCTCAATCTATACTTTTTTTTTTTGGGGTGTTGTACAACTCTGCTTTCTGTCATTGTACCCATTGAACTTGTATATGAACCATACACTTTATTCCTGGGGATTTTGGTAGAAAAAACACCTTTGCAAAACTCTCAAGTCTTTAAATTATGAACAGAAACATCCTTTTCTTATTCAATCACATCACTTATGGATTTTACCGGGAAAACTTAATGTCCTTCGTATGCTGTGTTGTACAGATCTATCACAAACCAGTTAACAAGGACATTTCAAGTAATCTAATTTTAATTTACGTAGCCTTTCAAAACTGGATTTTGCAATGTATGTGTAGAACAGGGTACATCCCTGCTTAAAGTGCAAGAGTCACTTGGCCACTAAAGTGCAGTATTTGATCTCGCACTGTGAGCATTTGCTGTGGATTTATGTTTTATTATCGAAGCGCAACCTGGATGTAACAAACTGCAAAGTGTTTCAGGAAAGAGTTAATTTCTTAATATAAATTGTTTCCCAATGCCATGCTAGGAAGGAATAAGTAAGAACTTGATAAGTGGAGGAGATGGGAGGGCCATAGATTTGTAGGCAGAGCAGGTGATAATGTAACTGGTAGAGATTACAGACTAATTATGGGAAACTACCAATTGACTGCCAAGTGTGCAAGATGCACAGCACGATAGAGCAAAGGGGTAGTTGTTGGGGAGCAAGCAAACAAGAACTTTTAGGTGCTCTCTAAAGCACTGGGTGAACATAGCTCCTATTAGTAGTTTGCCCAAGATGAGTTGTGTGAGAGGGAAGGACAAAAGAATAGTGAAAGAATGTTTTTACAGATGATTTTTCTTTCAAATGTGACTTTTGCGTTATATCTGAATGTTTCCTAACATCGTGTGCCTTGCTAATAATCAGCAAATACTTACATATCAGTATGAATGAACAAGAATTCCACTTTGTAGTATGTGTGAAATATTCTTGAAAAAAACCATAAAAGTCATTTTCTGCTGTATAAAGGTCAGGTTTCATTCCAACTGAGGCTGCATTTTGAACAAATCCTTGGTATTAGCCACAGCTTTAGATGGTATGAGGATTGGTGGAACACTGTTATTCTCAAGTACAGGCACTGAAGGGTAATTCAGTCATTACATATTTTAATACAAATTACAGCTTCCTGAGGAGCAACTATAAATAACCCTCTGCTGCCGTGTGCGTAACAGGCAGATGAGTGTCGCACTCTTGCTGAGAAGCCCCATAATTGAGAACCAGATGCTTCTAAGTTCTAGCATGGATTCTGGTCTTCACTTCATGTGCGTGCTTGAATGATTGCCTACATCAGTGATATGTAATTAATTGGTTAGTTACTGGGAATGTGCAGAAGATATAAAAGCACTACAGAAAGTATTTCAGGAGGTGTGTTATTACTCTACTTCCTTCTCATAAGATCCAGGCAGTGTGAGCTGTTGAAATGTACCTACATAAATATATGTTTCACAAAAAAGGGGTGTTAATATTTAGATGTTTGTTCTATTCTCTTATCAACTGAAGTGTGAATATAGTTCTTACAGCTTTCAATATTATACAGTAATGAAATCTTTTACTTATTTGATAGGTAGGTAACGTTGATGCGTTTAAAGCCTTAGCCATCAGCTAGGGTTTTATGCTGGTCTCAGCTGTTAGTGTGGATATGCTGAAGGGGATATTTCCTTTTATATCATTATAATCTTTATTACCAATATGAATGCTACTGGCTTTAGATGAAGATGGCATTGTAACAAAATGAAAATATCACTTCCATAGTAGCAGAAAGCAAAGTAAACCAAATATATTTGTGATGTTTAAATGAATGACTCTGTAAGCTGGGAAAAGGACAAATACAGTCATATGCACTTTAACACTGGGTATTACAACAACTGAGGTATGTTGTAAGTCTGAGAACAAGTGTAGGTGTCTCATATACTTAAAAGATGAGGTTACTTTCCTAACAACTCTGTAACAGCCCTATTTCTCACATTTCTAGCAGTTGTCAAAGCATTTAGTGAAACGTGAATACTGTAATTATGGTATATTTTAGGAAATGGGAATTAATTTTAGTATTATAACATTAATATTCTTTGGTAAGCTATTAATAATTTGACTGCTTTATGTTTAAAATACAGCTCTTTAAAACAGAAGATATATAAGGAAATGAATGTGGTTTACATCATCCTTTGGGCAAACAGACCACAGACATTTTCCAAACCATGTACAGTGCAGGGACATCTGGTGGCTGAATATCCTAAATCTAGGTAAATAACCCAATGGATAATGTACCTGTCTAACAACTGGATAACAGCTAAGCAACTTCCTGTCCAGCAGATGACTGGGACTTAGTTATCCAGTGTAACATCTGGTGTAAATTTTAGAAGAGAGCTCCATCTCACGTGCTTAGGCTCAGCTATGTGAGTAGCAAGCTCCACAGCGTGCATTGGGATCTTGCTAAAGGTTTTGGAGACAGAGCAAGTTGATAGAGAAGTCTTACTGCCTCTCTGGGTCTGCTGTAATACAAACAGAAACACACGGCCTGGGAATGGCTTCCCCTGAAATATGGTGATCAGGATATCAAGTTGCAGCTGCTAAAAGCATTCTTGCCTCAAAGAGAGCATTAGCTGCAGGTGTTGCCCATATCCCAGGATTGTAATGTTCGTGGTGCAGGTGTGAGTGAAGTGCAGCCTTTCTGTTCTAGTGCATCAGAGTTTTTGTGATGTTTCTTGTTTCTCTAGTGGTATTTCCATTATGGATGGGTAACTATGATTGCTTGGTTTCAATCTCTGAAGTTTAAGTACTGAATTTTCATGTTCCTCTGGGATATGCATTATGGAACTAGTAAGAAACCTAAGATTTCATCTTGGAATGTGAGGTAATGGGACAGAGAAGGGGAGGGGGTGCAACGTGGCTTTGCTGGTGGCATGGAGGTACCAAGAGTAAAGGCTTCCCTCTTCATAGCATTTGAGAGTCTTATGTTACACGCCTCACTTCTCTGGAAGAAAATTGCTGTTAAAAAAAGTTGTTACAATATGTCAAATATGTGTTATACCAGGAAAGTGATTCTTATTATATTATTCTTGATACCAATTATGTTTTTCTTTAAATTTAAAATATTCTGAACCTGGACCTTCAAGACTAATAAAAGGATCTTTATTTGTACAGTACAACCTGCTGTTTTTTGAAAACATAGGTGTCATCTCCCTATTTGCCAAGGCACAGGAGCAGCACTGCAATTTTGGATACTAGCTTTTTATTGCTTCATGCTATTTTAGCTTAGAATAAAGTTGCATTTCTTAGAAAAGAGACATTGACTGGAACACCTCAGTACAAAGCTTTCAGTTCCAATTTGGGAGTTAGCATCACTGTCTTCTCTTTCTTTTCTTGAGAACATCTTAAACCAACGCTTTTAATTATTGTGAAGTGACAGTGTGTCCCAGAAAACTTTCCCTGCTTTTCCGAGCACTGGTTTCTTTGTGAAGAATAGAGTTAAGACTCTAACTTTGTGAGGATGTTGCAACAGGTGGGATCTTTGTGCCCATTGTTGACCTTTCTGTTGATTATTGTATGTATAAACATAATGAAATATGTTGCTGTACAATAAGATGTTAAGAGAATCTAGAAATCCACCCATCATGCTAAAATCTTACACAACTTTGTGCAGCTTGAAACTAGTTAAAGAAAAAAGATGGCGTATCCTTCCTTTTCCTTTAGTCTTACAGAACATATGCTAAGACTATCAGTCTCTGTGTGTGTTTTTGTATTTGTTTGCTTAGGTTTTTAGTTATTTATTTGGAAGGGGATGTTTAAGAATTATTTTCTGTTGTTACAAAATCTAAATTAAAAGTTTACAATGTTATCAAACTTTGTGTGCCTAATACTTATAGTATAAAATTTAAATGTATTGAGAGTCTAAAACATGTGGATTCACGAAAAAAAAAAAGTTTATCATTCTCAGTCCTCTGCATCTCTGGTTTCTGTTCTTTGTACACAGTGCTGTTATGAAGTTTTTGATTTTTTTTCTGTTGAATCTTATCCAGAATGCTTGAACACGTTAATGATTCATAGAGTATTAACGCTTACAGACCTTTGCTTACAGACCATTCTATTTCTTGAGCTGTTGAATTCCTAGTAGAACATATCTTGATTTATTTGGAAATGAAACTTAGCTTATTTTCTGAATTAAGCCATTTTCATAACAAGATATACACCACTGAGACTTTTTAAAAGTTACTGATGGATAATATCAGAACTCTAGATTTTTTTTTTCCCCAAGTTAAAACTTAAATCAATACTTCCTTGAATCTCTTAAGGTGTGAGAGGAAAAAACATTTTAAATTTGATTACATTTTCTATTTCAGTGTTATTCTGAAATTATTTCTAACCTTATCCTCACCAGCTACTTATGATTTTTTTTCTGCTTTTTGGGGCTTAATACTGTTCTCTTAGTATTTTTTTTTTTTTTTTTGTAAATTCTTGTGGTAGTAGTTCTATGTCAGTTTGTCTTCAGATTGTCTCTAAGAAAATGTTTCTCTGTAAATCTTTTATGCATCCCTGCCTTAAAAGTACAAAATAAACTCTATTTCTAAATTAACCAATACCCTTTCTCAAATAACAAAAGAAAGCTGAAGTATATTGGTAATGTGATTGTAGTACTACCTTAGGCACAATTACCTTGTCTTAAAATGTAGGTAAGCTCATGAGACTGCAGAGTTCTCTCGCAAGTAATTCTCAAGCAATTAGGAAAAAATCGAAGGAATGTTTGTAAAATGTTGTTCTTGTATGTCTTTGTATGCTTTTTTTTTTCTCCAGGTGGAGTCATTGTGGAAGTAGCAGGCTGAAAAATTGACTGTTTTTGTTTGTTTTTGTTGTTGGTGGCGTTTTTTTGTGTGTTTTGTTTTTAAATAGGAGTTTTTTCCAGAGTTTCAGCTTCTCACAGTTCTGGTAGTTTGGCCTCTGCTGTGGGCGTGTCATCTTGGTTATCTCTGTCAGTCTGTAAGCAAGTCAAGACTAACTTTTGAGTCTTGAGATAGGAGTCATCAAATCTGGTTATCAGGTTTTCTTTGCATTTTTTTTTTTCCTGCTTAGATATATTCAACATTGATGTCAATCAATACATCCATCAAACTCCCACTTGGAAGTTAATTTGCTAGAGAATTTGTACAAGCTGTTTTAACAAATGGCAAAGAAGGAATTTAATAAAATGTAAGCTGTAAAGCTCTGTTAAATTAGATGAGTGGAAACTAATGTGAAGCTGAAGTTAAAAAGTGCTAAATAACATATATATAAACTATAAATATATATATATTATATAAATATATATATAAACATATATATATATACTTCAGTCATTCTGAACTATACAGAATATGGACCTGCTTAGGTTTCATGTTAGAATTTTGATTGTTTATTATTAGCAAGTAGAAATTCTAATGGTGCATAAAGATAAATTAATCTGTAATAATATGCAGAGTTCAAATACAGTTTAAAAAGGGTAGCTGAGCTAAAAAATGTGAAAGAATTCCTCTGTGTGATGATGTGCCTTTTGAACTTATCCAGTGATTCTCCCCAACAGTAGTCTTATCCAAGGGGTCAGTAACTTTCCAACAGCCATATGTCGTACTGTATTTTTCTCTCCTGAATTAGAAAGTGCAGAATCTGGTAAATGTTGCCTATTCCACGACAAAAAGCTGATCAGCCACTGTGCAAGGCAAGAAGCCTCCAGTTCTGTAATATTCAAGGCACAGTGGGAGCAAGAAGTCAGAAGTCTCCTGCCTCTGTCTGCTTTGCTATTGGAAGTAGCTGACCCTTGCTCTACAGTAAACTGGGGATTACTAGATCATACAGCTCAGGCTCTGCTTTTGGACCTGTTTGTTGCTTTAGAAAACTGTCACAGCTGTGGTTAGTCATTAGTGCCAGGGCCTGCAACTGTAGGTGACAAGGGAATTATTTCTCAGAGCCTGAAATACCAATACTGTATGAGATGATCATTATGAAGATTTTTGTTAAAGAAGGAGTTCAAAGAGTTTGAGAAGCACTTTCATTGCATGAGCTGAATCATAATATACAGATACTGAGACTACTTGAACATATTTCTTCTGTGGTACTATGTACTGCTTTTTCTTATGTTCCAAAAACTGTTTTGTTTAATTAACTGCTCATTTTCAGCTTAAAATCACTCTTTGACTCACTGACTCCATATGAGATCCTCCATCAAAAAAGATACTGTTTGCTGAAACAATAATCATTACTGTTTTAAAATTTGGAAGTCTAAGAGGGGATACCTCTCACTTGTGTTGGAGAAGTGTGCTCGTTATTCTGCACTATTCTTCTCATTAGTGCAGCTTTGAATGTCAACAGACCATTTCTTGGCAGTGGTAAGATTTCTTGGGAAGAAGGTATGGGGGTCACTGACAAAAAGCTTCTATTTGGCATCATTCATACAGCAAAACCAGTAATTTCTTTACTTACAGAATACAGTAATTTCTTTAACGGGAAACCTCAGCTTCTGAGAGCAGAAGTCCACCTATGCAGAGCTCATGACAAAATCAGGTTAGGTGCAAAACCTGAATATTGATGGCCTTTTTTCCTTAGACTTTCATCTTCCTCCTTTCCTGTGGTGATTTTACTTAGCTGGGCAGCTGAGCTCCGCCACAACCACTCTCTCACTCCCCCTCCTCAAAGGGAAAGGGGGAGAAAATATGATGAAAAAGGCTCAAGGGTTGAGATAAGGAGAGGGATGTCACTCAACAATTATTGTTATGGGCAAAACAGACTCAGCATAGGGCAGGTAGAGAAATTTATTATCTATTACTAACAAGCTAGAGAAGTGAGAAACAAACAACAACAACAAAAAACTAAAATCACCTTTCCCCCCATCCACTTTCTTCCACCTCCTCCCCCCCCCCCCCCCCCCCCCCCCCCCAGGCAGCACAGGGGAACAGGAAATGGGGGCTGTGCTCAGTCCATGATGCTTTGTCTAGGCTGCTCCTTCATGGTCACTCTCTGCTCCTCCTCCAGCATGGGGTCCTTCCCACAGAATGCTGTCCTTCACAAACTGATCCTGTGTGGGCTTCCCACAGGCAGCAGCTTTTCATGAACTGCTCCCATATGGGTCTGTACTACAGGATCCATCCATCAGGAGCAAACTGCTCCAACACAGGTCCCCCACTGGTGGCAGCTCCCCCCAGGCCCCCTGCTCCTGCGTGGGCTCCTCTCCACGGGCTGCAGCTCCGGCCCGGGGCCAGCTCCTGCAGGGGCTCTCCACGGGCCTCAGCCCCCTCCAGGCCACATCCACCTGCTCCACCGGGGGCTCTTCCACGGGCAGCAGCGTGGAGATCTGCTCCGTGTGGGACCCGTGGGCTGCAGGGGGACAGCCTGCTCCACCAGGGGCCTCTCCACAGGGAAACTGCTGCTCTGGCGCTTGGAGCACCTCCTGCGCTGATCTTGGGGGCTGGAGGTCTATTTCTCACTCCTCACTCTCCCAGATGATGTTGCACAGCGTTTTATTTTTTTTCCCCTTTCTTACATCTGCTCTCACAGAGGCACAAACAAAATCACTTATTGGCTTGGCCCTGGCCAGTGGCGGGCCCCTTTGGAGATGGCTGGAACTGGCCCTTTTCTAACATGGGGCAGCTTCTGAATTCTCAGAGAGGCTACAACTGCAGCCCCCCACTACCAAAACCTTGCAACATAAACTCAATACAGGTCCCCCGATTGCTGATACAGCTTTTGGAGTTGATGGGAGTCACAAATATTTTAAGAAATACTAATAACTCTGGAAAATGTTATGAATAAAAGGGATAGGGAACACTGGGCATGAGAAAGGTGGCTTTTGAAACACAACGAAAGATGTTTAGTGGATATGAGGAAAGAAAGAGAGCTGTGAGGGAGAGGAGTCATAATTTCTGCAAGTCTTCTGATGACAAGTGCTTAAATTCCTTTTGGGTATCTTGAATCCCTGCACTTGAACAAACCTGCTGTTTTATTTTTGTGAAAGGAAAGCAATCTGGATCTGGTATCCTGTCTAGTTATCCATTCGACTCCTTTCCGTAGAGGAAGGAAAGCACTTCACATGTAGAGCAACTAAAATTAAGTATGCTTGTGATGTAGATGCAATGATTTACCCAACATTTTTTTTGAAGAAAGTTCCAGAGGCCTGATCCAAAATCCATTAATTTTAAAAGAAGTCTTTAATGGACTCTGGATTATACCTCAAAAGAGTAGACATACCTTTGTCTGTTGATTCCTGATTTCTCTCTTTCCTGATTTGGAAAACAACGCTTTACTCTTGGCCCTGCCATTTCAAGTAGGAGTGAATAACTTTACAATAAAAACACCAGACAGCACTGTAAAGATTTAGCTGAATTAAGAGGTGTTGTATTCATAAAATTATTTTCAGTAGCTGGTGCCTGGGTGGTCGTCCTCTGGTTTGTAAGCAGATAAATTTCTCCCTAGAGCCACCATGTTCTCATACTTGTAGAGGGAAGACTGTGTGGTAAATGGAGGAATTTATTGTTTTTGCATTTAAATGCTATCTCTGTAGAGGGGCTTTTCTCTTTGGATTTTCTTTTATTATTTTTATTTTTCCACAGTCAAGCTTGGCCAAACAGTTTCGGCTATGGCATCATGCTTTCAATCTGGTGTGTGTGTATAATATATATATTTTCACATATCATATATATTTATTAAGAAGACTTTTTGTGGCTTTCATTGATTTAGAACTGCTTTCTTTTGATGAACAATAACACTCAGGACAAATACATCTGTATTTGTATTGTTCATGTGTTTGAATGGAAAGCCGTGGAAAGAAAAAATAATGATTCTCAGACTGTGAGATACTGTAAACATTTCTATTGTTTACGACATCATTGAACAGGAGATTCAGCCTCATCTCAAATATGAAAGTGTGATGTATTTTCAAAGCATGGCCTTCTCAGTCTTTGTTTCAGATAGTATCCTTTGTCTGATGTTACACGATGTGTTGATGCTCCTCCCATTTCATGTGAGATCATTACTATACTGAACAGGATTGCACAGGAACCCTACCAAACTCCAGTGGATCAGTATAAAGAACAGTACTACATGCTCAGTGTTTTTGTTGTTGTTGTTTGTTTTTTAAGCGGTAGATATTGTAATTCTGAGGAGAAAAATGTAAGATGTAAGTGACCTTTAACATGATACAACGTGTGAAGGTCAGACAGAATAATCATAATTGTAGCAGAGTTCCGCATATTCCTAGTAATATGTGCCTTCTTATCATGGTCATATTCTTCAATATTGCTTTCTTTTCTTTCTTTTTTTTTTTTTTTTATATAGATTATATGATTGGAAGGAAACAAAAAAAAAGTGCTTTTGTTGCTAGTGGTAATAATGAGCCAGTGCTATTGACAAATAACAGTACCTCTCTGAGTGGAGCTTCATATTATTCCTAAAATATTTTTTAAGTAAACTTCAGTTCTCTCTTCTCCTGGAAGAATTTGCTTCTGGAGACACTAAGACACATGAGATTTGTTTGTGTTTGTTTTGTTTGCTTTCATAAAGCAGTTTGGAGTTGTAAACCCAAGTGTAATCAATGTTGCATGACTTTTCTTTGAATGGTATAATTACATTCAGATGCCAAGTGTGAAGTGCTTTGACAGTCTTGCAACAACTTTTATTCAAAGCTTTGAAGCAAAAGAAAGAAATGAAGAAACAACGATTGTCTTTTGGTGAGAATAATACTTGAGACTCCATCGTGCTTATCCGCTAAATGTTATGTGGAATGGTGTTTATATGCAATAGGATGTATACAGTGAGCCGTTTAAAATAGTAGCTTATGAGAACGCTCCCTGATGCGTGCTGCTATACCTGGGGAGCTTGCCAGATACCATCGGTAAAATGGACCATAAAAGCAATCTGAAACCTACATTCTTAGTGGAATTTATCTGATAAATACCTTGCTAAATCCTAAGTGTTTCATTCATCTTTTTAAAGTGTGATACACTGATCTGCTTATCTGTTTAGCCTCACTGGCAGCATCCTCTCTAGAGGTTAAAACATATAAGGCAAGATACATCCATTCACTTTAATAGAGTTATCTCAGGAAGAATGAGGCCTGCAGACTCATTAATTAAACATGACTTTACTTGTGACGGTCTCATGGTGAAGATGTATGCATGGCTGTGTAGGTAAATTCCATTTCAAATACAGCTTCTCCAGTGTCAACTAAAATGTTACAAACAAAAGAGCCCATGTATCTAGAAAACATATATTTTAATAAATATATAACCAGTCCCTTTTGCCGGCTTCTGTAATGTGCGATAGTGGACTAACGGATGCGTAATCTTTCAGCGTTGTTATAGGACTAGTAATTATTTTGCCATAGTTCTGCAGAGGATAGAAGTTGTTTGAGATGGAATTTCTGTTTAATCACACTATTGTGTGACTTCATATTTGATTTTCATCCTATTTCAGAAAAAAAAAATTACAGTCCTAAATTCTTCTCAAAGAATTGTAAGAAAATTTGGTTTTGCTAAATAGCCAAAATCAAAATATTATGTTCCTCGTTGAAGTGCAAAATAAATCCTACTGTTTTTCTTGAAGTATCCAAATATTCCATGCTGATAATTTGCTGGTGGAAAGAAGATACGTTTATGTGAAGTAAATTACTAAATTTACATTCAGGAAAGTTTCCCTTTTGCCACCTCCCCTTCCCCAACCCCACCCCCCCCCCCCCAAAAAAAAATAAATATGCCCTTGTTTCTTTCTTGTGGAAGATGGCCATCTTCCATTTCTGCAAAATTTCAACTACCTTTGCTTTTTCTTTTATGTTTCTTTTCCATCTGTAAGATATTTGATTTTTCTCACAAACTAAGTTAAGTAGACCTCTATCTTCAGAATGAATGAACAGGGAAAAAGCAGAAACTGCTGCAATAGAAACATAATAAAACAGAGGCACAGAGTATTTGGCTGTCCTTGAAAGAAAAAGAACAGAAAGAGCAGCCATGTGCTCCATGGATCTGAACAGCAGTGCAAATCTTCAATTCTGCCTCTATCCTGTTTTAATTAATATGTTGAAGTTATAAGTGGTAAGCTGAAGACCCCCTTTTGCTCTGTTCAAGGCTAGTAGTAATTAATAAAACACCCAGAACAAAATGAGTAACTGTATACCTTCCCTTTCTGCAAAATTCAATGGGTGACTGACCTCTTAAAATACTACAAACAGAAAGGTATCATCCACAAATCAGTATAGTTTTGAGAGTTTGCTTTTACAGAATGATCAGAAGTGGATATGTTTTGTACTTTATTCAAGGTATGGTTTAGATTCCTACCTGGAGCAAAATAAAAAGAGTTTGATTTGAATGTAAACACAAAATTATGAATGCTCTATAGGGTAGAAATCATTTATTTTAGCCCAGAACACGAACTTCTGCCATCCATTCCAAGAGCAAATGTTGACAATAGCTCCATCATTAGATATATGGATCAATGGACCCTCTCTATTCCTGTCTGTGGGGCCCTATAATTATGGGAACAGTTAGATCTGGTTGCGTTCTTCTCCTTGTATGCTAGTAAAAACACACATGATACATGGTATCTGGTTTGCATGGCACAAAGTATAATACTTAGACACTTTACCAAGCACATGTTCTTTATTAGCAGTAAAGCAGAGTGATTTTTTCGTGATCACCTCTATGCCACGGTTACATCAACCTGAGTAGAAGGAAATGGTTTCCAAGCAAAACTGCAAATATGTAATCTGGCAGTTCTGATGAATCTTTTATCAATGCAATTGCTTCTGGCTGTTGAGCTAGACAGCTGGTTTGATGGGCTGTAACGTGGGGTTTAGGCTCCAAATTTGAGGATTTGAATCTCTCACTCTACATGTGAGTGACCTACGTGTGGGATAAAGACTCTTTTTTGGGGGGGGGGATGGGTTTTTTACTTTGGGGAAAATCCTCCAGAGGATTTTGTTTCCTTCTCATATAGAACATGAACATGGAAAATCTACCAGAACTGTGCAGGAGTGGCTCTTTCCTACTCAGTTACAATGCTGAGAACGAGCCCTTTCCTTTGGGACCAGATGCTAGATCTGGATTCTGAATGCCTATCTTCTGTACATATGTGAATCTCTAAAAGGGTCTGCCTATAAGTAGTGTTGAATATCTGAACTGAGATCAGTCATGCAGATCTAAGAGAAGTGTTTGGCCTTGAGCGTGAATTAGTCTCAAAGACAAAATTCACAGCAGCCTACTTGTTAATGAATTACGAAGTCTTTATTTTTAAACAGTATAAGTTTGCCCAGCTTCCCACAAGGAACTCATTAGACTTTGCACATGGAAGAAAATGGAGAAAATAAATGGTACTTTGGAGGGTGGGGAGTCTGGTTCCAATACAGATTAAGTTAGTTACGTTACATGTGTGAAATTGCACCGAAAGTGCTGATAAATAGAACGTGCTTTGTAGTTAGCTGTAGGCTCTAATCAGTGATGGGATACATGTTTATAAAAATGAATATAATTGAAAGCTGGTACTCTTAAGTGTGTATCAGCAAAACCTGATAGATTGTTAGAGGAAATAGCTATTGAAATGGCAAAGTATGTACAGTGTGGGTCTGCTGCATCTGTGGCTGCAGGTTATACAATTTTCCATTTCTTCATTTGGAACTTCATTTTACAGCTAGAGACTTGGGAAGTCCTTGAGAAAATTTTAAGATGACATTTCTTTAGTGAATTTCTTTTAAGTCTCGAATATACGTGTTTTTACAGTTTTTTCTTTCTTTTAGATTATTAACGTGAACTGCAAAACAAGAGCCAGAGAATCTCTAGGCATTCAAAATTTGGTGAAAATAGTCTGGAAAATTTTAATTTTGATGTGATGATATTTTGTCACATAGTAGCAGTTATTTTAATGAGATTGAGGGCCATAGCTAGTGAGGCTTATACCCATAGCCATGAAGCTCATATTGCAGGCCCTCTGTATTATGACATCCATGGGAAGAGGTGAGGAGTAGAATTCCAGTGAAGCTCAGTGTGGAGAATGTGCTCAGCTCAGTGAACAACTAGATTTCTGAGGGGAGAGGTAATCTATCTCATAGGATGTTGGGAAATAGATTCATGGAATTAGAAGAGAGACTGGGGTGTGTACATAACTAGTACCTGTATGAGGCTAGCAGTAAAACATTTGGTTATGGGGAAGGAGGGAATTCAGTTCACACATCTAAAATGAGCATGATTTTCACTTTAGCTTTGTAGCTGACCTTTAGGAGAAAGCAGAACATAAGTGGCTGCTCAATGAGTGATTCTGTGCTGGTTGATGTGGAATGTGTTTTATGTAATTAAAAGCAGTGATGTAAAACATCTGCCCATATACCTGTTTTGTCTGTTTCACTATTGTTCCATGGTGGATACTTTTTAATTTGATTGGAGACTTTTTACCACATAGTATCGTGTTTCCAGAGTTACCTTTTTTCCTTCCTTTTTATATTTTTTATAAACTGGGAAGTTTTTCCATAAGACTTTTTGTTGTTGTTTTTGTTTCATTGTGTCTATTTAAAACTAAGTAATTTCTAAATGCGACGACACAGATGACTCTGAATATAGCAATAGATTTACCTGTGTATGTAAAGCAAGTATGGTTTACAAACACATTTTTTCCTATGAACAACTGCAATTCAGGTATGCTTTATAACTGTCCTGCCTGTTAGAAGGAAAACATTGCTACTCGTGGTGTAAAGTAAATGCTCTATTGGTATGATAATGCAGATCTGCTGTCTGTCTATACTAGTTGAGGGTCTGACTACTTCTGTTTGCTCAAAGAATGAGAGCTAATCCTAGAAGTTTGTAGGAATTGTTCAATCTCTCTCAAAAAGCAAGGGACTATGTTAACTTCTGACCATAAGGAGAGTCTAGAACATTAAAGATTCAACATACTATAGCAAGGAGGTTTTTATATGTTGAGGGTTTGCAGCTTTATATGATGAATAATTGTGTGTATTTCATTTTGACCATGAGCGTGGGTTGTTATGCAAACTTTGTAGTGGTGCATTATTTAAGTCCAACTGAAGCTCTGTTCTGGTTATTTGGATTTAATATGGGGATCTTTTGTGAGGTGTCTAAACACAAGTGTTTCCTCTGTCAAATATTGTTATTAAATACTAACTCTTTCAATTAACCTAATACTAACCTTGATCGTGTCCAGACTTGCTGCTGCTCATAGCTTAAACTACAACTCCTTATTTTGCTCTTTTTTTCCCCCAAGTAAATAGCAACTTTGAATCCATCACACTTGTGTAAAAATGTTTTGATATAGTTTGTTCTTACTGAAAATTGTCTATTATGACAAATTAAAAGAATGAACGAGAACTATTAACTTTTTTAGTATTGTTTCTTTAATTTTAGGGAACCGTCCTTTTAATTTATTTAGAATTAGTGAGTTAAAAGCTAGACATTTGCAGTTAGTCTAATTATTTTTTTAGGTCCAGTGAGTTACAAAAATATTTATATGGTTAGTCAGACAGATTTATTAGTAATGAAGAATGGTTAAAAATATAGTAAGTAACTTTAAACTTATTTATGGCTTACAGTCTTTGGAGGGTTATAGGTCTTTAACTACCCAGTAAAACTATAGAGAATTTACTGATCACTGTTTTATTGGTATTATAACTTAACTACTTTGAAGTTTCATTACGGACTGTTGAAGCCTTTTAAAGGATGACAGAATATCTATTTTACATTTTGACTGTTACTTTTAAGAAATCCATAAGATGAAAGCAATATATTATGGTACTTCAGGTAACAGGTTGAGAAATTGAAATAAACCAGAACAACAGTCATTAAAATTGTGATATGTCAATTGATAACAAAGTAAATCGGTACTGAAATAAGAGACTAACAGAAAATATTGCAAGTGTGTCAGTGTTAGCAGTCATAGAAGCATATTAAAAGGAAAGTTGTGAAAAATTACTCCTGGATTTTTCAAGTGAGAGTAGAGAGCAATCTAATGTATGTTTAAAAGAAGTCAAGTCAGTGTGAAGTTATTCCCTTAGCTCTTGTTGTTTGGCATTCAGAAATCTATAAATATGTGAATATGGCATTGTTATTAACTTGGGAGTGAATATCTTTTATAGTCCTGTTACGTGAAATATCACTAAGAGTGAGGAAAGAACGAATGCTGAAGATTAAATTTCTTCCAGTCCCAAGTATAATTTCTGGGTTTAATTTACTACCAAATAGGTGTAAATTATTGAAGTCTTTGTGGTCACGTGTCTTGGAGCAGCATAAACAGGAAAAGATTTGTATTTAAATATTGCGTATAGCTGCTACTAATCCCAAATAGAGTAATTAGGACTACACTCGTAATTAGTTGGACATATTCTTGTACAACTTGCTGGGTTAGACCAATTGTCCCAATAAGTTGCAAGTTCAAATTTAGTACCTTGATTTCTTGTTTAAGTAGGAACAGACAGAGCTCTGGAGGGCCTTTGGGCTCAGTGGGCAGAGCCCTGCAGCTGGGCTTGGATGGCCCTGAACCTTTTGTGTTATGGGGCAGAGGAGCTTCAGTTCCAGGCATAAAATAAGAAGCAAAGGACCTTGATGTGGAATGACAAAAAGCCACCTCTATGTGCTAAGTACTATCAGGAATGTTTTTCCTTCCTCCCACCCTTCTTATTCCAACTCTACACATTTTGTTTAGTTGAATTGCAAGGGCTGGGAAGGAACATAGGATTTTACTGTTTGTTCAATTCATTGTGTTGTATAAAATTAACTCTGTGCTGTCTGAGAATGAAATTATGAATATGAAGCCTTCCATAAAACATGATTTTCAGCTGAGAACACCAGCACAAGAATTTGAGATAATTGTGTGGACTGTCTTTTTCAATTACTTTCAATAAAACTGAATATTTGCAGCTTGTCTTACACCAATACAGTCACAGCCTGCTGGATCAGTTTTGGTTTTGAATAGCCCATAAAATGGTCTGTACCTTCTCTTAGGTCAACAAACTTTTCTTAATATTATTTATTTCCATGCCATTACTCTAGCTTTTAAACTAGCTCAAACAACAGGCAGCCATAGATATTTTTTCTAGGTACTAAAACACTTGCAGAACCCACGACTCTGAGCTCTGTTTCATCTGAACTCATCAAGTAGGTACAATGTTTATGTGGGTTTGCAACAAGTTCCATGTGTAAACTCTTAATCTTTCCTTTATTGAAGCCAATAGCATATGTGCCAAAACTTTATGGTATGTTAAATGTGAAGACTATTTCTAGTGCATAAGGAATTTGCTGTTGTGTCCATTTGCCAGGTGGAGGCATGGCTTCCTTGAGGAATAGTAGTGAGAGAGAGGGGTGGGAAGCCAAGTGACTCAAAGGCTTTGTTCTTTTTCATTAATATCTAGTTTACACCTAGGCTCTTACAGCAAAATAGCTTTCAACTGTGTGAAGGCTGATATTAAAAGGACCTAAATTTGGAATTACTACAAGCTAACTCAAGTAACTTTGATTCACCTTCAGGCAATAGATTCCATTGCCCAATAAACTCAAATGATTCTTGTTGCTCATATTTTCCCCTTGTTTCTTCCTGCCATTTTTTTTTTCTTCCTCTTAATATCCTTGGAATATGGAAAGCATTTGGATTTAGAAGTCCTGCTTTTGTCCTTAGTCCTTTAAAAATAATAATAAAAAAAGGTCTCTATGTCACCCATATGCTAACTAAATCAGTTAGTTCTATTTTAACCTTTTCCAAATGGGAGAGAAAATCCTACCTTTATTTCTGGGACATAGAAATGTCTGTGATTGACAAACGTATGTCTGTCTATGTCTGCAAACACAGAATCACATAATAGTTTGTGTTCAAAGGGACCTCAAGGACCATCTCATTCCAACTCCCTGCCATGGGCAGGGACACCTTCCACCAGAGCAGATTGCTCAAAGCCCCATCCAGCCTGGCCTTGGGCACTGCCAGGGATGGGTCATCCCACAGCTTCTCTGTGCAGTGCCTCACCACTGTCATTGTGAAGAATTTCTTCCTTATATCTAATCTAAATCTATCCTCTTTCAGTTTAAAGCCATTACCCCTTGCCCTTGTGGGAAGTACGTGCAATCTCAAATTTCTCTATCAACACTGGACTAGCCCTTGTTTTGTAGGTTGAGGGAAACAAAACCAGATTCTTCCTTGTCATATTACGGACTGAGGGGCAAAGAGGGGATTTGGTGAAAAGGCTTCTCATTACCTCTGCTATATTATCTTCCAGTCTTGTTTTAAAAGCTCATTGAAGGATGAGCTAGGGAAAATGTACTATGTTCCCTTTGTACTAGGGAAAATTTTATGCCTCATTCTGTATAGAATTTTCTTGAGTAATTTAACTAGTGGTTTTTGGTTTTATAGAAACTGGAATTTTATCTAAAGTAGGATGTTTTGCAGAGAATATTATTGATTATGTGTGTGGTACCTACTCATCTGTTTGGCAAATTGTTATTGATCCCAGTAAGATTCACACTACAGATTTTTGGTGGTGAAAGGTTTCCACACTCTATGATGTTTTAGCCCTAGGTCTGCAGGGGGAGACCTGAAGCTCTGGCAGTTTCAACTGTAAAGTTTATCTCCCTGATGCACGCTCAGGATCTCTGAACAACTGCACGCAGAAGCGAGATTCAATTACTCCAAATGCTCCTCAGGTTGTGTTGACCAGACTATGAACCACTACATAGGAAATAAAACTAACATTGGATCTCATCTTTCACAGTCCAATCAGCTATTATGAGGAGAAACTTTGCTATCCAAAATTTATATAATATTAATGTTGGCAGATCAAAGCAAATGTGTGAAAACTTTCATGTGGGTTATTAGAACTCTTTGCTTTAAACTCAACTTGAACACAGGCCAACTTCATTTTTTATGGGGCTGAGGGCCAAGAGTTTGGGATTTTAGCTTTTTCACAGGTATAGCTCAATATAAGCTGGAAACAAATTCATTTATCTTCCCATTATGAAGGTGAGCAAAGCATTACTAACATACATTTAAAACAGGCAGATTGACGAAATGACAAGCATGTTCTGCAAAAATTTAGCTTAACCCCAGCTCACTGTATAGTTGAGATGACTGAGTTCAGTTAACTCTTGATGCTTTCCAGGGCCTGCTCTCCTCAGGATGGTCTCTCTCTGCACTGATTGTGGAGGGGATCCTAGGTCAGCAATCTTCTGAACAGGCATGCCAGTGCCAAATGCTTAAAATATTGGGATTTATTTCATCTGTATCATAGGTTCTCAAATCAGAGAAGGGGTCAAAGACAAATCCTTGGGAAAAGAGTGTACAACCATGTCATCAAACCTCTGGCTGTTGGCAAAGAAGGTTGTTTCTCTCTCCCCCTGCAATGTGTAAGAAATAGCTTCACGCTTGCTTGGCTATATTCTGTGCAAAACAGTAGGTGTGGAAATATCACAGAGTGTAAATTAATGATCCATGTATCACGTTTTGTTATCAGAAGAAAATTAAACAGCTAACATCACAGGAGGCTTTGATAGGTTTCAGTATTTTCCTTTAATTTTCCTAAAGCCTAATTTAGTGTTGATATGCTTGGTATCATACTAATGATATTTTTGTTCCCCCTCTAGTATCTTTGATTTTTGCAATATATGATAACCCTTCACACACTAAACTAAAACTTATTAATTGCTGAAGCATTGTAAATGCCCTGCCCTTCTGTCAGCTGATATGATAATAAATGCTTCAATTTTAGACAGCCAAAGGGAAGTCTGGGGAAAAACAAACAAATGAAAAAACCCACAAAGCAAGATTGCTCTGAACTCATTCTTAATGTATAGAAACTTGGGAAACATAACTGGGAAAAGTGCATGGAATTCTTGGAAAACATAACTAAGTAGTATGGGTATTAAAATATATTAAAATGTATCTTGCACTATGGACAGGATGTAGCTTCGTAACCTGTCTAATAGTTTCATTTCCGCTATTTTGTGGTTCCCAAGTTTTTCTTAGCTATTGCTGCTCAGTCAGGACTGTACTTTAGAGTTTGTGGTATGGATGACTTAATCAATATGGTCTCTAGTTTTGGGGAAGAGAGTATCAAACTGTGGTCATTGACCACACAGAGACATTTAAGTTACAGGCATTTAAAAATGAAGAAGGTGAAATAACTTACGTCCACCGACCAACAGGATTTTTTAATAGTAATAACAAAGTTGTCACTCAGATGGTTCACTTCCTAGCAAATGTCTTCACCACCAATTCATACAGCCGTAGTGTAATAGCAAGTGGCTGCTCAAACACATGTATGGTGTTCTAAACTTTTTGAACTCTGACCTGGGCAGGAAAACCTAAAGGTAAGGAGTCTTTTTAGGAGGTTAACATTTGTGTATTTTTACAATACCCCACTGAAACCACCAGTTTGGGCAGAAAGAAAAGAAATGTGGGGGGTGTTTGTATTCTGACAGTTTTCTCTATTAAAAGTTGTGTAACACTTGGATTTTGGGGTAGATGATCAAAATGCCGATTTTTCCTAAGCAGGAGACAGACCAAATTGTCAGACTTTAACAATCCCAGGGACAACAGTAATGGCCAAAGCAGGCAAAGGAGCTGGTCCCATTAGTAAGCTCTGTTTGCCATTGCTGTTGTTGATATCTCAGTGTTCATGTAATGACAGCACAGTGGGCCAGTCCAAGGCAATTTTCCCTGAGTTGTGTTAATGCTGCTGTTCAGAAGTGTCTCAAAGGAGACAACAAGCCTGGAGGGCACTTCAGGCCTTATCCTGGATCTGGGTGCTGGGTGCTGTACAATGCTGGCTTGCACAATCCAGCAAGTTGCTGCAGCCAACAGAGAGGAGCAGCTTTTCTCAATGGTCGCTTGTCAGCTTCAGTTCCACCAGAAGCAATAATTTGATATTTTGTTAATATTCTCAAGTCTTTGTGCAGCTATTGCATGTTCACACTCAGTATGCCTTAGGAAATGAACTTGAACTTCAACCGCTGTTCTCTGGTTGGGCTTCGAAGAAGTGTAGTTCCTGGGTGAAGCTAGGTTATAGTCCACAGGGAAAAATATGCTTAGATATTGCTTGTAGGTAGGAAAAAAAGATCAGTCCTGCTGTTTCTGTCTGTTGATTTGCCTATGGCTCCACTACAGAGATCTGAAGCCAACAAAGACCAATCTCAGCACTTACCTGTCAACACCATGGTTACGATGCTATTCTTCGTTCCTCCTGCTTATCCATTAGGCAGGGACAGTTGTACAGGAATCAACAGAGTGGTGTCATTCAGCAAAATCTGGATCTTGTCTCTCTTCACATTATGGATACCTAACCTCATATTATGGTATAACCCCCTACCAAGCAATGTAAAGATGTAAGGAGTAGGATTGTTCGGAGCTGCCTGTCCTCACATGGGAGAACTGAACAGCAAACCGCACTCAGACCATTTCAGTCTTTTTTTTCTACCTGACATTGATTCATTCTCTGATTAATTTTTTATTCTTTCTTTTTCCAATCTCCCCTCACTTCAGGGAAGGGATTTGAAAGCGTCACAACAAAGTACTCACTATTAGAGACTTAATGTTTTCAGCATAATCTTGGTAGTTCGACACTATTAATGTGGTTGTAGAGGTGCTGTATGTAGATGTCACCCAAATGAGCTCTGTTTGAATGTGAAACAAGGAAAAACTTCTTTGTTCTTCAGACCAAAAATAGTAGTTCTATTTGCAGTTTAAGTGATCTCTTAGGATTCGTCATATATACATTGTCATCCTTCTGTTCTCCCAAGCTTAGTACTTACATACAGCAGAGGTATCAGACTGTACGTTTAACCTTTTGCTCAGCTGTCAAATTATTTGAATGAAGATGGCTTAGTGTCAGGCATCCTGTTACAGTTGCAGCTCCTTCATGCTTATGCTTGTTTAATTTGTTGCCCAGATGAAGTTGGCAGCAGTCACTGCAACTTGAATGAGCTTGCACCTGGAATTCTGAGCTTTCACCTAAGAAATCTGCACAAAATCCCTTCCTCCATGCTACAAAAATGGCTTGCATCCTGATATATTGACTGCAGATTAAGTTTCTGTCTTCAAAGCAAGGTAACTTCAATTATGGTTGAAGTCCTCTTTGCTTTAATTTATATTTACTTTGAAGTTGCAGCGTTTCTCTGGGTACCATTTTCACAATGAAATGTATTGTCATGCAAAGCTCACTAAGCTGTTCCGTGCCCATTTATTGTGCTTAAGCATTAAGACTTGATTCCGTCCCCCCAAGCATTTCCTTAGATTTTGAACATGTGCCTCTATAGACACTACAAGATGTGTTACCACATTAATCACTAAATTCCAGCTGATACTTAAGGTCTTTAATGTTTGGTCCCAAGAGCCATCACATACAATACAAAGTTAGGAACTTTTACAGTTTGACAAATGTGCAGAATAAAGATGTTCCATAGAACTTGAAACCCTTTGTGAAGTGGTTTGCACTTCACGAGCATTTCTCTGCCTCACATCCCACTGTCTGTAGCAGTGTTTTCAACACATTTTTGATGCATTGGGCCTCCACGTTGGGTAATTAATTCAAACATTTAGCTATGCCTGGTTGAAAGCTTTTCATAGTTTTGCCTTTTAAAAAAATAAATCTGACTGGCCAAAACTCCAAAGCAACAAAATATTTTTGGAGACAAGTGCAGCTCTGACCTTCAACAAGATCTATGCTCTGCTTAAATAAGGACAGGGTTTATTAATCGGAAGTGTAGATACTGATTTGCAGGGTATTTAACTAGAGACCTGTTTTAGAGAGGAAAAGCAAACTAAATGTTCACCTGACCACAATGTGTTCTTTGAGAATTCATTACTTGCTATGTTGGAGAACTAAGTGGTCAGGGAAACTTACACTACCTGTCACAGTTGCTCTTTTAGAAAAAAACAATCACTTCCATCAGCACAGCTACTTAGATAAACTGATCACTTCTTTAATCGATTCTGAGTGGTGAAAAGTTGCTATGGATACAAGATCCTGCAGCAATCAAAGCAGAAATAAGTTCAGAATTGGAAGTGACAGATTTATTCATCACATACTTAACAAGCCTTTGAAGGGAAAGAGAGAGTTTGTTGGAGTCCTTAGGCTGTGTATAAAAAGATTGTGGAGAAGTATGCAGAGAATTGCCAATAGGCGCTTCAATGGGAGAGAACTGGGTAATATTTGCATTACTATTACACAGATGTGCTTGCTTGAAACTTTTGCTCTGGATTACAGAAACGTCAAAATTTGCAAACCTGTTGTCATTTATCTTTCAGTCTCAGTAATAAGCAGCTGAAAATTGCTCAGGCTTGTGGGTGGAATGTTTCGAACTGTTTCAGGCTCAGCTTAGAAGGGAATGAACACAATGAAACCATGTTTGAAATTAAATCATTGGATCATTCTTATGTTCTAAACACATTTTGGAAAGTGTGTTTACAGTGCTCCTTGCTAAAAACTGTTAGAATCCTGCAGAAAAGTTTATTGAATTTATGTGGGACCCTGCTGGGCTGGCTTCCACTGTATTTTGTATTTGTGAGTTTACTAAATTTTTTAGCTTTAAGTTTTAGGGATGTTACCCCTTCATTTGCTGATTGTGCCATGTAGTGGTTTGTCTGATACACAGAGCTCAGTCTGCTGAAATTTGCTTACTGAAATGTGTGAGATGGGGGAGAACAACAAAAAAAACAATATCTGTGAAAGGTAGTAGAAGACAAAAAATAAAACAATAACCAGAAACAACTAGGGAAATGTGCTGCAGTCATGCTCATTCCCTTGGGTGAGCTTCTTGATGTCCTCGCAGAGCTGTCCTGAAGTTAATCCTCTCTGTTACTTAGGGTTCTTTCACACTTCTCAGAAATAGCCTTTACCTTAACCCTCCACCCCCAAGCTGAATGTATGTCTCATAAGAGGACATGCAAAACAAACTCATTTCCTGATTTCTCCTGTGTGTAAACAAATAATGCATTTCTTTTTTCAATTTTTTTCTTTTAATCTGGAGCTTTACAGTAAAACTTGGAGATGCGATTTTGGTTGCAAAAATCCCAAACCAGAGTATTCTATAAATGCACATGTAACAAAACAGCTATTTTTAACTGATGCTTTGTCCTAGTCAGAGGACCTGCCTTATGGGTACTTGTGCAGTATTTAGTGGCACAGAGCAAGACTTTAAAGCACACAATCAGTGTCTAAGCACCTGATCAAATTGACTTCCTCTGAATCAATATAGTATGGTGTTTAATGACGTGTTCCTTTGAGATGCTCTCCAGTGTGAAGAGGTTCTTGTTTCACTGCATTCAGTAGTACTTTTTTTCCCACTTAGTAATTTAACTCTGTGTTTACTATCACAAAAATGAATTGGGTTTCTATAGCATCTTTAATTTGGAGAGTCTTCAATCTTGTGAGTTAGTGCTTATGTATTTAAGTTTTCATATGCATTGCACACTCAAAAGTTACATTAATACAGATGAATGATGAATCAATTAGATACTATTTAGTTTCAACTGAAATAATCCTATAGAGCTGGCTTAATTAGTATAATATCATATATCTTCCTTCTCAGTATTCTAAGGCTTCCAAATGAATGAAGTACATTTGATAAGAAAATGTGTTCATAAACAGTTCAAGTTTTCATTTGTGACTATTTCTGAAGCTAGTGTTATTCAGTATTCATGAAAATTTGGGTGGCTGCCCAATGCTCTTTTGCAAATCCTCAGTGCTTCAACGTTATGCACAGGAGTGTGATTTACAGTGCTTTTCTGTATTCTGCATTTTCCTTTGTCTTAATCCTCCACTCATGAAGAAAGAACAATACCTGAACGCTTACCGAAATCATGCAAGAAGTGAATATTAAACACTGAGGTCAGGGGCACAACTGAACTGTGTTTATCCAAAATACTGTAATCTTGTGAATACCATCTAAGCAGCTTTGGAAGGATAAACAGAAGTTAATGCTCACAAGACTGTTGCATAGGTGTCTCTCAACTTATGCTGTTTTTTTGTTTTGTTTTGAGTCTCTGTAGCTCTGAAGAAGGTGTAGCTGTCCACTGTCCCATTGCAAACATACGTCAGCTCTTACACAGGCACTCTGGTCTCTCTCAGTGTATAGCCAGAGTCCTTAGCATAAGCTTGTTGGTTTGTTTGTTTGGAATGTCAGAAGTATGGAAATGGCTTTAAATGGTTATTTGGGCAGCCAGTAATGATAAATCTTTTTTCACTCATTAGATTGAAGTCGCTGTTTCGCTCTGAAGCAAACTCATACAGTCTATTACACAATGTTGTTTATGGCACTACAATGTCTTAGGCTATTCTGTAAGACCAAATCTGTTTATATACTTCATGTGCAAGAGAAGATGGAGAAATACAATACAGTTGGTCTTACTTTTGTGTCAGCCCTTTCAGTATTTTACAAAAGTTCATGTCTCATATTTATGAATATTTTTTAATCTTTCCATTTATAATCTAATGAACTCTCCAAAATTTGATACCTACTTAAGGAATTATGTACCTAATTAAAAAAATATCTGCACATGACATGAAAATATCATGTCTGAATGTCAGTTTTCTTGGACAGCTGAAATATGAGAGAGACCATTACAAACATGCTACTGTATGGTGTATGGGGAAAATCTTTTTGTACTATTTGTTCCAGGTTAATCATTACATTATAAAATTAAGTCACTTTGTCTCACAGCTTAGATCTACAATGATTCTTTCTTCAGTTACTGTGTTAGCAAGTACAGCGTGACCTTATTAAAATGGAAATCCTGTTAGTCAGTCCTTCATATCAAAGTTACAAATCACAGTGATGCGCTTCAATATGCTGTGATAGACAGACTGGAAAGCTCTGAATGTAGCTTATTTTGGCCATCCTGCAGATTTTCAACGTACGTAATGTTTTTCTGCATGTATCCTCAGCGTACTTTATAAAATTCCTGAAATAAGAGGTTGGAGATGAGAATCAATTTTTATCTGTTTATGCAGCATAGAACAAGTTCTTGTCAACAGACTCCAAAACCAAGCTGATCTTATTCTGAGAGTATGTAGTTGTATATATTACCTAATAGATCAGTCCTCTACTTTTCCTCTTGAAAGTTCCTGATGAATTTAGACATACAAGAATTGTTGTAGAATTTATAAAGAGAGGAAGGAAATGATTTTATACTGAAGCAATGGACTGTAATTCCTGACAAGGTAACGGAATTGTTGTCCCTTGAAACCCCCAAGCTGAGATGCAATGACTTGCTTCTTGCCTTGGTAAGGCTATACTAACGGCAGGCAGGTGGGACTTGTCAGTGGTTTAAACTGCATGCACCTGTTCATAGGTTCAAAATCTTGTCAAATTTTGATTTATAGCTAGGTAGGCTTAGTAATTAGGAGTAGGCAGACATTTACAATTCTCTGTTAAGTCCTATTGTATCTGATTGAGCACTTTGCCCTCTGAGGAAGAATGTTGCAAAATAGTATTGGGAGTTGTACAAAAGTTCTGATGTTTTTATGGTGCTGTTTCAACAGAGTTGTACTGAAATCGGAAACTTGTTCTGGCAAACAAGTGAGCCATATATTAATTCTGCCAGGCCTGAAATACGTTACTCTAAAACTAGAATCTTGAAAGGAATTAAACCAAATTCGTTTCCTGTTCAAGCTGTCAAGTATGACAAGAAGCTTTTTTTTTTCCCTTTTTTTTTTTTTTCAGCTGACATTAGTTCTTTTGAGTGAACGTATTTAATGCTTCCTGAAAGGCACTGAACTGAGATCTCAATTTATGGAGGGATTCTTGGAGTGATATTTTTCTGGTTAACAGCGGTGTGATGTTCATTAATATGACTGAACAGATAATTAGGCTGATAACACTCATTCAGGTCTTGATCACTTTGATAACAGCAAAGAATGAAACTGATAATTAGGAAGTGTAATTAGTTAAGTGGATATTTGTTTACGGAGACTAGATCAACTACCAAAAAAAGGATTTAATTTTTTTTTTTCTTGGTGGTTCAAAAAATTTGGGGCTTGGGGGAGGTGTGGGTGGGGTGTAATTACAGTAAGCCATTAATAAATACTGGGTGAGGCAAAAGTCATTGGGGTATGGAGTCACTAAATAATTAATTGCATGTTAAAATATTAATAAATAATTTTACATTTTGAAAACCATATTGAAGGGCTCATTAACGAAATAGATCAAAGTATTTGATTATGAAAAATAAGTCACTTTGACTATTAAATGTATTATGATGCAAATATAAAAAGGAAGTTTAAATTAATTCACTGATCAATAGTTAAATATGCCAAACTAATTTCATGCTTTGAAAAAAATGTTTTGCCCAGCACTTTTTCATATCTGTAATGAGAAAAAACTGCTTTGCTTCTTTGAATCCATAATAAGGCATGTGAATTACCAATTTGTATATTGTAATCGCCACAAGTTCCAGGTTGGTTTGTATCAGGGCATCCAGCATAAGCTACACTAGACGTCTTCCTTGACATCCCTCCAGTTGATCTAGATTTCCCTCTTCACAGACTTTTCATCGCCTTCAAAATAGTATGTTAGAATTTTATTTATTCATTGCTATATAAGGTTTGTAGTCATAGCCTTTTAATTTCTGTTAGGGAAGAACCACAAGAATTAATCCTGATACTAATTTAAAAATTGAGTTCATTTGCATAGATCAATTGTTTGATGTTTACTCTCTCAATTTCTAGAAGCAGAAAATTACTGGCAGGATTTGCCACCAACACAGCAAATTTTAAATTGAGACTGGAGAGCATTTGTGGGAAATGTATTTCATTAGTTGGAGTAGGAACATTCAGTAGAAAGCTAATTTAGTGAGTAATATTCATTTATGAGAAGTCATCACCTTAATACTCTGTGATCTGCATGGTTAAAGAAATCAGCATGTTTTGAATGTTTACAAAGATTAGTGAGAAATAGGTAGCAGAAGAAGAATTTTTAGGAATTGTCCTAAAGTGAGCCCCTTCCTTTTGCCATTTTCCATTAAAAAAAAAAAAAAAGTCTCTAGATTGTACTTCCATAGCTGTGTGGAGGATTGTTTTTTTAATAGTTGGTTGTCTGTTAGAGAAGAGAAATAAACAATTTTCAACTTTAATAATGTATGCATGTATAATACGAAATACACTGACACATAAGCACAGGTATATGAATCAGTTTGTAGATTTGCCTTTATGTTTTCTGTGATTTTTGCACTAAAGGCATGATAAAATGATAAATGCAATGGAGTGTGCTGATACTTTCTTTCCATATGAAAGGCTTATTTTTTTTTTCCTTTATTTTGCCCCCTTTAACAATTGGTAAGTGCAAATGTTAAAACAGAAAAAGCTTTAGCTATCATCCTAAAACAAATTGTATAATCTTGTATGTGAGTTGTTTCACTGAACTGAACACAATTATGTTCCTGAGGGAACATAGTTCCTGTCAAAATGAGACACAGTCTGGGCTGGCTGAGGCCAGCTGAGGTCAAGATGGGCCATTTGTGGCTACTGATACAGCATAGCTTATGTCTGATGAGAAGTCCAAGAGGTCCAACTCCTTATTGTTGAACTGAAAAAGGAAACTTTTTTTGTTTTCCCACTTTCAGTTGTGCAGTGTAAGACTTCATTTCTCTTCTCTTCTTACTTGCAAATATAAAGATTTTCGGGAATATGCCCCATGATTTGGTGAGGTTGTCTGTTAGAAATCTACATTCAGTGCAAAGTACATCTAGTTATTACTAGAACTGGTGATGGTTGTGTTTACATTGGAAGTACAGACTTCAAGCATTTCAAGAAAATATTGCAATACTGCATGCACTTCCCTTTTCAGAGCTTTATTTGTTTTCACTATGCCCTAGATTTTTTCTCCAGGTTTGCTATGCAGACCCTGAAATTCATTAATCATGTGTTAGCTCTGGGGTACTAAACCCAACTTCACAAAGCGGGTGGAGGGTGCAGAGTGAGAGAGGGGTTGATTTTCCTCTTGGAAATAGCTCTGCTGGGCAAAGCACTTCTTAAAGCAACGCATTTTTTTGCTCTTAAGTTTCCTAGTCCCTTGTTATGCTCCACTATTCTTAACAAAAGGCTAGTTCTTGGTTCCCTGAGTAAAATCATGTAGTGTGTCAGAGGAGTTTAAAATTGCTTGAATACCAAAAATGAATGAGACACATTAATTTTCTTTGCTAAATAACATGCACACTGCTATATGTTTCAATCTTTTATCTGATTTATTAGGCGCACATTATCAGTGTTCTAATGATAGTTATTATTTATATAGATGTCATTTTTAAGAATAATTTACACAGTCAGAAATCAAAATTATTGTCTTGCGTTGTTGTTCCTGCCCTAACAGGCTAGTATACGGGTAGGGAATGCTGCTTTTAAGTGTTCGATGCAGGGTTTCACTTCCTGTATGTGAGAAGTTAAATATTGTCAAAATATGAAAGAAAAAAAGTAAAACACTACTAATACAGATGGTTTTGCTATAATGATTTTTCTAAGGAAAAAATATCTATGCATAAAGAAATGTTCATTCTATAAGGCTGTTTAATGTCCAAAGTGGCACTAAAAACAAACCCCCAAACTGTTACTTGATAGCTAATGAGAAAGTGGAAGCCAATACTGTGTGGGTAAGGAAAGAGGTTGTGAAATTTGCCATCGTGGAGTGAAATGGGCTGACTTGAGAGACAGAGCATTTAAGTGCAGATGTAAGCAATGTATGTAATGACTTTTAAGGCATATGAATCTCACAAATGAGCCTAGAACTGGTGTTAAATTTAACATTTCTGAGGACTTTATAACAAGATAAAAAAAAAAAAAAGCAAATTATTTTTTTCTGACAGTCCTCAGATCAGTATTGTAATTCTTTGTAGCTACTTGTGTAGATTTTATTACACAGTTACAAGAAGATGAAATATTCTACAAAAGTTGGTTATTTTTTTATTTTTAAATTTAGGCTTTCTTTTGCTTTCTGTAGATTGAGAAGATACTTTAAAGGGACTGTTACTCAAAGTCTGTGTGAAAGATGTTCATTTTCTGAAAGCTAGAGTATTATGTGAGGAAATGAAATGGAACAGATCCTGATGTTTCACCTAGCAATGAATAATTCATATAAAATGAATGGGAAATAAAATACCATATTTACTAATGAAAATATAATCAGATTTTTCCCCTTTGAAAAAAAGTGTATAACTGCAGAACTTGGGGAAAAAAATTTTGAAATATATCAAACACTATAGTATACATATATAGTGTAATATATATATATTAATTTCAAACATTCCATTTGTTACTTTTACGGAATTCACATAAACTAGTTAGATTTATAATGTAATTTTGCCACAGTTCATGTTGGTAGTAGGTTTTTTCCAAAAACCCCATACATGCACACACGTTTCTTCAGAGAGCTGTGTATGTATGAAGGACAACACAGGTTTTAAAGTATTCAAATGCCATTTATCTGCATCCTGATGTTATACACACTTTCGGTAATCCCCTCTCCTTGGTTGCTGATCATGATATAATTCACATAATGAGAAATTTATATCCTTATATCTTCCTACTAAACAAGTTTATAAAGGAGTTAATTTGGTGTGATTGCTGATGTCCTGTATTGCTGGGAAATGAAGTAATTCCATGTCTTATGAATACTTTCTATAAGATGTGCTATGAAAAATATCCTTAAGAAATCTGCTGAAAATACTTATGAAGTATTTGAAGACCCATAGCTCTATAGCTGACTACCACAAATTATATTAAAGAAGGAGAATGAAAAAGAGTAATTCTTTTGCTGATGGAAGTTGGCAGCTGTATCACTCATTTTCTTAGTGAAATGGATTCAGTAGAATTAATGTCGGACATAAAACTTCCTTTGAGAAGGAAAACTGCTTAAATTACAACATAATAAATATGGTAGGGTCTTCCATCAGCATAAGAATGAAGACTTATAATAAACTACAGTCTTAACTGGAAAAATGGTTTAAGAGTGTGGAAGAGAGTACGCCCATTTCTAAGAACTAATGTGGGACCCCTGCTGTGTTGTAAACCTCTGCTTGCGTGAGCAGACACAATACCTCTGGTTTGTTCCTGGACAGTTTGCTGTGCAAATAATGCAGCCATTGGTGTTGGAAGCCTTTCAGATGTTTTCAATTCGCTGAATCATGGATTTTTTGTGGGATTTTTTTTTTTAAAGCTTCAGCTATTGCAATTTTCTCTCAATCTAAAGTTAAATTTTTGGACTTTTAACTAATATATGGTTAGCAAGATAAACTCTGGTCTGCAGCTGGCAAATGAGTGTATTTACCAAGTGCATTTCACTTAGCTTGCGAGTTTGCAGAAACATCTGCATCTAGGGAATGGGTTAAGACTTCACTTGGGAAATCTACACAGTTGTCAACTACAAAGAAGACACCCCAATTTATTTTTTTTTCCCCCCAAAGTAAAATGCAAGCAAAGCTACTATCAGTCGTTACTTCCTCAAGGACAAACTTACTATTCCATGCAGGGCCAAGACAGAATGGAGGTGAGTTATATACTGTGCTTAGCAATAGGCCTGAGGAGCTTAGTCAAATCAGATCAGGGATATAGAAATCGATAGTAAGAGACAAACAAAATAAACAGAGCTGCTCTCTGACTGTCACATTAGTATCATGTTTTCCTTTGTTTCATGAAAAAAAACAATTTGGTCTGCCTTTGTGTCAGGTTAGTTGGGGATAAAGAGACAGAAAGACAAAAACAAAGACAAAGATGGATGTGGGGAATAGGTAGAGTACAAAAATGGATGGAATGAAGTTAAAAGCCTGGGGCTTAGTAGTTGCTGTAAGGGGGGGGCGGGTGCGGAAATGGGTCACCAAAATAAAAAGGCTCCCCCAGACAAGCAAACCTCAACTGCCCAACTGACCACTGCCCCACACATTCTGGCAGTTTTAGGTCAGGATTAATCTGTCCCAATTTAGGTGCTTAAAGTGTAGATTTTCATATTTGGCAATTTATGTTTTTCCTAAATGAAAATAAATAGGTACTTTCAAGGAAGAATTAGTCATAACACAGAGATTGGGAAAACACAGGTGCTAGTGCTATCATGGTCCAAACGTAAGTATAGGCTTGTATTTCTGTATATCTGTTGTCTGTAGGTTCGTGCCCGGTGCGCTGCACCAGCTACAGGGACTACATATCTGCATATATAACTTTTTCCTGCTTTTTGTTTAAAAGGGTTTAGGAAAACAAAAGATTTTTTGTTGCTTTCTGTTTTTTTCTGTGATGTTTTTACTAGTCAGAACACTAGTCCTTTCCTTGACTTTTCAATCCAACATCCAGGTTTGTATGTAGATCTGTGGTTCGTAGTTAGCATTGTGGCTACACTAAGAAAAACTCCCTTTAAAAGAAACCTATGCTGAACTGTTGATGTTTTCAGTGAATTGTTTGAGACTCAGTGAATCCTCAGTTGCTGACTATGAATATTCTTTATTGTATGGATGAAATAACCTTGTTTTTTCTAGTTTACTGAGTTTTAATTGGCTTTATGAATTAAAGCTTCCAAATATTTGGTGGATTAACAGGTGACATTCTGAGAAAATCCATACAAAAATCATGTTTTCAAATTTGTGGAGAAAAGGGATAGAAATGTCCATTATTGTTGTATTTTTGCCTATGCTGCCGTACTGATAAGTTTGCACACTCCTACGTGTCATATTCTGTTAGAATAAGTTTAGATTCACAGGAGAAGGAGTAATTTCTGGGTAAACATGGAGAAGTAGGGTGAGATTTTATTCCACAGTTCAGAAATGTAATTCTTTCTCTTAACAGCATCCACTTTTTATTACAGAGCTATCCATTTGATGTTGTGCTCCTAATACTGAACAATGAATGAGACCCTTGCATTTTTGTTGCTGACTTCATAGAAATAAGGTTTACACTGTTGACTTGGCAGGCACTATTGAACTTTGCTGTGACAGGGTAAAAGTAATGCTGGGAAACAAATAATATGCAATAGATGAAAAGGGTCTTGGCTCTCTCACAGCGGGACAAAAAAACACCAAACACTACTCAGGACAGTAGAAAAGAGATGAAATTACTGATGGATGCATAATATGCATAATGATCTGGCTTTGAGGAGGAAAAATCTGCCAGATATATGGTGCAGAAGAGTCTTAACTGAGGTTTGTTTGCCAAAGAAGCAGGAAAGAAATGAAAGGAAACTTCATGCATACACAGAGTCCAGCAAAACTATAAATGAATGAGAACAGAGTGGAATACCATCTACTCATCTGGAAATGCCTTTCAAGAGTCCTGTAAAATGGATGCACTTGGGAGAACGTTTACCTGAACAACAGCAAGGAATCCCTAATTCAACTTCCAGAGTCTGTTTCTTGACTACACAAAGCAGTTGCACTCATCCTACTATTTCTAGTTTTATCCTCTTCTTTGCTGGTGCTGATTGGTGGAATGATTTCTTGCAGTAATCTGTAATAGAAAACATCACAATACAAAAAAGTATGGCTTGATTATTATTTTTTTTGTGGCATTCTTTTTCAGTAAATTTATCAGAAGTAAAACCAACCAATTGGTTTATAAGCAGTTGAACTATTTAGAAAAAATCCATTTAGGTACAAATCCATGTACCCCATTTTGATTTATGCAATCGAGTTTGCCAACATTTAAAAAGTAATCAATTTTAAATCAAAAGAAAAGCTTTACTTTGAAGCAAATGAGTCCATATGCCAATATGCATTGAAAGTTAACTAAGAAGTTACTACATATCCTGGATCTAGGTTGTACACATATATGCAATATCTCATTATTTTAAAATTTCTATTCTAAAAGTATTATTACGTTTTAGTGACTGCTATGGCTAAAACAAGTAGTTTTTAAGGAGACCCAAACAGGACAATATTTCTTCTTTTATTTCTGGGTCTAGAATACTGTTGCCCTTAAAACAGAAAATAAGGAAAAGAAACCATGTTCATGAAACAAGAACCATTCGCATGCCACACACACAGTCTATATTGATTTGCACAGCCGACTTTCACTGAGCCCAGCCTTATTCACGTGGGCTGCATCTGGTGTCAGTTGATACATTATATACAAATATAATATTTTTCAATTCTTTGCCAAACGCCTACAAGTTTATTTTAGTAATTTTAATTTTATTACAAGAGTATTGTACCTGGACTCTGTGTTGACTTTGTGCATCGCTTTCACAGCAAGACTCTGCTTGAAAATCATTAAAGACTAAATGAGTCTTCCAGGTACCATAATTTGAGTAGGTTCTCATCTTTCTGCCATAGGTGGTGGCCCCTGCAGAGTATATAAACAGAAAGGCAACTGAGAGTTGGCTACAAGAAATGATGAAATAAATTGTTTAAACAACACCAGGAGTTTGGGTGAACTGGACCATATTCTGGAACTGCTATCCTTTCTGTGTTCTGTAAAAGGAAAGCTCTACAGCTTTCAAAACAAGAAGACTCTTCTCTGTTCCCCTTTTAATAATTATTAATTTATATTTTAATACATTTTCTTATTTATGTTCTGCTTGGGAACACAGAACAGGTAGTCGCAGTGGTTATGTGTGTGGTGCTGAGGAATCCCACCATTATGTTCACTTCAATCTGTCACATGACAAAAATACAAAACTGCAGCTTGAAAACGCTGGAATTACAGTTACTCTGCTTCTTACTTCTCATCCAGAAGTATTGGAGGAGGAGTTACATTTCACCTATTATCTGTGAAACTAATAGCAAAACTGAAGCAAGAAAAATTCAGCAGCCTGTCCAAGTACAGAAACTTATAAGCAGAACCTGTGATAGATTTGAGCCTTTTAATATCCTTTCTTCTAGCACTGCTCTTTGTGCCCTTGCAGCTGTTCCCAGGGAGAGGAAATGTAGGACATTTCTCTTTATCATTTGAAGAGCTTTCCTTCGAAGTGCTGGGATTTGTTCAAGCAACTACTGGAGGGAAGAAAAAAACACTACATCAGTGTTTATTTATTTATTTTTAAAGAAAACCTTGATAAATCTCAAATGACTGTTTTTTTTCATGTGTGTGTCTTGATTTATTGAGCTTCTAAGAAAGGGTAAATTGTTTGCAGTTTAGGAAATCTCTCTTTTCAGTTTGGCTGGTGATTTCCTATTTATTTATTTATTTATTTTTCTCACCCACAGTTCAAGAAGGGATTGATCTCATCCCCAGATTTGATGCAATTCTGGCAATAATTGAGGTGATTAGTACTAACCATCAGTTTTACCCTTCAGAATAAAATGTGGCAAGTGAATAAAGCCTGATGGTATGGCTGTGCAAAATTTCATTTAACAGCTCATTGCAGGCAGGCCAAGTTGGATTGCCAAATATATCAAATCACTTTTATAGATCTAAGCTGTCTACCTCCTGATTTTCTTAATCGTAAATGGTATAACAGATATTGCTATAGTTTTCCCATGCATTGTAAAAGGAAAGTGTTTTAAATGAGGAGCAGAGCAAGCTGATTTGTTTGGTTAAGTTTACAGGTATGGGTTGTATGTACTCCAGATGTTTGCACACATTCCTGGAATCCTAGAGCCCTTTATTTCTCCTGCATCTAGTCTGAATACTCCAAACAAGTCCAGCCAGTAGGCGGTTGCTGTCAGTGAGTTACTAAAAGGGTTCATCCGTTATATTTATGTACTTTTCATCCAGGAATGAATAGCTTTTGCTGTGCTGTTTCCAATTCCAGATATGAGGAAATATGCCAGAATACAAGCTGCTTGCTTTGTTTACAGCTACTTTGTTGGTTCTGACTCTTAGCATATGGGATAAGAGGAGAGGGGAGTAATGGAAGTAAATGCTAAAATGTATCTACTCCTTTCTTCTTGGTGTTGAGATTTTATCTACTTTTTAGTATACATTTTTCATACACACTTATATACGTGAGTTTTGTATGTGTAATAATATTATGTAGGTATTTCTACTCTCTCATCAGTCTAGTATACGTTGTCTTTATCACATTTAACATACAGGTCCTGGGAGGTAGGGAAGTGCTGTTATCCCCTTCTGAAAAATGAGGAGATGATGAACAGAGAAGCAAAAGTGATTTATTCAAGATCACACATGAAGCTCATGGTGAAAAGGGAGTTGAAGGCAAATCTTTTATATTGATGCCTTAAGTGAATCTAGTTTGATTTTGCTTTGGGTAGTTCGCAATCTCCAAAGCCCCAAACTGCAGTCCAGCTCCTACTGATGGCAGTAGTAGTTCTATCATCAGTCTTGGTGAGGGTATGGTAGGCTTGTAATGATTTTGAAAGCTTGCTTACAGCATATTTATGCTGTGTATTTATATCTGGGTTTTTGGTTCTGTTTGGGAGAGTTTGCTTTAATGTCTGTTTTGTAGGTGTTGAAATAGAATTTTTGAGTATAGGAGTAGTTTTCAGGGACTCTCTGGGAGTTCTTAAGCTGTAGCTTCTCATTTGAGTTTTTTCACTTTCTGAGTGCAGACTATTCAAAATGCAAAGACCTTTTTCAAACTGTCAGTTTTTATTTGGTAGTTGGATGACAGCAAGTCTGAATGACTGATTTTTCTCTTCATTTCATTACAAGGTTAATTCACGGTTAAATGTATTACACACAATGAGAACAATTCTTCATGTGTTTTGTCCTGAATTAGGCAAAGCTTCTTAGGCTGCCTCTGAATGTGCCAGGTGTCGCTTGCCAACATCTGATGTGGCTCTGCTGTCAGTCTGAACTCCAAATGGCCACAGCCAAAGCCTAATGCCAGCTGACCTGAACAGGCACTGCCAAACTTCATGCCCTCTGATACCTATTTCCTACCTGCTGTAGTCATGAGGAGAGTAAATGGCATTCCCTAGTTTCCCTTTCAGCTAGGTTGGTACTATTCAGATACGCTGAAACAAAATTACCTGGGTGGGTAGTGTCCTGATACCTGATAGGCAGTTTCTAGATGCCTGTCTAGATAGTAGTGTCTCACTGTTCTCTGCCTTGGGTCTTGACTAGTCCCATTTTTGCCATTTTGTGGTGGAAAGTTAACGTATATCTCTTTGTACAGAGCAAGCAATTAACTGTGGAGTGAGGGCTTCTACTGAGATGTTGTGGCTGTGTCATATATGGAGACACTGATGGTGGTGCTAACGGGTCTTCTGTTTCTTTTGGAGTTACCGATCTGTTAAAGTTCGACGTCTGGCATTTGGATTTATTGTATGTCACATATCACAGAAAGCTTTCTGTTTTCATCTGAATCTGGAAATTTAGTGTGCCTAAAGGATAAGGGATTCTTTCTAGATATGAGAGATTATTTGATATATCAACTCATGCTGCAGTTAGTCTTTGAATCTGTGAGGCCTTGTACCTTACTGAAGACTACTTTGTAGGCCTTAAAAAGTGCTTTAGCCACACAAGGAGATCGATGCAGCCTCTAACAAATGCTAGAATGATGCTACAATTATATATGCTTGCATTGGTACACTCAGCTACATCTTTTTAGGCTTGTAACTAAATTAGAAGGCTAGATTTTCCTTCCCAGTATAGCTAAATAGACAGATCTGATAAGTCATTTGCTGTGGAGGCTTATCTTTCAAAGCTGACTACATCATGGTCCTAGAGAGGTACATCTCCAGATGTACGCTGGGTGATAAAATGTATGGTCTGTGGAGTTATTTCTAACAGTGTTCCTTTCTCTTCTAGATTATCTTTTATAGGTGAATAAAGGATCTGGCCCTATAGAATTGAATGTTTTCTTTGTGGTACCTTGATGTGTTTAAGAATATCAGCACCACAGTGGTGGGCAACAGTATTGCAGTATTATCACTATTTATTTTGACAATTTCATGCCCTTAAATCAAAAATGCATTCACAGGGACAGACATCTCTTTAAATTGCTACATAAATCTAACAGGCTAAATGTTGTGGTATACCTGTGCATTAACAGAATAGCTGAGTTGCCTAAATAGTGGATCATTTCTTTTCATGATATATGAAATCTCATCTGGTTAATATACTGCTTTAGGTCTCCCCAAGACCGACCGTGAGTTTTTGTAGAGTATGAACAAAACTGTTAGTGAATATTCCCTAGTTTTACTTTTCTAAACCAGTTAACCCTGGAGGAAATGTCAATTGTTTGAATGAGTACCATTTAGTGAAATGAACTTCATTATGTAGTAGTAGCATGATTTGTCAGCAATGCTAGAAAACTGTAGCTAGTATAAGCTCAGCATAACATTTTCTGGTGTTAGAAACATAAAGTGTCACTATGGGAATGTAAATTAACATGGGATGTTTCACACTGGGGGTCACTACAATTGTTATATAATTTTTAACCAAATCATATTAGCTTCTAATACTTTGTAGAAGCTCCGGTTAGAAGAAATTATTCAATATTCTGCAATCTAAAAGATGTTCAGAGCTAAAATGTCAAACCTACAACACACTTGTATGACAGAAAAAACAACAACAACAAAAAAGAAACTAGAAATTAGAGTTCAAAATGTTTCAGCATTGAGCAGTTTACTACAAAGGAAGGGAATTTTCATGAACAATTAAATCTATTTAGTAGCTGAAATTGGATTTGAAAATAGTAATAACAAAACACTTTCAGAAAGTATTCAGATTGTTTACCTTGATGTTATTGGTGACTTTACCCTTAATACTTTTTACTCTTTTATAGGAAGAAATCCATTGGATATCTTGGGAAAAGCCTTTTCTTATGAGATTTGTGGGCAAAACAAATAGGAGACAACGAATTTTGCTAATTTGGCTAAGCTGTGGAATAGGAGAAAAAGCTTGCTGAATTTGGCTGAGTGAACCCCACCTCAGATATCAGAGTCTTGCACGTAGCTAAAGCTCTACTCTCTCTTTGCAGAATTATTCTGTTTTTGTTTTCTCATACTTTACTTCATGGGCTGAAGGGAAAGAAAAATCAATTTAGATAATAGTGTACCATCTAGGACACCTATTAAACCTGTTTCTTACCAACTAAAGATTTTGTGGATTGCTGAGGGTATCCATCTTTATGCCTGGCTTACAAAGGAAGTAAAAACTCAGTGTCATACCCAGTTAAATCAAAAGAATGTTCATGAATCACTGCAGTTAACTCAGGGTCAGGACAAGGTTTGAAGCAAGAAAAGAAAGCATGTTCAAAGAAGATCAAAAGTAGTTAGGCATTTTGGCTACATCATTTAGCTCATATATTTTAAGCATATGCAAGACACCTCTTTTTTGTTTTATCCTTTTCTGAACAGAGAAGAAATATTTTATTGAACAAAATGGCCTTTGAAAGACAGAATTGCGCCACCCTAGAGAAGGTGTAGAACACTTAGTTTGCATACATCAAAAAGTAGTTCATCTCTTCTCTTAAAATATCACATGGTTTACAAATTATTAGATTTCAATTATTTTGGATATTTTAGCACTTGATAGGTTTTAAACTGGAAGCTTTAATTCCTGTGAGAATATTTCTGCTAAAATATAGCCAGAGATAAGTCCATAAGGCGATATTAAAATGTTTCAGTGTACACTTCATGACCACTGGCCTTTGCTCGGTTGATGTGGATGAACATGCCAGAGCGAAGTGGCTTATTTCTTAATTTTTATTTATTTACTTATGTATTTCAAATCATAGCTCTTAGAATAGGTAGTAAGTCTTACACGTGAATAATCCTGTGAGGAAAAAGCAAGAGTATGAGTTCAGTCCCTACTGGGCTTGAAACAACCTGTATATATGTCTAAACAGTGAGAAGATATCAGCTGAAACTTTTACCAATTGATTGCACGTTCTTAGAAAATTCAACCAACTTTTACTTGTTTTGCTTCTTATAAAGTTACGTATTTCATCTGGAATATTATCTGTGCACAAATGTTCCATATTCCTCTTAAATTTCAGGCAAATCTGTTGACAATTGTGTGTATCTCATTCTGTATTTTGTGCTTCTAGGAGAAGAAAAATAGAAAGAAATAGCAAGAAAGGACATCTGATTTTCTGCACAATAATCAATATAGACACCTTGGATATGCAGCAGTTCTTAAATAAGAGCTAACATAGGTCTTGTTTTTGTAAAGAACCTTTGGTCTACAATGCTGATTGAATATCAACTCCTAGATTAATACTGACAAGTACTGTGACTCTAATCTGAGCCGTAACTGAGAACCTACAGATGGCGCCCTGTTTTTCACCATCTATCTGGTCAATAGTAAATTAAGTTTTATGAGTCAGCTGGTAATTAGGAATGGGCATGTTCATTTTTCCTTACTTAAAATTTATTTGAATGTTGTGGGATTTATGTTTGATTCAGATGTTATTGCATTTATGTTCTCCTTAGGAAAGCCTGCAAGATAAAAGAAGGAGTGAATAACAGGGAGGAAAAAAAGTGTTTTGCAAGAAACAAAATAAACAAAAACCTCTGGTAGTCATGCTACAGATAACGTCTTTCTCTATTTGCCAGCCTAACTTCAGAAGATATTCTTATATTTTGTCTGCTTAATAAACTCTATTGTATTAAAAGAGGAAAAACTAAATCCTTAAGAAAACATTTTCATATTCCTTAAATTGTTGCAGAACATCTTCCTGAGGTACGTTTTATTCTTTTGAACTTAAATCTTTTAGGATTTTATTTACTGCTTTCTCCTCCATGCCTTTCAAATCATTCCTAACAATTATTCCTAAATAATATCTAAACAGGCCACACCAGGAGAGTGCTACACTTCAAAACACTTATTAGAATTCTAGCTCTGTTTGTTCAAATGGAAGGGCATCTATCAAATATAACTTGAAGGATTTTCCTTCCTGCCTCTTTAAAACTGTAGTCTGTGACCACGTGGAAAGTTCCACTTATGGTGTAAAAACAGAAAATATTGTCTTGGACAGTGTATGATGCATTGGGCAGTTTCTAAAAGCCAATTAACGTAGGTTATCTCCTTCTGAAACATGAAATAAAGAGACTGAGGAGGCTTAGAGATTTTTCTCCTTTTTTTTCCCCTCCCCACCTTTAATTTGAAGTTGTTCATAGAGTGTATGTATGGTATAGTCTTGGGTTAAAGCACAGTATAATGTTAGGCTTTATTCTTTTGTGGCTTAGTTGCTGGAAAAACAGATGCATTTTGATTATGGTTCTGCTAACACATCCCAGAATCTGTTGGTGGGAGTATGGGTGCCTGGAGGCTGAAGATGGAGAAGGTATGAAGTATGGAGGTGTTCATAGACAGGGGGAAGAGAGAAATGTTTCCATCTATTTATGTAGCTAAAAGAGAATCTGAGAATCTTAGAACCAACTGCTTCGGGGACACCTGAAATGACATTTCTTACCTGAGTAAATGGCCTAAGTAACTGTTGGTGGCAAGGAAAGTTGGCAGTGGCTGTATTTGAAGGAAGACAGAAGTTGGAAGGGTTTCAGCTGTCTGGAGCTTCATAGGCATCTTGTTCTTTGCTACACAGCAGAGGGGAGTTTGGCAGTGTTAGGACTAGCTAGCAGTCATTGATCGGTCAAAGAACAGCAAATAATGTATTACCATAAATACCTTACGAAAGGCAACATTTATATCATTGTCAAATTTTTCAAAGTCCATAAATTGCAACTGGATCGTGAAAAACGTTGCATTGAGGGTATTGCATCAAGGATTACGAAGTCCTAAATCTCTAGCTGCCCCTTTAACAGGGGAGCATGTTCTTAATCTGAATTAAGATATGAAAATCAGTAGATGCTTTCTATTTGAAGGGAGGATGAAGGAGATTCAAAATACAGTTTAAATTTGTTTTTAAGTATTTTAGACTGAAGAAAAATATATGCATTTTATTTCAACCTATTTTATTTCAACCTAGTTTTCCTAATGAAAAGAGATTAATATCATCAAATTATTTGTCCATCTCGTGCCTAATAACTCAATACAACCAAATTTGACAGTAGAGTAATGGTTTTAATGAAGAGTTGAATAGAGGAGAAAGAGACAATAAAGGCGATACCATGATGTGAGTTCAACAGTCAGGCCTTGGCAGGGTCCACACTGCCTGTGCCTTGTTTGGTGCAGGGTGGGCAGAAGGACAGGGTGAAAAGAAGCTGAGGATATTGAGAGACTTTGGAGGACACTGGGGCATTGAGATAAGAAGCTGGTGGAGACAATACAGAAGGTGGACTCCTACGTGTAAAAATGGATATGGTGTTAAACAAAGTGTAGGGACTTCAGGCACAAATCTGCTGAAGTGAGGTTTAACAAGTTAAATAGACATAAATTGTTATATAAACAATGAGACATTACTCCTACGTTTGCATATAAATATGTTCAACTAGCCTTTAAGTCTTGAAATTAAAAATTTGTTTTCCAACATAGTAAACACACATGGGAAAAAGGAGGAAAAAAAAACAAAACAAAAAAAAAAAACACTCTTAAAACCAGTAAAATCTTTCAGAAAAAGAAACAATTCCTACATCAATAATGCAGTGAGTTACGACTAGTAATGCAGCACGGAAATCTGAACAAACCTCAGCTTTCTTCATCTATATTTTTAGCTTGACAGTGTTCCTTTAAAGAGTAGGTTTTCTAACAAGTCTGCAGAAAGCCTGCTGTGAGGAGAGGGTGAACACAGAGGAAAAGGTAGGGCCAATGTATCGTTCTGTGTTATAGAAAGACAGATTTATGGTTTAGGGTCTGTCTTTATCAGGTCAATCTGTTTTGTAGATTGAGTATTAAAATGACTAGCTCTGGACAAATCCTTGCCCTGCTGAGAACATTAAAATGTCAAAGTTTAATATAGAGTAATGGGAGAGAACTCGACTTGAGAAGGAGATAAAGTGAAATTCCTAAAACAGATTTTAAGACTGCTGCGAACCCTTTTTGTCTGTCTTGAATAAGTGTGTTCCACTTTAATGAGATTATTCAGAGGCTCCCATCAGGTTTTATGCACAATTTTCTGCTGGTTTTCCAACAAAGACTTCTTTCTGTTTTTCAATAGAATTTCCCTTCTATTCGGATAACAGTAATGTCTTTATAGTTGATCAAATGTAGTCAAGTTAGCTGACAGGGAAATTATTATAAACAATTATTGTCCTGATTTATTTATTTCAATTGCATTGATATTTATTTTGTCGTTTGGCTGCCTTTTCAAGTTTCTCCTTAGTAGCTTGTGCAATCCAGTTGCAAGAGCTTTGCCCTCCCCTATCCCAGGCTGGCTGCATCTTTAAATTTGTGGGGTATTATTTCCCTGCTGTGTCCTATCATTCTGTCTGAGGAAAAGGGAATTAAAACCTATTCAGAAGAAAGGAAAATAGAAGAAGGGCAGGGATAGCCTGGTGCTGCTATCATTTGCATACCCCATAAAATTCATTTCAGCCAAATCTGTTCCCTGTTGTTATGAAAGAAAAATAAGGCACATCTTAATTTTGTACTTCAGCCATTGTTTCTCCCAAGGGGAAAGGAGTTATTGTAATTCCAGCTTTGTGGAAATGTGTAAAGCTTTTACTCATCTTGTGCACAAAACTGATAACCCATGCAGTTGGGACTGCTTATTTATTTCTTATTAATTCATTTCAGTCTTTATAATTCAACTGAGCATTCAGCATTTGTAAAGTGATTCTGGAAAATTATTTTTCATAAGTAATAGTAAACACTGGCGTTGCTTCCTGGCAGGGAATGAAAATGATTCATACAATTCCCAGTGGCCTAATGAGCAGAAACAGGGACTGGAGCCATGAATAGCTCATTGGCTGAAGTTTGGCAGCAGAAAAAGCCATGTTGATCAGCTGTGCCTTGACTAGCAGGCATCTTTCGAATCAGTTGGAATTACTTACTGTAAGGCTTATGAAGGGCACAGAGAGAAGATTTGGCAGACAAATTTGGAGCAGGGGCAGATGGAGAAAGAAGAAAACTTCATACCTGAAAAACAAAATTAGCTGCAAACAGTGTTTTACTTTCTCCTATGTCTTTGTCAGGATTCGTAATGATATCAAGTTTTATATTCTGTGAAGCAATCCAGCGAGCTTCCAAAGTACGCTCAAGATTTTACAGCCTATGCAAATTCAGTGCTGTGAGGTCTGCCAAGTTCTTGGTATTTAAATGGGACTTCAAACAATTCCATTGTCAGCCATTACACAGGAAATTCTTCCTCTTTCTCTTGTTTGCTTTTAAGTAAATCCAGTTCCAACTTAATTGTGATTTGGATTTCTATCGTCAAAAATCTGCAAGGGAGCCAATCAAAGCAACTTAAAAAACATAAGTAAGAGTGGTAAACAGATCCTGAAAGTGAAATATATGAAACAAAATCTCATCAAGTAATGAACTGACACAATTTTCCCATTTCTCTTCTTTTTGTTTCACAACAGCTAGATTGTCAGATGACTCATATGCTTTGATTTGAAATAAGTGAATCTGCAGACACATCTTATTTGTATTGCTGCCTTTTGTCAGTGTGAATTAGCGAGGCTTTCAAAAAGCTGTATAATTTAGAACAGTTTACAGTTGCTATTATACTGTTAGGATATTTTGTTTTCTTCACATCCAACATTATTGTTTAAGTATTTGTTGTGCTGTGATCCATAGGCCGTTGCAGAGAATACTTGTCTTTCCATTGGCTGCAGGAGACTCCGTATCAGCTTTTAAGAACGCTTTGACTCATTCCACTAACTTCATACTCAGAATAAGGCACTTTCAGCCCTTCTGTTGAGTCTAAAGAAAGCTCCTAGTCTGTATTCAGAAGAAAATAACAACTGTTTAAGTTTATGCACTTCAGTAAATGCATTTGTGTAGATGGTCTTGATCAAGCTGAAAGATACTTCCACATAGAGGAGGATTACTACCATGAGCCAGGTTGACAGGAGTGGGCTGTACCAGCAGCCTGAAGCATATTCAGTTCCTTCTAATGCTATTTTCAAACCACTGATATAACAATGAGGAAAAACAATTTCTGTATAAATTCTTGCATGATTTCAAAGGGAAATATCAGTCATTTTGGGGGGTAATTTCAAACATTTATCTAATAACTGTTAATGAAATAAGGAATAGAAAAAATACCCGAGCCTCATATTGTTAAGAGAAAAATGGCGAACAGAATGGAGAATGGAATACAGTGAATAAATAGAGTAAGGAGCAATGAAACACTAATATATAGATTTTATCCTTCTGCACTGCAACCCAGGTGGTTGTTTCATGTAACTGAAGTTCTTTTTACCAGCAGTAATGAACAACTGTACTTTAAAGTATATGGCTGTGCACATAACTATAATACTACAGGAAAGCCCATTAGCAATTACTAGGAACATGAAAAAAGAAAAGGCTACTCTTTTGCTATCTGCACATGCTAGTCATCCTGGCTAAGTGAGCTCATTAGAAAAACAAAATGGTTTTGTTTGATCATGGTGTAAATAGTACCCTACAGGGACCTCAGCAAGTGTTCCCTAACCCCAAAGCCAATGTGTGAAGCCCATGTTCTTCTCATGGGGTTGGGAAAATAATAATAAATAAAAAAATCACAGTGCTCTGCATACCACAGTAGCACCCTCCAGTTTCTCACTTTTTAATATCACAGTGTGTAAAAATGGCTACCAAATGTAAATAAAAGGTAACAGAAAATTTGTTCATAGGTTGTTTTCCCCTCCGTGTATTTTGGGAAACAAACCAAAAATGCTTTTTATTACATATTTTTTATTACATACTTGATGTTAGCTGAGTTCCTGCCTTATACATCAGAGTCTTTAACATGCATATGTGCACATGTAGTGGAGAGAGCTCCTAAATTGAAAACAAAATTTTGGAAAAGGAAAACACAAAGTTAAATTTCTTTCCTCAAAAGAGGAGGCAAGCTCAGTAGTTTTCTCTGCAAACTGTTATTTTTATAATAGTGTTATCTTGATTTATTGGGAAGACAATTATGTTTAGCTGAGTCAATTAATAATTGAACACTTTCATTGGTTTTCCAAATCATTGTCAAACAAATGGGGAGGCTTTTAATTTTCTCAGCTTGAAAGATGACTTTGTTGCTCCCAAGGGAGTCCTTTGCAGCTTTTCCTGGACTCCTCAGGATCCCATCCTTAAAGCTTTTTTTTCTTTCTTTTCCTTTGTTTTCCTTTTTTCTTTCTTTTTCCTTTTTTCTGTATGAAGATTAGATTAGATTATAATAAACACATTAAATAAATATATAATTAGTTAAATATATATATTCAATATTATCTATTTATCTAATATATTTATATACAATATATAAATATTTATAAATAATATATAATATTATATATTAAAATATTATATTATAATTATAATATAATATATACATTATGTATGATATATATATATAATTAGATTATAATAAATTGAAATTGAAAATGTTTACATGGAAGGTAGTTCTGTAAGTGACCATAAATGACATAGGTCTTGAGGTTGAGGAGAAGGAATTATAAAATCTATGGAATTTAGAAATTAGTATTAAGTAAACACAAAGAATATATTAAAAAACAAACAAAACCTTTGGGGAGATAATCACAGTATCACAGATTTCTAGGTTGGAAGAGACCTCAAGATCATCGAGTCCAACCTCCGACCTAACACTAAGTACTCCACTAAACCATATCGCTAAGCTCTACATCTAAACGTCTTTTAAAGACCTCCAGGCATGGTGACTCAACCACCTCCCTGGGCAGCCCGTTCCAATGCTTAATAACCCTTTCGGTAAAGAAGTACTTCCTAACATCCAACCTAAACCTTCCCTGTCGCAACTTTCGCCCATTCCCCCTCGTCCTGTCACCAGGCACGTAGGAGAACAGACCAACCCCCACCTCTTTACAGCCTCCTTTAAGGTAACTGTAGAGAGCGATAAGGTCGCCCCTGAGCCTCCTCTTCTCCAGGCTGAACAAGCCCAGCTCCCTCAGCCGCTCCTCGTAAGACTTGTTCTCCAGACCCCTCACCAGCTTGGTCGCCCTTCTCTGGACTCGCTCAAGCACGTCCATGTCCTTCCTGTAGCGAGGGGCCCAAAACTGAACACAGTACTCGAGGTGTGGCCTCACCAGAGCCGAGTACAGGGGGACAATCACTTCCCTAGCCCTGCTGGCCACACTGCTTCTTATGCAGGCCAGGATGCTGTTGGCCTTCTTGGCCACCTGGGCACACTGCTGGCTCATATTCAGCCGACTATCAACCAATACTCCCAGGTCCTTCTCGGCCAGGCAGCTTTCCAGCCACTCATCTCCCAGCCTGTAGCTCTGCTTGGGGTTGTTGCGCCCCAGGTGCAGGACCCGGCACTTGGCCTTGTTGAACTTCATGCAGTTGACCTCAGCCCATCGCTCCAGCCTATCCAGATCCTCCTGCAGAGCCTTCCTGCCCTCGAGCAGATCGACACACGCACTTAGCTTGGTGTCATCTGCAAACTTACTGAGGGTGCACTGGACGCCCTCATCCAGATCATCGATAAAGATATTAAAGAGGACCGGCCCCAGCACTGAGCCCTGGGGGACACCACTAGTGACCAGCCTCCAACCAGATTTGACTCCATTCACCACAACTCTCTGGGCCCGGCTATCCAGCCAGTTTCTAACCCAGCGAAGCGTACGCTCAATCATTGGGAAAAGGCAATAGGAACTGTAGAGTCCTTAAAGAAATGCTACTAAGAGTGTGAATTCAAACCATTCTGTTGTGGGCAATGAATAGGAAGTGTTATGCCAGATCAAATTCACAAAATCATGAAGTTTTTTCTGTCATTAAATTAAAGGAAACAGGAATTCATAACAAAGATCAAACATAAAAGTATAGTTTCCAATAGAATCAGGTCTGAAGCATACAATGTAGCTCATTTATCAGAAGATATCAAATGACTTATAAGTCTAATAATAGCATGAGGAAAACCAGAAAAGGGTTAATGTGCTACGAAGTGGAGCAGGAAAGCTTTATTTTATTGTTTGCTTGCTCTTGATGTGGGTAAATTGTTCAGCTGTGGTCAAGTGGTAACCATAGCAAGTGGTGGGTAAGGTATCATCTTCAAATCCTGAAAAATAAACAAACAACAAACAAAACCACCACTACTTTGACAATTCTTGTCAAATTGATTCGGCCAAGTTAACTTGACCTGAGGAATTTTAAAGTACTTGCCAATGAACACAGAGAGCCATAAGTAGGTGCAGATGCTGAGGGAGTGAAAAAGCACAAACGTGTCTTGATAAAGACGGGGTCAGTTAATTAAATTTGGTTCTTGGAGAAATACTGAAATAAATTACCAAACTAAACATTTGTGGCCACAAAGACATCAGTGCAATTCAAAGTAAGTTTGGGCAAATCATCAAGATTAATAAAGTATGGGGTCATGCAAAATTGATAAATTATAATTTTCTAAACAATATTAAAACAAAAGGAGGTGCTGAGAGGCATTTCTATGGGTAGCTATTCTTCATACAATGTTATTTCTTATTTTTACAATAAAGATGTGATAAAATAGAGATACATGGGTTATATTTGCTAAATCTGTAAAGACACCAAACAGGGAGAGCGTGCAGTTTGTTACGCTGTCGCAAGGAAAATGGGCTGTGGATTGTTTAGGTCCCTCTTGATTCTTGATTCAGGTCCCTCTTGAATCTTGATTGATTATTCTTCCAGGAGAAAATGGTCTGGATGCAATTTTATGTCATGTCCTGCAGTGAACTTTGTATTGAATACTCTCTGTACAAAAATGAAGTAAATCCCTGGAATGGTTGCTAAATATAAAGCACAATACCGTCTGTCCGTTGTGAAGTAAAACTGCTCAGGTGAGCAAGAAGGGTGTGTTCCTTCACTTTAGAAGAACATTGAAGAGCTGTGTGATTTTTATTGATTGCTGAGACTGCAGAATGTTATAGCTAGCTGCTAGCTTGAGATCACAAACGAGGTCAGTGGCATGTATTTTAACTCTAAGTTGTGAGGTTACTCGGGGCATCTTTACAATAAAAGCTATTCTCCAGATCTTGTCCATAACACAACACAGAACTGTTGGCTGTTAAAAAGCAGTGTTGAACTTCATGAGCCACACCATAAATTTGAGATAAAAAACAAACAAAAATAACACACCAAACCTGTCCATGTTTGCGTAGTGGAGTTAACTTGAATCTCATTCACTTTGTTTAATGTATATACTCACAACAGCGTAGAAACACCTTCAATGAAAAATACCAAAGGATCAAACATATCTGTACTGTAAGCAGTGCAAATACGTCACCAAGGAAATATTTTTCTTTCTTCTTTATGCTATCTCTAAATCCATCTTCAGGAGCATTTTGTGGTGAACAAGGACTATATACAAAACAATGGTCTGAAATGCTTCTGTAAAATACAGCAGCAAAACCTCTCAGATTCCCACAGAATCACTGTATAAGGCATAACCACCTTTTGCAGGCACATCATTCAAAATTAAGCCATGCTATTTCTTTGTTTTACTTTTTTGTTTAGGAAAGCACCATCACGTAAATCAAAATTCAGCTTTGCTGCTTATTTTTATTTTGATCTTGAGAGGTCAGTGGAAATTAAATGTCCTCCTCTTTCTTTGAACAACTTCGGGGTTTTATTTCCTTTCATAAAATCTTACTTTTTTATATATAAATATTATTTTGTTTATTAAATAGCTAAGCTAATATAGCAAAAACAACAGAGAGGCAGCTGAAGAATTGCAAACAGAATAATTAGGAGATCAATAAACAGCTCAGTAATTCTGAGATGACTTTGAAGTGACCTTACATAATAAAGAAGCCTAAAGATGTGTAGGACATACAAATCTTAAATGATAGTTACTGTGCCAAAAGAATTTGAGTAGGTTGGTAATGCTGATTTAGCTGTCTTAATGAGGTTGAGCTCTGCAAGTCATAGAATAAAGGAACAGTGGGGAGAACAAAAGAAGCATACACAGTAAAGAAATACTCATGAAAAAAATATATATACGTGAAAGAAAGTCAAAAGAAATAATAAAATGAAGTAAAGAGGTAAGGACTGAACGTGATAAACTAACACATAGTGATATTCAACCAAAATCCCCTCCATAATTCCAGGTAAAGCATATTTCCATTCTGATGCACAGTATTTTAACTGCATATATCACAGGTAATGAGACTAAAAGCCAGGGCTCTTGCATAACAGAAGATGACACTTTCAGGCCCTCCAGTACAAACTTTGATTATGAAGGTGCATGCTTTCTTTATTTTCTTTTGAGATCAGTTATTTGAGGTCAGTTAGGTACAGAAAAAATTCTTGGACTTCGGTTATTTTCCTGAAACACTTAGCATTTCCCCAAGGCTAACAGTGATATGATTTGATTTTATTTAACTTTTCAAGTGATTCTGTTTTAAATAAGCAAAAAGGGCTTTTTACTGCACTCATGGTATTTAATGTGTAGTGTTCAAGAAGCTTCTAAGGGTTCTTTCCCTTTGCACTAGACAGACCTATTCTATAGAATTGCTGTTCTATTTTTTGTCAATTAAACAGTTGAGAAATTGCACAAAAAGACTTATTTATTTACACTGTGATCATTCCAACCTCCTCCTGTAAAGCCAATGCAACCTTTTCTGTATCCATGGTTGGAACAGAGTGTGTTACCTATGCCATCAACAGTTTGTCCAGACGTAACTTGTGTACTTTCACTTGGAGGAAGATGGTATGAACCTGCAGCAGCAAAAGCTTCCGCATGAGCTGTGCAAACCCAACAGGATACCTGTGTTGTGATAGATTGCCAACATGTCACATATTTTAGAGGAGGGAACAATAGTAATAAAAATAGTAATGAAAGAAGGAAAAAGGGGGAGAAAGACACTTCAGTTTCAAGATGTCAATAGGCATGTCAAATCAGCTCTAATTTGAACTTCTGTGTAGAGGTAGCCTTCAGTAGTCATCTTGATTGCTACTGTTTGCAGTGCATGGCCAGGATTCTGGTACTTGGCTAGGTAAGCTGTAACAAAAAATATCCTACTTGTAGTTAGGTACTTGGGAAAAGTATGAACTGTTTGGGAGCTGAATGTAAACATAGAGCAAGTTATTGAATTACGGGTTTATTCAGAATTATTTTCCAGTGATAGGTTTGAAGAAGCAGAAAGAACAATGGAATAGGAAGATGATGTTAGCCTAAAAAAAAAAAAAAAGAAAAAAGTAAAGCTTCACTTGTTTTGCTTCTTGTGTTAGAAAATATAATACCAGGCAACCAGTACTGTGTTTTCAGCTTCACATTTCACTGTAAAATAGCACATTTCTTTTTCATTTCAGATGACATTTTATGTTAAGCCTATGACAGTTTAATTTCAGTTAACCACTGCTAACAAGGCAAATGTACAAAGGAAGCAGGCAGTCATGCAGTCATTGACTGTATATGTAAATGAAGTAATCCATTGTGTTGGGTCATTGTGGAGGATGCTGGTTGTTTAAAAAAAAAAAATAAAAAAATTCTTCCCCCAATCATTCTGAAAACCTTTCTGCATGACTGACAATTATAAAAGATATTGTCGATAGTTATGCAAAATTACAGGAAGCTGTAATAAATTGAAATGTTAGACTGAAACATTAAGTCACAATGTCTTTGCTGATTCAGTGTTCCACGTCTGTCTGTTAACTGACTCTATTTTGAGGCTTAACCTTACTTTCATTTTCTTTGTTTTCAGACACATCCTTGTTGTCTAAATGTGTTGTAGTTGCTGTCTTGTTGTTTTCAGAGGCTGTAAGGATATTCCGTACAATGCTGTACCTTAGTTAACCAGAGAACTGGAGATTTGGGATTATAATATACTTCTGAAAATGTTGTGCCACAGGAATGATTAATTTTTACATCTTTTTAATTACTGTCTGTCATTTAAAGTACATAATCCAATATTCATCTTACAGAAATTCTGGTAACAACCTCCTCTGCTTATGGGGCAGATTCGAGCATTTTCTGCTTGAAGTCCTGTCAGTGTGAGATCCTTTGTAATTTCTGAGAGCCATTGACTGCAAATAAGTGCCAAAACCAACAATGATTTAGTTTTTCTTTTACGTCTTTTGTTTTTATTTCCCCAAAATCACCTAAAAACACATACAGATAATTTTCACAAATATTTAACACGGAATTCTTCAATAGAATGATTACTAGATGTTGATTTGGTTTTGCTGATGCAAATTTTATTCATTACTCCATAAATGTTCTTTAATTCGTCCTTGGGCAAAGAAATAGTAATGTACGGGTTTCTCAGTATATTAATGAAAGATTGTGACTTTCTGAGAAGGGTGTGCAAAATTAAGAAAAAAGAGTGGGAGTGAGATAAAGGAATAAAAAAGATAGATAAAAGGATATCTGGATAACCTCTGCCTTCACTAGTAGTTTTAGTACTTTTATTTCCCCATTGGGATGGACAGAGCATAACCCCATTTATTTCATGGGACTGCTTTTAGAAAAATTGGTAAGAGCAACAGAAGAGGGCTACTTTGAGGAAACACTTGATTTTTCTGCAAAATAAAATCACATCCTTAAAACATGTGGAAAAAATATATCAAATTTGCTTCAAAAGAACCCCTTCTGTCCCTCTTATTTGTACTTGGCATCCTGCACTGAAATTAGTCCCATGGAATCAGTTATTAAAATCTGTATGAAGGCTCTCATTAACTTTGCATTGTGCCATACGAATGGGTCTCTTAAATGTATAGGCTGTTCAGCAAATGCTTGGCATCTTAAAAATAGTAGACTAGTCATTAAAAACATGCAATAATATTGTTATAACAATATGATTGTTGTCATGCAGATCATTTACTGGGCACTCTATACATGTGAGAAATCACATTTGTGTGGTATAATTAAAGTCAATGACAGTCTTTCCTTTGATTTCAATAGGCTTTGGATCAGGCTTATTGAGAAGTACCATTAGCTGTCAGATGTGTTTTTGAGACGATATGTATCAATCTGATTAATTAGCAGCAATCTAAAATGTTTTCATGAATGGTTCCTTTAAATTCAGGCTCACATAAAGGACTCTGTAATATCTCATTGTTGCAGTTCCTCCTACAGACCTTTTAAATTCCAGTTAATTCCCATTTGATAGTAAATTTAACCTCCCTACCAACATAATTGATTAAATAACAGGGATCATAATGAAATTCCAGTAATGCTTTCTGCATGTAAAGCTAAAAAGGAAATAATTACTGTCAAAGAAACTTCTGGATTCATCTTTCTCAGATTCTGCTTCTTTCTGAATAATCTAAGAGTTTTTTCAATCTTTTGAACTTCTCCAGTTTCATTGTATTGCATAAATAAGGATGCTTTTTTATCACTTCCATTTTACAGCAAGGTATCACATAGAAGCAACCTTCACATCAGTGTGTTCCTATGCAAACCTTTCCAAAGACACAGTTTGTATCTACGGAAGAACCTGCTCTTTTTTTCCTGGAAGAGCATTTTGTATGTAGAATATTGACAACTATGTTGTCCCGATGTTAGGGCTGAGAAGCAAATATACTTTATGTTTATGTAACACTGATATTTGTGTGTACTGACATCAGCATTCATTGTGGCAGTTTTATTTAAGAGGAGCTAGAGGTCTGCAGATTTAAGTAGTTCTAAAATAGCAATGTATCTTCCAATTCTATCAGTTGCTTTATTGCTATTCTTCTTTGAAATGGGATCTGAAAATTATCCAACAAGCAAAGCAAAGAATAGACATTAGAAATCATTTTTTGCATAGAGTTTTCCTCTTAACATATTGCTTATTAGTTGAAGCAATAAATTCTGTAGCTTTCATCATTGTCCAATTTCAGTCTGCTAAGAAGCATGAAATTTTATCTTCATCAATAAGTTTTCCTTTAAGGAAGTTTTATAAAAAGTAATTACAATGAGTACTGTCTTTTTCATTAAGATAGCTTTGTTTTCATCGTTAAAAAAAAAAAAAACTAGATTATTATTAACTGTTTTCTTAAATACCTGAGTCTGATCATATTTTCTCTTTACTTTGTATTAGTGAAATACAATCATATAGAAAATGATCCTTTTACATTCTAATTGGTGAGTTAGCCTAATAACCTTTGCTTAAAACCTCTGTTCTTGAATATTGAATATTATTTTTTTTTTTCCTGGTTAGGTACACTTATCTCATGCTTGGATTTGCTTATTTGCATGAGCCTTTGACTGATTTTTTTTTTTTTTTTATAGAGAAAGATTAGGAAAGAGACTCTGTCTACTTAGCCAGTTTACAGCTAGGAAGTTGCTTCCCTGTAGTACCAACACACACTTCCATCACCATACTATAAGGGGCGTATGGGCCTTCAGGAGGAAAGCCCAAATGAATTTTAGATGTGGATTTGCATCAGACTTTCATTTACAGCTGTTCATACCTGCTATCACCTCAGAGGAACATGCCTTTAAAACTGCCTTCCATATGAATGTGTAATTCAAAGATTCCTACTTTTGATAAGGTGGTTTATAAAATAGCTCAAATATTCTTGTTACTCTGTGCCTCATCCTGTCATCTTCTTTTCATTGTTCTTCAGCTGACAGATAGATAGCTGTAAAAGGATATTTATGCTTGGTGTAAATGCTCCAGTCCCTTTTTGCTGATTTTAAGCGGTTTTGAAAGTGTTGTTCATACATTCTCCTTCTTCTCAATGAATGCACACATCATATCCTCACAAACCTTTAGTCTTCTCCTCCCTTCATAGTATCACAGGCGATAAATAGTGAGGCCCTCCAGGCTACTTATGGGAAGAAAAAAAGACTCACAGTGGGACATCGGTGTCAGTTTTTCGTAGAGTTTTCAGAATGTCATTTTCTTGGCATAAATGTTGCTGTAATTAAGTATTCTCCATGCAGCAAAATTGATTCTCCATTTTGCAGTTTATAAACTCAAGCATTTCTTTGTGAATCCACAGCTCTTCTGCAAAGCCCTGTGCTAGTTTCACTCAGCATGCTCCATTTTCATGTTACTAATAGAAGCTACTTGTTTAAGAGAAAAAAAGGACTATTGAAATATAATCAAAAACTATATGGGTTGTTGTTGTATTAAATTCATTATAATTATGTTGTTGGCATCCAAATGACTTTCAATGAATCTAGAAATAATGTCAATAGTAACAATTCTCTCAAAGGTTAAAAAAATTATCCACTGAGAAAGCATATGAATGATTTTGTCATATATCTATCTTTGAGTAAATAACTTTATAACTTTTATGATTTTTAGTCATTCCAAATAAAGACATGAAAATAAATCCTTGTTTAAAGATTCTGTTTACATATGCTCCCTTGCTTCCCACCCTTCCAAGGTACATATACAAAGAATAAAGTATTAGTCCCACAAAACTTTGCTTATGCACATCTTATATCTCTTGGATATACTCACATGGACAGATTAAAAGGATACTATGAGGGCATGAATCTGTATATTTGACTTTTTTCAGTAAAATTAATGAATCAGATTCAGCCTTTAGCTTGCACTCTTTTTATGTGTTGTATCACTTACATGTATTTTTAAACATCTTTGTGTCACTGCTGTTTTTGAAATAATGTGATATGCCAGTTCTGAGCTAAATAGTACTGGGCCAAGCCTATTCTTAGAAGTTTCTTAATCTACTTCATAACAACAAGTGAAACAGTCTTATTATAGGGGTAGAAGACAAAAAGATGATGGTTACTACCTGTAATAATTTGACTCTTTTAGGTACTTGTAAGAGACTTGGAAAAGAGGAAGAGAGTGCATTTGTGCATCCACGTATTCCCATGTATTTTGCACAGAGTTCTGTGTTTTCAATCCATTTTAGTGTTATAAGTAAAAAATACATGTATAGCTTTAGCGGTTATTTGAAATTTCAGATTTGGATTAGCAAGCCAAGTGTGATTTAAAGTGTTCATGTACAACTGGTGCACAAATACTAGTTGCTTGAAGTAATTTGACTCCCTTTCTTCTCTCCTCTTCTCCTTGCCCTGAGAAAAATATACAGAAAATAGCTTTAATTATTTCACATCTGAAAAGGAAAAACAAGTAGAAGCATAAGGATTTTTTGATCTTGTTTTTCTCTGTTATTTGTTTGTTCTTCTAATTATGGTTTCCTAGCTCACAATTGCCTAGGTGCCTGAGTCCTAAAAATCTCATTAATGCAAACTGTGGGAAGAGAAGAACCATTTATATGCTAACCTATTCTCCAGCTGAGTCAGGTGAAAAGGTTGTAGTTATAAGCTTGCTGCCAATTTTTTAAACTGTTTCAATAGGTGAACTTTCCATTGTTCTTAATCTTGCTTATTTTTATTATTTTTCCTGCCAGGAAAAAAAATATGCTTTTTTCCTGCTTGAGAATTTTATGATATATGGGTACCCAATATTGATTAGTATCTTTCAGAGAAGAAATGTTTACTGTTCTTTTTACTTTAAATTTGGCAGTTTAGTAAATGGATTTCTGTTCACTGCATCATCTATCCAGGCTGTATACATTAGATGGAGAAATACATGTCTTCATAGGCCAGCAGGGAGAAATTACAAGTGAAATATCCTTGAGCTTAATTGCTGTAGCATCTTGTGAATGGGAATCCCCAAGGGGGAAAGTCTTTATCTTTGAGCTGGTCTCTTCATCTGCTGTAAGAAAAGAAAGACCAGTGTTCTTGCCTGTTTAGTAGATGCAAAAGAACAATTTCAGGTTCTCTTTGCTTCTTCAGATTGAACCAGATGAGACCTTGGAACAACTATTAATTTGCTTACAAAAAAATAAGAGTGGCAGGAATAAAGGAAAGAAAACTGAAGGAACAGAGAGTATGCTTGTGACCTAATGAGACCCAAATGCAGAACAGCAAACAGAGAAGACAGCAGGGGAAAATTCTACCCTCAGAGGGTGAGTTTGCAGTAAATGCAAACCATCCAGCATTGTTTGGTCTTTGCCTGCTTGCCTGCTTGCCAATCAGTCAGTGAAACTGGCTGCTAGTAAGGAATGATTATAGCTTTAGTTCCATGATTGCTCCCCTTTGCCAGAGAGTGTTCATTAGGAGGAACATTACTATTCCATTCTTTCTTTTAGTGCTGTAGGATGCTACTTGATTTATATATTTATTTCAGCTGTTGGGGAGGCAGGCAGAAATCTGAGAATTCATTCTAAGGAGGTCTGTGATAGTTGTTCTTTTTAATTAAATACTTTCAAAATGCCTTGAAGTCAACGAGATAATTTTTCTCCAATCTCCCTAACTTTTCTAACAAACTATTAAAAGTAATCTTGCTTCTAGGCTTGTGAAGCACTGTGGGTGGGAAAACCAATTACATCAATATTTTATTTTTAAAATTAGCATGTATTTTTCCCCCTATCAAGAACTGTTACATTTCCAGCAGTATTCAATACAATTGAGTACTGTTAAATATACAATTGGCATACAATGAACTACCATTTATTTTACTGTTGAGTGATTTGTTACAGTAGATAGAAACCATTCAATACCATTGACAAATAACTGACAGTTCATAGCTCTGAATTACTGTTAGACTATTTTTGTAATGAATGGAGACCTAATTTCAGCTCTATTTTCTTGTGGGTGCCAGACAATTGTGCACAGCAGAAGAAGAAAGGCCTTATTTATTAAGCCTTACAATGCAGTTTTGTCTAATTACTGCTGACTTGTCAGACAATAGTCAATAACCTTTGACAGGGAAGGTGAAACAACTCTTCTCACCTGATTCTTCTTGGCCAAATCATCTTTCAAGAAAGCAAAGCACAATTGTGTAACTGATTACTGAGAAATAACACAAAGTGGTATTGTTTTAGAGGTCTTTAGGGTCCAGCTGTGTTTTAGAAATAGAATTTTCCCTTTCTATCACAATATTCTGGCAAAAAATTAAAGGCATTGTGGAGCTTTTAGTCATGCCTGTGTTAGGAGTCTCAAGGGTCCACTCTGAAGTGTTGATGTTGTGCAAAAAGCTGATTCACACTAATGTATTTCTGAGATCAGACCAAGCATTTTGTAATTTATTCCATCCAACCTGTGTAAAAGAGAAGGTATAAAGCACATTCTGCAGGTAGATTGCCTTGGCATACCAATGTACATCTGGCACACAAGTGTTGGGTGCTATTTTATTTTCTGGCTAACAACCAGGGTTTACCTGAAATACATAAGGAAAAACAAACAAACAGTTTGAAAACTCTCATCAGTAATATAATTTGAAAACTCATCTAGGGGCCATACACTACTGATAAATGTGTAGAGAATAGTATCAGTGACTTCTCTGCAATTCTTTTCCCCATCTCTAGATTCAAATGCATTTCTGTATTTTACCAAAGTAGCCTCCATCCCAATTCATTCAAGACACTCCCAGCAAGGTATGGACATTCTTGCAGAGTCAGCTGTGTCAACAATTGCCAATATGCCTCTGCAGAAGTCCTTAGAATAAGTTTATGATCCTACCATTACCATTCAGTGCCAGTTATGAGTTTCTTATATGTTCATTCTTCTTGGAAAAAAAATACAGTCCATTCTTCTCTTGTTAGATTATGAGGAGAAGAAAGATCATATATTGTTGATAGAGACCAGCTCTGAAGCTACTGAGTCATGGTTACTTTATTAAAAGACCTAAAAAGAGTAGCATGTGGCTGGAGAATCTCAGAATGATAGAATCACCGAGGCTGAAAAAGACTTTCAAGGTCATCAAGTCCAACGGTCAATCTGACCTACTGAGTCCCATCACTAAACTATGTCCCTTCCTAGTGCCACAGGGAAAGGTTTATTTCCTTAAGAAAATAAAAAGGTATGCAACCTGTTCAGAAAGAAGAAATATATATGTATCCTCAGTTGAAAATAGCTTATTAAGTCATAGCTACTAAAGACAATAAGCTCTACAGATAATGATAAAATGGGATCCCCCCCCTTCCCCATCCAGTGATAATTTTCATGCTCTTTCAAGACAACAAATGCAACAAACATTTCTGCTTGATGTTAAGCAAGAGCACAAATGTGTTCTGATATACTGTAGCAAGGAGAAGCAGGAAAATGCTGTCAAAAGTAGTAGACAAATAGAAAACCTTGATAATACTGGACTAGCATGAGCGTTACCACAAACAGAAGCTCTTAAAAGGAAACAAAAGTTTTAATAGTAATGCCTAAAGGAATATTTGATCAAATGAACAGCTTATTGAGCTTCTAATTGCAGTAATGTTGGATAATGAATGTAGTTCGTTATAAATAAGAATCCTTTTATTCTCTGGAATCATCAGTGTTATTTCAAATTCCTCTTACTTTGAGAAGTTGTGGTTTGTAACAAGCAACTGAATTTAAATATGCTATTAGAATGTGATCTGGTGACTTTTTTCAACATTTCTTTCTCCATGTTATTGAATGAATTACACTGATTATTAAGTGAATAACATTGATAAGGATTGATCCAATTGGAATAACTGAGGTCCACCAATTTCTCACCAATATTGGTTTTCCAAGAAATGAGCTGAAGAAGAATTTGGCTCAGTGCTTTTTATTTTATTTTTTTTCCTGCAGTCAGTATGTGGTTCTTTAAGGTGCTGAGTGTTTTCAGCTCTTGTTTAAAGTCAGAAGCTGAGTGAACCTAGCACTCTTGAAGACAGATTATTGTTACCTACTAAAAAAAAATCCTGTAGCTGTATGTTTTTGAAGGTCTGACACACCTTCCCAAAAACCTTATTGCTGAAATGATTCTTAAAATAAGTAAGCTTGAGAAAAGTAGAACTTATTTCTTGGTCTTGAACTAATACATGTGATAAAAAGAAGAAATAAAAGTTTTGGATAAAAATTACCATTAATATCAGCATGTTATGAGCACTTTTATGTTCATGAAGGCAGCCTCATTTTGCTCATGTTTAATAAGGTTACAATTTTTTGTGTGTGTTTTGCATGAAAACTAAGCAACAGTGTCTCTGAAATGGTCGCTACAGGGAGCTTGCAATTAATGAATGCTTTCCATCAAAACTCAGCCAGACTTAATAGCAGGAGAGTTTTGGAATATGTGACCACCCTGAAGAGCATGCTGGCTTCAATAAAAAGATATAGTTATCAAACATTTTTTTTCATTTCAGTAAATATGTAGCCTGTGTGCATAGCCCAAGGTCCTGCAATAGAGTCAGTGGCCTGCCTAAAGCTTTATACTGAAATGTTCAGCTACAACAACAATAAAATAAAATAAAAAGTCTTTTATATTGAAAGAAATTTAAATTGTTCTTCAAGTTGTTGAACGAATGGAACAAAGAATGAAACTATAACTGTAAACGTTGCTGAATGATCTTTGTTTAACTATTTGCTTAGCTTTAAAAACAGAAGTTAACTACTTCATATGCCTATGCCTGAAGCCCAGTAGTAGTCCTCAAGAATAATAACTTCTCCAGCTGAAATAGTAGGAGAGAGCGTTAGTTGCGCCAACTAAGTAACACATTTTCTCCATCTTGTGATTATCCATAAACCAAACGTGCTGAGCCACTACATTTCAATAAAACGTGAAGAGTGAAATATAGCTGAGAAAATTATCCAAACACTGAGGGAATAAAAAGATTGTTAAATGAAAAAGTAACTGTATTTGGTAAACAGCCTTTTGGGGATCTCTTGATTTTACACAAGCCCAATACAATTAATAATTTCCTGAAGGAGCATGTAGAACTAGACTGTCCCCTCTACAACATAAACATATAAAGGATAGGCAACCAGGGATTCTCACAGTAAAATTTTCTGGCTTTGGTGACAAGTTATCCAGGCAAGAAACACCCGTTTATAAATTGGGATAAATTAAGGAGCTGAAGTAATCTTCACAGAACCTCTAGCTCCCAGATTTACCCTGGGGCTCCATCCATGCACCTTCAAGAACCAACAATCACTCATTGTCATCAAGGACTATATTGCTTTCAAGGTAGAGTATTAAGCTGGGGGGTTGACCTACTTGCCAGGGTATTTAATGGCCAGTGGATCTATAGGTACTTTTTAGGACCCATACATCTCCCAGATTGTCCCTATTGTTCTCATTTATGCTTGAAAGTAGAAAGAGTTGGCATAAATTAGGTTGAGATCCTAAGAATGTCTGACAGGAATTAAGAGAGTTAACAGTAAGAGTCAGTTTGGAAATTAAGCTGTAGATTTATAGTCAGATTGCATGAAAAATAAGGGTACATTTAATGCGAGTACAGCTGTGCTGTCCATTGAGAGCCTCCTGCTACATTGTGCGCTGGCTGCAAGAAATAAAAGAAGACCTTGTGACACAGCTGCTGGACTCCAAGTGTATGGTCATAGGGTTAGCTGTTAGTAGTGGGAAGCTACAGTTTGGGTCCCTTTGGGGACCAAAACGTTTTCACCTAATGAGTGTCTACATACTTTTTATCCATAGGAAGTGAGTGATTTAAAAAAACGAGCTCAAGGATCCTTAACTGGGTGTTCTTTTCACAATATATTTATACTTTTTCCTTCCCCTTCAATGGGCAATACCAGGAAAGATCAGGAACTCTTCTCAGCATAGTTGTGAAAAATGGAGGCAATCATGCTAGGAGAACCTACTGATGTGGGTTCTCCATATAGCTCATGAGTTTAGGAGCATGAAGTGTTCCTTAAAGAAATTTTCTGAGACTTTGGTCTGTTTGTGGAGAATAAATATGACTCTATATGCTGTATTACTCACCGGAACACTTACTAACTGAATTGTGGAGAAACATAGGTTGAATAGAGCTATTGGCCATTGGCACTGGACCTGGACAGAGGAGAGATGAATGCTGTTGGGTTGCTTAATGAAAAATTTGAAAGCCTCATTGCAAAGGAATGACTGAAAAACCTACTGGTTAGATGATTTTGAGTTATACAACTGCATTTCATACATTATCATATATTTTTTCATTCATGACAGAAATCTTGACTTTCAGAAGAAAAACAAAATTAAACCCAGTTCTAGCAGCTTCTGTGGTTTGCTTGTCTTTTCAGGGTAAATTTCAAAGTAGAACTTTCTGCTATTCCTCTTTCTGTTTAATAATATCCTAAAAATAAGTAGATATGAAAGAAAAAATGACAAAACATCAGTGAAAAAATACTGTGTGCATCTAATCCATTTTATCTGGATGGGAATTTGTAACTAGCTCCATTTAGCACCTACCTACTGTTTCTCATTCACTCCTGCTGTCTCTTCAAGAAAGAGTATTTTTCACACTGATGCTTTGTCTAAAAAAACTTAACATACCTCTTTCTGCCTCATTCACTTGCCATCACTTCAACTGTAACATATTTTTTTTCTCCTTCGCCTCTACCTCTAAATTTCTTTCTTCCTGTGTCATTATTTAAACTGTGTGGTTATATAACCAACTGGTGAGCTTCAGGTTTTATTAAGATTTCATTTAAAATAGAGGTTTCATTCAGAAGTCTGTAGAAATAAGAACCTAAAACTAAATATTTAAATGTGGCATTTCAATGTCATATCCGGAAATACAGCCTTACAATTGGTAGTGAACTAAGATTTAAATAAATAAATAAGCTTCTGTTGAGGAATCATATTTATAAAAACATAAGTGTTTATTCATCATGTATCATTTTAGACAAGAGGTGAAAATTCTGTTTCAGAGAGATATTAAGATTTTAAAATATATTTTAATTTATTTCATGAAACAGGGAAATTTCATAATTCTCCTCAAAAGAATTTTAAAATAATTGTTGCAGGTTAATCAAAGTCTTTCTGCTCCGCTCCTGCTCCCAAACTCTATGATAATAAAATTCAAGGTTTGAAATGAAAGCTTGTTTTGAGAAGTATTAAAATGTTTCATTATGAGATAGCGAGAAAATAGTTATTTTTGAATCACTGCACTTCCCACTTCCACCTCAAGCCACCCTTCAGCTAAATTGCAGACTATGATCAGTGTTTTCATGCAGTAGTCATTTTTTTCAAAGTTCTTACTGCTATTTCCAATTGATTTTAAGCATAGGGAGGTACTAAAAGATAGTATTATCTCCCTGAAAGATATTAGTGAATTAAAGAAAAGGTAATAAAATAATCCCATAGGATTAAGTGAAACCAGGAAAATGCTTTCACCCCATTGGATTTGGCTTTCATAGAAAACGTTTTCATTGACCCCTGAAGACAAACAGCCAAAATACCTCAGTATGTAACATACCTCAGATAGAGGATCACACCATGAATTTGCCATCTAGCTGTATCCTGAGCCCCAAACGTATCAGGTCATCTTCTTACTATCCTGAAGAGCTTAACGAAATGTTTTCTGAAGGCTGGACCCTTCCCCGCTTAATGAGGAGGAAGGAGATGTTAGGTTATATCTTTTTTTTTTTTTTTTTGTCGTTGTTGTTAATTATATCTTTCTTCAGGCAGGCAAAGCTATTTTTTCCATTTGTCTTGCATCAGTAAATTTACTGGTTGAATTTGAGCAGCAATCAGAAGTGAAAGGTACCTTTTTAATAAGCCATTTATTTAAGTTGGCCCTGAGGCACACTCATGTGCTTCATCTGTCTTTCCTCTAGCTCAGGGTAGCCTACTCATTCAAATGCTGTTGCGGATATCATGGATACTATGAATAGTGACTTGTGATTATTAAGCAGCAAGTTCCTTGTCAAACATACCCTATTTATCTGCAAAAAGCCAGGCCCATTCATAAAGCTGTAGAAATTGTCATGTAGCATATATTTAAGTAAGTTCAGTAAAGGACTAAGAGCTTCTTCAGGCCAAATCTGAACTTGTGAAACATTTATTTCAGGGTAAGTAGTAGGAAATTTGATGAGTACACAATAAGAGCAATTCCTCTCTGTTTATAAACTCATGGAACATCTTTGGATTAACATTTAAGCCATTTCAAAGCGTTTTTAGAAATTTTATTCTTTTCTCCCTTTCTCAGGACTTCTAATGCTGTGTGGTTAATGTATGTTTATTTTTGTTAGTTAAATGGAATACAAACAACTTCTAGCCTATGCTTGTTACTGATGCCTGGTGGTGCTCTCTGAATTCCATTAGCGTTCACTGCTTTGTACCTCTTAAATATGTAAAATTGTTTGGAAGAGGAAAAGGCAAACCTGTCCAAAAAGTTTAATGCCAACAGAGTATAAAATATTAAAACTACTAGCTGAGACTACAATGCGGTCAGTATTATCAGGTAAAAATTATGTTATAAGGGTACTTTCTAGTAGGTATAGAAATTAAATTGGATACCTTTAGCGATATATAATCTACAGTTCAATCATACACCTTCATTATTTACCCAGTATTTAGTATCTTAATCCTTCTTTTATTTGTTATTTTTAAAAGGGATATTAGCATTGCAAGACATTCCTACTGGTTTATTGATTTATTATGTATATTATGAATGACTCCTGAGGACTATAATAATGAAAGAGAGTGTTATTTCATTCTATACAAATATTTAGGGAAGCAGCCAACATTACATAGCATTATTATGAGAAGCCCCATTTCTTCTAATATCAATGTCACCTTACAAAGCTTCTCATCTGCTATGAGGAAAGAAGGATTATTAGAACTGACAGTGTGTTTGGCTTTTCAAGGCTATTATATTTCTTATAATTATTCCTTTTGAATTTCTACATGCAGTGTGACTTCCACTGGAAACCTGTTTGCCCTGTTAGTCTGACAGCAATTTAAACAAACAAGTTGCTGACTTCAGTATTGAATTGTCCAAACAAAACTGCTGTTAGACATTTAAACAAGACACCTGATGTGATTCCTTTTTTTCTTTTATTTAGTGAACAGAAGAGGTTGGCAGATATCTTAATGTGAGCCTTGGGTTTCAACAGATGTACTTAAACTTTAATCAAATTGAAAACCTAATCTTCCTGTCTGTGTATAATTTTTTTCCATGGTCATTGCCAAGGTTTTGGCATCATTTGGGAAGAGAAGAGAGTATTAAAAAAAAAAAAAAAAGAAAAACCTACAGAGGAAAAAAAGAGAATTTCCAATGAGCTAACAGTGTTATGTATTTCCTGTTCAGTTCATAATTTGGCATTTATCTTTTACAAGAGATGCTGCTGTTTTTAGTAAGCACAAATTGCTTTCTCTGGGGTTTTCTATTAAAGGTAAAGAATGGGAGTAGCATAAAAGCAGCATGTATGTTTTGTAAATTACATGTTTTTTTCTTTTTTCTAAAGAGAGCTGTACTAGCCTTCAGTCTCATGGGGCAAAGATATATTTTCCATATGTTGAATATATACGTGTGTGTATACATAATATACATATATTTTTCATTTTGCCTTGGGTTATAATCACATCAGATGTCCAAGTCTTAGGCTGAGGAGATTCTCTAAGGAAAATGCAGGATGCCACAGGAGCTGATTCAGTGGGTGGTACTCTTCCTTTTGAGTCAGAGCTGAATAAATGCCTTGGCATGTGATTCTGGAAGGAAATATCTTAATAGGAAAGAAAATTGAAGTCTATCAGTAGGATAATTAACTATGTTGTCATAACCTGAATATGTCAGTAACAGCAATAGATAAATTTCATCTAGGATAACCCCCCACTTTTAAAGAGGTTTTTAATTGTATATGACTGGAGGGATTGCTTTGTTCTGTTCAAATGAGGTGTCAAAAAGAATTAAAAAGTTTACAGCCAGGTAAAAATGGCAATAAATGCTGTGTATTTGAATTGGACTTTGGACTTACAACCTCTGTTTAAAAAACGCTAGGAGAAGATGCCCAGGTGCAGGACCCAACATGGTGGTGGTAGAGGGCAGGTGGGCTTCTCAGAGCAGAGAAGCTAACTTTCCTTCACTCTGATCCTGGATACCATCTGTACCATGCAATTACTTGCCCACAGGTCATCCTGATTTCAAGAAACTTGAGAAACTGATCACCTACAGCTGCTAAGAAAATAGCTGTCATTGAGGTGTTTTTTTCCTGTCCTTGCAGATGCAAGCATAGGCATAGTGACCTACACATTCACAAGAGCTGGCAATGAAAATGCTGGCCTTGCAAAAGCTCTCCAGACTTTTCACCTTGAAGAAACATACCCAAAAAAGAAACTCTGATAATTATAACGCTGTACTATCTGGTCTCAGAGAGGCCCTGCTGAAAAATAGATGAAAACTATGGAGTTCATCTTGAAATATTTTCATTATCTGGGTTTAAATACTTTTTAGAACCAGTCTTGAAAAGGAGACACTAAATATTTAAAGTGTGATCCATGAAGATATATGTATATTTCTTCAGTGTGAATTGTAGCTAGTTAAATTTCCTCTAGAGGGAAATAATAATAAATTAATAAGTAAGAAAATCTTTCCCTGAGGCTGAAAGATACAATTTGCATTTTTACCACAACTTTTGTCAGTAGTAATTATTATTAATCTGTTTGTTCATAGTTTCATAGAGTCTACATTTAGACTTTGTATAGAATTCATTTAGTGTTTGTTGCTCAGATACTGTGGCAATGAGTGCAGAGGGCAAATACATGATGACTATCTGATGGCTTATTTGTAAATGATTGTATGAAGAAAAACAAACATGCTTATCAAATGATGTGTTTGCCTTCATGTATCAGGCATCTTTCTAAAAGGTATTAAATTTGATTTTAATTTCAGGTTGTTTATAGAGTGAGCCAATTCCTCATAGTTTAAGTTGGCAGTACTTTATAAAAGTCAGTGTGTTTTGAAGTTAATGTATTTTTCCATTGTGTATATGAACTCAGTATCTGCTGTATGCTTAAAGTGTGTCACATCCTTGAAGAAGAGATGAAGTGAAAAGGTAAAAATTTTGAGGTAGACAGACACTCCTTTTGTGTTATCGCAGTGTATATAGTATTGAGATGATGAAACTGGGGCCAAGTCTACATTTCCAAACCTGAAAGAGAATAAATCAGGCTCTTCAACAAAATAACTATGCCAGCAAAAACTCTACAGTGGAGTCAAAGGAGGACTTTCTGATGCCAAATCTTAGGTAATTACCACAAGAAAATGTAGAGAAAACTAAGTCAGAGGACATCCTATAATCAGATATATTTGTGTCACTGCTACTTGAAATTGATCTTGATTTGTCAAAATGCCTTGTGATTTGCTTAGGAGCACATATTACCTTAAAGACAATTAAATATTACTGGTGTTATTTCACTGAATAACCTGAGTCAAATTATTTGACATTTGGTGGAAGTTTTCTCTGTCTAGGAGAGGAAGATGTGGACATCTGTGCTTCTAAAGAACTTTGATGTTTGCCAGTTGGCATGGATTGTTGTTTTGAAAGAAGATTAGCTTGCTTGGTGCTGATCTGTTAAAACTGAAGCATGGATTACGTGGACAATTATCCACAGCAGTCAGTAGGCTGCATCTGAGGTTTCCCTTCAAATGTATGCAACAGTATGAAATTTAGGAATTGCTTCTCTGCACTATTGCCTCGATTCTGCCTTTTTTTTTTTTTTCAGCCAGCTTAAGGGGCTGTAATGCATCTTTGCTCTTCAGAGTGTTTACTGTGATTATAAGGAAGAGAATAGACAATGGATTTGGCATATCAGCTTTAGAAGGTTATAGATGGTGCATATGCGTCAGCCTAGCCTGAAATGTCTGCTCAGCAATCCTGTGGTGGATGGAATGGAGAAAAGAAACTGTGTGAATACTCTTGTCATGTTAGTGTCTAGCTTCCAAATGGATCTCAGATATGCCTATGAAAAGTGACAAGAGCTGACAAAGAAGTGTGTAATAGATTCTGTAACTGTAACTATATATTACGTTATTTTGACTTCTACTAGTGCCCAGTAAGAACTGTTCTTAAATAAAATACAGACTGAAATGGTTCACATTACATTGGTAATGGACAAACATTGCCTTTTTTCTTTTTCCTTAGGCCAGCTCATGCAAACGGTGTGCCTGAAAATTTGTGCAAGGTTTCAATCAATTCTTGTTATGGAATCATGACTAATCCTAATCCTCTTTTTAAATAGCTCTATAAATTCTTGAACTAAGATGGAAAGAGTGGTGGTGGTGGAGGGTGGGCAGGAAACAGTAAAGTTGCTTAAATTAGCAACTTCGGGACTTTATGGTATTTTTGTGACACTTGATCACAGTGTAGCCAGAAGCTACAACACAAATCTAACGGACTTGAAACTCACAAAAGAAAGGACTAAAATCGAGGGTAATTAGCTTTCATTTAGAAAAAGAAAAAGAAAAAAAAAACAGGAAGGAATACTTTGCAGACATACTCTCCTTCAGGATATGGCACACTGAGTTTTTTACAGCCTATAAAAAAAAGGCTACACATAAGGCCATCAATAAGGTTTGCTGGGTGGGAAGGATAATCCTTATTTCCTTCAGTCTGAAGTGGATTAAACATTTTTATATGCTGGTATTAGAGAGAAAATAGATACATTTCTGTCTTTTCAACTAGTTTAGAACCACAAGGCTCACCTGGGTTGCATGTGGGACTAAATATTGTCTGACTCCTCCTAAAATAAATGTAAAAATAATTTTAACATCTTTGTCTGCATTTCATACCTTCCCCTTCTAAGACAAGAAGGTCTATTATTGTGATTAGTGGCTTTGTTGTAGACTTACGTATAGTTTCCAATGAAATCATTTTTACATGCAGTACTTGGTTATCTTCTCCACTGAAAAAGACTTAGGGTGAGAAAAGCTTGTTCCTGGACCATATGTCATATTTGTTGCCGTTATTGCCATATGTTCTATTTCTATTCTCACTTGCTCTATATAATTGATATTGATATATAGTGAGCATTACAAACAATGAGTCTTATCTTAGTGTATTTGTTACATAAGGATTTCTGATCTGGAATTTACTATCATTCACAAGTTGTAGATGACTCCCAGATATTCCAGCAATGGAGGGGCCAATAGATTAAAACCCAGTTGCTGATGTAAGTCTTGAAATACTGTATCTGTGCTAAATTGTCTTTACATTGCTTTTATTAAACAAATATTGCTTCAGAAAGTAAATCTCTCATCTACTTCCCACTGAGCAGGTTTAAAAAACATTTTCCTCCATTTCCCTAAAGTCTTACTGTGCAAACTACATAGTTCTCCCCACTGTGATCTGTTTTGCAAAAACAGACTATTAATTGAGGATGTTTTTCAGTATTGCCAAAAGGTCACTACTATCAATTATGGATAATATTTGTAAAGAAGTCTTGCCTATAAAGCAATATATCCTGAGTTGTCTAATTTGTTAACTGTAATAAGGCCAAGCCCATTTACTGATTAATCAATCTTTGTTTGTTTGCTGATTATATCAGGAAGTCTCTTAATGTAATGGGATATCATACATAGAGTTGTCTATGGGTAACGTATTACAAAAAATATTTATTGCTAATACTATAGTGAATGTGTTTAACCTGTGGTGGAGCAAGAGATGATTTTTCCAGGACAGACCATTCTGATTTGTTATGGTAAACTGCAAACTGAAACTGAAACCATATTTGGATTTGAAATATGAATAGTAACATGACTGAGTAAGGTCACCAACAGAGAAGCTTTTCTGTTTTGATCCTATTTGTAAATCGTTACCTGATGTATTCCATTCAGAAGTCTTAATGTTACGCAGTTATACTGCGTTGTGGATGTACAATGCATGCATATAATCGAGCTAAATCAAACTAAGGTTGCAGTGGCCAAAAAAATGGGTTTGGATAAATTAAAATGTTTTTCAGGCTATATTGAAAATATATTGAAATATATTTGGCTACTTTTTGGAATTATAAAGAGGAAACTGAGCATATTAAAATTAATCTTCATATGCTTCATATATTCAGGGTTTTTATCTTGTCCCAAATCTTAACATGATGTGTAGGGCACAGAGGAGTAGTGACAAGGGTTATGTACATAGAAGACACTGTAAGTTATGGTATAATTATCATTATATCTGTTGGCATGAGTGTGTCATTTCCACTAAATAATTTGCCTTATTTTGCTGTGACTCCATGATTTGTGTTCTTTTGTATTGTACTTGATGCAAATGAACCACATTGAACTGCCCCCTGCTCACTTTGTGCACATTTAAGCATTTAAAATGTCTTAAAAATTCATTATCACTCTGCAGCAGAAAGATAAATGTTTGAAAAACTCACAAACATGTAGAATTAAAGTTGTCTATAAAATAACTATAAAATGTCTACAAAGTAAGATATCTAAGATTTAAGCTGGAATTTGTGTCAACATTCAAATAAAATAATACATTTTAAATTTAGGAGAAATAATGAACTGCTGATGCTGATGTTCAGTATTAGTATATTAGTAAATTAATAATGTTTTGCAAAACTCATTAATTTTCTAATAAATTAATACTTGATGGTCATAGCATCTGCTGTTAGAATACTCAGTAGGACCAGAAAATCAAAGGGAGAAACACAAGAACACTGAAATAATTTTCCATTTATACTTACTTCAGTATTTAACATGTTACAGTTTGTGTCTTTTTTGCTTGTATAAGATGCTCATAATGTGACTGATCATCACACAGATCTCACCATGAGTAGTAATACAGAAAGAATAAAAATGGGCCCTAATTATGGAAGCATTTATGCATTCAGAGTTCCATTTGTATTACTTGTGTGCATTACAGCTTAATGTTACATGGAGTGTTCAAAAGTTAAGAACTTCAGTGACAAGACACTTATTTTAAAACAGTGGTGCCACATATCAGAAATGCCAGGCTTAACATCAACAGCATGTACCATGTCTGCAATGCTTTCAAATTACAAAATAGTTTTCACCAGAGGGTTCCTTAAAGTCACAGGTTCAGTTAATGCATTCATTGAGAATGAGTAAGTAAGAGCCCTCTCTAAAAAAATTATCTATATATAGATAGATAGATAGATAGATTCCTAGTGCATTCTGGAATGTGGATTCAGCTTTTCTGGCTCTGGAAACCTAATGTTCAACACGTGGCCACCTGCAGTTTGTTTTATCATAGTAAAATTTTTGCACCTTTCCCCAGGGAAAAATGGAGATATCAGATGCTTTCTGGTTTACACATGCTATGTAGATTATACCTTAAATACGTGACATGCAACCTAAATCCAGACAGTTTTTTGGCCCTAGTACTGGCAACTTGAAAGATATCATGTCACAAATTTTAAACTCATTTATGTGGTTATCACAGCTGTTGGAAATACAGTCTATTTGCTTTGCAGCATCTGGGCTGCATCTTTGAATCAGTGCCAACTAAAAAACACTATTTCTCAGTACTGCCCCACTTTGGGAATGCTGCAGCAGTATCACATTCTTTAATTCTAGGGAAACTGAAATGGTGAGATGGTTGTGTCCTAACTGTCAAATCCAGGACCAAACATCAACATCTCCACAGAGGAAAGAAATACTCTCCCTGATGAATTTTTACAGTAAGGACTGGAGAGGGGGAAAAAAAAAGAAAAAAAAAAAAGGAATAATCACTAAAATGCCCCACTGTGTGTTATTATCACAAGACTCCTATGTTTAAGTGGGGACATAAAATATACACGCGTAATATAATGCTTAGCCTTTTTTTAAAGACAAAACAACTGTATAGAATAATAAAATGCCTTTCATAGCCAAAGTACTGTAAAAGTCAGTTTCTTAAACATTACTAAAACATGAAAAACAATTATTTCTATAATGTGTATAGAGCAGTCTTCACAATTCCTTTAAGTAAAGAATTGGGCTTTATTTCATTTAAGCTGTTGCCCACATTCTAATGGATAGAATGATTAGTGTGAAACTTTTCCTAGTTTTTTTTTTCATCTGTTATGCTATACACAATTCTGTTATACCTTTTTATGTCACTGCCTTGACAACAAGAGCATATCCTTCCATGAGGCATAAGATTTCCAGCAGTTTAATACAAGACCTTTACTCCAATGCCTATAGGGGCAAAGAATGCTGACATAAAACTCCACAAAGTGTATGCATATGTACAAATGTACATACAGCCTGATATTACGCTGATGAAGAAAGCTGGTTACTTAAGAAAAGTTCTCTTAAGCAAAGTTATTTACAGGTGAACAATATCATAGTCAGGCACTCAGGCTCTCCTCTTGCGGAATTTCATGCAAGCCTAATGAGGAGTGGTCAGCCCCTTATCCTTAAAGAATTCTGGTGTAGGTGGGAGGAAATCAAACTCAATCTTTGGACACTTGCATATTAACATGAACTGAAAAACAAGTATGCAATAGTCAGCTTCAGATTCTCTAATATCTTGTCACTGAGTAACTATGAACTAAGTTGCAAAGGTGAGAAAATAATGCACTGTGATCTCTGCATGTGGGTTACTGTGATGTTGAGTGATTTGATTGATTTATTTATATAGTGTCAAGTGAATGATCTTGAAACCAGAGAAGTCATTCATCAGTTATGTACACATGGTGGTGTTTCGGAGGTTCTCAAAAATCTCTCTATAGACAGCAAGATGTCACCACTGTACAACATAGTGGTGATGGCAAATGTTGTACTTGATGTTGTGCTTGACAGGTGATGAATGATAACAATATTCATGTTCACCAGTATGCTATTGTAAAAATGAGAATGAATTTAGATGATTCTATTGATTGTGACCAGCTGAGAGTGGAGTGACAAAAATAGGGGTGAACTCTGTTCCCCATGCAGAGGAAGGGCACCTTCTAGGAAAAGAGGTCCATGAGATCCCACAAGGATCTTACAGAAGATTTCTACCTGCCTTGCAATTGGCTGTCTCATTGAAGCTGACTTACGCTGTGGATGGTTGACTTCCACTCACTTCAGCACCATTCAATCAACTATGTATTTGGGAAGACAGTTGTAGTCTGGGGTCCCTAACTTACCTTGATGTTTTAAATCTATCAGGTCCTGAAATACAGTTTATCAGTACTGAAGCTTGTGGCACAAGCCTACACAGGCAGGAAGCTTTGTTTAGCATTTTCTTTTCAGATAAGCACATTAACTACAAAACAGGAGCCCAACAAAGTAATTTAACACAAAGAAATTTAACATCCTTCCAACACATGGGGAGAAAATTTACTACCTGTTTGTTTAACGTGTATTTATGCAGAAGAAATATGCTAATTTCATCACAGTAGTATTGTAAATATATTACAAAGATAGTTAAAGAAAAAAAGATAAATTTCTTATTCCTTATTGCCTTAAAGGGTTATATAATGTGGCAATGCAAAGGAAAATAAATTAAGCTTCTCTGGTGAAGGCAAGAAAACTTTCAAGGTTTAAAGGCATATTGGACGAGATCTCTAGAATGACAAGGAAATTAAAACAAAACAAACAAAAAAACAACTAGAACATCCTATACTTTCAGGTTTCAGACTCAGGACACAGGGCAATGCTTTTAATACAGTGAAATATTAATCAGTAGGTAATTTGTAAAAACATACCTAAAAAGTGGCACAATTGTTAATTAGCATTTGGCAATCACTATCCTCTGTGGCCTCCAGCCCACTTGCAGAATGTGTATCTGGGTACTACTGAGGAGGTTATAAAGCAGTCTCCTAAGATCTGACTGGTGCTCATCTCAGATTTTTGTATGTCCTCCTAAAGAACTTCCTATAAAGTATTCATGGAGAGAGTAGGCATGAGATTAGATGAAATCCATTTTGACCTGATTTAGTAATTCCTTTGTTTCTGCTTTTTTAGAAGAGTTAATTAAAGCTAAATGGCATGAGTTTATTGGCATCACAGTTAAACTTGATAGATTTTGATAAGACAACAGCCTGAGCTTGTCATATTTTTTCTGATTCCAGTTCTTCCAGCCTTATCAAAGGAAGTTGTAAGTCTGATCTGAACAAACAAAAATAGATTTATTGATCTGGTTTGTCAATACCTTTGGACAACTCCTGAAAGAACTCTAATTATCTTAGAAAACAAAGTCCTTCCAAATGGCAATTACATGATTGATTAGTTGCCACTCTTTTACCTTGCAGTCTGAAACATGAAGCTAAGGACTCTAATTCTGAAGTTCAGCTCTTTGTAAGAGGTCCTTGAATATGGATTGTTGTTTTAGAACAGCTGCTAAAGTTCCAGGAACTTCCAGAAGTTGAAGTTTTTTAGAATATCCTCTCTTTGCCATGTAGAGAAATTGATTTCAGAATACTGCATTAATGAAGTGCTACATAGTGTTTGGCCTGTACTGTTACAGACAGACATAGGCTTATAATTCAGGATTTTGAACAAGATAATACCTAACTTCCTCCAGTATTTTTTCTATGCTATATATATTTTCTGTAGCAGTAGTACAAATGGAAACAAATGTTTCTGGGTAAAACAGAGAAATGATTTACCAAGCATTCGGTAGTTGAATAAGGTGAAAGTGGGTTACAGAACCATATACCTGTGAAGTTTAGGAGAGTATCTACAACACAATTTTGATGCATGAAGATAAAGATGAAAGAAGATCTAGCTACTAGTACTCCATAGAGGTGATCAGGCATAGAAGGGGACACATATGTCTTGCTGTATAAAAGCATTTGCTCAAAATTCTTGAGGAATTCCAATAGGATGATCAAGTAAAATATAACCGTATAATACCACCATTTTATACAACTGCAAGAGCAAGAATTTTTATACTCAGTGCAATGGTTTTCTGATGAGCCCATTAACACTTTCAGTCTCTACTGAGAAAAGGAAGGACTCCAGACTGCCTGCAAGACTTATTCCCCAAACCTGGGTAGATTGGAAGAGAAAGAACAGTGGACTTGGAGATTTCATTGAGATGGTAGAAGGTTAGGTCAAGTCATTGGTAATAGAGGAAAGTTTAATTCTCAGCTAGTATTGCCATTAACAAGATTTTTTTTGTGCTGCTGACATGGGACAGGAAGCAGAAAATGAAGCAGAATTATTAAATACCTGTGGGTGATAGAACAGATTTCATCTCTGGTTTTGGGACATAGTTGAGTTCTATCTCAAATAAAGAATATTCAGTAACTTTATGATATCTTGTAAATCCAGTAAAATATCAACTATACTAGAGGTTACAATGCATATATTAACACCTTTTAAAACATTCACTCTGCCTTGTATCTCCTTACAATGGAAGATAAAAGAATTACTTGATCAGAATCCCCCTCTCAACATAGTAGCTGCTTTTTATGTCTGTCAAAATGTGACAGAAGGAGCCAGCCTCTCTTCATAAATAGGGAATGTGCAGAGTTGAATTGCAGTGATTCTTAGCTGTCATTCTGTTGGAGGAGATCTGTACCACTCTTGTCCTGCAAGACACTCTTATCACCCCATAACAAGCTATTCCAAGCTGCTGCACTTTGCACAAGCAGGAATAACACCTCTCTGGAGGGTAGGATGCTCCCAGTTAAGACTAAGGTGATAAAATCCATGTCATAATCCTCAGACCAATCCGCAAGTACTTGTGGTGGGTCTAGAGTAACTGCAGACCCTTGAAATGAAGTGCTGGTAACCTCAAAAAATCATACAGATACTTCTGAAAACACTGTCATAGAGTAATGTGGTTTTTAATTCTAGCCATAGCATTTCTGTGCATAGCCCAAAAATCCCATTCCCCTTCTTTGATGTTACTTGCTTTATGTAATCAATACTTGTCAAGCTGAATTTTATGAATAGTGTATTTTACAAAAAGCAACAGGACAATTATCACCACAAAATAAAAGGTCCCTGTGTGAAGAAGAAGTATATTTAATTGATACAGTAGGAGTTACACTCTAGTTATGTTCCTGTAAAACCCTTGTTAATTAGAAAATGGGATCTACACAGCTAACAATTATGAAAGGGACATTTGTGGCCTGTCCATTTCATCTCTACACCTGAAATCTATCCACATCTCTCTCCTTCTTAGATCTATGGCAAAAAATATCGATTAATATCTGTGTAGTACTTATTATAATTTAAATTTAACTAATTAGCTCAAATAATTTTTTGATATGAGCTTGTTTGTTTTTTTTTTTTTTAACTGGAATTTTTGTCTTAATATCACTAATTGTGTTAATGTTTTCAAAGTGTCCTGTTTTATTCAGAAGATAACTCAAGAATATGAATGGAAACAAGTACTAGATTGTGCCATCCATTTTCCTAACTGCAACGTGGTATTTTGGGTTAGAACTCATTCTTTATTGGCTCAGTCAATGATTTTTTTTTTTTTGAACTTCCTCAAAATTCCTAAGATAATTTTTCTTGACCTGTATTTGGGTTATGGACCTAGCAGCTCAGAATTCTTTTAATTGTGCATGTGGCTCAGTGCTCAGTGTTCAGGGCTGGGCTGGCGTGAGTGCTGGAGCAAGGTGGGGAACAAAGCGTAGCAATGCTTGTGGCCTTTAATTAAACCCTCTTAAGAAGGAGGGGTAAATGGTTCTGGAAGTGCTTTTATTTTTATTTATTTTATTACATATACATATAAACTATAGCTTTCTTTAATGTAAAGCTTGATTTTATGAAAGAGCTGACATGTAAACTCTGAATTTTGTGAGATATAGGAAATCTGTTTTTGACTTCATGGCTCAGTCTCAGCACTAACCCTGTTAGTGGTGCAATAGCTTGCAGTTCAGCTGCATGTAATCTATTTACAAACAGCAGCTTTGTGGTCCTTTATTTGTGTGTCCTTTTAATTTCTCCCTCCATGCAGCATCTCCTGCTGATGCACCACACCATGAGGATTAATAACCTCCAACAGTTTATTAGCCTGGGATTCACAGCCATGGCGGCACGAGGAGCTGGTGTGGTGTAACTGTATATTGCCTGTCATGCCAAACTGGGCTTGAGGCCCAGAATGTGTGTCTCTGCCCTCTGAGTTCAAAGCTCTTACTCATCACAGGAGTTAGTGATCTGTTTAAATGATCAGTAATGGCAACTCCAGACTGTGGTAATTATCACATAGGTAAAGTGACGGCAGATGGGTTGGAGAGGCTGCCTGGGCATAGAAGAATGGTCTCCTCCTCTGTACCTTAAGCAAAGCACTGCTGGGCTTGCACTAAGGCAGATTTTTCCCTTCAGCCTCTGGAAAGGACAGCAAAACATCCTGAGCTTCACGGTCATCCTTCTCCCTGCCCCAGGTGGAGGGAGAGCTGGGCCTGGGTTCCTCAGAGAGTTCTGGAAGGTTCCGGAACCTTTCCTGGAACCTTCACCTCAGGGTGCCCCCCCTCCCCTCAGGGAGCAGCTGCCAGAGGAGCCCCCAGGCAGCGTGCAGCCTGTGGGGGTCACCACACGCACCCCCTGACACATGAACCCAGCATGCATGGGTGAAGCTGCTCCAGGCACAGGACTGTCCTAGTGCAGGGCTTGGGGTGGCCGTTCCCTGGGAAGGTAAGTCAGACGTGATCCTTGCTGGTTTTAAACTCTTTTTCGCTTGTGACTTGCTCCCTGCTCTTGAGCAGTTTCGGGTGCTATCATCCTGCAGCTTCCTTCCGTGGTCACGCTGCTACACGTATAATATACGAGCAGCCATTTTAAAATATGGGACTCTTCTGTTGCGTTTGACATCTTTTATGTGGTGACAGAAAAAGTCATCAGTGTGATAACCCTGGTCCTTGTGTCTGTCTGAAGCAGCAAAGTGTTCGCATTGGCCTTGTGCTACCCATGAAGGGCATTTTAGCCTGGCTCTTCTGGCATCAATGGCCATTCCTCTGGGCTCCTTGCCCAGCCTGCTTCTGGCCAGAAGGTCCTTAGGGGCTGGGCAAGGGTCGGATGTCCCAGCTGAGTTCAAACCTGGACATTTTGGAAGCCTGTGGAGATGGAGAAAGAATAGCACTGACCACCCCATCGTGCTGTTAAGGGAAGAAAACATTGGAGGGCTGTTGAAATATTCACAGAGGATTAGCACAAAGTTACTGTGTTTAGCACAGGTGTTTCTGTAGCTGTGATACATTAGGGAAATTTACAATGTTCAATGACTCGCACACTTTCTCTCATATAGTGTGGTAGTTTATTTTACTGGGCTAGAGTACAAAGTAAGGAGGAACACCTGCTGCTATTTTGGTTTTCCTGTAATGTCTAAGCTTTGTGAGCTTTTGTTTAATCTAGTGGGTTTTTTTTTTCTTTTTCTTTCCCCTCTTCCTTGAATGCATTAAAATGTTAACATAAAATGCTTACAAAAAAGCGGGTTTCACGAGAGGCATCTAGAAATATTCTATTCTTTGCCTATGTGGAATTGCATACCTCTCACTAGGAAAATTATCGACCTAGATCTCAGTATGTCTACAATCTCTATTGCCGTTTGGTAGTGCTATTCAGTTCAGTGAGGGGATCTGAAAAGTGAGGAGAGCTTGTTGTTGAGTGCAGATGTGTGCCCTGTGCTTTTTGGCTTCCTGTTTGTTGAACAAGTATTAATTAATATAGCTTAGAAAATATGCTGGTATTTTAAGCATGAAGCTGAACTACACTTGTATTAGCTCAATGTGTCTTCAAATAAGATAGATTGGGGTAGAAGATAAAGAAAATAAAATTAGTTGTCTTCCTGCTTTGAGATGGAAGAAGTACGTGTGGAATTCCTCTATTCCATGGAAAGCTGAGGAGGTACCTGACATGGCAGTGCATAGGCATGATGGGATGAACTTCAGTGTTTCAAACTACAGTACCGATAACCCCTGTACAGCTTTCTCACTCAGCTTGTCAGGAAGAGGTTAGATCTTGAACGGGGTGATTGAGAGGTTAGATGTTGAACAGGCTGGTTATGTGTTCTTGATTGCAGAGTGTAAGGAAGAAGGTCTATAGATGACTCATAGCTATCAAGATACATCTAACAACATGTCCTTTTGTGGGCAATTTTTCAGGTAATCTATTTCTACCACATCACAAATCCAAAAAGAGAACTAGGTCATCTTGAAGAACAAAAACTGAAATTTTGGGAAGAATTGTGCACCAAGAACTTGAGATTAGTCTTCCAAAAGGCTTTGATTTTACTTCAGTCACCTAGATGGCTATATTTTCAAAACAGATCTGTGTACTGTGTATTGCTGTTCCATTATTTTAAAATTTTATCAGAAATGTCTGTTCCAGTGTCCTATAATGCTGCATATGTTCCATACCAGTTCCACTGCAGAGGTATAGATAAAAATGATCCTCTAGGATATTAAAGAATTTGATAGTGATATTAAATGAGTGTATAGCTTGTTTTTCATTATAAAAATCTAAGTAAAACATGAAGGAGGAAAACCAGAATGTCATAGAAATTAACTGTAATGATCCAGAAGCTTAAGACTGATCATCCTGTTGCTTAAGAAATGTGCTTAAAAGGAACAGAGCTGGATTCTTAGCCTTTAATCAAAATTAATAGTTAACTTCTACAAAGACAATGGTGAATTATACTGGTATGTTCCCAAAAGGGTACAGGATGGTACAGAAGCAACTTATAGTATTTTCTGTTATGAGGGCTTTCTGCTGTGTAAGGGAATGAAAAACAGATAAAAGAGAGATCAAAAGTAAGGAACCCAGCTTGACACTCTGTTCCAGAGGAGTATTCAGGGCTAACATTTAAGAGAAAAAATCAACTAGCATTATTAGAACTTGTTAACTGAACAATTTGATATTGAAATCTCTGAAGCTCTTCACTGTCCTTTTAAGAATAAAACGTTAATCTAGGAGGCCTACACCAGTTGTAACTTGATGACTTCATATTTGCAATGTTTTCTCTCCTCGTACTTTCTTTGTTAAAGTTCTTCCTTATTAAATTACCGTTTATGTTGTAGAAGAAACATAAAAATACAGAATTTGCTATGTGGGTGAGTTGCTGTAGCAACATTATCTTTATAATTCCCTGTATTGTGTGCTTGATCTTGCAACTTTTTCTATCTGATACTCTATATAAAATACACATTGACCATTTATTTTGAATTGTTTCTTTAAATATAAATATTTGATGGTGAGCCTTAAAACATAACACCTTCAAAGAAAGGGGTGAGCTTGAAAGAACCTTTATGCTTTGCCATACTCAAATTATATGTCCTTATTTTCCAAGAAAGCTTTTAAGTGCAGGGAAAAGTTGTCTTTTGTTCTGTCATTTGTAAAATGGATGTTCCAGTACATCATATGTTTTCAGGGAGAACATCATTAAATCTCAACAAAGTGAGTACTGCACACTTGTAAGTATCTGTCCTGCAGTTAAAAGGTGTGACAGCAGATTGCATTGCCATACCTGAGCTAATTTCAAACTGGTTACTGTGTAAGTACAGTAACGCTTTACAGGTGATAAAACCTAAATTGGGTAAATAAAAGTTGTGGTGTTTTAAGTTAGCTGCTTAAGTTTACTACTTAAACTACTTAAATTTAAATTTGATGATTTATAGCTACAACTTTTCAGAGTCTTTCAGAGTCTTGAGAACCTAAGACTTAAGAGATCTGTAGATCTGATAGGAAAGGTAGTTAAGGATTTGCAGTAAACTCCTGATGGGATTAGGGTATTTCTGGGGAAATGAAACATTTCTCGTTTCATGAAATGAAATGAAATGAAATTCCATGAAATGAAATGAAACACATGTCTTGTATCTTCAGATACTTTTGAAAATCAGGCATTTTGTTTCAACTTTTGTTTTCTTGAATCAATTAAGAATGTTCAACACCTCATTTTATTAGACTATGTGGAAGCTGGTTTGGATTTACTGATTCCATTGATTCATTATGATTTGGGAGTACTTTGCCTATTGATAGGGCCAGATACCTAGAGTGATTGTTTATGGTATTCTTTAAGTGCATATATAGGAAAAGCTCATAGAGGATAGGCAGGTACTTGCATTCAAATGCATTCCAGATACGTTTGGTAATCTTACTTATAAGAATAATGCTTTTTATGGAAAAAATGCAGATGGGGAGAATTTTTTCCACTAAGAGATTTTTTTCCTTGGTCTTATTTGTTGTTGTTGTTGTTGTTTTGTTTGTTTGTGGTCTCTAAAACAAGAGGAATCCATAACAGATGCATGCTGCATTGAAGGATATCAGAGACATACATTACATTCCTTATGCCTTTTTAATGATGCAGTTGTGAATTATACTCTTGTTGCACTTGTAATTAGGGGGCAGAACAGACGGTAAAGACTTGTTCTAAAGCAATGTGTCAATTAGAATTATCCACATTGCTAAACTAATTGTTCATTATAGAGGGATTTTTAGCCATCGAAATACTCGGATAGTGTGCTGATACATACTTGATTATTACAGCTCATTAGATATGAGCATACTTATGAAGTATGTATACACATACATACATCTATACATATATTAATTATATGCTGTATGTGCCTTTAAATATTACTACAGTTGTGAAGGAAAATGATAACCTGATTTTATTTAACAACAGCAAAAACTTTCCATGTGTGCAGAGAAGACTTGCTTTTGTATTGTTTCCTTTGTTCCCGATATAAGCTCTAGCTAAAGTTCAAAGAGTAATTTATCAGATGAAGTGCTACAAAGAGAACTATGGCATAGTTTTTATTACTCTGCAAAAGCCTTCTTTATTTTTAATCAGTACATTTTACCTATCATCTCTTGCTTATAGATTTATTGTATGTGAAGATCTGGAGATACTTGCATTGACAACCTTTTTTTTTTTTTTATGCCAACTGTACTTGTTTCATCTTGTTTTCCAGTCTATGGCTTGCACCGAACTGATATTATCCAATAATTCTAGAAATTCTGGATGTCATAATGTTCTTTCTATGTATTAAAAAACAAAACGAAAAACACAACAGGTTTTAGGGAGTTAGGAATGTATGAAAGGAATAAAAGCAGTTGTACCTGTTTTATTTGCAATTGTTATGAATTTGTGTGTATAAAACCAAATTATTCTGATAGCTTTATATTGACTTAAAATGGGTCTCATGAAACATTCCCAAATGCATTCAAGAGGTGACTCTTCTGTGACCTCTTTATACCTAAAATATTTGATTCCCCAATTGCTTCCTTGACCTGAAAGCCCGTCCATCACAGTTGGGTATAAAGGAAGCTCCTTGGGGGTGTTTCATTTTAAACATTGTACTTCATTCAATTCCTATATATCATAATGGGATGCTTTAGTTCAGAGAAAAGGCTGTATGCATGTAGGTGGCTGCATGTTCTTCAGCTCATCATGGCTCCATGTGGAGGAACTATAGTAGCTGGTATTTCTGTCATGTTGCAGACTCCAGCCAGAGGTGGAAGACAGGAAGGCCACAATAAACATTGGGCCCATACACTCAGAAGAAGAAATCAGTTCGTGACATTTAAAAAAAAAAAAAAAAAAGGATTTGACAGGTAAATGACTGAATATATTCCTTTAGTGATCCAACATTTCTTCTTAATGAGGCAAGTTGTCATTGACTTTGCTTGTTGTCTATGAGTTCTGACTGACTCAATCTTCATAATGTCAGAGTGGTCAAAGACATCAGTAAATTGCATGAATAATACATGATACTTGGTAATTGTCCTCAGCTGGTAACATACTGTAATTTCATTTGTTCAATAGCATTTGTCTGAAATAGTGTTTCCTGAATTGGCTATTACTTCTGCTTTCCTAAAGTGGATAATGTAACCTATGCGAACAGTATATTTACCTCAGTTTTATGTATTATGAAGCTACAAAGGCATTGTAGCGAAAGGTATACATGGTGAAAGTCAAGCAGTGACATCGATTGTTTGCATATATATAGCTAGACTAGGTCTTTTGGCAAAGTAATGATAACCCTACCTCTAACAAAAGTATGGTGTCTTTCCCAAATATGACATAGAAACTGGATTCTACCATTAATGTGTTACCTTTGCTATTGTGGCAGAGGAAACTTGGCTTGGGAGCTGAGTAGTAGTAGTTCAAATCAACATGTTCCTTTTCAAGAAAGCAAATTGAGGACGTTTCTTTGTCTATGGAGACCTCAGAACGTTTTTCGTTAATCTGGCAAATAAACAGCAGAGTTTGCTCTAACAAGGTTTACTGTGTTGGGGTTGACTCTTGGCTTCATCTCGGTTATCATTGAATCACAGTTCCTTTGCTTGCGAATCACATCTCCTAGTCTTCTCCACTAATAGAAAAGCCAGAAATGAAAGACCAAGGAATCTGCTGGCAGTGCCTTCTGGCTTTAGGGATGTGTCTGGAATCATGTATGTGTCATGCATAATACATTATGACTTTGAGAAAACAATATTTAATTTCTGATTTTTGGATTCTTATTTATTTAAAAAACTGGAACATATTGCCTGTCAGACACTTAGTTGACTGTTTGCTTTTCTTTCTTATCCTCAGACCAAGTCTCTCGTATACAAGTATTTCAAATTACTCTGCCAGGTAAAAATGTTGTGAAGCAGGCCTTCTGTTTTTCTTCACCACATTAAGTGGTGCCGAAAAAGAAATCATCCTGTAAGGTGTGCTTATAGACACTTTCTACTGAGCTTTTTACTCTGCACCTGCAATGTTTTTGCTGGCTATATACTTAAGTGCTTTACTATGCCTTGGTGCATCCTTTTCCAGTCAGGCAAGAAAAAATGTCAGTCCAACCCCAAAGAACAGCTAAATAGGTAGCAAGCCACATTTTCAAGTCAAAGGACCTTTGAGCAATGAAAATACAGAGCGAAAGAGAGTTCTTTGTTGATTGTATTCAACTCATTTTTGCTGGACCAGCAAACCAAGCATCAGGCATCTGATCAATTTCGAGCAGTTCATTCAGTGTTCGGAAAGAAATATAATCATCAGTGCACAACCTGCAGTGAGAAGGAAACATGAAACTAATACTTAAAAAATGCTTTATTAGGGAGACCTGTTCAGCCAGAAGGAATATCCATCACTTTCTCCTTAAGTGTATGTTTCACACCGTTGTAAATTTATCTGTGCTGATTCAGAAAGTGTCACCATCTCAGAGTCTCTGGTCAAATTCTTATTGGGTGTAAATCAGTCTAATTCTATTAATTTTTGTGAGCTATTCTGAGGAATCAGAATAGCTCACAGGATTAATGAATCAATAATGAGTAACTCAGCCTGAGGAATACTTCTTTATTTCCACCCCAAAATGTAATGTATTTTATCTGGTTAATCAATGGAATACAAAAATTAGAAATGCTCAGGTAAGAATCTAGAAGATGCAATGAAATAAGATTATTTCCCCCACGTGACCTCCCATTTTAAAGTAGGATAAACCAAAAGTCTTTGTGTTTTGGAACAAGTATTTATATTTCCACAATATCAGGTGGATACTATCTTTGATCAATTTGCAATCATAACTAAAAATAATCTGACTCCTTTAGATAGTTGACACTTTAGTGTAGGAGTGAACAAATGCTTCTGGGTTTGCACAACAAGGGACTTCCAATCACAGATTTTTATAAGAAATTCTGAACTCGTTAGTTCATCCTTCAGTTATAAGATCTCTCTAGTCAACAGATCAACTTCATTGAAATTTGATATTTGAAAAATCAAGTTTTGAGTGAGGTATCTATATATCTAAGAAAACATCCAAGCCGACAACTGAGATTTGCTCCTTCACTTTTGCATTTCTCTCTCTTTCCCCTTTCCCCCCTTCTTCCCCCCCCCCCCCCTTTTTTTTGTTTTAATTTAATATATATTCCCTCTCCAAAGGCATCACCTGAGCCATATAGTTCAATCTAAAGTGGGTGGGAAACAGGAAAAATCTGCATTTACTCTTTCTGTTGGAGGAGGTTTTTTTATATATATATATAAATATATATATATAATAATATATATGTATATAAACATTTTAAACCCTAAGAATGAGCAGAACGATTGATACGATGAGATGGTAGTGGATAAAAATTGGTGGAATTTCTAAGAGGGTTTCTTATTTGTTGTGGTTTGACCTGGCTGGCAGCTAAACACCACACAGCTGTTCGCTCACCCTCCCCCCTTCCTCTCTGGGATGGGGGAGAGAAACGGGAAAGTGAAGCCTGTGAGTTGAGATAAAGACAGTTTATTAAGCCAGAATAATAATAATATTAATGATAGTAGTACTACTAATAATGTGTACGAAACAAGTGATGCACAATGCAATTGCTCACCACCCGCTGACCGATGCCCAGCCTATCCCCGAGCAGCCGGCCCCCCCACCCCGGCCAGCCACCCCTATATATTGTTTAGCATGACGTCAGATGGTATGGAATACCCCTTTGGCCAGTTTGGGTCAGCTGTCCTGGGTCTGTCCCCTCCCAGCTCCTGCTGCACCCCCAGCCTGCTCGCTGGCAGGACAGAGCGAGAAGCCGAAAAGTCCTTGGCTTGGTGTAAGCACTGCTCTGCAACAATTAAAACATCAGCATGTTATCAGCGCTCTTCTCATCCTAATCCAAAACATAGCACCCTACCAGCTACTAGGAGGAAAATTAACTCTGTCCTAACTGAAACTAGGATGTTATTGGTAGGTCCAAAGTTTACCATCAATTTATCTCTCTGTTATGTTGCTCTTATCTCGGTATCTATTATCTGGGTATCTACTTAAATAGACAAAACTTTTTTTTTTTATGTTTTCTACTGAGATTTCCAAGACCCCTTTCAGGCCCATGTTTCTCATTTATTAAAAAACAAAACAACAACAAAAACACACACACACACACACAAAATCTTCAGTCATTCTTTTAACATTATAAAGAAGTGCATAAACTTAATATATATATATATATGCCCAGCTGCATGCTATGTACTTCCAGTCGCCAAATTGACATCTTTTACCCATGAAACATGTAAATATGTAGAGGAAGGAAAAAAAAAACGGTCTTCAGTCAGAGATACTAGGTTTACACTGTTGAAAAGGGACATCTAGTTTTAGGTATTGTAAATTATGGTATCAGTTTAATGAACTGTCCATTCTACAACTTTTGTGTGTGTGTGCTAAACATAATGAGGAAAATGTTAACTGAGAAGAATAAAGACTTTTTGTGTGTGCTTGCCTTTGGTCTTAGGAAATGACAGTTGTGGTGTTGTTGGTGAAACTACTTAGAAAATCAGGCTTTTAATTACCAGATCTCTCAATTCTGCTCTGAAGTGACATAAAAATTTGAATCCTGCTTAACTGAGCCTGTTGGTTATAAACATGTCACTTTCTTCAAAAGCTATTGCATATCAGCTGCTCCATGGAAAGTATGCCCTATATGGGCCCTTGCAGCAAACACAAAATAATTTGACTCAGCCTTGTAGGAAAAGGAGTGGCACGACTGCAATTTTCTTGCAGACTGGCAGGTCATTCATCATAACTCTGGGACTACGTGCAATCGTGTACTAAACCATATAAGATTGGTTGGGTGTCGTCATCCCAAAGGATCTTTTTCTAAAGTCTTCTGTTACGGTTGTCTGTCTAAGAAGAGGGTAAGAGATCCTACAGTGAACACATTCTCCATGCAGTTGAAAAGGAAAGAGAATAAGGGGTTGTCTGTTTTGTACGGTATTTTTTGTTGTTACTTATATATATACATCAGTACATAAAGGCACAAGACACATCCATGATTAGCCAAGAGTTTTGGCTTATGAATAATCCAGATGTTAATATATTATTCCTTGTTAGCTGGCTAAACAACAAACAAGAAAATGCAAATTCCTGTTAGACTATGCCCCAAGACAGAAATATCCAGTTTTAAAGAGCACGTGTTTTAGAAGACAACTTGTACAAGGTTACAGTTTATCCTGAAAAGCTTGTCCAAATTTTATATATTATCAATGATATTGCCTACTTTGTCATCTGTCACGTAGCCTCAGTGACAGGACAGAGACCATGGTCAACTCTTCTCTCTTTGTGTTGTTCCATACCTCCAATGTAGGAATCTGTGTGAGGAATAAATTTTCCAGCTTTTGGCAAGTATAAATCGTATTCTCATCATATTCCTCAACAGGGTCAACACTTTTTTAATGATTTGTTTTTCATTATTAAACTATCTTTAAAAAAAAAAAAAAGGCTATTAGGCAATTTTTTCTTTGTGAAAAATACCAAGTCTTCAAATATCCAAAAAGTGAAAAATTTGGAAGTAGAGAGGAGGAGGAAGGGAGGGGAAAAAAAAAAGGTAAAGTAACTATTACAAGAGATGGTCTAGTTTTAAACACATATGGAAGAAATCAAAATTTTGTCTTATTTCTTAAGTTGGGTATTTTTCAAACAGTTCCAGTTACTGGGTTCTCTTTTTTTTTTTTTTTCCCCCTCTCACTAGTAGTAATGTCTTTTTATTACTTTTATTAAGACTTCACCATATCTTTTTATCCAGGTTTACCAGATTGAGGCTTTTTAGTTTTTAGCTTCTGTGCAAGGAGTAATGGGGCTTGTAGAACAGTGGAAGATGTGGACTTCCCTCTCTGTTGAACCTGTGTAAAGTTATTCTACAAAGGAACCAAGGGAGTGTTTGTTTATTTTAACAATGTGTGTGCAAAACATTATGCTTTAAAAAGATCTATTCAGTTAATTCCTTTTATAGAAATGAGTGTTACCTACCCTGTTTTCTCAAGAGGATTTATGAGGTTTAAACTCAACTGCCCATTTAAAATTAGTTGTTTATCCTCTTATTTAGGACCCAAGATAAGTATATCTTATTTTTATGAGCCACTAAGCATGGGGATCTCTTATCTGTTGAAACATGTTGATGTAAGATGAGTTTGTTAGTGTTGGCTCAAGTGATTTTGCAGGAAGTGGAACTTGGTGTGACCTACTGAACTAGAACATCGCTAGGAAATTAGGAAGCATAATATTTAATCCTACTTCTGACATAGTTGTTCTCTGCTTTAATGTCCGTTTCCATGTACATTAAAATAATGATATTTACTAAACTCATTATAAAGTTTAACCAAAGGATTTTATAAAGTTCTAAGAAGAACAAGAAAGCAGAAAGCTTAAAAGAGGGAGGGTTAAAACAAGGAAGTTGCTTGACTCCTCATTCTAATTTACAGCCGTGGTGTTTCCTGGTACACTGCATGTGTGCTGGCATGTAGGATGGGCCTGCATGGCTGAAATTAAAAGAATTGAACAAAGATAAATTTATCTCTATTTTCTGTTGAACAGCTAGTTCCAGCAGTGTAGCACAATGTAATTATTGTTTTTTTGTTACTGCTGGCTTTGATATTGTGTGGTAAAGATGTGACTCTTTTGAATAGTCTTCTGTAGGTTATGATTACATTAATGGAAATGAATGCATTTCTGTCCCTGAGAACTATGTAAGTGATTCATCTTGGGATTGCTTTTGAAAAGACTATTACATAGCCAAGTTTCTGAAGATATTTAATGTATACTTAGATATAAAAAGATCCTAAAAGATCAGATGATATTCCTTTCCCTCCTCTATGGAAAATACATCATTCCTTACCCGGAGCAAACTTGCATAGGAAGGCTTGACATAGAGACAGACAATTATTCCAAGTTAGCTTGTGAACTAAACCATTAGAAATCACAATGATATCTTAAAACCATTAAACATAAACAGTCAGTTAACTTTCTCCCAGAAGATCACGTGGGCTGAAATAAAATCTGAGGACCTCTTTCTTCTTCTTTCCCTGTGTCAGATGATTGTGTCATTTTTACCCCAAGCATGCTTGGGGTATTAAAAAAAATAAAATTAAAACAAACAACAACAACAAAAAAAAACAATGGTACTACTTTTACAGGTATAAATAAAGTACTGTCAGAAGCATCTCCGTTTCCTAAAAAGCCAACTCTAGACTAACATAACTTTTAATAACTCAGCTTTTCATCTCTTCTTTACCATAAGTAATTTCTGTTACACTTTCCTTTCTTTCCCTCTGAGAAAGCATGAGTGGGGCACACTGGCAGTAACTCTGATCCTTGAAGATATCCACAGGTTGCTTATAAGGACTGGAATGCCTAATGCTCACTCTTCCCTGATCATCTGCCACTGTAGTAGGAATCAAGATTTCTTCATCCACACATTTCTTTCTCCCCTTTTCTACATTGTAATGTCATCAGTGCTATCAAATATCCCCCCAGAAGCTTGATATCATTGCTATACTCAGTGCTATTGTGATAATGTCACAAGTCAATGCAGCAATTACTTCTTACTGTTACGGACTCTAGAATGTTAGCATTTAGTGCACATTTGACAGTATTTATGCTACATTTTGGTGGATGTATAATTTTTCTTTTAATTTGCAAAATTGCTTTCATAATATGTTTTCAGGCATGACAAATTGTGGGTGGCTGGAAAATCTTATTAACTACTTGGTGTTCAATGAGGCACACTTAAAAGATTCTGAAAGCTCAAAAAAAGAATTATTAAAAATTCTATATTAAAAATATTTTAATTGGAAAAGCTATCACATGTGACTAAATCAATGATTCAAAATTATCCATAACTTGAAAAAGCCTTCAGCACTGCTTTTCCTAATAGAAATGTGGGTTAGACAGTAATACACTGAGTGGGAGCAGATGGCAGGAAGCTGGGACTCTTGGTGAATGAAATTTAGGAAAAATGGTAAACCAGAAATTTTTACATGGCTGAAGACAGAATGAACTGACACTGGTAGCCTATCTGCCTTTCAAACATTGTGCGCCACTATCTATTTTGAAGGGAAATTTGGACATTATATAAGGTAAAACAGTGTTTTTTAATGTCCTATGTTTTCTATTTCTTTGTATTTTTGGTGAAAAGCCATGAATAGGAAACTGATGGACAGAAGTACTATGTACTTGATTATTTCCTTACAAAAACTGCAAGTAATGAACTTGAACCAGTTTAAACTGTGTATTTAAATTACTGCAATTTTCAGCAGCAATACTGAACCCTGAGTTATTTGATCCCTAGGTTCCAGGACTCTGGGAGAGTCAAAGGATCTTCTTTCCTAGTCTAGTGTCTATGACAGTATTTAGTCATTCCTACCCTGCTTCGGTGTCTTATATCATCCCTCTCACAGCTATTTGGTGACCTAGTAAGAGATCACAATATCTCCTTAGAATAAAACCACAATGATATAAAATCATTAAATAAGTCCTTGAGAAAACCTAAATAATCAGAAAAAGGAAAGATAAAAACATCTGCAATTTTCTATAATAGACCAGTATTATCCTGACTTCTATGTCAAGGTACAGAATGTTGGAATGTCAATTAGATATGCAGGATGATTTCACGAAAAGTTACTACACCTTTGTAATAAGGATTTGATTGAGAGCTTCCTTGACATGACCTTTGTGATACACCCGCACTAAAAAAAATCTGGTTTTTAATGCTGTGTATTTTCCCTTTTCAGGCTTTTATTCTCTCTCAACCCCACTATATTAAAGTTACATATTTACTTATAGATCAGCTGGAGGAGGGAGGGGGAGCATTTTGTTTAAAAAAGCAAACACTAGAGGCGGTTTACTGTATAGCTGACACATGCTGCACATTTTTCTGTGATGGCAATTAAATAATTAGTTATCAGTGACTGAGTCAAACAGTACAATATGTTTCAGGCATAACTGCTTGTAAGTTTCCAAGGATAATATATAGATGAGATTTTCCTGATAACACAGCTATAGGAATGTTCCATGTATTTCACCTAATTTTATCAACTTGTTTTCTGAGAAACCATATGACTTCCATAATGGAAATTAAAAAAGAAAGGATGGTTCAGTGACCAACATCCTAGTAAATCAGTCGGGAATGGGAATTACTTTATTCTACAATAATCCATCTAGATGTGCTGTGAGCTAAAAGAGTATATTAAAGACTGACGGAGAGAAATACTAGAAAATGTGTGGCTTTCTGATTGAAAAAAGTTAGTCCCAGAAATGTGAGGAGACCCTCCTGTGTTACTGGCAACAGCAGCTTTGAAATACTTCCAGGGATCTTCAAATCTTTCCAAAGGCTGTAGGTAATGGTGTTGCAGTAGGTGGTCCTGCAGCAGCTGGAAGAAACTTGTCCTTCAGCTTCCTCAGCTCAAGGGAGGAAGGAAGCTAGGGGCAAGCAGAGCAAATGTCTTGCTGCAAAGTAGAAGAAAAGTAGAAGAAAACTGTAATCATTTTATTTAAAGTCCAGAGGCTGGAATCTATGGAATAACAGGTATGCAGGTAGAAGAGAATTTAATGTTAAGAATGATTCAGGCCACGAGAGGGCATTGTTGGGAGAAAACAGCCTGATACAGAGTTTCATACGTGGGAAGGATAAGAAGACATCAATTCTCATGCTACTACTTTTTGAGGTCAGGATAGTAATCTCTCCTTATTCGTTACTTCAAGGGATCAGTTTTTCTAAAGAGTATGATTCAATGAATTTTTGTTTGGCATATGACACTACCATTACAAGTATTTTTTCCTATTCTTAGTACTAAAGTAGATAGAGAAGAGAGGCTTTTTAGAGCATGCATCAACCTGCTCTTCATCACAACATTTGGAGGTCTAATAGAGTCTGTGAGATGTTTTCACGTTTAACAATGGAGAATAAAGTTCTACTGAAGAATTTGCTTTTGCAACTTAAATCTTCTGAAGGTTTTGTGTTATTTTTGTTCCTGAATAAATATACAAATTTGTATGTTTTCTGGTTTGAAATTTGTTGGCTGTTTCTTACACTACTGTATTACTTACACTACTGTATTACTACGCAACTTGTTAAAACCCTCCCCAAAAGCTATTTAGTGCTGAATATACTCTGAGAAAAATGCACAGTTGGCCTCTTATGGGCTCTACAAGAGCAATCAAGCTACATCTGGCCCTTTGACTGCAATTAATTTCCCAGAACACTAAGAACTGGCAAGTGATTTTAACTGATGGTGCCTTCTGCCATCTTATGTAAAAAGACATCATGTCAGTTGCTTTGAGCAGCTGAGTAGGTAAATTGCTTAGGATTTCTTCAGGTTCTTGTTCCAGAGTCCTGCTAACTATGCTCAACGTGGTCTTTTGCTTTTTAAACTTCAGTTTGTCTTACTTTGAGAGAACGTACTTGGAAAATACTTAGGAAGTCACATGACCATATTGCCACAGAACTTTTTCATTGCTTTTGCCTATGCTTACAGAGAGTCTGAAGTTTACTGATGACTTCTACAGTAAGACATAGAGTTCAGCAGATTCGTTGTGCCTTGTCTTGTTGGAGCTATTTATAGGGAACTGAAAGTCTGGCTTCTGAAGTGGCCCTTAGTATCAAGATACATCTTCACTACTGATGACAAGGTGACACTAGTCACTCACATCTGGGAGAACTATGAGAGCTAGAGGGGCTTTCTTAGAGGTCTTCAGAAGCCTTAATGGCCTAGGTATGTCACGAGAATGGTCTAGAATAAACAGGCCATTTGGGGTACTGCTGCAGTCAAATTATTATATATTGCACACAACAAGCTAACATGATCACTGAAGTGGCAGCAGTGCAGCATTTCTGTTTTACAAATGTCATGTATGGCTTACCTATTAATTCTAATAGCACTTCTTAGAAGAATGTAGCACTTCCTAGCTCAATAGAATGCTGTGGGCCCTAGCAGAGTGAACTGAGTAACTGTGTTGTTAACAGAATAGAATGCATTTGGGCTTTCAGAGTAGCAAAATTATATTCATATTGTTTAATATGTCTCTAGGTGGCATTCATTGTTTTAGACTAAATTGTAAAGTTCCTTGTGGTGTTTGTACAGTTATTCTATCAGCACTATAACTGCAATTGCATCAGGCTATGAATATTGTCTGCTCAGGTAAATATGAACACAAGGATTAGAAGAGTCTTTGACTGTACTGTCCAACATCCCTTCTATTATTTCTATAGGGATCATCAATAAAAATCAGTTGCCACTCCCAAAGCCTTGAAAATGAGCATATGCTAAAATACTCTGATGACTCTGGAGATTCTGTAAACAATCATGATTTGTTTTCTGTCTCTAGTTTCTCCCATGCAAGTTTGTATTTATGTTCTGTTTTCTATTTTGAGTCAATTGAATTAAAACTCACTTTATTTCATAATTACAAACATTCATTTTGACTAACTGACAAATCTTGCTGGAATTTTATTCCCAGAGCTATCATTCACCAACCTCACAGCAACAAATGATTTGGATGCTGCCTAGTTTCTTTGAATTCTTTGGAATTACACAGCAACTATTAATTTATATTCATTTTTCTCCTTATGTTCCTATGTGATTTAAGAGTTTATTGATTATTTTTTGTAATCTTTTCTACTATAGCAGAATTAAGTATAGACAGAAAACACAGGGAATCTGGAGAATTATCTTTAACTTATTACTACATACTACAGAAATATTCTCATCTAAAGTGACCTTCATAGTAGATGGTAGAAGTTTTTTTACTATTAATAGGGAGAAATAATAATGAGAAGAAAATTGTAAGATTATTCTTTGCATCAGCAGTTGGAGGTGATCATCACAACATAACTGCCCTTTCTAATATGCCGAACAGTTAAATGTCATCTAGTAAGAGCAAATACGGAAAGAGTGCCCCATCCCTCAGATGAAAGCTCCCGAATTTCCTCCATCCCCTGCTTCTTCTTTTTGGTCAAGAATGATGTCTTGAAACATCGGTTTCGTTCTTGCCAAACAGTTGAAGTCCCTTCTGTTATGATCAGGTGCTACTGACTGCACAGTTGCCTCTCAATTTTGTCCTGATAGGGTAAGAGGTGCTTCAGGTTTCCCAGACGCTTCCGATCTCTTTGAAAAGCTCAAGGGAAAAAGAGCGTATTTTAATCAGGAAGAGTACAAAAGAAGCAGCATGAACTGAGGATGACTTTGAAAGGAAATATGCTTGGCTGACATTCTGAAGTGTTATTTGAATATCCTTTCTTTTGTATGCAGGGTATGCATCTGAAATATGTGAGTCTGGCATCCAGGACACTGAAAACAGAGGTATCTGAAGAATGCAGGAAAAACTCAGATTTTGGTTTAAATTAAGGACATACAAAAACAAAGTGTAGAAAGTCAAGTGAATCGGAGGAATTTTTTAGAGATTTATAAGCTCACTTTATAGCACCTAATGTAATACACCTTTACATTCACTCTCTTTTTAGCTCTTGTGCACAGCAGTAAGTTACATAGCAGTTGCATGTCAAAACAGTGCTTATTATGACTTGGGATCTCTGAATGGTCTCTACTGAATGAAAGACTGAAAAGCCTAAGGAATGGAGAATTAAATTCAAGGCATGGATGAACTTAATCGTGATGTATTTCATAAACTGTCCTGGAGATTTGAAATTACATAGGCCACACTATGTCCTTGTGTGAATGAATGAGAACTGATCCCTTTCTGAAATTCGGTGAATGGAATTCTTGGACCAGCAGTTGAAAAGCTATATATTCTTAGGATACACAAACTTGGGGGGAAATATTTTTCTTTAATTGATTAACTTCACTTTCCTTCTCTTTTTCAAACTTCAGTGTCCTGTGAGGAAGGTTGCTAATGTTTTTACTTCTCTTTTGTGCAAAGGATATAGATGACAATCTATAAGCTAACATTATTAAAAGAATATCTCTAGAGCTGCTTTCTTAAAAGAACAGCATATTTCAGCTGCGGAATTTGAGGAGCTCTGGCTAAAGCTAGATTCCAGAGAGGTCTTTTAAGGCAGGTAGAAATCTGTGGATAGTTAATGATGTTTAACAGCTATATAATACAAATGGTAAAATTCCACATTAAACTGAGATAGCAGATATGTCTCCAAATACTAACTCTGCTTCTCTTAGCCTCAGAACTTCCTCTTCTCTCAAAATAGTGGCTACCTCCTCTGTTTTTCTTGTCAGTTTGCTCCACTTGCTTGTGAATGTTTAATATTGATCAGCTCTGCCCTTCACTCTGGGACATCTGCCAAACACCTCATGCTAGCTATTATAGGATTAGATATATTTTGTCTATCTGGAAGAAGATTTTTTAGTCTCTGCTGTTCCCTGGCATCCAAGTTACAAGGGTTGCTCTAAAATTCCTTGCCTGGAGCCAAATCGCTCCTGCTAACAACAAAACCTACAAGAAGGCCACCAGCAGGGCAGGAATTTTCATGTGGTTTAAAGGGCTGAATGTTTTAAACATCATCATCTCAAGAAACAGGCAGTTTTGATTGTAGGCTGCTAGTCTTAACGGTGCCACGGAATAGCAAGCATCCTATTAGCACTCACCCTTAGTTACATTGCTGCCCCACTATTTACCTTGCTTGTGCTATGCTGAAAAATGCAACAATTGCTCAACCTCCAACTTACATTCTTGTATCTTTCCTGGAAAGATGGTACCTAAAAATACCGTATTGCCATTATCTCAATGTTTCTCAGCAATGCCTCAAGCAGTTTTTAAAGCCAGCTTTGACACCTCACAGCCAGGGCTCACCATGCTTGCTTGAAGCTCTTCTAGTGGGCCTCTGACCTGGACTGATCTGATTTATTCGTCCTGGTGGCAGAAACATGACAAGGATACGATTCTACTTTCTCAGTCTGATGAGAGTTTTATATACACCCCCATTTTTACCAGGGAGTAGCCACATAATCAGTCTGGTCAAGTTATGTCTAGAACTTCCAGTCCTTAGGTCAATTACGCTACACTACTACTGGCTGCCATAAGAGCACTGGCTCTCAGCCAGTGTCTAGAAGACAGCATTGCAAACTTGCCTATGCACTTAGCTGCTGCTCTGGCCCATAAATGTTGAGGTATTTAAAGCATGGACAATCCTCATTGTAATTAAAGGCCACATTAAATTGATGTGACAATTGTCTGCTACACATGGTATCTTGTGTCTTAAATACAATAAGCTTTATTTCTGTGTGCTGGTAAAGAGCAGTCAGAAATAATTCTCTTTATTTATAACTAGAAAATGCCACGTGTTGGCTTAAAGGTATCTTTCTACCTTCCTTGTAAGAGCAGTAGCTCATTGAATACAAGGATTGAAATGCAGACATCAGAGTGCTTTTAAATATTGAACTGAACAAATAGTTTGAAAGCCTTCCCTCACATGTGATATAGCACCTGCTACTGAAACCACATGGGAGGTCTGGTTGCCACTGCCTCTTGCAGCTAGCTGGACTTTAAAGGAAAATTGTACCTGATGTTCCAGTTGAATCCTTGGACTGAGGAGATGTTCAGGCTACAAAATTACCAGTGTGAAAGACTGCAGGAAAGGTACGCTGTAAACAGTGCATATCTTTATTAAGGAAGGGATGGAAGGGTCTGATTGGTTTATATCCTGAACTTTTGTAGTTCTTTTAGCCATGTTTGCTTCTGCTCACACCTTTTATGATCCCTGTAATGTTGCAGCATTGTGGAACTAAGCATAGGCTAGCCAGATGAAAACATGTTGCAGACACTATAGCCACAGCATCATTCTCAGCTACTCCATTAACAAGGACAGTGAGAGATCTCCCATCAAGTTAGCAACCACACCGTGGAGCAGAGTTGTGGTGTGCATAACCAGAAAGAGTTAAATGAATATGCGCCTGATTCCCTTTTCTTTTTCCCTCATATTCTGTGACCCGCCTCCCATAAACTGCTGCATCATTTCTGAGCTCAAGCACAGCATAATACATTCACCTTTTGAGATCACCAGAGCCAGTCAATAAATAAGACATCAGTGTGCCTCAGAAAGGTAAAGCAAGGATTACAATATCCCCATAGCCTTATTCCATGTGGTTATAAATCAGTGTTGTACCACTGAAGCTGATTTTCAGCAGCTGAAAATCTAACACAGATTAATTTCCCCCGCTATTAAATTTTTTTTTTTCTTAGCCACCTTCCTTACAGAATTATACAAAACACTGCAATCCTGCTGAAATGATCTAAGGCAGAAGTTACTTCCAATGACTTAGAAATGTTTCTGACTCACTATCCTCATATTTTGGAAAATAAAATCATTTAAAATAACATGCTTTCTGGAGGGTGCTTATTGTGGGTTTTAATAGTAATTTTTTTTTATTTTTTTTTTGTAAAACATTCTTTGGTTAAATAGTTTCACAGCATTTAAGGTTAAAAAAAAAAGAAATATCCTTTTCTTTTAAATGTTTCTTGAAAGAATATATATTTTTCACTTTTTTTTTTATTCTTAGTAATCTATGCTACCATTCCGATCTCTTAGCTACCTATTATATAATGTATTTTTTTTAATCTTTTTAGGTCAAAAACGTTCTGTTTTCTTGATTTCTGTTTTATTTTGTTTTTAAAGATTCACAGATTATTCAACTTCTTTTCTCTTTCTTTCATTTTGTAGATAACTCCTTTCTAAGTGTTATCCCCTTAATTTTTTCCCCTTTCATTCCTTTTGGATCACTGTATCACTTGGCTGTCATGTCAAATCAGTATACAAATATTCATACAACCTTGTCTCAGTAAATATTCACTCATTTCAAAATCATGAGTGAATTAGCCATTCCAATTCCTCTCTGGTAGGTATAGCCTTAATTTACTGGGTATAAGGAATCATAGAATCATAGAATTGCTGGGGTTGGAAGAGACCTCAAAGATCATCCAGTTCCAACCAGTTCCAGTTGAGTGGCACGGACCTGAAGTAGGCATTATAGGCAGCTGGTACTGCACTTGGGTGCAAGAGGCTCCTCTGGTTCTGATGAGCAGTCATTCCCCAACGTCTGCTGCCTGCATGCTGGAGTACCACAGAGTGCCCTGAGGATATTCTGAACACCCTCACAGGCAATATGTGTGTTTAAGCCACAAATGTGAAGCATACCTAGAGGAGGCCTACAGTTTGTTGTCTTGTAGGATCATGGTACAGTCTGTCATATCCACATGTGTCTTTCTCAATAATGTGATAACGTAGCCAAAGGCAGTATAACCCTAGAAATCATACAGAAGATTGGTATTTTTGACAGAAGTAGAGAGAGAGTAAAGTGATCTTACCTCTGTCATACTTGCTTTACCCACAGACTGGCCACTATTCTTCCTAAGTATGCGAGTGAAATTAAGCATTTAATAAAACACTAATTAAAGTAAATACTGTAAAAGCATTAACCTCCATAAGGTGTTCAAATTGAATTCCTGGGTACTTTGGCACAGTTCCAGTTTTCAATAAGTTCCGATCTAACGGTATCAGATCACCAGCTCAAAGGCTCTGATTTTAGTTTATGGAATATTCCCGTTAATAATGATACCTTAGACATCCATTAAGTCTGGAACATTAATTTTATGGAAAACTTCCAATACAACTCCATTAGATTTTTTTTTAGCTAAATTAGCAGTATAGGCTTTTAACAAATGTCATAAATAGCTATATTTAATGGAAAGATTGCCCAAATTAAAACCAGACCAAAATAGAAAATACGGCTCCCTCTGTTCAAGCCATGACCTTCAGAATCCACTTAAAAGTTACAAGCTGAAAGAAGCCCTGAGTGCTTCAAATGCCTTGTTGTTTGATTGTTGTGTGGGCTAAGAAAATAGAGGATGCTTATGAACCACTGACATGCTTTTGTCTTTTCTTTTCTAGTAGATGAAATCCTTAGTTTACACAGAGATACAATACTTCTGAATATGCAATTTTCATATAAAAGTAGTGTATTGCACAAGCCATTTAAAATACCATCAAAATCACACACAAAATCTATAGCTCTGTCTTCATCTCCAGTTTTCATACTTAGATGCCGTATGGCATGATTTTCCAAATGAATAACTATGAGCTTATCTGACTTCCCCACTAATTTCCAAGCTGCAAGTCACCTTCAGCTAGCTGCAGTGGACTAGCAAGAGAAGGATTGCACCTTCAAATTTTATGAGAATCAGCTACTGGGGAAAAGGAAAAGGATTCAGTTTACTGTTCATCAAGACAAAGCCAAGGGGAGCTCCGATATCATGTGCTCTGTCAGAAGTAAGTTAGCATACCCAGCAGTGGGCAGATAAGCATCAGTCAGCTAGTAGCAGGGCTTCAGACTGCAGAAGCTCTTGGTCACTATCAGTGTTACAGGAAATGTAGGATGCTGGAGGTACCACACTGGTGGAGTTAGCAAAGGACAGAAATCCACAGGAAATCAAGTTCCAGTTACTTCACTGCTCCCACGTTAACTTCTCCTATCTGAAGCCCCTGGTATTTTTTCTGTTGAAGGCTCATCCAGAAAAAAGGCATTCAAAATAACCCTAAATGTTTTAATACTGTCAGGTGGATCTGGTGTTAAGTTTCCACCAGCTAATGTCAACCATACACAGAACTAGTGTTACTAAGTCAAATTCCCTCAAACTGGACTTCTTTATTAGGTCTCAGTAAGATTGAAACTTTAAGCCAAAAATAGAATGCGTACGTTCATTTTGTATGCATGTGTGTCAGACTGTGAGAAATTCTAGTTAGAATTTTCCATATAACCTGAATAAATCAAGAAATGTAAAATGACTCAAATCATGCGACATATTTTAATGTACAAAGCAGATGGGGCAGAATTAACATTGAACTTTTGGCTTTAACTCTGCATTTACTAACTTCCAAGACCTAGCTTTTAGTGATGATGTGTTCTCAGCTGTTGCATGTTCATTTTTCAGTCATAAGCTTCTAATAATGCTAAGCACATACATAAGAGTTTTTTCTTTTTGCATAATGAGACATTTTTGTACATGCCACATTATGCTGCTTTTCTTCTTTTTTTTTTTTTTCTTCTCCCTATTGATAAAAACCAGTCTCATAACTCTAGTCCCTGTCCCTTGCCTGTTGTCAGTGCTTTGATGTGGAGAGAGGCACTGAAGTACTGCTTTTTTTCCAGTTTTGGAGATATTTGTCTTGGTATTAGGAGGTAGAACTGAGTCACTGTTGTTGAATCCAAAGCAAAAGCATCAGTAATATTCACTGGATTATAGTTTCTCCTTACACCAGTAACAGCTAAAGCACAATGGGCATTCTTGCGTTGAGTGTCTTAAAAGTCTTTTATTAATTCAGCTGTACATATATTTCCTAATAACAGCATCAATAATATTCCGTAAGAAAAAAAATCTCAGTAGAAATATGTCCTCCCTGTTTTGATACAGGGTGTCTTTCTCTGAAGTATGGATTCCTTAAAGTGATATTTGCTCCCACCTTGTAAGGATTTGTGTTAATCTAAGGCATTGAGGTCGTCATCTTAAATTTATAAGCCACCCACTCTGAAGACATGCAGTCAAAGCTAGTGAAAATTATATAAGAATTTGGTGTGTTCTGTCTAAACTCTGTTATCATAGCTATACTTTGTGCTCTGCATTACTGGATAATCAAGATACCCAGCTTCAAGAACCCACTGTCAAGAACTTCAAGTGTTTAGCACTTCTTCTCCCTTTGTATGGGAGATAATTCATTTTTACCATGCAATAGGTCAGTTCCTCTACCCAGATCATAGGCAGAAGGTAACTATTACACTCCTCTCATTCTTAACATTAAAAAAGGGTTGAGGATGCTGCTTTTCCCTCATACAAGTGCACGCTGCACAGAAGGCTCTTTACAGGATTTAGGGTATTGAATGTGGTCACCCAGGTAGGTTTTAGCCTGAAATGTGAGTTAATATTAAATACCATAAATATAAATTTGAAGTCCTTAAACAATGTTTGTAAACATGCAGGGAATGTATTATTTATATTAGTATAAATATATGTAAGGAATAAATGCTAGTTTGAAAATTGCATTCTCTTAGAATACCAACACTAAATTACTGTAGGTCTGACTCTGCTCCCATGTACTTAGGTAAAGCTTAGGTAAGCTTTCCATAGATCAAATGAACAGTTGAGAAATGTAGCAGTACAGTCTATACCTTTAAAGTTCACTAGAACACAAAAGAGGTTTCTCATAGACATTGGATTAGAACACTAGCTAACCCTTCAACTCATGAGTAAGATAGATGGGTTTTCTTGATTGTTGACATGATATTTGATGATTTTTAAAAATACATGGGGAAACATTTTTATGCAGGCTTTACCTTAGCTGTTCAAAATGTCATGCCTGTTAGGATTGTTTTTTCCTTATTTTTTTTGATACCTTATCTACAGCAATTACTTGCTATTTGTCAATTACTTTTAAATTTGGTGAAAGGAATATAAAAAGCAGATTTTTGGAATAAACAGACTTTTAGGAAGGAACAAAAATCTAGCCAATGTGTTGAGTTTTCATGCTGCTGGGATTGAAATATTTCATGAACAAATAGTAAAGTCAGATTTGACCTTAGCTTTACCATTGTGTTTAGCCCAAGAAACTGAAAAAAAATTATTTTAAGCATATATAGTGGCACAAGCTTTCTGAGAAAGTAAAACTATTATTATCATTGAAACAGAAAAAAGGAAAAAAAAAAAGGTTCAGTGAAATGTAGACATCTAAATCTCTTTGAGGATATGGTCTTAAGAAGTTATCTCAGTTTATCAGAACAAGTGAATCTTCTGACTTCTCCTGATCTGCCCAGGACTATCAGATGCATGTATAAAGGCATAGATTTAGTTTTCATCTAAATAACAATTATAAAGCTTCTTTAAGTAATTTCTTCTCATGGTTAACCAAGATTCCAGTGTCTTTTTGGATGCATAAACAACAGTTTTTCTTGTTAATAAAGGAAACAACACACAGGAGACAGTAACTCTTTGATATTAGAACATCCTGTTTTATCTTAGTAAACCTAACGTTGCCTGAAGTTTTTCTAACCTACAGTTTTCAATTTTACTTCAACAGGAGACTTGATCCAGGTCTCAGGGGAATCAATAGGAGTATTTCTGTTAACTCAAACAGAAGCAGAGTCATGGCCAAGGTCAACAATACTAATTTGCTATAGCTTCAGGCAGACTTCCTCCTTTTTCAAGAGCAAATCTTCACCTTGCATGAAATTTAATAACCATGTATAAAGCGTGAAAAGTTACAGCTTCAACTAAGGACCTGGGAACATCTCATTTGGGTGGTGTGCATGTGCTGTCCTCAGAGAGCTTTCAGAGTTAGTTTACGTAGACTTTATTTCTCTCTAGATGGGATTATTGGGCAATTCTTTGGGCTAGGCCTCTACATAAAGTGTCTTTTCCTTTGAGCTGGAAAAAAAAAAAAACAGTGACCTGTTTTTCCCTTTGGGGAGTAATTAAAGATTTTTAGTCCTATCCACACAGATCTCCAGTAGTGGGTTGGCATCTTTCTTAATGTAATTGCCTAGATAAACTACAATGCACAAGAGAAATTATAAAATCTTTTTCTGCCTAAACTTCCAAATCTGGTTACGCTTCTGTCTGTCCATCTGCCTCACTCTCTTTTAATTTTTTTTTTCTTCCCTCCAGCTTTCCTTCAGATGCTTTTTGTCTTTTGGCAGACTCAGAGATTCATAAAATGTTACCTTCAGCGCATCAATACAAAAATGTTGGCAAGCTGGTGATGTAGCATTTTCCAGTGCCTCAAATTTCAAGGTCCTTATTTGCTACTTTGTCATTTTTGTGCTTCTTGTAATGTCTTATACTTCACGTGTCTCTTCAGTCACTACTACAGAAAATTAGCAGTACTGCAGGTGGTACTGCTGTTAGCAGTTAGATGTTAGCAGAACTCATAAGATAAGCAAGGCCCTACCAGTCTAAGATACATGTAATCATGTTGTTTAAATGGAGATGAAAGCAATAATTATCCAGTAAGAGTGGTAAATATGAAGAAAAAAAATAAAAAGTCATGGAAGGTTCCCAAAGATGACAGACTGCAAAACAGTAGAGATAACCCATTTCACTTTCAGAAGTAGCCAGTGGTTTATCTTGTAACAATGACAGATTTTATCTCAACTGTTTTCTCAAAGGAATTTATTAGAGAAGTGAGCTCTTAAGAGTTGAGAAAATTCCAATTATTAGCACCTTCACTTTTTTCACCTTCATTGCGTTTTAAAGCTGAATTGTAAGCACTGTTTTAACAACTTGAAGTACAAGTGTGACATAATTTTGCATTTATGTAGGGTATAGCCGTAATGCGGTATGCATCATTTTATAAGTGTAATAACAAGGGCCTGATCCAGTAAAAGCACAGTCAAATGCTCATATAGCTTTTGGAGGAGGCAAAGCTGGGTGAGGGAAAGATGAGACCTTTCATGGATGCTTCACTAAAAGTGCAGGGTTCTCATTTCCTACAAGTTGCTCAGAGATGCTTAGTGTCCTTGGTCTGAAAAACGGAAAGCTCTCTGTACTCTCAGAATTTAAGGTTTTACTTACATCAATCTTATGTTACTAATTGTGATTGGTAAATTCTTTCAGCCAGGCCTTCTAACTGAGAAGACAGTAACAAGTGTCAGGTGGTTACCTCTAGTACAACAATATGGAAAAGACTGAGCATCTCTGTGGGGCATAGTTCCACTCTTATTGACAGACAAACTGTTCCAAAAAGTTTATTGTGATTTAATCTGCAGAATAAACAGGTATAAGAGCTGTGCCCTGTGCCCACTTCACATAAAAATCTGAAAATGGTAATGTGTTTCCTTCAGGTCTGTTTTTCTAAAAAAGGAAATCTGAATAAATCTTTGTGTGGGTACTTATACTTAAATCTCCACCAAAAATAAAAAATAAATAAAAATAAAAATAAAAAAATGATACCTAATAGAAATAAAGCAGAAAGTGTTGATGTGTCACAGACAGCAATTGAGGAGGTATAGGGGGAAAAGACTCAAAACATTACTAGTTTCAGAAGAGAAACAGTCATGTCACAGATATAAACTTAATTTTAATTAATTTTGGCTGGAATGTAAATAGAAATGTTTTGTTTTCAAATGTGCTGAAATTCAACTTACAGGTTCCATAGCAGTTTCCAGAAAGAGGAGTAGTCTTCCTCCTCAGCAGCTGCTTTTGAGGAAAACTGCTCCTAGTGATGAAGACAGCAACACGAGCCATTTCTGCCACCACACTTCGATGTGCAGCTACCATACATACTTATCAACTAACTCTTTACAAAGCCCTTTGAGATAAAAGTATGAAAAAATGAGAATAGTGGCAAAGTCCATATTAGTATGTTTTAAAATCCCACACAAAGGAGAGAGGTGGAGGATTTGTCTATGACTCTAGCTTTGAGTCAAGCTATTTCTTTCTATCTATGGATTGAAACATAGAGAAGAATAAGCTGAAAGGAATAAAATGCAACATATAAATATTCTGATCTTTTTCAGCAGAATTTTTATTTTTATGAGAATAGCAAGATTAGGTTGGCAGTGAGACTGGGAAAGAGAAACTAAATGTGTGTATGAGGGTGGTGAGGCCCTGGCCCAGGCTGCCCAGAGAAGCTCTGGATGCCTGTAGTGGGTTTATATGGCAAGGTTTTGGTAGTGGGGGGCTGCAGGGATGGCCTCTGTGAGAAGCATTCAGAAGCTGCCCCATGTTAGAAAAGGGCCAGTTCCAGCCGGCCTCAAAGGGACCTGCTCATGCTGAGAGTCGAGCCAACAAGCGATGTTTGTGCCTCTGTGAGAGCAGATTTAAGAAAGGGGGAAAAAAAAATGCTGCTCAACAGCAGCTGGGACAGCGAGGAGTGAGAACCAGCCCTGCAGACCCCAAGATCAGCACAGGAGGAGGGCAGGAGGTGCTCAAAGCGCCAGAGCAGCAGTTCCCCTGTGGCGAGGCCCCTGGTGGAGCAGGCTGTCCCCCTGCAGCCCATGGGTCTCACATGGAGCAGATCTCCACGCTGCAGCCCGTGGAGGAGCCCCCGGTGGAGCAGGTGGATGTGGCCTGGAGGGGGCTGAGGCCCATGGAGGGCCCCCGCAGGAGCAGGCTCCGGGCCGGAGCTGCAGCCCGTGGAGAGGAGCCCACACAGGAGCAGGGGGCCTGGGGGGAGCTGCCACCCGTGAGGGACCCGTGCTGGAGCAGTTTGCTGGAGGATGGACCCCGTGGTACGGAGCCATGTGGGAGCAGTTCTTGAAGAGCTGCTGCCTGTGGGAAGCCCATGCAGGATCAGTTTGTGAAGGACGGCACCCTGTGAGAGGGACCCCACGCTGGAGGAGGGGCAGAGAGTGACTGTGATGGAGCTGTGGAGATGAAGTGTCAGGGACTGACCACAGCCCCCATTCCCTCGTTCCCATGTGCCACCTGGGGAGACAAGGAGGTGGAAGAGGGTGGATGGGGCAAAGGTTTTTTTGGTTCCTTTCCTTTGTTTTTTTTTTGCTTGCTAGTAGTAGGCAATCAATTTGGACTCATCTCCCTACTCTGTTTAGCCCATGACAATAATTAAGTGATCTCCCTGTCCTTATCTCAACCCTTGAGCCCTGTACTATTTAAACTGTAAAATATTATTGTTATAGTCTATGTGAGTATACAACTATATCATAGTTGCAGGATTGAAAGTCAATGAATTATAAGTTTCTAAATTACATAGATGCTTTTGCAATTTCCTGCCTGCTTTTCTAGGGAAATTTTCTAGATTTTTTTCTATAAATTTCTAGAAATTTTCTTCTTGCTTTCCCTATGTTACTAGGATCAACATTTTAAAGGTGTGATAGGAAAGATCCACAATGCTAGTTCCTTTGGGTACGTATAACGAGACCTAAAGTAGTTAAAAAAAAAAAATCCAAGAAGCCAGAAGGGAAAAAACTACAACAAGAAGGCCAAGAGGGAGAAAAATGTACATATCAAACAAAATGTTTGGCAGCATGCCCAGGAAAATTTTTCCAGATATATCAAGGTCAGACATCGCAAGCTTTTCTGAGGATAAATCCTGTATATGAAACAGGAGATATCTAAACAAGCTACAAAATACACTTGCTCTCTCTTTCCTGAGGATATTGTGAATGCTAATTAGAACATTTGGACAGTGATTGAGGCAGCACATGCCAAGTAGGCAGTCACAGACAATGAATAACACTAGGATCATCAAGTGTGAGCTGCAGTCAGAAGACTCAGCACAGTCACCCAAGACAACCCTGGAGATGTAAGAGAAGAAAAAAGTGGCCATGTGACCAGAAAGGTATTGCACTTCTGTGTAGGGGGGACATGGGCAAGAGCCTAATAAAAAGGAAAATAAAATTTTCATGGGGTAGGGAAATCACATCAACTATGTTTTGCTTTCTCCTAGACATCTTGGTTTACACATTATGTTTTATATAATGTGTGCAACTATTAATTTATTTTAAATTGAATTACCAGTTTAAAAGTTACAAAGATGTCACAGAAGGTGACAAATAGAGGAAGATTCTTTGAATTGGCTGTTTCTATGAGTCCTGTCCCTTTTTGATTAGTCATGCTTGTGTTTAACTTTTTGTTTTCTTTTTCTTTTTTTTTTCTAAAGTAAAGATCTAAGAGTTGACAACATTTTCATACTATCCTTGCCTCTAAGAATTCCATTTCTTGAAAAATGACAGGAAATTAATATGAATAGATACCATTCCTTTCTACATCATTTAAAAATTTGTGGTACCATTCCAAACTTAAAACTTCCAAAAGTACTCCCACAAAGGGTCCTTTCAAAGCCTGGAGTCAGTATATGAAGTAGAGATGGGAGAATTTATGTGAATAAACTGGGTGAGGATCAACAAAAAACATAGCTTGCAGTGTCAGCCAGCAATATCTCTTTGTAAGGACTGGGAATTATTGAAATGATTGTAATAGTTAGTCTTAATATTTATAGCCTAGCAACCAGTTGATAGAGACCAGATTTGATTATAGTTTGCCTGAAGTAAGCAATCATTCAGTGGGATTAAACCAGATTATTGAGTTAAACAAAATACAAACTGCTCTCCTCTTTGGTCTCCTTCATTATCCCCTTGAATCCTCTGTGCACTCCCTCTGAGGTTCTCCAGCATGTTTCACTTTTCTTAATCCTGCTTTTTTCAAGCATAATTTAATTTATGTAAATCATTTCCATTCTGACTCTCTAAGCCTGAATGTTTGGGAAAGTCTCTGCCAGTTTGAATACTTCCTTAAACGTCCTCAAATTTTAAAGTTATCTCAGAACACTGTAATCCCATCTTTCCTGAAGATCTCAGAAGCCCACTTGTCTACAGTGATAAAACATACGCATAAAAACAGTATTTCAAATTACTGCTCCACTTGTGATTAAGAACTTCTCCTTTCAAGTGCAAACAGAATATTAGCATATGTTTTTACCAGTTGCTCCCTGTCAGCTAGGTAACAAAGGGCATGCATTGGTACATAGAGGCAGCTTTATGTAAGGCCAATAAGTTAAGTCTTGTTTATATGACATTGAAACCTGAATTAAGACAGGCTTTAACTTAGTGTACCTTGCACATGTTCTGTGAAGTTAGAAAGCAGTTAAGGATTCCAAAAGTTTCCCACTGAATACTACTAGGGGAACAAGTGGCTTCTTGCATTGCTGAAGAGAAGAATGCAGTGACCACTGTAAATAAAATTGAAACAAATTCTAATGGTGGTAAAGACTAAATTATGCAAATGGTCAGAGGGTGTGTAAATCTGTCTGTACTAAATTACTACTAGATGTGACTTTTTAAAATAGCAGTCATCAGTTTGATGCCTGCTGGCAAAATTATCATAATAAATGCAATACTTATACCTTAGAGTCTTTTCTTCTGTCCTTGAAATTTTCTGAAATGTGTAAGATAAAGTACAGACACCACAAACACAGCTACAGGACCAGTCTTTTCTATGGCTTGTAAAGAGACTGATGCATAAAAGAACAGCTAGAAATAAATTTATAAATTACAATACTTAGTAGGACATTGATCCACTACTTGCCCTTACGTTTCTGAGTATTATACGTATTTATGAACTCCTTCTAGTAATGAAGGAGTTAACAAAAGTTACCATTAAAGAGCAGTAAATTGGCCCAGCTGTAGGAGATAAAGAGTCAGGAAGAGGTGAGTCAAGTTTTCCTTTGAGAAACATGGTTGGAAAGAACAGAAGTACTCTGAGCTGAGTTCAGGAAAAAACAGAAACATTTGGATGTTGAAGTAAGGACAGTCATAGGCTGCAGGTAAGTCAGATTTTTGGGAAGGATTGGGTATGCGCTTTGAGGGTAATGGTTTCTGTAACATGGCCTTTGGAAGACAATTTTGGCAGCCTTTTTCCTGAACAAGTTGATTTGTTTGGAGTTTGAGTCTATAGTCCTTTCCAACGTGTTTTTTTTACAGTGTTGCCCAAGTAGACTTCTTAATTGGTGCATTTAGGCTCCAGAAGATAGATAATCAAGCATGTATAGAATTTCACAGATAGTGTATGTGTGCAAAACCCTATTGCTTAACATACTGTTCAGTGTACAACTATTATTGATGAAGAAGTGTAGCGTTGCAGAGTTATCTAAGCCTGTTTTGGTATTCAAAATGTAAACTAGGTAATTCAAACTATTTGTGGTGTTAGTAACTATGTATTGTAATGAGCACCCTGAAGGAAGAGCATTTCCTTCAGAAATGTTTAAAATCTGTGAAGTTAGCACTTAGCTAATTAGGTGCTTTGAGGTCTGCTTCACTTTACAATCCTCAAAACTTTGCTTGCTGGATAGTCTTTTTCTTTTCACAATTAAGATGACTTATTTTTTCATGTGTAAGTCCTAGAAGTTATTAACTTCTTATTGTGTTTGCTACATGTGGTGCTCGTACTTGGCCCTGGTGAGACTGTATGCCTGTGAACTCTTGAAAATCTGTATTCCCCATCTGATAACAGCTGGCTTTTGATCCATACTTGGGCAATGCATGTTTTATAAGATAAACATTCATATAAAATGTTGAAATGTAAAGGACTTCTTAGTCAAAAATTTTCTATCTATAATTGCAGTTCTTTTTCACTTTCTGTAAGCATCTATATCTTATGCTCTAACCCACTTGACTGATATAGTCCTAATTACATACAAATGATTGTATTATTATAAGTTTAACACTTCCTTTCTGAATCTGTACAATGGACAAAGCTATTCTCCTTGTGATCATGATTTTCATCCCTGTATTTAGAATGGCTAATGCACATTTGAATTTAGGACTAGATTGGCTTATGGATCAGTAGAGATTCCAGGTGCTCCCTATTATCTTGCTAGTTGAGGTATTTGGTGGGGGAAACAAACCAGAAAAACCAGCAAACAGCTGTGCCAGTGTTTTACCTTTATTACTTAGGTAAGTTGCAGGTGGCTTCTTTCAAGTAATAGGATGGCTAGTTTAGGTATACTTGCGTGGCATTTCACGCTTTCTTTTAGGTAAATTTTAAGACTATCTGTTGAGCGTTCAACTGAATTTTCAGTAAGTCTCTTGGTAGTGGAGAGGCATAGTTATTTATTAGACCTACTTTTGGTTTTCAGTGAGGCAGAAGAATAGATATTCTCTGTAGTGATTAGGTTCAAGATGAAATTTCTTTTGCTACCGTTTGGTCTGGAAATCCTAGGGATCAGAGTACCTGTTCAGAAATGTTGAATGATTCTAACTTACCAAATTTTATCCTTTAAATCTTAAAACGTAAATTCCGAACTTCTGTAGTGCATGTCTCTAGTGCGTATTACTTGTATACATATGTTGTGGTTTAACCTGGCTGGCAGCTAAACACCACACAGCCGTTCGCTCACCCTCCCCCCCTTCCTCTCTGGGATGGGGAAGAGAAACAGGAAAGTGAAGCCTGTGAGTTGAGATAAAGACAGTTTATTAAGACAGGATAATAAAAATGATAATAGTACTACTAATAATAATGTGTACAGAACAAGCGATGCACAATGCAATTGCTCACCACCCGTTGACCGATGCCCAGCCTATCCCCGAGCAGCCGCCCCCCACCCCGGCCAGCCACCCCTATATATTGTTTAGCATGACATCAGATGGTATGGAATACCCCTTTGGCCAGTTTGGGTCAGCTGTCCTGGGTCTGTCCCCTCCCAGCTCCTGCTGCACCCCCAGCCTGCTCGCTGGCAGGACAGAGCGAGAGGCTGAAAAGTCCTTGGCTTGGTGTAAGCACTGCTCTGCAACAATTAAAACATCAGCATGTTATCAGCGCTCTTCTCATCCTAATCCAAAACATAGCACCCTACCAGCTACTAGGAGGAAAATTAACTCTGTCCTAACTGAAACCAGGACAACATATAATATGGAAAGGGGAACAAATAAGCATAATAATACTAGTTATATGAAAACAGCTTTCTAGCATAGCTATTTATAATAAAGAAAGCAAATTACAGAAAGGTTCTTTGTAATGATAATTTCTTTTCTGCAGAATACCAGTCGTTTGGGACACATGAACTAGGATTTTACTTTTTAAGCATGAGCAATAAAAGATGGGGTGTCCTGGGCCTCTGATTTTAAGTAAATCGTATATTTTCTCTGTAACTTTGGAAAAGTCATTTGACCTACTTGTGCCTTATACAGCCCAACTGGAAAATTGGATAAAGACCAGGGCCTCAAAATGCCCCCAATGCTGTACTGAAGCTTACTCCAGCAAATACTGAAAACATGGTATACAGGTGATCGTAATAAAATGTTCTGTGTTCCAATGTGCTGATCTGCTGAATGAATATTGATTGTATAGCAGGTAAAGCAAACACATTAAGAGTTTTTGCAATAGTTTTGCGTAACACCTGTGTATCCCAGTATTCTTTCTAAGGTAAATCTAATAGTTTGGAGCCAACCATATGTGCTTTTTCTCATCAGCCAAACCTCCTTCATCTCAGAGAGCAACAAAGAAACTTTGTGTACTTTGTCACATAGGTAGGGAGGTGGTATTTTTACACATACAGAAGCAACTTTCTTCAGAAAAGTATTTATTGGAAAGTAGTGAAAGTGTAGCGCACGAGTACCTGTGTGTTTCTATATCTTAGCAGTCATGCACACCAGTGAAAAAAAAAAAAAGCTGTGAAATGTTGGTTGAGAATAGCATGCTTACATGCGAATTTAGTGATTGCTCTTGCATTTCCCTTCTCCATCTGATTGTTATGTATGGTTCTTTAGGATGGCTGTAAAAATGTTCAGGAAGAAAAGGATTTTTCTTTCTCTCTAGGGTTCAGACTGAAACTAGTATTGTTTTTTTAGCTTGAGTTCCTAGAAAATTCTCAGAATACTGAGAGCTTGAGACCTAGAAAGAGAGCTGTGGTGTGTGTGTAGTAGTAACGGTCATTTGTTAGACACCATGAAAGCAAGCATAGAGCAGAATGCATTATATTAGTCAAGGAAGATAGCTTGAACCAAGAACTGTGGAACAGCATCCCACCCTGGAGACAGCAAAAGGTAGACATGATGTGTTTGTGCCATAGATTGTGAGGAAGAATAGAGGTTGCCCCACTGAGTGAGGCCGGGCCTTGTGAGCCCTTAATGTTCGGCTTAGCTGAGGCCTCCTCAGGGGCCAGAGGCATGCAGCTCTGTGCCTGCAGGACAGTCCGTGTGGCAAGCATTTGGGGATTCAGTCCTGGCAGCGCAGACTGTCACCAATACCAGCTTTGTGACAGTAATTTTTATTATTAGTTACTCTAACTCACTCTGATGTAACTGCTGTGGAGGAGCATAGTGTATATGGAGCATTGACACTTTCACTGAGATAAGAGAAGATAACAGAATGTGGGCAGATCCTCAGCTGTGCGTTTTGTCACTATCCTATCAGTTTATAGCAGCTAAGCAGCTGCACCTGCATTAGTCAAAGCAAAGCTCAAATTTTCATATGCTTCCCCCACCATCTAAATGGCTCCATCGCTTTGTTTCTAATGGCTGATGGATAGGGTAGTTTTGTTTTTTCACTCCCTCAGAACATGTCACATGAAGACATAACCGGCTGTCACAGACTTGAAAAGCTTTATGCTTCCAAAGACCTTGCTCTGCTCTAGTAATTTTACTCTCCTTGCATTTGCTGCCTGGGAACCTGATGGAAATGATATAAAAATGTGAATCTTTGTGCACCTAGAAAATGAAGGTGAAGCCTTTGTACACCCTGACATTTGTGGTGAGAAATACTGTATGTTTTTCCTACATTAACCCAACTTCATATAATAGTTTGGCTGCTCTCAGCAGAGGAAGTACAGATGGTGACTCCTGGCAGGCTGTGTTATTGGAAGACATTATGCTGCATGTGTACAGGTTGTTAAGCTAACTGACAGTTTTTATGCCGCATAGACTGCTGAGATTTTAAAAATCAGAAAATTACCGAATGCAAGTCAGAGGTCAGCTGGTTCTCTAGAAGGCTTAAAAATCCTAGTCCTGTAGTAGTGGTGCCATATGTTCCTCACTGCTTGTTGCCTTAAAATCGTAATAGTGAGAATCAAAAGCCAGTTGTCTGTTGTAATCAGCTTGCAGTGAAATATAGATGCACCCCCTGTGAGACAGTTAGATATACAGGATGTAATGCAGCATGGGAACAGTCCAGATCTCCCCTAATCAATACAAGGAAAGTCCAAGGAGCTTTCTAACTGTGAATAATCTATCCTGGTAAAAAAAAAAAAAAAAAAAAAAAGGAATTTTGATGTGCCTCTTCACAGTCCATAATTGAAAAGAATCACAGTCAGGGGTGAGGTGTTCCAAAGGGGTACTGCTGCAATTGGGGTTAAATCCATTTTTATGATTAAAAAGAAGAAGTAACCAGCATACTAATGACACTTTCAGTTGAAGAAATTGCAGACAGCCCTTTTGTACTAGTTTGCAATGTCCAGAAGGGCACAGTAAAATTATGAAAGTGAGCAGAAAATAATAAAATGGAACTTGTGAGAAAGAGAAATGTGATCTCTTTTTGAGGGAAAGCTATCTTTCACATGGATACTCTACTGGAAGAAGGAAGGTGACTACTACTAAGGCCAAATGTGAAGGCTACTAGTGGATAACTGTGATGTGCTAGACCTTTTGACAGCAGCAAATACCACTGAAAATGTGTGCAGTGTTTTCCTCTGTTAGACCTTGCAGCATGCCAGTATGTGGTTGAGTGCACAGAATGTGGAAGAGTATGGCATCGTTGTGGCTCTCGTCTTTGAGGAAGGTTAATGGTGGTGAATGCCATTCCTCATCTTTCTAGTAACCTGGCAAAGAGGGATGCTTGTTTCATGTCCTGCTTAGCCTAGGATGAAGGTTTTGCATTATGAGACCTAGATTTTAATATGCTGGAAACTGTAACTTGTAATTAAGATGATAAAGAAATTAGAACAGATTAGTTAAATCTTTTCAAAACTGCTACTTATGCTTTAGATATATGAGAACATGAATTGTATAAAACTCTTTTGGGGGTACAAAGCTTAAAGAAGCACGAAAGGACAGAAATCAAAGATAAAAGGAAGTCTGAAATGGATACCAGAAGGCTAATATGCAAAATCTGTTAAGGATGTGGAACATCTGCTTGAGGAACAGGAAGGAATGTGTTCTTCCATCCAAATATCTTTATTTGCCATTGGGGGGGGGGGGGGGTGGATAAAGGGGGGATAAAGGAAAAGATGTTTCTTTCCTGGAGATGTATACAATCAGCAAATTCACATATTGGTGATGCTTTGATAATAGGCTTATGTCAAGTAAACTAGATGCAGAGAAAGCTGGTGGACTAAAAAGCTGAATGCTCAGAATTAATAACACTACCTGAAATAAGAATTAGTTGCTAATAGAGGTTGTTGTTTTCCATAAATTAAGGCTCAAAAAAAAATCTTATGCCCAAATTTTGGGGGTATGTTTAGGCTGGGTTAAACAGAATCTCAAACATGTCTGAAGTCATGTGACAGATTGGAGAAAAACTTAGAGAGGATCCCTGGCTTCTAGTATCTGCTGACAGGCTTTCCTTTCACACAAGAAATCTTTTGTAGCACAACTCTTTGAGCCCCAAAATCTTTTGGGCAATATATTTTTTGTCCCTTGTAATGTCCTTTAGTAAGCTCTTCTTGACCTGAAATTCTGTAAATTGACCTGATACTAATGTAACAGTGATAGAAATCCTTAGAGAAACTTAAATTTACAGTAGGAACACTATGATGTTCCTTGAAAACCTATTCTAGCATTCAGTTGTTGGTAGAAAGTTTTCAGAATGCATGAACTTCAAGGAAGCTTATCACTTTATGACCTTTTGAGCATGGGTATTGAGAACTATTTTCTTTTATTCCTCAAGAGATGTTTGTATTTGATTTTTTTTATTTTTTTCCCCACTCAGCCCTTTCTTCTCTTAGGTGGAGTAAGTCTTATTGTTTTTTCTTTATCAGTCTCATCTTCTGAACTAGTGACAGATCATGTTGCAGTCTTCTGGACTCTGCTGTTTGGCCATGTCTCCCTTGATAGAAGATACTCCAGCTGAGGCCTTATCAGTGCTGCAGAGAGCAAGAAGACATTCTGCATCTGGCAGTCTGAGCTCATGTTTATATATCCCACTATAATGATTGCCCTTTTGCAAAAGCGTGACATTTTCTTCTATTCCCTAATGCAGCTATTCAAATAGACTCCAAGGAAATACTTGGGTCATAGATAAAACAGAAGAACATGATTAACTGCACTCCATTTACAGTGTCCACAGACAAGGAATCTTTAGTTTTTCACTTTTTTTTTATGTACAAGTTGTTATCTAAATAACTTCAGGCATTATCATTCCACCATCTTATATATTCCCTTTTAATGAACAAGTGTTCTTGTATCTTGGACGCTGTTTCTGATTTATATATTGGAAACAGATTTAAAGCTATACCAGCTTAAATCATGATGCCTGATCGGCACTATTAAAAGTAATTATTTAAACCACAATAATTTAAAAAGAGCTCCTGCATTATGGAGTAGAGGGATGAAGAGGAGCAGCCAAGCCATTGTCTGGAGCAAGGACATATATTTCAGACTATTGGGAACTACCACAGACTGCAAAATCATCACTCATCGCTTCTTCTCTTGATGAAGGGTAGAGATTAAAGAAAAAAATGGTGGCATTTTGTTACGACTGTGAAATTATGGAACTAGTGAAAAATGCCATACTGCCGTTCCTAAACTAAGGGTTGAGGTCTGAAGCTAATGCTCTGCTCACTAGTGCAGAGCACCAATGTTTTATTTGTGGTATAATGTGCTAATACAGTAACGTTGTATCTGTGGTATATAATGTAATGTTTATCTGAGTAGCTCAAGCATTAACTGGTATGTAGTGCAGGCTCAGTGTGCTACGTAAGTTGTTTCCTTCAGTGATTTCCCCCTCGATATTTCTTACCAACTTCCCTACCCCCCACAAAGCATCTTGTTAATGTTAGCTGGGTTGCTCTTATTTATTCTTATTTATTTTGGGATGGAATAGGAGTTTAGAATTTCTGTCTGGTCACTGAATTTAGAAGCAGAATTATTGAACCAGCTGGATATGTATTATCTAAATAAATTACTTCCATCTTATATTAATTCTTCTGAGCACTAAGTTATCACTTGAAGAAAATGTGCGTAATATCTGCAAGTAAATGAGGTAAGCTCTATTTCCACCGTGTAGTCATAGTGCAGAATTGCATACAACTTCACTTTTTCCCTGGCAGCTACTGATCTAGTTTACTTATAGAATTGAGTGCAGAACAGGTCTCTTGATATCTTTATTTTCTTTCTACTTTGACCTTGTAATGTAATCAGCTGGCAGATTGAGATTTTTAAATGGTCAAGTGATGGGCTCTGGCAATGGAACTGAGTGCAGTCTGAATGTGTTTTTTTTTTTTCTACACCAAGTTATAGACCAGATTCATTGAAACCTGATCGCATAAGAGTTAATGGCTTTTCCACCACCCATTGGAGCAAAGAACAACTTCTGGTGCATTTAAAATATTAATTATACAACTATCAGAGCATTCCGTGTGTCCTGAATGCTTAGAAAATTGGTTGGAAATAACCTATTTAACAAAGCAGCGTCTCATTCACTCTATTTCATGTAACTTTAAAAAAAAAAAAAAAAGCAGCCCAAGCCATTCCTTTTATAAACCATTTAATGCGGTTTATGATAGCAATAATCCCCTTGAAATTGGTTATATTACTGTAGTTTGTTATAGTGTTAACTGCCCTTGTCTTCAGCTTGGTCCATTAACTGAAAATCCAGCCATTAATTTATAATGAGATGATTTCTTCAGGATTATTACCTTATTCTTAGTTTGTTGGAGATTAATCTTCTTGTAGGATAGTGAAACAGTGTCAAAATGTAACAAGAAGTTCCCAGTTCAGCTTTTTTGTAGTAGTGAACTATCTATGCAAATCTCTCTGAGATTTACATGTAGTTTTTCATTTTTTATGTCACCAAAGATGCAAACATACAAGCAGTAGCTTTCTTTATGGAAAAAGAACAGTTATTGTCCCCAAATAATTAGTGGCAGATGATGAGAGAAAAGGATGGTGATGTTAAATGTGACAGTCTTAATAATGGGGAATAAAGGCTTGATCCTCACTATTCTGCTCAGTGGGAATTTTGCCAATGACTTCATTGGGGAAAAAAAAAAATCAAGGCCAAAAAGACAAGGAACACATTATGCTATATCTTTTCAAAGATGTCGAATTGAGTTAAGAGGGAGGAAGTCATCAGCAAAAGACTATTGAAGCTAGTGTAGTCTACATCTTTATAAAGAAAAAAAAAAATATTCAATGATTTGATGGCACTGTTCAAGTCAGAGGATGGAAATCCTAGAAGAGCTCCCTAAATCATGTCCTTAGCATACTTTTGTGACCTATATTTTCAGTCCCCAAAGTCATCTTTTTCTTTGAGTAATACTATGCCAAATCTGAGAGAGATTAATTATTAGTTATACAGCATTATTAATTAATTTTGCAATCCACTCTAACAAAACATGCTGTCATTCATAAAATGTTGGTGAAAGCTCTGGAATTACATTACTGCTTCCTCCACTTGCATCAGACTTCTGCATTTTCATCTCATAGCTTTCTTAAATTTTGTCAGATCATCTGCTAGGAGTTGTCAACCAAAATGCTAGGAAATTATACAGAACTAGTAGGATATATGAACAACCTCTAAAATATACTCATGTCAGCTTCTAGTAGTGTTTATGTGAGCTAAGGCTTTCTTTGTCTGGAATAGGTTTCCTAGTGCGGAGAACACTCAGGAAATCCTTTTCCTGCTTTGCACAAGTCATCCATATGTTGATTACCTCTTCTCTGAGACTGAAGAGGGAAACGTGGCAACCCAGATTTCTTTTGAAGGACACCAGGGTTTATTCTGTACGTGTGACAGCATGACTCCAGGAACCAGTCTGCCTGCCCAAAGGGTGAATGGATGAAGACTGCGCTTTGGGCAATAGTAAAAATGAGATCCTAAATTTGCTGCTTAGAGAAGGTGCCAGAAGTGATATTAATACAGATATAAGTAAGCATTACTGGGGAGGAGGGTAGGGGTGCATAATTTAATTCCAGCAAAAGATATGCAAATGTAATGGCAAAATAAGAATAAATGGAAATGCCAACATATCCCACACGCAAACATCTATTCTTCTTCCCCAGTGTCTGTGAGCAGGGTTGTCTAGCAGCACGCACTGAGAATTGGAAGATAAGCTTTACAGAGCAGAGAGAGAGGAATGCATTTCTGCCTTGAAAGTTCATATAGAGAAACGGTACATTTTTGTTCAAAATAGGGGATTATGGGTTGAACACTTGGCTTTCCTCCACAGTGATACTCAGAAGTGTGGAGGACAGCAGTCTCCCTGCAGAACATAACCTGTTGTGCAAGTTGAAATCAACAGGTGAAGCCTGGTTGAAAGCTTCAGAGCTAGTGATGTTTCCAAGCTTCATCTTAAATTATTTGAATTTATCTTTTGAAAATGAACACTGTATTGCTTACCCTCTTTTGAGGTTCACAAATGAAAAAAGTTTGTATAACACCAACCCTGAAACTTCAGCAACTGTAAACTTAAAAAAAAAAAAAAAAAATAGTAGTCATAATGAACAATGCACTTTAAATTAAAATAGGTAAATTTTACCTGATCTAAATTGGAATTCTTAAGTTTAGCTTCCTGTGTTTACTCAGTTACCTCACTGGCACCTCACCTTGCTCACATCAGTATTGCTTAGTCTTCTGGAGGGTATAATAGTGGAAATGCCCGTGGCTTCAAGGATGTGTGAATTGGTACTGCTCTTTCCTATATGCTCCCTGGGAGTGGGTGAGGTGGCCTTCTTTAGCTATTCTCTAATGTGTTTAGTTAGTATTTCCAATACTAACTAAAATCAGAAAAGAAATGAAACGAAAGCTTTCAGAGCATACGCACGCAAAATACTTAGCCTGACCAAGAGCATTATCTATTTTTCTTCTTTGCCACTCTTTATTATAGTAAGTTTTATAAATCATAATTCAGTATTACAGATACAGTATTGCAAGAATGCTAAAGAAAAGATATCACGTCCCTACCCTTCAACTATTCCCCTTTCTGTAATACTTTTTTTAAAAAAAAAGGAAAAACAAAAAGAATTAATAAGATTTTTTCAATTGAATGTCATGTTTCTTGAACAAAATATATTGTATATTTAGTTGGCTATTCATGCACTTTATATTTATACCTTTTTTGATTTAGCTTTAAAACTATATTCTATTTCTGCCTAGTGTGTTATCAATCTTTTTCACAAATGATATTGATTATATATGACAGTAGAGAATATTCTATCTTTTCAAGAGAAAACTGTTCACTTCCTAAAGGATACACTTTTGATTTCATCAGTAAATCAGCATGTGTGGTTTCCTGGGAGACCTGTCCACTTGTTCCTTTGTTCCTTTTTTCCTTTTTTTATATGATGGCAAAATTCAAAAAGCCTGAAGTTTTCCCTATTGCTTTCTTTGTAAATTTTTTAAGGTCTAAAATTAATAAGCAAAGCTGAAAGGACATGTACACCTGTGAATTTGTGATTTAAGAAAAAACACTAAGGGTATGTAATAGATGTGCAAGGCAATGATTGCCACCGTCACAGTCTCTGAATTTAAGCTGGTATAAAGTAACATGCTAAGTTTGGCCTGTGAACGCTTGCCTCCAGCTCAAATCATATTCTTAGCATAGTATTACTGATCTCAGTGTCTCACTGAGTGTGATTATCATCTATTTTTTTGTGTGCATGTTTATTAATTTCCAAGATTTAAATTGCCTTAATCAACTAATATTTTATTTTGAGGTGCTTTGCAATGTCAAGAAATCAGTCAGGAAGCAATGCACCTTTTTAAGTCTTGTGGGCCACCACCTCTACAGCGGTCTTCTGTGTGTCTTTACTGATGAAGTGCATAACTGAGTTTCTCCTGAGGTATCCAGTTTCCTCAGCAGTTGTTCCACTGGCCTGACTTTGAGATTCAGTAATGAAACCTCACAGATAAAAACTGAGATGAGCTATACTTTCTTAGTGAAGTAGATACTTGCTGGTTGATTAAAATCCTGAGGCACTTAGGGGCATGACACAAATCCAAACACTTCTGGCAGTGTTCACACAAAGTGAGGTAATTTAACCCTTAGTAGAGTTATCATTTATTAGTCGTGTAACTACTAATTTAACTAGTACTTCCATATGAACAAGGGACTCTAAATTTGGAATTATCGTATCAGGTGTTTGGCTGCCTGTGATCTTCCTGATGTACAGCAACTTATGTAATGAAAAGTACTTTATGTTCTTTTATGTGTATCAGCTAAGGAAAGCTGTGTTATAGACTGAAGCACTTGTGTTCTTGTAGATACAGGTGTAAATAAAAACTTAAGCTTTAAGGTCAAAGGAAAAATAATATTGGCTTTGACTGACAGTCACAGCTATAAATACAGTTGTTTTAGGAGAAATGCACATATGAAACTTTTCAGTTGTATTAAGGCTGAAAAATTACTGTGCTGTTATTACTGTAATCACTGTGCCTGCTGCTTTTTCCCCCTATTGGTTATGTTTTTGTTATATTTGAAAGTAGTCTAAATCATTCTTTCGAAAAACGTTTGTCTTTGTTTGCTGTGTGTTTTCCTATAGTCTATGCCACAACTAAAATCTAGCAAAACTGAAGTCTGAGAGCATGTTTTGCTTTCTTAAGCCTACAGTATTCAACAAGCTACCTTTCATGTGTTGCCAAATAAGAATCTCAAAGTATATTGCCTACCTGAATTATAAATAGTATGTTTGTGTCAGCATCTTTCGTGTTGGGCAAGACTCTCCCAGGGGTATAGTTGTCTGATTGTCTGGAAGCAGAGGTAGAGATGGGATAGCATGACTTCGTGTGGCATGTTATGCTTAGCCAGATCCTGAGCTGGCCAGTTATTGTTACTTTAGTTCAGTTATGTTTGTTCATATAGAATTGTCCCTTTGTGTTGTTTTCTTTCTCCATACCAGTATTTTTAAATAATTAAATTGAACAAACTTCAGGATAATTTAACTTTGGTTTTCTTCATAGAAAAGAATGTATAAATTATGTTCTTTTACTTAAATTCTCGTCTCTTTGTTTGTATTCAGGTGTTACCTCTATTTATATAATGAAATCAAGGCAAAGAATCATGGTTAAGATTGCAGAGCATTAATAGGCAGTGTATATAGCATGTTACCCCAGCTGCACGCAAAGACACAACTGAAAAGCTTCTAAAGCCCTGCCTGACTTCATCATCCAAATTGGCAGAACATTCTACTGCTTGAATGAATCAGCCAGAAACCAATAAATCCCCTCTTGCTGCGGTGTCAGCACTTCAATCAAATTGTTATTAGTTCATAGATATCTCATGCTATGTTCAATAGGCAGTTTGCAGTGGATCATTTGATCAGCTGTAGTTAGTGATGAACTGAGTTAGTGATGAGCTTTTGTCCTGTGGCAGCTCGAGGTGTGATAGCAATCTACCTTGCTAACTGACACAGTTGGCTTTTATAGGTCTCATGACACAGTAATGAAGCTGCTGTGGATCATGCTTAAGAGTCCAGTAGATGTATGGATCAAACCTCCTACATATTGAAGGATTCAGAAAATCAAACTTTCAAACTATTTGTCATTGGATATCTTCTGGGGGTTGGCAAGTCCCCTTATTCATGTAGCTCAGTGACATTTTATTTTTGTTATTCAAAGGTTGAATTAATTATTTTAATTAAAAAAAAAAAAAAGTCACTACAGTTTATCTAAAATTTTCCCTCTTGTGATAGACTTTAGTTAATGGTGCATAGAGGAGAAAGAGCAGTATCACCTATTCTGGAATGGATTCATCTTCTAAAGAACAGCGGCAATGCAGAACAGTTGCATCCAGCTCTGGTTCTGTGAAGTTGTCAAGTAAAGGTGTGTTTGAGACAGCTATAGTTGCTTATATACGATGTGTTTGAGAAATAAGTAAAAATACTTCACTTTTCTTGTAGTTTGTCTGAAACAATACTAATGCGTAAGATCCTTCCAGAAAAACAAGACAAATTTAAATTCAAGTGCCCCTGAGTCACTGAATAGTTCTATAGGTTTGGATGTCTACAGATTTGTACCAAAGAAAGCAATCCAGAAGATTTTTAATTACCTACCTCAATTTTCAATTAAATGCACATTTATAACACAGACCTGCTGTACTAAACCTTACTATGCCAGGCACAATAAATACAACTTCCATATAGTTCATTTAACCAGAATTCTGTCTAACAAAGAAACTAGGGTTGGTTGTAATTGTCACCTCTGATTTTCCACTCTTACCGTGCTTATATGCCCCAAAATATGAAGCTTTTTTATTTGAGATTAACACGTCAATGTTTTACACGATGTTTTGGTTAAAAACTATGTTCACAGTTTTTATGAAAACAGTTGTATGTCAGTGGCTGAGCTAAGAATTTCTATTTGGAGGACTGACCAAGGAAAATGCACTCTGTGTACATCTTCATGGCCTTTTAGTTTACCATATGACTCTTGGCCAGAATGATTAGAAATGATTTTGAGGAGATGGTTCTTCACAAGCTTAATGACCTGTGTCTGACTGAAATCAAGAGGGTTGTCGTTGGTCATCAACAGTTCATCAAGGTATTTGAATGAGGCCCCACAGTATTCTGAGAGGTACATCGTTTCCCTCCTTTGAAGGAAGACTGAACAGTCATGTTTAACTGGCTTATGTACTCAGATGTACAGAAAGGTTTAGTTTTGCATGTCATGGGAATAGCAAAAATGTGTGGATATTAAAACAAAATAGTATTGAAACTATTAACTACAGTCACACCTAGTAATGTTCTGCTGGGGGTAGGAGGAGAATATTTGAGGAGAGGGTTTTGTTTTCTCTAGCTTTTTAACGGTCTCAGACTTTCAGCTTAAACAGCTTGGCAAAATGTTTATTATAATAAGTTCTGATTGTTGTTACTTAAACTATGGTGATACTAATCCATGAAATGTGAACATAAAACAAATAAGGGCTTAAGGAAAAACATTACTCACTTGGCTGGTTTATCAGCTTGGACAATAACAGTCAGAATAAAGATGATAAACTTTCTTCCTTTCAACAAAGAAAGGGCTAAAATAAACTCCTCTGCAAGATTTTCTTATTATTACTATTTCCAAAGAACTTTGCAATTAGTGTCACTGATACACAACAGAAGGAAAATATCTTGACTATTTATTTCCAGTATCTCAAAACTACTATTTTCTAGGACTGACTTTTTACATAGTATGTCTAATGTTTATTTTTTATTAGCTCTTACAAACTGACAGGATGACATTATTTTACTGATTTTTAAAAATAATCAGAAACTAAAATGATATGCAATTGAACAACTATATAGAAATATAATTATTTGGAGGGCTACTTTGTGTGCTTTATCTCTAATTTGTCCTGTAGTTATAAAATGAGCTGTGTATAAAATGAGTAGTGTTAATGGATAAAAATGAATCCTGTTTTCCTTCCTTTTAGCATAGACACTATAATGTTTACAACAATGTAGCTACATCCTCCAGTATTGCACTTCCCCAACAGGAAATCTGAAGTTTCCTCAGTGGACACAGGGATTTGAACAAAGAGATTTTGAAGTAATGTAAAGATATATGTGCCTGTTTTCTTTTTGTACTTTTAACCTAATGCATAATCTGAAACATATTAACATCACTAAAGATCATTGAAGGGCAACACAATAGAGAAGTTTACTCCGCCCCCTCCCAATTTCTTGTATCTGTTTCTACTGTGCAATTGCACACTGAAGACAAGAAGGGATACCAGAATTGTGTTAATCTACTTCAAAATACTTGCCTACCACACATAGTGGAAACGAGGTATGCAAAGAATGTGTATTTATAACACAAACCAAGAAGTATATACATTATGATTTTAACATTAACAGAACTAGTAATGAATATTCACATTTATCAGTCATGCTTTAATTAAAAGTACTTAGACATTGACACAAAAGGGTAAACTAGCTACTTCTGAGTTGTTAAAATTGTTTTAATGTCCAGTGGGTTACATGGGTAGTCTCATGCTAAAACTTGTATGCTAAAAGAAGTAGTAATAACAAAACCAAAGGAAATTAAGATAAAATGTCCCAAAAGAAGAACATCTCAAGACTCCATGATAGAACCTTGTGGTAACCATGAGTGGCCTTTAATCTATTTATTCTCACAAAGCTATTGTGAGGATAAATGTTTTCAAGTCTGTTTCTGTTACAGGGGGCACTAACACACATAGGAGTTGAGGTCCAGATTTCATAAATTACTTGGTTGCCAAACACGTAGTAGAGTGTAGGTCTTACATACGAGGTCAAGGTACACCATTTGGCTTGAATTCTCATGATAGGATGGAAAATGTTTTTGCTGCTTAGTTATTGGCAAAACTTGGCTCTTATAGTTCCTTCTCAGTGTAGGAGCTGAACTGAAGAGGGTAAATCCTTAAAAATGCTACTTAAATTTAGGACCAATCCCTAATCACCAGAATCATCTCCATAGGTGTTCAAGACGAGATTGGATGGGGCCCTGGGCAGCCTGGTCTAGTGGGTGGCATCCCTGCCTATGGCAGGGGGTTGGAACTAGGTGATCTTTAAGGTCCCTTCCAACCCAAGCCATTCTGTGGTTCTATGAAATCAGAGCAAGTGGAGATACTGAGGATGGAGGCACCTTAAATCCCAGTCCTTGCTACTTGACTCATGCTCCAGCCACCTATATAACATTTATAGATGCATAACACACGATTACAAACAAGCTGTACTGCTGAACGGAGAATGTGATGGTTTGGGTTGATGTTTCCTGTCTTAGTTTCTCCCCTTGTGAAGAGGAAAACATGATCATTGTATGCACAACATTGTAAAGTTGTCTCTTCAGCCTTCTTAAGAACTTTTTCCAATCTTCTTATGGTTATGGGAAATCTGGAAAGCTGTTAAGCTCTTCTTCTCCCTGCCCTCCCCCCCCCCCCCCCCCCCCCCCCCCAACGTACCATTGAGCAGTTGTGCTGCTTTATTTTTGCTCATGAACAACTTATTCCAATTTTTTTCCCTCTCACAGATAAAGTATGTTTCTTCTGGCAGAAGTTCAGATTTGCATGAGTCTCTGTCAATGTAGGGTGTCTCAAGCTTTCCTTAAACAATTGTTTACAGTATCTCTGGCTGTCAGCCAATTTGGAGAGCAGAACTTTTTTTTTTTAAAGGAAGATAATTTTAAAAAATGCTTTAGGCATTTTCCTAAGATTATGATTTAAAGTATTATAATCTCCTGAGGTCCTTGAGAAATAGGCCAGTCTCTGATCACTCTTGAGCTGTTGCCAACTTGCCAGAAATATAGAGAGGATAGATTGTGTCTGCTTTTCTAATTAGTTTTTTTCATATAGTAACTTATATTACCCTCTTTTTAAGTGATAAAAAATTAAGCTGCTTAAAAGATATATATTTTCCAATGGGGTTTTATATCATTTCTTTGCTGAATTATTTCAAAATGATGGGGAATAGTTAAACTAAACTGGTATAAACTATAGTAGAAATTGTCTTTTCAGAAGATACCTTTAAAGGCTGATAGGAAGAAAAAAGTAGTTATAAAGCCTGAAACTCCTGCATAGAGATGCGATTTAAGTAAACCTAAATCACATACAGTCAGCAAACAGTTTTTAGTGTACTTTGACCAGAGCAGTGTAGGAGAGAGTACTTTATTTTTCCATGATTTACTTAAATGGGTAATAATTTCAGTTGATGTACTTGGATCTTCCTGTTATATCTTCTCAAATTAATATCATCAAAGCAGCAGAAACTTTGAAATTCTTTTCTTGATTTCTATCTTAGGGATTAACATTTGGTATTATCATAATAGAAAACTGGTCTACTGGTCTCACTAGCGCTACTATCCTGTCACTGACAACGGGAACACATGTGCAGGTGAGAACAGCTATTTGCAATTTTAAGTGCCACTTTCTAACACAAAATTTTGTCACTATTTTGCAACTAGAAATGACTATGCTGATGTCTGAACTGGTGTAGCCAATGTGGTTGCTCCTTTATCTACCACACTGCAACAGCTGTGAAGCATGAATAAGCTTCAGTCCCAGTTAAAGTCAAAAGGGTGATTTTGTGCTAAAATGCATAGGGATTGCCACTGGTACATCTGGGCATTGGCAACTGCTAGTTGAGAACTGTTGATAATCAACTGAGAAACAATTTCTGCAGTGATTGTGAGAGCAAGCCCAGATGGTGGCTGGAGCCAGGTAGCTCAGAAGAAGAATTAATCTGGAAGCAGGTCGAGGAGGTCATCAACCCTCCAAGAGCATTTTTGTTCTTTGAGTCCCGGAAATGGATTTGGCATGTTGCCTACCTTGTGTATTATATTGTTTACAAACTAATGTATTTTTATTACTGTAGTATTCTTGTCATTTTGTGAGCAGGAAGCTGTGAGTAGGGGAATTTCTATTAAATTTTGACCAGTCTGTGAACATTTAGTCTACCTGACAGCCAAGCTTTTACCTAAGAAACTGTCTCTGTCTGTGGTTTCAAATATACACAGGCATTATGTCAGAGAATGTTAAATATTTCCATTTATTGATTTTAAAATATACGTATTTATAAACTTAGCATCCAACTCCATTTGATACAATGTTAAGAAACATGCACCCAAACCTACCAGCTTCAGTCTTTAATAAGCCAAACTGCTGGAAAAACAGAAATCAAAAAAAAAAAAAAAAAAACAACAAGTAAACAGACAAAAAGCCAATCCTACTTCTAAGAAGTACTACTTTTACGAATATTATCTTGTGCCCCTCGGATGGAAGTCCAGGAAAAGGTAGGCTTTGTATTGACTGTTAAATACTAGTGACATACCTACACACAAATAGGGAAGAAAGTTTCCAGTGACTTCATATAGAGAGATTTCTAAAATTAAGAAGTCAGTAGTGTGAACTCACCTGAAAGTACTGTGTATGTTCCAGTGTTGATGAGATCCAGCATGTAAGAGAAATGTGTTTTGGATATGTCATTCATCCATTTAAATGCTGGCAAACGCCAACAAAATGACCCAATGGAAATAATATAAATACTCCTCCAAGTGTTCCAGATGAGAGGTGTCACATTGCTTAACCCAGCAAGAGGTAAGTGAATCTGTACTAAAGAGGAGAATAGATAGATCCACATGCATATGTTTATATCACTGGATATAAATCTGCTCAGATTACTGATGAGCCTAAATGAATAAATCTGGGGATCCTATCCCATTATGTAAGGAAGAAACTACCAGCATAAATGCTAGTGGATCATATCTGAAGAAATATCACAATGAAGGCATAGGATTGAAGGGCGGGAGACTAACTGAAAACCTGCTTCCCCAACATTGAGACACAGTGACAAGAGAAAGCGAGGAAATTTCCACGGCTTTCACTGTTATGCATTTCGCATGATTAAATCAAGGAATTCACTTTCTGGGATTGTTAGTTCTAAACTGCTAAACATAAAAATAAACTAGCACCATTATAAATGTACACTCAAGAAATATTTTCTGTTATGTTTGAGCACTGTGACATAGCTTTTGTACAGACTTTACTCAATGATTATGAAGCGCATCTTTAGAGGCAATTTGAATAGAAATGATTTTACTTTCTCTAAGTGTTGGTAAAGGTAATTTTTTCCTTTTCAACATCTGCTTGATTGGAATGTGACCTCAGCCTTCCAGTACCTCACACTCTCTACTAGTGTGTTTTGGTTGCATTAGAGAAAAGCAATCGTGGGAGGTGTATTTCTCAGTGATGAGGTGTGGAGCAGTTTCTCGGAGGAGAGTGAAAGAGCAGAAGCAGCCAATTTCTCCTGACCCTGTGACCCTTCAAGTATTCACATACGCTGGCCCCAATCCCAGCCCTTTTGCAGCTGGAGTACAACAGTACACAATAGGGCTAGAGCGTCTCCTGAGAGGATTCCATAAAAGTATAAAAGGGTAGGAAAACAAAAAATGAAATTAATGTAAACTGTGTACTGGGGTATTAAATGAATAATCTGAAATGGGAAAGTTGCCAGTAATTATGTTGTTCAATCAGCTGACAGTCTTTGTAAAGAGGACAGTTCTTATTTATATGCATATTTATATCTCAGGAAATCTGAACTGGTAAAAAGGTAAGAATTTGTTTGATATAAAATGTGAATAGGTCAGTCTTCACATAAATATTGTGCCTCTGAGCTGGTAGGAACAGTTAAATTGTCATAATAAACCTACATCTCTTCTGTAGTGTTTATTCAGTAGTTTGATCAAAATATTGGTATTTTTTATTTTTCTTGTGCCTCTTCTGTTCTTATAGTGAAAGAATACTTAGATTAATGTTTCAAACTCCAGCCCAAAACTGGAGCTGATAAGAAGATACTAATACGTTTCTGTTCTACTTTCAGGGATTGTTATGATCTCCTAAACTTTTTTTTCCATATTATCTGTCTCTCCAGCTCTCCAGAGAGCTTGTAGCTTCAGCAAGCAAAAAGGCTGCTACTGGCATATTCTATCACTCCACTAGTTTAGAGAGCTGGAATTTGGATAACAGTGATTCTTCTCAAAAATAAAATATGTAAGAACTTCTATTCCAAGAAAACATAGATTCATTTCCCTTCTATTACACAATCTCCAGTAGAAAAAGAAGTTTGGGAAGTTTATCCTACAGCTTATTTATTCATTTTTAAGCTAACTATACCCAAATACTTCGGCACTTGAACATAATCATAGAATTAAAGTGGTTCCAGCTTCCCACTTGGCAGATGGAATGGAGCAATATTGAGATGCAAACAAATTCCTTAAATGTTTACAGTCCAAAAAGATTTACTGTTCCTTTCCTCTGAAAGAAAGGGCTAATTCTCATTTCTAGTTCAGCAGCTGTAATAATTATCTGCTACCTAACCTGTTCCCAACAAATAATGCTCAATGTACATATGGCTGTTTAGTATTTTTTATAGTCCCCCTATGGTTTTCTATACATGTATAAATGGCATTGTTCTTCATAGTATTTTGAGCTCCAAATGGCTGTTACTGACATGTAGCAGGATACTTAGAGTTTGATTTAACTCTATTGGTTGAAATATATTTCTGTTTTTACCAGCGTAGCAAACACAGCTCTGACTGAAATTTAGTCTATAGAGCATATTATCAATAATACCAATATTATAGATGCATACTATGAATGACCAAACACAAATTAGCAGCAATGGATGAAGCTGCATTTATTTTTGTTATTTAAAATAATTTGTGTATGTGTCATTCACTATATGGAACAGGCTAGAAAAATGCATCTTATTGAAGAACGTGAATTTGGGTTTCACGAATTCTGTAATATTTTCTTTGGAAAATGGCAATGAGCTGGATTTTAATGAAACCATTTAGTGGAACTCTGATCTAGCGTAAGATGTTTACAAGGCTACATTAAAGCTAGCTCATTCTCTTCCTTTGTTTGCCAAGTATGAGTTTAGCTATGTTGGGTGTATACATATACTGCAAGAGGGTTTGCTCTCTGTAAGTAATGTTTTTATTTATTTATTTATTTATGTGGAAATGTTCCTCAGTTCTAGCTGACCTTTGAACAGACCAGGAACTCTGAAGTGCCACAGTAATGTTATCTCTCACACTGTTCAGGTTATGTAATTGCTCTGGTTTTTGCCTGCTCTTGTCTACTGGAGCATTTACATAGACTTTGGAGGTTATGACATGTAGGATCCTGTTTACGCCAGATGTCTCTGGAAGTAGTCACCAGAAGCTGTTGTGATGCATGGAAATGTCTTTCTCTGTTATAATTGTTATCAAAGAAGTAAAGGATTGGGATGCAACTGCAATACTTCAGGATCTATGTCAAATTACTTCAACAATGAAGTATAAGAGAAAATGCTGTAGAATGATAACTCTTTAGAGTAAACTATATGGGAGTAGTTGGTTGCTTTCTTGGAGCAACTAAGAAATTCTTACAGCAGAACCTTCAAAGAGATGAGCAGTCAGCATAGTATACAAATGCTCAGCTGTAAATCGTACTGTACCCTGAGTGTTTTGGGGAGAATCTGTGACTCTAGCTGAAACTTTGAGGAGAACTTGTACTCCAAGATTAAGAGGGATTTTTCCTCATTTTATTCCTGTTTTCTATCTGCAGGCTCTAGTGCTGGTTTGAAAAAAAGACATTCTTAATCTCTAGAAAGCTATTTCATTAGGGCACAGGTCCTGGCTAAAAATGTTCTTGTGATTATAGGCCATGGTTTCTTTGCCCTGTCACAAGAAATTGTTATTGCTTGCTTGTCAATCAGAAATAGATAATGAACATTTCTTGAAGAATCAATTTATAAAACAAAATAATGTTAAAGGTTTGTGGAGTTGACATTCTTTTCGTAAAGAACCATCTGGATTTACCTGGTTCTGTTATTGCCTTGTTTTGGAACCTACTGAAGGGCATGGATTTATGTATGTATGTGCCATTCCTTTTGTCCTACTTTGCTTTGGCCATTTCAGAATATTGAGATTCATATAGATTCAGGGAAGAGGTGGTTATGGACTAAAGATTTCATTCTCAAGAGTGATGCATGTTGTTGTGGCTCAATAATTGAGAGAACCCACTTGTTTCCAGATGGCTCCAGACTCTCCAAATTGCTATAGAATTTATACTGAATAGATTAGTGGGAGATTTAAATGGAAATAAATATATTTGAAATTGGGAAATAATTTAGAACTGATGGGTTAGTCTGTGGGGGTAGGATTGGGGGGGGGGGGAGGGGGGGAAGGTGGTGTTGGCAAATGGTGAGGTCTTAACTGCACAGTACCAGCTTGACATTAGGGGAAAGGTTTCCTAATCTAAATTTTCCTGTAAAATGGGAATGTTAATGGGGTATTGTGGGGTTAGTTCTGTTCTTGCAGTTTTAACATAGTATAGCTTCGTTGACTTCAATGTATTGATGTATTGCAACTTATTTTCCCACATGTAAAGTGATGGAAATTCTGTTTTTAGGCTTGGATTTTTAAAGGACTTTGAGAGTACTTGACTCTGTTAAGCCTTTCTCTAATAAATTCTAGCCTGTGGATTTATTACTAGAGAACTTTTTTTTTAGCTGTCTAAAACAGCTTTACAACTGGCTAAAGTTTTTAACAATTTTTCAGTGTTTGGATTAGTGTGATTAGATCACACAATCCTTTGATTTGTTCAAATGTGTTAAAGCATTTCCACTCTGATTCTGACACTTGTTTAGAGCACTTTCAGCTGTTGGATGCAAGTAATTGTCCAGATAATGCATTAGGAATCAAAATTGATGTGCAGTCAGGGAAAAATACCTGTTCCCTGACCCAGTGTGCAGAAGTGCCAGAACAACAACAGGAAAATATTTGATGAGAGGCAGGAAATGTGCAGTATTTTGAGGGGAAAGATTGGTTAATTCAACAAACGCTGCCAAGCTGTGACTAGCAAATGATGTTTTTCTCACCTCACAAAATAGATGCAAGCCATCGACTGTGATATTACTCAGCAGATATCTCAATGATTTTTATCTCTTTCCCTTTCACCTGAAGTATGTTCAGATTATAAGTATTTCAAGAATCTCATAAATTCCCTAGACTGACTGAAATCAGTTTTGAGTACTTTCCGGTCAAAATTTGAACTGTTTGGGGGATAATTATTATTCAGAGGAACTACATGGTGCTGCTGCTTTTTCTTACTTGGATGATGACATCTGATCAATGTGTCTCAGAAGGTCTCTTCTGTGCATGTTCGCAAGATTTAGAAGGGCCTGTTACAACCAGGGGCAGCAAGCAATAACTTTAGCTCCTGCTTTTAGTTCTCGGGGTTGTTTGCTGTGTGTCAGCCATTTTTTCATAAATATGTCTGGGTCAAAGGAAAATAATTTGTATATAGAGACCACAGATCACAACTTATGCTGTTGTTTACATCTGTGTTTGTGAAACTGATTTCATTTTTTTGGAAAGCATTTTTTTTTTTTTTAGAAAGCAGAAATGATAGGCCTGAAGAAAGCACATTAGCAGGAAAGAGAAGAATCAAAAAAAAAAAACCTTGTGGGAAGATTTGTGAAAAATACCCAACAGTATTTGCCCAGCTTTAGGTTGAATCATCAGTTCAAAGGATAGACATAAACATAACGAAAAGTAAAACCTATTTGACATGTTGAATAGTTAATATCTCTTGACTATATCAATATTAAGAATTCACGGTTACAAAAGACTACTTTTTCCTCGTGTTTCAAATACAGTTTATGGGAAGATCTAGGATGATGTGGAAATACCTGCAAGCACTGGGATAGTAATGAGTAAGTTGAGATAGCAATCACAAGCCTGTGTGGAAAACCTTTTCCATGTCTTACTGGCTCAACAGCAAAAAATACTATTGAATTTCATGAACAGCAGAGTGTTTGTGAGGGATTTAAAAAAAAAATATATATATATATATATCTCAAAGAATAAATAAATACTTAGAATAAATAATACTAGCTATATAATAATGACAGAACGTATAATAACAGAAACAAGTAATCGGAAATCTAGATTCTTCATAGTGACTGTTCAAATCCATATTTGAATTATTTTTCAACAGTTTGACCTTCAAAGTCAGTAGGAGCTGAGGTACACAGCACTTCTGGAAATCAGATCACTTGTTCTGGATTAAAATTACAATCTAGCTCTATTTTACAGAATAGCCTAACCCAGTTTTGAAAACTGACATGTATGAGGAAATAATAAGTTCTATTTAAGCTTAACTTGGTATTACATATTTGTATACGAATGCATGTAGTACAATCAAAGAATCCAGTGGAAACATGAATCCCAACCAACAATAAAGAGTAATTTCGTAGTGGTTTACAGTCGTAGTCCAAAGTTCTGCATGTGATAGCAGATACTTTCTGTCTGGTAACTGAATACTTCATGAGAAATTCCCCAGCATAATTGAGAGGGTTGTCCTAGAAAGCAGGCTTTATAAATTGAAAGACTGTTCTCCTGAAGAAAACTACAAGAAAGAATGAGATGATGGATTTTGTAGTCTTTCATTAGGAATTTTAGTTGTTTTTAGATACAACCTCAAGAAGAAAAAAATAAAGGCGATCTTTTGGATAAAGATAATGTAGTTCTAAGTAATAAATTGTTTAGGCAATAGTTTTAAGTTCTTCAATCTCCAAAAATTTCAGGTTCATTTACACTGAATAAGCAAATGACTGGTATGGATGACTGAACGTATTGTTTATGATTTTTGTCTGAGTAAGCTTACAGTATAGAACCATAGAATGGTTTGGGTTGGAAGGGTCCTTAAAGATCACCTAGTTCCAACCCCCCTGCCACGGGCAGGGACACCTTACTCTAGACCAGGTTGCCCAGGGCCTCATCCAGCCTGGCCTCGAACACCTCCAGGGATGGGGCATCCACAGCTTCTCTGGGAAGCTTGTTACAGAGCCTCACCAAGCTCTGAGGGATAAATTTCTTCCTAACATCTAATCTAAGTCTCCTCTGTTTTAGTTTAAAGCCATTCCCCCCTTGTCTACTGTTGTCTGCCTGAGGAAAAAGTTGCTTTCCATCTTTTTTATAAGCCCCTTTTAAGTATTGAAAGACTGCAATGAAGTCTCCATGGAGTGTTCTCTTCTCCAGGCTGAACATCCCTGACTCTCTCAGCTTTCTTCATAGGAGAGGTGCTCTAGCCCTCTGATCAACTTCATAGTAGATATGATGACCCTCCTCTGGACCCACTCTAACAGGTCCATCTCCTTCTTGTGGTGGGGACCCCAGAGCTGGACTCAGGACTCCAAGTGGGGCCTCACAAGGGCAGAGTAGAGGGGGACAATCCCCTCTCTCACCCTGCTGGCCACTCCTCTGGTGATGCAGCCCAGGACGCAGTTGGCCTTCTGGCCTGCAAGCCCATGCTGCTGACTCATGTTGAGCTTTTCATCAACCAGAACCCCCAAGTCCTTCTCTACAGGACTGCTCTCAATGAGTTATTCTCCCACTCTGTGCTCATATCTGTGATAACAAACATGGTAGACAGTATCCGTCTATATAGCACAGGTATCCTAGAAATGCATATTATTTTCTATTGTTGTCTCAAAAGCACTTTGCAAGGTATGAATGAATGAATTTCACAAACAGAAGCTGCTAAATACTTCAGGAAAATATGCTTATTTGCCAGATTTAGTAAATACATTTTCAGTCTTTTCATTGTGTCTTTCCTTTGATCTCTACAAATATTCATGTCAACTGTTGTTTGCAAGAATGTTAGAGAAGAGTCATGAATATTTGTAGTGTACGTGTTTACAGGAGGCCTCTGGGGAGTATGTATGTTCTCACAACAGTTTACACTGTTTTACTCACATGCACCTTGAGAGGTCTTTATATTTCTAGGATACATGTTGGCAGAGAAGAGAATAGTAGATAAATGTGTTCTTAGTAGCATTTTGTTTCCTGACTGATACCTACTTTCCTGTTGTGAACTAGCTTGCTTTGCTGCTGTTAGTTTTGAACTTTCCCCACTTCCTCTTACAGCAGGGTTTCATGCCTTCTTTGATAAAAGAAACCAGAGGCAGGGCATAATACACATGGTGTAAAGAATGAAATGGGAAACCCTGTTCAACTTTGCTCCCATTGCCATCACACCAGTTTCTGAATCTCAGAACCTGGCCCTCCATGGGGTATTGTCTTGGTGCAGTTGAATATCCTGGCATATCCTCAATATTTTAAAATAAACATGAGCAAATTTTGGACATCTTTCAGATTTTGATGATATAACCTTCTTCTGCCTGCACCCTGCTACTCTTTATTGCCCATGGCTGTTTACAAAACTTATTTTTCCTAGGCTGCCTCTCCCACAGCTGCCTGTGGGAGTAAATAAATTGATGCTCATAATTAACTTGGCAATGGTTAGAGGGCTAACATGCGAAGATCACTGTTGCAATTACTACCATTTCCTGTGATTGTTCATTGCTCTCTGTGAGCAGTGCTCATTTACTGTTCCTTAGCACAGGGTATTAGGTTTCTTCACATGATTGTTTTGAAGCAATATGAGGCCTATCATTTAGTGGTACTGCTTTCACTCTGGAGCCCCTGTACATTACTGTATTATCAGGAAGAAAATGTCATTGAACAAACTTCTCTTTCAGAATTAAATTCAAGTCTCATCTCTAACTAGAGCATATCTCAATAATGCATTGGAACACACACACAGCATAGCTACTCACATAAACAAATCAAAATAAAAAATGTTAGCAGTTTTTCCTGGGGGTCTATTAAGAAGTCCTTGAGAGGGTCAAAAATGTCCTTACTTATACCCCGTGCCTTTGCCCCACAAAGCTTGTTTTTGAACACTGCTGCAAGGAGGGAAAAGAATATAACATGATTCCGCTCCACCTGTGAACAGCATTTTCTGGATGCTGCTGAGCACAAAAATGGAAGACTATTTTTACTTTAAATTTCTGTTCCTCTGAATCCATTGCGTGATGTCCATTGATTCCACTGCTGATGTCCTTGGTAATGAAGACAAAGCGAGCAGGTTCTTCTTTTCATTATCTGCGCGATGCTTTATAAACAGGTTAGACAGTGAAATTTAAATGGACAATATCAGACTAGACTTGATATTGAATGTTAATATTATAAACCACGGAACAGTTTTGTTTAATTGAAGACTAACACAGATTTTCCTATCCAACTCCCAGGATATAAAAATGCCAGTTAAAATGAATTTTTAAACAAGTATTCCCTAGTGGTGCATATAACCCAAACACTGTATTAAAACCAGAAAATGAAACTCATTTGGAAGTCTAAACAAATGTATAAATGGCTAGTTTATTTTCACTTCCTCAGTAAATGGGGAAAGTAAGCAAGCAGAATAATTGCTCAAATGGAAGGTCAATTTAAAACATTTGTTTTAGTTCAGTAATCAAAGGTGAGGTACATAATACAAACAAGGATTTTTTTTCTTTATATGATTTTGAAAGCTATCATTTTTCTTGTAACATGAAAGCTATAGCTATCCCAAACTTGGAAATGTTACCCGCCTGAATGTATTTATTTTTGAGAACTACAAGAAAACTTCATATTTTCTGCCTTAATTACCTATAATAATTGCAATGTGTATCTAGCGCTGTAAATGTTTATTATGCGTAGAACATAGATTTAATTTCAGGCCCAAAATTTGCGAAGTCTGCCTAAGCCATTTTTCTTTGTTTTTCAGTTTCAAGGTGTATTTTACAGACCCTACTAGATGTGAACACAGTATAAGTACAAGAACTGTTTATCCAGTTCTATTCTACCTATCTGGTGCTAGAGTACCAGCGACCGTTTAAAAGAAGTGTCCGAATCAGTCATTATGTAGAAGTAGCATACAGTTGATCTAAATAAACAGAAATTAGTTGCCTGTACTGGCAACTTTTCTTTGAATTAGTGCAACTGATGGTTTTACCTGTTTTCCTTAGTTGCACTGTCAAGAAAAAAGGAAGTCTTCAAATTCTGCCAACGTATTTGCCATGTTGGCATGCAATTCTAGACATAAAGCATATAAATCCTTTCTCAGTCTTTCCATATATGAAACTTGGTCAAGACTGATTTGCCTCTTGGTTTACGTATTATGGAAGGAGTAGATTGTTCAGGAAAACATTAGCCAGGGTAACCAGATAATTGAGGTGGACAGGCCTAAAGCAGGGAAAAGAGCCACCAGTTTTACCACCAAATGTAGAGGATGAATAGTGGCAGAAAGTGATATTCCAGGACAAACAGTGGATTGTTACCTGATGCAGAACTAGAGTAATCAGGCTTTGTGTCCGACAATGAATTTCAGGCAGTGTAAACTGAAATGATGCTGCTGGCTCCAGGGTAAGCTAAATCAGAATGGTATTCTCAGCAATGGGTCTGAGTATCCAACCATCACAGCCATAGAAGTCTACTACCTCCTCCTGCTTTCTCAAGAGCTGCAGCAACAGAGAGACGGAGTAAGGGGAATTGAGTCTCATATGTCGTTAATCTTAAAGCAGTCACACTCTTAGTTCTCTTTCAGTACAGAATTAGGCTGTTGCCACTACACATTCTGTGGCTTGCTTAAGAGTATCTCATGTCCCAGAAGGGGCTATCAAATGGCTGTTCCTAAAAAGGATGCTGTTTACACATTTGTTCTATTCAGAAACCTCCATTTCAGTAACCTGTTAAAGTTAGTGTATTGATCTTAAAATCACTTATTATTAGGAGCCTCAGAACTGTCTCTATTGCATTTTAATGTTATTTTCCTTCAAATTCTACAGAACTGCAGGTTTGAAATTCTAAGCTAATTTTTTTGTGCATGTAGTTTCTCTGCAGCTATAGAATGAATGTTATTGTGTGTACTCTTGGATTCCTGTTGTACTGGATATCTACTCAGTCTGTGATGGAAAATAATAAAACAATCTGATTGCAATGGATTGATAATGCATGATTCACTGAGTGCATTCATATGGGACCTCCCTTGTTCTTCTGGTGTGTAGGGGTTAATTTATGCCAGCTTTACTGAATGTAGGTCTCTGAATATACAGCTCTGAAATAGAGATTAGTGAGAGATTGCTTTTTAGGAGTTCAGTACATCTCCAACGGGAAGGGTCGTCAAAAAAAAAAAAGGCCACTGACAAGTATTTGACTTCGCTGGGATGAAACTACTTGAGACTTAAAGGTGTTGAGAAGTTTTGCTGCCCATTGTTCTAATAAGGTGCATGTCTGTGTGTCAACACAATGTGCTGAGGAAATGTCACACATGTCTGCAATTGGCTACCTCTGGCTAGCTGAGCGCAGCTGGAAACCTGGAAAACAGATGTTGCTTTCAATCAAGTAAGGGTCAAAGTAGTCTTGAGACTTAGAATGTCTGTATTTCTACATCCAAAAAGTGATCTTTGGGTAGTTTCAGTAGAACAGTGTTTTGTTTTTTTTTGTTCTCTCAAATATGCAAAATTATGCCTATAGAACAAAGCAACAAAAAAGAGTGGGCATACATCCAGGCAACATGGGAAAATTATTGAGAAAAGTGTCAGAACAAAATGACATCTTTGGCTAAGTTGTGAGCCACACCTGGTAATTCTGCACCTTAGTTGTGTATACTAAACAGAATTTCCTACCGACTGAAACATAAAAACTTGAAGCCACCTGGCTGAAGTCTGCTTTGTCAGCCTGAGAACAGGAGTCAGTTTATGAGTCTTTGTCCTAAGAGGATTCTCTGTTCTTTATGTTCTGTCCTCTGTCTACCATCCTTAAAAGATTGAACAGTACTGTTTTGTGACTGGCACATAAAGAGGAGAACTTGCAAATAATGCATTGTACAGATTCCAGTGTGGACTACTCAGAAGCTTTGAAAGTGAACTGAGGCTTTTACTTCATAGCTACATATGTGTAGCTGTAAATCTGGATTTGGTTCACAGAAATCAGAGTCAGATTTCTTTCCCTGTTATGAAAGGGGAACAGCATATGGAGGTTGAAATCTGGGGGTGGAGCAATGCCAAAAAAAAAAAAAGCCTTCTGAGCATTCTAGTAGGAAAGCCTTTGGTAGGCAGGAGGAAAAAAAAAAAGCTGAAATGGTTGGTCTTGTTCAAGATGTTGGAGATGCCTCCCTTTGGGGAAGCATCCCTCCCATGGGTGTGAGAAGTGGCAGACTAGAATTTTCACCATAGAGCCTTTCTGTTTGAAGACAGGACTATTTTAGTCATAAATGAAACAGCTTTGAAACAGCTTTCCCATTTTTGTCTTTCCTTTTGTTCTTTTGTGCTTTATTTACTGTGCAGTCAAGAAGTAAATGGCAACTTCAGCTCACTTGCTGTTTCCAGCTCTCTGAGGGGTGGTTTTTACAGCAGCCTTGTGCAGACATCTGAATGGGTCTTAAACTACTTAGTTAAGACACTGCTAGCAATGTAGCCACAGCAGTGAAAATTTCTGCAAAAGCTGTTGAAGAAGCTAGCTAGACAGCCTGATAGTTAGCCCCTGTGAACTCTGCCTCTGCTGCCTGTGCCAACAGCACAGCAGTTGTAGTTCAAATATATCCTTTATCAACTTTCCTAGAATTTCTTTTGCCTCTAGTGAGGGTATCTGTTCCTGTTGTTGGAAGTTACTTCTATATCCTTTCCTACACATTCCTATCTCACTATCCTCCTCATTTGTGGTTTGTGCTCTTCTCTCTACAGCTTGTAGTGTTTTATTATTATTATTATTTGTGTTTTTGTGTGTGATGCTTAGATTATTTAAATCTTGTATCCTCTTTTCACTTTCCTTTAGGTTGTGACCTACTTCAATATTTGGTTCCCTACTGTCACTTTTTTTTCTCCTCATAGGTGATACCGAAGTCATTACTGTCTGGGTGCAGGGGCCCTATTTCAGGAGAACACTTAGAGTTTTAATCCATTAGATTTTAACCCATCCCCTCACATGTTCTTAGTTGCTTCCTTAAATTGGAGCTTTTATGCACTAATTGAATCAGAACAATCATAGCAATAGCTCATTGAAGTAAAGATTGCAGAAATACTGTTCATAAGAGATGTTTGGAGAGGCCATCTAGTCTAGACTCCCACTGAAAGCAAGGGTCTCCAGACCTCTAGTTGTAGCTTTGCCTGCCAGAGTCTGGAAGACTTCCAAGGATAGAACTTCCCTGGCCAATATAGGTAATTTGTTGCAGTGCTGCAGTAGCATCCTAGAGAAGACATTTTTCTGAAGATATTCTCTAGCTTTCAACAGCTTCGTTGTTCTTTCTGTAAGATTGAGTATACTTAGCAAAACCTTACATTTTTGTCCTGAACCAGTACAATCTGGCCTATGGTAATGTACTTAGCTAGTGAGAAAGGGTTCCTAGTTAGAAAAATAAATGAGTTTATCCCATTTTGGCAATATAAGATACAGCGCAACCTCAATTATCTGAATGTCATAAGAAACAGTGATTGTGGTGTGATCAAATAGTCTAGGGAATTTTCAATGTAATTAGTAAATGCCAAGGGAGATAACCCTATTTTAGATGACTGACATTATACTCTTATATGAGAAAAGAATCTTGTTTCCTCTCCATTATAATGTACTGACACAGGAAACTTGTGACAAGTAAAGAGGTTATGTGCAGAAGTTCTTGCATTCAAAGGATTTTTGTTATATTAGGCAAGTTACTGGAAATATATCAGTGAAGCAAGAGACTGGATATGTTTCATCAAATGTCCAAAATGAAAGCATAAAGAACTGGATCTTCTAGAGATTTTGGTACCTTTATAATTTCTTTAGAGATTTGTACCATAAACAGTTTCTGAAAAGATGCCAGACTGGCAGAATTAGATTGAAACTTCTATGTCCAAAATAGTGTTGCCATATTGTGATCTAATGTGCTCTGATGGAGCTAGGCCAATTATGCAGTTCAGTTTCCACGATTACTCAGTCCTGTTACCAGAAGGATGGTTAATACATTTATCAAGCCTCATGTGTTTTTGAAATGGGTGCTTCTCTTCTAGAAACTGGCCAAATTAATTAATCATTTCTTGCATATTACAGTGCTAAGTGGAAGTGACTTGCATTTACTATTGACCTGCTTGGGATTCTATCTAATAACCAAGCAACAAAAAGCTCCACATCCCACACCAATTTTTGAAGCTGCTTCTCTCTAGAGGTGAAATATTTTTAAACACTCATTCAAGAAACAATTTAATTGATCTTTCGGCTTCTATTATTCCCTCTCCTCAGGAGCCAGTGACTGAAATTGACTCTATTCCCACTTCAGCAACCTTGATTTTACTTTTCATGCATAGAAACTTGTCAGCCACTGGGTTAATTTTGTGAAAGTCTATTTGGGGTTAAATTAACCCAGCACTGTCAGAAGCGAAGACAGATCTTGACAGACTTTACTCTGACTTTTCATAAAGAAAAGCAAATGGTTTGAAGAGACAATTTCAAAAACATGAGTAGTTAACTTGAAAGTAGTTTGCTTGACCAAAGTGATTTTTTTATTATTTACACTTAAAATGCAGTGAAGCAAATGTTTTTGACTTGCATTTTTAATTTAGTTGTTGGAAGCATTAAAGTACCCTTCCCCCCCCCCCCCCCCCCCCCCCCCTTTTTCCCCTGATTGTATTATTGTCTAATAAATCTGGTATAAAATCCCTCTGATAAAGCCTTCTTTGGCGAAGGAGGCTTCGAACCCTTACCTGGTAACCGAGGTCAGGTTGCATAGGAACTGCACAGAGCTGTGCTATGTTCAGACTAGACATTAGGAAAAATGTATTTACTGGGGACATGGTCAAATACTGGAACAGGATTCCTAGCAAGATAGTTGATGCACCGTGCCTGTCAGTATTCAAGAGGCATTTAGTTAATGTACTCAGCGTCAGACATGGTAGAGTTAATAATCTAGATATATCTATGCAGAAAATACCCTCAAGGATGTCCTCAAAAAATTATTTGAAAAAAAAAAATTGTGCTGCAGGGATTCTTTAGGCACTGTGTCTCATTTACGTCTATATAGAACTTCCTTAGCTGGTAAATAAAACTCTGCCAGCCATTATATTTGAGCTCTGCCCATCAAACTTCATACTTTGATTTTACACATCAACATTAAAAAAGATCTAGTAGTACAGGGTGGTGTAGGGCTGGACTATCTGTAAAAGGCCTTTCACCCATTTTTATATCCATGATGTCAAAATCCAGTGTCTCATGGCTACTTCACTGAATGCAGTCATTCAAAGGTGGCAAAGTTGAGCATTAGAACAAGTATTTCAGCCATGTCTCAGGTTCCTAATCCCAAGGTGGCCCCTTAGTCAAAGGCCATCACAAGATATAATTGAAATGACTGGAATTAAAACTATTAAAATACTGAATGTGAGATGTGTAATTAACTAAATAAGTTGTCTATATATAGTACAATCAGAAGCACCTGGTTTTAAACAGATGCTACCTATGTCTCATCTATCTAATCAAGGCATTCTGTTATGCATGATACTGGTACTTGAGTTTCTTCAATATTATTTTTTATTATTATGAGCCAGAATCTCTTGATAATTCTTTGTGTTTTGTAAAGGCTTCTGTTTACATAGTTGGTGGTATCCGTTGGAAAGATACTAAAAGTGACACACTACTTTTAATACATCATTAAGAGGAATACAATTTATAGTTTTCTGATTTTTTTTTACAAAACATTCCAATCTACCAATAAGATCCGAATAGATTCTTTTCCTTATAGAATCCCCCTATTGTCCTTCTCCAGCATCTGTTATAAGAGCATAACCTTAGCAATTGTAATGGAAAATATGGAGAAAGATGTACATTCTCAAAGGAGAACGCTAATTTAGGATATATGAATGTTGATACTCATAGAAAGCTTTGGTTATCAGGGTGATTAATATTTATGCGCTGGAAATCATGAGGCCAAACCATAAATAGTTTTTGAAAATAGATTTGACATTAATATTTTGTTATACGGAGCTTCATTTTGAATCTCTTTCTGGTGCCATAAGTGGGAAGTTTCTAAAGGACCTAGTCTTAATGTGATTTCTCCTAATTTAGTTTGGAAAGCTGTGTTACAGTACTATCCACATATTGGAAAAATGAGCAGATATTGGGTCATAATCCTATAATAAAATACATCAAATCAATAATGTTAGTCCTGCACCTGTTCTATGTTCTTAGCTAGGCAGTGTTATACCACATCTATTGACTGAATAAGATGTCAGTAGACATTTTTTTCATTGTTTGCACAGATCTATATTTAATCTAAAAATGTGAAGGGCCTCCCATTTTTATATATTAAGATCACATATGCTGTTGAGTAATGACGGATGATGAGCAAAAATAATAAAGGAACTGACTTGGAAGAATGACAGCTATTTTTTTTCCAAACAATAAGATCCCCAATCAGAGCATTCAGAAAGACAAAATTCTAACAGATGAGTTCCTGAGTAAGATACTGACAATGGGCTCTGCCTGCAAATAGCTGCAGAGGAGGAAGTTCTGTTTCAGTATTATTTATTATTAATATGGCAAGGACTACATATTAATAACAACTTCAAAAAAAAAAAAAGAAGAAAAAAAGAGAGAGAAAAGGAAATGCACTCCCTCTACCCCCCAAGGTGTTTAAACCATGGCTTTAATTCATGCTTCAGGTGTCCCTGACCAAAACTGAAAGTCCAAGCATCACTATCCAGAAGATAGCTCTCCCCTGTGCCTCCTATTGGTTAAAATAAATAAATAAAAATTAGCAGGTGCTTATGTTCATATACTTTATATGCCTGAAACTGTCTCAGACCAAGAATCCAGCTTCTGTGTAGACACCACCTAATTTTGTGTGTGAAAGCTCTGATCTCACAGCAGGCTCCATGTCCAGCAGATACACTGAAAGCAACAGACTTCTCACCCACTGCAGTAGTGCTTTCTTCATATTAGAGAGGAAGTAGCGGTCTTCCCTTAGGCAACATCTAATAGCTGAAGCTGTTTGCCCAAAAACTGAACAGTACAGTTTACCGTTGTCCTTAAACTGGAGACATTTAACACTTTTCTTTTTCAGGGAAGAGCCCTACCTTTAAGTTAACAGCTATTTGTGTCAAAATAGGGCATTCTTTTAAGGCATTTCTAGTATCCAGAACTACTCTGCTTCTATCTTGTTGAATCTAGGTCACTATGCAGTAAGTTATGCAATATTTAAAAGGGGAACAACCAGCAGGGACAGCCTCGGGTTTAAAGTACCCAAGTGGAAGTAGCAAGTCCTTGCTGGCAAGCCCCACCAGTAAGACCGTTTTTTATATTTTGTAATAGTACTTGGAAAAAGATGGGAAATAATCTTGGAAACCAGAGGTACTTCTGTGCTCAATGTTTCCTACTGGCTAGTTCTGACCAGCACTAGTGTGCGGAGGTTTAGATGCTTCCCAGAATGTGTAGAAAGCCTCTTATGATCTTGAATTTCACTTTGGGAACAAATTCCTTAAGAACAGACTTTGCAGTGCCTAAATTGTAGGTAGTGAAGTCCTTTATTGGACCTGGCCCAATGCCTCTTCACGAGATGCTCAAGGTCTTATTCCCAGCAGAAACCAGGTGTGCTTACATCTGTGTATTAAATTTAGAGTCAAGGAGGTTATGGGAGAATATATTCCCCATATATTTTACTTCCTTTACAAAAACATCCCCCCACTATTAAATCAATCATCCTTAAAAATAGTGGATGAGAGAACATATTGACACAACGCTATGTTGCATAGCTATTTACCACTGAGGTTATTAAAAACTATACCTGAATAAGCATTACAGCAGTGATTACTAAAACTACTTATTTTGGATAAAAATCTCCTTTTAAGAAATACATCCTGCAGTTCTGAGGAATGCTGGACTGGAGTCTGTAGGCACAGTTCTAGCCCTATGTGATTCAGTTTAAGAACTGTAATTTGGGATACCTGTTAGAAAGAACAAGGAAATGTAATACAAATCCATTGTGAGAGCTGATAGATGATGCAGAATATCAATTATGGAAAAAAAAAAACATTCCTTGTTTGCAAAACCCAGCTACTTTTCTAGTGACAAGCTTTAATTTTACGTTAAACTCAATTCTGATGAACTGATTAAAAGCCATGCTAGAGTGAGACACTGCTGGTGTAAATCATTGTGGCTCTACTTTTTTTCCCCCAGCTGAGGATCTGGTCTGTGTGCTTTATTTGTTATTGTTCAGCCATAAAATTTTGACTACTTCACCATTTGTTTCTGTTTTACCACACAGTAACAGCCACATCGTGTCAGACTGAACACCAGCTGAATTCTCCCTCCTGGCTTCACAGAGGCCCACAGCAGCTGCCTGAGGGAAGGCATAGCAACAGGATAACTGTGCCCACAGTAGCTGACAAATCGCCAACAGTTTGCAGTTCAAGGACTGTTTGGTCGTGGAGTGTTTTTTGTTGCTCTTTTTGGTAATTTGGCTTATTGTGTTTTTTTCTTCTCCAGTCTCCTCTCCCTTGGTAAACCATGTCAAAATCATTAAAGGCTTACCTACTGCGAGCCTAAGCCCCCTCTCTTGCCCAAAGCCAGAGTGCGGCCTCTGCAGAGGCCTCGCTGTGAGGGCCTGCGTGTAGTGCTGAGTTGGGGCCTGTGCAGCGCCAGCTGCTGTGTAGGACAGCTTAACATAAAACTGAGGCTGAATTTGGAGTGTCTGAAAATAGCTGTACTGCTTTATGAGACCCGTATGATACAATGAGTGATACCCCTGATTCAGAGAACAATTTAAGCGTGGAAGTAAATCAAGTGCTATTATCTCAGTGGCAGTCCATGTGACTTCTGCTTGTTTCTTGAAAGCTCCTGTGGAGAAGTGTTGCTGAAATGCCAGAGGTTAAAGTACAGCGTTCCTAGGCACTTGAAAGAGACAGTAGGAGATCAGTGAGAGTTTAGCAATGTGAATCCTTGTTCTCACTTCAGGGTTACAAACCTTTTGATCCTGAAACCTTTTGACTGGCTCAGAATCCACTGAAGTTTGCCTTTTAAGGAGCTGGTATATATGCAGTTTGCATGTAGTATGCTTTTCCCCCAAGCCTTCCCCCCCCCCCCCCCCCCCCCCCCCCCCTTTTTCATACGTAACAGCTACTGCTCAGGGGCCAGGAAGGAAGGATTCATTCTGCTTTCCTTTTTCTTTTGAGAACATACAAACTGGGAATCTGTAATCAGTGCAAAACTTCCACTGAGCATTATGAAGCTGGGATCATAATTTATACCTTTAGCAAATGAAACCGTAATTGATAAAAGTCTGAACGAATCATTCATTATGCTGCTTATTCTTCAGGCCATGGGGTCATCCCCATTTTATTAGGCTTTTGCTTCTAAGAATTTGAATGGCTTCTAGTAAAGGGCTGCATAATGTTATCAGACATATAAAACATTCATGTAATGGTGTTAATCCTTCTGTCTCTTCTGCCTGTGTTATGTGTTACCAGGATTGGCACCTGTTATGAGCACTTCATTTAACCTTATTGTTATGAGTCATTTCAATGTAGTCAGGACACGTTGTGGGCTACTGGACTAGGGATTTAAACATAACTAGCAACACAAGAGTCTCAGGATCAGCATTTGATGTTTCTGAGCTCAAAACCCATAGAATAACCTGTGAAGAACAGCTCTACTTTCCTTTCTGTTCTTTGAAGAACAGAAATAGCTGTTTAGCCTAAAATCTTTTCAGAAAGAAAGAGTTTTCAAAGTTTTAGGCACTATAATTACTCTGTCTACTCGTTTATACTTGCCAGGCCAAAAAGCTCTGGAATGTCAAACTCTAGCAGGAGGAAGACCCCCTCACCCAACCACCACCAAACATCACAGTGGTGGAAGATGCCTGGAGACTGTTTCCTCTGCCGTTTGTCCAGCTCCAGTGTGTGCTGGCTAGCAGCACAGGGAGACATGACATTGAAGAATTTATGTGTCAATGACTGTGGCTGACCATTGTATGTCAGATGACAGAACAAAAGAAAAAGTGTGAACACACAAAACTACTTCAGATTTCTTTACATTTGCTGAAGAAGCTCTTGCTTCATAATCTGATGCTGAATTTTGACTGTCAAAGATGGAATAACACCACTTAAGTCAATACATGAAAGGAGACTTACAGTGGTCAGGTGTGTTTTTTTGAGACGAATAGAATTGATTAGCAGTTATAGTTCATAATTTGTGACTGTTTTTGCAATATCACAAATGTGGAACTCCAAAGTCTTGAGGTAGTGATACACCTCTGGACCAGAGGGTAGAGGGAATTTTATTTGTCAATTTAAGCATTGTGTGACATCTCTGAAATCTATCTCTGAAATCTCAATCTAATTAATTCATTTTTTAAAGTAATTTATAATGAAAACAAATATAGTCTCAGTACAATGGTATAACTCTGTTTTAGGCGTTCCCCACTTCTGTGTATCCCTCTGATGTGTGTAGTATCTACTTTTGAGTCTCCTCATGTTTGTGTGCTAATAGCTACTGCAATCTAATAGCTAATCTTGGTATAAACTGTTCCCTTGCAGCTACAGCAACAGCTACGGAATCACTCAGCAATACAGAGGTGCTCACAATAGGAACTATTTATTCACATAAGGCAGATTCACAGTCTGAGGTTTTAAGCACTTCAGGAAATAGACTGTGATCTAACTTTTCAAATACCTATGTAACTCTGTTAAATTGAATGAAAATTTTCCTTGCTTGTACTAGTGGGGGATGATACTATTCTCCATCATTCTGTTCAGAAAATGCCTTAAAGTCTCCAGCTATATAGTGTATTGTTTCCATGACATAAATTGCATCAAGGTGCAGCTTATTAGGCAAGATTTTTAAAATAAACGAGTCCCCTTTTATTTGACTAGATCCTTGTAAGTCAAACTCACAAGAGTGCAGATTTGTCCAAACGTGCCTTAGAAATTTCAGGTGGGTTCCCTATTTCACTTTGCCTCCCACTGGCAGCACAAAGAGCAAATTTGCAGTCTGAAACTCTGCCTGAGGATAGCAGGAATTACAGTGAAAGGATGTGCTAGGCATTTATAGATTCTATAAAAAGTTAATGCATCGACTTCTGTGACACGAGTATCCCGTGGGTGACAGTGGGAAATAGAAGGGTTAAGCAGAGAAAATGAAATAGATGCTGTAGCATCTATTTTCCGCATGACTCCAGAGGCGCTGCAGCCAGCTGTTGCAGATGCAAGCAGACTTGTAATTTGCACTTGGGTCTGGAAAGGAATTTAGGAGCAGTAACCAGTCTCCTGTGGGGTACCCCATCTCAGTAACTAGTATAGAGATAATACGAAGGCCACATTCTCAAAGATACCCAGCTGCTATGTGAAATGGATCCAATCTGTGTGCTTTTATTTTTTTAAAAAAAAAAAACAAACAAAAAAAACCACACAGCATATACAATATTGAAGAGAAGCTCATTACCCCAATGCTTATGGAGGGTGATCTCAAAGCCTGATGCAAACAAAATGTTTCACACGAGATGATACTTGTGTGCCTTGGTGTCCTAGAGCTTGGTGCTTGTTTCTTACCCCAAGGTACTTATTTCAGTCACTTGGAGAAAGAGCTCTAGCAGGGCATAGTGCAAATTCAGAGGAGAATGGCTAGAAGAGACAATATCAACAGTCTTGTTATTTCTTAGTGTTGTGTTGAAACAGGGCTGTTTAAACTCTCTGCTGATGTACAACAGTACAACCTGAGAAGCTCTGGAGAGCTGAGACCTATTTTTTCATTATAACCAGAAGAGAGAAATCACAGTAACACACATGAATTTAATTGCTTTGGGTTTAACTTCCAATAATACAAATATTACACTGTACAGGTAATATGAAAGATTATACATCATGCTACAAACATGATGTCAATATGTTTAAGTATAGCAGCTTTGCAGGAAATAAATTTTACAGAAGAAAGTGCATTTTAAAAAATATATATTTATATAGACATATAAATGCCACTTTCAGCTCTGAATGGGAGAGTTTGAGGATTTTAATGTAGCCAGGACAGGATCAGTTTTGACTCTCTTTTCTGATAAGGCAAAAATGTTTCATTTTACTCTGACAGCTCCTTATGTTTAAGCAACTGTTCCTCACTACTAACAAGAGGGGATTCTCATATAGGTTTGTTTTGTTTTTCCGACTTGTGAGGTGCACTTACCCATAGTACATCAAGAGCAGGCATGTTGAAAATTTGCTTTTCTGGCTGGACATAGCCATATAAATAGTTGCATAATCTGTGGTAATTATCACTTCATACCCCTTGAAAAATCTCACTTCCCAGGAGTTTGAAAAGTGAAAGTCTGCTGTTCTTCTAATGCCCTTTGAATTTAAGTGTAAGAAATTCATATGCTTTCAGGAATGTAGTCTGTATTTCAACAGTAGCTTAAAAAAATGCTATTTTATTTTTTTTTTTAAGGGAGGAGAGCAGAAAAGAAGGTAGGAACACCCACAAGTTTTCAGTTCTTATTTGATCAAACCTCAGAAATGCAGAACTTTTACTGTCATTTTCCAAATTAGTTTCACTCCACATGATTTAATAGAATATTTTAAGGAGAAAATCATCACTGGAAATTAAGTATCAAAATGAATAACATTTTTGTCTGTATGATTTAACACCGTCAATGCTCATACCTCATCTTTGTATGAACTGTCTTCCAAGCAGCCTTCTGGTCATAAGGCATGGAGAAGGAAAGAGGTGGGAACAGTACCAGCTGTGTTTCCTTAGTATTTTTCCATTTTTTTCCTTAAAAAGTAGACCTCATGACTCATTTATTTCATGTAATATTGTGTCATTTTCAAGGCTTGACACAGCACACAAAACGCTTTGTGTAAATACCCTGTTGGCTAAGTGAAAGGACTCTACTGGACATCTTATAGGAACAGGGGTTTAGCATGACGTTGGGGGTAGATGTGTCAGTTTAACCATTTGTAAAATAGGTATACTGAGAGCATGAGTATTTTAAGGCCTATGACGACTAACATTTTAAAAACATTTTTATAGTCTAAAATATTGTCTGTGTAGATTATTACTCTTTGATTATTGCTCTTTGATATTCTCTAGTTGTTCATTAAGTAATATGACCAACACAAAGCATTTTGTAGAAAATAAGTGCCTAGTGTAAATATTCAGTTTATTAATCTCCTCCTCTGTTCTGAAAACAGCCTTTAACCTTTTTAGGCCAATTTAAAACATAATTGTATTCTAATTCAAATAATTTTAGATACACAGATTATTTTTAAACAAGCATCAAATGCATCAATTATTTAAAGGGCATTTTCCTTTCTTCTGCAATGAATATTTAGCCTGCTGTAAAATCAAAGGTGGTAATCTTTACTCTCTGGTTCCCCCGCTTATCACACAACAGATAAATGTTTCCTGCAGCTAGTGTGCTATACCAGAGCATCTGCCTCTGTGTGAGCAAATTGCCAGAGAGCCTTAGTGAGCAGTCAGTTTTTGCACATGACAGGTTTATTACTTTCACTTATTTGCTGAAAGACAATTTTATTATATGCAAATCATTTACATAAATTGGGACAGAATGGATTTATTAAGGAATCCAGTTTCATTTTGCACCATTTGGGATGTGCATTTTTATTATGCAGTGCATTTACTTCCAGAATATTCATTTGTCTGAGAGCTGTGCTTGTAGCTACAGGATTTGTTAGGGTTGTGATGATGATGATTTGTCTGCTTTTAAGTTGGTCAGCCTTCTAGCTGGTCTGAGTTCAGAGCACATAAAGCAGCTAGAGAATGAAAACTCATACTTGTGTTTTTACCAGACTTGGCATTTTACCATTCAAGAGGTAGAAATTCAGATCCTTATGTATGGAGGCAAAGGGCTTCTGCCACCTGGACTTGTCTTCTCTGGGTATCCACCTACTTTGTGATGAAAGATACTAACCCACAAGGAGTGCATAGAGTCTTTTAATTCTGTAGTCCTTCTTTATTTGTTTGATAAAATGATTTGTTGTTGTTTTATCTGGATTAGGAATAATGGCATTTAGAAAACCTTAAATTCTGAAGTTCTGGTGGGAGAAATCCCTTTTTTTTTTTTGGGGGGGGGGGGGGGGGGGGCAGGGGGGAGGAGGTTCTACTGAAGACCAGATCAAGCTTAAGACTTGACCTCCGTTCAAAACTTTAGTCTGTCAAAGACATGGCTGGGCATGTCTTCTGCTATATCTATGCTTCATTCCTCATCAGTAAACTGGGCAGAAAAGTAACATTTTGGAGGGATGAACACACTGAAAACTGTCAAATGCTCAGGTTTCATGTTGATTGGTGGAAAAAATATTAGATGCAAATCTGTGAGACCTATAAAACAAAAGAAAGAATCCAATTCATCTGAACTTTGAGTTATAGATTCCTAATAAGTTACATAGCCCTAAATCACTCCTGGATCCTTTCTGTCTGAAAAACTTCTACTCCATCTCTTTCTACTCACATTAGTTTGTAGAGCATTCAGTCATGTTAGAAGAAGGTAATGACAAGATATTCCCTTCTCCTCATATGAAATAACCAATGTTTGCTGACTTTTTTGTATTTTAGAAAACGCTTGATAGTTTTCTCAGCCTCCTGGTGAGGCAACAGGTTGAAAAATATTGATTTGTTTAAACCATAACAAATACTTTGGTGTATAATTTAATGTGTAGCAAAGAGGAGAAAGTCAAGAATTCTCTGAAGTACTGTATTTAGAGAAGATAGGTAAGAAAAGAGAAAAAAACTTCTAAAAAATTAATGTCAGGCTAGGTTTACTACATGTTTTTCTCCTGTGTAAGTTACACCAAAATATTTGCTTTTTAGAAGTGTTATTTACTGCTAGGGTTTCAAAATCATAGTGATATTGCTAAATACTTCTCTTCATAGAATTTCTTCAGTGTATGAATTGGATTACATTTCAAGTTTTATCTCAAAGTTTTGGGTAAAAGAATACTAGTATTTTAAATTTTGATTCAAACCCAGACAGCTTGGCAGTGTGTCTTGTACCCAAGCCCTTTCATTCATTTCAGAGTTGCCAAACTAATGTTCTTAAGGAATCTTAAGTCTTTAAATATTTTAATGGATTTTTTTCACTGCTGAATGTTATTTTGTGAATTACAGATCCAGAATGTAAACTTCATGTTGTTTTTTCAGTTATCTCTGATGATTCTTTATGGACTCAAAGCATTCTACTCCAGCTACACATATGGAGAGAAAATAATTATTAGGGATTTTTCTTTGCTTGAGATCTAATAAAATTATGGTTCATAATACTATACTTTTTTTTTTTTTTAATGAACTGGGGTAGTGGGTTAGATGGGCCTCAGAATTTTCATCTAGGTTGTGGAAAACCTGTATAGGATTTACTGAATATGAACTATGGTGTTTTCTGCAAATCTATATATGAAAAATCTGTTTCATGCATTTGATATTCTGCTTTTAAAATGAGATATAAATACAAAAATATGAAGTAGAGGATAAGTATGCACTACACTGCATGTGTCCAGAACTCTTTCAAACCTGAATGCTTGAAAGATCTGGTTAATTCCTGCTGTAGCAATATGCACTGGAGATCTGCTATCACTATCTAAAGGACTTGCTGACCTGCTTATGCTGGCGTTCTTCTAAACAACTATTATTATTGTCATCAATTCATGCTCTATTAAATATAAACATTTAGTGGAAATCAATAAATCTATGCTAACATTCAGTGATGTATAGCTTACAGATTTGGTATGCTACATCCAAGAATGGAACTTGATAAAGAGAAGCAAAAAGACATTATATGGAGCACATGATATGCCATATTGCTGATAATTTCTTACTCATCTTAAAATCAGAAACATGGTCTTTGGAGGAACATACTATTGCTATGAATGTTCTGTTTCAAGTGTAACCTTATAATCTGGGAGACTGTATTAGGGACCTGCATTCATTCCTGGAGAAGAGAAAAGCTTTTCTCTCCTGCTCTTTTGCGAGGTTGGGCTTACAGTAACTCCTTCAGGGTTTTGTTTATGCTTGTGCTGCTGAGAGCACTGTTGACTACATCAGTAGTCATGGGGGAAACAGAGCTCAGGTGCTTTCATGTACTACTTTTCTCTTCTTTCTCTGTTGAAGAGCATCTCCAGAGTACTTGCTTCTTGAGTTCACCCTTTGTACCCAGGCACCTAAATCAAATAATCCTTATATGCAACCAACATTGTGTTTCTGTAAACCTGAAGGATGAAGTTTTTTTAGCATGTAATTTGTGTGTTGATGTTTGTGAAGATTTATATGCAAGTATAGGAAGTTTGGGAGCTCTGACTTCTACTAGTGAACTCTCCATTCCATTGCAGCTGCATATAAATTTTAAATAAATGTACTGTTCAAGTGTGTGCTTGTAGAATGTCAATGGGATCCTTCTAAAGTGCAAATAACATAGAATCATAGGGTGGTTGGGGTTGGAAGGGACCTTAAAGCTAACCTAGTCCTAACTCCCTGCCCCGGGCAGTTACACCTCCCACCAGCCCTGACTGCTCCCAGTCCCATGGCCTTGGGCACTGCCAGGGATGGGGCATCCACGGCTTCTCTGGGCAGCCTGGGACAGGGCCTCACTGCCCTCATAATAAAGAATATCTGATGTCTGTTGGTTTTTCTAAATAGATTTTGTTTAGCAAGTTGATACACTGAAAGAAGTTCTGTATGAACTGTACCCTCAGCTAACACAAATCAGAAAAGTCAACAGAATGATACTGCTTTATATAGGCAAAGGACTTGGTTTTGATTAGGTGGTTGAGACCCATGTTGTCAATTCAAATCTGTTTTTATTAACTTTTAACAGGCTTCACTGTATCGTCCTTTAAATAATGTACATTTCCTAAATTCAGAAATGCTGGATGAACTTAGCTTAAAGTACTGCAATTGAAGCTCTATTTTTAGCTTGATGTCTTTGAGTTGTGTATTGAGCAGTTTCAACCTGCAAAATCTATTCATTTATTTTCATAATATTGGAAGAAATGAAACTCCTGCTGAATGCAGAAGACTGCAAGTTCCAGACTTTCATCTTACTTTTGGAGATGTTTTCCCATCTTGAAAGATACTTTGAAGAATGGAAAATTTGGGGGGTGGTGAACAAGTGGTGTTCAGTGATGTACCACATGGAGAAGCCTCACAGTAAGCAGGGATTTCTGAGCCTGCCAGAGAATAAGGCTCATAAGTGCTGGTGCTCTCATGAGAGTTACGAGCCTATTCTGGGAAGTCTACTGGACAAACTCCTACTTTCATAACTCCGACTTTCATAACTCCACTTTGAAAAGAGAGTGTTCTAAATTATGTGATGAACAACTGCTGGAGCTGATAAAGAACTTCTGGGGAGTTTGGCTGGGAGGTGGTGGGGAGGTGAGGAGATTGAAATAGAACTAACAGGATTTCTTCATTGCAGCAATGATCTAGTTAGTACATGCACTGAGAACAAGAAAACCACTTCAGTATCCCTAGTCAAAAATATCAGTAAACGATACTGAAGATGCTAGGACCAAGGAAGCTGGAGTTCAGTGACACATGCTGCATTTGGGCAGCCAATGGCAGGTGAGGACAGAGTTTATTGTGCGTGTGTGAACAAAGAAATCACTCAGGCAGACAGAAAAAAGGTAAATCATGCTCTCCAATGGAGAAGTGGGGCTGCCTACCTTCAGCTGTATCCTTTCCTTCCCTCCTCCTTCCCCATACAAAGATTTATTAAAAAGCAAAGTTAGCACAGCTATTTTGCTCATGCCTCTTATCTCTATATTAGTGCCATTGTTGTAGACCAATATATAATACACCTCAGTTAGGGCATTCATTTAAATACTTTTTCAATATTAAATCTCACTGTACACACTGTTTTGCCAGTAAACATATAAAGAGATTTATGCTGTACAAAGCTTTTCACTTTCTTTGTTTGAAACTAATTTTATATAGTACATACATAGGGTTATAACCTATGGATATAAAGATGTGTATGTGTACATAACATATAAGCAGTGTTATACCAAAAAATTGTATAGGTAAATATATATGATTATACATGCTTTCCTAATACTTATATAGCTATATGCAAAATCTGCTGTGGGCTTGAAGGAGAAAGCTCATCTCTTCTTCCTTTTCTAAAAATTCATGATTCCCAGGTCAATGCAATCATTCAGTGACATGAAAACTTCAGTGCATGATTTTTTCCTATAGTACTTATGTGGGCCCCTCTGAGCAGCATCCATGATGATCCTTATTCCAGCTCCGCATATGAATTTTGTGTCTCAATTAAGAAATTTTGATTCTTTTAAATAAACTTTACAATGCATGCCTGAGTGTTAGCTTCCTGGTGGTGGTTTATGACAGAATAGCACTGCATTCTCAGAAAACTCTTCCTGATAATATACTACCACTGTTCAATGACAATAGGAAGCTATCAATCACAATGAAGTTCTCTACATTACATCAAAATAAATTAAAGATGTAGGTCCAAATGGGGAAGACACATAGCAAGCTGGTGGAGCCACTCAGTTCAAGTCTCTTAAAAATGTTGTCTTTTCAAACCATGAAAGGGAAGATTGCAAACCACTTTTGTTCCCAGCCCAGAATCCTTGATGCCTGTAAAAATTACCATGCTGGACCAGACTCGGCTTCCATCTGGTCCAGCATCCTGTTTCCAGTATTGCCTATACTAAATCCTTCAAGGAAGGGTTGGAAAATAAAGAATCAAAACCAACAATAACAAAACCACCACCAGAGTAGACAGATAGGAAGTAATCACCCTTCTGCCTTTTTTCTTTTTCTGGTCTGTAAGATAGTAGTTAATGCCTCTAAAGCATGGTAATATAGTATTCTCCTTCATGTGCCTGTTGGCATAAATTGTTAATTCTAGATTGTTTTTATGTATATATATGTGTGTATATATTATGTATATATATGAGTATCATTTACAAGTAGTTCTTTTCATTTTTCACCTCCTCTCCCAGTAACACTTGGATCTCAATGCAGCTAGTGTGGCACACAAGGGAATGATAACACACTTAAGGAAACTATAATGCACCGGCAGTATAGAAAATGATCATACATATAATGCCATTTTCATTTTTTTGTTCAGTACATTTTATTATATAAAAGGCATTGAAGCACTATCAACAAGCTATGTTGAAATTGGAGGGAGAGCTGGGAAGACTTTCTTCATGCCTTAAATGCTTCTAGATAGACTTTGAAAAGAGAATTCTTACAAGCAAAGCAAAATGAAACAAGAATGGTCGTAGGAATAGCAGGAGACGGAAAGTGAGGAAATGCAACTCTGGCATCAGTACCGTGTAGGAAGGAACAGTTAACACATACAAGTTAATTAGTAATGAAACTATTCAGGAGTAGTCAGGTTTAAAGTTGTTTGACTTATTCTCACTGTTGAATGCTTCTAGTGGATGTCAGTGGCACAAAATGCATGTGAAAAAGAAAATGCGTTGTCTGCGTGCTATATAATAGACCTGCTTTTTAAGATAGTTTAGAGAGCTTCAGCAGCTTCTCTGAATGAGTGAGCAGGGAAAAGTGATCTGATAAATGCCTTCCTCCTCTTGTTTCTTGGATTCTGCTTGTCACAGTGATATAATCAGATAGAAAATATAGCATTGTTTCATTTAATGTTTTATATAATTCTAAAGTGTCTAGTTATTTATATAATTCTAAAGTGTCTAGTTACTTTGTTGAATATGTGACATTTATTTCCCACTACATCATGACTTAAACAGTGCTGTCTTCTGAAAATAGTTCTCTGATCACTAAGTGACCCAGTCAAAATCTAGCAATTAAGGACCAGCACATAGATTTGCCTGGAATCTCATTGAGAGAATACAAAACATTGTATGAGTAAAACATCACCAGGATACATTTTATATAATAAAGCAAAGTAGATTTTTCAAGCTGAAGTGAACACTAATCTCCCTTTTCTACCTCTGGATCTTTTTCACAAACTAAGGAAATAACAACAACAACAAAGATATATACATCTGATAGAAAACAATTTGTCATCTAGTCAATTAAAGAGTAACAAACAATGATCATGGTTTCATCAGAGACTGTTCTGAACTAGGACTTGTTCTAAAGCCCTTTCTTTACAAACTTTATGCTAAGCTTTTCTTAAGAAACCATTTCAAAAGTTTAACACATGAAATGTTTTCATAAATGCTTGTATAGATTGCTTTGTAGTTGGAGTCAATAGACTGCTTTACAACATAGCACAGAACTGAGTAGCTGTGCACTTACACCCATAATTCACACGATTTTGGCCTATGCTTATGTGAATTATTGAACCATTTTTAAAGCAGAACCTTAGTAGAAATCTCTGAGGAAAACAAGTCTTTGACGTAACCTGAGGTTATGAAGGCCATAAAAGAATGAAGGGAAAGTACAATTCTGAGTCTTCATTAATAGCATTTTATCTTCAGCTTCACTATTGAGCTACTGTTGATCAGAACAATATACTATAAAGCCCATCTGTATTTTGTGGGGTGTAGTAGAGATACTGTATGCCTATTTAAGGTCTTGTGACTCAAACCAAGGGTCATAAAATCAAGCTTGAATGAGTAAGGCAAAAAAAGGACAAGATAGTGAAGTGCTGGATTAATGCCATGATGAAAGAAAACTTCACTTTGAAAGCCATTAAGTTCTGACAATTCACAATTTCTGCACTGATTTAAGGTGGCTTGTGATTTGTACAGACTTGATCAATATATATCCCTTATATCATTAAAGATAGTGTGTTTCAATTACTTTCTTTTTTTAAGACTACTCTTCAGACGTCTAAACACAATCTTGTATGGGTGTTTCTAGTTGTGTTGAGAATAAGGTTTCAGCTCTGCTCCGAGTTGCTACTTACATAGACCTAAGTAGCATACATATGGATACCCTTTTTCACAAGTGAAGTCTGCATTAGCTGCATTAACTGATGAGCAACCCTTTCATGTGCCAGATAAAAACGTTTTCAGTTTTTGTGCATCAAATTTGTTATAAGCAAATAGATTTCTAATGTGCCTGAGTAGCATTTTATTTTATATAAATAATCCACCAGCTGAACAATAAGAGGAAATAAAAGCAAGATATTAGAACTAATTCATCCACAGAGTTGGTAAATGAGCTGTTTATTTTAGTAGCAAATCTTGCATAGGTGGTAACTCCCTTATGGAAGTGAATGATGTATGCTTGCTGACAGTGTTCATGCACTTCATGCCTACTGAGTGATTCCTTAGAAAGATCTTTGTGTACTGATAATAAACCGACTTGAACAAAACCATAATCTGATTACAGTTGAACTGGAAGACTAATTCAGTTCTGACATTTTCAGAATACTTTCCTGACAGTTTCCAACAGGATGATCTCAGATCATATGTGGGCAAAACTCTTTTTTTATGCTTCCTTTCAAAACAGGACAAAAAACAAATACAGTTTAGTTAGAATACTCAAAATACTGCTATCTGTATCATATAGAAGACTGAATAATGTAACTTGTTAGAGTTCATAATCCAGGGTAACAATTTATGATATATGGATCAAATATTTATAATCTTAACAGTACCTTTTCTAACCCATACCCCATTAGAATTTAACTCAATTACACACCTGGTCAATATTTCTCCAGTTCAGAAGATTAGCCTATAAATCACTCAGAAATAAGCAGGAGTCGGATAACAAAACTGGTTTCCCACATGCAGTGCATTTGGCACACTAAAAAACTTTGGACTGGTCATAATTATATGAGAGAACCTTTGCCACTTGCATAAACTAATTACTCTTACAATAGCGTAAGATACTGAAAAACAGAACAATGTCACTAGAGTACAATTCACCAATTGTTGTTCTTAATTATGTTTGCATGCATAATTCATAAATATACTTTGTGGATGAGAGAGGAAAAAGATAAGACAGAACAAAAGAAAAGAATTCTTTACAAAACATTTAAAATATAATTAGGCAAGATATTTAATATGCTTATTACCAAAGTGATTTTTTATTACAGAGCTAAATAATGTCTCCCTTTCAAAACAAAATAAAACAATCTCACTCTGCATTATCCCTTGTGGTAAATCAATCTGTTCTTCTGATAAGCTGCTCCTTTCTAAGTATGTAAGAACGAGGTTAAGGAAGATGCAACAGAAAGAGAGCTAGAGCTGCTCACATGAGCTGTTGAGGCCACCTTGCAGAAGGACGAATGGCTGCACTTCATCTCCCCAGCTGGCCTTTGTGGAATGTGACTCAGAGCTGCAGAAATGCAGAGCCTCCTCCGAATGTGCCGGGGACAGCCTGTGTCTTGTGAAGGCAGCGAGCTGTGTACTGCATAAGCTTGATGTTCCAATTTAAACTAACTTTTGTACTATCTGTCTGCAGTATAAGACTTGAAGACACTCTAGGGAGAGTCTCTATAGTTTCAGAGAATTTTGGATCAGGTCTATGATTTCATCCAACCTGAACTGTATCAGTTCACCTAAGGAGAACGCTCTGGGTTGACAGTCACCTCTAGCAACAGATTAACATACAAAATAGGTTGAGTCACCTGCTGAAGATTATTCCTTTGCTTAATGTAGAGCCAATGAATGATTAGGCTCCTAATTTAGTTGCTAAGCAGAAGATAAGATGAGTCTGGGTCAAAGGAAGTGCTGTTTGTTTTAAATGACAGAGATCTATTTATCTTTTCGAATTTTAGTTGTTAGCATGGATTGATGAAATATCTTACAGAACCAAGAGTTATACTGCTTTCTAAAGGTGGCAATGTTCATACTGCTCTCTTTCACACTTGGTCGCCTTGTTTCTCCCACAGTGCTTGTGAGTCATATGAAACGGGCAGGGCACACCCTAGTTTAAGATTAGCAAGATTTTTCTTTCTGTAACTAAAGCAAGGATTGGACCTATGTCTTTGGCACGGTGCAACAAGCTCCACTGGTCTTCTGCTGACTTTAAAGAGCAAACTTGGCTTTGTTTCATGGGAACATTCAATGATTTCTTTTTTTTAAAATAATGGGAATCATGAGTCTAGTTAAAAAGACATACTTTCTCACTGTGTAACTGAACTGCAAAACTTATTGCATAGGAGGTGGCCAAGGCCAAGAGTATAATTTTCAAAAAGGAGTTGTATAATTATGAAAGTAATTCAGGATTTGAATTGCTACTGGAATCAATTTTTGAATATTTGAAGTGCTACTGGAATCAGTGACAGTCTGTATTCTGTGATAGAGTTTAAACTTTATGCCTCAGGGCTAGAGAACAGGAGAGTTACGTTGTGGGGAAAACTATTACCCATCTGCCTGATGCCAGGTTCCTCTTGATATGGGACCGAACCAACTGCTTGCCTTGTCCTCACATTTTTTTTCCTCTGCAACCCTGAAGAAGTAAATTTACAGGTCCTGAATGGTATTTTATTCATCTTCTCTTTACAAACTTAACATGGTTACTGTAAGAGGACAAACGATTTCCATTCCAGGTGCAGAAATAATTTTTTTTTCCCCGAAGAATGACTTTTCATACAAACCTGAAAGGGATCTTCTGAGGAAGTGCAAAGGGCTAAAGAGCAAGAGATCAACTATACTAGTAATTCTCTGATTCTAAAGTCTAGAAGATTATCTGTATCGCAGAAAATTTCTTTTGCTGATCTTCATTCATGATCTATCTGTTTAGAGGACATCCTGCCTCACACTTCAGTCACTACAACATTATCAACTCATAGGCTGTACGTAGCTTGAACAGCCATTAATTATAATCTGTCAAGGATGTTATTTATCCATAAAATCTTGGGTAAAGGACAAATGTACTTAAGACAGTCTTCTGGATTTGAAAATAGATGGAAGTCCTCTGCCTCAGTTAGAATTAAATCAGAGCTTTAGGAAGGCCCTGGAGTTCCTTTAAGTTAAGAAAGTACTGAATTTACTTAACATATCAATATGAGATTTAATTGAAAGCCAACTCTAGCCATATCCTTCTCCCCTGATCTCAAATGAACAAATTTCTCAGTCTCTGATAATCCTACTATTTATTTTCAGTAGTGAGAAAACAATTTATTCTATCAAGATGATAAAGCTTTAATGGAAAAGTATCAGGTAAACTTTTACTTTGCAAAGCAGCAAGAAACTTTGCAAAGAAACACATCGCACTAATTCAGAAATTGATCTCTCACTGTTACTCTTCCCCAGCACCTGCTTCTTTAAGATACAGAGGTAACTTTCTAGGGAGGTGCACATTCCACTGGAAAACCTTTGTTTGGGGCTGTATCAGATGGGTCCTATAATGCTGAAGAGCTGTGCGTATTCTTTATTCAGCTGAGTGGCTAAAACACAGATTCCATAACCTCAGCAGAATCTTCCAAAGGCTGTGATTCAAGGAGTAATGGGTTATTTGCAGATCTATTTGCTGAACTTTGTTCAGAAATCAAATATTCAACTTCTTAAACATTCCACTTCTGAATATTTAACACTTCTTGTACTTTGGGATCAGCAGATTTGTATCTTGCTGGAGAACTGTACTAGTTCATTCCTTAATAGACCTCCCAGGGTAGCAACTACTCAGTGCTGCCATCTCAGAAGTAATGATGAATAGCAAGCTGGGCTTTCAAGCATTGCTAGAGCATACTTTCTGGATCATCTAGGGAAAGACAATACAAAACCACCAAATCCAGTTTGAAGTTAAGTAGTAAAGAGATTAGAGAGTGCCAGAGGTACATAAGCAGATGACCCAGTGCGTTGACTTATGTGCTAAGAAATGCTATTTTATGGCTTTACCTGCCTCAGAAGAATAGCATACCCCCATAATAGCATTAAGAAAGTATCTCCACAGAACATTCACTGTTTATATTTGTTTGCAGGGAAGGGTGTGTCTATTTTTATTATTTTATTTTAATCAGTTGAGTCAATTAGAATTTGTGGATGAGCACATTATGTTTGAGAATGTGCAGAACATAGGTTATACGTGGGAAGGTTAGGAAAAAGATTTATCGGGGGGGGGGGGGGGGGGTAGAAAAGAAAAGGAGAAAAACTATAGACCAGCCAGTTTAACTTGAATTTCTTTAAAAGAACTGAAAGTATCAGTCTATTTTTAAACTTCTTAAAAAAAAAAAAAAAAAGAGTAACAGCCAACATAGATCTGTAAGGAGCAAATCATGTACAGCTAATCTTATTTATTCTAATACTGTATAGCTGTCTCTTTGGATGAAGTAATAGCAGAATGTTTCTAGTTTTACTTTCATGCTGGCCCTGTTGCGACGCACCTTGAAGTACAGGGTCTAATTCTCATGTTGGTGAAGCGTATATATATGTTTAATTTATTTCTCTATATAATTTATTTATTGCTCACTTCTACTGTGACAGGTCTCTAAAAGGCTCAATCATTAATTTTGGCTTTAGTCAGTATTTTTATTAATACTTATTAAAGTTGCAGTTGACAGCAATGTGAAAGGAGCTGAGAATATGCCAAAGAACAGTAGGAGAATTCAGAATGACAAATTCAAGATCTTGGTTAAAAGTGCATTGTATTTGTCCCCATTGAAGAATTATTTGTTATACTTTGATAACCTGCTCATTCACAGAATGAAATAAAATTTGAAATCCTTTGGAAAAGGATGTAGCAATTTAGGAATTAACATAACTTGTAATTAACAAATATCACATCATAAAATTATCCACACGTTATATCACAATAAGATATATATATATATATAAATATGTAGTGCTCAGACCCATGATATATTTTGCAGCCTGCAAAGTTTATGAAATCATTTTCTGCTGAGCTCAGCATTGAGAAGGATTAGCTATTATGTTCTGATCTGGGTACTGCACTACAGTGAAATATAAACTGCTTAGACAAAGGGAAATCAGCATAACTTTCAGGAAAAGAAGAAAGAAGGGAAATGGGGATGTTTAGGATGAAGAGGAGATATGTATACAAAAAAGTAAGGGAACTTATTCTACCACTGTGGAATGGGTAAAATAAGCAAAAATGATCTTAAAATACAGTAAGGAAGATTTAAATTAGACAAAGGAAGACTTCCTACTGATAAAAATCCTGAAGCATTTGACTAAATTATCTTGGGGATTACCTCTCAAAGCCCTGTTTATGCCTACAGTTTGTATTTCTGTTATATGAATGAAGTTGTTGTACAATGATAAGTTCATAGCTTTGTGGACCTTTCAAATCCGAACCAAGGCCCCCCTGACTCATACTACAGTTTCAATTTCCCAAAGGTCTCAAGCCATATTTTTAGTATGTATATGAGTGTCCCCCCCCTTTTTTTCTTCTTTTTAAATGACTGAGAAGAAACTGTTCCCAGTCCAAAATCTGAATGTAAATACCCTGGAAATTTCTGGAGAGGATTTCAAGCTTGTATTCAAGTTTGAATTATGCATCCTATATCCCTATCTGATTTGGAGCTATTTTGTGCAAGAAAGAATTTGGAATTAATTATTTTTTTTGCAGATTTTAATTAGAAAAAGAATCTCACTGATTACATTCTCCCCTTCAATTAACTAAAATAATTTCGCTTCTGGGCTTATACCTTGCATGCCAAATTGCAACTAAACATGCATAGTTAAGTCTAATGCTAGTATCCCTAAAAATAGAGGTTCAAAATGATAACGTTCTGAGATTTTAAACTATGCAAGAATGAACAATAATGCTCTAATGATTCAGGACAATCTATAAGATTCCTTTTTCTCCACTATTTGTTCCCAGAAGAACACTTAGTTTTATATAATGCATGAATACTAAGATTTGTGGTGGGAATACTTCACATCTACAAATGGCTGTCCCACTGGGATTTGTAGCACTGTTTTAGATTTCTGTTTCTTGCTTCAGATTTCTGGTTCAGTTTCCTGAAGTTTCACAATCACACCAAATGCCTTTTCAGAAGAGTTCTGTTTTAGCACTTTTCTGCATTATACATAGTTCTCTTTATATACCTGGATTGGATTACACTGAATCACACTGACAAATTCATTAAAAAACGTGGTCTTGTCATATGAAAAACATATGTTAAAAAAAAAAAAGTAAAAAGTCACCAGCATAAACTAAATACATGCTGTTATTTTCAAAAATAATTTGTTTATATTAAATCTTGGATCTTTTTTTTCGGGGGGGGGGGGAAGGAGGGGAGAAAAAGTTTCTATTTTTACTCATAAATGAATGAAACTTAAAATGCTGATGAATTAATATAAGAATGAAAATTAAGTCTGTACTGTCAAAACCACGACAGAACCAAATGGTCCCAGCTGATGTCCAACTAATATGTTTTCAAGTACCCTATTTGTTTCCTCCTTAATTTATTCTTTTTCAGACTCATTCAGTTTAAAGCAAGATTCTTGGTCTATTTTAAAACGGCAACAACAAAAACAGTCATCATGATCTTCAGACATCTCTGCAGATCCTCACAGCCTACCTATGTCTGAATTGTGCTGTCTCATTCTGCCCTGCAGCTCCAAGTCACTACCTTTTCAGTCAGTTCTCAAAGCCAAAATTGTTGTCTAGATTCTTCAGGTCATACCTGGGTTACTACATATTCATTTTCTCTTGCCTGGAGGAATGCAATCTTTCTCCCTACACATCCATACAGAAGAAAGCAGACAATAATTTGTCTAGCTCATCTTTCACAGTTTTTTTGCAGCTTGCTGTTGATTTTTCCATTGCATCAAAGAGAAAGTACTTGTCCTCACTTTCAAGGCTCTCACCCTGCCCAACTTATCCTCTTTTGTTCACACTAAAGAGTTTTATTCTTGAATCTGATCAGCTTTCTTTGCCAAGTCCTTTTGGGCTTTGTCACACCTGGGCACCATACCTGGGAGGCATTCACCAAATGTTCTGCCAGTCATTCTTTAAACTACCATCTGCCCTCAGAAATATTTGGCAAAAGTTAAACTGCCAGTAAACTGAGTTCATTGTATCATGATAAGCTGTGTGTTTTTTCTCCGTAGTCATAGAGCCTAGTCCTAGACAGCAGATGGTTCTGTATATGCTTTTCCACTAATATTAAACCCAGGACTAGGGTTGTAAAGTTTTTTGAAGATAAGAATTCACTTTTGTTCTGAGTTTATGGATCACTTGGAAATGTGTCTCGGTGCAAGGTTAATATAGTAATTAGTAATTCTGTACTTAGTAATAAGTACCATATTACTAATAGTACTATTAGTAATAGCATTAGTAATAGTACTATTACTAATAGTACTAATAATAATTCTGTAACTTAGTAATTCTGTAGTGTTATTGTGTCCGTGATAATTAAAGCTATTGTAATATGACTAGGTGAAAAGACTAATGAAATGGTGAACTTAAAATAGAATAGCATTTTTTTCCCCTCCTTCAAAGACTGTAGGTTTTTGGTTTTGGTATGTGAATGGAATGCTATGATATCAGTGCAGTATCGTTCTGTCCTGTTTGTTTTAGACTGGCTCAAAAAAGACAACTTGATTGTAATGTCATTCATACTTTTCTTCTTTCTAAGTGTGGTAATTAAATGGTTTTATTTTTAAATAACAAATAGGCAAATAAAAGCTCTATATATGGACATTCAAAAACTGAATTTAAAATCTGTACTGTGCAGTGAGAGACGTCTTTCACTAGTGAAATGGGATTGAATCATTATATTGGAAGGGAGCATGAGCAGCAGAGCACAGGTAGTATACGATGTAGATTGATGCCAGAAGATAGTCGTCTTTATTTTTTGTTAAGTATCTCCTAGGGACAACTGAAAGTGGGATTTGGGGAAATTATCAGATATAAACGTGAAGAGCAGGGTGGCTTTTACATTATTAAGAGCCTGAGTTGCTCCAAACCAAGACTTTGAAAAATAGTTCTACTTCCCTAAAAACACAAGATTAGTTTTAGGCTCATTGCTTTTTCCTTTTTCTCATGTTTATATATATGGGGTGTTAGAGAGAGTATGCATCTTAAGGTGCATCTTTTAGATCACAACAGTATCAATTCTTAATTAAATAATGTTTAAACCTCAGGAAAAAAATAATAAGTTCATAAAGATTTCCCATTAACCAAAAGTTAGAAGCATACTCTGATTTACTTAAGAAATTTGTGGGATCACAGAAATTTCATCCTGGGTAAAATCAGGCGGTCCAATATCCTGCCTGTAGAAGTGCCCAAAACCAGATTCTTCAAAAAGGCCTATAGTGGGTAGACGTACCCAGGTACATCTCCATATACACATCTAATCCTGATCTCTAACAGCTAGAGAATGTCCTTCATAGTTTAAGTCTAGTTGCAGTCTTCCTTCCTAATTATCAATCTTCCTAATTAATTATCATTAGTTACAGTAACACTGGGTAAGTCTGCTATCCACGGATACATTCATAACAGTTTTGAATCTCATTGAGTTTTGTCTATAGCAGACTTCGCAGTTCAATTTGTTTTCAGCAACCCATTTTGTTGATTCTTTTGAGTGTCCTTTTGTTGTTGTAAATGTAGAAAATACTGATTTGCTTTTGCTTTTAACCTTTAATGAAAAGAGACAAAATCCAGAATTTATCCAATATATGAAAAAATATAATTATCAGACCTACAAAGGTAATATAAACTTTTTAATGCTTCTTTTAAGGGCTGCCTGGATTACATGAGATGTGTTATCTGCATTAATACAGTAGATAATTGCGTAAGACTCCCTAATTCCTAGCAAGCATTCACCTGTAGAAAAGGTTGTAGTCATTTAGCTCTGGAAAACTCCTTTGGCATTTTCTGTGGGAAATAGCATAAATATGTACCCGTGTGTTTGTAGTCATTTGATGGAGACCTCTGTAAATTATACATATTACTCTGTGCTTTTCTCTTCCCAAGCTATGTTATTCTTTTTGTTTTGCTGTCCTGTCACCAAGCAATCAGGTATTCCTCAGATTGTTAATGTTTTCATACGCCAGTTGATTTTCTAAACACCTTATTAGATTTGCTGTATGAAACACCCCAACTAACATACAAAAAGAGAGAAAGAAAATAAAAATCTATCATTTTTTCCATGTGCTAATATAAAATAAAGAATGGCAAAGAAGGTCAGCTGTAAATCTGGAAAAATAAAGTATTGACTCAGATAACCTGGGGTCATTTGTAGAGTGTCTTTTTCAAAGCCAGCAGAATCGATGCCTGTTCTCACATGACTCACTGGGCTTTGCATTGGGTTGGTAAGAGTCTAACATAGCATGACACTAATTTTTTTAGACAGAAACTAATTAACTTCTCACTGAGACTTAGGGAAAGTTCTAGCTAGTAATCATTGGGACAATTGCTCCTAAAAGCAGTCAATCAAAGAGCTGAATGCATTGAAACATAAAGTCAAGAGAGAGCTCATTTTCAGTGGAGACAGCTCTTGCTCAAGTAGTATTAGACTTCTGTTATCAGATCTCTCTTTTGGCAGCTGGTAAATGCAGAAGCATGCAAGGATGGTGAAGTGTAAGATGCAGCTAGACAATATTTGATCCAATGTGAGCTGATTCAACAACTAACTGTTGCTGAAAGGGGTAGTTAGGCTCATTCCTGATTTTAAAATTGACCCACACAGTATCAGTTCTGGCACTCATGTCCTTATGGAAAATTGCTTCAACCCACCAAATCAGCAGTAAAAACACGATTAACTGTACTAAAGAGACAGGTTCTTCCATCAGCAACTGTTTCTACTTCTTTTTGAAAGATTAAAAAGTCCTACTCTGATGAGCTCTTTTTTCAGCTGCTAGTTTCTCACCTCTCCCATGAGGAGCCAGATGATTCCCTTTGCCCTCTCTCTATTCAGCAACCTTTCCTCCTCTGCTTCCCTTGCACACACTTCCTGGCACAGTTACAACCTTAATTTTTTTTACTTTTTTTTTTTTTTTTTACTTTGCAATTGACAGGTGTTCAGCCAGCTCATGTATGTATTTGAGAAGTATACTGAAACACTACTACCAACTAAGAATCTGCCCTTATTCATAGCCAGCCTTCACTGAACAAGTGCTTTGAGTTACATTAAGAAAGCTTTATAAAAATTTTAGTACCTTTGTCCTAATACCAAAATTCCAATTAGAGCTCAGTATGGCCTGCTATTTCCCCTTTTCTTCAGGGCTAATGCATAACAACCACTGTAAGAGAAAACTTTATTCTCTGTGTAGGCCGTGGTACAGCTTAAACCTCCAGCAAACAGTAGGAGGAATGCTTCAGCTGGTGTCAGGCAGTAATTTTCCTTTTAGAAAGCAGTTTCTTTTGTATGGGTCATTTCATTAACTGGCCCACTGGATGAGAATGTGTACCACGTCTGAAGTGTTTGCCACCAGACTGTTTTCATCTCTTATTTTTTTAATGTTTTTCTCTCTTTAGATCCCATTTGTGCTAGCTTTGCTAGTTAAGCTACTTCTTAGCATCTCTACATTGTATGTTTTATTTTAGTCGTATCTGTTTACCCTGAAGATGGCTCAAGTGCTTCTGAAAGAACAAAAGCAGGCATTGGTCCAAGCTTTAGCTAGTCTATACTCTAATCATAACTGTAATTATCACACATTTGGTGCGGAGAAGTACAAATGAGTAATGAGGTTTCAGCCTCTGCTGCAGGCGGTCTTGTAATGAATGTTTTAGAATGTACCAAAGTGTGTTGCTACTTCCATCTGCTTTTTGTTTTTTACCTTATTTTTATTTACTGCAACCAGTTAATCTACAATCCAGTCATGATTCTTTTCTGTTGTTCTAAAATGGTACCGTCTTGTGATCTTGTGCCTTCCTACTCTAATCTGATTTCATCACCAGTGCCATCAGTTTCTGCTTTCTGTCTTGTTATGCTTCCCTTTCCACGCTAGTGCATAGGTGCATTCTGCTTATGCTTTGTGAAGAACTACAAACAGTTTATTTTCTTAACTAAAAGCTGAGGAACTTGGATAACTCCAAGCACTTCAAGATTTTAGGGACATCATATGGACAGTAAATGTGGGCGATGCTCAAAGTATGATATTTGTCTATTGGAAGTTTCCATGCAGTTTTTGATCTTTCTGCTATACTTCAGTTGTTTTGTGTGTGTGTGCACTTCAAGCTGACTCCCACACAAGGTTTGCATTTTAAAGCTGAGTGATAGTTTTTCTGCTTCCTCAAAAAGAGCTAAGTAGGTCTTGAGTGCCAATAGAAGGAATTAACTTAGCAGTCATCCAAGCTAGTGTTTACTGCCATGGAGAGGTTAGTGGCTTGGATTCCAAAGCAGTTTCAGTGTAGCCCTCTAAGGGAGCCTAATTGGAGTGCTTCACTGTACAGCTTAGCTATGGTCCATATCATACATGGAATCATAGAATATCCCGAGTTGGAAGGGACTCACTAGGATCACCAAGTCCAACTGCTGGCTCCACACAGGACTACCTAAAAAACAGATCCTGTGTCTGAGAGCATTGTCTAAGCAGTTCTTGAACTTCGGCAGGCTTGGTGTTGTGATCGCTTCCCTGTTCTAACTGTTAGAACTGCTAGCCTGTTCTAACGCTCGACCACCCTCTGGGTGCAGAACCTTTCCCTAACACCCAGGCTGACCCTCCCCTGTCCCAGCTCCAATCCGATCCTTCGGGTCCTGTCGCTGTCCCCAGAGAGCAGAGCTCAGCGCCTGCCCCTCTGCTCCCCTCATGAGGGAGCTGCAGGCCGCCATGAGGCCTCCCCTCAGCCTGCTCTGCTCTGGGCTGAGCAAACCAAAGGAACTCAGCCGCTCCTCATACGTCTTGTCTTCCAGACCCTTCGCCATCTTTGTAGCTGTCATTTGGACACTCTCTAGTAGTTTTGAGTCTTTCTTATATTGTGGCACCCAAAACTGCACATAGTTCTCAAGGTGAGGCCATACCAGAGCACAGCAGGACAACTGCTTCCTTTGGCTAGCAATGCTGTTCTTGATGCACCCCAGAGTACAACTGGTCCTTTCGGCTGACAGGGCGCACCACTAACTTATATTCAACTTGCTCTTGACCAAAACCCCCAGATTCTTTTCCATGAGGCTGCTTCAGCCACTCACCCGCCAGTCTTTATATATATCCAGGGTTGTCATGTGCCAGGTGCAAGATCTGGCACTTACTGTTGTTAAATCTCTTAAAATTGGTGATTGCCTAGCCCCCTAGTCTGTGAAGATCTCTCTGCAAGGCTTGTCTACCCTCAAGGGAATCAACGTTCCTTCTAAGTTAGTATCATCTGCAAACTTATTTAGTACGCGTTTGAGTCCTACATCCAGTTCATTTACAAAAGCATTAGAGAACTGGCCCTAAAATGGAGCCCTGGGGAACTCCCCTAGTGACTGGCCACCAGCTTGATGTAACCCCATTTATTCTGACTCTTTGAACCCAATGCATCAGCCAATGCTGAGAAATCAAGGGTACTGGCATAGTGGTATTCTCAGGTGGAGTTAAGAGAGTAGTTTCTTCTCTGCATTGTCCTCCCCATACAAGGGGAAGAGTCCATCGCTGCCTTAGGAATCAGGAGTTACCTGAGCAGCTCCTGGAGGCTGTCAGTGACAGATGTCATTCAGGACTCTCCTCGCTGCAAAGGGAATTAGGACACTACTAAGTGCCTGGAGGAGTCTGAGGCATTTCGCAGCTCCAAACTGTAATAAGGTCTGCTAGCCTGCAGCCCAGGAACTCCCGTAGTGAACAGGGAAATAATAACTTCTGGCCAAACAGGCCATCAGTTTTATACACATCTCAGTCTGACCTCGGCAGATCTTTCATTTCCCTATAACCTCTAGGTGAATGGCTCAAAATTGAGCGTTCATATATACCATGTTTGCTGAGATAGCTTTAATTGACAATCCAGCTGGAGAAAACAGCTCTTCTGGGCCTTTTAAAGCTGGTCAGTGATCAGCCCTAGAAAGCATGATTATGCCCATTTAGCTCACCAGTGCATACTGATTGCAAGGGAGACATAAAACTGGGACTTAAAGGCCGGCAGAAATGTGAAATCTTGCACATGGTAGATTGAACAGTACTTATGAAAAATAATGTCATGTTCAGAACATGATCACCGAACCATCATCTCTGTATGAAGGCTGAGAAAATAATTTTTTTTTTTTGTCTTGAATCTCAGTGAAGAATAAAATATCCCCAGATTCTTCCTATCACACTTTTTTTGCCCTGTTCAGCTGGAGCTTTACTGCTGTACTGGTTTAACAGAAGCCATTGAAAGCAGCTTGACTTCCTCTTTCAAGCCAACGACGACTTCTTTACAGCAGTGGAATTTGATATGGGAGCAGAATATTCTGTACTGATTGTCAGGAGCAGTTGCTACTATTGGATGTGAACTTAATGGATGAACAGCAGTGAGTTTATTTGCCAGAAATATCAAATGCTAACGAACAGCTTGCTGTAGTCCTGGCCTTGGCTTCCATCATTAACCTGATTAGACCAGAATTCTCTGCAATGTTCTTGGATGTTCTTTCACTAGTATTAGAAGGTCATTAAACAATGGGCATTTTTCACAAGCTCCACTGGGATTTCTTTTAATTTCAAGCAGGTAGAGAGGGATTTCTTGTTTCATTTTGAAATGCAAATTTTTTTTGTATGAGTTGGCAGATTCTCAACATGAAACAGAGAGAGCCTGAATTGACTGGATTTTATCGCTAACATTGTTGTTGTTTTCTGTTTTTTAATTGTAAGAATTGTAGCAGGGCGGTGGGGTTCTTTTTGCCTTTTTTTTTTTTTTTTAAAGCGTAACATTAAACCTTTAGAGATTACTTGAACATCATCTATTTTGTCTTCTTAGTTATTTGTTTGTTTATAAGGACAAGGTGTCTTTCATAAGGAAAAACATATTAATTCCATCAAATATATGCTGTTTTGGTGTTTGTTGTTTATAATAGTTGTTTATTTGTCTATTGTGGCAAAAAGCTTGGCCCTGGCAGATGAAGTATTGGTAGATGAATTGGAAGAAAAATACAAAGTGCTTGAAAACAATTTATAGCAGGGTTTGATACTTCTCTGTTGTACGTGATGTAATTTTGTGTACCTTAGCAGTGGGGTAAACTCTTTCTCCTCACCCTCCGCATATGCCTATCTGTCTGGTTTATTTTATTCAAATACTTCTACGAGTTGAGTTCAGAGGTGAGTGTTAGAAGCTGATAATTTCAAGATATGGCACTCAGCTTCTAATAAAGGGTCACACTTTTAGTTCTGTGCAGTATTTTTAACCTCCTACCTGTAAAAGTTTCTACCCAGATGTTTTATATCTGTCCTAATGCAAATGTTGCATGAATGTTTCTGACAAATGAAAGTGCTATTGTACAATTCCTAAATTTGCTAACTGCATCACTAAAGCTGTCCATTAATAATGTTCTATTATCAAATCTCAGAGTTTTTATTATATTTTGGCATTAGTCACCTTAATATTCCCAGTGATGAGAGATGATTTCTTATCTCATCACAGATTTTCTGGCAAACAGTAAACATTAACAAAAGATTCTCCAATGGACTCCCCTGTGGTCCTGGTTGGTGCAGATGTGGGGAGGTGTGGTGCTGAATTTCTCCTGTAAAATAGCAAAAAAAAAAAAAAAAAAAAAAAATCAAGAATGGATGTAAGGGACCAGGGGAATGCAGGGCCAATGTTGCTAGCAGCTATTCCAGTTCAACTGATAAGTTTTGTAGCGACTTGCTTTCTGCAAGTCTTGTGAATTCTGTTCACTGTGTGTTGTGGTGCTTACAGAAACAGGGCTTCCCACCACAGCTAAAGCTGCCAGATACATGGATGGAGCAGATCCGCCTGTAGCAAAGCTCAGGCAGAAGGGGCAGGTCAGAGTTCATTCTTCTAGGAAAGGGGTTTTGAAATATGTAGCCAAGAAGCTTATGCATAGGAACTTCAGACTTAAGTACTTTCACTTTTCCTCCTTTTTTAATTCTACGTTTTTCTAGCCCTCTTGGTTGTGATGAGGGTTATCACAATGTTATTTCACATTCCTCACAATACAGGCAGCAGGAGGCTATTGCTAGTGCTCAGAAGTATGGGCAGATGCGTTTGCTTAAACATTTTTTTTCCCTGAGAAATGAGCTTATACTACTTAAATATACATATTAATTATTTTGCTGCCTTCATTTTTAGACACTGAGCTAAGAAGCCTATCCCACAATCCCCATCTGCCTCCCAGCTGACAAAACCCAAGTAGCCTGCTGTCAAAACCTTCACTTCCCACTTGACAATGTCTGATGTTTTTATGTGGCTGTTGGTACAAAATACTGCAGTGTGCTGCATATTAAGAATGGGGAGTAAACAAAATAGTTGTAGCTATGAAGTTAAGTAACCTGATGGCTTTTGAGACTCTATTATTAAATAGTGTAAGAATTTCTACATAACCCATACCATTTTCATATTTAATTCAATAAGAGTTAATTATTCAGCAGTTGAAGCTGCCACAGGGTTTCCAGTCTAGTGCACTGGCATATCATATAATCCAGTGCTCTACTGCAAATGAGCAAGACCACTTAGTCATCTAAATACATACATCATGTAGTCATCTTATGGAGTTAGATCTAGGCAATTAATGAATCAAATATGTTTTGAGACAAATGTGATGACCTCAGTCACGCTGGATATTTGCTTTACAACACAAACATTTCTACTGAATCCATTGAGGCTATAAACAAACTGAGAATTTCTCAAAGGCTGTCACTGGACCACGATCATGGCTTGTGCTAAGTGATGTTGAGTATGTCTGCCTGCTGCAGTTGCTCCAGCCCAGAATTCCCTCTGCCCAGCTGCTGGAGCCTTGCCTGGGAACCTGGGGTCTCTGCCATGAGGGATGTGGTTGCTGCTCTCCTTTTTGCAGATACAGACAGCAGTGAGGCTGAGCATATAGGCCAGAGACACCCTGACGCAGCCAGCCAGGCACACAGACTGCTGTGGAACAGCACCTACATATAGGACTCAGATAAAACATTGACACAGACAGCAAAGTTCCCTTTGTCCTTGTTGGCTGGCAGACTGTCACTAGTGGAAGCACATACACCACTGCTCTCCGCATTCACAAGCACACATGCATCCACAGATCCCTTGAATACCAGCACTTCCACCTTTTTCAGTTGCGCGTCAGGTCAAATGGCAGCATCATGGTCATGCATCAGTTGTGTCAAAGTACAGAATTGTGTCATGGGAAAGAGCAGCATCATAAGATTGCAGTGGGGAAAAGCTTATAATGGGGATTATTTAATGCAGGCCTTGCTCAGACAGGGCAGCAACAGATTCCCTCCCTCTAGAGGACTCGCTGCCAGATGGACGTAGCTGGCAGGTCTTGGAGAGGGAGAGGTGCTGCAGTGTTTTGCAGCTAATGAATTACCAACATATGTAACAGAAAGAGTGAGGTGACGCCAAAAATCATATTCTAAATGATTCATGGGATTTTTACATATTTGTTGTGGAAAAAATCAAAAGTATTCCCAAGTCAGGTTTTGACTTTTTGGGGTTTTAATGTATTTTCCCACCTCATCCCCTTCCCCAGGTAACTAGAGGGTTTATTTTTTGCTTGTTTGTAAAGATAAAAAGCTTCAATAAGTGTTTAAATAAATGTTCCTGAATAAACAAATAAACAGTATACAAAAAAAGACAAAAACCACCCATATCCTCTTCAAGTTCTTGAGTACAGTACTCAAACTGAACCTCATACTTTGAATTTCCATTAATATGCCTGAAAATAAATGTACCGTTGACTATGAATAAAATAAAAGGTATCTGTCAGTTTGCAAACTATACAATCCAGTTCACAATGACATCAAGTAAACAAAACAAAATATTCCAGACTCATTGTGTTATGAATGACAAAAGTGTCTCAGACTGAGAATGCTGTGTGCTGCTGCTTGCAGCAATCTGTGGCACGGATCCTGCAGGGTTCTGCTGGCAGCACAGCTCACAATTCTGCAATACAGGGAATAATACCTGGAGACCTGCAAAGCTCAGATCTGAAGCTTACTGATATTTGGGGGTATAAAGGTACACCTAGCATCTAAAATGCTTAAGTGGGAATGTGAAATACTTCATTCATTTTTCCTCCCTTATAAGAGGATCCTCTGTAGGCATAAAAAAAAACCCACTCAACGTAAGTTGTGTGGTTTTTTTTTGTTTTGTTTTTGTTTTTAATTTAAGTTTGTGAATATGGATTTGAGATGCAAGCCCTATTGCTCAACATTTGAAAACATTGGTTTTCAGCTATCATTTACAGGATGTTTTGTTGAGTACTAGTTTTTTTTTCTAGTTTGACAGATGGGTTTACTAACTTAAAATTTGTAAATATGGACTTTCAAATGTCTTATTATTATTGACTAATTTATGGAAGTAATAGAGTGAACAGTGCGTAGAAGGCATTCAGGAAAAACCATAGTCTTGTTCTTGAAGTGTATCTTTCCCTTAATACCATGTGGTATTTTACCTTACATACTTTTGTCGCTCTAATGAAACAAGTAACTGAAAATAACAGCAATGAAAGAGCCTTTGAATGCACAGTGGTTCATTTTGCAAGTTTTCCTTGTGTAATCTGTGGATTGGTTAAATGGTCTAAACATCTCTGCTTTTGTGGTTAGTTTAATTATGTGCAATGTATACATATGCTTTAATCCTGAACTTTTAACCTTTTACATGTATAACAAAAAATGGAGAACATAGTCTACAAAACTTCTGAGATTTCCATCACTTTCTCAATTCTTTTTGCTACCAATGTTTAATTATGGTTTTGCTGGCAGTAACTAAAATTGGCACCTGCTGGTAATTACTTTGTAAGATCATAATACTTACAAGATGTATAGAGGTTTATTTTTGTGTCTGTTTAATTTGCTGTTCTGGAAATTATCTTAGAATATATTATATCACAAAAGAACTATGTTGAACGAACTAAATTCCACCCGTATTTATTCTCTCTTTTTGATTACAATATAGTTTTTAACTCTCCGTGCTTGTTATATGAAAATCATATTTAAATAGCTAAGGCACTGCAACAGTGTTTTAAGTGTGAGCACAGGGATCAGACAAATCATAGAAGACAAACGCTTATTGTCAGTTTCTAAGGAGATTTCCACGTTGCAAAGTTTGCATCTGCTCAGCTGATAATACCTGGCTGCAGGTGACCTTTCAGCAAGTTCCCCCTTCCTATCAAGCCTCTGTTGTTGCTTAAAATAAAGTGACTATTCGATAAAACTCAGCAGAATGCCTCAGGGCAACTCACTTCTAAGAAAACAAACTGAACCCATCAGATAAAGCCGTCAGGGCTTGGGCTTTATCTAACGCTGCACACTCTTTTATAAATTGATTCGCTCTTCTGCCAACCCAACATGTCCATGAAATAGCTTGGCTGCAGCTACAAGTACAATTATTATTCCGCCTGAGGTGATTTGTGTGGTCTTAGAACCCAGCAAACATCCATTTATACTCAAAGAGATTGTAGATAAAGTAGACACAAGCCTGCACTCCAGACAGGCGGGGTGACTGGCAGCTTTGCCGTACCGTGGCAGAGGCAGAGCAGCCCCACGGACCGACGCAGTCTGAGCCAGTTTTCCGTAGCTGGCCAGGGCTGTGGCTACTGAGCCACCTTTGGGAATGGTCCCAGCAGTAAAAATGAGAACCTTACTGTTAACCTTGCTTAAGCAGTCTGGTTACTGACTGTAGGGAAGGTCTTCACAGTTATGGATAGCAGCATGCATTTACAGAAACAAATGGCACATACCTGTTTTCTTGTCTATGTATCATAAATGCATGCAATTGTGTGAACATGCATTATGATAACTTCGTAATTACATGGCATATTTTCCTGTTATAGCAATTCTTTGTAAACAAAAGTCACTTTTTCATTTTTTTGCAGGATTTTTCTGTTTGTTTTTCCCTCAAGAGTTAATATTTAAGCTTCTTTCTTTCTTGGAGTGAGAAGAGAGTCAATTTTTAGATCAGACACTAACTAACCAATAACAGAGTGGGCAGGTTATTGTTTAGAGCTTGTGACTTCTTGAGATCTCCGTTATGGATCTTGTATTTTCATTTTTTTTTTCTTTACGTAGCCCTGAATAGACTTGCTTCCTAATGTAAAATAGAATATAGGATATGCTTTCATCTACTTAGCTCAGCAAAATACAGTCAGAGTTAAACAGGGAATCATTACAAAATTTAAGGATTAGAGATGAAAACAAAATGTATATAAAACTAAAAAAGCAGACATTAAATGCAGGGATATGTGTGGTATCTGAAACTATTTCAGTTTATTCAAAAGGAAAAAAAAAACATCAAAAACAAACAAAAAACCACCCAAACCTGTCAAGATTTCTAACTGATAATATCCATTCAACCTGTTGGTTTTTTGTTTTTTGTTTGTTTGTTTTAAAGAAAACTAATAATAACCAATGCAATAAATCAACGAGATACATGAACATCCTGAATTGTGCTGCCGCCAGTGGAGGCACAGCTGGATGAATCACTTCAGTGAGACTTCCTTCTTCAAAGGAGAGCACTGAAAGTTGTTATTGTTTTGTCCTGCTGGAAAAAGATCCCACAGATGTTGCTACTACATTCTTAAAATGAGGACCTAAAACTACTCCCTAAAGCCATTTTAATTAATTTGATTAAAGAAGAGTAAATAAATATGAAAAAGTTCTGAGACTAGCAATCCCAACTATGTCATGAAAAATGTGGTGACAAAGCATTTCTGAAAATTAAGTTACATGTCAGAAAGTGGTTCATGTGATGGTAAGAGCAAAGGAAAATAAACATGTAAGCATTGGAAAATAAAGACAGTGGATTGAAAGGATATGGCAATGCAAGCAGATTGCTCTCTTCCCAGCCCAACACCTACCAGTGTTCACAGACTTATTTCCAACCACCATCATCAGTGGTCAGACAAAAAAATTCTTGTGTATTATTTACAGTACTTTCTATTTGCATTTTCTGTAATGAGCAGAAAGCCACAGTTTCAGCTTATGGAAAGTAATAGCATTACTGAGCTTTCCCATCTGTCAGTAAGTGAAGTGAGTGAAGCCACTCACCTCTGTTAGACATCTAAACCCAGAAATGAAGGGTTACTGAAGCATGTCCCCAAAGAAATGCAAACATATCTGTGTAAAGTACAGACAAAAATCTGTAGACTTTTGTTAGGAATGTGCTTATGTACCATGTTGAATTGTGATCAAAAAGTCTGTTTTTTCCAATGTTAACTGTACTGCCTTGTGAGCAGTGAGTTGGCAAATTAAAATATTTCATATGTTTTTGACCAACACACAAATACGGAAGCTTCTCTGAAGCTCCTGTGTGAGCTTACCATGCTGTAAACCTCTGGGAAAGGGTATGACTAAGTCATAGGTTGTTTAATGCTTGATCAGCCTGCAGGCTGTCAGTTAATGGGTTTGAGTATAACTAAATGTTTACAATAAAACAAGTCTTTTTTTTTTTTTTTCCCACAATTGGCACAGTGCAATACTATTTAAAGTGTGAAAAGAATTGTGCTGAAAGAAACTGTGAAGTGGCTGAACAGAGCTTTCCCCAGAGAGAGAATCCGCAATATCAAACATACAAACTGTACTGTCTGCTGAGTAAGAGAAGGTACAAGAAAAACTCATTTTGAAGAAGCAGAGATCAATATTTCCTGTAGCAAATGCTGGCAAAAAGTAACATCAAGAAGAAAGATGCTGTAACATTAAAAGAAACAAGACCTACTATATTACTTACAGCATAGAAAAGGACTGCAATATTTTTTTTAATGATTGGTGGACTAAACTCAGTGCTTTGAAAGATATGACTGTACAAGCATCTTAATATAACATACAGATGGATACTAGTCTCAGAATTTATCTTAGTTCAGTTACTCCAGAGTACAAAGCAGATATACTGGTAATTAAATCTTTCTCTCTTATTCTTCTTTCTCCTCTTTCTCCTCTCCTCTTTCTTTCAGTATTTGTTAGCTAGAAACCATTTCTTATGACTTAGCAATAACAAGCATTGATTTGTGTGCCTTGTAATCTATTTGTTCTTACATGCATCTCATCCACACTCAGCTACACTCTGCTTTAGGTACTCACTGCTTCAGTGTTTGGGGGTGACACAATTAATTTTTAGCGTATAATCACCGTGAGGAGAGGTCATAATCCTTCATTTTTAGCCAGCTGTTGTCACAATTTCACACTGACATTTCTGGCACAATGAATAAAATATATAAAAATTGGCCACAACAAAAAAACACTCCCTATTAAGTTGTTTTATTATATAATATAGAGAGAGTGATTTATGCCCTGTGCAGTACATACAGTTGTAGTTGGTTTCATTTTAGACAAAAATGTTAAATTAACTAATTAAGGAATAAGCCCTAACCAGATGGGTTTGTTGCTGCATCAGTAAATACAGGCCAGTAATAAATGATCTGCAGATTCAGTTTTAAACTATCCATGGGTAATTCTAATTAAATTGCCCTGCTAAAAGTACTACAGATTTAATACCATATTTTGGTGTATCTAATCCAGAAGAACTGCTGAAGTGTGTTGCAGTGTGTTAGTCTCATCATGTTAATGGACCCCAGGGGTTGTTTAGAAGGCTGAAACCCTCCTTCCACCCAGAGTAGGTGAAGACCCCTGACAGAGGCAGGAGTATATCGGTGTACCTGCTTTCCCGTGGGTAAAGCCTTAAAGTCATTTCTTTCTTTCATCTCTTTCTTTCTTTCAGTCATTGTGTTCTTCCAAAAGTGTCAAACTATGCTTTATACAGAGCTTAGACGGATGTTGATTCCATATAAAGATGGGGGGGGCGATTGGGGGTGGGGGGGTGGGGAGGAGTGTCAGAGTCCTGAATGACTTTCACTTGGAGAAATTGAAGTTAATTTTCGAGCTAATTGAACAGTTCACTGAACAGTGAAGTGAAGAGTTGGGCACGTGGGCTGGCAGTTCCGGTAAGGGAGATGGAATGGGGGATGGAAAGGTGAGGTACTGGGTGCGCAGCGCTCTCCAGCTGCAACAGTCAGTGGAGCTCCTCTTTGACCAAGTACGTGAAGCTCTGAGACCTTTTTAGAACTAAGCATTTTGGATGTGTTTATTTTAGGAGTAAGAAAGTCTTTATTAAATACGTAGTCCTTTGGAGCAAGAATGGTGGAAATCATCCCTCACTTTTGGTTTGCTCTTACTACAAATTCTTGCTAACAATTCTGACACAAGAAATGAAATAAAAGAGTCACCGGGCTTCATATGGCGTAAGCAGGTGTTTGTTTCATGAATTCCATATCACCAGCTTTGCCACTTGGCCATATTTCAGAGTTCAGCCAAAAGACAATTGTTTTCTCATTCTCTCTCCTATTTTTGCTTTCTCTCTCACACTGACCCATTTTTTTTTCTTTCTGCCTTTCCCTCTCTCCCCCTCCCTGTTTCTCTTCATTCCTCTCTCTTCCTTTTCTCTTGCTCATGCACTCACGCTTGCTCTCTTGCTTTCCAACTCTTGCACGCCTGCTCGCTCTCTGTCCCTCCCACTTACATTCCTTGCCCTTCTCCTCCCCTCTTTCCTTCTCTCTTCCTCTCTTTTTATTGTCTAACTGTCTGACTTTGTGTTATTTTTATTGTGTCACGTGAAAAAGAGAGATTAACATTCTGCATTTAGTTCTGGAAGAATCAAAGCCAATAAATATCCTTATGGAATTCTGTATCAGTGTCAAAGCTTGAAATTAACAAAGGTCACAGTAATCTCAGAAAAATGTAGCTGTTCTTAGCGAGATCATCTTAATACTGGAAGAAATGTCAACTTCAGAGGTCACCTAGCTCAGTATCAACAGGGGAAGACCCTGAGTCAGAGTTTACAGTACGTTCTTTATTTAGACAATCCAAAGCATTAAATGATTACGTAGTACTGCTTAGATATTGCTAACATTTTAACATCTGTCCATGAATGTAAGGACAGGTACTGGGAGCTGGACCATGCTTGGAGTTCCTGCCAAGGGAGGTGCTTTTCAGTAACTGAGTCCGGGACTGACCAAATAAGGAATATGGGCATTTTCCTGCAAGCATCATCTAGGGTTTTGTTGTGTTTTAATTCATTTGTTTCCAAGGAGGATACAGCATATCCTTAATGTACTGACAGTATATAGTTAATATTGGACAAAGACAGTCATTTCCAGTAACATAGCGTAACCTCACAGTATTAGATTCTTACCAAGCCAAATATGGTTTTCAGATGTGAGTTTTTGTTTACTGCCTTTGTGACATTGAGAGAAAGTGATAGTTCACCAGAGTGAAGTATTTATTGGGGATGTTTGCAGCATTAATCAATACATGTCCTAACCTTGGCAAACTGCAGAAAAGAGCCCACTGGTATAGGTGTATTTTAATCCTGCTAACACATACAATATCTACCTCACCAACTGGTGGCAACTTAATTAGCAGAACACTAATTACTAGAGCTATGGGATCTTCACAACCTCATCTTACAAACAAGCTCCTTTTTCCAAAATCAAAAAAGCAATCTCTTTGAATTGCCCTTACCCAGAAACCTCCTCTCTTACTTCCACAAACTATTTTATGTTTTATCCCCCTTAGTTCTTTTATTTCTCCTGTGGACTTAAAGAAATCATCACTATTCCTTTTTTTCGGATTTTACTTATCTTTCCTTTTTCATTTCATTGATTGCTGGTCTCTCCAGTGGGTCGAGGAAGCCACTTAGAAGGGTTTGGTTTGTTCACCTTTTTACCTCCTGACCTACCATTATCCAGTGCGGGATAAGAAGAGTTTTTAAAATCTGTTCTCTTTGTTTCTGTTGAGCCGGATTTCCTCCTACATCACACTTCTGACTAGTCTCCAGATTTGGGAAGCATGTAAAGTACTTTATTATTTAACCTTATTTAGGAAAGGAGCATAACATTCTTGAGATCTATTTCTTCTCAATGTGTAAGCCTCCTTAATTTAGACCAAGGCAGTCTCCACAAAAACACCAGTGTCTTAGCAAGAATATACAATTTAAAAAATATTTTCATGGTGCTGAGCGTAGCATTGCTGAACTTTTGGACACAGACAAAAGCTTAGAGACATTCTACGAGTGTGGAGAATGCTCACAGGAATCTGCATAGCTCTGATGCTCTGAGCAGCAGGGAGATGAGAGATCCAGGGCGGAGCTGCAGAGACAGGGAGATAAAGAAGAAAGAGACATTTTGCATACAGTGGTTCATTTCTTTCAGACTGTTTTGTGTGTGTCAAGGCTTGGCTTTTTTGCATATCCATCCATATACTTGATATTTTGGGAGCAGTGGCATACCTTTGGTATATTTAGTTGATGTGTGGGTCGTCTTCAGCTTTTCAAGCACAAAGTGAAGCCTACACAAATAGTCAGTGCCCTACTTTGATATTGAAAGTGATTTTTTGTTTTGTTTTGTTTTGTTTTCCCTAAACTGTAATAAAAGAGGTGTTATCTCCTTCATTCCCTTGATGCATTTTAGATTTAAACCCAAGACCGTAGTATGTATCTGACAGCCTTAGGTGTGAAGCAAAATCTATTTGAAACTGAAATTGAAATGAATCACTGGGGCAAGAAACATTTATGAATATTTTCTTGTGGGAAAAAGGAGTGTTGTCAGATTTAACACCTGCCATGTCATATCCTTGAACAAGATGCTCAACGTAACTTGTGATTTTAAGAGGATCTTGGTATGTTAATTGTAAAATGCAGATATTTGTTAAAGTAATTTCCTTGTTTATAGAAAGGTAAGAAAAGAGGGAAATTCATCAGGGGATCAGAAAGTCTTAAGGATTTTTTTTTTTCATTTTAGACAGTCTTTTTATGTAAAAACTGAGTTCTATAACATATGTAAAGGTGAAATGGTGATTTGAGAAGGATATTAAGTGACTAGGTACAGAACAGGAATTTAGTTAGGTGCACCTAAGGCTTCTAATTTTAGAATCTGATTTCACAAATACTTCAGCATATATCTACATCTGCTCACAACCAGAGAGGAAGCAAGCGTAAAGTTTAAGCACCTCCACATGTTCCTGCAAGACTTTCTTGTGCAATCTATGAATGGATTTATTTATTTTTTTCACAAGTCCTGATATAAATTGACAGTAGCAGTTAAGCAGGACAACTTTGTTTGGGTTTGTTTAATTTTATTTTGCAAAGATAAAATTCCTTTTTTGCTTGAAGTTGAAAAAAATATCTGCGAAGAATTAGGTATTTTTTTCCATATCATATATTAAACATGGTTTCATAGGGACTCTTACTTCTTTTAGGTGACTTTTGAAATACATTTAAAACTGACTTAGCCTTTCTTATTCTTCCTTGTGTCTAGCCTTGTTTTTTTGTTTTTTTATTTTTTTTTTTATTACAAGCGCTGTCAGCTCTCAGGGTATGCTGTGACTGATTATTGTCTTCCAGAGACCTATATGGCTTTCACTTGGCTTTTTATTCTAGCAAGTCATTTCTCTATGGAGTTTTCTCTTCCTGTGCTGAATATTGTTTCAATATGCTAAGGCCCTACCATGTGACATGTTATAAACATACTGTTTATATGTATATTCTGCAGTAATATTTTTGAAAGGGAAAAAAAAAAAACATTTTTTATAGAAGTGGGAGACAAATAGATTACTTAAAGAAAAAAGTACCAGCAACAGCTGTTTTCGACATTTTGATATCTTATTGCATACATGTGGCCTGTGTTTTATAAACAAATTTCTGAAAATCGGGAAAAAAGGCACTTATTTTCTGGAATTCTTACAAGGGAGTATCAAGAACAAAAATCACTCAGCTGTATCAAGTGATGAGCAAAGCAGGCTCGTAGCTGGAGCAATTCACTCAAGTATGGCATAGGATTATGTCATGATGATTTTATGTTTGGACTTATTCCACCAGGGCTGGAAATCAGAAAGCAAGAGATCTGAATAAAGCTGTCATTTTAAAACAAATCGTCCCTAATAATACTTTGTATTAGAAAGCATGCCTCTTAACAAAAATGAAACTATTTCAAAGTATTTAGTCACCTGTGTGTGTTTGCTATGGAGTATAAGGGCCTTTATATGAAATATTTACAGTGGTATCTAATTTCTTCACCAAATTTAAGTGACAACACTGAGAGTCCTTTGAACATATGAATTTCATAGCAATGGTAGAATTATATAGCATGTATATTCTTGTGTCAAAAACTTCTCATGTTGAGAAACTTGAAATTCAACATTGAATTTATTTGACTTTTGCCCCTTGATGCAAGCTTTGCATCAGAGGAGTTCAGCCAGAGACTAGGCTTTCTCAGTCATCCGTGAAGAAAACCACGTTTTAACATAATCCTACTAGTAATTAGAGGACAATCAAGTACAGACATGACATAGGAAATTCATGGGGTATAGTGCTATGAAGTGTATGTAGTTAGTGATTTAGTGGATACTAAATAAAATAAAGATACCTGGTAGAAGAAAGAAAAGAGATTTAAATCCAAAACTGAAGAGTTCTGCAGTGTAGTAAGTAACCTTTTAGGAAATAAAATCTTATTTGTACTCCTAATTTCAGAGACTAGGTTTGCAATGAGGTTTTGGAGCATTACTGGTGGTAGCCTCTTCATGAGGACACATTCCCTGCTTTAGGAACATTGCACGGAGCACTTTTTTAGTATCTTAATCACAAATATGAAATTATGTGGCATGTTATGACTAATCTTATCATTATTTAAATTAGATATGGGATTATTCCAAACGGCTATTTTGAGATTAAGCTGCATTTCTAACCTTTTCATGGAATGTTATGTCCCATTGCAGCTTTCAAATTATTCAGTATTTGTTTATGTTATTACACTAACTGAATTCAAGTGTACACCACATATGTATGCCTTAGTTTATGGCAATATTGTGGAAAATAAAAAACACTTAATAAACTTTGAAAGGTATTGTGTTGTTAATAGCTATAGTTTTTTTTCTGAGACTCATAAAAATCATGACTGGATGAATGAATGGCAATAGCATGCACTCAATTATATGTGTATGTGTGTATGCATATATTTACCTTCAGAAACAACATAATCCCTTTGGTTTTGTGCAGGATTAAATTTACCTGAGATAATGCATTCTTAAACTAAAAGACCATTCATATCTCTTTAAATATAATTTTAGTTGAACAGATGGGTGTTATAAGACCTAGATTTATTTCTGATATTTAACTGAAAAAAAAAAATCTTGTTTATTTATTTTAAGACATTTTAAACCTTCAAGGAAAATAGGGTGCAACTTAGAAAGCTTAAATGACCAGCCTGCCAATAGCACTGTTTAATCAGGTATGTGGGACATTTATATTCAGCAAAGACTCTCTGCTGCATTTTAAATCCATTCTTCCATTTGCTTCATGAATTTCCCTGATTAGCTATGAATCATGGGCTTGTTTTGATTCTAACAAGAGTCACTGCTAAATAAATGTTTTTAATTCTGGGCTGGGAAGCTACCAGAAAAGTTGAAGGGGTGAATTTGTCAGGTCAAAAAGTCTTTTCAAGTTTATCTGATTATCTTATTGTATCTTATCTTGAAGCTGGTTGGGTCAGGGTGAAAGTGGTCTTGTTTATGTTCAGAAATGGAACTCTAAATTTGTCTTACATGACAGAAGCAGACTTTGAATCTCATCTTGGAACATCTAAGGAGCAAGTTCCGATGTACAGTCCTCCTTTGCTAGCAGCAGGGATAATCTGTTGGGTAAAAAGAGCTGTCTCTAGGCCAGCAAAGTGAGTCTGTATTGTTATAGGTGTACACACTTGGATGAACATTGTGACTCTTGCCATGCACTGGGTGGTATTCGATTGCGTGTTTCATTTCATTGCAGTGTCTTACTGTCATTTTAACAAGCTCTCTCCGGAAATTGAATAGATGGGGGGGGGAGGAAATAAGTTTTGTTGTTGTTGTTTTTTATGCATATATATGCAGATCCCCCTGCCCCCCCCCCCACCCAAAAAAAAAAAAACTATATATTTGCTCTTAGTGTCATTATCAGGAAGTAGTTTCCTTAACACACATAACCTTGTATATTTTTTATTATCACAGTTCAGAAGTCAAGAGAAAATGGTGATATTTGGTATTTTGGAAGTATTTAATTACAGATATTGTGGGGGTAAGAAACAAAACAACACAAAACAATCTTTAAGGAAGTTAACCATACTTGAAGGTAAACCATACTTTGTGATGCAAGACTGACAAAAATCAAAACAGCATTTTGGAACAGATATGTAATACTTATTTTTGTAACACCTGTAAATCCCAAGCAAGATCAGGTCCTATTACAAAAGACACTGCAAATATATAATGAGAAACACGCTGTGCCCTAAGCATCTTATGATTTAAATAAAGGAGATTTCCTGTGTAAAATAAATATTTTTTGTAAGATCATGCAGGAAGTGAGTGTCAGAGCCATGAGCAAAGTTGCATTCAGTGTTATTCAGACAGCACCCTTCAGTAACAGTAGGAGCTTGAAGCTTCTTTCTGGATGTTTCTGCAGCAGAAATCTAACAGCTGTATGGTAATGCACTAATAAATGTGAGGAGTCCAAGGTGATGGGCAGGATGTAAGCATATGAGATCTAGCTTTTGCAGGTATGGTTACAGATAATCAAAGTTTGTCTAATTCATATCTAATTCATACATCTGTTCTCCCAGGCATTGCTGCTGTAACCGAAATAGATGGGGAGGAGGGAAATGGTCAGTAGGTGCTAATCTGCACACGTGCAATTAGGTTTGTGGAATTTGTCTGGGTTGGTGTGCTGGGCTGACCACCAAGTCCAGCACTGATCTGTAGAAGCTGGAGATGCTCGCAGTTCTGAGAATCCAAAGCTTTAGTGCAGTGATGGAAACTTAGGCAGAAAATGCCAAGTAAAAGCCCACAGGTTTGAAAATGTTGAATTATGTTATCACTGTGCAGAAGGTTTTCTGGTTTTGCTTCTTAGAATCAAACAGAATGTTCAGTGCCCCCCAGGTATATACGCATTTTTAATAACTCCTTATCCTGCTACCCATTTCGAAGCAAAAACTAAGCCATAAAAAATAATAGAGATGGGAAAAAAATAAATGTTTTAATGAAACCCATGACTTAGCTTCAGCCAAAAGGCATACATCATAAAATGGTTTACAGTAGTAAGCAAATTAATATGGTAGTGAGCTTTCTGTACCTTTCCAATTAGGGCACATATCAATTTATTTTTATGGAAATGTTGTATAGTTTATATTTTTAATACATTAGAAAATGTGAAGGTAGTCTACAGCCTGGAACATAAGGCTCCCTGAGGCTCACATGCATTACATAACCCAGTTGTGCTAATAAACCTTTATATACCATGTTTTGCCAGCTCAGCTCTTAGCACAGCCTCAGAAGCTCAACCTGCTTAAATTTATGGGAAAACAACAACAGCTTGAAGAAGAAAAATGTGGTAGTATGTGGAGAGGGGAAAGGAAATATTCCTGTTCTCCCTGCTGAGAAGACAAATGATGAGTCTTTTTCTTTCCTTTTTTTTATTTTTTTAATAAACTCACAGTATTCCCCTCCCTTTCTAGAAGAAAAACTACTCTTAAGAAAAAGAAATTCAAAGATCATAAAGCATGAAGAGAAAGAGGAATTGATCTTGGATACAAGATGGGATTGAGTTATAATATAACAAGTTACAGGTCTTTTCCTACTGAAAGGCAGAACCAATTGATTTATTATCATGACTCCCAGCTTGCATTTTTTTAGGAAGGAACTGTAGACGCTAGGTAGCACGTCCCCTTTGATTTGCCACACTATGTCTTAATTACCAATGCTAGAAGTTCATGTGGTAGTATTTTCCAACTTCAAAGGCTTCAGCAGCTTAAACAGCATGAGTGGATCAGTTTTGTAAGAACTCAGAGTGACAACAATGTGGTGTCTTCATATTTTAGAATTGTCATTTCATTTTTTATTTAGTGTACATCAAAGTGAAAATAGGCACACAGAAAAGAGAATAGGTTTATTCAGCAATGTCTTCTTTTGTTATCAAAGGAGTTGAAAACATCCTCTGTTTCAAGAACTGGAATTAAGAGCTACAGTCAACGTAGGTTTGTTGTTTTTGGTTTGTTTGTCTTCTGTTTGTTCTGTTTCTCTCTCTCTCTTTTTTTTTTTTTTTTTTTTTTTTTTAAGAAAAAGGCAAATTATCTTAAATTTCTTTTCTAAATATCTGTTACAGTCTTTCCTATCTGCAGTATACATTAGAATAGCTCCAGTAAAGTCTGTGCAGTTATACTGGGGAAGAAAATCTAAGTCATGAAATGCAGGATTCAGGGCATGGTATGGGGAATTTTACTTCTATAAAGTCCAGTTCAACAAGCCATTTGGGTAGTTATTTTAGTTTAAGAATGTAAATAGCCTTTTCTTAATATGACTGCTATCTCATGATGAGATCAGAGAAATAAGAAAATCCATTTTCAGAGACATAAGAAAGACCAGTTGTGAAATGCAGCACCATGTTGATACAGCAATGGTACGCGATCCACTCCAAACTGAAGCACCCTAATTGGTGGGGAAGGCTAGAGGACTGAAGCATCTTTAATCATGGTGGGGTTGGCTAGACGATGATTACCTTACATAAATGTGAATGTCAGTTTCAGAACAGAAATATCCATAATGCTATAGCAATCTATTTTATATTGCAATAGAGGTCTGAGATGTAGCATAAATTCTTATATAGATAATGTTAAATAATTATTTAGAAATGAAAATATACACAGCATGAGTTTATACCCATCTATTTATTCAATCTAATGAGGATTCTTCTCTGTGTTACCTTTTATTGCATGTTGAATTCTCTTAAATTAGCATTGCTGTTTATGAATGCACTGCTGGAGAAAAAGACTTGTTGGCTTCTTCTGCAATGAAGGATAGCTGAAAGGTCATTATATTTCTTGCTGGTTTATGAAACACAGTCTATAATTGCTGCATCAGGTAAAAAATCTATTTTCCTCATCTGTTGATTGCCAGAGGGGATGGGTTCAAATATGTTTAATCTCTGTACTATAATAAGAAAAAATATTTTTGCTCTTCCAAGTGCTCTGACTATGACTATAAATTAAAATAATCAGTGTCAGTAGAGGAAAACAAGAGGAAAATGTTATGATAAAGCATATGAAAATGAGTGAGAGGACATCTCACATCGACATAATAATATAATCATAATATGTTTATAAAATTATGGATATCACCGTGTCCAGAGACTTTCTAAAAATCTTTTATGCTTGAAAAATATTGAGAGTTGTAAGTAATACGTTTAATACGTTAGCATTTTAAGCACTGATTTGTTAGTACTATCTGCCAATACTGCTAAAGTCAGGGGATTATTTTGTATATTATAAATCTTGCATAGATGTACATCTCAATCAGCTAAGCTTTTCAATGCCCTTTTCTCCAAAGGAAGTACCATCGTACTGTAATAACCTTTCCATGGAAGTTCCCCCATGCCCTCCTCCCCTCCCAGCCCTTTTTTCTTTAATTTAAGAATTATTAAATTGATCAATTCAAAACATCCACTGGTACGTAATACCAAAATACTTGCACAGTGCACTGCACTTGATCGCGATATGCCTAATCAGGAATCTGTTTAATCGCAGAGAACTGATTTCAAACTAATGGTAATAACTTGTTTAATTGGAATGGTAATTCTGTAAATAGAAGACATCCGTCTTCAGTTTTGTCAAATTTGCATCCAGACTTTGCATCTCCATGAGTATAGATTACACAGCAGAAAAAAAGAAGTATGATTTATTTCAAGTGAAATAAGAGAACAAGCAAAATGTGTAATATCCTTTGACCCTCAAGTCTGTCTTGACTGCTATTGTTTTCCTCCCATTTCTCTTCCTCTAATGCATACCTGTTCCTTAGACTTGAAGCACAGTCTGGATTTCTCAAGGTTTACAGAGCAAGCATTGTGTAAGGATCTGAACTGAGAAGATCTTAGTCAAAGGAAGCAGAAAGAAAACTCCAGGCCTTCCATCTGTGTCTCCAGCTGACTAATATTTCCTTTAACCCCCAGTTAAGTTTCTTGCAGCCTGCCTCCACCGTGTCATCTATTCTGTTTTCTTTCCTCTGCATCCACAGTGTATTCTTTGTATACTTTCAATTCCCTGAAAGTGGGCTCGTGAAGGTTACCAAAAATCTGGTTGTCTGCGTTATTCCATTCATTACACATTCACCCCCAGCCCGTCCCTTTGCCCTGTGAGGAGGGATGTTACTCTTCTGCCTTTATGCTGGCCCAGCAGCTGAGTTCCTCAGCCTGTTTGCTTAGGTGTTGTGGCTTGCCTGTTCCCTGGTGCTTTCTAACCTTTCATCGTGCTTAGAAAGGGTGAAGGCCCACATAATATGCCTTCTCTGGTGTAGGTATTGGTGCTATGAATGAGGAGCAGTAGACAGTCATGACTTGATTATACAGTATTTATTATACAGGAACAAAGTAAAAACCTTGTAAGGAACTGTGTGGCCATTCCTCATATTCAGGCATGCCAAGTTCTGCAGATCTGGACACGCTGATGTACAGATTCAGATCCTTTTCCTTTTCTTTTTAATATTCAAGTAGACACGGAGTCTGTTTCTGAGACACGTTGCTCATAGTTCTGGGTAGTTCTGCCCAATATGATAAATCCTGACCTAAATCTTATGGCCTGTGTTTTGCAAAACGGTCTTTGTAATGGATATTAGATTTATGTCACTGTAAATAGAGGGCAGGACTTTCTTTTTCATCAGTAGGGAATAAAGAAGGCAGTAATGTTTCTTTTTTTGTGTTGCTGGGTCAAGGTTTAACTTAAACAATGAGCAGTGAGAGGCAAGTGCGGTCACTGCATCTAATGGTGGTGGTGGTATGAATTCACTTTTCTCCAGCTTTTGGTAACCTGTCTTAATAGGGCCCTGACCTCTGCTTTCACTGTGTCATGCACACTAGAAATAACAAACCATGAAAAAGTGAAGTGTGATGGCAGGATCTATTGGGGTTAAATTCTTCCAGCAACCTTTGAAAACTTGATTCTGCAGCAGTAGGAAGAAGCAGGATGTCCATGGCAATCAGTACAGTGATTGTGTCATACAAACTTGCAATAGAATAGCTGACACTTTTGCTCTCAATTTTGTTCAAGGAAAATGGAAAGAGAGAGAGAGAGTGATCATTTGCATCAACTATTTTAAAACGTATTTTGAAAAGACTTTGATGCAAAGTTTAATATTAATGAGAAACAGGATCTCAGTCTGTTACTGATACATCTTCTCTCCAACACTAGTCCAATTTTTTGCCTTACAAATACTGTGATGTTAATCGAGTGGAAACAGATGGGAATACACAAACGCGTGACTGATTTTTGCAATGGGTGCTAGTCTGTCCTATTTAGTCTTTGTTAAATGCAAAATTTAACAGAATTTATGCTGTGCTGTACAATGATAACCGAATATTTTGCTCAAGAAATTCAGGATCAGGATTCTCTCTTTACTCACTTAAGCTTATGTGATCCAAAGTGAATATAATATTGTTTCTTTAATCCTTAAGAGTTCTTTATGATTTAATTAAGGTTTATAAAATTTTTAACTCATAAGGTAAAGGATACTGTATTGAACAAAAGTGTTGTTATCAGTGAAAGTTCATGCTCTTCCTGGAAAACAAGTGGATAGATTTTTGAACAATGTGACCTGTTTGGATATTTACGTGCCATACAAGAATACATGTAGTTGGAGGAAGTCTTGGGGCAGAAGTAGAAAAATTTGCTTTGGCAAGCATAATTTAAAAAAAAAAAAAAAAAAAGGAAGAAGAAAATACTTATCAAATCACAAAACTGTCTGATTAAATAGCTGTAAAGACTTATTTTTTAAAGAATTCATATCGCAGCCTAACCAAAGCGAAACAACACATGATTACAGATTCACAGATTTCTCTAGGTTGGAAGAGACCTCAAGATCATCGAGTCCAACCTCCGACCTAACACTAAGTACTCCACTAAACCATATCCCTAAGCTCTACATCTAAACGTCTTTTAAAGACCTCCAGGGATGGTGACTCCACCACCTCCCTGGGCAGCCCGTTCCAATGCTTAATAACCCTTTCGGTAAAGAAGTACTTCCTAACATCCAACCTAAAACTCCCCTGTCGCAACTTTAGCCCATTCCCCCTCGTCCTGTCACTAGGCACGTGGGAGAATAGACCAACCCCCACCTCTCTACAGCCTCCTTTCAGGTAACTGTAGAGAGCGATGAGGTCGCCCCTGAGCCTCCTCTTCTCCAGGCTGAACAAGCCCAGCTCCCTCAGCCGCTCCTCGTAAGACTTGTTCTCCAGACCCCTCACCAGCTTGGTCGCCCTTCTCTGGACTCGCTCGAGCACGTCCATGTCCTTTCTGTAGCGAGGGGCCCAAAACTGAACACAGTACTCGAGGTGCGGCCTCACCAGAGCCGAGTACAGGGGCACAATCACTTCCCTCGACCTGCTGGCCACACTGCTTCTTATACAGGCCAGGATGCCGTTGGCCTTCTTGGCCACCTGAGCACACTGCTGGCTCATATTCAGCCGACTATCCACCAATACTCCCAGGTCCTTCTCGGCCAGGCAGCTTTCCAGCCACTCATCTCCCAGCCTGTAGCTCTGCTTGGGGTTGTTGCAGCCCAGGTGCAGGACCCGGCACTTGGCCTTGTTGAACTTCATGCAGTTGACCTCAGCCCATCGCTCCAGCCTATCCAGATCCTCCTGCAGAGCCTTCCTGCCCTCGAGCAGATCGACACACGCACTTAGCTTGGTGTCATCTGCAAACTTACTGAGGGTGCACTGGACGCCCTCATCCAGATCATCGATAAAGATATTAAAGAGGACCGGCCCCAGTACCGAGCCCTGGGGGACTCCACTAGTGACCGGCCTCCAACCAGATTTGACTCCATTCACCACAACTCTCTGGGCCCGGCCATCCAGCCAGTTTCTAACCCAGCGAAGCGTACGCCAGTCCAAGCCACGAGCAGCCAGTTTCTTGAGGAGAATGTTGTGGGGAACGGTGTCAAAAGCCTTACTGAGGTCAAGGTAGACCACGTCCACAGCCTTTCCCTCATCCACCAAGCGCGTCACTTGGTCATAGAAGGAGATCAGGTTCGTCAAGCAGGACCTGCCTTTCATAAACCCATGCTGACTGGGCCTGATCGCCTGCTTGCCCTGCAAGTGCCGCGTGATGACCCTCAAGATAATCTGCTCCATAAGATTAGATGTAACCTGTTTTCTTTCAATAAGAGAGAACTTTCAGGAGTAAAGAGAGAAAGACAGCTACTCATGGCTAACTGACATTGGCTGTTTTACTATTAAGGAATCCCAGTGTAGATACAATTCTGATTTGGATAACTTTGGTGTAGCTCAGTACATTGTGACACCATGTAGTTTGTGGTAAGACAGAGACAGGTTAAAAGACATGGAAGGAGAGGTGGAAAGAAGCACAGTAAAGGCATTTGTAGCACAAGGAATAACTGAGAGCAGCATCCCTATAGCTGTTCTGTACTCACATGTACTGCAGTTTAAGATTCCAGATTTTCATGATGAGTCAGGATAAAATGTGTTTGAAAATTCAGTTATTTCTTTAGGGTAGAAAATCTTGTGCCATTTATCATATGATGTTCAGTTTGAAAGTCTGCAGTCATACCCAATGCTGTTTCTTTGTCATCCTAGTCTGCAAAGGCCCAAACAGGGGTCAGGGCTCTCTTGAACAAGGTGCTGTTGTAGCAGCACTGCTATTGGCATATGATAGAAAGCTGTGTTATGAGAAGCTATTGAGACTGTCCAAGCTGAGACAGAAGCTGAGTGTCACAGTAGAGGGAAAAGGGAAAAAGGTGGCAGTGACTGTGTGAGGCTCAGAGCCCATGTGATCTGGCCTCTTCTCAAATGACGTATCGATTGAATGATTTCTTCTCTCAGTGGACTATGCCTGCAAGAAAGTGCAATCTAAATATGCAAAGAAAAATTTTGTGTGCGCATGTGTGTATCTGTATACACAGGACCACACTTGAAAAGGAGCTGAGGAGGATTATTAATGATGAGAGAGGAAGATGGGGGAGATTTGTAAAGAATGTGGAGAAAGACATCTGGTGTATGTGAATGTGAAGGCTGTTCCAGATACGCAGCAAGACAAAAGGTGTGTGTGTAGAAAGGAGACCACGGAAAGAGAGAAGGGACCACTGGAGAGTAGGGCAAGAAGATAAAGTGTGGAGGAAAGGAATTTATGAAGTATTGTGACTGAAACTATGCCTATATTGCTCAGTGCTCCCCAAAGCAAGTGTTATGAGATGAAGAATAAAGTGCAGTGGAGTTCAAACAAAATGTACTCCATTGTTAGAGCAGTGCTGTAAACCACCTGAAATATTACAACTGTTACCTGTGGCATCATTAATGTCCTGGGATTATTTCATAAATCAGACACTAAAACATAATAGGGTAGAGAGGGTCGGTACTTTATATAAAGATGAGATTGAATTGTAAGAGAATTAATGATACCATCATTACAGCTTTTAATCTATTTTATAGAGAACTATTTCTCCTTTTATGAACAACTTGTCCTTTGGAGAAGAATTCTCTAATATTTCTGAGTAAGCAATTTTTATTTTTTTTCTTGTGTGTTTGAAATAATCATCTTTTGTTCAGCATCTTCCTGAGAAAAGAAATAAGGTCTGTAGCAGTTTCTTTGGTCTTGAGCAGATGGATTAGTCTCTGTGGACACAAGTACAAGAAGTTTCGCTCAGGCCAAGTCCAGCTATATACTCTGTGCTTCTGACTGTAAGTAAAACACATGGTAACTGGCCTGATTTGGATCCCTATCACTAATGCCTGAGTAATTTCAGATGGAAAGATAGATGTATCTCCCTGGACATTCTGGAGAAGAAAAAAAAAAAAAGTTAACTGCAGGAAGAACTAAATTTAAACAAAGAGAAATTCATGATTCCTAAAATAGACTCTGTAATACTTTGTTTCTTAATGAAAAGCTTAACATTTATCATTAATTTAGCTTGGAAGAACTTCTATTTTTGTTTTTTACTCATTAGCCCTTTGCTTTTTACTTTTGCACATTGTACATTGGACCCACATTCTCATTCAGAAGTTTGTTTTGGGGTAATTACTCTATTCCAAAGATTATGCCCAGTCTAACAAAGCTAATGAAAACCTACCCTTCAATCTAAACTGTAATCAGTTCATAACAAGCTCTCTTTTCCTGTGCTTCATTACTGTGACAAAATCTGTTTTTCATACCTCTGAACGATAAGGCAGGGTGGAAAAAAATCATTTTCCATCACCAGGCATGCATGAAAGCAAGATGGGCTTAAGCATGCAGAATTGATTTATTTGCATTCTTCTATTGCCTTGGATGCTGCATCTTTGAAAGAAGTTAATATCATATTTTTGATTTGGCCTCTGGAATGACAGGCCCTGGCAATCAAGCATGCTTATTACAACAGATAAATAATGTAGACCAATGGAGTCCCAGTGTGTATTGATTCATTTGGAAATGTGGCAGACTCTTAGCAAAAAGCATTTTGAAATCTGTTGGCTGGACACTGGGCAGAGTGAGCAAAAATGCATTTTGGAATTGGTTAGTCCTCCTGACAAATCTGTCTTTATATGTTTTTCTTAATGATTGTGACAACCGCTCTAACCCCATCAACCAGTTGATTGTAATGCTTCTCTTTTACATTCATTTTTTCCACTCTTCACATTTTTGTCTGTCTCCTGCTTTCCTGAAGGCTGCTTACAGTAAGAGTCATTGGTGTCAGCAGGGGGTGATGACATAACCATCGATTTCCTATTTGCTTTAAAAACAGTACACAATTCTAATGCTAATCTAATATCTCACAATTTACTACAAAACAGGTTTGCTTACTCGAATATCTACCAGTCTCATTTCCCTGTTCAGCCTTCATCCTCAAGGAATCCCAGTCTCATTTTTTTCAGTTCACACAATGAAAGGTAGGAGTGCACTGCTCTCCGTGACTCTGGTGTGAGTTTGTTAATTAAATTCAGATTCTGTGAAGGGTGATCATTTTAAGAGAACAACAAAAAAGGTATGTCAACATTGCTGCTTTTTGCTGATCCTGGAAAGGGACCTTGGCTTAACCACAAATTCTAAATTTGTCAAATTGCTCTTCTATTTCACTTTTTTTTCCACAAAAAAAAAAAAAAAAGAAAGAAAGAGAAAGCTCTCTTTGGATTATAGTAGTGGTATTCTGCATTTTCTGCTCTCAGATCAGGAAGTCCTTAGTGAAGTAAACACCACATCATACCTTGAGATGATCACAAGACATATCTCCATCTATGAGAATGATAGTGGGAGGCCAAAAATACACTGGAAAATTAAGGCCCAGACAAAACTGGAACCCAGCAGTTCAGTTGTTGCTTGTTTAGTCCCTCAATGGAGCATTAATGGAATTAGTCTGAAGAGACACACAGCTAAGTGAGAGTCTGATAGCTACTGATGCCCTGAAGCCCAGCTGTGGGCTTTGCGTTCATATTCCAAGGTATTAAAAGAAAAAAAAAATCCTGAAAACCTGACCTGACAGGAGGAATTAAGTCCTTTTCACTTTTTTTTTTTTTTTATAAAGCAAACCTTTTTAGAAACACAGTCTAAAATCCTTTAGAATGTGTGAATAAAAGTGTGTTCATATCTTTATGCATCTGATTTTGCATTAGATAGGTTCGCAGTTTAAATATTAAGCAGGAAGCAGCAAAATGTAGTCAGGGATACAATGCCAGTGGCAGGTATCTCAGCTCAAGTGGAATATTGATCAGGCAATCAAGGAAGCAGCTCTCCTGTCTCTGTCTAGAAGAACTTTGATACCCAACTCAGTGTTAAAACTGCCAGCCTGTCAGTGATTTCAGATTAAGTGTCTGCACTTCAGGAAAAGGAGTCCATAAATTAACTTCTAATGCTGATGACATTCAGAAAGCAAGAGGCTTTCATTGGCATTCATGGTTCAGCACATTTGGACTGGCAGATTTTTAGCTCCCATTTGCCATCCAGCTCCACAAGCCATGATGGGGTTATGACTTCAGGATTGTAATATTTCAGACAGCTTTGCAAAAGAAGGTGAGCACAGTTATGATTTCAGGCAGTTATCAGAAGGGAGAACAGACCAGCAACAAGGCTTTTTCTTTAGTAAACGTGCCTGTTAGAGATGGCCCTGAGAAAGCTTGCTACTTGTTTCATCATATGTATGCACTGTAGAATTTGCCTTTTAATTAGTGTTGAAGTGGGACCATGTTAGGGTCTTTGTTTTGTTCAGTGGTAGACGTATGAGAATAAGGAAAGAAAACCATATACAAAGCTATTGAGTAGAAATGTGTGGTTGACTTTTGGCAGTCCGACCTTCTTCACCTTAGTCCCATCCCTTTGCAGAACTAACTGTAAACGTGGAGTAGAGCTATTTGTTGGAAGCCATGTAATTCTTGTTCCACTGTAGGTCTTGAGTGGTCTATTGAAAACAGGTAGACAGAAATTCTGCTGATGATGACCACTGCAGTAACATTACAGGAAATGATCTATGTTGTAAAATTTTAGTTTAACTTGTATGTTAATAATTTCCCATGTGTGTTCCCATAATTTCTGTAAGAGAACAAAAATAGTAAAGTGCAAGTGTGATTACTTAAAAAAAAAAAAAAAAAAAAAAAAAACAACAAAAAAACTGCTATTGTGTAAAACAGCGTAATATTTTTTCTCTGGCATTTCTAAAGCAACTTCTAAAATATAATGATAAAGAGTTGATAAAGAGTTATAGTCCTACTTAATATTCTACAAGCAAGTTTAGAACTTGGATGAGAATGTTTGTCATTTTCTGCTATATTTTAGAGGACCTTTTGTAAGTGCTTGTATGCAATTTAAACAAAGATGCTATATCTACATACGGTATCCTACAGTAAGGAAAATAGTCCTACCACATCCAGCAGTAAATTCTTCTATAATTAGGTACAGGAATATGATTCTACAGGTTTATTACTTCTACGGGAAATAAGGGAAAAGCATCAGAAGCTCCCAAGTATGGAAAACGAGCTTCAATCTGTTGAGCAAGGTGCAGGTGAAGTAGGTTCATGGTTTCTCAAGGGAGAATATTGAAATGCAGTGTTATGTAAACTATTACCTGACTACAGAAAAAGGCTTTTCATGTTCTTATTTAATAAAATGAATAAACACACATTTTTGCCCTTTTGAGTATTTCTAAAGTAGCAGAAATTCAAACAGCTAATTCAGAAGTCAAGGAATGCTCATTAAGCATAATATTCAAAAAGATAAAAATGAGATAACTGAGGATTTACCTTTGGTAAACAGACACCAGAAAGGTGGCAAGATTTACATATAATATTTGCTGGTTATCTAGTGAGATGCATAGATGTTTTACACTGAGACACTGATCACATGTTTAAGTCATGAGTCACGTGAGTTTCCGCCCATGCACTCAGAATAGCTTTTCCCAGGATAGCTTCCATAAGAGTTAGTAGGTTGTTTTGTTTGAACTCTGACTGGTAAAGTCAAAATTCTATCTGGCTATTGATTTGTTTCTCTGGACTAACGGTGTATTGGAATTAGAAATTGTCTGCAAAGAGTAAAATGTTACTATCCTGCAAATATTCATGGCGTTATCACTGAAATGAAATCACATGCAAACTTTTTTCTGAACAGCTTATTGTCTGCAAGAATTTTTATTCAAAGTGCAGTCACACTATTCCCTATTTCCTCCATATTCATAATTATAGTTCCTAATTATTTAGGATCATTATGTGTCTTCCATCTTCCAAAGGTCAAAGATACTAATTCTATTTATGAATAATTTATTCAACAATTGATTGGGTAATGAGTGAAATGGCTGAATACGTTTTTCGCTGGAAAAATATTAGACCATACAGGGATATTGTCATGAAAGAAAAATACGGAAGAAAAAGAGTAGTTACAGCAAATAACTGTCAGTCATAAAATTTGATACTGTATTATTGTACATGAAGTTCACGTTCGTTATCCTCAGAGGATAATTCTTAAACTGTAATACTATGTACATATATGTGTAGTCGAATGGTAAGAAAACTTTTATCTTTATTTGCATATGTAATTCAGTATAAATTAAGAGTTTGGAGAAATTCCTATCAGTTTTATATTTTCTCTATATTATTGAAGGTTTATTTATACCAGAAGTCCTCCTAACTTTGCTAAAGACTGTCACCTTGTTGTGCTAGATACCATATATACATCTGATGAAAGGCAGCTCTCATCCAGGTACCAGCCTAAATAAGCAAGATAGATAATGAGTGGCAGAAGTGTAGGGAGCTGCAATTACCTTCTTGGGTGACAAATTCTATAGCAGAAATCAGGAATCCTGTTTTTCTGTTTACTGGTTTACTCCCATGGGATTTGCTGTGCTAATTGCCTAAACATTTCTGGAAAATGACAGTTAAGAGTTCTTGTTCAGACGTTGGTTAAAAATTCAAAATACATGATCTAAAACTTTCAGTGAGATTAATTCAGAGTGATCCATTTTTATTTTTATATTCCCACTGGCATGCTGAAATTTTAGAAAAAGTCCTTAATTTCCAATAAGTGATGGTAGCTGTTCCCTAATATTTTGAAAAAACAGCAAAGAAAAGTAATACATAAATTCAATCTGTCTTGTGTTTCAAACACAAAATATCAAGTGAGACAGAGTAAATTCTAAAAGAAAGTGTACATAGTTTGATGTTTTTGAAGATCTCTTAGTTTTTGAAGGCTGCTTATGAATGTTCAGGGAAGGAAAAAAGTAGAAGTGTTTGACAGTGACTTGATATCTGAATCATTTGTTTAGTACTGCAAAATATAGTCATGCTCCTTTGCACTTGCTTCATTTCTCTCCTAGGAAGGAGCAGAGCCTGTAACAATGAGAATCTGCCAAACATATTATGACACTACAGATTGTTATTCTCTTTCTAGACCTAAAGCAAATCTTTTACAGGGACAATCTGTGCCTAATGCCTGCTGTTATTGAATGCAGGCAAAAGGGCTGGTTCAGAACAATTTCAGTCACCTAAAGATCATATCCAGAGGAAGAAACAATCTCTGGATAATTTGACTGACAAGTTATTTATTGGCTGACCTAAAAGAGGGGAAATAGTAAACTTTTAGGTCTGAAAGTTCTAGCTGGACCTCAGCATGTTGTAGAGTCCTTTATATGTATCTGGACATTTATGTTAATCTATGTTCTTACAGTTTGCTGTTGGAATGTCATCAGTATATTTACAGCAACTTTTTTTTTTTTAATTTCAATCTAAATCTGAGTGTTTTTTTGTTTGTTTCTTTGTTTTCTTTAAAAATATAAAACCTATTACTTTGATTTCAAAGGTCTGTTTCAACAACTGACAAAAAAAGGTTAAGTAGGTAACATTAAAAAGACTCAAAAAATTACTTGAATTGTTTGGAAAAAACGTAAAGAAATTCCGGAGAAGAACAACTTCTAACAAAGGTTATGTGATGGATAATTACTTCACTATTTATTTATATTAGTTGGTTATAATTGTGAGGTTTGTGATAATTCAGTTAAGTGTGAAAAAATCAGTTTTATTTTTATCCTACTACTTCTGGTTTCTTGAGATCATAATTTCAGAAGAAACTACAGAAATATGGCTATAACCCTCAAACTCTGTCTCCTTTTTGTCGTTTTGTGTGTTAACATTTGAGCTACCCTATAATCAGCAATGAAAATTAAAAAATATATTTTTTTAAATCTCAAATAGTTTTGAAGAGTCAAACTTGTTTGTTTTAGGCTTCATTTACTGGTGGCACAGGAATTCAGGCAGTTTGTTGTTTCATTGCTTTGATGGCAGAGACTTCCTAACAAGAAAATCAACCGTAGGAATACTTTTATTTTTCTTGACTTTAACCAGAGGATATGTAGGTAATTTCTAGAAGACATATAGCAAAGTAGAAAGGATATCACTGAATGCAGCAAGAACAGAAAGCATCTGGCTATTCGACCTGTGCCAGTAATGTTTAGGTTTTATGCTGCTTGACACATTTTTAAAAAGCCCACATTGTTTGTAGAAAAAAATACTACAAGTGTTTTCTAATGTCTGGTTGCTGGAAATCTTTTTACCTTTCCACAGAAACAATGAGGCTGAAAGCAAACAGAAAGGTGACTAACTTTTACTTGGTGTGGTGTATGGATCAGCATCATGACATAACCATACTAGTAGTACTGGTAGTGACAGGATGCTGTATGAGTGGAGTGCTCAGCTTAGTGTCATGATCTTATCTCCATTAGGCAAATTTGTCTGTAAAGTATGTATAAGAAACAAATGGAAGACGATACAGTTAGTAATGCTTCTGGGGTGTGGGGGTTAGTTTAAGATAATGTAATAAGAAAGGGGCCAGTGTTAGCTGGAAAGCACCAAGAGAGTGCTTGGGGGTGTTTTACTGAAATAGAAAAGCTGCCAACAGAACACCAAATAGAGCTTAAAGATCTCACCTATCTCACAGTTAATTTCCTTAGGAAAATTTCTCTCATCCAGAGGCTGAAAGGGAAAGTTCTCTGAGAACAATAGAAAAATATAGGAGAATTAGAGGGAAACAAACAAACAAACAAAAAACAATAGCTTTGCTTATAAATAGAATTAAGGGAGATAACTTTTTCTATCACAGAATACAGAAGAATTTCTAGAGGAGGCAGCTGATGCCCGATGTTTTCCTAAGCCTGATTGATCAGCAGGATTCTGGCAGGTTCTGTTGGAAAAACAGTGCATATTTTTAAGCGTCCCATTTGGGAGGCAGTCTTTCTTAAGGCTGCAATTTGGGTTGTTCTTGGCACCTAAACTGTTTCACAGGAAAACACACACACACACACACAAAAAAAATCTTATGTTTTAACCAGATTATGCTTTGATCTGAGGGAGAAAAACGTATTTAATAGAAAAACATGACCCAGGACTATGAGCAGGTTTGGATAAAGTTGTAGTTGCTGGGATAAGACCAAACAAATAATAACACAATGACACAAAAAAAACCCTGTGCAACAGAAATGTCTGAGAGATACGTTGGTATGTCACATGTTGGTATGTCACATCAACATTGCCTTCCTGACCACCATAAGATGCCATGAAATTATGATCAGCCTAGGAAAAATTGTACCTCATTTTAGTTAGACTGGAAATCCAGGTGATGTCTTCTGCATTGATGTCCAATGGACATTGAAAGCAATTCTTAATAATCATCCGTAAACAGGATGAGGTAGCTGAAACGCTATGAGAGTAAGTGCAAATATAAGCTCTCCAACTCTAAGAAGGCTGTCAGTCTTATTGCAAAACCAAAGTCAACACCAGAGACCTGTGTCTTTTCTGTACTTGGTCACTATCAAAAATGGAATGCCCCTATCCTCATGTAAGGTAGGAAGCCTGTCTTGTACTACTAATCTTTGTGGCCATCTTGTTTAGACAAAGGAAAAAAGCAAGTATTTTCCTACCAATATACAGATAACTTTTTAAAGCTATAAACACTAATCAAAATAAGACTCCAGAAAAATTAACAGCAGCTTTGAAACATATTAGTATCAGAGAGTGAGTGCCTGCTTGCTCTTTTTCTGTTCCTTTTTGCCTTTATTGCAAAGTGCTACAAAACTAAAATTCCAAACCTTTTCTGCTATATATTTTCACTGTTTTTTGTCACCAGCTGTCAATATTTAGTAGTTCCTGCACAGTCACTTGGATGTTGAAAGAAAGCAATTGGAATTCAAATCCTAACTAAACAATAAACGTGTAAATGACAATTTTGATCGTCAAATCTGCTGTAGGCAGAACAGAATTAAGCCTCAATATAGAACTGCGAGCAGAGGAAAACAGCCATCCTCTGTTACTAGGTTAAGGGCAACAACGTAAAGGAAGATCTCTTAGTACTACTAGTCAATATTCTGTTAAAAGGTCTCGTATTGACCATCTGTATTGTGCGTAAGATGATTAAAAATGTATGGTAGATTATGTGTGACTGCTTAGAGAGAAACACTGGAGATGCTGATTATGTTTAACTCAATGTTTTCACCTGGTTTCTATCAAAAGTAGGGGTAATTAATATGAAAACTTAGGAAAAAGTAAAACCACAGCTTTCTTTTAACTTCAGTATTCCATGGTATGTACTCGTTGCCCACCTCTTTCTCCACTGAATTTAAGTCTAATGTAAATGTACAGGTTGTGTATGAGTGAGTCCAGCTTCCTCAAACATCTTTTCATCTTTTATTATTCCAAAATAATTGGAAATTACTAGGACTGGCTATAGTTCTTTTCTGCATATACGAGTTGTACAGCACTGTTAGCAAACAGAAAACGTTCAGCTGCTTTATACGTTCACCTTCTAAGGTAAATGCCACTTTTGTACTTTCAGGATGTAGAATGTGGTTAATAGAGAAGAGACCAGGAAGAGAAGACAAATGAACAGCAAGGACCTTTGGTAGACACCTGGACGTAGACAGTGGACAAAAGAAAAAAAGGTAAGAACAATTCTAGAACACAATCAGTGTTGTCTTTGATGGCAGAAGTCAAGTGGGGAGTGATTTTTCATTCTGTGCTTATATAATACATACCAGCAAGATGGCCTGATCAATTTTAAGTATCATAATACAACAAAGTATTATAACAATTAAATTGAAGGTACAACTAAGTGAGAGTTACATAATATCATTCCTCATCATCGAGCATTATATACTGTGTAGGTAAATATCACTAATTCTATTGTATAGAAGGAGGTGTATGTATGATTCAAATACTTCGTGGAAGTGTGAGGTATTCTCCTCTTCAATAGATTATTTCGCTACAGATACTAAACAGGTACAGTACACTGAACTACTAATAATGATGTGAAGGTGCTCTGTTCTCAAACTTGGCGTTAAATGTGTTATTGTTTTACCATGTTTTTAATATGTAAGTTTTAATATAGAATCATTGAATTAATAAGAAAAAAGATAATGTAACAGTCAAAGTTTAAGCTTGAGATTTGGAGTGCAAATCCCATCTACCAAATTGTGTATCCTAGTTTCTGTGAAACATCTTACAAATACCATTGTGTGGTTGACCAGAAAGGCTCATGTTCAAAAGGTTCTCAGATTTAGGAGGCTGTTTCATGTGACTAAATGCAGTAGGCTGAAGGCCACTGCTTTCTTCATGTAATCTAATGTATTATCTAGGTCTGAAATCTCTCAAGTCTGAACAGTATTTGTTTCTAGTCAGTTCCATTAGTCATTGTTCTAATACGTAGACTACAGAATTTGGGCTAATGCTTTACAAAGTGTACATCATGCTCAGGTTAATATCAATAAAGAACAGACAATTCCTTTGCCAAGAAAAAAAAAAAAGCTTCTGCAGAGTTCAAGGCAATGATAAATTCAGCTTTATTCAGTGACTTAAGAGCTTCTTGGTATGAAAGGTTATTTCACCTATAAACATCTGCTTTTAATCTGCTTTTGCACTATGACTTCTTAAACGATACCATCATTTTTTTTTGACTTTTCCTACTGGAGCTGTTCAGCTTTTATCAAAATTGGTAATATTGCACTGCTTTTTGCTACTCAGAAAAATGATAGTTTAAAGCAATGTTATAAAACACTTCATGAAATAACGTGTTTTTATTGCCTTGTTTTTGCAACTTGTTTTTGTTTACCTGTAAAATAGTCGATGGGACGAAGTAATACAGTGAAGTTCAGGATATGTTTGTTATTCTTTAAATTATATAACTCACTAAACTGCAGGCTACATTAAAGCCAAAAGCTCAGTATTACTAAGAGTTGGTTGATATTGCATATCCAAGAGAGAACTTTAATGGGTTATGTCTTCCCCTAAATAGCTAGTGTAATGATGAATTTGAAAGCTGATACTTTACTGGGAACATTACATGACTCTGTGTACTAGTTTCCTGTGTGTCAATTTTGCAGATCATAACTGCTACTGCAACAAATATTCAAATGCTTATTATTATGCAAAGATTTGCATTGCTCTCAAAACAGTGTATTCCCAGAAATAATGCTGTCGTTATTGTTAATTTTCTATTAATCTGGAGACAAAAACCCCATTTGTAAGTGTGATGTAGAATATACATATGAATAGATGGTGGCAGCTAAAGACGACCTATCTGATCTGTGAATTTCTGAACATGGGTTGGGAACATCAGTCATTAATGCCACTCAGCTAAGAAGTGAACGATTTTATGGAATTCTTTTTAGTCCCAGAGCACCAAATCCTGCATTTATTAGTTTCAATATGCAAAATCTAATACTATTCATCATCTCCAGTCAATGGCGGCGAAAAGAATTCTATGTGCTCCTTCTGTTGGTTACGCTGAAAGATTTGGTCACTGCCTTAATGTAACTGTGAGTTTCCAGACAGATATTACCCCTGGTTTCTTCTGTGGCAATTCTGCTCTCAGGCGGTATCTTTCCTTAGATTGCCATGGTGTATGTCTTCAGAAATCGTCAGTGCAAACAACTTGCATTCTTAGAAATTTGTGTAACAGAAGTATCTTTATTTTTACAAGTCATGAAATGTCTGTGTCCACCTCTATGTTGATGTTTTCTATGGGTTTTTGAATACAGAAATCCTTAGGAATTCACTCAAAAGTTACAGATCTCCCTCCGATTGTCCAGTCATTCAATTCTCGAAGAGTTTGTGCCTTCGTACTGGCTCTGCCATCTGTTAGACTGGTGGTTTGTGGAACCCTGCACAAAGTTTTGCAAGCCTCCTGTGTTCTTCACTGCTGCAGCTGCATTTAATGTAAAGTTTGCATACTGAAGGAAGTTTTTACCAACTGGTAAATTTCATTACCTAAATTAGCAAGATTGACAAAGATGACAACATGAAGTGCTGAGGATAAGGCAAACTGTAAGGCCTCAGCTCTTCCACGTAGAACTCAGAGCTATAAATACCCTTAGGGAGGTGGCTGTGCCAAACAAACAAAACACCCCACAAAATACTGTGCTTATATTTCATGTCCTTCATCTACAAAATGCAGTCTTCTCACAGCTCAGTCCCTGGACAGTGGGATCAGATGAGTTCTACTATTCCACTGAAGAGCAAAGACGTATGGATTAGTTTAAACCACAGTTGAAAAGGCTAAAGGAACTAATTTTGCTGAATAAACTTCATCCAGCTCTCAGCTTCTGTATTTTAGAACCTGGTTCATTAATGACTATGGTTTACCCTAATGCATAACTGTAAATGTTTGTGACTCTGTATTACATTGAAATAGAGGAAATTCCGTTGAAACATAAGAAAGAAACTTTTTTACTGTCAGAGAGATTGAACATTAGGACAGGTTGTCCAGAGGTTGTGGAGTCTCCATCCTGGGAGATATTCAAGACCTGACTGGAAAAGGCGCTGAACAACCTGCTCTAGGTCTGCTGCAGCGTGATCAGATTGGGTCAGATGGTCCCTCCCAACCTCAGCAATTCCATGATTTGGTAAGATGTCCAAAAGAAGGGATAGCATCATGATTCCAAGAGCCAAACATGCCTCATATGTGAATTACATCCCTCATGTAAGGCTGCTGTTACACTAAAAGGGTTTAAATATGTTCTCATTATCTTTGTGTGATTTTAGCCACGGGAGAAACAATCTTTCAGTTTTAAGTCATACTAATGAATACCCGGGGTAGGGGGAATGGCAGGTGTTTCCAAGGAAAATGGCCAAACATACATTTAGTCACTCATGAAACATTTAATTCAATGTATATAAAGAAGCTATAAATAATCAAGTTCCTTTTCTTTCTGGCATAATATTTGTAAGTAGCACTGAAAAGATTGCATACATCCAATGACATTAGTAATTGAATTAAAAACTTAAGAAAAGTTGTTCGCTAAGAGAGAGGTGTGTGAGAAATTTATGGCATCTCTGCTTTCTCCCAGTGCTACCAGTTACAGAAATGTACTATGAATGCAGCAGAGATAACAAAAGAAGTAGAAAATTGTTGCTAGGAAAAAAAAAAAAGTGTATGACCACAGATCAAACAGCAAAGGAGGCTAAAATTGAAAGCTCAATGTGGCCTGGGGCTGCTGAACTCCCTGTTTTCAAATGCAAAGCAAATCCAAGCATAAGCTGTGTTAGCTGTAAAGAACTTGTACCCACTTTCTACATGAGGTTCTCTATTACATAGCAAAAAGTGACCTTTAAACTACCTTGACAGATAGCAGCTGAATAGAAAATTACAGTCATTAACAGGATATCTAGAGAGCAGACTATTGTAAAAAAATGATACTAAAAGGCAGATGTTAACAATTTGCAACCCCAAAAGACAGCTACAATAAAACCCTATATTTCTAGTGTTCTGAAAAATTGTTATTGAGATTCAGCATAACATACAAACAAAAGGTGGATATATTTTTCTGTCTCTAGAGCCAAGCATTACAGGGACCAGGATTTAGCATTACAAAGTCTAGAAAATATTCAGATTATTCAAACAAAAAGTGGGTATAAAAATGCAGTGATTTGCATCTGATGAAAATGAAGGTTCTAAATGAAATCAGTTTAATTTAGTCCAGTCCAGGTAATTCTGTTAGTTGAAAAATGTATTATGTTTAGATATTTAATATTTTTGAGCTTCTTAAAACCAATGCAAGACAAAACAAACTAACAAGCAAATAAAAAAAACTAGAAATCTAGACGGTAGTTGACCCAAAGAACAAAGCTAATTAACTTAAGCCTTTCTTTTTGAATTTCCATATCAACACAGACAAAATTTTCTTTATTAATGAACCTAGTCAAGGCTGGATTGTGCAGGTTTTTGTTCTGTGCATAAATTCAGGAGAACCATATCAGAATATGTTCACAAGTCAATTTATTTTATTGACCAGAAAAGAAATCACATATAATCATTCAGTGATAGTTTTACTATTAATTCATGTCACTTGATGGAGCACCTGGGAAGATGAAACTGAGCAATACTGAAACCTGTAAAGCCATAATATTTTTGGTCATTGAAATCTCATGTCAAAATTATTAACAGCAACAAAGTAGTGAATTTCAAACGGAGCAGAAAGTTTCAGATGGACAGTGAACTTCTTAGGCATTCATGGTCAGCCGGAACAGTAGCATGGAACAACAGCATGTATCTTCCTTTGCATGCCACCACAGATTTTTGGCACTTTCCTGTCAAAAAGATAATAAAAATTGTAAGGAACTCAGAGGAGCCCCAAGAAAGAGGAAACTGAAGACTGAAACTAATAAAGGAAAATTATAAGTATGCTATAAATACAAATTGCAAAACATGGCTATTTTATTTAGAATAAGGTTTACCATTAAAAAAAAGAAAAAAGAAAAAGAAAAAGAAAAAAAAGTACTAAACTTAGCTTAGACAAGTGTATTTTAGTGAAAAATAAAATCTGCATATGTGGAGAATGAAATTTAATGAGCTAGCTAAGTTTTTTCCTTTTCTTAGATATATCTCTTTTTTTGTTTCACAAGTTACTGAAAATACATATCAAAAGTCATAACTGATCTTCAAATGTGGAACTTTGTAAACACAATTTAATGTTAGAAGAAATGTTATGATTCTTGATATGAAAGACATTGTTCATCACAGAATTTGTTTTGTTAAAAGGTTTATTTTCATATAAATCGAAGCCATATATTTTCTTTCTTTCTGATTTGAGGCATCCCACTGTCTGTAAATATCCTTGAGTTGAGGCCTCTCCTCTTCTCCAGATGTTTCAGGAATGTAGTCATTCTATCTTTTTTTTTCTTTTTTTTTTCTTCATCACTAATTGCTGTATCTTTTAAGGTAGATGGTTAAAAGTTAAGTGCTTGAGAGAATGTGACTGGACCATGTTAAATTAAGGCCAGCAAGGGCACAGGCTGGGACAGTAACTCATGTGTATGTTTCTGATCACTGACCCTGAACTTGCCTTATAGTCTTTCTCATAAATTATGATAGCCTGAAAAGAATTACAATGAAATATTGTTTTAGGGAGTGTCAGGCTTCCCTTTCAGTCTTAACAGACGCACTTGGAAGCAGAGTGGGTTTCCTTTGGATCCTCTCATTCCTCTAATATGAAGCTTTAAGCATTTCAATCTGGGACTTGTATCCCACCCATCTCCTTGTTCCTCTTAAGAGTTTCCTGAAACTTCCTGTCTCTTGCATTACTGCATCAAACAAACTGCAATTTACTGATTAGCTTGTTACTTTGTCCCTGTCTTTTATAACACACGTGTTGACTAGACAGTTATCAAGATTTCATTAGTGTTTCTTTAACCACAGTATCTTAAAGAGTATTTCTCCAGAGGATCAGGTGATGACTTTGAGGAACGATGGAGGGGTTTCCCTGACCTCTCTGATACTGCACAAGCTTTGTTTAAAATGATGTGTTTATGTAAAGCTCAGACACATATCATACTCTTAATAATGTTTGGAAACTACTGGATTATAGTACCAATACTGACCAAAAGGAAAATAACAATATGCAGAAAATCTAAATGCAGGGATTTCTTCTTAGGGACTAAAGAAAAACTTCATGAAGGAAGTGAAAGAGTTGTTGGTTTCACGCTAATTTACACTACTTCTGATCACTGCATAGACTGAGTGTTTTTATGAGCTTCTCTGGCTGAAATAAGTTGCTGTCAGTTCCTGTTTTCACTACCACTAGTCAGCCCTTTTTAACAAAAATGAAATTTTGCCAATTTTATTTCAGGCAACTTCCTGCTTTTGAATCATAAGTGGACTTACAGGCCTATGCTAACAAAAGGGGAAAATACTGTAGCTCCTTATTAACCTCTGCAAGCTGCTGGGGGGAATAACTGACCCAGCCTTCTCCCATTTTTGTTTACAGTCAGGGAAAAGAATTCTTGAAAGTTTTTGTGAACAGAAATCAGGCAAAAGGATGAGAATGAATTGAAGTAATCTGTTCTTTCTATTTTTTTATGTTTTAATTTTTATTTTTATTTTTTGAGGAGGAGTCAGGTATAGCTTTGAAGTATTTCATATGTCTTTTATATTTTTAAGATTATTTGTAACACTTATACATCATAAACATTTTTGAATAGCAATTAGTTCTGAATTATTTTCTGAAAAACATTACATGTAAATGAAGTTTTCATCAATTTTAGTGCATTTGATTCACTGTTGAATAGTCACTTTATTTTAAAATAAACAGTATATTAACAGAATGTAACATTATATTTATTATATTTATTATATTTATAATGAATAAAAATAGTTCAAATAAGTAGAGTCTGTGTAAACTAAGAACAAGTTGTATTCCACAGAAATAACAAGGTCCATTTTTCAATAAGAGCCTCTAGGAAGTATGAGATCTGCTTGAAATCAGTGGTTCTCTTGTTATTGGCATATATGTATGTCAGCAATTCTCACCCTGCAGGTCTGGCAATTTACTTCTCAAGTTTGAAAATGTGAATAATAATCTGTAACTAAGCAGGAAAACACAACAGAAATATGTAGATGAGAAAAGATTAGAATGTAGGTTCCAACTGACTTGTTATTTGTGCATTTTTTTTTCCCTTTTCATCTGCCTGGTATAAGTATGATTAAAGGTCAGTACAAAAAAAATGTCTAGGTGACTTAAGAGCTTGACTTGCACTTGAAAGCCGGATGGACCTGTGCTCCTAAATCAGTTACATCTGCCTGGGAATTCCACTGGAATCTATAAAGAATCCTTTAACTACACTACAAATTAAATGTAACCCTAGTTCCAAAGATAAATTTCAATGTGTAAATTAATTCTACAGTCTTGTTTTGTCTGTAGCTGGGCTAGACAGACTGGTAGAATGGCTTCAAGAGGTGTGAGTGTATTTTTTTAATAGATTATGCCATTTCTATCCCCATAGCAACAGTGCAGCCCTCATTCATATTAATTAGCTCTTAATTCAGAAGCTTTATGGCAACTTGAATGATAGCACATAAAATATAATTATTTTGTTATTGCCTTTGTCCATTATTTGTGCATTTCTATAAAGAGATGTTTAGGTTTTGATTTGGTGCATCATGGAAATAAAAAAGCTTTACATGTACATAAATTTACAATCCTGTTATTTAGGAGTTGTTGGGTTTTTTGTTGTTTGTTTTTGTTTCTCTCAGGTATGCTTTTTTGAGGAACTATCTGAGAGAAAACTGTTATGAAAGGGAAAAAAAATCTTACCCTCCTATTCCTCTTTTTCAAATAACCTTTTACAATTGTTTTCAATTGCTACTCCAACTTTACCAGACTCAGTAATTGCTGAGTTAGGTGCATGGACAGAATCTAAGAAAAACCAAACCAAACAAAAAACAAACAACAAAAAAAAAACACTGAGGATATTTAGTGTTGTGGTGAAACTGTGCAGAGTCTGAGTAATAAAGCATCTACCAAATCCTTCCATTTGATTCCTACATATAGGAAAGTCAAAGGGCAAATTTCCTACTGGAATATGTTGAATCAATTAATGTTTATGATGGAAACCAGGCAGGCAGGCCACTTGGTTACCTTCCAGACATTTACAGTGGGCAAACTGCCCAGGCCAAGTAGCCATTCACTGAGTGCTTTGATTCTGGATTGGAAGACTCTACAGGTTCCCCATCCTGAATACATCGACTTTCAGACTTGTGTCTGTGTTTTATTCCAGGCTGATAATTGACGTTTTTACTGTTCACTTGGAATGGACTGCATAACTGATAAAGTCTATTATTGTAAAACTCTACACAAATATATTAAATTTTATATTATGAAATCACTATAGAAGTATATGTAATGGAAGGAAAAAGGCTTTTGCTGTATGTGTGTATATATATAGTGCATATATATATTTATATAGACACTATGCTAAATAAACAATTTTATGTATATAAATGTTACGTATATATACATAAAACTTGTGTATTTAATATAAAAATTACCAAAGCTAGAAATTCCAGTTAAAAGGGAGATCACCTAATTGACAGTTTAATGATACATACATTAACTACAAAGTGAAATTGAATGCCAGTTGTTACATTAACAGTGAGCAATAAGAATACAACTTACTGATTAGAATACAAATTTCTAAAACATTCAATAAATAATGAGTAAAAAGAAAAATATGCAAAAACTGAAAATTTAAATGAGTATCAATAATATAAAATTGAAATACTAATCATATCATATAATTAGACCATTAAAGTACACCTTGACAAAATTAAAAGGAAACAATTCACCTTGCTAGAATGACACAGTCAAACTGATACGTGCCTGAGAAACAAAATTTTCATGTTCTGAAAAATGTAGTCATAGATCAGTATACATGGAATACAGATCTATCAATGCACAGTTTTTCTACAGGAAAAAAATACTTTACAAATGTCTATATTTTAATTTATTTGCATGTGTTTTGGTACCTGCTCTGTCCTCTGTGACCTATCAAGAGATGGACTCTTGTTATGACTTTACAGAATATCCCGGGGTTTTCAATATAATTAGAATTTTTGCTGTTACTGTGAATACAATTGATCAGATTTAAAGGAGTATATAGTTCCACAAAAATTACTTAGACATGAAAATGTATTACTTTAAAGGAAGTAAAGTGCAAGGACTTAAAGCTGAATTCCACATCCTTACCAGAGTGGGAAGATATAAAAGCACTGAAGATTTATGACATGGCTCTCAGTGCTATACATTCGTAAATTTATTGTAGACATACCTGTTTGAATGCTTGCTGATCCCCAGATATCTTCCATTTGGATTTTGGTCATAAATGAAGGGTTTTAAAAATCATGTGTCTGTAATAAAGACAGAAAATGATACAGCCAGAGCTTTAATTAATGTCTGGAGAATCTTGGAATGTCAGTCCTGTCTAACCCTAAATTGCAATGCTAATGCTAAAACCTCAGAATATACGTAAATTGCTAATATAGTGGTACCTATTGCAACAGTGAGCATGCTGTATTCATGTCTTAATTCAGAGTTAGTCTAACAGGTTGGCCTAGGTACTTGCTTCTCCCAGAGTTACAGGCTTTATTTCTTCTTTACTTTTGAAATGTAAGAAAACCTAGAAGGCTTAAAAATTAATAACTGTATTGTTCACTCTAGCTGCAGCAACAACATTGCTATCTCTGTATGAGCAAGGGCTAATCTATATTGCCTACTTAGCACTATTTATACCTGACATTCAAAGGAGGGGAGACCCGTAATGCAGGCAGATGTGTGTGGGAAGTGCAAAATCACGTACTAAAACCATGAATCTCAGTCTATACCCAGAATTAAATATTTTGTTTCTAAAGGTAGACAATGATGAATTTTAATTGGATTTTGATTTTTAGCTCTCTCAGAGCAACATTTTCCAGATTAATAACTGCTGTTCAACATCCAAGCAAGGCACTATGCCACTTTGAATACTTCATATGACCTCTCTGCAACTCAATTCATTGTCTTTAAAACTAATAAAATGCTTTAATTCTCATGGCATCTTTAACTCAAAGATCAGGCGTCTTAATTCAAGACTGTAGGCTGCCTGACAAAGCAGTACGGTATAGATGACAATAATAATGTACTTGATTATTTTCAGAATTTAAATTAGCTGAACAACTTTACTTAAATAGGAAGTAAAAAGACTGATTTGAAATAAGTTGAATAAATCTGTTCTTAACATATGAAATGCTCAAAATTGCCTACTTTCCTAAGAATCTAACCAGGATGCTCAAGAGGACCAGGGAATTACACCATTTTCTTTACTGAATATTCCAGGAACTTCTATCGTATACTGGACTAACTTCTCTCTTTCACAGCTCAGTTTCCTCCTCCTTTTGCCATTTGGCCCCTGGTTTATCAGTTCACCACCTAGACACAATAGAGCTAGGGGAGTCTTTCATCCCTCTCCTAGGTAGTTGTATTGTCCTAAGCAGCGCTGTTCACCATGTGTACAACTTGATAGTGTTCAGCTTTTACTGAAATGCATCTTTAAACAAATGAAGCATTAAAATAAATATTTTAAATATAAGAAATATTGTCTATTTGATTAAAATTCTGGTTAAATGCAACTACTTCAGTTGATCTGTCTATACAAAGGCGCTGTCAGAAAAAAGAAGAAAAAAGTCTATATTAAAATCTCTGGAGGTAATTCCATGTAATTGAGTCTTAAGCCTTTTCTAATCTATATGTAGCCACTGAACAGAAGCAGGGAAACTTAAAAGGCCGTACTGAGCTAGGACTCAGGAGACCTAAGGTAAAAACTTCACACATTTTCTTACTTCTTTATGCAGTGCAATAGGACTGGTGTAATAAGAAGTAACTCAACAAACCCTCTAGGAAACCAGTCCTACAGAAGTACTGCCAAAGAACTATTGGTATTGCAGTGCCCATGGCAGTTCAAAATTGAGATAACAAATGAGCTTAAAATTAAATTTAGACCATGCTTTTTCTAGTCTCTGAGTTTGTTAGCTGACTGTTCCTGGGCTGTAATCTGCTGCTGTCCTGCTGCATAGCATTGGGTACTTTCCCTCGCCAGTATGTGTTTATATTTCCACTGTCTGTTTTGACTTTTTTTTATTGCATTTCCTATGGGATTCAAACTCACTCTCATTGTACATGTGTTCTGTTCTATGCCTAGCCATGATTTCAGATGAAATGATAAATTACCACTTCACAGAATGAAAATGAGATTCATATAGCCATTGTGATTGAAGACCAAACAACAGTGTGGAGGCTAAATATATTTGGATACCAAAACACTTCAATCACAAATACATCGATTTTACAGATTGCATGGCTTCCCTGTTCTGTGGTAGCAATGGTGTGGCCCAGGACAAACCAGGCAGATGAGCCTGTGTGACCCCAATGCAGGGTTCTGGGGGACCCTGGCCTCTGTTGGGGTCTCTTGGGGTCTCTGGGTGTTGCAGAGGGGGGCTTGAACCCTGTTGGAGGGCCATGGGGTCCCCTTGCAGCCTCTCAGGTGCTCCTTTATCAGGGTTCTCTCTGGAGTCTCTAACCCAGTATTTCTTGGAGTCTCACGGAAAATTATTTTCCACAGTTACAGGATTGGGTAGTGAATAGTTCGTTTGTGACTGTTCAGATTATGCTGTTGTGAGCACTACCAACCTGTGTGTTAAGGGCATTTCTGGACACAGTTACACTTTTTGGTCATCAACAGGTTATTTGCATAGTTTGGCTATCTGTTTTCTTGATCACTCAAAACCTATTCAAGGGGCTGTTTTCATGTTTTCATAGTTCTGCTTAAAAGCTTGGTTAAAGTTCATCTACTGCAGCACTAACAGGTATGCTAATCAGGCCTAACTCTCCTACTAATGGCTACAATGGCTGAGCACAACTGAGATGGAGAGCTCTGGCATCTCTGCTTCCTCCCATGATTAAAGAGTCCATTTATTGTTCCCTCAGAGTATTTTGCTTGCCTTCTAGACAAAGGAAAAAGAAGCAAAAATAAAAGAGGTGTACACATTTAAAAATAGAACAGGTGGGAGGGACCGTGACAAAATCTTCACAGGAATATCTCTGTCCTTACTACAAATTCCTCAACTTAAAATGTGTCTAGGAAATTGCCTGCACTTTCAAGGAATTTCTGTCTGCTTTCTAGGAATGTCTCAGCTTTCCGGGAATTTCTCAGTCCTAGTATACCTTTCTAGGAATTTTTCTAGCTAGAAACTTTCCAGAAATTTCCCAGAGCTTTCCATTAGGTTTTGACTGATTTCTAGGAACTTTCCTTTTAAGAACAATAATAGGAATATTCTAGTGATCACTAGGATTTTTTCTATCCAGAACCTTTCTACAAATTTCTGATCATTTTCTAGTTCCTTAGTCCAGAACTTTTTCTAGGAATTTCCTTGTAATATCCAAGAATTTCTCACTACTTGCTAGGAATTCTGTCTAGGATTATTCTAGGTCTTCCCCAGTGCTTTTCAGGAATTTCTCAGAACCTTCCTAGGAATTGCACCTTGCTTTCTAGGAATTTACCGCTACTTTCTAGCAATTACAAATTCTAGAACCTTTCTAAACATGGTTGAGCATTTTTTTTAGGAAGTTTTCAATGCTTTCTGAAATTTCACTAATCTGAAAACTCTAAAGGACATTCAGTGTGCTTTCTAGGAAT